>NC_091839.1:12463454-14920954 GCF_037783145.1 Equus przewalskii | reverse complement strand
CTAATCCATTCCCAGTATGGTGGCAGGGATGGATTCTATTTTCCCAAGATGGCTGCAGCAAGGTCTCCCATCCCACGTGCTCTTCCACAATCTGATCTGGACACTCTTTCCCCGGAGAGGTGGGGTCTATGTCCCCCGCTCTTAAATCTGTGGTTTGGTGACTCGTATGTCACCGATGTGGCAGAAGGGGCACTGCAAGACTCCCAAAATTAGGTAGAGAAAGCCCTGTAGCTTCTGCCTGGGTCGCAGGAATAGTCTCCAGGAAGACTTCAGCCACCATATACGCAGTCTGACTACCCTGAGGCAGCCATGCTATGGGGAAGCCCAAAACAGTAAGCGTGGAGAGGTCAGAGACTGCAGAGGGGCACCTGTCCAGCTGCCAGCTACTCTGCTCCAAGCACCACTCGATGGCACCATTCGATGGCACCCTGAGCCAGAACCACCCAACCGAGCCCATCCCCAAATCCTGGCCCACAGCAACCACGAGATAATTACATGATCGCTGTTGTTTGCCCGTTAGTCTCGGCGTGATTTGTTTCAAGCAACACCTCGCAGACACTGCCCGTTTCTGGGGCAGCTGGGGCAGCGAGGTGATGAGTGCCCAGTGGTCATCGGGGCACCAGCGTATCCTCATCAGACCAGTTCTGTGGCGTGATCGTGGCCGGGCTGTGGTTGGAGGCCAGCTGCCAGTGCTCTTGATCACTTTCCAATCCTGCTTTTGTAATCACTCCTGGGATTCTGTGAGCCATCCCCAACCCTCTCAATCAATTTCCTTTCTGCCCCAGGGGCAGCTTCTGTTGCTTGGAACTAAATCAGTGATGCATGCTTTGAGGATGCTCAGCTCTTCAGTCTCAGCTTGGACGTCCCCTCCTCCTGGAAGCCCTCCCAGGCTGGGTCAGCTGCCCGCTCTGGGCCCCAGCAGCCCCCTGGGCTTTCCCATGCCAGCTCTGCCCACTCTGAGTCATCACTGTCTGGGGGCGGGTCTGTCTGATCACCGCCACATGCCCAGCACTGCCCAGCTCACAGGAGGGGCTCAACAGATGCCAAGTGGCTCAAACTTAAGTGGAAGGAGGCTTGGGTCCCTCTGGGATTAGTGAGGAGACGGGGAGACACTTCTTCAGCTTGATTTGGACTGGAAGTCACCATCACTCTGGGAGAAGATCAGAGAGGAATGGAGGAAAGAGCGAGGGACGAGGAAAGAGTGTGGCAAGACGGGGCACCTCACTCTCAGAGAAATGTGGGGACTCAGAACTCGGATACCTGTGTCTGGGTCCAGGAATATTTTCGCCGTGATGGGGAAAGGGAGTCAGATGCCTGATTCTCTGAGAACTTGGGACTCTGGACTCCTAAGTTGTGAGGGTGGAGCTCTTGGATCCGAGAAAGCAGGGACCTGCGGGCCTGGACTCCTGGATCTGGAGAATCCAGGCTCTTGGCTCTCTGATCCCCAGACCTCTGGGTTCATCAGGTGGCCATCAGGCCTCAGGGATGCCTGTTCCCGATGCCAAGCTGCCCCCTGGTGGCCGCTGTCCACTTTCTTCACACACCAAAGGACAGACCAAGCTTGGCAGTTTATTTCTGCTCCGCAAACCCCTTCCAAGGCCCCTGGGGCTCCCTTTAGCAGCACATCTTGGCGCCCTGCGAGGTGGAAAGAAAGATGGTTTAGATACCATCACATCCAAGTCGGGTGGGGCGGGCAGGGCCAGGCCAAGGGAGGGAACCTGGGCGGGGCGGGGGACTCACCTGGCCTCCGGGCCTGGGCAGCGATCACGGGACACACAGGGGCAGCTGGAGGGGTGACTTTCCCTTTAGGAGTTTCTGCAAGGGGGAGAGTTCGAGGTGGGCTGTGGATTTCCTAAGAACAGTGTTTCCCTTCTGCCCCCACCCCATCTTCCCTCTGACCCAGAGTCCTGGACCCCAGCTGTCCCCTCCACTTACTCTGTGGCTCCCTCCCTGGCCTCGGGGCTGGAGGTACTTTCCCACAGGGCTGAGGCCACAGGCCTAATTCTTGGCAAGGCAAGAGGAGCCCGAAGTCTGGGGAGGGCCAGAGGCGCCTGGAGGAGAGGAGATTAAGATATTTCACAGCTGAGTTGCAGCTGTGCTCCACTTCACAGGCCCAGACAGGGGTAACACATGGTGGGGGCAGGGCGGCAGGGGATAGTATGATAGGGTCTTGTCCCTAGTCCATGCTGTTTTTTCCTTAACACCTCTGGCTTGAGTAGGAAGAAGTTTTAATTTGTTTGTCTAGACATTGATCCATCCATCTGTCCATTCATCCATTTACTCATCCATTCACCCATCCACCCACTCATCCATGCATCCATCCATGTATCCATCCACCCACCCATCCATGTGTCCATCCATCCATCCATCCACGCACCCATCCATCCATCTATGTGTCCATCCATCCGTCCATCCATCCACACATCCATCTGTCTGTTCATCCATCCATCCACTTACCCATCCATCCATCTCTTCATCCATCCACCCATCTGCCAATTCATCCATTCACTGATCCATCCATCCATCCACCCATCTCTTCATCCATCCATCCATGCACCCACCCATCCATCCACCCACCCATCCATCTATCCATCCATTCATTCATCCATCCATCCATCCATTCACACACCCAGCTATCTGTTCATCCATCCACCTACCCATCCATCATCTGTTCATCCATTTACCCATCTGTCCATTCTTCCATTCACCCATCCATCCATCCATCCACCTACCCATCCATCTATGTGTCCATCCATCCATACACCCATCCATCCACCCACCCATCCATTATGTGTCCATCCATCCGTCCATCCATCCACACACCCAGCTATCTGTTCATCCATCCATCCACCTACCCATCCATCCATCTGTTCATCCATCCACCCATCTGTCCATTCATCCATTCACTGATGCATCCATCCATCCATCTCTTCATCCACCCACCCATCCATCTATCCATCCATCCACACACCCATCTGTTCATCCATCCACATACCCATCCATCATCTGTTCATCCTTTTACCCATCTGTCCATTCATCCATTCACCCATTCATCTACCCACCCATCCATCCATCCATCCATCCACCCATACACCCCCCCACCCATCCACCCACCCACCCATCCATCCATTCATCCATCTGTCCATTCATCTATCCACCCATCCATCCATCTACCCATTCATTCATTCACTCATTCATTCATCCCACAAACATTTCCTGAGCTTCTACAGTGTGTCAGGCACTCTTCTGAGCTCTGAAGAGACAGCCATGAACCAGACAGACAAAAATCTCTGTCCTCACAGAGCTGACAGTCTACTGAGCAGGAGGCTTACAGTGAGTAATCAGTGCGTGAGCAAGGAAATACCCCAAGAGAGAATTAGGTGTCCTTCAGAGAACTGGAATAGTGCATGGGGAGAGTGGGGGGCAACCAGACACGAAGGTACCTGGGGAAGGCATCTTGGAGGAGGGGATGATTGAGCAGAAGCCTGAGTGCAGGAAGGATGTGGGCAGAGACCCTGTGATGGATGGCGGGCTTGCTGGCTTATTAGAGAACAGCAAGGGGGTCCATTGCTGCTAGAAAGCAGTTGTAGGGTGGTGGGAGGGCAGAGAGGTGGGGAGATTTCAGATCCCCAGGCCTTGTGGCTAGGGGAGAGGATGTTGCCTTTAACTCTTGGAGTCCTGAGGTCTCGGGGGCTTCTGAGAGGCACGGGAAGGGATCTGACTCAGGTTACAGATGCCCAATCTTGTTGACTTCATCAAAACCCATGAAACCCATGGGGCCCTGCCATGCCTGTCCCCATTCTCCACACAGAGACAGTGAGGATGGGAGAGGTCCCCAGTGGCCACAGCAAGGTGCCAGGGTCCCACTGAATAACAGTGATGCCCCCAGAGATGGATTTCTCAGTTGGAGAACAGCAGTGTAGGGGAGCATTCTAAGCCTGGGGAGCACCATATGCAAATCACGCCCCCAGTGACACTGACCATGAACACAGCCCCATTCACCCTGTGCCCACAGCAGCCCCTGTGCTGGCATCACAGAGGGAGTGAAGGATGGATTCTGGAATCTGGAGCCAGGGGTCTGAGCTGGGTGACCTCAGTGTATCCCTCTGTATAATACGGATCATAATGGTATCTACTTCATCAGGTTGTCAAGACAATTACACAAATGCATTAAAAAGCAGCGCTGGGCACAGAGCATATGTGACAGTCACTGTGCTGAGAACAGGCAGACCCAGGGCCATCTCTTCTGCATGTTTTGAAGAATGAAGGAAAGAGAGATGACTGACAGGTTTGGGGGAGAAGAGGAAATGGCACACCAGGTGGAGGGCACAGCCTGTGCAAGGGTGCGACCCTCTGGCCAGAGGTGGCCCGTCCACCTGCCGCCTGGCTGTGTCCCCCTCCTTGTCCTCACGGGGCCGGCTGAGTGCTTCCTAATGTTTCCATTTGCTTTTGGCTGCAGATCGGGATCTGTTTTTAGCTTCCCCGGCTGGTGTCACCGCCACCCCACCTCCCGCTGGCTCTCTTGTTTGCTGTGGTCGAATAATGTTCCCGGACTTCCTGAGCTGTTTGTTTGAAGCCTGTCCACGATCGATTGCATCTCGTGTGTCCTCAGCCCGAGTTCCTTGCAGAGATCTGATCCTCCCCAGCAAGCCAGGGTCTCAGAAAATGCTGGAGTGGGGGGCGGGGGGAGAAGAAAGCAGGCCTGGGGCTCGCTTAGAAAAGCAGCACAGGATTTCGGGGTATTTAAGGTCCCTGCCCCCCCAACCCTGGCTTCTCCTCTTTCAGGCTGTGTGGGTTTGGGCAGCTGCAGTCACCTTTCTGAGCTTTGTTCCTCTGGAAAATGAAGAGAGGAACATTTTCAACATCATCGGACTATAGGGAAGACTTGGGTCAATGTATTCATTCAATGCCTATTTTGTGACCACCTACTATGTGTCAGGCACTGTTCTAGACTCTGGAGATATAATGGAGAATACTAACCTTTACGAGGGTCACAATCTGCTGACGGTGACAGAAAACGACAAAAACTGCACACACTGCCAGGTGGTAAAAAGGACTAGGAAAATGCAGTGGGGCTGGGCCTTGGAGGGCGGGGGGCTATTTTCAATGGGGCGGTCAGGGAAGGTCTCCCTGAGGAGGGGATGAGACAGCGAGTCTGGGGAAAGCAGGTCCAGGCAGAGGGAACAGCTCGTGCAAAGGCCCTGGGGTAGGACATGCCAGGGATGTGGGAAGGAGAGGCACAAAGCCAGTGAGGGGGAATGAATAAGGAAGAAGACAAGAGAAGAGGCCACAGAGGTGGTGCATGGCAGATCGCACACCTTGTAAGTGGGCACAGATGATGAGTGCTGGGCCTCGACCCCGTGAGCACCCAGCCAGACCAGGGGCCCCAGGGCTGAATGAGACCCAAGCTGCCCACCTCAGACCAGCCCCTGACTCACCACCTTCCTCTGGCCTTCATCTCTGGGTCTCCTGGGGGAGAGATTTAGTCGAGGGGGCAATGGGGGAGCTGAGGGGGCCACCTAGGGGAGACAGAGGGTGGGGGGGCTATCAGCTGCCAGTTTCTTCTCACCTACATGTCCTCCTGCCTGGAGACCCAGCAGTCAGTTCTCGATTTCGGAGATGTGATGGAGAATAAGACGAAGTCCCCACCCTCAGGAGGGCTCCACCTGGAGGAAGGCATCCCCCTGACCCAGGGGGGCAGAAGTCCAGGCCTGCAGCACCCGGAATTGGATCACTAGCCCCCTCCTCTCTTAGGATAGAGGAGTACAGGCCCCCAGCCCCTTCTCCCTCAGACCCAGGGGTCCAGCCCCAGCCCCTCCTCCCTCAGAACCAGGGGTCCATCCCCCAGCCCCTCCTCCCTCAGAACCAGGGGTCCATCCCCCAGCCCCTTCTCCCTCAGACCCAGGGGTCCAGGCCCCCAGCCCCTCCTCCCTCAGACACAGGGGTCCAGGCCCCCAGCCCCTCCTCCCTCAGACACAGGAGTCCAGGCCCCCAGCCCCTCCTCCCTCAGACCCAGGGGTCCGGGCCCCCAGCCCCTCCTCCCTCAGACCCAGGAGTCTGGGCCCCCAGCCCCTCCTCCCTCAGACCCAGGAGTCCGGGCCCCAGCCCCTCCTCCCTCAGACCCAGGAGTCCGGGCCCCAGCCCCTCCTCCCTCAGACCCAGGAGTCCAGCCCCTCCTCCCTCAGACCCAGGAGTCCGGGCCCCAGCCCCTCCTCCCTCAGACCCAGGAGTCCAGCCCCTCCTCCCTCAGACCCAGGAGTCCGGGCCCCAGCCCCTCCTCCCTCAGACCCAGGAGTCCAGCCCCTCCTCCCTCAGACCCAGGGGTTCCAGTTCCAGCCTGGGCCTGGCCCCGCTCACCTGCCCCTGCGGCTCCTCCCTATCTTCTTGGTCACTGCCAGGCCTGGGGTCCTCAGCAGGGAGCCTGGCTTCCACTGGCCTCCCCTGGAACTGGTGGATACTCACAGCCTCTCGGCCCTTGATCTCGCTGCGGCAGAAGGGGCAGGTCTGGCTGTCCGAGTGCTGGGGGAGGTGAGGGTCGGTCAGGGTCTCCCTGTTCTCCACCATGCCCCACCCAACAGAGTGATCCCCAACCAACAGACGGAGGGAGGGGGATGGGGAGAGAGATGTTGAATGGGAAGCGGGGGTGGACCAGAGCCGAGGTCAGGAGGGGTTCACAAACGGGGAGCCCAGGGGAGCCCGGTGTCACGGGGGTCTCGGCCTATCTACAGTGACACCATGGGCTAGGAGTACCCGAGGCACCTGCTCGGGCCGTGCGCATTGTGGCCAGCCCCGCAGAACTTCCCCCAACCAGCGGGGCCAGTGCTGTGGCTGGACCGGCCCTGGTGGTTCTTATGATGACAGGACGCCGCTCAGCAACGGCCATCAGGGAATTGTGAGGAGCAAGATTTTTACTCACGGGGTCTGGAGGGGACACGCCCCATCCAGGCCACACGGCAGCCTCAGGCGGGGTCGCAGGGAGAGAGAGGAAGGGAGCACGGACTTGGGGCTCGGCCTCATCAGGGGCCGAGGGTGGTGCTTAGGGTTTCCTGGCTTTGCTCTTTATTGGCAAATTTAAGGCGTACGGAGCAGAACCAGGGTGCAGGAAAGGAAAATGGGGTCACCTAAGGGGCCAGTTTTCTAGTCCCCCAGGGCTTTCTCAAGGGGACCATCATGGGTGTGTGTGTCCTGGTTCCTTATCCCGCTGCTGCGTTAGGAGCCATGTCAGACCGCCGGCAATATGTTTATTGGAGATGGATGTCTTTGAAATGGAGGCCTTGCCAATCCAAAGCTTAATGTCCAACACTCACTTTACAGTGAAAAAGTTTCATGTCGGGTACCCACCCTGCACAGGGCAACAGCCCCCCTTTCCCAGGGGCCTTTGCTGAGGGCTTCGTGGGCGTGGATCCTCACTATGGCCCACGGGAAGTTACCACCATCAGCCCCATTCGCCAAGAAGGCAGCTAAGGCCCAGAGACGTGAAGCCACTGACCCTGGATCGCCCAGTGAGGGGAGGAAGGAGGCCTTGCCACACTCATATGTAGCTGGAGGAGGAGAAGCAGAGGTGACAGCTGCAGAGCGAGATGGAGACAGAGGCACAGACACAGACAGGCGGGCTGCCGGTCCTCACTCCTGTGTGACCCTGAGCAAGTCTCTTCTCTCCCCGGGCCTCAGTTTCCCTATCTGATGGATGAGGCATATGGGAGCTCCTTCTGGATTTTTACCGTCAGGAGGGGGAGACCGGGTGGGAAGGTGGGGTGGAGTCGGACCCACCTGCCAGGCGGCCAGGCAGCGACTACAAAGCAGGTGCCCGCACGGCTCGATCTTCACATCCTTGTTGCTCTCGGCACAGATCTTACAGAGTTCGAACGTGGAGTCCATGGCCCAGTACAGCCGCAGCTGCTCCTGGCCGGCACAGAGGTGGGGAGGATGGGAAGGGGAGGTGTCAGCCCGGGGGGGACCAGTTGGGCCCCAGGAAGCAAGTCCCAAACCTTTGCGCCAGCCCCAAACCCTCTCCCAGCTCAAGGCCCGTGGGTCCAGCTGCCCCTACATGAACACTTTGCTATGAGGCTTGTTCTCTGGGTGGCCTAACTCTGGGCTGCCAGATTTAGCAACTAAAAATACAGGAGGTCTTGTTAAATTTGATTTTCAGATAAACAAGGAATAAATTTTTAGGCATAAGTATATCCCAAATACCACGTGGGCTATACTTATACTAAAAAATTTATTTGTGGATTCTCTCTCACCCACGGGGCGGCTGTGGAGAGTAAGAGCTGGCACGGGGGCTGCCACTGGTGGATACCCAAGTGCATTAGTTGTTCTGATGACCTCAGCGGTATCGTTTCCTAGTTTAATCCCCACGAAAACAGCTGAGTAGGAGGCAGGAGGGGCCGTATTTTCCAGAAGAGGAACAGAGGCTCGGAGAGACTACGTGATTTATCCCAGGTCCCATGGCCACCAAGCGGGCACAGAACCTGAGGCTTCAGAAGCCGGGGTGGCGGGGGCTGCGGGCAGGGTGGGGGCACAGGCCAGGGCTCACCTCCGACACGTGGATGTGCTGCTGGGGTTCCATCTGGCGGAGTTCGGTCAGGTCCGGGTTGTGGTTCTTCCCGTCTGGGTAGAGGTAGCTGGGGGAGGGAAGAGAGGGTGCTAGGGGCCAGCCAGCACCCCCGACTCTAGACTGACAAGCACCCCCACACTGCCACGGGGCTGGGCTTCTGGGATGAGCATCTGGCCCAAATCCACTGCTGGCCTGGGGGTATTTTCCCTTCCCTCTCCTCAAATTGGGATTCTCCAGGGCAGGGCTGCGTCCTCTCAGTCCCAATAGAAGGACCATGTCCCCTAAGACCCCACATAAGAGCACATTAGACCTAAATGACTCAAGCTCTAGAAACGGAGGTCAGATGCGTGAGAACCAGGAAACCTCAGACTGAGCCCTCCCAAAGTGTCGCCGTCCTGGAGTCCTCAGGCCCGAGCAGAGGAGCATCTGAGAGTCACAGATGGCTGCCGGGACCAGATCCTAGCGTCTTAGACTAGCAGATCTAGAAGGACCCTCCCAGACAGTCTACTTGGCGCTTCCCAGATGGTGACGAGGTTCTGCACGGGCAAGGCGACTGCCCAGGGTCACACAGCAAGGCTTGGAGGGACCCAGACCCTGGGCTGTGCGCGAGGTCTGAGCACCGAGCTCTGAGAAGTGCTCTGCAACCCCCGGGGGACTCTCACCCAGGTCAGAACGGCACCCTCGGACCAACGGCAGGGCTGCAAGTCCCCCGAGGCTGGTGGCTCTGCCTTGGCCAGCCAGCTAGAGCAGTGCAGGAGCCCTGGCCTGGGCCCCCACGCGGCTCTCCCACAGACACACTGTGTGACCTGGGCCGGGCAGCTCTACTTCTCTGGCCTCAATTTTCCCTTCTGTAAAATGGGCATAATGCCGGCTGGGGCCAAGATGGGTGGTGAGGATTAAATGAGAGAGCGCTCGTAAAATTGCAGTGTGTGCCCTCCACAGTAAGAGAGAAGGCTGGGGTTGATGTTAGACCCAGAAAGTCGCCTTGCTGCGTGGTGGAAAGACCTTGGAGTCCCTTCCAGTCTCTCAGGGCCCGATCTTCCCATCTATAAAATGCTGGGTGTGTGTGTGTGTGTGTATGTGTGTGTGTGTGTGTGTGTGTATGGGTGTCTGGGGAGGGGGGCAGGCGGGTTAAGCCAGACTGATGGTGTTCACACTTATCTTAACTCTGGAATCCTCTTCTCCAATGAACTCTGACCCAGAACTCAGGACATTACGGTGGGTAAGGGTCCCTATTCTGAGCCTGGCTGCCTTAGCTCAGGAGCTGTGTGACCTGAGGAGCAGGCTCTGTCTCTGTGCCCCAGCTGTCCAATAGGGCTGGAACCGTCTGCCTCATTCAACAGCTCTTCGTTATTTGTGGATCCCATATTCGCAAATTTGCCTGCTCGCTAAAATCTATTTGTAACCCCAAATCAATACTCGCGGCATTTTTGTGCTCACTCATGGACATGCACGTAGAGGCAAAAAATTTGTGTTGCCCGACGGGCACGTTCCAGCGGAGGTCGAACAAGGCGACCGTTGGCCCTCTCGTTCCAGCTCCCGCACTGGAAACAAGTGTCCTTTTCGCAATGGTTGGGGTGCCAGGTTTTTCCCATTCTTATGCTTTTTGTCGGGGACGCAGCTGTTTAAAACGCCCCCTGGCACAAGCCGTGGTGCCATCCAGTGTCCTAAGCACAAGGAGGCTGTGACGCGCCTCATGGAGAAAATGCGTGTGTTACAGCAGCTTTGTTTGGGCACAGGTTACAGCGCGCTGGCCGTGAGTTGGGTGTGAATGAACCACCAGTACATGTTAAAGAGGTGTCTCTGACAGAAACACACGTAAAGGTTCCTGTGTAGTGACTGGTTGGCAAAAATGCGACCAGAGTCTTGCAAGAACCTAAACTTTTATTTCCTCTGGGAGCGATGTCAGTGTGCTAATTCAGTGTTTATAAAGACTTCATAGGACGTAACTGTCCTGAATAATGGAGACGGATTGCATATGTGTCTTGCTTCTATCTGTCTGTCTGTCTACCTACCTACCTACCTATCATCTATCCATCTACGCATCTATCATCTATCAATCTATACATCTATCATCTATCACTTATCTATCTATCCATCTATCTACCATCTATCATCTATCATCTATGCATCTATCATAATCCATCTACAAATCTATCATCTATGTATCCATCTATCTACCAATCTATCCATCTATGCGTCTATCATCTATCTATCCATCCATCCATGAATCTATCATTTATCTGTCCATCTATCGTCTATCTATCTATGCCTCTATCATCTATTTATCTATCAATCATCTATCCATCTATGCATCTATCTATCATCTATCCACCCACCCATCCATCTATGCATCTATCATCTATCTACCCATCTATCTATTGATCTATCATCTATCCATTTATGCATCTATCATTTACCTATCTATCCATCTATCTACTCATCTATCATCTATCTACCTATCATCCATGCATCTATTTATCATTTATCTATCATCTATATACCTATCTATCCATCTATCTGCCTATCTATCATCTATCTTCCTAGTATGCCTCTATCTATCTATTATCTATTTATCTATCTATCCATCCATCTATGCCTCTACCTACCTCTCTATCTATCATCTATCTTTTATTTATCTATCCATCTATCTACCTATCTATCCATCCAATGCACGTATCTACCTGTCTATCAACTGTCTATCTATCCATCTATCTCATATCGTATCACACAGTTATGACTGACAAGAAGTCTCTGGTTAAAGGTCCAGGTGAGTGGGGACCCTCACCTGCCTTTTTTCTTCCCTCCCCTCCTACCCAAGGCTCCTTCTGAAAGAGGGTCCCCGGGGAGCCAAGGTTACAGGTTGGAAACCCCAGGCTAGCCGTTCGCCCAGTTCTCTTTCTGCTTTAACGGTCAGATTCTGGAACAGGATATGGATATCTAGAAGCAAAAGCTCTTGAGTGCAATTCCAAGAATGGAGCCGTCGGGCTTGTGGGCAGCTCCACACACACCTCTCCCGGGGTTGCCTGCGCTTAGGGCAGCTTTGTGGGAACTAGAAAAGGCACCCCCTCCGAGCCTTGTCTGCCACCTGCTGGAATGCAGCGGTATTGCAAGTTTGTGAAGTCCGCTCTGTGAGCTGCGTGTCCTCACGTAGGGGTCTGGGGCAGTACTCAACATGGGCCACCTTTGGAGGTGTGTCCTGCTGACCCCCTACCCCTGGCCAGGGTGGGAACTCACAAGCCTTCCTTTTGTCCTTCCAGGAGGGCCTGGAACAGGGGTTGATTGGGAGGGATGGTCTGCAGGATGCTGCCGTCTGTGCTCACGTATCCAATGGCCCACTGTCCCAGGCGAGTGCAGCTGGGCCGGAAGATGTAGCTGGAGGAAGGGGAGGAAGAGGAAGGTAGGATGGGGTGAGGGAGCGGTCACCGCTGTCCATTCTGAGACCTCTCAGCCCCTCACCCTGTCGAGGATCCAGGTGTCCTTGCCCCCTTAGCTCCCAGCTTCTCACTCTTTTAGGTCCTTGTGGCCCACTAGGGGGGATGTCTATTGTTTTCACCTGATGGGCTCCTCCGCCTCCTTCACTGAGGTTTAGACAAGGCTGATTCTGGCTTGCATTTCAGGACCCCTGACCACAATAATGGGAGTCAACCCTGAGAATTTTGCTGAAAATATCCGGAGCTAGGTACCCCATTTCTGCAGAGGTGGCTAAGCCAGTAGGATGTACAGCTGGGGCATCTAGAAACCATTTGCTACCATGAAGAGAGACCATGTCTGAGGACAAAGCTGACACAGAGGAAAGCAGAGACAGGGACACACAGGAACCGATTCCTGACAACAGCACTTGAGTGCCTGGATCCTGCCACACCTGAAACCCCTTACCTGGTCTTTTCCATTATGGGAATAAATTCATCCCTTTTTCTTTCCCTTTAAACCAGTTTGCAGTGTAACTGGAAGAGCACTAACACACTTGCTGTCCTGGGGGTCCTGTACCTCAGCCCTGCAAAGACTCATGAATCTGACCTCCTATTCCCTTAACCTCTTGGTCTTCCAGGTAGCTCAGCCCCTCAATTCTCAGCCCTTTGGGGGCATCTAACAGCTCAAAACTCCTGGTTTATGGGGCCAGCCCTGTGGCTGAGTGGTTAAGTTCACGTGCTCTGCTTTGGCGGCCCAGGGTTCGCAGGTTCAGATCCTGGGTGTGGACCTACACATGGCTCATCAGGCCAGGCTGTGGTGGTGTCCCACATAGAGGAGCTAGAATGACTTACAACTAGGATATACAACTACGCTCTGGGGCTTTGGGAAGGAAAAAAAAAAAAAAGGAAGATTGGCACCTGATATTAGGTCAGGGCTAATCTTCCTCACCAAAAAACAAAAACAAAAACAAAAACACCACCTCCTGGCTTAAAATCATTTAATGACTCAGGTGTCTGGTTTCCCCATCTCCTGCCTCAGCAGGTGGGGGGGTCATATTCAAACTATTTAACAGATGGGACAGCATAGGCTCTGACCGATCAGAAATGGATCTTATCCTGGGGCAGCGTCTTCAGGCCCTCTGCCAGACTAGGTATTGTCCCTTTAGCTGCGAGTCTGTAGGAAGGTCCAGGAGGTCCCCGGAGAAGAGGCAGGAGGCAGGGGTACCCAGCATCTGACTCCCTGGGGTCCTGGGCGCCTCAGCACTTCAGTTCTCACTCTCTGAAGGGTGTCTGGGCTTCCCCCCGATCCCGGCCCAGGACTCAGGGCCCTGAGCCACCCCCCAGCCTCCCCTCCTGAGCCTGGTCCTCTTACCTGCCCGGCTTGTCTCTGCAGGCCTGCAGACGCGCTCCGACCTCGTCATAGGTGAGGAAGGCCATGTAGCCCGGGTGGTTGACCGCCAGGAGCTGCCAGTTCTTGAGGAGGGTTGGCCAGGGCTGGGGGGGCATGGCCTCGTCAGGGAGGGGCCACACCCCCAACGCCTCCCAGGGCCTAAGAGTCAGGCTCCTCAACACACCCAGAGGAGACCTCAGGGAGAACTCCGGACACACAAGATTCCAGACCCTTCCTTCCTCAGGTTCCCAACCTCCTCCTCCCTCAGACCCAGGGGTCCAGGCCCCAGCCCCTCCTCCCTCAGACCCAGGAGTCCAGGCCCCCAGCCCCTCCCCCCTCAGACCCAGGAATCTGTGCCCCCAACCTCTCCTTCCCCGGGGATTCCAGCCTTGGCCTTCCCTGACCTGGAAGAGCCTGGTGAAGATGTCAAACTCAAAGACGGACACGTGGCCGCTGCAGGTGAGGTCGATGGTGGAGCGCAAGGCCAGGGCAGTGGCGCCCGATTCCACAGGGTGGCAGGTGCACAAGATGGACTCAAACTCGGCCCAGGGCAGCACACACCTGGGTGGAGCAGGGTGGGGGATGCAGTTGAGGCCCCTGGGAGCCTAGGATGGGAAGACCTCTAGGAAGGAGGTAGCAGGGGCGGGATATTTCGGTCTGAGGGAGGAGGGGCTGGGGATGGACCCCTGGGTCTGAGGGAGGAGGGGCTGGGGGCCTGGACCCCTGGGTCTGAGGGAGGAGGGGCTGGGGGCCTGGACTCCTGGGTCCCTGGGCAGGGGCGGGATGAGGCTCCAGGAGCTGAGGGCCCCCGGGGCCAAGTGCCCACTCACCGGGCTCCGCAGCGCTCCCTCCAGAAGGCGTGGGCAGGGGCCTTGGTGAGCTGGTACGTGTGTCCACAGTACTTTCCCTGGGGGAAGAGCGCGCCCAGCTCTGCGTGCATGTGGCTGAAGATGAGAGCCAGCTTGGCCAGCTGTCGCCTGCAGGGAGGGACTCTGAGGACCTGGCTGGACTTGGAGCTCCCACCGACACCTCCACCCACAGGGACACGGCCCCGGACTCTCTCTCTCGTCTCAGTGTAGGGTAAAAGTCGACTCCAGCCCTGCCTGTTGCAACCCTGACGCCTATCCTCCCAGAACCTCGGTTTCTTCATCTAGGAAGGAAGGAGGTGCTGCCCAACAGCCAGGCCATCCTCCAGAAGACAAGTCCCACCCTCCGCCTGCAGTCCCCCGGGGGCTGGAGGAGAAGCCTTGCCGAGTGAGACGTGGGACCACTAGAGCTGATGGCATCGAGGGCGGTCTGCACACAGTTCACGCTCCAGCCTTCCTCTTGGTTTTAGCAGCGCTGGGTGGTGGACCCCCGTGCCCTCTCCTGCCATCCCTGAGGCACAGATCAGGATGGGGAGCAGCAGAGGGCAGCTCTGGCGATTAACTGTGTGATTTTTGACAAGTTCTTTTTTTTCCCCCTAAGTCTCAGTCTCCTTAGCTGTGAAATGGGCATAAAGACCCCCTGCCCCATAGGGGGAGCGACGAGGATGCTTCCCAGCCTTACAAGCATGTAAAATGCCTAGCACGCCCAGCGGACATCCGCGCTCAGGGCGTGTCCATTATTATTACTGTTCTTCTTATTTTATATGAGTAGTCTCCTTGGGCCAGGTCTGTAGGGTTCTGGGACCTTCTAGAAGGCCACCCCTGGCCGTTGCTAAGCACCCTCCCTCCCCAGAGTCTAATCTGCAGCCACTATCCAAATGGCGGGGCTGGTCCCAACTGAGGGGTCCTCTAAATGTGAAACACACCAGATTTCAGAAACTCGGTGCAAAAGAAAAAAAGTGAATGATCTCGTTCATCATGGCTTTCTACCGATTACAAGTCAAGAAGATAGTTTGGATACAAGGAATTCAAGAAAATGTTATTAAAACTCAATAGAGTGACTTTTGAAAAATTATGACTAGGCAGGTTATTGACCCTATGCAGTCCATTTCAGGATGAATTTAAGGAGATGCTATGAAATATTTGCTATAAGGAAGGGGCATGGGGTGTGGCAGGGTTGAGAGCCGCTGGTCCAGACCTTGCTCTGAGCTCTCAGCCTCAAACCTCATCTGTCCATCACACGGCAGCCCCCTCCCCAGAGCTCAGAACCAGAGCCGGCAGCCGGCACCCAGCCCCAGCTCCTGAGCTGGCTGTTCCTCAGGAACCAGACAGGGGGTGCCGGGGAATCCCTGGGGCAGGGGCGTGATGCGGGTGTCAATCCACCCCGCCTCCTGCAGGAAGCTCCCTGGGGTCCCCACGATCCCAGGATGTGTCTCTAAGCCTCTGGGAGGGTGGGCCGAGGAAGCCGCTGCTGAGGGCCCAAGGAAGGGGGTTTGAAATGGGGGCCGAGGGCGCAGGTGTCCAAGGAAGGGAAAAGCTGGGTGGCCCAGTTTTCCAGGTTCCCTCAGGAAGAAGGGGTTGGGACCCTGACTTCCTGGTCTGAGGGAGGAGGGGCTGGGGGATGGACCCCTGGGTCTGAGGGAGGAGGGGCTGGGGGCCCAGATTCCTGGGTCTGAGGGAGGAGGGGCTGGGGGCTGGACCCCTGGGTCTGAGGGAGGAGGGGCTGGGGGCTGGACCCCTGGGTCTGAGGGAGGAGGGGCTGGGGGATGGACTCCTGGGTCTGAGGGAGGAGGGGCTGGGGGCCCAGATTCCTGGGTCTGAGGGAGGAGGGGCTGGGGGCCGGACCTGGGCCTCACCGGTGGTCCCTCCCTGTTGGGGCCAGGGGCCCCGCTCACCTGAGCCTCGAGCCCTCCCGGAAGAGCTCGTCGTTGGCGCTCCTCCGGCCCCGCGGTGGCAGCAGTTCCGCCACCTGCCTGCTCTTGGCCTCCAGGTTGGCGAGGTAGACGACGAGGAAGTCCCCCGCGCCCCCGGGTCCCTCGGGGTCGCCTCCGCCGGCCGTCCTCCGGGTTTGGGCCACGTCGCGCAGCAGCTGCGCGGTGCGGGGCAGCAGGTCCCGCAGCGAGGGCGGGCTCGAGGAGAGTCGCGGGTCCCCGCACCGCTCCTCCAGGCGCTGCAGCAACCTCACCGCCCGGCCGAGCGCGCGAGGCTCTCCCCGCTGTCGCCCCCGCGGGGCCGCTGCCGCAGCCATGGTCCCTCGGGTGCCCTGGGTGCCGGGCGCGTTGGGAAAGGCACGGAGGGCCCCGCCCAGCCCGGGGAAGGGGCGGGAGAGGCGAGGGCGGGCCCGGGAGAAGGGGAGGGGACAGCAGGTAGCTGTGTCTCCAAAGGGGGCAGGGGTTGGGGGCTCTGCGACCTGACTTCCCGGGAGATGGGGTTCCGAAGTCTGATCCCCCAAGGGGAGCTGGATGGAGTGCCTTCGGGGAGTGGCGACAGGTGAGGGGCATGCCCTGCCCGTTCTGGGCGGGGCTGAGGACTGGGTCCAAGGTTGCAGTGGAGGAGAGGTTGGGGAGCTCTGGGACTTTTGTTGGGGGCAGGGGTCGGACTGGGAGCTTAGCTATCCAGACCCTGCAGGGAGGAGGGGCTGGGACGTAGCACGCCCGCGTCAAGGCTCAAGGTCCAGATCTTTTGTCGTGGCATAGGATTAGAGGCGAGCTGAACTTTCAAAGAGGAAAGGGCAGGGAAATAGGGCGACGTCTTTGTCCCTGAGAAGGAAGGCAGAACGTGACCAGACCCCGAGGTCCCCTAGGAGCGGAGTTGGGGAGGACGGTGCGTGAGGGAACAGGGATTTGGTGACCCCATTCTGGGTCTCCACGGCAGGGGCATGCGGGACATCACGCTGGAGATGAGACACCCAGATTTGCAAAGGAAGTGAGTCCCTGGGTCCCCAGGGGATGAGGCTGGAAGATGGGCTTCAAGAATGCAGGGCTCGAGGCACGGCTTGGGGGCGCAGGGCTGGAGAGCGGTGGTTTTCTCCCCCACCTGCGCGACCTGTAGCATCCGCCCAGCCCGGGCTGCCCGCCCGGCAGCCACCTGAGGGCGCTGTGTGCCCGGCGGTCCCTCCACCAGATGGCACCCAGGCCCCGCCCCACGGCATCCAGGCCCCGCCCCACAGCATCCAGGCCCCGCCCCACGGCATCCAGGCCCCGCCCCACGGCATCCAGGTCCCGCCGCAAGGCATCCAGGCCCCGCCCCACGGCATCCAGGCCCCGCCGCAAGACATCCTGTGCACCTAACTGGAAAATTTCGAATCAGAGAGGCACGAATAGCTGACATTTGTTGAACGCTCGCTCTCTGTGGGCCCTACGTGTCAGGCTTTACATTTTCTCCCTGAATTCTCAAAAACTCTTTGAGGCGGGGGGAGGGGGCGAGGGTTTAAGACCAGAACTTTCTTCCCTTCGCACCCCCTCCCCTCCTCAGCCCTCAACACCCATCGCTCAGAACTCAGAATCCTTAACTTACGGAATCTTGCACGTTGCAACTCAGACTAAGGGGAGAGCAGGTCTGTGCAGTCTGGATGGCGGGCTCTGCCTCCCAGCTCCTTGCAGTTCCTGCCCTTTCTGAGCCTCAGTTTCCTCCACTGGAAAATCAGATGAAAAGCCATTGGCCTGGCAAAAATTCAAATTTTGGGGTACGCCAAGTGTTGACGAGGAGCCGATGGGAGCGTGAACGGACAAATGATGTTGGAGAGCAGTTTGACCGCATCCGTCGAATCTTCGACGGGGCAAGCCCATTGCCAGCTCCATCCTTCAGAGCCGTGGCCTGTAAACACTTCAGCTCGCATTGGAACTTCATGCACCCAGAACAAAGTTTCCCAGGGCAATCCTTACCCCGACTATACGCATGCGCTCTAATATCTCCTGTCTAATAGGGTTTCATTGAAGGGAAGAATATGCTTGCAACCTCGAAATTGATTTCACAACCCGCTAATGGACGTTCGGACAGTTTGAAGAATACTCCGGGACACGTTTAGGGATGTGAAGTGCAGCCTTGTCGGAAAGGGACAAACCTGGAAACAAGGTGAGCGTCCATTAGCAGGAAGAGGGATGAATAAATTGCGGTCTTCCCTCAGCAAGGACGCCCACGCAGCAGTTCAAATGAATGAACTGGAGGAACATACCAAGGGCGTGAATGGTGAAAACGTGATGATGAGTCTGCTGGGTTCAACAGTGCCTCCTTCCACCCCCCGCCCCATTCATGTGTGCTGCACCTGTGAATGTGGCCTTATTTAGAAATAGTTTCACAGGTGTGACCAAGTTAAGATGAGGTCATGCCGAAGGAGGGTGGGCCCTAAATTCAATAGGAATGGGAATTTGGACACAGATGCAGGAACGCCCACAGGGGAGAAAGCCATGTGATGGCGGAGGCAGCGACGGGAGTGATGCCTCCGGAAGCTGAGGAGTGCCAAGGATTCCTGGCAAAGCCTGGAAGCTGGGAGAAGCGAGGAAGGATTCTCTCCCAGAGCCTTCCAGGAGAGCACAGCCCTGCCCACACTTTGTGGTTGGGCTCCTAGTCTCCAGGGTTGTGAGAAAGAATTTTCTTTGTTTTAAGCCACTCGGTTTGTGGTCCTTGGTTACATCAGCCACAAGAAACAAACACAATGAGCTCAAAAGGCAAGGACAGAAGGATTAGAACAGCACAAAGCCGTTTATACCAAGTTTGCAAACCTGCAGACCCAATGCTCTGTTATTTGGGGATGCATCTGCATAGGATAATAGGATAAACACACGGGTGGTCATGCTGAGGGTTAAATGCGGATGTGGAGGAGGAAAAGGACTCTGAAGAGGATACACTGGGACTTAATGCTTTAATTTTAAAAATCTGGATCAAATACAGCAAAATGGTTAAAAGTTCCAATAGTTGCATACAAAAGAAGTGGATGAGGCCAGCCCTGGTGGCCTAGTGGTTAAGTTCAGTGTGCTCCACTCCCACAGCCTGGGTTCAGTTCCCGGGTGTGGACCTGCACCGCTCATCTGTCAGGGGTCATGCTGCGGTGGTGGCTCACATACAAAAAGAGGAAGATTAGCAGTGGATGTTAGCTCAGGGCGAATCTTCCTCAGCAAAAAAAAAAAAAAAAAAAAAAAAAGTGGATAATCTGAAAAGATACTCAACATCATTATCAGATAGGGAAATGAAAATCAAAACCACAATAAGACCTTACTTCACACCCACTAGGATGGCTATAACCAAAAAGAGAGACAATAACAAGTGCTGGAGAGGCTGTGGAGAAATTGGAACCCTCATACACTGCTGGTGGGAATGTGAAATGGTGCAGCTGCTTTGGAAAACAGTGTCCAGGTCCTCGAAATGTTAAACATAGAGTTGCCATATGACCCAGCAATTCCACTCCTATGAATGGATATCCCAGAGAATTGAAAACATATATCCATGCAAATAGTTGTGGAAAAAACCTAAATGTCCATCAGTTGATGAATGGATAAATTCAATGCAGTATGCCCAGACAGTGGAATATTATTCAGCCACAAAAAGGAATGCAGTACTAGGGCTGCCCCACATCTGAGTGGGTTAAGTTTGCACGTTCCGCTTTGGTGGCCCAGGGGTTCACAGGTTCGGATCCTGGGCGTGGACCTAGCACTGCTCATTAGGCCATGCTGTGGTGGCATCCCACACAGCTGAGCCAGAAGGACCTACAACTAGAATATACAACTATGGACTGGGGGGTCTGGGGAGAAGAAGAAAAAAACAAAAGATTGGCAACAGATGTTAGCTCAGGGCCGATCTTTAAAAAAAAAAATGAAGTACTGATCCATGCTGTGACTGAGTGAACCCCAAAAACATTATGCTGAGTGAAAGAAGCCAGTCACAAAAGACCACATATTGTAAGATTCCATTTATAAAAAATGTCCAGAATTGGGGCTGGCCCCGTGGCCAAGTGGTTAAGTTCGCGCGCTCCGCTGCAGGTGGCCCACTGTCTCGTTGGTTCGAATCCTGGGCGCGGACATGGCACTGCTCATCAAGCCACGCTGGGGCAGCGTCCCACATGCCACAACTAGAAGGACCCACACGAAGAATATACAACTATGTACCAGGGGGCTTTGGGGAGAAAAAGGAAAAAAATAAAATCTTAAAAAAAAAAAAAGTCCAGAATAGGCAAATCTATAGAGATAGAAAGTATATTAGGGATTATCTAGGGTTGAAGGGAGCTGGAACAAAATAGAAGTGGCTGCTAATGGGTAGAGGGTTTCTTTTTGGGGTTAGGGAATTTTTTTAAGCTGTTTTGGTTTTATTGTCACTCAGGGTTTTTTGTTTTTGTTTTTAATTTTTTCCCGCCAAGGAAGATTCGCCCTGAGCTTACGTCCCTTGCGAATCCTCCTTTTTTTGCTGAGGAAGACTGGCCCTGAGCTAACACCCATGCCCATCTTCCTCTATTTTATATGTGGGACACCTACCACAGCCTGGCTTGATAAGCAGTGCATAGGTCCGTGCCCGGGATCCAAACTGCTGAAACCCTGGGCCGCGAAAGCAGAGCGTGCGAACTTAACCACTACGCCACTGGGGCCGGCCCCGTGAAATGTTTTAAAATTGACTATGGCGATGATTGCACTTTGAATTTAATAAAACCGTTGAATGACACACTAAATAGTTGAATTGTAGGATATATGCATTATAACTCAATAGAGCTATTTTTTTAAAAAGAAAGTGGACGCCAGGCCCCAGGGTGACCACGAGAGGGCGCTCTAAGCACAGACTTACCTCCTCCCTTGGGAACAGAATTTCTCAGGCCCCGTCCCAGACCCTGGCCACGCCCCAGGCTCTGACCACGCCCCCAGAACCTGGCCACGCCCCGGCTCTGACCACGCCCCCACACCCTGGCCACGCCCCCGGCGCTGGCCACGCCCCCAGAACCTGGCCACGCCCAGGACATGGCCTGCCCCTCATCCCAGCCACGCCTCTAAGACTCCGGCCACACCCCCAAGGCCCCTGGCCTCTCTCCTGGGCCTTTACGACACCCTAGGGCCCTGGTCACACCCTGAGGCAGCGTCCTCAGCCGCTTCCCAACTTCCCAAACTCTGACTTCAGCGGCATGCACAGACTGACACCCTTACAGACACAGGGCCTCAAACCCATAGACTTTGAAACCACGCTTTTCGTTTGCAATCGTTTTTTTTCTTTTTTGAAATCCTTTTAAACTTACAGAAAAGGTGCAAGAATAGGACACAGACTTCTTGGATACCCCTCATGCGGGTTCCCCAACTGTGAAGCAAATCTCCCAATTGGCTTTACTGGGGGCTCTCTCTGGCTTCCACTCTCCCCCAACCCTCTGACAGTAGGTTCCAGACATTATGCTCCTGCGCCCCCGAACGTTTTGGTGTGTATCTCCACATAGAAGGACAGTGTCTTACTCGGTCACAGGACAGGCATCAAAATCAGGACATTTAGCAGTGACACAAAACTAGTATCCAACAGTGCAGTCTATAGTCAAATCACGCACTGTCTCCAAACTACTTTTAAAATTTTTTTTGGTGAGGAAGATTGGCCGTGAGCTGTCATCTGTTGCCAATCCTCCTCTTTTTGCTTGAGGAAAATTGGCCCTGAGCTAACCTCTGTGCCAGTCCTCCTCTGATTTGTATGTGGGACGTGTCCACGGCGTGGCATTCTGAGCCGTGTGAAGGTCTGTACCTGGGATGGGAACCAGCAAACCCCAGTACTCTTGCTCACCCTTTCTTTGCGTCTCACGAAGTTGACATATTTGAACCTCCCAGGCCAGTTCCTTTGTAAGACGTCCCCCTAGATTTGGGTTTGTCTGAGATTTCCTTGAGATTGGATCCCGGTGGAGGAATATCACAGAAGTGATGTCTTGTCCTTCTCGGTGCATCGGATCAGAAGTCGCACGATGGTGGTCGTCCCGTCGTTGCTGAATTCCATCCTGGGGTTCAGGTCCGTCATGGAATCCCGGACTCAGAGACTCACCAGGTGAGTTTCTTCCCTTTCTGGGTCTCAGTCTCCCTGTCTGTAAAATGGGGGCGTGGCTCTCATGAGGGTGCGCAAACACACTTAACCGGGGGGTGTGTCCTGTGTGGGACTCATACTTTTAAAACCATTTTTTTGGGGGGGAGGAAGGGCACCCATGGTTACGACTGGGCGGGTTCTGTGCGTGCACCTGGGAGAGAGGTTCTCTGACTGGGTGTCTGGTTCACCCAGGGCGGTGAGGACTAGGGAAACTTTGCAACGGGGGCGGGGGCCCCGAGAAATGCAATGGGAGGGTGACTTCTGGCTTCAGAGCACCAGGACTGTTGCAAACGAGGCAGTGGGGGAGAGATACGTGTTGAATCTGCAAGGCCTTGTTGGGTGGGGGGGGGGGGGGCGGAGACCCTGTGGCTGGCCCTCCTCCCCCTCCTCGGAGTCTGTCTCTCCGGGGGGAGGGGTGCGTGTGGAGGCGCACGCGCCCAGTCCCAAGGTCAGGAGGCTGAGAGGGGATTTCCATGTGTGGAGAAGCCAGATCCTTTGTTTTAGAGAAGTGACTTACCAGGGTCAGGGCCGCGTTCAGCTCTCGAACTCGGCGGTAGTTTCTCACACACGGAGAGGGACATCACCCACGGCCTGGACCCACAGGTCTGAGAAGACCCCCAGCACACACTCCAGCCTGCTAAGGGGCCAGGCCCGGTGCTCAGCGCCCGACACTGACACTCTCATTAAACCCTCATCAACCCCAAGAGGTGGGTATTATTCCCATTATACAGATGGGGAAACTGAGGCTCAGGGCGGCAACATCACTTTGCACAAGGATCACCTAGCCATTTGGCAACAGAGCCCCGGTGTGACAGATATACTCATTGCCCCACAATAACCTTTCCCACCTCCTACTTTTGTAGTGGAACCTTAGAGTTTTAGCTGGGTACGTGCTGCCCAGATCAAACTACATTTTCCAGCCTCCCTCATGGCAGGTGTGGCCACATGACTAAATTCCAACCAACTGAATGTGATGGATAGGACTTCTGAGTTGTAGCCTTAAAGGGCAGAGGCACACATTTGACTCTTACATTTTGTCTTCTTCCCAGTGGTTGCAAGGTGGATGTGATGGTGGGAGCTGGAGCAGCCATTTTGGACCATGTGGCAAGAGCAAAAGGCAACAGAGCAACTAGGTAGAAGGAACCTGGGTCTCTGACATTTTTAAGCTGTTGTTCTAGTCCTGAGCGTTAACTGGACCATTTTTACCGATGAAAAAACTGAGGCTCAGGGCCGTGAAGTCACTGGATCAAAGTCACACAGCTAGGAAGCGGAAGGGCAGGACTCGAACTCAGTTCTGATGCCAGGGCCGTGCTCTTAATGACACACCCGTTGTCTTACACCCTCTCCAGAAGCACACATGTGTGCACACGCACACACTCAAAATAACAGACACAACCACACATGACTTTCCTGCGAGGTAAGAGGGGGCCCCGCAATTATGAGCACGGGCTTTGGGAACAGCAGACCTGGGCTAGGACAGGAGACCCGCTCCCTCTGAGGCTCAGTTTTCTCATCCGGAATATGGGCGCCGTCATGTCGATAAATGACTGCTAAAATTTGTATCTCTCTTCATACCTTCCAGTCGCTCAGGCAGTGTAACACGAGACCAGACGCAGCCACAACGAATCGCAGACACCCTAACACAAGGGGGAGTAGCGAGGCTCCCTCACTCCCCCATCACTTCTCGGCGGTCTGCTCCGTGCCAGGTGGCGCGCTGGCTGCTGTGGGAAGGGTGGTGAGGGGGCCTGGCCGTCCCTGAGCTCTCAATCCACTGGGGAGACAGTCATCGTACACGACCTCACACGTGTGGCAGGATTTTCACATGGGAGGTTAGTACACAAGGCCGATTGCAGTGCCCAACGGTCACCCTCTGTAGAGGGTTGAACGGTGGCCCCCCAATGAAGACACATCCCCATCTGAACCCCCAGAACCAGTGAATGTGGCCTTATTTGGAAAAAGGGTCTTTGCACGTGTGATTAAGTTAAGGATCTTGAGATGAGGTCATCCTGGTCTATTTGGAGGGCCCTAAACCCGACGACTATTGTCCTTATAAGAGACAGAAGAGAAGAAATGGACACACAGAAGAGAAGGTGAAGACAGGCAGAGATCGGAGCGAGGCAGCCGGGGCCAAGTGCCACCAGAAGGTGGGAGAGGAAGGGAAGAGTTGTCCCTTAGAGGCTTCAGAGCGAGTGTGGCCCTGTCGACACCTTGCTGTGGATTTCCAGCCTCCAGAGCTGGAGAGTACACATTTCTGCCTTAAGCCACCTCATTTGTGGCTGTCGATGATGGCAGCTTTCGGAAACCAACGTCCTCTTCATGTCAGGCAGCTACAGGGACTCCGTAGCCCAGAGGCAGGTCAGAAACACTGGCACACGGTCACAGACATGCACAAAGACACATGGCCGCCTTGGAGGATGGCCAGGCGAAGACGGGTCACCCAGTCCGAGGTCGCAGGAAGAGCGTGTGCATGGATGTGTGCACGTGCACACGCACGCCTAGACCCCCAGCCATTCACGGAACCAACAGTGTCCCCCAGGAAGACATTAAGGCAGTGGCCCCACAGGCACAACATGTCACGGAGTGGTGGCAGCAGAAACGACCCCAATTGCCAAGACATTCGAAGACCCAGAGGCCGAGGGAGGCACACACAGATTCAGAAACCAGCCTTTACTTACCGTCCCTCAGAAACACAGGAACACGTGGTCCCTCATGAGGACCTGTAGTATGGAACCAAGGTCGCCAGCTGCTCCCGCAGGACGCCCTTCCGTCACGGCTGGAGGCGATGGGCACCGACGTGGGTCCCAGTCCTTCCTCGGGGGTTCCAGCTTGTCCTTGCTCTCCTGCACTCCGCCCATCATCCCTTCCTGAGACTCAAGTCCCTGTGACATCTCTCTTCTCCATGCGCCTCCTCCTAGTGCTGTTGCTTCTTGGATGGAAGCCTGGGGTGGGCTGAACAGAGGCTCCCACGGGTACCCGCATCCTCGTCTCCAGAACTCGAGAATGTTACTTTGTATGGCAAAGGGGACTTTGCAGCTGTGATGAAGGCAAGCATCTTGAGATGGACAGATGGTGCTGGATTATCCAGGTGGGCCCTGTGTGACCTCAGGGTCCTTCCAGGAGGGAGGCAAGAGATGAGAATAGGAGATGAGCAGATGGAAGAGGTTGGAGAGATGATACAGGGGCCACGAGCCAAGGGATACAGGCGGCCTCTAGAAGCTGGAAAGTCCAAGGGAACAGATGCTCCACCAGAGCTTCCAGAAGGAACCAGCCCTGCTGACGCCTTGACTTTGGCCCCAGGGAAACTGATTTCAGACTTCTGATCTCCAGAACTATAACAGGATAAAACAGGTCGCTTTAAGCCATTGACTTTCTAGAGCTTTGTTACAGTGGCAATAGGAAGGGAATGCAAACCCTGATCCATACATAAGAGTCAAAACACAGACGTTGTTTGTCAGGGGAACCTGGAGGCACTGAGTAAAATGTGACACCCTGGGGCCGGCCCGGTGGTGTAGTGGTTAAGTTTGGGCACGCTGCTTCAGTGGCCCAGGGTTCGTGGGTTTGCATCCTGGTTGTGAACCTACACACTGCTCATCAAACTATGCTGTGTCGGCCTCCCATATATGAAATAGAGGAAGATTGGCACACATGTTAGCTCAGGGCCAATCTTCCTCACCAAAAAAAAAAAAGGGGGACATGCCAAGTGAGACAGTCACAAAGAAACAATCACAATGACTGTGGGTCTCCATATTAGGAACACTCACAAGTGTTATCCACACATTGACCCAGAGACAATCGCAGCCACACATCGGTCAGCCATGGTACCACAGGGACCCAAACACCACAGAACCCCCCAGAAACACACACACAGGTGCACACACTCAGGGTCACTAGGGAATCCCACAGGGCCCCCTGGAAAGATGTCATACACCACGTCATCCCTGGGAACAACAGCACGGTGACACAGTGACAGAACATTTATCACCAAACACAGTGGAAGTCCCAGGGTCACCCACACGTCCTTGTCAGTGTGAGACCCTCAGGCCACTCATGGAGTCAGCTGGATACAGCGTACAGGTGTGCACACGCGCGTGCACACACACACACACGAACACGCTCCCTCCAGGACTCACGAAAGAGATGCAGCCAAGCCAGGAATATGGTACAAAAATAGTTTATTACAAAAGAAATCCAACCAAAATGCCAATAATTTACATTGTTTTCAGTGTCCGGCTACAGCCGTCTCTCCCCGCTCGGCGATGGGGCAGAGGGAATGGCTATTTCCTGGTTCCACCTGCTCCGGCAGAGGAGAAGGAAGGAGACATTGGGGGACAATTCCAGACAGGGACCGGGGCCTGAGGGTAACGAGAGGAAGAGCCCTGCGTGGGGCTGAGGGGGGGGCCTATCTGTTCCGAAGAGGGGACTTCTTGGGGGACTTGTGCGCGGCTGTGCAAATCCTGGTCCCAAAGATTTGGGGGGGGGGCAGAGTGAGGTCTTCACAGTTTCCAGGAGGGCTGACCCCACAGGGCAGGGAGGTCCCTCCTCATGAGTCCAAGATCTGCCCCCCCCATCCCTCTCAGCTGCCTCCTGGAGCTGGAGAGGGGGGCACGGGCCGGCCAGGGGCTCGGAGGACCCCCGCAAAGGGCAGGAAGGCAGGTGGAGAGGAGGGAGGAAGGAAGAAACTGGGGGGAGCCATGGGGAATCCTGGGGGGTCCTTGGGGGGAGATTGGGAGGGTGAGGAGGATGGCGATGCAGAAAGAAGACCTGTGGAAAAAGAGGGAGGAGGGCGGAGCAGTGAGGGGCCAGATCTCGAGATGGGGGGTGGGGGGGCTGGGGGCTCCCCTTGGCCCCTCCCCTTGGCCCCGAGGGGATCTGACGGAGGAGAGGGCTGAGAGCCAGCTTCTCACCATTGGAGCTGAGGCGGCTGCTGCTTTCGGGGGACGTGGTGGCACTCCGGTCCGGGGAGGGCTCTGGCTGGGACGCAGGAGCAGGCCGCGTGGCCTTGCCCCTCAGGATGTCGATGACCTGGAGGAAGATTGCGGGGGTGGGGGGGGCTCACCAGAGGCCACTAGGGCCCACACCGGCCTCCCTCTCTCCATCTCTCCTTGCTCATGGGGTCTGTCTCAGTGTGTGAAGGTGGGCGAGTCACTTCCTTTCTCTGTGCCTCAGTTTCTCCTCCTGTCTAGAATCCACGCACCCGGAGGCTCACCCGCTCCCCTCCCCGCCCTGGCACAGACACGCACGCCCTCACCTGTCACACCCCAGCGCGCCGGCGGTCCAGGACCGCCCCCATCCCCACAGCCCGCGCGCGCGCGCACACTCACCCGGCGGCTGCGCGCCACCATGAGCGGCGTGTCGTTGTGACAGTTCTTGAGGCCGCTGTCGGCGCCGCTGCGGACCAGCGTGCGCACGAGCGGGAGGAGCCCGCGGCCCGACGCCGAGTGCAGCGCCGAGCTGCCTGAGTACATCTGGGCGTTCACGTTGGCGCCGTGCTGAGGGGCGGGAGGGCGGGTCAGGGCCGGACCGGGGCAAGGTCCGGGGGATGGGGGTGGGGGGGCCCGCGGGACAGAGGCCAGAAGCTGGGACGGGACCAGATCCCGCCTCTGGGGTGGGGTGATCGAAGGGTGGGAGCTAGAACCAAGGGCGGGCGGCGTAGAAGCCACGGGACCTGGACTCCACGGCCCCGGCTGGAGCAGGGGCAGAGCCAGACAAGGGGAGGGTCCGGGGTCGCGTGGGGCGGAAGGCCAGCGCCGGGACAGGGCCAAAGCCGGAAGGCAGAGTCAGCCAGGCTATCTTGGGGCGGGAAAGGAATGGGAGAGGGCCCTGGATGAGTTCGAAGCCTGGAGGGTGAAGTCACAAAAGGGGTCAGAGCTGGAAGAGGGGCGAGAGCTGGAAGGCAGCGTCCGAGCCAGGGCCGGCGGGAGGTAGCTGGTTGGTGCCAGGGGCCAGGGTGGGCGAGAGGCGGGGGGCAGGGGTCGGACCCACCTGCAGCAGCAGCTGCACCATGCTGAGACTGTTGCTTTCCACGGCGTGGATGAGCGGGGAGCGGCCACTCTTGATGTCCTGCGGCAGCGAGGCAAGGGCTTGGGTCTCCCCGCTGGGCCCAAACAGCCGGCGCCCGCATCGCATCCCGCGGGATACCTCAAGCCCCACCCACTTGCCCATCCCGCAGGGCCCGCCCTCTTTGGCCCCCCGCCGCTCACCACCGCGTCGATGTCGGCACCGCGCTCCAGCAGGAGCAGCACGGCCTCGTGGCACTCGGTGTTCACGGCCACGTGCAGGGCAGTGAGCCCTGGAGGGAGAGAGCTCAGTTAGACCCGGGCCCGGGGCGCTGCAGCCCCAGAAGGATCCAGGTCCCGCCAAACAACCCCGCCCTGGGCCCGGACAGGTGCTCACCGTCGTAATTGCGGGCCTCCAGGTCCACCGTGCCAGGGGCCGCGCTGTCCAGCAGGGCCCGCAGGCAGGTGGGGCTGCGGTGCTCGCACGCCAGGTGGGCTGCCGTCTGGCCATGGCGGTCCAGGGCCATGGGGCTGGCACCAGCCATCACCAGGAGACGGACCACAGAAGGCAATGTGGTGATCACGGCCAGGTGGAGCGGGGTCTGGGGAACAGAGACCTTGAGGGACCCTGCTCTGTGTCCCAGTCCTGCCTCCCTCGGAGATTCCCACTCCTGACCCCCGCTGCAGTCCAACTCAAGAACCGGAAATCTGGGTCACCTCCTCCCTCAGATTCAGGAGTCCAGGCCCCCAGCCCCTCCTCCCTCAGACCCAGGGGTCCAGGCCCAGCCCCTCCTCCCTCAGACTCAGGAGTCCAGGCTCCCAGCCCCTCCTCCCTCAGACCAGGGGTCCAGGCTCCCAGCCCCTCCTCCCTCAGACCCAGGGGTCCAGGCCCAGCCCCTCCTCCCTCAGACTCAGGGGTCCAGGCTCCCAGCCCCTCCTCCCTCAGACTCAGGGGTCCAGGCTCCCAGCCCCTCCTCCCTCAGATCCAGGGATCCAGGCTCCCAGCTCCTCCTCCCTCAGACCAGGAGTCCAGGCCCCCAGCCCCTCCTCCCCCAGACCCAGGAGCCCAGCCCCTCCTCCCTCAGACCCAGGGGTCCAGGCCCCCAGCCCCTCCTCCCTCAGACCCAGGGGTCCAGGCCCCCAGCCCCTCCTCCCTCAGACCAGGGGTCCAGGCTCCCAGCCCCTCCTCCCTCAGACCCAGGGATCCAGGCTCCCAGCTCCTCCTCCCTCAGACCCAGGGGTCCAGGCTCCCAGCCCCTCCTCCCTCAGACCCAGGGGTCCAGGCCCCCAGCCCCTCCTCCCTCAGACCCAGGGGTCCAGGCCCCCAGCCCCTCCTCCCTCAGACCAGGAGTCCAGGCTCCCAGCCCCTCCTCCCTCAGACCCAGGGGTCCAGGCTCCCAGCCCCTCCTCCCTCAGATCCAGGGATCCAGGCTCCCAGCTCCTCCTCCCTCAGACCCAGGGGTCCAGGCCCCCAGCCCCTCCTCCCTCAGTCCCAGGGCTCCTGGCGCCTAGGCCCAGCCTCACCTGCCGGAGGTTGTTGTAGATGTCCAGCTCCCGGCCCCCATGCTGGAAGAGGTTGACTAGCCGATGCACAGCGGGCAGGTTGGCCTGCACCACGGCGATGTGGAGTGGCCTGGGGATGGGGGTCAGAGGCATTAGGGGCTGGTCACCTCTCACGCACTCTCTTAGCATCCCTAACTCCCATATGTGCTGGATACTCTGGAAGGATCTCCAGGATCCAGCCACTTCTCCCCACCCCCACTCCTTCCCTCCTGGTTCGGCCACCATCACCTCCCTCCTGGACTGTGTCCTCTCCGCTGGCCTGCTTGCTCCCACCCCCACCCCACTCTCTCCCCGCCCCACAGCAGCCTGAAGGACTCCTCAGGGCCAAAGTCCTCCCCACAGCTCACGGGCCCTAGGGGACCTTGTCTCCCCCTCTTCCACCCCTTTTGACCTCATCCCCGCCTACTCTCCTCACTCCGCTCTGGCCACTGGCCTCCTTGCTGTTCCTTGCACATACAGAGCCTGCTTGCCGCCTGTGCATGGGCTGTTCCCTGGGCCTGGAACAGCCTCCCGCCAGATGGCTGTGGGGCTCGCTCCCCTCACCCAGGCGCTGCGAAAGTGGTACTGCCTCCCCTGCTCCTCCCCCTGCTTTCTTTCCCTCCACATCATCACCTGATGTCATGCAGTTACTTGTTTCCTGTCTGAATCTCCCTGCTAGCACATAGTCTCCACCAGGGCAGGGCATTTGTCTGACTGACCACTGCCCCGTGTGTGGACAGGGCTGGCGCTGGGCAAGCACTCCCCAAATATACACCGAATAAATGACGCCATCTCTATGATCCCTGGCCATCCTTGAAGCTGGTGACCATGTCACCCACCCCCCCCCCCCCGGCCCCGCCACGGGCCAGTTTCTTATCTGTGGCATGAGGGGGCATGAACTAGATGCCCTTAGGCTCTCCATCCATTATGACTGTACGTCACGTTCAGCCTCTAACCCCAGAGAGCCACGGGTGGGGTACCTACGTGGAGAGAGTTTTGCCTGAAGGCAGGCGGGATAACCTGGAATGGGGGTCATTGTTCTGGACAACACAGATCCCCCTGCTCCCAGACTGGAGGACACATTCCCCCAGCTTCTGGGGAGGTTGCCAGCCCTCAGCTCTCTCTGGGGATCACCCTCGCTGAAAAGAGCAGCTGGTCCAGGTCATGAGCGGGGCCGTCGCCAACCAACCAACGGCAGCCAGTGACTGGTCAGGATGGGCATCGAAGGCCCAGCCTTCTGGCCCCAACTCTGAAGGCCACTGCAGCTTCAAGGTTCCCCGTGGGACAGCTGAGGCCCTGCAGAGACCACCCAGCAGCCCAGCTCCTCCCTCTGCCTGGTCCTGCTTCCTCCGTCCCCACAGGCCTTGATCCCAGAGCACACTGCAATAAACTTCCTGCCTGCTTCCCAGGGCCCCTAACCTGGAGGAGCCACTTAGAGCTCAGGGCCACGTGGGGTGACTGTCCCGGGTCAGGGGACTTTAGCACTGAGCACAAAGTTGACTGCATGGACCCAGGCGGCACAACCTTTCCTTCAATCCATTTATTTGCAAGGGCAACCAGGTTCCCACCCACGCCCGTCTGCTCGAAAACTGGGCCTTGCTAAGGCAGGCGAACAGCAGGTCTCCCAATCCTGGAATGTGCATCAGAATCCACATTTTAAACCAGCTCCCTAAGTGCTGCGGGCGGAGGCAGAGAAATCCTGCAGCCCACGAGGCTTTGGGGGCGCTGAGCAGGCCAGGGTTGCAAATTGGGCTGCAATCCCGCTAGCGGTGCGCGCCAGGGCAAAGTCATGTGGCCCCCTCGGGGCCTCGGTTTTTTCCTTTATAGTGCCCCCAATAACGCCCACCTCCCAGGAGGAGACTATGCAGGCGAAACCCGGCTCCTGAGCCGCGAAAGCCCAATTTAAAAAGCCAGTGTTGGGGGAGGGGAGGGACCTGGGCAGGAGGCCCCTGAGACGGGCTCCCCTCTCGCCCCGCGCCTCTCTGGACGCCCAGCCCAGGTCCCTCTCTCAGGCCGAGCGGGGTTAAGTGAGGGCAGAGGGAGCGATGATTTCAGAGAAACCGTCCAGGCCTGAGTTCCCATAAACGCGCGGGCCGCAGGGGGTGGGGCGGGGCTGGAGGAAGTGGGGACGGGAGGGGCGGCCCAGCCCTCGGACTTCCAGTAACAGGTCTGCGGGGCGGGGCTCCGCTTCCTGCTCCCGGGGGAGGGAAGCCGGTCCCGCCGGGGATCTACCCCGGCCACCCCCGGCACCCCAACTTCCATCCTCGAATGGGGCGGGGGAGGAGGGAGCCCAGCGCCAGAAGACCTAGCTTTCCTGGGAGGAGGGGGCGGGGGCGGGAAGGACCCCAAGTCCTCCAGCCCGGGGCCCCTCTGGAACTCCACGGCGCAGACTCCAGCTGGCTCCCTATCCACCCCCCATATCCCGGCATCCACTCCCAGGATCTCATGGGACCCACGAATACGGTGCCCTAACTCTGCACAGAGCGACCTCTCCGGTCCCTCTAAGTTCTAGATCCCCAAACGGCCCTGCGCCCTGTTCCTTACCCCCTCGTGGGTCAAGGAATGCAGGACCCCAACGTCTGCTCTCTGGGAGCCAGAATACGTTCCCCCCTCTCTTAGAGACCCAGATTCCAGCTCCCCAGTGCCCGAACTCTTGGGGGAGAGGGGGTCCAGGTGCCCTGGGGTTCTTGCTCCCCTGGGACCCTAGAAGTCCAGCCTCCCCACCCAGCTTTGCTGCTCTGGGGACTTGGCGTGTCCCCCTCCCCCGCCCCCAGGCTGCGCCGCTGCCCCATTCCGGTAAAGTCGGCCCCCAGCGGAAGGGGTTAAGGTTGGAGGGAGCGCCAGGAGGGGGAGGCTGCGAGTGAGTGACGGCTGCTGACGTGGGGGAGGCAGAGCAGCTGGGCTGCGGTCAAGTTTTGCGGGAAGGGATTTCCCCCACAGGCAGCTGAGGCAGAAGTGTTTGCTTTGGGGGAGAGGGGGGCGGCGCGGGGGAGGGCGGGTGGGGCGCGGGGCTGGAGGCCGGGGTGCCGCGTCGCCTTCTGCACCCTGCTCGCACAGGCTGCAAACAGCTCACCCCTGGGGACAGACACAAATGAAATCGATTTCACAGATGACCCCGGAGCTACCCAGGGCGGGAGGGAACTAGCTCGATCGAGCCTTTTAGACGTCTCGGGCACTTTCTCCTGTTTGGGCTCACACCCGTGGCCCATAACCACTCGGGAGGCAAGCTCTGTTCCAACACCGCCCCCCCCCCATTCCTGTGTATTGAGCACCGACTATATGCCCAGCCCTGTTCTAGGCACCATATGTGTGCAGATCATTGCACTGAATCCTCATTGTGATAGGTGCTATTCCAAGCCTCGATTTCCATATAGGGAAACTGAGGCTCGGGGATGCGAAGTCATCCAGCTGGTGGTCAGGCCTGTTTATCCCACCCCTCCCTGTGCTTTCCAGTCCCCAGTCCCGCAGATAAGCGCTTTACGGAAATCATCTCATTTCTGCCTCAGAGACCCTGGCAAACTGTGTGGTTCCTGTTTTTACAGGGGAAACTGAGGCAGAGAGGGGTGAGAAGCTGGCCAGCTGAGAGTCAGACCGAGGTGGACAGAATCATCGTAATCGTGATGGTCCAGCGTGTTGAGCGCTTCCCCACGTGCTGGACACGGGGCTAGACCCCTGGGGCAGGATTTCTCAGCAGCTTCAAGAGAATTTTCTTCAAACTGCAGATCAACCGTCGGATTTGCGAAATCAATTTACGGGATCCTGAAATTAACTGAGTGTGCTATGATCATGGAACGAGGAAACAGGCTCGAAAACACCAAAGTGGACCCCAGGTAGTAAGGATATTGTTTTGTTATGTGCAATTTTTATTTAAAGTTTCTAACTCTGTCTATGTGCTGGGCTTAATATAAAGTAGTAATGATAATAGTTAATCCTTATTGAGCACTTATAATCTGCCAGGCTCAGGGTTAGGAGCTTAGCGTGTATCATTCATATAATCAACCAATCAATGAAATTGGTTGCTCATTTTGGGATTGTGAGAAAAAACTTGAAGCCCCCAAAACAGTCCTAGGAGGTAGGTTCTCTCAGGGTGCCCATTTTTCAGAAGAGGAAACTGAGGCTCAGAGAGGGAAAGGACCTTGCTCAAAGTCACACAGCTGGCGGTGGAGACAGGATTCTAACTGGGGTGGATGGAACTCAAAAGCCCAAGCTGAGTGCCCCTGTGTGGTGGTGGGCGAGGTGGGGGGAGGGCTGGCTTCCCCACCCGCCATCAGTGGGGGCCTGTTACTCACGTGTCTCCGTCCTCATCTGCACGGGTTGCCATGGCGATGTCAGCCGACAGGGGATGTTCCATGGGGCACACCATGGGGTACAGGGGTGTAGGCAGGTTCAGCAGAGGAAAGGGGGGGCCCATGGCTTGGGTGGGGTACAGGGGCAGTATAGGTCCTAGGCAGAGAAAGGACACGGGTGAGGCCAAGCCCACAGACCCTCAACCCGCCCACCCTGCCTCCAGGTCTTTGCTCCTGCCGTGTCACCTGCTCTTTTTCCACGTCCCTTTTGCATCTCATACTGGGTCCTCAAGGGCCAGGATAATCTCCCTTCCACATCTATCATCTGGGCTCTAGCAGCTTCCCCCCCACCCCATCCCCTGCAGCCCTGGTCACTCTCACTGTCATTTAGCTTTTCTTGCATCCGACCCCATCTCCTACCAGGCCAAGAGACCCCCATTATCCCGCAGCAGGGGACCCCAGGGCCTGTTTGCTGAGTGAATTTGTGGCTGAGCGAGGTAAGAATGGATGAAGCACTGGGTGTAGGGTGTGGGGTGCATGCATAGAGAGTCCAGGGCGAAGGGTGGGACAGAAGGTGAGCGGGGCTAGTGCCAGGAACCTGCTCAGATCAAACTGCTGGAGGAGACCCTGGCGGCCATCCCATTCGTATCCACCCATCACAGGGATGGGAAAACTGAGGCCAGGTTCTCACCCAGGGAACGGGAGGGGGAGGAGGCAGTGGCAGCCCCTGATGCACAGCTCGGGGGCTCTCCAGCTCTGCTCTGATGGGCTGGAAGGGGCAGAAACTGAGCAGGGGTCTGCAGGCCCTGGGCATGGGCGCTCTGCAGCTCTGCAGCTCTGGGGGTCACTCGGGGTTGGTGAGGTGGGCACAACTGTGGGATGGAATGCCCCCTCCTTGAGATCAGGGGTGAAGATAGGATGGCAGGAGGTGTTTGGCCTTTGCTGTCATCTCCTGATCTTTGGGGGACCCCCTTCCTGAACCCCCAAGTTGCCAGGTCCCTGGATGGGCCTTCTGTTTGGAGACCCCTGAATCCTTCATCCTGGCCCCAAATCCTTGAGTCCTAGAACCCCCTAGTCCTGGCCACCATCCCTTTAACCCTCGGTCCCCAAGCCCCCTAGGGCCACCCGAGTTTGTGACCTCAGATGAGACCCTGACCCCCTGGGGCCACACATAGCCAGCTCTGTCCCGCTGGCTCCTCAGGACTCCCAGTACCTGGGTCTATTTCCTTGGATCCTGTGACCCTGGATATTGGGGTGCTCAGAACTCCAACTCTGTTCTCATTCCCACTGTTCCCCAATATCTTGGTTCCTGAGATCTTGACATCCTGAGGTCCCTATTATCTATCTCCTTAGAACCCCGGTCTCTCTTCCCCTGTCTCCTTGACCCCTCATATCTGGATGCCGAGAACCCCAGTTTCTTGGGCCCAAGTGCTAATTGCTCATAACCCTGGATATCTGGGTCCTTAGGAGCTTATAATTCTGGGTTCCTGGACTACGGCCTCTGCTCCCTTAATCCCATGAGACCCCATATCTATCCTGCTGGGCACTGACCCCTGGGTCCTCATATCTGTGGCATTCGGACCCTGGGCTCTGTCCCCACGGCCTCCTAATGCCCACTGCCTAGGACCCCCATCCCAAGACACCACTCTCCTCAATGCTCCCATATCTGGGCCCCTGGGACCTCAGCCTCTGCCCCTAGCTCCCCAGGAACCCCATATCTGTGTCCTTGGGACCTTGGATTCTGTCCCCGTGCCCCTCAGCTCCCTGTGACACCATATATTTGTGTCTGATCTTTGCCCCGGGCACTGGTAACCCTGTGCCCTGTCCGGCCCCCACCTGGCCCTGACCCGCAGGAGCCACTCACCCTGGTAGTAAAGCGCCTCTGGCCGGGCCAGGCCATGCGGGGGCGCGGGGACGGCCGGCGCGTCGGAGCCGCCGCGCAGGGGATCCGGGGGATCGAGCGGGCCCGCGGCGCCGCTGGGGGCGGCGGGCTCCGGGGAGGGCGCGCGGAGCGGGCGCTTGCGGAGCGGCAGCGCGGCGCCCGGGGGTGCGGCGGCCTTGGGCCGGGTGCGCAGGTCCACGGGCCCCTCGTCCATGGCCCCCGCGGGGCATCGGGGCATGGGGCCGCCGGGGACGGCGGCCGAGCGGGCGGCCGGAGCGCGGCTCGGCTCGGCGCACGGGCGGGTGGTTGCGCAGGGCGCCGGGACTTCCCCTGCCGCCGGCTGAACTGAAGGGACTTTTGTCGGCCGGGGCGGTGCCGGCCGCCCGCCTCCCCGCCCCCGGCCCCCCCGGGGCCACCCGTCCGCCCCAGGGGTTTCCTGGACCCGCCGCCGCTGCCGCCGCCGTGCGCCCCGCCCGCCCCGCGCCCCGCGCGCCCCCTCCCGCCCCGAGCGCCCGGGCGCCTGGGCCTCTGCGGGGGGCGGGGGCGGGGTGGGAAGGAGGCGGGGTCGGGGAGGGGGTCCCACCCCTGCGGTGCGGCCTCTCTCGGTCGCTGTCTGTTTTTCTGGCTCTGTCTCTACCTCTGAGTTTCCAACTTTGTCTCTGAGCCTGCTGTCTGGATGGATGTCTCTCTGAACCTGTCTCTGTGTCTCTGTTCTCACGGTCTCTGTATTGTCTCTGTGTGTCTCTCCATGTCTCTGTCTCTCGAATGCTGTCTGCTTCTCAGCCTCTCCCCCAGGGAGGCACTTCCAGGAAGCCCTGGGGTCGCTGGGACGCGGGGTCGAGTCCCGACTCCCACTTCCTCGCCGGGTGACCTTGACCAGGCACTTCCCTTCTCGGAGCCGCTTCCTCCAGTGCGAGGGCAGGGACTGCCCTGGCAGGCGCCCTGGCACCGTCCCTCTGCCTGCCCTGCCCCCACCTCTGCCCCCTCCGTGTGCCTCCAGCGTGGCCCGAACTTCGCTGGGGTGGGGGGCGGTGGGGAGTGCGCGGAGGAGCCGAGCGTGTCTCCCCGCGCGGGGTCCCTGCGCCACCGGGTGGGTGCTCTGTGCATCTTGGATGCACCGAGAGAAAGAGACGTGGCGACACAGCCATGCAGATCGTGAGAGACCAAGGACAAGAGAGACGGAGAGATAGCAAGAGACGCAGAGACACAGATCAGAGCCGGGCGACAGGAGCCTGGGCCGGGGGGGGGGGGGGTGCGCAGTGTGGCTCCCCCCGCTTCCCCCTCCCGTCCCGGGCGGGGTTGAGGGTGGGGAACAGGCCGGGCGGGTTAGGGGCATGACTCAGAGGCGGGCTGGAGCTGGAGTGGGGCGGCTGGAGGGGCAGAGGCGGGCCTCTCGCCGGCCCCTCCCCTCGCGCCCCTCTCCCCGCCCCGGGGAGGGGCGCCGGCGCGCGGGGCTTTCCCGGATTTCCCTGGAGGCGGGGCCGTCGCTGGGGTTGAGTCCCGGTCACCGAGTTACCGGAGGCGGAGGGGGAGGCTTTGGGGCCCTCGGGGATCGGGGGCTTGGGGGCTGCACCCCGGGTCTGTCCAGGCGGCGCGCAGCGTCTCCCTGGTCCTCTCTCTGCGTCGCCCCGGCCTCTGTCCCTCCATCCCTGGCCTCCCTCTCGTCGTCTCCGGCCCCGCCCCCTTTCTCGTTGGTCTCCCGCTCTCTGTGTGTCTGTCTCCCCGGCAGCGTCTCTCCGGGACCCTGAAAGTGGGTGTGGGACCCAGGTCCCCAGGAAGGGACTTTGCCCCGGGCTCGGGCCCCACCCCAGTGGATCGTTAACCCGGGATGTGGGCAGAAAGAGGCCTTACCCCTTTCCCCCCAAGCTCTCCTTTCTGCCTCTCCCCTGCAGCCCCCTGGATGGGGAAGTCGCTGGGGGCACACCCGGGTTCGAGTCCCGCCTGCACCCCTTGCTCCCTGCGGGACCTCAGACAAGTCTTCTCTCTGGAGACTCAGTTTGTTCTTCTGGCCAGTGGGGCTGCTGTCCACCCGTGTCCCAGCGCCGTGAGGAAGACGAGCAGGAATCCGGGTGGGAAGTCTGGGTGCCTGGCCTCTGGGGACAGTGACCACAGGGGAGGGGAGGGGTGGGACGCCGAGCGCCCGCTGTACAGAGAAGGAAGCTGAGCCTCAGGGGCTTGTCCAGGCCGGGACCCTGGGAGGTAGCGTTGGGAGGACACCGAGGTCCTCCCTCTCCCCATCTCCTCGTGGCGGGTGGAGCAATGGCTGTGGGCCCGGGCAGCACCAGGGAGGGGGAGTCTGCACTTGGCCCAGAGGGGACTTGGAAGGACTGAGGGAGAGGGCATGGTGGTTCCAAGTCCGAGCATGGAGGAGGGATGAAATTCTGAAGGAGGAGGATCTGAAAGAGGAAGACAGGTCTGAGAGGGAAGTAGACGGTCTGAGGGAGGAGGTGAGGGCCTGAGGGAGGAGGTGAAGGCCTGAGGGAGGAGGTGAGGGTCTGAGACAGAAGTAGATAGTCTGAGGGAAGGAAGAAGGTCTGAGGGAGATGAACAGGTCTGAGGAAGGAGGTGGGGGCCTGAGGGAGGAGGTGAGGGTCTGAGGGTGGAGGTGAGGGCCTGAGGGAGGAGAGAGGGCCTGAGGGAGGAGGTGAGGGCCTGAGGGAGGAGAGAGGGTCTGAGGGAGGAGGTGAGGGTCTGAGGGAGGAGAGAGGGCCTGAGGGAGGAGGTGAGGGCCTGAGGGAGGAGGTGAGGGCCTGAGGGAGGAGGTGAGGGTCTGAGGGAGGAGAGAGGGTCTGAGGGAGGAGGAGAGGGCCTGAGGGAGGAGGTGAGGGCCTGAGGGAGGAGGTGAGGGCCTGAGGGAGGAGAGAGGGTCTGAGGGTGGAGGTGAGGGCCTGAGGGAGGAGGTGAGGGCCTGAGGGAGGAGGTGAGGGTCTGAGGGAGGAGAGAGGGTCTGAGGGAGGAGGAGAGGGCCTGAGGGAGGAGGTGAGGGCCTGAGGGAGGAGGTGAGGGCCTGAGGGAGGAGGTGAGGGTCTGAGGGAGGAGAGAGGGTCTGAGGGAGGAGGAGAGGGCCTGAGGGAGGAGGTGAGGGCCTGAGGGAGGAGGTGAGGGCCTGAGGGAGGAGAGAGGGTCTGAGGGAGGAGGAGAGGGCCTGAGGGAGGAGGTGAGGGCCTGAGGGAGGAGGTGAGGGCCTGAGGGAGGAGGTGAGGGTCTGAGGGAGGAGAGAGGGTCTGAGGGAGGAGGAGAGGGCCTGAGGGAGGAGGTGAGGGCCTGAGGGAGGAGGTGAGGGCCTGAGGGAAGAGGTGAGGGTCTGAGGGAGGAGGAGAGGGCCTGAGGGAGGAGGTGAGGGCCTGAGGGAGGAGGTGAGGGCCTGAGGGAGGAGGTGAGGGTCTGAGGGAGGAGAGAGGGTCTGAGGGAGGAGGAGAGGGCCTGAGGGAGGAGGTGAGGGCCTGAGGGAGGAGGTGAGGGTCTGAGGGTGGAGGTGAGGGCCTGAGGGAGGAGGTGAGGGCCTGAGGGAGGAGGTGAGGGTCTGAGGGAGGAGGTGAGGGCGGAGTTGAGCATCTGAGGGTGGAGGTGAGGATCTGAGGGAGGAGGTGAGGGCCTGAGGGAGGATGTGAGGGCTTGAGGGAGGAGGTGAGCATCTGAGGGAGGGAGGAGAAAGTTGGGGGGAAAAGAAGGGCCTGAGGGAAGAGGAATTTTGGAAAGGGTCTGAGAGTGGGGGTGAATTCTGAGGGGGGAGGAGACTTGAGGGAGAAGATCCGAGGGTCTGAGGGCGGAGGGCATGGTCTGAGGGAGGAGGAGCAGTGGGAGGAGGCTTCCTTGGGGTTGAGGGGAGAGAGGCTGCCAGGGAAGCAGCGGGGCCTGAGGGAGGGGAGAGAAGGGAGGCCTGGAGTCAGCCCCGCCCCACAGCTGCCTCTAATTTCCCAGAATCTCCTGCTGCCCAGGAAAGTCCCAGCTCCCACAGCCGCCTCCCTCGAGTGTCGGGAACGGAGGATGTGGAACCAGGATGGCTGCCCCCTCCCTCCCCCCGGCTCCCTGTGCCCCGGCCAGGAGCACCAGGGTCTCTCCTCTCTGGGCCCTGAGCGCTGGAGGCCCCTGCCGGCCGGGGCAGCCCCTGGATGAGTCCCAGAAACTTCCCAGAGAAGGCCCGGAAGGCCTGCCTGGTGTCTAGCCACTTTCCCTCGCGCAGGCCGCCCTTGGTACCTGCTCACGTCTTCTCCCTTCCACTGCTTCTCCCCCCCTCACCCCCAAACCCCCTGGGGAAGGAAGGGCCAAGATTGGACCCGTTCAAGGTCCTGAGAGGGAAATGGAGTCCTGGCTAGAAGGCTGTGGGCCTCCGGCAGCTTTCTTGCTTTGGGGGGCCTCAGTTTCCCCTTCTTAGAGATGATAGGGCTGGTCAGACCCTGAGCCCCATCGGCTTCACTCCTGGTTCCTCGTCCTGCTTTGCTTCCGGCTGAGGCCTCCGTGCCATCCTGTCTCCCGCTTTGTGACTTGCAGGCAGGTTTCTTAACTTCGTGGATCCCCAGCTTCCTCACAGATGAAACAGACTAAATCAAGAACATCACGCTTCCAGCACAGAGGGGCCTGCTGTATAGAAAGTGCCCGATGCAATGTGGCTGCTATTATTAGCATTCCTATTATAACCATAGGAATCATCATAATTACCATGGTCATCAATTAACCCCAATTTCCAGCAGTGGGACCCATTTCATTGAGGAAATTAGGATTCGACATGCTGGGCTTAGAGATGTGGCTTTGAGCCCTGGCTCTGCCGTGTGTTAGCTGTGTGACACTGGGGAGGTGGCTTTCCCTCTCTGTGCCTTGGTTGCAACATTAGCGTTGGGGATGGTGACAGCTCCTGCCTCGCAGCGTTGCTGAGCAGATTAAGTGAGAAGTGTGCAGAACGAAAGAAGGAAGGAATGAATGATGCCCATTCTTGTCTCCATAATGCCTGCTTTAACCCATCAGGCCAGGCCGTCCTCGTCACTCTTTTCCCCACAGGCACGAGACGGGACAGGCCCATTCACTCCGAGCCGAGCTTCCACTGGAAATTAGCCCACTTGATGCTCTTGACACCTTGTGAGGAAAAATTCAACTAAAAATCCCCATTTTACAGAGAAGGAAATAGGCACAGAGGAGTGGGGTCACTGCCCAGGGTCATATGATGAGGAACAGTGGGAGTCAAGATTTTAACCCAGGTCCCCTGGTTGCTGGACCCACTGCCCTGGGAAGGGTGGTCATCAGTCCCAGAGACCCCAGACCCCCCCTCAGCTCTAAGCTAGACCCTTACTCCCTGGGAAGGAATGGTGTTGATGGGGAAACTGAGGCACAGAGTCGCAAAGTCCTGCAGCCAAGGGCACCCGGGCGGATGAGCACAGTTTCCACTCTCTGCCATTCTCCAGCACAGGGAGGGTGGAGCCGATGGAGAGAAGGTCGCCTTGCAGCAGGAAGGAATCAAGTTAGCTTTCAAAGAGGCTCAGGGAGAGCGAGTGAATTTTGCAGACGGAGGAAAACAGGCTGTGAGCACGAGAAGGGACTTGCCCAAGGTCACGCCGCCTGGCGGGGCTCTGGGCTGGAAGTCCATGCTGGGTCTGCAGACGGCTCTGCTCCCCGAGGCTGCCCGGCCCCCCCCCCCAACCCCAGGGCTGAATGCAGGCCAGCTTCCTGAAGCACGGTTGGCACCTCTTTGTCCCTCCCCACCCTGGAGCCTTGGCAGCTGCTGGAACCCCTGGCACCGGGCGGGATCAGCCCATCCGGGGCCTAGGCCAAGACTTAATCTTCCCTTTTCTCCCTCTTGCTGGGTCTGCACGCACGACGCTGAGTCAGAGGATTGCGACATTCCCTCTTGGCAGGCTGGACAGCCTCCCCCCAGCCCCGTGCCCTGCCTTCACCAGACGGCCTGAGTGGCTGGGAGGGCTCTGTGGACGTCAGCATCTGCCCTGGGGTATCTGGGAAGGTCAGGTGTAGGGCAGAGGGGCCCTAGCGAGGTGATGGGGGATGGTCAGGCAGTGCATTGCTGAGCTTCAGTGTCCTCATCTGTAAATGGAGCTCACTGTCTGGTTGTTTGAGGTTGCATCCCAGCTTTGCCACTTAGAGGCTGTGTGACCCTGAGCAAGTGACTTACCGTCTCTGAGCCTCAGTTTCCTCCTATATAAAATGGGGGCCAAAAAAGTGCCTGGCACACGGGATGGTTGTGAGGGTCGAAGGAGCCAACGCATGTTGGCACAGGCCAGCACAGAGCAAGTTCCCAGTAAATGCAAGATATTATTTTTAAGTGACAGCTATTATTAATAGAGATTATGGGAGTGGCTGCCACAGAGACATGCTGCCTGGATCCCCCTTCAAGAGAAGACCAGTGGCCCAGCTGGGGATGGCGGACAGCCGCCCACGGTTGTCTCCATCGAGGTCCCTCTCAGCTTGCCAGTCGGGGACACGGCCTCCTGGGCAGCCTCCAGCCATTGACCGAGCAGGCGGGGTGGGAGGTTCTGGCCATTTCTGGCCACTGTGGGATCCCTCTCATGGGCAGTCTTTGCTTCAGGGGCTCCCCCTGGGGCTGGCATCATGGCCGAATGGTTCCCCCTACCCAATCCTGCCCCCTTTCTCATGTGTGGTCCCCCCTAAACCTTTTGCCCTCCTGACTCAAAGTTTCTGCTTTCTGGGGGACCCACTGCGTGACACCGGGCTCTGGAATCAGACGCCCTGAGTGTGGGTCTCTCGGCTCTGCCTTTGTGGCTTTGGAGTGGCCTCTGATCTCTCTGGGCCTCGGTTTCCCCCTGTGAGTCATGAGAGGCAGAAAGGACCCGATGAGTCAGCTGTGAAGCCTCTGGCACAGTTGCCTGGCATGGGTCCCTCGTCCTCATCCATCAGGAGCGAGTCGAATCTGGGTCTACCTGCCAGGGGGCCAGTTTCCGGCTGTGTGGCCGCCAGCAAGAGCTTTGCCCCAGGGGAGCCTGGGCTGTAAGGTGGGGACGCGCCCCTCCCTCCTTCCTAGGGTGGGGCCCTGGTGAGGTCAGGCCTGGAAAATCCCCCAGGAGCCTGGCACCCAGGGATGCTCAGGAGCCAGGTTTGTCACCACTGTGACCTCCTGGTCAGGGGTGGGAGGTGAGCCTGGGGGTGGGGGGGTGGGGTGGGATCTGCAGGGCAGGAGCGAGGCTGCATGTGTCCCTGGTCTTGAGCGGACAAAGAAAGGGAAGTCCTGGGCTGGGAAACCGTGGTGCCCTGTAGCAGTTGCCTGATTCTAGAACGCACCGCAGAGGTGCCCGGGGAAGCCCCTCGTCCTGCTCGCTCAGTCAGCAGGAAGGAGGGAGGATGGGCGAGAAAGAAGGCTGGTGGTCCGGGGCGGGGCGGGGGGAGGGGCGACGCGCGTGGGGGGCTGCCTCCCTCATCAGACTAGAGGCCCCAAGAGTGTGAAGAAGGCCTCTGCCATCAGACTGGGAGGTCCCCAGGGGTGGGAACAGGTTCTCCATCCGTGTGGGAGTGCCTTGCGGGTTTGAACGGCACACTTCCTCCTCCATCAGATCAGGGTGTCCCTGGGAACCAGGGTGTGACTTGTTCGCAGACGCTGTCTCTCCAAGAGTGGGCGAAGCCTCTCCCGTCAGACTCGGAACTCCGTCCCGGGGTGAGTGGCTGGGGCGCACCTCCTGTGAGACTAGGAGTTCCCTGGAGGTGAGGTGGGCGTGCCTCCCTCCTCTGCGTAGGACAGGGGTTCTCCATCGGGCTGGGGGGCGGTTTTGCCCCCTCCCAGGGGACCCTTGGATGAATATTAGACTGAAGATAGTGGGCATGCCTCCACCATCAGACTAGAGCTCCCCGAGGCTGGGGCTGGGTCCGCCCTCCTCCATCAGACCAGCTCACCGAGTTGGGTACCTTGAATGGGTCATGGTGCTGGAAGTGCGTGTGAGTGAGATTGTCTTGTCCCCAGAATTAAACTACGACTTATGAGTTACCATAACTGCCTCCGCCATCAGCCTAGCCACTCCTGGAGGTGGATGAGCTAGGAGGCCCCCTTCCCAGGCAGCCCCCTGCTCCGGGCAGCGCCCTGAGCCCAGCCAGCAGGACACGGGGACAGCCCCTTCCCTGAAAAGCCAACCTTATCCCTGGAAGTCGGCACCTCCCTAGCTTGAGGCCACCACATCCCCTGCAACCACCGGGACCTCAAAATACAGATGCAAAAGTCCCCAGGGCTCCTGGGAAAGCTGAGGTCAAGCCAAGCCCTTCCTCCTTGAGCCGTGGATTCACCTCCCTTGTCCCCAACCGCCGTCCCAGTCGGGGCCACCCCAGCCCTCCCACACTTTCCCAGGAGAGTCAGGACTGGGAGGGTGTGTCCCCACCACCGCACCCCATGGAATCAGGTCACCAGGGAGCAGAGCCCTCCGCTGCAGCGTGCCAGCTGTGCAACCCTGGGCAGGCCAGTTTCCACCTCTGAGAACCGTGGGGCTGGGGAGAGCCGGGAGAAATGGGACGGCTTACTGTCACACTCTGCAGGAGGTGGGGGTGGGGAGGGGGTTGGCTGGTGGCACTTACTTTGGACATTACCCACCTCTGGACTTGTCACTTCAGTCTCCTGTGGTCACACACAGTCACAGTACTTTTTTCTTTTTGCTGAGGAAGATTAGCCCTGAGCTAACATCCACCGCCAATCCTCCTCTTTTTGCTGAGGAAGACTGGCCCTGAGCTAACATCCGTGCCTATCTTCCTCTACTTTATATCTGGGACGCCTACCACAGCATGGCTTGATGAGCAATGCATTGGCACCCAGATCCAAACCGAACTTAACCGCTGCGCCACTGGGCCGGCCCCTCTTACACTCAATTTTAAGTCTGCGAGGTTCGTTCATATTCTTACGTCTATTGGCATGCCTTCATTTGCATTGCTGTGTACTATTCTCTTGAGTGGATATACCACAATTCATTAATCCATTCTCCTGTTGGTGGGCCTGCGAGTGGTCTTCAGTTTCCTACTCTTTTTTTTAATGCTTTTTGTTGAGGAAGATTGGCTCTGAGCTAACATCTGTTGCCAATCTTCCTCTTTTTTTTTCCTCCCCAAAGCCCCAGTACATAGTTGTATATTCTAGTTGTAGATCCTTCTAGTTCTTCTATGTGAGACGCCACCACAGCATGGCTTGATGAGTAGTGTGTAGGTCCACACCCAGGATCTGAACCAGTGAACCCCAGGCCACTGAAGCGGAGCTTGCAAACTCAACCACTCGGCCGCGGGGCTGGCCCCCCTCTGGCTCTTTTGACCAATGCTACATGCGTCTCCCGGTGCCCATGAGCACACGTGTTTTTGCCTTATCCAAGAGTGGGGTGGTCGGGGCGGGGGGTGTGCCTACGTCCAGCCCTGGATCCCGCCAGACTCATAAAATACAAATCATCCTGGTGTGCGTCTGTGTGTGCACGTGTGTGCGTGTGTGAATCTCACAGTGGTCCTCATTTGCGGTTCCCGGCTCAATAACCAGGTTGAGCACTTTTTCCCGTGTCCATTGTGCACTTGAGTCCTGGCAGAACAGAATCTTCAGGACAGAATATTCTAGAGCCCTAGAATCTTAGGGACAATCAGTTCTAGAGTCCCAGACTTTTAGGAACGAGGTGTTCCAGGATCTGGGCCCCGGCTTCCTCAGTTTGCACTGGCGATCCCGCAGGTCTCTAACTCCCAGGGTTGCTGGCCCGACGGCATGAAACCGCCTGTTCACAGTGAGCGCTCAGTAAGTGTGCTTTCCCCTAAGGCAGGAATTTCATCCATTTTGTTGCCTTCTGTGCCCTTGGCACCTCCAACAGGATAGAGGCTTAATAAATATTTACTGAACGAATGAATTCTAGACTCAAAGGATCAAAGGATCAAAGAACTTGCAATTGTATGACTTTAGGAGCAACGACGAACAGAATGGCAGGGATGAAGTTTAGCAGAGCATCTTAGGGAGTCAAGAAGGAGGACAATGCCTCCTTGGCAAAGCCGAGACCCACTGGCTTCAAGTTTTAGAGACAAGGAAGCTCCATGGGCAAAGGCCTCCTCGCTCAGGGTCCGAAAGGTCCCTCCCTCTGCTTGTTGCCCCTTCGCCACGTGCCTCTCACCACCATCCCTTGCTCCCCTTGCTTTCCCTCGGCCTCCTGGCCTCCTCCCATCTCATCCTCCCCGCACCGCAGATGGATGCTGAGGAAGCCACTCCCGCCAGGGTCATCAGCAGGAGAAAGTCCAGGGTCCCGCCGTGAAGGCCCCGCCACCAGGCACCACCTCCCTCCCGCCTTATCTTCCACCACTCTGCCCTTCCTCCCCACACCCCTGCTTTTAGTGGCCTCTCCCTCCTCCTTCCTGCCCACACAGGTCCCTTTCACAACGGCCTCAAGCGTGTGCTTCTTCCTCTAAGATTCAAACCAGGGCACACAGTAGGCATTCAATAAACACATCAGGGGTCAGCGCCTGCAACCTCTCCTCCAGGAAGCCCTCTCTGATTTCTCTCCATAGGCTGGGTCAGAAGCCCCTACCAAAGCCCCAACCATCCTGGGATGTCACTGTCTGGGGGCAGCCTAGTCCCCCTCTGGGAGTGTGCTTTGTGGACCCCAACGCTGTCCCCAACAGCCGAGACTTCAGGGAGCAGGTCTGCCAGGCCCACATGACTGTTGAAAAAGACTTTTAACAAACTCTGAATTGTGTCCCTGTGATGCCATCGCTCTGGGCCCTGGGGATGGCTCTACTCACTTTTCTAGGTCAACAAAGGAGTGTCCAGTGGTTCAAAGGGACTCAGGTAAGGCCTGACAGTGCAGCCAGGACCTGGCCTCCCGGGACACAGCAGCCATTGTCACCCGCCCAGGTCTCTGTTGCCAGTTCCACCCTAAAGGCTCATAAAGCCCTTCTGTTTTGTTTGTAAACGTTTCTTGCGTGTACCCAACGGTGAGATCTGAGGCCTCAGCATCCACCCCGGGCGCGCTTTCCTCTGTTCCCCATCTCCCTCTTCCTCCACTGGAAGCACAGAGAGGTTAGGGACTTTCCCTGAGGTCACACAGCCAGGGAAGGCGAAGGGAAGATAAGGTGTTTAAAATCAACTTTATTGAGGTGTAGTTTACACACAATAAAACGCACCCATTTTAAGTGTACACACTGGATGGCTTCTGATTAAAGTTTATAGCCGTATAATCATATCACCATCAGGATATAGAAGATTGCCAGTGACCTCAGACTATCCCTGTGCCCCTTTGCCATCATTCCTCCCTTCATCCCCAGGCCCCGGCAGCCACTGATGTGTTTTTAATCCCAATCGTTTTGCTTTCCCAGAGCGTCGTATCAGTGGGATCCTACAACATGTAGCCTTTAACAAAAATTCATTGAAAATTTGCACACGGTGAAATTCGCTCGCTTGGGTGCACGGTCCTAGAAGCTTTGTGACATGCATGTAGTCGGGTGGCCGCCACCAGAATGGAAAATACAGATGATTTCCATCAGCCCCAGGTCCCCTCATGCTGGCCCTCTGTGATCACACCCTCCCCCCACAACGCCCCCGGCAGCCACCTGTCTGTTTTCTGTCCCCATTGTGCAGCCTTTTTCATAAAGTCTTAAAAATGGAATCACAGAGCCTTTGGCTCTAGCTTCGTCCCCTCCGCTCAATGCCGTTTGAGATTCACTCGTGGAACGTGTCGCCCTTCTGAGCCGCGTGCTACTCCACGGCGTGGCTGGACCACAGGTTGCTTTTCCATCTCCGGCGAAGGCCATCTGGGTTGTGTCCCGTCGCCGGCGGTCGTAAACCGAGCTGCTATAAACAGGCACAGACAGGTTTGGGAGCGACCGTCGGTTTCCATTTCTCTTGGGTAAACACTCAGGACTGAAATCGCTGGGTCATCTCCGAAGTGTGTACTTAGCCTCAGGGCGAGATGGGCCGACAGTTTTCTGAGGTGGCCGCTGGGGCCGCCTTCCCACCAGCGCGACCCAGCAAATCCGGGGCTGGGAGACGAGGCCGCTCTTGAGCACCGAGCCACCAGCCTCCCGAAAAGTCACGATGGCGCCCAAAGTCCTCTCTGCCTTGGGCACCGTGCATATAGGGGCTTAAAAAAAAAAAAAAAGAACCAGGAAGCCTTTTCTGAGCGGATGCGGTGTGACCTCCCAGCTGTATCGCTCGGGGGAAAACAGAACCGGGATCGGTGCTCGCGCCCTGGGCGCGGAGAGGGGACGGGGAGAGACATGTAGGTACATATTTTCTTGGCGCACAGACTATCAAAGAAACTGGTAAAAGCGAAACTGGGAGGCGGGAACAAGACTCGGGGAAGGGGACGGGGTCACGGTGGGTGAGCGACTTCTCACTTCCATCTTGTGCCTTTTGGATTTTGAAACTTGGAATGTCTTACCTTTTGAAAACAAACACACGCAGCACATTCACTCCACCAACAGGTATTTTGGGCCTTGCTCGGGTCCGAAGCAAATAACTTCCAGGCCTTGGGGAGTCAGTCTAGGCCCCAAGATGGAGTGTCAATAAGACAGGGAGGATAGAGGCAATGGCAGGTATTTGCTGTAGAGAAAAATAAAGCTGGCAAGGGCTGGGGGGAGGTTAGGGGGTGGTTTAAAGTGTTTTTAAGTCCAGAGGCCAAGGGAGGCCCCTATAAGGACTGATATTTGGGCAACGACCTGAAGGAGCCACGTGGGAACATCTGGGGAAGAGTGTTCCAGGCCGAGGGCACAGCTAGTGCAAAGGCCCTGAGGTAGTCTGTACTGTGTTTGAGACCAGAGAGGCTGGAGCAGAGTGAGCGAGGGCGAGACAGTGGAAGTGAGTGGCGGGGGCTGGGGAGACAGGGGCATGTCAAGCAGGTGGCTTGGGTCTGGTGGGCGACGACAAGGACTCTGGCTTTTACTCAGAGGGAGATGGGAGCCGTGGGAGGGTTCTGAGCAGGTGGGACGTGAACTGACTTAGGTTTCAACAGGGTCCCTCTGGCTGCATGTTGGGGCGAAGGACGGAGGCAGGGAGCCCAGCAAGGTGTAGACTGTGATGGTCCAGGCGGGAGGTGATGCGATAGAGGCTGGACCAGGAAGGGGGCGTCGAGATGGGGAGAAGGGGCGGGAGTCAGAGGCTGTTTTGAAGGTGCCCCCCCCCACCCCCGTCCATCCTACTTCTCCCTGTGGTCGGGGCTGTGCAGAGCGGTACAGGGAACCGTGAGAGGGAGGAAGAGCACATTCTGGGGCCTGGATGTTTCAGCTGAGACCTTAAGCGGGTGGGGAGATGTCTGGAGGAAAAGAGCACAAGGATCTTTTAGAGAAACAGACAGGAGAGCGGAGATGAGCAGAGGTCAGGTCACACAGCGCCCAGTGGGCCTGTAGCCCTGGTGCAGCCCTGGGGCATTCTCCCGAGGGCACTGGGGAGCCATAGCAGGTTCTGAGCAGGGGGCAGCATTGGGTTTGGAAAGACCCCTCTGGCGGCGGTGGGGACCAGCCCTGGCTGTGGGGAGACAGCTGTGCTGCTGAACAGCAGGTGGCTGGGGTTAGGAGGGCGGGTGAGAGAGGAGCGAAGAGGATCAAGTCCACAGATTTAGGAGGAAACCTGGCAAAGAGGGATGGGGGGGGGGGCATCCAGGCTGCCTTCCGGTGCCACTCTTGGCCACAGTGGCAGAGGTTTCTCGGGCATGAACTCAAGAGTCTTCACCACCACCCAGACAAGGCTCCCCTTTCACAGCTGGGGAAACTGAGGCTGGGAGAGGCTGCAAAGGTCCCGGGCCGAGGTCGCCTGGTCGGAAACTACAGCGGAGAGATTTGAACCCACCGCCCACCTCCCTCTGCGAGGACGGACGCAGCCCTGTCCATCCCCCACCCTCCCCGCCTGAGGTCTCGACCTCCCGGGGAGTCCCGGGGTGGGGCCAGCCGCCATCCCTCCCTCTGGACTTTAACCCCAGGCCGCCACCCTGCCGATTAAGGCTGGCCGGCGGGCGAAATTCCCCTGCTCCCTGTGCCAGGGGAGTTACCCAGGGCGCGGGGAGGGCGGAGGGCGGGTGTGGAGAAGGGGGCAGACGGGGGAGGGAGCATCCGCAGCCCCACAGGGCCGTGCTGCTCCGTGCCTCAGTTTCCCCCTTGGTAAAACTGGCGCAGCTGCTTCTAGGCACGGAAGAAGGGCCTTCGAAAGCTTTGCAAGGGCCGAGGAATCTTCCCCTCGGGTCTGATGGGGAGACAAAGGTTCCCCCAGGCTGAGGGGGAGACAAGGGGCTCCAGCCCGACGGGGAAAGTAAGGACCCCTCCTCAAGTCTGAGGAGGGAGGCAGGATTTCCCGCATCCCGTAGAGATGATGCATGCGGGTTCCGCGGATGGAGGACCAGTGTCTGGTCTGGACTTCCGGTCTGTTGGGGGAGGTGCAAAGGAACCAGGCCGGGGTGTGAGATGAGTTTCTGATCTGACGGAGGAGACAGTGGCCCCAGTCTGTTGGTGGAGGTCAGACACACACACACACACACACACACACGTGCGCGCACACACACACCCCAGCTTCCGATGGGATGGGAGAGCTCAGCCGGCTCTTTCCCGAGCCTGGGAGTCTGAGCAAGCCCCGTCCCCTTGAAACCCCACCGTTGCATGTTCCAGCCCTGGAGGGGCCGGGACCCAGGGACAGAGGGCACAGGGCGCTGGGACGTGCATCCGGGCCCAGGGGCAGCTCTGCGGAGCTCCGTCCAGCCTGCCTCCCCTTGGCCGGCTCAGCCCGGGCTGGCGGTGTGTGGGCACCACCTAGCGGTGGCTCTGGATCAGGCCTCCCATCCGGGGCTGGAGGAGAGCTGAGATCCGCCCCGGACAATCTGGACCCTCTCTCCAGGACCTGGGCACCAGTCCCAAGCCCTCCCACCAAAAAAAAAAAAAAAAAAAAAAAAAATCCACAAAAACCAAAGCCTGTGCTTCTGTGGCTTCACTACGTTCATCCTTCATGTGGCAGCCAGGAGAGATCCTCGTGACTTCCAAGCCCACCCCTGCCTCTCCTCTGCTCACAACTTTTCCGTGGCTCCCCAGTGCCTTGGAAGGAAGGCACACATGGGCTGCCAGGCTGGCCTCTCCAGGCTCTCCACAACCGCCCTATGCTTCACGAGCCATGAGCAGCTTCTGGAGCATGTCATACTCAGAACATACCTCCTGGCCTTTGCACAGGCTGTTCCCTCTGCCTGGAACACTGTTCCCTGCCTCTTGCCTAGCATCTCTCGTACTCCTCCTTCAGGTCGTGGAGCTGATGTCTCCTCCTCCAGGAGCCCCTCGCCAACCTCCTAGGTCACGGTTGCAGTCCCGCGGGGTTGTGTGGTCCCTGCTATGTCCCCACAGGGCCTGACACTAACTACATCCCCTTGGGAATGTTTGAATGAATGAATGAATGAATGAATGAATGAATGCCAGGCTAAAGAGTTGGCGAGGGCAGCCACAGGAAAGTTTGCTCAGGGGAGGGACACAGTCACATTTGGAAGCCTGCAGGTTCTCTCTTCACCCCGGGCCTTTGCACATGCTGTTCCTGCTCCCTGGAATATTTGCACCGTTGCCTCCTGCTCATCCTTCAGGTCTCGATGAGCTGCCCCTCCTGCAGGAAGCCCTTCTTAACCCCCACTGGGTCGGGCCTCCTGGGGTCCCCCATCGCAGCCCTGACCAGTGCTGGGATGTCACCGTCTGTGACAGCTCCGTCTCCACCACTGGGCCCTGGAGGACGGGGCTGGGTTCTGTTCGCCCTTCGCCGTCTCCTCAGACCTTTCAACAGAGACGTCCTTCTGTCAGGACCTGGGTTTAAGGCCCGGCTCCCCGGTTCTCGGAGGTGAGAGTTCTTAGGGGAGCGGGGTCTCTCCTGGACCCTCGGTTTTCTCCTGTGAACCGTGGCGAGAGTTGGTGGTTCCTCCCCCAGCCTCCCAGGGCCGCGGTGTGGGGCATCAGGGAGATGAGCGCCTGGAGTGCTGAGGGGACCGCATGCCGGGTGACTGCGGGTGACCCACTTCCCCTTTCGGGGCCCATCTGGGCTGGATGAATGGGTGGCAGGGGCCCCGTCCTGCCGGGACATTTTAGGAGGCTGGCCCGGGGCTTCCCGAGGCGGGAGGGTCAGGGACGGGCAGAGGGAAGAGGTGTCTGCTGGGTTCGGGGAAAACCAGGCTTCCCCATCCTCTAACGGATGACAAGAGGGAAACAAACACGGCTGGCTCCACCCGGGCGTGAGGGGAAGTTGGGGAGAGGATGAGGGCCCCTCGAGGCGGGTGGAAACCACAGTCCGCAACTGGTTCCGACTTCCCTCCCGGGGCCTCCGGGCCTCGGGGTCCAGGCCGGCTCCCCACGCGCTGGCCTCTTTCCAGCCTCCCATCCCACTCCCCCCGCGGCCTTCCAGCCTTGAGCCCGGCAGATCCGTCCTCCGCCTGCTCGGGCCCCGAGCTCCGAGACCCCTCAGGTCCTCGCTTCCCTCACCCCATGTCCAGTCCCTCGGCAAATGCTGCCCCTGCCACTTTCAATGTCTCTCCCCACCTCCACGGCCACCACCCTGGTCCAGCTGCCATCACCTCCCGTCATCACTATCTGCCTCCAACCGTCTCTTCTAACATGTGGCCAGAGGGACTCAGCTAGGACCGAGACAGAGTCTGTCCAGCCTCTGCTCAGCGCCCTCCTGGGGCTCCTACCTCGCTCAAGGTGCCAGGCGAAGTCCTGGCTGTGGCCCACAAGGCCCTGCGCCATCCCTGTTCCCCTTCCACCGTCTCCTCCTCCGCTCTCCCCTCACTTACTCCGCTCCCGCCACGCTGGCCTGAACCCGCTCTCCTGCCTCCTGGCCTTTGCACGTTCTGTGCCCTCTGTTGGAAATGCTTTTCCCTGCCAACTTTGCATGCAGCTCCTCTGATGTTTCAGGTCTCACTCCCACCCCCCAAAGGTATCCAGGTCTGAATTCCTGGAAACTGCGGCTGTTACAACGTATGACGAAAGGGACCTCACAGCCATGATGAAGTTCTGGATCGCGTGACTGGGAGATCAACCTGCATGATCTGGGTGGGCCCTATGGGGGTCGCGGCATCCTTACGAGGAGGCAGAGGGAGGTCTGACTGCTCAAGACAAGGGGAGGTGAAGATAGAAGCAGAGCCCAGAGATGCGGCCCCGAGCAAGGAAGGCTGGCAGCCACCAGAAACCGGAGGAGGCAAGGGATGGATTTTTTCCTGGAGCCTCCGGAAGGAACCAGCCCTGTTGACACCTGAGTTTAGCCCTGTAAGACTCATTTCAGACTTCCGACCTCCAGAACAGAGAATGCATTTCTGCTGTTTTAAGCTGCTAAATTTGTGGCAATTTGTTATAGCAGCTGCAGGAAACTAATACACACTGTAAATGTCACCCCTCCGGGAGGCTGGTTGGAGCCTCCACCAAAATTACAGCCTCTGGTGTTTCTCTCCCAGAACGCACACTTTTCTGTCAGAGCTGCATGACACTTTTTTTTTTTTTTTTTTTGGTGAGGAAGATTGGCCCTGAGCTAACATCTGTGCCAATCTTCCTCTCTTTTGTATGTGGGATGCTGCCACAGCCTGGCTGGACAAGCGGTATGTAGGTTCATACCAGGATCTGAATCTGCCAATCCCGGACCGCCAAAGTATTCTGGCAAATAGAATATGGCAGAAGGGACGGCGTGTGATTTCCGAGACCAAGTCATAACAGGGATGTGGCTTCCTCCTTGCCCCCCCCCCCATTGGATCCCCTGCTCTGGGACGACCCAGCCACCACGTCATGAGTTCTCCGTGGAGGGGTCCATGTGGAAGGAGCTGAGGCCTCCTGCCAACAGCCACGTGAGCGAGCCGGGAAGCAGACCCTCCAGCCCCAGTCGAGCCCTCGGATGACTGAAGCCCAGACAACGTCTGAACGGTACCCTCACGAGACCCTGAGGCAGAACCGTCCGGCCGAGCCACCCGCAGCGTCTCGACTCACAGAAGTTGTGAGATAATAAAGCTGCTGAGTGTTGGGGCCGTTTCTTACACAGCGATGAATGTGTAGTACAGGTCTCCTTATCATTACTACCACGGCTCCTGTTTATTGAGCACCCACTGTATGCCAAGCACTGACTGAGGTGACAGACACACCATAGTGAACAAAAGAGAGAAAGTTCTTGCCTCCTAGAGCTCACAGTCTGCTGGGGAAGACAGATAGTGAACAAGATAATGAACAAAGAAATACGTAGCATAAAGTTGGGTGTGTGTGTCGTAAAGGCCATGGAGAACAAAGCTAGACAACACCGGGTGTTCTGGGGGTCCCTCTGAGGAGGAGACATTTGAGCAGACACCTGCGTGGAGTGTGATTCAGGTATCTGGGGGGAAGAACATTCCTGGGCGGGGGCAAGGCCAGTGCAAAGGCCCTGAGGCAGGATGTTGTATGGTTTGTTCAAACAATAGCCAGGAGGCCAGAATGGCCAGAGCGGAGTGAGAGGCGGAGGGACTGTGATCCCAAGGGGAGATGATTCCAGAAATGTGACCTTACCTCTAGGGGCCCCTGTTTCCTCTTCTGAGGAATGGGCCGGCTGACACCTGCTTCTGACGGTCCCTGTGGGAGCTCAGGGAGCTCCTGCCTGTGGCTGCTCTGATCCTGTGCAACCTCGGAGGGCCAGAATGCCCTCTCTAGACTTTGCATTGGGCTTCAGGATGGGCTGGAGCCGACCAGACCTTTTGCTCAGTTCCCAAAGTCGGGGTGCCGAGGCACCCCCCCTTCCTCCTCCCCCTCTCCCTCCTCCCCCCTCCCTCTCACCCACCTCCCCTCTCTCCATCCAGAGTCAACATTCCAGCCCAGGGGAGAAAAATAGGGCAGGTTTCCTTCCTCCCCCTGGCGGGCCTCCAGGCAGTGACTGGGCCATTGTGTGTTCTGGCCTCAAGGTCATTCCGCCCCCACCCCTGCCCTCCCCACCGCAGAAAGGTTACTTGAGAAAAGGCTTCTTGGGGGATGGGAGAGGAATTCAGGCAGAGAAAGGCCGAGGCTGCCCTGGAGGCCGGCCCTGGCCCTCCACCACCCCCCCACCCCCCCCCACCCCCCCCCACCCCCCCCACCCCCCCCACCCCCCCCACCCCCCCTCCCGTCCGCGGCTGGTGGAGCACTGTCCACCCCATCCGGGATTTGTGGCTCTGTTGGGGAGCTGGGGAGCCGCATTCAACCTCCTGGGGCAAAGGAGGGCCCCAGCCTCAGCCTTCAGTCTGAAACCTGCTGTGTGATCCTGGGCTGGTTCCTGCCCCTCTCTGGGCCAATTCCTGGCCCTGCTCCTGGAGTAACTTTGAGCAAATCTCCTCCATCTCTTGGTGCCTCGCTTCCTTTTTTTGGTCAAACAGTCCTCGCATCTGGATCCCCCAACTTCCCAGCTGACAAAAATCACCCCGGCTATTGATTTAAAAAATTCAGCTTCCAGGTCCCTTTCCCGGAGACGCAGATTTCCCGGGCCCAGGCGGGGGCCTGGGATGTGTATTTTTAACAAACAGCCAGGAGATTGGGGAAACGTGGTCCCATTTCCAAGGGGGCCTGTGAGGAGCGGATCGGAGAACCTGTGCTGAGGGCATGTCACCCCGGAACCCACGACCACCAGCGTCGCGACTCTCCAAGCTCATACGCATTTAGGATATTTTCTTATAAGCCATTTTCAGTGCTTCCAGTTTTCAAGAGCATCACGTGGAACAAGGCAAACCCGTGCAGCAGGGTGACTTAAGTGCCCCACGACGAAGGCATTGCAGAAAAACGGCTATTGGCGGCTTTTCCAACTGCCTCTTGCCAAAAGCTAACACCTTCGTGGGGGCCGAAAGTATTGATCAAGAACTTACGTACCACAGGCTGAAATCCTATCGACTCATTTAATCTTTTCAGCCATCCGAGGAGGGGGACACTGTTATTTTCTCCATTTTACACGGCGGGAGAAGCAACGTGCCCACAGCCCGCAGCTCAAAGCGGCCGACTGACTCTGTTCGAGCCCTCGACCTGCTGAGGACGGGAGGGGACTCACCAGCCAGCGCCCCCACCCCGCAGCCATGGGAACTGCAGGACCCCAAGCCGGGTTTCCGGTTGTCTCCCTGCCTCAGTTTCCCCACCTGTAAACTGGAGGGACTGGCAGGCACCCCTCATCAGGGTTGTCGGAGGAATTCATCGGGCGTGCATGCAAAAGGGCAAAAACGGGAGCTATTATTATTTTCTGGTCATCGTTGTTGTTGGTCTTTCTCTGGCTGTTAAAGAAGGCAATTGGACTGCGTAGAGGATGCAGTCAGTGAGCCCAGAGATGCCGAAAAGGACGAAAGACTTGGTCCTGGGGACATCTGAGCCCCCACGCCCTGAGGATATGGGATCTGGCTTGACCTAAAAACCTGAGCTGCCTCCTCCCCACCTACCCCTCCCGCTGGCCTCATTCTGCTTCGCACAAAGGCAGCCCGAGTGGAACACAACCCCAGTCTTTCCCAAACTCTTGCTACTGTGGCTCTTTCCTTTGGGGGCTTAAGTGAGAGAGGCCATTCTGTCCAGCTCGGGCGGTCGTAGTTCCAAGTCCTGGTGTGGCAGAGCCCGCCAGCTGCCCACCTGGAACCCACTCTCCCTCTCTTCCTTGAGACCAGAAGCCTGATGTTCTCTCTGGGGCAGCAATATGCCGGGGAAAAGACTACGCATCCCAGCGTCCCTTGCAGCTAGAGTGGTCACATGACTAAGAGCCAGCCAATCAGCTATATGTGAAAGTCACAGGATGGGACTTTGGGGGAGGCTTCCTTAAAAAGGGACACAATCCATTAAGTGGTATGGGGCTGTTTTTGCCCTTTGTCCCCTTCTTTCTGCTTCCTGCCTGGAAGATGGATGAGGCAGCTGCTGCTCCAGCAGCCATCTTGGACCACGAGGTGATTGAGAGGATGGAAGCCCCAAGCTGAGAATGATGGAGCAGAAAGAGCTGTGTCCCTGAAGACACGTGGAGCCACCATTGCAGCTCTGAACAATCTGCTAATGGGCGCTTTTGATGTGAGAGAGAAATAATCTTCTCTCCGTGTAAGCTACTCTTACACATGCCAGTTTCTCTATCACATATGTTAGGCTCTTCTCTCTTTGTTTTTTTGTATTTTTTATGTTATTTCTGGTCTCTCTTACTAGCCTCTGAAGAGAAATTCTAACCAATATACTGAAGCTCTAACCCTATCTATGTCACTGACTCTTATGTGACTTGGAGGGGTGGGGAGAATATGGATGCCATTTCTCCTTTTGGGGCTGGATAGTGTTGGGGTTAACAGTATGGGCTCAAATCCACCCTCACTTCCTAGCTGTGCCATTGCCCAGAAATCTCGTACTGATGCCGCTGATTTAGGTAATGGCTTTGAAACTCTATGGAGCTCTCTGAGCAGCCCCTCAGGTGGGGCGGAGTCAGTGGCCACGACTTTTGGGTTATATCTTTGGTTCATTGGCGAGAATGGGTCGCAGGGCCACCTGTAGCTGCAAAGCAGTCTGGGAAAGTGATTACTTGACATTTTCAGCTCCTTTCCTGGGAGGCATTTCCCACCACCATGGAAGAGGAGAGGGGAGTGGCTGCTGACGAGCTATCCACAGGGTCCACCACACCCTCTTCCCTCAAAATAGAAATTTATTGAGCATCTGACTCAGGATGAACCCTCTACTTCAATCGGACCAGTTTCTCTTTTATTTTATATATTGGTCTCCTCTGTCACTCGTTTGCAAAAACTTATCTATTTCATTGGCATTTTCAAAGAGCCAGCTTTAGGTTTTATCGACTAACTCTATTTTTGTTTTGTATTTCATCTATTTCTGCTTTTACCTTTCTTAATTCCTTACCTTTTTCCTTTAGTTTATTTTGTGGGCTTTTTCTAGTTTCTTGAGTGGAAAGCTGGTTTTGCTCATCTTCAGATCTTTTCTTTCCCTACTTTCAATGCGTCTAAGCCTTTAAGGCTATTATTCTCCCTTCAAGTGCGGCTTTGGCCATATCCCGCAGATTTCTATACATGGTGTTTTCATTTTCCTTTGATTCTGGTTGGTATTTTGCATTTTCATTGCCTCTGTAATCCAAGCATTATTTAAATTTAAGGAATTTTTTTTTTCAAGTGTGTAGACATATCGGGGGAGAGAAGGCTATAGCTTTTTTTTGAATTGATATCTACTTTGGTTGCATCGCTATTTAAAATAATACATTGGCCTGCCACATAAGCTTGCATTTGAAGAAAAGGGCTCTGAGGCTAATGAAACTGAGGCTGGGTACCTGAGGGTTACAGTAAATATTCAATAAGATTACCTTTCAACCTTGTTATGAAAAGAAGTTGATCTTGTGGATTTGCTATTTTCCTGTTCAACCTGAGGGGTGACTCAAGAGTCACAAGGGTTTAAGAGCTTGTTTCACAGAAAAAAGAGAACGCCTTCAAGGAAGTCACCATCAACAGACAACCAGCCCCCAGCTGCCCTTGACGCCCAGAAGTCAGACTGCCCGGGGACTTACCAGGAGTGAGAGAAACATGGATTATGCCTTTGTTTCTCAGAAACTCCTCCTGCCACACCCCTTAGCTTTATAAAACCCCCTGCTTTCTTCTCTTGTTAAGGCAGGTTGGAGAGAAACCATGCTGCCACCTTCTCGTCTTGGCCAATCCAAATAAACTTCTTGCCATCTGCAAGCGCTGATGTCTCAGTGTTTGGCTCACTGGGCACTGGGCACACAAACTTGAGATTAAGAGGTTTGGTATCAAAATGGTTTGGAAAACTCTAGTCTACTCTAAATCCAAACCTTGTTACCGAAGGTCTAGTCAATCCAAGGCAAATATAGGATTATAACCCAGCTTTTATAACCTTTCACCACCCATCAATCCCAACTCAACATGGCCATGCCAAGGAAGGCTCTATGTTGAAAGTTTCTGGGAAATCTCTCTTTCTACCCCAAGCCTGGAGTTTGCCATCACCACTGCTGACCAACACCAAGAGTCTCTCTCTGGTAGGGTACCTGGGCTGGGTGGGGCCTGTGGCTCAGACTCTGCTAGTGAGAGGAATTAGAAGACTCATTCTCTCTGAGTCCCACCCCTCCGCTCTCCACCCCTCACCCACACCCCTGCTCCATTTGCATTCATTTATTCCCAGGGCCTTTTCTGTGGCCAGAGGAGGAGGGAGATATTTTTAAGGTTGTGCAGATCATGTTTGCGAGAGACCCAGGCTAGGGGGGAAATCCCAGGACAGTGGAGGACACACAGGGGCATCTGTGGTTAAATGGATGAGGGCCAGAAGTGCTGGAACTCTTCTTGAGAAATTTGGTCATTCCCTGTCCTATGTACAAGCAACTTTGCTTCAGGGCTCCAGGGATGGCATGAGGGGCTGCGTAGGGGTGGGCCACGTCCCACAGCTGTTTGGTGCCCCAGGGAGGGCACCACTTGACCCACTGGAATCAGGACCTCAGATGTAAGCTGGGGAGACGTGGGAGGGTCCAGGCCCTGACATTAGGCAGTGGGGGCTTGCAGCACTGTGATTTGGGTGTCCCTGTGCATGCTCGCACCCAGACTGAGAATAGCCTTGGGTGGGAAATGAAGCCAACGTGGCCGCTAGGAAACGGCAGGGCTGGCGGTCGGGGAAGGAGAGGCTGACACACAGGTGTGTTAACCAGGATGTTTATGGCCTCTGACGCTCCGACAGCTCAGCCAAGCAGTAGGGCCCTGTCATCTCTAAGTCTAGCGAGGAAGCAGGAGCACAGCAGACCACGGTCCAGCATCCTCGCCGGAAGCCAGTGGTCCTCCACTCGGGAGGAGGAGACGGGGAGGAGGGCGTGAAGAGCTCGTCTCTCTGGAGGGCTCCGGGGCACGCTGCTGCTCCAGGGCTGTGGGGAGGATGGGGCAGAGGGGCGGGGGAGGCCGTCAGGCAGGTGGAGGACCAACTCCCCAGTACCCCCACCCCTTCTGCTCCCCCACCCACCCCCGGCCTCCAGGCGGGCCCACCCGCCCCACGCTCAGCCTGTGCCAGGGTCAGGATCAGGAAGCTGGCGTTCGTCCTCACGCGAGGGAGGGAGCTGGACTGTGAGAAGAGAGACAGGGTGAAAAGGAATTCCGAGGGGTCTTCGGGGGCGGCCTGCTGTCATTGAACACCCCTCTCCCCCCGACGCTGACCCAGAAAACCAGGGTTTGATGAGTGAAGAGCTGAAGGACAGTATCTAGGGGTGGCTGGCAGTGATAGGGCCCCTGATTCTGGAAGCTTCAAGTCTGAGGGAGGAGGACACTGTCCTTGCCTCAGGGACATGACCTCTCAGATCTCTGGGGATGCTCAGTCTGATGGAGGAGACATGGTCCCTGACTCTGGGCACCCCCAGTCTGATGGAGGAGACATGGTCCCTGACTCTGGGAGCTCCCAGTCTGATGGAGGAGACATGGTCCCTGACTCTGGGAGCTCCCAGTCTGATGGAGGAGACATGGTCCCTGACTCTGGGAGCTCCCAGTCTGATGGAGGAGACATGGTCCCTGACTCTGGGAGCCCCCAGTCTGATGGAGGAGACATGGTCCCTGACTCTGGGCACCCCCAGTCTGATGGAGGAGACATGGTCCCTGACTCTGGGAGCTCCCAGTCTGATGGAGGAGACATGGTCCCTGACTCTGGGAGCTCCCAGTCTGGTGGAGGAGACATGGTCCCTGACTCTGGGAGCTCCCAGTCTGATGGAGGAGACATGGTCCCTGACTCTGGGAGCTCCCAGTCTGATGGAGGAGACATGGTCCCTGACTCTGGGAGCTCCCAGTCTGGTGGAGGAGACATGGTCCCTGACTCTGGGAGCTCCCAGTCTGATGGAGGAGACATGGTCCCTGACTCTGGGAGTTCCCAGTCTGATGGAGGAGACATGGTCCCTGACTCTGGGAGCTCCCAGTCTGGTGGAGGAGACATGGTCCCTGACTCTGGGAGCTCCCAATCTGGTGGAGGAGACATGGTCCCTGACTCTGGGAGCTCCCAGTCTGGTGGAGGAGACACAATTCCCACCACCTAGAAACCTTCATCCTATTGGAGGAGATTGTCTCTATTTCAATTTGAGAGAGAAATTACAGCCTCTGATGGTAGAAATTCTGTCCTCACTCTTACTGGGATGCACCCCCATTGTCTGGGATGACAGTGTGAAGAGAGGGGAGTGATCCACCCTCACTCTATACCTCTAGTCTGATGGGGGAGGTCAGCTCCCCTCGTTAGCCCATTCCCCCAATATGGTAGCAGGGGGAAATCTCCTGCGTCTCAGGGTCCACCCATCTGCATGGAAAAGGATGCCCTACCCTCACACTATGTGTCCTTGTCTAAAATGTTCAGTCTGGTGGACCCCATATGGTCCCATCTTGGGACCCCCTAGTCAGATGGAGGAGGCAAGGCTGATGGGTAGGCATATCCATCCTTGATCTGTGTCTCCTGGGAGGAGGCAGAGCCCCTTGGGGAGCCCCTGTCTGAACCAAGGCGCACGCCCCCGGCCCCTGCATACTCACGGGCCACCTGCAGCTCCACTTCCAGCGTCTCGGTCTTTCCCTGCAGGGTGACCGTCTTGAGAGTGTAGCGGCCGGCGTCGGTGACATTCAGCTTCTGCACCAGCAGCGAGCAGTTGGGGAAGCCCGCCTCCCGGCCTGTGTGTGCCGGGCCTGCAATCCAGGTCCCCGATGGCAGCTGGCTCAGCAGCCGGTTGGGCTCGGAGGCGGGCCCGCGGTACCAGGCATAGACCAGCAGATCCTTGGGGTAGCCCAGGACGGTCAGTGTCACGTCCTGGCCCTCCATTGGCCTGGCAGGCACGGGCACGATGGTCATGGCCACAGCTGCCGCTGGGGAGAGCATGAGGGAGCTGGGTCAGCTGGACCTGCCTGGGGCATAGCGTCCCCCTGCCACCCCCAGCCAGCTTGTCTATGCCTCCCACCAACCGGCTGGTGCTCCCCTGTGCAGGCTGCTGGGGAGGAGACAGAGGAAGGAGGTGACTTGAGTGGCCGTGGACGTGGGTTTTGTGTCCTGACAATACTTGCCAGAGAGCTGTGTGTCCCCCTGTTAGACGGGGAGATCCCAGGGGCTGGGGGCCATCTCTCCCCCACTAGACTAGGAATTTCCAGCTGTCGGGGGCTATCTCTCTCATGAAACTGGAAGACCCTAGAGAGTCAAGTCATGTCTCCTCCATCAGATTGGAAATTTCCAAAATATAGGGGCAATGTCTCCCCCATCAGATTGGAAATTCTACAATATGGGGGCCTTGTTTCCCCCATCAGATTGGAAATTCTGGATAATTGGGCTGGGTCTTTCCAATCAGGCTTGGGACCTCAGAAGTTGGATGGGGGCGTGTTTAACCCATCAGACTGGAAATTCCTAGAAAGTAGGGGGCTGGTACTCCCCCATCAGATTGGGAGTACTCCAAAGGTGGTAACTGTGTCTCCCCCATTAGGCTAGGAATTCTCAAAAAAAAAAATGGGGGGGCCATATCTCCTGAAGACCATGTCTCCTCCATCAGAACAGAAATCTCCCCAAGTATAGCCGGAGGCTCCTCCATCTGACTGGAAGCTCTCTAAGGGTGGGTGTCATGTCTCCTCCATCACTGCTTGGAAGTCCATGGAGTAGGAGGTGTTGCCTCTTCTCTCTGACTGGCAGCTCCTTGAGTAAGGGGGCCAGGCTTCCCTGTTCCAGGACCCTCTCTCCAAGGGCAGAGACGTATCTACACCATCGGATCAGAGTCTCCCCTGGGGGGGGGGTGTCTCCTTTTCCTCTGTCTCTCCCCTGACACCTGCCCCAGGGTTGCTGACAGTTCAGGAGGCCCTGGGGGGCGCTGTCCGCACTCTCTGCACATACCTGCAGACCTCGGACACCCCCCATGTCGGCCTGCACAGGCAGTGGGTCACCTGGTCCACTCCCGCGTCTCCTGCCAAGACCAGCTGCCACGGCCCCCGGTGGGGTGGGGCAGGAGGTACACTTACCTCTGGGCATGCCATTTCTGCTTTGGGTGAAAGAGTGTCCACCCTTTTAGGATGAGACCCAGCCTGTTAGTAGGAGGGAGGGTGGAGGAGGGGAGGGAAGGACTGATGCCTCTGTCCCCAGGGGATGGTGACCACTTGGGAAGAAACCAAGGCAGAGTTAATGAGGCCCTCATGTTCAAAGCCACCATCCCCAGGGGACCAGAGAATGTCCCCTGAGGATCCTGACGGCTCTGAAAACACCAGCTGTGTCTGCACTGCCCCCGCCCCTGGGTCGTTCAAGGACAGAGGCAAGACAATGCTTTCCTGGCTGTGTTTTTCCACTTGCCAAAAATTGGCTGTGGTTTCCCGCGTATGTGTGCACTCGTGTGTGCGCAGGGACACGCCGTCATCCGGGCCAGATAACCGGGTAATCTAGTGGGTGGCACAGAAGCTCAGCTGTCTGCGTGGCAAGGAACGGGTCAAGCCCCTGGGCAGCTGGTGACCGAATTTAGAACAGGGGCACCCACGTGGAGGACCATCTCAACGCTCTCCCACTCTGCTGCCACACGACGTGGGACACGGGACCCGTTTCTCACTCTGCCACCCCTCAAGGAAGAGAGTCTGATTTGTTGTTTGTTTTCCAGGTGACATGGTATGGACTGTCTCCCTTTGCCACCCGGATGAAGAGGGGTCCACCCAATATGCCATTGGCCCTTGGCCGATCAATGGATCGAGAATCTTTGACCTTCCCCTTATCTGTTGGGCAGAGGGTGACCTAACTGGTGATGGAGCAGCCAAACCATCACGGTCCGACTGGGCCTCCAAGGGGAGGGGGTGGTGGCCAGGGTCGGGGCAACTCACCAGAGAGCTTGACCACCACTGAGGCGGACCCAGAAAGCAGGGTCTTGGGGTTCTTAGCAATACACGTGTACGTGCCCTCCTGGGCCGCCGTCATGCTGCTGATGTTTAGGTGGTCTTGCCCGTTCTTTAGGGCCCGCCCGTTGAAGGCCCACATGTACTCGGGCTCCGGGCAGGAGCGGGACGCGCACCACAGGGTGAGGGACGTGTTGAAGTCCACTTTGATGGTGCAGCCCGTGCGGGTGGTGGAATCCTGGAGGATGGCCACGCGTTCTGGGCCAACTGTGGGGCAGGAGGGAGAGAAGCGGGGTGGTCGAGGGAGAGGAGAGGCGAGGTGGGGGGGAACCCCGGGCTTTCTCTCCATCAGGCTGGGGGCCCTGAGAACATCTGGACCCAGCAGAGGGAGAGACAGCTCTGGCCTTTTCGAATCCCACATGGATCTCTAACTCGATCTAAGATCTTGAGAGTCACTTTCCCTTCTCACGGGATCTGTTTTTCTCTTCTGCAAAAAGAGGGTGTTGGGCCAGACAAGACTTCAAGCTATTTTTGAAATCTATGGCCCCGTTAAAGAAAAAGAAAAAAGAAGTCTAAACGATTGGTTTCTAACAAGCTGTTCTAAGAGTCTAGAATTCTAGGGCTCCGAGAGTCTAGGTTCTAGGAGTCTAAGATTCTAGAAAGCTATGGTTCTAAGATTCTAGAGTTGAGCAGCTCTAAGAGTTTAGAATTACATTCTAGGATTCTAAGAATCTCTGCTTCTAGAGCTCCTAGGATTCTCAGTCTAGAATTCGGTGCTTCCTAAAGCCAGAATTCTCTGGCGGGAGGATTCTAGGCTCTAAGTTTTTCTACGTTGCCAGCCCTCGCGTACCTCTGCTTTATTTCCCCGGCTTCCACACTGCGTGTCTGCTGCCCCTGGGAGTGACTCCACGCTTTGGTTAATGGCTTTTATTGTGTCTCCCCTCCCAGTCCGCCTCTCGCTTCCAGCCAGTCCCGTGTCCCTTCCCTGTAGGTTTTGCTTCAAACCGAAGGATTATTCCATTTCGAAGGTGGTCTTTAGTCCTTAGGAGATGGGCCCCGTGCATTTAAAGAGGGATCCCTGGTTCCTAACCCCAGCTCGCCTATGATTCCCTGGGTGCCCTTGGGTGACCTCTCCCGGCCTCAGTTTCCCCATCTATGAGGTTTGGGCGCTGAGTATCTGGCGGGACCAGGAGGACTCACAGTACACCGTCAGGTTGACGGGCTCGCTGCGGCTGACACTGACCGGGTTCCAGACCTCACACTGGTAGGCTCCGGCCTCTTCCCTACGGATGCCGTGCCGGGTCAGCACCCGGCCGTCGGGGGACAGGCCGAGGCGCACGGCGATGGGCAGTGCATTGCCGTTGAAGAACCAGCGGACCTCGGCGGGGCTGGGGCTGCTGCACGTCAGGCGCAGAGTGTCCCGTCGCTCCACCAGCGCCGTGTCATTGGCCATGACCACAGGCTGGGTCAGGATCTCTGTGGGGCAAGAGGCAGAGGGGAGGGGGCCGGGCACCACCTGCTCCCGGGGCCTCCCTCTCCCCAGGCCAGGGGCACGGCTGGATCGTGGCGGTGCCCTTGTACCCTCAGCCGGAGGGGCTAACGAATGGAATAGGAGGCAGGTCTAATCCTGGAAGCCACCCTGAAGGAGGTGACCCCTTTAATGTTATTTTAGGTCTTTTGGAGGATGGTTTCAAAATATTTTAGTTGTTTTTTTTTAAGAGGGATGGGAAGGGAGGTGGAACAGCCCAACTGGGGTCGAGGGGGTTTCAGGGGGTTCTCTCACCATAGACCTGCAGGTGTCCGTAGCCCACCTCCGTCTGGAACTGCCTGTTGAGAGTCTGCAGGATGTAGGTGCCCGAGTGCCCGGGCACGACGCCCCAGATGTCCAGGCTGCCGTCGGGGCGCACAGCCTCCCGTCCCGAGTGGGCCGGGCCGGGGGTCTCGTCACCCGTGCTGACGATGTAGCTGACCACCAGGTAAGTCAGGCTGAGCGTGGGCCCCGCGTACCAGTTGTAAGCAAGCAGCTCCCCCGCGAGCCCCTGGACAGCCAGGGTGACGTTGTCGCCCTCGGCGGGCTTGGCGGGCTGGGGGGTGATGGAGATCTCGGCCCCTGCGCTCAGGAACGTGGCTGAGGACAAGGAGCCAGAGTGGGTGGGATGAGTAGGGCCTGACTGCTGCCCCCACTGGTGGAGGGGAATACGTGGGCCCCTGGCATACGTGTTCCTGGTATACAGTAAGTTCTCAATACATGTTAGCCAGGTGCAGGGTCTCAGTCTGGGGAGGGCAGGGGGTGTTCCAAGGGTCAAATCAGTGGGCTGTGCCAAAGATCTACATAAGGCCTTGCACGTAAGGTCCCGTGGGACCTCGGGATTTCGTGGGACCTGGAGGGTTTTCTGTGTGTTATAGTCACCAATCGACGCTCACAGAGCAGGCTGGCCCGTCCAGCCCCTGAGCCCGGCTCCCAGTCCAGTGCTCCTCCTCGGCCCCCGCAGCTCGACCACAGCAGTGAGGAGCATCATGACTAAGACACCCTACCCCTTTTCTTTGCAACCCCACAGATGAGCCCCAAACCTGATGAGCTGGTCGGGGCTGCCGGGGTTGACTCGAGTGTGGTTGCCTAGAATGGGTGGCCGTGGCCGCGCTCACGTAAGAAGCACTTACATGCCTGGCCCAGTTTCCGGTACTTTCCAGGCTGACAGAGCACCGCCGGGAGTGAGGGCTCTGGGGCTAGCCCTCAGCCCTGCCACTTTCTGGCTGTGTGACCCAGGCCAGAGACTTCACCTCTCTGGGCCTCAGGTTTCTCGTCTATGAAGTGGGGGTCGGGAGTGGTGGGTGACACACAGAGAGCACTAAGGCCGGCTCCCGGGGCACAGGAAGAGCTGCTTATTACTGGCTTTCCGACAGCCGTGGGGGTTCGGCCCATTTCATAGATGAGGAAACTGAGGCTGAGAAGGGGGAGGTCAAGACGTGGCCCTAGGCCACATCCTCAGGGAGGGGGAGAGCTGCTGGTCAGAATGAAGGAGCAGCAGTGGCTCCCTCGCCCCAGCCCACACCCTGGTCTTAGAAATCTCTGCGGTCTACCCCACAGAACTTTCTGGAAGGCTGTCCCCAGCCCGACACACGCTGGTACCTCTTGCAGGAGCAAACGATGTCAGCGTGAGACACATCTGCCCTCTCTACACAGCCTGCTGGACCTCTGGCTCACACCTTCCCTCCCCGGGCTGGGGGGTCCCCCTTCCCTGCGGCCATGGGGGGCTGAGGTTCCCAGGGGGGCACCATTCTCGCTCACCGCTGAGGAGGAGCCAGCCGCACCGGGTCAGTGCCATCTTTCGCCCCAAGCCCGGGTCTCGGGGACAGCGGCGTTGGCGTCCCGACGCTCCGAGGCGCTCCCTGGTCGGGACCCGGCTCTGTCTGGCGCGGGAACTGAGAGGGTTCAGCGATCTGGAGCGGGGGGAGATCACCTGAATTTGGAGGGATCGGGTCACCGAGGATCTGGGGCCCAGAGCGGGTGTGGCAGGCACGGGCCAGGGGCCACGACCCGGTCAGGCCTCCTGGGGCGCTGCCTAACCTTCTTTGTGCCGAGGGCCCAGGTTTGGTACCAGGAGGAGAACCAGGTCGCGGGGGAGGAGGGAGGAGGGCGGGGGGAGGTTCGAGGGCTTGGGCCCCCTGGTCAGCTTGGGGTCACGGAGGAATAAAACCCATAAGCAACCATCGCCCTTTCCCAGCCTCAACGAGGGGGGTGACCTTCGGGTGTCATCTCCATGGACGTCCTGTGAGGTGGGCACTGTCAGAACCCCTGTTCGCAGATGGGGAAACTGAGGCACCAGCAGGAGCTCTGACTTGCCCGAGTTCCTGCAGTGGGAGGGGATCCCCAGACCTGTTTCCAGAGCCACAGGGAAGGGAAGGAGGCAGGGGCTGCACGCCTTCATCGGGCTCCGCTCCTTGTTGGCCCCGTGCACCGGCCAAGAAAGCCACGATCTCTGTCGTGCCCTCTCAAGGCCTCGTTTCTCCCGTCTGCCAAATGGGCGCGTGCGAACAGTTCGCGGCCAGAGGGAGTCCAGCGTGGACCTTGGCTCTGCACTGCCCCGCAGTGGGGCCGGGGACGGCTCCTTGCTGAGTCTCCATTCACTGCTCTGGAGAACCCAGATGGTGTAGACCTACCCTGGGTCGTGAGGCAGGGGGATGCCACGTGTTAGGAACCCAGACAGCGCCGGGCAGAGCTGGGCCCCAAAAGCCCGGCCTGGTGGGTGTTACTCTTGTTAAAAGTGAAAGCACCGGACCGCGCTCCACTGTTCCTTACTTCCGTGACCCTGGGCAAGGGTCGGAGCCCGCTGGGCCACCGTTTCCTCATTTGCGAAATGGAAACGATGGGGGTACCCACCTCGTGGGGCTGTTGTAAGGCTTAAATGAGTAACTTGTGTGACATTCTTACAACAATGCCTGGCACGGAGTGAAGGCTCCGTAAGTCACTCATTCATCTATTCAACAAGTAGGGAATGAGCATCTACTACCTGCCAGGTGCGGTTCTCGGGGCTGGTAAATAAAATCCGTGCTCTTGAGGGGCTGACAGCTGACATTCAGAGGGAGATAAATACTGTTGGAGGGAAAAAATAAAGCCAGGAAGGGCGTTTGGGAATTTTAAATTGGGGGTGGGGGAGGGCCTCAGGGGAGGCGAGGGGGGCTCTGGGTGAACAATGGTCCTGACAGACGTGTGATTCTCGCCTTCTTACTGGTTTCTGGGTCCTGGTCCCTGTGAGGCCCTGGCAGCCTGCTTCTGGGCAGGAAGCCATAGCTGTGGCTCACCTGTCCTCGTTTGCTCCTCAGCACCGTGTCCTGAGCTGCCCTGGCAGGGCGGGGCTCTGAGCGGGGGTGGTGAGGAGGGGCTCAGGTGGCCTGGGGCTTGCTGCTCCCCACACCCCGCTTTCGACCTCACCTCACTCTCCTCCATCCTGGCCCAGCCCTCCCCTGGGAGCCCTGGGACCTTGCCCAGTGTCAGCAGGATGCCACCCCGGATGGCCCTGCTCAATCACCTCGTCCCAAACTGACCTGGGCATCTTCCCCCAGCCCCGCTCCTCCTCCTGGTCCTCTTATCAGGGATGGCACCACCATCCACCCGTCACTGAGACTGAGAGACCCAGGCCTCGTCCCCGACTGACGCCTCCCCGGCTCCCAGCACACAGCACCCGGTGGCGTCTGCCTCTTAGCTGTCTCTTCTGCGAGTGCCTTTCTCTCCCTCCCTGGGGCCCCCACCGTGGTCCAGGTGCCCCCCTGCCCCATGTCTAGATGCTCTCACAACTCCTCCTGGTCTCTGGCCCTGGTCTCGTCCCTCCGCCACTCATGGCATCCAGAACCTGCCATGGCTCCCAAGTGCCCTCAGGAGACAGCCCAGCTCCCCACAGTTGGCCCACGAGGCCCTGCCGGCTGGCCCGGCCTCAACGACTCCCTTTCCTCCTGGGAACCCTCGGCTCCAGTCATTCTGTCTCCCTTACGCTCACTCCGCCCAGCGTATCCCCTGCTCCCCTCTGCTCTGTTTCATCACCGGTCCAACAACTCCTCCTCCTTTAGGAAGCCCTCCTGGACTCTCAGGCTGGGTTCGACGTGCCCTGGGGTCCCCAGTCCCAGCCCTGGCCACCCTGGGTCCTCACTGGCAGGGAGTGGGTCTGTCTCCCCGTGACCATGAGTCCTGGGAGGGCAGCACCAGGGCATCTGTGGTCACCACCGTGTCCCCAGCACCGGGGCCCAGAGGGTGTTTGTGGAACTGGACACCGGGTGTGGATGACACAGAAAGAGGAGTCTCCAGGGAGGGCCTGTGATTTGCTGTCCGGCTGAGGAGCGGGCTGGGCTGGGGCTCCAAGGGGTGTAGGGGTGGGGGTGGGGGCAGATCCCGGCTCTTGTCCGGACCCCGAGGGGGCTCCACCCCCACAGTGTCACACTGTCCCTTCTCTGTTGTCCTTGCGCTTCCCCGTCCGCCCCCATCCCTCCCGCCCCTCCTCTGGTGCTCCCCGATCCTGGGTCCCATCGACACCTCCAGTTCCTCAAGCACCTACTGTGCGCTGAGCGCTGTGCTCGGTGCTGGGTGACCACCGTGAATGGGACAAAACCCCCTGCCCCAGGGAGCTGGCCTTTCATTTGGGGAGACGGTCAATAGGCGCATGAACACAGACACGCACAGTATGACAGCAGGTGGACAATGCTGGGGGAAGATAAAGCAGGGGAGGAACGGAGGCCCCGGGGCGGCGACAGTGGAGTAGAGACTCAGGAAGGGAGCTGTGCTGACTCCGGGGGAAGAGTATTCCAGGAGAGGGAACAGAGAGTGCAGAGGCCCCGAGGCAGCCGTGTTTTGGTGAATTAGAGAAGGAGCAAAGGGGCCAGCGTGGCCGGAACAGAGTCAGCGAGGGCAGAGAGGGGAGAGGGGCGGGTCCAGCAGGGCCTCCTGGTCCTCGGAGGGCTGTGGCTTTTCCTCTGAGAGGGGAGCCAGGGGTGGGCCTCGCTCGAGCTGAGACTGGATGGGATCTGACAGTGTTAACAGGATCTCCTGGCCGCGGGTGGGGAACAGACGTGGGAAGGGAGGGTAGATGCTGGGCGGCTGTGAGGAGGCGGCTGCGATGGCTTACTGTGCTGCCCAGCACGGTCGCCGCGAGCCACTGGCGTGTCCGAACTGAGATGAGCTGTGAGGGAAAAACACACCAAATATTGAAGACTGACTGCAGCCCCCCAAAAAGAATGCAAAACAGGTCATTCATCTTTTCTATCAATTCCACGTTGAGACAGCATGTGTGGGGTTAGACACATTCCTTGCACCTGCTTCTCTTTACTTTTCTCCATGTGATTCTAGAACATTTGGAACTGTAGACACAGCTCCCATCACATTTTTACGGGCTGGCGCTGGGCCCACAGGAGGGGGCGGTGGCTGGACCAGGGAGGAGAGAAGACCTTGGACGGGGGATGTATTTTACCAATGATGCTGCGATGCATTTTGACATTGTCGGCTTTACCTGTTTTCTCATCCAGCACCACCTCCCTCCCCGAGGACCCATTTTGCAGACGGGGAAACTGAGGCACGGGGCCATTGTCTGGGGAGGTAAGAGGGGGTGAGTCTTATCTTCTCTGCACAGCTAGCCGAGGGCAGGGGTCTCTGATCTTGTTTTGTCTGCTCTGTCCCCCACCGCCAGCCCTGTTATTTCACCAGCCACGTGGTTTGCCACTAGGGAGCAGCTCTTTCTGTCTCATTGCTAAGACCCTGCCCGCTACTGACCTAATGGGCATTTGTTAGATGGGAACCTTGGCCTGGGCCCCGTGGCTGAGACCTCGAAGCTGAGGGGCTGGCCAGAGGGAATTGCTTCCTGGGCTGAAGCAGGTTTGTGACCGACCCCCCTCCCCGCCCCCCACCACCACCCTGACCTTTATCTCGCTGGGCGAGGCCAAGGGTGCTGCAGTATTTACTCATGGGATCAGCAGGGTGTGGCTTCCTGTGGCAGTGTGGCCAGCCCTGGGCTCGGCCCTGGGAAGGCTGTTCCTGGGGAGAAAGTACCCCGTGTCCCCTTAATGCCTCACCCTGGGAAGAGGACCTGGGCTACCGTGCAGGAGGGGACGGCCGATCGGAGGAGGGAGCCTCAGACCTTCACACAGCCTGTTCCCTTTGCCTGGATACTCCACCCCACTCATTCATCTGGGTTTTTCCAAGCCATTGAGTCATTTAACAAATATTTGTTGAGCACTGACTATCTGCCAGGCTACGTTGGGGATACAGGCAACGTCCCTTCCCTGGTGGGGCTAAATCCTGTTGGAGGGAGATGAGCTGTAATCAAAAAACTGATATAGCAGGAGAGATAAGTGCTACCAAAACCCAAAACAGCGTGAGAGGAGAGGGAGGGACAGGGGCTTCAGCTGGGGAGGTCGAGGAGGGTCTTTCTGACAAGGTGACGTTGGGGCTGAGACCTGAAGGAGGCGACCCAGGGGGTGTGTGAACATCTGAGGGAGGAGTGTTTTTTGCAGAAGGCACAGCAAGTGCAAAGGCCCTGAGGCAGGAAGATCTTTGATGAGTGCGAGGACAGCAAGGAGGCTGGTGTGGCTGGAACCAAGTGAGGGAGGGGATGGGGGAGGAGGTGGTCGCAGAGGGGTCAGAGGACCCAGAGGGCAGGGCTTTGGAGACAAGATGACCCATTATAGACATTCGGGTGATAGTAAGGCCAAGCTTGGGGGAGCCAGTGAGGGAGAGAAAGGAAGGGTCTAGATAGGAGCTGCAGGGGCTGGGTTGGTGAGTGTGAGGGGCTGGGCTTTTTCTGGAAAGTGGTCCACGGGCAGGAATTGAAGGGAGCTAGGGAGATGGAGGGGCACAGAGAGAGTGCCAGGCTTCTTTGGGGACCCCAGGAGGTCCAGAAGGGTCTGGGAGGGGGGACCTGGCTAAGTGCCCTTCCTTCTCTGGGCCCCTTTTTATCCATCAGGAATATGCAAAGGGGTTAGACTTGGATTTAGAACTATGGTTCAAAACAATTCAAAACCTGCTTTGCCTTCGGGGAAACTGGCAAATTTCACACACTGGTCAAAAGCAGAGGGAAAAGCAGCGTCCTCTCCCGTCCCCACCGCCCAGCTTGGGGCCCCCCAAGCCCTCTCCCATATCATTTGAAAGCAAATTCCAGCCACCATATCACTGTGTTCATAGATGCTTCAGCCTGTCTTTCCCAAAGACGAGGACTCATTAAAAAAAGTACAATGTCATTATTTCACAGTTAATGAGAGTAAAATGAACAACCAAAAATTCCTCAGTATCTTCAAACACCCAGTGTTCAAATTCCCCATCATCCCAGAAATGTCATAAGCTCTTTCTCAGCTCCACTGGGGCATACAGTGGTCCCTCGGGATCCGGGGCATTGGCTCCAGGACCCCCTTCTATCAAGTCCCTTATAGAAAATGGCCTAGGATTTGCATATAACCTATACATCTCTTTCCGTATTCTTTTTTTTTTTTTGAGGAAGGTTAGCCCTGAGCTAACATCTGCTGCCAATCCTCCTCTTTTTGCTGAGGAAGACTGGCCCTGAGCTAACATCCGTGCCCATCTTCCTCTGCTTTATACATGGGACGCCTCCCACAGCATGGCTTTTGCCAAGGGGTGCCATGAAATTTTTGCTGTGACGGTGGACCGCTTTCCTACAGCTGAATCTCCCGTGACACCGCGCTGCAGACTCGTCCCCTCCTGCAGGCTCGGGCAAACGCCTGCACCCCGTCAATGGCATGGAGGGGTGGGGAGGGAGCACCTCCACCTCTCCTGCCCATCTACCCTGCGACCTGCCACTTTTCGGGAGAGTGAAGACCTTTGGTGCGTCAAGGAGCTGCAGTGCGGAGGGAAGGGTTTTCCCCATGAATCATAATCACTCTTGGTCGCGGCCCAGCACACTTCCTTCCACGGGCAGCCACTTCCTCGTTGGCGCTGCAGGCAGCCCTGAGAACCCGGGGTGGGGGGGCGGTGCTGGGCTGGACTGTAGGGAGCAGGTGGTGGTGGCAGGCAGTGACCCCTGCTGAGCAGAGTTTAGGACGATAGAGCAACGGAGCCTGGGGGGCCTCCTCCCAAGGATATTAGTCTCTTCCAAATTGGGCTGAACACTGGACCTGGTGCCCAAGATTCCACCATCAGCAACACTCGGGTGATAGTAAGGCGGAGCTTGATAGTAAGGCAGACCCCTCTGTTTGACTGCACAGACCCCACCATCCTCGTCAGCGTGGATTTCATCTCCTTCTTCCTTTCAGACTGGAACGAGCAGAGGAGAAAGTCTGGCTGTTGGAAAGACTTCGGTTCCTTTCCCAGTGGCCCATTTAGGCCCCGTGTGACCCGACCGGTCTTAGTCTCGGGTTCCTCATCTGTAAACCGGATGTAACCACAGAACTCCCCTCACGACACTGTTGTGAGGATGAAAGAAGTGAATAAATGCAAACTTCTGGTTTATCTTCCCGTCTCCGGTGCCCAGTTGAGTTCATTCAATGGAGCTTGGTATACAGTAGTTGCTCAATAAATGTCTGTCAATGGATGAATGGAGACTGTTAGTACAGGAAGGGGAGGATACGTATTATGAGAATCCGCATACATTCCCTGAGCCCCTGCCCTGTGCCTGCCCCATGCTGGGTGGTGGTGGGACCTGTCGGTGACCAAGACAGCCCGCGTCCTGCCCTCCTGGGGCTCAGGGTCCAGCGGGGAGAGAAACCCGTCTCCAGACAGTGATGACCCAGAGTGGGCAGGGCTGAGGTGGATGAAGCCAGAGGGGGACATGACCCAGCTTGAGGTCAGGGAGGGCTTCCTGGAGGAAGAGGTGTGTGAGCTGAGACCCGGAGGGTGGATGCGGGTGAGGGAGGTACAGTGAGGCATGCTCCAGGCAGAGAGAACAGAACGTGCAAGGGCCTGGCAGAAGTTCAGGCCAGTGGACCATAGACCACGGGGGGCAGGGGCGGGGGAGGGGGGACTGCTGAGAGACCCTCAGGAGCCAGACCTCTCAGGGTATTGAAGACTATGGTGAGGAGCCTGGACGTCAAGGGCACTAGGGAGCCATAGATGGTTTTGAGCAGGGAGAGGCAGCATGAGTCTGGGCTTCGGAAGCTCCCTTGGGCTGTCTTTTGGTGGGAGGATGGGAGGGGGTTGGAGAGCAGGTGGGAGGCTGGGGAGGCAGGGGGAGAAAAAGCCCAGCTGGGACCCAGGGCTGGGCTGTAGAGACCAGGCAAGGGGGAGCTCAAGAGACCTAGGCGGCGGGTTCCTGAGCCTGCCCCAGTGAGGCCGGGGCGGGGGGAGAGGCACCCACGGACACTCTGGGTGCCCCGAATGGTAACGACAGGGGCAGGTGCAGAGGCAGGTGCATGAGGCAGGTGCACGGAGCAGGTGCAGTGCGCAGCCCGGGCGCCTGCCGGCGGGTCTGCGCGGTCCTCTGCTGCCCCCTGCTGGCGCCGCGTTGACTCCCGTCCAGCCTGCGAGTCTGGTCAAAAGGTCGGACCGGAGAAGCCCAACCCCAACCAGGGATAAAAGATGACATTTCTGGGGCGACCACTCTGCAGGGGGCACTCACGTTCGCTGTCCCCACTCCCTTACCCCCGACAGGGGTCTCCAGCCGCCTTCTCCTGCCAACGCGGCTGAACCCAACTCAAGACTGGCCTCCCAAACTCTACCCTCTTCTTTCTTTTCTTTCTTTTTTTTTCCCCCATTAATGGGAATTTCTTTAAAAATTTTTTTAAATTAATTTATTTTATCAAAAAAATTTTTTATTGAGATAACATTGGTTTATAACATATATAAATTTCGGGTGTAGATCATATATATTTCAGTTGCTGTGTGGATTACATCATGTTCACCACCCAAAGTCCAATTACAGCCCATCACCACACACGTGTGCTGATCACCCCTTTCCCCCTCCTCCCTTCCCCTCTGGGAACCACCAATCCAATCTCTGTTGCTATGTGTTTGTGCGTCATTGTTTCCATCTTCTACTTGTGAGTGAGATCATACGGTATTAGACACTCTCCCTCTGACTTATTTCACTTAGCATAATCCCCTCAAGGTCCAGCCATGTTGTCACAAATGGCTGGATTTCATCATTTCTTATGGCTGGGTAGTATTCCGTTGTGTATAGACACCACATCTTCTTTATCCATTCGTCCCTTGATGGGCACCTAGGTTGCTTCCAAGTCTTGGCTATTGTGGATAATGCTGCGATGAACATAGGGGTGCAGGTATCTTTATGCCTTTGTGTTTTCAAGTTCTTTGGAGAAATACCCAGCAGTGGGATAGCTGGATCATATGGTAGATCTATCCTTAATTTTCTGAGGAAACGCCATACTGTTTTTCGCAGTGGCTGCACCAGTTTACACTCCCACCAGCAGTGTATGAGGGTTCCCTTCCCTCCACATCCTCTCCAACATTTGTTGTTTCCTGTCTTGTTATTTATAGCCATTCTGATGTGAGGGAGGTGATATCTCATTGTAGTTTTGATTTGCGTTTCCCTGATAGTTAATCATGTTGAGCATCTTTTCATGTGCCTGTTGGCCATCTGTATATCTTCTTTGGAGAAACGTCTGTTCAGACCTTTTGCCCATTTTTTAAATTGGGTTGTTAGCTTTTTTGCTGTTGAGATGTATGAATTCTTTATGTATTTTGGATATTAACCCCTTATCAGATATATGGTTTGCAAATATCTTCTCCCAATTGCTAGATTGTCTTTTCATCTTGTGATGGTTTTCTTTGCTGTGCAGAAGATTTTTAGTTTGATGTAGTCCCATTAGTTTATCTTTTCTATTGTTTCCCTTGCCTGGTCAGACATGGGACTTGAAAATATGCTGCTAAGAGAGATGTCAAAAAGCGTGCTGCCTATGTTTTCTTCTAGAAGTTTCATGGTTTCAGGTCTTACATTCAAGTCTGTAATGTATTCTGAGCTAATTTTTGTGCATGGTGTAAGATGACGGTCTCCTTTCATTCTTTGGCATGTGGCTGTCCGGTTTTCCCAACGCCATTTACTGAGGAGACTTTCCTTTCTCCATTTTATGCTCTTGGATCTCTTGTTGAAAATTAACTGTCCATCGATGGGTGGGTTTTTTCTTGCTTTTTTACAAAACAGCTTTATTGAGATACAATTCACATACCATACAACTCAGCCATTGAAGTGCACAATTCACTGGTTTTTAGTATATTCACAGAGTTGTGCGGCCATCACCTCCACCAATTTTAGAGCCTATTCTTCATTCCTAAAAGAAACCCTGCATCTTTTGGCCGTCGCTCCTTAATTCCTCTCTCCAGCCCCCGGCAACCACGAATCTGCTTTCCGTCTCTATGAGAGTGCGGGCTCTGGTCTGAATCTTGGTGTGTCGATGGAGCTGTTCATACATATTTCGGTTCTCTCTAGTCTGGGTACCTGGTGGGATTGGACCCACGCAGCCCTCTTGACATCAGATTGTGCCATGTGACTTGCTTTGACCAATGAAACACAAGTGGGAGTGTCACGTCCCAGCCGAAGTCTTTAAAAGCCAGAGCTGGCTTTGCCCTGTTGCCTCCCTTTGCCCTGACAGTGACCGGCTCTGTCAGCCCGGCTCCTGAATGAGGAGATGTGAAGCAGAGCTCTCCTGACATTGGCCTGGAACTAGTCACCCGACCACACCCAGCTGCAAGGGAAGCTGGGAAATGTAGTTTTTTATGCAGGGCAGCCATATGCCTGGTTAAAAATCCTATTACTGAAAAAAAGGACAGGATGGATATTAGGGTTTGACAAGCAGTCGCTGGTATAGAGGAGAAGAAGGCAGGCTTGTGGGTCCTCCTCGTCTAAGTTGGGGATGCCTAACTGAGATGGACATGTAGCATGAACAAGAAATAAACCTTTCGAGGTTTTAAGACACCAAGACTGTGGGGTTGTTTGTTACTGCAGCACAACCCAGCCCATCCTGACCACGACGTTGGCCCTTCCTTGTACTTGGTGTGTGACCCTGGGACAGTCACTTCTAAATGGGAGATGATAGTTCCAGGCTCCAAGGCTATTCTGAGACTTCAGGAAGTTCACATGTGCAAAGGCACAAAGAACAGCCTCTATTCACTGGAGCTCCTGTTATTATTACTATATCATCTTGTGCCGCACAACAACGTTTCAGTCAACGATGGATGGCATATACAACTGTGGCCCCAAAGGATCAGTACCACAGAGGCGTGCAGTGGGCTCTACCATCCAGCTTTGTGTAAGTACGCTCTATGACATTTGCACAACAAAATCGCCTAATGACGCATTTCTCAGAATATATCCCCATCATTAAGCAATGCACGACCGTATTCGAATCTGGTTTTGTCGTGGTGGAGGGAGAAGACCCCTTTGGCACCCCCATTTCCTAGGGCTGGAGTAGGAGGAGCCTATATTAACGCGCTGGGGCTGCCATAACAAAATACCACACACTGGGTGTCTCAAACAACAGAAATTCATTTCTCACGGTTCTGGAGGCGGGAAGCCCAAGATCAAGGTCTCGGCAGGGCTGGTTTCTCCTGAGGCCTCTCTCTTCGGCTTTAAGACGGCTGCCTCCTCTTTGTGTCTTCCTGTGACTTCTTCCCCGTGCACGTGCATCCCTGGTGTCTCTTCCTCTTCTTATAAGGACACCAGTCCTATGGGATTAGGGCCCCACCTTTGAGCTCATTTAATCCCATTACCCCTTTAAGGGCCCTGCCTCTGAAGACAGACACATGGGGGGCCAGACTTCAACAGACAACAGTGGAGGGACACAATTCAGTCTGTATCGGTCACAGCCGGTGTCAGGTGAGCTAGAAAGCGTGCCTCTCTCTAACCTGGCTCTGTGCTGCCCTCCTCGGCGTAAGCCCACATGGCTCCCGCCACCACATCTTTTCTCCAGCCCAAGGGGAGGGCGAACCAGAAGAAGGAGGATCCTTCCCCTTTAAGGGCGTGACCTGAGGGTTGTGTCTATCACTTCTGCTCACACCCATTGGCCAGGAATCAGTCACATGACCATACCCAGCTGCAAAGGCAGCTGGGAAATGTAGTTTTTATGCTGGGTAGCCATATGGTTGGTTCAAAATCGTGTTACTAAGGAAAAGGAGAGAATGGATATTGGGGGTTGAACAGAGTCCCCCCCACCCTGCACTCTGCAGCCAGTGCTGGGGCTGAGCCCTGCCCATGTGGCTGGCCTGATTGACTTTCTCGGCAGGCAGGAGGTCAGAGGACCCTGGCCTGGGGTGTCCTGAGAGGTCTGGGGATGGCCAAATCCCTCACAGTGAGTATTTGCATCCTGAATTTCGAGAGAGGCAACTTCTCTTCCTGCCAATTCTTCCTCAGCCTCTCTAATAATTTCCTTTGGCTGCTGTAACAAATGGTCACGAACTGAGTGGCTTAAAACAACACGGATTTATTCTCTTACATGCTGGAGGTCAGAAGTCCCAAATAGGTCTCCCCGGGCCCACATCAAGGTGTCAGCCGGGCTGCATGGCTTTCTGGAGGTTCCCTGGGGACAATCTGTTTTCTTGCCTTCTCCAGCTTCTAGAAGCTTCTGCTCCTGGCCCCTTTCTGTCTTCAAAGCCAGCGAGGGCCAGTGGAATCTCTCTCACACCAGATCCCTCTGACTCTGTGCTGCCTCTGCTTCTGGTCCCTTCCTCCATCCACCCCGCCCCATCTCCCTCCCTTTCCCCTTTCCTTCCTCTGCTCTCTACCACCTTGGCCTCCTTGAACACACCAGGCACACCCCTACCCCAGGGCCTTTGCACTTGCCATTCTCTTTGCCCAGAATGCTCTCCCTGGATCCCCACATGGCTTCCTCCTCTCCTCCTTCAGGTCTTGGCTCATTGTCCCCTTCTCAGTGAGGCCTTCTCTGCCCTCCCTATTTAATAACCTCCATCCCCCAACACTCCCACCCACCTCCTCTCTTTATTTGCCCAGTGCACTTATCACTACACAACACACCACGAAGGTTATTGATTTATTTCGTTTCCTGACTCTCTCTCCTGCCAGAGTGTCCGTCTGGGAGAGCAGGAGGTTTTGTCCATTTCCTTCCCCGGCTAAGCTGTGGGATCTAGAATAGTGTGTGGCCCACAGCCTCTTTGTTGCTGACTGAATGAATAAAGTAAGGGGTGGCAGACTGGGCCCGCATTTGGGAGCAGGGGTGGGGGGAGTAGAGAAGGGATGGATCTGCCCAAGAGGGGAAGGGGTCTGGCAGCCGGGGTCACTGGCGGACCTTGACCTCTGGGGCGTGTGTGGTGGGGGCGGGGGCTGCCTCGTCCCTGGGGAAGGGGCTCTGAGGGCAACCGGCAGAGTCGGGGTGGAGTGTTGTGGGCCAACAGTCGGGAGCCCAGCCAGGTGGGCGCCTGTGAGGCCCGGCTGGAGGCAGGCCCAAGACTACCCTCCCCGCCCCGAAATAGCTGGATGCGGGGCTTTGGGGCGGGGGCGGTAAGAGCTGGCTTTTTGCAGGCACGCGGCCCAGGCCAGGGTGCTGGCAGGACCAGTCTGAAGGGCGAGTCGCACACTCAGAGGGGGAGCGAGGAGCTGGGCCCGTCACGGTCTCCTGTCCCTCACCCAGGATGCCTGCCCAGTGCCACACTGAGTCTCTGGCCGGGTCCACCTTGTCAGCCCCACAGCCCCGATGGCCTGGTCCTGTTGGGTCTGCAGTGTCACTTTTCTGCAGGTACGAGGCCACCAGGGGATGGCCGAGGCTTTGCCTGGCCCGGGACCCCTTCAGGGGGCTGGCACCAGCTGGCAGTAAGGGGCAGGGTCGGGGTTCAGCAGGTCCTGGGGGGAGAGGGAGGGGAAAGAGAGAGAGGGATTGTTACTGCGAGGGGAGAGACGGAGAGGACCCAGGTAGAGACAGGGAGAGAAACACACACCGAGGGAATGGAAGATCCAGGTGGAAAGCGAGAGGGACACTCGGAAGGACCGACAAGCCAGACAAAGGGGTGGACGCAGAGGGACAGAGATGAAGAGACAGCAGAGACAGAGACACAGAAAGGGAGACAGGATGAGAGAGACAAAGAAACAGAGATGGGAAGAGATGCAGAGAAAGAGAGAGAGAGAGAGGCGAGAGGACCTAGGGAGCCAGAGAGAGAGAGAGACCCCAGAGGGGAAGAGAGACCCACAGAGACAGGTGGACAGTGACAGACAGGGACACTGAGAGGGAGGCAGAGATCCAGGGGCAGACAGGAGGGGCGAAGCAGGGCTGAGACCCAGGCCCAGGAACGGGCCCCTGTGGTGTGATGGGGTTCAACTCGGGCCCTGACCTGCTGTGTGACCCTGGGCCCCCCCCCTCTGGGCTTCGTTTCCTGCTGTGCAAATGCACAGCCTTGGCATCCCTTTACGAGGAGGAAAGTGCATCCCCAAGAGGGGAAAGGACTTGCCCAGGGTCCCTCAGCGAGGCTGGGATGGCTCCCCGGGGAGCTGCAGACCCCGAGGGGGGTCAGTGACGACCCCTCCCGCCCCGGCTCCAAGGGGTCCCCCACCCGCCCTCCCGCCTCCCAGCTCCACACCTGGTAGTGGTGGCTCTCTGGCTCCGGTGGTGGGGGCAGGGGGACGGCTGGGGGCTGTAAAGGAAAAACACAGGTGAGCCAGGCCCCTGGCACCCCGACAACCGCCAACCTTTGACCTTTGAGGTCAGGACAGACCCGCACTCCAAGTCCCCATGGTCCATCCCTGCCCGGGAGGCCTCTGGTCAAAGGGACTTAACCTCCCTGTGCCTCAGTTTTCTCTTCCGAGAAATGGGTCTGCGGGCGCTGCATTGTGGGAGGCGCGGCCCAGGGTCAGACAGTCACTCCATTATCGCCCCACCTGCCGTCAACGCCTGTGGCTCTAAGCTTGTAGTCTCAGCTTCTTAAATTTCTCTTCTGATTTAATTCTTATTTTTATCCACCCTTGATATTATCCCCTGATGATAAGAGGAATATCTGCTCAATGCAGAACGTGCGGACACGGACAAGAGGGAAATTAAAGCCGAGATGCCTGCCGCCGCACCCAGACACAAAGGCTCTTCCTGGTGTGCTGGTCCCTTCCAGATCTTTTCCTGATGGTTTTTTGAAATAGAGAGCATCCTCGAGAGACAGTCGGTTCCCAAACTGTGTGACAAGGCACCCTGGGGCGCCCCAGCCACCTCGGAGGGGAGGCCCAGGGTGGAAGTGGGATGTAGGGCAGAGGGCCGGGGGCTCACCGTGGCCATGTTCATGAGCCCCGTGTCACTGAGGGGGGACACCAGGAGGACCGGAGACGGCATCACTTCATAGATGTTGTTGTCACCTGAAGCAGAGGACAGGAACCGGCTGACAGGTGGCTCACCGGCCCACTCTGGCTGCTGTCAACATTCACTTATTCATTCAACTAACATTTGTGCAAAGCCCTCTTCTCGGCCAGCCCCATGCTGGGCACACAGCAGGGACTGAGGGGGCGCTGGCCCTGTCATCCTGGGGCTTGCCGTCCAGGGGGGAGACAGACCCATCCCCAGGTAGGGACGGCCCAGAGTGGGCAGGGCTGGGACGGGGGAGCCCAGGAGGCTGCTGGAGAGAGTCAGGGAGGGCTTTCTGGAGGAGGGGACATCTGAGACTGGAAGGAAGTGAGAGCTGTGCAAAAGCAGGAGTGGGTGCATCCAGGGGCCTGGCGGCGGGAGAGCCGGCCGCATTTGAGGAACCATAACTTGTCGTCTGGTCTGTCCGAATCTCGTATATATAAAAGTTTCGTTTCCCAGGGTGGGAGTGTTACGTGGGAGAGATGAAGCCGGGAAAGACAGTGGGGACTAGCGGACGGGGGGGCCCTCAAGAGCCGCGTTAAGGAGCCTGCACTTTGTCCTAAGGGCGCTGGGAAGCCATGGAGGGCCTTTGAGCAGAGGAGGGCCAGGGTCAGAGCTTTAGAAGCACCGTGCCCAGGGATGGGTGGGAGGCCAGCCTGGGGGCTGAGAGATGGGCAGGCAGCTGGGTGTGGGGATCCAGCTGAGATGGAGCCCGGGGTGGGTTGTGGCCTGTTGGTGGACAAATGTCACCTGTGACTGGGGACGGGAGTGCCAGCCACTGAGAAAAGGAGGAACTGTAGGTTTGGGGTAAGCGCTGACATGCCCGCAATCTGTGGGCAAGGCCTGGGTGGGGCGGGAGATGGGGAGGCCCGGAGTGGGAGGCACCAGGGGGTCTGTGGCTTGTGGGGGGAAGAGGAGGGAGCCCCCGGGGAGGGGGCTGGGTAGTGAGACGGGGAGCGCAGGCTTACCAGGGTTACGACGGGGGCCCAGCTCCCGCTTCTCCGTTGTCGTCATCCTGGGGGCAGATGGAGGGGCCGACGTCAGGCGGGTGGAGAGAGACCGGAGCAGCTGAAAGCCCCTCAGACCCCAGAGCAAGAGATGGCCCCTGCCCTCCCATCTCCGCCTCTTCTCCCATCACGCCAGCCAGACGGCCCTTCCTCAGTTTCCCCGGCCGTCGCCTTACGCCACCTTACGTTTCCCTGCCATCACCGTTTACACAGACCATCCAGATTCTGCTCCATCCACCCGTTTCATGATTCCCTTCCTATTTCTCTTCAAGTCGGCTCTTTTGAACCCTTATTTTAAAAGGACAGAACAGCACTACAGCAAATTCGTTAATTCAGTAAATAAATATTTACAGAACCCCGACCGTGGGCATCGTTGAAGGCACTGGGGGCACAGCCGGGAACAAGGCCGACAAAGACCCCTGGGCTCCAGGAGCGGATGCTCTACTGGGGGGAGACAGAGAGAATTCGAATAAACGATGGGATGTTTATTCGAGCTTCCCCGGGAAGGTGATGTTCAAGCAAAGGCCAGAAGCAGCCAAGGGGACCAGCCGTGCAGAAATCATGGAAGAGAATTCCAGACAGAGGGAACAGCCTGTGCAAAGGCCCTGAGGCAGGAGTGGGAATAGCAAGGAGAGGAGTGTGGCTGAGGCGGAGAGTGTGAGGGGGAGAGTGGGAAGAGGTGAGGTCAGGCAGGTGGAGGGGGCAGTAGACTGAGCCGGGTCTGGTGTCCACGGTGAGGACCGTGCCCTTGACTCGGAGGGACCTGAGCTGACTGATTTTCACAGGATCTCTCCGGCTGCTGAACAGGGAAAGACTGTGGGGGCAGGAGCTGAATCCGGAGACCCGCCGGAAGCTGTTACATTGTAAATGGAAAGAGGACTCCTTCCTACAAGACATAAGCAGAAAGTCTCCGGGAAATTCAAGGAAAGTCAAACAATGGTTTCAATTTGTAACTCGATACTCTTGCCGATTTTCTCTTGGCAAAAGCTGGCGAGTCTTCAAACCTCCTTACAGGCTGGCTAGGACCAGCTGGAGACTTTCGTTTGCCACAATCAGCATAATACCAAGAGAATAAAAAAAAGGAATTTTTGCATCAGGTGATTCAAAGACTTGAAAAATATCATAACCATTAAAAAAACCTTTCTATTTGGAAGTAATTCAAACTTATAGAAACATTGCCAAAATGGTACAAAGAACATCTGTATAATATTTACTCATTGTTTTTCTTGCCCATCGTTTTTATTCCATTTACTTTATCGTTTGCTGGCTCGCTCCTTCTTTCTTTCTCCCATGCATATGTATTATTATGATTATGATTATGATTATGATTATTGTTTCGTGTGTGAGGAAGATTGTCCCTAGCTAACATCTGTGCCCATCTTTCTCTATTTTACGTGGGACGCCGACACAGCATGGCTTGATGAGCGGTGCCAGGTCCGCGCCCAGGATCTGAACCCGTGAACCCTGGGTGGCTGAAGTGGAGCCCACGAACTGAACCATTGCACCACAGGGCCGGCCCCCATATTGTTTTCCCTGAACCGTGTGAGGGTAAGTTGTGCGCATCACGGCCCTTCACCCCTAAATACTCCCACAGATTTAAATACTTCCATTTTGTGTTTTTTACACCCCAGGGCCCAGAATGCCACAGCAGGTGGCCTCCGGCTCCATCCGTGCTCGAGAATCTTCGAGATTCTTGGAGAACCCCTGGCTGCAGTGGGAAGGAAGCTGGTCAGAGGGGCGGGACACATGGAGTCTAGCTCTGGCTCTGGAGCTTACAAGTCACTCAGGTCTGGGCTTCTATCCCGGGAACCCCTTGCCATTCACGGGCCAGTTCTATGCCATCTGGCAAATGACTTCATGTCTCTAAGCCTTAGTTTTTTCTAGAGACCATGGCAAACTATGGCCCGAGGGCCAAATCCACCCCAGCACCTCTTGTTGCACCACCTGTGAGCTAAGAAGGACGTCTACCAGGGATGGCTTACGTGCCTCCACTACCTTTGATATGACCATGGCAGACATTACTAATCAATCACAGCATCTTCTCCCACCGAACTTGGACGTGACCTCCAACTCCTTTCTCACCAAGCTCTCTAGTGCCTAGAACGGTGCCTGGCACATAGTAGGCCCTCAACCAAGATGTGTTGACTGCTTTACTGATCAGAATTGGGCTGGGAGGAGGAAGCTGTTTGCCACCCCTACAATAATAGAGCATGTCAGGAGAAAGACAAGGAGAATGATGAAGGTCAAGAAACCACCGCACAAGAGCTGAAGGAGGAGACAGGATTGCTGCCTTCATTTTCCGGGGATGATGGAGTGGCAGAAAAATTAGACATCTTTTTTGCAACAGGCTCCGAACCAAGGTCAGGAGAGAACGTTCTGAAGAGGCTGGTCTCATGAGGAAGGAATTTTTCTTGAGTGGACTGTCCCTTGGGGAAACAGAGCCCCCCAATCTCCCCCCACACAGAAGTGGGCACCATCTGATGGCTCTGCCTGCCCACCATCCACCCCACTTCTTTGGGAATAGCATCTGGCTTTCCTTTGGGGAATCCCTCCCCACTCTCAATCCCTTTGGTCATGAGGAGCTGGGTCTATTTCTAGCCCCGGGGCTGCACAAATAGCCCAAGTTTGGCCAATCAGAGAATCCCAGCACCCAGCCACAGTGATTGATCCATGTGAGGACATGTGATTTAAGTTAATCCAGGGAGAGGCAGCCCCTGGGCTTTTGTTGGAATGATCAGGAACAAGGTGTAGTCTTTCCTCTGCTGTGGTAAGCTGGTGGGATAGAAGCCTGGAGGCCCTGGGAGCTATCTTGTCATATCACAAGGGGAGAACCTGCCCAAGGATGAAGCCACCATAGAGAAAAGCAGAGTTGAGAGGTGCATGGAGGACTTTCTTTATAAAATCGAGTCCCTGGATCCAGCCATACCTGAAGCTCATGCAGGATCAAAAGAACTTCCTAATTTTTTTGTCAGCCAGGTCATGGGTAGGGTTTCTGTCCCTTGAAATGCAGAATGCTGTCTAATACAGGACAGAAGTATTCTTTTCATCTCAGGAGTTCCAAGATTTGATGAGATTGTGTATGAATCAGATGATGTGACTCGTGGAAGAATCAATCAAGGAGACCCAAGACAGGAGGCGGAGGAGAAAGAAGGGAAGGAGAGAGAGGCCTGGGGCCCCTGTACCTGTGGCTCTGGCTCCTCCAGCCTCTTGTCACCAGGATGTAGGCAATGATGCCAATGAAGAGGGACCCGGCAGCAAGAGATCCAATGATGATGGCGGCCATGATCCCAGCACTCATAGGCAGTTGTGTAATGGGCAGCTCCTGATGCTTTTCTGAGGGGTACGAAAGAGAGAGAGAGAGGACTATGTGATGTCTTGGGGGCCTTGGTGAGGAAGACTGGCTCTGAGCTAACACTTTTGTTGCCAATTTTCCTCTTTTTGCTTGAGGACGACTGGCCCTGAGCTAACATCTATGCCCATCTTCCTCTATTTTGTATGTGGGACGCCTACCACAGCGTGGCTTGATGAGCGGTGTGTAGGTCCACACCCGGGATCCAAACCCGCAAACCCCGGGCCGCCAAAGCAGAGTGCACAAACTTAACCACTGCACCCCCAGGCCCGCCCCTCAATATATCTTTTTTGAGGGGACACCATTCAACATACAACACCTCCCAGGCCTGGTTCCCTGTCGTCCTGGAGAGTCTTTGAGCTCCTCAGCATCCTTTGGTCTGTTCCTTTTCTGCTTAAATCAGCCAGAACCAGCTTCTGCTGTGGCAGCAAGAACTCTTCCAATTTACATGATTAAGCATCCTCTTTTGAGGACTTGTTACATTTTCTGCTCCTTATGATAGACGGCGAGCTTGTAAAGATGGGGCCTGTCAGTCACTGCATTTTGCAAAGTTGACCTCAACAGAATCTCCCTCCCCACACGCTCCTCTGTGACGTGATCTGTCCTTCTCTGATCCAGCAGACGGGTCCGGTCCCCTCCATCGAACCTGGGCCAACCTTACTGACTCACTTGTAATCCAAAGAATGCAGTGTAGGCGACACGATGTGATGTCCAAGACCAGGTCGGGAGAAGCCATACAGTTTTTGCCTTGGTCTTTTGGGACATTCGCTCTCCACCGGCTCTCCCTCGGAACCCGGCCGCCACGTTGCGAGGAAGCCCAAACGGTCCCACTGGCGAGGCCATGTGACAATGGTCCCGTCACAGCGCCGGCCGACAGCCAGCACGAGCCGCCGGACGTGTGAGCGGAGACGCCTCTGGACGTCTGCAGCCTCCGGCATTCGAGCCAAACTCAGCCTTTCAGTCTTCTCCTCGGGGACCCCAGACATCACGAAACAGGCCAACCATCCCTGCCGTGCCCTGTCTGAATTCCTGATCCCAGAAATCCTGAATGGAGTAAAAATGGTTGTTTTCTATCACCGAGTTTGTTCCGCGGCAAGAAGTGACTAGAACAGAGCCCCAGCTTCTGTTTCTTCTTCCAGGATTGACGGTTTTCTTTCTGGCTCTTCTCTTCGCCCGTCTCTGGGGCTGCCGACACTCAGTTCGACTAATAAGCCATCCTCCGGGCTTGACCAGATTTATCCCTGTGGATCTTTGATGGGACGCAGCCACATGTGAAAAGTGCCAGACCGTGTACAAAAATAGAATTCTGACCCGCGGCCTGCAGCCAGCTGCCTGGGAAACCAACCCTCCGACACAGCGCAGGAAGCCAGGCTGCTGTAGGAAGCCGGGTGTATTTCTAGTTCAACCCAGGAAGCTAAAGGGTAATTTTGGTGACAATCAGCACCAAATGGCCAGGACTTGGTTAATAACTGATAGCTCCCCTAATTCTTGTCCCTGCTTCTAACTTAGGGCCAACCAGAGGCGGCTAAACGTGGACCCTCACGGATCACACAGGACGCCCGGCTTCTAGGCAGCCCACCTGCCCCTTCCCCACGCCGACAGCCTCCGATCAGGGCACATCTGAGCCTCCCCTTTCCCACCGTGATGATCCCATTCCCCTGCCTGCATTTAAGTCTCTCGACAACCTGCTTTGCTTTTCTCATTTGCTCGTCTTTGTCCATCTCCACAGCTTCAAAGGCAGCAGCTCCCACAGATTTGTCAAAGCCACGTGCACAACGAGCCTGTGGTGGGAGGTGTCGCTGGGGCCCCCATTTCACAGACGTGGAAACGGGGGCTCTGGGAGGTGTGGTCTTCTGCTGAAGGTTGTATTGCTGGCAAGGATGAAACCCCGCGACACCATCTGGGATGAGTTACTTAAACGCTCTGTGCCTCAGTTTCCCCACCTGTATAGTGGGGATCGTCACGCCGTGGCTGGTAGGATGCAGAAGGTAAATGCGTGTGAAGCATTCCGCACATGGTCAGTAAAGGGGAGTCGGGCTCTGTAATTAGCCGCCTCGGGTGTCAGAGGGCCCAGAAGGATTTGAGGAGCCCGTGCAGGTTGCTTGAAGGCCCCAAATCTCCCAGACCAGATTTACAGGACAATAGCCACCCGCTGTGAATGACTGCCAGGGCAGTTCCCCGCCCCCATAGCTTGCTGTTCTCCACGGGGACCCCTCGGTGCTTCCCTGGGCGTCCCTGTGAGGATCTGAGGAACAGCAAGGTGGCAGAGGGGCCAGGGGCCCAGTCCCGGCTGGAGCCTCGGCTCCCCCGGCCCAGCGGCTGCCTGCAGGGTTCCTGTGGGGATGGAACGAGGTGAGGTTGGCAAGGTGCGTAGCCTGGAGGTGCCTGGCATGTCATTCGTGCTCCCCGGATGGGAGACGGCGGGACGGACACTTAGGACGAGCACCCTGCACCGGGCACCAGGGGATTCCTGGTGAACAAAATGAGAATGAAGATCTGTTGTGGTTATAAAATAGAGACGGCAGGTGCTGAGTGCTGGCTCGTCTTCCCAGCCCTGATCCCCAGGCCCCAGCTCCCCATCCTGTGTGTCCTGCGTCCCATCCCAGTGGACAAGGGGTGGACGCTTGACACCAGGGGAGGCAAACCTCAGGCCAGGCTGGGCCAACCGGATCCTCTCTCCTTCTGTCTGTCTGTCTGCCTCTCTCTCCCTCCAGCTCCCTTTCTTTCTGTCTCTGCCTTTGGAAGAAGACATTCAGAATAGGCAAAGAATCAGCAACAATCTTCCTCAAGGACAAAGAGGAAGATTGGCAATGGATGTTAGCTCAGGGCCAATCTTCCTCACCAAGAAAAAAAGAAAAAAAAAGGAATATGCAAAGAAGCCTTGGCTGGCACCCTGCTTAGTATGGGCCTCTGAGGGTCCACAAGGTGCCCCCCACTTGGAGCCAGTTGTAAGCCAGTCCTTACAGTCTGAGCCTGTGGTGCCGGCCTCCTGGGGTGCTCCTGCTTGCTCTCCTGCCTCACTCACGCTGGCCTCCTACCAGCTCAGCTCATAGGCCCCACAGCTTCCTGCCACAGGCCCTTTGCACAGGCTGGGCCCTCAGCCCGAACACCTCCCAGACCTCCTTTCCCCTCAACTTAGCACTGCTGTCATTCAGGCTCGGTTGAAGGATCGCTTTTCCAGGGCACCCTCCCTGATTCCCCGGACGGCTCTGCTATTTACAATCTCATAATCCTGTGCTTTCCTTTCCTCCACAGTCCTGTCACTGGTCACAGTGATCTATTTTTGCGTGTGTGGTTATTTAGTTAATATCCATCTCCCCCCCTGGGCCGTGAGCCCCTGGAGGGCAGAGTCAGGGCTGCCTGGGTCCCCGCTGTGTCCCCAGCCCTGCTCAGTCCAGGCCGGACTCAGAGGAGGCTTGAGGAGGAGGCCCTTGGGGAGCATTTGCTGAAAAAATGAGTAAATGAGCAATTTAGCACCTGCAGAGCCCAGCTCTGCCACAGGTCGATGAGGCGCCGCCTGACATTCAGGAGGTGCCTTAACCACCGAGCCTCAGGTTCCTCCTGGATAAAATGGAGACTCTGCCCGTCCTGCGCCCCGTGGGTGTTAGGCTGTGAATCAGATCCTGCCCCGTTTTAAACCCTCTAGTGCCTTCTTGTTAGCTTCTCCACAGCCTACAGGCCTGGCCCCTGTGTGCCTCTCAGACCCTCCTCCTAATACCCACCTTGCTCACTGCCTGACAGCCATGGCGTCCTTCTTTCTACGCTTTGAACACATCGAGCTAATCCTGCCTCAGGGCCTTTGCACTTGCTATTTCCTCTGAAAGGAGCTCTTGCCTCACTGAAATCTGCAGGGCTCCCTTCCCTCCCTCGGCTCAGATGTCACTTCTTCAGCGAGGCCTCCTTGATGACCTTCCATCCCAGATCACATCATCCTGGTTAAATTTTTTTTTTTACTGGGCAAGTCATAACCTTCCTGTGCCTCAGTTTCCTCATCTGTAAAATGGGTCTAATAATATCACTCACCCCCGCCAAGCCTGCAATAAGGATTAAATGAGTCACTATAGGTAAAGCTGGCACATGACAAGCAGTGAATAATGTTAGCTATGACTATTATTGTCACTGTCTCTCTCTCTGAAACACGGTCTTAATTTATGATCTGCATGTTCATTGTCAGCAGCCCACATCGGAATGAAGGGAGGGAGATTTTTTCCCCCTTTCTCTGCTTTGAAAGGAAGTGGTCAAGCTCCCAGACTCTGGCACGGTGATTTCATGGCTCAAATCCCAGCTCTACCCCTTCCTTTGCCTCAGTTTCCCAATCTGTAAAATGGGGATGATGATGGCGTTTGTGTCGTGGAGCGTTTTTGTTTTTTTTAAGTTTTCATTATTTACAGTATTTGTTTATTCAACAAACATGGCTTGAGAATGTATCATGTCTCACACTGTGGCTGATGAAAGGATGTCGTTAGTTCCATGGAGTCAATTCCGACTCCTGGTGACCCGTGGACAGCAGAGCTGAGCCTGCCTGGTCCTTCTGGGCCACCCTCTCCCCTTCCAGCGCTCGATCAGACACTCCCTGCTGCTGTTTATAGGGTTTTCATGGTCAATTTTTTCGGGAGTGAGTGGCCAGGTCCTTCTTCCTGGTCCATCTTAGTCTGGAAGCTCCACTGAGACCTGTTACCACGGGGGACCCTGCTGGTGTTTGAAATCCTGGTGACACAGCTTCCAGCATCGCAGCCACACGCGGCTGCCACAGCGTGACAACCGACCGACAGAAGGGTGGTGTGGTTCCCTGACCGGGAGACGAACCCAGGTCGTGGTGGTGAGAGCCCCAAATCTGAACCATGAGCCCCCCAGGGCTGGTGATAAAAGGATGACCATGTTCTATTTCTCTCACTTTGAAGAAATACTGTTCTCATGAGACCGAACTGTGAACTGATGACTTAGATCACACTGTGGACATCACACAGGTCAAGGGCGAACAGAGTCCTCGGGGCACAGACGCGCTGAGTGACAGGTCAGCGGGGGGCGTTGAGAAGTGATGGCTCCCCCCTCGGCTTATCAAGATATAATTGGCACATAACGTTTCATGGAGTTTGTAAAGATACAGATGAGTTCACAGAGGGCAGGGGTGACATTTGGCAACGTCTGGAGACATTTTTAGTTGTCACGACTGGGAGGGACCCTGCCAGCCTCTAGAGGGCAGAGGCCAAGGATGCCGCTAAACATCCCACGGTGCACGGAACGGCCCCCTACTCAGAGGATGAGCCAGTCCAAAACGTCAATAGTGCCCGGTGGAGAAACTATGCTCCAGGGCCAGTGTTCAGAACACTTGCTAGGGGGGCCAGCCCGGTGGTACAGCAGTTAAGTTTGCACACTCTGCTTCGGTGGCTCAGGGTTCACCGGTTTGGATCCTGGGTGGGGACTACACAACGCTCATCAGGCCATGCTGTGGTGGCGTCCCACATAGAAGAACTAGAATGACCTACAACTAGAATATACAACTATGTACTGGGACTTCGGGGAGAAAAAAAAAAAAAGGAAGACCATTGGCAATTGATGTTAGCTCAGAGCCAATCTTCCTCAGCAAAAAACAAAAACAAACAAAAAAAACCACTCCCTGGTCCAAGAGATGTTGACTATTGTTCTTGTCCACCCCCTCATCTCTAGTTTCTGCCCAAAGTGGATTCATCAATAAATACTTGACTTATGAACATAAAGATTGAATGATGCAGGACCAGGCACAGCATAGGGGCTCAATAAATATTTCATTAATTAATGCAGGCAAGGAGTAAATGAGACGGCGCCTTCTCCAGGGCCGGTTTGGTGTCTGGCTCAAGGTAGGCATTCAATAACATATCATGAGTTAATGCCGGTGAGGAGTAAATGATGTCCCCGGGGCCGGCACGCAGGAAGTCCTCAAGCAAGGTGTGTTGGGGGGACGAAGGAGAGGATGGAATGGGGTGTTTGCACAGGGTCCGGCATGTCGTAGCTGCTTGCGATACGTCAGCCGCCCCACTGCCTCCCCCAGCGCCCACACTCACCGGCCACCTGAACCTCAGTCTTGGCCCGCATGGTCCAGGCGGGGTTGACGGTGACAGCGACCTGGTAGGTGCCGCTGTCACCGGGCTGGGTGCGACGCAGCAGCATGGAGCCGTTGGGGAAGCCGACGATGTCTCGTTGCCCCATGGCGCTGCCGTCCCTCTGGGGCCGCTGCAGCCCCGGGATGTAGGTGAAGAGCCTCGTGCCGCCGTAGGCGTCCTCCCCCAGGTACCAGTTGAAGTCCTGGAAGGTTTCTGGGACGCCCTGGACAGACAGGAGAAGATCCTGGTTCTTTTGAGGGTGCTCTGGAATCTTCTGGATGTGGAGGGCAGCCCAGGAGCCTTGGGGGGCCCAGAGGACCAAGATGGAGGCTGCGAGGAGTTACAGGGGAGGCCTGAGATCAGAGATGTCAGACGGGGACCACGGTGTTCTCCTCCCTATAGGTTCTCATCTGGGGGCAAGGACTCTGCATGCTGAGATTGATTAGTGATGTCTGCCCTGGGTACAGGAGTGGGAACCCAGGCACAAATGCCACAGATTTGCCATCCCCTTCCTTCAGAAGGTTTTTCTGCCCTGAGATGCCATGTGGCCCGCTTCTAAATACATGGACTCTCTGAATTCATCCATCCATTCATTCATCTAACCAACGATTATATGCATATTTATTATTTATGCCATAATATCAATTGTGTATATGATATGTCTAAAGTTTTCCAGATTTCTAGGCACTGGGGATACAGCAGGCAATCAAATACAAATAAATTCCTGCCCTCATGGTCCTTACATTCTAGAACATTCCGTAGGTAAAATGGGGATGGGATTGTGATTCTGCTGCCCCCCCTCCCCCCGCCATCTTACTCTCATAATTTTGTCTTTCCTGACAGTCCCTCTCCTCTTCCAAGAGGAGACCTCAGCGTCCTGGCTAAGTCCCACCTTCTCTCGGAGGGTAGGTTTCCTCCTTACCTGAGAGCAGGAGGCCCTTTGAGAAGCAGCACTGGGCCCCCACGGGAGTCTCCATCTTGGCGTCCTGTGGAGATACCAAGGGGTCACCTGCTGGGCACGGAGGGGGCCCGAGGGCTGGGCCCTGGCTGTCTGCAGTGGGCCAGCTCAGCGGGAACCTTGGGGGTCCCTTGGAGACATGGCCGAGGCCGGCCGAGCCCCAGCGCCCACTTTCCACAGGCTCCCGAGCTTCGCCCGTGCTGCCCGGGACGGACTCAGACACCGGCTGGACCAGTTTTCCAGGGTGGCTGTGAACTCCTTGGGGCTTCCTGGACTCCCTCAGCCTCTCCTTCCCACTCGGATGACTGGCAGTAGCAACAGCAGTAATTAGGACAACAGTCCGGGCGGCGTCTGGTTGAGCAACCCCCACAGGGCAGGCAGGCCCGACACGTGCCACCTTGTCCAGCATCCACCGTGCAGAACTGTTCCCACTTCACAGATGGGGAAGCTGAGGCTCAAGGAAAGAGGCAAGTCTCCCAGTAGGTGGAGATGGAAGTTGACCTGCGGTGGGCTCCCTCCAAAGCCCTTAGCATAGTTTTTCAAAAGCATCCCTTCATTCATTCATTCATTCATTCAGTCAGTCATTTCAACACACACTCCCTATGCGTAGCCCTGAGCTGGGAGGTGCTGGGGAGACAGTGATGATTGGGACAGCTCCATCTGGGCCCTCAGGACACAGTGGGGCTCACAGTTCTCTGTGCGGTGGTGGGGGACAGACCCATCCCCAGATAATGATGATCCAGGGTGACCAGCGCTGGGAGGGAGGAGGTGGGGGGGGCGGGGCCTGGGAGGTGTCTCACTCAGCCTGAGGGCAGGGAGGGCTTCCTGGAGGAGGGGATGTCTGAGACCTGGAGTAGGATGAGGCAGATGGTGGGGTGGGGTGGGGTGGGGTGTTCCGGGCAGCGTCAGCAGCACATGCAAAGGCCTGGAGGCAGAGACGGCCATCGAGGGGCGTTGAAGAAGCTGCAAACTCCTGGCCGAGTGGGAGGGGATGTGCGGGGGTGAGGCTGGAGAAGCAGGAGGGCTCCATTGCGGTTTTGTTGAGCCGGGGCCTGGGTGATGGAGGGTCCAAGGTTTTGCCAGTACCATAGCCATGAGCCATGTACGCCTATTAAAATACAAATTTAAGTTAATTAAAAGTCAATGCCTTAAAAACACTGACTTCCTCAAACTAGCCACTTGTGAGTGCTCAATGGGCCCCCCGTCTCGGGACCCTGCTCGAGGTTATTTTCCCTGGAGGTGTTTCCCATCCCCCACTTCCGAATGGTCCCTAACGCCTGGAAGGTTCCATGGCGGTGTTCACGGGGTCAGAATCCCTCCAGGATCTACCCTCAGTCCTTCTTGCTGCAGTTTTCAGACTTCCTCTGTCTGTCTGCCGAAGAGAGGCTGTTGCCAACCCTGCAATTATTTCCAAGAGTAGCCGCCCAGGGGAGAGAGCCTCAGTTTCCCCACACGGTCCTCGTTCTGATGGGAATTCCGTATGCGGCAGGAGCGGAGTTCAGCCCTCAAAGGGATTCTGATGGGATTCTGATGAACCCCAGGAGCAAAGGCTTTGCCAGCAGCGCGAGGCAGGGCATGGAGCAAAGCCGGTTATTCTGGATTTTCCAGTTCCTAAAGCTTCTCTCCCCCTCTCTCAAATAATGACTGATTCCTTTTGCGTTACTAAAAGAAAAGTCGAGGTTTATTAGAGAAAATTTAGACAGTGTGGACTCAAAGTAAGAGCGTAAAATTCAACCCTGTTCCAACCACGCAGAGAGAGTCACGGCTCATACCAGAGAGCCGGGCTCGCATCCTCCGACCTGCAGCCTTCATCCTCCCCAGCCCCAGAGGGCAGCCCTGATTGGTCCAGGCCTCCCAGGCGGTCCCACTCTTCTGGCCAGGGATTGGTTGAGCGATGGGCGGTGCTGGCCAATGAGACGCGAGGAGAGGCTGCTGGGGAAGCTCCCCGGGGATGCAGCGGGCTGTTTCTCTAGGTCTGGATCCGGCTGTGATGCTCAGCACGCAGCAGCCGTCTTGGCACCAGCCTGAGGAGGATGCCAACCTGTGGAGGAAAACAGAACAGCAGAGAACCAGAACCAGACCATCCAGTTTTTGGTTTTTAATCCCAGCCTGGGGAGTGGGGGTGGGAGGGGCTTTCTGCTCTTGGCCCCTGAAGCATCCTCGCCACCACGTTTTTATATACTGACGGATTCTCTCATTGACTGGACCCTGCTCAGGTTCTTCTGAATTGTTTTCCCACTACCCCCGCCTTTGAGATTTCTGTGCTCACCTCTGCGTTGTTCGATTTTAGCAAGAATCCTCCTGAGCCAGTTTAACCAGAACCCCCTACCCTTGATATGGAATCATCCTCCATATCTGATGGGATTCCTGACCCTCCACCAGGCCCCGGATGATGTCTGATCACCCTGGCCTGCCTCCAGCAAGATCCTGTTAGGTTGGTTTAGCCAGAATCCCCCCTTATCTTTGATGTGTCATCTTAGTAATTTTCCATCGACTGACTCCACTCTGCTCCTTGGCTAGACATCCCCACGCGCCCGTGCCTCTTCAGAGCTGAGCCCCAGCTCGCTCCCTCGCCCCAAGACCCCACTGCGGTGGTCCCTATACTCTGGCAATGCCCCTCCCCTCGAATAAAGCCTGCCGTCTCGTGCTTCAACAGGTGCCATTGAGTAATTTTTGTCTTTACCACTTAGAATATTATTTTTTCCTTTAACAATTCACCCATTCGTCCCTTCATGAATTTAACTGGTTCCTGAAAATCCTGCCACAGAGAGTTGGGGAAATGAAAACACTTTTTTTCTATAAAAATCTTAAATTATTTTTTTTCGTGGTGAAACACACATGCATTTACCATTTCAACCATTTTAAAGTGCACGGTTTAGTGACATTTAATACGCTCATGGTGTTGTGCAACCATCACCTCTGTCTAGTTCCAGAACATTCTTATCACGCCAAAGGGAACTTTGAACCCATTAAACAGTCACTCCCCACTCCCCCTCCCCCCAGGCCCTGGCCACGACTAGTCTGCTTTCTGTTCTATGGATTTACCTATTCTGGACATTTCATGTAAATGGACTCCTACAGTATGTGGTCTTTTGTGTCTGGCTTCTTTCACTCAGCAAAATGTTTTCAAGGCTCTTCCACATTGGAGCCTGGAGCAGCACCTCGTTCCTTTTTATGGCTGTATAATATTCCATTGTATGCACACACCCCATTTGATTTATCCGTTCACAGTGGATGGACATTTGGGTTGTTCCCACTTTTTGGTGAATTGGGCTGCCCTGAGCATTCGGGTCAAGTCTGTCCGAGTTCCTGTTTTCTGATTATCTACCAGGGAGGGGACTCCTGGGCCACTTCTTCATTTTTTACTAAGCTGGATTTCAGTAGCACAGGCATCTCCACCCCCCCAGAGCAATCTGTGGCCCGGAGGTTTCTGAGATGTTGCAGCAACTCAAGGCGGCTTGCGCCCCCCTTACTCTGGACAGCAGTGCAGGGGGAGGGTTTGGGGTGGTTTTAGCCCCTCCACCGTCTCCATCAGAGCCTCCCTCCCCATTCTCCCATATGGGTAATGGTGGTTTTCTCCACCTTATGTGAAATTTATACAACACTTGTACCAAAACTCTGTCTCCTCGCTTGGCTCCCAGCGCCATGGAATTCACAGATCCGTCCCCCCCAGACAGCTCGTCGCACCCATGGCTGGTAGGAACCGAGATGGCCAGGACTTCTCTGGGGGACCGTCTGTCAATATCCACCACAACAACAGGGGAACACGCTCTCTGATCCAGCGGCTGCACCTCCAGAGTGTGTCCCGATACCGAGGCTGGGTGTGCAAGGTCATTCACCATCACACCGTCACAGGAAAAGGGCAGAAACGGTACAGAAGTGCGTCCACAGGGACCTGGTCAAAAACGTCCTGGACGTCCCCCTCTGGAGTACCACGTGGCTCTAAAAAGACTAAAGAGACTCTCTCTGAATTTCCAGAAACCTTCAGTAACGAAAGCAAGGTGCAGAACAGTGTGTATATGTTACCTACCATGGGAGAAAAAAAATATATATATATATTTGGTGTCTGCGTCAATAAACTTGCCCGAAAGTAGTGCCACGGTTCTCCTCGGTGGAGCAGGAGCCCAGGATGGGAGAGGCAGGTGGAAGAATGGGTCCCCTAAGACATCCAGGTCCTACTCCTGGAACCTGTGAATATGTTCCCTTACATGGCAAAAGGGACTTTGCAGACATGGTTAAGTTAAGGATCTTGAGTTGGGAGGTTACCCTGCACGGTCCCGGTGGGCCCTAAATGTAATCACGTGTCCTCAAAAGGGAAAGAGGGAGGCAAGGAGGTCAAAGGAGGAACGAGGCCCTGGGATGCTGGGCTGTGAGCCAAGCAATGCAGGCAGCTTCGAGAAGCTGGAAAAGGCCAGAAAGGATTTTCCGCTGGGGCCTCCAGAAGGAACACAGTCCTGCCCACACCTTAAGTTTAGCCCTGGAAGACTCACTTCAGATTTCTTTCTTTCTTTTTTGGTGAGGAAGATTGGCCCTGAGTGACCATCTGTGCCCATCTTCTTCTATTTTGTATGTGGGATGCGACCACAGCGTGGCTTGATGAGCCGTGTGTAGGTCCGCGCTCGAGATTTGAACCCGCAAACCCCAGCCCGTGGGAGCGGAGGGCGAGAACTTAACCACCACGCCACTGGGTGGGCCCCTCACTTCCGATTTCTGATCTCCAGAACTGGAAGAGATTAATTTTGTGTTTTTCAAGCCACTAAGTTCGTGGTAGTACAATTCCCCCATCGAAAGCGTACCTTCTAATGGTTTTTGGTGTATTACATTATTAATTTTTAAAAATTGTGGGGAAACAGAGATGACAAAAAATTTGCCATCTTAGCCCATTTTTAAGTGCACAACCTAGTGGCATTAATTCCACTCAGATGCTGTGCAATTATCCCCTTGCAAAAGAACGGCGCTGGACCCTTAGCTCATATCCGATGTGCAAAGCAACTCAAAATGGGCCCCTGACAATTTTTCCTAACTTTTGACTCGGGGATGCTTATCTATTACCTAGTTAAAAAAATGAAAAAGAGAGAGAAAAATAAGATGCGCTGGGGACTCGTGTTCTCCTTGCCTTCTTGATTCAGGTTCCTGCCTCCACGGCTCTGATTCTGACCCATGAGGTGGCCAATCAGCCTCTCCCCAATTCCCCCCAAAAGACCCCCTCGCACGCAACCACTGGAGGTGTAATAAATAAAGTTTAATGGGGCGTTTGGGGGCTGAGAACAGACAAACGGTCGATGCGGCAGCTATGGTAAGTAGTACCCCCACTCATCTCCCTTGGCCTCCCGACCCCGAGGAGACCCACCGGCCTTGGCGCCCCTCCCTCCTCCTTCCCATCTCTTCCCTGTCCTTTCTGGGATCCGCAGTCTCTCATCTCTGTCCAGAGCGCATCCCAAATCCTTCTTTTTCTTGCAGAACAGCTCCTGCCTGGCTCTCCTGTCTGGCATCGTGGCCACAGCTCTTATCTTCCTAAGGCATTTCCTCCAGCAGACAGCTGTGTGAGCGGAATTCTGGCGCCTGCCCCCAAGCTCGCAGGCCGTCTTAAAGGGAACACATCAGGTGTATCTGAGCGGCTCAGCCTCCGGGTCCGGGGCCGCACCCATCCTGGTCTGAGGGCACCGTGTCCCCCACACAGCATCGCTTCCTCCTTGTTTCGGAGACGACGTCTTCCTTTCCTTGGCAGGTCCCGGCCCCCACTCTCCAGCATCGTCTCGGTCCCAGGACACTGCAGATGCTCTCCTGGGGCCCCGAGTCTCGGTGGGAGGAGGTGTCTGGAACTGACAGCCTCCAGGAGCTGCTCCTGTTCCTCCGATGGCCCTAGGCAGCTGAGTTCCAGCCTCTGGTTCTCTTTTAGTGACAAATCTCGTGACCACAGAGATTTGACAGATACAGAGATTTAGACGCTCGAAGGCCAGAGCTCAAATTCTTACAAAACTTCTCCGGCAGTTGGAACATCCCGTGTGGCCCCCACTATGCAGGAGAGGATTAACTTTTGCCCAAAGAGAGATTTCGTCCTTTGCCCCTGGCTCCCGGGAAGTAACCTTGAAGTCCCTAGAATGTTCTGGCTGCCGGGAGTCTTTGTTTACTGGGGCCATGGACCACACCAAACAGTTTACACCAACAGTGCAATTGATGGTGGTGACCTTGGGCCACACAATATCGGCTCAACCCCTGGAGATGCCGGACACTAAGGTCAGCTACGTGAATGGTCAGCCGAGTCTACCTGATTGACCCCAATGACAACTCCCGAGACTGAGGCTCAGCGGGGCTTCCCTGGCCGCTAGCAAGTCGGCAATACTCTGTGTGCTGTCACACGTCACTGCCGGGAGAAGTGAGCGCTGCCCGTATGACACCACTGGGAGTGGACACCTGGGAGCTCACGCCAGTGTCTCCTGGACCCTGCGGCCCTATGTTGGGGCCAATGAGTCGTTTTCCCCTTGCCGATCTTAATCTCATCCTTTCATTTTAATAAACCTAAATGTGTGTGTAACAGCTTTTCTGAATTCTGGGAGGCCTTCTAAGGAGGGACAGAAGCCGAGGGTGGTCTTGGGGACCCCTGAACTTGCACCCGCTCACTGCGTCGTGAGGTAGAGGGGACGTTCCTGAGGTCTGGCACTGGGAGAGTGGCCAGTGTCTTTCAAGGGAGTGAGGCTGCATCCACTGGCGTGGGGGGGTGGGTTCTCCAGCTGTGAGGCCCACGTCCCCACCAGCTCCAGTCTCTCTCCCACTCAGGCCCGATGCTGTCACCTTGTGCCCTCTGTCGGGGTTTCCTGGGGAGAGCTGGCACCACAGTTCACAGCTGAATAGGAGACAGTCTGGAAGGGGGACATTCAAACCTTAGCCTCCGGATCCTTTGGAACACAATCTTCCTGAGAAGCCCAGGGTGCAGAGAGCGCAGGCCCGGCCCCTCCCCGTCCCTAGAAGCCAAGGCAGCACTTCCCAAGGTGGGGGGGGGCGTGAGTGGGGGGAATGCAGACCCCCAGGCCCCAGGGCGGACTCCCCCCCACCCCACACACCCTCCTCAGCTCCACCATCACACTTACGCCATTAGCGGAAGGGTTGTAACTGGCCTGACCTGCGGAGACAGGAGGAGGCGTTGTCAGGAATGATGACAATACTCAGAGGCACAGGAGGAAGACACACGGGGGTGTCAGGGCCCCTCGAGCTCTAAGTCCCCACTCTGCTCCCGACGTGGGGAGCCACTTCCCTTGGTGGTTTATACACGTGTCAGACAGGACCGGGGTCTCTTCTTCCCCCACTTATTCATTCAGTTATTAAGTATAAATAAATAGTTATTGGGCACAGGCTTTGGAACCAGATGGAAGGGTTCAGGTCCCAGCTCTGTCTTTCGGGAGCTGTGTGACCTTGGCCAACTGACTTAACCTCTCTGTGCCTCAGTTTCCTCAACCATCAAACAGGGATTGATTCAGCAAACAGGGAATGTCTACTTGGCCCCGGGGGCGTTCTACGTGCTGTGGACACAGCTGTGAACACGACAGACGCAGACTCTGCTCTCATGGAGCTCATGTTCATCATCATCATCATCGTCGTCATCGTAACAACAGCAATAATAATTACAGCTGATATAGATCCAGCAAGTGTGGCTTAGAAGGTGCCAAAGGCTGCACCTGTATCACCAGGCACAGTTATTCCCCTTGCACAGATGGGGAAACTGAGTCACAGAGCGTAAGTCACCCGCCCATAGCGACATAATTAATAAGGCAGCAGAGCAGGGGCCCACATCCCCCGGAGATGACACATTCAGCAAACACTTCCTCCAGCGCCTCCTTCGAGACCGGCCCAGCGCCCCATGGTGCTGGGGACGCAGCTGTGACTGTGACGGCCGCAGCTGTACCCTCCTGGGGCTCCCAGCCCACTCGGGAGACGGGCAAGTCCCCACGTGGTGACGACCCAGAGTGGGCAAGGCTGGGGTGGGGGAGCCCAGAGTGGGCGCTTGGCTCATCCTGGGGGGTCGGGGTGGGCTTCCTGGAGGAAGGGGTCTGCAGCTGGGATGTGATGGGGCAGTTCCGTGTAGCAGGTGAGGGAACAAGCTTTGAGGTCAACAGAACTGCCTTCCACTTCTGCCTGCCCAGCTGTGCACTGGCAGGCAGGGAACTTCACCTCTCTGAGCACACACTTCCTCATGTGTAAAATGGGGTCATGTCGGGACCCGCCTTGCAGGGGGGCTAGGAGCCTTGGAAGAGCTGTGCACAGACCGTGCTGGCCTGCAGGAAGGGCTCAGCAAAATACGGCTCTTTGGGTTACAGAATGAGCCGGATGACTTCGCCAGAAGGAGCCACGGGAAGGGTGTTCCAGGCAGGGGAACAGCCTGTGCAAAGCCCCAGAGATAAGAGACCATCAGGCTCTTTTCGAGTCGGGGATCAGGGTCCCAGTCCCCACCCCGTCCTCCTTCCCGTGAGAGCAGCTGAGCGGTTACTCCCGAGCCGGGCAGGCGGAGGAGGGCTGGGCGGCTACGCTCACTCCGCCCTCCATCCATCCCGCGGGGGCATCTGTGTCGCCTGAATTAAAAGCCAAAGTCCCCACTGTGCCCTTAAGCCCTGCAGGATCCGCCCCCACTCCCTAAATATTTATAAAATGAATCAAGGATCCAAAGGACAAGACTCCCCGGTCTTGGTGTCCTCGTCTGTGAACGGGGAACCTCATGGTGTGGGGGTGAGGAGGTGGGGAGAGGCTGCCACCTGAAGGGCTTGGCACAGAGCCTGGCGCATAGTAGGTGTTCAATGATGGCGACTGTGGGGATGCTCATTCAGGACAGCCACGGGGGTGGGGGGAGATGTGCCAAAGAGGAGGGGACTCACGGGAGTTTCTGGACCACAGGAAATAAATGAGGAATGCGAGCAGGGCCACCCCAGCCACGATTACCACAGTCAGGACGGCGATTGTCGTTGGGGACCAGCTTGCTGCTGACGGCTCCCCGGAAGGTCCTGCTGGAAGAGAGGGAAGCAGGACTCAGGTTCTGAGACTTTTGGGGTTTTTCACCTGCCTCACAAACATTATCCCTCATTCCTTTACGAAGCTGCCATTCTGCCTCCCTTAGTCCCTGTGATGGACGTGTCCCCACTCTCTGGTTCCTCAGATGGGACTTTGACCCGGGTGTGGCCAGTCGGAGCACTCCATTCTCCCCGGCTGCTGTGATTGGTTCATAAGGGGCTGTGACCTAAGTTGAGCCAATGAGAGCCAGCCTTGGGACTTTGGCTAGAGCTTTTGAAAGTGGTATATTCTTTCCCCTCGGATTACTAAACTGGTGGGATGTGAGTCTGCAGATGTGGAGGGCTAGCCTGCCTTCCTGAGGGGAGAGTCTGCCTGAGAAGAAAGGCAGCTTAGAGAAAAGCAAAGACAAGAGAGGTAAAGAAAAGTTCTCGGGTTACACAGTCGGAGCACCTGGATCTAACCATACCTGAAGGTGAATTTTCAATAAAATATTGCTCTTGCTTGGACTATTTTGAGTTGTGTTTCTATCAATTGCAACTGACAGAGTTCTGTCTAATGCACTTAGAAAGGCCTTTCTGAGTCCCAGGGAAAGAGGCATTGCACAACTACCCCAGCCTGGCTTTGCAGGGGGGTGCATCCAGGCAGCTGTTCCAATGGTACAGATGTTGAGTTAACAGAGAGTAAAGCTGACCCCATGGGTCCTTTCATGAGGGGGCCTAGGGGAAGGATGGGAGTAGAGAGCATTCCTGTGGCTGAGGGACCTCCTTCACCAGGGACCTCAGACGAAATCCTGCTGCGACCTCCTCCTTTGGTCCCTCTGTTCTCCCCACCCAGGTGGCTCCTCACCTCTAACCAGGACAGTCAGTTCTGCCTGGCTAGTCCCCAGGGTGTTGGTGACACGGCAGATGAAAGTCGTGTTGATCAAATCATCCACTGTATGAATCAGGAGCCGGCTGCCCTGGGCCACAGCAGAGGGTGGCAGGGGACCCCTGGTCCTGAAAGAGACAAATGGGTGAGAAGTATCCTCTGCTGGAGGCCTAGAGTGACAGGGGGGTTGAGCAGTCACCAGATGCCAGGAACTCAGGCACCCTCACAGCACTTGCTCCATCAGAGACGACTGAGCAGGTTGTGCAAGGTGACCAAGGAGGCGGCACAGCCCAGAGGTTAAGGGGACCCAGTGTGGGGCCAGATGCTGATTCGAGAGCTGCCTGTGTGGCCTCGTGTGACCTGGGAAAATGACGGCACCTGTGTGGGCCCAACTGATCTTTGACCCGGGTGTGGCGAGAATGTTGACTGTGCCCAAGTGTGGGGACCACACGGGATGAAGGTAAGTCCTGGGCACTCAGCAGGCACATTGCAAAGAGCAGGCGTGGGCACTCGGACTAAACCACCTTGGAAACCATGTGTGCGGGTTGGGAATTTTGCTGGAGCCCAAAGACGACTACTCTCTTTCTTTCCACTTTCCTGTGCACCCCTCCTCCCTCAGACCCAGGGGTCCAGCCCCCAGCCCCTCCTCCCTCAGACCCAGGGGTCCAGGCCCCCAGCCCCTCCTCCCTCAGACCCAGGGGTCCAGGCCCCCAGCCCCTCCTCCCTCAGACCCAGGAGTCCAGGCCCCCAGCCCCTCCTCCCTCAGACCCAGGGGTCCAGGCCCCCAGCCCCTCCTCCCTCAGACCCAGGAGTCCAGGTCCACCCGGGACTCACGTGCTCCAGTCATAGCCTGTGGGCTCCGGGTTGCTGCGGACGTCACAGCTCAGGGTGGCCTCACTACGGCCGAGGTACCAGTTGTCATCATAGCCAGAGATGGAGACTTCAGGGGGGTCTGGGGGAAACAGATGCAGGGGCTCAGAGACTGGGAGCCTTCAGAGCCACCTAAAGATGTGTGAGATTCCTGTCACAGCAGGGAAAGGCCTCAGCGGGTTTCTGGAACAGCCTGAGCTGGAGAGGCCTGTGCGGCGTCTGCAGCAACGGGTTCACTCCAGGAACAGAAGCCTGGGCAGCTCGGCAGAGTGGGAGACAGCGGGGCAGAGACGGCTTCTCAGGACCTGGCTCTCTCTACTTTTCCCGGGTAGCCAGGGCCTGGTGTTCTGGGAATGTCCTCTGAGAAAAGGCCTCTTGGACCCCCGTAACACACAGGAGAACATTCAAGGCTCTTACAAGTCCCGCAGGAAAGAATTCCTGATGACCCCGCCTCAGCCTGCTGCTTAGCCATCCCAAACATGATTGACAAGGAAGACTTTCCAAAGCCCAGAGGGGGAAGGCCAGTGAGACAGTGTTTTTTTGTGGGGGGGAACCAGTGTACATCCCCTCCTCCCTCAGACCCACTGGCAATGTTGAGGGGGTCCAGTGTAGACAGTGCCTGAGGGGATCAGGGAGGGAGTATTCAGTACAGACAATGATAGGAGGACAGAGCCCCAGACAAGCCAGAGTAGACAATATTGTGGCAGAGGGGGGTGTAGACTGCATGGTGGGGACAGTGTAGACAGTTCTCCAGGGGGATCAGTGTAGACAATGAGGGGCGGAGGCAGTCTAGGAGCGGGTCCCGTCCTCGCTCACACTTTGGCACACTCACGGAGCACGGTGAGTTTCACCGGCAGCTGGACGGGCTCCTCGAAACTCTCGTGTTCCACCTGGCAGGTGACATTCTTGCCGTCCTCCTGGCTTGAGGATGTCAGGGTTAAGAGGCTGATGACAGTGGTTGTGCCGGGCAGGGGTCCCGGCACCTGGCTCTCGTTGGCCTTCTCGTTGAGGGGTGAGGGCCAGGAGATGCGGGCGGGCGGGCGGCCCCCTTTGGAGATGCAACGGGCCACGGGCACGGGCTCCGGGCTGAGCCACCGGCTGAGGGGGACCTCCAGGCTCTCAGCCTCGTTCTGGGGCTGGGCTGGGAGAGGAGCAAAAGGGACGGGTCACTCCTGGCCTGCAGTCACTCAACAAACATCTTGGCAGCCGAGGAAGGCAGCGAACGGAGGGGATGGGACGGCTAGGTTCAAACCCCAGCTCCGTCCCTGAGTGGTGGGGTGGCCTTGGGCAAGTCCGTGCCTCGGTCTCCTTGTCTATCCACTGGGGATCATGAGAGGATCCCAGGCAACGAGAAGATGCAGGCAAAGCTCTGAAAATGGGACTTGGCACAAAATAAGTCCTCACTAAATATTAGTCTTATTGGTTAATTGACAACATTGCCTGGCTCTGGGATGGGCAACGTGGGGGACCCAGGGAGGACTGAGACAGCCCAGCCCTGCCTTCACGGGGTGCACAGGCCAAGCGGAAGACAGACTTCCCCAAACAGTGATGACCCAGAGTGGGCGAGGCTGGGATGGGGGAACCCAGATGGGGTGCCTGAGTCTGGGGGTGTCAGGGAGGGCTTCACGGAGGAGAGGATGGCCGAGCCATGCCCCGGAGGTTGAGGGGGAAGTGACGGGCTCAAGGTCACAGTCATAGACGATGGAGTTGGGTTTTCACACAAGATCTGTCTGACTCCAAAACCATCTTGAGGGGCCGACACCGTGGCCGAGTGGTTAAGTTTGCCCGCTCCGCTTTGGGGGCCCAGGGTTTCACCGGTTCAGATCCTAGGCGCGGACATGGCACCGCTCGCCAGGCCATGCTGAGGTGGCGTCCCACATGCCACAACTAGAAGGACCTACAACTAAAATATACAACTATGCACTGGGGGGCTTTGGGGAGGAAAAAAAAGGAGGAGGATTGGCAACAGATTTTAGCTCGGGGCCAATCTTTCTCACCAAAAAGCACACTTTAAAAAAAAAAAAAAAAGATGATGTAATCTAATTCTTAAAGAAAAAAAAAAAACCAAAACCATCTTGACCATCTCTTGTCCACCATTCTGGGGATTCCCTTCCCCGTTATCACCTGGGCTACCGTTTACTGAAGATTTCTCTGTAACTTGACTCACTCCTTCTGTTTTCCTCTCACCCTAAACCGGAAGTCCCAGATTTGCCGAAATGACAAGAGCCGCCTCTGCTTGGGCCCCAGGTGCCCGGCACCAACCCAAGGATCCAACGTTGCGCGAGTGCCTCCCGCAGGGCCTGGAGTAGCTCTGGGCACAAGAGCAAAAGATAGATGCCAGCTCTCAGGAATCCTCGGAGTGGTCTCCATTTCACAGATGAGGAAACTGAGGCACAGAGACTTCTTAGTCTCCCAGAGGAGGGCCTGTCCCGTTCTGCCAGGATTCCGTGACAACGCCAGAGCGCATCTGGGCTCCCGGGGATCAGCGCGGCTCTCCTTCCAGCCTCAACTCTCGCTTCCTCCCCGAGGTCCCACCGACAGCCCACAGCTAGGAGGAGCCCACGCGCCCTCTGCTCCAGGCGCGTCCCCTGGATCAACCCCAGGGAGGCCCCGGACCACGTTCCCAGGGCTGCAGGTTCTTCCTGACGCTCTGATGGAGATGGGGGAACGCGGATCCGAAATGAAGCCACCTGCCCGAGCTGGGAGTGAGTGGCGGAGCTGGGATGCAAACTGCGGTGGCCCCACTTTCCAGGCGCCCCCTCATACTCAGCGCCCCCCTCGCCCCCGGGATGTCCTGCCCTCGGGCTCCAGGGTCTTTACCTCCCTCCACCATCTTCCGGGCCTCCAGCCCCTCCTCCTCTGCACCCCACGCCCCATCACTGCTCTCCCTCCTTCTTTCGTCCCCATCTCTGCAGGGCGCCCCCTCTCTCCCTCCCGGGCGCGCCCCCCTCTCGGCTCGCCCGTCCTCCCCCCACCCCCTGCGCCCTCCCCGCGCCCTCCCCGCCCCCTAGCTCACCGAGTACGCGGAGCCGGGTGCTCGCGCTCCGGCTGCCCTCCGGGAACATCGCGAACTGGCAGGTGTAGTTGGCCTCGTCCTCCGCGCGCAAGTCGCGCACGGCCAGCGACGCGTTCCGCAGCTTCTCGCCCGGCCTGGCGGCCACGAACTCCAGCCGCCCGGGCTCGGGGAAGCTGGGGCCCTGCGTGGGGTGGAAGACGGCCACGCTGCGCGCGCCCCCCGCCGGCTCCCGCCGCAGCCACGTCACCAGCGTCACCAGCGCGTCCTGCTCGGGCGGCGGCTGCAGGTGGCACGGCAGCGTCGCGGTGTCGCCCAGGAAACCGCGCACCTGCGCCGGGGCCAGCACGCCCACCGTCCCGGTCCCTGCGGGGAAGGCGAGGCCGGTCACCCCCGGGCGTCCCCGGGGCGGATGGGGCTGGGCTGGGTCTGCACTGGGGTCGCCCCCCTTCACTGGCCTGTTAGCACCCTATTTCCTCCATCTCAGCATCATCGATTTTTTTTTTTTTTTACGCGGTGGTAAATATTGTGGTTAAAAAAAAAGGAATTTGCCATTTGAACCATTTTAAAGTGCGCGGTTCAGTGGCATTAAGGACATTCACGAGGCTGTGCAACCATCTGTCTAGTTCCAGAACTTTTTCATCACAGTGGGGAGGGGGGGAGATTATAGCTCAAGGATTTTGGGTCCCTTCGGCTCTGCTGTGAAGCGTCAGGCAGGCTCCTTAACCTCTCTGATTCTTGTTCCTAGTTTGTAAAATCACACATCTCTCAGCATCTGGTCCTTAAACAGCTCCTGAAGGCCTCACTTTATAGACGGGGAAACTGAGGCACAGAGTCGTTCGCTCCAGGTCACCCAGAGGGGAAATGGCAGAGGTGGCATTTGAACCCCGGGCAGTCTGCAGCCCAGAGTCCTGACATCGGCTCCACCGGCTCCACGTGAAATCCTCCTGCCTAGAGCCCAGGCGCAGAGTAGGCCTCCATACGGGTTGGCTCTTAGTGGCGTCAATAAACACGATGCTGTGCACCCCTATTAGTAACAATAAGGGTAATGGAGAAGGTGGGAGGGGCCAAGCTCATTGAACCCAGGCCTGCCACTCACTGGCTGTGTGCCTTCAGGCAGGTGGCTTCACCCCTCTGAGCCTCAGTTTCCTCATCTGTAAAGTGGGGTGGTTGTAATTTAACAGCGTTGTTGGGAGGACTAAATGATGAAATCTAGGTGAACAGATTCCCACACGCCAGGCACTCGATATAGACGAATGATTCCTGTCCTTACGGGGAAGAGGAAGCTGGGGGGCAGCGGGCAGGGGTGCCGCGTGGCAGGAAGGCACAGTCGGCACAGGGGACTGGGGAATGGTGAACGGTGTAATCTGGGTTCGAATGCCACCTCTACCGTTGATGTGCTGTGCAGCTCTGGGCAAGTGAATCTCCTTCTCTGGTGGTTTCCTCCACAGAGGGCAAGGTCCCCTCCCAGGCAAGGCTGCCATGAGGATGAAATTGGATGAAGTGGCCTTTCTCTTGGTGGCGTGTTCCCCATGGAATAACCACACCAGGCACTGAGCTGTCCCTTATGTGTGGCCTCCTCCGACCCTCCCCACGGCCCCATGAGATCTGCACCCACATTTTCATCCCCCTTGGACACAGGGGCCAAGGGAGCCTCGGAGGGGCAAGCCACCGGCCTGGGCTAACCAGCAAGCGAGCGGCAGAGCCCGGGGTGAGCCCCAGGCCTGAGCCACTCTGTGCCCAGGCTCTCCTGCCCTGGTAGAGGGCGCTCTGCTACCGCTTCCTGCTGGGCGCCCTGGGCCAGTTACTTCCCCTCTCTGTGCCTCGGTCTCCTGGTCTGTCACAATCGGACCCAGGATGGGGATGTCCTTAAAGGGCTTTAGATTGGTGGCTCTCGGTGACCTCCTCAGCCTCGGCACCCTCTTTTCTGGAGAAGTGCCCAGCGTTCTGATGATGGCCTTTGGGGGAAGGCTGAGATGAGGGGCTCTGGCTTCATCTGGTATGGTTATCGCTCCCTTGAATTAGCACTATTATCGTCGTTGCCAAGGGCATCTGACGTTACTCAGCATCTTCCCAAGACACGGTCTTCCAAGGTAGGCAGGATCCCCACCCCCACCCCCACCCCCAGCACTTGTTACAGAACAGAGAGTTTAGGGAACTTTCCTGACCTCACACAGGAATTACAGGCTGAAAGCAGTTCTGAACCCCGGGGCCTTCTGACCTCAGAGCTGGATCCCCAGTACTCAGAACCCTGCCTGACACACAGAAGATGCTCCACAAAGTGTCTGGGATGAATGCATGCATGAATGAATAAATGAATGAATGAATGACCACGCCCTTAGGGCCAGACATTTGGGGTCAGCAGGTGAGCTGGGTTTTGTACCACTGCCCCCTTTTCCCCCCCATCCAGCACCCTCCGTGCCACAGCAGGAGGACGAGGGGAGCAGCATGAGTCAGCCTCCGCGACGTTTTTCTTGGAGCCTGACTCATCCTTCGAAAATGTCCCCAGAGAGGTTTCCAGGAGACCGACGGGAGAGTCGGTGTCCCAGATCCTTCAACCCTGGGGCGGGGTGGGGGGGGGGGGGCAGTGGGGGAGCGAAGGGCAGTGCGCCCGGCCTTGGGGAGGCCGAGGCCGAGCACGCGGCTGGCGGGGAGGGAGCGGCGAGCAGGGGCCGCCCTGGGGCGCGGGGTCACTCACCGGCTCCCGGGGTCGCCCAGCACAGCGGCGACAGCAGCGACAGCAGCAGCGGCGGCCACGCCGGGCGAGCGCGCAGGGCCATGCTCGCGGTGCTCCGCGCGCTGGGCGGCCGGGCAGGGGCGCGCCGCCGCCGCCTCCTCTTGGCTCCTGAACTTGGCTGCACGAATCCCTGTCCCCCCGGGGGCCGCGCGCCGCCGCCGCCAGAGCCCGAGGGCGGGGAGGGGACGCCCAGCTCCTCCGCCTCCTGGCTGATGGCGAAGCAGGAAGGCACCCGGCGGGAGTCCCCGGTGGTGTCTGCGCGCCCTCTGCGCCTGCGCTGGCACCTGCCTCTGACGCCGCCGCCGCCGCCGCCCCGCAGAGCTTTGTGTGTGGGCATCCCGGTTTGATGGGCGAGGAAACTGAGGCACGCGACTGAGAGAGGCGGCGACTTTCTAAAGCTCGCGGCTGGGAAGTGACAGAGGTGAGATTCGAACCCAGGATGGGGGACAGATGCTGCGTTCTCAGCCACCGGGCTGTCCTTCCCCTCAGTTTAAACCTCCGGGCTCGCCATAAGAAATGACGAAATCCGGCTATTTGTGACAACATGGACTGACCTGGAGGGGATTATGTTGAGTGAAATAAGTCAGAGGGAGAGAGTCAAATACCATATGATCTCAATCATAAGTAGAAGATAAAAAACAATGACAAAAAAAACCACACATAGCATTGGAGATTGGAGTGGTGGTTACCATAGGGGAAGGGGGGAGGGGGGAGGGCAAGGGGTGATTAGGGTCACATGCGAGGGGATGCACTATAATTAGTGTTCGGGTGGTGAACATGATGTAATGTACACAGAATTCAAAATATGATGTACATCCGGGAAAAAAAACAAAAAACAAAAAACCTCCGGACTTTGGAGCCAGACAACGGCTGGACTCATATGGGGCAAGTTGCTCATCCTCTTGGGGGGGAGCTCAGTTTCCTCATCTGAAGAAGAGACGTAATCATAGAACTCACCTCACAGGCTTAAACAAGCCGCCGCTTAGCCAATGCTGGGTGTACGGTTTCTACTCAATAAACAACAGCTGCGACAATAACAACACTAACAGCTACTATGGCGGCTTTACAGTTATCATCAAGTAAGGAGGTTGATGAGAATGGTGGTCCATTCAGTCTTCATTCAACACACAGTTAGGGAGCCAGGTGGTATCGCAGGCACAGGGGGTGCGGCAGAAAATAATACAGACAGAGGTCCCTGCCTTCATGAAGCGGTGTTCTATCCAAGGGAGATGGGCCATGAATAGATTAATACGCAGAATGCCATCGTGTTGGGAGGTGATAATGGTTAGGGAGCAACATAGAGCAGCAAGAAGGATGAGAGACAGAGAGAGACAGAGAAATGAGAGAGCAATGGAGAGAGACACACACTCAGAGATAGTGCCTGGGAGATAGAGAGAAATAGACACCAAGATGAGAGAGACAGAAACACAAAGATAGAGCGAGATGAGAGGGACACGAGAAGTGACAGATCCGGAGAACTGTAGGCTCAGGTATAAGCCTGGGAGACTTCCTGGTCCCCAGCCTTGGCCATCCTGGCTGTGCCCCCCACCTCGACCCACTAGTAGCATCCCCCTATCTTTCTAGAAAATTCCTCCTTTGGATACTGGCCAGTTTGGAGCGTCCTGTGCCCTGCTGCCCCCTCTGACATGGACCCGAGGCCCACTCAAGGCACACAGCATGGGTGCCCTGCTCTGATCTTGGCGTCTCTTGTCCTGGGTGTGTGTAGGTGGATTTCTGAATGGAAACATGGAGGCCGGTCTCTGGGAAACCTCAGAATTTTCTGGCACCCTTGTTCTGGGCAACTGAGTTCTCTGTAAATCTGGAACCTGCGGTTGCTGCTATGTTCCTCTTCTGGACCATGCCGTCACCCTCCGGGGTTTCCCCCTCTTCCCAGGGCTTCCCAGCCTCCGTGACTCCAGCAGCCTCCTCTGAGAGCTCTGGATGGTCAGAGGCTGCCCCCCTTCCCTGTTGATGCTTGGGCTTCAGATTTGGGGTCCGCCTCACCCCATACTCTGGGCATCTGACTCCTCGGTGATGGGAACAGAGCCTCTGTCTGAAAACAAACCATTGGAGCCTTGGCCCTGAACAATTTCACGTCACGGGAATGATACAGGCTGCCTGCCGCTGAAGCTCCAAAGCGGGGGTCAAGGCAGGGCCAAGGGTCAGGGATGGGGTGAAGGTTAGGGATGGAGACTGAGATGGGATTCAGAAAAGGGAGGGTCTCAGAGATGGAGCTAGGATGAGGAGAGGGTCAGAGGGAGGGGAAGGACTTCAGTGGTTGGCATTCCCGGGCCAAAAAAACCCCAAAGTTGAGTCAATAAATACTTGGGATGCTGTCAAAATTGCTGAATTAAACAAAGTGTCTTCACTCAGGTCTGCTGAGGCTGGGTGAGGACGCGATGGAAGGAGATTGGTGCCAGCTGGAAGAGGTGGGTTGAGCCAAGGTGTTGTCTGGTTCCCCTGGCATCCCCTCCGCCGGCCCTCCCCGCCTCTGAGCCCTGCTGGGTGGCCTGGGGTCTCATTGAAACCGCCCTCCTCTGGTTCCCACAGCTCCCCGGGCTCCTGCACGTGGCCCTTCGCTGCTTGTATTCATTCCATCCATGTTGAGGGGCGTTGAGCGCCCACGAGGGTCTAGGCTCTGTCCCTGGTGCTGAAGATACAGCCATGAGCCAGAGAAAAGTTCCCTTCCCGCCTGGGGGTCCTGTGCGGGATGGGAGTTGGGGAGAGAAAGATAACAAACACGTAGACAGGTGCGATGCCGGGGGATGGTAAGAGCTAGGGAGAAAAATAAGACAGGGCGAGGAGACGAGGAAGAATTTCTCCAAAATCCCACCTTTGGGGCTGCCCAACACTTCTGACTCTCCCTCTCTTTCTTCCCCAAGGCAGAAACCAAAAAACTCACCATCTTAGGGTTTCTTGCAGCACGTGCAAGAACTGGGTTTCACTAACCGACTTGCATTTGGAGGGGACAATGCGTCTGAGCAGATGTTTTACAACGGTGGCCTGGTTCATCCCATTGTTCTTCGTCTTTGGTCCCCATAACTTCCCGTCCCAGATGGAGCTGCTCCTTCAGCCATGATCGCAAAATGAAGATGATGTGTGAAGAAGAGCCACAGCCGACCTGTGGTCAATGTGTAAGGTGAGTGAGAAATTGACTATGCGAGTCCCCAAGATTGGGGGGTTGTTTGTTATCAGAGCAAAATCTACTGAAAGCTGACTGATAGAAGAATCATCTCTGAGGTGGTGAGTTTCAGCAGGGACCTAAATGAAGGCAGCTCTGCAAATGCATGGGGATACATCTTTCGGGCATGGGGAAACAGCAGTGCAAAGGCCCTGAGGCAGAAACCTGCTTGATGACTTGAGGACCAGCAAAGGGGCCAGTGTGGCTAGAGTGGAGTGATGGGATGTATAAGGAATAGTTCAGAGAGGCGTGAAGGGGCCAGATATCATTGGGACATGGTTAAGTTTCCATCTTATGGAGATGGGAAGACTTTAGAGGGTTTCCAGCTGAGGATGTGACTGGACTTGTGTTGAACAGGATCCCTCTGGCTGCCGCGGGGGAACAAGCTATAGGGGGGCGAGGGTTGACGCAGGGAGCACAGTGATGAGTGACTGTAGTGAGCCAGGGGAGGTGACAGAGAAACGTTCCAGGGTGGTGGGAGGGGAGGAGAGAGCAAGTGGTTGGATTTGAATGCATTTTGAAGGTTGGATGTGGGGCATGAGAGAAACTTCTCTTTCTCCCCGATGACCCCAAGGACCTGGCCTGAGGGAAGGAGGAGGCACCTTTGACTGAAACAGGACCAACTGCAGGAGCAGCAGGTTTGGATGGAGAAGCAAGTCTGGGTCCGGACCTAATTGCTCGCTTCTGTGTGTCTCGCGGTCAACACACTAAATTTCTTGAGAGTTGGGACCAGTTCTAGGCACTTTTTTTCACTCAAGGGCTGAAATATCTGTTGAAAGAATAAATAAGTGAATGGATAACTCCAGTAGGCCTGTTACATTTCCTTGGAGTTCATCCCATTGATGCTACGGTTTTCCAACTTCTGGATCCAAAAGAATCACCCGGAAGCTGGTATAATTCAGCCAATCTGAGTCTGTTCCTTGTTCTTCCCTCCCCCACTGAAAACATAAATAGTAGCATTGTTCTGCCTCCTTCCTGTTTTTTTTACTTTGCAAGATATCCTGGTGATCTTTCCACAGAAGGACATAGCAAGCTTCCCCACTCATTCATTCATTCATTCATTCATTCCTTCATTTATTCACAGCCGCGCAGCATTCCATTGCATGCACACACCATGAATTTTGAACCTGTCCTCAGGGCATGGGCCTTTACAGTGTTTTCACCTCTTTCTTGCAAACTGTACTGCCCTGAGTGGCTGTGTCCGTGCCACTCCCCACGTCTGTGATGGTATCAGTTCCATACATTCCTAGAAGCTGACGTGCGAGGCCAAAGGGCATGCACATTTGTGCTTTTAGGGGATGTTGCCAAATGGTCATCCAGCGCTCTTGCCAGCAAAGGAGGGTGGTGGCCGTGCTTCCTGCCCACAGACGTTCGTGGTAGTGACCTGAAGCCTTTAACATTTCAGATGCGAAGCTTTGTCCAAAAGGGTCTGATGTAGGAACCTGGGGTCTGGGGGTGGGGTGGGGAGAGGAGGGAGGGAGGGAGGGAGGGAGGTAGAAAGAGGGAGAGAGAGAAAGAAGAAGAAGCAGGAGGAGAAAAAAGAAGAGGAGAGGAGAGAAGACAGAGAGGCGAGAGGGAGGGAGAGGGAGGTTGGGAATGGTGGGGTGGGGGTGGGGGCTCCATCGTGTGACTCCCTTGGGTCAAATTCCAGTTTCACCAATTAATAGCTGGTGATTCTCAGCAACCTGCATGGATACTCTTGCCTCCTTCTTCTCATCTGTAAGATGAGGGATCATAAAAACGTGGTGATGGTTACACAAGTTATTTAGAAATAAGTTATATGGCTAAAAGTTATTTATTTTGCTACTCAACAAATGGTAGCTATTATTATTATTATTATTATCATTTTTTGGTGAGGAAGATTGGCCCTGAGCTAACATCTGTGCCCATCTTCCTCTATTTTGTATGTGGGATGCCGCCACAGCATGGCTTGATGCGTGATGTGTAGGTCTGTGCCCAGGATCCGAACCTGCAAACCCCAGGCTGCCAAAGTGGAGCACGCAAACTTACCCACTATGCCACCAGGTCCGCCCCTATTATTACTTTTTTATTGAATAAATTTGATGTGTAACATTGTGTAAGTTTAAGGTGTATAACGTGTTACTTTGATACATTGATATATTGTAATATAATTGCCGATGTAGCGAACTTTATCACATTACATCATTGTAATACAATATTATGTCTATATTCATTATACTGTGTGTTAGAGCTCTGTGGCTCATTTACTACTTGTTACAAGTTGTACCCTTAAACACCATCACTCCTATCCCCTCCCCCATCCCCTGGTGACCCCCATTTTACTCTCTGTTTTTCATAGATTTAACTTCTTTAGATTTCACATATAAGTGAGATCACACAGTACTAGTCATTCTCTCTCTGACTTATCTGGCTTAGCAGAAAGCACTCAACGTCCATCCCTCTTGTCACAAATGGGAGGATATCTTCCTTTCTCATGGCTGAATAATATTCCATTGTATATATATATAGACCACATCTTCTTTATCCATTCCTCCGTTGATGGACACGTAGGTTGTTTCCATATCTTGGCTATTGGGAATAATGCTGCGATGAACGTGGGGGTCCAGGGATCTCATTGAAATCCTGTTTTCATTTGCTTTGGATATAAACCCAGAAGTGGAATTGCTGGATCGTATGGTAGATCTATTTTTAATTTTCTGAGGAGCCTCCATATTGTTTTCCATAGCAGTTGGACCAATTTACAGTCCCACCAACAGTGCACAAGTGTTCCCCTTTCTGGACATCCTCGCCAGCCCCTGTCGTCTCTTGTCTTCCTGATGGCAGTCATTCTAACCGGTGTGAGGTGGTTTCACTGTGGTTTTGATTTGCATGTCCCTGATGATTAGCGGTGTCGAGCATCTTTTCCTGTGTCTGTTGGCCATTTCCATGTCCTCTTTGGAGAAATGTCTATTCAGGCAGTGATGTCTAATGGGCAGAGAATGCGGTGGGGGTGCTGGTGAGGGCTGAGCTCTCGTGTTCTGTGTTCTGAAGCCAGGCGGGAAAAGGCTGACGAAGAAAATCCCCGAGGCCCCACCCCAACTGCCTGTCCTTCCCTCGTAACTGCCGGGGGGGCACTTCCTCTGTCTCCTCTCCCTCCAGCCCCCACCCCACATCCCCAGTCCCACCCCTGGTGCTTCACACAGTTGTTCCCCTCCTCTAACCCCCCACTCCCAAATCCCCAGTCCTCTCAAAGCCCAAGAAAGGAAACGAAACCTGCCCTCTCCGGCCCACGTCTACACACCCAGGACTAATCAGGGAGCCACTTCCTTCTGCGGGTCCAGATTCCAGAGCCCGGTTTACCAGCTCCTGGGTGTGTCCGCCCCTGACGGCAGCACCAACCTCTCTTCCTCTCCAGCTTTGCAAGTCAGCAGACGGAAAGCCTTGCAGTCTCCCCAAACAGACCATGTTTGGTCATCTTCTGGCCAGAACACTTTTCCTCTGTTCTTTTTCTGGCTAATGACTGCTCACGCTTTGGTTCTTGGCTCAGCCATCCCCTCCTCCAGGAAGCCTTCCCAGACTCCCAGGCTGGGCCACCTTCCTCTGGTCCCCCCTGGAGCGCCCTAGGCTCTCCTGTCCCGGCCCTGCCCACTCTGCGTTGTCACACCCTCTTACACACGCCGCGCTGTGAGTTCCAATGGGCCCCGGGGCCGTGCAACTCACAGCTAGGCAGGGACAGTTCAATTTCCTCATTTGTAAAATGGAGCTAAAAATAGCTTCCACTTACCAGGGTTTGGGGAAATAAATGGAAATGATGCATTAAAGCCCTTTGATGCAACGTCTGGGAAATCTCACCTGCCAGAGACATAGCTGCTCCCCTTGTTAATCGTCTTACTGTGTTCTCCGGTTCAGTGCACCCCTCCCCCAGGAAGGCCTCCTGGACTCTCCCAGGTGGATCGAGAGCCCCCTCTGGGCTCCTACATCCGAGGTATGACTACTCCGGGTCGTCCCTATTTGGGGATGAGCCTGTCTCTCCAACTGGACCGTGAGCCCTGGGACGGCAGGGCTGCAGCTGTCATGTCACCTCTGGGTCTCTGGTACCACCCAGCAGAGGGCTCCACACAGACCAGGCGCCGGAGGAAGGCATGTTGAATGAATGAATGAATGATGAACGAATGACTTCAGCGATTATTCGATCTCTGGTTGTTATCTGTTCATTAGTCATCCTGCCCGCTCCAGCATATACTTATTACATATTTTATTATAGCATAAACGTGGATTGTTTTCTGTAAATACTGGAATTTAGAGAAAACTTACTCATGAAGCTGTGTGTGTGTGTCTATGAGAGAGAGAGAGCAAGCTCGAGAGGCAGCCTGAGAGTTTGAGGTTTGTTTGAAAGGGGTAAGAGGGGCTGCCCCATGGCCATGGTTAAGTTCACGTGCTCCACTTTGGTGGCCCAGGGTTCACTGATTCGGATCCTGGGTGGACCAGAGCACCGCTCATCAAACCATGCTATGGCGGCCTCCCATGTAGAAGAACTAGAATGACACAACTAGGATATACAACTATGTAGTGGGGCTTTGGGGAGAAAAAAAAAAGAGGAAGATTGGCAACAGATGTTAGCTCAGGGCCAATCTTCCTCATCAAAAAAAAGAAAAAGAAAGAAAGAGGGAGGAGTTGGGGGCAGGTGGGAAGCGGGGAGGGCAGAGGCCTTGGGCAAGGAACAAGCTACCCCCTGTACATGGAGTCTGTAGGCTCGGTGAGGGCAGAGACCATGTCTGTCTGGTTCACGGCTGCGTCTCCAGCATCTAGCACAGAGCCTGCCACCCAGAAGGTTCTCTGGGAATAGCTGTTGGGTGAATGAATGAACCAGACAGTGCTAAAGTAGCCCAGGGATCTTGCTGGGCCTCTATGACTGTGGATCACAGGACACTCTGAGCAGGCCTTGGACCTGGAGTAAAGTCCTTTTGGTCCCTCTCAGGGAGTAGAGAGAGAATGACACTTGGCTAATGAACAGGGGAAGCAAGTATCTGACTGTCTGGCCACCACTCTCCATTCCAAGCTCTCAGCAGACATCAATAATCGATGCAGGTGCTCCTTCCCAGCAAGAAGGCCAGCAGACATCAACAATGGATGCAGGTGCTCCTTCCCGGCAAGAAGGCCAGCAGACATCAACAATGGATGCAGGTGCTCCTTCCCGGCAAGAAGGCCAGCAGACATCAACAATGGATGCAGGTGCTCCTTCCCGGCAAGAAGGCCAGCAGACATCAATAATCGATGCAGGTGCTCCTTCCCGGCAAGAAGGCCAGCAGACATCAACAATTGATGCAGGCGCTCCTTCCTGGCAATAAGGTCAGCAGACATCCACAGTTGGTCAGGCGCTCCCTCCCGGGGAGGAGCATGGATGGGGTCCCCGAGCTCTCAATACAGCTCTTGGAGCCACGGCCAATTTATCACAAATGGCGGCTGAGAAGAAATGTATTGGTCAACCCTGGACAATGGATGTGAAAGACAAGAGTTGGGGAGAGAAATTATGGCCAGAGGTTATAGCTGGAAATCCGCTGTGCATTTGGCTTTTTGCTTATTCACCTGCCCTTAGGTTCTCGAGGCCTTGGCTCGCCCACGAGGACAGAGGGAACTAGGTCAGTGTTCCACTCCATGCTGCAGAGCTTCCAGAGCTCAGAAAGTGTTTCACTTTCTCTCTCTCTTCCATTCATTCAGTCATTCAACAAGTGTTTGTTGAGTGCACTGTTGTGGAAGGAAGACACAGTTCCTGCCCTTTGAGACGCAGAGCCTATCGGAGAGACAGACATTATCAAAAGATCACCCCAGCACTTCAAAATGCAATTTTTGATGCCTAATGAGAAGGAGAGGTTTGCTGGCTGATGAAACTCAGGCAGGTGTTCACTGAGTTGGGACTTTTAAATGAGTAGGAATTAACTGGGTGAAGAGAGGAGAGGAAAGCATTCTGGCCACAGGGGATGGCATGTGCAAATGCCCGGTGGCAGCAGAGAACTGGGTAAGCACAAAAGAACGAGGGAGACTGGCTAGCTGTTCACTAAACCCATTTCCTCTTATTTCCAGGAACTCCGCTAGATTACATTTCTTAGAAGTTCTCATATCACTGGTGATCCTGTCACCCAGAGCAGGGCAGAGACACAGGCGAGAAAGAGCGTGGGTGCCTGAATGACGACACAGAACAGAGTCTGGGTCCCCAGTGACCTCCACTGGACTGTACATGGGTGAGAAACACACTTTTACTGGGTTAAAGGTATTTATTGCAGCCGTTAGCCAACTCTGACTAAAGTGAGAGTGGCTGCCCAGGGGCAGCACGAAGCCAAATCCCCCCCCTTCTTTGCTTCCACCTGTGGTCGCCGAGCGCCTCACGACAGATACGGCCACCGGGGAGGCACAGAATGCCCGCGTGATGTAGGGAAGTTCCAGTTTTTCTTTACTTTTGTCTCCTATCTGGGTACACAGTGTGTGATGTCTGCGTGGTCACAGAACCACCAGAACAGCTGCAGGGCTCTCGGTTTTCTTATCTAATGTCTCTTACTTTTGACAAATTGGTGGAAGTTTCCCTTTTTCCCCGTGGGGGATGCTGGGACATTATTTTGTCTGTTCCCAGCTCACGCTTTCTCGGTGGTCCCATTCGTTCACGCCCACCTGTGGTCACAGGCTCCCTCCTCGCCATTGGGCCTTGGTTTGGCCAAGCGGCCTTTAAATCTTTGACTTTATGGCTTAAATCTCGGGGTTCGCTATCTCCATCAGGGCTGCAGGGAAAGCAGAACTAAGACAACAGGGGTTTAAGTAAGACAGAGCTTTGTTTCTCCTTTCATCTCGAAGGAATCCAGTGGTATTTAAGACAGGGCTGGTTGGATGGCTTCACGGAGCCTCCAGGCTCCCATTTGCCAGCGGTAAATCAGCTCTACCCCCAAAATTCCTGACTTGTAGCGTTTTCCAATGTTCACAGTGTAGACGTCACTACCACAGGTGGTTTCCAGCTATCAGTGTGTCATCATTACACGCAGACTTGGGAGAAGATGTGCACAGTGAGCTCTTGTGAGCCGGCACAAGCCGAGTGCAGCACACCTCTGTCCTCCTCCACGTGCGACGTTCACCTCATGATCTAACATGGCTGCTCAGCTCCAGCCATCACATTCCCATTCCCACCGAGAGGAAAGGACCCCCCCTCCTTTTGAGGGTACATTCTGCAAGTCACACATGGCACTTCTCACATCTTATGACGATATAGGACTTTTCCCCTTTGGACATCAGGTGCCCAGCTAAAAATCGAGGATCCGGTTACTATGGAGGGAGGAGAGAATGAGTTCTGGGGCCCTGAGGGCAATCTCTACCCCAGCTGCCGTCCACACTGGGCTGTTCTCCCGTGGTGAGATGACCATTTATCCACCAGAGGTCAGGCCAGGGGCCCCCGACGCCTGTTTTGCTGACCGAGAGAGTGAGGGGAGCTTGGGTCGAGTTATTCCAGTGAAACTCCAGCTCAGAGAAGAGTCTGGGCCGTGGCCAACGCCTCCACTTCGGACCCTCTGAGTTTTCCCCGTGGTGTGGTTTTCGTCTCTCATTCATTCACTCAACAAACATTTCTGGAGCACCTACCGTATGGCAGAGACGGGTCTTGCGCTCACGGAGCTGACAGTCTAACGGATGCGATAAAAGTTAAAATAACCCCAAATGTGAGATATTTAGGGACACGACGTGACAAGTGCTGCAAGCCTGGCAGCACCCCGACAGCGCTCAGCCCGGGGCTGGACTTGTAACCAGAGGGGCAGGAGGCATCTGGGAGGAAGTCGGCCCGGTTTACTGGAGGAGGAATATCGCGAGAATTCTCAGCCGTCCCGAAGGACGGGGGTTGCGGCTGGAGCCTCGGCCGGAGGACAGCTGGACGCTGGTTGGTGGCCGAGGCGGTGGCTGCAGTGTCACCTCTGACCCCTCTGACTGCAGGAGCCGGCTCCTCTCCTGTCACTCCCCAGGTAGAAGCGACTCACTTCCCCCAGGAGGAAAGGGCACAGCAGGACATCTCGGGGGGGGAAGGAGCTGGTTAGATATTAGGGCCTTCCGAGCAAATTGGGAGCCTTGGACAGACCAGGGCGAGGACCCCAGGACAGCCACAGAGTCAGCGATCTACACTTGGGGGTCTTTTATAATTATTATTTTTGAGAAAGATTAGCTCCAAGCTAACATCTGCTGCCAACCTCCTTTTTTTTTTTTTTTTTTTTTTTTTTTTGCTGAGGAAGATTGGCCCTGAGCTAACATCTGTGCCCATCTTCCTCTATTTTGTATACGGGACGCCTGCCACAGCATGGTGTGATGAGCAGTACGTAGGTCCGCGCCTGGGATCCGAACAAGTGAACTCCAGGCTGCCAAAGCGGAGCACGCAAACTTAACCACTGTGCCACCAGGCCAGCCCTGGGATTTATTATTTTTAACAATTTAACAATTAGGATTTAGAGTTGCACTGTCTGGTACAATAGCCTCTAGTCGCAGGTGGCAATATATATTCAAATTAATTAACTAAATTAAAAATTCAGTTCCTCAGTTACACTCTCCACATTTCAAGGACTCAAGAGCCACAGGCACTGGACGGAGCTGAGAGAGCACATTTCCACCACCACAGAGAGTTCTGCGGGACACGCTGGTCTAAGGGGTAGGCTTGGGAATTGGGCAGACTGGAGTTGGCATCACATGTGGCTGTGTGACCTTGGGCAAGTCGCTTGCCATCTCTGAGCCTCACCTGCTTCGTCTCTAAGGTGGGGCTGGCTTCTCTTTCCCTCAGTGGGTACAGTGAGGATACAACATATGAGTCCCATAAGGAACGTAGGGAGGTGGCTGGGACGCAGACAGCCCTCAGCTGAAACCTGAAGTCGGTCTACTGCTATTATTACTAATCACAGTGACGTGGTCGGTGGCTTTGTGTCAGTCACAGCAGCACTGACCGTTCCTCAACTGTTGCATAGATTCACACGGGGGTTTCATCCACGCTCGTTTCCCCATTGCCTGCCGCCCATCAGGATTCTCCAGGGAGAGGAAGCTGTTGATTTCCGGGGGTCGTGACCGCTTCTGCCACTTCTCTGTGTGTGGAAGTTCCTTTTTTTAAAGCAGCAAAACCAAGCTGCATGTGTAGAAGACATATTTTTGGGGTGTCTTCCCAGCAGGTAAGGCAAAACCTGCCCCCTGTTTTCTGAGCACTGAGCCCCCCCAGACAGGTCCGAGGCCCCCGGAGATTTGAGCAAGGGGACTGAGGCCGACACCAGACCCACTGGACGCCTTCTCCAGGGTCATCGGAAATCCAGCCACAAGGCAAAGGATTCTGGGCCAGTTGGCAGGTCCCTCGAACAGAGGTGCGGTGGACGCGGAAGCCACGGGATGGTGGACGGAGAAGCGGTGAGCGCCCATTGGCATGGAGACAGAGGGAGAGAACGGTGGGTCCCACGACCCTGGAGAAGAGGATTCCAAGGGGTGAGGGATGGGGCTGAGGGTCAGCGAGCAGGTGCCCTGGGCCCAGCAGCTTTCCTGCTCTCCGACCACACATCCAGCCTTTGGTGCCAGATGGCAGAACCAGCCATGGGTTCTTCCCCTCCCGTCCGTGGGTGCAGTCAGCGTCCCTACCCCCTTGCCTCTGGCTGGCCGTGTGACACACTTTGGCCGACTGAATGTGGCAGAAGTGATCACGACCTTGGCTCTGCGAGGCGTGTCGACTTCTGCCCTCACTCTTGGAATCCAGCCTCTGTCATGAGAAGAGGCCCGGGGCCGCCGGCTAGAGGATGATCGATGACGTGGAGGAGAGGCCACTCGTCCCAGCTGAGGCTGTAGAAGCCCACTCAGGGCCCGGAGGACCTGCCGGCTGACCACAGACACGTGAGGGAGTCCAGCAGGGAGCAGAAGAGCTGCCTGGCTGAGCCTGGCCCCAGTGGATAACCCGCAGAATTGCAAACTAAATGAACAGCTGTGGGTTCAAGTCATGAAGTTTTGGGGGGTAGTTTGTCAGGCAGCAAATGCTAACTGATACACCCTTGGGTTCCCAGATCCTCATATTAAATTCTTCCTTTTGTTTTTTATTGAGCCAGTTTGGTATGTCTCTTTTGCTTATAGCCCAAGAGTTTGGTGAAAAATAGGCTGCTCGTTTAGGTGGCTTCCAGGGACCTAGTGAGCTGGGCGATGGGGTGTTGGCAGCTGGTGAGAGGAGAGGAACGCAGGCCCCAGGGCTCACAGCAAGATGGGAGCATCCCGCAGACGAATGATCAGGAAACTAGGAGGGAGGAGGTCTCAAGGGAGCCCCTAGGAGCTTCCTCTTCTGCCCAGCCCCATCATTCTCTTCCCGCCCTTCCAGGTATCACCTCTTGGACTGACAGATAGGTGCCCACACAGAGAATATCCATATTCTCTGTCAGTCCTACAATGAAAGAGAGAGAGAGAAATCATCATCATCACCATCATCATCATCATAATCCATGTGGCTGACATTTATCAAAGGCTCACCACGTGCCAGGCACTATTCACAGTGCTGCACTCCCGCCATCTTGTGTAACCCTCACACCTACCCCTTGAGGTCGGTGTGACCATTGACCCTGTGCCAGGTGGGCACAGAGCCATTCAAGGACTCACCCAAAGTCCCACAGCCCCCAGGGTATGGCCGAGCTCGGATGAACATAAGTAGCCCGGCTGTGGGATCCATGGCCTTAACTGCAAACAACAGGGGTCCCCCTTGGCCCTTGGCGGGTGTGGCAGATGTGCATAGGGCCCCCCTCAGCCCATACCCACCAGGAGGGTCAAGACAGCCATGCCTGTCCTCATGACCTCATCTCCAAGGTCACAGCCAACTGCACAAGGCTGGTTCCTTGGCTGACGTCGGCATTGGTCTGTCTTGAGAATCTGTTGTCTTGGCCAAGATAGTGGGAAGACAAGAAGTGACTCCCCCCATCCGCTCATGGAGGTAAGGACTCGGAGCGGGCTGGACGATGACTTTCACGCCAGCCTGATTTCTCACACTTCCTCTCTATCACCTGGCATTGGAATTGAGTTTGCTTCAGGCTCAGCCATTTGTCAGCTGTGTGTCCTCGGGCAAGTTGATGAGTTTCTCTGAGCTCTGGTTCTACACACTTGGAAGATGAGGACGAGAACAGGACCCAGCCCTGGGAGCTTTGAGACTCGAAGGTCCCGGCACGGATGGAGGGCCCAGGAAATTGGAGCTGCCCCAGTGATGAAGAGGACGCGGGTGACTCAGGTGGCAGCCTGGCCCTCCCCGGGCCCTAGAAGGTTCCACGTGGGACTTACGGACTGGAGACCCTTCCCTGGTCCCTCCCAGCTGGTCCACCAGGCCCTTCCAAACCACTTCAACCCGCAGATTCCTCATCCTCCGTGCATAAGGCTGGTATTGTTAATGGTGGAAAGAGGCAGTGTAGGTTGGGGGCTGAACAAGGAGGGAGGCAGGGTTATGGGTTCGAATCCCTCCTCTTAACTGTGATGTCTGAGGGCAGTCACTTCTCTCTGAGCTTTAGTTTCCTTTATTTTTTTTTTTGAGGAAGATTGGCCCTGAGATAACATCCATGCCCATCTTCCTCTATTTTATGTGGGACACCTACCACAGCATGGTGTGACTGATATGGAACCTGAAGTGAGTTCGCTCACCCGTTGCACAGCAAGCCGATCTCTGACACCGGGTGTGGTGGAAGAAAGTAGGAACTTTATTTTTGCACAGCACTGAGCAAGGAGAGAGGGCAGCTAATGCTGAAATCCCAAACTCCCCGAAAAAGCTAAAAGGAAGGGTTTTTATTTGGGGCTTTAGGTAGGGGAGGGGGAGCATATGGCCTTGCTGGTCGGAGCTTTCCCACCAGCCTGTCTCTGGCCTTGAGACACTTGCAGACAGGAGGGAGTTCATGACCTTGCTGGTCAGAAGCTTTCCCACCAGTCTGTATCTCTTTGTGGGGAGGAGATGGTCCAGGTGCTTGTCCTTGACGGTGTCTGTCTCCATGGAGGATAGTGGATTCTGGAGCCAGGAAGCCAGAGAGTAAGCAGGGAATGAGTGTTTGGGTTTTAACCCCATATATGCTGGGTTTAATGTGGGGAAACTGATATCAGGGTCGATATCAACTCCCCCCTATTTTATGTCCGTCCCTCAATCTTGAGGGATTTGGGGTGGCGACCGATCTAGCTACTTCCTGCTGAAATGGGGCATAGGTCGTTTCATCTCATTGAACCAGTCTTTTAATAAGGCGGTGATGCTGGTGGGCTCCTGAAGTTAGGCCTGTATCATGTAAGTAAGTAACCAGGTATTTAATAAGAAGTTTTTCTGTAGAAACAAAAAGAGAAAAACAAAGTTAACAGTTGGAGCAAATTATAAACCAGTTTCTGAGCCCACGGGGCAGCCAATCAAGATTCCTAGAAGTCAGGGTCGAAGCATCTTTTGCAGTTTGAAATGTCTCTGATGGTGTCATCAGGCACTCAGGTAGCTTTCTGAGTGGCTTACACAGCAACAGACATGAATCTCTCTTAAGTTTATATTGGGTCCTCCAGCTTCAGTTTGCAAGGCTTCAGGAAAAAGGGCAGATTTAGTTTTCAATGACTCCAAATGAAAATGATGGGGGGAAAAAGCCCTGAAAATGTTAGTTTGGAGGTTTGTAGCCAGATAGTTCATGAGACTAGAAGAATTCAGGATCCAGCCCAGTTAACAGATGTAACAAAAATCTTAAAGACAATTGACACAACCAAAATCCAGTATCCACAAATGTGTATTATAGTCTCTATTGAAACACCATCTTTCTCTCTAAAATCACCCTCATTTTTATAAAGATAGCTAAATTAAGACTAACTGGTTTGCAAAATCAGTCTAGTTTTAACAAATTTGTGCATAAGTACAGCAAGAATAGTAATTGATTACATAGGCTCTTTTAAATCTGCTTTGCTGGAACCTTATAAGGAATCTCAGGTTGAACTTTAAAGGCCTCTCTAGCCCAGGAAAGCCAGACTAAGAGCTTGTCATCAGATTCCACCTGCAATACCCAAAGATTTGGGTGACTTCCTCTCTTCATGAGGTCCCCGAAATATTGGGGTTCCTTGTACCTGCCAGAGGGAGCGACATTCTTTGCTCAACCTTACCAGGTTACTGAACCCATAAGCACAGTACCAGGCCAATATTTCCAAGTGGCTTTATTCCAGAAAGTCAACCTTGGTTCCTCAAAAGCTGTCTCATCATATCCGAGCTTGTGTGTTTTTCTCAAATATGATGTCCCAGTCAAAGCCTTGGTGTTATAACGAGTGTTTCCAATTGTGTCCTGTTATAAGAAAACAGATTCTTATCGGACTTATGCAAACAACCATATTGCCGTGAGAATAAGAATACTTACTCATCATGAGTTTTTATGTTTTGGAGGGGTCAGATAGGGAGAAAAAGATGAATGATTCAATTTTGTTTACATTTGTTATATATCATAGTTCTTAAGAGAATAGAGAAAAAGGTTTTCTTAAAACTGGAAAAAAACAAAACATCAAAAATCAGCAATATCTCAATGAAAAAGCCATAAAAATTATAATCATCCCTATGTGTAATTGGTTCTTGACTTAATCTTGTGTCAGCAGTTTGCGAGGTCATCAGTTCCTCTGTTAGGGTTCTGTAATTTCTACCCAGTTTAGTTTTACAGTCCAAACGTTTATCAGAACCTGCACTCTAGAGTAAGCGCCAGGGTCCTCTCCATGAATTTCTCTAAAGGTGAAACACATTTGCAAAAACGTCAAATAGCTGTCTGCAAACAACAAAACATCCAAAAGTGGCAATTGACAAAGACATCTGACCATGTCTGTGACATATAATACTTTGAGATAATAACCAGAATTATGGCTGACAATCAGAACAGATCAGAATTTTAGATAATTGTTTAAATACTTGTATCAATAACACTCACTCACATAATACCATTTAAGAAAGTTTATTATTACTTTATTTGACAATGCTTCCCATATAGTCTAATACGTCAAACAAGCCTAATTAGTTTAGCATTTTTTTCTTATAGAAAGAGAGCAAATATTTCTGAGAAGTCCCAGGGGCCCTCTGAAAATCCCCAGAGAAACTCTCCCTCCTTTTCCAGGTCAAAAGAAAGCTTTTATTCAGGACTTGAATATTTTTTCGGGGGGGGGGGGAAGATTGTCAAAAATATTAAAAGCTTTAAAATATTTGTTCAGATAGGAAACAAAACTCACTGCGAAACCATGTTCAGGTATCTATTCAAAGTGACAACAGAAACAGTCAAGGGGAAACAGTGTTACAATAGTGAAAAAAACCCCTTTTAATAATCTTTTTATCAAAAGCAGATTAAAAGTTTAGGAAAATTATCCTTTTAAGAAAGGGGAAACCAAGTTTTAATTTTGTACCAGTTGACTTTTGACATATAAGTTTATTTACTTAATTGGATTCATTTTAGTCTTAGCCAACTTGACCATGCACAAAATTCCACAGGGTTTCACTTTCACAAACCTTTCGTTACTTTCTTTACATTCGGAATTTGTCCCAGTACTTTAGGACAAATTATCTTTCTGAACTCAAGAAACAAAAATATTTTCATTTTTTATATTTTTATACTGAAAACATATATTTTAACTTCCTTGTATACAGACCTTTTAGAAATATGTTTTCTCATAGAAAATGCCTCAGCATACATAAAACGTTTATCAATAAACCTAAGCACTTTTCAGTTTCTTTGATATAAGAAACCAAAGGCAGACAAATCTATGCTTAGTAGTTAACCTTTAATATTTTATCTTATGTGGAAATGACCTAGATACCCAATAAACTGTTATTATTTAACTTAACTTAGTAAAGCTATAAAGTTGAAGTTTCCAAAAAGATTTTTGGAAGCTGTTTTTTAAGTATGTAGTCTCTAAAACATAATTATTGTACTTCAAACTCTTACCCAGTTTTAACAATTATGTTTAAATTACTCTTAAAAACTTCATGTGACATGACAGCATTAACCATCATCTTCAGTTGTTTTAAGCATATACATCATAATACATATAATTATTATTAAAAAGTTTTTCCAAAAACTTTTATCCTTTTATATTTATTTATCTGTCTTTAACAATTATATTTAGATCATGTACAAGAACCTCATGAGACATTAAACAAAATTAGCTATTATACTGAGTCGTTAGTTTTGCTGATAAATTTCGTGGCAGAGATGACATGAGCTCATTTGACCAGTAAACCCAGGCTGTGTGTCTGCATCATAGCCAACGCGGGTAAATCTGAGAACGTGTCTATTTTAAATCAAACCAGCAAACTTCAACAGGCTTATTCATCAAAGATCATTTTATATCATGTTAAATAACTTGGTCTTTTAGAAGTTTTGACTTGTTAATCCAAGACTGCATTCCATTATGAGAGTTTTTGAATTCTCTCTTTTCTGAAACAGGTTTTCAGAATGACCATTACAATTCCACATTATCTCAAAAGTTGATTTCTTTTTACTTGTTCAATTTTAGATCAGGAATTTCGGGGGAGTTGAAGCGAAGCTCAGCTTGCTGGGAAGGTCAGCAAGAGAGAAGAGAAAAGCCCCAGATTTGGGTTTGGCTGCTGGCATGTTTCTTTCTTTAATTATTTTCTCTTAAAGAGGCAGTAAAGTATTTCTGATTTTATTTAGAAGCCTCAAAAGATGAAAACAGTCTTCCCGTCGTAGCTGGCTTTTCCAATTGCATACATCAGTTTGGGTAAACTGAAATTGGCCCATTTTGGCCATTTTAAAGTGGGCTCTCCTTTAGCATGTTTAATTAACATAGCCTGAAAGGTAGATTTCTATGTTCTTACAATACCAGGCAGGAAAAATGTTCCCCAGTGAGACATAATGTTTATCCCCGTAACGTAATTTACAATACAATCAGACAAAAGAGATGCAATCATTTTACATAAAGCCCATTTAAATATACCAATTTCTACAAATTTTTATCTTAATTTTTCAACTCTTATACCCCTAATTATAACTTATATTAGAATTCCATTCACAAGCTTTGGGATGACAATATTATGTAGGGAAAGCATTCCCAGTTAGACATAACATTTATTCCCCCTAAAAAATCCAGGCAAAGTTGGCACAACCTCTTCATCTAATATTAGTTTAAACACTTTAATTTTTATAGTCTTATCAACCTTAGTAGCCTAACTGTTGCCCCAAACAGTTGCTGGTCAGGTTTCTCACTCTGATTTCTGCCTCCTGAACTTTTAAAATTTTTCAAACTGGGGTGAATAGGACAGGTTTGTCCTTTAATGTTGGGGGGCCAACAGAGGGGTCCCTTTAGCCCATCTGACCTTAAGCAGTGTTTTATTAAAACTTTGGTTTAGTTTTATTTATGTCTGTTCCATTTATCCCATTTTTTTAAATAACTAGCTAAAGATTTCCATCCTCTTGGGATGGGTCCTCTGGCTCTTCCCGTTCTGATTTCTCTGTGTTAACGTTTTCATTAGCGTCTGTAAGACCAGAGGAAGAAGCTGAGACTTCAAGTTTGATTAGGTTCTCAAGACTAGTCATTATAGTTTCCTTTTAATTTGATCTTTTCATAGGTACCCATAAAACAGCTGTTGATGATGAGAGCTCTCTGAAAAGTTTCCCCACTTAAAGATCCATTGTTTGGCCATTTTCTCTCTGGAGTCTAAAGAATATTGTGGCCGTGTGGTGTTAGAAAAGAAAATCATCCCTCTTTAGACATTGGCTTATAACTATAGGTCGACCAGTCAGCCAGAGTTTTTCCCAAGGGGCTCTTAGGTGGAATAGATGAGGCACCTCCCATGTTAACACTTTTAAAAGGAAAGACAAACAACAAATACCAAACGAATGTGCTGTCCCCAAAACCCTCGGCCACAAATGGAAGCCAAAACAAAAAACCAAAAACCAAAGTGCTTCCAGTCGCAGCTTAGTCCGTGTCCTACACTCGGGGGCGCCCAACAAATGAGGATCCACCATGCAGGTCTTCCCAGATGAGCAAGGACAAGGGACCTCGGTTGTGCACACCCGGGGGACTTACCAAAATTTGGCTAGGGCGTGGCGGCAACTTCCAAACAAACGGAGCCCAGAGGGCTGCCAGGTACCCATTATTTCCAGCCAGTCCTGTTGGAAAAGTCAACACAAAGACAAAAACAAAAACTGCCGGCGACTTACAAGAGACGTCTTCTCGGATCCCGAACCTAGTTTCTTCCACCACCATAGCAAAAGCGCTGTGGGCCAACGACGTCTGGTCAGCAGCCAGTTGCCTGGGGCTGTCCCTGAGACCAGGGGCTCAGGCAGCTGCAGGACAGCTTCCAAGAGAGGCCTTTAGCTGGAGGCCAGTGTGCCACAGGCGAGACATCCACTTAGGACATTGTCCCATCTGGGTCACCAAATTGATAGCAAACCTGAAGTGAGTTCGCTCACCCGTTGTGCAGCAAGCCAATCTCTGACACCAGGTGTAGTGGAAGTAGGATTTTATTATTGCACAGCGCTGAGTAAGGAGAGACGGCAGCTAACGCTCAAATCCCAAACTCCTTGAAAAGCTAAAAGGAAGGGTTTTTATTTGGGCTTTTAGTAGGGGAGGGGGAGTATATGGCCTTGCTGGTCGCAGCTTTCCCACCAGCCTGTATCTCTTTGCGGGGAGGAGATAATGAATCCAGGTGCTTGTCCTTGACGGTGTCTGTCTCCATGGAGGATGGTGGATTCTGGAGCCAGGAATCCAGGGATTAAGCAGGGAATGAGTGTTTTGGTTTTAACCCCATAGATGCTGGGTTTAACGTGGGAAAGCTGATCTCAGGGCTGGCATCATGACGAGCAGCACTAGGTCCATGCCTGGGATCTGAACTGGCGAACCCCAGGCCGCCAAAGTGGAGCGTACAAACTTAACCAGTACGCCACTGGGCCGGCCCCTAGTTTCCTTTTAGACAAAAACGAGATCTTCGTCCTTGCCTACTCCCCCCACCCCACCGACTCTTATGGAGATTAAATAGAATAATATTTAGCAGGTGCATAACAGGCACTCAATGCATAGTAAGGTATTATAGTGTTAGAATAATAGGTAACATTTAGGAAGAAAATGTAAGTCAGATCCGCCCCCCCCCCCCCAGCTCTAAACCCTCCATGGCTCCCATCTCACTCAGAACAAAAGCCAAGTCCTTCCACTGCCCACAAGACCTTATACCGTCTGTTCTCCCCACCACTCCCCCTCCCGCCAGCCCTGTTCCCTCTCTCAGCTCATTTCTTACTTCTCTCCCCAGTCTTCACACCACTCCAGCCAGCCACACTGGCCTCTTTGCTGTTTCTTGAACACACCAGGCAAGTCCCACCTCAGGGCCTTTGCATGGGCTGTTCCCTTGGCCAGGTATGCCCTTTGGCCAGATGGCCACTGGCTCCCTCCCTCCTTTCCTCTGTTCAAATGTCACTTTCTCAGGGAGGCCTTGGGTGACTTGGTTAAATTGCACCCCATTCCCACACTCCCTGTCCCCCTTCCTGGCCTTACTCCTCTGCTTGGCACTCATCATGACCCAATGTACTATGTCTACTGTACCCGGCCATCCCGTGGATCGTCGGTATCTCTGACTAGGATCCAAGTTCTTGAGGACAGGCACTTTCCGTCTTTGTCCCCCAGTAGCCCCAGTGCTCAACCGATCTGTGTAGGAGGAATGCATATGGCGCTCACCACGTCCCAGACACCACTTTAGGACTATTAGTCCATTTAATCCTCAGGACAGCCCTGTGGGCCAGGGGCCAGTGTGATCACCCCCATTTTGCAGACGGGCAAACCGAGGCACAGAGAGAGGAAGGGACTTGCCCAGGGCCTCCTGGTGGGTGAGTAACAGAGCCAGGATTTGAACTCACGCAGACCGGCTCCAGACACTCCTCTGTCTCATTGCTCCCCTAGGGTCATTTTGGGAACCGATGAGTTGGACAGGTACATCAGGGGCCGATGTTGTCCTTCTGGAATGAGCCTGAGGCTCCTTGGGATGAGGCTGTTGGTCTGGCTGCTGTCTTGCCACCGAGTGAGCTCTGTGTCCCGTGGGGGCCGAGGGGACGTCGGTCAGTGGACGGGGCTGAGGGACAGGACGTACCTCTGGCTCCAGACGATGGTGAAGCCCACACCTCCGGGCAGCCCACGACCCCCACAGGTCCGGCCAGGAGGAGGCCAATGGCTGATCCTCCTGACAGGGGGAGGATGGGGGCTGGCTCAACGGGCTCAGCGCCTGTGGGACCCACGGTGACTTCTGGAGAACAAGGCGGGGCGAGATGGGCCGAGCCATCCTCCTTCCACACCCCTACTCCCGCCATTCCACCTCCTGAACGTCTGTTCCATGCATCCCCTCCTCCCCTTCCTCGGGGTCTCCGCCCCAGCCCCCTCGCTCTACTCCTGCCTCAGTCTCCCCCACCCATCTCCCCACCACATGGGAACCAGGTCTTTCTAAAGCTCAAACTTGACCCTGTTCCTCCCCCTGCTCAGAGCCTTGCCATGGCTCCCCAGGACCTGGCGAGGAAGCATCACTCATCTTGGCCTTCAAGGCCCTGCCACCTGGTCAGCCCCATCGCTCACCTCTCTCTCTCTCTCCTGCTTTCTGGTTTTTGTCTGTGCCCCTGGAATCCCACTTAGGCCATTTTCTCTCCTTGGCCCAGATAATTCTATGTATCCTGGTACCAGCTCAGATGTCCCCTCCTCCAGGAAGCCCTTCCTGACTCCCTTGCTGGGTCAGGCACCCCCTTCGGTCCCACGGCCCTCTGGGCCCCCTGTCCCATCCCTGCCCACTCTGGTCATTACTGTTTGGGGACATGTCTGTCCCCTACTGCACTGGGAGTCCCATGAGGGCAGGGCCAGGGCTGCCCCCGTCACCAGAGTGTCCCCAGCACAGCCCAGCACGGGTCGGTCACCTAGAGGATGATCAATAAACATTTCCGGAATAATTGACGAATGAGTAAAGGGGGTCTTGGAAGTATTGTCACTCTCAGTGAACACATCAGAGTCACCAGGTGCTACAAGATTTAGTTTTTTTTCCCTCGCACTGAGAGGAGGCAGCTCTCTGGGACCCAGTGAACCAGTTTCCCCCTCACCCTGCCCTCTCTGTGCTCTGGACCTTTGCACATGCGTGCCCTGCTCCCCAAACACCTCCCCCTTCCCACCAGCCAGCTCCTCCGCGTCCCTCTAGCCCACTCCAAGCCACCGGTCCTCCGAGAATAAAAACGTGACAAATCACATTCACGGCCATCACTGCTACTTAAAGCATCTGCCGGCCTCACACACGTACCATCTCAGTTCCTTACAACGGTCCTGCAGAGGGGGACGCCATCACCCCCGCTACACAGAGGAGGAAACCGAGGCTCAGAGAGGGTGAGTCCCTTGTCCTAAGCCACCCAGCCAGGAAGGCACGGGGCAGAAATTGAACACAGCTTCAGCTGGCTCCTCTTTTTATCCCCAAAGCTGGCTGTTCTTGTTATTGTCGCCCGGGCTCCAGAATCCACTATGCGCCATGGGGACAGACAGCCAGGGTCGCCCACCAGCAAATTCCCTTATCATCTCCTCTTCGTAAGCAGCCTCCTGAGGCCGAAAACGCAGGCCTGTGGGAAAGCGCCAGACCAGCCAGGCCGCGGACTCGCTCCCCATCCCCTGCTACAGGCAGCCACATTCCTTGCAACCTTTAATACCCCTCGCCTCCCATCTTTCGGGGAGACGAGACGAAATGAATCGGAGGGCTCACTCTCGTCTCCTGGCTGATGTCACCCAAAATAAAAACCCTTTACTTGCCATAAGCCTGGAGTCCCAGTTTTTATTTGGCCCCTCTTGTGTGGCAGATAAGGAACCTATGTTTGTAGCCGATAGCAGTAATCGTCACAAAATTAATAATAATATGGATAATGCCAATCGCAGCAATGATGCTGGCTTATGTTTGTCCAGCACTCGCTTGGGTTCAGAAGTGCTGCTATTGTGAGCTGCCCATCTGCTTATATCTCATTGAATGCTCACAATTACACTTTGGGGTGGGCACTATTATTTTCCTAATTTTATAAAGGAGGAAACTGAGGCACAGAGAAGTCAAGGCACTGGGCCAAAGTCACACAGCCAGGAAGTGGTGGAGCCAGAATTCAAATTCCAAAGCCCACGCTCAGAACTGCTGGTTATATCATCACCTGCACTTTTTTGCAGGCATGTGCTGAGACTCAGAGAGGCAGAGATGCTAGCCGAGGTCACACAGTCAGCACATGGTTGGAGCCGGGGCCCAGGCAGCTGGCTCCAGATGCTGGGCTGAGCTTTCGAGTTCATCTCTTTGAGCTGCAGCCTCTCAGGTGTAAAATGGGTTAGAATCCCCACTCTGCAGGTGGATGGAAGAACGGGATGGCGTCTTGGCTCTGAAAGGTCTTAGAGGGCACTGCTCGTAGAAGGTGGCTCCAAGGAACCAGGAAAGCCGGCCTCTGACCGGCAAGGGTGCAGGGGTCTGGGGTGGGGGGCCGCGGGGCTCACATGGCAGCGAGGTGGTCACAGGCTGAGAGAAATACTGTCCCTGGCTGTTCCTGGTCGTGCACACCCAGGGGTCCAGGTGCTCCCAGGACAACTCCCGGATGATCAGCTTGTCCCCGGTCCCACGGGGCTCCCCGTTGAGGGTCCAGTGCAGCGCAGGGCTGGGGTTGATGGAAACCACCTATGACAGGACCCCGAGTGGTTGAGGCCACTCTGGACGAGGCGCTGGATTGTCCCCAGGAGTGTCAGCAGCAGCATCCAGTGAGAGCTGGCTGTGCGAGCAGGGAGCAAGGCCACATGGATGGAGACCACTCAGAGAGGCTGAGCACTTCCCTCCACCACAGAGGCATTCATTCGTTCACTCCTTCATTCATTCACTCACCAACAGATGTGTGTGGCACGCCTGGTCTGGGCCCGGTGCTGCTCAGACACCGGGTGTAGACACGGTGGGTGCGCCCACCCCAGCCCCTATCCTCACCACGTCCAGCTGCCAGCATCTGTTGTCCAAGGGCCTTCACTGGCTCCTCTGCCCTTGGAGGTGCAGGCCAGAGCGCCGGAGGGTGGGGACACTCGAGCACAGCCTCCCACAACGACTGACCTGGGCCTGTATATAAAGCCCCCAGCGCCCCCGCCCTCGGCTGGACCAGGGTGAGGCTGAGGAGCTGGAAGGAGCGGTTGGATTCTGGATTATTCTGAAAGCAGAGCCCGCAGGATTTGCTGATGGATTGGACGTGGCAGGGAGAGAAAGGGAGGCATCAGGGGGCCTCGAAAGCTTGGGGCCGAGTCACCGGCTTCGGGAATCGCTCTTTACCGAGACGGGGCAGACACACCCCCACCACGCTTCTCTTTCCAGGTTTCTTTCGGGTGAAAGACTCTGAGGCCTGGGGTTTCTCAGGGCCAGGCCTCGTGGTCAGAGGCAGACACGGTGGGAAGTTGAACTTGCAAAAACTGACATCGGGGCCGGGAACCTCCATGCCAAGCGGATTTCCGATTTCGGTGCAATATAAGCGAAAAGAACTTTAGCCCAACCAGAGAGGTCACGGAAGGCTTCCTGGAGGAGGCGGTGCCTGAGCTAAGCTTCAGGAGGAGCAAGACTGGACCAGGTGTAGAAACAAGAGTCAACGTAACAGCCACCTGGATTGGCCTCTTCCTACGAGCCGAGGACCATGCTGAACACACGTTAACTCAAAGCTTTTAGACTGTGTGAGACCCGCGCCTGGCGAAACCATTTAGAAGGTTGTAATCAGCATTTACACACGAAATGAAATGTGATAGAAAACATCAGAACGCCTCCCTCAGAGCAACAACTGCTCTCTCATGACATCCGTCCCTCGGTTCCTCGTGGCGCGTGTGTGACACGCTGGCTCATGACGTGGAATGCGTTTCTCACTGTGGGTCATGACGGAAAAAGCTCGAAAAAGCTACCGGATTTCCTCACCTCATCCTCACAACCACCCTATGTGTTGGTTCTCCTGTGACCCTGCTTTGCGGACAAGGACACCGAGGCACAGAGATGGGGGCGGGGGGGTGACTTTTCAAGGACACGCAGCTGGGAGGCGATGGAGCAGGACTTTGCACACTGGGGGCTCTGGTTTCAGAGGCTGCACAAGCTCCAGGCTGAGAGACAGCCCGGCGGACGGGTGGAGGTAGGACTTCAGAAGAAGAATGGGCCCTCCAGTCGAGAATGAACCGTGAGTGCCCTGGGGGGGGGGGGAGGACCGAGCTTTCCTCCTCCACAGGCCAAGTGAGGGAGGCTCCAAGGGAGTCCATGGGAATTAGACCGGTAAGTCCCCAGGTGAGGGATGGAGGGAAGAGGTCCGTACACCTCCAGGGTCTGGTGGGACGGCAAAGATGTGCACGTGTTTCCCATGAGCCAGTGGGGGATGCCTCTGAAGGGAGCCAGTGGAGGCCGTCCTGGCGAAGAGGCTCCTGGGAGAGGGCTTTCTGGGTGCAAAGAGGCTGGAGGGGCCGGGAGATGGCGGGCGAGTCTTCAGTGGGCTCACTTCATGGAAGCTTCGGGAATACACTCTCCAGTGACAGGGGTCCCCAAAGAATCACCCCACCCAGAAAGATGCAGCAACTGGGCCTCAGCCACACGGAAGGCCTTGTCCCCACCTTACAACTATAGGGGCCAAGGAGATATTGTCCTGCCGGCTTCCTTGCCTTCCTGTGGACCACAGCTCTGGGCGGGGAGAAAGGATCCAAAGAGAGAAATAGGGATGAGGCCCACGTGCCCCAACATGGCCTCACTGCACTCTGACCCAGGCTTGAGCTGGCGTTGAGGCAAAGCTTGAAACTGGGTGGAGCTGGGGGTTTTGAAATCACAGAGAACTGGATTTTTTAAGACCTGGAAAAGGAGGCAATTCATTTACTCTCAGAGAAGCGGATGTGTGTGGTCTCAGTAGCCAGACCATCTGGGTTCAAATTCTCATTCTGCCACTTCCAAGCTGTGTGGCCTGCAGAGGGCACATAACCGCTCTGTGCCTCAGTTTCCCCCTCTGAGAAATGGGGATCTTATAGCCCTTGTCTCATAGGGTAAGGAGGAAATGTTGCTACGTGAAAGCACTTAGAACAGACTGGCTTGCGGAAGTAACAATGACCTTTTCTAAAAAAAATTAGGATTGTTGTTATTATTCATTATTATTATTGTTTATATTTTTATTAGGTGTGCATAGCTGGGGTGAGACAGGGTGCTCTGGTGGAAGCTCCGCTGGGGTCCTGAATTCTGATTCTGCCCTTGTGGTCCCTACGATCTCGGGCAGGTAACCCCGCCTTCCTCTGCGCCTCCCCTTCCTTCTCTGTAACAGGGTCAAGAGCAGAGCGTCTTCGAGATGCCAAGAGCTCCCGGGCGTCGGGTGCCTGTGCTGCACGGGCTCCATACTGACCAGAGTCGGGGCTCTGAGTGGGGGGCCCTAGATACAGACTCTCCCCGGCTGTGTCCTCTCCTTGTCCCCAACCGGTGGGTGAAGCCCCTGGCTCTCATGCACCTGGTAGGAGCAGCCTATGCCAGGCAGGGCTGTGGCCGGAGCGGGTCCTCACGCCAAGGTGCGTCCAGGGGATGCGCATGGGAGCTCGCTCTGTGAGGAGGGGGGGTCTTCTAGACCAGCACTGACAAGCACGTAGGCTTGGCCCCGCCCACCCCGCCCTGGCCCCGCCCACCCCGCCCTGGCCACGCCCCCAGGCCTGGCCCCGCCCAGGCCTGGCCCCACCCCACCCCCAGCCTGGCCCCGCCCCCAGCGGTGGCGGGCCGGGAAGTCACCCCCAGACCTGCCCTGTTCTCTCCCACGGGTTGGTGGTAGTGGTGGGTGGGGAGCCGGCGGGAGCTGGGTTCCTGGAGAAGGGGCTCAGGGTTTTGCTCTCTTCCCTCTCTGCCCCTCTCCCGGCGCCCCACACCGGAAGAATGAAGAAGATGGTGGGGAGCAGAATTGTCTGGCCTCTGTCACCCCACGTTGGGGGCAAGGAATGGCCGAAGGTTATTGGGCAGGAGGTGGCGGGGCCTCGTGCTGGCTTCCTCACTTTCCTCCAGACTCCCTGACTACCAGCTCAGAGCCTGAGTTTTTCTCCTCTGTAAAAGGGGCATGTTAATAACAGCGCCTCCTGCAGAGTCAGAGAGGCCTCTGGACAGGAAGTGCCCAGCACAGGGCCTTGCATATAGGAGGCGCTCCATGAATGGCGGTAGCTGTTAGAATAATGCTAATTATTTTTACAGAGATCCAGGGTGTCCTGGGTGCATGCTCAGAAGCCCTTTCTTAGGGCCTTGCTCACGCTATCTTCTGAATTTTGGATTCACCCAGCTATTCACAGTGGCTTTTGTCAGTTCTTGGAGGGAGCCACCTCAGGGCCTTTGCACTTGCTGCTCCCTCTTCTTAGAACCTTACACAAGTCGTCTCATGGCTGACTGCATCTCATTATTCCCGTCTCAAGTGACATATCACCTCCTCTAAAAGGCCTTCCCTAATGCCTGCTGCATGTCAGGCCCCCGCTCCTTGCTAGCATGTCACACGGTTTTGTTTTCTTTCCAATATTTCCTACTATCTGAAATTATTTATTTCTTTGTCCACTTGTTTATTATCGGCCTCCCCTCCCCCACGCCCACCTCCCTAACTAGAATGTCAGATCCAGGAGGGTAGGACTGTGTACCAGTGATTAGAACTGTGCCTGGCACGTCACAGGGACTCAATAAATGTCTTTTTAGTGAATGAATGAATAAGTGAATGAGTATAATGGAAGCGTTGGGATTTGAACTCAGATCTGTCTGACTCGGAAGCTCACGCTTTTCCCTCCCAGGGAGGTCCAGGTTCCACCCTGGGGCAAAGTGTCACCCATGAGTTTCTAAAAATAGTCCTTATCGAGTGACTCTTTGTGACTTTATTAGCGTTAGCCATACAGCCTCTTTTATGATTTTTCTGAAGGCCGCTGCTAGGGCGACTCGCCAGGCCCAGGGACCACTGATGGGTGATAAGCAATATTTGCGACTCGATTGACGACCATCGTGTGGACGGGGACCCTGTGGTGTCCGCTCGTCCAGCATCATTCCCTCTCTTTCCTTTGGGTACCAGCATCTGGGGTCCCCTTTGAGAAACCGGCCTCCTCCTGCTCCCGGGGCAGTGGGAGGGGCCCAGGGCTGGCCAATCAGAGCACTTCATCCTCCAACCACAGTGATTGGGTGAGGGCTGAACATGTGACCCAAGCCTGGCCAATCCGAGCATTTCAACCTTACGTCCCGGTGATTGCTCCAGAGCTGGCACGTGACCCAAAGCAGGCCCTAGGGAATAAAGCGTCTCCTTTCCGTTGGGCTTGCTAAACTGAGAGGATCTGAGTGTGAAGCTGCTGGGGGCCCTGTTTCTACCATGAGCCAACAGGCTGCCTATGAATGATGCCAACACATAGGAAAGTATAGCTAGTCGATGGACAGAGATTTCTGATGACATCATTCACACACCTAGATTCAGCTGTGCCTGAAGTGGGCTCTAGTCCTTCAGATTCTGTGTTAGGTGAGCCTGTATTTTGTTTTTCCCAAACCAGTTTGATTTGGGATTCAGTTACTTGCCTCTCAGAGAACTTTGATGGAAAGGAACAGTGAAAAACGTTCAGAGCCTATGACTTGCAAGCTAGCCTAGTCTGAGGACAGAGGGGAAAGAAGCCCCATGGGGAAGAGATGGTTAAACGGAGTCCTGGGGGAGGAGGAGGATGTAGCAGGTTGGTATGTCCCCAAACCTCAGACTTTCTTGTACTACGTCATAATTCCATCCGTATGCATACTCCACCTACACTTTTATTTACTTAATATTTTTCCTTAAAACGACTCATCTAAGATAAGCTCAACTCCGTTTTTAAATAATAACATCCACGAAATTGTATACCAACATGCTAATTATATCAATACGGATGAAAATAAAAATACAATGAGGAAAATGAAACATATCCAGGGTCAGCCCTGGTGGCCTAGTGGTTAAGTTCAGCATGCTCCACTTCGATGGCCTGGGTTCAGTTCCTGGGTGCGGGCCTACACCATTGGTTGGCCACCATGCTGTGGCAGTGACCCACATACAAAATAGAGGAAGATTGGCACAGTTGTTAGCTCAGGGCCAATCTTCTGCAGCAAAAGAAGAAGAAGCAGCAGCAGCAGAAGAAGAACTTTCTGTCCACGTAACTGCAAAAACTTTTGTTTCTGTCACCAAAAGGACATGAGCCCCAGTCTGTTGCAAAACAGTGTGAAGATACCAAACACAACTAGATTGTAGCTTAAAAAATGGTTAAAATGGTCAATTTTATGTCATGAGTTTTTTTAACCACAATTAAACAATTTTTAAATTATTTTAAAAATGAGAGGGAGGACAGGAACAGGAGCAAGTGTGTCCACAGCTCGCCTTCACAGTCCGACCGAGGTAGGATGAAGATGAAATTAACCCTTGCTTATACTCCAAGACAGATGTAAGTCACGGACGCGGAAATCCTAACAACCTTCATTGAGTGCAGGGACACTGGGGAAGGGACAGACTGCTTAAGGAGGAAGAAGGCAAGCCAATGGCCCATGTGACATCTAAGGAGTCACTTCTCTTTCATTTGGCTCAGAAAACTTAACCAACTGAGGAAGTTTAACATCGCTAGTGACGTCCTGTGGGTAGTATGTAGCCCCTGAGATCATGTGACAAGCAGGCACCTCATCTCTGTGGTATTTTTTCCCTCAAAACCCAGAAGCCCAGTCTAAAGATGAGAAAAACTAGGACAAAACCCAAATGGAGAAACGTTCTACAAAATACCTGACCAGTATTCCTCAAAATTGTCCCAGCCATGAAACACAAGTTTCTCACCGAGAAATTGTCACCAAGGAGACTCAGGACACATGACAACTAAATGCAACGTGGCATCCTGGAAGGGATCCTGGAACAGAAGGAAATTAGTGGAAAAATTGGTGAAATTTGAATAAAGTCTAGAGTTTCATTAAAAACAAACCAACGTGAGTCCCACTTGGAAGAAATAGTCGTGACGATTGCTGGCATTTACAGAGACCTCGACTCTGAGTGGGGACTGCTCTAAACACTTTGCGTATATTAGCTCATTTATCCCTCAACAGCTGTGTGAAGCAGATGCCGCTATTCTCCTATTCCAGAGGAGGAAAACGAGGCACAGAGAGGGTAAGTGACTTATCTGAGGCCACACAGCTCGTGAATGGCTAGGCAGACCCAGGCACCGAGCTCTGGAGTCTGTGGTCTTAAGCATTACATGCAACAACCTTTTAAAGTCATTTGGGCTTTCCTTTTTGTAGTTTTTTTTTCTTGTTTTTTTAAATTGTGGTAACATTGTTTTATAACGTTATAGAAATTTAAGGTGTACATCATTATATTTGGAAATCTGCGTAGATTACATCATGTTCACCACGCAAAGGCTAATTACTATGCATCACCACACACGTGTGCCTAGTCACCCCTTTTTCCCTCCTCCCTCCCCCCTCCCCTCTGGTAACCACCAATCCAAACTCCATTGCTATGTGTTTGTTTGTCGTTGTTTTTATCTTCTACTTATGAGTGAGATCATATGGTATTTGACTTTCTCCCTCTGACTTATTTCACTCAGCAAAATACCCTCAAGGTCCATCCATGTTGTCACAAATGGCCAAATTTCATTCTTTCTCATGGCTGAGCAGCATTCCATTGTGTATAAATACCACATCTTCTTTATCCATTCGTCCCTTGATGGGCACCTAGGGTGCTTCTTGGTCTTGGCTATTGTGAATAATACTGCGATGAACATAGGGGTGCAGGTATCTTTATGCCTTTGCATTATCAAGTTCTTTGGATAAATACACAGCAGTGAAATAGCTGAATCATATGGCAGCTCTATTCTTAATTTTCTGGGGATACTCCACAGCTTTCCACAGTGGCTGCACCGGTTTGCACTCCCACCAGCAGTGTACGAGGGTTCCCATCTCTCCACATCCTCTCCAACATTTGTTGTTTCCTGTCTTGTTAATTATAGCCATTCTGACCGGAGTGAGGTGATATCTCATTATAGTTTTGATTTGCATTTCCCTGATAGCTAATGATGTTGAGCATCTTTTCATATGCCTGTTGGCCATCTGTATATCTTCTTTGGAGAAATCTCTGTTCAGATCTTCTGCCCATTTTTTTATTGGGTTGTTAGTTGTTTTGTTGTTGAGATGTATGAGTTCTTTCTATATTTTAGGTATTAATCTCTTATCAGATATATGGTTTGCAAATATCTTCCCCCAATTGTTAGGTTGTCTTTTCGTTTTGTTGATGGTTTCCTTTGCTGTGCAGAAGCTTTTTAGTTTGATGTAGTCCCATTTGTTTATTTTTTCTATTGTTTCCCTTGCCTGGTCAGTCATGGGACTTGAAAATATGCTGCTAAGACCAATATCAAGGAGTGTACTACCTATGTTTTATTCTGGAAGTTTCATGGTTTCAGGTCTTCACATTCTGTCTTTGATCCATTTAGAGTTAACTTTTGTGTATGCTGTAAGATAATGGTCTACTTGCATCCTTTTGCATGTGGCTGTCCAGTTTTCCCAGCACCATTTATTGAGGAGAATTTCCTTTCTCCATTGTATGTCCTTGGCTCCCTTGTCAAAAATTAGCTGTGCGTAGATGTGTGGGTATATTTCTGGGCTCTTGATTCTGTTCCATTGATATGTGTGTCTGTTTTTGTGCCAGTACCATGCTGTTTTAATTACTATGGCTTTGTAGTATATTTTGAAATCTGGGAGTCTGATCCCTGCACTTTGTTCTTTTTTCTCAGGATTCCTTCAGCTATTCAGGGTCTTTTGTTGTTCTATAGAAATTTTAGAATTCCTTGTTCTATTTCTGTGAAAAATGTCATTGGAACTTTGATAGGGATTGCATTGAATCTGTGGACTGCTTTAGGAATTATGGATGTTTTAACTATTTAATTCTTCCAGTCCAGGAGCACGGAATAGCTTTCCATTTCTTTGTGTCTTCCATTTCTTTCAGCAATATTTTGTAGTTTCCAGTGTACAGATCTTTCACCTCTTGGTTAAGTTTATTCCTAGATATTTTATTCTTTTTGTTGCAATTGTAAATGGGATTGTATTCGTAATTTCTCTCTCTGCTACTTCATTGTTACTGTATGGAAATGCAACTGATTTCTCTCTGTTGATTTTGTATCCTGTGACTTTATTGTATACATTTATTATTTCTCAAAGCTTTTTGGTGGGTTCTTTAGGGTTTTCTATATATAAAATCATATCATCTGCAAATAGCGACAGTTTCACTTCTTACTTTCCAATGTGGATCCTTTTTATTTCTTTTTCTTGCCTGATTGCTCTGGCTAGGACTTCCAATACTATTTTAAATAAGAGTGGTGACAGTGGGCATCCTTGTCTGGTTCCTGTTCTTAGAGGGATAACTTTCAGTTTTTCTCCATTGAGAATGACATTAGCTGTGAGTTTGTCATATATGGCCTTGATTATGTTGAGGTGTTTTCCTTCTACACCCATTCTGTTGAGAGTTTTTGTCATTAATGGATGCTGTATCTTGTCAAATGCTTTCTCTGCATCTGTTGAGATGATCATGTGATTTTTATTCTTCATTTTGTTAATGTGGTGTATCACGTTGATAGATTTGTGGATGTTGAACCATCCCTGTGTCCCCAGAATGAAACCCACTTGATCATGGTGTATGATCTTTTTAATGTATTGTTGTATTCGATTTGCTAGTATTTTGTTGAGGATTTTTGCATCGATGTTCATCAGTGATATTGGCCTGTAATTTTCTTTTTGTGTTGTCCTTGTCTGGTTTTGGTATCAGGATAATGTTGGCTTCATAGAAGGAGTTAGGAAGCCTCCCCTCCTCTTCAATTTTTCAGAAGAGTTTGAGAAGGACAGGTATTAAGTCTTTGAATGTTTGGTAGAATTCACCAGGGAAGCCATCTGGTCCTGGACTTTTATTTTTGGGGAGGTTTTTGATTGCTGTTTCGATCTCCTTACTGGTGATCGGTCTACTCAAATTCTCTACGTCTTCTTGATTTAGTTTTGGAAGGTTGTATGATTCTAAGAATTTATCCATTTCTTCTAGATTATCCAATTTGTTGGCATATAGCTTTTCATAGTATTCTCTTGTAATCTTTTTTATTTCTGAGGTGTCTGTGTAATTTATCCTCTTTCATTTCTGATTTTATTTATTTGAGCCTTCTCTCCTTTTTTCTTGGTGAATCTAGCTAAATGTTTGTCAGTTTTGTTTATCTTTTCAAAGAACCAGCTCTTAGTTTCATTGATTTTTTTCAATTTTTTTTTTAGTCTCTATTTCATTTATTTCTGCTCTGGTTTTTATTGTTTGCTTCCTTCTACTGTTTTGGAGCTTTGTTTGTTCTTATTTTTCCAGTTCCTTTAGCTGCACTGTTAGATCATTTATTTGAGATTTTTCTTGTTTGTTGAGGTAGGCCTGAATTGCTATAAACTTCTCTCTTAGAACCACTTTTGCTGTATCCCATAAATATTGTCATGTCGTATTTTCATTTTCATTTGTCTCCAGGTGTGTTTTGATTTCTCCTTTAATTTCTTCATTGACCCAATTGTTGTTCAGTACCATATTGTTTAATCTCCACATTTTTGTGGCTTTTCTGGTTTTCTTCCTGTAGTCGATTCCTAGTTTCACACCTTTGTGCTCAGGAAAGATGCATGGCGTTAGTTCAATCTTCTTAAATTTATTGAGACTTGTTTTGTGGCCTAATATGTGATCAATCCTGGAGAATGTTCCATGTGTGTTTGAAAAGAATGTGTATTCTGCGGTTTTTGGGTGGAATGTACTGTATATATCAACTAAGTCCACCTGGTCAAATGTTTCCTTATTGATCTTCTGTTTGGATGATCTGTCCATTGATGTAAGTGGAATGTTCAAGTCCCCTACTATGATTGTGTTACTGTCTATTTCTCCTTTTGTGTCTGTTAATAATTGCTTTATATGTTTAGGTGCTCCTATGTTGGGTGCACAGATATTTGCAAGTGTTATATTTTCTTGTTGGATTGTTCCCTTTATCATTATGTAGTGCCCTTCTTTGTCTCTTGTTACAGTTTTGGTTTTAAAGTCTATTTTGTCTGATATAAGTATTGCTACCCCCGCTTTCTTTTCATTGCCATTTGCGTGGAGTATCTTTTTCCATCCTTTCACTTTCAGTTTGAGAGTGTCTTTAGGTCTGAAGTGTCCCTTGTATGCAGCATAGATATGGTTCTTGTTTTTTTATCCAATCAGCCACCCTATGCCTTTTGCTTGGAGCATTTAGTCCATTGACATTTGAAGTAGCTATTAATAAGTACATACTTACTGCCATTTTGTTACTTTCTTTCGGGGTGTTTTAGTAGTTCTTCTCTGTTCCTTTCTTCTTGCTCTTTTCCCCTGCGGATTAATGGTTTTCTTTAGTATTATGGTTGGGTTCCTTTCTCTTACTATTTTGTGAATTTATTATTGGTTTCTGGTGTTTTGTTACCATGTGGTTCATATATAATAACCTACGTATATCAGAATCTATATTAAATTGATGGTCTCTTTAGTTTGACCTCTTGCTAAAAGCTCTACTCTTTCACACCTCTCCTCCCACGTTTTATGTTTTTGACATCATATCCAACCTCTTTTTGTATGTTTGTATCCATTACCCTCTTATCACGGAAATAAGTAATTTTAGTACTTTTGTCTTTTGACCTTCATATTAGCTTCCCAGGTGGTTGATCTGCTACCTTTACTGTATATTTGTCTTTACCAGTGATTTTATTCCTTTTTTTGGGGATAATTTTCTTATTTCTATTTGTGGTCTTCTCTTTTTCACTTAAATAAGTCCCTTGGCATTTCTTGGTGATAAACTCCTTTAGTTTTTGCTTGTCTGGGAAGCTTTTTCTCTCTCCTTCCATTCTGAATGACAACCTTGCCAGGTAGAGTATTCCTGGCTGTAGATTTTCTCCTTTCAGCACTTTAAATATATCATTCCATTCCCTTCTAGCCTGTAAGGTTTCTGCTGAGAAGTCAGCTGATAGCCTTATGGGGTATCTTTTGTATGTCACTTGTTGCCTTTCTCTTTCAGCTTTTAGGATTCTGTCTTTATCTTTAATTTTGGACATTTTAATTATAATGTGTCTCGGTGTGGGCCTCTTGGGGTTTATCTTGTTTGGTGCTCTCTGTGATTCCTGTACCTGAATGTCTGTTTTCTTCCTTAGGTTAGGAAAGTTTTCAGCTGTTATTTCTTCAAATAGATTCTCTGCCCCTTTGTCTCTCTCTTCTCCTTCCGGGACATCTATAATACAGATGTTAGAGTGTTTGATGTTGCCCCAGAGGTTCCTTAGACTGTCCTCATTATTTTTAACTCTTTTTTCTTTTGTTTGTTCAGCTTGGGTGATTTCCTCTAGTCTTTTATCCAGCTCACTGATCTGTTCTTCTGTATCATCTACTCTGGTATTGAGCCCCTGTAGTGAATTTTTCATTTCCAGTATTGTATCCTTCATTTCTGATTGGTTCTTTTTTATATTTTCCAGTTCTTTGTTGAAGTTCTCACTGAATTCATCTGTTCTTCTCCCAAGATCTGTGAGCATCCTTATGACTATTAGTTTGTACTCCTTGTTAGGTAGATTGTTTATTTCTGTTTTGTTTAGTTCTTTTTCTGTGGTTTTGTCATCTTCCCTTATTTGGAACATATTCCTTTGCCTCTTCGTTTTGCCTTTTTCTCTGTGCTTATATCTATGTATTAGGTAGATGAGCTATATATCCTGATCTTGGAGAGGTGGTTTTATGTAAGAGATGTCTTATGAGGTCCAGCAATGTGCTTCCCTCTCATCACCAGTTTCAAATGTTCCAGGAGTGACCCCTGTGTGGACTACATGTGTCCTTCTGTTGTGGCAGGGTTGCTCCTGCTGCAGGTTCCCAGGGAGGCTAGGCTGTCCCTCTGACTGGCTGGTTGTAGTGCTCAGCTGCATGTGGCAGCTATGGACCCTTCAGTCAGTTTATCAGGTTTGGGGGGCCCCAGCACAGTTGGCCTCAAGGTCCAATAGTACATTCTTGTTGCAGTTTTTCTGTTAAGTGAGTTGGCCCCCAGTGTGGCTGGTTGCTAAGCTCAGCAGCTTACAGTGGCTGTAGGCCTCCAGCATGCAAGGCTGTTGTCAGCTCTCTCAGGCTTGCTGCTGAGTGAGGCCGGCCACAGGCATGGGAGCACCTAATTGTTTCAGGGTTTGGAAGGCTGGGCTGATCCCCCATGTGGCTATTTAAGAAGCACAAGTCTTCTGCAGCTGACAAGCCCCACGGCACACGCACTGTCAACACAGTCCTGTCCAAGGCACACGCCCTGATCCACTGAAGTGGGCCCAGTCACCCCACTGTAGAGGCCTCACACAGTCTGCCAATGTGCGCTCACTCCTTGCATACACCCTGCCCCACAGAGGTGGACCCACTCGTCCAGCTGTGAGGTTCCAGGCACCACCCCTCCTCCCCGTGCAGGCCTAGAAGTTGCCCAAGGGCTTTCTCTTGCATGGGGCCAGTGGTGGGCTGCCTTCCCTGGCTGAACTGGATTAAATTGGTGCTCTAGTCGGTGGGGCAGACCCAGGCTAACAGGTCAGGGGAAGAACTCCAATGGCGTCTGCCAGCATCCATGTCAGCATGCCCGTACTAGGTCACAACAACAGCTGCCACCAATGTGTCAGTCCCTGTGGAGGTCTCACCTCTCACCAGGATGCGCCCAGAACCTATCAAGTGAGTCTCTTTTCACCAAAGGACTGTGCACCTTTCTTTCTGGTGATTTTAGGTTGCTTCCCCAAATGGGTCAATTTGCACATGGGCCCTTTAAGAGCAGGCTTTCCCTTTCCTGTATGTCTGATAGCTTTTCTGGGGGTATTCCCCATTGTTGCTAACAGCCAGCAAAACCAGCTATTATGACACTCGTCTCGGTTGTGCTGAGTCCAAAAGCAGCTTATGGTGGTAATGCTCCCCTGCTCAGTTGCCCCACTCCTCCAGGGAAGGCTGTGTGCCTTAGGATTGCTCCCAGCTGGCCATTAAGTGCCGCAGCTCAAAAGTGACTTTTTTCTTTCCAGAAAGGAATTTCTCCCTCTTCCTTCTCTGTCAGCAGTGTCCCTGGTTGTGGGGTTCTTTTTTTTTTTCTTTCAAATTTTCAGTTCTCTCTCAGGGGTAATCATTCCAAGAGTATTGTAAATTTGTTGTGTCCATGGGAGGAGGTGAGTTCAGAGTCCATCTATGCCACCATCTTGACACTGTCCCATTTGGGCTTTCTAACATCTCTAGGGGGTAGATATTATTGTTTCCATTTTTTCACATGCAGAAACAGAGAAATCGTCCAAGGTCACACGTACATAAGTCGCATTCACCCCAAGCCAGCCTCACTTCCTTCCTCCCATCCTCAGACAATTAATTTCCTGGAGGATAAGGTCAGGTCCTATTTTCCTGGCTCCTTGTGTCCCAGCAGCATCATTCATTTCTCCTGCCGTGTGTGTGTGTGAGTGTGTGTGCATGTGTGTAGGCTGATGGTGTATTGGAGGCGGTCAGTAAAAACATCATTTTATTAATAACAGGACAAGTAGCCAGTGCTGGGCGGCCCTGGACAAAGCCGAATTGCAAAAATCTGCGTAAAGGCCAAAAGGACTTCCTGTGCCACCAGGGGCTAAGTTCGGATGGGAGAAGTCTTATCTCGCATATTTCACATTTCCGTGGAAGGATGTCCCTGTTGTCCTGGAGAAGCATCTCCAGCCCCTTTCAGGAGGGTTGGAAATATCTGCCTACATTTTGGTTGTCACAATGCCTGAGGATGGAACAGTACTGACATTTACTGGGTTAAACATGCTTTAATAATTGGTGAGACTGCCCCATACAACAGAGACTTTGTAACCAGACTCCGTGGGTCTGCCTCTTGGTGAGTGCAGAACCGAAAAGCACAACCAAGGTTGATGTGTGTGAAGAAAAAAGTTTTGGGGGCCAGCTCCATGGCCGAGTGGTTAAGTTTGCGTGCTCCGCTGCAGCGGTCCAGGGTTCGGATCCTGGGCACAGACATGACACCGCTCGTCAGGCCACGTTGAGGCGGTGTCCCACATCCCACAACTGAAGGACCTGCAACTAAGATATACAACTATGTACCGGGGTGGAGGGGTTTTGGGAAATAAAACAGGAAAAAAAAAATTGGCAACAGTTGTTAGCCCTGGTGCCAATCCTTAAAAAAAAAAAAAAAAAGCTTTGCTTGGAAAAAAAAGTTTTATTGCTTGCAGAAGCCGTGGAGAACGTGGGGATGGCTCCTAAAGCAGTGCCCCACCCCCACAAGCTTAGTGCAGGTGGAGATTTTATACACCAGAGTGCAGAGGATTGGTTGCAACTGTGTAACAACTGGGCCTGATGAGGGTGCAGTGGGCAGGCTGTTATGTAACAGGTTCCATGCAACATGCCATTCAGAGCTGGAGCAATTTGCAGGGCTCCTGCTGCAAGTGTGTCAGCTTCACGGTAGGATGGCAACATCTACAAAAATGAGGACATGCTCTTCTGAGAAACAGGACGTTCAGTTTCCTCCTTGTCTGGAAAAACATTCGACAGACTACATTTATTTATGGATCAGATTTTCATTAACCCTTTCCTTGCCTGGTTTCTGGTCACATCTCTTCTCACCTCAAATGCCAGTGGCACCTCCGTTAGAAATCTGGAGTTGGGGTAAAACCTTGATGGCTTTTGTCCCCACCTCCCTGTTATGAGATTGATGCTTCTGAGAGACGAAACTGAGCTTGCATGGCTCAGAGCCTCTCCCTCTTTTTGGATCTGCCTGTCTCCGGAAAGAGTACATTTTGGTCTGACCCCTCCTGCCATGTGATAAAGGGCCTACTGGAGGTAAGTTTATATGGAAGAGAAGCTACTGGCGCCCCCGTCCCCATCTAGTAGTCCCTTCTTTCATAGTTGAAGAAGTTTTAGCTGGACACATGGTTGCACGGAATAAAGACTACATTTCCCAGCCTCCTTTGCAGCAAGTGTGGTCACGTGTCCAGGTTCTCGTCAATGGGATGTGAGCAGAAGTGCAGTTTGGAGGTCATGCCTTTAAAGGAAACGGGCCTCCTTTTCTTGTTTTCCCTTCCCTCAGGCTAGAGTGGGGACATGGTGGGGTGGCATCTTGGGCTGTGGGGACAAGTGCAACACCATAGAAATGGCCCACAATGCGATGGAAGAGCCCAGGCTCCTGACACCCTCCCAGAGCAGAGCTGCGCACCAACTTGGACTGTTGCAAGAGAGAGAAACACATTTCTATACAATTTAAGCTATTGTTATTTTGAATCTGTTACAGGCAGCCAAATTTATTTGCTAAGCTCAGCTGTTTAATTTGGGGGGAGAGGTGATGGCAAACCCACCGGACCACACAGCTCAGCCACGTTCCCTGAGATTGCTTATTCTTCAGGTGATAAAGCCGACCTGTTGCCCTCTCTCTCTCTCTTATTCCTGAGTCTCTCTCTCTCTCATTTGGTTCTGCCTTCAGTTCAGGACAAAGGGTGTTATTCACTGAGATCTTAAATCTCCGTCTGGTTGCTGGTCGGAAAATAGGTGCCAAGGAACCTGAGGTTATATGGACCTTCTTCTGCAAGGCAAGCCCTACCACACAGGGGAAAGACCAGATGTGGGTTTCCCCTGGATGCAGGAAGCTGAAGAGAAAACGTCCCAGGGGTTTTAGATTGTGGATTCATTCGCTCACCATCTGAGACTTCCCTCCTTCTGACGTGCCTTCTGCTTACTGCAGAGGCTAGAAAACTAAAGCCACACTTCCTCACCTTCCTTGGAGCTAGGGTTCTGCCAATCTGGCATTCACGCGATTTGCAACGTGGAAGTGAAATGGCGGCTGTGCTTATAATGCTTCTGCCATTTATTTTGGCGTGCACAGTCACAGAGATGCTGGTGTTTTTTTTCTGAGGCACCACCAGTGACTGGCTTTTTGTGTTTTGGGGGACCTTTATCTGTGTGAATCCAGCAAGCACGGTATGGTTCTGGAGCCAACAACTCCAGTGGTAGCAGCTTTTTGATTCCACACATTTTCCGTGGTGGTTCTGCAGCTTCAGGGGGCCTGATGGAGTCAGCTTCCTTTTGCTTTTGCACCAGAGGGCATGTAACCAAACTCAGTGGGTTCGTCTTTTGGTGAGTGCAGAGCTGAAAAGCAAACAACCAAGGCAGTAGGAGGTGAAGAAAAAGTTTCTTGCTTGCACGAGCAGCGGAGAAGCCTGGAGCCTGCTCCTAAAGCAGCGTCTCCCTGAGCTCAGTGCTGGTGGAGACTTGATACACAAGAGAGCAGAAGATAAAAGGTTTATCTGTGGGGCCGGTCCAGTGGCACAGTGGATAAGTGCACACGTTCTGCTTCAGCGGCCCAGAGTTCGCTGGTTCAGATCCCAGGTGCGGATATGGCACCGCTTAGCAAGCCATACTGTGTTAAGCATCCCACATATAAAGTAGAGGAAGATGGGCACAGATGTTAGCTCAGGGCCAGTCTTCCTCAGCAAAAAAAAAAAAAAAAGAGGAGGATTGGCAGCAGATGTTAGCTCAGGGCTAATCTTCTTTTTCTTCAAAAAAGGTTTATCTGTAACAACAGTGTAACAACTGTGTTCATTTCAGGCACATGCATAGCATGTATATGTGTTATTACATACATCACATGATCTAAAAATGACTGTTTCGACCCTCCAGAGGAGGAGAAGTTAGGATGCTAATGAGTTAAGGTAACTTTAGGACGGCTGGTGCCAGAACATTTTTTTTTGAGGAAGATTAGCCCTCACCTAACATCTGCTGCCAATCCTCCTCTTTTTGCTGAGGAAGGCTGGCCCTGAGCTAACATCCGTGCCCATCTTCCTCTACTTTATATGTGGGACGCCTACCACAGTATGGCGTGCCAAGCGGTGCCATGTCTGCACCTGGGATCCGAACCAGTGAACCCCAGGCCGCTGAAGTGGAACATGTGAACTTAACCACTACACTACCGGCCGTCCCCTGGTGTTGGAACATTTTGCGAAGATCTTCCTGCCAACGTGTGGTTTCTCTGCAAAACAGCAACATCTGCAAAACTGGGGCAATTCCTGCAAAACAGAATACATAGATTCTTTTTGCCTGAAAAACACTTGACAGGTTTTGTTAGTTGTTTATCAGATGCTCAGTAACCCTTTCTTTACCTGGTTCCCTGGTCACAGGCACCCAGGTGTCTTTCCCTGGAATGAGTCTGTCCCCTTCAGCCTCTCGGAATTCGAGTGAATCCAAAGCTAAATCAAATCAGAAGCACAAGCACGTCATAGCATCTGACCCACCCTTGAAACACTTCACAAACGTGAGAGCACCGTAGCATTTCCCAACTGAAAGCAACTTTCTTACCTTGCTGTTTTCAGCTCCAGCCCATGTATCAATAGGAGGGAAAGCATTCATGTCCAGTGACACAACACTATTTGTTTAAATAAAAAGATCTAGCAGAGTCATGGTGGGTTTTTTTTGTTTTTTGTTTTTTGGGTTTTTTTAGCTCTGTGAGGGTGGGAGGAGAAGGAAGTGATAGGGGAAACTCACAAGTCTTTGAACTTTTCAGGATAAGAGAGTGTCAGTGTAGACATTATCACCAGATTATTAGTTAAGACAACTAGTCCAGATTTGGCAGGTGTCATGGACTGAACTGTGCCCCTCCCCACCCCCATTCATATGTTGAAACCCTCGTTCCCAGTGTGACCACATTTGGAGATATGACTGTTAAAGCGGTGATTGAGTTTAAATGTGGTCCTACGAGTGGGGCCCTAATTCAATAGGATTGGTGTCCTTATAAGGAAGTGACACCAGTGATGCACACACACAAGGAAGCGGCCATGGGAGGAGACAGGGAGGTGTCACCCATTTGTTACTGGCAGTTAGCCTAGAGTTTCAAGGCAAAGTCTTGTAATCACTTTTTTTTTTTTAGCGCTAAGAGGAGAACAAAAAAGCAGCTTCAATGTGGTCCAAACCCTCACAATGGAAAAGGAAATCAGAAGAATAGGACTAGGAACAAATAAATATAGAACACGAGGCCTGCAACGATTTGTATCCACCAAGATAAAGAAACAAAGTAGGAGAGAAAAGTAAAAATTTTGGTTTGAGCTGTTCCAGGATTGCTGTGAACTTGGGCCAGGCTTTTGGTCTCAATCACCTGTCACTTTAAACTGCGCTGCATTTGGAGGTTAAAGGTGACTTTCAGCCACTCCGAATCTTGGGAACTGTCCACATCTGTACAATCGCCTCACCTCTCAGAGACGTGCATTTGGTTTTGTCTTCTTGCAACGTTGGGAAGTCTACAAGGGTGCCAGCTCCAGTCTTCAAGTCTTACTGCCAGGCCCCCATCTTCCCCTTAATGCCCATTTCATATTTGAAAAGCTGCTCATGGACGTTCCTCCTTGCCACCTGTGTGCCACCTGCTCCTCACCGCATCCAATGCCTAAGAGCCTGGGCTCTGCTCAGATGGGAAAATAAGCCTCTGAAATATCAGTTTGGGGGCTGCCCGGTGGCATAGTGGTTAAGTTCCCATGCTCCACTTAGGAAGCCCAGGGTTCACTGGTTCATATCCTGGGCTCGGACCTGCAGACCACTCATCAAGCCATGCTGTGGTGGTGTCCCACAAAATAGAGGAAGATGGGCACAGATGTCAGCTCAGTGACAATCTTCCTCAAGCAAAAAGTGGAAGATTGGCAAAGATGTTAGCTCAGGGTCACCAAAAAAAAAAAAAAAAAATCAGTTTAGATGCTTTTGGCTGCAAAAAATGGATAATGCAACTCAAAATGGTTTAAAACTCGACATATATTATCCTACATAGCAGAGATTCCAACAATAGGGCCGTTTCTGGGTTGGTTAACACAGTGGCTCAGTGATAATAACACTGAAGAGCCAGATTCTGTGTCTTCCATGGACCCACAGCAGCATCCGAGGCATAAAAGGGGACCAGCTGTTCCTAGGTCTCTTCAAGAGCGAATAAGATCTTTCCCATCAGCCCCCAGCAGACTTCCTCTCACTCGTCATTGGCCAGAACCACTTCACATGACCATCCCAGGAAATGGGAGCATCGCGATTGGCTCAGCCTTTGGCCAATCAGGATTTGTCTTTCCGAGAGGGCTCCAGTCCTGAAGCCACCACCCAGAGCAGGGGGAAGGCGGCTGTCATACAAGCTGGGGCTCTTCCAGCAAGGAAGGCGGGATGGCATGGATGCCACCACCAGTCTCCCACATATGCCACACCTGAGGCAGGCACCAGTTCTCCAAGTCCCCGCCCCCAGTGCCAGCCTCAGGCTCTTCCTTCTGCATTGGCTCACATTTAAAAGCGGCCCTATGGAAGGGTCCAGCTGGCAAGACCAGGGCCTCCTGCCCAGAGCCATGGGAATGAGCCATCTTGAAAGCAGATCTTCGAGCCCCAGACAAGCCTTTAGTTAACTGCACCCTTGCCCTTGTCTTGCCGGTAACCTCCTGAGAGATGCTGAGCCAGAACTCCCCAGGGAAGCCGCTCCCAAATTCCAGACACACAGAAACTAGGTGCCATCATAACTGTTCTTTTTTTTTTCTTTTGAGGAAGATTAGCCCTGAGCTAACATCTGCTGCCAACTCTCCCCTTTTTGCTGAGGAAGCCTGGCCCTGAGCTAACATCCGTGCCCATCTTCCTCTACTTTATATGTAGGATGCCTGCCTCAGCGTGGCGTGCCAAGCGGTGCCATGTCCACACCCGGGATCGGAACCGGTGAACCCCAGGCTGCCGAAAGCAGAACGTGTGAAATTAACCACTGCGCCCCCATAACTGTTCTTTTAAGCCATGAGTTTTTGGAGTAATTTGTTACACAACAATGGACACACTCCTTCACAGGGACCACGGACAGATTCGATGAGGTCATATATGTAAACACATGTGCTTGATGCGTGGTACACGCTGACTTTAAATGCTGCCTGTTACTATTTTAATTTTTACTGCAGTTTATCAAACTTTCCTCCAATGGTTTAAAATCAATCTCTTTTACAGGTCCCCCTGGGCTGAACTGAGCCACGTGCCAGTCCTTGGAAAGGGGCCATCATTACAGTCTGAAGCAGCACTGAATAATCAAAATATAGTCGAGCCACAGAGCTATTTTTTTTTTTAAGATTTTATTTTTTCCTTTTTCTCCCCAAAGCCCCCCAGTACATAGTTGTATATTCTCCGTTGTGGGTCCTTTTAGTTGTGGCATGTGGGACGCTGCCTCAGCGTGGTTTGATGAGCAGTGCCATGTCCATGCCCAGGATTCAAACCAACGAAACACTGGACCGCCTGCAGCCACGGGGCCAGCCCCACCCCCCCTCCCCGCAGAGCTATTTTTAAATTTTCTAGTAGTTACATTAAAAAGCAAAAAGACAGGATAATAGATTATTTTCACCTGTTTGCCACTGCTTACATAAAATTGATTTCAGGTGGCCATTATTCTGCTGACTCTGGACTGAGTAGTCATTGTAATTGAAGCTATATGTAATTAATATATCTTGAACTCTAAGAATCATTGAAAATTATATCTTGAAACTTGGGTATTATGAATTATTGATTAAAAACACTAGGTGAGAATATAATATTCTTATATATTTGAAGTCACTGATTTTGTGGTCCTTGCCGAAAGTGGATCGTCTTGACACACTATTATTAATAAAAATGACGGGTGCCATACTCATAGAGATTTCTACCAAAGGAATCAATGCTAGAAAACTACAACAACAGCCAAGGTGGACGCTGTTTCCTTAAATTATTCTCCACTGTACAGAGGAAGACAGCGACGCCCTTAGGCAGGGCATTTGAAGGCCTGAATATTCTCACCTCTACCCACATTTCCATTCTGACTTCCCACAGTTTCCGCCAGAGTGTATGGAGGCCTGTACTCCTGTAGGGGAGGAAGGGGGTTTCCTCCACCCTCTCGGTCCTTCTGGCTGGCCTAGGAGTTAAATTGACACGAGACACAATGACAGGAGAAAATCAAACAAAGTTTAATAACGTGCATACATGGGAGAAGCCCAGGAAAACTGAGTGACTGGCCATAACGGCTGAAGCCGCCACCTTAAATACCATCCTCAGCTCAAGACGAAGGAGGATGTTGGGGGTGGTGGTTCGGGACTTCAAAGGAAGAAGGCAATCCACGTGGAGATGAAAAAGCAAATGTTTGGTCAATAAATGTTTGCTGGGCCATCCGTAAACAGTGGGATCCGAGAGAGAGAGAGAGAGAGAGAGAGAGAGAGAGAGAGAGAGAGAGAGAGAACTGTGATAAAATGGCCTTGCCAGGTCCCTCCCTAGAGTTATCTGCCGCACTCAGAGCTATCTATGACGCTAGCTCCTTCCTGGGACAGACCTTCTGTCTTAAATTCTTTTAGGCAGTGACGGAGAAGGTCAGAGTTTCTTTCTGAGTCTTTTGTTTTTAAAATAATCAAGCCAAACAGACACATTTTGGGATTGCCGATTCTGATCCCCGACACTCTATATGCGACCACAACCACAATACCCCAATTATTTAGCAGGCAGCATCCCACTCTTCTTCAAGAGCTGCCCCTGTTCCTCTGCCATCCCTTGGGTACCTGTTGACCACTCTGTGCTCCCAGAGCACTCCGCTGGCCCCTCCTCCATAGCCGTCATCACGTTTGGTTGAGGGACGCTCCCACAGCTACACTGTGCTCCCCGAGAGTAAGGATGCGCCGTGTTCTGTGCATCCAAGGCCCCCGGGAATGGCCCCCAGGAAGCATTGAACACATGTTTAATTCACTGGCGCAGGAGGCACATTGTATGTCAGAGAGAGACCCTCACTCCTGTCTGTGTCGGAACCATCGGCAGAGGTCCGTGAGCATGCAGGTGCCCGGGCTCCATTCCAGACCCACTAAGTCAGGGTCTCGCAGGGGCGGGTCAGGTTTGTGCGTTTGGGGTGCCAGCTCTGCAGATGATCCTGATGTGGGAACAGCTGAGTGTGTAAAAAGATAGGTCAGTATAGACCAGAACTGCCGAGGAAAGGTCATAGAGGAGGGGCCTGCACCAAACTTCGGAGTATTGGGGAAAGGTATATCAGATCAAGTAAAAACAAAAGCAAAAATACAGACATGAAAGTAAAGATGACAGTAAGGAGACCAGTTTTTTGAGTAAAAGGCTTATGGGAGAGTAATCGTCGATAACTGCAGATGAGCACAGCGGGCGAAGATTGTGAAAAGCTGTGCAGATCCAGCAGTCAGCAGAGGGTAGAGATGGGCACATCACTGAATCCTGTTGTTGGTGACACAAATGATCCATAACCGATCTATAAATCAAAATTGGGGTGAGTTTATTATGAGCCAGATATGAGGACCAGCCGAGGCCTTCTTTCCCCAAGGAAGGAAGCCCACCCAAGAAGTGGGGGGTACAGAGCAGTTCTATACCGTCTTGGAATGAAGAGCAGACACCACATATGACAAAAATGTCCCTTTTACAACAATCACGAGATGCTTAGCTGGAAAAACACGTCAGGGGTCACAAGGGGAGCACAGCACGTGGCTAATTAATCCTTAGTTTCCAGGGAGAGATGTGTATCCTTAAAGAAATGCTGATACGGGGGTAAGTTACATCTCTCTTTAAGGGCATCATCCTTGGCTTTGGGACATTGTAAATGTTTAAAGCAGAGGTACAATGTGTGCTCAACAGGCCACGTCAGGCCGTTTTGAGGAAACAAGGTCAGGCCCAATTAGTTTTACACCAAACGGCTCCCTCATAGACTCCGATATATCCTATTGCTTGTCATTTATTTATCATTGTCCTGGCAGCGAACGCTCAAGAAGAGCCTAGCTTGCTTATGAAAAAGAATGAGGAAGGCCTCATTCGTAAGAAAATATTTCTCTGAAGTCTTTCTTCGGAAATTTACCAATGAAAGAATCAGAATTTGAGAGCTAGAAATACACGTTTATCCTTTCCCCTTAAGTTGAATTCTGCAGAAAACGATTCTCTGTTGGAAAAAAGCAACGGTTCCATGGTTAAATAAATTTGGGGATTAAAAAAGCAAAAAGAAACAGGTAAAATTAATTTTAATAATGTATTTTATTTAACCCAGTATATCCAAAATATTGACATTTCAACATGTATTCAGTATAAAAAATCGCTAATGAGATGCTTTATATTCTTTGTTCTTTTTTTGGTGAGGAAGATTGGCCCTGAGCTAACATCTGTGCCAATATTGCTCTATTTTATGTGGGATGCCACCACGGCATGGCTTAAAGAGCGGTGCTAGGTCCATGCCCGGGATCCACACCTGTGAACCCTGGGCTGCCAAAGTGGAGCACGTGAACTTAACCACCATGCCACCGGGCTGGCCCTATATTCTTTTTTCATACAAAGTCCTCCAAATCCAGTGTGTGTTTCACACTTATAGCATGTCTCAAAGTGGACCAACTGCATTTCGAGTGCTCACTAGCCCCATGTGTCTAGTGGCCACTGTTGTGGACACTGAATTGTGCACAGTAAAGCAAGATCAGAGAGGTTTGGGTCTCACTGAAAGGCACACAGCAGGGCCCAGCTCTGTGTTCTTCTCAGCCCCTGGTTTTGGGGCCTGACCTACAGCGTGCTCTGAGCCAATGCCTCTCAAATTCTAGAGCATTTGAGAATCACCTGGAAAGCTTGTTACAGTGAGGGTCCCAGCCCTATAGCATCAGAATCCCCATGACTCTGGTACATGTCTCCGGGGCCCACCTGGGGGACCACTGCTCCCACACGCTGGAATCACTTGGGGAGCTTGTCAGAATCCCAGGGTCAGGCTACACCCCAGCCCAACTGAATCCTACTCTAAAGCTGGACCAGGATGTGGGTCCACCTTTAAAAATCAGCTTCATGGAAGTGTAATTCTCATCCATGAAAATTCACCCCTTTTAAGTGTAAACTTTGGTATATTTTGACCCATGTAACCACCACTACAGTCAAGAGATAGGCCATTTTCATAACCCCCAAAGATTGCTTTGTGCCCCTCTGCAGTTAATGCCCCTACCCCAGGCAACCCCTGATCGGCCTTAAAAAAAAAAAGAAAAAAGAAAAGATTAGTTTCATCTCTCTTAGTCTTTCTCATCAATGGAATCACAGTGAATGCGCTCTTTTGGGAACATTTTGAGCACCCATTTCACCCAGCATAATGTTTGTTTTCTTTTTTTGAGGAAGATTGGCCCTGAGCTAACATCTGTGCCCATCTTCCTCTCCAGCATAATGTTGCTGGCCAGACCCCTACACAGTGTGGCCAAGGGACCATTTAGAGCTGAGAGTTCCGGATGCGCTGCCCGGCCTGTGGCGCCCCCGGCTTTTCTCCCAGAGGCTCAGAGAGGCCTCCGGCTGGTCTCCTTGTCCTTCCGTCTCCAGCCCATCCTCCACTTGCCCCCAAATTCTTCCAGCTCCTTGGCCATGACCCCGTCATTCGGGCTGTAACAGTACAAGCCGTCGGGATTGTTCCACTCCATCCTGCTCTGCCTTGCCGTGCCGTTCCCTGGCAGCCGATGCAGGGGGGATATACCCCCTCAATCTAGTTCTTAACCCCTCTTGTCATCCCGTGAGGGTGTGGGCCAGGACGCCCATGCCAGGCCCACCGTGGTTGGATGCAGGCTCTGTGAGTGGCGCCCCCCGGTGGTGGAGGTGTGTAATTGGGTGAGGACCGTGGTGGCATGGATGCTCATTTAGACAGGGGTGGGGGCTGGGCCTTTGGCCTCTGGGGGGTGTAGGACATCAGGGCCTCACCCCATTTACAGCTCCTGGGGATCACCGGTGAGCACGCGCTGTGGCCACCACATGGGGAGAATATTGATTAGTGGTGCCTCCCAGCTGGGCAGGGACCTTGGCCTGGGCTGGGCTGGGATGGTTTCCTCTCTTGAGAAGAAGGCTGGACTCTAACAGGAGATTCACAACTCCCTGACCACGTACCTGCTCCCCGGGCCACCACCCGTCCCAGGTGAGCTCCATCCACTGGCCCACTGTTGATAGTCTCTTTTTGGCGGAATCACTTCTCCAAACGTGTTTTCAGGAAAGTTCTCTGTTCAGAGGCCTCAGGGACTGAAGGCTCAGGACGCCCTCCGCCTCTGCAGAAGGGACAAGATTTTGGGAGAGCGTCCTTTGATATCCTTGCCACTTTCTTCCTTTGTAAAAACCTTGATTTTTCAATGGACACATTGGAGCACAGCAAAAGTGACATTGTCTATGTTCCTCTGAACCCACCTCTGAAGACATGTGGCCATGGGACTGCATTTCGGCCAATAGGTAAAATAGAAGCGTAGTTTGGGACTTGCAGGCATTGGCCTTAAAGAGAGTTTTTCTAACAGCTTCTTCCTTTTCACTACTGACTGGAATGCGGGTGTGACAGCTGGAGCTCCAGCAGCCATCTTGGATCACAAGTTATGTACTGAAGATGACAGAGCGATATGAACAAGGAAGCTGGGTGCCCATGATTATGAAGCTGCCACGTTAGCCCTCCATTTATGTAGAAGTAAATTAAACTTTCGTCTTGTTCAGGCCACTTGATTTTGGGTTTTTCTGCTACTTGCCGCTGAACCTAGTCTTGACAAAATGCTCTCTCAGGGACACCCAGAACCACAGGCTCAAACCGCCGCGGGGATTTTTCTCTCTCTCTCTTTCATACCTGCCTCTCTCTGTGCCCTGGACTCGTTCTTCTCCTTTCTTACAGACCAGCTGTCTCCGCAGAGGCCAGAACATGGCTGCTCGTGGCCCCCAAGTCCTCTGCTCACAGATTGGCCACTCAGAGGGACACAGAGTCCCCCAGTCTCCCAGGACTATGAATCCTGAGCGAGCACAGATGCAGCTCCTCCTTTCAGCAGGGCCAGGGGTGTCGGGGAGGATGCTGACCCAGAGGCTCTGGCCACCGGGAGGGTCTGAGTCCCCTGACCGGCAACCTGCAGGACCACGCCCACCGTGACCTCCAGCGTCTCTCTCTGACCGCCCATTCCTTTTTTGCCCGTATCCGTGGTTCTGATTGTCCCCACCGGAACAATAGCTCCCCCATTAGAATCTGGGGTTCCCGGGCAAACTGAACAATGTGAGGAAATGCTGGTGACACCATATGGCCTGGAATAAAAGCACGACGAAACTGTTTGTTCCTGAAGCCACTGAGCTCAGCTGCTCCGTCAGGGTCAGTGATCTGAAGGGAATTAAGGCGGAGGGTGGAGCCTGCGAGCTTGGGGAGGAGATGCTCCAGGCCCGGCAGCAGTGTAGCCTGGAGGTCAAGGGCACGGCTGCTGGAGCAAGTCTGCCCGGGGGCAATGCCTTCACGCTAGCCTCTGGGGGCCATCGGGCAGGCTATTGCTCTGTGTGCCCGCAATCTCTGTAAAATGGGGGTAACAATACCGTCTACCTCGTTAGGTGGCTGCAAGGGTTAACGCTCCTAGATCCGCGCCCAGTGGGTGCTGAGTGCTCAGTTTGGGGAGCTCCTGTGGCACAGCCATCAAAGCGATTGACATGCGGCATCGCGTCTGTCTGCCTGGGTTGGAGCCCCAGACTCTCCACATGCTGGTGGCTGTGGCTTTGAGCAAAGCACCTCTCTGAGTCTCCGTTTTTTCCCAGTCGAACTTGGTGAATACTCAGGAACGCCAGCTCGTGGTTCAGCCGTTCGTGGCTTGAAATCGGCTGGCCGTGGTGGGAGTATTCACACCACAGAAACGGACAAATCAAGGCTTTTGTTTTGCTTTCAGACAGCTGGTTTACCGGCCAGCCATGGCACCCTGCTCCATGTTTCCGGGCGTCCTTTCTTCCTCATCTTACTCTGAGACCCAGAACAATCCATCCAGCTGTCTCCTGCGTGTCACCATCGCCACACGCAGACCCGCAGTCCCCTCAAGCCCTCACGTGGGAACTCAGCTTGGTCACCTCCACTCTGCCCTGCCCCCAGGCCCTCCACGGTGGCCCCCGTCTCTGCCGTTCCCCGTGTCACCCTCCGCGCTCCCCACCCCTTGGAGCCATCCCCAGCTCCTCTCACAGTCCCATTCAGTCTGTCAACAAATCCTGTTAGCTCCCCCTGCAGAGTGTTTCCAGAATCCCCCATCACCACCGCTCCCAATCCCCAGTCCCCAAGCAAACTGCTGGTCATCTCTCTGTCACTGCAGGTTCGTTTGCATTTTCTCGCCTCTTACATAAACTGAATCACACAGCCCGTGCTCCTGACTTTTGTCTGGCTTCTTTGACTCAGCATAATTATTTGGAGATTTATCCACGTTGTTGCATGATCAGTGTTATCGAGCCCTAAGGGACCGGTGGTGACCCCAAAGTGGGTCCTTTGGCCTGGAGCCACTCGCGCTAATAGAAGGAGACGGGTTTCAGCAGAGCAGAAACTTCATCCGTTGATCAAGGAATGGAGAAGGCAAGAGCACGTGCTCCCAAACACCTTCTCCCCGAGGGGAAAGCGAGCAGGGTTCTTGTGGGACGTGAAGGGGAGGGATCTAGGGGGCCAGCTGAGTGGCACAGAGGTTAAGTTTGCACGTTCTGGTTCGGTGGCCTCGGGTTCACCGGTTTGGATCCCGGGTGCAGACATGACACCACTTGGCAAGCCATGCTGTGGTAGGCGTCCCACGTATAAAGTAGAGGAAGATGGGCACGGATGTTAGCTCAGGGCCAGTCTTCCTCAGCAAAAAAAAAAAAGAGGAGGATTGGCAGCAGATGTTAGCCCAGGGCTAACCTTCCTCAAAAAAAAACAAAACAAAGGGGAGGGGTCTCTGTGTCATTGCTGGGGACGGCGGCATTTGGGGCATGTGCAGATCTTTCTTTCTTGCCCAGGCACCCCATCACCATCTCGGACCTTTGTGGTTTGGACCGGTTATCCGGTTTGGCCATGTGCCCATGTTCTGCCTTGGTTCCTGGAAGCAAGCACACCTGAAAACCAAAGCTTAGATGTGGGAAATGTTGTAGGGACTTCTCGGGGTGACATCATCCCTCCTCTGACTCCGTGTGTCCCCTCATTCTGGAGGAGCCATGGATGAAGGTCGTCTCCCCTAACCACTTGCAGTGACTGAGGGACGGCGTCCCAGGGGCCCACAGAGGAGCAGAGCTGACCCCTGGCAGCTTTCAGGGACGTTTGCTTGTCACCAGGTGGGACCCCCAACCTCTCATAGCCCATTTGGAACTGAGTAGATTCTAGTCTTTTGCAAAGAAAGGAACCCAGGCTGTTTAGAATGTGAAGTCCAAAGAGGAGAAGAAGCAGAGTAGCCAGCAGAGACCCCCCCCCGCCCCCAAGCCATAGAAGCCAGGTGAGGCTCGGAAGAGCCTGCTGGACCCCACTCCTCATCTACTTTGTTAGGTCTGGTTGGCTTTTTTTTTTGTTTTGAGGAAGATTAGACCTGAGCTAACTGCTGCCAATCCTCCTCCTTTTGCTGAGGAAGACTGGCCCTGAGCTAACATCCATGCTCATCTTCCTCTACTTTATACGTGGGATGCCTACCACAGCATGGCTTGCCAAGCAGTGCCATGTCTGCACCTGGGATCCAGGCCGGTGAACCCTGGGCCACCAAAGTGGAATGTGTGCACTTAACTGCTGTGCCACCTGGCCTGTGGTTGGCCTTTTTTATTTAACCAGTTAGCCTCTTTTTGTAGCCTGCTGGAGCTGTAGATACAGGCCCTCCAGGAGGAGCACGGGCCGGGGGAGGATGAGGACAGGAGAGGGAGTCCCACCATCTCCCTGGGGTGGGCCGCCAGCCCACCAGTGACTTCTCTTTGTGTCTCCGGAATGAGAGCTTCAGGTCTGAGAGGGGCTCACAGGAGAAGTCAGGATGCCTGGAGTTTCCAAGTTTTCTGGTCCGGGGTCCTCTTGACCCGGGTGTGGTGCACCCAAGGGGTGACCCTCTGTGCTTTCAGGACACAGCGAGTGGTTAGAACGACCAAATGAGGCCCATGCCACTTCGGAGGAAGCTGGTCTTGTGGACGTCCCCCAGCGACATCAGGAGCTCATCCCTTTGTATGGATTCCCCACAATTTGTTTATCCACTCCCCGGTGGATGGGCACCTAGGTTGTTCCAGTTTTGAGAAACTAGGAGCACCCTGGTCTGAGCACTGTCCCCTGGGGTCTGGGACCACTTCTCCCTGTTCTCCCTGTTCTGGGCCTCAATCTTTGCCCCGCACGTAGCCACCAGGATTCCATTAAAACCTAAACCCCATCTTGTCCCTTCTCTTCTCTGTCTGAGCAGAGCAAAGGCCAGAGTCCTCAGCACACTCACAAATTCACACGCCCTTCCCCATTAGCTTTGTGCCCTCGCCTCCCACGCTCTCCCCACACGCATTCTCCGCCAGCCGCTCTGTGTTGCAGCTGTTTGTCCCTTGACCATGCCGGGCCACGCCCCAGCTCAGGGTGGACCCCAGATCCGGCCTCTGACCCAGATCTGCGCTCGGCTCCTTCTCTCACCTCTGTGAAGGAATAAGCTCCAGCATCTCCTCGGACAGCCCTCCTGGACCTCCCAGCCGTGCACAGCCCTGCTCAGTCCCCAGAGGCCGCCCGTGTCCTCTCCCGTGGATGCTGGTTGCCAGGCTCCCAGGACCTCTCCCAAAACCATCCCCCGGCACCTAGTTGCTCCTTCCTCTGTGTTCCCCACTGTTAATACTCCCATTAAGGCTTGCTTGTCACACTGTGAAAAGACAAACTTCAAAGCTGCCTTCAGGGGCTGGCCCGGTGGTGCAGCGGTTAAGTTCGCACAATCGGCTTCGGCGGCCCAGGGTACGCCAGTTCAGATTCTGGGTGCAGACATGGCACCACTTGGCAAGCCATGCTGTGGTAGGCGTCCCACACATAAAGTGGAGGAAGATGGGCATGGGTGTTAGCTCAGGGCCAGTCTTCCTCAGCAAAAAGAGGAGGATTGGCAGATGTTAGCTCAGGGCTAGTCTTCCTCAAAAAAAAAAAAAGCTGCCTTCCAGGCAATCAGGCCTGTGGAATCCACGCACATTCTTCAGAGGCTCAGACGTCAACGTTCTGGGCCTCTGTCTCCGTTCTCCCTCCCGTGTCTCCACCTGGGGCGGATCACTTTGTCCGCACGAACTCGCTTCTTCCTCCAAGGAGCCATGATGATAAGTCTGACCCTGCCGTGTGGGGGGGACTCAGGGATGCAAGGCACATAAATTCCCTGGCACGGAGAAGAAACTCGATAAAAGTTGGTTCCCTCCATGCCGGGGGACGTCCCGATGTGTCAGGCCTGGGGTTTCCGCTTGGGGAATTTGTGGTCCAGTAAAGAGAGAAGAGTAATGCTGTCGGGGCCAGAAGGGAGAGGAAAATGGGGAGTCCCAACAGCCGGCTGCTTCCTGCTTGGGGCGGAAAGGTGGGTCTTCCATCATTCATTCATTTCTTCATTCATTCATTCGCCATTCAACCGTGAAGTTTCAGCTGACTTTCAGTTGGCAGGAGTGGGTGGGGAGTGTGGAAGGGGAGGGAGAGAGATCCTGGTGGGGGGAACTGAGTGGGCAAAGGGTCAGTGTCGGGGGGCGGGGGCCACATGTGCAGACGAAATCAGGCGGCTCTCCATGAGGAGTTCTGACTTCGCAGCCAAAAGGCAGAACTCATTCTTCTGCTTAAAACCCTTCAGTGGTTTGTCTTTGACACTGAATCAGAGTCAGGTCGCTCCATCCCTGTGTGGCTTCTGAGATCCCACGATCCTTGCTCCTTCCACACCACCCCAGGACTCGGAGCGCCAGACCGCCGCGCTGCCTGCATTTCTCTCAGACAGACTCTCTTCCTTCCCGACCCTCCGTGTCTCCCTCGAATGTCACTCCCACCTCACAGCTTGGCTTCAGCCGCAGCCTCCTCTGTTCCACCCCTGTCCCAGCTCTGGGTGGGCGAGTTTTCTTACCTCCGACCCCCTTGGACTGGCAGAGCCTTGGGGGTGGGGCTTTGGGGGTGGGGCTGTACCCCAGACGTGCCAAGGGATGTCACAGGAGAAAAGGGGCTGACGTGGACCCAAAGAAATGAGTCTGCGTCCTTGGAGGTCTGTGGTGCCTTTGACCAGAGAAGAGCCAGCCAGTTTCCACTCATGTTACACCTGTCGGCGCTAATATGAAAAGAAGGCAGCTGTGCAATCCCCCTGCGTCCCCAGGCCCACCTGGCCCTCCGCAGAAGGGTCAGCGCTTCCACCACTGGGCGCTCTGGACTGGCGCCCTGATGCCGGCTTGGAGAGCTCCCGGCAAACCAGTGCGTGTTGCTGGGCCCACACGGTGTTTGAAAAATACCTTCAATGAGTCCCTGACATTTACAAATGTAAAGATTGTGCAGAAAAGTTCAGAGTTCCAAATCCTCTTGAAAAACAGCGAGACAGGCTGTGCTGGCCCACGTCTCTGCAGGACGGCGGTGCGCTGGTCTTCGGCATGTGCTCCTCCTTCCCTCTCTGTGCTGGGTTGGTGAGGTCCTCGGCCTCTGGCTTCGGGCTGGGCATCTTTGAGAGATTGGAAGGAGAGAGAAGAGTGACGTCCAAGTATTTGTTTCCCAACATCCTCCCGGCCCAGGCCGTGCTGCTGTGCCGACAGCCACAGCTCCTATTGGGCAGCATGTCCTACACCCGCAGCCTTGGTTCTGGCTCTTTCTGGCTTCTGGCACCATCCTGCCTTCCTCGTCCTTCAGGTCAACTAGTGGGAGTGGCCCCTTAGCTGTCAGTCCCCGAGAGCCACCCCCTCCGCTAGTGGCTTTTTTAACCCTGCCCACGCCTCCATAAGCCATTCAATGCTTTTCAGATAAAGTCTTTGTGCTGGCCATCTGTTTCCTGCCAGGATGCTGACTAACCCCTCCCCACGCACACACAAACCTACCCTCTCTGGGCCTCCCCCACCCTCACTCCGTTTGATGTTATTTTTAAAGCATAATCCAGATCCGGAAATATGCACCCATCCTAAGTGTAAAGCTTGACGGATTTTCACAAACTGCACACCTCTGTTTAACCGGGACCCAGATCGAATTCAGAACATTCTCCCGCGGGGGTCCAGGGCGGGCAACTCCAAAATGTCCCGCAAGGGCACGTTGACTGTTTTGAGTGAAAGTTACTTGAGAAGCAAAGAGGGCATTCTGAGCCTCCTGTCTCCATTCCCCTGAAAGCGGGAAAGGAATCTCTGCTACGACAGGTGCCCTCCTTTCATCCTCCTCACCAGACCTGGGGATTCAGCCCCGAGAAGCGGCGTCAACAAACCTTGCTAATTCACTGCCTGGAGCCTAAACTCTGCTTAAATTCCTCACTGTTTATGTAGCTCAAATCTCTTTGTCCCATCATTCCTCACAAACTTACCGTTTCTTTGCATAAAAGATGTATACACTGCCTGCTTTGTTCACTCACCCAGCATCATGTCTCTGTGATCTCCAGTATGTATGTATTAAACTGGGGTTTTCTCCTGTTCATCTGGTCTCGTGTCAGTTTTATCATTAGTCCAGCCATTGAAACACAAGAAGGATAGAAAGGGGGATTTTCCCCACCCTGATGCTCCCAATGCCCCAGCTCCCTCGTGCCCCCTCCCAGTCATTGTCCCCCAAAGGTAACCGCCATCATAACCGCTAGTTGCACGGGTTCACTCTGCCTGCATTTGCACTTTATATATGTGATCTATATAGGTATAAAGTGGAATATATATATTCCACTATATATATAAGTGGAATCCTGTGTTGTACACTCTTGGGTCCGACTCCTCTCTCTCCACCTTAGGTTTGCAAGCCTCAGTGGTTGCCTGAATTACGTCGCTGGACCACACGAAGTCGCTGAGATTCAACCCCCTTTTGATTCACACAAATAGCACTTCATAGCTTCCACCGAATAGAGTGTTCTTTCTCATCCCGTGTAGAATGTCGTCATCCAAATAGACCGGGATGTGTTTATCCCATCTATTCAGATGGGCATTTGCATTGTGTCATCGCATTTCTGCTGTGCTTTCCTCGCAGCAGATGTAAGACGAAAGTGAAATGTTTCTTGAAGCTGTCGACAGAGAGAGAGTGAGAGAGAGTGTGGAAATAGACCGTGGAGCCAGGGGGCTGTGCGTGTTGTGAAAAAGCGGGAGGGAGCGTGCTTCCTTGTGGAAGTGAGGAATAAGCCATGACCTGATGCACTCTGCAGCCTGGGACCCGCTGTCGCCCTGGTTGGACAATGGGTTTGCGATCTCTGCTTCTCGGACATTCACACGCTCCTTGCCGCAGGGACCGCCAACAGCGGGAAGATCCAACTCACACTCTTTCTGCGGATCAGAGGACCGCGTGGGGCACGGCTGTCGTGTAGTGGGTGCCGCTTCCCTCGGAGCCCCTGTTCTGGGCTGCCCAAGGCTCCCTGCTGCGTCCCTCTCCAGGAGTGACCCTCCTCCCGGGGGAACGCCTCACCCAGAGTCACAAGCTCCTCCCTGGTGGCCAGCGATCGATGCACCCGTGCAGGGACCCAAAGGCCCACCCCTGCATTGGTTCCCCCGGGCTCCCATAACAAGTACCACCAGCTGAATGGTTTAAGCAACAGAAATTTATTTTCTCAATTCTGGAGGCTAGAAGTCTGAAATCGAGGCGTCAGTAGGGTTGTGTCAATGCGAATAATCCATAATCAATCTATAAATCAAAATTGGGGTGAGTTTATTATGAGTCATGTTTGAGGACTATAGCGCGGGGCCTTCCTTCTCCAAGGAAGGAAGGGCACCAAAGAACTGGGGTGTTCAGGCCGGCCCGGTGGCACAGTGGTTAAGTGCACACATCCCGCTTCGGCAGCCTAGGGTTCAATGGTTCGGATCCCGGGTGTGGACATGGCACCGCTTGGCATGCCATGCTGTGGTAGGCGTCCCACATATAAAGTAGAGGAAGATGGGCACGGATGTTAGCTCAGGGCCAGTCTTCCTCAGTGAAAAGAGGAGGATTGGCAGCAGTTAGCTCAGGGCTAATCTTCCAAAAAAAAAAAAAAAAGAATTAGGGTATACAGATTGGTTATATATTGTCTTGGAACAAAGAGCATACGTCACATATGATGGGAATGTCCCTTTTACAATAGTCATGAGATGCTTTGCTGGCACAGCAGATCAGTAATTAATCCTCAGGTTTTAGGAAGAGATGCTTATCCTTAAGGGAATGCCGATATGGGAGAAGCTACATCCTTAAGGGCATCGTTTTTGTCTTTGGGACATTGTAAATGTTTAAAGTAGGTGTAAAATGTACACACAACAGGCCATCTCAGGACCTTCTGGAAAAGCAAGGTCAGGTTGAATTAGTTTTAAACCAAATGGCTTCCTTGTATGCTCAGGTATTTCCTATCGCTTTTCATTTATTTATTGGTGGGTTCCTTCTGTGGATTATGAGGGACAGTCTGTTCCAGGCTTCTGCCCGAGCTTCTGGTCCCTCAGGCGTCTTCCCTCTGTGCGTATCTGTCTCGGTGTCCAAATTTCCCCCTTTCATAAGGACACAGTCATATGGGCTTAGGGCCCATCCTACTGATGCCATCTGAACTCGATTATCTGCAAAGACCCTATTTCCAAATAAGGTCACGTCCACAGGTCCTGGGACTTAGGAATTCACCATCTTTTGGGGGACACAGTTCAATCCATAATAACCCCTTTGCCTCAGTTTGGTCCAGGCCAATCTCAGAGCTCCCCATGGGGTCTTAGAGTCGACCAAGGCCTCACGTCCTGTCCCACAGCAGGTCAGCCTCTCCCTTCGCCCGGTCCTGCCTTCCGTGCCACCGCACAGACATCGTTCTGACAGCACTCCCAGGCGAACCTCCTCCGTGCAACTGCCTGTCTCGGAGTCTCTTTCCAGGGACCCTAAGACACTGGGCAAACACAGGGACACAGAAGCTCCCAGAACCAGCTTTGCTCAGAGTGAAGGCTGGTGACGTCCTCCAAAAGGGCCACTGGCTTTGGCACACACATTGTGACCACAGTCTGCGCCATGCCCTGCTCCTGTAGCAGAGCAGCAAAGACCTCGTGCTGCATGGCCAGGGTTCAAATTCCGGTCTTGCCATCCACTGGCTGTGTGATCTTGTGAAATTGCTGAACCTCTCTGGGCTCCAGTTTCTTCGTGTCTAATGGGGATAAGACACATACCTTCGTCCTAGGACTGATGCGAGGATTAAGTGAATTAATCCCATAAAGCTCTTATAACTGTGCCTGGTACACAGTAAGCACTCAATGTGTGTTTGCTTTCATTATCCCAGGTTTCATTATCCCAACCCCTCAACACTCCCAAAGGAGGCAGGCACTGGGTCCTGAATTTCTGCTCCTAAGTCTTAGTCCTCGTCTCCTAATGGCCAGCTTACCTTAAATTCAACCCCTCTGGGATGTGTTTGCATCTGCCAGAGTGTCAGAAAGTTTCATATTACATTTAATTGACCATGAAACTTAAACTTAATTTTTGTTTTAGATAGAAAAGGTGCTTAGGCAAATTGCCTCAGAGGTCCACAAAGTCTTGCAAAGTGGATGAAACAGAACAAGAGAGGCACAGGTGTACAAAAGAATGTCATCCTTTGCAAGAGGCTGCAAATTTGAAAAGCAAATTGATTGCAAATGCAAAAGTAAATCCAAGTGCCTTTCACATTGTTGTTTTTTGTTTTTGTTTTTGCTTTTTTTTTTTTGCTGAGGAAGATTGTTGCTGAATTAACATCAGTGCCAATCTTCCTCTGTTTTGCATGTGGGATGCCACCACAGCAGGGCTGATGAGTGGTGTAGGTCTGTGCTGAGGATCTGAACCTGTGAACCCAGTCTGGTAAAGCAGAGTGCACCAAACTGAACCACTACGCCCCTGGAATGGCCCCCTTGCTTGTTTTTTTTTTTTCAGTAATGACTTTCTCTTTTGAAATAGTTTGACTCAAAAGAACTTGCAAAAATAGGACCAAGGACTGGCCCAATGGCATAGTGGTTATGTTCACATGCTCCAATTTGCTGGCCTGGGATTCTGCAGGTTTGGATCCCAGGTGCAGACCTACACACCGCTCATCAAGCCATGCGGTGACGGCATCCCACATACACAATAGAAGAAGATGGGCACAGATGTTAGCTCAGGGACCATCTTCCTCAAGTAAAAAGAGGAAGATTGGCAACAGATGTTAACTCAGGGCCAATCTTCTTCACAAAAAAAAAAAAAAAAAAGGACTGAGAGCGTCTGTGTATTTTCTTTGCCCTGTTTGAGATTTTTACTCACAACACCTCTGAAAACAAATATATAAGTTTCTTTTCTCACCCCAACAACCCATTCTCTGATTCTCTGACACCAACTGGTGTGTCCTCCAATTCAATTCACTTCTGACACTAACTACCCGGAGTCAGCGTCAGACGCCAGTTGCAAGTGTTGGGTCCTGAGGCTCCTCCCACTTGTGTCTGACTTGGCTACAAAGTTGGGGGGGGTTCCCACAATCCCTCCCCCTCTTCAATAATGTGCAAGAATGGTTCCCAAGACTCAGGGAAGAAGCTGACCTGCGTTTTCTGGTTTATCACAAAGGATACAACTCAGAACAGCTGACAGAAGAGATGCATAGGGCAAGGTGCACGGGGCTTCCATCGCCCTCTCGGGGGGGCACTACCCTCCCAGCACCTCGGGATGTTCACCAGCCCCAAGCTCTCTGAACCTTCTTGCTTAGGGTTTCTCTAGAGGCTTCCCTACACAGTCAGGCTGGATTAATTCCTTGACCATCGGTGATTGTTTCAACCTCCAGCCGTCTCCCCTCCCCAGAGCTCTAGGGTGGGGTGAAGCTGAAAGCCCCAGCCCGCTAATCATGGCCTCCCATCCAGAAGCTACCTGGGCGCCCCAGTCCACTGTCACCTCATTTGCATACAAGAGACTCTTATCACATGGGAAATTCCAGGGGTTTTAGGAGCCGAGTGCCAGGAACCCGGCTCAAAGGCCAAAGTTTAGTTTTGATTAGACCGCACCCAGCTTTCCCGGGCGCGAGTATTTTACATAAGCTGAGTGCCTTGTCAATATTAGGAAACTGACGTTGGGACAATACTGTTAATTCAGGCACAGACCTTATCACATTGTTTTTAAAAAGTGTTTGAAGTGCCTAGAAAAACACGAAACACAAAAGAACAAAAAACCCCTTTCAAGAGGGGGTGAACTGTAGGTCAACCACATAGAGGGGCTGGATCTTCCACGGTCCATCCGGAGGGTGCCGGCTTTAGGCAAATTCCCTGGCAGTGGCCAGCTGCGAGACCGTAGACTGAGTGCCAGATGGATGCGGTGTCTGATTGTGACATGCCAGACCCCTGGGTCCAGTCCATCTGTGCCCCCCTCACTTGCCTCTGAGAAATTCGGGAACATTTTGTCCCCAAATTGAGACTGGAGCCCACTGTGTGTCCTGCATCTCTGCCTGCTGGAGAAATGGATAGACAGCTGGGACGAGTTGCTCTGCAGACAGACTCCGGCTGGCCCCGCTGGGTGTGGGCTGTTGGTGCCTTGGTGCTAATCGGCTCCCACTAGGGAGTCAATCGCATTGCCTCAGATTAACTGGTTTATGGTTTGTTTCTCAGATGTGCCAGGTTATTTCTCTCTTTTTTTTTTTTTGAGGAAGATTAGCCCTGAGCTAACTGCTGCCAATTCTCCTCTTTTTGCTGAGGAAGACTGGCCCTGAGCTAACATCCATGCCCATCTTCCTCTACTTTATATGTGGGATGTGTAGACGAAAATAATCCATAACCAATCTATAAATGAAAATTTGGGAGAGTTTATTCTGAGTTGAAATCTGAGGACCATGGCCCGGGGCCTTTGTTCCTGAAGGAAGAAAGGGCACCAAGGAAGTGGGGTGCACAGAGTGGTTATATACCCCCACACAGGGTCTTTCACATATGATTGAAATGTCCCTCCCACAATAGTCACAAGATTGCCCTGTCAGCACAGCCCTTGATGGACACAGCAGGTAGTGGGTCTGCTCTCTCAGAGGGCGTAGCAGGAAGCAAGTCTATTGTCTCTAGCTGGGTGGTCACAAGTGAGCGCAGCAATCAGTTCCTAGCCTAAGGGAAGATGCTTAATCCTTAAGGAGATGCCACCATTGGGAGGGGGAGGAAAGTTGCACCTTTATCTCAAGGGCCTTTGTTCTTGCCGCAGGGAATATCTAAAGCAGATACACAATGCACGCTCCACGGCCACGGTCAGGCCGAGTTAGGTTTACACCAAATGACTTCCTCATATTCTCCAATATATCCTATTGCTTGTCATTTTTATTTGTCAGATGCCTATCACAGCATGGCTTCACAAGCAGTGCCGCGTCCGCACCCGGGATCCGAACCAGCGAATCCCAGGCCACCGAGAAGCGGAATGTGCAAACTTAACCTCTGCACCACCGGGCCGGGCCCCTGGTTATTTCTGATTAACGTCTCCAGCCTGAAGACGTCCTCAGACGATGGGACTCACAAATTCAACAGTGCCCCTGATGAGAATGTGGTTTGATGTCGGTGGAAACAAGCAGGGCCGTGCCTGTCTGCTCTCCGCCCTCCTCTCCCCATCACCTTTGTTACCGCACAAAGCTGCGGCTCTCCCATCCAATGTTCGTAAAAAAGCCCATTAATTACGTCGTCAGCTTTTGCGAAAAGGAAACAGCTTTATTGCAACATCGATCTGCAAGGAGATGGGAGGCACGTGCTCTTAGATCTGTCTCCGTGATCCAGGACTTGGGGCAAAATGTATGGGATGCAGAGCAGGGTGGTCTAAAGTGTGGGGACAGATGACTGGAGGTGAGGAGAGGTGAGGGCATTCATGATCTGCGCAGGTGGAGTCGAGCTTCGTGGTTCTTCACAGGACGCATGTTCACAAAATGGCATTACTGTGATCCAAGGATGGAGTTTTAGCTCCTTGACCTCAAAAAGGCCACTTATGTGGCATTTGCGCAGGCCCAGTTGATGGGTTGGTGGTCTCAATTGGGCTGAACTGGACAAGGGGTCTCAGTTCCTGAAAAACTACTCTTCGTTACTCTGCTGATGAGATGGGGTCAATTGAACTGGTCCTGGAGGGCCCACGGTTACACCATTGCTGCCGAACCTGAAGTGAGTTTGCTCACCTGTTGTGCAGCAAGCCGATCTCTGACACCGGGGGTGGTGGAAGAAAGTAGGAATTTTATTATTGCACAGCACTGACCACAGAGAGAGGGAAGCTAACGCTGAAATCCCAAACTCCTCGAGAAGCTAAAAGGAAGGGTTTTTATTTGGGGCTTTAGGTAGGGGAGGGGGAGCATATGACCTTGCTGTTCACAGCTTTCCCACCAGCCTGTCTTTGGCCTTGAGACACTTGCAGAAAGGAGGAAGCCTGTGACCTTGCTGGTCAGCAGCTTTCCCAGCAGCCCATATCTCCTTGTGGGGAGGAGATAGTCCAGGTGCTTGTCCTTGGCTGTGTCTGTCTCCATGGAGGATAGTGGATTCTGGAGCCAGGAAGCCAGAGAGTAAGCAGGGAATGAGTGTTTGGGTTTTAACCCCATATGTGCTGGGTTTAATGTGGGGAAACTGATATCAGGGTCGATATCGCTTATAGCCATACAACTGAACAGTACTGATCAATAAAAAGGAATGGCTCATTGATACATACAATTACATGTATGAATCTCAAAATAACTATGCTGAGTAAAAGAAGTCAGATAAAAGATACATACGGTGTGAGTCCATTTAGACAAAACTCTAGAAAATGCAAACTAATCTGTAGTGACAGAGGGCAGATCAGTTGCTGCCTGGGGCTGGGACGTGGGGAGGGGCAGGAGGCAGGGTTGCGATGGAGCAAGAGGACATGCTTTGGGGTGATGGAAATGTTTACTATCTTGATTGTGATGTTGGTTTCATTGGTACATACGTATGTCAAAACCTATCAAATTGTAAATTCAAAGAGATGGATGCTCTCCTATGTTCACTGCAGCACTATTCACAACAGCCAAGATGTGGAAGCAACCCAAGTGCCCATCGACTGATGATTGGATAAAGAAGATGTGGTGTATATACAACGGAATACTACTCAGCCATAAAAAAGGCAAAATTGCCCCAATTGCAACAACATGGATGGATCTTGAGGGTATTATGCTAAGCGAAATAATTTGGACAGAGAAAGACAAACACAGTATCATTTCACTCATATGTAGAAGATAAACACGTATAAAGGAGAACAGATTGGTGGTTACCAGAGGGGAGAGGGTGGGTGGAGGGTGAAAGGGGTAAAGGGGCGCATATGTATGGTGACGGATAAAAGCTAGACTGTTGGTGGTGAGCACGATGCAGTCTACATAGAAACTGATATATAATAATGTATGCCCGAAATTAAACTATGTTATAAACCAATATGACCTCAATAAAATAATTTTTTAAAAACCTATCAGGAGCCGGCCCAGTGGTGCAGCAGTTAAGTTCACACATTCCACTTTGGTGGTCTGGGGTTCGCTGGTTCGGATCCCGGGTACGGACATGGCACCACTTGGCAAGCCATGCTGTGGTAGGCGTCCCACATATAAAGTAGAGGAAGATGGGCATGGATGTTAGCTCAGGGCCAGTCTTCCTCAGCAAAAAGAGGAGGATTGGCAGCAGTTGGCTCAGTGCTAATCTTCCTCAAAAAAAAAAAAAACCTATCAAATAGTACACTTTACATACAATTCATTGCACGTCAATTATACTTCAATAAAGCAATTTTAAAAACGAATAAAAACGGGCCCCTTTTCACCCGTTAAGCTGTTAAAGTTGTTTGTTGTTTTTAAAGGTAATATCCAGGGTGGTAGTGTGAGATCGTTTCAAACACTGAGTTCTAACCTTGGTAGAGGACAGCTCCGCCTTGTGCATCAAGAAGCGTTGACATTTGACCCATTCATTTTACTTTGGGGGACGTTTTCCAGTCACAGATGTGTGCAATGATAGAGCTATGATGGTGGTCATTATAGCTTTCTTTCTTTTTTTTTCCTGAGGAAGACTGGCCCTGAGCGAACAGCTGTGCCAGTCTTCCTCTATTTTGTGTGTGAGTCACCGCCACAGCATGGCTGTTGACGAGTGGTGTATGTCTTCTCCCGGGAACTGAACCCAGGCCTCTGAAGTAGAGCGTGCGAACTTAACCACTGGGTCACAGGGCTGGCCCCTCTTTCTTTTTTGTTTAATTGTGATATAATTGACATATAACATTGTGTTAGCTTTGGGTGTACAACATAATGATTTGATACATGCATATATTGCAAAATTTTAGTCCGCATCCATCACGTCAACGTAGTTACAAATTTTTTTCTTGTGATGAGAACTTTTAAGATCTACTCTCTTAGCAACTTCCAAGTATACAATACAATCTTCCTAACTATAGTGGAGCTTTTTTATTTTTATTTTTATTTTTTTAAAGATTTTATTTTTCCTTTTTTCTCCCCAAAGCCCCCCGGTACCTATTGTATATTTTTAGTTGCGGGTCCTTCTAGTTGTGGCATGTGGGACGCCGCCTCAGCAGGGCCTGATGAGTGGTGCCCTGTCCGCGCCCAGGATCCGAACCAGTGAAACCATGGGCCACCGACGCGGAGCACGTGAACTCAACTGCTCGGCCATGGGGCCAGCCCCATTTATTTCTTAATATAAAAGTAATCAGAACTAAAAAGATTGTCCAATAGTCCTGCAGTAAAGTGCCAGTTAAATAAATTATTTTGCGTCTACATAACAATACTCTGCAGCCGTCAACGAAGTTATTGAAGAACGTCGCTGACATGGACGAGCGGGCTATGTCTGTTTTAGTCCCCGCCTTTTATCCCCCTTGGGAACAGCTTTTACTGCAGAGAAATGCTCTGCTCTAATTTCACTTTTCAGATTTGCAAAATATGCCATCGAGTGGATTTACCACGGCGTTTTTCACGAACACCCTATTTTGGTTGTTTCCATTTTTTTTCTTGCTGTAAACGTTTTCGTGATTGGCCCAGAAGTGAATATTTCCATTTATCTACGATTGTCTTAAGATCAGTAGAAGAGGATTGTGAGGTCAGAGAGAATTCACATTTTATGTTTTCGGACACATCTTGACAATCCTCTCTCCAGAAAGCTCGCCTGTTCTAGCCAGTACCGGCCGCTATCATTTTAAAACTCTAGAGCAGTGGTTTTCAGACTTATTTTTCCCTTATTTTCTCCCCTGCTGATCTGATAATATGTATTTGTGCATCCTCTCCGCCCACCCCCCTTCCCATGTGGCCTGCAGACTTTGAGAACCAAGGATGGAGCTGATTTCAAAGTGTCCCTTATGCAGGTTGCTTGCCCGTCCATCCCAAGGCCTTTGGACCCTACTGGTGGAAACTGGGAGGCTGACTCTGGGACCCAAGGAGTCACCTTGACCTTTTCTCTTGTTGCCACCTGTTCTGATAAACTCACGCCCACGGCCTTGGAAGCTGTTCAACATCCACACCACCACCCCAGGCTGCAGACGCCTGACAAAAATCAACCCCGAGACCAGGCTGGTGCCAACCTCGCTGTGACCCCACCCGGGGCCAGCACTGCATGCCTGGCACCTCTCGGGACACAGAGGACCTTGGCCACGCGGAGGCCGCCCCGCCTGGCCTGGGGCACAAGGTCACGCTGCCCGTCAGCAAACGCAGTGGCAAGCTGCTCTTCCGGGCCCGGGCCGCGTCCGAGCTGGATGGCGGGTCGTTTCAGAGCTGGAGGGACCTGGTGGGACCCTGATTGGTGCGAGGGGACCCTGCCCCAAACCCAGGCCCCTTGCCAGGTTCACGCCCGAGTCCCTGGGGCACTTGTCACCCTCACGGGGCCATCGGGGGTGGATGGGGCTGGACTCAGGGGGCAGGACTGACCGACTGTCTTTGGGGATAAGGGAAAAACCAAGACCGCTGCACGGGGTGGGACTTCTCAGACACTCTTGCTCCTCCTCTAGGCCTGGCCCCCATTCGGGAGGAGGCAGAAGGACAGTTAGACCATTGAGGCATCACGAAAACACGGCTGGCCCCGCAGAGGGTCCCCGCAGAGGCCGTGGACTTTGGAAATGGCTCTGTCTCACAGGTGACAATTAATGACTATAATTCCTGATCTTCTTCCCCGACCTTCTACGCCCCCCTGCATCTTCACATCTCGGGGTAGAGCACCTCCATTCTTTCCGGTGTTTATGCCCCCAACCTCAGAGTCATCTCTGACTTCTCTCTCACACCCCACATCTCCTCTGTCAGCAAACCCTATTGGCTTCAGATCCCAGTTTCTCCGACATCTCTCACCTCGATTGTTGCAGTCACCTCCTAACCGGTCTCCCCTGCTTCTGCCTTGCCTGGGGTTGCCACGGAGAGCTGTTTAGGTTGTGCACTGCACAAATGCTGGGAGCACCGTTTGCATTGTTATGTGAATCACATTGCAACTGTCAGGCAAACGGTTGTTCACCCTGTGGACCTGAATAATGTGGCAACTCTACCCTAGACGCCAGAATCAATGCACTCTGCAGCCAGAAGGATCATTGCAGGACATCAGGCGCATCACGTTCCCCACCAGCTCAGAAGTCTCCAGGGGTTCACTAACTCTCTGAGAACACAATCGTGCCAGCGGTCTACATGAGCCTGCATGAATTATTCCCAACCAGGGCTCGTACTGCCCCCTAGGGGTATTTGGCAATGTCTGGGGATGTTCCCTGGTTATCTTCCAATGTGGAGGGAGCCAGTAGTGAAGTGGAGGGCCCGAGGTGCTAAAGTAAACTACGTGCAATGTACGGGACAGTCCCACGTGGTGAATCACTGTCTTGCCCAAAATCCCAAGAGCATCCTCCGGCCTTATCTCCCATCTCTCCCTTTTGCTCTCTCAGCTCCTGCCACACTGAAGTCTCTGCTATTCCCTCAAAATGACAATCTCCCTCCTGCCTCAGGGCCTTTGCACGTGCTTTTCCCTCCCACATTATCAAACTCCTTTGAGTGAGAATCTAGGAGGGGAGGACTCTAGTAAGAACACCGCTCACGGGCCCCCATGATAGCGTCTCTTGCCTCCTCCCTCAGCCATCTTCCTGAGCTCCTGCGGCAAGCAGGTGTCTGCCCAGCTGACCATCACCGCCACGGCCATCTCTCCACGGGCCACAGAGGGAGACAACGTCACCCTGTCAGTCCAGGGCCTCCCTCAGAATCTCATCTCCCACAGCTGGTTCTGAGGAGCAGCCGCCACTCAGGTTACCCGGATCCTCCGTTTTAAATTCAGCCACCGTGCCGATGCTCGGGACGGGGAGACAGGCAGCGCTGACGGTTCCCCGACCGTCACTGACATGCGAGTGTCCGACGGTGGCGGCCGCAGCCTGTGGCTCATCTCTGTAGATGGGGCGGGGTGCCACCATGCCACACTACTGGTCTCTGGCAAGGGCTACTCCAGTTGGGGGTGGGGCTCTCTGGGGGCAAACTATCAATAGTTAGCATTTATTAAGTGCCTTCTGTATACCTGGTGCTGCTCCATGCCCTCTGCAGATAGGGTGTCCTGGGCCCTTCGCTGTGACTTTTAGACTAGATTCACGGATAAGGACGTGGAGGCTCAGCGAAGCTTCACAGGACGCCCAGGGGCACCCAGGGAGCTGGGGCTTGAACCCCGTCTCTGCTCCAAAAGGAGAAACCGAGGTTTGTGGCAGAGGTCAGCTATTTTAACAGATTTGGGGTTACTTGCATAGTAAGGGAGAGGTAATCACTCCCCAGTTTCTTTCCTCTAAAAAAAAAACGCTTCAGGGGCCGGCCCGGTGGCGCAGTGGTTAAGTGTGTGCACGTTCTGCTTCAGCGGCCCGGGGTTCGCCAGTTCGATCCCGGGTGCAGACATGGCACCGCTTGGCATGCTATGCTGTGGTAGGCGTCCCACATATAAAGTGGAGGAAGATGGGCACGGGTGTTAGCTCAGGGCCAGTCTTTCTCAGCAAAAAACCAACCAAACAAACAAAAAACCTGCCTCTGCAGGAGGGGGCAGATTTGGGACGTCCACTCCCGTGGCAGCTTTGTCCCCTTGGGTGGGGTAGAGAGGAGAAAGGGGAGGGTACCTCGGGGTGGGGGCGGGGCTGAGTGGAGGCAATCTGGAGGGAAGCCTGGCTGAGGGGTGGGTGGGTGGTTGGAAGACTCAGAAATCCCTGGAAGAACAGGGTGGGTGACCAGCCCTTGAATGCCGGGCTCGTCTGCACCAGCTGCCCTCAGCACGGGGGCTGCAGAGTTTAGGCGCGTGGGGGGGTGATGCGGGCACAGGCGTGGATTGATCCCAGCGCACAGAGGAGACGGGGCTCGAAAGAGCCAGAAGCCACCTGAGGACCTTGGAAGGTGGCACCCGCGGAGGCTAAGAGCCAAGCAGACCAGAATCCCTGGCCCCAGAGGCCCTGTGACTTTAGGCAAGTCAGTGCACCTCTCTGAGCTCCGGGGTTCTTACCCACGAGGTGGGATAACCACATCCCTTACTTTACTCTACTGTTCATCTGTCCCCTGTGTGTATCCCCTTCTAACACCCCGTGTCGTTTACCTATTTATTTTGTTTATTGTCGCCTGTACCGCTAGAACAGAGTTCTCTGTTCTGTCCCCTGCTGTCCCCCCAGCACCTAGGGCAGGCACAGCAGGTGTTCAGGAAAAGTGTGTTGAGTGACTGAGTGAGCACCTTCCTCTCAGGGCTGCTGTGAGTATTCCAGCACACGGCGGTCACGACCACAGTGGGGATTCGCAGGTACTGAGCGCTTACTCTGTGCCAGGTGCTGTTCCCAGCCTTAATTCATTCGATCCTCACAACCACCTTGTGAGGCACCCAGAACTCGGATGCCAGCCTTCCGCTCATAACCTCAGGGCCTCTGAGGAGGCAAAACCACCGTCATCGCCCTCGTACGGAGGGGATCGGACGTGCCCGAGGCCACGCGGTCAGCAGGCGGAACAGCCAGGATCCCAGCCCCTGCAGACTGGCTCCAGGGGCAGCTCGCTCAGCCTCAGGCTTCACAGGAGCGGATCCCTGGTGACCGTCCCGTGGCAGCCGTGAGTCCCAAACAGGGGCGGCAAGACGAGGCGGCCGAGGTCTCTTTCCCACCATGCCAAGGGGCCCCTTGTGCCCTAAGGAATCTTTATTGAGTTTTCTCAGCCTTCTCTTGAGCCACCCGCCCTCTCCCTGCCTCTGTTCTGGAGCCGCCTGAACCTCCCTCCGTGCCTCAAACTCAGCAACTTCTCACCCGCTGCTCCCTCTGCCAACCTGATTCACTCCTGCATCCTCCAGCTCTCAGAGCAGCTGTCTCCTCCTCCAGGAAGCCCTCTCTGATTTCCACACTGGCTCAGGCACCCTCCTCTGTGCTCCCCCATCCCAGCCCTGCCCAATCTGGGTCGTCCTGGTCTGGGGACAGGTGTGTTTCCCCTACTGGGTTGTGAGCTCATGAGGGCAGGACCCTAGGGATGTCACTGCTGTGTCGCCAACACTACCAGGCACAGGGATCGGCACAGAGGAGGAGTTCACGGGATATTTGTTGAATGAATGAATGAATGAATACATGACTAATGGTCGTTCTCTGATCTGACTGATGACATTAAATCTTCTTGGTCTATATGCTCCCAAAGACCAACAGCTTGTCTTGCCCATAGGGAATTAAAAAAAAAGGAAAAAAAAGCAATTCTCGTATATTGAACCTTTCCTAGGTCTCAGCTCAGATGTCTCCTCCTCCAGGAAGCCCTCCCTGCCCCCTCCCCCCCAGGCTGGGTCAGGCGCCCCCTGGGGCTCTCCCACCCTTTGTTTACAACCAGGAATTTGGATCACTAGCATCATTTCAGCTCACTTAATGCTTCCAGGCTGCTCAAGACGAGCTTGGCACCGGTTTTATTAAGGCTTCGACCACAGAAGCCACCGATAATATTTCTATTGTTTCGTTGTCTGTCATTGCTGTTGACCATTGTAATCCTGGTTCTTGGTCCCTTTGACTCTGGCATGCTTGAGTCGTCCCTCCCTGACACCACTTCTTCCCTGACTGCTCCTCATCCTGGCAAAGAGCTGGGGAGGGGGGCTTATGAGGAAGGGCACATAGTTCTCAAGGGGACCCACGGGCCAAAGGGCAGGGTTTTCTTTCTCCCTTTCCACCTTGCTCTCTGGATGGAGAAGGAAAGTGAGCTCTGGGTGCAGCAGGGTGGCCAGAGTTCCTCCCTGTCTGTCCTGGGAGCCGCTGTCATCGACGTGCCTGTGAATTTGCAGCGGAGAAGAGGGGAAGAGAGGGGAGTTGGAGGGGCATTTTTTTTATCCTTAAAGGGCAACTGAGGCAAAAGGGGGAATCTGGAATATTTTGATAAGAAAAGCATTTTAGAGGCAAAGAAATGATTTCGCAACGTGCGGTGTGCAGAGGCGAGGGCTCAGGCCGGCTTTGCTGTGTGGCCCTGAGCCTGGCCCTTCCCTCTGGCCGGAGCTTCCTGGCTGACCCCGGCGGGCTGCAGGGCTCCGGAGTCCTCCCGCGGGGCTGAGAATTGTCAGCCGTGTCTGTGGTTTTCTCAACAAGGTCTGCTTCCTCCCGGTGGGACAGAAGGCAGGGCCTCTGGGGAGGAGGCAGGGAGGAGGACCAGGTCTTCACGTCGGACTGGCGTGATGAGGCCCCGCCGTGAACGCTTTCAGTCACGCTATTTCGTTTAGATTTATGACATTATATGAGGCAGGAACGATACCATTTTACAAATGGGGAAACTGAGACCCCAAGGACAGCACTCACTCCTCAAAATGTCAAAAAATGGGATGCAAACCCAGGCAGTCCAGCTCTGAGCTCTTAACCTCTAAGAGCAGTGGAAGCAGAAAAACACAGACATAGGAAATAACAATAAACATGATAACAATGACTGAACACTATGAGCTGCTTTAAGCACGTCCCATCTGATACCCCGTCAGACCTCAGCACTACCCTATGGACTGAGTTCTACTATTCTCCCCATTTTGCGGTTAAACAAACTGAGGCTTACGAGGAGAAGGCCCCTTGCCCGTGATGTTAGAGCCAGTGACCACCAGAATCCATATTTGCTTCCAAATATCCTAAGAGCTTAACCACTGACTGAGCGGGGAATGGGCCATGCTTGGGCCAAAGTGGGGTCTTTTGAGGGATGGAGAGGGGAGTGGCTGCCAGCCTCTGTTAATTGGGCTGATGGGAGGGGTTTGGGGTGTCAAGGTCAGCTGCACAGGAGCACGGCTGCTGGGGTTGAGGGTCCCCACCCATATCCACTGTGTCTTCGAGCATCCATAAAACCGTGTGCAGAATGGCCCGATGGAAAGCCAGGAACTCCTGCTGTCTTGTTCCCCTTTCCTCCTCCACGCAAGGGAACCCCCAAGGGCCAGTTGGAGAAAATGCCAGCGGTCAATTTCTCCCACCAAAGATGACAGAAGAAGTTCCCGTTCACCAGAGAGAGGGTCTGTGCCCATCCCTGGGCTGGCAGGAGGAATTCTGCAGTGTGGAGAGCCCGGTCCTTGGGGGCTTGGCAGGCCAGGGTCAAGTTTAGCTTCTGTTTCTTCCTAGATAGTCTTGGAAGGTGCCTTCACCTCTCTGAGCATCCTTCTCCCTCTGTGGGGCATGGGGCAGCCGATCATGTGTCTCCCACAGAGTGACCATCATTGGAGAGAGCACAGTGACCCTCAGAGGGCCCAGGCAAAGCTTCCCAATGTTCCTTGTCGCTCTGCAACGGCCTCAGGATGCAGGAGATCTTATGCCCACTTTACAGCTGGGGAAATTGAGGCTCAGAGAAGAGAAGAACATGCTGAAAGTCACATGGCAGGAGTCCAGCCTCTAGGGGTGGGGTGCCATGTCACGCCCTCAGATCTCCCTCTGCTTATGAAGACCATGACTGGACACCCCCATCCTACCCCCCAACCCCCGGAATGCCTCCTCTTTCCCCCACAGCCTCGCTTTTGACTATATGGAGTCTGCCAGCTGCAGCCCAGCTCATCCTTGGCATCAACCTGCTTAACACCACCCGGAGTGAGAAGGATGTGTTCCTTCTATGTCTGGGACCCCCTGGACACCCCTGCCTCAAGGCAGATTCAGAGATGTGGGCACAGAAAACAAGGCTGTCATTCTGATCTCTGCCTCCACACCTCAAGAACCTTCTAGCGGTTCCACGCCCAAGCAGGATGAGTCTGATTGGCCCAGCCAGGGTCTGGCAACAACCAGTGGGATCCCTTGTTCTGGGGGCAGAGGTAAAGGGGTGGGCTGTGGCTGTCACGGCTGTGGGTGGGGAAGACTGGCTAAGAAGTGGGTAGCAGGACCTGACTAGCATCCCTCTTACGAGCTTGATTCTCTCTGCAGCTGCTATTAATTGACCCATCGTCATGTCCCAGACCCTCCGCTTTATTTGTACAATCCCATTTAACGGGGTTCAGAGAGGGCAAGTTACCCAAGATCACGGCTAGATTGAGGAGCAGATCTGGCATTTGAGCCCAGTCATTCATCTCCAGTGTGTCTTTCGGTCATTCTAATCCATCCCTCTCTCTCCGGGTCCCTCTGTGACCACGTCTTGCTTGGTCTCTCTCTCTCCTTGTGCAGAATTGCTGGCCAAGCCCACCATTTCAGTCAGCCAGCTCACTGCCATAGAGCAGAGGGAGATAGTGACCTTCTACTGTGACAGCACGGATGTCGACATTACCGTCCACGGAGTCTCCAGCAGTCTCCCCCTGGTGTCTCATGAGCACATGCAAGACCCTTCCCATCCTCACTGTCCGGTGGGAAGACTCTGGGACTTCCCAGTGTGAAGCCTGGGGCGTCCTCCAGGTCCAGAGCAGCGACCCCACCTACCTGACGGTCAACTGGGAGTCACTTTCCATTCTCCCCAGCCCCTCACCAACACTCACTTCCTTGGTGATCTCATTCAGTCTCCCAGCTTTAAATACCACCCAAATATGGACTTGTCTACCCTCGAACTCCAGCCATGTAACTGTTTGACGTCTCTACTTGGGTTTTACTGGAAACATCCAACTTGACATTTCTGAAACTGAGCTCCTTAACCTTCAGATGTGTGGTCCAAAATCTTGCCTGGGTTGGGGTGAGGAAAGAGCATTTACTGGCGTGCTCTGGACGTGTCTTCCAATCCTGCCTCCCCAGGGATAAGGCTGGTTCAATCTCCATCAGACTCCTGCATCTCGTTCGTAATTGATCCAGGGCTTGTGTGGGGAGAAGAGAAATATTAATATTTATTGACACCCTGGGTCCCCCCTAAGAGAGCTGTTGCTGATGCTGTGTTACTGGTGTGGTTGTTCCTGTCCTCCCGGGTGGTCCTGATCCCACTGAAATCAAGTTGGAGTCTGGTGTGCACAGTGGGGAGGTGGCTGAGGTGACAGGATTCCACCATGACCTTCTTGGAACAGTCTCGCCCACCTCCTGTCTATTCCTGGTTTCTCCCCAATGTTTCCATCTCATCTCCCACCATAAGAACAACCACCATCCTTGCTGTGTCCAAGGGAACACGAGGGCATGTACAGGTGCTTGGTGCTCAACAATGCCACCCACCCGTACCGCCTGGGTGCTCTTAAAGTGTGCGTTCTTGGTGAGTCTCTCTTCCTGTTCCTTTCCTTTGTTTCTCTGAGAATCAGAGCCACACAAATACCCCAGAGTTTGAAGAGGATCCACCATGTGGCTGGTGGCAAAGCAGGGCTCCGACCACAGGGAAGGACCTGGCTTGGCACAACCTCAAGAAGACCTCGTTAGCTCTCTGTGGGGTATCCATGATTTGATTCTCTGGAAGTAGGGGGAAGTTGATTCTCTCTATATAAGCACTAACACAACACTCACACATGCTATGCACGCATAGAGCCACACACTCACAAGTATTAATCACACATGCACAGCACACTCACACATGTGTAGAACATACAACTCACATACAACACACATGTAACATACAACACTGCAGAATACGCCACACATGTAACATGCACACAACACACAGTATATAACACATTGCAGACACACAACACACACACTGTACACATGCACCCACAAAACATATGCACAAAATACACATATGCACAACACATATGTAACACACAGGACATATTCACAAGCAAAACAGACACACATGTCTTACATGCAAGAAACAATACCAAAGACACACAACATGCTCTCATGTAAAACACATATACACACAATATATAACATGTACCCAATGGACACACACAACACACACGTCACAGACACTCAGCATCCTCACATACAACACAGAAAATACACCGCATACCTATACTGAGCACCCTCAACACATGTGCAAGCTTGCACTGAGGAAGACCCCTCTAGCTGCTGTGTGGAGGATCTGAGACTGAGATGGGGAGACCGGATGAGGGCAGGTGAGGGATCCTGGCAGCCATGGGGTTAGGATGGGGAGAGACGAAGATTGAAAGAATATTTAGGAGGGGGGCAAGGGCAAGATTTTTCTCCTCTCCTGGAATGTCCCGACTGGAAACTCCTTGTATCCCTCTTTCCAGTCGTTGACGTTAATTTCAATAAGACAAGACTCAAACTCTCGGTTTGCGTGAGAAACCCAACAGACATTGTGTTTGTTTCCTTCATGTGTGTGGGAGGGGAGCCAGGTGCCAGTGCTCCCCTTCTGGCTTTACAAAGAAAGTCCGCAAATTGCCTGATGAATCCAAAACCAGCCTCATAAACCATCTCAACACGGTGCCTTCTAGCACCCTCTACTGATGGACGGGAGATGGCCAAAGGTGAAATAAAACATCTTAGCCGTCTCCAGCCTAGGATTCTGGAAGGATGGCTCTCACGAAATGGAAGTCCTCCAGAGAGAGCCACTCCAGCTCAATTTTACAGAGAGGAAATCCGAGGCCCAGAAGGAGAGGGGATAGACTCATGCTACAGAGGACCCACTGGCACAACTGGGGCTAGCTCTTCACTTCCTGTCCTCATCCGTGTCACCCAACAGCCATATCTAACTCAGAACTTGATTTCTAGGACATTCCCAGGTCAAGCTCGCTGGAGATGTGATGGAGAGACCTGGGGAGGAAGGAAGGAAGGTTCCTGCCACCTCCTTCCTGGGGATGGGAGTGACCAAGAAAAACAGTCCTTTCTCCCTTATCTCTTCCTAACTCCAGCCCTGGGCCGGCATTCACTTTCTCTAGACTGGTGGCGGCCCGCATATGCCAATAGACCCAAACTCCAAGGACAGGTGGGAGTCAAAAACGTGGGCGATGCTCCAGAGGGACCCTTCCTGCTCCCCTCACTGGCCCTTCCCTAGTCCAGCAGGGCTGTTCCAGGTCCAGATCTTGGGGTGGGGGTGGGGTGTGTTCTCTTGAGGACACCCTGTGCTGGTTTGGGTCTGTCTGCATCTCCTCCCCTGCTTTCTCCGGGGATCCCAAGGCCTTCCCTGGCTTTCCCATCTCTTCTCTTGTCTTTCTGCTCTTGCATAGGACAATCCCCAGCCTTGAGCCCCTCTGGCAATCAGAAGGGATATAACTGCTTCTGAGGCCAAAGCTATTTTTGAGAATCTCCAGGGGTGGCCCCCATCCCAAGCCCCATGACCTCTTCACTCCTTTTTTCCCCCCCTAAACGCTGCCACCAGACTCCCCAGAGCAGATCTAGGAGGAATGTTGGCCCTGCCGGCTTTGCTTAAAGAAGCTGCCGTGGGAATGCAACGTGAGAATTTTGTATTTGACAAGTCTGAGAAACCATCCTGTCTACATCTTCCACTGGGCCTTTTAGGACCAGGGATGGGGATAACGTGGCTCACGGCCTCCCAGGGAGCTGGTTCAGATTCTAGGACTCTGGCTCCTGTTCTGTGTTCCTTCCACCTCCAGGGCTTGGAATTGGATTGCCAAGGAGGTGGCATTGGCCTAGCATGTCCTGGGATGAAAAGGAAGTCTTGGAGTAGAGGTTGCAAGAGTAGCCAGGTGAAAGGAAAGAGTTCTGGGCCAAGGACGGGGCCCTGGGTCCTACATCTGCTTCCGCTTCTGATTCTTTGTAAGAACCTGCGGGAATCTCTTCTTCTCTGGCTCTGTAAAGAGAGCAAGCTGGCACTTTCTAGGCTGTGATTCTAAGGCAATCGTGCCTGTGGGCCCCAACTTATCTCTCTGTTCACCTGCAGAAGGAGCCACCCTCAAGCTCTTCTCACGGCCCCAGGAAGCCCGTTGCGCAAACCTGTGTTGCATCCGTTGTTCTCCACCCTAGGACACATGGAGGCAAACGATGAGGTATTTTCATGCCGCGTTGAGCCTTTGGACAGGTCAAGAGCTGTCACCGATCAGCCTTTTCCTCCTTGCTGAAGAGTCTGTGGGATAAATTATTGAGAGGATTTCCCTGCAAAAATGTTTTCAATTCCATTCCACCCATTTGCATTCTATCATTTTCTGGTTCATTTCGTTCCGTTCTTTTCCAGTCCACTCCATTTCACTGCATTCCTCATGTCTCCATGGCAATTATTTTCAACCACCTTTTCCCTTCTATTCCTTTAACTTCACTCTATTTCTTTCTTTGTCACACTGTTCCACTCATTTACTTTCCATTCCATTTAGTTTTATTCCATTCCAGTTCATTCCTCCCCATTCCATTTCTTCCAATTCGATTTCTTTCCACAAAATTCCCCTTATTGCCATTCCATTCCTTTTCATCTCTTTGTATTCACTCCATTTCATTCCTTGGCATTCCATCCCACTCTACTGTTTGATCCTATTGTGTTCCTTTCCATCTCTCTCTCTCTCCTTTTTTTTTTTTTGGAGGAAGATTGGCCTTGAGCTAACATCTGCTGCCAATCCTCCTCTTTTTGCTGAGGAAGACTGGCCCTGAGCTAACATCTGTGCCCATCTTCCTCTACTTTAAATGTGGGACACCTGCCACAGCATGGCTTGATGAGTGATGTGCATGTCCGCACCCGGGATCTGAACCAGTGAACCCTGGGCCGCCGAAGCGGAATGTGCGCACTTAACTGCTGTGCCACGGGGCCGGCCCCTTCATCTCTTTCTTATGTGATTCCTTTCCATTCTTTCCCACATCTTTCTATTACATTTTATCCATTTTTATTTTTCCCTTTTAATTCCACCCTATTCATTTCTTCTGCATTCCACTACCTTCTAGTCCATTCCTGTCCACACCATTTCCATCCCATCGCTTCACTTCATTTCCATTCCTTTCCTCCCCATCCCATTTTATTTCAGTTCTTTCCATCCACATTTTCAATCCATTATGTTTCCCACCACTCCATTCCTTTCTATTCCATGTTCCTATTTACATTCATTTCTGTTTGATTGGCTTTCCTTTCATTCCACTGCATTCCGTTCTGCTCATCCTATGTACTTCTTTCCCCTTCATTTCCCCTTGCCCATCCCTTCCCCTCCCATTCAGCTCTAGTTCACTGTTGTCCGTTCCCTTCTGCTCTGTTCTCCATTCTGTTCCTTTTTCACTCCTCTCCAATCCACTCCACTCTATTGTGTTCCATTCCATTCTACTCCGTCCTTTTCATTTCCCCCTGCTCCCTTCATTCTCTTCCATTGCACTCCATTCCACTCGTCTTTGCCACTTTCCGTTCCACACTTCAACTTCTTATTCTCGAGTCCTCTCATTCCACTCCTTTCCATTTCACCCCAGTCCTTCTCGTTCCCTTTCATTTACATTCCCTTCATTTCATGCTCTTGCATCAGTTTCATTCAATTCCATTTCATTATTTTGGCTTCCACAGCATTCCATTCCATCACTTCTTCATTATTTTCAATTTCATTCCTTCACTTCTATTCTTTAATTCCCTCGATTTCCCTTTGTTATACTACTTTTCTGTCATTTCTTCTCCATTCCTTTTCTCTAGCTTTCATTTCACAGCTTTCTGCCCCTTCCTTTCCTTTCACTCAGTTCATTTCCTTTCCACCCTTTTCCATTCTGATCTGATACTCCATTTCGTTTCTCTCCTTTCCACTCCATCTTATTGCACTTCATTCTTTTCCTTTTCATTCTATTCCCTTCATACACATTTTTTTGGACGCCAAGCCATTTTATTCCACTCCATCCCTGCCTTTAATTTCCATTGTCTTCCTTTCTGTTCTACTTTATTCCATTTCCCTCCATTCCATTCATGCCTTTCACATCCCTCTCAGTTGCATTGCTAACTGATCTACTCCTTCTGATTTGTTTCCTTTTCTTTCCAGTCCTTCATTTCTTTCATGATATTTCCCTACATTTCTCCCGTGGGGAATTTGAGGCAGTTCCCAGCAAGCTTGTATACCACACCATAAAACGGTGCTAAATTAGAGATAGGAATCACAATCAGGAAAATATTTTTAATAATAGTAGGAAGTCGAGATATGGATAAAAAGTGGAAATATGCTGGACTTATATAGTATCTGTCGCTATACTTCTCATTTGTTTTTGAGTTTCCCAGTGGCCAAATGAAAAAGAGAAGTATGATTAATTTCATCAACCAAGAGGAAGAAACTTATTAGCTCATCCAGACATAAGCAGAGCTTCCCATAGCAAGTCAAGATGATGCAGGCGATGGCTTCCTAGCTCTGTGGACTAGGGAAATTCCTTTAGAGAACTCAGGGGATAACATCCTTGTCGTCAGGACAGCCAGACTACTCCACATCCGGGGATGGACTTTAGACCCTAATGCTCTGAAGGAGCCAGTGACCCATCAGACTTGGAGGAGGCAGAACAGGGTCTCAAATCCCTGTCCAACTGACAGTGTTTTGTTGGGTTTGGAAAACAGAACGTTTGGGGACACGGAACTCCAATATTTTAGTGTCTGAAGTGCTGGCTTGGGGTCGAGGGACAAGTGTGTTCCCTGTTATTCCAGAGGGCAGATCAGAGGATAGGTTAGAGAGTGGATGATTTTAGCCCAAATGACAGATGAACCCTTCTCAAAAGATGTGAATGTCCTATATCTCTTAGGGATTTTTAATAAGAAAGACAAGCCTTCTGAAAGCAGTTCAGATAAAATGGGGATTAATTGGGAGAACACTGGGGAATCTCAGATAACACAATTTTGGAAATTACTTGTGGGTCTCGTGGGGACTGGATGTTATCACGAACCTTTTCTCTCTTATGTGGTTGCTCATTTTTGCTGATCTGTGAATTCATTCCATTCTGCTCAATCCAGATTGAACTCCTATGCAAGTTTCTTGGTCACTACCCCTCTATAACTTCAGAGTATATATAACAACATCCTCTCCTACCATTTAGGGTTTCCAGGTTCAAATTCTCCACGGGAGAACCACGTCGGCTCAGGCCGCTGTCTGGATTGCATTTAGTTTTGCCAGATCTCCAATCAGCTATGAGCTGGTACAGCTGAGCCTCTTAAGTCCCTCTTTCATCAGGGTCTGGGGACGGGAGCCACATTTGTTCCTTTTTGTCAGTAGAGCAAAGGTGCTTCCGAAAAATCTCACCCAGTAAACATCGTCTTATATCTCTTTGGCTAGAATGGTGTCACATGGTATTCCTTGTTGCAAGGGAGGCTGGGAAAGTGAGGTGTTAACCTTCCCAGCCTCGTCAGGAGAAGCAGATGGAGAAGAAGACATAGGGACGAATGTCAGGTCAGCCAACTCGGTGTCTGCTATGTTCTGGAGGGATGCAGTGAGCCACACAAAGGATCTGGAGTGGAACGTTCCAAGGAAGAGGCGGCAGGTGAAAAGGCCCTGAGGTGGGTGTATTAGTTATGTGTTTCTGCATAATGAATTACCACACACTTAGCAGCTTAAAGCAACACATGTCTATTATCTCACAGTTTCCGTGGGTATAGGAGTCCAGACACTGGGTAGATGGGGCTTCTGCAGGGTTGTAATCAAGGTGTTGGCCAAGGCTCAGGTCTCATCCGAGGCTCACCTGGGGAAGCATCCACTGCCAAGCTCACGTGGTTATCGGCAATATTCAGTTCCTCGCAGGCTGTCATAATGAGGGCCTCGGTTTCCTACCGGCCGTCAGCTGGAGGCCACCTTTAGTCCTTTGCCACGTGGCCCTCTCCATAGGCAGCTCACCACATTGCCTCTTGCTTCTACAAAGCTAGGGCAGAAGTCACGCTCTTATGTAACAGAATCGTGTGCATGCCATCATGTACATCTGATCACCTTCACCATATTGTATCGGTGAGACTCAAGTCACAGGTCCTGCCCCCAAGGGAAGGGGATAACGTAGGGCATGAGTACCAGGAGGTGGGATTATGGGGGCCACTGTGGAGTCTGTCCTCCACAGCGGGGAAGTATAGGACCATCCCAGGAAAGAGAGAGGTGCCAGCGGGACTGAAGGGCAGTGAGAAAGGAAGAGGATCTTGGGAATTTCCAAGGATGGGGAAGGAGAGTGCCGGAGTCTTTGGGCCCGAGGCTACAGCAGGTAGACCAGGAGGGCCCATCCCGAAAATGGAAAACTCACCTTTTCTCTTTGTGTAACAGGTGCTTGTGAACTCAAAATGCAGCATTTACTGCCAAACGGACCCCTCACTCTGACGGAAGCAGAGATCCTTTCTCCCAAAGTTGTAGAAAAGCCATGCACCCAATAAATGTCATTGAATATGTCTCCCTCCCTCATATATTCAATGACAGTTATTTGTGCATATTTTGTCCCAGCCATTCTCTTTGTAGACCTTGTGACATTCCGTTTCAATGAGTTGTTCACCTCTGGACTCTGGCTCCCGCCAAATCTTAGGCTTTTGACTCATGTTTCTCTAAAGGCAATAGAAACAGGGCAAAGGTGGCCAAGAATTAGAAGGCCAAGCTGGAAGACCGAGCAGCTGGGGATGCCACGGCTGCATCACGAGGACGGACAAACGCTGTCAACGGACACAGCAGTCAGGGAGATGGGTGAGTGTGAGTCAGCCGCAGATGAGCATGGGGGACGTTTGCATGGGTCAGTCAAGGAGCGTCTTTTCAAATCATGGTAGAGGATAAGGAACAAGGAGGTGTTAAGAGATGACAGGAGACAGAATGGCTATAACTAACAAGATGGGAAGCAACAAGTGTTGGAGAGGATGTGGAGAGAAGGGAACTCTCATACACTGCTGGTGGGAGTGCAAATTGGTGCAGCCACTATGGAAAACAGTATGGAGATTTCTCAAAAAATTAAGAACAGATTTACCATACAATCCGGCTATTCCACTGCTGGGTATTTATCCAAAGAACATGAAAACACACATAAAGATACACACACCCCTATGTTGACCACGGCATTATTCACAACAGCCAAGACTTGGAAGCAATCTAGGTGCCCATGAAGGGACGAATGGATAAAGAAGATGTGGTGTTTATACACAACGGAATACTACTCAGCCATGAGAAACGATGGAATCCAGCCATTTGTGACAACATGGACGGACCTTGAGGGTATTATGCTGAGTGAAATAAGTCAGAGGGAGAAAGTCAAATATTGTATGATCTCACTAATAAGTAGAAGATAAAAACAATGACAAGCAAACACATGGCAACAGAGATTGGATTGGTGATTACCAGAGGGGAAGGGGGGAGGGAGGAGGGCGAAAGGGATAATTAGGAACATGTTTGTGGTGATGGAGTGTAATTAGTCTTTGGGTGGTGAACATGATGTAATCTATACAGAAATCAAAATATAACGATGTACGCTTGAAAAACAAAAACAAAACAAAACAAAAAAGAGATGAAGGGAGAAAACATAGAATGAAATGAGGGACTGAGGCACCCGGGACGGAGTAGGCACGAGATGCTCAGAATCCCAAGGAATTCAGGGGTGGAGACGGTGAGAATGAGATTTGCTGAAGGTAGAGAGAGTGAGGAGTCAAGGATGACTCCCAGGTTTGTGGCCAGAGCATCTGGCCCACTGGCTGGCCATTTTGTGAGGCAACAGTGGGAGAGGAGCAAATTTGGGATAGAGAGGGAAATCAAGAACGTGGTTTAGACGTGTCAAGAATCAACTTGAGAATCAAGGAGGCAATTTTTCATAAAAGTCTAGATAGATCACAGCTGTGGAGTCACTTCTGGGAATTGTCAGCGGAATTCAAAGCTACGGGGCTAGATGAGATCTTGTGTCGGGGGTCTCCAAGTCACCCTCAGGCTTGATGATTTGCTAGAAGGATTCACAGGACCCAGAAGTCATTATACTCATGGTTGTGGTTTATTACAGCAAAGGACAGAGAGTCAAATCAGGAAAGGGAAGAGGTGCACAGGGTGACGTCTGGACATAGCAGGTGCAAACTTCAAAGTGTCTTTCTCAGTGGAGTCACGTGGGAATTCCCCCAGCGATGGCGTGTGGCAAGGCGTGTGAAGGGCTACCAGCCAGGGAGCTCACCCCCAACCCGAGTGTCCAGGGTTTTTATAGGGGGTCAGTCACATAGGCATATGCTACCTGTAGGACCGACCTCGGTCACTGAAGCTCCAGACGCCCAGAAGGAAAGGTGTCATCCACGGATCACACTGTCTGCATAAACTATCTGGACACACTGGGACCGCATGGCTCAAGGCCTCAGGGATGCAAACACACTTTTATCAGACAGAACATGACAAGAGTTCAGTTCCTAGAAGCTGGCCAAGATCTAGTCACGAAAACAGGCCTTTCTTGGGACTATTCAGGGTTTGAGCAATCCTGGCCTGTTGAGTTAACCCTTTGCCTTACAGATCTCAAAGACAGCGGAGGAAGACAGAGGAGAGCAGGGGCTGACAGCTAAGCCCTGGGTCCCTCCAACGTTTATAGTTTGAGGACACGATCAAGCACAGGGAAAGGACTGTCCTTTTTTTCTCCTCTGCCAAGGACCCCGTCTCCGCCAATAGCCTAGGGACAAGTCATTCTCCCTCTAGTATCTTCCAGCATTTAGAACAAATGGGTCCACGACCTCCTCGCTCTTCAGTAGAGGTTCAGAGCTCCCCCAACTCCGGGCCAGCAGGAGCTGAGTATGAAACTTGGGTCTCAGTCAATCCCCAAACAACTGACAGAGGGAAGCTCTGGGCGGAATGGGCATCTTTCTAGAAGGAGCTCCCGTGTCTCAGCAGGAGCTGTTCTGAAGTCCCTGTAATACTAGGGTCAGGTCAGGATTTGAGTGCTCCTGGAATCGGCACCATCTTGTTCATTTTGAAAGAAAAATACAAAGACCAGACAAAAGACACAGTCAGTCTTAAATTACGTATTACCAATGCTTTAACGTCTGAATATCTTAGAGGAAAACTATAACAACAAAAACAGGTGAACAGAGAAAAAGGAGGACGAGCGAACGCTCACGGCATCCCCTTGTGCTTTTGTTGTATTTGGACTCAATCTGTTGATCGATCTGCAAGCCTGGACATCTCTGCAACACAGCCAGCAATATGGCATTTCTACATTTTTTATCTGTCTTGCAGGATTTTGAAGGTTTCTTCTTCTTCTTTTTTTTTTTTTTTTTGGCTTCTATTATGAATAAACATGAACTTAGCTGTCTTGTCTGCAAACTTAGCAGTGCTGATGTAGACGAAGATATTGACGTGTAGGCAAACGGCAATATAATCTAGAAATTCAGAGCACGGACTCTGGAATCCAGCTTCTTGGACCCAACTCCCAGCTCTGTCCTTAGAATACAAGCTAGGGTAATTTACTTAACATTTCTGGGCTTCAGTTTCAGCTTCTGTAAAATGGAAATAACAGTGCAACCTCCTAAGAGTAGCTACGAGGACTGAATGAGAAATCTCTATAAGGCTATACAACAGCGCCTGGCGCAGCGTGTTACATAAACGTCCACGATTATTCGTTTCATATTCAATGACTTTGTAAACTCTCCTTGACGTTAATTTCTTTTAGTTAATTCTCTTGGGTCTTCTGGTTTGTAATGACGTCCACTAATAATAGGAATTTTGTATTCTTTGTACCTAATGCCAGTCCTTATCTATCAGACAGACACTGAAATGTTTACAGATGAAATCATGTGTAGGCTTCGCTTCCAAATCACTGGGCGATGAGGAGAGTGCAAAGCACAGGTGGGGGTACAGATGACACACGATGGAGTGGAAAATTGTCTAAGTTGCATGATAGGCCAATTGGGGGTAATTAAACTAGTCTCTCTACTCTTTTGTTTGAAATTTGTATAGTAAAAATTAAAAAAAAAATAATCAGCTACCCACTTCAACTTAAAACCTAACATTGTATTTAACCCTCAAACATCAGAGGCATGCCAGTTAAAAGAGAACACAAACAAGAATGCCACTTTTACTGACATTATTTTGCAAATGGCAGCCAACACAATCCCATATGAAAGGGACTATCTGGCTAAAAATACTGGTAAACAAGAAACGAAATTATCTGTAGATGACTGTCTCACTAGAAAAGCCAAGAGGATAAAATGGATACCAAAGGTATTCATGACATTTCAGTAGGTTAACCAGATACAAAATAAATAAATAAATATTTTTTTGCTGAGGAAGATTGGCCGTGAGCTAACATCTGTTGCCAATCTTCCTCTTTTTTTGCATGAGGAAAATTAGCCCTGAGCTAACATCTGTGCCAATCTTCCTCTTCTTTGTATGTGGGTTGCCACCACAGCATGGCTGACGAGTGGTGTAGGTCTGTGCCCGGGAACCGAACCCACAAACCCAGGCCACTGAAGTGGAGCATGCAAACTTAACCATTAGACCACGGGGCTGGCCCCCAAAAATAAATATTTTTTAAAAATCAACCACAATACCAATTATAAGAAATGTTGGGGGCACAGATTACATGTCAAATAGCAATAATTTGTTGTTGTTGTTAAAAGTCAGGATTTATATGAGAAAAACTACAGGAGTGCTTTGACATTGTTAAAAAAAACTTTAAAATACTGTATTTTCATACAACAGGGCTCCAATTTGCAGCATCCTCACTGGAGAAGTGGAAATAAACATCACAATTTGCTCACAGGGCGAGTGTGCTGGTTAGCGAGATATTAAAGCATTTAACCTAAGGCCAGGAACCTTTGTTTCTTAAAAAAAACCAAAAAACCCAATATTTATTGAGCACCTATTACATGCCAGGTACCCTGGGTGCTGCGGAGACAGCAGTGATCAAAACGGATACAAATCCTTTTGCTTACAGAGTTGACAGTCTAGCCATGAAGGCAGATAGATAACAGACCAAATACGTATCTAAAAAATTGAGTGTGTTAGTGAAAACTTCTCTATAGAAAAAATAAAGATGAGGAGGGAGACAGGGAGTAGCTGGGGAGTGAAGGGTTGGTTTGCAAGTTTCCAAGGGTTGGTGGGGGAATGTCTCATGGGAAGGTGACACCTGCCTAAAGACCAGACGGTGAGAGCCAGCTGGAATCCTCAGAAGAGGAGCAGGCCAGGCAGCACGAACAGCACATGCAAACGTCCTGAGGTGGGAGCCTGCTAGAGTTAGAGGAGGAGGAAAGGCCAGCGTGGCTGGAGCTTAGCCAGGAAAAAGGTCAGGAGACGAAGGCAAAGACAAAAGGGGAGGGGTAGGGTACAGATCCTAAAGGCCTTACAGGCAGAGAAAGAAGAAGATTTAAAAAACAAAAGGATTCTGGTTATTTTGCTATTATTATTAACTGCAAAAACATATCAGATTCTCGAAGGGCTTGATAGGAAGTGACGGGACTGGAAAAGGGGTTTGTCGCAACTATCACAGGTGTGCCTTAAGGACCAAAGGAGACGGTGCAGGCCAAGCGTCCGACAAGGCAGCAGGCGCCCGGGAGGGGTCCCCGCTGTTCCCCTCCGGATCCCATGTCAGGGCCAGTCGCGGGCGTCAAGCGGGGCCCGAGGCCAGCCTTCCCCAACTCAGCCACTCCCCACGCATCGGGACCCCGGTCTCCGCCTGCGGGTCCCGCTCCTCCCCCCGGGAACACCCGGACCTGACGCCCGCTCCCCATCCAGCCGCATCCCCGCACCCACGGCCCGCGTGGAGCTGGAGCCCCGCCTCCTCGCCGCCCGCGCCGCGAAGGCTTCTGGGAATTGTAGTTCCCGCTCGCCGACCCCAAAAGCACTTCCGGGTTCGGCCAGAAGCGCAGCCATTGTCCTGCGCGCGGACGCTGGCTGTCGCCGTGCGTCTCGGCCCTTTGGAGCTTAACTCGAGCGGCGCTGCGGATGCCGAGTTGGGGGGTGGAGCGAACACGCTTAGCCCGAGTCTGTCGTGTGCAGAATCGGAGCAGGGCTTGCTTGAGCCGCGCTCGTCCTGCCGCAGAGACGCGCCGGGCACGGAAGCTGGGACAGGCCGGGCCGCGCGGACGCCCAGGTTGGTGAGGGGCGGGGCGGCGCTGGGAGCCCCGTGCGCGCATGCGCAGGGTCTAGGCGGGAAGCTGGGTTGGGGAGTGTGGGTGGGAGATCTGGGACCTGCGCGGGCGGCGCTTCAGCTTCGGGTCCCCGAAGTTGGTGGGGGTTCTTGTGCAGCTGCAGCTGGCCGGGGCTGTGCTCTGCGCGCGTGCGCGGTTCTGGGTCACGTGGTGCTCTGGTCCCGGGCCTGAGGGTGCCCACCGTGGTGGGCGACAGGTCAAGTGCATGGGTGCGGGGGAGATCCTCGCCTCCCCCTCCTCCAATGCCGCGCCTGTTTAATGGAGGGCCTGAGGACGACCGGGCTGAGGGAGTGCTCAGCTGCAGATTCTGGTCCCTGCAGGAGATGCTCTGCGCCACTGTCCCGATCCCCTTGAGCAGGCCTTTGAGTAGGAAGGACGAGGCAGGAGGCGATATTCTGGGCAGCCGGGATCCTGGAACAGACGCCTCTCTTCTCGCAGGCCTGCGGGCACCCTGCAGGTAGAGGAGAGACCAGGCTGGGGTTGCACATTCTTGCCCCGGGATAGGCAGTGCTCCTTCAGCAGACCCTCAGTAGGAGTCGCTGATGGACTGCAGACGCCCAGGATGAAGGCGGGACCGGGGCCCAGAGGCAGGTTCTAGGCGGAGCACTGCCTGCACGTGCTGGGGGTGTCTGGATGCGAAGCAGGGGCTCCGAGGGATCATCCTGGGACCCAGGGAGCATAGGGCAGAGCCCCAGGGCATTGAAGTCTGGTGGAGACGCTGCGGTGGAGGTGCAGACCCCGAGAGCGGGAACGACAGAGCTGCAGCAGCTGCCAGCACTGCTGTTTGGGGAGGGAGCAGGATGCTGCCGGCGGCGTGAGGATGAAGTAGGCGTTCCCGGGACCTTTGTCAGCGTTTGCTCTGCTTGCAGGCATGACAATGCCCAGGTTGGGAGAGGGACAGAGTCTGGGCTGCAGCTCTGGACCTGGAAGGGTCTGTCCTCTGTCTGTCACCCGGGGGCTCATGTTTGGGCAGGAGGAAGCGAAAGGGCCCACTTGCGGTGGAAGCTGCCCTGTCAGGAGCTTGAGACCCCCCAGGCGGGTGAGTGCCCTGGTCCTGGGGCTGATTCTGGAGCTCTGTGCTCCAGCCAGTGTTCGGGTGTGCTGATGGCAAGCAGGCTGTGGGGCAGGTGACCCCACAACCTTCACGGGGGCTTGTGGGTGCGTGTGGTGTCCCAGGTGGGTTGAGGCCCAGAGTGGGGATGCAGCTTCTCCTCTCAGGAGCAGGACGGGCAGAGAGCCCAGGTCCTGGATGCCGGTTCTGGGCGTGAACCTGCCCTGTGTGTGCGTGGATATGTCACTAGGAGGGAGAACCTGGGTGGGTGGCCCCTGTGCGGTGGCTGCTGGAGTAGAGTCTGGGGCCCCAGTTTGGAGCTGCGGGTTCCCATCTTGGGAGAGCCGAGGCTATTCCAGCTGTACGTGCACTGGCATCTGGGCAGGATGGTGAGACGTGGGCAGTCTTAGGACCCTGGTACTGCCGGGGGATGCCCAGGTGGGTGGAGGGAGCAGCTGCAGACTGCACTGCAGAGGGTAGGGCTGCACCAGGGCCCTCTGTGCCGCACACACACAGCATTTGTCCTGGAGGTGGGTCTTAGACAGAGGGTATTGGGGTCTTTGTGCAGACGGTGCCCTCATCACCGCTGGGTGATGGCCAGGTTAGTGGAAGGACAGGATGTCCCTGAGGGGCCCAGGAGGGTACTTAGGCAGCAACCTGAGCAGGTGTGGCTCAAGTAGGGGCCTGTGGAGGAAACTGGGTTTGGGTGCAGGGTCCAGTACAGCTGCATTGTGAGCCCACACGATACTGTTTGAGTGAGAGTCCACTGGGAGTGAGGGAGCGGGTAAGAGGAAGAGAGAGAGCAGGAGTGGAGCGTGTAGGGTGGCATTTGCCAGGGGCTGTTCTGTCTCAGACTCAGAAACACCTAGTCGGTACAAAGACAGCTGAGCTCCAGAGGTATACATTCTGGGCCTGCCTGGGACAGGCTGCCCTTGGCTGGCCTGTGCTGGTATGTGTCACAAGGCCCCCAGTCCTGGGCTCAGTTGCCGTTTTAGGCCTGACTACATCCAGGTTGGTGGAGGGACCAGGTCAGAGCTACAAATTCAGGGCCCAGGAGGGTTTGGGGGTGGGAATCTGGACTGGCGCTGTTCTGGTCGGGGCCAGCGGACCCCAGGACGGTGGAGGGACAGGTCCTGGGTGCCTGGAGCTGTGTGCATGTGCTTGGCTGTTTGAGCGGGAAGTGGGAGGCAGGCCGCGAGGGGTTTCTGCAGGCTCAGGGCTGGTGAAGGGGAGGGGAGACCCGGGGAGGGTGGGGCTGTGTCTCGAGCTCTGAGCTTCGTGCGTCTAGTTAGGGAGGGGGCTTCTGGGCCGTAATCCCCCAGCCAGCTGCTTGCCCTAGGAAACGGTGCTGGTTTGGGGCTGCAGATTCAGCTTGAGGGGAAGGGGTGCACACTAGGGGATCCTCTATGTGCTGGGTGTTTGTGGGCGTCCCAGGACCCAGGGGGGTAGGGAGGGTCTGATTTGTGCTGCCGATTTTGGGGGTGGGCGGAAGGCCGCCTTTGGGCGTGAGGTTGGCTCACGGGTAGGTGGCCCTGAGGCCCGGATAGTGGAGGACCCGGGTTGGAGCTGCCGAGTCTCGGCCTGGGAGAGGGACTACATGTGCATGCATGGCTATTCGGGCAGGAGTCTGAGCAGAAGCTTCTAGAAGCACGCTTGCCATGGGGAGCGCATCCTGGGAGCAGAGACTTATCCAGGGAGGGGACGCCATGGTGGCCCTGCACGATGATGCTGTACTCAGGCTTCTCCTTGCAGCTCAGGACCTCGGGCCCCTGCCCGCCGGGAGGAGAGCATGGAAGAGCAGGACGAGAAGCCGCCAGGGTCCCTGAGGGCCTGTGCGCAGGTGAGTGGAGGTTCTGCTGGGACACCCAGAGCTTGCTGCCACCCAGGCCCCACCGCGCAGCCCTCTATGCTGGGGAGGCTGCCCCAGCTCTCTTTGCAGCGTTTCGGGGCCTGTTGGTCCCTCCTAACCGGTAGGCTTCTAGCATTTACACACTATACATTGTGTACATGTATTTCCTCGATGCTCCAGTGACATAAGGACAAGCCCTGGAGCCCTGTCTGGCCACGGACCTGGGGAATGCTGTGGATTTACCCCAATGAACCTGCCACCTTCACCATCACCACTCTGTCTGGAGGAATTTCACATCCTGTATCAGAAGGCCTTAGAATGCTGCTTCCCCATCGGCCAGCAGCTCACAGCTCTGTTTGAGAACAAGCAATTGGAAATACGCTAAGTGTGTGATGTAAGAGGAGGTGTAAATGAATTATGGTTAGACCGTGAAATCGAAAACACTGTAGCTATTGATATAAGAAGGGATACTTACCAACATAAAAAGGTATTTATAATGTATGTTGAGTAACTAGCGTTTAGAAATGGTCACTTTTTAAAAAAGGGATGTTGTTTGTGTGTGTGTAGAAAATATACTAGAAGATTATAAATATGCCAGTTTACAAAGATCATCTGTAAGTTACATCCCAAGTGACTTTCTGTGTTCATTTACTTATCTGTATTTTCATACTTTTGTACAATGCATTTTAAAGTTAAGAAATTAACCATTTAGAGAGTTTTCCTACAACAGATATTCTTTGAAAACATTTAATCTCTTAAAAAGTTTAAATTAGAATTTCACCTTCCCCTTCCTGAGCAGTTCAATCCGGGAGGCCCTAGGTGGGGCCGAGTTCGGGAGGCATCTGCCATTGAGGATGGGTGGCCTGCTGTGGGTGTCACAGGCTGATCAGGGTGTGGAGGGCGTCACTGGCCAAGCAGGGTGAGGAGGGCATCTGCACGGGATGGCAGCTTGGCACGGGGATTCAGAGCCCAAGTGGGTGAGGCAAGTGTCTGTACAAGGGAGGGAATCTGTTTTGGGGTGACAGGGCTAGAGTGGGTGAGAAGGGGGGGAGACCCCAGTGTGGGCAGCCCAGGTGCAGCGATGGTGTCCATGCAAAGGGAGATCCAGTGTAGGCTGTCGGAGCCGGAGCAGGTGAGACGTGCACCCATGTCGGGGACGGGGACGCTTGCTGGTATGCCATGTCACAGCTCGAGCAGGCGGAGGGCATCCACGCATGAGGGTAGCCCGGCGTGGGGTATCAGAGCCCACGCAGGATGTCAAGGGCACCCACACGGAGCCCGAGTCCGAGTGGCACGAGAGTGAGGCCGTGAAGAGGCCGCCTCGTCTCCAGAGTCAGACCCCAAGCAGAGCAAGGAGGACCCTGGCAGGGGGGTGGCAGAGGCCGGGGGCCGAGGAACCTGTGTGTGGGAGAGGCAGTGACAATGAATGTGAGAGATTAGTTCCCTACAGGAGGTTGATCAGGTAAGTAAATACACCCAGGGTCCAGGGAGCCAGGGTTCTCGCTGTCAGACACGGAAAGAGAAAACCCTGGAATGCACTTTGTGGTGTGCAGTGGGAAAGGAGGCGTTGACGTGGCTCATGGTTTTCAGTAGACATGGGTGTAGACATATGTGGAGAGGTGCCTATGGGTGTGTGTGTGTGTGTGTGCGCACAGACATATGCACACATATTCCCTGTCTGTCCACTGTGAGGGCCTGGGAGCCGTGACATTCTGATGCCAACGTGCACACCTAGTGCCCAGATTTTGATTTCTACGTATGCCACAGGCTTTATAGGTTCACTTTTAACGGATGTTTAGTGTTCATTTTTTTGCTGTTACAAATAGCATCGCTGTCAGTGTTTGTATGTATGATTCCTTGTACACACACGCGTGAGTTTTAGCGGGAGTTATGCAAATGTAACTTTACATTCACAGCATTATTGGAACTACAGGTAAGGCTTGCCTTGACATGGCCATTGACATTTTGTGCTAAGCTGATGACTATGGGTGTTTTCTGGGAATCGTAATGGTCCTTTTGCCATTTTCTTGTACGTTGTACACCTGAGTTAGCAATCTGTTGTTAGAGTGTTTACTTCCATCACATATTTATTGATTGCCTCGCCAGCGTGAGGGCCTGTGTGAGGCGCTGGGGAGAAAGCTGAGTTAGTTCTCACAGACAGAAGTGCACTTTCCATGTGTTGCAAGGCTGTGTGGGAAAAGCACAAGCACCCTCCTTCTTGTATTGGTTATCTGTGATCGTGTGCCCCAAACTTAGCAGCTGAAAGCGGCCAACATTGATTGTCTCACGCAGTTTCCGAGGGTCAGGAACCAGGAGCAGCTCGGCTGGCTGTTTCTGGTGCTCAGGGTCTGGCAAGGTTGTAATAAGGCTGGGGCTGCTGCCTCCGGAAGGCTTCTCTGGGTGGGAGGACTCGCTTGCAAGGTCACTCATGTGGCTGTTGGCGAGAGGCCTCCACACCACATAGACCTCTTTCTCCCAGAGCAAATGATCTGAGAAAAAGAGAGAGAGAGAGAGAGAGAGAGAGAGCGCGCTTAATTGCACCCAACCAAGATGGAAGCCAGAGACTTTTAACATCTGACCCCGGCAGTGACACACCGTCACGTCCTCTGTAATCTGCTGGTCCCACAGACCCACCCTGGTACCATGCGGTCAAAGACGACCCAAGGGTGTGCATACCAGGAGGCAGGGGTCCTGGGGCCATCTTGGAGGCCGGCTACCACACGTCTCCAATCTGAATGTGCCTAGTTAGTTTTAATCGATATCAGAAGATGCACAGGTACCTTGTTTGGGCCTGAGGGATGTTGATGAGGGCCCTGGCAGGGAGGAAAATCCAGGGAGCCCAAGTCTTGGCTTTGAATGAGTGACGGGCATTAGTCCAGTGAGCTGGCCCAGGAAGGAGCCATATTGAGACATCACCTGAGAGAGTTCAGTGGCCCCCACCCTTCAAGTAGCTGGGCCAGCAAAGGTCTTCAGGTGACTCTGAGCCCTCCCTGCCTTCAGGGACTGAGACCAAAAGTCCTGTGAGCCAGCCCTGGTGGCCTAGTGGTTGAAGTTCAGTGCACTCTGCTTCAGTGGCTCGGGGTTCAGTTCCTGGGTGTGAAGCCCACACCACTTGTCTGTCAGTAGTCATGCTGTGGCGGCAGCTCATATGGAAGAACTAGAAGGACTTAGAACTAGAATATACAACCATGCTTGGGGCTTTGGGGAGGAAAAAAAAGAGAGGAAGATTGGCAACATATGTTAGCTCAGGGCGAATCTTTCCCAGCAAAAAAAAAAAAAAAAAAAATCTTGCCAAGTGGGTGGTAGAGCCTCACCCATCCCCTGTCAGTCTGAACATTCAGAGCTGGGCGGGTTGTTGGTGAGTTGGCGACCCCGGTGGTGGAGGGTCTATCCTGCGCTTTTGAGGAAAATGAGAATTATTCATAGATGGTGGTGTGGGATGGGAGAGAGAATTTTCTTGGGCATGAGAACTAGTGAGACCCTCTGGTCCGGAGGACCTCTGAGTAAATCAGACGGAACCTTCAGCTTTCTAGTTGGATGAGGATTGGTTGAATTATTGATCAATGTCCGCTTGAATCAATAATTAAGAAACTTCAGGGCCTCCACGTGGGCCCTGTGTGTCATGGCCGTTGAGCTGAAATGTGAGCTCTGCCCTGCATCTCCTGTGGGCACTGAGAAAGAAACACGCCGAAGAAGGACCAGTCCCCTGATGGGGTGCCTGTTAGAGTTAACTTTTTGAAGGTCCTCACGGAGACAGAGGGCTTCCAGTTGGCACACCCCAAAGGCAAAACTTCGAGAATTGAGTTCAGCGATAATTCTGTGCCTTGACTGGAAGCTTTGTTGTGTTGCCTCAAGGACCCCCCAAGTTGAGAAGGGGGTGTGTGGTCACCTCTATTTACAGGTGAGCAAATGGCAAATGGTCCTGGGTCTGCTTCGACCACGGGCTTGCTGCGAAGTGGACAGGTCACCTCGTAACGGCTCTGCTCATCTCCTTCCTCTGTTCTGGGTCCCATGTGGTCCCAATAAACGAAAAGGATAATTTTTAAATGCTCCAGAAGGACATTATGTTAAGTGAAAGAAGCCAGACACAGAAAGACAAATACGGCCCGGTCTCACTTACATGTGGAATCTAAAAATGTCAAAGTCACGAAAGTGGAGAGTACAGTGGCACTTGCGAGGGGCCGAGGGTGGGGGAGACGCAGAGATGTTGGCCAAAGAGTGCAGAGGTTCAGTTACGCTGGGTGAGAAAGTTCCGGAGATCTCATGTGCGGTACGGTGACTGTGGGATTGCATACCTGCAGTTTGCTGAGGGAGTTGATCTTCAGTGTTCTTACCACAAAAAAGAGCTGTAACTGCGTGAGGTGGGGGGTGTGGTCGCGCGCTTGCCTGTGGTCTTCATTTCACAATGTGTATGTCGAGCCTTCTCATGCACCTGAAAGATGTACAATGTTTATTTGTCAAGTGGACGCCAATAAAGTTGTAGAATGAATAAATAAGATGTTAATAGTGAAAATAACAATGCTCCAGAGCACATAGACGTGGGGGTAAAGGCTTTTAATTCCATGCCACCGTCCCAAACCGTGCACATCCCCCTCATCCTTTCAAATTCAGAGAACCCGCATTGTGCTCCTACTCAACACTGAGGAAAAAACACAGATGAAAAACATAGTTCTTCACAGGATAGAAGTCATGACGCAGGGGAGAGAGATCTAAGGATGGAAGTAATACGAGAATGATTTCACTGATACTGCAAGGGTCCAGTGTGAACAGCTAAGAAATCCTGAGGGAAGAGGAGACCAGACTTTGTGCAATCTGGGAACACTGCATGGAGGAGGTGGCGTCTGATCTGGGGCTTGAGTGATCCGTCAGACTTGAGTGGAGGGGTGGTTGATAGAGGGGAGCTGGGAGCAGTCAGTCAGTGTTCAGACCATCTTTGCTGAGCTCTGTGGACTTCAGTGAGTTTACTGAACTTTATTCCTGTTAACTTCTGTGTTGGCGAAATAGGCATCACTCCTTTCTTCAAAAAACTTTTGATGGGCCGTCCCTGTGGCTGAGTGGTTAACTTTGCGCACTCTGCTTTGGTGACCTGGGTTGCCGGTTCGGATCCTGGGCGCAGACCTAACACCACTTATCAGGCCATGCTGTGGTGGCGACCCACACAGAAGAACTAGAAGGACGTACAACTAGAATATGCAACTATGTACTGGGGCTTTGGGGAGAAAAGAAAAAAAAGAGGAAGATTGGCAACAGATGTTAGCTCAGGGCCAATCTTCCTCACCAAAAAAGCATACCTTTAAAAAAAAACCACAAACACTTTGGAAATTGCTGGAATTGCAATACCATTGGCATTCCCTTTAAAAAAAAAAAAGAAAAATTTAGACAATTGGGTGAGGTAGTCTATGTGGAAGTATTCTATCTATTATTAAACGTACTGAGCAAATGACAGATGACTAGATTATCTAAAGGAAGCTGCAGGAGCTAAGATGGAAATACGGGAGACATTCCTCAAATGGTCAGTAATACAGTGGATAGGGAGAGTGGATGGGGGTGTATGGGTGTGTGTACACACGCTTGTGACAAGATGGTTTTGAGCATTTAGTTTGAGTGAGTGAGTTGGGAGCCGGTTCTGGACGCTGACGCCTTGAGTTTGCCGAGGAGGAAAAGCGCCCACTGGAGATTTCTTCTAACCAGAGGAGCGATTGCGCCCAGCAGTGGTTGGGTGCCTTTGGGGGCCACAGGGTCATCCGTGAAGGCTCAGCACATCCCATGTCCCTCCTCTCAGTGGTTGCCTTACTGTCCACACACGTTTATGAAGGGCCTACTGTGTGTCAGTGTTGATTCAAGCGTGAGACCGTGGTGAACAGGAGAAACGAGAGCTCGGCCCTTAGGGAGCCCACTCCAGTGGAAGCTGGATAAAAAGCAAAGGCTTAGGTCTGTGTGTGACGCCCAGAAATGGCAGCAGGTACCGTGGTGGAATCGCCTGCCTGGATGGGAGCTGTTGACTGTGAGCTGAACGGATCTCCATTCTGTTTTCCTCATGAAAACTTTTACACCAAAAGGTGTCGAGAACAATTTTGATTAAAGAGAAGGGGCACCGTGTTCCCCAAGTAGGATTGTTGTAGCACTTGTAGCAGATAAGGAACATTTTGGAGTTTTGTTTCTTCCAAGTACCTGCTGAGGTAGAAACATTAAGTTGTTCAGTTCTTGGCATTGTTTCTTAACTGATCTTAGCTGTTTTAAAACAAAAAACAGGGGCCAGCCTGGTGGCGTAGTGGTTAGGTTCCATGCACTCCACTTTGGCAGCCTGGGGTTTGTTCACAGGTTCGGGTTCCGGGTGCAGACCAACCCACTGCTCATCAAGCCATGCTGTGGTGGCGTCCCACGTATAAAGTAGAGGAAGATGGGCACGGATGTTAGCTCAGGGCCAGGCTTCCTCAGCAAAAAGAGGAGGATTGGCTGCGGATGTTAGCTCTGGGCTAATCTTCCTCACCAAAAAAACAAAAAACAAAAACCCCAAAACAATGAGTAATAATTTAAAATACAGGCTAGTGTTTGTAAGTTTTCCTTTCTTGAGAAACTTCTCATTTCTCAGGCATTTTTTTTTTTTAATTATAGGATGAGTTAACTTCTGGCCCCTAAATTGTTGGAATTCAATGTCAACCGCTTTTGTAGCCGGAAGAGACAGGTTTGGCATCATCACATGTTAGGAGCGTGGTTTCTCTTTGCAGCCGAGTTTCCGTGATGTGGTTGGGTTCATTAACAGTGCCCGGTCAAAACCTGTGGCTCCCTCGGACCGTCTGTAGTTGTGTGGGGGTTACTTTGGCCTTGTGAGTTGGCTTCATTTTTGTTCTCTGGCGTTTTGTAGCAGTGTTGAGGCGGGTTAGCCCTGCTGCTGTTCCTGCTGGCAGTAATGCAGGCAGCCTAGCATCTAAGCTCTCACACGGGGCCCTCCTTCCATGGTGGCCGCTCCGTCTCTTTGAATGCTCAGTGTTACCCTCAGTACCAGTGCAGGAAATAGACAGAAGTGTTTTTTGTTTTTTGTTTTGAGGAAGATGATGGTGAACCCTGGGCTGCCAAAGCGGAACATGCACACTTAACCGCTGCGCCACTGGACCGGCCCCTACAGAATTGTTTTTAGGTTTGAAGACATCCTTTTGTGAGCCAGCCCTGATGGCCTAGAGGTTAAAGTTTGGTGCTCACTACTTCCGTGGCCTGGGTACAGTTCTCGGTCATAGAACCACGCCACATGCCATGTCAGCGGCTCATGTACAAGAACCTACAACTAGAATATACAACTATGCTCTGGGGCTTTGGGAAGGAAAACAAACAGGAAGGGAAGATGGGCAACAGATGTTAGCTCAGGGCCAGTCTTTCCCAGCACAGAAAAAAAGAAAGAAAGAAAGAAATCTTTTTCTGACTTTAAACGTATTAATGTCAGCCGTTTTTAATAACCATTATGCAAGAGTGAAATTTTCTCTAGGCTGATGAGCCACATCTATTGAAAAGTACAGTAGTTTGTTTCCTTTTAGTTTGTGATTCAGAGACTCTAATTGAGTGATAATCAAGAATCAACAGCATTTGCTTTTCAGTGTTTGAAGATTTAAGGAGCAAAGTATACTTCAGTGGGCTGTCATTTGACAGGTTGAGTTATTGTGCTCCGGAGAAAAAAGCTGCAGGAAGCTACAAAGGAATTATCTTGTTTCAAAGTGATTTTTCAAGAGGAAGCACTTTCTGCTGGTTTCTGAATATTTAATGAAAATAAATGGCATTTACAAAATAGATACAGGATTAAAACGTAGACAGTGCACCTGCCTTTGCATTCTAACGCCCCTCCCCCCGTAATAACTGCTTTTAATGCTTTTGACGCTGTCTTTCCAGATTTTTCTGTGCATGTTTGTATTCTATAAAAATCGATTTATATTCTATATACTGTTCTTAATTTTTCGTTCAACAATATGTTATAGATATCTTTCTGTCATTTATATGCACAGACTGTACAAATCTATTTCTTCTTGTTTTGGCTGCTAAATAGTGTTTAGTTATCTGAATGAAGCCTGATTTAACCAGGCGCTTACTAATAGACTTTTATTCCCCCCTCCCATTTTTGCTCTGATGACATAACCCTTTAATGAGAGTTCTTGTACATACATCTAAGTATACTTTCTATTATTTCCTAAGGAAATAGTTACAAGTAGATTTATTGGATATTACATTACATTTAAAAAATATATTGGCATTAAAGAAAACAAAAGTAAACGCAGAGAGTATATGTAAAAACTGATGAAATCTGAGTAAAGTCTGCATTTGAGTTAAAAATATTATGCCAGTATCAGTTTCCCGGCCTTGACAATGTGCGGTGGTTGTGGGTGACACTCTTGGGGCAAGCTGGGGGGAGGGTCACAGGAACCCTCTTTCTATTTTTGCAACTTCTTGTGTGTCTTAAACTATTTCGAAATAAAATGCTTTTTAAAAATATATATTGCCAATCCAGGAAGGTTGTATCCACTTTAACTTCCATTAAGAGTGGATGAAGCTCCCGACCAGGGGCCTCCAGGCAGGAGACATTAGCATCAGGCAGAAGAAAATCTCCCTGTGCTTGGGGTATTGGTTACGTCCAGGGATCTGAGCACATAAGTAGGTATAAAGAGGATAATGGGAGCCGGAGAAGGCAGGCACAAATATAGAAAGCAGGAAGGCTAGAAGAAAACATGTCGTTGAGTTGTAAGTGGAGGTATCAGTATGAATTTATGGTCTCGAATATATAGAGATAGTTATAGAAATAGAGATTTGACTTTCTCTGATTTAAAGAGGCAAGCATCTTTTTGAATATTCACTGGCTGTTTTCTTTCTTCGTAGTTGAGTTGCACTGTACTTTCCTTGGTCCATTTTTCTGTTGAGGCTTCCTTTTTTTTTTTTTTTTTTTTCTGATTTGCAAGAAATCTTAAGAGTGTAGATTCTTACTGGTGGTGCCTTTATTGGTGGTACTTTTTGCCAGACATTTTATGGAGTTAATTCATTGACCTTTTCCTTCATGATTCTTTGGTCACGTTGTATGTCGTCTTATTTGTTTACAAGTCTGTGATCCAGGAATTCAGGCAGGGCCCAGCTGGATGGTTCTTTTCCTCTATGTCGTGCCTGGGGTTGCTCGCTCAGCTCCATTCGGCTGGTAGCTGGGCCGGCCTGGAAGATCCACAGAGACCTCATGTCCGTGTCTGGTGCCTCACTGCTCCTCCACATGGGCCCTCTCTCTCCACAGGGCTAGCTTGAGCTCACCAATGGGCGGGAGCAGAAGTTCGCTTGGCGGGATGTGTTAAGACAGGTGGTCTTTCGAATCCCAGCCTACCTACTGAGCAAGTTTTGAGCCATGAGTTAGCTCTCTGATTATTTCCCTTTTTCTCGCTGGTTTTGTCTTCTCAGGACTCCCTCCTTCCTCAAGAGATTATCATCAAGGTCGAGGGAGAAGATGCTGCGTCGCTGGCCATCCCATCCCAGGTGAGTTGGACGTGGGCTCTTTACACTGAGAAATGTGCCTGGCTGGTTGGTGGCAGAGGCCAGATAGAAGTGAGGAAATGGAGATAGGAGTGGACAGCCTTTACAAACCCTTGGGTAGCATGTGGAAGATTGAAGAGAATGAGAGCCATGACAAAATTTGAGCGTGAGCAGCTTTTTAATTTTTTTCTCGAAGGATTGAAAACATTTGATCCTGTTAAGTGGTTACAGGACAGGGGCGATGGAGAAAAAGAAGTTAACAATTGGGAGAGAGAGGTGATAAAACTGTAAGGCAGAATCCTTGATTAGTGCCAGGGGAATTAATTCAGAGCGTGGGTGAGGAAGAAGGCTCCGCAGAGGAAGGAGGACTCATGCAGGAAGACAGAGGTTGACGGAGTTATTTGAGGGCTTGGATTTTTCTCTTGGACAGTCAGATAAAGTTGTCTGTTGGGCTTCAGGTGGGAGATGGAGAGACGTTTGACAAGGACGGAGAAGGCCTCCAACAGTAATTTTGGATTATGAGAGAACAAGCTGCTCCAGGAAGTATCGTAGGGTTGCCGGTGGGTCTGAAAGGATCATTCCAAGAGAGTGAGCAGTAATTGATAATACTCTATCCGGCTGCTTCTGTGGGTTTTTTCCAGGGGCATTCTGTAACCTACTTTTCATGGATAGCAGATTGACATTCAGATTTGCTCAGTTTTTGTAAATCTGCCAGATACGTTCAGTGGAAGCCCCGTAGGTCAAGGTAGTATTAGAGAGAGAATTTTTGCGTATGTCAAATAGATTAAAATGAATTATCTATGGACTGTAAGCTGAATAATTAAGATGGAAGAGATAAAGAGAACACTAACTAGAAAGGAAAGAATATAGATCAGGAGTTGATAATAGCAGACGTTTGAGTAGAATAGTGGCCCCAAACTGTTGAAGAAGAAGGGCAAAGTGAATAACTGAGCAAGAAAGGTGGAGCAGTCTGGTGTTGTAATAAATAGTAATAATCTGATGTTGTAATCAAAAACGGTAATAATCCAGGGCCAGCCCAGTGGCATAGTGGTTAAGTTTGCGCACTCTACTTTGACAGCCCAGGGTTCATGGGTTCAGATCTCGGTTGCGGACCTACACACTACCCAGCAAGCCACGCTGTGGTGGCGTCCCACATATAAAATAGAGGAAGATTGGCACAGATGTTAGCTCAGGGCCAATCTTCCTCACCAAAAATAATAATATAATAATCTGATATAATCGAAGAGTGGGCAGTTCTGTATGTGTGACTTAAGAGTTGGAGTACTTTACAGTGATTCCAAGACCCTCTGGGGTCTCACCCTAAGAGTGAGGCGCTGAAGAACAATCCTAGGGTCTGGGAGTTGGGCTAGTCCTATGAATCAATGACTGGAGACAGTCTCTGGTGTCAGGCAAACTTGAGGTTGCATCTCAGCTACCGACCTCAGGCATATGCATTAATTTCTCTAAGCTTCTAATTCTTCATCTGAAAAATGCTGCTACTAATAGTATTTTCTTACAGGGACCTTGTAAGAATTAAATGGATGATAGTTCTTAGCACACCACCTGATGGCACATGTTAAGCGCTTCATTCAAGTCACTTATTTTTATATTGTCATGAGAGAACTCTACAAGTGCATCCCGTGGATGATGCAGGATGAAACAATACAAGTTCTTGAATTAGAGGTCAGGTCCTGGGTTTAAGTCTTCAGTGGAGGAGGGTGGTGGTGTTCGAGAGGTTGGTAGGACAAAGCTGCAAGAAGTGGGGTAAATGGCATGAGTTTCAGTGTAACTGGGAGGACGCACACGCTCCCCCTTTGGTGCTGAGCCCCCTGGGATGGGAGAGCATTACTGCCCTGAGCCTGTGAGGGCTTAGCAGGAGGGGGTCCCTGGGGCCAGGTATAGGTTTCCATTAACACAGGGATGCAGAGGGTAGAGGTGGTGAAGGATGCTGAAGCTGTGGGATTTCATTATTGCGGAACTTGAGTTCCCGAGGGCCTGGTGGGACGGCTCTGGAAGGAATTTGGGGGAGTGCAGAGTTTGGCATGGGTGAGAGGAAGAACAGAACGAGTGGAGACAGGAGTCTGGAAGAGCCGGTGTCCGCGCATGGAAGGACTTTTTCAAATGGGTCTGCGATAGGCCTTGTGAGATTCAGGTGAGGGGAGAGGGCTTAAATCAGAATTGGGACCAGGATTATTTTGATATATTACTGTCTCTTGATACTATTGATTCACATATTGAAATAATTTACCAAAGACGTAGTTATTATGGACTATGCAGCCACCCTGCACTAAACCCTGGAGTTACCGTTGCAGACTGTAAATACCTTGTCCCTGCCCCGTGCATGGAGCCTGGTGACAAAGTTGACCATTCTGCAAATGATAAGAGAATGTGCTGTTTTGATGGCAGTCCCTGGGACTTTGAGAGCGTGGAGCCAGGAGTGGAGCGGGACGTGCTCATCTAGTCTAGCATCATTTGGTTGACATTTGGACAAGGCTCATGTTACAGGGACCTACAGTAATCGGCGAAGGGGGGAAGTGTTTATGAAAAGGAAGCGTGGATTGGACGCTGGAAAACAGTATCTCTAGATCTGTGTTCAATACTGGTGGCAGTTTGCAGATGATGTTTCTGAATCCTGTTTTGGGCTAATCATGAAAATCTTTGAGATTTTGGTGAAATTTATGGGCCCCAACTTAGAGAAATGCATGTCCTGTAGCATTCTGCATGGAGTTTCGTGGGATTCAGGGACCCTGTGTTCTAGTCATGACCCACAGCGTAAGAACGTCTGATCTGTTGAAGAAATCTTTAGTGGCGAGTGGCATGGGCCTTCCCTGCATTTTGCTGCCTTTCGGTGAGGACAATCACCCTCAGCACTTCTTTTTTGGATCAGAATTCCTGCCCGATAGTCTTGGGAAACAGGTCCTTTCTTGCTTAGAGGAGGCAGGCCGAGAGGCCCCTTTACATGGCAGTAAAGTGTCTCCTGAAGGCCCCACGGTGCAGCTCTGAGTGTCGACAAAATAGAACTGTCAGCTGAAGATGAAGAGTTCAGGATGGAGGCTACGTTGGCCGTCAGTTAATTATTCAGGATTTTCAGACCTAATAATCCTAGTAATAATTGCCAGCCTTTATTTTTTGTTTAGTAAAGTCTGCCAATATATATAGCTTTCCCTATATTGTCACAATTAATTCACTCAAAACCCAATGAGTTTGGGTATGATTAAGCCCAATAAACAGAAATAGAATAAACCCACCATTGAAAGACCGATTGTCAGATACATATATTTTTTTAAATTCAGACATAGGCTCTTTATAGGTTGGAAAATCCAAGCTTCTTTTCTTCCACATCTGGTGCTCTTACCCTATTCACACTGCCTTTCATTAAGGCCCACAGTTCATCTTCTTTCTCAGGCATCAGCAAAGTAAAGCCCGTGGGCCCAATTTGGCCCTCTGCCTGTTTTTGTAAGTACCATTTTATTGTAATACAGCCGTGCCCGTTTGTTCATATATTTTCTGTGGCTGCTTTCTTGCTACACCAGCATTGCTGAGTAGCTGTGATGGGGACTGCATGGCTTGCAAAGCCTAAAATACTCACTCTCCGGCCTTTGACAGACAAAGTTTGCTGACCGTTCTGTTAGTTGCTTGGGAATTTGGAGGGAATTGCGTTTTCACCAGTGCAAAAGTCAGCATAGGCATTTTCTTTAAGGTGGACAAGAGGGAAAACAATTTATATCAGTTCTTATCTGGGGTTCCTCTTTGGGGTTGAAAAAACAGGTCCAGCATCCGAAACCCAAAGGGGCTCCCCCAGAAGACACCTGTACACTTTGACTAGAATCCTTTGAACGCTGGCAATCTTAGGACAACTTCCAGGCCATCAGATTTTTCTTTTTCCATGTGTCAGACTTTTCCTCCTCTGTGAACACTGGAGGGAAAGGATGCCCAGCTGAACGGGAATGTGTGTCCTGTTTTAGGAAGGCGTGAACTTCAAGATTGTGACTGTGGGCTTCACGCAGGAGGACGAGGGCATTTTGAACCCTGCTCCGAAGACCCTGGACAGAGATGTGATCCTGGAGAACCACAGGGACCTGGTCTCTTGGGGTAAGAATACAGTCTCCTTTAATAGAAGTCTGTATATTGAAATTACTTCTCATTTCTATCAATTCCAAGTTATGGAGTTCAGAGGCCTGAATGATCTTGGCCACACATAGGTTGTGTTTATGGGTTTTATTCCTCAGTGAAGATTTAATTTTAATTTGTAGGGCAGAAAAGGTACAGCTTCTTGGAGCTTGTTCAGTCTTCATGGTTTCCAAAGGCCTAAGACTGGGACCAAATTCTGCAGTGATTTTATTTTTTTTTCTCCAGCCCAGCACCCAAAATCCTGTATCTTTCCCTATGAGCTTTTCAAACCAGACTTAATCTTTTGGTTGGAGCAAGCAGATGAGTATAAAAGGAATTCCCCAGCACACATATCCAAATGAGAAACAGACACATAGAAGGGAGTAAAGAAATTTTTTTTTTAACGAGCTCTTTTCTTTTTTTTTTTGAGATTGGCTCCTGAGCTAACAACTGTTGCCAATCTTTATTTTATTTTTTTCTGCTTTTTCTCCCCAAATCCCCCTCTGGTACATAGTTGTATATCTTAGTTGCAGGTCCTTCTAGTTGTGGCATGTGGGACGCCACCTCAGCATGGCCTGATGAGTGGTGCCACGTCCTCGCCCAGGATCCAAACTGGCGAAATCCTGGGCTGCTGAAATGGAGTGCATGAACTTAACCACTTGGCCACAGGGCCGGCCCCCTAGAAATTTTGATTGAAAGGCATGCTGCATTTTCCTCTGTCTCCCACCCTGCAGTGGATTGTACATCACTGCTTTTTCCAGATACTCTCTATTGCTGGACCTTGTAGCCACCCAGGCTTCTGCTTCCAAGCTAACCTCCATTCTCTTGCAGTTGCAGGACTCCCCGTAAGGCAGTTAGAGAACTGAGATAACAGTGCCCCCATTGTTTTTCCTAGTTCCCAAATGTACTTTGCCCAGGTCTTACTGACACAGACTGTGCTAGCAAGTTTCGTGCCTTCAGAAATTCCTAGAAATGTAGGCGCTAATCTGTTATTTCAGTAAACTTGTGTTTAGCACTAAAGAGGGCAAAAGGGGACCCTTTATTTCTTTGCTAAGGATTGCAAAGTTGTGAGATTTTGTAGTTCTGCATAGGTGATCTTATTTTGGAATATGGAAATTTTGATTTTGCATCTAAAGTCTTATGCATTCAGCAAAACTAACATTAAAACAGTCCCATTTTAGTGCCCTATTATACTGTTGGGCTGTGGTGGTCCTCTGTGTTCTGCTTCCTCCCACCCTTTTGCTTTCTCTTTCCAGGTTATGGTAACTGAAAACTAATCCACGTGTGTTTTGCATACTCTCTTGTCAGCTTTATTCCTCTATTCCAGGTCTGACACTTTTTGGCTAGGGTGTTTCATTTTGCTTTCTTCCAGACTTGGCAGCCGCGCTTGGAAGAAGAGAATCAACCTCAGAGCAGAACACGTTGGATGATGAGCCGTCCCAGGGAGTGAAGATAGAAGAGTTGACAAGAGATGATCCTTGGTTATCTTCCTGTGGAGAAGTTCAGGATTATAAGGACCAGTTGGAGAAACAACAGGAAAAACAGGAGAGACTTCTGAAGGAAGGGGCCTTCACTCAAAGGAAAGCTGTTTCTCATGAGAGGGTCTGCAAAGGTGATGAACTTGAGAAGGGGGGTCTGAATTCCAGTCTTCTTCCACCCCAGATGATACCCGTAAGAAACCATTTTCATAAACATGCTTCACATGTTAACAGGTTGCGTCATAATTGTCTCGTCAACAGTCATCAGATGGTTGATGACAGTGAGAAACTGCTTGAGAATAATGGATGCGGAAAACCTCAGAGCATTCACCTTATTCAGTTTACAAGAACTCAACAGGAAGATAAGTCCTATGGACTTAGTGACAGCATTCAGTCTTTTAGCCTTGGTACGCCCCTAAATATACGTGAGAAAATAGGTGCAAGAGGAAAAGCCTTTGATTTTAAGGAACGTGGGCACGTTTTGAAGCACAGCCTATCCCACAATGAACAACAGAGAATCTCTGTTCAAGAGAGTCAGTGCAAATTTAGTAAAACCTCCCAGAGTTCATCCCTTGCCCAAAACGTGAGAAATCATTCTGAAGAGAAACCCTTTGAATGTAACCAATGTGGGAAATCCTTCAGCTGGAGCTCTCATCTCATTGCCCATCAGAGGACTCACACAGGGGAGAAACCCTATGAGTGTAACGAATGTGGGAAATCCTTCAGCCGGAGCTCTCACCTCGTTTCCCACCAGAGAACTCATACTGGAGAGAAACCTTATAGATGTAATCAGTGTGGGAAATCCTTTAGCCAGAGCTATGTCCTTGTCGTGCATCAGCGAACCCATACTGGAGAGAAGCCTTACGAATGCAGTCAGTGTGGAAAGTCATTTAGGCAGAGCTACAAGCTTATCGCCCATCAGAGAACTCATACTGGAGAGAAGCCCTATGAATGCAATCAGTGTGGGAAATCCTTTATTCAGAGCTATAAACTTATTGCGCATCAGAGAATTCATACTGGAGAAAAACCCTACGAGTGCCATCAGTGTGGAAAGTCCTTCAGTCAGAGTTATAAACTTGTCGCCCATCAGAGAACCCACACAGGAGAAAAGCCCTTCGAATGCAATCAGTGTGGGAAATCCTTCAGCTGGAGCTCTCAGCTGGTTGCCCATCAAAGAACTCACACTGGAGAGAAGCCCTACGAATGTAGCGAGTGTGGGAAATCTTTCAACCGCAGTTCTCACCTCGTCATGCACCAGAGAACGCACACTGGAGAAAAACCCTACGAGTGTAATCAGTGTGGGAAGTCCTTCAGCCAGAGTTACGTTCTGGTCGTGCATCAGAGGACTCACACTGGAGAGAAGCCGTACGAGTGCGGTCAGTGTGGGAAATCCTTCAGGCAGAGCTCGTGCCTTACTCAGCATCAGAGAACTCACACTGGAGAGAAACCCTACGAGTGTAATCAGTGCGGGAAAACGTTCAGCTTGAGTGCTCGGCTCATTGTCCATCAAAGGACTCATACTGGAGAGAAACCCTTCACGTGTGGTCATTGTGGGAAAGCTTTTATTAACAGCTCTAAACTTATTAGGCATCAGGCAACTCATACAGAAGAGAGACCCTATGAATGTAGCTAGTTTGGAAACCTTGCCACCGAAGTTTCTTTTCTTTCCTTTTTTCTTCTTTCTTTCAGGGGAATCCATTTGTTGGGAAGAGCTGGTGTAAGAACAGCGTGTGTGGAAAAGCTTTCAGTTCATCCTCTATTATTGTGTATCTGGAAATTTGTTCTGGAGAAGAAAGGAATGGAAACGATGAATCACGTATTTTACTTAGCAATTCCGTATTCAAAATCAAACTTAGCCCTTATGACGTATTTCCACAAAAGTAGTAGGTATTGGCACTTTTCCTTGCAGAAAACACTCAGACCCAAATCTGGGAGAATTGCCATTAAGTGGGCAATATGCTGTGGAATGAGTGTGAGTGAAGTAGGGTTCTTTTCCAATAAAGAGTTGATGAGACGGCCAGCACGGGTGGGCTTCTTGTTGAGAGGGTTGTAGTTAATAGCACTTATGCTGGAAAACAGTATTTCTGTGTATCATTTTACCACGCAATTTCCCCAGTAGCTGCTTTGTAATCTGTTTCATACAGCACTTTCTCTTATTGTGAAGATTTTATAAAAATTAGGAAAATGGCTAAGGTATGAAGTGAAAAATACAGGACAAGAAAATACAACATTCATTTCTAGAACCACTGTGATAAGATATTTGTGTATGGATCAGGATCGAAAGGAATTCTGGGTGTATCTGTTTGATTTTTAAGTTTATGCCTGGTTTTCTCTTTTTTGGATTCTATGCTATTTTGCTATAATAAAAGATTTGATGAGTAAAAATGAGTCAAAGACACAGATACACAGAAACAGAGTTTTTCATCTCTTTTGTCTAACCTTTTAGGAAGGACTGGGTGGCCAGATAGCAAGGATTCCTCAGCACTCTGAGATTGCTGTTTGGATCAGCACAAGCAGGTCATCTGTAGGACTTAGAGCCCAGGGATAGTCTCCATTGAAAATAAAATATTTGCCTAGGAATGTGGACCTGGAAGTTTAGGCCAGAAAGGGTTCTGTATGGGATTCAGAATGCATGGGCAGTACAGTGGGCATTTTCTTCATATATACAGAACAGTATAAAGGAGTTCTATCTTTGAGGGATTTTTTCTCCTCTCACGTAGTATTGTCTTTTTTGTTCTGGGATATATTCCCTAATGTGAGTTCTGAGTGGCAATCACTCCCCTGGCGAAGTGCTCATCACCTAAATTGACCTTGCAAGAATGTTTTTGGAGAGGCGAGATTGAAAGCTACTGATTTTTTTAGATTTAGTTTACATATTTTTCTAGTCTTTGTCCCTAAATCCTGAATTCTAATCTTGTGGATTTTCACGGACCTGAAACCTCTGATCCCAGAGCGTTAATGAAAAATAAGAGGAGAGGATAGAAAGAGAGAGAGAAGGAGAGAGAAAGCTAAAGTGACATTTGATAAGGGTTTCCCTTAGTAAAACTATGTCCCCACGAGATGACCCTAAGTGGAGCCGTCTCTGTGAGGATTAAGCCAGAGAGTGCAGCACACCTGGCCATGACTGGAGGTCTGGGGGAATAAGTGTCAATGGCTGGAGGACTGGCTCCCCATCCCAAGAGCATCTTCAGTCCATGAAGGTCCTGAGGGAGAAACAGCAAGGGTTTTCCATATGTTGCCTTATGGGGAGGACATAAAATTGTGAAAAATCCTAATTTAGCAACGGGACCTGAAAAGGCTCCTTTTCCCCAAAGTTTTAGATACAACCAGTGTCCAGTTCTGGGTCCAAGTGGATGATCTTCCCCGGGTGTGTTGACTCTTACTTTTTAGGCAGGAGCCACCATTGTACAAATGAGAATAAAGCCAACGGGGCTATGAAGGAAGGCTCTGAAGATTTCAGGTTTGGGAAGTGATTTATTGAGAGCTCTTCAATAAATGTTAAAAGTACTTCGTTGAAAATGTGCACTTGGTAAAACTGCAAACAATTTTTGAAGTGAGTGTAAGTAATTGTGTGTGTGTGTTTCTGGCCAGGTTGAAAATGTGGATCATCTGTGCGCACTAAGTCATCAGTGTTATATGAGTTTCTAGGTGGTGATTTATGGTTGCCAGATGTTTTGAAGATAGATTCAGTAAATAAAAATGTTGATTTCTATCATCTGCTTAATAATTTCCTTTTGTAGGAGAGGCATTCTCTCCCCCCACCCCCACAGTTTTATTGAGAAATAGTTGACATGGTATTCTTTAAATTAAAAAATGGTCAACCAAAAATGAAGAGAAGTTAAAGTGACAGCCAAAAATATGTAAACTTCCGAACCTAAAATTTAGGGTTAAAAAGGAATTAGTAACTTGATTTTAATGACATATGTATGACATATATGTAATGACGTATGTCCCTTGCATAAAAATTTCTTGTGTGTGTAAAATTCACAAAATTAAAGTTGTGCCTTGCCATAGAAAAATTTTATAGAGATTTTTTACAGGCCAAATTTCTTTCACCATAATCGCATAAAATTAGAAATAAGTGAAAGGTGACCGAAATGTTTTTAAGTACAGTCACACGCCACATAACATTTCGGTCAACAACAGACTGCATATATGATGGCAGTCCCGTAAGATTATAATGGAGCTGAAAGATTCCTGTTGCTTAGTGATGTTCTATTGTAATGTCATAGCACAACACATTGCTTGTGGGTTGGTGGTGATGCTGATGTAAATAAACACTGCACTGCCAGTTATATAAAAGCATAGCACTTAGAATTATGTACAGTACTTGAAAATACTTGGTAATAAATGACTGTGTTACTGGCTTATGTGTTTCCTATACTTTTTATCATTATTTTAGAGCGTGCTTTTTCTACTTATAAATAAAAAAGTTCACCATGAAATAGGATGCTGTGTCATGCCAGCAGCAGCCTCATACATCTTGTGTTTACCATATGTCTCGACTGTATCATTTCCTCTTGTGCTTGGTTTAGTCTCATGTTGTTTTGTTCATCATGGCCCCTAAGCGTACAAAACCCACCACTAAGGTCGCCGGTAAGAGGCCGTATCAAGTGATTGACCTGGAAATGAAATTAAAAGTGATTATGGACCACGAAGGAGGAAAATCAGTGATGGTTCTTCCTCGCCAGTCAGGCACGTCCCATTCCACCACAGCTTCAGTCTTGAAGAACAAGAACAAAGCGACAGAAGCTGTTAAAGGATCTGCTTCATTGAAGGCAGTGAGACTAATACAGATTTGAGAAGGGCCTATGTCAGACGTGGAGAAACTTCTAATGACCTGGACTGAAGGCCAGACACAGGAGCGTATCCCTCTCAGCACCATGACCATCACGGCCAAAGCAAAAGGTTTGTTTGTGATGTTGAAAGACAAGGCTAGACCTGACTACAATGTCGAATTTGCTATCTCTGGATGGTTTAAACAATTCCAGGATGGTTATTCATTACATAGTGTGAAAGTGAGTCATGAGTCTGCAAGTTCTGACGGGAAGGCAGCTGAAGAATTTTTGGAATTCTAGTAAAACCGATTGTGGAGGAGAGTTACTTGCCAGAGTAAATATTCAAAATGGATGGAACTCCGTATTCTGGGAACAGATGCCTGAAAGGGCTTTCATCCATAAGGAGGCCAAGTCAGTGCCAGGTTTCAAGGCTTTTAACGACAGGATAACAGTCTTGCTTGGGGGCAATATTGCAGGCTACAAATTAGAACCCTTTGTGATCTGACACAGTGAGAACCCCAGGGCCTTCGAGCATATCAATAAGCACACAATGTTACAGGAGCAATAAGAGGTCATGGATGACCCAGCTCCTCTTCCAAGATGCCCTCCTGAATTGCTATGCCAGTGAAATGGGGAAGTACTGTTTGCCAAATAATATGCCTTTCAAGATTTTCCTTATTGTTGATAATGTTCCTGGACATTCTCCTTTTATTGGTGGTCTTCATCCCAATATCAAAGTGGTGTTTCTCCCTCCAAACACCACCTCTGTGATCCAGTCACTGGATCAAGGAGTTATGGCAGCTTTTAAGGCCTACAGCCTGAGCAGCATGTTTGCCCAGGCTGCTGCTGCAACTGAGAAAGACACTGATGCACTTCTGGAAGGATGACAACATCTGTGACTGCATCAAGAACCTTGCTTGGGCTCAGGATGATGTCACCAAGGAGTGTATGAGTGGCATCTGGAAGAAGGCACTCAAGAGGTTTGTCCTTGACTTAGAAGGATTTGCTAAGGATGAGGAGGCTGTGGTTGAGAGGGCAAACAACTTACCCTGGGTGTGGATGAGGATGACACTAAGGAGCTCCTAGAGGTGGTTCCTGAGGAATTGACTAATGAGGAGTTGTTGGAACTGGAACAGGAATGCATAGCTAAGGAAGAGGGAAGAGAAAAGGAAACTCCAGGAGAAGGAAAAGAAGAACCCCCAAGAAAATGCACAGGGAAGGGTTTAGCAGAAGTTTCACAGACCTCAACAAGTTCCTGGAAAAGTCTGAAAACATGGAGCCCAACACTGGAAGGTTTTTGTTAATAGAGAGGCATGTTCATGGTGCATTATCAGCCACAAGCAAATCTGTGATGAAACAAACAAACCAAGCCAACCACCATGGACATATTTCTGAAAAGAGTGGCACCTTCTCAAGATTGGCCTCAGGTGGGTCCTTCAGGAGGCATTCCAGGAGAAGGCTGTGTTAGCATTGGAGATGACAGCTCCATGCGTGTCATTGCCCCTGAAGACCTGCCAGTGGGACAAGATGTGCAGGTGGGAGATGGTGATGTTGATGATCCTGACCCCATGTAGGCCTGGCCTATTGTATGTATTTGTATCTTAGTTTTCAATTTAAAAGTTTAAAAAGTAAAAAAAAAAAAAAAATTGAAAATAGAAAAAAGAAGCAGAGAATGAAAACTGAGCAGAATGTGGCTGAGTGCTTGGTTATTGGCCTTGACAAAGGGAGTTTCTTGGTGTTTCACAAAGATCCTGAGAATCACAGCTGTGAGTACAGACGAGGAAAGAGTGTTGCAGGCCAGCACCATCCCTAACATGTCTGCAAAGGCCAGGAAGGTCACGATTTGGGGGAGGCAGTGATCTCTTTCAGTGTTTGTGTCCTGAGGGCTGGGCACTCCACACTGTGTTCCATATCTGAGAAAACAGATGCACACATTCCGGGTTTCACATTTGGTGATTCGTGCTTATTCCCATGACATAATCACGATCACATTTGTTATCACCGAAAATACCTACTGCCCATTGGGGCCACCCGGTGGCACAGCGGTTAAGTTTGCACTGTCTGCTTCTCAGTGGCCCAGGATTCGCCGGTTCGGATCCCGGGTGCAGACAAGACACTGCTTGGCAAGCCGTGCTGTGGTAGGTGTCCCACATATAAAGTAGAGGAAGATGGGTATGGATATGAGCTCAGGGCCAGTCTTCCTCAGCAGAAAGAGGAGGATTGGCAGCAGATGTTAGCTCAGGGCTAATCTTCCTCAAAAAGAAAAAAAGTACAGAAAATACTGTCAACCTCTGACATGATTTTCAGATACAAATCTACAAGGATATTACAGAGACCACATCCAGGTTGGCATTGTCCATTTCTCTGTTAGAACAAATGCCTTTACCCACAATTATCAGAAAACCTCGCTCCACGTTTGGAGTGGCTTTTGCTGTTTGGTTGGTGCGTTGGTTAAACAACATCCTTGAGGTCTTTCACTTCATCTCTCTGCTTTGCTGTCCCCAGGAGATGCTTCATTTTGTGGCCTCTTCCCCTCATGGTGATACAACGTGGCCTGCAGCTTCATCATTCCCATTTGAACTGGGAGAGAAAGGCTTCCTGTAACTTTCCCAGAAGAGCAAGGAAGGCATTTTGTAGGAATCCTCTGCTCCTCGTATCCTTCAACCCAAGCGGCGGATGGAGATATCATTTTACTGATAAAAGTAAAAGCTCCTTTTACTTTTTTTAATCTTTCCTTCAAACTCCTGGAGCCATCGTGGGCAAAGGCTATGAGATTACCATCAGACAAATAAAATCAAACTCTGAAGATGAGGGTAGCATGAACCCCTCACGAAATACATGGCCAGGCTGTGGGGGCGTAGACGCATGAGCACACTTTTCATGAGAGGCAGGGGGAGGAAGGAAGCTTGAGAGACAACAAAGAACATTCTAACGATGCTTGTTTTATGTATATTTTGTGTTACAAGGACAAGGATGACACTAGCATTTATCTTTTAGCACATGGAAAGGAACTTATTTTTTTTGCTTCTTCTCACGATGAAAATAGTCCTTCTTATACATCCCTTTTCAAGGTGATGTCCTTATTGTATTAATTCAACCAATAAGTTTATTGAATAATTTCAATGAGTAAAACGCTTTGCTAAACTCAAGGGAAAGATTACAAAACTCTTCATTCCTCTTTTCTACTCCACATCCACTGCCAATGTGTTAGTTCAAATTCCTATCACTCATCTCTAATACGACCCCAATAAATGCCAATGATAGAACCATGGATCCCAATTACCCTCCTACAATTTGATCTTTCCCACTGGTCGTATTATTTTTCTGCTTAAAATCTCACGATACCCCAACATTTTCTTCTGGATGGTGCACTAATCCCATATTGGGACTCAAAATAATGTTTTGATCCTCCTGCCCAATTTTCCAATTTTTCACTGCCCGTCACTCATGGATCCCTGTGGTCTTAATTTGAAAATTTACTTGGAATAATCTTTTAATCATCTATGCCTTCCAACCTGTAATCTTATTTGTTTCCTTTTTAATTTATGTTTTAAAGTCTAGTCATGTAAGTACTCTCCCATTATCCTAATCTTTCTTGCATATGGACATCTTTGATAAAAATAGTCTATTTGCACAATAGTTTCCACCTGCAATAATGGTGTCCTTTGGTTATACCCAGCTTTTTTCAGCCTTCTTGGAAGTTTGGCCAAGTTCTGGTCAATTATATATGAAAGGCAGTGAAGAGGTCTTAGAAAAGTGTTTTTCCTGATAAAATGGAAGAGGATGTGAGCACACGCTATCCCAAATTCTTCCTCTTGGTACCTGTGTGCAATATGAATAAGATGGCAGAAATTGGGTCAGACATTTATAAAGATGTGGTGGCATAAGGACAAAGCTAATGCACTGAGGTTTCTGTGGCAAAATGTTATAAAGAACTTGGCTTCTGAAAGACGTCCACTGGGGGAAAAAACCTTGAAATTTTCTTCATCTAGAATTCTTGTGAAGTAAGTAAATGGCATTACTGTTTAAACCAGGAGAAGTCAAATGTCTGTTACTTGTAGGTAAACACTCCCTAATATATGGGGTTTTATTTTGTTTTGTTACATTTTTTTGATGCTAATGTGAAGGAAATTTTAAATGTGTTTTATAAAATACCTTATTTGTCAGTTATTGATTTTTTTGGTAAATTATTTTGTATACAGCCTCTTTACTTATGTATTTCCTTAATTCTAACATTTTTTAGTTGATTTTTTCCATTCTCAAGAAATGGCAAGAGATTGCTGATATAATACAAATAATTTCTTGGTTAAAACACCTCAGTGGTTTCCCATCGTGATCTTAGGGAAAGTCACAAATTACTTTCCATGGCTTACAAGGCTCCAAGTGGTTATCTACTTCTCTGACATCTTATAACCTTGTAACCCATGTCACTCCTTGTTTATACTTCAAGAAAACTGTCATTCTCTTTTTCTGTTGCTATTTCAAGTCTGGGGCTTCTGTTACTTTACAGGATAAATGTCACATGTCCTTGGAGGCAAATCTTGGGGCCTCTAGGAAATGATGAGGAGATGAGGTACTAACCTTGCTCATGACCTCCCTGAACCACCAGCGCTTATGACAAGGGAGCTCCCTGAACTATAAAGTTTTGGGGTCTTAAGATATGGGACATAGATGGAATCTGCCTTGTCAGGGGGGTTCAGCGATTTACAGAAACAAATCTTTACACAGAGGGACAGAAATAAGCTCTGGAACATAGAGGCATACCTCGGAGATGTTGCAGGTTCGGTTCCAGATCACTGCAATAAAGCAAATATCAAAATAAAGTGAGTCACACGAATCTTTCAGTTTCCCAGTGCATATGAAAGTTATGATTACACTATCCCGTAGTCTGTTAAGTGTACAAGAACATTATGTCTAAAAACACAATGTACATAATTAAAAAATACGTTGTTGCTAAAAAAAAAATGCTTACCATCTGGGTCTTCAGCAAGTTGTAATCTTTTTGCTGGGGGAGGCTCTTGTGAAAAACAGTATCTGCGAAGCTTAATAACGTGAAGTACAATGAGATGAGGTATGCGGGTAAATTACCAAGCCAACATCCATCAGGCTCCTTCTTACTTCGCAATAGAATATCAGTTTGGTTCAGGTCTTCCGCCTCTTCCATGTGGCCAAATGTTCCAAGAGAGGCTGTCCCCATACCAGAGGCGTAGATATTTAGTGGTTTAAGCCTATCACGATGGCTCTGTTTTGTTTGCTACGTAAGGACTTGCAATGCAAATCTGGCAAATAGACATGAGAGGATCTCTGATGAAGAGAGCGTCTTTAAAAATATGCAAAGTAGGAATTTCCCCACATTTTTCGCTATGAATGTTGACTTTTCAGTGCGTAATGCTTGAAACAGTTGTTGCCATCTTGGGACCATAAGAAAACCCACTCTGTAGGCAGAGCTGATGCACAGAAAATCGTATCTGGGTTTTAGTTGTGCAATAATGAATTTCCTTTGTTTCAACCACTTCTAGTTTTGTTGCTGATAAGCAAAAAGGCCTAACTTAAATAAACATTACTTTGTCTCTTCCTTTCTGTTAGGTACTTTTTATTGCTGTTTCATGTCTTAGTGCATTGGCCATAACTTTTACAAAACTGTTATTTGATAATTACATTAATAAGAATACTTCAATTAACTGCAGTTTTACTTAGTAAGCTTAGAATATTTTCTCTTAAATATAGTGTTGACTGAGGGCCAGTTTTAACTCTTAGTTATGAAAAGGAAAGCATCTTTGCCATCTTCCCCCAACTCCTTCCGACTTCATCATCCGTCAGTCACAACTGTGTTCTGCATGTCAGCCTGGCCAGTTTCTTTGAGTTTCCTGAGTAAACCCAGGAGGAAAGTTTGCTTTTGCAATTCCTTCTACTGATAATTACTTATTCCCCATCCTCCAACTGAAAAAGTCATACTCCTTCTTCCATGTTAAATGTAAATATTAACTTTCTTTCTAAATAATTGAATAATTAATGATCTTTCCAAAATACTATAAAAATGAACTCCTGTTTACTCTCACAGAACCTTTTCTAATATTTTGTTGTGGGATTTCTCAGAAGCCCTGTCATTATTTCTGCATTATAAATAATTTGAATTTTCTGGATATTATGATGTTTTGACATCTTAAAAAACCTTTCTGTTCTGTCTGGGAGAACCTGCCCCTGCCTGGGCCAGCCAATTCTTAGAGATGGCAAAGGGTCCAGCCTGGAGCATGATATGCAAACTAACCAATGCTCCTCTATCTGGCCTGTGCACCGCAGGAGGCAATATTCCGCTGCCTTCACCATCCCAAGGCCAAGGGCTAGGCAAGTAGAGGCCACCACTATAGCCCAAAGTCCACTGAAATTATTCAAACCAGCCACTCCTAAGATGTTTATCCTGCCCTGCCTTGCCTTTCCCATGGAAACCTCAGTAAGGGCCAGAGCCTAAGCTTACCCCTCATTCCCGTCTTCTGCCTCCTGACCACCCTAGTGTCTTTCCCATGTGGCCCTGAGTGGCATGCTGTGCCACCTGTCTCTAGGACCTGTGAGCTTGGTAAACTCGCAGGTTTCCCTGAGCCTCTTTCCTGTCTCCTTTTCTGGCTGCGCCTGACTGATCATCTCATAAAAGAAACAAACAGTTTCCTGAAGAGTTTCTCCCCGCTATAGAAGCTTAAACTCCAGACGACCAGGTCTATGTCCTACTCAATTCTGTACGCTTGATATATTGCACAAGCCTTATTCTTTGTAATAGTAAAATATGTATATATGTATGTATTCAATTATTAAATCGTTTATTCAAATAATAGTTTTTGTTTGCCTACACTGTTGGGTATGATGCTTTTCACCTTGGACACAAAGATGAATCGAATGCCTGCCTTTAAGGCCACCACAGTCTAGTTTCGGAGGAAACTAAAGCAAGCGCTTGAAATCCCATGAGTTAAGTTCTGTGATAGAGATAAGCTCTGGTCACTGTGGAATCCCAGAGTAGGACCACCTGGCTCACCACCTGTTTGGGAGACAAACAGGTTCCATTGGAGAAAAATGAGAGAATGTATAAGAAGCCTCAAGAAAAGGTCATTGTGATAATGAGAATATTGGTTATATTAATGTACATACATAAATATATAACGTAATATTGGTTATAATACAGTGTTTGTTAACCTAATAAATGAATGGAGAACAAGGATGAAATGTAATTCTCTTGGGCCAATCCCTGAGCCTTTACTTTTTTTGTTTGTTTTTTTTTATTAATGTTATGATAGATTACAACCTTGTGAGATTTCAGTTGTACATTTTTGTTAGTCATGTTGTGGGTACACCACTTCCCCCTTTGTGCCCTCCCCCCACCCCCCCTTTTCGCTGGTAACCACCGATCAGATCTCCTTGTCAATATACTAACTTCCACCTATGAGTGGAGTCATATAGAGTTCATCTTTCTCTGACTGGCTTATTTCGCTTAACATAATACTCTCGAGGTCCATCCACGTAGCTGTGAATGGGCCAATTTTGTCTTTTTTTATGGCTGAGTAGTATTCCATTGTGTATATATACCACATCTTCTTTATCCATTCATCTGTCCGTGGGCACTTAGGTTGCTTCCAAGTCTTGGCCATTGTGAATAATGCTGCAGTGAACACAGGGGTGCATGTATCTTTTTTAATTAGTGTTTTTGTGTTCTTTGAATAAACACTCAGAAGTGGAATAGCTGGATCGTACGGTTCTATTTTTAATTTTTTGAGGAATCTCCATGCTGTTTTCCACAGTGGCTGCACCAGTTTGCACTCCCACCAGCAGTGTGTGAGAGTTCCCTTCTCTCCACACCCTCTACAGCGCTTGTTGTTTCTTGTCTTTTTAGTAACAGGCATTCTGATGGGCATGAGGTGATATCTCATTGCTGCTCCCTTTTTTAAACAGAAATGGAAACATGCATGTTTTACATGTAGTCCATATTCCACTACTATATAATATTCAATCCAGATTACTACCAGTTTTAGCACTCCCAACAGTAGAGTGGTAAATCTCCTTTCGTACACACAAATACTTATGTCCTTATCTTCTGTGCTTTGATCTTTAAATTCTATAGTACAGATTTCTAAGTACTGCTGGGCTGAAAAGAATGCGCTTCTTTAAAAATACTTTAATATATCATTGCTGGACCATTTGAGAGAAAATCATAGCAATTCATACTGTTTCCACACTCCTTCAACTCCAAGGATTTATCAAATACTGAATGTTTTTGCTGATGTGATGGGGGACGCTGTGTGGCAGAGATCTCCCACTTCATTTTGCCATTCCCTGCATAGTAAGCACGAGGGGCACCTTCCCGTATGTTTATTGGCTGACTTTGTATTTTCTCGTCTGTGAATTGCTTATGAAATGCTTTTGCCCCTTTTTTCATTACTTCATTTCTTTTTGAGTTTCTAGGAGTTCTTTCAATGGCGGGGCTGTTAACTCTCCTGTCAAAAGTGTCACAGTTATTTTCTCTCAAACTTTGTGAATGGCAACTTGACCGTAAAGAAGTTTAGAATTTTCGTATAGTTAAATGATTTGTTAGCTCCCTTTTGAAAATCCGGCTTCATATCTAGTTCCAAAAGGCCTTACCCATCCTAAGCTTAATCAGAAAAGCACCTAAAATTATTTTCAGTATTTACATTAACATTTTTTCATCTCTAATATGACTGTAATTTATTTTTGTAGGTAACGTAAGGTCAACGTTTAACTTCATTTTCTTCAAGGTGGATGGCCAATAGGACAATGCTATTCATTTGAAAGTCACCTGAAATACCATCCTTCTCATTATATATTTATTTATATATTTATATATGTATATAGATAGATGTAAAACATGCACATGTGTTATATATACAGAGAGAGAGAAAGATAACAATCGAGTCATCTTTCGTGTGATCTGTTCCTGCATTCTGTCCTCTGGTCCCCTGGGTTACTCGCACATCTTCTGCATTGTTTTAGAATTTATGCCAAACACATACTTTTGAAATTTAAAATTATGAAAAAGAATAACGTTAGAGTTAAAATGTGGCTGGACTTAGTTCTCGTGTTCTCCCGAGCAGGTGTTCTTTTTCGCGGTACATCTGCGACCGACTTCTTTCAGTCATTTGTGGGGTCGTTGGTCTGTCCCCATTTTCTTTCGTTTGTTCACTCAGCCAGTATGTGTCGCACCCCTGCTGTGGGCCATCCGTCACTCAAAGCTCTGGTGACGTATCAGAACTAAACAGGTCGCGCCCCTGCCCCCACGGGGCTGACATTCCAGGAGCGGGAGGCAGGTAGTCAACGTCTTAAGAACAAGACAGTTGCTGTCACGTGTTGTGAGGGACCCGGGCAGGGGAACTGAGAGAGAGTGTCTGCAGCCAGCCAAGCGGAAGTTGCTGCGGAGCTGGACCAGAGAGAGGGAAGTAGAGATGGGGAGAAGTGGAGGGATTTGAAGTGTGTTTCGGAATAATAGTTAGCAGCCTTTGTTATGAGCGAGATGTGAGCAGTGAGGACAAGGGAAGGCTCAGGGATGACACTAAGGTGGATGGTACTTCTGTTGACCCACCCGGGGGAGGTGGGAGAGGGCTGCTCGGGAGGAAAGACTCACTTCTCATCCGGCTGCTTTTGGTTCCCGCTCCCTGTAGACATCCAGATGGTGGGTGGATGTGGTGGGATTCAGTATGGGAGGCAGGGCTGGATATAAAGATTTGGGAGTTCGTGCCTGGCCCACATCCATTTAATTGATTGCCAAGCTGACCCAAGCTTTCTCCCCATCCCCCTGCTTCTGGTCTGGGGATTGATCTAGGATCCTGCTGGGAAATGGGCTCTGCGGGTGGCACTCCTTCTCCAAAATGGGAATATGGGTTCCTCTGATCTGTAGTCCTGATCTCATTTGGGTGGCAGGATAGCCGAGTGGTTAGAGCCTGGTCAGTCAGGCTGCCCGAGTTCAGTCCTGACTCTGTGCTTAGTAGGTGGACAAATGATAGTCACTTCTCTGAGACCCCGTTTCTCATCTGTGAAATGGCGATAGCAATAGTGACGACCTTGTGAGTAGTTACTGATAATAGATAATAGAGCATTTCCAACAGTCCGGAAAGTTCTCACTTCCTGTGAGTTCTGTGAGAATTAAATGAGACAAGTCGTATAAAAACGCTTAGCCTAGCGCCTACCTTCTAGTAAGGTTGCTGTAAACATAAGCTGTTCATAATACCTCCTGTGCGTCTTCTCATTGTCTGGTGCCCTGCTGGCACGCCTCTTGGCTTTCGTAGGGCAGTTGTTAAAGCGGTGGCTCCGGAGCTGGGCTCTGTGTGCTCCGGTTCCAGCTCTTTCTCCTACGAACTGGGTGACCTTGGCCAAATTCCTTGACCTCTGGGCCAGGGGGTCCCCGAGACCACCCCTGTGTTGGGAAATTTGCTAGGACTCATGGGGCTCAGCGCGTGGGTTTGCTCATGGCTGAGATTTCTTGCAGCCGCACACCGGGCCACCCCTGGCCTTCACTCCATGTGCCTGTTCCCTCTGCTGGTGTTTTTTTAACCATAATAAGTCTTGGCTGCGAGTGTGCGTGCTGACTCCTGTGCGTCCTCCTGGCGAGTCGCAGAACTTGGGGCTGGTCCTGGGGACCGCCAGCACGAGCCCCAGGACGGCGGGGCTGGCTCTTTCTGGCTTCTCTCTCTCATTCCTGCTGCTTAATACTGTTTTGTAGGTCCTGGACATTTCTGGAATGAGTAATACGTTGACACGCATGCACTCAGCCTTACTATACCTACCTTGCCTGCCTTCTTATTAAAAATATATCCGTGAATTTTTTTTAAAACTGAAATAGCTGTGGAACCACAGCTCAGTCTTACCTTGTGACACCTTGTCACAGGTCCTTCCAGGGACAGGCTGAAGGTAAAGTGTCATTCTGAAAGTGCTCACGTGCAGTTGTCTCCCTCACAAGGAGGCATGTCCCGGTCTCAGTGAAGACAGTGGTGACATCGGAATATAGTCAATCGCTGTATTTCAGAACCTGTAACTGCTGGTTTTTTCTCACTGGACCGGAGCAATTAGCTGAAAAGCTCGGGCCACGCTGCGTCCCTCGGGCTGACACAGTATGATGTGCCCCTGCAGTTTGGACCCCTGTGTCAGCAGTCTCCCCTGGGTGGGGAGATGGCTGCACACACACGCGGTGGTTGCGTCTGTCCACACCTGACCCGGACCCCGGGAAGGGTGTGGCTGTGGAGGGGGTGGCAGCTGGGGCAGTAAGGGGGCAGATTTGCCCAACTGCTGGTGGAAGCGTGAGGGGATGGCTGGTGAACAACAGTCACGGAGGCAGCAGAGGTGGTTTTGGGTGTGTGCAGACGTGGGCCCTTGAAAATCAGGCGCTGTTGGGACTGGAAGTTGTCACGGTCTTTTTGGAGGAAGAATCGGCAACCTGCAAGTTAGAGTCAGGCTGTGACATGTGCGGGCCCTGTGATTCGGCCCTGCCAGGTCTAGGAAGTTCCCCTCAGAACTGCTCCCCCTGAGCAAAGGATGTTGCTTTTTGTTTTTTTTTTTTTGAGGAAGATTAGCCCTGAGCTAACTACTGCCAATCCTCCTCTTTTTGCTGAGGAAGACTGGCCCTGAGCTAACATCCGTGCCCATCTTCCTCTACTTTATATGTGGGATGCCTACCACAGCATGGCTTGCCAGGTGGTGCCATGTCTGCACCCGGGATCCGAACCAGCGAACCCCGGGCAGCCAAGAAGCAGGATGTGCGCACTTAACCGCTGCGCCACCGGGCCCGCCCCAAGGATGTGGCTTGCTTTACTCTGCATAACCATGGAAGATGAGTTGGTTAGAGTCGAAATTCTTGGCACCAAACTTTAATAAAACTTGATCGGACTCACCAAACAGAACACCAGCCTGCTTTCTTCTCTACTTTTCTTAGTGACGCCAAGTAGATTATAGCAAACGTGCGGTTCAGCCAGTGAGTGTTTGTGTTGATGGTGCTTCCCATTCTAGGAGTCGGTGACCTTCGAGGACGTGGCTGTGGCCTTCACGGAGGAGGAGCTGGGGCTGCTGGACGCCGCCCAGAGGCAGCTGTACCGGGACGTGATGCTGGAGAACTTCTGGAACCTGCTCTCTGTGGGTGAGGGGAACCTCTGGTTAATTGAAACTTAACTTATTGGAGTGTTCTTCTTCCCCAGAATGAGGATTTTTTGTCTTTGTACACAAGTTAAACTGAGTTTTTGTTGGTGTGGTTTTTTTGGTTGTTTTTGGGTTGTTTTTTGTTGTTGGTTTTTTTGTTTGTTTGTTTGTTTTTTTTGGTGAGGAAGATTGGCCCTGAGCTAACATCTGTGCCAGTCTTCCTCTATTTTGTATGTGGGATGCCACCACAGCGTGGCTTGATGAACAGTGTGTAGGTTTGTGCCTGGGATCTGACCCGTGAACCCTGGGCCGCCAAAGCAGAGCACATGAACTTAACCACTATGCCACTAGGCTGGCCCCCTAGACTTTTTTTATAGAACTGCTATATTTCATTTGGCTGATCCCACATCTTTCCTTGTTGATCCTTCAGAGGCCTGAAGGTCATGAGATTAGGGCTACCATTTCACATTATTTATTCTTTTGTTTGTTTGTTTGTTTTGAGGAAGACTGGCCCTGAGCTATCGTCTGTTGCCAGTCCTCCTCTTTTGCTGAGGAAGACTAGACCCGAGCTAACATCTTTGCCCATCTTCCTCTACTTTATGTGTGGGACACCTGCTACAGCATGGCTTGAAGAGCAGTGTGTAGGTCCGTGCCTGGGATCCAAATCCAAGAACCCCAGGCCACCAAAGTGGAGCACACAAACTTAACCGCTACACCACCGGGCTGTCCCCAACATTTTCAGATAATTTTTTGCACCTCAAAAATGAGCCTAAGTCTTGCATTTCTTGCATTTTCAGGGCAACCACCTTTCAAACCTGGTAAGATATCCCATTTGGAACAAGACAGAGAGACCTGGGTGACCGAGAGAGAAGCTCCAAGAGGTGCACATCCAGGTGGGAACCGTGGAGCCTCAAGTCCCGGCTGGGCAGTGGGGGGTGGAGCTGGCACACGGAGGCCCAGTTCTCACCCTCGCTCTTGCCCGTGGGCACTCCTGGTACCGTGGTAGCTGCTTGGTCTGCAACCTCATTTCTATTTCTCAGTCCTCCCCTTTGCATGGTTCCTCTGTGCTTTTCAGAGAAGGACATAGCCAGAGTGAGTGAGGGGTCTCTGGACTCTCCTCCCAGGCAGTATGAGACAAGCCGGTGGCAGAGAGACTGTTCCAGAAGATTGAGAGTGCTCTGATGGACTTCTCACTTAACTCTGTTAGCCTCCAAGGCCCTGCTTGTAAACAGGTTCCATCACCTCGGCCCCCGAAGGTCAAAAGAGCCCACAGAGAATTTCAGAAAGCGTGGACAAGTTCTTAAAATCATCTGGAACTATGTAGTAAATATGCCAGTCTGGTGGTTTGCAGTCGGTAATGGGGACAAGTTGCACTTTCATGTCTCTGTGCCTTATCAGTGTCACCTGGATCCCTGCTTAATATGCTCAGGGAAGCTGCAGACCCAGCTGATGCACGTGGGGCAGGCGGTGCTGTGTGCCCTCCACAAGCCCAGCTCACACATGCCTAGAATTAGACCTGCTCTGGGAGGCCGCGTGGGGAGAGCATGAAGGCTGAGCTCTACAGCCAGACTTCTCTGTATGAGTGCCCGCTCCCCACTTCCTCACAGCGTGGCGGGCGGACTCAGCTCGTTACTTACCCTCTCCGTGACCTGGTTTCTTCATCGTAAAATGAAGATAATCACGGCTCCTACCTCAGTGTTATCCTGAGGGTTAAGTCAGTTAATATGTGTCCATCATTGGTGCATAGGAAGTGTTGTAATAGTGTTACATATGATTATGATATGATTATGGTTATTAGCAACAACAGCATTAATAAGTGGAGAAGCGAATTTTCTCTGTAAAAATCTGTTCAGAATTTCTTTTTTGCTTGGCAGCTGTATGAGACACAGTTCATTACTAATAGGATCATATTAACATTTAACTTCAAAGCTCATTTTTTTGTGTGAGGAGGACTGGCCCTGAGCTGACATTGGTGCCCATCTTCCTCTGTTTTGTATGTGGGACGCCACCACAGCATGGCTTGATGAGCCACGTGTAGGTCTGTGCCCGGGATCTGAACCTGTGAAGCCCAGGCTGCCGAAGTGGAGCGCACAAACTTAACCGCCACGCCACCGGGCTGGCCCCAAGCTTCAAAGCTTATTAATAGGAGCCTCTTCATTTTTTCAGACATAAAAATAAGTGCTATGCTGGTTAGGGTGCCTGAAGCTGAATTTTTCTCTAGGCCGTCATTGGCCCAGGTTGGAAAGCTTGATAGCCCTGAGGCGATCCTGTTCTTGTTCTCATGAGTTGTCTTTAACCCCACAGGAGACAGGAATGCAAAGGATTTGGAGAATATTCAAGAAAAGGAATTAACATCCCTTCCCTACAGAGAGCTCCTCTGCTGGAAAATCTGGGAGCAGGCGGCTGATGAATTAACTGGGAGTCAAGACCGTAGAGTGAACCTTCAAGGGAGAGGTTTCCGGTTCTTGGAAGATGCTTCTCTCTGTCAAGGCTGGGAAGGACCCCCTACCCGAGATTCCCAGATTGAAAATATGGTGGGTGGTGTTAAAGGGGAGGGGCCCATCGATTTAGAAAATGAAGAGTTTCCGTCCTGCAAAGCAGTAAGACTGGTCTCCCTTCAAGAATCTTGGATGAAAGCCTTTGCGAGTGAGCCATGGAATGTTCATGAAAGATGTAAAAAACTCAACATGGAAGATGCCAAATGTAAACGTGACGGGGATGGTTATGGCTTCAGCTGGATATCACGTTGTCATGGTGACCACAGAGTACCTGCAAGAGAGAAACCGTGTAATTGCGATAAATGCCGAACAGACTGTGTGAAAAAGTCAATACTTCCTCACCCTCACCTTGGAGAGAATGGCTTTAAAAGAAATGAATGTGGAAGTGGCTTCAGGGACAAGTCAGACCTTCCCACTCACCCCAGAGTGCCCTTGAAAGAGAAACTCTCTAAGTATCGTGAGTTTGCTCAGGGTTTCTGGCAGACTGCCCATCTCGAGAGACATCAAAGAACTCCTCCAGGAGAGAAATCCTTTCAGAGTCACGAGTGTGTTCGGGGATTGAGGCAGAACACACATGGTCACAGCCATCCCCGGCCCCACGCGGGGGAGATGCCCTACAGATGCGACGTGTGTGGGAGGGCCTTCAGGTATAGATCCGTTCTTCTCATTCATCAGGGAGTGCACACGGGAACGAAACCCTACAAATGTGAGGAGTGTGGGAAGGCTTTTGGTCGAAGCTCCAACCTCCTCATCCATCAGAGGGTCCACACCAGAGAGAAGCCGTACCAATGCAGCGAGTGTGGGAAAGGCTTCAGCTACAGCTCGGTGCTGCAGGTGCGCCAGCAGCTGCACACGGGGGAGAAGCCCTACACGTGCGGCGAGTGCGGCAAAGGTTTCTACGCCAAGTCTGCACTCCACAAGCATCGGCACGTCCCCCCGGGGGAGAGGCCCTACAGCTGCGTCAACTGCGGGAAGGGCTTCACTTGCAGCTCTCACCTCAGCAGCCGTCAGAAGACGCATGCCGGGGAGAAACCCTACCCATGTGACAAGTGCGACAAAGGTTTCAGTCACAGCTCGTACCTGCAGGCTCACTGGAGAGTCCACATGGGGCAGCATCTCTACGAATGTGCCGCATGCGGTAAGAGTTTCAGTTACAGCTCAGGGCTGCTCACGCATCAGAGGCTGCACACGGGAGAGAAACCCTACAAATGCGAGTGCAGGAAGGGCTTCGGCTGGAGCTCCGACCTCCACATCCACCAGAGGGTCCACACGGGAGAGAAACCCTATAAATGCGTCGAGTGTGGGAAGGGCTTCCGGCGGAACTCAGACCTTCACAGTCACCAGAGGGTCCACATGGGAGAGAGGCCCTACATCTGCGACGTGTGCGGGAAGGGCTTTATTTACAGCTCCGACCTCCTCATCCATCAGAGGGTCCACACCAGAGAGAAACCTTATAAATGTGCCGAGTGTGGCAAAGGCTTCAGCTACAGTTCCGGGCTTCTCATCCATCAGAGGGTGCACACAGGCGAGAAACCCTACAGATGCAAAGAGTGTGGGAAGGGTTTCAGGTGCACCTCAAGTCTTCACAAGCATCAGCGAGTCCACACGGGCAAGAAGCCCTACGCGTGTGAGCAGTGCGGCAAGGGGTTCAGCTATGGCTCCAATCTGCGCACCCACCAGAGACTGCACACAGGGGAGAAACCCTACACGTGTTACGAGTGTGGAAAGGGCTTCCAATACGGCTCGGGGCTCCTGAGTCATAAGAGAGTGCACACCAGAGAGAAGCCGTATAGGTGTGACGTGTGTGGGAAGGGCTACAGTCAGAACTCCTACCTTCAAGGTCATCAGAGGGTCCACACTGGCGAGAAGCCCTACCAGTGTTTGGAGTGTGGGAAAGGCTTCAGTTATAGCTCAGGGCTGCGGAATCATCAGAGGGCGCATTTAAGCAAGAAACCTTGTAAATAAGTAGGTGCTAGCTGAGGTCTCCCATTAGAACGCAGAGCTTTGTAGTTGTCTGAGAGCTAACACGGGAGAAAAACGTTAAGAACGTCTCGTGCAGCCAGGGCTGCAAGCGAGGCCAACGTTCTCCTAGTCTGCGTGCGACAGAAGGGAACATCTGGAAGTTTCATAAATAGGGAACTCACTTAGTCACAAACTTCGGGCCTCGAGAGTCTGTAGCACTGCAGAATAGTCCTTAAAGATATGACGTGCGGGTGGCTTCAGTAAAAATCATCGCGCTTGTCCGAGCTGGCCTAGAATGGAGCTTTACAAATAATACGAGTAGTGAGAATGTTTCGAAGGAGCAGGTTATGGACACGGATTCCTTGTCGGGGAGAAATACCTACAAATGGGACAACCATAGGAAAATAGTGTCACCTGACTAAAGCCAATATTGTAGGAATCTTTGAGAAGGTAGTTTTTATAAAAACTAAAAGATGATAATGTTCATGGAGGCCAGTCACTTTTAGAAGGTCAGGAGCAGTTACAAGGAAAGGCTTTCTCAGGGCGGGTCTGGGTAACGGGTCGCCATCATGTTTTCATCGTGTTTTTGTGGTTGTGCTTTCTCTCGTAGAGGTAAACTGCTCTCAGAGAGAAGTTGTGCTAAATTATAAGAATCTCTCATTTTCTCAGGTTTTAAAAACAAAATCTGATTGGGGTTTAATTGGCCTTGCATTTAATTTACATTTAATTTGGAAAGAACTTACGTCTTTTTTTTTTTGAGGAAGACTGGCCCTGAGCTAACATCTATGCCCATCTTCCTCTACTTTTTATATGTGGGACACCTACCACAGCATGGCTTGCCAAGCAGTGCCGTGTCCGCACCTGGGATCCGAACTGGCAAACCCCGGTTGGCCAAACCGGAACGTGTGCACTTAACCGCTGAGTGGGACGAGGTTGGCACAGGTGCTGTGCTGCAGTGGTCTGCTGACGGGACAGACCCTGTTCTCCAGGAGGTCATTAGGTCTTAGGTGGTGAACAAACTGATGGTACTGTCTCATGAACCCCGGAGCTCACTGCCTGTCTTTGAGAGCGGCTAGGAGAGGAGGGGGTGAAGAAGTGAGACTCCGCCCACACCCCCTACTTCAACTCCTGAGCTCTGAGTGTCTCATACACATCAGAAGATTCTCAGGGACCCAGGACCTGGGTCAAAACGCCTTGACTGATTGTTAACCTAAAAAGAACCAAGATGCACAATATGATGTCTCATTTGTGCGGAGGAACAAATACGTGTGCAGAGACGTGTATCAGCATATACAATCATGCATCACTTAATGATGGGGACACGTTCTGAGAAGTGTCATCAAGCGATTTCATTGTGCGAACACCATAGAGTGTACTTAGAGAAACCTAGATGGTACACCCCACCACACACCCAGGCTCTATGATACTAACCGTTTGGGGCCACCATCATCTGTGTGGTCTGTCGTTGACAGAACAGTCGTTACGCGGTGCATTACTGCACACACATACTCAGAGTAGACTTGGGGACTTGAGATGTGAAAGGAGACATTTTCCATTGTATACACACATTTGTAACTGTTGGAATTTTTAGCTGTGCAATTGAAAAGTGAACCTAGCAGATGGAGAGACTCGTTTTCTGTCTAAAAAATGATTTCGGTGCTCACACGTATACAGCCCTCCAAATCGGCTCAGAGGTATTGAGGTCGGTTGGGATCGTGGCACTGTGGGCTCTCAGGGGGGGAAGTTCCTCTGGAGTCCGTCCAGCTGGTGCGTGCCAGGCTCACCAGCTGCCAAAAGCCAGGATATTATGCCCATCAAACGGCCTCACAGAGGACTTGTACCGAACAGGGTGTCTGGAAAACCATCTTAAACATATTCTTTTCCCTGATGCTGGAAACCTGAGGTCCTCTGTGGTATTGATTTTCTAGAAGCCTAAGTCCAGAAGGTCAATAGACTCTATCTTGATTCTGGAGTGTGTGGGGTAAGGGAAAGCACACATGGCCCCAGGTGGTGACAGAGGCAAATGCATTTTCTCCCCACAAAAGCACTAGGGACTCCAAAGAGTGGCTCATGGGTCTGCGCCTGAGGAAGGCTTCAGATCACACAGGAACTGGCCATGTGAATCGTGTCGCTCCAGGACAGCGCTGTCTGACAGAAACAGAGCAGACCAATATGGGAGTTTAGTGAGCTGATCTATACCAAATAGTTATCAATAACTTCCTTAGACCAGCCATAAGGAGTTAGGAAGAAAACTGGGAAGGGATCCCATTCACAGCAGCAGCGACAAAAACCCTAAACATTCAACAAATGAAATTTCAGAAGGGCAGGGATTTTTGTCTCCGTTGTCCACTGCTGTATGTCCAGTGCTTAGAACGGTGCCTAGCACATAGTAGGTGCTTGAAAAACAGGTATAACAATGGCCACAGACAAAAATTCCTGTCTTCATGGAGCTTAAATCCTAATAGGGGGAGGTAGGCAGTAAAGAAAATATGTAAGTAAATGATAGAAGGTGTTAAGTACTGAGACAAGGAACGTAAAGTGCCAGGGGCTGTTGCAGTTGTAAATAGGAGTGTCCCGTAGGCCTCGCTGAGAGGGACATTTGAGCAGAGGATAAAGAAGGTGAAGCAAACCTTGTGGCCATCTGGGAAAAGAACCTACCAGCAGAGGGAACAGTGATCAGGTTTGAGAGAGGGCACGCAGCCCAGCGTGGTTGGACCAGAACGGGCAAGCGAGAAAGTAGTAGAAGATGAGATCAGAGCGGAGGGGCTAAAAGAGAATAAATTAACTCAAATGTGGAGAATCTACATATTTATCACAAATATTATTGAGGAATAGTAAAGAAAACCTCCTCCTCCCCATCCAACAAAAAGACTGAGCATCTGCCATAATTAAGGATGACTCCCATCTCTGTGGTAGATCTTACTAGATTTTTTTTTTTTAATCACGACGAAACTGTAATGTCAAGACATCAAAAGAGGCCAGAAGAATTTCACTGTCCTCTTTATGTGCCCTAAGTTGCAGTGTCGAGCTGTAGCTGCGTGTTATTTCTCCAACTCCTGCCCGCTGCTTGGAGACCCCCGTCTTCACTTAGCAGTCTAGTCTGGGACTAGAGCCGGGCAAAGTGACTGCGCTCATCCATTTTTGGGGTACTTTTCTCCAGGCCAGAATTGTGAGCCTCTAGGGAAACCGTTATTCAATTTTCTTCTCCCCATTAGGGCACCAAAGAGAAAGATGGTTTCTTTAATATAAATCTTAAAGTGCTAAAAAAGCGTAAGTCCCAACAAGGGAGTCTTAAAGAAAATATGAAAACTTTACGTGTTTTCGTGATTTGTTGCAATACGTGTCTTCTAAGAGGACCCGCCAGACTCGTGCCCTTCCCCGGCTCAACACAGAAGCCGCTGGTCGTTAATTCTTTCTGCTTCTCCGGAGCTGGGGAAATATTACAGAGCTGGGTCCAGAGCCATGTGGGGTCTCAATTTCCAGAGACCCCCTTCAATAGAAACAAACCGTGAAAAAAAGTATTGAAGTAAATTTTAATTGAAAAATTGCCTGTTTATGCAATTAAAGGAGATGTCTACAGAGTAACAACCTATAAGGATTTTCACTAAAATGGTAACAAGTGTTCATTTTCCAGGTGGTAAGCTATTTAGTCTTCCTCCTTTTTATCAGGTGTGGAGAGAGACATGTTTTAATCATTATTAACATTCCACTGATATTTCATCGCTATTGTAATTATTACTATTTTAGATAAAGTGACAGAGCCCGGGCGGCACCAGATTTACCGAAGACCCCCGGGCAGCCCTCCGACGGCAGGTGCTGCCGCTGCCGCTGCCGCGCAGGGGCTTCTGGGGATTGTAGTCCACAGGCTCCCTTGCGCCTGCGCCGTGCGCCCGGGGGCGCGCGCGCGGTGGGCGACTTTGTTTGGGGAGCTGAGGTGAGTCGGCCTGGACCGCGCCCCGTTCGGAGGTGTCTCCGGTGATGGGGGTGGAGGATGCGCCGCTGTGACCCGGCCCTGTGGCCTGGAGTAGGAGGAGTTGGAAGCAGGGACTGGTGGCCGATGAAAGGACCTCTTCGGAGAGTCGGGTGATGGGGGCTCAGGCCCGGGCTCCCTGGGATCGAGGCGGGGAGCTTGGGCTGGGTTTGGGGGTTTTGACTCAGGAAGCGGCTCTGCAGGTTTCGGGATAACGGCTTGGGCTGTGCATGCCCGGGGTGGGGTTGGTGTCGGTCTTGGGACGTGCTTCTCTGGACCCAGGCGGGGCAGGGGGTCGCTGGCTCCGCTTTGGGGGTGCGGGTTTGGGCTGTGCGTCCCGGACTGGGGAGAGGGACTGGCTCGAGCATGAGAATGGGGGACGGCTTGGGCTGCTCATTCCGCGGCTTGCCTGCGGGGGGCCGATTCTGGCTCAGCACGTCCCTGGGTTCTCGGAGCCTTGAATTCTGTATGCTGCGCTGCGTCCTCGGCAGCCCTGACTCCGGCGGGGCGTTCTTGACTGCGGGGCGGGGGTTCTGGCCTCTGGACACGGGGGGCGGGGAGAGCTCCGACGGTGCATCCTCTCTCTAGTAATAGCTCTGGAGTCTGTCCCTGAATGCACTTTGAAAAGAACTGCCCCGAATTATTAACCCCACCCTCTCCTTGCACGCTGTGAACCAAGAAATGCGAACTTTGAGGATTACAAGACACACAGCGAATTGTAAGCTGCTAAATTGCAGTCAACAAGTTGGACATTTGAACGCTGATTCTGCGTTGGGTAAGATTAGAGAATTAATTCTTTTAGGTGTAGTATTAACACTGTAAAAACTTTTTCCCATCTTTTAGAGCTACATAATGAAGTATTTATGGACAAAATAATATGATATCAGGGATTTGCTTCAAAATATTCTATGAGTACGTGGGGACCAGCTGGTGGTGCAGTTGAGACAAGAGTGGCCACATGCTGGTGATTGTTTAAGCCATGTGATTGGTACCTGGGGGTTCCTTATACAGTTCCATCTACCTCTCTGTATGTTTGAAATTTTCATAATAAAATATTTTTGAAACAATTTTCCAGTTAACCAGCTAGGAAGTGCCAGGGGCGTAAAAAGGGTGGCTTTTACTCCTAGCTGCATGTAGCGTGTGGGGGCCAGACCTCGAGCATCCCCCCCTGAGACTAGACCCCGGTGCCTCGGGAATCACTGTGAGCTCGGAGGTGCGGTCAGAGCTTCTGGCCTTTCCATGGAATTTTGTAGTCTTCTTCCTTAAGGAAACTGATTATAAGTCTTTTGTGTTTTGTCTCTTGTCAACAGGCTATTTTTTTTTCTTCTATCTCTGTAAATATAGGTTCAACATCTCAAACCTAATTTTTCCAGAACTGAGCTCCTGATCCTGGTCTTCAAAACCTGCCCCTCCTGTGGTCTTCCTCATCTCTGTAAATCCTTCCAGTCGCTGAAGCCAAAGCCCCCACTGCTCTTTCTCTCCCACCCCTCGTGCAAGCGATCAGCTGATCCCGTTGGCTGTATCTTCAGTATAAATGCCGAGCCCAGTACCTTCTCTCCACTTCCACCTCCACGGCCCTGATCCAAGGCACCGTCATGCCTGCTACCTGCTCCCCTCATGCCACTGGTCATCCCTCCCCAACAGCAGCCAGGCAATCCTGTTAACGCCTGAGTTGGATCCTGCCCTCCTCTCTTTAAAATCCTCCCGTTGCCCCCATCTAATGCGAGTAACAGCCAAAATCTTTAAAATGGTCTCTAAGACCATCTACCATCTGGCCCCCGTTTACCTGTGTTTCCTCTCCTCTTGCTCGTTTCCTCACTCACTCCACTTTAGCCACATGCCCTGCAAGCTGCCACCTCAGGGCCTTTGCACATGCTGTCCCCTCTGTCTGGAACGCCCTGGGTACAGATATTGGTATCGCTCACTTCCTTCGTTAGCTCTTTACTCACGTCTCACTTCGGTGAGCCCCTTCCTGACCACCTGTTTCGCTCCCCACCCACCTTCCCCCATCTTTTTCCTCCACCGCACTTATCACATCTGTGTCTTCAGTGTCCAGATCACGGCCTGGCACACAGTGGGCTCTTAGTAAATACGTGTTGAATGAGGGAATGCAGTTCCTGTCCTCCCTCAGCCAAAGGCGGAAGGCAATTAAGCAGCCACAGTAGAGTGCTGATGGAAGTGCCAGCCATGTAGGTCCCTGCTGGGGTGTCCCGCTAGAATTCAGGTGTTGAAATCCTGGAAGGTGATTAGGTCCAATGGGATTGATGCCCTTGTAACCGAGGCCCGAGAGAGCTCCCTTGCCCCTTCCACCCTTTGAGGCCACAGCAAGAAGTCTGTTGTCCAGAAGAGGGCCCTCACCTATGATGCTGGCACCCTGATCTCAGACTTCTGGCCTCCAGAACAGTGAGAAATACATTTCTGTTGTTTATAAGCACCACCATCTGCAGTATTTTGTTATAGCAGCCCGAACAGACTCAGACTCTACCTAATGTATGAGGGGTTATCCAGGAAGGCTTCCTGGAGGAAGTAACATCTAAACTGAGACCTGGAAGATAATAGTAGTGAGAATAATAACAACACGATGTTCACACTCTTTAGCATGGCGTCCAAGATTTTTCAGGATTTGGCCCCTGGTGATGTTTCCAGCCTCATCTTAGCCACGCCGCCCTGTGGTTCTCTGTGTTCTGGTCCACCCCCATGTGCTTCCTGTGCTTTGATTGGACCACAGTATTTCCCACATCTGTCCTTTTGCTGGCACTGCCATTGTTGCCCCTTATCCTTTTCCTTCCTTGTCGGTTTGGAAGCGCCTGTTTCTTCAGGCATCTGCTACGGCTCAACTATCTTTTTTTTTTTTTTTTTTTTTGGTGAGGAAGATTGGCCCTGAACTAACATCTGTGCCAGTCTTCCTCTATTTTGTATGTGGGACACTGTCACAGCATGGCTTGACACGGATCCAAACCCACGAACCCCAGGCCGCAGAAGCAGAGTGCATGAACTTAACCACTACAGCACTAGGCGACCCCATGCCCTCTTTTTTCCTGAAGTTTTCCCTGACCGCCTGGACCTCTCGGGGATGCTGGCTTCCTGTTCCCTGTGCCTTTGTGCAGCTTTGTGGAATGTCTGCTCCAGCCCTTCTCTCCTTCCAGGGAATTCATTGGCTCACCTCTCCCCGCAGGTCTGCCCAGCCTTTAGTCAAGAACTGACTCTCTCTCTTATGTCTGGAGCACTTAGCAGGGAGCCCAGAGCACTGTAGCCCACCCCTGTCACCCCCTATTCTGTGCCAGGCGCTGTTCTGAGCACTTTGCATGTAATGACATTGAATCTCCACGATGATCCCGTGAAATAGGTTCTCTTAATGTCCTGCCTTGTGCCGATGAAGGACCGAGGCACAGGAGACAGTTGCCCAAGGTCAAGGGCACACAGCCAGTGAATGACGGAGCCTTGAACCAGGACAGTCCGACCTCAGAGTCTTCCTTCTCCCCAGCCGGCTCTGCTGCCTTCCTCAGAGCCCGCCTTCGACAGGCGGGTCAAAGATGATCTGTGTTCCTTACACTTTTGATCTCATGATCTGACCTCTTCACTCTGAGAATTAAATTTGGCAAAGGCTCAGACGTCTCCACTCATTCATGTATTTGGCACCTATTGCATGCAGCCGTGCCACATGTATGTGAATAATGCAGTCTCTATTCCTAGGGGGCACATGTTACAGGAGAGAAAGCAAAAAGTACCCGGAAAGGTTGCAGCGCATGTGAAAAGTGTTACAAGGGGTGTTGGTACAAGATCCTGTGGTCTGATCATAGAAGAATGGTCCCATGGTCAGGGGATGTGGGGAGGTCATTAGAAAAGTCCTCCCACAGTCCCATCGTTCAAAGTCACTTGAACTGGCCAGTGATAGGCTTTGTCATGTGCACGCAGCCAAGTCTCACTAGTCCTAGATTTGTGGACAGGCTTTCTGAGGGCAGGGCTGCAGTGCAGTCATGCAGGTTGGCTACTGCACAAGGGCACCACATCTAAGGTGTGCCATTCGCATTATAGGATACACAGACACACACACAGGCAACAGTCAAAGTGCCTTCTTCTAACAAAATCAGTATAATAATTTTCTAATAGCTGGAAGAAAAGTATCTTGAGAAAGGGATGCATTTTTTTAACTGGTGCAAAGGCAAATTAGAATGGACCAGGGACAGCCCTGTCCACAGTCCTGCCGCAGGCCCTCAGGGCTGAAGCTGGTCTCTTAGAGTCCTTTGGCTCAGATGCTCACGGCTCAGACGGACAACTTGGGCGCGACCACGTGACATTCACTGTCACACACACAGAGGAAATGCCCGTTATCCTGGTCCACACGGTTGCCACAAACGTCTGGAAGTGTTCGGGTTCGTCTCCTCGGCTCTGCAGCCTCTAGAACAGCTGGAGGGGGAAAGAGCCAGGAACCTGGCAGCGGGGTTTGGGGAAGGACTTGGAGCTTATGTTTCTGACCGTGCTTCTGAGCAATCGCGGTTCCGAATTCAGCGGCACCTTGACCTCTGGCTCCTCTTCCCCTAAAGAGGCTGATCTGGGCACCTGGTCTCCAGCCGCTGCAGTGACGCAGATCAGGGTGACGATCAGGTGGAGGGAGTGAGAGGCGCCTTTGTGGGAGAGAGCTGTGCGGACTCGGCAGGTGGGGAAAACGCAGGGAATTGAGGCAGTGTCTGTGTGGTTCCCCACCTCCAGCTCCACGCTCTGCCCTTCCACCGTGCTATTGCCCCAAGAGGCCGCCGTTGCCCTCTGGCCATTGGGCAGCCACAACAGCAGAGTCTGGAGAGAGGGCAATGGTGAGCCAGAGTGTCTAGCCCCCCAGTTCTCTCTCTGCAGGATTGTCACCAGCTGGCTGCGCTTCTCAGCAGAAAGTTACAATTCTTGTCATGCGGCCCTTTCCACGCAGCCCTCGGTCCCAGGCCCCAGAATTGCTCCGTCCCCTCCCCACTTCAGGCCGAGTGGAGTGCTGGCGCCTCCCTGTCACTCCCCAGGGTGCTGCCGGGCCCCTCTGGTTACACCCAGCCTGCACCATTGTAAGTAGTCTGTTTATTAAACTCCCCTCACATCCGATTGTGCCATCTGATTCCTGCCGGGTCCCTGAAACCAGAAGTGGAGGAACCCAAACCCCTTTCCACATACGTGTGGGTGCGTGTGTGTCTGTGTGTGCCTGTAACTCCACCTGTGCTGTGCCCGGCTCTTAGCAGAGAACAGATTCTGGAAGACAAGAGCCTGGTATCTTTGTGTCTTTGCACCCACATCCAATGTGTCAGAGCCAACTCTATTTATGCCTCCCTTACTGTCAAGAGTCATTGACTGACTCCTTGATCGGTGGTGGGGTCTTTAGCAGGCACAGCAGATAAACGACTGAGGCCTGGTTATTTCTTCAGGATTTATGGTTTTGTGACAAGGTTAGGAGGAATATATCTGGTAGGTTTTAACTAGTATTATAAAATGACGCGATGAGTGCTGTCCTCGGGAGTTGAATGAATCTTCGTTGGAGCCTGAAATAAGGGGCTTCATGCTTTCTCTTAAAGGGAGGAAAGGACGGGAGAAAGTCCGAGGATTTGCCAAAAACACATTTCATATCCTATTAACCTGAATTTGTAACGCTGTGCGCTGCCAGAGCTTGCAACTCAAAGGGTGGCTGGTGGACCGGTGACGGTTGGGGAACGAAATGTTACTGGTCTGTGAACTTGAGTGTCAGCGTTTAAAAATTTGTACAGCAATTTTAGTAATTGTATGATTGATTAATCTACTAATAAAAAAACACTCGGACTTGTAATTTCTATGCCTTCTCATTTCCTTTTTCTAGAAGTTTCTTTTTTACTGTATTCTACCAAAATGTTAGTCTGTGGCCCATTGAAAATACTATAAAACTGGTCCCTCTCTGTGGGTAGTTTGAGAAGCACAGCAAGAGGACAGAGATGTGGCTTTTGGTCTTGATCTTTTAGTCTTTGAGGTTCCCACAGTGCCTAAAGCAGCAATTGGATGCCATGAGTTTCTCCTCAAAGGCCAGAGGCCACTGTGTTTACAGGGTTTATCGGACAGAATCCCAGCAGGAAATAGATAGCATGGTCAAATAGGGTCACTTGAGAAGAGCTTGAGAAAGGGACAGTTGACAAAGGTGGAGGCAGGGTATGGTCGTCCACAAAGGGGATCGCGCTATCCCTGAGCTAGTCAAAGCAGGGTCACTGGTCCCAGGACCAAAGGGCTAAGGGAGCGAGCAGGTACCAGAACCTGGAGAAGGAGCTGTGGGATGAGGACCACTGACAGGCACGATGACCTTTGGTCAAGGGTCATGGAACGTGGCCAGTCCACAGCAATCCCGAGGAAAGCGCTGGGGGAATAAATACTCTGACTTCATTTTGTCCCTCCTCTGGATCCGCTGCTGGCTTTCCCCATTGGCTGAACCCAACCGGAAGTAGAGGACAAGGGAATCTGCTAACACAAGCAGCACAGAGAAGGGAGTTGAGCGGACACGGAGAGGCAAGCTTGCAGCGTTTCTGTCTCCCTGCCGCGGTTCTAGAGAGTTTCAACTCAGAATACTGTGGGCGTTTCCAGAGCAGCGAGCGTGCCTCATATGTCCTAGGTGTATCATCAGTATTTGCAAAAGTCATGGGAGCCCTTAGGATGGAGGTGATGTCAATGCATTCACAAGTCTGAGAAAAGGAAGAGAGCATGGCGGTTTTGACCCAAAAGCTTGAGGAGAGAGAGAGTGGAGTTACCAAAGGGTCTGGGATGACGGCAGTGGGGGAGGCCCGAGGAGGTGGGAGTTCAGTCTATCGAGAGCGAGAAGAGAGGAAAAGATACCGTGGGAGAGGAGAATGTGGGAGAAAATAGTACAGATAGGAAGGAACCGATATTCATTCACTCCTGGGTTCTTCTTCATTGCAGTCCCGCCTTCTCAGCATCCGGCCCCTTCCCAGAGGAAGACAGTATGCTTCAGTTCCAGGTAAGTTCAAGCTTCCTTTCTTTCTCTTAAATGCCATGTCCATCCTGAGGAGCTGGGGATCTCGATTTTCTGGAAGGGGCTCAGCAGTTTTGGAGTCACTGTGGTGTGGCAGGCCCTTTCCCTTGCTTGTAAGAGCTGTGTGAGGCAGGCGCTGTTCCTCCCTCTGTAGAAATGAAGAAAGACGCTCAGAGATGTCAAGATGGTTTGCCTATGGGTGCCTGTCCATTCATTGCTTGTCACGAGTCCACGTGAGAGGAGGACGGAAATCAAGAGTAATAGTTCAGGAACTTTGTCAGAAGCCACTTGACGGCCCTAACAACAACCTTTAGTGGAATCGGAGGATCTGGGACAATATTTCTAAATAGCAATCGAATTGACTGCACACTCCTATATATTCCAGTATGTATTTCTAAAAAGGAAATGGATTAATCAGATTACCAATAATTCTTTGGTATCCCCTAATACCCAGACAATAATCAGGTTTCCCTGGTTGCCTCAGAATTGCTTCTTTTTGGTATCATTCACATGTTCCTCTTTCCGCACCGTTTCCTGTAAGCGGGAGCGCTAGACGCTTGACCAGACTCAGATTTGAGCTGTTCCCAGAGTACGTCGCAGATGATGCTGTGTGCTAAGGGAAAGATGTTAAGAGTTTTGCGTTGATGTTGATTGGTTTATAAACTTGGTTTATTAATATTTTTGGACTGTCCTGATACCCGAATCCTATAGCAGTCTCTGCATGGGGTGGCCCAGCTTTGAGGGTGACGGGGGACATGGGGGTTTTGTTTTCCCAGGCTCTATGGTTGAGGCCAAGAAGGGAGAATGGGAGTAGGCTGGAGCAGCCCCCCCTCACACCCATTCCCCCTGCAGAGTCCATACCTCCCGGGCTGCGGGGTGTCTGCATGTCCTGGCTCACTCGCTCCAGCTCCACGTCCTCCCCCAGCCTCGCGGAACCCTCTAGCGCCCCGCAGTGTCCGAGCCTCACGCACAGCCAGTTGTCCAACAGGAAGCAGGATTTGCAGAGTCCCAGCGCCAGCATCACAGCACGTGGCTTCAAAACAAGGGTTGGGAGCAGAAAGACGACAACTTAAGGACTGGCACAGCTCCCAGCTTTGCCTTTTTTCCAGTGGCCCTTTGTGGGGACGATTGATGTGGCGTGTGCTTGGTGTTGTAGGAACACGTGACCTTCAAGGATGTGGCCGTGGTCTTCACCGAGGAGGAGCTGGCGCTGTTGGACGAGGCCCAGATCAAGCTGCACCGAGAGGTGATGCTGGAGAGCATCAGGAACCTCGTCTCAGCGGGTGAGCACAGCGACACCTGTCAGCAAGCATCAAACCACTGGTCCCGTTGCCTTAAATGATCAGCTTCAAACCAGAGAGAATATTCCAATGGGAGCACAAAGGGGAACTGGCCACTGGAGAGAAAATGCCTAAGAGATGCACGTACAATGAGAGCCTTGCAGTTAGTGAGTTTTATCAGGTAAGTGTGGGCCAGTGTCCCTTGGGATGTGCTGGTCAGAGAGCTGTCTTCCACCTGCACCGCGCCCTTGGGCCTCTGATGCAGTTAGCAAGCCCACCCCGCCCCCCTCACGTGTTTGGGCTCTTGTTCTTTCCTCCTGTTTCTCAGAGTGAGATTGAGAAAGTTCACACGGTGCCAAGGGCCTTGGTCCCTTGCTTCCTTCTGGAGAAACCCCTGTGTTTGGGACAAACTCGCATGGAAGGAACCAAACCGGGATCCGTCATGTAGGAAGTACAGTGTAGGTGTCAGCTCGCTTGCTTGTAAGTCTCCAGCCTCCTTGCAATTTCTCAGAGGTCCACACACGGATATGTATGACCTCAGTTGAGTTCATAAGATAGTTGCTGTTACCATTCCCCTTTCACGAAGGAAACAGCTGAGGCACAGAGTGGAGAAGTAACTTGCCCGTGACCACACGGCTTGTAAGAAGAACGAGGATTGGAACCCTCCCAGTCGGGCTCTAGGCCCTGTGTTTTTAGCAACTATGTGAAACTGAGTACCACTGTGCCTATATGTTAGAGACACAGGCTCCTCCGAGAATGGCCTAAATCAGGATGCTGCCCCACTGGAGAGTCCTGAAATCAACTTACTGTGTCGTAGCCAGTAGTTTTTGCAAAGCAAAATAGATTAATGGACTAGAACACAAAAGAATTTGTCAGAGGACCTTGCACCTAGTAAGGTTAGTGTCAGCTGTTAGACTGTTTTAGTTAACAGTCTGTGTCTGTCTCTGTGTCCTGGGTTGCAGTGTAAATGCTTTTTTTATTATAGGTACAGTCAAAACAATTGGAAAACCGCTGCTTTAAGCCTGTTCTGGGTAGCTCAAAGTCCCCCTTTCTGTGATACCACTGTATGAACTAAGGTCACTCAATAGAATGACTCAGAAACTGCCTTGAACAGGAAGCAGGGACCTAAAAGGGGAGACGTTCAGGAAATGGATTGCAGGATCTCGGTGAACTTTCTCTGTCCCTGGAAGCCAGAGAACCTCAGGGAAAATAGCGAGGATATCTCTTTAAGCTTGTCTCAAAGGTGTACATGGGCCTCCCCCACTAACTTCAGGACCACCTTTCACAATGTTATCCCCATTTCAATCCCCACTGCTGCTTTAGGCTCACCATGTACAGTTGTGCAGGTTGTACACAAACATTCATGACAGTTCTACCCATTAACAGTGATGTGAAGGAAAAGACGTTATCAAGAGGTCTTGTTGCTTGTTTCTACAACCTTATACAGCATCTTGGAACGTCCTTGTGATCCTTTGTGTCTCTCACTATGTCCAGCTCTCCAATATTATGTATTTTATATATATACATTTATTCCACGTGAATTGTATTGGATCCCTTACCTTTTGTAGCAAGATGATTAAATGATTAAAGGCTTTTTATTGACTATTCTTATAGCAGGGAGGTGAATTTCTTCCTTTATAAAGTCTTCCCAAGATTTCTTTTGATTTCCCTCCAACACGTGTTTTTTAATCGGCAGCTCATAGATCAGAATGACCGTGGTCCCAATTGTTTCATATACAAAAGGAAGCCAGTCACAACGTCCTACCCCATCCTAGTGCGTTTTCTCAAAACCTCTGGATAGACGATTTACGTGTTCCCTTAGCCAAATTCTCTTTCTCCTCACAGGAGACGGGATTAAAAACAGCGTTTCGAATCTTCAGGAAAAAGGGTTGAGTTACCTCTCGCGAGAAATGCTCTACTGTTGGCAGATTTGAAAACAAAAGATGGGTGGATTAATTGTGACTCAGGATTATGTCACGAACCTTCAAGGAGATGTCCCCAATGTTTAGAAGGAGATGTCTCCCTCTGTGAAGAGTGGGCAAGAGCGTCTCTTCAGATTTCTGAAAGTGAAAACTGTGTAATAAATGCCATTAATTTAGAAAACCAAGATGGCGCGGCTTGGAAAGGCTTGACACAGACCCCAGAATCTTGGAGGAAAGCCCCCGTAATGACCGAGCCCCAGAGTTCTCAGGGAAGATGGAAGAGAATTCATATGGAAGAGAAATCCTGTGGGTGTGCTTGGTGTGAAGACAGCTGCCATGGGACCTCACGTGATGGAGATGATTCCCAAGAATGTAAAGGAGAGGGACCTTATGCATACACTGCCTGTGGGGAAAACTCGGTTATGAAGTCAACCGTCCAACAGCAGAATGTGGTCCACGCAGTCCCAGAGCCTTTGAGATGTACTAACCATGGAGCGGGCTTCACAGAGGATGCGAATCCTTATGGTCGTCACGGCGCTCATAGAAGAGAAAAATCTCATAAATGGGATGCGTGTGGAGGGGACTTTAGTCTGAGCTCAGTTGTTATTGCTCATTATCCAACACCCTCAGATGCAAAAGCGTATGAATGTCAAGAGAGGGCTAAGGACCCCAGACAGAGTTCAGACCTTCCCAGATATCAGAAGGGGCCCTTGGGAGACAAGCCCTAACCATGCATTAAGTGTGGTAAGGGCTTCAGGCGCAGCTCCTCTCTTCGCAACCATCACTGCGTCCACACCGGGGAGACTCCCTACAGATGTGAGGCGTGTGGGAAGGGGTTTGGGTTCAGGTCCCTTCTTTGTATTCACCAAGGCGTGCACACAGGGAAGAAGCCCTATAAATGTGAGGAGTGTGGGAGGGGCTTCAATCAGAGCTCCAATCTGCTCGTCCATCACCGGCTCCACACCGGGGAGAAGCCTTACAAATGCGGCGAGTGTGGGAAAGGCTTCAGCTCGAGCCCCATTCTTCACGTCCACCGGAGGTCGCACACAGGCGAGAATCCTTACAGGTGTGGCAAGTGTGGCAAAGGCTTCAGCCAGAGCACCCACCTTCACATTCACCAGAGGGTCCACACAGGGGAGAAGCCCTACATGTGCGGCGTGTGTGGGAAGGCGTTTGCATACCGTTCAGTCCTCCAAACTCATCAGAGAGTTCACACAGGAGAAAAACCGTACGCGTGTGAAGTGTGTGGGAAGGGCTTCAGTTATAGCTCCTATTTTCACTTACACCAAAGAGATCACACCAGAGAGAAACTGTATCGATGTGACGAGTGTGGCAAAGGCTTCAGACAGAGCTCAGATCTTCACGTCCACCTCTGAGTGCACATGGGAGAGAGGCCCTATAAGTGTGGAGACTGCGGGAGGGGCTTCAGCCGCAACTCGTATCTTCTCGCTCATCAGAGAGTGCACACGGGCGAGATGGAATATCCGGGTCGTGAGCATGGCGAGGGTTTTAGTGATAGCGCAGAGCTTCTTGCTCATCAAAGACTGCTCCAAAGGACGGAAGCATTATGAAGGGAGGAAGTCAGGGTTCCATCAGGAAAACAGAAGCTGCTCTCTGTCCTCCAGGTGACAGAGGCTTCCTCGGCCATTGGGAGGGCCGGGGGAGGGACGCACAGGGACACTGCCACCCGCCATGTCAGCCCACAGCACGGAAGCAGGTGGTTCTCCAACATTCCAAGAAACTACTGTGGATCTCGAGAACTTCGGCAAAGCTGCCATCAACCGTCGTGTGCTCCGGTGGCAAAGTAAGTGATTCTTGACAAATGGACGGTTTGTGGCAATGGCAGTAGTTCGAGGTCAAATTTCCATGAGTGGGCATGCCCTGGAAGGAGATCCTAGTTGGGATGAGTAGGACCTCAGTCCACCCAAAGGCTTTAGTTGTCTATTTTTGGAGAGTCTCTGCTAGAAAGATATTCTCTGTATAAAGAACATTCGAAAGTGTGCTCAGCAATGAAACCCATGTGATTCACATGGTGGGAATATTAGCCCACACTCAGGTTTCCAGGTCCATTAGATGCTCTAAACGGGAGAGAAGCTCTATAGAAGTGACAATTTAAGGGTGTGGCAGAGACACTGCTGTGTGTTCCTCACACGGGTTCTGTTTGCTGTGCCCATAGGAAGACTCCATTTCGCAGCGACCCTTGCCTTAAGAGTGGGTCCACTTGAGTGAGTTCCAACCAATGGCAGGTGAGCAAAAGTGATAGGAGCCACCTCCAGGCCTGGCCCTTAGGAACATCTCGTGACGCCCTCCTGGCTTCTCTTTCCTGTCACAGTGACCTGGAGGCTGTTTGTTCCAGACTGGATTGATGGAAGGTGCATTCTCCCCTGTGTTGGACTTTTTTTTTTTTTTTTTGAGTAAGAAATAAACGTTTATTGTGTTACACTCCAGAGATTTGGGCGGTTTATCTGTTCCTAGCATCGCAAAGGCTAAACTGACTAGTACAGAGGGAGATAACAGCAACATTTCACAGTCACTGGAGTCCGCATAAGAAAGCAACGTTGCAATTCAGAGTTCAAAACTTTTCACCTTTAAGGCTCTGTGTGGCAGTGCAGCCACCTAAAGTGATGTGGAGAAGACTTCTTCAGGAAGAATCTTCATTCTTTGTGTGTACATAAAAGAGAAACGTTCCCGGTGATGTGCATTGAGTAAAATTTTACCAAAAGTGCAATCTTTAGACAGAAGAAATCCCGTGCAGCAGAGGAACTCGATAATGTGTAATGGTGGGAAAGTTGGTGAGCTCACACCTTAAAGGCAATAAAAAAAATTAGCTAGAATAGGTGTCCTGCTAGGAGTCTTAATAAAGTTAATTAAGTAAAACTAATATTTGCCAAAGTGAGTAACAATTTTGTTGTTAGTGCTGTCAAGTGGATCCCAACTCCTAGCGATCCTGTGGACAGCAGAGTGGAACCCTGCCCGGTCTTTGTGCACCATCCTCTCCCCTTCTGGCACTCCATCAGACATGCTCTGCTGCTATTCATAGGGTTTTCATGGCCAGTTTTTTTGGAAGTGGGTGGCCAAGTCCTTCTTCCTAGTCTGTCTTAGTCTGGAAGCTCCACTGAAACCTGTCCGCCATGGGGGACCCTGCTGGTGTTTGAAATACTGGAGGCATAGATTTCAGCACCACAGCAACACGCAGCCACCATAGTGTGACAACCGACAGATGGGGGGTGTGGTTCCCAGACTGGGAAACAAACGTGGGCCAAGCAGTGAGAGCCAAATCTTAACCACTAGACCTCCAGGGCTGGCTGAGTTAACAATTTACAGAAAGCCAAAAACGTTCATCGTCAGAAGCAGACATCATTGCTCCTCAGCAGTCTTGTTTAGTGATGGGTTTTTATAAGATGCTCATTTAGTCAGGTTCTTTCCAAAATTATGATTTCATTTAGGATTATAGATGGATTGGGGAAGAGGCGATATCTCGACAGTATCTTTATTCATCTTCAATAACAATGCCCTTTTTGTATCTTAGCGATTTGTGGGTTTCTTCATTTGGATCATATTTTACTGTTAGTTTTTCTTACATTATTTTTTCATGCTGGTCATGGCTTGTATACAGAACAGCCACTCAAATGCAAATAAAACCATCCGTGAGGTGTCGCTTTCTTACTGATGCTGGGGGGCAATAGTGAAAGACTGACAAAACTCAGTGTCAGCAAGGGAGTGGGAAAAAATCAGCATTCTTATATAAATTCTTATATAAATAAAAGGTACAACATTTCTGGAGAGGATTTTGTGTACATTTATCAAAGTGTATAATGAGCATTGTCTTTGAACCACTAGTCCTACAGCTCTGAATTTATCTTTAGGACGTAATGGCACAAGTGGGAAAAGATGGAAAGGACTATCAGAATATTCAGAGGAATATTCAGAAAGGAATCTCGTCCAAGAATATTTGCCGTAATAAAACTTGTAAACAGTCTAAAGGTCCACGAATGAGAGATTGAGTCAATTATGGCATCCCCATCTAATGGAATAATATGGCACCACTAAAAATGATCTAGACCGATAAAAATTTTCATATATTGTTTGAAGAAAAGAATCAAGTCGTAAAAGATCAAGTATGATCCCTGACTGATAGACAAGATTTTTTGGGTGCACATCAGCGCTGGAAACCATCGCCCTCCACCACTCTACACTTCGCTTTGCAGTGTTGTTTCAAGGACTATTTCGAAGATTTCACCCAGTTGGGAATATGACTAAAGTAGGAAATACTTGCCCCAAATTATTTTCCCTTCTCTATAATTCAGAGGCTTGAGAGAACAATTTTGTTATTAGACATAGCAACTTTTATACAATGTTTTTTCATAATGGATTGACTGTCGAGCTCATGACAGGGAAGGTGGGTTGTTTGGAGAAAGCAAGTAATGGTGGAAGGTTGTGAGGTTGTGCTTTGGAAGGAGGCTGCCAGACATGGAAGGCAATGGGCTGCCCTATCACTAGGCGGTTGCTACAGTCTAGCTCCTTGCAGGGGTAATTACTGCAAATGGACCAGGAGGAGACCCAGCTATCGTCTCACTGGATGACCTTCCTTGTGTCTCTGAGCTGATCATGCTACGTCTTGGGCCAATCCTTGACTTGCTGAACCTTATCCTGTGTGCTTCCTATGTAACTTAAAGTTTACTGAGCTACTGACCAGTAACTGGCACTTCAGAAGTGGCAAGGATTGCAGTTAATTCTAGGGGCAATGTGCCAGTGACCAATTTGTTGCCTTTCAGCTCCAAATTCACCCTTCCATACATACTCCATGATAATGAAAGACATCCCTCTGAGCAGTTCTCCTTGGCAGTAAACACCATGTTAAGCTTTCTCAGAAGTGGGTGCTGGAGGGAGATTGCAGGAGGACAGGGTCTCCTGCTGTTCGTAGCAGCTACATGGTCAGTCATCAGTGTGGCTGTGGGGACGTCTGGTCATGCTCCGCACTAGCTACACGCCCAGAATGCACAGTCCCTTGGTGACCTCATGGCTCTGGCCTGTTGATCACATTCCCACGGACCTCTGGACAGGGACCCTCATGGACTCCAAGCCTTCTACCCACACAGGCACACCCGTTCCCTCTGCACATCCAGGTACCTGGCCACTGGCTGTGGTTCCTCTGTTCCCCAGGTAGATGCCATTCGCTCCCCTCCGCCTTCTGCATGCCCATGCATCCCCCCACCAGTTAGCCTGCCTACAAACTACCTACATCTTAGAATGTTGCTTCCTGCTTGACCAGTAACCAAGGACCAGCTCTGACTCAGGCCAAACAGAAACTTCCCTGCCATCCAGTAGGCTGCAGCTACACTTTCTTCATAAAGTCTGAAACCCAGCCCTGGAGAGATAGGGTTCCCCTTCCAAGTTTGTCCTTAGATACTCTCCCTCAGTATTAGGGTACCATATAGAGTTTAAAAATAGTGTACAGTTACTCTTTTAAAAAAGTTTAATGATTCTTTATATTAAACTTCTGTTTAAATCATTGTGTGGTTCCTGTCTCCTTATTGGACCCAGACTGATAAGGTGACAACTGTAATTGCTGTTTCGATGGGAGTTTGCAGTCAAAGAGTACAGTGAGTTTCATGTAATTGAACAGCGATGAGGGAGAAAATACAGGAAATATGCTCCTTGACTGTCAGCCTTTTGCATGATAGTTGCAGACATTGAGGGCTTGGAAGAGTGGCCTTAACACCTACAGGCAAACTGGAGACACGATCAGAAACCAGGTGTGGAAGGTCTTGGTGGACAGAGAGCTGTTGTAGGAGATAAAGTTCCATCTTGATGAAATTATTTACTATCAATAAGACGATATGACTGTGGTAAAGGGTAAGTCAGAGGTGAAATTCAGCATAATCCTGGTTTACTATTTGCCAGGGAAAGAATCTTTTGGGGTTCAGAATGGGTGCAGCTTTTCCTCAGGATAGAGACCAGCCCCTCAGCCTCGATGGAAGTGTCACAAACAATACTCCAGTTTGGCAAGGAGAAGCCCTTGCATATCACATGTAGCTTATTTATTTATCAGCTTGATTGGGGTATAATTGACATAAAAAAGGTTGCACATATTTAATATATAAAATTTGATGAGGTTGGACATATGCATACACCTGTAAAACCTTCACAACAATCAAGGTAATAGACATATCTATCACCTCAAAAGTTTCCTTCTGCCCTTTCGTTTCTTTATTTTTCTGTGGTGAGAACACTTAACGTGAGATCTACTCACTTAGCAAAATGTTAAGTGTATAATACAGTTTTGTTGACTTTAGGCACTATACTGAACAGCATCTCTAGAACTAACTTACCTTGTGTAATTGAAGCTTTATTCCAATTGAATAACAACTCCCCATTTCCCCTCCACCTGGCCCTAGTACCCACCATGCTATTCTCTGCTCCCACGAATTTGACTATTTTAGGTACCTTGTAGAAGTGAAATGATGCAGTAGCTGTCCTTCTGTGACTGACTTGTTTCAGTTAATGTCCTCCACACACAAAAGAATGAAACTGGAGCCCTATCTTACACCATCCACAGAAATAAACTAAAAATGGATTAAAGACTTAAATATAAGGCCTGAAACCATAAAACTCATAGAAGAAAACAAAGGGGGAAAACTCCATTACATTGGTCCTGGCAGTGATTTCTTGGGTACGACACCAAAAGCACAAACAACAAATGTGGGACTACATCAAACTAAACAGCTTCTGCTCAGCAAAGGAAGCCATCAACAGAATCACAAGGCAACTTATGGAATGAGAAAAAATATTTTCAAACCATATATCTGATAAGGGTTGTTATATAAAATATATGAGGAATTCCTGCAATTTGATAGCAAAAACGAAAACAGCCATCTGATTTTAAAATGGGCAAAGGACTTGAATAGACGCTTCCCCAAAGATGTACAAATGTCCAACAGGCATATGAAAGGATGCTCAACATCATTAATCATCAGTGACATGCGAATGAAAACCACAGTGAGATATCACCTCACAGCAGTTAGGATGGTTATTATCCAAAGTTAACAAGTGTCGGTGAGGATGTGGAGAATTGCAACTCTTCTATACTGTTGGTGGAAGTGTAAAATGGTGCAGCCTCTACGGAAAACAGTATGGAAGGACCTTGAGGGCATTATGCTAAGTGAAATAAGTCAGAGAGAGAAAAACAAATACTGTGTGACCTCACTTATATGTGGAATCTAAGAAACAAAACAAAAACAACTCAAGGATACAGAAAACAGATTGGTGGTTGCCAGAGGCAGCAGGTGGGGAATGGGCAAAATAGGTGAAAGGGTCAAAAAGTAAAAACTTGCAGTTATAAAATATGTAAGTCCTGGGATGTAGTGTACAGCATAGTGATGATAGTTAATACTGTATTGTATATTTGAAAGTTGTTAAGAGAATAGATCTTAAAAGTTTTCGTCACCAGAAAAAAATTTGCAGAATAAATTACCTAGGAATAAATTTAACCAAGGAGATGAAAGACCTGTACACTGAAAACCATGAGACATTAATGAAAGACATTGTAGAAGACACAAAAAATGGAAATATATTCTGTGCTCATACTACCCAAAGCAATATACAGATTCAGTGCAATTTCTATCAAAATTCCAGTGGCATTTTTCACAGAAATAGAACAGTCTTAAAATTTGTGTGGAACCACAAAAAGCCCTGAATAGCGAAAGCAATCTTGAGAAAAAAAGAACAAAGCTAGAGGTATCATGCTCGCTGATTTCAAACTATGTTACAAAGCTATAGTAATAAAAACAGTAGGGTACTGGCATAAAAACAGACACACAGATGAATAGAATAGGATAGAGATCTCAGAAATAAACCCATGCATATATAGTCAATTAATTTACAACAAAGTAGCCAAGAATATACAATGGGGAAAGGATAGTCTCTTCAACAAATGGTTTTGGGAAAACTGGAAAGCCACATCTAAAAGAATGAAACTGGGCCACTATTTTATACCATACACAAAAATTAACTCAACATGGATTAAAGACTTAAATGTAAGACTTGAAACCATAAAACTCCTAGAAGAAAACATAGGCAGTAAGTTCCTTGACATCGGTCTTGGTGATGGTTTTTTGGGGTTTAACACCAAAATCAAAGGCAAAAAAAGTAAAAATAAGCACATGGGACTACCTCAGACTAAAAGCTTCTGCACAGCAAAGGAAACCTCAACGAAATGAAAGGCAACCTATGGAATGGGAGAAAATATTTACAAGTCGTATATCTGATAAGGGGCTAACATCCAAAATATAGAAAGAACTCGTACAACTCAATACCAAGAAAATAAACAATCCAATTAAAACATGGACAGAGGATCTGAATAGACATTTTTTTCAAAGACATATAGATGGCCGACAGGCACATGAAAAGGTGCTCAGCGCCGCTAGTAATCAGGGAAATGCAATTCAAAACCACAGTGAGATAGGACCTTCCACCTGTTAGCATGGCAGTTATCAAAAAGACAAGCTATAACAAATGTTGGTGGAGAAAAGGAAACCTTTATGTACTGTCGGTGCAGCCAGTATGGAGGTTCCTCAAAAAATTAAAAATAGAACTACCATATGATCCAGTAATTCCACTTCTGGGTATTTATTTGAAGAAAATGAAAACATGAATTTGAAAAGATATATGAATCCCCATGTTCGTTGCAGCATTATTTACAATAGCCAAGACATGGAAACCACCTAAGTGTCCACTAATGGGTGAATGGATAAAGAAAATGTGGTATAGATGTACAATGGAATATTACTAAGCCATAAAAAGAAAGAAACTTTGCCATTTGTGACATGGATGGACTTTGAGGGCACTATGCTAAGAGAAATAAGTCAGACAGAAAAAGACAAATACTGTATGATCTCATTTATATGTGGAATCTAAAAACACAAACGAAACCGATCTCATAGATACAGAGAACAGATTGGTGGTTGCCAGAGGGGGAGGGTAGGAGGTGAGTGAAGTGAGTCAAAAGGTATAAACTTCCAGTTATAAATAAATAAGCCATAGGGATGAAATGTACAGCACAGTGACTATAGTTAATAACACTGTGTTGTGTATTGGAAAGTTGCTAAGACGGTAGATATTAAAAGTTCTCATCACAAGAAAAGAAATTTATATAGCTATACATGGTTGCTGATGTTAACTAGACATATTGTGGTGATCATTTCACAGTATATACAAATATTGAATCATTATGTTGTATACATGAAACTAATATCATATCATATGTCAATTATACCTCAATAAAATTTTTAAAAAATTTGTAACCATCTGTCTTGATGGATGTTAACTAGACTTATTGTGGTGACCATTTCCACATATATATAAAATCATGTTGTACACCTGAAATTAATATGTTATAAGTCAATTATCTCTCAATAAAAAATATGAAAAAAAGAAAGAGAAAGCTGGTGAGTTACAATAACTTTATTTTTATGGCCTTTTATACTTTTCAAAGTGTTGTTCCATACATTATTTTGTTTTGTCAATTTTATTCAATTTGTAAATGCAATCTGTAGATAAGAGATCATCAAACCTGAATCAAAAAGTCTCGAAGAATCCTGCTAAATTTGAACTTTTAACTCAATAAGAATTCTATATAATTATTCCAGCTCTGCATCAGAGCGGTCTGAATTAACAAAGTTCTGCTCTATTGTAGTTAGAATAGACCTGACAATTTTATGGCCACTTTATATCCCAGAGTGTCGCTCACACATACACTTAATAATAAATACTGTTTCTTCACACAGCAGCCTTTGTCATAACAGAGCATCCCACTTTAAAGAAAAAAAGTGACAATGTCAAAAGCTGATAAGCATGTAGAGAAACGGGAACTCTCATACATTTCTTTAGGGAATATAAAGTGGTGCAGCTACTCTGGAAAATAGTTTGGCAGTTCCTTAAAAAAACTAAACATAAACTCTCCATACAACCCAGCCACTACACTCATGGACATTTACCCCAGAGAAATAAAAACTTAAAGGCACAGACACACACACACACAAACCTGTACGTGAATGTTCTTAGAAGCTTTATTTATAATAGCCAAACACTGGAAACAACCAAAATGTTCCTCAGTGGGGAAATGGTTAAACAAACTCTGGGACATCCATAGCCTGGAATAGCACTCCGCAATAAAGAGGAATGAAATTGATACACACAATGGCTTGGAGGAATCTTGAGATCATTATGCTGAGTGAAAAAAGCCAATCTACTGTATGATTTCAGTTATCTAACATTCTCAAAATTACCAAATTATAGAGGTGGAGAACAGATTAGTGGTTGCCAGAGACTATGGATGGTGGAAGAAAGAAGAATGGGTGTGACTACAATGGAATAGTTTTGCATCTTGATTGTGGTGGTAGTTACACAAATCTACACGTGTTAACATACAATTACACATGCTCATTGCATCAATGTAATTTTCTGGTTTTGATGTTTTATTATAATTACAGACCACATAACCATTGAGGGAAACTGGGTGAGGGGTATTTGGGACCTCTTTTTACTATCTTTCAACTTCATGTGAATCCATAATTATTTTATAATGAAAAGGTTAAACAATTTTTTAAATAATTTGATGCTTAGGATTTCTATAGAGGATTTTATTTATTTTTGCTAGATTTATGAGTAATACAGGACCAGGGAGCGAGTTGACTTGGACCTGGGCTTGAATTGCTGCCAGGTTGGGTCTACTTCCTATTCACCCTTACTCCTGGGGTGCAGTTGTTTGGAGTTTCAAGCACAAACCCCATGTGTTTTGCTTGTTTCTTAATTTTTTAACCAGAGTCATTCCATCCCATCTTTGGCAGGTCCTGAATCCAAACTGTTTGCTTCTCAGGCTTTTACCTTAAGGAATTTACAAATTACCCCCTAGATAAAAGTGGTCTCAAATGCCTAAATTAGCTTGATGGATTTCCTTCCCAGGATACCTAGGTCTTCCCACCAATTCTTCACTACCTTTCAAATTCTCTGATAGCTTGAGAAGGATGTTCATTTTCTCCATCAGAAGATGGCTTCAGATTACTTATTAGATGAACACTGGGCTGGATGGCTACCATAGACTCTTTACTGCCTCCCATTGCATTTAAAAATTCTTTTCATCTGAAAAATCTTTGATTTTATCTTGTCCTGTTTAATATATGTGAAACTTCAAGACTGAGATTACCAAATATTCTTTTTCCTTTCACAGAGTTAGAGTGTGTTATGTTGGGGATCATGTGGTCTGATTTGTGATAATGGTTTTCTTGTATTAAGCTCTGTCTCTTTTTATTTGTTTGCTGTTATTTCTTTTTGTTTTTCTCTTCAAAGAGGAAATGGCCCAGGACTTACATTGGCTTTGGTTGAAGGGAATATGGTTCCTTGTTCAAATATTTCCAGTCCCTTCTTGCCAAAATAATAATAAGCTATATCTAATCTAGCATTTAAATCAAAATTCTACTTTACAGGAAATTTAGAAGATTGGAGGAGAAAATATGAGAAGCCATTAGACAAATCCAGAATCTGGACACCTAATTTGACGTCTTGATTTCTTCAACAGTTCAAGGACATGAAAAATAATAGTAGTAGTGTATGTGTGAAGGATATAGTTCTAGAAAAAATTAGCTTTAGGTGAGATAATCAAATATAGTGAATTGATCTGTTTGGATATTGGTTGGAATAAACCAGCTGTAACAAACATTTTTTCAATAAACAGGAATTCAGATTGGGATACATATCAGATAATACTAAGAATTGTTAATTGTTTCATAATGGAATGATTTTGTGATTATATTAAAAATTGTTATTTTTAAGCTGTATATAGTATTTGGAAGAAAATGACAATGTCAAGCAGTTGCTTTAAAATACTTTAGTAACAAAATTAAAATATAGGCAACAATATTGTAATAACTTTGTATGACGACAGATGGTAACTAGTCTTATCAGGGTGATCATTTTGTAGTATAAATAAATATTGAAATCACTATGTTGTATACCTGAAACGAATACCATATTGTATGTCAACTATACTTCAGTAAATAAATTTAAAAAATAAAAGTAAAGGGCCTTATTATAGAAGATATCCTCACGTCCTTCTAAGAAGGTTGACTGAAATAAATGAATGGTACTTAGAAGCTGAAAAAAAAAAGGATAAGTGGTATAGTGTTGATAGGTGTTGAATTTAATGTATATGTGTTTGGTATTTTATGTTGTTATTCTCAGTACTTTTTGCATTGCTTTTAGAAGTTTCAATTTTAAAATTATTTCCCGCCCGGAAGGAAAGTGGTAAAGACAAACTTCCTTTAGTTTCACTCGTTATAGTTTTCTGGACTCCATCTCCCACCTCAACCTACCCTGCCTTCCTGAATAGTCATGACCTCACCTCGTTTAAACTGATTCGTACAAAAGAAATAGTCATAGCAAATGTATGATGTCAAAAAGCAACACAGGAGTTGTCCAAGGAAAGCCTGCGTTTGAACTAAAAAAATTTCAAAGAAACAGCCTTTTTGCGTATTACCGTATTTTCTCCAATTCCTTGCCAGCGCAGCTTCTTTCATTTGTCAAAAACAACATTGCTGTTCGTATTTTACAAAAGCCTGATCTGTGCTTGGAACTCCTTGTGGATTCTTGGCAACTTGGAATAAACAGTTCATGCCAGATCCAACAGTCAGAGGAAGATGAACAGAGGCTCATACAAAGAGACAGTCGAGTCAAAGCAAGTCTGAGACCCCCCTATTCCTTAAGGTCGATGTCCGGTGCAACACAGACTGAGTCCCTTCCAGAATCTTATGTTCTGTCATGCACATCCCTATTCTGCTAAAATGTGTTATTATTTTCTTTTCATATGAAAGCCTTCGTTCTTCCCCCTAAATATCCATATTTTCTTTAAATTTCCACGTACTAGGTTTTCTGTGGGGTTTTTTGAGAAAAATTATTATGAAAAGAAAAGCCAAGGCTTCATCGCGCTGGACAACTGACTCGGGTTATATTTAATCAAAAGAAACAGCAGCGGGAAGGCGGAAGCACTGACACACGGAGGATTCTGGGAAGTGTAGTCGAAAGTACTTCCGCCCCCAGGCGGGCGGGACCGAGCCCTGTGGCGCTTTGGCCTTCTGGGAAGTGTAGTCCAGAAGTTCCGTGTCGTCGACAACACTTCCTCTTCAGGAGTGCGGGGTGTGGCCCTCTGGTATGGGCTCCGGATTCTGGGAAGTGAGTCGCAGGAACTTCCGCTCCAGGGAAGGTTGCGGCCATCATTCCCCACGTGGAGGTGAGACCCGAGTCCCAGCGCATCCTCAGCCTAGGCGGGGTACCAGCCATGGTCGTGCCGTCTGCCTGGTGGAGGAAGAGGGATGGCCGGCGGAGGACAAGGCGTACAGGCGTTGGCGTTTCCGCCTCGGCAGAGCCTCCTGGCGTTTGGGGCGGTTCTCGCGTCCCAGGTTGGGGGCGGACCGGGGTCCTGCCCCGCCCCGCGGTGTGATGGTCTCCTGGGTCCTCTGCTTCCCCAGCCCTCGCTTCCGCTTGCCCGTCAGCATTGCCGCTTCCTGCCAGGATGGCTTTGAGCGAGTGAATCTCTGGGAATCAGTTTCCAGGGTGTAATTAGAGTTCTTACCCAGTGCGATTGTGAAAGTTAAGTGCAGTTAATACTTTTAAAACGCTCAGAACAGTGATGGCACACAGAAAAGGGTGCTCACTGTTATGGATGCACAAGGCTCCAGCCAAAGCAGATATAACTATGAAAATCTATGAAAATCTTGAATTTCCCTTTTAGCAAGGCACCATCCATAAAGGTAGAAGACATACAGTAAACTAGGCTGGAAATATTGACCTGTTTGACATAGATTGACATCTATGCTAGAAAATGGCTTAAAATCCTCAATAGGGATCTTAAGAGAGTCATAAGATAATGAAACCCCAATAGACATATGGATATGAATACAACAAAGAAGATGAATAGGCAAGTTAAAAAAAAGAAGCAATAGATTTAGCAAGTAAATACATGAAAATGTGATTATCATATAAGTGAATATATTTAAACAAGTTGTCTTTCATTGACCATGTTTCCCAAAGTTTTAAAAAATTGGTACTATCTCAAAAGGATCTTTTTGGACACCGTAACTCCTCAGACGAGGGAAACAAGAGAAAGAATAAACAAATGGGACTTCATCAGACTAAAGAGCTTCTTCAAGGCAAAGGAAAACAGGATTGAAACAAAAAAACAACCAACTGGGAAAAAATATTTACAAGTTATTTATCCAACAACCGGTAAATCTCCATAATATATAAAGAACTCACACAGCTCAACAACAAAAAAATCAAACAGCCTGATCAAAAAATGGGCAGGGGACATGAACAGACATTTCTCCAAAGAAGATATATGGATGGCCAATAGACACATGAAAAGATGCTCATCATCACTAATCATCAGGGAAATGCAAATCAAAACTACACTAAGATATCACCTTATACCTGTTAGAATGGCAAAAATATCCAAAACCAAAAGTGACAAATGTTGCAGAGGCTGTGGAGAAAAAGGAACCCTCATCCACTGCTGGTGGGAATGCAAACTGATGCAGCCACTATGGAAAACAGTATGAAAATTCCTCAAAAAATTAAAAATAGAACTACCATATGACCCAGCCATCCCACTACTGGGTATCTATCCAAAGAGCTTGAATCAGCAATTCCAAAAGTCATGTGCACCCCTATGTTCATCACAGCGTTATTTACAATAGCCAAGATGTGGAAGCAACCTAAGTGCCCACCAACTGATGATTGGATAAAGAAGATGTGGTGTATATGTACAATGGAATACTACTCAGCCATAAAAAAGGATAAAGTCATCCCATTCACAACAACATGGATGGACCTTGAGGGTATTATGTTAAGTGAAATAAGCCAGATAGAGAAAGGTGAACTCTGCATGACTCCACTCATAGGTGGAAGTTAAACATAGAGACAAACAGAACTGATTGGTGGTTACCAGGGGAAAGGGGGAGTGGGGGGTGGGCACAGAGGGTGAAGTGGTGCACCTACAACATGGCTAACAATAATGTACAACTGAAATTTCACAAGGTTGTAAACTATCATAATCTTAATAAAAAGTTAAAAAATGGTAACATCTAATGGTTTTTTTTAATTGAGTTAATGATAGGTTACAATCTTGTGAAATTTCAGTTGTACATTAACGTTTGTCAGTCGTGTTGTAGGTGCACCACTTCACCCTTTGTGCCCACTCCCCACCCCACCTTTCCCCTGGTAGCCACTAAACTGTTCTTAGTCCACATTTTTAAATTCCTCATATGAGTGGAGTCATACACAGATTATCCTTCTCTCGCTGGCTTATTTCACTTAACATAGTTCCCTCAAGGTCCATCCATGTTATTGCAAATGGAATGATTTTGTTCTGTTTTGCAGCTGAGTAGTATTCCATTGTATATATGTACCACATCTTTATCCATTCGTCTGTTGATGGGCACTTAGGTTGCTTCCACATCTTGGCTATTGTAAATAATGCTGCAGTGAACGTTGGGGTACATAGGACTTTTGGGATTGCTGACTTCAAGCTCTTTGGATAGATACCCAGTAGTGGGATAGCTGGGTCGTATGGTAGTTCTATTTTTACTTTTTTGAGGAATCTCCATACTGTTTTCCATAGTGGCTCCACCAGTTTGCATTCCCACCAGAAGCGTGTGAGGGTTCCTTTTTCTCCACAACCTCTCCAACATTTGTTACTATTAGTTTTAGATATTTTTGTCATTCTAATGGGTGTAAGGTGATATCTTAGTGTAGTTTTGATTTGCATTTCCCTGATGATCAGCGATGATGAGCATCTTTTCATGTACCTATTGGCCATCCGTATATCTTCTTTGGAGAAATGTCTGTTCATGTCTCCAGCCCATTTTTTGATCAGGTTCTTTGATTTTTTGTTGAGTTGTGAGAGTTCTTTATATATTATGGATATTAAGCCTTTGTCAGATGTATGACTTGCAAATATTTTTTCCCAGTTAGTGGGTTGTTTTTTTGTTTCAATCCTGTTTTCCTTTGCCTTGAAGAAGCTCTTTAGTCTGATGAAGTCCCATTTGTTTATTCTTTCTATTGTTTCCCTTCTCTGAGAAGACATGGTGTCCTAAAAGATTCTTTTAATACTGATGTCAAAGAGTGTACTGCCTACGTTTTCTTCTAGAAGCCTTATGGTTTCGGGTCTCACCTTTAGGTCTTTAATCCATTTTGAGTTTATTTTGGTGAATGGTGAAAAAGAATGGTCGATTTTCATTCTTTTACATGTGGCTTTCCAGTTTTCCCAGCACCATTTGTTGAAAAGACTTTCTTTTCTCTTTTGTATGCCCTCAGCTCCTTTGTCAAAGATAAGCTGTCCATAGATGTGTGGTTTTATTTCTGGGCTTTCAGTTCTGTTCCATTGATCTGTGCACCTGTTTTTGTACCAGTACCATGCTGTTTTGATTACTGTAGCTTTGTAGTATGTTTTGAAGTCAGGGATTGTGATGCCTCCAGTTTTGTTCTTTTTTCTCAGGATTGCTTTAGCAATTCTGGGTCTTTTCTTGCCCCATATGAGTTTTAGGATTCTTTGTTCTGATTCTGTAAAGAATGTCATTGGGATTCTGATTGGGATGGCATTGAATCTGTAGATTGCTTTAGGTAGAATGGACATTTTAACAATGTTTATTCTTCCAATCCATGTACATGGAATGTCTTTCCATCTCCTTATGTCGTCATCCAATTCTCTCAGAAAGGCCTTGTAATTTTCATTATATAGGTCCTTCACTTCCTTAGTTAAATTTACCCCAAGGTATTTTATTCTTTTTGTTTCGGTTGTGAATGGTATTGTATTCTTGAGTTCTTTTTCTGTTAGTTCGTTATTAGAATATAGAAATGCTACTGATTTTTGCAAACTGATTTTGCACCCTGCAATTTTGCTGTAGTTGGTGATTACTTCTAAGAGTTTTCCAATGGATTCTTTGGGGTTTTCTATATATAAGATCATGTCATCTGCAAACAGCGAGAGTTTCACTTCTTCCCTCCCTATTTGGATTCCGTTTATTCCTTTTTCTTGCCTGATTGCTCTGGCCAGGACCTCCAGTACTATGTTAAATAAGAGTGGTGATAGAGGGCATCCTTGTCTCATTCCTGTTTTCAGGGGGATGGCGCTCAGTTTTTGCCCATTGAGTATGATGTTGGCTGTGGGTTTGTCATATATGGCCTTTATTATGTTGAGGTATTTTGCTTCTATGCCCATTTTGTTCAGAGTTTTTATCATAAATGGCTGTTGGATCTTGTCAAATGCTTTCTCTGCATCTATTGAGATGATCGTGTGTTTTTTATTCCTCAGTTTGTTGATGTGGTGTATCACGTTGATTGATTTGCGGATGTTGAACCATCCCTGTGGCCCTGGTATGAATCCCACCTGATCATGATGTATGACTCTTTTGATGAATTGCTGAATTCTGGTTGCCAAAATTTTGTTTAGAATTTTTGCATCTATGTTCATCAGCGATATTGGCCTGTAGTTCTCTTTTTTCATGGTGTCCTTATCAGGTTTTGGTATCAGCGTGATGTTGGCCTTGTAGAATGTGTTAGGAAGTGTTCCATCCTCCCTAACTTTTTTGGAATAGCTTGAAAAGGATAGACATTAAATCCTCTCTGAAAGTTTGGTAGAATTCCCCAGGAAAGCCATCTGGTCCTGGGGTTTTATTCTTTGGGATGTTTTTGATTGCTGTTTCAATCTCTTTCCTTGTGATTGGTCTGTTCAAATTGTCTGCTTCTTCTTGAGTGAGCTTTGGGAGATTGTAGGAGTCCAAGAATTTATCCATTTCCTCTAGGTTATCCATACTGTTGGCATGTAATTTTTCGTAGTATTCTCTTATAATCCGTTATGTTTCTGCAGAGTCTGTTGTTATTTCTCCTCTTTCATTTCTGATTTTGTTTATTTGAGCTTTCTCCCTTTTTTTCTTTGCAAGTCTGGCTAGGGGTTTGTCAATTTTATTTATCTTCTCAAAGAACCAACTCTTTGTTTCATTGATCCTTTCTACTGCCTTTTTCATTTCAATAGCATTTATTTCTGCTCTGATTTTTATTATTTCTCTCCTTCTGCTGACTTTGGGCTTTATTTGTTCTTTTTTCTCTACTTCAGTTAGGTGTAGTTTAAGATTGCTTATTTGGGATTTTTCTTGTTTGTTAAGATGTGCCTGTATTGTGATGAATTTTCCTCTTAATACAGCTTTTGCTGTATCCCATATGAGTTGGTATGGCATGTTATCATTTTCATTTGTTTCCAGGTATTTTTTGATTTCTTCTTTAACTTCTTCAATGATCATTGCTTGTTCAGTAGTGTATTGTTTAGTCTCCACATCTTTGTGCCTTTCTCAGCTTTTTTCTTGTAATTAATTTCTAGCCTTATAGCATTATGATCAGAGAAGATGCTTGTTATTATTTCAATTTTTTAAAATTTGTGGAGGCTTGCCTTGTTTCCCAACATATGGTCTATCCTAGAGAATGTTCCATGTGCACTTGAGAAGAATGTGTATTCAGCTGTTTTAGGATGAAGTGATCTATATATGTCTATTAAGTCCAATTGTTTTAGTTTTTCGTTTAGCTCCACTGTTTCCTTGTTGATTTTCTGTCTGGATGATCTGTCCATTGATGTGAGTGGGGTGTTGAGGTCCCCTACTATTATTGTGTTGTTTTTAACATCTTCCTTTAGGTCTGTTAATAGTTGCTTTATGAATCTTGGTGCTCCTGTGTTGGGTGCATAGATATTTATAAGCGTTATTTCTTCTTGATGAAGTGTCCCTTTGATCATTATATATTGTCCCTCTTTACCTGTCTTATTTTGAAATCCACTTTGTATGATATAAGAATTGCAACACCTGCCTTTTTTTCCCTGCTATTTGCTTGAAGTATTGTCCTCCACCCCTTCACCCTGAGTCTGTGTTTGTCCTTGGGGCTGAGGTGTGTTTCCTGGAGGCAACAAATTGTTGGATCTTGTTCTTTAATCCATTTTGCCACTCTGTGTCTTTTTATTGGAGAGTTCAATCCGTTCACATTGAGAGTGATTATTGATGCATGTGGACTTAATGCTGTCAATCTGTCGCTCATTATCTTGTTTTCCTGTGTTTCTTTTCCTGTGTGCTTTAGCCTACCCATTTAATATTGCAATTTCTTATGCTGGGTTTCTTAGATTTTTCCTTATTTATGTTTTGTGGCTCTGCTCTGTTTTTTAGTTTAGTGGCTGCCCTGAAGTTTGTATTTAGAATCTCATGTATAATATAGTCTATTCTCTGGTGATCTCTTACTTACTTGGCCTAGACTGATTTAGACCCTTTGCTCTTCCCCTCCTAAATAATTATTTTCATTTCTTATTCCAACTCGTGTTATGAATTTGTAGTTAGAGTGATAAGATTGTCCTTGCTTTGGTAGTTTCCTTGCCTTTACCCTAATGCTATAGTTGAATATTTGCTATCCTGTTCTGGTTCTATCCATTGGTCTCCCTACTCTGTGGTTTGTGACCCCTTTCTCCCTTTTTTCTTTTTTCAGGTATGAGAGGCTTCTTGAGAATTTCTTGTAGTGGAGGACTTTTAGTTACAAATTCCCTTAACTTTGGTTTGTCTGGAAAGGATTTAATTTCTCCCTCATATCTGAAGGATATTCTTGCTGGATAGAGTATTCTTGGCTGAAGATTTTTATCTTTTAAAGCTTTGAATATGTCACTCCATTCTCTCCTAGCTTGTAAGGTTTCTGTAGAAAAATCCGCTGAAAGTATGATAGGAGCTCCTTTGTAGGTTATTCTCTTCTGTCTTGCTGCCCTGAGTATTCTTTCTTTGTCTTTCACTTTTGCCATTATACTACTATATGCCTTGCAGTAGGTCTTTTTACATTGACAAATCTAGGAGATCTGAAAGCTTCCTCTACACACATTTCTCCATCAATCCCTAGATTTGGGAAGTTCTCATCTATAATTTCATTAAGCACACTTTCTGCTCCATTTTCCTTTTCCATGTTCTCGGGAATTCCTATGATCCTTAAGTTCTTTCTCCTCATTGAATCCACTATCTCTTGGAGATTTTCCTCATTTTTTAAAATTCTTAGCTCTCTTTCTTTCTCTCTCTGGAGCCATTCAACCAGTCTATCTTCGATTATGTTAATTTGCTCTTCTGTGGTGTCTATACGGGCATTCAGGGAATCCGTATTCTGTTTTATCTGGTCCATTGTGTTTTTCATCTCTGGTAATTCTGTTTGATTCTTCTTTATGAATTCAATTTCTTTTGTGAAGTAACTCCAGAACTCGGCTTGTTTCTCTATCTTTCTCTCTACCTCATTGAGTTTTTTGATTATAGCTGCTCTGAACTCATTTTCAGTTAGTTTACCTAATTCCAAGTCCTCCGGACTTAATTCTCTGTTTTTATTGTTTTCCTTCTGGTGTGGGGCTTCGATAAATTGCTGGATGGTAGAGGAGTGGTTTTTTCGCATGGTGGTAGAATTCGGTTGCAGTTACAGCCTGTCACCACTAGATGGGGGTCGAGAGCTCTGCGTTCTGAGCTCTCCGCCTTGGGGCAAGATGGCAGCGCCCAGTGCGCTTTGCTGGGAGGGAGGGGCTGCTTTTTTCACCTGCCGATCTGGATTCAGATCAGTTCTGTTCTGTAGTCTCCCAGGGCCCTGGGTTTATGGGGTCCCTGCACAAGGAAGCTTTACCCCCTCAGCGAAGTGTACTAGCGGCGGGAGTCCTGGATGATCCCCTGGTTGCACAGCCCCTCCCCCACTCCTTCCCGGCCACAGCAGTGATCGCAGACTCTAGGGGAGGGAGCGACGTTCTCTCCTACCGTTCCAGCGCCTCGGAGGCCATCAGCAAGGTCTATGTTCTCTGCCTTCTTGGTATTGTAGGTCTCTGACATGTAGGCATTAGATTTATTATCTGAAATTCAGTTTTTCCAATCCTTTGCTGTAGTTTGGAGGGGAGAGAGTCCTGGGTCAGCTCACCCCGCCATTTTGCTCCGCCCCTTCCTCTGGTAATATCTAGTGTTAATCACAGTATGGAAAATCAGGAATACTTGTACTTTCTTGGGAGAAAGGTAAAATAGGAAAAACTTTTGGTGAGAAAATATGCTGTTTTACTATCAACATTTTAAAGGTGAATAAAATGGTGTTTGTTGTTTCCATTTTCACTTCTCAAAATTCATTTTAGAGAAATAGGCAGGTAGGCTAAGATGGAGTAAAAAGAAATTGTTTGTGGCATTGTTCTTAATAAGAAAGAGCCTAAAGCTAAGTTATGCCTTATGTGGAACCATTAAATATATTTTAATCATTCATTCCATGGAATCTCATGAGCCATGAAAAGAAATAAAGTTGGTAATGATGATTACAATAAAAGCTAACGTTTACCGAGTGCTTAACTATCTTCCAGGCTCCGTTTTGAGTGCTTTTCGTATATCCACTCATTTATTCCTTCAGTAACTCTGTGGTGTAGGTACCATTTTGTAATGAGGAGATTGAGAAATGGTGAAGGAACTTGTCTGAGAAAGCAAATGAGGTGTGCAGCCTCGGGATTCCAATGAGGCTGTCAGGCTCTCAACCTGGACAGTGTGAGTCGATGAGCCTGCCATGTACCTTGAGAACACAGAGGACAAACTTTATGCCAGCCTCTGAAGAGTGACTGGGGGCCTGTTGCAATTTTAAAAAAAGGTGTATTATCCAAAATTAGCATGTACAAGACGAGAGTGACAGGCAGTTATCAAACACTATTGGGATTAAACTGATAAAACTTCTCAGGGGCATTTGAGAATATCACATAGCATTTGCAGAGTTAATTTGCATTTTCCTGATGTCTAATGTTGGACATTTTTAATGTGCTCATTGGCAATTCCTGTATCTTCTATTCTGAACTATCTTTTGAGTCTTTTTTTTTTTTTGCCATTTTTAATTGTTAGATTTGTTATTGAGTTGTAAGAGTTCAGGTGTTCTCAAGACAAGTCCTTTATGAGATCTATGTATTCAAATATTTTCTCCCCTCTGTACTTTGTCTTTTTATATCCTTAAGGATTTATTTTGGAGGGCAGAATATTTTAATTTTGATGAAGTCTAGTATAGCGATATTTTATTTTATGGTCTGTGCTTTTTGTGTCTTATCTAAGAAATTTTCGCCTATCCTAAGGTCACAAAGATTTTCTTCTATGTTTTCTTCTAGAAGCTGTATAATTTTAGCTTTTCAGTTTGAATCTGTGATACATTTTGTGTTAATTTTTGTGTACAGTATGAGTTAAGGATCAAATTTCATCATTTGTTCCCATATCCAGTTGTTCAAATTCCATTTGTTGATGACTATCCTTTCCTCATTAAATTAATTTACCACCTTTGCAGAAGAGTCTTGATTGACATACACACATGCACTCTTCTATTCCTTTGATCTATATGTCTATTCTTTGTCAATTCCATACTTTCAAGATTATTATAGCTTAATGGTAAATCTTGAGATCAGATAGTGTGAGTCTCCCAAGTTGGTTCTTTTCAAGATCGTGCATTTTAGAATTAGCATGCTAATTTCAGCAAAAAAAAAAAAAAGGCTGTTGGGATTTTGATTGAGATTGTGTTGAATCTATAGATCAATTTTGGGAGGATGAATATCCTAACACTCTCGAGTCCTGTAATCCATGACCATGAATTTGTTTTCTGTATCACCTCTCCCCCAACTTTAATGTAACCGTCATGTGAGGAGGAGTTTTGCCCCTTGTTTATTGCTGTGTCTTTGGTGACTAGGACAGGGCTGGCACATGGAGGTGTTCAGTCAATGTTTGTTGAATATGAATGACACCTCACTATCTCCATTAGACTTTGAGATTATGAACAAGCAATGTGATTAAGCATACTACAGGGTGGACGGCATTAGTCTCAGACTGAAAGGTCTGTCCAGCAGGTACCTTTTCTCTTAGACTTTCTGTTTGCTCTGTGACTGTATGCCCTGGCCCATAGCTACTTGCCTTGATGCTTTTCACTTACTTTGGTTGAACCAATCATAGTCTTTGTCCTACTGATGTTGGATTTTTAAAATAAACTTGAAACAGTGATTTTCTGCTGTCTACTTAGCGCCTTTTTTTTTTTTTTTGCAGAGAATGTATTTAAGAGACCACTTGTGGAGTTTTCTTGAGCACCCCTCATTTCTTTACCTATGGAGTGTGTTTGTTGATTTGGTTTTTTAAATTTTGAAAATGTGTTCTTCCAATAAAATGTGTTGTTGAAGAAAAAGTTGTAACTGTTCTTGAGGCCAATGGCATACAAATTAGAATTCTGCAAGGATTTTGGGCATGAAGTAAAAATGGCTAATTCCCACTTTGGTATTCAATCATATGTATGCTTGCAAATAAAACACTACAGTGCACAGATCTTATATGTTAAAGAAGTGTAAAATGCTGGACAACCAATGGGTCAAAGAAGAAATAAAAAAATACCTTAAGACAAATGAAAGTGGAAATACAACATACCAAAATTTTACGTATGATACATCAAAACATGTGTGTACTGTATTTACATACTACAGGAATGTTAGGCTTATGGGATGCATCAAAAGCAGTTCTAAGAGGGAAATTCATAGCAATACATGTCTGCATCAAGAAACAAGAAAAATCTCAAGCAACCTAACTTTACACCTCAAGGAACTTGAAAAACAACAAACAAAGCCCAAAGTTAGTAGATGGAAGGAAATAACAAGGATCAGCATGAAAATAAGTGAAATAGAGACTAAAGAGACAATAGACAAAAATCAATGAAACTAAGAGCTGGTTCTTTGAAAAAAAACGAAATTGACAAACTTTTAGCTAGACTCACCAAGAAAAAAAAAAAGAGAGGACTCAAAAAAAAAATCAGAAATGAGAGGGGAAACACAACAACTGATACCACAGAAATAAAAGGATCTTAAGAGACTACTGTGGACAATTATATGCCAACATATTTGACAACCTAGAGGAAAAGGATAAATTCCCAGAAACACACAACTTACCAAGACTGGATCATGAAGAAATAGAAAGTCTGAACAGATTGGTTACTAATGAAGAGACTGAATCCATAATCAAAAGCCTCCCAACAAACAAATGCTCAGGACCAGCTGGCTTCACCGGTGAATTCTATCAAACATTTAAAGAAGACTTAATACAAATCCTTCTCAATCTCTTCCAAAAAATGGAAGAGGAGGGAACACTTCCAAACTTATTTTACAAGGCGGCTTTACTCTGATGCCAAAGCCAGAAAAGGATGCCACAAAAAAAGAAAATTATAGTCCAATATCCCTGATGAACGTAGATGCAATCATTTTCAGCAAAATGTTAGCAAACCAAATTCAACAATACATTAAAAGGATCATACACTATGATCAAGTGGGATTTATTCCAGGGATTCAGGCATGGTTCAATATCTGAAAACCAATCAATACGATACAGCATGTTAACAAAATGAAGGATAAAAATCATATGATTTTCCCAATAGATGGAGAAAAGGCATTTCACAAAATTTGCCATGCATTCATGGTAAAAACTCTCAACAAAGTGAGTACAAAGGGAACATACCTCAATGTAATAAAGGCTATATATGACAAGCCCACAGCTAACATCATATTCAACTGAAAAGCTGAAAGCTGAACAAGACAAACCCACTCTCACCACTTTTATTCAGCATGGTATTGGAAGTCCTAGCCGGAGCAGTTAGGCAAAAAAGGAAATAAAAGGCATCCAAATCTGAAAGGAAGAGAGAAAAGTCACTTTTTGCAGATGACATGATATATAGAAAACCCTAAAGACTTCATCAGAAAACTGTTAGCCCTAGTAAACAAATCCAATAAGGCTGTAAGATACAAAATCAATTTTAAAAAAAGAAGTGTAAAATGCACATTAACACAAAGAGCTTCAAAGACTGGTAATATTCTATTTCTTAAGCTTAAGGTGTTCGTCTTATTAATCTTTAAACAGTACATAAGTGCTATATACTCTTCTCAAGGGACAGGTAATTTTAGACATACAGAAGAGGTCCAAAAAAAGTTTGAAGAATTCTGTGTGCCCTTCACCCAGGGAAGTGTTTGAGGTGTTAGAAATATTCTGTATCTTGATGGTGCTGGTAGTTACACGTGTATATAGTTGTCAAAACTCATTGAACTGTATAATTACAAAGGGTAGATTTTATAATGTATATACATTAACCTCAATAAACATGACTTTTAAAAAATGTCCAGAATTTAAAAAAATTAAGTGGCAGAACCTCATTACAGGAAATAACATAACTAAATTAAGATTTAACTCATAATCCCACCACTATTGCCATTCTCAAACATCTTTTTCATAATAGTTTATCACATTTATATAGATATTTTTATTAAGGAATTTGTCAATTTTAAATCCTTATTTCAATTAGTAATATGTCATAAGTTACTTCCTGTTCCCCACCTTCTTCATAAAGTTCATTTTTTATGACTACATTATATTCCTGTGAGTGGATATGCAACAGGGATTTGAAGACCAAACGGTGAAAAGAATATGGCCTTGTAAAACCTGGGTATATGTAATGTGTTTCAAAAGTATTCTCCTATTAAAACAAAACAAAAAAAGAAGAAAATTACTCTTGGTGGCAGAGCTGGTATTGACATGAGAAAGCTAGATGGCGCAAGAAGGTTGCATTTTGTTGGGGGGGATGGTGTTAAGTTTTGTTTCCCAACTTGGAGTTTGACATGTCTGTCCAGGAGCCCTTGGTTTCTTCCCTGGCTCTCCCCAGGCTGCAGCTTCTTCTTTTGCAGAAACCGTCATCTTCTTCTTTGCGTGTCCACACCCAACGCTAGAGTGGCAGAGAGGAACTACTCATTCAGTGTTGGTGCTTCGTGTAGCTGCCAGCCACACGGCTGACAAAAGGGGAATTAGGAGACAAAACAGAGGAGAAGCAGTCTAGAGAGTTTCCTTTATCTCCCTGACTTTTGATGGACTGTAGCATCACCAACTTTTTCAGTGAACTCAACCATTGACTAACAATTATTGTTTGTACTTTGATGACGTAAAACAAATTTCCTTAGAAACAAATGGGTGCTTACGCATGATTCCTCTCTTTACCCCATGGTGATTATGATGGGGTGATAACAGCTTATATTTATGAGAGTGCCTGATGACTCAAACAGAGCGGTCAGTGCTTTTCATTTATTAATTTATTTATTTCTCATAACAGCTCTATTTTCCTCATAGGTGAGTAATCATGGGTGCAGAGACATCAATTTTCTCTGAACTAGAGTCACACAGCCAATAAGTGGCTGAGCCATGGTTAAACCTCAGCAGGCTGATTCCTTAGCCTGTGATCGTGGGCAACACTCTGCTTTTATTAGCTGGCAGAATGGGTCTGGGCGGTGCTCATTTTCCTAGCCCGTAAATTAGGAATAATATCAGTACCTATCATATAAAGTGATTGTAGGATTAAATGAGATGATATGAAAAGTGCCTGGAATAGTGCCTGGCACATACTATGTGCTTTCTATGTGACAGAGTAGAGTATAATTATAGTGTTTGGAAAATGCAACAAATTATGCTAGGAAACGCAGGGGACACCGCAATATTTTAAGGCAGTTATTCTCAGAAACTGGTATTAGAATCCCCTGGGGAACTTGGTAGAAGTGTTAAAAGAAATCCAATCCCATGATACTTTAAGGAGCCTGGGGGCCAGCCCGGTGGCGCAGCGGTTAAGTTCGCATGTGCTTCGAGGGTTGAAAGTCATCACCCCACTGGTTGAGGTTCTGGATCTTAACTACACAAATAGTTTAGACAAGCAGAAAATGAATAGAACTAAATACACCATGTCGAGGATTGTATTAAATTTAGCTGCCCTTGGTGAAGATATGGTGGGAGTGGATATAAAAGCAAGGCCCATTAATATGCTTTTTATGGTAGATGTAATATAAAGACATAGGCAGATTGACAGTAAGTGGACAAAAAATATATATCTTGCTAAGTTTAAACAGAGGAAGGATGGAGGGTCTATATCAACATTAGAGAAAGTGGACTTCAAGACAGAGTATGGGGGGCCAGCCCAGTGGCACAGCAGTTAAGTTCACATGCTCTGCTTCAGTGGCCCAGGGTTCGCTGGTTCACATCCTGGGTATGGACCTATGCACCACTTATCAAGCCATGCTGTGGTGGGTGTCCCACATATAAAAAGTAGAGGAAGATGGGCATGGATGTTAGCACAGGGCCAGTCTTCCTCAGCAAAAAATGAGGAGGATCAGTGGCAGATGTTAGGTCAGGGCTAATCTTCCTCAAAAAAAAAAATTTTAAAAATAAATAAATTATAGAAAGACAGAGTATCGCCAGAAAAAACCAGGAACGTTTCTTGAAAATAAAAGGCTTGATTCATAAGGAAGACAAAACAATTATAAATGTGTTTATGCTGAATAACAGAGCTTCAAAACACATCATGTAAAAATTGCCAGCAATTCTATAAATCAATCCACTATGATAATTAGAGATGTTCGCAGCCTTCTCTCAACAATTCCTTGAACAACTAAGGGGAAAAAAGTTGTAAATACATACAATATATGAACAACACTATCATCCACCTTCACCTATTTGTAACTTAGAAAACACTACCCTAAACGTGCAGACTAAAACTGCAGCTTCTGGAGGAAAACAGAACAACATCATGGCAATTTGGGATTAGGCAAATATTTCTTAGGAACCAAAAAGAAAGAACCATGAAAAAAAAAAAACATGATGCATCATAGTTCATCAAAAAGAAATACTTCAGCTTATCAAAAAACACTGTTAAGACAGTAAATAGGCAAGGCAGAGTTGGGAGGAAATATGAATGAGATCTGTATCTGACACAGAGCCAACACTCAGGATATATAAGGAACTTGTAGAGCACAGTATCAAGGAAACCATCGTTCCAATTACAATGGGCAAAAATTGGAAGTCAGTTTACCTAGGAAGACGGAAGAGTGGCTAATAAGCACCAGAAGTGCTGAACATTGTGAGGTACCAGGAGCAACCAAGTGAAAAGTGCAGCGAGTTACTGTCACACAGCCGCCAGAATAGCAAATGCTACAGATTCTCACAACGGCCAATGTTCGTTAGGATTCGCAGCAATCAGAAATCATACACATTTTTGTTGGGAGTGTAAAATGAATGAGTCACTTTGGGGAAAGATCTGGAAGTTTCTTAAATAGTTAAATACACATCAAGCATTTCTTTCTTTCTCTCTCTCTTTTTTTTTTTTTTTTTTTTTGAGGAAGATTAGCCCTGAGCTAACTGCTGCCGATCCTCCTCTTTTTGCTGAGGAAGACTGGCCCTGAGCTAACATCCGTGCCTATCTTCCTCTACTTTATATATGGGACGCCTACCACAGCATGGCTTGACAAGTGGTGCCAGCTCCACACCTGGGATCCAAACCAGCAAACCCTCGGGCCACCAAAGCAGAACGTGCACACTTAACCGCTGTGCCACTAGGTTGGCCCCACATCAAGCATTTCTAAACCTAGGTACTTATTCCAGAAAAAAGAAAGCGTATGCCCACAACAGGAGTTTTATGAGTATTTTACAGAAGCCTTATTCACAATAGCTAAAAAATGTAAACAGGTATCCATTGTGACTTATTCAAGCCGTCGAACATCACACAATAATAAAAAGGATCAGATGACTGATACGTGCATCAGCATGGATGGGTCTGAAAAACACTGTACTCGGTTAAAGAGTCGCAATGCAAAAGAGTACTTACTATGTGCTTCCATATAATTGACGTTCTAAAATTAATGTACGGTGAAAAATATCAGAGCAGAGGTTGCTACTGGACAAAGGGGTAGAGATTGACTGGGAAGAGGAAACTTTCTGGGGTGATGTTAACATTCTGTATCTTAACATAGCTCAGAGTTGGACAAATAAGCGATAGGTAAGATGGCCAGGCAGATAGCTAAGAAATTAGTATTTCTAATTTTAGAATCTAGGCTGTGAGTATATGGGTGAACACTGCATATTCTTCCAACTGTTCTTCACTTTAAAAAGTTTCATGTAAAATATTGGGGAAAAACAGCTTTGAGTGAAAAATTTTGAGTGAGTTTTTCAAGAAAAATTTCAAGAGTTCAAGATTGTATATATATATGCACATATATTCATATATATAAATTAATTATATACGCACAGAAAATTTCACACATTTTTCCAGAAACACATACAAACAAATGGCACAGAGAGAACACACCAGTGTGGCTACCAGTGGGGCAAGAGAGAGAATAAGTGAGTAGTAGGGGGTAGGATTGAATAAGTAAATTAAATGTTATTTTTATTTTCACATTTATTTGGCATTTCTATGTAATTAGGGTCTGTGGAAGCTCTGTCTGCATTGTTGCCAGAGGCCTATAATATTTCTTGGAGAAAATTTTCCAAACACAATGTATAACTTAGGGTCCACTGAATAGATAGCAACCACACTAGTTATTTGAAAAAAGAGAATTATGACATTACAGAGTTGGTTGCTAAATCACTGAAAGGGCAGAAAGAGGTATGATGGAGGGAGCAACTACGCCAAGCAGCCACCACCCCAAGGTCTGGGGAACAAAGTGGAGAGGTGGTGATTATTAAAACTTAGAAGCTTGGTGGAAGAGCCTCTGTCCCGGAACTCAGTCCTCTGAGGAGGGGGAGGTCCAGCTGGTTCTGGTGGCCCTGAGCTGGGAGGCAGGGCCCTGGAGCTCTAGGACTTGGACGTCTGAGGAACAGGCTTTGGGAAGCTGTTTGACAATGTCTCTGAGGAGCCGTGATGAAGCTGGTTATTCAAGCGTTGGAAAACCTGCAAATTAGATTGGGCCGCTGCTACAAGAAGGAAATGCCACTGCCCGGAAGCCCACAGGAAGTGGCAAGGCTCTTCCTCCTCCTCCAGCCGTGCAGTATCCCTCTACCCGCAGAGCCTAATGTAGAACCACATGGCAAAGCAGAAAGATGGGCTGCACATTTCCCATTCCAGCTCCATAAAGCCGAGCAAAGAAGGGTGGCTTCGGAGCAAAGAGATAATAATTTATTAAATGCACACACGGGAATCTTTAAAGTACCTTTTGGTTATTGATTTCTGGCTGAATTTCATTGTATTCATTAAAAAATGGTATTATTTCAGCATTTTGAAATTTGTGGTCATTGCATTATGGCCTACCATATGGTCCCTTTGTGTAAATACGTCAGGTGTGATTGAAAAGATGTGTATTTCATAGGTCTTGCCAGAACCTTTTGTTGCCCCAGCCTCACATGGGTACCAAGAGTGCTGCAAGCTTTTAGGCTTTCCAGCTTATTGACTAGACCATCACCCCCAGGAGAAAAGTCGCCCCAAATGCATGACTCCCCCAACTTTGTCTGAATTTTAGCCCACTAATTCTCCTTTATCTTGTCTCTTGCTGCCTTCCTACACCTTTAAAAAATATGTCCATCTTTCATCTCCCAGATGTTTGTTCTAGAGTACCTCTTTTATTATTACCGGAAGTGGAAGCATACAAAACATTATTTTGTCTATTGTATATTTTAATTTTCCTGTCATTTTATCCAAAAACTCACCTATCATCAGATTTATCCTCTTTAAAATATAAACTATTAGATAATTATTTTTTAAAACATTTCCTTTTGGGAGGGGTTGTTAAAGAATCACATGGTGTAATTTCTTAAAATGGTTCCCTTCCTTTAAACCATTGACCATTTTCACATAATGGCTGTTATGTCATTTTTCTCTTACTCCTCAGTGAGGATACTTGGCCAGCATTTGAGGAGGTTTCGGTTGGACATTGTATGGGACCTTGTTCAGCTATTTTCAGCACCACATTTTCCTTATTCTTGCCAAAAAACTAGACTTTAACTTGTAGTTTACAGAAAATATTGAAGTTTCAGGACAATAAATTTCAGATCAAGAAAGCCATCAGACAACTCCAGAAGGTGAGCAATCCTACATGACAACTGACCTAGTTACTTCAGCAGGTCAGGGACATGCAAAAAGGGGGAAGGGGAACTGTTCTAGATTACAAGAGGTTCAAGTGACATAACATCAAATACAATTAATGTACTAGTATAAAGGAAAACAATATATATTTCTTCCCCAGGAGAAGAGTGGGTATTTAAACTTTCTCCTCTTCTCTCTTTCTGCGGAAGTTTTCTGGCCATTTTCTCCATCCCGCCACCTCCCTGAATCACCAAGTCCTCCATAAGACAATTCATAGTATTTATGATATCAAGAGCAGGCTGAAAATAGGTCATGTGGTACTAAAAGCTCAAAGAAGAAATTTCAAGATTTTATAAAGGGTTTATCCCTTCTTATAATGTTTTGTCTATCAACACAGCTCCTTCCATTTGCCTTACAAACCACATTTCACAATCAGCAATTAAAGCCAAGGAAATGTGAGAACAATGTGCTGCTTTGGCTTTACGGCCTGATCAATGGTGCATTTGTTTCTTGTAGATTCTTGGCATCCACGTCCATTCCTGTGGATCTTGGAATGTACTGCTCATGGTAGGCAGCTGTCAGAGTTCTAGATGCGTTCACGCCCACATACAATAAAAAAGACAATCCAGTCAAAGTAAGGTTGAGGTCCTGGATTCCTTCGATTTGGTGCTCAGTGCAGGTCAGCACAATTTCCTTTCAGTATTTGCATTTTTTACCCACACATCGCTTCCTTTCTATAATCTGCCTTTTCTTCCTTCTTTCGCGTTCTTCAAGCTTCTCCAGTCTGTCTCTATGGGGCAGTTTCTTGGAATAAGCAGGTAGTTTGCTTTTATTTTTGTCACGTTGGGAAGAAAAGATTTCAAGAGGAAAAAAAAGGCATGGGAGGGGGTAGCCAAGCTCGACTAACAGTACAGAATCAGAAAAAGATAGTATTGGATGTTTTTCCAATACTATCCAACTATCCAACTACTATCAGAAAGAGAAAGGACTGCGTTGCAGAAAGGGCTGCCCCGCAGGTGACTCCGTGAATTGTAGTCAGAAGATCCACAGGATCAGAGACAGTGACGCTCCCGAAAAGGCGCCTGTAGTGGCATGAAATTCTCTGCTGGAGAGAACACAGAAGCATCCAACAGAGCTGTCTGTTCGCACACACTTCGGCTCCAGGAAGGCGAGGTTACGGAATTCACTCCCAGACCCCTGCTACAACACACAATCCAGATGCTCCGGGTAGCAGAGGGCACTTCCGCCCCAGGAAGGCACCGAAGTGGCCTGGGAATTCTGGGAAGTGTAGTCCAGGAGCCCTGTAGTTGGATAACTTCCGCTACGGGAGGCTGCGGCTGTGTCCCCGCTCCCGGCGGGAATTCTGGGAAGCGTAGTCCAGGAGGTCTCTGCAGGCAGAGCGACTTCCGCTCCAGGTACGCAAGGCCGCGGCCTTCATTCTTCGTAGAAAGGTGAGCCGTGCCCTGCCCGGGGCCCTCTCCCCGCGTCCACACGGACCCTTCTTCGCTTTGCTGTGGGCCAGTAGCGACCAGCCCCTCGACCTGGGGGAAGAGGATCCGCCTGCGGCGAAGCGCGGGGTTTGCGTCCCCTGAATGAGCGTCTGGAGCGCGGGGCGGTGGAGCATCCCGGCTCCGGGCCGGGCCGGGGTCGCGCGCCGCTGGGAGGGAGGGTCTCCCGGGGTCAGACCGTCCCAGCCCTCGCCCCGCCCACCGGCCCCGCCGCCGCCCGGCGTTCCGGGATCCGGCGAGCATCCTCGAGTCCCTGCCTCCGTTTCCTCTTTAAGCTGGTTCCAGCGTGTACCTAATAGAGTTATTTGGAGAGTTCGATGAGAATGGAGAAGTCAGAGCATTAGAACGGAGCCTGGCTGTGGTCAAAAATAGGTCTCCTGTTACTTCTACTTTTTTAATTTTCAGAGAAGCTCTCAATTCCCTGAAAGCTTCAGCGAACCCGGGATGGGGTCCCACCTCCTGTTGCAGGGTCCCTGCCCCTTCTGTGATCCCTGAAGGAAGCGGGGCTGTACCCAGATTCCTAGTATTTTCTTTTAATTTTAATTTTATTTCAAGGAGGGGATACTCCTGGGTGTTGTCTGAGATGTCCCCTGTAATTTATGCGGAGTTCTGTTAAGTTCTGATTTTTCTCAGCCTCTTTTTCCTTCCCCAGCCTTGACTTCCTGAGAAAGGCTGCGGGGAGGAGGGAGTGACCCTTTGGCTTCTGGCAGCAGAGCGGTCACCTGAATAGGATTTAGTATTTTTCTTCCTCTTATGTTCTCTCTTCTCGGGGGAAAAGATGTTTCTTTCACTCATGGGCAAGTTCTTCTGCTGTGAAGATACCCTGATATTTGTTGAATAAATGCGGGAAGGGATGGGGGAGGTACTTGGGCATCAGGAATAGCCGTCCTATTTAAACATTTAGTGCTGAACATTATTCTAGGCGTTTTATATGAATTAACATATTTAATCCTCACATGAGCCCTCTGGGGGTTGAGGGTACTGTTATTCCCATATTGAAGATGAGGAATCTGAGACGAGAAGAGCAAAAGATCTTTATCCTAGGTCACACGGCTAGGAAGACGCTGAGTTGACATTTGAGTTTAGGCTTTCAGTCTGTTGCCTTAGTTCTTAACGTGGTTAATGTCAGGTTGAGAAGGCACGTTTCGGATTTTTATGGAGGGCCGTGAAAGCCATCAGTGAGCTTCCGGTTTTTGATAAGAGTTTTTTAGACATCTGCAATTTAATTGTACTTTATTTGAAGTAATTTTTGTAGTTCCTATTCCAATTATACAAATAACAATTGCGTATTGTAGAGAATGAAGAAAATATATGAAGTATAAAGAAAAAATTTCATCACCCATCACCAGAGGATGTAGAGAGAACCATGTGAACATTTTAATGTTTTCTTGTTGGGTAGATTTATTTTTGGATTTTCTCTTCAGTTTTATAAAATAGGTATCATAGGTTTTGTTTTCCCCTTAAGTTTTTACTATGGAAATTTATAAACATAGCCGAATGTAATAAGAATAAAATAATGACCCAGTGGAACCGTCATCCAACTTCAACTCTTGTTAACATTTGTCAGTGTTATATCAACCCCCTCTCCAATTTTCTTTGTTTTTGTATTTTAAAGCAAATCTCCAACATTGAGTGGGTATGATAGTGATTGATTGATTGTCATAATTGCCAAAATTTGATTATCAAACATCGTTTATATCCAAGACCAAGACAGGGAGGTGTTAGCAGCTACGGCAGGGTTTTCAGTCTTTGCAGCTTGGAGAATGGGACTGACTTCGGCAAGCTAGAGGCCACGAGAGCACAGCCCATTGGAGAGGGACGGTGGCGAATTTTGGTTTCCCACATAGTCTGACTTACCTATGTCTTGTAGCTCTTTGTTTCGTAGCGCTCTGTTTCCATACCCTGAAACTTTTTGTTTCGCTGGGGCCATGTCATCTTTCTCTGTGTGCCCAGCACACCGTACAAGGTTGGTGAGGGTTTGTAGTTAGAGTAGCTCCTCAGCAGGCAGCTGGCCTCAAGGGTTTGCAGTGCAGAATTCCTGAAACGGGAATTAAGGAGCAAAACAGGATAAAAATAACCCGTGGAGATATTCCTTAATCTCCCTTCATGTCGGTGGGCTGTTGAATCCACTGACTATTTCAGAGTATTATGAAAAGTTGATGAGCAGTTATTTTGATGATCTAAAACAAATTTCCTAAGAAACACCTTGGGAGAAATGATCATAGCTAACATTTATAGGCTGTGTGTTATGAGTGAGGCAGGGTTTCCCATGGTTTACAGATATTAATTTACTTCTCGTAACAAACCTATTATTGCTGTCATTTTACAGAGCAGAAAACAGGTTTTTTTAAAAACAATTATCTTACAGTCAAATTGAGTCTGTTTTTCCTTTTGGGGTACAATCTGTTAATTTTAACACAGGTATAGATGTGTATAATCACCACTGTCATCAGATAGAAAATTGTTCCATCACCCCAAAAACTCCCCTCCTGGTTACCCTTTACAATGACCCCTCAACACACCTCTAACCACCGGCAACCACTCTAACTCTATAGTTTTGTCTTTTTGAAAGTATGTAAATGGACTTGTACATATATAACCTTTTGAGGCTGGATTCTCTCACTCAGCATAATCCGTTTGACATTCATCCAAGTTGTTGTATGTATCACTACATTATTTTTTATTGCTGGTTAATATTACATTTATGGATGTATTATAGTTGATCCCTTCCCCCATTGAAGCGTATTTGGGTTGTTTCCAGTTTTCGACAGTTATGAATAAGCTGCTATAAACGTTTGTGAACAGGTTTTTGTGCTTATTTCTCTGGGGTACATAACCAGGAATGGGATTCCTGAGTCATATGGAAAGTGTATGTTTAACTTTATAAGAAACAGCCAAACTATTCCCCAGAGTGTCTACCATTTTACATCCCGCTAATGACCTATGAAAGTTCCAGTTGCTCCACGTCCTTGTCAGCATTTAGTATTGTCTGAGTCTACTTTAGCCATTCTAATAGGTGTGTATCGGTATCTCATTGGGACTTTAATTTACATTTCCCTAATGATTAATGATGTTCAATAGATATATCTTTTCTACAGCACATTTGCCATTCTTATATCTTCTTTGCTAAAGTGTTTGTATGTTTTGCCCAGTTTTAAATTGGTAACTGGGTTGTGTTTTCCTTATTGATTTTTGAAAGTTATTTATATATTCTGAATACACTCTTTTGTCAGATATGTGATTTGCAAATATTTCTTTTCAGCCTATAGCTTGTCTTTTCATTCACTTAACACTGCCTTTTGAAGAGCAAAAGTTTTTAATTTTGGTGAAGTCTGATTTATCAGTGTTTTCTTTTATGGATTGTGTTTTCTCATGTCTAAGAATTCTAGCTAACCCCAGGTCACAAAGATTCTCTCTTACATTTTCTTCTAGAAGTTTTATAGTTTTACATTTGAATCTATGATCCATTTTGAGTTAACATTTTTGTAATGTAGGGGTTAGGCTGAGGTTCCTTTTTTTACATATGAATGACAGCTATCCCAACACCATTTGTTTGGGTTTATTTCCGAGCTATCTTCCGTCAGATTGATCTACACATATGTCCCTTCATCATTACCAAGCTGTCTTAGTTACTGTAGCTTCATCCTAAGTATTGAAATTGTATAGTTTGCTTTCTCCAATTTTATTCTGCTTTTTCAAAATTGTTTTACCTTTTGTAGTTTCTTTGCCTTTCCATGTACACTTTAGAACAGCTTGACTATATCTACAAAAAAATTCAGCTAGGGTTTTCATTTGCGTGATGTTAAATGTGTAGCCCTGTCTTCGCTATGTTGAGTCCTGCAGTCCCTGAATATGGTATGTCCCTCTGTTTATTGAAATATTCGTTACTTTCTTACATCAGCGTTTTGTAGTTTTATGCATACAGATCCTAATACATGTTTTGTTTAGACTTATTCCTAAGTATATAATTTATTCTTTTGGAGCTCTTGTAAGTTGTATTGTTTTTAAATTTTGGTTTCTGACTGTACATTGCCAGCATATTAGAACAACACATGACTTTTGTGTGTTAACCTTGGATTCTGCGACTGTGCTCAACTCACTAGACATTTTGTTTTTGGTGAATGCCTTAGGATTTTCCACATAGACACACATTTTGTGTGTAAGTAGGGTCAGTTTTATTTCCTTTCTAATCTGTATACTTTTGTTTCTTTTTTCTTGCCTTATTGCATTGGCCGATTTTCAGAACAACGTCAAATAGGAGTGGTGAGAATGGACTTCTCTGCCTTGTTCCCAATTGAAGGGGACAGCATTGTATAAGTTCCCTTATATTTTCATTTCGTGAAAGTTTTATCACAAATGGATGTTGTATTTTGTCAAATGCTTCTCTTTTTTGATATGATTTTGTGTTATTCTTTAGACTGTTAACATGGTGGATTAGATTGGTTAATTTCCAAAGATTGAAGCAGCCTTTCCTTCCCAGCATAAATCTCACTTGTCAGTGGTGTACTGTTCTTTTCCTGTATCATTTGATTTGATTTGCTGACATTTTTGTTGAGGATTTTTGCAATTATGTTCATGAGAGATATTGGTCTGTAGTTTCATTTTTTGTCCTGTCTTGGTCTAGTATCAATAATTCTGGCCTGATAAAATGAGTTGGAAAGTGTTCCCTTTTCTTCTGTATTCAGGAGGAGATTGTACAGAATTAGTGTTATTTCTTTGTTAAATGTTTGGTAGAATTAACCAGTGAAATCATTTGACTTGGGGATTATATATTTGGAAGGTTTTTAACTGAATTTAATTTAATAACTATTTGTGTTGTCTATTTGATCTTCAGTATGTTTTGTAGTTTGTAATTTTCAAGAAATTGATCCATTTCATCTGAGTTTTCCAATTTAGGTGTGTAGAATTGTTCGTAGTATTCACTTATCATTCTTTTAATGTCTGCCAGGTCTGTAGTGACATCTCCTCTTCATTCCTGATATTGCTAATTTTTGTCATCTCTTTTATTCTTTGACATGCTAGAGTTTTTATTATTGTAAGAAAACTATGGGGTTTCATTGATTTTCTCTATTACATATGTGTTTTCAATTTTGTCGATTTCTACTTTTACCTGTATTATTTCCTTTCTTTTGTTTGATTTGGATCTACTTTGCTTCTCTTTTGCTATCTTAAATGTACTTTCTAGGTTTCTTTTAAGAAGTTGAGCAAATCCCAAACAGGATAAACTGTAAGCAGTCCAGGCCCACACAGATCACAATCAAACTGCTGAAAACTGGAGACGGGAGAGAAGCTTGAAAGCAGCCAGAGAAAAATAATACATTCCCGTTATGCCCAAGGGTCATATATAGCATGCGGCTACTTTGAAAACCCCACCATTGTTATCATTTTTGCTTCCAACAGTAAAACAGATTGTAAAGAACTCAAGAGAAGAATCATCTATGATATTTTCCCAGAGATTTACCATTCTGTTGCTTGATGATCCATATTTCTTTCTCTCTCATTTCCTTTGAAAGAGTTTCCTTTACCAGTCCTTTTAGAGCAAGTCTGCTGGCTATGAGTTCTCTTAGTTTCTCTGAGAATGTCTTTATTTTGCCTTCATCCCTGAATATTTTTCTAAACTATATCCTGAGTATACATTTCTGCATTGACAGTTCTTTTCTCTCACTACTATAAAAGTATCATGCCACTTACTTCTGGCCTCCGTGGTTTCTGATAAGAAATCTGGGTTCCTTCGAATCATTGTACTCCTGTAGGTGATGCATTGTTTTTCTCTGGCTGCTTTCAAGCAGAATTATCACCCGGGAGCTCTATACAAAGACAGATCCTTGAGTCCAGTCCCAAACCCACTTATTTAGAATTTTGAGGGGGTGGGACCAAGGATCTTCATTTTCACAGAAACCTCAGGTGATTGGTATGCACTCTAAGGTTTGACAAGTGCTTGTCATTTAGTTTCATTTAGTTTTTTAACAATTATTGTTTAACCTACACACAGTGGAGTTATTTTTGGTGTACAGTTCTGTGAGTTTCGACAATTGCAATGTACTACAAATTTGGTGGGAATGGAGATCTTGCTTGTTTCAACTTTTGACAGCTTTGGAAATTCATAAAGCAGCTTGCCATTACTTGTGAATCAAACAAAATTAGTTGTCATTGAAATGGCTTGACTACAGTATACATACTGTTTTGCCTCCTACTTTTAGGTTGAATTCATTAAGAAACATCATCGAGTCTGCAGCTAAAACTGATTTCCAAAGCCATTCAATATTTGCTAATAGCAGTTGAGAGCAGTTTCTTCACTCAGAAATCCTGAGATTAAAAAAAAAAAAAATTACAATAAAACTTTACTGCTGCTCAGCCATTGACACGCTGTGTGGTGAGGCAAGTGAGGATATTCAGCTTCTGTTTCTGACTAAATTCAGGAAACTGATGATGGCTCAGTCCAGGAGAGTGAGTAGAGTTCATTATTGATGCTATTGGTCCAATAGCACGTGATATATTAGAATATTTTCTGCAGAATACCTGCTGATGAATAGTACAATGAATAACCATAGGCTTTAAACACTTACATTTTTACAAGCTTTATAAATTTGTAATCAGTTTGAATGCATCCCAGCAGATCACACTTCATGTTATACTGAATTAGCATCTTTTCAACTTCTTTGAAAATATTTTCACCTATAGTCGTTCCACTCAGACTATACCTAGAGGCCAGTTAAGTCACTTCAAACTTGGCGTTGATTCATTTTATAAACAACTACTGCCCAGCATCACTGACATATGTTGAGTTATCAAGAGCCAGATAAAATTTATCAGAATCATTTCTCTTATATTTTAATTGACTATAATGTTGTTCCCATTGTGTTCAGCTCTTCAAGCAACTGTTCTTGCCCAAAGTCTAATAATCTTAAACAAATATATTTTCTCTGGACACCCTTCTTTGGCTGCTACAATCAAACATGATTTACTTAACTCATAATTGGTACCTTACTTTATTTGCTTGGGTCAGAAATAGAAGCTGAATATCTGAATATCCAAAACTTACTTTGGTTGCAGCCTCGTTTTCATTTTTTGTGTGTGTGAAGAAATTCTGCTCTGGCGAGACAGTTGATTTCAGATTTTCTAATTTTTCTGACCGTTGCTTTACTGTGAACTGAGGATATTTGTGGTAAGTGCTTAGCCTGATAAGGTTGACATATATTATATTCTTTTAGGTAGCTGTGTTGCCACCACATAGTAAGCAAAAGATTTTGCCGTCTAATTCAATAACAAAATTATTTCACTTCCAGTGTGCCTTTTTGAAGTGTGTCACACTTCCAATGCGACATTTAAAGTCTGTTTTGCTCTTGTTTTGACATGATGAGTATGAACTGGTAATGAAAAATTAAAATGTTGTGGTACAGCAATACATGTGGTAGTTGAAGTGCTCTTCAGTCATAACTGGGTTGCTGTGATTTGTGGTGTTTACCACCAGTGCAATGAAATGAGAGGTGCACATATGCTCTCTGTTGCAGCTAAACAGCTCTGCTGCTGTAGGACAAAATGACCCAAAGGCAGCACATAAACAGGAGCATTGGGGCCGGCCTGGTGGCACAGCGGTTAAGTGCACACATTCCAGTTTGAGCGGCCTGGGGTTCGCTGGTTTGGATCCCGGGTGTGGACATGGCACTGCTTGGCAAGCCATGCTGTGGAAGGCATCCCACATATAGAGTGGAGGAAGATGGGCATGGATGTTACTCAGGGCCAGTCTTCCTCAGCAAAAAGAGGAGGATTGGCAGCAGATGTTAGCTCAGGGCTAATCTTCCTCAAAAAAAATAAATAACTGCAGATTTCTCATGGGAAACCATGGAGTCCAGAAAATGTTGGAACAACATCTTTAAGATGCTTAAAGAAAGAAATCGTCAACTCAAAATTCTCTGTCCAGTGAAAATTCCCTTCAGGATTGAAGCAGGGAAAATGTCACATATACGCTAAAAAGGAGGCTAAGGGAAGTTCTTTAGGCTGAATAGAAATGATACTAAATGGAAAGCAGAAACTTCAAAAATGAAGAAAGAGCAACAGAAATAGTAAGTTTTTCAGTAGATATAAAATACGGTTTTTCTCCTCTTGAAAATATACATGACTGTGCGAAGTAAAAATGATCACTTTCCTGGCTAGAGCATCGCATAGAGAGTAATACGTACAACAGCTGGAAGTTGAGGAGAGGAGGGTTGAGGGAACTATTTGATGGTAAGCCTCCTGCTTTTCATAGGAAATGGTAAAATAGCGACACTAAGTACATTGCGAAAGATTAGAGCTGTATATATATCGCAGCTGTAGAGGAGAAACAAACAAAATAAAACAGGAGATAGAGCCGGAAGCTAATAGATGCATTAAAATAAATAGAATACTAAAAAAAAGTTTTTTTAAATAACCCAAAACAAGGCAGAAAAGGGGAATAGAGAAACAAAATTAGGGAGGACAAACAGGAAAAAACATAAAATGATAGACTTAAATCCAACCAGATCAAAAATTACATAAAATACTAATGGTCTGAATACATCAATTAGAAGAGATTGTGAGATTGGTTAAAAAATAAGAAGCAAGTACATGCTGCCTAGAAGAACCCCACTTTAGATACAAAAAAATGGATAGATTAAAAGTTGAAAGGATAGGGGCCGGCCCCGTGGCCGAGTGGTTAAGTTCGCGCGCTCCACTGCAGGCGGCCCAGTGTTTCATTGGTTTGAATCCTGGGCGCAGACGTGGCACTGCTCATCAAATCACGCTGAGGCAGCGTCCCACATGCCACAACTAGAAGGACCCACAATGAAGAATATACAGCTATGTACCAGGGGGCTTTGGGGAGAAAAAGAAAAAAAACAAAATCTTTAAAAAAAAAAAAGAAAAGTTAAAAGGATTAAAAAAAAAGTATACGTGTAAACATCAACCAAAAGAAAACTAGAGTGGCTGTATTAATACCAGACAAAGTAGACCTCAGACCAAGGACTGTTACCAGGGATAAAGAGGGACGCGACACCGAGGGTCTGTTCACCAAGTAGACATCACAGTGATCCTAAGTGTGTGTTCACAAAACGGTAGAGCCTCAAGCCATATGAAGAAAACCTGACAGAACTGAAAGAAGAAACAGAGAAATCCACAATTGCATATGGAGGTTTCGGTACTCGTTTCTCCATAGTCAACAAAACAAGTAGACTGAAAATCAGTAAGAATACAAAAGACCTGGACAATACTGTTAACCAACTTGACCTCATTGGCATTTCTAGAACATGCCGTGGAAATCAACAGACTGCACATTATTTTCATGAGCTTCAGTTTCAATGCTTTCGGTTGACCTGTCTTTGAGTTCACGGATGTTTCTGCTCCGTCTCTCCCTCGGCTGCATGTTTCTGTGTAGTGGGGACTGTGTCAGTTTTCAGATGCCTGTTGCTGAGTATAAGGATTGGCAGAGAGGAGTTATCCCGTCCCTGTTTGTGGTTGGGGTAGCTTCCCAACAGGCCGCAGGAAATAGGGTCCTTCAGCTCAGCAGGATTGTATTTGGATTTTCCAATAATGGATGTGGGAGAAATAAACGAAGTAAATATTCCCCATCCTTTATCTTAAGCAATTTTGGTTGGATGCATAAGCCACCAGCTTTTTCAGAATATCTGAAGGGTGATACGCACTGATAATTACTGGCCTAAAATAAATATACTTAGAAGCAGACTGAGGCTGATGCATAGCTTCTGTATTTATCTCATGGTGACAATAATGAGGATGATACTAACAATAGCTAACATTTGTTGGGTGCTTATTATGAACCACACTGACTTGCTAATGTTTGATGTATTCACTCATTTATCCCTCATAATAACCCTGCTTTTATCTCCATTTTACAGTTGAAGAAAGAGAGGCATCGGGAGATTGATTAACTTGCACAAGTTTATTCTGCCCGTGAGTGGCAGAATCAGGGTTGAAACCTGGCAGCCTCATTCGACAGCCTGGTCTCTTGGCCAAGGCACTCTGTTTTCATTAGACCAGCAAAGTGGGTTTAGGAGTTTGTGAGGCTGCTCAACCTGTTAAAAGGCACCCTGGACCGGGGGACGCAGAAGCTGAGTGTTAAAAGCTAAGAGGGTCTAGGACGCAGGTGGGCAAACTGCTGCCCATGGCTGGTCTGTGCAAATCCCTTCTTCCTCCCCAGCTACGAAGAGTTTTTACATTTCAAGGGTTGTAAAAAGAAAAAAAAAGAACAGTATTTGTCAGAGATTGTGTGCGGCCCACAAAGCCCAAGATATTTGCTGTCTGTCCCTTTGTGAGAAACAGTTTGCCAGCCCCTGGTCTGGGTGAGAAGGGAAGGGGGACAGACAGAAGGAACAGCACATGCGAAAGCCTGCAGACTTTTCTGTGAGATCAAGTGATTGACACGCTGGAGATCACAGAGAAGAGGGGCTTTGGAGAAAAAATGAGCAAACAGACACAGATGATTCCTCTCTGTGTGGCTTGCTAAGAATCTGGACTTCATCCCAAGGCACTGGGCAGCCATGCACGTGTTTTAACCAAGAAAGGAGCATAGTCAGACTTTAACTCTGTCAAACATATGAAGAAACAAGAACATTCTATAGGGCGACCGCCATTTAAATGTGTATTTAACATGAAGTGCCTTATATTCTGAATTCTCAGAGTCCCTTGGATGATGAGTGACCCCTATTGCTCGATGAAGCTGACCGGGCAGGTCCAAACTGGAAGCCGGTCTTCATGCTGAGGATGGAGAGATAACCACAACTCACAGTGCTGCCCTTTCCTCCCAGAGACAGCCCCAGGAGCACCTGTAATGGGAGCGGTGGGGAGCTGGGAGTCAGAAGGCCTGAGGCCCAGGCCCTGCCCTGCTCCTGGCTTGCGTGTTCTCCAGTCATTTCCTTTACTCACTGAGAGGCTGAATGGCCTAGTGGTTAATTGCGTGGGCTCAGCTTACAGACCGTCTGTATTCATCTCATAGTCTGTGGTTTACAACCCTCTCTGCAAACTGTCGTCACCTGGGGCGAGAGGGGTTTCATAAAAACTCTTCCTCACTGATGCTCATTTCTAGATCCCAGACTGGGATCTGGGCATTGGGATTGTTTTTTTAACCTTCCCAGTGATAGCAGGGAGCTGGCAGATAGAGAGCCCCTGTCCTAGTAACTAAGGACACAGACTCCGGGCTTGTCACCCTGGCTGCTCTGCTGACTAAATGGATAATCACGAGCAAAAAACTTAAAAACCTTGATGCTTTAATGTTCTCAACTGTCAAAATTATCCCAACCTCTTGAGTTGTTGTGACAATTAAACGAGGCAGTTACTCTAAAGAACGCCATTTGGCTGTTGACTTCCAGTCTGGGTTTGGGGCCCTTCCGTGTTCTCCTAAAGGATGCTGTTTAAACTCTGCTCTGGCATCTGTGTGTGTGTGGTATAATTGCGGATTTCCTAGTTGGTCTCCCGTGCTGGGCTGTGAGCAACTGAGATCTGGGAACTGTCTCCTTTTTAGAAGGTGATCCGTGAATGCGCGAGTGAAAGAAAACAGCTCTTCCGCTGCTAATCATGCAGCCAGGTGAAGGCTCGTTCCTGGTAGCTGGGCGTGCAGTCTGTGGAGTCCACAGCAGTGGCCCATGGGGACGGGCATTTGGGAAGAAGTGGGTAGAAGACCTCTCTAAGGGGGTCCTAAAAGGCTCTGCCTTATTCACAGCCCACAAATAGCCCTTTTTGAGTTCTTTCTCTTCCACAGATGACTGAAGTTGCTTGAGAATGGTAAATAAGGTAAATAACAGTAAATGGCTATTGAGAACAGTAAATAACCTTGAGGAGGGACCCAAGAAATTAAACTCCTGGTCTCCAGACCCTCCCAGGGGTCAAGCGCTGAGCCAACACTTGACAGAGATCTGAGCAATACGGTAGCATCGCAGGCTTCATGCATCATTCATCGCATCCAGGTGGGAGGAGGGCGCTGCCGTTTGCGCCTCCTCCGGCTTCAGGAAGGATCTTCACCAGCCGTTCAACTTTCCAGAGTCTAAAATGGTGTCAGTGTCTAAACAAAAGTGATTACTGGGGCAGCACATTGTTAAGTAAGAAGCCATGATCCCTGCCACCAGATGTCTTACAAGACACATTTCCAAGGACAGTTTTGTCATATAGAACAGTACCTGCTTCTCTGCAGCCACAAGATGATAGGAAACATTGGTGTATTTCCAGCAGTTCCATGCTACTCACATATATAATCCTAACAACAACCTTATAATGTCAGTACTCTTACAATCCTAATGTTGCAGATCATAGAAATGACGCATAGAGAGGTTTATGGACTTAACTATGGTTAAATATACATAGCAGATATATAGCCCTGCCAACCTATAGCAGAGGTACAGCACATCTATAGCAATGCCAGGTTTTGAAAACAAATTTTGTCCCCAGAGTACGCTTTGAGCCAGTACCCTCCATGCCTCTCCCTCCCTACGTTTCCTGGGATGAGAATGAGCACCTTGGGAGCAGGGAGCTGGGCCCCGCTGTGCAGGTGGTCCTTCCCACGCGTGCGGGCGGGCATCCTGCGGGACACGTGGCGGAGCTGGAATCCGGCAGAGGGCTGTGTGGCGACATCTGCCTGTGGGGAGGGACACCTTTTTCTAATTTCACAGAGATCCGTCTCCCTTTCTCTCATGGCTCTTTCTTGTTCTGCCCCCTCAGGTCTCTGCCTTTCCCCGGGAAAAGGAGGAGAAAATGATCAAGGTTCAGGTGAGCTGGATTTTTGTTTCTGTCGCTTAACATGTTCTCTCATCTCAGTAAGTGGACGCCTGTTTTCTCTTCCTTGACAGGGGTGAAGAATGACAGCAGACATTTAATACCATTTATGTGCCATGCTCGTTTATTTCCTTTTTAAAATTTCCTTTCAGTTTTTATTTATTGTCACTTCATTTTACAAATAGTAGTGTAAAAGAGAATAGAAATCAAAAACATGAAAAAACCCGCACATTATTACCCTGCTTACAAATCGCCTGTTTTTTCAAGGGTTATTTTTAATATGTATTCACAGCTATACTTGCAATAATACATAGAATTTTGATTTGGTTTTATTTTTCACTTAAAATTATAGCACAGTTTTTTTTCTTTTTTTCCTGAGGAAGATGGGCCCTGAGCTAACATCTGTTGCCAATCTTCCTCTCTCTTTTTTTCTTTTTTGCATGAGGAAGATTAGGCCTGAGCTAACATCTTATTGTGCTTAATTTTTGTCATCTATTGTTATTTCAGTGAGTCATACCTCCTTCCCTTTTTAACTCTACCTCATTTACAAGCTTTTGAGTTCCTGAGGATTTTTTTTTCCTAAGTGGTGCCTCAGGGCCTTTATAAAAAGAATATCTAAAAGATGGTCTTATCTGACAGGATCACAGTGAAGCTGAACTTGGAGAAAAATAGCATTAGACATTGTCATACAAAAAGCGCTCAATTCTTTCTGCCCAGTATCTGAAGCTTCCTATGTGTGTGTCCGTGTGCCTTCGTGTGTTTCACTCTTCATGTATTAATTTATTTTATTAATGGGGCCAGCCTGGTGGCATAGTGGTTAAGTTCGCATGCACTGCTTCGGCCGCCCGGGGTTCATGGGTTCAGATCCCAGGTGTGGACCTACATACTGCTCGTCAAGCCATGCTGTGGTGGCGTCCCACATACAAAAGAGAGGAAGATTGGCACAGATGTTAGCTCAGGGCCAGTCTTGCTCAGCAAAAAGCAAAACAAAACAAAACAATACAGGTACTTAATTTAAAGATTTTAGTCCTGCTCCCAGACAAGCAGGCACTTTCTATCTGTCACTTTTCTCGCTGCTCAGAAGGAATTTAGAATCATCACATGAAGATGAGTGGTTCCTGTAAGTTCAAGTCCTACTCAGGTTCCTATAGAAGACAAGCGTCCTGCCGACTCCACAGCCTTTGCCTTCTGGATCAGGAGGATGGGAGAGAGGCAGAAAGACTGCACTCCAAGCCAGGGTTGTCGTTCACAGACCAGGGCCTGAGGCGTGATGTTTGGAGCTCCAGCCAGAACAAGTGCAATGTTGCACAGCCTTCATATGAAAATTTAGATTTCCCTGCAGCCAAAAGTTACAAGATAAACAGCAAAGGGGAATGAAAAATATTTACCGCATACGTGGAAGAAAAGGCCCGAATGTCCCCCAAATGAATATTATTATAAAACAGGAAGTAGAGGTGACCAGCCAATATGAAGAGTGATCATTACTAATCAGCTGTGAAAGTTTTTCTAAATAACTGGCTTTTGCTTCCAAAATTTACTTCTGAAATTATCAAAGATTTAAAAAAAACTATTCATGTCCAGGGGCTGGCCGAGTGGCGCAGCGGTTAAGTTTGCACGTTTTGTTTCAGTGGCCCGGGGTTCATCAGTTCGGATCCCGGGTGCGGACACGGCACCGCTTGGCAAGCCATGCTGTGGCAGGCATCCCACATATAGTGGAGGAAGATGGGAATGGATGTTAGCTCAGGACCAGTCTTCCATAGCAAAAAGAGGAGGATTGGTGGCAGATGTTAGCTCAGGGCTAATCTTCCTCAGGAAAAAAAAAAGTATTCGTGTCCAGTGTTGGCCAGGTATAGAGGTTTAGGGGGTTATGCTTTCTTGGAAGAAGAAGTTGGAAATTTTTTTTGGAGGAAACACCTGCCATTATGATTTCAAAAACTTTAAAGTTTATTATTCTTCCACATTTCCTTTTCTACTCTTTGGAAGTTATTTTAGGAAGATAATCAGCCGAGTTCCAGGGACTAAGGTCTATGTGAAAGGATTTTTTTTGCAACATTGTTTGTAATAGATAAACTAAGTAAGCGTGCATTATCTGGATCAGCTCACTATAGTCTAGGTCATCAGTTCCTCGAATTACTGTGCAGCCCTGAAGTAGGATGACAGAGAGGATGATGATGATAATCATAATAGCAGCTGTCACTCATCAGGTACTTACTGTGCTGCAGGCACCGTTCCTCAGTACTTTACGTATAGTCACTCATTTTCTGACTGGTACCCTATGGTAGAGGCATCAGCATGCACATGAGGACAGGGTGAGGGACTTGTCCAAGGTCACACAGCCAGCCTGGGGCAGAGCGTTCCAACGTGAACACGGGCAGCCAGGCTCCGAGCTGTGCCCAGACCAGGCCACCACAGACGCCGCAGTCCAGATGGGGCACGGACGGTGATGCACGTACTTCAACAGCAAGGGGGACCGATAGCCTGTACATTTGACAAATCAAACAAGTGGGATGTGTGTGTGAAACGGGACACAGACTCCATCCCACACTGTTGGAAGTAAAGCTTTTCTGGGGTAAATGACGTTGTTAATGATTAAAAAATATTGGCAGTCCGTGATGCAGCAGAGCTCTGGGACTTAGCTGTGGGCGTGCTAACGGAAGGCAGCCATTGAAGGCACAAGCATTTCTGTTCCTGCCGCCCTGTGGGTGGGTGGAATTAGCAGTGTGAAGGCAAGCAGAAGGCAGTTCCTTGAATCTGACTCGGGCGCCTTAGAATCCAGAGGAACGTCCCATCCTTTACGCTGTCCCAGGACCGCCCCTCTTCCATAACCAGAGTCTCCGTGTGCTTGGTGTTGCAGGAGCCGGTGACCTTCGAGGACGTGGCTGTGGCCTTCACGGAGGAGGAGCTGGGGCTGCTGGATGCCACCCAGAGGCAGCTGTACCGGGACGTGATGCTGGAGAACTTCCAGAACCTGCTCTCTGTGGGTGAGGACAGGCGCCCTCTGTGCTCAGTGTCAGCCTCCCGGGGTGTCTGTGTGCTCGGTTGTCGGAAGCCCTGGGACTCCCAAAATCATTCTCTGAGCTTGGGCACTAAAGAGACCTTAATAATCCCTGTGCAACACAGACGAGATGCTCCTGATGTTTCCGTCCAGATGAAAATCTGTCCTTGAACTATAAATGGGCACATTGTGGTCCTGCCCCACTGGTTTGTCGTCAGATCCATTGAGTGGGTCACTCCAGCTTCTTTGTTTTTAGGGTGCCAGTAACTGTGACTGTTGTTAACTCGACTTTTGGAGGTATTTTATTTTTTGCTTTAAAGATGTATTTGTAAATGACTCTAAACTTACAGAAAGTTTATGAAAATAAAAATACAGAACAAGAACGCCCATGGAGCTTTTACCTTGATTCACCTATAGTGACATTTTACCCCATTTGCTTTATCATTTATGCTCATGTTCTTTCTCTCTCCATATATACTTGTGTGTGTGTCTATATATACACACATATATATATATATGAACACGTATGTATATTCATAGTATTTTTTTTCCGAACCATTTGCAGGTAATTTACATACACCACAACCCTTTGTCTCTCAGTGTATATGCAGAGTTCAGGGGTCCCTAAGACTATCCTCACTCTGACGCTTTTTGCAAGTTCGGGGGTCCCCAAGACGGACCTCAGGCTTGATAACTTGCTAGAAGGAGTCTCAGAGCTCACTGAAAGCTGTTATCCTCCCGGTTACAGTGTATTACATGGAAAGGATACAGATTAACATCATCCAAGGGAAGAGGCGCCTGGGGCAGAGTCAGGAGAGTTTCCAGCGCAGACTTCCAGTTGCACTCTCCCAGTGGAGTTCTGAACAGCTCTCACTCTTCCCAGCAGAGATGTGTGACAGTACACATGGAGTATTACAACCCAAGCCTTGGTTTCCAGAGCTTTTCTTTTGGTGAGGAAGATTGGCCCTGAGCTAACATCTGTGCAGGCTTCCTCTGTTTTGTATGTGGGACGCCACCACAGCATGGCTTGATGTTGGTGTGTAGGTCTGCGCCTGGGATCCAAACTCGTGGACTCCAGGCCACTCAAGCAGAGCATGCGAACTTAACTGCTATGCCACTGGGCTGGCCCCTGTCCAGAGCTTTACTGGGGCTCAGTCATGTGGATGTGGTTGGACACCTGTGTGGCTGACCTTAGTTTCCAGCCCTCCTGAAAATCAAACCGATAGCACATGGTCCAAAGCACCCGCCCCCCGCATAACTCACATTGTTAAGCTGTCTGGTGTGGCCCCGGGACTCAGGCACAAAAAGACTCTTATGAGGCCAACATTCCAGGGGCTTTGCGATCACGTGCCAGGACAGGGGGGCCAGAGCGACCTCTCCTTGGGCCAGGCTAATTCTTTGCTGAACAGTGCATTTTGTAGGAATAGGAACGTGCTCTCACATATCCCCAGTGCAGGTAGAACGCTTTCATCCAATCTGTCATTTATGCTCTAATTTTGTGAAGAGAGCCAATTAGATTCCTTCAAGCGTATGTTCCTCCCTCCAGGGCAAGGTCTAGTGTAGTCTAGTCCAGCTGTCATGTCTCTTTAACTTCCTTTAATTGGGAACTCTTCCACAGCGTCTTTCTCTTTTAAGACAGTGACATTTTTGAAGAGTAGTCTTAGCCCCTCCCCCGTTTTTCATAGAACATTCCTAGTATTTCCTCATAATTAGATTCAGATGATCCGTTACGCTGGAACCTTCCTTCCAGCAGGTAATGGTGTGTCCTTTTGAGATGTCACATCTAGTGGCACACCGTCTGTCCCTCATGGGTGATGTTAACTTTGGTCACCCAGTCAAGGTGTTGTCCAGTTTCTCCATTATGAAATGACTGCCATTTTCCTCTTGCCGTCATAGGGCGACACTTTCAGAACACACAGATATTCTGCTAGATGTAGCAACCAACGCTGATTCTTGCCTTATCCACTCCTTCTCAGGATAGTTTGTAGGGACTTGTGAATTGTTTTTAAAAATAGTTTATAATTTACTACTGTAATTATTTTGGTGCTAAAGTTATCCTGAATCTGGCCCCTTTGACTGACTCCTGTGCCTGTGACGTGCCCCCAGCGTTCTTTTGAGCACTTCCTCACTTATGGCAAAGCATGATGTTCTGTGCTCACCTTTTACTTGGACCCAGCTCTGGAATCATCCATTCCTTTTACTGGGGAGCGGCATTCACACCAAGGTCTGGATGCTAAGTATTGTCATTGCCACTGTGATATCTGTTTCTTGTCTCAGGACAGAGCTAGGAGGCAGGCGTGTGTGCGTGCATGTATGTGGATACACTCATACGTTCATATACATACATGCACATATAAGTACATATTTATATGTGAATATAAATATATTCACATATACACATGAATAGATGTTCAGTTTCATTCAAAATAAGATGTTAACTAAAATTATACTGAAAGACCATTTCTCACCCATGAGATTGGCAAAAATTTAAAAACTGAACACTACTTTTTTGGGCCAAGCTGTGGGGAATAAGGCACTTTCCAGCATTGAAAGTAGGAATGCAGAATGATACAGCCCTTCAGGAGGGGAGTTTGCTTGTATCTCACAAAACGGTGCATTTACCCTTTGCCAGCAGTTCACCTCTAGGAAGTTTCCCTAAAGATGGCAAGGTGACAACGAGCATTAATAGTATACTGCAATTTGTGCAAGAAAGAGGGGAAAATAACTCAATATATGTGTATCTGCTTGTCCTTAGAAGAAGAAAGACTAGAAGGGTTAATCAGAAAATCACGAAGTTACTTTCTCACAGTGGGTGGGAGGTGACAGTGTGGGAAGGATGTGCAAGAGAGTGACACTAGTCCCAGGACACCTTTAGTCTAGTTTGGACTTTTGAGAATACGTTCGTTCAACACATTATAAAAATTCAATCCAGTAAGAATGCAAAGGGCTGATAATCTAAAACTCAAAGAAAGCTGCAGCGAAGGAGTGAATTATAATCAAAGTGAATACTGTAACCACATGGAAGAGAGCAAACACAGGACTCCCGGGAGGAGCTCAGGAGCACAGTGTGTGTCGATGTACCCTTAGTTTGAGGTGCCGTCGGCGGGGGTGGGAGAATGAAATGCAATCCTGAACACTTTTTGGTGGGTGTGTTTATGGTTGTCACAGGGGAGAAGCAATTCTGAAACTATTTCAGACATGTCACAGGGGCCAGGGCGACTCAGTGAGAAGGAAGACTGTTCAACAGATGGTGCTGAGACACCGGACCCCAGGAGGCATCGAATGCCTCCCTCAAACCTCACGAAAAATGGACTCAAAATGGATAAGAGATCGAGTGTGAGATATAAGTGTAGAAACTTGTAGAAGGAAACATAGGAAAAATCTTCGTGATGTTGGGTTAGGCAAAGAGTTCTTAGATGTCACACCGAAAGCATGATTCATAAAAGAAAAAGAAAAGTTGGACTTTGTCAGAATTTAAAACTTCTGCTCTCCCTGTTTTTTTTACAGGGAATCAGCCCTTCAAACCAGAGCTCATATTCCAGTTGGAGAGAGAAGAAAAGCTTTCGATGATGGAGACAGAAACCTGGAGAGATGGGTGTTCAGGTGAGAAGCGTGTAGCAGTGACCTAGCAGCCAGGAGGCCCTCCTGAAGCATGGGTCAGAGCAGGTGGCGTCTCTGTCCCAGCTTTCCCAGCCCTTCCTGTTTCACACACAGTAAAATCGGAAGTACGTAGGCTGGCCTCTTAGGCCCTAAGGGGTCTGTCTCCTCAAGCCCCTCTAGCTTTCCTTATTCTTAGCTGTTTTTTATTTTTACTCATTTATTCTGTTCCAGCCGCACTGCCTCGTTGCTGCCCATCAGACCTGTCATTTATGCTCCTGCTTCAGACCTGCTTGCTTTTCTCTCTGCCTCGAGTGAATGAATTGGTTAATAGATGCCTGGTGTTCGTTGTTGCCAGTCCTCCTTCAGACAGCTAATAGATGTAGAATAAATCCGTGTAATCAAAGGATACTCCACAGTGGTGTTTGTCATCTGATGAATGCCTGTCCTGATTCTTGACTGTTTAGGTGTCCTTGAGGATTCATAGACAGGTAGCCATTATTACTAAAAGAAGAAGAATAGCCAATCAGGGGGCCAGCCCGGTGGCATAGTGGTTCAGTTCGGGTGCTCCGCTTCAGTGGCCCAGGGTTCACTGGTTCGAACCCTATACACCACTCATCAAGCCACACTGTGGCGTTATCCCACATAGAAGAATTAGAAGGACTTAAAATTAGGATATGCAACTATGTACTGGGGCTTTGGGGAGACAAGAAAAAAGGGAGGGAAGATTGGCAATAGATGTTAGCTCAGGGCCAATCTTCCTCACCAAAAAAAAAAAAAAAAAAGCCAATCAACTAGGGTAAGTATCAGAATTGATCAGTGCCAGCATAATTGACCATTCCCATGCAGCAATTTCAAGTGAGACACTCTTGTGTTAATTTTCTCATTTCTATTCCCAGCTCTGTATCTGCCCATTCTAGCCTCTCCTCTCCCCTCCCCATCCTCCAACACCTAAACCTTGACCCAGCTACAGTTTTGAAGGAGAATTTTCAGGTTGGACATTTACGTGAGTCTAAACACTTCGGTAATGTTTCTTGAGTCCTTGAGACTCTGACATCAAAAGCCACTGTCACATCTGTGTAGATAAGGATGCTCCTGGGTAGGAAAAAGAGTCAATAGAAAATTTCAGAACAAATTATTTCACTTCTATAATTTTTTGTTGCCCTCTCAGTTAAGATTCAGGATCATACATCACACAATACAGTCTTTAGAGCAGGGGTCAGCAAACTTTTTCTCTAAAGTAGTAGTAAATATTGTAGGCTTTGCCCGCCACATGTGGTCTCTGTCACATTCTTCTTTGTTTTGTTTTTTTTTACACCGTTTAAGGAAATGTGTAAAAACTATCCTTAGCTCCGGGGCTGAACAAAAACGGGCCTAGGCCCATAGTGCGCCAGTCCCCCTGCATTATAGCATCTGTAGGAACAGGTGTCAGATTTTAAAATATCTTCTTGTTTTGTTACATGCTTATATACCTAACATGTTTATATACCTTTCATTAATGCAAAAATTTGATAATATACGTTCTTATTTTTAATATACCAATTTTTCTTCTTCATGATACTTTGGGGAAATCCCTCCCAGTTCAAATTACAACTCTTCTAAAAATTTTTTTTATCATGGCTGCATAATATTCCAACATGTGGCTATAGCATGTATCATTTAGCTATTCTCCAATTGATGGGCATTAACTTATTTCTTTACCTTTTTTTTTTTAAAACTAATACGGAAAGTTCAGCAGTAAAACCCCCAATGCAAATGTCCTTGGGTACTAGTGATTTTATTTCTCTGCCATAATTACCTGTTGACTCAGAGATTCAAAGTGGAAAGCCATTCCTTACTGAGCTTTAACTGGACTTGTGACCAAGAGACACGGTTATTCCCCATGGGCTTTCCTGCAGCCTATGGGGGCTGACTTAATTGACTTGGGCAAAGAAACATTTTCAAATTCAGGATTTTTACGGGCTGGCCCAGTGGTGCAGTGGTTAAGTTCACACATTCTGCTTCAGCGGCCCTGGGTTCGCCGGTTCAGATCCCGGGTGTGGACATGGCACCGCGTGGCACGCCACACTGTGGTAGGCGTCCCACATGTAAAGTAGAGGAAGATGGGCACGGATGTTAGCTCAGGACCAGTCTTCCTCAGCAAAAAGAGGAGGATTGGCAGTAGTTAGCTCAGGGCTAATCTCCCTCAAAAAAATAAAATAATAAAATAAATTTAAAAAAATAAAGATTCTTACAACTACTCTCTTGGCAGAGCTGCTATAGAAGAAATACCTCTGTTTCCATTTACACTAGGAAAGAGAAAGTTGTCAACAAGTAATGACTTCTAAACTATCCATTTCCTCGCAGGATTTCCCAAATTGCAGCCCATCCATCTCTTCCAAAGTCAGCATCCACACAGATTCCCTGCGTGCCCTTTTCCATGCCAGGCAAGGAAGAGTCAAAGTCAGAGAAACAAGAGTTAAGAAGAGTAGCATCTTTGTTTTTATTCCCTTTCCGAAAACGAGAGTGTATTAAGATCAAGTGTATTAATGGGTATCAGTAAGATCTAGTGTATAATCTTCAACTGGTGAAGGTTAGAACCTAGAAATGAGGAAGTTGCAGTCTCATACATCCTGAGGGAGAGAAAGGATATTTTTCAAGTGGAAATTGGCTCCTTCTATTTTGAACCTTCTTGTAGGCGTGAAACCAAGAGATGCAAACGTACCTACTGGTATTTTTCCAAGTTTCTATAAATGAACTTTGCATTTGAACGTTGTGATTGGTATGAATTTTATGCCTTCCTCAGCTATTTAGACTGGTGGTTTTCGTACTGTTTGGGGCACGACCCTCAGTATGTAATGTAACCTTACAGACCTGTGTATGTTTACATGTCAGATGTATGCACATCTGAAACATTCCATGCAGTGATATCTGACACGCAATGCACCTCTGATATTGTCTGTCCTTTTTCAAATTATTTTATTTTATTTTTGTGTGTGTGAGGAAGACTGGCCCTGAGCTAACATCCATGCCAATCTTCCTCTATTTTTCATGTGGGACACTGCCACAGCATGGCTTGATGAGCGGTGTGTAGGTCCGCTCCTGGGATCCAAACTGGGAACCCCAGGCCGCCGAAGTAGAGTGCGTGAACTTGACCACTACGTCACCAGGCCAGCCCCTTTGTAGCTTCTTTTTTTAATTGCATGTCACGATCTACTAAGTTGATTTCAAACCTCACTAATGGTGGTGAACCATTAGTATTATAGGCTGTACGTTCCAAATGCCTACATACAACGACAATATTCCATAATCTGTTTTCAAAAGTACAGCCTTCCCATGGGCTGGCCCTGTGGCCTAGTGGTTCAGTTCAGTGCCCAGGCATAGTTCCCAGGTGCGGACCTATGCCACTCATTGGTGGCCATGTGATGGCAGTAACCCACATACAAAATAGAGAAAGATTGGCACAGAGGTAAACTCAGGGTGAATCTTCCTCAGCAAAAAAAAAGAAAAAAGAAAGTACAACTTTCCATGCCAGCCATTAAATTTTGTCTTCTATTTGGAAAGTGATAAGAAAAATAGTTGTACTTATAGTCAAACAGATGATTTGTAATCCATGTCTACATAAAGTCAACTAGTCAATCCACATAAGCAAACAAAATCTGTTTTCATGGAATTGCCTGGTCAATTCCATCAGAAGTGCAGGATCAGCAACCTGTTAGAGCCAACTGTGGCTGTTGCTGACATGACACATCGCGGTCCCCAGAGGCTCTGAAAGGTGATCCTTGACCTCAACCCTGCTGCTTGCTTCTGCTGCAGTCTGAAACTCCTAGCAGGGATGGAAAGAGACGTTTCTGGTCCATACGGCCAGGCCAGCATCTCTACACTGGTGAAAACATCATTGCTCTGCAAACCAAGGGCTTCGGGGCTTTTCTTTTTTTCCCCATTGCAAATTCTTTCTTTTTTCTTTCCCAATGTCATCTCTAATTCTACAAAACCATCCATGGTATTAACCAGGAGATCCCTACTTTTAATAGTCTCCATCTCTCAACGAGCACCTTATTGCTTACTCTTTCTTCTGTTTCCTTTTGGTAATTTGCTGGTTCCAGCTAGATCTGAATCCACTCAACTTTGCAGGAAAGTATTTGGCAGTTTTGATTTGCTCCACAGGAAGAGACTAGAAAGGAGAGCTCTGTGCCTCAGTGAGCACACGGGACAGCCTTTGGCAACCTGCCACGCTGCCTCCCCAGAGAGAGAGTGCTCCCCCTCACCAGGGATGCACTTTCATGTTTTTGTTAGCAAATCCTTGTTGCCCAAGATTTCTTCTTTCTGAAGAAGCATACCTGTCTTTCCCTGTGGATATTTCTGTCTAGTGTCCAGGCTCTTAGAAAGTCTGGGGACAGGATGACAGACGCTAGAGCAGATGGCAAGGTCATGACCTGAGGCTCCAAATCCACCGGGAGGTGTATTGTGAGATTTTTATGTCTCTCAGCTACTAGAGAAAAACATCCACAGGCTCATTACCAGGAGCAACGGGGGCACTCACACACGCGCACACGCACACACACTCCCCCCCATGGCACAGTTCATCTGGTCCTGATGGCTCTGAGGCTGACCACCATTTGGGCACCTTTCAGAAACCCAGAAGAGGAACTTTCCGTTTAGTTAAGACCAGAGTATTTCCAGAGTGTGTATTAAGCTCTTTCAGCACTGAAGCTTTCCTAGTTTCAGAGCACTCATCCATTTTTTTTTAATGCCATGAGTCTCTTGGTGGGCCAGGTTTCTCCAGCGTTATCTTTAAACGATCTCTCACAGATGCTGTTTCTTCTAACCTCCTTCTCTGCCCCAAGTTGACTGTCACTCCCCACAGTGAAAAAAACAATAGCCGAGAAGTGGGTGTTTTTCTAAGAGGCAGTCCCCGAGAATTCCTCACGTTTCATTCTGCTTCCTTTAGGGAATAATTATCCGGCACCGAACAGAGAACTTGCCGTTCCTGTCAGCGGGTCTCAGGGCAGCTGCTCTCAGCTGGTTCCTTCAATAATTTTAATTCTTTTATGGCTTAAGTAGAATATAAAACGTCACTGTGTTAAGAGTTGCTGCAACTGTGCTGTAACTTTATATGTTAGCCTTAACTAAACCTTAGGTTTTAATGCCAGCTTTCGTAAATATTTTGTGATATCGTACATGTGCCAAACAGATGTGGATCTAGCATTACGATTCCTTGCCAGAATTTCCTTTTTCATAGGAAACTGACTGCATTTGCATTAACTAACTGCCGACATAAACAACAAATGGGCAAAATGGCGTGTTGCTAATAAAATACAACAAATCTGTTTTTTAAATTACACATATGTATAATCACTGTTTTCCTATAATTTTTAGGTGACTTTTTTGATCGTTGTTGTGGTTCTGACATCTGATCTCAGTCTGTGATAGGCTGGCTGATTTTATGCTATAATTTTAAAGGGAACTGGAAAATTTCAAAATATATGGAGATTAAACAACACACTTCTAACCCATGGGTCAAAAAAGAAGTCTTAAGAGAAATTTAGAAATATTTTGAACTAAATGAAAATGACAACACAACTTATCAAAATATATGGGATGCAGTGAAAGCAGTGCTTAGAGGAAAATTTATAGCATTGAATGCATATGTTAGAAAAGAAGAAAGATCCAAAATCAATCAGTGAAGCTTCCATCTCAGGAAACTAGAAAAAGAAAAGCAAATTAAAGCCAAAGTAGAAGAAAGTAAGAATTGGAATAGAAATCAGTAAGATTGAAAATAGGAAATCAATATAGAAAAATCAATGAAACCAAAAGCTAGTTCTTTGGAAAGATGAATAAAATTGATAAGCTTCTAGCCAGGCTAACTAAGAAAAAAGAGAGAGGACATAAGTCACTCATATCAGGAATGAAAGAGGGGACGTGACTACAGACCTTATGGGCATTAAAAGGACAATAAGGGAATACTATGAACAATGTCCTTGCCCACAAATGGGATAACCTAGATGAAATGGACCGATTCCTTGAAAGACACAATTTGCCAAAACTCACACGAGAAGAAATAGACAATCTGAATAGGCCTATAGCTGTTAAAGAAATTGAATCAACAATTAATAACCTTCCAAAACAGAAAGACAGAACTCATTCTGTTGTGAGGAAAAGAAGCAGAGGCAGACGGGAAGTCCTTTAAAGGTTAAATATACTCTGTTAGAGAGAGGTGAACCTCAGGTGTGGTGGAGAGAGTGGCCAGCAGAGCGCTCAAGCATTAGTCTGTAATCAAAATGTTGTCCTTACTGTATCGTCTACTGTCCAGAAGATGCCTTAGTTTCTCCTTACTATCTAAAAGTGTAGTAAGGATGCAGGGTATTGTCAGTCTGATTTGCCTGAGTTGATATTCTTGAGTAGCTTCTGTTGAAGAAGAAGAGAAAAAGAAAAAATAAATGGAGATTTTTTTTTTTCCTCTTCATTCATTATGGCTAACTGTGAAAGGAATTATTTGGTACTTATGATAAGTATAACATCTTTGTTATTGATTAATTGATGTAGATGCTGGAATGCTTGACTTTCTCAAACTCTAAAGCATGATTACTAAGAAGATGAAGCAAATTCTCATTCTCGTCACTTCAAGTGAGCTCTTTCTTTGCACTGCTTATTTTCTCCATCAGTAATGTTCCCTTATAAATTTGACAGCGCAATTTCTCATCAGCGCTCTACCGTTGATATTAAAATAGAACTTAAATTTGAGATATGGAAAAGAAATGACAAATAAGGTGTTTCAGTATGCACTGTTGACTAAAGGAAATTAAAGTTAATGTTGTTAAATGTGTGATCTTTTCCACAAGAGGCTGAAACTAAGCGAAATGACCTTTTTTCTTCTTCTTCTCTCCTTCTGACAGTAAACCACTGGTCAGAAAGAAACTTGAATCTCCTATGTATTTGAGAGATTCTTATGTCATAAATTATGTACAAATTTGTCTTGAAACAGTTGCTTTGTAAGAAACTGGGCTTTGACTAGCAAGCTGCTTTCATGTCCTTAAGCCACCACATCCGTCCCAAAGATGTGACACATTAAACTGTATCTTTATGGATGTGTAGTCAGTGTTTTGATGATGCCTAAACAACCCTATAAGCATTGTGATTAACTCTAGCTGGAAGCCCGAACTTCTCACATATAAGCTGTTTACTTTATCTGACGTGCCTCTTATAATATGTCCCTTCATTTCAGCTTTAGGTAATGAAATATTAACGTGATCACTGAAAGCATTGCTTTTGAGAAACCAGAGTCATCTCTAAGCGTTGTTTGCAGCACCGGGATGAGTGCATATGGATATGCCATGAAGTGTCACCTGCAGTCCATGCATGGCCCCAGGGCCTAGTGCCACGCAGTCATCAGTGTGGCCTTTTATTTTTCCCTTTTTTTTTTTTTTTTTAAATTGGCGATAGGGTGGGGCTACGGGGAAGATTCTATACAAGAAAAAATACACTATTTTAAAGGTTATTTCAAAAATTGGAAAGGCACAATCCACAAGAGATTCCTGTGAGCTTTGCCTTTCTCATCAGCAGGTGACACCCTGAGTAGAGCCCCACCTCTCACATGGCCTTCCAGCTTCGCAGCAGAATTGCCATCACCAGTTCCCTTCCCGTGAAAAACAGCACACACGTACACGCCCTCCTGGTCTTGTAAGTGAGAGTGACTCCCTGTGGTCTGCTCGTTACATGCTCAGTGTGCAGCTCCTCTTGGCTAGGAATGTTCTAGGCAGTGAGGGTAATGCAGTGCGCAAAACAGAGTCCTTGTCCTTGTGACTGACACATTCCAGCGTGGAGAGACAAACACAATTAGGTAAGGAAGAATTATCCTGTTGAGGATTATATTCATGTTACGGAAACAAATCCTCCTTTACTGCTGTCTATTCTGGATGCTGTAGAGGATTAATGTACCACCAGGTGTCGGAAGCTCATACGTCATTTCTTCAACCCTGTTGAACCAGGTGTCCTCAGGGAGGATGCTGCTGCCCAGGATATGAGGCTCTGCTGTCTGCTTAGAATCGGAGCTTTAGTGGCTAAGTGACAAGCCATTTCCACCCAGACATGTCTGTCTTCAGCTCTTCTGTTGCCTCAAATTCCCTGAACAGGAAAGTAATTTTCCAGTCAAATGAGGCAAGCCAAAGTCAGTGTTCACTGAGTTTGGTTTGTTTAATGAGTTGCCTCAAAGGACGCCTATAGGTGCCGGGAACGTTGGTTGTGCTTGCCTCCCTCAGCCGCCATGTTTTTCTTCTGTCTTTGGAGTTGAATTCTGTCACAGTGTTTCACGTTCTGACCTGCACCGGGGCCCTTGATAATTGTGAAATATCGGTTTTTGTTGTTTTTAAAGATTGGCACCTGAGCTAACAACTGTTGCCAGTCTTCCTTTTTTCCCCCCTGCTTTTTCTCCCCCAATCCCCCCAGTACATAGTTGTATATTTTTAGTTGTGGGTCCTTCTAGTTGTGGCATGTGGGACGCCACCTCAGCATGGCCTGATGAGTGGTGCCATGTCCGCACCCAGGATCCAAACTAGTGAAACCCTGGGCCACCGGAGCAGAGTGCGTGAACTTAACCACTTGGCCGCAGGGCCAGCCCCCGAAATATCTTTCGAAAAGAGTTTAAACTGATAACGGCTTACAGTAACTTGGAAGAGTTTCTTATTCTCATGAAGATAAATAGCTCCTTAGAGATAGGCTCAACCATAGATTAAATGTCTGTGTTTACCTTTGTCTGCCTAGTGTTTACACACAATCTCCTTACAAACAAACAAACAAACAAACAACATTACGATGCCCATGTGCTGGAGAAAAAAGAAAAGCTACCAGGACATAAAGCATTTGTCCACTTGAAATTATGTTCTTTCCAATTTGAGACTATCCCCTTTTGTTTTATTTTTGGGATCTCCAGGCAACCTATGATGAACCTGTGATAACCTGTGTGTGGTTTCACTAGGCCCTTTGAACAGGGCCATCATGTTTGATGTCCAGGTTGTGTTGCAAAGCCCTGATTTTAAGGCATATAGATAGCCTGAATTATGTGGAGCCAACTAATATTCCTGGTGTAGCCAAAGAAGAGCCATTTCTAAGTACTCTTAGAAATAGTAACATAAATCTTCCTCTAGTTCATTGAAGTTTTATGTCATGACCTAAGTGCAAAATCATGAAGTCTCCGAATAAAAGCCTTCACTTGCACATATGTCTAAATTCTCTTTATCCTTATAGGAACCAAGAATGAACATCATATGGAGAGTATTCGAGAAGTGGGATTAAGCTGCCCTTCCCCCAAAGAGCTTTCCTCCTGGCAGAACTGGCAGCAAGGTGCAGGCGGGTTAATGAGGTGTCAAGATTCCATGAACAATTTTCAAGGGAATATTTCTCAGGTGCCAAAACAAGGTGATTCCGCCTGCCAGGTTTGGGCAGAAATACCCATTCAGATTCCTGAAGATGAGAACTATGTATTGACTCATGCAGAGGATGGTTCCACTTACATAACAAACCAAGACTTTCCATCTTGGAGAGCCCAGCATTCTTGGAGGAAAACATATCTGACAGAGTCATGTAATTATCAGTGTAGATATCAGCAAATTTCCAGGAAAAATAATTTCTGTAAGTGTGACAGCGTCAGCTGGATGTCACATCACAATGATAATCTGAGACTACACCGAACAGAGAAAAACTACAGCTGCCATGACTGTGGAGAAGACATCATGAAGGTTTCATTGCACAATCAAGACTTACTTCGAACAGGGCAAAAACCCTATCCCCCTAATGAGTACAGAGAATCCTTCAGTGATGACGCCAGCTCTGAAATCCATCAGCAGTTCCCCTCAGAAGGGAAGCCCCACACATACAGTCCACGTGGAAAGGGCTGTAGTTATAGTTCAGTCCTTCGTATTCATCAAAGTGTTCCTAGAGGAGATGGCTGTGTCTCTGAGAGTTCGCATCTCCACTCCCATCGGAGAGTCCATACAGAGGAGAAGCCATGTAAATGTGAATATGGTGAGGACTTCAGTCAGTGCTCGCCTCTCGACACTTACGAACTTCACACAGGAGAGACATCCTACAGACGCACCGTTTATGAGAAAGCCTTCAGTCATAGCTTAGACCTTAATAGTATTTTTAGGGTCCGTACTGGGGAGGAACCCCACGAATATGAGGAGAATGGGACTGTCTTTAATGAGAGTTCCTGTCTTCAAGTCCATCAGAGAATGCACGCTGAAGAGAAACTATACACAGGTGTGGAGTGTGAGAAGGGTTTCATTTGTGCCTCAAATCTTAACCTTCAGCATAGAGTTCACATGGACGAGATTCCCTATAATTCTGAGGAGTGTGGGAATGGCTTCAGTCTGGCCTCACGTCTTCAGGACCTTCAGATAGTCCACACCAGGGAAGAACCATATAAATATTATGTTTGTGGTAACAAATTCAGCCAAAATGCCTATCTTCAAGGCCATCAGAAAATTCACCTTGCAGAGAAACCTTATAAGGAGTTTAGGAATGGCTTCAATTGGAGTTCAAAACTTAAAGATCATCAGAGAGTCCACGGTGGAGAGAAGCCGTACAAATGCAATGCCTGTGGTAAAGGCTTCAGTCATAGATCAGTTCTTACTGTTCACCAGAGGGTCCACACGGGAGAGAAACCTTATAAATGTGAAGAGTGTGATAAGGGCTTCAGTCGGAGCTCATACCTTCAAGCCCATCAGAGGGTCCACACTGGAGAGAAACCCTACAAATGTGAGGAGTGTGGGAAGGGCTTCAGTCGCAATTCATACCTTCAAGGCCACCAGAGAGTCCACACTGGAGAGAAACCCTACAAGTGTGAGGAGTGTGGCAAGGGCTTCAGTCGGAGTTCCCACCTTCAGGGCCACCAGAGAGTCCACACTGGAGAAAAGCCATTCAAATGTGAGGAGTGTGGGAAGGGCTTCAGTTGGAGCTTTAATCTTCAAATTCATCAGAGAGTCCACACTGGAGAGAAACCCTATAAATGTGGAGAATGTGGGAAGGGCTTCAGTAAGGCCTCAACGCTTCTGGCCCATCAGAGAGTCCACACAGGAGAGAAGCCCTACCAGTGTGACGAGTGTGGGAAGAGCTTCAGCCAGAGATCGTACCTTCAGAGTCATCAGAGTGTCCACACTGGAGAGAGACCCTACATATGTGAGGTCTGTGGGAAGGGCTTCAGTCAGAGGGCGTACCTTCAGGGTCATCAGAGGGTCCACACTAGAGTGAAACCATACAAATGTGAGATGTGTGGGAAGGGCTTCAGCCAGAGTTCACGCCTCGAAGCACATCGGAGGGTCCACACGGGAGGGAAACCCTACAAGTGTGAGGTGTGCACAAAGGGCTTCAGTGAGAGTTCACGCCTTCAAGCTCATCAGAGGGTCCATGCAGAGGGGAGGCCCTATAAATGTGAACAATGTGGGAAGGGGTTCAGTGGGTTTTCCAGTCTTCAAGCCCATCACAGAGTCCACACTGGAGAGAAACCCTACAAGTGTGAGGTGTGCGGAAAGGGCTTCAGCCAGAGATCAAACCTTCAGGCCCATCAGAGAGTCCACACAGGAGAGAAACCCTACAAATGCGATGCGTGTGGGAAGGGTTTCCGTTGGAGCTCAGGTCTTCTGATTCATCAGAGAGTGCACAGTGATGCTAAGTTCTATAAAAGCGAAGAGGATGGCAAGGGCTATCCTTCATCTGAGAACCCTTACAGACATGAAGTTCTGTGAAGTGCTGTTCCGTTTCGCTGTGAAGTCCTCAAATGGGAGCTGAAATTTTCCATTCACTAGAGTTCTTAGAGTAGAAAAATAATTTCTTTAATGAAAATGCCATGTTTCTGCCCGTCCTCGATGTTCACAATGGTCAGGAGACTACACAGCAGAGACATCTAACGAGAGGGGTTCTGCCAGAACTCGAACCTCAGTCATTGCACGTGACTCTAGCTGGTCACTGCACTAGGGCTCATAGAAGATAAGACTATGGTCAGGACGCGCGAGCCTGCCCACATCCACGTCCGCTAGAACGTACACTTAACGAGAGCAGGGGCTTCCTTCACTGCTAAGTCTACAGAACCGTGACATTCCATACCTCAGGGTAGGTGCTCCGTACTTGTGCTAAATGAGTAAAAGCCTGTAAAGGTATCATGTTTGAAAATTTTATTAAGCTCATTTCCCTCCCGCCCAAAATCATTTAAAAATGTGTTTGGGGTGCGGGGGCGGGGGGGGGAGGGTGGGAATCCTGCAAGTAGCCTTAATATAAGTACTTCAAGTAGATGAATAGTATTTGAAATGTCGAACATCAAGCAAGATTGCAATCTGAAATTACATGAATTTGGTTGTGACCCTGTTGGGATTGGTTCCCATCCTTTGTCCCTTCTTAAGCAAGGATGATCTGAATTTCTCACCATTTGGTCTCTTTCTATACAGTATACTATCAATTTAAGTTTAGCTTTGTGTGTGTGTTTGTGTACATGTATGTGCACTTTAAATGACAGTACAAACTGATAAACAATGTTTTTGGTTAACTTTACAAAAATGGAAGACTGCATTTTTCATAATTGAATTTTTATCCCTGCCCTGTGTGGTAAAGCAGAGTTTTACTGTAATATTTGGAAAGAGTCAGAAATGGTTGCTAATGAGAAGTACTTTCTTAATAAATGTGAAAATTACAATGCTTGGTTTTTTAGTCTCCCTGTTTCCATCAAAGTCCTTTTGATCCAACTGATTTCTGGGAGTTAGAGCCTTTGTTCAAGTCAAACCTCCTCAGACAGGATGTGTGACAAGTTTAGAGGACTTTAATTTTGTCAAGTTCTCTGTCCCCACACTTCTCCCATTCACACAAGGAAAGGACAAATCTTGACTTTTTCTAAACATTTTATCAAATGTACTGATTATTAGAATAGGATTTTCTTATCCTTGCTTGTCTTTATCTTCAAGAACAATGCGTAGGGGGCTGGCCTGGTCGTGTAGTGGTTAAGTTTGCATACTCCACTTCAGCAGCCCAGGGTTCGCAGGTTTGGGTCCCGCGTGTGGACCTACATACCGCTTGTCAAGCCGTGCTGTGGTGGCGTCCCACACAGAAGAACTAGAATGACCTACAACTAGGATATGCAACTATGTACTGGGGCTTTGAGGAGAGAAAAAAAAAAAAAGAGGAAGATTGGCAACATCTGTTGCCAATAAATAAAAAAGAACAATGCATTTTGTTGGTGGGAGTGAAAAATACAACCTTCTTAGAGAAGAGTGATAGAATATACATGAAAATGTAAGATGTGCTTACCCATCTGGAAATCATGGGATAATAATTTATGATAAAGCAATTTTAACAGTGAGAAAGCATGTGTACTACGAGGTAGTCCAGTATTTTTCAACTGGAAATAGCTAAGAGTTTGGATAAATTTCTCTATGTTCCTATAATATGGAGCTACAGAAAGTATGGAATTGACCTAAAATGACAGGAAAGGAAACATTGTTTAGTGAAAATGTGGGCTGTCCCTTCCTAATACTAAGTTAACGTGTGTATACCTATGTGTTCAAATGCATCCTTAATAGATAATGTATGAAAGATCGCTCACCATCATGTGTACAGTAGTTTTCTCTGGAAAACTTTGGCTTAGTCTTTTTTCTTTTGTGTACTTAAGTTTTAAAAAATGTACAATTAACATTTACCAATTTTACTAAAGTAATAAACTGCTGAGATATTATCTCTTAGAGGTAAAAACTCATAATACGATTGCTCCATTTCACTAGATGGCATTATGGCCAAAATTAAAGAATAAAACCCCTGAAGTTAATTTTCAAAATTCTCTAGATTTTTGAGGATATAGGTAAAGTGTCAGCAACTTTATCGTTCTGTGAAATGTCTTTAGGTCTCAAAGCCCTTGCAGCCTAGAATGTGCTAGTGCAATTCAAGAGTACCATAAACTGGCACATCGTAGTTGTTCTGTTAGACTTCCCCCTGTTGGATGGATGGGTGGTGACCAAGGCATTCGCTTAGCCTGGCTTTCAGGGTGCTAATTCAAGTTACACAGTATCATCAGAAATCCAGGACTTCGAATGTATTTCTTTACTATCGTCACTTCCAAAGGAAGATCATGAGGGCTCATGGTGGCTTTATCAGTTAGGATGCTTTTAGTTATAAGTAAGAGAAAATGTAATTCAGAGTCGCTGAAACCAAAAATTTTTCTCAGTTCACATAAATGAAAAGATAACAGGCAGGGTAAGACTTGGGTCTGAGTTGGTCAAGGGGACTTTATATTGCTTTTCTTTAATTCTCTCGCCTCTGTCCATTTGTGTGAACCCTTGTCTTCAGGTTGCTCACAAGGTGGCAGTATCACCTGCTTTTTTGGTTATAGCCGATGAAAGAGAGCTGCTCTTTTCAGTGCTGTGCAGTCCTGGCTCCCCAGAATGCGCAAGATCTCTGACCTCCACAGTCCTCACTCGAGACTGAGACTGAACCAAAGCAATTAAGAACATCCCTGGTCCCATAAATAGGCTAGCTTGCTCCTAGTGACAAGCAATAGCAGGCTGCACTGGGAAAACAGCAAGAATGTGGAATCCATTTCTTGCATTTCTGTGCAAGAGAATCCTTCTGTGGCACAGGTGCACAGGGATGCCAGAAGCTGAGGGTGTAGTAGGGACATTGAGAAACACCCCCCAGCACTTCAGCCCCGACCCCAAGCACAAGGTAACATTAGAAAAATTTGAAGTGGTGCCCTGAAGATAACTATTGTAACAACAGAATCCAACTCCTGACCAGGTGGATTCAACACCCTCCCCCAACTCCAACATCCTAACAGAACAGGTGTGCTCGGTTCCAGGCAAAAATGCTATTTATTTCACTCTCCACTGTTTGACACATGTTATCTGACATTCAATAAAAAATTACAAGATTAAAAAAAAGAACAAACAACCCTCTGCCAAGAGACAGCTGACTAATGAATAAAACCACACTTAGAAATGACCATATTTTGGAAATATCAGAGAATTTTATATGACCGATTGATGTGTTAAATGCTCTCTTGAAAAGGGCAGACAATATATGTGAACAGATGGGGGAGTTTCAGTGGAAATTAATAAAGAATCAAATGGGAAATGCTAGAAAATAAAATTTATCACAAACAATGCTTTTGGAGAACTCATAAGCAGGCTCAACACAGCTGAGAAAAGTGGCAGAGAACTTGGATATAGGTCAATCAGAATCACAAACTGAAACACAAAAAGAGTGTGAAGAAAACAGAGTATCCAAGAACTGTGAGGAAACTTTTTATGGTCTAATATATGTATAACTGGAAATCCAGGGGGAGAGAAGAGAAAATGAGAAGACAAATAATGATAATGGCTGAGAATTTTCCAAAAATAACAAAAGACCTCACCCAGATCCAAGAACGTCAGAATCCCTAAGCAGGATCTAAAAAAACGAAAATAAAAACAAAAACCACACATTATTGCCAAACAGCTGAAAATGAACAGTGCAGAGGAACTATTGATGGCAGACAGAGAAAAAGGATACAACGCCTACAGGGAACAGAAATGAGAAAAAGACGATAAAAAACATGCAAGCCAGAAGACAATGGAGTGACATCTTTTAACGTTCTGAAACAAAATGCCGTTAATAAAAAATTCCAAGACAATGATGGACTGGCCCAGTGGCATAGTGGTTAAGTTCCCACACTCCATTTCAGCGGCCCAGGGTTCACAGGTTTGGATCCCAGGCATGGACCTACCACCACTTGTCAAGCCATGCTGTCACAGCACCCCACATAAAATAGAGGAAGATTGTCACAGATGTTAGCTCAGGGCCAATTTTCCTCAAGCAAAAAGAGGAAGATTGGCAACAGATGTTAGCTCAGGGCCAATATTCCTCATTAAGAAAAAAAATTCCAAGCACAATGAAAAAAATCTTTCAAAAAAGTATACAAAATAAAGACATCTTCAGGTGAAGAAAGGCTAGTAGGATTCACCACCAAAAGATGTGCATACAAGAAATATTAAAGGAATTTCTACAGGCAGGAAGAATATCATACCAAAAATAGACTTGGATCTACTAAAAGAAAGAACTTTGAAAATGGTTAAAATGGAGGTAAATTTAAAATAATTAATCACTTGAAAATAGAACTCACTAAAGTAAAAATAGGAGCCAGGTTTTGTGAGTTTATAGCATATATAAAAGTAAAATGTAACAAGAGCTCTAACAGGACAGAGAGAAATTGGAAGTATGCTGTCATACACTACAAGAATTGGCCTAATATTATTAGAAGGTAGACTGAAAAATTATAGACACATATTATAAACCCTAGGGCAACCGTTTAAAAAATTTAAGTGGGATATAACTAATAAGCCAGTAGTGGAGATAAAATGGAATCATAAAAATTACTCAATTCAAAAGCAGACAGGATGGGGCCAGCCTGGTGGTGTAGTGGTTAAGGTTTGCACACTCTGCTTTGGTGGCCCAGGGTTCGCCAGTTCAGATCCCAGGTGCGGACCTACACAAGCCATGCTGTGGTGGCATCCCACACAAAAGAACTAGACGGACCTAGAACTAGAATATGCAACTATGTCCTGGGGCTTTGGTGGGGTTGGAAGAGGAAGATTGGCAACAGGTGTTAGCTCAGGGCCAATCTTCTTCTTCAAAAAAACCCCAAAATTGAACAAATAACACATGGTACAAATAGGAAACAGTAAACGTGATGGCGGGTTCAAATCCAGTGATAACAATAATTACATTAAATGTAAATGTTCTGAGCACATCACTTAAAACAGACATTGTGAGATTGGATAACAAAGGAAGATCCAACTACAGTCATGTGTTGCTTAACAACAGGGATGCAGTCTGAGAAATGCATCATTAGGCGATTTCATTGTTATGCAAACATCAGAGTGCACTTACACAAACCTAGATGGTATAGCCTACTACACACCTAGGCTCTATGGTACCAGTCTTAGGGAACCACTGTCATATATGTGGTTTATTGTTGACCGAAATATCATTATGCAGCACATGACTGTATATGCCATATGTTTTCTACAAGAAACCCTTTTTAAATATAAAGAGATAAGTAGGTTAGAAGACTAAGGATGGAAAAAAGTATGCTATGCTAAAACTGGTCAAAAGAAAGCTGGCCTAGCTATATTAGTATCAGCAAAGAATTCATAGAAGGAATATTACCAGGGGTACACCAGGAAGACACGCGATCCTAAACGTGTATGCACCTAACGATGGAGCTTCAGGATTCATGAAGCAAAAACTGCTGGAAAGTCACAAGTATAGTTGGAGAACTCAGTAGCTCTCTTCGTAATTGATCCAACAAGATGACAGAAAATCAAAAAGAAAATAGAAGACTGGAACAACACCATCACCCAACTTGACTTATTTGCAATTTACAGAACACTTCAACAGTGGTTGAATACACATTCATTTCAAGTGCATTTTCTCTGCAAAGCCCTGGTACATAGTTGTATGTCCTGGTTGTAGGTCACTCTAGTTCCTTTATGTGGGACGCCACCACAGCATGGCCTGATGAGCAGTGTGTAGGTCTGCACCCAGGATCCGATCAGGCCAGTGAAGCTGAGCGCGTGAACTTAATCACCCAGCCATGGGGCCAGGCCCCTGGTCAACTGATTCTTGACAAAGGTGCCAAAGCAATTCAGTGGGAGAGATAACCTTTCCACAAAGTGTGCGGGAATAATTAAATATCCATGTCTGGGGCCAGCCCCGTGGTGCAGCAGTTAAGTGCGCACGTTCTGCTTCGGCGGCCCAGGGTTCGCCGGTTTGGATCCCGGGTGCAAACATGGCACCGCTTGGCATGCCATGCTGTGGTAGGTGTCCCACATATAACGTCGAGGGAGATGGGCATGGATGGTAGCTCAGGGCCAGTCTTCCTCAGCAAAAGGAGGGGGATTGGCAGCAGATGTTAGCTCAGGGCTAATCTTCCTCAAAAAAAAAAGAAATATCCATGTGCACAGAAATGAATCACAACCTACACATCACACCATATAAAAAATTAACTCAAAATGGGTCGTAGACCTAAGTGTAAATCCTAAACAGTAAGAGTTCTAGAAGAAAACATGGGATAGTTTTGTGACCTTGCCTTAGGCAAGGAGTTCTTAGTATGATCCATATAAGAAAATTTGATAAATTGGACTTCACCAAAATGTAAAACCTCTGCTTTTCAAAAGACACATGAAAATAGAAAGAGAAGCTACAGACTGGGAGAAAATATTTGCAAAACATCTGTTATAAAGGACTCGTATTCAGAATATATAAAGAACTTCCAAAATTCAATACTAAGAAAACAACCCATTTAAGAAAAAAAAAATAGGCGAAAGTTTTGAAGAGGCACTTTGCCAAAGAACATATATGGATGTCAAATAAGCACATGATATTGTGATCAACATCACCTGTCATCAGGGAAATTCAAATTAAAACCACAGTGAAATAGAACTACACACATATTAGAATGACTCACATGAAAAACTGGACAATACCAAGTGCAGAAAAGGATGGGGAACAGCTGGAGCTCTCAGACCTAGCTGTAAAGATGCCAAGTACTACAGCCGCTCTGAAACACGATGTGGCAGTTTCTTATAAAGAACATACACATAGCATACATCACAGCAATCCCATGGAAACAGGTTTATGCAAAGACCCGTATCCAGAAGTTCATAGCAGCATTATTAAAATTGCAACACTTCACAATAACCCAAATGTCTTTTAACTGGAGAATGGAAAAACAAGCCATGTTATGTCCATACGATGGAGTACTGCTCAGCAATAAAAAGAAGAAACTACTGATATAACAACATGAATGAATCTCAAAATGCACTGTGTTCAGGGAAAGAGGCCAGACTCACAAGGCTGCGTGCTGTGTGATTCCATTTATAAGACATTCTAGAAAAGGCAAAATTACAGGGGCAGGTAACAGGTCACTGTTTGCCTGGGGATAGCGGAGAGAGTGATCACAAAGGGCGTGAGAGAACATTGTGGCGTGGTGGAAGTGTTCTGTATCTTGATTTTGGCAGTGTATATGTTAGAATTCATAAAACTGCACACTAAAAAGAGTGAATATTATCCTATGTCATTTACACCCCAGGAAACTGACTTGAAATTAATGCATGAACATTGCAAATAAAATTGTACAGAAAAACTCAATGTGTAAGTGAAAATCTTTGAAAATTAAAACTCACCACTCAGATCCATACTGTGAATACTTTGGTCTCCTATGCCTCATGTTCCGTAGCCAAATACCGCTGTGTAATATTTTTCAAAAGTAGGATTACACCTACTTTTTTTTTGTAGTAGGTGATTACACCTACTACATTCTCAGTATTTGCTAACTTTTGATTTTACTCATCAATATGTTAAAAACATTTACCCTATCAACAAATTCATCTGCTACATCCTTTTAATGGCTGCAGAGCATTCTGCTATGTTTATGTATTAATTTTTACTTACTTCCTACTAATGGTCTTCACTCTCCTAAAAAGTCAATGAAAAATTGAGAACCATGAAATTTATATTCTCTCAATTCTCCTATTAACTCCTGTGGTAACACACAAAGTAATCAATTATCATAGACTCACATGAATCATAATTCTTATGGAACATATATTATTAATGATTCAAAGGATATAAACAAAAATTATACACAGGTGTAGCTTTCCTTTCATGAGGGCCTCAAAACCATTAACACACCTTGCTCCCTGTCCCATTTCCTGCCCTGGAATGCTTTTTTGGGAATTACAGATGAAGGTTAAAAATGTGTGTCAGTATTGTCCCAATCAGGCCCAGATGTAGCATTCCTTTTTTGAGAGGCCTGAAGTGATGAAACAAAGCTTCGTAATTATGCACTGGGAAGCATTTTGGCTTCAGAGGGACAGAAGGACATCAACAGTGTGTGGCGTGCCTGTCGCCTCAGAGGAAGCTATTTGGTTCGGGAACTCTTAGATTTTGTATTTGATTAGTCATTCGTGTAAGGATAAAGAGATCGCATGACCGACTTTATGGCCCCAGCAAACCATATTCCATATATACGTAAATTCCAAGTTTAATTGCAGTTGCCAATTTGGCCAAACTAGATATACTCAGTTAAAAGCCTATTTTTAAGTTAGAATTTCTTGATTATCTTCATGCCAGCAGATACTGTCAGCATGTTTATATGGTGGTCTGACTGATGTCACCTTTCCTTAGACATCTCCAGGGAGAGAGGGGATGACTTACAGAGCCGATATTCATTATTTTCTTCCCATTTCTGTAGGAGAAATTTTCAGAATGAAATGTATTTTAAATTTGATGTTTACTGAACACTTCCCTTCCGAGAAGTATATAACAGCATCCACATTTCCCACATCCTCTTGAACAATGGCTAGCCATCCTCCCTCAGATAAAGGTGGTCCGCCTTACTCTACTTGCCTGCCCCCAGAAAATTAAATCCTTTATGGAACACGATAAAATCATCCAGAACCTTCACAATTTTTCATATATAATATCTGACATTCAGAAATTATCAGGTTTGCTAGAAATCAGGACCAAAGGGAACAAAAACAGACCCGGGATGAAGTACATACCAGAGTTATCTGACAGACTTTAAAATAATATTGATTAAACCATTCAAGAAAACAGATGGAAAGTTTCACCGGAGAATTTGGACTCATAGAAACCCTGGGACCAAAAAATACAATAACTAAAATTAATGGATGTTATCTAGACTTATTGTGGTGATCATTTTGCAATATATACAAATATCAAATCATCACGTCGTACGCTTGAAACTAATATTATATGTCAGTTATACCTCAGCTAAAGTGGTTCCCCATCACGCAAAGCATTTCTTCATCTGGAGCCCAAGGACCATCTAAATCTCCATGTATGGGGTTGAGAGAGTCAGAGAGTTTTCTGAAATGATCTGTAGAATTGTTTGACTATGTGTATTTGGGGATGGAGAGGATATATAACTTTCATCAGCTGCCAGAAAGGGGTCTTTGACTCCAAACTCCCCGAACGATTAAGAGTCACTGAAAGTCCTTGCTCTCTTAGCATGGCCTCTGCCACCCTCATGATCTAGCCCTTTCCTACCTCTGGTCATCTTCCAAAAATAAAATTAAAAGCAAAAGCAAACAAAAAGCCACCCTCCTTTTTTATCTGCTGTATTACTGGAGAGAAGCCAAGTGCTGTAAATCAACCCCCACATCTCAGGGGTTTAACACAACAGAACTTGATTTGTGGCTCATTGTCCAGTGGGGAGCTCCCGGTTAATGGCAGCTTCCACATGATCAGTCAGGGACCCAGGCTCCGTCCACCCTGTGGCTCTGGCCTCCTCAGTGTCCTTCCCATTCCATTGGCAAAAAGGGAAAGGGCAAGAGGATCAAATATTGGAAGTTTCCTTGGGCCAGGCTTGCAAATTGTGCCCAAGCCCTCCCTCCACGTTCCATGGGCCTGAACCCAGTCACGTGGCCACACCTAACAGTAAGGGGAGCTTGGCACTGGAGTCCAGCCCCAAAGGAAGAAGTGGGTTTGAAGAGCAGCCAGCCAATCTCTGCCACACTTGGCTAAAAAAAAAGAAAAAAAGAAAGAATTAAATAGGTGCACTTAATGCATTAAGTACAGTTTACACTCTCTCGTCTCTGTGACTCACATTTCTAGGGAGTTAATAACTTAGTACTTGAGCTTCTTCTCCAAGCTAGACAGCATGCCTTAAATGCAGCACAAATGGGCAACCCGAGTATTGAATTTGGGGTGGAGACTTTTGAAAGCCGAGATTTAAGACTTCAGGTAACTTAAAGCGTCTCCTCAGGCTGTAGAACTGATTTGGCTATGATTACTTTTGAGTTTGTGCTGTCAAATCTTCAAACACTCAAAAAGAGTAGTAAAACGGACTTCCCCGTTCCCATCAGATTCCACAACAATAAAGATTTTGCCACATTTGCTTAATTTATCCCTTAATTTTTAAAATTTTATTTATTTTTGCTGAGGTACTTTAAGTTCCTTTTCCAGCTCCCTCCTCTCTGAAATCCTTCTCCCACTCTTTAGCATGGGGTAGGTTGTTGCCTCTTTGCTGACATTCATTCAGTGCAGGGGACCGGGATGGTCAACATGTCTCCGCGCAAAGGACACCATCTGTTCTCTGCAAGACAAAAGCCAATACGTCAAGAGACAACATGATAGTAGAGAAAGGACTTTTATTATGTGAAGAGCCAGCTAATCTTAAGATGGTGGACTCATGTCCTAAAGAACCATCTTAAAGAAAATGCAAAATCTTGAAGCAATTATACAGGGCTAGTGGGCTATAGGGGAGGGGGTCCAGAATGTTGACCATATGGTACTGCCGACTGGGGTTGCCACACCTTCTGGCGCTATACATTGAGGGGACGCCACATCAGACCCTTCAGCTGTCACTGATGACGTATGCCACTATAGAATCTCTCTCTGGGGGTTGTTGGAGGAGAGGGTCCAGAAGGTTGTGCATCTAGTGCCATAGACTGGGGGTTACTACATTTCCAGGGAACTCAACAGAACACAGTTACCGTCTTATCACAGCTGGGAGGTATAAAGCTAAGCAGGGGTCATAAGTCATAATGCTTGCAGTTTTCTTTATGTTTCAGTTATTTATTACCTAGGCTACATGCAAGCCAGAGCACGTCCAGCTGGGTTAACTACTTAGAGGTTATCCATAGTTACAATATGGCTGCCTTTCTACAAAAATGGCTTCCCTTATGTCAAGCTCATGTTGAGCTGGTATCAAACAGGGATCCACTTCACAGTCTCCAAAGCTCCTGGAAGGGAGGGAGGAGGGGGCCTCTCATGAGTGCAAGGCAGGAATGGGCAACAGGGCTCTGCCCACAGTCTCCTGGATGGCAGGGCTGAATGACGAGGGGAAGGAATGTGGCTTTTTTGTGGTATTACCTGAAAGAGGATGTATTTAGTCAAAATGGTCCTGCCCTGAAAGGCACACAAACACCCACACCAAGGAACTCACCTTCAGATTATTCCTCAAGTCCCAATGTCCCTAGTCAGTCTGCCATCTTCTTCCCTCCATTCAGACTTTTATTAGTTTTCCTATTTGTGTGTGTGTGTGTGTGTACGCACGTGCGTGTGTAGGGGTTTTATTTGTAAATAGCAGGAGGAATAGGGTAGACTGTGCTTAGTCCATCTTGTTCGGAATTGGAAATCCACCACTATCCTTTTTAAACTTCTTGAGATGGATGTGTCCCTTACTGGTTTTCAGCATTTATTTTTCCAATACGTGTATTTAATGATTTTTATTTCCCTTGAAGTATGCCTTTGGTCGCATCTCATAAATGTTGAAATGTGTTATTTTTATTACCATTCAGTATAAAATATATTCCAGATTCCACTGAGCCCATCCGTTGAGCTCTCATGGATCAAGAATCCATGGTTAAGATTGATTTTCTTAATTTACAGATGTACTACAATTATCTAGTAGGGATTTCATTACTGATTTCTAGCTTAATTGCATTTTGGTCAGAGAATATACTTTCTATTATTAAAATGTTTTGAACTTTGCTGTTATTGCTTTATGGTTCAGCGTATGATCAAATTTTGTAAACATTCCCTGTGTCCTCAGATGTGTATTCTACATATAATTATTAGATCAGATTTCCTGATAGGGTCAAATCTTCCTTATATTTATTGTTTTTTTACTGTTTTTCTGCATGTGTGTATCCTATTAGGTAATCAGGGAGTATTTCTCCTTGTAGTTCTGCCAATTTTTAGAAAATATATTTGAAGATATATATTACATGCGTATGTGTATATATATATTTGCTTTATGTTCTTGGAGAACTTAATCTTTTTATCATTATGCTGTATCCCTCAGTAGTCCTAGCATAGTGTTTTTGCCTTCCTTGCCCATTATTTATGTAATTTTTAATGTAGTAATAATTTGTAGCCAGGGATGATAATGTCTTTCCTCCACAGAAAGTTATATTTGCTTCTGCCAGTTGGCTGCAAGGCCAGCAGCAATCCAGGATCGCCTTCATACACTCTCGGGGACAGAGATGACTTGGAGCCAGGCTGAATGTCTACTTTGCTTTCCACTCTTGGTCTCAGTGTGCGTTTCTTTGGAGACCTCCACATAGAACAGCAGTTGAGGAAAAAGTCAAGACAGGTCCAGGAAGCTGTCAGACAAATCCTGTATATAGGAATCCTACTACTGATACTGTTTCTTCCAGCAGGTCAAGGGGATGACTAAAAGAGGGAAAGAGGCTGGTTCTAGATTACAGCAGACTCACAAGAGTTATGCAGTAATCACGCAACGAATGGACATGTTTTGCTATTGATTCAAACAAACCAAGTCTAAAAGACTTTTGAGAGAATTTGGAACTTCAAATAAGGATGGAGTAAATTAATATTAAGAAAGTATTGTTCATTTTGTTCAGTATGATAATGGTATTGTGGTGGTGCAAATAAATGTCCTTATGCTTTTGAGAAATAGAGGAAAATATTTTGGGGAAAAGTGACAAGATGTCATGGATTTGTATTTAATTTATTTCAGTAATAAAAAAAGGAAGAAAATAAAGTTGGATGAAATAAGTGGGGCGACATGGCAATAATTGTTGAATCTGGAAGATGAGTTTATGGACATCTAACTCTTTTCTCCAGTGTGTGTGTTTTTAAAGCTTTCGTAATAGAATATTTCATTCTTGCTCAAGAGAAAAGTAGACAGGACAACTTTCTTATTCTGGGGGAGGGTTTTTTTTGTTTGCATTTTGTTTGTGGTAGTGGTTATTCTACAATTTTTTGGACTTGAGCCCATATCTCACAGAATAAATTATGGCCTCTCTGATTTCAACTGGCTTATGGAAAAAGGCACGTGATTGATTTATTAGATTTGATATCAAGAGCAGATTGGAAGTAGGTACTGTGACAGCTGAAGATGAACTCATAGAAGAAACATTTCCAAGATTTTATATAGGATTTACCCCCTTCAACATAGCAATATTTTCTCCACTTCCCTGCCAGTGCAGCTTTTATTCACTGAGAGACCACTTTTTTTTAAGTGAGCAATTACAACCAAGGAAATGCAGGAAGCTTTTGCTGCTTCTGCATTATGATCTGATCAGCACTTGCCTTTCTGTGATTTCTTGGTACCTTGGAATCAACAGCTCATGCCAGCTGACACTGTTCTAGATGCATCCAGGTACACATGGAACAAAGGAGGCAGTCCAGTCAAGGTAAGACTGACGTCTTGTGGTCCTTAAATTTCTTGTCCCATGCAGTTCAGGCCAATCCTCTTTCAAGATCTCCATTTCTAACCCACACATCACTTCCACTCTATGATGGTTTTTATTTTCTTTCCGTATTCCAAGCTTCATTTTTCTCTCCTTTATGAGATATTTTCTTGACAATTGCTTATTAGTATAGTTACATGTGTAAGAAAAAAAAAGTGAGAAAAAAATGTAAAAGATGACGTGAGTGGAGCCATATTAAAATAGAGCCAGAGCAGCCATTTCAGAGGAATTGCCTTGCACGTCTTGATTTCTTTATTCTCCAAACTGGACCAAACCACCAGCATTCCAAGAAGTCAGTAAGGACAAGAATATCCTGTCTGTAAGGACTGATGAAACTGGACTTTGCTGATGACTGAATCACTAACCCATCAGTGGGGTACAAGCCTAGACTTTTGCCTGATGACGGAATCTCAAGCCAATCTACGAAGGGCAAACCTAGCCTCACCTCAACCCGCACCGATGAACTCTTCTGTAACACAGCTCACCTCATCCTCCCTTTTCCTCACAGAAACCCTGGGCCCCTCTTCTGTAATTCAGACACTATTTGGGTTTCTACCTGACTCTGTGCTCCTGGAATTGCAATTCTTTGACCACAAATAAGCGCTTTGCCTCTTAAACAAGTTTGTTTTTGTAGGTTAACCAGAAAAAAAGGAGGAAGACTGGGCTTGACCAGCGGCACAGAATTCATCCAAACTCAACCCAATTACTCAAAACACCAAAGGTCTGCCTGGCGGGAAGCATGCAGCACATCCTGGAAGCTAGTCTAGAAGACCCACGTAGTGGAAGAAGTTTCTGGGCCAGGCAAGCTGTCAGTGGTGCTCAGTCCACCAGAAGTCTGGTTTTTTTGGAGCATTTTGGCTCCACAACACTGTCTATGGAATATTTTCCCCTCCAGGACTCTGGGAAATTTGATCCAGGAACTTAGTGTAGCAATCCATGTTTCCTAGGGCTTTGTAGCAAGGGTAGCCGAGGGCTTCCTGCGGGGGCAAGCACTTTTGCCCCAAGAGGGCAGGGCATTCTGGGAAGTGTAGTCCAGGAACTCCCGCAGTCTCAGGCACTTCCGTTCCCACAGGGCCGTGCTGAGGAATTCTGGGAAACCTTGATCCAGAGCTCCTGGGCGTAGCCGGCACTTCCGGCCCAGGTGGGAGAGGTTGTGACGTTCTTTTCCCTCGCGGTGGTTGTCGCTTGTTCATCCCGCAACCCATCCAAACTTCCTCCACGTGCTCTGGAAGCAGCAACAACCCAGTTGTCGGGTTGGGGGGGGGGGGGCGGGGGGTGGCAAACGGATGTTTGAGGTGTAGGGACGGCAGTTCTAGGTCACTGAGGCGCGGTCGTCTCGCGTTTGAGAGAGTCTCGCGTTCCCGGCTTGGGGGCGGCCCGGGTTGAGTCTCTCCGGCGCTGGGCTCCTCAGCTCATCTCCCCGCCCATCCTCCACGTCCTGACACTACAACATTGGGCGAGTCGCTTAACGTCCCTGTGCCTCTGTTTGCCCATCTGTGAAAGAGGCGATAGCAGTGTCTTCATAACGGCGTCGCAGTGTGCAAGGTGGCTCGTTAGCAGTGATGGTGCTTCACAGCATCCTTTCCTCCCCAGCCTGACTCAAGAAAGACTGCAGGAAGGAGGAGGGAGGCGGCGCCCCGTGGCTCCTGCGGGAAGGAGGAGGGGGGCGGCGCCCCGTGGCTCCTGCGGGAAGGAGGAGGGGGGCGGTGCCCCGTGGCTCCTGGCAGCAGGGCCCTCAAGAGAGGGAATAGCTGCCTCTGCAAAGATATTCAGATAAATCGGAGGACACGTGGGATGTGTACTTGGTCGTGAGCAATGTCAGTAATTAAGCCTTAGTAGTTAAATTCCAGTCTAAAGGCTTTATACGGACTACGCTTAGAGTGGCCCTGTGAAACTTGTATTTGCTTTTTAGGAATTAATACTTAAGAACAATTTTATTAACCTATTTTGTAAATAAACCTATAACAAGATAATATAGGTATGAGCTTTCATGAGAAAACTATATTTCCAAAAACAAATTTAATGAGAAGGGCGGCAATGTTTTACATTTTTGCAAATCTCTTTGATTCCTGACTTTTTATAAGAAAAATAGCTAAATTTTCCTATCTTCTTCTGCATTCTGTCTGTGGTGATGTATTGTTTTGGTTGAAGAAATGAAGAAAATCCAGCCTCCCACAGTTATAGGTGGAAAAGAAAGGATTACTTTAATAGACTTTGCAGATAATATTCTCCTTTGATCCTGCACAAAAGTTCGACAAGTGATAGTTGCTTAACGTTATTGCAGTGAAACCATATCGGAGTACTTTTTGCGCTGTTACTTTAAAACCCTATGGTCTACCTTATATTTTGAGTCTTTTACCCATTCATGGTTTTGTGAAATTATGCATTGCTCATTTGGAAAATATTAAAGGACTGAGTTTTGCAGATCTTTCAAATATTGACGCGTTTGATTTAGTTTTAAAAATCGCTTTTGTCAATATCACCACCCATCTCATCAAAAAAAGTTCTGTCTCTAAAGTCTTTAAGTCTTTAACTACTGGGAAACTGTCCAGCTCTCACTTCCTACTACTATAGGAATTCTCCAAAATTCCATTACTTGTTTGAAAGCATAAATTTTGTCATTGGCAACAGATGCTGTCAGTAATTTACTTGGACGTAACTGGCTTGTTTTGCTCATTTCCAAAAGTTCTGCCAAATACATAGGTCTGAGCAACCACTGTTTCTCAGTCTTTTGAGAAAGAGACGTTCTATGGGGGAAAATGCCTAGTTCACCTCATAACTCAACAAATGACACAACTACATTCCTTTGGACAACCTTTGTATGTGGCCATGCTGACTGCTTAGTTGACAAGGAAGCATAAGTTTTACCACAGAATGTTGTGAGGACATAGACTCAAGAGTTGAGATGCAATAAAATTAATAATTTTTACTGCTTCTTCAAGTGCATTCTTAAGTGGAACTCTAACTTTTTAAAATTTGTTTTTACTGTAAGTGCATGGCAATAAATACAGTAGGGGCCGGCCTGGTGGCATACTGGTTAAGTTTGCACACTCCACTTTGGCGGCCCAGGGTTTGACAGTTCGGATCCTGGGTGCCTACCTAAGCACCGCTTATCAAGCCATGCTGTGGCAGGTGTCCCACATATAAAGTAGAGGAAGACGGGCATGGATGTTAGCTCAGGGCCAGTCTTCCTCAGCAAAAAGAGGAGGATTGGCAGCAGTTAGCTCAGGGCCAATCTTTCTCAAAAACAAAACAAAACAAAGCAGAACTCAGATAAGATGCTTTCCAAGTACATTTGGGGCTGGCCCAGTGGCGTAGTGGTTAAGTTTGCACACTCCGGTTCAATGGCCCCGGGGTTTGCAGGTTCAGACCCCAGGCACAGACCTAGCAGCACTCATCAAGCCATACTGAGGTGGTGTCCCACATAAAGTAGAGGAGGACTGGCACAGATGTTAGCTCAGGGACAATCTTCCCCCCACACACACACAAAGAGAAGCAGGCTCTAAACAACTAGAAATGTGTTTACTTGGGCTACATACAAACAATTGGATGTGTAAAGATTTGAGTTTGGCACCAGCGATAGTCCCAGCCTGCTATAAAGAAGTAACCACACAGGGCTAATACACAGGGGCCATCATTGGCTAATTTATAAAACAGTTCTCAAGGTGGGTTCTGATTTGGGACTCTTTGTAGTATTTCATTGCTTATATACAATATGAGTGGAACTATCATTTGTGATTTTTGTGACAGTCCAGCCTGACTCAAAATTATTTTTGTTAACATTTCAGTAACAGTATGCTACATAACACTTGAATCTTTTGACCCCACTGCAGTGTTAAAGTCGAATTTTACTGTAATACTTAGAAAGTGTCAAAAGTAGTTGTTCATGACAAAAATTTTCCTAGTAAACCCTGATTGATCATTGCTTTTTAAATTCTCTCTATTTTCATCAGGGCGTTGATATGATTGCAGAATGCTGTAGCATTTCTTCTATTAACATTTCTTAGGTAGGGCTACGTTGAATTAATTTTTTCAAGTTCCCTATCCAATGTTCTCCCAATCCTCGAGGGAATTTTTAAAAAAAATTTTTGGCATTTGGTCATTTAATTTTCAAATGTATTCATTATTTGGGGCAGGGCTGACATTTTTACACATATATAGGGGAAATGGGCAAACAAGGGGAGTTTCAGAATGTCGACCATCCGGTGTGACAGACTTCAAGGCATCACATTATCTCTTTCTTCTGTCATTCGTGATAGGTACCAATGTAGGAATTTTCTTCCTGGAGGTCATCACGTCCCTGGGGATCTCAAAGAATAAAGTTATCGTCTTATTGCAGCTGGGAAATATATGCAAGCAAGAGTCGTAAAACTAGCAGAGCAAAAGCGAGAGGTGCTTGATCATTTAGGCTACATGTGGGCTAGAACATATTCACAGAGACTAGCGAGTCAGGGTCATATATATTTACAATGTTTCCCTAAGATGTTTCCTTTCCCTAAGATGGCTTCCCTCATGCTAACTTAAGATCCAACTGTTACAAAGTGAGGTCTCATAATGGTGATGAACAGATGTGTTCTTAATTTTAATAGGGTCTAACATATCAGGCTTTCCTTTTATGATCAGTAGATTTTATGTACTTACTAAGAAAACTTTTCCTGCCCTGAGATCATAAAGGCATTCCCGCGTACTATTTGGTGGTGCAAAGACTCCTGACACTAACTACCCAGAGTTAGGTCAAACTTCACAGTTTAAGGGCACACTCTTCACAAGACTCCACTTCAAGCTACAAGTTCAGGGGCTCCGATGCCACCCTCACTTCTGACCATCTGACCACTTCTGACCACTAACCCCTGAGGTTCAATAATTCACTAGAACAACTCACAGAACTCAGAAAAGCACTGTATTTATAAATTACAGTTTTATTATAGCAAAAGGATATAAATCAGAACCAGCCAAAGGGAGAGGCACATAGGTCGAGGTCTGGGAGGGTTCCAGATGCAGAGCTTTCATTTTCCTCTCACGATGGAGTCAAGACACATTACCCTCCCAGCACCCAGAAGTGTGACGATACACAGAGTATTGCCAACTAGGGGAAGGTCATCCAAGCTTCACTGTCCATGGACTTCATTGGGGCTTTATTATCTAGGCATGATTGATTGAATCATTGACCATATGACTCAGTCACCAGCCTTCCTCCCCTCCACAGACTGCTATTACCTGGCTCAAAGTCCCAACCTTCAAATCACCTGCTTGGTCTGTCTGGTATGATCAGATCCTGAGTCATCTCATTATCATAAACTCTCTAGGGACCCACCATAAGTCACCTCTGTAGCATAAACTATCAGATGTAGCCTGAGGGGCTCACCATGAACAACCAAGACGCTTCTTTCACTCAGGAGATCCTAAGAGTTTAGAGGGTACGTCCCAGCAACTGGGGACAAAGGCCAGCCAAATTATTTATTATACAGGTGCATACAAATTTAGAATTGTTGTATGTTCTTGATGAGCTTAACATTTTATCATTATGAAGGGCATCTCTAGCCATGCTTTCTTTGAAAACAGCTTTATTGGCATATAAGTCACACACTACAAAATTCACCCTGTGAAACTGTACGATTCAATGGGTTTTAGTATAGTCACAGAGTTGTGCAACCATCACCATTATCTAATTTCAGAACAGTTTCATCACCCGAAAATGAAATGCTATACCCATTCACAGTGACTCCCTCTACCTTCCCCAAAGCCCCTGGCAACCACTAATCTACTTCCATCGCTAGAGATTTGCCTATTCTGGACATTTCATGTAAATGCAATCACACAGTAGCTGGCCTTTTGGCTTTTCTGTAGCTTTTGCTTAGCGTAATGTTTTCAAGTCTTGTCCATGTATCAGTACTTCATTCTTTTTTTAATTTTTCTCCCCAAAGCCCCAGTACATAGTTGTATATCATAGTTGTAAGTCATTCTAGTTCTTCTATGTGGGACGCCACCATAGCACGTCTTGATGAGTGGTGTGTAGGTCCACACCCAGGATCCAAACCAGCGAACTCCGGGCCACTGAAGCAGAGCACGCAAACTTAACCACTCGGCCACGGGGCCAGCCCCTTCATTCTTTTATTTTATGACCAAATTATATTCTATTGTATGGATACACCACATTTTGTTTACCCACTCATCAGTTGGTGGACATTTGGAGAGTTTCCACTTTTTGGCTATTATGAATAATGGGCTATCAACATCCATGTGCAACTTTCTGTATGGTCTAGCAATGCTTTTTTTAAAAATAGCTTTTTACTGGGGCTGGCCCCGTGGCCGAGTGGTTAAGTTCGTGCGCTCCGCTGCAGGCAGCCCAGTGTTTCGTTGGTTCGAATCCTAGGTGCGGACATGGCACTGCTCATCAGACCATGCTGAGGCAGTGTCCCACATGCCACAACTAGAAGGACCCACAACGAAGAATATACAACTATGTACCGGGGGGCTTTGGGGAGAAAAAGGAAAAAAATAAAATCTTTAAAAAAAATAGCTTTTTAAAAATATGTTTTGTCTGATAATATTATATTTGAAAATTTGTCAAAATGATTTCAGGCTTATGGTAATATTATCTTTTTTCCAAAGAGGGCTTTCTTTTGACTCTGTCTGATGCCTGAGAGCATTAGCAATTAGGGACTACTTTTATACAACTTCAAAGATACAGCTCATTTGGGGCCGTGCTTCAGACCCTGTGAGGGCAGATCTGTATCCTTGTCACCTTTACCTCCAGGGTGAAGAGGCAGCTGGCGTCCAACACAAATGTAGGAGTTCTACCAGTTTCCCACTCTTGGCAGGCCCTTGACTCCAACTTTCATAACCCTAGCCCCATGACAGTGTCAAAGACAAGTGTCTTACTTCTCAGACTTACAGTTTCCAGAACTGGCCAGTGCCCCTCAGGGCAAAAGTGGCTTCAAGTAACTAAGCTCTCTTCTTTAGATGTCCCTATTCTTCTGAATTTTGGACTGCTAATTCATTCTCCACACGTTGTTTTCTTGCCGATAGACTTCATGTGTGTGTATGCATGTATATGTCGTGTGTGTCTAGTTAATGAGAATTACCTATTTTGCCATTACGCAAAGCCTCCATCCTATTTTTTATTTTGGCAGTCATTTTTATCTGAAAACTATCTTTTCTGTTATCAGATAATCCTGTTTAATATATGAAACTACAAAACAATTACTACCAAGAGTTTTTACTGTGGGGCAGAATCCTTTCATCTTATTCCTTAAGATGGTTTTTTTCTTGAAAACCACTATTTTTCACATATTTACTGAGTTTTTTTTCCTATCCAGAGGTGCTTTGCCCAGGATTTGAACTGACTTCAGTTTGTCTTTATTCGGATATTTCCAGCGGCACCTATGGAGTGGTCTTTTTGTCAAGGGTTGAACTTAAATCTAATCAGGACTTCAGATTTGAATTTCACTTTATAGGAAACACATAGGATAGAGGAAGAAATTGTTTAATGACCCAAAAAATAAACAATGGGAGAAATCCAGAATGTGAGACATTGAGACAACCAACCTGATTCCTCAACAGGTGAAAGATGTAAAAAATGAAATGGGGGGCTGGCCCCGTTGCTGAGTGGTTAAGTTCGTGCGCTCCGCTGCAGGCGGCCCAGTGTTTCCTTGGTTCGAATCCTGGGTGCGGACATGGCACTGCTCATTGGACCACGCTGAGGCGGCGTCCCACATGCCACAGCTGGAAGGACCCACAACTGAGAATATACAACTATGTACCGGGGGGCTTTGGGGAGAAAAAAGGAAAAAATAAAATCTTTTAAAAAAAATGAAATGGAAGGATAGTATTCAAGTATAAATGCATCAGAGTAGGTAAACAAATAAAATGAATGGACTCTGTGGACATTGATTTGAACAATCCAGTTCTGAGAGATTTTTGAGGAAAATTTGAATAGGCATTGGATATTAGAAAATATTAAGGAATCATTGATAATTATTTAGTGTGATAACGGTATTGTGCTTTCGAAAGAAAACACTTTTATTTTAAGAATATTTAGCAAGGTATTTGGGGTGAAAAGACATGATGTCAGAGATTTGTTTGAAAATTCTATTGTAACTGAAAGACGAAAAATAATGATAGATGAATTAAATGATTCAAACTGTTAATTAAATTTGGGATGGAAGTATATGGGGTCCATTTTACTATTCTCTCTACTTTTGTCTATGTTTGAAAACTTTCATAATAAAAAGCTACAAAATATATTCCCAGCTTGGGAGAAAAATCATGCCTTCCTGGTTTCAGTTGGCTTACTCAATCACAAGACAATTTATGTCAGGAGCAGAATAGAAGTATGTAATGAAATGTCTGAAGGCAAAACCCGAAGTAGAAAACAGTTTAGGATTTCATATATGCACGCATCACAACATTTTCTTAAATTCCCAGCGATGGAACTGCTTTCGTTTGCTATAACAACCAATGTGTTTATTTTTAATGAAGCTTATAGCCTAATCAATGTTTGTATCGCCTTTTTGTAAATTCTTAGCATATTGGAATGAATAGCTCAATCCATAAAACACTTATCAAGAGTGTTAAGGCGCCTTGTGGAATAAAGGAGGCAAACGCTTTATTCCTTCCCCTCCTCTCCCCCCAGGACACAAAGCTTGGACAACCTAGACAATGAAGATTGGAACTTCCTACTTACCTACCTCTCCTCCCACAATTTACTGTCTACATTAACATAACTATTCGGTCGTCATTAGCATGACTTTCCTGTTCCAGGAGATTCCTGCACAAGCAAACTGCTTGATTGTTCATTACAGGAACTTTCACAAATACCCATCAACTCTTCCAGAGAAAGCACCAACCGTTTGCTCCCACAGATTCCTCACCTACAAAATTCCTTGCTGCTCCCACCAATCCTGGACTGTCGCATCATGATCCTTAGCAATCCTAATAAAGTCTCTTGCATTGAAAGACCCGGTTTAAGCCAAATTTCCAATTCCTATTGAATCTCAACCTTGCCCTTCCCGGCTCCGACACTTTGCTCGTCAAGGTGCCAAGGTCTGGTGTTCTCCCCCACCCCGAGAAGCAATAACTCAGTCTTTCTCTTATTAACAGGTTTTATTGGTGATATCTGGGGAGCCAGCATTCGAAACAAGTTTGAGGTCCAGTGTTCCTTAAGGTCGCGTTAGCAAGCTCAGCCTAAATGACTTTCATGTTTCCCATTTTTAGCCTCCCGTAAAAAACTTGGTTTTTAACTCATTTTTATACTGCAACCTTCGCTTTCCTCTAAGATGGCCACCTTTTTTCACATTCGCGATTATTTTTCTCATGAGTTTTAACAAATTAGTAAAACAAAAAGGAACTGACACTCTCCGCGCCTGAGAAGTCAGTCCACCAAACGCGCTTCAGCCAAAACAAAAGCCTGCGGGTGGGAAGCGAGATCCCGCGAGCTTCATTCTGGGAAATGTAGTCCAAGAGGTGTGTGAAATTGGAGGCGCTTCCGCTTGGGGATTCTGGGAAGTGTAGTCCGGGACCTGTGTCCAGAAGGAGGCAGTTCCGCTCCGGGAAGGCGAGGTCGGGCCGAGCCTGCTCCGAGTGAGGTGAGTGAGCCGTGCGTCCCGGCCATCCCTCGGGCTCCCGGTCGCGGCGTGGGGCCGGCGGGGACCCGGTCCCGGCTCCTGGGCACGGGAAGCGGCGGCCCGCGGCGGAGGGCGGGCTGGAGGCGGCGGGGGCGCGCTGGGGTCGTGCTTCGAGTTGGCGGGTCCCCAGCGCTCCGCTCCCCCAGCCCTCGCCCCGGACCTCCCGGCCGGCTCTGCCTGTTTCTCCGGGGAGATGGAGGGCAAGTTACTTAATCTGGCCTCGCCTCCGTTTTCTCATAGCTAAAAAGGATGATCCCTTCCCACTGGTGTTCTTGGGAGCATTAAATGAGATTACTTAGAGAAAGCTTAGAAACAGTGCCTGGAAAAATGCTGGCTGGTACCATCAATTCTATTCTGATGCTCGGAGCGGCGCCCTGTTGTTTGGCTGCTCCTGCGAGCCTGGGCTGCGATCGGAGCTCCAGCTGCAGTGCCACTGTCCTGAAGGGGAGCAGAATTTGTCAACCCGAAATAGGCCACTTTGGCATGAGGATTATTTTGAGCTGAAGGCATCCCAAACCCAGCAGGTTCCGGAAAAACTCTTTTCCTCCCCACCTTGAAACTCCGTAAATTTACATCCGAAAGGGGGCCGGTACCAGGAAGAAAGCTATTAACCCTTTTAACCTAAGAAACTTCTCTGCATAACAGGGCAACCTTTGTTTTCGAAACATCTCCTCTGCCGCCCTGTGCTTTCCTCACCTTTTGCATCCTCAGACCCCCCACCCATTTCCGTGGTTGGTGATGTTATATAAACCTCAATTACCTGGCCACCCTTTTGAGTCCTCAAATCTTTCTGAGGCTTCTGCTTTTCTCCTGGTAGTCTGCTTTATAGCAATTTAATTATCAGACTAACCAAAGAACCTACAAGGGAGGAAAGGAGCACTTTTTCCACCCCTATAGTCCTTTCGCTGATCGCTGCCTGACGTGGCGCTACTCCTGGATTCCTGCGCTTCTAGGCTCTCGGTTAGAAGGGAGCGTTGTCTGCAGCAGGACTCTGGGATGTCCTCCTTGGTTTATCCGCATCAGGACCAATGCTGATCGCAGCTTTGCAGAGCGACTGATGTGGAGCGAGGCGTTAAGAAGCGTTCAGTGTTGTGTCATAACCCCGCGCTGTTGATCTAAATTCAACACGATTTCTTGAGGTGGTTTTTATTAGTCATTGATTACCGCCACGCCTATGGGAAAAGAAGCTTCGTTGAGGTTTTTGCAGTTTGATAATATGTGCGAGTAATTACGTCTGTTGGCGAGGAATCCGTGGTAATTTAACTTTCATTACCGACGGAGCCAATTATCTGTGAGATAACCTGTCAGAACTAGACTTGTCTGAGAATCACCGTAACTCTTGGCACAGCAGTCATCTTTGAAGTCTAGGTTTCTTAGAAGACTCATTTTCGGGAAAGCACCTTCCCAAGGGCTGTTTTATGAAGCGTGAGAGCCCAAGCTTGTCTGAAGCTGCAGGAACCAGGGAATACCAGCATTATCCGCATCTCCCTAGACAGGTGCCTGTGTTGAGGACAGAGAGATGAACTTGCCCAGGGTTTACACAGCTAGTAAGTAATAAGTAGAAATGCCGGAATTTGAGCGCAGGCATTTTGGCCTTGTGACGTTAGACTGCCTGTTTGTGTAGCTCATTCTTCTGACACCCAGGCTCCGAAGTCCCCCAGGAGCTCCCTGGGGCTAGGGCTGTTGTGTGGATTGTTCTTGAACAAAGGCAGCTGGCAGAGGGTGCCCAGGGGAAGCTGGAACTGGCCCCTCAGCCAGGTTGCCACTGCGTCTGCCTAGAGAAAGGCCATCCCTTTCTGTTCCCCTGGAGTGCCATGTGGACCAGCAGCATCCCGAGCGTCTCTCTCATGATGCCTTTCCCTTCCCCAGTTTTGCCTTCCCAGATCTCTGCCTTTCCCCAGAAGGAAGAGGAGAAAAATGACCAAGTTCCAGGTGAGTTGGGTTTGCCTTTCTGTTTCTTAAAAGGACATCTCATTTCCCAAAGATTGGACATACTGTTTTCTTGCTTGGTCACATAAAAGGGAACCAAAGTCACTTGAGGAATTGCTATAAGCTAGGCTCTTGCTTTTTGCTTATTTGCAAATAATTATGTGAAAATTAAAATTTAATACCTTTTTTTTTTTTTTTGGTGAGGAAGATTCACCCTGAGCTAATAGCCGTTGCCACTCTTCCTTTTTTTTCCTTTTTTTTTTTTTTTTTTGCTTAAGTAAGATTAACTCAGCTAATGTTGCCGCTCCAAATTGGGGGTCTTTGCCTGATTTGCATAAACAAGCCAATTAAGTACACATTAGCTTTTGAGGGGAGAAAGCAGCTTTTATTCTGTGAGATTGATCTCCTGGGAGACAGGGGGCGTGTGTCCTCAGATCTGTCTCCCTGATTCCCAATTTAGGATGAAATTTAAGAGGTTAGGGAGAACAGGTTGGCACATGGAAACGGTGGTGGGAGAGGCTTTGATTGGTGGGCTTCAGGCATTTGTGATAAGGTTCTAAACATTTATGGTGGGCTTCTAAACATTTTGCACGTGGAGGAGAAAGAATTTTAACACCGGATCTTCCTGAATGTGGGACCCCTTGCTTCTGATAAGAGTCCAGCTTTCAAGTTCCAGTCGTGTCCCAGTCCTTAGGTTCCGCGGGAAGGATGAGCTTTGGTTCTGAGGTCATTTCAGGTCAGGATTTCTTCTTTTGTGCCTGCCCTGGCTGCATGACTTTGCAGTTTTTCTGAAAGACAATCCTTAATCATTTTTGTTGATCAGAGATGGAGGTCTGTTCAGACTGGCTCTACACAGGCCCAGGGTTACAAATCCCCCCTATTTATTGTTCATTCCTCAATCTTGAGGGAATGGGGTGATGACCACTCTAGCTGCTTCCTGCTGGTAAAGGGCATGGGCCTAACGGGGACTTGAGGAATGACCAGCTTATAATTGTAACTACTCACAAGTTCCAGAGAGTTGTTCTTGGAGGGATTGATCTCCTTGGGTCTCTGGGAGTAGACTTGACGAGAGAGTTTAGATTCTCAAACCTGAACAGGAAGCATAACAAGACCATCACCAAAGGACCTGTTAGTAGGTACAGCCATGCCTCACTGGGGAGAAATTCTTATGTATAAAGAGAGACTGGGTTGAGAGGAGGGTGGCATCTCTATCTTGGCTTTGGGGACATTGTCAGTGCCTAAAGCAGATGTACAAAGCCTGCCCAACAGGCCAGTCAGGCCGTTTTGTGAAAAACTGGGTTAGGCCAAATTAACTTGAAACTAAGCAGCTCCCTCCTATGTTCTAATATATCCTATTGCTTTCCATGTATTTATCCTTTTCCCTGTTTTTGATGATCCTTCTGTGGAAGGCACTGATGATCAAAGTATCATCCATCGGCGCCAGGGTGGTCGCTGCCCACCCTGGGCCCCTCAGGTGCCTCTGCGCTAGGCCTTTGTCCCATTGGTTTGCCTAGTTATCCACGTTGGGGGGACACTGTGGACAAGCGTGGATATATACCCATTAACAGAGGAAGCTTTTCATATGTTTCTCAATTAACTTTAGATTGTTGTGCGGACATTGTGCCTGTGCTTTTTGTGATTCTTTATGATTATATTGTTTATAATTATGGAAAAGACTATTTTCAAAATAAGTTCTTAAGTTTTATCAGAAATAGTCTTTATCAGGAAGAGAAATTCGTTCGGAGTCATAAAATTGATCGACCATTTCGAGTTGTCGAGCCATCATTACGTTAGCTTGCATACTAGTCTTACAACACTGGGTAAAGAAAACAGTAATCAGTTTGAATACTATGACTAATACAAGAATTCCAAAAAGTAATAGAAATTGAAGTCCGGATCTTAAAAAGGAACCAACACCCGAGGGAAGCAACCAAATAAATCAGGACTGAGGGTGGGGTCACTCAGGGCATTCACTTGCTTTCTCATGTGCTTTAACCTGGATGGCACATTGGAGATTCATCAGGTGTATAGACACAGCAGTCAGTCTGAAGAATTGCACATGTTCGACCTTGGGAGGCTGTGAGAATATCTAAGGCCATTCTGTTTTGGTGGACAGCCTTCCTCATTAAAGACACTTAAGTAGTTAACAAGGCTGTTCCTACTTGACTATCGGGAAGGGCCTAAATTTAGTCAGAGCTTCTACATGTGTTATGACATCTTCTAGCCCCAAGGGAGGAGCAAATATGGCTGCTAAGTGGGTCGTACCAGTGGAACACTGAATGAGTCCATCTGACCTTAAGGACAGAAAGAGTAGCAACGGAGGTCAGCTCGGGACACATCCTTTCCTGCTTCCAAGGGAAGCCCAGGGCATAGCGCCCTAGCCATCCAGGTGGTAGCCAAGGCCAGAGGTTTGTTGCACAGAACCACTGAGTCCCATTAGGAGCCATCCAGTAAATGCCTGGCCATCGAGACCAGTCTGTTCCAGACCAATCACTTTCTTTAAGTACAATAGTATTTTGACATGACTCGGGATATGCATCCCGTATTTCTGGTGCAATTCAGAAAATTTTGTTTGGAATGATTTCTTTGTTCCCAACATAAGGGTACTGGTACATTTAAAGATCCATAACTAGGAGGACGCCAAACGCATCCATCCCAGATTGGGGTAAAACCTCCTGTAGTTCTTGCAGTATTACCTGTCTGCTTTAGTTTCTTTGTGAGTTCTTGGGATCATTGTATGGTCTGAGTAAGAGAGAAAGAGAAGCTACACCCTGTATCATGAATGGTGTGGGCCATTGGCCACGTTTCAGGATCATAAATCACTTTAAAGCTTTTCAATCTGTACCTTGTAGGAGAGAGACCAAGCAAGGTAACCCAGACGTACTGGAAACAGGAAGTGGGTCACATGTGCAGCAATTAGACTGACTGTTGTGTGCTGCCAAGGAGGGAATCCATTGTAAAACCTTGCGATTAGAGGCCCATTCAGATGTAGATTGGAAAAACAAACAGAATATCAGGAAAATCTTAAGTGGCATTTTGTGATTAATGAAAGGGTCTTATATTCCAGCTTATAGAACTGGCAGAGGGAGGTATTGGGGTAGGTTTAAAAGTAAGACAATCTAGAAATTAATTGTTAGAGCAATTTAAACATCACGAGGATTTGAAATGAGATAAAAGGTTAAGGATACAGGCCTGGTCCGGAGTCTTGGGACAGCTGTCTACAACAGATGCCGTCTTCTCTTCCTGGTTTGGAGATAGTTGTATTGGTCAGTCGAAGTCAGGGGTCAGAAAGGGTATTGAAACCCACTCAGCCTGGTACCTGGAGACCCAAGGGTTCCCTCAGTTTTTGTTGCTTTTTCTGGAAAGTAACTTAAGATCAGTTAGAGGTTCACAGGAATATTCTCAGGTGGAACTGCGTGCCATAGGCCGCCACGCCTGCCCAGTGTTTGCAAGATTCGGTCCTTCCGTTTGCTGCTGTCTGTGAAGGGCGTTCCCTGTTGGAGAATTAGAAAGGGGACAAGGGAGGTCCTGGCTGGAAATCGGGGCTATTTGAACTCGTGAGTGGTGTACCCAAGGCTTCACTCCCTTTTTTTTTTAAGATTTTTTAAATTTTTTCCTTTTTCTCCCCAAAGGCCCTCAGTACATAGTTGTATGTTCTTCATTGTGGTTCCTTCTAGTTGTGGCATGTGGGACACTGCCTCAGCGTGGTTTGATGAGCAGTGCCATGTCTGCACCCAGGATTCGAACCAACGAAACACTGGGCTGCCTGCAGCGGAGCGTGCGAACTTAACCACTCGGCCACAGGGTCAGTCCCGCTTCACTCCCTTTAATTTCACTGAAGAATGTGTGACCAGAAGGACATCATTCCACTTAGGTTGCAGTTGGTCCTCAAGGTGTTGACTTTTCCACGTCTTGAGGAGGGACCCACCCAATGCCCTGGGCTTACGCAGTGCAGGGGCACGTCGGGAGGGGGAACATCAATCGCCTGGAAGTGTACTTACGTATAGCATGTAAAGTAGCACCTAGAGACCGTACACGTTTTATAGCATCCAATTCTTTTACAACATGACCATCTTCAAGATTGCAATAGTACTGAGTCTTAAGGAGGGGTCTCCCATGTGACAAGACCCTATCCCATGTTAGGTTGGTTTCCTGACGTATTTTGGCAATTGTTTTCTTTAACGTCTGGTTCATCTTTTCAGTCTTTCCCGTAGATTGAGGCCTCCGTGAAGTGCATGACTTCCATTGCATTCCGAGGGCTCCAGACACCTCTTGTGTTACTTTGGCTGTGCAGGCTCCTCCGCTGTCGCTTTGAATTGAAAGACGCAGCCCAAAGCGAGGGGTCAATCCTTTTAGTGAGGCCTTTGTTACTTTGGAAGCCTCTTCTGTCTTGCACGGAAAGGCTTTGACCCATCCTAGGAGGGTCCACAAATACCAGCAAAAATCTGTAACTTCCCACAGCTCTTTGCATCGCAGTAAAGTCTATTTGCCAATCCTCCCATGGTTCTGTCCTTCAGGTTTGCCCCCTGTGGATTATAGGTGGTGGCCCACTTTGGGGATTGCTTCTGGCACATATCAAGCAATTCTGTACTACCTTCTGGATAGTCCTTTGCATTTGTGGACCAACATTAAACTTTGTAGCCACTGGTAGGTTGCGTCTTTCCCATAATAGGTTCCCAGATGCAGGTGAGTACTGATTTTTCCCGTTCGGTGCTCGGCTGTAAGCACTGGTCCCCATTCTTTATAGGTCCAGCCTGCTTTAGTCGTTTGGTACTGATCGCCACCTGAGCTTCATGAGTCTGTGTGCAAACCCCATTCGTCTGCTCACTTTAAATCCGTTTCTGATACTGAGGCTTAACCAGGGATGGATCCACACTCAGGGTGAGTGCTGGGGCTTTAGGATCTGGGTCTTTGGTTCTGGCTGCCTGTTCTGCTGCCCGATCAGCCAGATTATTTCCTTTAGCTATGTAGCTGTCAGTCTTTGGGTGGCCCCGGCAATGTACTACGGCCACTTTTTCCAGCATCAGAACAGATTCTAATAGGGCCAGTATCCCCTCTGCGTGTTTGATGTCTTTTCTTCTTAGAGTTAGCAGCACTCTCTCTTTCCATATGGCCCCATGTGCGTGCACGATGGAGGAGGCATCCTGAGCATCGTATAAATGGTTACCTTCCTCTTAGCTCCAGGGTGCACGGCTCTCAAGAGGGCTGATCTCTGCCTTCTGGGCAGACGGACCTGGAGGGAGGGCTTCTGCTTCTGGGTTTTCCTGAGGAGTCACCACTGCGTACTCAGCATCCTGGAGTCCACGGTCCATGAAGATGCTCCATCAGTGAACATTTCCGTATCCGGATTTTCCAAAGGCTGGGCAGTCAGGTCGGGGCTGCTGGAATAAACCTCTTCAATTATTTGCATGCAATCATGGACAGGTTCTCCTACGGTAGAGCGAGGCAAAGTGGCTGGATTTGCGGTGGATACCACCTTTAATTTTACATTCATGTTGTCTGGTGGTAGTGCCTGGTATTTACCTATCCTCCCCGAGGTGAGCCAGTATCCTCCCTTTTGTTCTAGAAGAGGATGTACACGGTGAGGAGTCTGCACAGTAGTGAGTCGACCCAAAGGAAACTTTTCTATCTCCTGTAACAAGGCACAGCTGGCGGCTACCGCCCTCAGGCAGACGGGCCATCCTTTAGTCACTGTATCCAACTGTTCTGAGAAGTAGGCTACAGGCCTTCTCATGTTACCCCAATTCTGGGTTAGTGCCCGAGGCTAACTCCTTGCCTTTCATGAACAAACAGGTCAGACGGCTTCCTGCTGTCTGGGAGGCCTAGCGCAGGGCGGTGAGCAGCTTCTCTTTCACGGTTTGGAAGGCTTTATGGCGTCCTCCAGTCCAGTGAAGGGGTTCACTGTCTGCACCCTTGAGAGCCTCATGGACGGCCTTGGCTGTCAGTCCAGAGTTGGGGATCCAGCTACGGCACAATCCTGCCATGCCCAGGAACCCTCGCACTTGTCTCTGGTGGTGGGCACAGCCACCCCAGCTAGTGCCTCCCTTCCATCAGGCAGTAAGTTTCTTTGTCCTTGTGATAACTCAAATCCTAGGGACTTTACAGTCGGTTGAGAAATTGGTGATTTTTCTTAGAGACTTTATATCCCCTTTCTGCCAGAAAGTGTAAGGTAAGGATCGTAGTTGGGTCTGAAGCTTCCTTAGTTTTACTGGCAATCAGTACGTCATCCATGTATTGGAGTAAGACTCCTTCACTTAACTGGAGATCCCTTACGTCCTTGGCTGAGGCTTCCCCGAAGACGGTGGGGGCATTTTGGAATCCTTGCGGGAGGACCATCCAGCAATATCGTTTTACGTTAGTCTCTGGATTGTCCCATTCAAGGCAAGCATTTGCTGGAACTCAGGACTCGGGTATGCAGTAAAAGGCATCCTTCAAGTCCAGAACTGTAAGCCAGCAGAAGTCTCCAGATAGAGTTGTAAGCAAAGTATAAGGATTTGGTACCACTGGATGTGCATCCTCTAACATTTGGTTATTGGCTCTCGAATCCTGTACACAATGGTTGTCTCCGGTCCCGGGTGTTTGCACTGGTAGGACGGGAGTGTTATATGGGGATCGACACAGTCGGATTGATTGGCATTTGAGAAAGGCGGCTGTCAGAGGCTTCGCACCCTCTCTCGCATGCCTCTGTGAAGGGGCTTGCCTTGAACCTGGAGCCTTGGTGTCCGGGCAGAGTTTAACTACTCTTGGATTAACCGTCTTGGCTCTCCCTGGTCTCCCGTCGGCCCAAACGTCTGCTCTTACTTTTGCAGAATTTCATCAGGGACTTCCGATCGAGGCTCTCTCCCAGTTGTGACAGCACTGCTTGGAAGGCACGGGCTTGATCTGGGAGGACTTTAGTGTCTGCTTTTTCTGGTGAAAAGGTCGCTTGGGCATTTAATTTTGTCAGTAGATCTCGTCCCAACAACGGACTAGGGAACTCAGGCATATACAGAAAGCTGTGTTTTGGCTGTGATTTCTTTATGTGACACTCGAGCGACTGTCGGAAAGGCTTATGACAAACTTCGCCAGAGACACCAGGAATGGATGTGGCCCTGGGGGAGGGAGGGCCCTGCCTGGGATTTAGAGTAAGTTCAGAATAAGTAGTTCTGGTGTCAATCACACAGTCTCTGAGTTTCTTTCCCACTGCTGTGGTTCCCCGGGGTTCCTCGTAGGAAATGTCGATGGAGCTAATGGAGTTTGAAGGACCCACCAGGCTCCATCCTTCCTGCAGCTGTGGCATCTGGGGGACTTTGAGGCCAGCCTCTTTCCCCTCTAGCAGAGGGAGGTTGGGACATTCTCATTTCCAGTGTCCCTGCTGCTTACAAAGGGCACATTGTCTTGGCCCCAGGCCTGAGTATCTCTTGCGGTTGGAAGGTGGGGGCCCCAGGGCTCTCACCCGTGGCTGTCTGTCTTCTCTCATTGGCCTTGGCGGATTGTGGCTGAAGGCTGCCGAGCCGCGAGTAGACTGACCTGGTGCCACATCTCCCGCTGTTTTCGTTTCTCTTGTTCCTGGTCTCGGCTATTGGACACCTTAAATGCAATCTCAACATGCTGTGAGATGGGCATCCCTAATCCCCCATCCCATTTGTGCAGTTTCTTCTTTACCTCAGGTGCTCTCTGGCTGAAAGAGGCCATGTTGACCAGCTTCATGCTATCCGGATGCTCCAGGTCCATGTCAGCGCGCTTTCTGCAGGCTTCAAAGACTCTAGAAAGGTTGAAGGATTTTCTTTTGGCCCTTGTTGTACTTCCTGGACCTTATTTAGGCTTCTTAGTTTTGGAAACCCCTCCTGCATTCCAGTTATTAGACATGCTTTATGTTGGCTTAACCTTGCCCGATCTCCGGGGTCATTGGGATCCCAGCCTGGGTCAACTCCAGGTGGGGCCTCTGCCGCTGGAGCCCTGATTGGATTGTTAGGTTGTGACTCATGGAGTCTCTCCACCCCCTGATGAGCTCTGTCCAGTACTGTCCTCTGCTCCTCTGGGGTGAGGAGTGTGTCCATAAGGGCCTGAATGTCCGCCCAATTGGGGTCATGAGTAGCAAAGATGGACGTAAATAAACTTCCCATCCTTTTGGGATCGTCTTGATAAGTAGACATGTTGTTTTTCCATTTGTATAAGTCCAAAGTTGAAAAGGGAGTATGCACATAGAAAACCCTCTGGGCTGGCCTTGGCCATCGACACCTGCAGGGACTTGTCTTAAGGGAAATTGTCCTGCCTGGGGTGGAGCGTTCCCCGGGTCAAATTGAGTACCTGACGGGTATGAGGAGGGGAGACCATCCTGTCTGACTGTTAGGTAAAGGGGGGTATAAAGCCGAGCCAGCGGCTTCAGGGGGGTCATTATACCCTTCCCGGTCATCTCCAGCTGCGCCTCTGGCACGTGGTGCGGGAGCTGTGGGAGACTGCAAATGCGGAAAGACAGGGTCAGCCTCTGGGTTTGATTCTGGAAGGACAGGATTTTTCTGCACATCCTCCCTCTGAAGCATGATCTTCCATCTTTTTGCCAAATTCTTGTTCTGATATAAAGACATAAAAGACTGCACATAGGGATCTTATCTCATTTCTCTTCCCTTTTACAGAATAGGTCTAATTGCAAGATGGTATTGTAATTCAGAGACCCGTTCTGGGGCCATACCTCATCTGATCCCAATGAGTATTGGGGCCAGCTTGTGTTACAAAGAAAAGTCATTGTCTTCTTCTTCGTGGCCTTATCACTGGACATTGCCCACTTCTGAAGAATGTTTCACAGTGGGCTACATTCTGGTTACTGTTTTTATTTCCCATTTTGAGGGGGCTTTTATCAAGGTGGCTGCAACAAACAAGGTCCTTCTAGGGAAAGGTGTTTAAGGGCTGACATAGTGCTTGTGGGAACAGCTCTCCCAAGAAAAACCAAGGGGTTAGCTCTTCCCCTTACGTGTTCTGGCCCCCACCAAGTTTAGGTCATTCAGGCCCCGGTTGAACTGCCGCTGTCGACTGCCTTCCCATGACCAGTGAGGGCCCAGTAAGGTAGTCTTCCAATGGGGTCCCTATGAGGCCGTTGCACGTCATGGGCAGATGCCGCGACACGTCTGCAAGGCCACAGTCACCTGGGAACGTCCCGAAGGACCAGAGGGAACGGTGCCTCTCTTCCTCGGAGTCAGAGGACCCTCATAAGATTAATCTGAAAAGGCAGTTTGTACGGTCACCAAGAAATTCAGTCCCCAAGCAGCCAATTTTTAACAAATAGCACAGTCATACAGACAAACGTGAACAGACAGAGAAATGCATTGCTCTGGGACCCCACCCCAGGGCTCGGGACTCTAACCCGATCCTTCAGGGGCCTCAGTGGCTGTCACCCTTTGTATTGTCCCCCACAATCCTAGATTTGGGACTTTAACCCAGGAGCCAGATCTCATCGGTGGGCCTCAAACCCACAATCCTTACGAGATATTAGACAATTTAGGCACAGGCACGTTTCAGCGAGGATGCTCACCCAAAAGACATCTGATCCTGGAGCTGTTTTCTTCTCTCAAAGGAAACAAAAAAGTGCCTTGGGGCCTGGAGCACTGCAGTGGGGAAACGGGAATCCAGTCAGTCGAGCGTCTAGACGAAATTGTCTAGGTAGCAGGCAGCCGCTTAGGGTCGATGGAAAGACCCCACCCCCCGCGGGGGGTTTCAGAGCCTCGGGCAGGCTGTTACATGACCTCGTCCCTTTGTGGTCGCCAATTGTTGCAGCCCCAAATTGGAGCTCTCTGCCCGATGTGCGTAAACAAACCAATTAATTATGGCACCAGCCTTGGAGGGGAGAAAGCAGCTTTTATTCTGTGAGATCAATCTCCAGGGAGACACGGGGCATGTGTCCTCAGATCTGTCTCCCCGATGCCTGATTCAGGACGAAATTTAAGAGGTTAGGGAGAACAGGTCTGCATGCGGAAACCCTGGTGGGACAGGCTTTGACTGGTGGGCTTCAGGCATTTATGGTAAGATTGTAAGCATTTATGGTGGGGCTCTAAGCATTTATGGCGGGGTTCTAAGCATTCTGCACATGGAGGAGAAAGAATTTTAACACCGGATCTTCCTGAATGTGGCACCCCTCGCTTCTGATAAGAGTCCAGCTTTCAAGTTCCGGTCACATCCCAGTCCTTGGGTTCTGTGGGAGGGAGGATCTTTGGTTCTGAGGTCATTTCAGGTCAGGATTTCTCCTTTTGTGCGTGCCCTGGCTGCATGACTTTGCAGTTTTTCTGAAAGACAATCCTTAATCACTTTTGTTGATCAGAGATGGAGGTCTGTTCAGACTGGCTCTACACGGGCCCAGGGTTACACTAACATCTGTGCCGATCTTCCTCCACTTTGTATGTGGGATGCCTCCACCGCGTGGCTGATGAGTGCGTGCAGCAGGTGCATGCCCAGTATCCAAACCCGTGAACCTGGGCTGCCAAAGTGGAGTGCACAGAACTTTAACCGCTCAGCCACAGGCCAGTCCCTAATAGATATTTTTTTTAAAAAATGAAGAACAATACCCTCAGGATAAACATATTTACAGATCAGCAGTTTTCGTTTTCCCACATTCCTTTTCCTTTGCATTTACATGTATGTATTTGTGATCACAGTTTAAGGACCATTTTGGATGTCTCCAATTTAATTTTATAGTCCCTACATCATAAATGGCTGCATCATTTTCCATAGTTTACCTAATATTTTTCCCCATTCTCCTTATTTCTGTGGTTTATGAATTTTACTATTTGATAGATGTTTCCAGTGACAGTTTTTCTATGTACAACCTTTCTTTCCGAACAGGAATCCTGACAATTCTACCATTTTTTTCCTCCAAGTTCCCCAGACGCAATTGTTTTTTCACACGTGCTGCCTCACATTTTGTGCAAAGAGTGTCTGAAGAACGGCTTGTGCAACACAGTCCAACTGGTACTGAGCTCGGAGAAAATAATTTTAGTTTCAAACAAAAAGAGTTGGATTCTTTAATTGTAAGTTAAATCATGTTTGTGTTATAGCCAAGTATCAGTTTTATTCATCGACACGTTAGTCTGTTTCAAAGAAGTACATACTTAGTTTCCAAAGGCTTTCACACCAGGCGCTTGCCAGGCGTTTCCTCCATGGAGCAGCCGGGCGAGGATGTTGATGGTCTCACCTGCATTTTAACACAAAGAAACAGGTTTCTGAACCCAGAGACCTACTGAAGTCCGGTCAGTGCCCAGCTGACACTCAAGTCCCTGTTGCCTAAGCCAGGAATTTCAGGCATCCAATTAGGGTAAATGGAGAGACTCAGAGGAAAAGCGACTTCATTCAGGGACCCGAGGCCACATTGTGGGTGTGCCTGGCATGTCTGGTGGATGGAAGACTCCAGAAATAGCACTGCTTCTCACTTGGGTCCTCTTCTTCGCGCCTGCCTCCTTACCATGTGTGTCATCCAGTTTTTTAGTCCAGAGATGCTCAGAACTCCGGCCAAAACAAATGCAGAGATGAGTTGAGTCTTTAGATGAATAATTGTTATTTCCATACAGAGAAACACCGTAAACAAAGACAAATGGGAAACAGGAAGGGGTGAGGGTGGGAATTTATCCGTGCTGGAGACACACCTGACAGTCTCAAGAGGAATCGTACTGATGCGTAAGATACTCAGGACTGTGAGCAAGGAAAGGATCATGCAGTATGTGAAAAAAATATATCGAAAGAGCATCTGTTCAAAAAGTTAAGTAAATGGGAATTTTTTTTAAAGAGCTGTTTTTGTCACTTACCCAATTGCCTGAGATTTAAAAAGATAAGATAAAGTCCAGTTTGGGCCAGAGTGTGGAGAATTAGGGACACTTCTCTCTTCCAGGAAGAGTTAATTGGGAAAATTGCCATTATACTAGCAAAATAAAGGTGCATATTTTTTGACAGTGCAATTGGCACTTCTTGGAACTTATCGTAAGGAAACAACCAGACAAGTTGGCTGAGACCCATGTAAAAATGTGGTTTTTGCAACATTCTTAATAATTTAAATTTTTTAAATTATTGTGGTTTAATTATTTGGGATGGTTAAATATATTAGATCATCACCTTTTTTTTCTTTTTGGTGAGGAAGATTGGCCCTGAGTTAACATCAGTGCCAGTCTTCCTCCATTTTTTATGTGTTACACTGCCACAGCACGGCTTAATGAGTGGTGCATAGGTCCACAGCCAAGATCCAAACTGGCAAACCCCCAGCTGCTGAAGCAGAGCATGTGAACTTAACCACTTGGCCACAGGGCAGCCCTATATTACATCATCACTTTTGTGGAATACCATGCAGCCAGGAAAAATGATGATAGTAATAGTGACAGCTGACATTTATGGAGTAATCAATATGCGTCAGATACTGTCCTAACTGAGTCCTTCACCTCTTCTCACTGACCCCCTTCAAGTACCCTATGATGCAGTGCTATTAGACAGATGAGGAGATTGACGTATGCAGAAGTTAGGTGACTTGTCCAAGGTCACACAGCTAGTCACGGACAGGGCCTTAGCGTGTGAACCGAGGCCGCCGGTCTCTAGAGCCTGTGCTCTTAAGCTTGACGCTGACTGCTGCTGCAGGCGACAGATCCGGCGTGTTCTGAGAAGAGAATGAACCGTGTGCCTGCTCTGGAGGGCCCCTGGAGGCCTGTCAGGTTGGCAGGCATCGACCAGGGAGGGCAGGAGACAGGCACTATTTGATACTGTTGGCACCAAAGGAACTCAAAATTGCTTACAGGATTTGGCACTGTCAGTCAGACTGTAAAACGTGTGCGTCCCTGATTTAACAATGACACTTCTAGAGACGTGACTGTATAAGAGGCACCATATTACATGTACACGAGACAGTGTTCTTTCCGTTCCCTTCCTTCTCCTGTCACCCTCGCCCACAGCATTTTTGGTGTGAATGTGGAGGGGGAAGAGAAACGACCAGGAAGAGTTGTTGAGGTTCCTCAGAATCTGGAAGAGCTCCCCACACATGTCCTCCACCTTCTCGGTCTGCTCGTCTCCCAGCGGCCATTGGTGGAAGATTGAGGTTGCGTGTGTTTGGTGTTGTAGGAGGCAGTGACCTTCAAGGATGTGGCCGTGACCTTCAATGAGGACGAGCTGGGGCTGCTGGACCCCGCCCAGAGGAAGCTGTACCGGGACGTGATGCTGGAGAACTTCCGGAACCTGCTCTCTGTGGGTGAGGACAGACGCCCTCTCTAACTGATCCCCTCAAGCAGGGTTTCCCAACCTCGGCACTGCTGACATTTTGGGGCACATAATTCTTGGTTGTGGGGACTATCCTGTGCATATTAAGATGTTTAGTAGCACCCCTGACCTCTGCCCAGTGGTTCAAGCCTTCAGGGCTCCTTAGAGATCAGAGTTTTCTAGTTCCTTTGGAGCATAAAGAGAAGATGTTTCTACTCTTTTTACATTATCTTTTTTTTTTTTTTTTTTTTTTTTTGGTGAGGAAGATTGGCCCTGAGCTAACATCTGTGCCAATCTTCCTCTGTTTTATGTGGGATGCCGCCGTAGTGTGGCTTGATGAGTGGTGCTAGATCTGCGCCTGGGATCTGAACCAGCGAACCCTGAGCCACTGAAGCAGAGTGCACGAACTTAAACACTATGCCACTGGGCCAGCCCTACATTATCTCTTATAAATGAACTATAAATGAACAGTTGAGTTGGGTTCCCCTTGCTCCTTATTTCATTTATCTTTTTTAAATTTGTGGATCATGATCCATTGGTGTGTCTTGAAATTAATTTAGTAAGTTGCATCAGCATTTTTATAATAGAGAATAGAGTCGCAATCTCAGAGCTCCTTAGCAAGAATGGTGTGCATCGTAGCAGTAACTGCAAGTTTACAGGAAGGACGTCAGACTCCGGAAAGGATGGGATGAGAACACACATTGGTTAGAAACAGGGTCTTTAATCTTTTATTTCAGCAATTTGCGTGGTTGCAAAGGGTGCTGGATCCAATTCCAACACGTGTATGTAGAGGCTTCTTCACACTAACAAGCAGTCCTCAGATGCCAGCAGAGAGTCCAGCAATTCAACTCAATTCTCAGACTGTCTACCCGGAGATAGATTCCAGAGGGAAAGGGCTCAGGCCCGGAAGACGACCCTCCACTCCAGGCACCAGTCGCAACCCAGGTTGTTACCTGTGCTTCTGGATGACCGGCCACAAACTGGAGGTTCCTACGGCTCACTGAGAACCTGAGACAGCCTGTTTACTCACTCAGTTACTGATTTATTACAAAAGATGTTACAGGATATGAATCAACAGCCCCATGAAGAGATAGATAGGACAAGGTCCCAAACAGAGGAGCTTCTGTCCTCGTGGAGTTTGGGGCCCGGCTCAGTGGCACAAGGAAGTGTTCTGGTTTCCCAACATGGAAGCCTTCCAAGAAAGGGCCAGTGAGCTGTCCTGTTGGGTTTTATGGAGGTTTCGTCATGTAGTCATGGTTGATTAGGTCATTGACCATTGGCAGTTGATTCAGCCTCAGGCTCCCCAGAAATCAGCGGGTGGGACTGAAAGATCCGATCCTCTGATCATATGGCTGGTTCTCCTGGCAACCAGCCCCCACCCTTGGGTGGGGTCCAGAAGTCACCCTCAGTGAACAAGAGACACCTGTATCACACTCAACACTTAGGAAATTCTGAGGGTTCTGGGACCTGTGAAGGAAATTCCAAGGGTTTCAGGACCTGTGAGCCAGGAATCGTGGATGAAGGCCAAATATGTTTTGGTCATCTGAGTGACCAAGTATGTCTTCTGAATCACGATATGGCGGTGATAGTAATGGACTTCTAATGATCCTAAATGTATTTCTTTTGATGGGTCTTGAGAAACCATGCTTTGGGGGAGGGGCAGAGCCTTACGTTATGGGATTGGAGCCATTTTTCAGTTCTCTTTGTCTTTAATGTTTTCACTTAAATCTTTTGACAGGGCATCCGTCCTCCAAACCAGATATGATATCCCAGCTGGAGAGAGAGGAAAAGCTTTCACTGAAGGAGACTCCAGCTCAGAGAGGTGGGCCCTCAGGGGAGAACTGGGCAGCTCGAGGCCTCGCAGGTGACAGCCCCATTGTTCTGCCTCTGTGCTGGATGCTCTCTTCACACAGCAGCTAGAGACCCTTTGAGAACGTCAGTCGTGTCATGTCACTGCTCTGCTTCAAACCCTCTGCTGGCTTCTCATTTCACTCAGGAAAATCCAGAGGATTTAAGGGGCCTGGAAGGCCCTATGTTTTGCTCATTCACCTAGCTTTACCATTCACTCTACATTTTTCTCCTGTCATCTCCTCCTCCGTTTGTCTCTGCCGGCATCACTTGTTCCTCACATATGACAGTTACGCTTCTGCCTCAGGACTGTGTACTTTCTTTTTTCCGGCTGGAAAGGTGCTGTGCCATAAACCTCTGACCCCTGTTTCTTATTCATTCATGTCTCTGCTCAGAAATCATTCACCCGAGTCCGTCTCTGACTGCTCTGTTCAAAATACCATCTTCCCTTCACTCTCCATGTCCTTAACTTGCATTAATTTGTGACTAAGCACTACACCACCCATCTTATTAGCATATACAGATTTTTTAATTGTGGTCAAATATACATAATGTAAAATTTGTTCTAACCATTTTTAAGTGTACAATCAGTGGATTGAGAACATTCACATTGTTGTGCAACCATCACCACTGTCCATCTCCAGAACTTTTTAATTAGCCCAAACTGAGACTGTGTCCCCATGAAACAGTGACTCCCCGTTTCCCCCACTCCTCGTCCTCAGTCACACTGTTCTACTTTCTGCCTCTGTGACTTTGACTATTCCAGGTCCTCACGTAAGTGGAATTTTGCAGTATTTGTCCTTGTGTCTGGCTTATTTCACTTAGCATCATATCTTCAAGGTTCATGCATGTTGTAACATGTGTCAGAATTTCCTTTTTTAAAGCTGAATAATATTCCATTGGATGTACACACCACATTTCCTTGATTCATCCATTGAATTTGGGGTTGTTTGTACTGTTTAGGTACCGTGAATAACGCTGCTGTGAACCTGGGTGTAGACATATTTGCAGAAGTCCCTTCTTTCTATTCTTTTGGGTATATATTTAGAATAGAAATGTTGGGTCATGTGGTAATTCTATTTTTAATTTTTGCGGAACCACCATTCTGTTTTCCACAATAGCTGCACCATTATGTTGCCACCTGCAATGCACAAGGCTTCCACTTTTTCACATCCGCTCCAGCACTTATTTTCTCCTTTTTTAAAAAAGTAATAGCCATCCTAATGCATCTCAAGTGGGATCTCATTGTTTTGATTTGCATTTCTCTAATGATTAGTGATGTTGAACATCTTTTCATGTGCTTATTCGCCCTTTGTGTATCTTTGGAGAACTGTCTATTCAAGTCTTTTGCCCATTTTTGAATCAGGGTGTTTGTTGTTTGTTGTTGAGTTTTAGGCGTTCTCTGTGTATTCTGAATATTAATCCCTTACCAGACACATGATTTGAAAGTATTTTCTCTCGTTATGGGTGTGGCTCTTCTACTCTGTTGATAGGGTCTTTTGATGCACGAAAGATTTTAATATTCACGAAGTCAAGTTTGTCTATTGTTACTTATGTCTTTTGGTGTCATATCTAAGAAATCATGGCAAAATCCAGTCTCATGATGCTTTTGCTCTGTTTTTTTCTAGGAGTTTCATCTCTTGCATTTAGGTCTTTGATGCATTTTGAGTTGATTTTTGTATATGGCGTAAGGCAGAGTTTAACTTCATTCATTTGCACGTAGATATCCAATTTTCCCAGAACCACTTGTAAAAAAGACAGTTCTCTTCCTACTGAATGGTCTTGGCACCCTTGACAAAAATCATTTGATGGTATATCCAGTGGTTTATTTCTGGGCTGTCTGACCCTTTCCCTTGTTCTGTCTGTGTGTACGTCTTTATGCCAGTACCACACTGCTTTGATTTCTGTAGCTTTGTAGTAAGTTTTAAAATCAGGGTGTGAGTCCTCCAGATTTTTCTTCTTTTTCAAGATTGTCTTCGCTCTTCCAGTTCCCTTGAGATTCTCTGTGAATTTTAGGATGGGTTTTTCCATTACTGTGTTGTTGGGATTTTCACAGGGATTGCATGGAATCTGTAGATCTGTTTGGGTGGCATTGACATCTTAACAATGATAAATCTTCCAATCCATGAACATGGTATGTGATTCCATTTTTTTAATGACTTCTTTAATTTCTTATGTCAGTGTTTTATAGTTTTCAATGTATAAAACTTTCACCTCTTTTGCTAATTCCTGAGTATTTTATTTTTCTTGATGGTATTGTAAATGGAATTGTTTGCTTAATTGCCCTTACGGGTCGTTCATTGTTTGTGTATACAAATGCAACTGATTTTTATGTGTTGACATTGCATCCTGCTACTTTGCTGAATTCATTTATTAGTTTTAACAGGTCTTTCAGGTGGAATCCACATTCCCAGCCAGGCAGTCAGCTTCTCACTTACCCATCCATCCTGTCTTCTCTGTCCCTCTCTCCTAGTACTTAAACAATCACGTGACCTAGGTGAACTTTTCTGGTACAAATTTCAAGCATGACATTTACGGAAGTCACTGATGCATCTGTGTAGATAAGGAGAATCCTGTGTAGGAAAAGAAAATTACTGAAATGTTGAACCTTTTGTGAGTCTGAGTCAGTTCACATGTAATTTGCGTCATTTGGTAATGTCGTCACGTGCTGTCCGATCAGCTTCGACCCTCAGTGATGTCCACAACGTCCTGTCCTCAGCAGCTCTGCTCAGCTCCCATGGACTCAGGCCTATGGCTTCCTTTAAGGAGTCTTTCCCTGCTGCCTTCTACTTTTCCCAGCATTATTGTCTTTTCCAAAGAATCCTGCCTTCTCTTGATGTGCCCAAAGCAGGACAGCCTCAGTTTTACCATTTCTGCCTCCAGTGGTCGTTCAGGCTTAATTTCCTCTAGGACCCACTTGTTCGTCTCGCTGGCAGTCCAGGGCATCCACAGAGCTCTCCTCCAACACCATATGCCGAATGACTCCATTGTCTTCCTGCCAGCCTTCTTCACTGTCTGGCCTTTGCACCTGTACGTAGTAATTGGGAATACGAGGATGTGGATAGTCTTGGCCTTGGTCTCAAATGTCACTTCTGTACACTTGATAATGTTTCCTAATTCTTTCATTGCCGTCCTTCTGAGTCTCAGTCTTCTCTTGATTGCTTGGCTGCATCTCCATTTAAATTGATGACTGAACCAAAGTAAACGAAATCTTTAACGATTCCAGTGCCTTCATTGTCTACCTTACAGTTGTGTAGTTCTTCTGTAGTCATGAGTTTTGTCTCCTTGATGTTCAAAGGCAGTCCTGCTTTGGTACTTTCTTCTTTCACTTCCGTCAAGTCATTACTGCTGAATCACGGCCCCTACAACAGTAACTCTTTGTTCTCATTTAAACCTATTCTGTGATCACTGTGGACTGAGGTATATTGATTTTATATTTTGGGTCATAATGCAATAGCACGCTGTTTATTTTGCTGTCAAATTGATGCTGCTTTGATCTTTCAGGTTGGCTGCCGTATCCCTTTGTCATGCCCCATCCTTACGTTTTTTGAGCGTTTTCTTATTCTGACTCTACAAGATGCTCCACGCCCCCCTCCTTGGGTTCCAGAAATTTGCTAGAGTGGCTCACAGAACTCAGAGAAACATTGTACTTACTTGATTGCCAGTTGATTATGAAAAGACATAACTCAGGAACAGCCAGATGTAAGAGATGCTCAGGGCAAGGTATGTGTGAAGAGGCCCAGAACTTCCAGGGTCTCTCTGGGCCTCCACTCTCCCTGCCATCTCCTCGGGGTCACCAACCTGGAAGCTCCCCCAGCCCCCTCCTTTTGAGTTTTTATGGGGGCTCTGTCCATAGGCATGATTGATGAAACCATTGGCCATTGGTGATTCAGCCTCCTCCCCATCTCCCCAGAGATTGGGGGGGTGAATGGGATGACAGGACACAGGACTGAAAGTTCCACCCTCTAATCATGGTCCGTTCCCCTGGCAACCATCCCCCATTCTTAGTTGCTTTCCAAAAGTTACTTCAGTAACATAAACTCCGGTGTGGTTGACAGGGGCTTGTTATGGATAACAGGATACCCATTGCATCTTTATGGCTCTGAAGCCACTTGAGGAACTGATGATAAAAGACCACATACTATAACAAAAAATGCTCCCATTTATCACTTAGAAATTTCCGAGGGTTTGGGGAGTCCCGAGACAGGAGTTATGGACAAAGACCACAACATATATATGCTGTAAATCACAGTATCACATTTTATAGTGTTTAGTGTATAGGAGTTGTATATTTTAATTTTTTAGAAGTGTTTCATTCTTTAGATGCTATATAAAGAATAGCTTTTTAATTTCAATTACTTGCTTCTACCGTAGAGGAATACAGTTGGTTTTTCTACATCAACCTTGTATCCTGTAACCTTCCTCTATTCACTTGTTCTAGAAGCATTGTTTTTTATTGAGGTTATGATGGTTTACAACATTGTGAAATTTCAGTTGCATGTTATTATTTGTCAGTCATCTTGAAGCATTTTCATACATTTCTAGAGTTTCTATGTATAGAATCATAACCTCTGCAAATAAATAGTTTTCTTTCCTTCCTGTCCAGTCCGTGTGCCTCTTGTCCTCTTTTGTCTGAATGCAGGTGCACAGCGTCCAGTCTTTCATCACTGAGCGTGGCGTTCACAGTGGGGATGTTTCAGCTTCCCTGAATCGGTTGAGTTCCTCTCTCTTTCTCATTTAATGAGAGTTTTTAGCTTGAACGCATAGGTATCAAAATGCTTATTCTGCTTTTACTGAGATAAGATTTTTTTCTCCTTTATGTTGTTAATAATGGTAAAATGCATTGGAGATTTCACATGTTAAAGTAGTCTTGCATTCCTGGGATTAACCCCACGTATTTATTATTTAGGACCTTTTTAAATTATGTTTCTAGAAACAGATAAGATTTCCTCTTTGTTAAGGATTTTCACACCTTTGTTAAGTACGGATTTGGGTCTGTAATTTTTTTGCATTTGACGTCTTTGTCTGGTTTTGATGTCAGGATAGCACTGGCCTTAGTCAGTCACTTGAGAAGTAACCCTCTTCTGTTTTCCGAAAGGGTTTGTCTGGGACTGGAGTTAATCCTTTCCTCAGTGCTAAATGGAATTCACCAGTGAAGTTGTCTAGTCCTTTTGTGACAATGTTTTTATTTAGGAATTCAATTCATGAACTATTTAAATGTTTTGCCTTTCTTGTAGCAGATTTGCTAATTTGTATCTTTCAGGGAATTAGAATGTTTTATCCAAGTTGTTCAATGTATCTCCTTATTTTATTTATTTATTTATTTATTTATTGAGGAAGATTGGCCCTGAGCCAAGATCTGTTGCCAATCTTCCTCCCTTTTTTCCCTCCCCAAAGCCCCAGTACGTAGTTGTGTATCTTATTTGTAAGTCCTAGCTTTTCTCTGGGGGACGCTGCCTCAGCATGGCTTGATAAGTGGTGTGTAGGTCCGCGCCCAGGATTCGGACTGGCAAACCCTAGACTGCCAAAGCGGAGCGCATGAACTTAACCACTGAGCCACAGGGCCAGCCCCATATCTTATTTTAATGCCCCTATGATTTTTAGTATTACCGCATCTTTCATCCCTGGTGTTGGTGATGTCTGTCTTTTCTATTTTCTTTCTTGATTAGTCTAGAGGTTATCACTTTCATTAATTATTTTTTAAAGGCCCAGCTTTTGGTTTCCTTGATTTTTCCCTATTGTCTGTCTTTTTTTTTTTTTTTTTTTTAAGATTTTTTCCTTTTTCTCCCCAAAGCCCCCCGGGTACATAGTTGTGTGTTTTTAGTTGTGGGTCCTTCTAGTTGTGGCATGTGAGATGCCACCTCAGTGTGGCCTGATGAGCGGTGCCATGTCCGTGCCCAGGATCCGAACCAGCAAAACCCTGGGCTCCCGAAGCAGACCTCACGAACTCAGCCACTCCACCATAGGGCTGGCCCTCTGTGTGTTTCTATTTAGTTGATTTTCACTCTTTATTTCTTTCCTCCTTCTTAATTTCTCCTTTTATGGCTTCTTGAGATGGAACCTTAGGCTATTGATTTAGATGTTTCTTGCTTTCTAATACAAACATTGAAAACTAACTTTATCTGAGTGCTATTTAACTGCGTGCCAGAAATTGTGACATGACGTTCTTTATTATTTCAAAATATTTTCTAATTTCCCATGTGGTTCTTGTTTGACATGTGGGTTATTTAGAGTGTGTTTAATTTCCATGTAATTAGGGCTTTTCTGGATATCTTCTTGTTACTGGTTTTGAATTTAATTTTACTGTGTGTGGCCAGAGACCGTATTCTTTAATATTCCAGTCTTTTGAAATCTTTGGAAACCTAATTTATAGCCCTGCATAGGGTTTATCGTGATGGATGTTGCATGTGTATTTGGAAAAAATGTGTGTTCCCTAGTTGGGAGCAGTGATCTCTAAGTTTCATTTTGGGTTCAGATCTTGTCTGGCTTTACTGATTTTTTTTTTATGGTCTAACTATTCTTTCAACAATTGAGAGAAGTGTTAAAATCTCCAACTCTGATTGCAGACTTGTCCGTTTCTCACTTTACTTGTTTTTGCTTCGTGTATTTTGGTGCCTTTTTTAGACACACGCTTTCACAATTCTTGTATCTTTTTGCTGTATTGATGTTTTTGTTATAAAATGTCTCTCTTTGTCTCTAATAGCGCTCTATTTTGTAAGGTCCCTTTTTGTCTTATATTAGTCTAGCCACTCAAGCTTTCTTAGGCTTTGCCTGATATATTTGTATGATATACTCAAAAGAAAAGGGCTAGAAAAAGACCTGTGTATTTAAGATGTGTCTCTTGTTGACAGTGTATTTTGTTTTTTTGAGCAAGATTAGCCCTGAGCTAACATCCGCTGCCAATCCTCCTCTTTTTGCTGAGGAAGACTGGCCCTGAGCTAACATCAGTGCCCATCTTCCTCTATTTTATATGTGGGATGCCTACCACAGCATGGCTTGCCAAGCAGTACCATGTCTGCACCCGGAATCCAACCACTGCGCCACTGGGCCGGCCCCAGACAGCATATTTTGGATCTTGCTTATGATGTTCTCTGCCAATGTCTGCCTTTTGGTTTTAGGGGGGCTCCACTTAACACATCATGTAGTTATTGATACAGATGTGTTTACATTTACCATCTTCCTTTTTTCTTTCTTTTTTTGGTCTCATCTCTTTTATTCACCCATATGTCCTTTAGTGCCTTCTTTTGGGTTAATCAAATGTTTTTTTAGTATTACATTTTCATGTCATTGCCTTCCAGCTGCTCCTTCTTTGGTCCAGGCCCTCGGGTCTTCCTGTGTCTGCATAGTTGAGAGATCTGCCAAGGATGTGGGAAGACCTTCTCCTCAGAGACTGGCTCTCTGTGGTCTCCTTGCCTTTGACTTTCTCCCCTAAATTTCCTGTGGTATTTCCAGCCCCGAGTGCTGCCCTCTGGCACTTTAAGCCACGTGTGGGTTACGTAATGCACTCAGTCCGAAGAGCGTCAGACTCAAACCACCTGTGCAGTAGTGGTCAGCCGGGCGTTTGGAAGGAACATACATTCACAGTGATCTCACGCCTTCTGTGGCTTTCTCGCTTTCCAGAATTTCCGCCCTAAATTTCCAACTCTTCCCCAGCCCGAACTCTGCCTTTTGCCACCTCGAGCTGTTGTGCTGCCAGATCTGGGAAATGGGGGTTAATTTGCAGAGCACATCAAAGCAAAAGAAATCCTTAAAAGCCCTACAAAATCCTCCTGTCAATTTGTAGTCTCTCCCTCTCTCCCCACTTTCTTGTCCCAGACCCTTCCCAAGGCAACCAGTGATCTACTCCCTGTCACTATACATTACAAATGAAATCATGCAGGATCTGTTCTTTTGTGTGTCTCTTTCACTCAGCATAATTTGAGATTCACCCATGTTGTCACATGTATCAATAGTTCATTTTTTATTGCTGAGTAGTATTCCACTATGTGGCTATACCAGCATTTGTTTATTCATTCACCTGTTGATGGATGTTGGTTTCCAAGTTTTGGCTATTACAAATGAAGGTGTTAAATATTCTTATACAAATGTTTGTATGGCCATCAGCTTTCATTTTTCTTGGGTAAGAATCAGGAGTGGAATGGCTGGATCCATGTGGTTGGTGTATGTTATTTTTTATTTATTTTTTCACTGGTGTGTGTGTGTGTGTGTGTTATTTATTTATTTAAATAGATTTTCTTTTTCACAGCAATTTTAGTTTCCCAACAAAATTGAGCAGGACGTGGAGAGTTCCCATAGCCCACCCACACACAGGCTCCCCAGCTATCACCACCCCATACTCAAGCAGTGTGTTTGAACCTATATTGACACATCGTTATCACCCAGGGTCCATAGTTTACATTGGGTGTTGTACATTCTGTGGGTTTGGACAAATGTGTCCTGACGCGTATCCTCCATCATAGCGTCACACAGAATGGGTCGCCTGCCCTCCAAGTCCTGTGTGCTTCACCCTTTCACCTCTCCCTCCCCTGGAACCCCAGGCAACCACTGCTCTTTTTGTCTCCATAGATTTGCCTTTTCCAGAACATCCTACAGTTGGAACCGTACAGTAGGCAGCCTTTTCACATTGGCTTCTTTCACTTACTGATGTGCATTTACGTTTTCTTCCTGTCTTTTCATGGCTTGGTAGCTCATTTCTTTCTACCACTGAATAATGTTCCATTGTCCAGATGTCCCACAGTTTACTTACCTTTTTGTCTTCATTGCTTCCAAGTGTTGGCAATTATGAGTAAAGCTCCCATAAACGTCTGTGTGACAATTTTTGTGTGGATATAAGTTTTCAGTTCATTTGGATAAATACTAAGGAGCAGAATTGCTGAATCCTATGGTAAGAGTATATTTAGTTTTGTAGTTTTCTGAGAAACCGCCAAACCGTCTTGCAGTGGCTGTATCACTTTTCATTCCCACCAGCAATGAATGAGCGTTCCTGTTGCTCCACATCCTCAGCAGCATTTGATGTTGTCATTGTTGTGGATCTTGGCCATTCTCATAGATGGGTAGTGGTGTCTTGTTTTAATTTGCAGTTCCCTAATGACATATGATGTGGAGTGTGTTTTAATATGCCTATTTGCCATCTGTATACCTTCTTTGGTGAGGTGTGTGGTCAGGTCCTTTGCCCATTTTTCAATCTGGTTGTTTTCTTACTGTTGCCATTTGAGAGTGTTGTGTATATCTTGGTTATTGGTCCTTTACCAGATATGTCTTCTACAAGTATTTTCTCCCAGTCTGTGGCTTGTCTTCTCATTCTTGGACAGTGTCTTTCAGAGTGGAAAATTTTAATTTAGGAGTTTGATAGTTTTGCGTTTACATTAAGGTCTGTGATCTGTTTGGAGCTAATATTTGTGAAAGGTGTAAGTTTGTGTAGGTCTTTTCGCATCCGAATGTTCAGTTCCAGCACCATCTGTTGAAAAGACTGTCTTTGCTCTTTTATTACCTTTGCTCTTTCATCAAAGATCAATTGATGATATTTGTGTGGGTCTGTCTCAGCTCTTTATTCTGTTTGTTCTCTCACTGATACTACACTGTCTTGAATACTGCACGTTTATAGTAAGACTAGAAGTTGGTTGATGTCAGTACTCCAACTTTGTTCTTCTTTTTTGATATTGTGTTGGTTCTTTTGGGTCTTTGCCTCTTCATATAAACTTTCAAATTCATTTGTCAATATCCACCCAGTATCTTGCTGGGATTCTGATTGGGTTTGCACTGCATCTGTAGATGAAGTTGGGAAGGACTGACGTCTTGACAATGTTAAGTCTTTCTATCCATGAACATAGAATATCACTTCATTTATTTATTTGATTTTGCTCATCAGAGTTTTGTAATTTTCCTCTTATAGATCTTGTACATGTTTTGTTAGATCCATACCTAAGTATTTCATTTTGGGAGGTGCTAATGTAAATGGTAATGTGATTTTAACTTCAAATTCCCCTTGTCCATTGCTTGTATAAAGTGATAGACTTTTGTATATTAACTTTTGTCCAGCAACCTTGCTATAATTTTTAATTAGTTCCAGGGGATTTTTTGTTGATTCTTGGGGATTTTCTACATGAGCAATCATGTCATCTGCAAACAATGAGAGTTTTATTTCTTCTTCCCTAGTCTGTACCCTTTTTATTTCCTTTTCTTAACTACATTAGCTGGACCTTTCAGTACAGTGTATAAAAGGCATGGTGAGAGGGACATCCTTACTTGTTCCTGATCTTAGTGGGAAAGCTTTGAGGATCTCACCATTTAAGTATGATGTTAGCTGTTGGTTTTTCTAGATGTCCTTTATCCCGGGGAATTTCCCCTATCTTACTAGTTTGCTGAGAGTTTTTATCAATTAATAGGTGTTAGAATTTATCAAATGCTTTTTTGTCTGTATCTGTTAATAGGATCATTTGATTTTTCTTATTTTAGTTTATTCGTGTGATGGATTACAGTAATTGACTTTCCACTGTTGAACCAGTCTTGCATACCTGGCATAAATCCCACTTGGTGATGGTGCATAATTCTTTTTATACATTGTTGGATTTGATTTGCTGATATTTTTGACAATTTTTACATCTATATGCATGAAAGATAGTAGTCTGTAGTTTTCTTTTTTTTTTTTCCCTACTTTTTCTTCCCAAATCCCTCCAGTACATAGTTACATTTTAGTTGTGGGTCCTTCTAGTTGTGGCATGTGGGACACCACCTCAGCGTGGCTTGATGAGCAGTGCCATGTCTGTGCCCAGGATTCAAACTGGTGAAACCCTGGGCCACTGAAGTGGAGGGTGCGAACTCAGGCACTCGGCCACGGGGCCAGCCCTTAGGTCTGTAGTTTTCTTGTCCTGTCCTTGTCTGGTTTTGGTATGAGAGTAATGCTGGCCTTGTAGAATGAGTTAGGAAGATTCCCTCTGTTTCTGTCATCTGAAAGATATTGTAGAGAATTGGTATAATCTCTTTCTTAAATGTTTGGTGAAATTCACCAGTGAGCCCATCTGGGCCTGGTGCTTTCTGTTTTGAAAGGTTATTAATTGATTCAAGTTCTTTAATAGATATAGGCCTATTCAGATTGTCTGTTTCTTGTTGTATGAGTTTTGGCAGATTGTGTTGTTCAATAATTTGGTCCATATCATCTAGGTTAGTAAATTCTTGGGTATAGAGTTGTTCATAGTATCCATTTATTATCCTTTTCATGCCCCTAGGATCTGTATTGATGTCTCCTCTTTCATTTCTTTTTTTTCTTTCAATTTTCAGATATTATTGATATACAGCACTGTGAAAATTTAAGATGTATATCATAATGACTTGACTTATGTATACCACAAAATGATTACCACAGTAAGTTTAGTTAAAATCCATCACCTTATGTAGATACCAAAAAAACTTTTTTTTTCCTTGTCATAAGAACTTTTAGGATTTACTGTCTTAGCAACTTTCAAATATACCACATAGCAGTGTTAAGTGCAGTCAGCATGTTGTCCATTACATCCTCAGGACTTATTTATCTTATAACTGCAAGTTTGTACCTTTTGATGACCTTCATCCAATTCACCCACCCCCTGCCTCTGGTAACCACAAATCTGATCTCATTTTCTATCAGTTTGGGGTTTTTGTGGATTCCATATATAACTGAGATCATACAGTATTTGTCTTTCTCTGGCTGACTTATTTCACTTAGCATAATGCTCCCAAGGTCCATCCCTGTTGTTGCAAATGGGAGGATTTCCTTCTTTTTTATGCCTGAGTAGTATTCCATTATATATGTGTGTGTGTGTGTCTCTATATATATCTCTCTCCCATATTTTCTTTATCTATTCAAATGTCGATGGACAGTTAGGTTGTTTCCATCTCTTGGCTATTGTGAATAATGCTGCAGTGAACATAGACGCACAGATCTCTCTTCAAATAGATATACACCCAGAAGTGGAGTTGCTGGATCACATGCTACTTCTATTTTTAATTTTTTGAGGGACCTCCATATGGTTTAGTGGCTGTACCACTTTACAATCCCACCAGCGGCCAAGGATTCCCTTTTCTTCACCTCCTCACCAGCATTTATTCTCGCTCATCTTTGTGATGCTACTCATGCTAACAGCCGTCAGGTGGTGTCTCATTGTGGTTTTGATTTGCATTTCCCTGATGGTTAGTGATGCTGAGCATCTTTTATGTCCCTGTTAGCCATCTGTATCTTTGCGGAAATGTCTAGTCGGATCCTCTGTTCATTGTTTTAATTGGATCGTTTGTGTGGGTTCTTTTGCTGTTGAGTTATTTATATATTTTAGATATTAACCCTTATCAGATATATTATTTGCAAATATTTTCTCCCAGTCAGTAGGCTGCCCTTTCATTTTGTTGGCTTCCTTTGCTGTGCAGAAGCTTTTTAGTTTGGTGGAGTCCCACTTGTTTATTTTTGCTTTTGACGTCAAATCCAAAAATCACCACCAAGGCCAATGTCAGGGAGCTTCCCCCCCATGTTTTCTTCTAGGAGTTTTGTGGTTCCAGGTCGTACGTTCAAGTCTGTAGTCCATTTGGAGTTTTTGTGTGGGGTGTAAGACAGTGGTCCAGTTTCATTCTTTGCATGTGGCTGTCCAGCTTTCCCAGCACCATTTACTGAAGAAATTGTCCTTTTCCATTATATATTCTGGGCTCCTTTGTCATAAATTAATTGGCCATATATATGTGGGTTTATTTCTGTGTTCTCTATTCTCTTCCATTGATCTTTGTGTCTGTTTTTATGCCAGTACCATACTGTTTTGATTACTATAGCTTTTTAATATAGTTTCAAGGGGCTGGCCCCGTGGCCGAGTGGTTAAGTTCGTGTGCTCCACTGTAGGCAGCCGTGTTTCGTTGGTTTGAATCCTGGGCGTGGACATGGCACTGCTCATCAAACCACGCTGAGGCAGCGTCCCACATGGCACAACTAGAAGGACCCACAATGTAGAATATACAACTGTGTACTGGGGGGCTTTGGGGAGAAAAAGGAAAAAAATAAAATCTTTAATATAGTTTCGAACCAGGGAGAATGATGCCTCCAGCCTTGTTCCTCTTTCTCAAGATTGCTGTGGCTATTTGGAGTCTTGTTTTCAATAATGTACAGTCTGTAGTGATGTCACCTCTCATTGCTGATGTTTGTGATTTGTCTTTTTTTTTCTTTTCATGAATGGTCACAGGTTTATCAATTTTGTTCTTTTCAAAAACCAGCTTTTGCTTCCTTGTATTTATATATATATTTTAAAGATTTTATTTTTCCTTTTTCTCCCCAAAGCCCCCGGTACATAGTTGTATATTTTTAGTTGTGGGTCCTTCCAGTTGTGGTATGTGGGGTGCTGCCTCAGCATGGCTTGATGAGCAGTGCCATGTCCATGCCCAGGATCCGAACCAGTGAAACCTTGGGCCACTGCAGCAGAGCGCGCGAACTTAGCCACTCAGCCACATGGCCAGCTGATTTATATTTTTTGTTTTCTATTTCATTTGTTGATTTCTGCTCTGACTTATTTATTTATAGTTTATTTGCTTACTTTGGATTTAATTTGCTTTTGGTTTTCTGGTTTCTTTGAGACTTTCGCTCTGTATAAATTTCCCTCTAAGTTCTGTTTCAGTAGCATGTCACAAATTGATATTTTATGTTTTCACTATCATTCAGTTCAAAATACCCTTTATACTGTGTTTTTTTATTCACAGTTTAGAGTGTTATTTATTTTCTAAGTACTCAGGGATTTCCCAGACTTTTCTGTTATTAATTTCAGTCGTGGTTGGCCTATACTTTGTATGACTTGAATCCTTCTGCATTTATTACAAGCCTGTTTCATGACCCAAAATATAGTGTGTTTTGGAGTATGTTCCACATGCACCTAAAAAGAATGTTTTGTGCTGTTTATTCTGTAAAGGCCAGGTAGTCAAGCTGGTTGATAGTCTTGTTCCAGTGTTCTGTATCTTTACTCGTTCTCTACTTGTTTTGCTAGTTATTGAGAAGGCAGATTGAAATCTCCAAGTATAAATGTGGATTTGTCGATTTCTCCTTAGAGTGAACACCTTTTCCACGTGTGCAGGTTGTGCAATGAGGTCCTGAAACTGAGGCAGAAACTTAGGCGGATTTATGTAGATGGTACTTACAATTCAGTAGCTGTAGCTAAAGAAGAACAGACTTTTAATTTACCATTTTTATAGGCAAGGAAGTCAATTTCTCCTTTCTGAGAATTTCTTGGGGTGTTTTTATGTTGCTCTGCAACAGGCTAATTTTAATTTCTGCCTCATACCCTATTCTTAGATCTGTAGTTCTAATGAATCTCATCCATGCTTGGTGCCTAGGAGCCCAGCGACTGTTTCCACGGGCACAGAAGAGCAAAGAAAATCCAACATGATAGTCAAGTTGGAGATTCCCTTCAGGAAGCGAAGCCTCATATTGAGGACTGTGTTACATTTTGAAATATCTGAACAAAGTAATCGCTGTCAGTTTTTTTCGAGGTAAAATATAAAACTTAGATTGTAACCATTTTTAGATGTACAGTTCAGTCTCATTAAGTACATTCAAATTGTTGTGCAAACATTACCACCATCCACCTCTCCATCGTTTTCATTTTCCCAAAGTAAAACTCTGTACTCAATAATTAACACTTACCATCAGTCCCCCTACCCCCCAGCCCTTGGCGACAACAATACTATTTTCTGTCCCTATGAATGTGACTACTCTGAGTACCTGCCAATGAGTGGAATCACACAATATTTGTCTTTTGGAGACGGATGTATTTCCCTTAACATAACGTCCTCAGGGTTCCTCCATGTTGCAGCAAGTGTCAGAATTTGCTTCCTTTTTGAATCTGAATCACTCCATTGTACGTACATACCACCTTCTGATTATCCATTCATCTGTTGATGGACCCTTGGGTTTCCTCTGCCTTTCGGCCATTGTGAATAATGCTGCACAGAACATGGGTGTACAGACACCTCTTTGATGCTCTGTTGCATCTATTTTTGGTATACACCCACAAGTGGAATTCTTGGGTCATATGGTCTAGTTTTTAATTTCCTTGAAGAATCACCATACTGTTCATGGTGGCTGCATCGTGCTACATTCCCACCAACAGTGTACAAGGGTTCCAGTTTCTCCACATCCTGACCAACGCTTTCACTTTCTGGGTTTTTTTGATAGTACCCATACTAATGGGTGTAAGGTTGTATCCCATTATGGTTTTCATTGACATTTCCCTAATGATTATAGATGTTGAGCATCTTTTTATGAGCTTGTTGGCCATTTGTGATATTATCTTTGCAGAAATGTCTATTCAAATCTTGTGCCTAATTTTTAATCATATTGTTTTTTTGTTGTTTATTTATAGGAGTTCTTTATATATTCTGGATATTAATCCCTTATCAGATACATGATTTGAAAATATTTCCTTCCTCAGGGGCTGGCCCCATGGCCAAGTGGTTAAGTTCGTGTGCTCTGCTTTGGCGGCCCAGGGTTTGCATGTCCGGATCCTGGCTGTGGACCTAGACACTGCTCATCAAGCCATACTGAGGCAGCATCCCACATAGAAGAACTAGAAAGACTTACAACTAGGATACACAACTGTGTACTGGGGATTTGGGGAGGCGAAAAGAAAGATTGGCAACAGATGTTAGCTCAGGAGCAATCTTCCTCACCAAAAAAAAAAAAAAGTTTCCTTCCATTCTGTAGGTTTTCTTTTCACTCTGGTATTTGTCTCCTTTGATTCCCAGAGGTTTTTTTATTTTGATGTAATCCAATGTATCTGTTTTTATTTTTGTTGCCCATACTTTGGTGTCATTCAAGAAATCATCACCCAATCTAATAGGAAGATTTCCTCTGTGGTTTTTTTCTAGGAGTTCTATAGTTTTAGCTTTTTAGTTTAGGTCTGTGATGCATTTTGATTTGATTTTTATATGGTGTAAGGGAAGCGTCCAACTTTGTTCTTTTGCATGTGGACTGCCCAACACCATTTGTTGAAAAGATTGTCCTTCCCCCGTTGAATGGTCTTGCCAGCCTTGTTGAAATCCATTTGACTGTATATGCGAGTGTTTATTTCTAGAGTTTATATTCTATTCCATTGTTTTTGTAATTAGATTTGAAATCAGGAAATGGGAGTCCTCTAACTTTGCTCTTTTTTTCAAGATTGTTTTAGCAATTCGGAGTCTACTAAGATTCCGTATGAATCTTAGGACGGAGTTTTATATTTCTGCAGAAAGCACTGTTGGGGTTTCCACAGGGATTGTGTGGAATGTGTAGATTGCCCTGGGTACTGTTGACATCTTTACAATATGATGTCTTCCAGCCATGAACACAGAATATCTTTCCATTGATTTATGTCTTCACTTTCTTTCAGCAGTGTTTTGTGTTTTTCCGTGTACAAATCTTTCACCTCCTTGGTTAAGTTAATTCCCGAGTATTCGTTTTGACATTAATTGTTAGTGTGTAGAAGCAACTGATTTTTGTGTCCTGCAACTTTGTTGAATTTGCTCCTTGATACTTAAGCATTTGTTCTATTTTGTGGGACCTTTACGGTTTTCTACAAATAAGATAATGTCATCTGTAAACAGGTATTATTTACTTATCTTTTCCAACTTAGATGGCTTTCTTTCTCTTTCTTGCCTAATTTCTCTGGCTAGGACTTTGAGGACCGTGTTAAATAAAAGTGGCAAAAGTGGGCATCCTTGTTCCTGCTGTTAGGGAAAGCTTTCAGTCTCTCACTGTGGAGGATGATGTTTGCTGGGGGCTTTCACATGGTCCTTGTTATGTGGAGGGACTTTCCTTCTATTCCTGGTTTGTTGAGTGTTTTTGTCAGGCAGCGGTGTTAAATCTTGTCAACGTTTTTACTGCATCACCTGTGAGGACCATGTGTTCTCTTCATTCTGTTGTGGTATGTTACTTTGTTAGATTTTTGTATTTTGAACCGTCTTTGTATTGCAGGAATAAATTTCACTTGGTCATAGTATAAAATCCTCCTATTTTGCTGGTGAATTCTGTTCACTAGTATTTTGTTGAGGATTTTTGCATCTATATTCATCACAGGATCATTGGTCTGTAGTTTTCTTTTCTGTAGTCTCTTTGTTTGGCTTTGGGATCAGGGTCATGCTAACCTCATAGAATGAGTTTGGAAATGTTTGCTCTGTGATAATTCTTTACATATTTGGTAGAATTCTCTAGTGAAGCCATCCGGTCCTGGGCTTTTCTTTGTTGGGAGGTTTTTGATCACTGTTTCAATCTCTACTACTTATTGGACTGTTTAAATTTGTATTCATGATTCAGACTTGGTAGTTTACATGTTCTCTAGGAATTTATCCATTTCATCTACATTTAATTTTTTTTTTTAAAGACTGGCACCTGAGCTAACAACTATTGCCAATTTTTTTTTTTTCTGCTTTCTCTCCCCCAGAGCCCCCTAGTACATAGTTGTATATTCTAGTTGTGGGTCCTTCTAGTTGTGGCATGTGGGATGCTGCCTTAGCATGGCCTGACAAGCAGTGCCATGTCTGCACCCAGGATGCGAACCAGCAAAACCCTGGGCCACTGAAGCAGAGCGTGGGAACTTAACCACTCGGCCACAGGGCCGGCCCCTAGTTTTAATTTTTAACATACAGTTTTTCATAGTATTCTCTCATCCTTTTCATTTCTGTAAAATAAGTTGTTATGGCCCTCTTTCTTTTCTGATTTTGATAAAATTCATTAGTGAAGCTATGTGGTTGTGTCCTGGATTTTTCGTAGTTGACAAGTTTTTGATTACTGATTTGGTCTCCTTATTCTAGTTATTGATCTGTTCAGATTTTTAATTTTTCACGATTCAGTCTTGGTAGGTGGTGTGTTTCTAGGAATTTATCCATTTTGTCTAATATCTCCAATTTGTTGGCATACTAACATTCATTGTATTCTTATAATCATTTTTATTTATGTACGGTCAGTAGTAGTAGTGTTCTACTTTCTAATTCTAGTTTGTTTAATTGTCTCTTTTCCTTAATCTAGCTAGAGGTTTGTCAATTTTATCTTTTTGAAAAACCACTCTTATTTTTGTTGATTTTTCTGTATTTTTCTATTCACTATTTCATTTTTCTCTGCTCTGATCTTTCTTATTTCCTTCCTTCTGTTAGCTTTGGGTTCAGTTTATTCTTATTTTCCTATAGTTCTTTAAGGTATAAAGTTAGGTTGTTGATTTCAGATCTTACTTATTTTTTTGTGAGAAAGATTGGCCCTGAGCTAACATCTATGCTCATCTTCCTCTACTTTGTTTATGGGCTGCCTCCACAGCATGGCTGATGAGTGGAGTGGGTCCAAACCCGTGAACCCAGGCTGCTGAAGTGGAGCACATGAAACTTTAACCACTTGGCCACGGGGCCAGCCCAAGATCTTCTTTTTTAGTGAAAGCATTTACAGCTATAAATTTCACTTTTAGCACTGCTTTCACTGCATCCCATAAGTTTTGGTATGCTATAATTTTTTTCTTTTTGTCTCTAGATAGTATTTTTCTTGTGATTTCTTCTTTGACTCATTGTATGTTAATTTCCACATACTTCTGGATTTTCCTGTTTATTTCTATTAATGTCTGATTTTATTTCATTGTGATTAGAAAAGATGCTTTGTATGACTTTAGTCCTTTTAAATTTATTATGGATTGTTTCTGACCTGATATATGGTCCATCCTATAGAGTGTTCAGCCAGCACCTGGAAAATGTCTGTTCTGCTGTTGTTGGCTGGAGCGTTTTGTATGAGTCTTGAAGGTCCAGTTGGTCAATAATGTTGTTCAAGGCATCCGTTTCCTCATTGATCATCTCTTTGCTTGTTCTCTCCTTTATTGAAAGTGAGGTTTTCAAGTTTCCTACCATTACTGTTGAGCTCTCTGTCCTTTCAGATCTGTTAGTGTTTGCCTCATATATTTAAGAGCTCTGATGCTTGGTACATATATGTTTATTATTGTTAGACTTTCTTAGTGATTTGACCCTTTTATCATATAGTGTTCTTCCTTGTGTCTTGTAATAGTTTTTGACTTAAAGTCTATTTCATCTGATATTAGTATAGCCACCCATATGATTTCTTTTGGTTACTATGCACAGAATATATTGTTCCATCATTTTGGTTTCTATCTGTGTGCGTGCTTAGATTTAAGGTGAGTTTCTTCTAGACAGCATATACTGGAATGCTGTTTTCTTAATCCATTCACCTTTCTATGTCTTTTGTGTGTGTGTGGAAGATTGGCCCTGAGCTCATGTCCGTTGCCAAGCCTTCTCTTTTTGCTTGAGTAAGATTGATGCTGAGCTAACATCTGTGCCCATCTTCCTCTATTTTGTGTGTTGGATGCCACCACAGCATGGCCTGATGAGCAGTATGTAGGTCAGTACCCAGGATCAGAACCTGCCAACCACAGGTTGCTGAAGTGGAATGCGCTTCACTACCCCACTGGGCAGGCCCCTCTAGTTGCTTTGTTAATATTTCCGTGTGGGAACAACGGCTTGGAGCTTTCTAGTCCCCCATCTTGCTGATGTCACTCTCTCTCTCCTTAATTCTTTCAGGAGGTAGCAGTCAAAATGAGAGGAAAACTCTTCCCGAAGCAGGAGTCAGGTGCATTTCCTTGGGAGAGCTTTCATGCTGGCAAATCAAGAAACACACAAGCAAATTAACCCAAAGTCAAGACTCCATGATAAATATTCAAGGAAAGAGTTCTCAGTTCCCCCAACAATGTAATCCCCCCTGTGAAGCGGGAGCCAGAGTATCCATTCAAGCTTATGTGGATGACAGCTGTGTAATGAATCTTATAGAGGATCAGTCCAACATTACTGAAAATCAAGAGTTTCCAACTGGGACAGCTCAGAATTCTTGGAGTAAAATATATCTGAATGAGACACAGAATTATCAGAGAAGTTGTGAGCAGACTCAGCTGAAAAGCAGATTGTGTATATTTGCTCCATATGTTGACATTTTCAGTTGTGTTTCACACCCTGATGCTGACACTGTCGACAAAAGAGATGAAGCTCATGGCAACAGAGACTGTGGGAAAGACATGGTGAAGGCATCACCTCTTGCCCAGCACAGTGTAATCCACACAGGACAGAGCACCTACCCATGCAATGAACGTGAAAAAGCCTTCAGTGGTGGCTCCAGACTGGAACTTCATCAGCAGGTTCACTTGGGAAAGACGTCCCCTGCATATGGTGCCCATGAGGAGGACGCCAGTTACAGTTCAGCTATTCCCATTCAACAGAGTGTTTGCACAGGAAATAAACGCTATTGGTGTCATGAGTGTGGGAAGGGTTTCAGCCAGAGCTCAAACCTGCAGACTCATCAGAGAGTCCATACAGGGGAGAAACCCTATTCATGCCACGAGTGTGGGAAGAGCTTTAACCAGACCTCACATCTTTATGCCCACCTTCCTATTCACACAGGAGAGAAGCCCTATAGGTGTGAAAGCTGTGGGAAGGGCTTCAGTCGTAGTACAGACCTCAATATTCACTGCAGAGTTCACACTGGAGAGAAACCTTATAAATGCGAAGTGTGTGGGAAGGGCTTCACTCAGAGATCACATCTTCAGGCCCACGAAAGGATCCACACTGGAGAGAAACCATATAAATGTGCAGATTGTGGTAAACGCTTTAGTTGTAGCTCAAATCTTCACACCCACCAGAGAGTCCACACAGAAGAGAAACCGTACAAATGTGATGAGTGCGGGAAGTGCTTTAGTTTGAGCTTTAATCTTCATAGTCATCAACGCGTCCACACGGGAGAGAAACCCTATAAATGTGAAGAGTGTGGGAAGGGTTTCAGTTCTGCCTCAAGTTTCCAGAGCCATCAGAGGGTTCACACAGGAGAGAAGCCATTTCGGTGCAATGTGTGTGGTAAAGGCTTCAGTCAGAGTTCCTATTTTCAAGCCCACCAGAGGGTCCACACTGGAGAAAAACCCTACAAATGTGAGGTCTGTGGGAAGCGCTTCAACTGGAGCTTGAATCTTCACAATCATCAGAGAGTCCACACTGGAGAGAAACCCTACAAATGTGAGGAGTGTGGGAAGGGTTTCAGTCAGGCCTCAAATCTTCAAGCTCATCAGAGCGTCCACACTGGGGAGAAACCATTCAAATGCGATGCGTGTCAGAAGAGATTCAGTCAGGCGTCACATCTTCAGGCCCACCAGAGAGTCCACACCGGAGAGAAACCATATAAATGTGACACGTGTGGGAAGGCCTTCAGCCAGAGGTCCAATCTACAAGTCCATCAGATCATTCACACCGGAGAGAAACCATTTAAATGTGAGGAGTGTGGAAAAGAATTCAGTTGGAGTGCAGGACTCAGTGCTCATCAGAGGGTCCACACAGGGGAAAAACCCTATATGTGTCAGCAGTGTGGCAAGGGCTTCAGTCAGGCCTCACACTTTCACACACATCAGAGGGTCCACACTGGAGAGAGACCGTATATCTGTGATGTGTGTTGTAAGGGTTTCAGCCAGAGATCACATCTCGTATACCATCAAAGAGTCCACACCGGAGGGAATCTGTAGAAATGTGGCGAGCGGTGTAGCCTTCGGTCAGAGTTCACATCTTCCTGTCCATTGCAAAGTCTGTGCTGATCCCTGTGGAGCATTCCTTCCGAACTCAGAAGCTTCAGGGAATCTTCGCGGGAAAGAAGCTCCATAAAATGCTGTGTTTTAAGGATTCCAGTGGGAGATTCTTTACAAACATCAGAGTTCACAGATGAAAGAAAACCGACTCTAGAAAGATGGTCAGTGTTTGTACCACAGTTCTGAATGTCCCAGTTCTCAAACAGGAGAGTCTGGAAATTCACCGGAATCTGCCCAGAAGATGGCTTATCAATGAAGATTTGGGGCAGGACTTTAGCAAAAGGATAATGATCAACAAAACTGACGTCCACTACAATGGAACCTCCATGTAGGAGCGATGGTTTCCAGCCCTGTATCTCTACCATGTAGAACTGGGCTTGGCTCGCCATTGCTGCCCAGCCATTGCTAAACCAAGTGCAGAAAATCCCTATAATTAGGACAAATAGTTGGAAATTCTAGTCCTTTCTCTACCCTAAATTCATAATGACGTACTCAAAAGGAATCCTGCAAGTAGCCTTAATAAGATTTTCAGGAAATACTGATTGAAGTACAGGAAGTCATGTGATACTGCCGTCCACAATACTAGAAATTTGGACAAGACTTGTGAATGGCTGCTGTCCCTCCCAGCCTTCCTTCTCTGTACAATGCACCATCCGTTGTGTTCAGTGTAATATTTAGTATCCTTAGTTTGTATTTTACAGGCTAAAAAAATTAATCTAGTTACATGATACTGCAATTTGTATGATTGGAAATTTTGAACCTTAATTCATTAAGGTAGGAGTTTTCTGTACCTCTCTGAAAAATGTTAAAAGTAGTTACTAATGATAAAAAATTTCTTAGTAAACTTGAATTGTTGGTACTTGGTTTCTTCTCATCTTTTCCATTCAGGCCTAGCCCAGAAGGCTTTCTCTATGCCTAGTCTTCCTCCATCCAAGACCTCTAGGCAGGGGCTTTTCAGATTTCAAGGACATTAATTTTGTCGCATTCCACCCCATTCTTCCCCCCAAATGGGGGCGACAAGACACCTGTTGAATTTTGTTGAAATTTATGAAATGTAACAATCTAGATGGGTTGCCATTTACACAGCATTCTCTGTTCGCTTCTCTTGGTAGGAAGTCAACAACCTCAGCTGGTCAACATGTCTCAAAATACCCTTTGACCTGGCACGAGAGGTTTTGCTTCGGAGATGATAGCAAAAGTGAGAAGGACTGCACACGCGGATGTTTACACTGAATTCTTTAAAATAGGAAGTATCAGCAAAATATTTCAGTATGTTCTAATGAACAGCCATTAAAACAATGATACAGATCCTAATGACAGGCAAGGAACCATCATTCATGGAAAAACTAGGTGGCTGGACCTGATCCAGCTCTGCCTCTAGGGCCTGTGCACTTCATTTTGTCACCGGGCCACTCTAATGACATATACAGATCGGGGGGCGTTCTCGTAGAATCCGTGAGAGGACCATCGAGGAGTGCCTTAGTTTCCTATGGCTGCCGTAAAAAGCACCAACTTAGCTTAAAACAACACCAACGTCTTCCCATACCCTTCTGGAGGTCAGAAGTCCAAAGCAAGTCCTACAGGGCTAAGGTTAAGGTGTTGGCAGGGCTGGTCCCCTCTGGAGGCTCAGGGGAAGAATCCGCTCCTCGCCTCCTCCAGCTTCTAGAGGCTGCTCGTGGCCCCTTCCCATCTTCGGCACCAGCTGCATAGCATCTTCTCTTCTCTCCTCCCTCCTGCCTCCCTCTTATGAGACCCTGTGATTCCCCTGGGTCCACCTGGATAATCCAGGATGCTCTGTCCATCTTAAGAGCCTTAACTTCATCACACCCGCAAAGTCCCTTTTGCCAGAGAAGGGAACAGATTCACAGGTTCTGGGAACTAGGACATGGACATATTTGGGTGGGGGGCACCATTCATCCCCCACAAAGAGTAAAGGACAGACACAAAAAAAGAGGTCAAGGGCTCCTGTGGCCGAATGGTCTGATGGCGAGATGACATCCCCGGGGGGAAAGGGTGTGGTTCTGGAGCCGCATATTTGCGGTTCTCATGCTGACTGGCTCCCTCTCTGTGCCTCATCACCTCGTCCATGTAAAAGGGAGATAATTGGGACTTCCTCACAGGGCTGTTGTGAGGCTTAACGCAGTCAATATACGTAAAACCCACAGGATGGTGCCCGGCACACGGCAAGCATTCGGGACATGTTACCCATTATTATTTTCTCTTCCCGCTTGGAGAAGCACCCCTCCCCTCACCCCAGCCCCCACAGCCCTTCCTTTCCTCTCTCGGGCTCCGGCGAGGTCAGATGCCCTCTGCTCTGTCCATAACTGGGAGTCGCCCGGAGATCTAACAATTCCAGGGGTTCAGGGAAACATCCACCAGCCAAATAAGGGGCTGGTGCACCTGGCTCGGTTGTGTCCGTGACATCCAGCAGGGCCCCTTTCCTAGACCTGACTTTCCAGACGTGGCCTTCCCTGAGTCCTCAAGACCTCTCACCCCTTTGTTCAGGCCATTGTCTCCCCCTGGAAGACCGTCTTTCCCTGTATTTTCCTGGAGACCTTTCCCATGCCCTTCAAAACCCTACTCCGGTCTTGCCTCCCAGAAGCTTCCACCGCTCTCCGGGATATTCTGTTAACTAACTGCCTGTGTTGTCTGGGAGAGTAATTCTTACTGAGCTTCTATTGCCAGTCCCTGAGACACACAAGGGGCAAGATGCACAATGAAGGAACCCACAGTCTGACGGGGTGGGTGTGGACGAGGTGACAGCTGAGGTTCCCAGGTCAGGGGGTTTGAGCTGCAGTTTCATTTTCCGGGGGCATCTTCTGGGTTTCTCGCCTCGTCTGCTGGCCCCAAGCATCTCAAGGACATCTGTGGGATGTCTTTGAAGACATTAAGCACTTCCTGTCAGAGGCCTGATTGGGCCACCTGCTCCTGGCCTCCTTCTCCCCCACAAAGTTCCCGCTAGCCCTTCTTACCCCGCCTTATGAAAGAAACGCCCTTTTCTTTTAAATTTGAGATACTTGCAGATTTCTGAAATCCCAGGATCCTCCCCATTGCACGTCTCTTTGAAGGAAGCCTCCCCTTACTGAAGTCCGGATGTGTTTCTAGCTGACAGACAGAAGGCAACCGGTCTCTGCTTTAGACAGTGTCGCTCGGCAGCTCAGCTTCAGACGGTCCCGTCAGACAATACGCCCTTTTCTGGGGGCCTTTCCGTGTGACCCAGAGGGTCCAGCAGCATCCATGATGGGTTTATTTTCAACTCCTCTTAACTGAGATGCTTTGGACGGACAACATTGTGTAAGTTTAAGGTGCACACCATACTGATTTGGGACATTTATATTGCACTGTGCTTGCCATTGTAGTGTTAGTTAACACCTCTATCGTGCCACCTAAGTATCATTTCTTCCAGTGTTGGGAACAATAAAGACCTAGTCTCTTAGCAAGATTAATGTTTCTAATACAGTTTCGTGGTCCATAATCACTATACTGTGCATTAGATCTCCAGAGCTTATTTATCTACTAGTTCTGGAGTACTAGGGTACAAGTAAGTACCCTGAAACACTCTCCCATTCCCCAGCTTCCAGCCCCTGGTAACCACTGCTTTTACTCTGCTTTTACACTTTCAGTTTTTTAGATTCCACACACATGAGAAAATCATACAGTATTTGTCTTTCTCTGACTGACTTGGCATAATGCCCTCAAGGTCCATCTATGTTGTCCCAAATGGCAGAATGTCCTCCTTTCTCATGGCTGAATAATAGTCCATTGTGGGGGCCAGCCCCCGTGGCCTAGTGGTTAAGTTTGGCGTGCTCTGCTTCAGTGTCCTGGGTTTAGTTCCTGAGCACGGACCTAGACCACTCATCTATCAGTGGCCATGCTGTGGTGGCAGCTCATATACAAAATAGAGGAAGATTGTCAACAGCAGTTAGCTCAGGGCAAATCTTCCTCAACAAAAAATAAAAAATAAAATAAATATTCCATTGTGTACATGTACCACATCTTCTTTATCCATTTACCTGTTGCTGGATGCTTGGGTTGTTTCCACGTCTTGGCTATTGTGAATATTGCTGCAATGAGCATAGGAGCGCATATGTCTCTTCAACAGCCTGTTTTCATTTCCTTTGGATATCTATCCAGAAGTGGCAGCACCCATGATGTTCTGTCACAGCTAGGGTCCCCCTAGAGGGGTGTCTTAAGTCTGCAATAGTCACATAGCCTGAGCCGTTTTCTTGAGGGAAAGAATGCCATCCCATTTCAGTTCAGCACAGCACGCGCTGGGGCGGAAAGAGTCAGGCTCAGTATCAGGTCTCAGCTCAGAGCCAGGGCCAGGCAATCAGGATCTGTGATTGCAGATTCTAAAAGGTCGGCTGCTTTTCTGTGGCAGCAGCAAAGCCGAGACTCTATAGGGCCAGACGGCTGTGTCCCGAGTCCAGGGAAGGCCTCCGGAAGCCCTCTCTACCGTTATTCTTCACGTGCACGCCGACCCTCTCACAACCATGCACGTGCACACCGGGCTGCAGACGCATCAGCCTCGCAGGGTCAGACTTCTGATTCCCCAGGAGCTCCACAGCGACTAAAAACTGCTTTTGCAAACTCCACAGGTGCATCTCCCTCTGGACTGCCTCTCTTTTCATGTGCTCTCCCTTTTTGTCCAGAGGCTCCAAGAGGCAAGACTCAGAGCAAAAATCACCAGTTAAGGAGACTTATTCTGTTCCTAAAACTCAGAGTTTAAGTTTCAACGCACCCACCAACAGCAGCGAGCAAGGGAATGTGGGACCGACACTGTTTCTGTGCTGCTTCCCGTGACTGGGCCGGCCCTCTAGCATTCATGAAGTTATAAGCATAGAACATTTTACATCAATTTTTATCATATATCCAGGTGCAACAGCCACAAAATACAAAGGCATGGTTTTGGGGTGGGGTTTTTTTTTTGTTTTTTTTTTTTTTGGTAAGGAAGATTGTCACTGAGCTAACATTGGTGCCAGTCTTCCTCTATTTTATGTGGGACACCACCTCAGGGTGGCTTGGTGAGCCGTCTGTAGGTTCGCACCCAGGATCTGAACCCATGACCCCAGGTGGCCAAAGTGGAGCACACAAACGTAACCACTATGCCACCTGGCCAGCCCCAAAGGTGTGTTTTTAAAAGTCCCTTCCCCGCCCCCAGCCCCTGACAATAAACCCAGCATTTACAAGGTCAGCATTACAGCTGCTGGCGGAGAGAGGCTGGGACAACTCTGTGCTGTGTTTTCTATCTGGGAGGCTCAGTGTTTCCCTTCCTCACTCTCTTTTTTCCCTCTGGTTTATCTAAAGCTTTGTTCCATGGGGCGAAGTGTGGAGGAAGCCAGTCTAAATTCCCAACTGTCCTCTCTGTGTGAAGTCACACAGCACACACTTAATCCCCCCGACAACACGTGGGACCGCATGTGTGAAGCGTCTCTCTCAGGCAAGCCCCTTAGACGCAGAGTGCCCGTGACACTGACTGCAGGCCGCTCACATGGGCATGCTCTGCCCGGCACTTGCTCAAAGTCCCGACGCCCAGAGGGAAGGCAGGTGTTCAGCATGCACCGCATTATTTGCACCAAGAGTCTAGGCACAGGGGATCCCTGTTATCAGTCAGGGAACCGTGGAAACCCGACCAAAATCCAGTTCCCAGACGTCCCTCGAGGGCAACCTTGGAAGCAGGCCTTTCTCCAGACGGCAGCCTGAGACCTGCTATGGTACCTCTTCTGCACAGGAGCACTTCCCAGGAAAAGGAGAAAAACAGAATGCACCTTGCAGTTTGGGATTAGAATCGGAGGTATCGGTGTCAGTTTATGCTTTTCAAAAATATAGAAAATATATAAAGGAGCAATGAGCCTCTAAAGTAATGTGTGTACCTAGTATCCACATTTTGGTTTCTAAATACCATTCTCCACTGAATGAAAGAAGGGATTCTTGTAAAAAAACGGCTGATTCTGGGGCTGGGAAAGTATGAGGGGAGCCTCGCACATCCTTTTGTCCCAGCAAGTAAGGGGGTGACTCAAGAATGACGGGGACATGTCAACAGAACAGAGAAGCCAGCTTGAAGGGGTTCCCATTACCAAAGCTGGGTTCATCTGAAGATCAAAATAAAAGAAAGCAACTGATCATAAGACATTGATAGATTAGAAATCCAGGAGTCCATATCGATATTAATAAATAAATTAATGAGGGCTTAATGAAGAGTGGATATTTACATGAACTCCAAGTGCCACTCCACAAACTACTTCTTAATTATAAAGGAAAAAAGAGTAGCTTTGCGGTGGAAAGTTATGGCAGACATCACATTATCCAGTAATCACAATGTCACCACAAGTGGGATAATCGAGTGTAAGCCTAAGAGCATATTGTCACTTCTGTGATGTTCTGGCCAAAGACACATAGCCTGAATCTAATCACGAGGACACATCAGACAAGTCCAAATAAAGGGATGTCCTACACAATAAAAAAATACCTAGCATGTAATCTTCAAAAGTGACAAGGTCATGAAAGTCTGAAGAACTGTTCAATAGTGATGGAGCCTAAGGAGACAGGACAACAAAATGCATTGTGTGATCCTGGATTGGATAATTTTCCTATAAAGGATATTAACGGGACAATTGGTGAAACGTGAATGGAATACGGGGGTTAGATGGTAGTAATGCCCGACTGTTAACTTCCTGACTTTGATTGTTATAAAATGGTTGTGTAGAGAAATATCCATATTTGTGTATAACATACACTAGAGCATGCAGGGGGGATGGGGCATCATGAGATCTTATTTTTACAAAAGTTCAGGAAAGTCCTTTGTTACTGTGCCTGTAAATTTCATGTGTTCGAAAATAATTATTTCAAAATTTTAAGGGGGGGAGGGAGAGAGGGAATTACAGGGTGACCTTCGTGGGTAATTATGAAATCGGCTGCTACTGAGACCTTTTGTATTATTCAGGACAGACGTACACTTCAGAGATCCCCTGAAATCTCAGGGGCTTAGCGCATCAAAAGTTCCTCACTCAAGGGATGCCCAGCAGGGGTCAGGCAGTCCGTCCCCTTAGAGCGACACAATATGGAACAAGCGGCATCCATGACTCACGGTTAGAGGTCCCGGTGGAAGAGGAAGGGGAGAACCACGTGGAATAGCTTCATGGGCAAGGCCAGGAAGTGGTACATATACCTTGTGTCCTCAGTCCATTGGCCAGAACTCAGTCACTTGGCTACAACCCAGCTGTGTAGGAGGATGTGAACATAGCTTTCCTGTGTGTCCAGAAAGACACGCACGGTGACCAGATAGCAGGGTTCCCATTACACTCTTAAGATATCACTTTAGTCGACCTTCTCTCATGTGGTGGAGACTAATGAATCTAAGGGCCTGAGCGCTGACTGAAGTTCTCACCACACTCTCATTTATACTCTGAATACACTCTCTGATAACTTGTCTGACCTGACCACATTCAGGTTATTTTTCTAACACGGTCTTTTTAATAAATCTGCAGACTCATCCGAATTACAATTTTCTTCCTGTGTAGACAGTAGGATTGCAGTCTCTGATGATAGCCATGGTTACAATGATCACATTCACAGTTTCTGCTCTGCATCGATGTCTAACGATTGGGAAGACCAGAGGTTCCCTTGGCATCCTCGCCAGTCATGACACCGATAGGGTCTCTCAACTGCATGAGCAAAATTGGTCCTCACAGAGGCGAGCGCTAACTGTAGCCCTTCTTTCAGCATCACATATGTGGACTGAACACAAATGAGCGTGGACTCTGGTGTTTACTAAGACTTGAGGTGCAAATGAAGCCCTTACAGCACTATGCTAGACTGTGTGTGGTTGACTTGGCTTCATCACTTCTTCATGACTGGCTCTTCTAAGGTCTCCTACACTGGAAGAGAAGACAAGAACAGCGTATCTCAGAATCCCCTTCCCCAGATGCTTCTTGGGTACAGTTAGCCACTGAGAAGGTGCTCACATGGGATTCAGAAAGCCCGAGAAGAGAGGGCATTATTCTCTGCAGGCAGCTGCAGGCAGAGGCAGGGGCGGGCAAGAACTTTGAGGCAGCTTCCAGGAGAGCTTCTTGGTAATCACCCACATTGGTGTCCACGACTGAGATAGTATGTGGGGCCTTCCCCGTCTTCAGCAGCTTCAGAGAAAGCCCTGGAGGATCACCCCCTTGGCTGCTGTGGACAGATTCTCAAGATTGGCAGGAGCATCTAAGAAAGCTCCTGAGAGTCCACTTTGATGCTGCAGGCTGGTGTTGCTTCCCTGGTCATCATTCCCTTAGCCTTTCCAACAGTTGTGTGTGTCTCTGACTCTTCTGAAAGCATTCATGCCTGGATTATAGACAGTGGCATCTGATTCTGCACTGAGCCCTGAAGGGTCAAGAATTCTGTTCTCTTGTGCAGACTTTGATGAGGGAGAAGGTGTGCACTATTATTGAAAACAGTAAATTCTTCATATGTATATGGTTTTCTCTTCTTCATTCATCGCTGATGAGCCAAAAGATGGCAGTTTCAATTGAAGTCCCTACTGTATTTTTTACATTTATGGAGCCTTGTCTCCCACGTGGATTCTAAGATGAACATGAAGATCTGAATTCCAAGTGAAGCCCTTACTGCACTCATCACGTTCATGGTCTTTTTCATTCTTACCACATTCATATCTGTGGGATGGATTTCCTGAGAGAACTCTCCGATGAGTGTGGAGAACTCAGCCGTACGTCAAATCCTTTCTAAGTATGGAGCATTCGTAGGGCTTCTTTTCCTTGTGGACTCTCGTGAATGTGAAGGTATGTGCTCTCTCTGCTGCTCTTCCCACCCTTATTCACAGGAAGTCCTCTCGCCTCAGTGCAAACTGAGTGGACTTGAAGAATATCACTTCAACCAAAACACTCTCCACTCTCACTGCCTTTTAGGATTTCTCTCCAACATGCATCTTCCAGGGGACAAGATGGGAGCTCTGATCAAATCCCTCTCCATACTCGTCATTTGCTTAGCACTTCTTTCCTCTCCTCCCTGATGAACACAAATAGGTGACCTAAACCCAAATCCCTTAGCATGCAATTATACTTGTCACACTGTTCTTCCAGTGTGAATTCAATGGTGGCTGTAAGACATGAGTTCCCTCTACAGCCCTTACCACATGCGTAATATTTATATTGTTTTCTCCCTGAGGGAATAAATTGATGTCTGGGAATATATGAGCTGATCAAAATCATAAGAAGTATGTTCTCTGACCGTGATGGAATCAAACTAGAAATTAAACTAAAAAACAAAACAAATTTTAAAACAAGAAAATCTCCAAATATTTGGAAATGGAATGAAAATAAAAACATAACATATTAAAATCCATGGGGCTGAGAGGGGAAATTTATGCCACTAAATGCTTACATTAGAAAGAGGAGAGGTCTCAAAACAATAATCAAAGCTCCTACTCAAGGAACTGGAAAAAGAAAAGCAAGATAAATCAAAAGCAAGCACAAGAAAGGAAGTAATAAAGAGCAGAAATAAATGTAATTGAAAACAGAAAAGTAAAGAAAAAGCAATGAAACTAAAGCTGGTTCTTTGAAAAGATTGGTAAAATTGATAAGCTTTTAGCAAGACTGACAGAGATAAGACAGCACACAACCAACATCAAGAATAAAGTGAGGGATATAACTACAGATCCTACAGCCAATAAAAGAATTCTGTGAAAAACTCTACTCATGTAAATTCAACAACTTAAATGAAATGGACCAATTCTTCAAAACAAACTACCCAGATTCACCCAATGTGAAATAATCAGAATAGCCCTATAACCATTAAAGAAATGTAATCCATAACTTAAAAGTTTCCAAAAAAAGAAATCTCTAAGCCCAGATGGTTTCACTGGAGAATTCTCCCAAATATTTGAAGCAGCAGCAGCACCAATTATACACAACCTCTTTGAGAAAATGGAAGAGGCCAATTATCATCCTGGTACCCTAACTAGAGAAAGGTAATACAAAAAAAAAGAAGAAAAAAGAAAGGAGGGGAAGGAAAGGGGGGAAAGAGAGAGAGAGGGGGAGGGGGAGAGAGAGAAGAGGGAGGGAGGGAGGGAGAGAAAGAGGGAAATAAAACTACAGACTAAACTGTAAAGTGAAAATTTGAAGTAATCACAGAAATTTGATTATTAATTATGTCAGGTATGAGAATGGCTTTGCAGTTTTGCAAAAACTACGCTGAAGTAGGTAGGTGTGAAATGATATATCAGGGATTAGCTTTAAATTACTTTGGCGTATAAGAAAAAAGGAAAAAGGGATAGATTAAGCAAATGTGGTAAAATCTTGATCATTGTTGAATTTGGGTGATGAATATATAGGAGTCCATTATATTTTCTCCTTTTGAGTATTTTTGAAATTTTTCATAATTAATAATTAAAATCTGGGGCCAGCACAGTGGCGTAGTGGTTAAGTTTGCACACTCCTCTTTAGGGGCCCGGGGTTCACAGGTTCAGATCCTGGGCATGGACCTACGCGGCGTTTGTCAAGCCATGCTGTGGCGGTGTCCCATGTACAAAATAGAGGAAGACTGGCACAGATGTTAGCTCAGGGCCAATCTTCCTCATTGAAAAAAGAAAAATTAAAATCTTGAATTTTGAGAACTGTTTAAATCCTGCTACTTGTGCAAACTAGGGCGATGGTTTTAACCTCCCTGATCCTATTTCCTAACATTACAATGGGAATACTATCACTTTCCTCACTGAGGCTGAAACACACGAAGGATGGTGCCCCTGCAGTGCCCCTCAATGGACGCTAAGCTCTGTCCCTAAGAGAGACCTAGCCATTCTCTGAGGATGAACAAGGTATTGAACAAAGAAAGGAAACCTGACTTCCCTGGAATTTGTTGAACTGTCCTCCTTTCAGAAAGGGAGAAGGCAAAAATGACAGAAAAGGATGCATAGTACCAGGTCTGCCTGACCCTCCCCAGCCAGGATGGTCAGTGGGCTGAGTGGAGAGTGGAATTTCCACCTCCCCCACCTCACTCCCACCACCCACAGGAATGAGGCCGTCTGAGTCAGGGCTCCAATTCACCCCACTAGGGCTATGTCAGTAGGCTGGACAGGGACAGCTGAATTTTCACCCCCACTCAGGAGCAAGGAAGTGGTGCCAACTGGCTCTCTGCCCCCTACCCGCACCCACATCACCCCCATCCACACACGCACAGTGTCAAGAGGGCCCAGAGGAGAGTTGAACTTCCACCCCAACTTGGACCTATTACCACACCTAAACAGGGTGACTGCTTGCTAAAAAAGATTAAATGGAATCCAAAATCTTGCACCATAATACCCAAAATATCCAGGATACAATAAAACAAAAAAATCACGCATGATACCCAGAACCAGAACAATCACCACTTGAAGGAGACAATACAATCAACAGACATAAATACCGAGACAACTTAGATGTTGGGATTATCTGACAAGGATTTACGAGTAGTAATCCTCATTTTTGTGTCAGCTGGTTTGAGTTGGGTTTTCTATTTCTTACGATTGAAGACGTCCTAGCTGACATGAGCAACCATGAGCTGTGGTCCCCACCCTAGTGTCTGGTAATGACAAAGCAGAGCAGTGTTGGCCCTGGATTTCTGAGGGTAACGTGAAACCTGAGATGACAGGGAACTTAAGTATCCAGCGTCCTGGAAGGTAAAGTTTAGGGGAAAAAATGGTGGGAAACTGTCCCCTGCCTCCAGTCAACATACACCTGAGTAAACTGATCAACCAAGCACACCTGAAAACCACTGAGGCATCTGAGAAGCATGGGGCAGTGTCCAAGACGCTCACTCAGTGCCTTAATCCCTTAGCTCAACATCCAAAATGCACACTATAATATGTTCCCTCTTTTTTCCTTTCTTTTTTTTTTGCTGAGGAAGATTCCCCCTGAGCTAACATCTACTGCCAATCTTCCTCGTTTTCTATGTGAGTCACTGCCACAGCATGGCCACTGACAGACGGATGGTGTAGGTCCACACCCAGGAACTGAACCTGGGCTGCCAAAGAGAACACGCCGAACTTAACCACTGGGCCACCAGGGTGGGCCCTGTTCCCTCTTTTTTGTACACTCTTTTCTCATGAAGCTTTATGGAATTAAAGACAAGTTTCTCTTTTTACATTCAGTCTGTTCCTGTCACAAAAGGCTCAAAAAAGAAAGATAGTGAAACTTACCTTATTGGTGGTATGCTGCACAGAAAAAGTCTGCAATAAGATAAAAACTTTAGCCCTTCGCTGCTTGAAAAGAGAAGCTGAACAGAGGACAGAAGCCAGCTGCAAAAGTCTTACACTCAAACTGCAGATGCATGATTTTATGTATTTTTATTAAATGATCATTTCCTTGGATTAATTTTTGAGGCTTCTACAAGAGTCCTTTTCCTAGTACAACTTATTATGACTAACTGAGGTTGAGCTCACTAAAAACTTCAAATACTTGTCCTATTTAGAATAGGTTTTCTTTTCCAGCAAGTTAGACAAGCCCAGGGCACGTACTATTTGTCAGGCACTGGTTCAAGGTCATGGTCATACAGCAGTAAACAGACTTCCTGCCCCATGGAGCTCACATTCTAGTGGATATGGACTTTGTCATGTCCATCATTACACCTGCTAGTGCGCTGCTCTTCTTTATCACTTTTTTTTTTTTTGAGGAAGATTAGCCCTGAGCTAACATCTGCTTCCAATCCTCCTCTTTTTGCTGAGGAAGACGGGCCCTGAGCTAACATCTGTGCCCATCTTCCTCTACTTTATATGTGGGATGCCTCCCACAGCATGGCTCGATAAGTGGTGTTTAGGTCTGTGCCTGGGGTTGGAACCAGTGAACCCTGGGCTGCTGAAGTGGAACATGTGAACCTAACCTCTGCACCACTGCGCTGGACCCTTCCTTATAATTTTTGAGGCGTCTCTCCTGTGCAGATTCTATTGAACGTGAAGGTTCCGGCAAACTTATTGTACATTATTAACAAGGTTTGTCTGTTGTGCATTCTCTTAAGAATTGTGACATTCTGAGCTCTGTCGGAAACAACAGCTGTATTCATACAGCAAACAGGTTTCCTCCAATGGAATTCGGATGACTGTAAAAAACTTTAAGAATTCAGTACTGAATTCTTAAAACACAACATTTTATAAATACTCTCTGCTGTGTGGATCTTCTGATGAAAATGAGAAATCTAAGTTTTGAAGAACACCTTTATCACACTCATCACGTGTATTGCACTTGACACCATTATGGGCTCTCTGATGAACGTGAAGACACGAACTCTTACTAAAGCCCTTGCCACAGTCAAAACATTTGTAGGGCTTCTCTCCAGTGTGGACTCTCCGATGGGCTTGAAGATGTGAGGTCTGACTGAAGCTCTTCCCACACATGCCACATCTATAGGGTTTCTCTCCCGTGTGGATCCTCTGGTGAATGTGCAGATAGGAGTTCCAGAGGAAGCCTTTCCCACACTCTTCACATCTGTAGGGTTTCTCTCCTGTGTGGACCCTCTGATGGGCTTGAAGGTGTGAGCTCCAACTGAAGCCCTTCTCACACACGTCACATTTGTAGGGTTTCTCTCCAGTGTGGACTCGCTGATGGTCCTGAAGGTGTGAACTCTAGCTGAAGCCCTTCCCACACGTCTCACATTTGTAGGGCTTCTCTCCTGTGTGGACTCACTGGTGGGCCTGAAGATGAGAAATCTGACTGAAGTCCTTCCCACAGGTGTCGCACTTGTAGGGCTTCTCTCCTGTGTGGACTCGCTGGTGGGCTTGAAGGTGGGAATTACGGCTGAAGCTCTTGGCACACACATCACATTTGTAGGGTTTCTCTCCAGTGTGGATTCTCTGATGGGCTTGAAGATTTGAGGCCTTACTGAAGTCCTTCCCACACACCTCACATTTATAGGGTTTCTCTCCAGTGTGGACTCTCTGATGAGGACCAGAATTCTGATGAAATATCCTGTCACATGCCTCCCATTTGTAGGTTTTGTCTCTACAGTGGGTGCTGGGATGGGCATGAAGTTGTGATGTCTGACTGAAGCCTTTATTGCACATCTCACGTTTCCCAGATTTCTCTCCAGTGTTGTCTATGCAGTGAACGCTAAGATCTAATCTAGGACTGGAGCCTTTTCTACACCTGTCACACTCATACACATCCTCTCCTGGGGGAATGGGCTCATGAGTGGGAAGAGAGGGGTTCTGATTGAAATTCTCAGCACACACTTGACACACACCGGGTTTCTCTCCTGCGCGAACACTCCAATGAACACAAGGCACTGAGCTATAACTGACGCCCTTCCCACACTCGCTACACACATAGAGTTTCTCTCCTATGTGCGACTGCTCAATGAAGTTCAAGATTAGAGCCAGGGCCGAAGCCTCTTCCATTCTCATCAGAGGTTTGCTCTCCTGTGTGGATTATACTCTGCTGGGACAATTTCTTCGTGAAGTCTTTTCTGCAGTTATTGTGGCTGGAGGCCTTCTCTCCTTTGAGTACTTCCTGACAATCAAGGTGATGAGAGATCCTTCTCACAACACAACACTCACACTTACACAGTTTATTTTTCACATCAATTTGCTGACACCTATGCTGATTATTCTGTGGCTCTCTCAGATACCTTTTCTTCCAGAAATCCCAGGTGGTCTTAATCGGCAACTCTTGGTTTTTGACACTACTGGAACTCTCCCCCTGAAGCTTTATTCCATGGTTCTCATCTTCAGAAACCTGAGCAGAGTCTCCTGCCCACACCTGACAGGGGGAATCACCCTGTTTTGGTAACTTGGACTTCTTGCCTTGCAGATTTATTATTGAGTCTTGATTTCTGGTTACCTGACATGTAAATTGCTCCCATATCTGCCAGCACATAAGTTCTTCATGGTAAAGGTATCTTAATCCCACTTCTTGAAGCGTCTCTATCTCATTCTGATTCTTGTGTCCTGGAAGGATAAAGAGAATTCAGAGATGAAAATAAGGACATTTTCATGTGAATGCTTGTTCAGAGAGAAAAATACCTCACAGGTCCACCACAGTGGGAGACTTATTCAGCCAGGGGAGGATTAAGCTTGACTTCACCATTGGTTTTTTTTTTTCTTAAGATTTTATTTTTCCTTTTTCTCCCCAAAGCCCCCCAGTACATAGTTGTGTATTTTTAGTTGTGAGTCCTTCTAGTTGTGGCATGTGGCATGCTGCCTCAGCATGGCTTGACGAGCGGTGCCATGTCCGTGCCCAGGATCCAAACTGGCAAAACCCTGGGTCGCCAAAGCAGAGCACATGAACTTAACCACTCGGCCCTGGGGCTGGCCCACCATTGGTTGTTTTGATGCTAATGGAAACAGAGGTGAAAAGTAGGCTCCTATCCACTAAGTGTTAATGAGACTCATTTAGAACTATACCACGACTTATGTATGAGGTCAAAATTAGAAATTCGAGGCTAGAGAGCAGGGGACATTCTCAGCAAAAGGAAAAGAATATATCTGCAAAGGGAAATACCTCCTCTGTCCTTTTAATGAACTCATGAGATTATTTCCTTTAATTCAGCCAGTAAACACATATTAATAAACAGGCTAGATTTGAGAAAATTCTCCTTTATTTCAATGAAGTCCTAGTATATAATATTCAACACGAACATTATAACTGGAAAAAAAAACCCGAGAAAACTTACTTTCATAACTGACACATCCTATGGGAGTAAAAATCCTATGATAATTGTTGCCACTTAATTTGGCTGAATTTTCAGATGAACCTGAATGGCTAATATTATCTGCTAGGTTTTGTAGGTATGTATCTACCAAAAGGTGCTCTGGTAGCCAGCACACAAGATGGTCCCCAATGAGCCCTACCTCCTGGTATCCATACCTTACTAAAGTCCCCTCCCACGATGTAGCAGGATTGGCCTGTGAAATATGGCCGAAGTGATAACACATCACTTCCAAGGTTAGGTCATAAAAGACACTGTGGTTTCTGCCTTCCACTCTCTTGGGTGTCACCGGCCGGGGGAAGCCAGTTGCCATGTTTGGAGGACCCTCAGGCAGCTCTAGGGAGAGGCCTCCCGCCAACAGCCATGGGAGTGAGTTGAGTCCATCTTGGGAGCAGGTCCTTCAGTCCCATCCAGCCCACACAGGCCTGCCGCTCTGGTGGCCTCACAGCAACTTTATGAGACCCTAACCCAGAACCACCGAGCTAAGCTGCCGCTAGATTCCTCACGGAAACTGTAAATAAATGTTTGTTGTTTTAAGCCGCTAAGTTTAAGAGTAATTTGTTACACAGCAATAGATAGCTAATACAGGGGGATCCTAGGTGTGGACCTACTCCATTCACCAGCCATGCTGCGGCAGTGTCCCACATACAAAAAAACAGAGGAAGGTTGGCAGAGATGTTAGCTCGGGGAGAATCCTCCTCAGCAAAAAAAAAAAAAAAAAAAGGCAGGTGACAAAGTTTCTGGCTGTAACAGAGTAACAGGTACTAAACAAGCCTTCCTACCATGAATAAGTAGGAAAATAGGGACAAAATATATGTAACAACTGTTTTCAGCCATTGAAATCATAATACTTTGACCCCAGAAATGAAGGAAACAAATGAGATGAGCCCTGTGATCACCCTAGATTTCTGCCCGTAGATAATTTCTGATCTGCAGGTGCAGGAAGGGGGACCCCAAGCAGAGCCTCGCTGAGTTGAGGAGCCAGAAATCAGAGAACGGGAGACTGAGGTAGCTGGAAACCACAGGGCAGAGTTCCAGAAGGAAGGGATCCCTGCAGAGGAAGAGCACGGGAATCCGCCCAGGCACCCTTTTGCCTCTGCTGCTGAACACTAGCCCCTGCACGTACAGGATGAAACTGCTCGGGCCAGGCAAAGAGCGGCTGGGGAGCTATGGGCTGCATGGTTCCTGGAGCAGAGCAGGAGCTAAGGAGTTTGAATTCCAAACAACCAAAGTGGAAAGCCCTCACCGATCACTAGGGGCGTTCTGCAGCAGCTGAAGGGCCGTGCATTAGTAGAAGGGCTACTGTAGAGCGGTGCTGCTGACATTTCACAGCAGGCAATTCACTGATGTGCAGGGCTATCCTGCACGTTGTAGGATGTTTAGCTGCATCCCTGGCCTCTGCCCTGTAGTTGTCATTGGTATCCACCCCTCTAGTCATGATGATCTAAAACATCTACAGACATTGCCCAATGTCCCATGGTTGGGCAAAAGTGCTCCCAATTGAGAGCCACTGCTCTAGAATAAAGGTTACTCTAGACCCACCCTAACACAGTTAAAAACAAAGCTCAATTAGGGCCAGCCTGGTGGCATAGTGGTTAAGTTCACACGTTCCACTTCAGCAGCCCAGGGTTCACATTTGGATCCTAGGCGTGGACCTACACACCGCTTGTCAAGCCATGCTGTGGCAGGCATCCCACGTATAAAGTAGAGGAAAATGGACACGGCTGTTGGCTCAGGGCCAGTCTTCCTCAGCAAAAAAGAGGAGGATTGGTGGCAGATAGTGACTCAGGGCTAATCTTTCTCAAAAAAAAAAACAAAACAAAAACCAGGGCTCAGAAGAATCAAAGGAACCAAAGGAACAAATAAGCATCTGAGCATAAACAGAAAAAGCATTTGACAAAATTCAACTTTCATTCATGATAAAAACTCTGAATAAAGTAGGACTAGAAGGAACTTCCTCAGCTCCAACAGAGGACATCTACAAAAAGCCCACCGAGTCAGCATGACAGACTGAAGGCTCTCTCCCTACAATTAGGCACAAGGCAAGGATGGATACGGTCAGTACTTATGTTCAAAATTGTTCTAGCAGTCCTAGCCAGTGCAATAAGGGAAGGAAAAGAAGTCAACAGAACAGGGCTGGGAATGGAAGAAGTATAACTCTTTATTTACGGATGGTCATCTATGTAGAAAATCCTGAGAGGGAGAAAAATGTTACTAGAACTAATAGACAAATTTAGCAAACTCAAAATACATAATTAATTATACTTCTATATTGTAGCAAGAAACAAACAGAAATTGAATTTCCAAAACAATGCCATTCAGAAAAGCACCCCAAAAACATCAAGCACTTAGGGATAAATTTAATAAAATATGTGTAAGAGGGCCGGCCCGGTGGTGTAGCGGTTGGGTTCACGCAGTCTGCTTCAGTCGCCCAAAGTTTACCAATTCAGATCCTGGGCGCAGACCTAGCACTGCTCATCAAGCCACCCTGAGGAGGCGTCTCACACACACAACCAGAAGGACCTACAGCTAGAGTATACAGCTATGTCCTGGGGGGCTTTGGGGAGAAGAAAAAAGAAAAAAAAGGGAGATTGGCAACAGATGTTAGCTCAGGGCCAATCTAAAATAAATAAATAAGAATAAAGGATAAACAAACTGTGATATACTCATAAAAAGGAATAAAAAGGAATGAATTACTGATCCGTACAGCAACACAGATGGATCTGAAAAACATTTGTCTGAGTCAAAGAAGCCAGACACAAAAGTCAGACTATGATTCCGTTAGTTACGTTAAATTTGAAAACAAGCAAATCTAATCATATGATAATAGATCAGAGCAGTGGATGCCTCAAGGGGGCTGGGAACTGACGAGAGAGACCTGAGAGAACTTTGCAGGGTGATAGAAATGTTCTGTATCTTGTCTTAGGTGGTGACTGATGCAATTAGACCACTTGTAAAATGAGGGCTACGACGGCCACTGACCAGATGCTTAAGATCCAATTTTTGTAAGTAAATCATATTTCATTTTTAAAAGCCCCACATGAAAAGAACTACAGATCAAAGCAAAATTTATTCAGAGGCACAGCAGCATGTGCATTTGCTTATAGTTTCTGAGTTTAGACAAAAAATGGAAACCCTTCTGGGACAAGTACATAAAAGAACGCTGAACCATAAGAAACTCAAGTGATAACATTACATGAAAAAATACAATGGAAAACTGTAGATATACTGTGATTGTAATCATGTAAAATACAGCATGGGGACGATGGCTGATGGATATGCAGTGCAGTAATGTGGAGTTTTTAATTTTTTGATAGCTATGATTTTCTGCACTATTTGTGAAACAAAAATGATGATAAAGTAAAACAAACAAAAACTAAAGACAAAAACAAAAACTCAAATCAATAAAAAAGCAAGTAACTGGTGCATAATGAACACGTTTTCCTCCTTTATCCCTCCCCTGGAAGAGAAAAAAGACGTGTCTAATCTTTGAGAAAAGAGATGTAATTTTAAGAGATAAAAATCGAAACAACTCACCTGAAGCTTGGTCATTTTCTCCTGCTCCTTCTGGGGAAGGGCAGTCCTGGGAAGGCAGGGCTGGCAAAGGAGAAAGAAGCCATGAGACACAGCCCTGGCTCCTGTGGCTGCTCTGTGTGAATTTTAAAAGTGACCCTCCTTGGCACATATCGCTAGCCCCTCAGCAAGGGACCCTTGTGCAGTGAACAACCTGCCCAACTGTAAGCAGCAGAGCTAACACAGAGTCCCTTGCAGCTTCCAGGGTTATCCTCTCGTTCTGGGTATCATGGAAATGAAAGGCAGTAAAATGTACTGGCTAAGAGAGTGAATTCTGGGGCCAAGAAGTCTGGGGTCAAATCTTGGTACTGCTACTCACTCCATTTCATTTAACTAACCTCCCTGTGCCTCAAATCTATCGCCCACAAAATGAGAATAGTGCTTCCCTTACAGGACTGCTGTGAGGGTCAAAAGTACGAGCAGACGGAAACACAGAATTGACCTCATGCAACTGCAGAAAAGCAGGTGATCATGCACCATAATCTTGTCCTTTGCAAATGGCTCTTGCCATCACTTCCGATGGAGGAGCCTTTTATAACATTCAGATTTCAGAGCCAGTGAATGCTCTGTCTTAAGAAACTCATCTTTGTGTCTGAAAAGCCCCAAATTCTGATCAGCTATATTGCTTAATAACTTGTTGTTCTATAATGATATTTAATTGAAATTAGTATCTGGTTTTGTAAAAGGTACATTGATGGGTCACTTAACAACGGAGATGCGTTCTGAGAAATGTGTCGTGAGGCGATGTCGTTGTGGTTCGAACATCACAGAACGTGCTTACACAAACCTAGATGGTATAGCCCACTGCACACCTAGGCTCTGGGCTACTACCCTTCTGGGACCCCTGTGGAATATGCAGTCTGTTGTTGACCAAAACATCGTCATGCAGCGCGTGACCATATAAGTACTTGTGAATTTTCTTCACGCAGCCAGAAGAGTCCCACGTTCACTGTAGGAAAAAAACTAACTAAAAACATGACTGCTGGTTTTTGCATCTTAAAAGTTTGACAGTCTCTGTCTCACTTAAATGAGCAATTCTGTGGGAGTAATGACAGATCCTAACTTACCACGTTGCTTTGGGGATTAAGTGAGCGAGTCCAGTAAAACCAACTAGGCAAATCCACAGACAGAAAGTAAATCACGGTTGCCAGGGACTGGAAGATTGGGCAGGGAGGGGTGATGCAAATGTTCTGGAATCAGACAGTGGTGATGGTTGTACAACCTTGTGAATTATGCTAAAACCAGTGAATCATATACTTTAAAAGAGTGTATTATACCATACCTGGATTACATTTCAATTTTAAAAACAGAAAAAAAAAAAGCCTTGGCTCAGTGCCTGGCACATCATGTAAGCTCTCAGTAAGTGCCGATAGGATGACTGTTGTTCCCATTCGACGGATGAGGAAGCTGAGGGTTGGCGAGGTCAAGTTACCGAAGGTCACAGAGCTGGTGAGAGGCGAGACTGCACCTGACTCCGACTCCAGAGCCTCAGCTCTTAGTCTGGTCTCCTCGTCTCTAATCACAAACTCGAAGAAAAGAAGGGAGGGGCGTCCTCAGGGATGAGAGGAAGGGAGTAAGCACAGACTTGGTGGAAAGTGATTTGCTGGGAGACACTGGCGCCAGATCATCAGGATTCCACTATTGATTCTTCTGACTTACTAGCTCTTTCTGCCTATTTCACGTCGATAAAATGGCAATGATAACAATATAGAGCCCACGGGGTTGTTAACAGGTTTCAGGGACTGTACAGAAATTCAATCCACGACAGCTTCACATGGTTGTGGGTCCTCCTACTTAAGGCAGGAGCAACTTCATACAGATGAGAGCCACGTATCCACTTCTCAAAGCTGGGAAGCAACATCAGTTCATAAGATCCAGTGCCCTTGCTCTGGCCTCATATGTGCTGTGCCCTCCTGCTCTGCTCAGCAGCGGGGTTTTGCAAAGAGACCTGACATTTCACAGGATTCAGCAGGAGAAAGCAAGTGGGGTCTGGGGTGCCTCGCTCGGCTCTGCTGGCTACCTGCTTGCTGCTCACCCTTCGGATGCCTGCTCCGAGCAGCCTTCCATCAGCTGGGGCAGCTGGGGGACAACTGGGGGCTAAGCATCTGTTTGCCTATGAGATGATGAGCATATCATTTTATCTCCAGCACCCAGAATACGGTGAGTACTCAGAACACATGAAATCAGAGAATGACTGCAGACACACACTGTCGGGCAGGTACTGGGCTAATCGACTCGGAGGTTCCTGTGAGCTATAAAACTCTGAGGCTGTTGTTCCTCACTGGGAGGAGGAGAGGATGAACTGTATCTTCCAATTTCTTCCTCTGGGTTTATTTTATTTGCTTTGCTCAAGCAACATCAAGGTCATTCTTAAAAGTGAGATATTCATGGGCCAGCCCCGGTGGCCTAGTGGTTAAGTTCAGTGCACTCCACTTTGGCAGCCCAGGTTCAGTTCCCGGGTGCAGACCTACACCTCTCTGTCAGCGGCCATGCTGTGCTGGCAGCCCACATACTAACACATAGAGGAGGATTGGCAACACACATTACCTCAGGGCAAATCTTCCTCAAAAAAAAAAAAGAAAAGAAAGAAAGAAAGAAAGCAATCTCTCAGAGCTGCAGGCCATTGTATCCAGCAGCCAGTTGAACACCTGCACCAGCCACAAACACTTAACTGAATACTTCTCTCTGCAAACCCTGTCACAGTGCTGGGCACACTGGAGAGAAGATGACAGAATCCCCACAACACAGTGATTGGCAGCCTGGGAGCAGAGACCGACTGGAAACCCGCAGCAAATTACATTCCGAAAGAGCAAACAAAATTTACCACCTTCTTTTCCTTAACTGCACCTCTTTCAGGGTCCCCAGCTCTCTCACTAACCGCCGTTCTCCTAGCTGCCATGTGAAAACACGGGAATTGTGAATATCCTCGCTCCCCTAACCTCCATATATTTAGAACAATCTAGTATAAATCCTCTTGACTCAATGCCTGGATTTTGCATTAAAATACTGAAACCCAAAAGGGGGGGGGGGGCGGTTGTACAACAAGATTGACAAAAAGGTGACAACACGGGCTGCCCCCGTGGCCGGGTGGTTAAGTTCTCATGCTCCACTTCGGCGGCCCAGGGTTTCCCTGGTTCGGATCCTGGGCGTGGACATGGCACCGCTCCTCAGGCCATGTTGAGGTGGCATCCCATATGCCACAACTAGAAGGACCCACAACTAAGAATATACAACTATGTACCAGGGGTCTTTGGAAAGAAAAAAGGAAAAAAAATTAAATCTTTAAAAAAGGTGACAACAGTTGAAGGTTGACAAGGGTTGACGGCTATGTGAGAATTCATTACATTATTTTCTCTACATTTGTGTTTGAAAACGTTCATAGTCACAAGTTACCACATATAAAAATACTACAGGGGTCGGCCCCGGGGCCAAGTGTTAAGTTCCCGCGCTCTGCTTCGATGGCCCAGGGTTTCGCCAGTTCAGATCCTGGGCGCGGACATGGCACCGCTCATCAAGCCACGCTGAGGCAGCGTCCCACAAGCCACAACCAGAGGCACTCACAACTAGAATATACAACTATGTACTGGGGGGGCGGGGGGGGGGGGGCTTTGGGGAGAAGAAGAAGAAAAAAGATTGGCAACAGATGTTAGCCCAGGTGCCAATCTTAAAAACAAACAAACAAACAAAAAACCACAAGTATGATACAATTTTTGAGAAGCATACAAAAATAGAGAAACAACTAAAGAGAAATACATTAACATGCTTACATTTATCTCTACATCCTGGCATTATAGATCATTTTTGCCTTTCTTCACCTATTTCTCAAATTCTCTATGATGAGCACAAATTGCTTCTATGATCAGAATATGAACATAACGTCATATAAAAATAACACGAAATTAAACGAGCACAGCCTTCAGGTCCTCTAAGGTCCCAAATTATCACGAAATGACCCTCCTTCCTTCAGTCATTGGCACAAAGGTTCCCAGTTCTACCTTATGCCTGCTGTCTGACTTTGGGAAAATAACTTAAGTCCTTCACTTACCAACGTTCGCAACTGCAATACAGATAATAACAGTATCTTTGTTGTTACGAGGATTAAGCTAATCAAGGCATATAAAATCTACAGAACATATTAACAAATCATTATCGCTCCCTCATCAACACGGTCTCATCCCGCCTCCCGTTTATTCTGTAAACATCGGAACACTTGCCCAACAGAAAAAATCTGCTAAGGAGCAAAGGAAGTCTGCCGCCCAACTGAGAGCGGAAATGACGTAACGTGTTAATTTCTCTCACGCCGGGACAGTGTCACCCGGAGCCAGGGGTCCCTCCCTCCTCCTCTCTGCAGCCTCGCGGAGAAGTCCGGGCGGCGGAAGGAAAGGAGGCTGAGAGATGTCACACGTGAGTCTCTGGTCCAGGATAAACGGAAGCGGACACCCCCGGCACCAGCTGGGGGAAGACCCGCAGGGGAGATGGGGAGTCATCGGGAATCCACGACCGGCCCCGCTGGCGCAGGGGTGAGGGAAGCGGCCGGAGCTCAGAGGCCACCGTGGGCTCACAGATGCTCTCGGGAAGTCACAGGCTGGTACCAACCGACCGCCCTTCAGCTCGTGCCGGGATCGGGTCCGAGCTGTTTACATCTATTTACTTCACGGGAACCTCACAACGCGTCTCCTAGGGAGGGGCCGCTACCAACTCCACTGCGCAGACGAGAAACAGAGAAACTTCCTAACTCCACGCGACTATATCGCTGCCGGGCGGCAGAGCGAGGGGAAGGAGCGGGAGGCGACGGAAAGCCAGCGCCCAGAAGACCCTCGAGCCCGCCCCCGACGCCCGTCGCGCGAGCCGCCCTAGACGCCCAGGTGAGCCGAGCAGCGCCCCTGCCCCGCGGCTTCCAGGTCCCGAGGGCGAGGGCGGCGCCTGTGGGGGCCGGGTCCAGGCGAGCTCGTAAGACCCGCAGCGACTCGGCGGTCACTCACCTCCCGCAAGGGACCGAGGACTTCTGCCTAGCCCTCTAGTACCGGAAGTGCCCCGACCACGCACGGCTCCTGGACCACATTTCCCAGAACCCCCGAGAGGAAGGAGGGCTACTGTTCCTCCTTTCGAGAGCGGAAGTGGCTCTGACTACCCGGCGCTCCTGGACTACACTTCCCAGAATCCTCCGCAAAGGAGCCCTTACACTAAGTTGCCACCTTTTTTTTTTTTTTTTTTTTACGTATAAGATGGTTCAATTCATTTAGTTCTCATGCGCTATTAGCTCTTGGACTTTTTCTTTGCTTTTCCCCTTCTTTACTTTTTTCTTAATTTTAAAAAATTACAATACTAATACATGTGACTGAGAAGTCAATGTGGCTGTCTAGGACAGGAAAGGCGAAGAGAGGATGTCAAACTTGGTTTGATGCTATTGCCTTCTTTATGCTGCTTGTCCCTGGATGCATCTGGACCTCGGACAATGTTTACCTCGCATGAGCGATTCATTCCAAGATGCTAAAGATTCACAAGAAGGAAAAGTAACCTCTGATCAGGCCACAAAACAAATAAGTTTCTCACTTTTGTTGGTTTTAATTACTCATTTTGAAATATGGGGTTTTCTGGCAAATGAAAGACGCACTGGCAAAGAAGTGAAGGAAATACTGTAATTTGAAAAAGAAAAGCCTCGAATATATCTTTAAGATGTTTCTTTGTTTACTTCACTTTGAAACATCCTATCATCAAGACCCACTCTGCTCTTGACATTATAAATACGATAGAATGTGTTATTTTCTACAAGGTGGTTGAAATCAATGAGCCATGATTATTCAAAAAGTAGGTGTGGAAGTAGGGGATTCTGCTCAGATGACCGTAAAAAATTCAACTCTTTTTTTTAAGCTTTATTGAGGTATAATTGACAAATAAAATTGTAATATATTTAAAGTGTACAAGATGAGTTGATATCCATTGTGAGAGGACTCCCACAATCGAATTAATAGATCCATCACTTCACATAGTTAGCTTTTTTTTGATCTGCTGAGAACCTTTAAGATCTACTCTCTTAGCAAATTTCAATTATACAGTTACAGCATTATCAACTGTAGTCACCATGTTATACATCAGATCCTCAGACCTTATTCATCTTATAACTGAAAGTTTGTGTAACCAACATTTTCCCATTTCCCCCACCCCTCTGCCCAGGCAACTACCACCATTCTACTCTCTGTTTCTGTAAGTTCAGCTTTTTTTCCCCTTAGATCCCACATATAAGGGATACCATTCAGTATTTGTCTTTCTCTGTCTGGCTTATTTCACTTAGCATAATGTCCTCTGGTTTCATTCATGTCGTCGCAAATATTTCTCTGTCTGTTCTGTGCACCAATGGTTAGAATTACAGGTTCAATTTGATTCAGGTTCACTTTTGTAGAAAGAATACTTCATGAATTATTCTGTTTGTACCTCCATTTACCCTCACTGGGAGCTACCAAAACACCCTAAAAGAGAACAGGATGAGAAGACATCCTCTGTCAAATATCAAGACTCATTGCAAAGCTATGGTAACTAAAGGAGTGTGGTATCAGTAAAAGCATTAAAAAATAGACCAAAGGGATTTGAGAGCCAAGACATACATCTAATCATATATAGATACTGATTTTGTTAAAAAGTGGCACTGCAAAGTAGTGGGGAATGAGGAAAATGTTCAGTAACTGGTATCGGAACAACTGAATATTCACATGGAGAAAATTAAATTATGCAAAAGGCAATATACACCTTTCTTTGAAGATTCCATAGGTTGATTTCAATTCTGTTACGTACGAAAAGATAAATAAAAAGGAAAGAGAGAAAGGGAGGGAGAGAACGGGAGAGGGTGCAGAGTGTTCAGGCAGTTAGAAAAAGTAAATTATCTATCCAGAGGTTTCCAGGAAAAGAAGTGCAGTGGCAATGGAGGTGGGATTTCCTTGAACTTCTATTTATGTGTGATTGCAATTACATCTGGGTCAATGCAGGACACGCGGCTCCAGCCTGAGTTGGGAATGAGCTGGGGCAGAAGCGGTCCCAGGACAGGGGGGACCAAGCAGTGGTGGTGGCCCAGAGGATGGAGGCAGAGGAGCAGCCGGAGGAGCCACAGCAACAGCTGCCCCACCTCCCAGGCTGAGTAAATTTTAGGAAAGAAAACTGGATTAACCATCTTTTATGTGAAAAATACAGCCCTGAGGACTCTCCTTACCACTGTGGACCTATGTTTTCATCTCAAAGTCTTCTATAGTTTCCCGGTGATTTTTTTTCCTGCCCCATTAGCTTTTAAGGGTGTGTTGTTGACTTTTTCAGTTTTCCTCCTGTTATTGATTCCAGTTTCTTCCATCATGGTCGGAGAATATACTTTGTATGATTTCTATTTTTTAAATTTATTGAGATCTGTTTTTGTGGCCTAATAAATGGTCTATCCTGTTCAATATTTCACATCCACCTGAGAAAAATGTGTATTCTGCTAATTTTAGGTGGAGTGCATATATATGTGGATATATCTGTCACATGTTTGGTTTATAGTGTTTTCAAGTCCACTATTTCCTTATCGACCTTCTGCCTGGTTGTTGTATGCATCATTGAAAGTGGAGTATTACGTCTCAAAATATTATTATAGAACTGTCTATTTTTCCCTTCATTTCTATCAATTTTCACTTCATATATTTTAAGACTCTATTGCTAGGTGCATAATGTTTATATTTGTTATATCTTCTTGATGAATTGACCCTTTTATCAATATACAATATCCTCCTTTGTCTCTGGTAAAGTGTTTTACATAAATTCTATTTTGTCTGATATTAGTGTATCCACCCCAGCTTTCTTTTGGTTACAGTTTGCATGGAATATCTTTGTCCGTCCTTTCACTCAATCTATTTTTATCTTTGGCTCTAAAGTGAGTCTCTTGTAGACAACAGATAGTTGGATTATGCTGTTTTATCCATTTTACCAATCTCTATCTTTAAATTGGAAACTTTAACTCGTTCACATTTAAATGAATTCCTGACAAGGAAGATTACTTCTGCTATTTTGTTACTTTGTTTTCCGTATGTCTTATCTTTTGTCTTCCTCAGTTCCTCCATTAATGCCATATTTTGTGTTTGATTTTTTTGGTAATGTATTGTTTTGCTTTCCTTCTCATTTCCTTTGCTGTATATTTCTTAGTTATCTTCTTAGTGGTTACTCTGAGGTTACAGTTAATCTCTTAGATGTATTACAATTTATTTTGAATTAATACCAACCTAGCTTTAATAGTATAGAAAAACTCTGCTCCTGTATACCTTTGTCTTTTTCGCTTTAGGTTTTTGTTGTCTCAAATTACATCTTTATATATCGTATAACAAAAACACAGATTTATGACTACTGTTTTATGCATTTTTTTGAACCTTATAGGAGTTATGGGTCAAAAATAAAATATTACAGGCTTGTGTAGCATTTACCTATGGAGTTACTTTACCAGTGTTCTTTATTCATTCTTTTGGCATCAAGACACTGCCTAATGTCCTTTCACTTCTGCCTGAAGGACTTCCTTTACTATTTCTCATAGGGCCAGTCTACTGGTGATTGACTCCTTCAGCATTTGATTATCTGGAAATGTCCTAATTTCTCCTTCATTTTTGAAGGATTGTTTTTCCAGGTATAAGATACTTGATTAACAGTTTTTTTCTGTCAGTACTTTAAATATGTCATCGCACTGCCTTCTGGATTTGATGGTTTCTGATGAGAAATGGCTGTTGTGAGATAATAGAAAATATATATTGGTCTCTGCCTTCAGTTCCTGGCACAGAGCTCCTGAAACCCTTGTAATTTCCTAAATGATAAGAGCATCAGAAGCATCTTTTCTTCTAATATTTGATCTTTGGCCCTGGATCCTGACACAGGGCTCCTGAAACCCTTGTAATTTCCTGGGTGATAGGAGTGCCTTTCGTTCTAAAGGGGTAACTCTGAGTGGGCTCCCAGATGGACTTGTCACTGTGGGCTGGTCACCGGAAAGAAAAAGTCAGGATTACAAGCTTGGAATTTTCAGCCTCCCCCCCCCCCGCCCCCCCGCTCCCTGGCATTCTTTTGAGAAGGGAGAAGGGCTGACAATGGAGTTAATGATTGATCATGACTACATGATGAAGCCTCCATAAAAATCCAAAAATATGGGGTTTGGAGAGCTTCCAGGTTGGTGAACAGGTGGGAGGTGTGGGGAAAGTGGTGCACCTGGAGAGGGCATGGAAGCTTGGTGCCCCGTCCCACAGAGCTTTCCCTATGTATCTCTTAATCTGACTGTTCATCTGTCTCTTTTATCATATCCTTTAATAAACTGGTAAATGTGTTTCCTTGAGTTATGTCAGCCACTCTAGCAAATTAATGACCCTGAGGAGTGGATTGTGGGAACCTCCAATTTGTAGCCAAATTGGGCAGAAGTTCTGGATAACCTACTACTTGTGACTGGCATCTGAAGTGGGGTGGGAATAGTCTTGTGGGTCTGAGCCCTTAACCTGTGGGATCTGACACTATCTCCAGGTAGATAAGTGTCAGAATTGAGTTAAATTGTAGGACACCCAGCAAGTGTTGCAGAGAATTGCTTATTGTGGGGGGAAACCTCCACAAATTTGGCGACTAAAAGTGTCAGAGGTGAAGTGTTCTGTGTCAGTAGTAAAGGACACTTACAGGGAAGAAACACACAGTAGGCAAGAACTGGGTTTTCCCCTCCACAGGAGGAGAGCTGTATGTTTTTCCTTTTTAGTTGTTAATCTTATTGTTGGTCCCTTGTACATGAGTCCTGGTTCCTCTTGCTGCTTTCAAGATTCTTTGTTTTTGGCTTTTGACAGTTTGATTAAACTGTGTCTTGGTGTGGATCTCTTTGCATTTATCCCTCTTGGAATTTGTTGAGTTTCTTGGATGTGTAGATTCACGTCTCATATAAGTTTGTGGAGTTTTTTACCATTATTTCTTGAAATACTCTTTCTTTCTCTCCTATTCTATGGAGACTCCCATTATAAATCTGTTGGTATCTTGATGGTGTCCCATAGCCTGTTTATTTTTCTTTCTTCTCCTCGGACTCAATAATTTCAATTGACTTTTAGTTCACAGATTCTTCTGCCTGCTCAAATCTGAGGTTGAAACTCTCTAGTGATTTTTTTCATGAAAAAAGTACTTTTCAGCTCCAGAATTTGTGTTTCCTTTTTATAATTTCTGTCTGGTGATATTCTCTATTTGCTCAGACATCATTCTCCTGGTTTCCTTTAACTCTTTGTCCATGGTTTCCTTTGGCACTTTCAGACTAAGACAGTTGATTTAAAGTCCTTGTCTAGTAAGCCCAATGTCTGTACTTCCTTGGGGACAGTTTATGTTCCTTTCTCCCATGAATGGTTCATACTTTTTTGTTTCTTTGCACACTGTGTAATTTTCTGTTGAGTATTATAATGTGGTATCTCTTGACATCAGATTCATTCTCCCGTTGAGGGTTGGTTTTCATTGCTTGCTGTACGTTGTAATGGCTTGTTTGTTTAGTGATGTTAAGGGCTTGTGCACCACCAAAAGATATGCTGAGGTGCTAACCCCTGGTACTTGTGAATGTGACCTTATTTGGAAATAGGGTCTTTGTAGATGTCATCAAGTTAAGACGAGGCCATTAGGGAGAACTCTAATCCAATATGGCTGATGTCCTTAGAAGAACAGGAAAATGTCACGTGAAGATAAAACACACAGGGAGAATGCCGTGTGGCTACAGAGACACAGCTCAAAGCCAAGGAACAAGGATCAATAGCCACCACCAGAAAGTAGGAAGAGGCAAGGAAGGAGAGCCTTGCCCTGCTGACACCTTGACTTTGGACATCTAGCCTCCAGAGAAAATAAATTCTGTTGTTTTAAGCTGCTCAAGTTTGTGGTATGTTGTTATGGAAGCCCTAGGAAACAAATACAGTGACTTTTCTAAACTCTTTTAAAAACTGCTTACAGAACAGAGAGTCCAGAAACAGACCCAATCATATATGGTCAATGGCTTTCCAACAAAGGAGTAAAGCTAATTCAACGGAGCAAGGTTACTCTCTTGAACAAATGGTGTTAGAATAACTGGGCATCCACATTTTTAAATGAACCTAAACATGTCTTGTACCATATACAAGTATCACAATGCATGATTAAAAATGATCAAAATGGATTGACAAATATAAAACCTACTTATAAAACTTCTGGAAGAAAACATAGAAGATAATCTTTGTGACCTTGGATTAGGCAAAGATTTCTTTGCTATGACACCAAAAGCATGATAAATAAAAGAACAATTTGATAAATTGCACTTTATAAATATTTAAAACTACTGCTTAAGCACAAACTTGGTGAAAATCTTTGCAAATCACATACCTGATAAAGAATTTGCATCAAGAATATACAAAGGAAATGCAAAACTCAGTAATAAGAAAACAAGCAACCCCCCCCCCAAAAAATTGGCAAAATATTTGAACAGACTTCACCAAATATATGCTAATGGCAGATAAGCACAAGAAAAGCATCATATGTTTAGGAAAATGCAAGTTAAAATCACACTGAGACACCACTACATACCTGCTAAAATGGATAAAATTAAGAAGACTGACCATTACAAATGTGGATGAAGATGTGGAGGAAACTCACACTGCTGGTGGGAATGTAAATAGTACAACCACTTTGGAAAACAGTGTGACAGTTTCTTAAAAGGTTAAACATATATCTAATATAGGATCCAGCTATTCCATTCTAGCTATATAGCCAAGAGGAAAGAATATATTTCTCCACACAAAGACTTGTACACAAATAAATGTTCACAGCAGGTTAATCTGTGATAGCCAAAAGCTTGGAAACAATCCAAATACCCGTCAACAAGTGAATGGATTTTTAAAAACTTGGGGTGTATCCATGCAATTGAAATATTACTCAGCAATAAAGGATCTCTTTCTGTGAGAAGTCAAGGGTGGGGAAGAGTATACTATATTGTACGGTTTCATTTGTTAGAATTCTAGGAAATGCAACTATGGTGACAGAAAGGTGATCAGTGGTTGCTCAGGGATGGGTGCAGAGCAGGACGGAGGGGTTCTAAAAGGGGGTATGAGATGACTTTGGGGAATGATGCATATGTTCGTTATCTTGATTGTGGTGATGGCTTCAAGGATGCATTTATATATTAAAACTTTAAAAATTGAACACTTTCAATATGGGCAGCTCATGATATGTGAATTATACAATAATAATAAGCCAAAGAGGAGGGATGTGGTTTGAATTGCTACAAGGCTTAGCAATTTAGAACTTTCAAGTGGAAAGTTATCTGAAAGCTACCTTTTGAGCTACCTTGAAAGATGCTTATTTTAAAGAAATCTGATTTTGTTGGGGGAACTACCAAGTCAAGAATTTTAGACACATCCTCCTAAAAAGGAGTGCCAAAGTTGCAAACTTCCATTTGGAAGACGTATATTCAGTTAGGTCACAATGCTAAGTCAAAGCTTTAAACATGGCTGTTCTTTTTCAAAGTTTGAGTCCATTTTCAGAATTGGCTTTTTGGTCATCAAACCAAAGGTGGGAAAATTCATGGCACTAAAAGGTCCGAAATGTAATGAAGGAAATACAAAATACAAAACGTATCCCTTAGATTATTGATTTACTACAAGAAAAGCCCAAGTAGAAATGGAAGAAAAGGTCTCCCAGGTCAATTTGCTATTTCTCTCTGGATTTTCCATCCTTATATTTTTGCTTCATTCACGTGGGACAGGGTGAATGTGCTACAGATGCAATTGGAGGGGATCTGGCCTTGCGATTTAATTCATGCAGATGGCAGTGAGGAGGAGCTCTGAAGCCAGTCAGGCCTGAGTCCAAACTCTGGTTGGCCTACTTATTACCTACTGTCTTGCTGAAGGTACTTAACTTCTTAAGCCAAAATTTTCTTACTTGCAAAAATGGAGAATTTCCTAGGACTGCAGATTAACTAGACGTTAATAACAGCGTACTGGCATATTGCTTCCTCTATGGTTAGAATTTGCATGAAAAGTGTGGTGGTGTTTTTTGATGTTGATTTGAGCATTTAAAAAAATCTCCTGAAGATTTAAAGAGCTAAAAGTTTAGGTCCTGCGGTTTGAGAAGTGCTAAACTGAGATAATACATATCTGTATTATCATGTATTATGTGCATATCTCAGGAGCAAGGGCTTTTGAGAAACCGAAGCTTGCTTACACCAGGGGATGGCAAACTTCCTATAAAGGGCCAGACAGAAAATGTTTTAGGGTTTGCAGTCCACATACAGTCTCTGTAGCATAGTCCATGTTTTCTGACAATTCTTTAAAAATGTGAAATTTTAGGGTCCAGCCCAGTGGTGTAGCAGTTAAGTTCACATGCTCCGCTTCAGTGGCCCAGGGTTTGTCAGTTCGGATCCTGGGCATGGACTTAGCACCACTTATCAAGCCATGCTGTGGCAGGCATCCCACATATAAAGTAGAGGAAGATGGGCACAGATGTTAGCTCACGGCCAATCTTCCTCAGGAAAAAAAAAAGTAGGTTTGCTGGCAGATGTTAGCTCAGGGCTAATCTTCCTCAAAAAAAAAAAAAAAAAAAGGAATTTTAGCTCTTAGGCCATACAAAAACAGGATACAGGCTGGATTTGGCCAGCAGGCTATAGTTCACCGATCTCTGGCTTAGAATTTTATAATATAAACATATAGTAACAATGACATCTATGTTGAAAACAAGAGCTAACACTGTCCGGCTCTGACTGTACGCCAGGCATATCGTTTTAAGTCTCACAACAGAACTAAGAGAGATCACTGTCATCCACATTGAACACACAAGCAAACCGAGGAACACAGAGGTTAAGCATTTTGTCTGCAGTTACCCAACTACCAAATGGCTGAACTCAACAAGAATGTCGAATTCCAAAGTCTGCTTTTTAATCATTACACCACACTGCTCTGTAACCAATATTGTAGCTTGGTCTCTTTTGAGTTTCTCATAAAATGCTTTCGTTCTCTCCAGAAGCAATGGAGACATGGTCCTTGAGGGTCTGAGGACTTTGTCAAACTCCCTCCAAGTATACGGGGGCTGAGGGGATCAATGGTAGATGAAGTAACACAGGGCTTCTCGAGGGCGTCAGTGGCACCCACAGGCCAGCCCTGCTGCCCAACCCACACTTCACAGGAGCCACTCCTTCACATCGGTGGTCCGAGTATCCGCAAGGAACCCCAAACTGCACTGTTCTCACCCGGATATGCCCATCTTTGGATTTATTCTTCTATCAGGTAGTTTTCTTCATGGTCCTACTAGGCTATTTTATTTGGTTTAGAGTCAACGCCCTGAGAAGGGGAAGTCATGATGTTGTGGAGACCATGCCATTCAAAATCCATCTCAGGCATTATTAGTTGTCCAATATTCTCTCCTTCCATGAACAACAGAACCCCCAAGCTCTAGCAGGGTGCTTGTCCACATTCTCCAGTAAGTATGCGGATGATACTGGGAGCCAAATTTCTGATTCTTGGAGAACAAAGAGGTAAGTTAGAATGGGAGAAGGCTAGGAAAAACACTATGGAATTGAATTAAGAATTGATGGTAGAAGCATGAACTCAGGATTCATTCTTTCTCCCTATGTACCTCCCTCCCCATCTACCCACCTCTCATCTCCACCCCTCAGTAGTGAAAAAGAGCACATCCATCACCCAAATCTTGATTTCAAAACACCACTCCCCACTACGAGGCACCAGGGCTCCTGCAGAAGCAGCAAATTCCACAGCTGGGGGCAGTGGAGCCCAAGACAAATATAGAACTTCATACCGTACCAAATTTATGGAAAGTAAACAATGGGCAAACAGGAGAGATGTTTGCTAACAAATGAGGAGGGAAAGATGAAGGTAGAAAATCACCCTTTGCAAACATCAGTAATAATCAGTTTAGGCGACACTTAGCAATGGATGCTAAAACTAGCAGAGAAAAGTTTGTTGAGAAACAAGCTATTTACAGAGCCAGAAAATACCTCCCCACAAATTATTAATTACAAAGGTAAAAATGGTAACTTCACAGTGCAAACAACCCAGCTCACGTCTACTTTTACCAAGTTAACCTCACCTGTAACGGGACAAACATATCGTGCTTCCTTATGCGAGGCGCCAAGGGCACATCACTTATGGAATCCTTGTGCCAAAAAAAGCAGAATTTAAATCTAATAGTGAGAAAACCTCAGACAAATCCAAATTAAAGAGACACCCAAAAATATCAAGGTCACTAAAAACAAAGAATGAGGGAGTGATCCAGATTAAAGGATTCTAAATGCAATGAATAATCCTTGACTGGATTCTAGACCAGAAAAAATGTGATAAATATATCATGAGAACTGATAAAACTTGAGTAAGGTCTGAAGGTTAGATAACGTTACATATCAATATTAAGTTTTCCTGAATGATCTACACGTACTGTAGCTGTGTAAATAAATATCCTTGTTCTTGGGACATACACACTTAAGTATTTCAATGCAGGAAGTAAGAAGTCTGTAATACACTCAGCGTTAAAAAAACGTATGTGCAGGGCTGGCCCCGTGGCCGAGTGGTTAAGTTTGCTCGCTCCGCTTCAGGCGGCCCAGTGTTTCGTTAGTTCGAATCCTGGGGGCAGACATGGCACTGCTCATCAAACCACGCTGAGGCAGCGTCCCACATGCCACAGCTGGAAGAACCCACAACGAAGAATGCACAGCTGTGTACTGGGGGGCTTTGGGGAGAAAAAGGAAAAAATAAAATCTTTAAAAAAATAAAAATAAAAATAAAAAAAACGTATGTGCACACACAAGTATCAGTGTGCGTGTGTTCACACATTCACGTACACGGAGAGAATGGCTCAAACATGTTAAATGGTGAATCCGTGTAAAGAATATATGCGAGATTTTACATGAGTTTTACAATTCTTTTGAAAGTTTTAAATTATTTCAAGCAGAAGTTTAAAGAAACATAAAAATATACATGAAGGAAAAATCCCATCATTTAGAGATAACTAGGAGTAAACACCCACCTAGTTATCTATACCTTTTTTTAAAAATTAGATCACACAAAAATCTCACGCTTTGTTTTCTTCCAGATTATGCTATCTTGGACATCTTCCAACATCCATAACTACAAATTGACCTTCTCCCATTTGATGTTTCCATAGTTCCACTGGATCAAGAAATCATAAGATATTTTGGCAATCCAATGGATTTCTATGTTTGCTATTATAAACAACGATTCAACGAACATTCTTTTATATACATCTGCAGCAGCTACAAATTTACGTCTCGAGATCAAAGATTCACGTCTGGGGATCTATTCCTTAATTTTAACTCAATAGACCATATGAAATAAAGCAACATATTATGAGTTCTTGGCTACAGGAAATTTTTAGTCTGTAATTTTATTCATTTCATTTTTCGTAGCTTTACAGCTATAGTAAAAATAATGGTCACTGTAAACAAGTATAAAATGGAAATTAAAAGGGAAAATAACCCCACACTCTCCCTAATCCCCCCCCCCCCAAAACTAGCTAGTATATGGCAAATATCCTCCTCACACATTATCTTTAGGCATCCATTCTCTTTGAAAGATCATTTATGTCAACTGGATCTTACCAAGAGGGTTACAACCTATTTCTCCCCTGAATATGAGTTCAATTCCCGTTCCTATGGTTCTATGTCATCATTTTAAGGATTCGCCAGAAAGATTCCATCTGAAGACATCCCTTTCCACTCTCAGTACTTCAGAGAGTTTATCACCAGCATGGACTGTCCAAAAACTCAAAGATGTGCATCCTGCCTGAAGCCATTGACACATTTCTCATTTTTAAAAATTCTTGCCCATGTGAACTTTCTGATGGTACGTAAGACGTGAACGGTGACTGAAGTCTTTCCCACACACGTCACATTTGTAGGGTTTTTCTCCTGTGTGGACTCTCTGGTGGGCTTGAAGACGCGAACTCTGACTGAAGCCCTTCCCACACTCCTCACATTTAAACAGCTTCTCCCTAGAGTGGACGCTCAGATGGACTCTCAGGTTGGAGGGGAGACTGAAGGCCTTCCCACACTCCTCGCATTTATGGGGTTTCTCTCCCGTGTGGACCCTCTGATGATGGCGGAGATTCAAGCTCCTCCCGAAACCCTTCCCACACTCCTCACATTTGTAAGGTTTTTCTCCTGTGTGGCCTCTCTGATGGTATATAAACTGGGAACTGTATCGGAAGCCTTTTCCACAGACGTCACATTTGTACGGCTTCTCCCCAGTGTGGACTCTCTGATGGGACTGAAGACCAGAGGATTGACTGAAGCCTTTCCCACACACCCCACATTTGTACGGTTTCTCTCCAGTGTGGACTCGCTGATGGACCCGAAAATCTATGGCCTGACTGAAGCTCTTATCACACTCCTCGCATTTATAGGGCTTCTCTCCTGAGTGGACTCTCTGATGAGCGTGAAGATTTGATCTCCAGCTGAAGCCCTTCCCACACTCCTCACATTTATATGGCTTTTCTCCAGTGTGAATGACTTGGTGCAGTTTAAGATTTGAACTATAGCTGAAGTCCTTCCCACACACGTCGCAGCTGTAGGGTTTCTCTCCAGTGTGGACTCTCTGATGGGTTTGCAGCTTGGATGACTGACTAAAGCCCTTCCCACACGTTTCACACTTGAATCTCTTCTCCCCAGTGTGGACATTCTGATGGACTTGAAGATTGGAAGCCTGGCTGAAGCCCTTCCCACACTCCTTACATTTGTACGGCTTCTCTCCCGTGTGAACCCTGAAATGGATATGAAGATCCGTGTTACGGGTAAAGCCTTTCCCACACGCCTCGCATTTGTATGGTTTCTCTCCAGTGTGGACTCTCCGATGGCATATTAAGGGTGAATTGTGACTGAAGCCCTTCCCGCAGACGTCGCATTTGTACGGTTTTTCCCCCGTGTGGACCCTCTGATGGATGTGATAGTGGGCCGCCTGAGTGAAGCCCTTCCCACACTCTTCACATTTATAGGGTTTCTCTCCCCTGTGGACCCGCTGATGAACACGAAGATTAACACTCCAGCCGAAGCCCTTCCCACACTCCTCACATTTGTATGGCTTTTCTTCAGTGTGGACTCTCTGATGGCACTGAAAATTGGAACTCTGACTGAAGCATTTCCCACACTCCTCACATCTGTAAGGCTTCTCTCCTGTGTGAGTTCTGTAATGAATGATGAGACCTGTGCTGCTACCGAAGCGCTTGCCACAACTGTCACATTGATAGGCCTTCTCTCCCGCGGGATGAGACTGATGGGAATGAAAAGAGCTCTTGCTGAAGCAATCGTCAGCATCGTGACATTGATGGAGCTTCACTTCTGGGTGAGTTCTCTGATGCGGCTGCAGATGTGCGCTCTGGCTGGAGCATCTCTCTCCTGGGTGGACGTGCTGATGAACTGGAAGCACTGGGCCATAACTGAAGCCTTTCCCACCCTCACGACATGGATGGAGTTTCTCTCCTAAGAGTAAATGCTGGTTGAAGCCATCACAAATGCTTGTGCCACATTCATTACATCTGTAGGGTTTCTGTTCCGCGTCAGTTTTAACACAATCACCAAGTCGTGATTTCTTCACAAAGGCTTCACATACATGCGGGTTATTTTTCATGTTAATTTGCTTGCCTCTTCTCTGATTCCGCGACTCACTCAAATGTGTATTCCCGCAAGAATCCAGGGTTCTCAAAATGGCAAACTCTTGGTTTTCAATGTCACTGGAGCTAGCTCCTTTGTGATTCGTTCTATCCTTCCCATTTTCAGAAACCTGAATACAATCGCCTTGGAGTAACTGAGAACTCTTCCTCTGAAGACAATGGGTTAAGTCACTTGCAACCTGTTTCCAGATTTGCCAGCAGGATAGCTCTTCACGTGAAAAGTATTTTAAGGCAACTTTCTGAAGAGTCTCCATCTCATTTTGATTCTTGCTGCCTATCAGGAAAAGCAATATTCAGAGACGAGGACAAGTAAATGCTTTATTCAAAAATATCAGGATTTCACACTTAGGCCGTAGAGGAAGGGCTTAATAAACCAGGGGAATGGTCATGTTGGGACAACATCACTTACCTTTTTCTTACATCTTCTAGCAAGTGGAAGCAAAGGATACGGTCCACAGGCTCTTATCCACTTAGTGTAAGTGTGACCCACTTAGAACCACAAGTCTAACGGTTTACTATGAGGATGTAAGTCTGAAACCAGAGGGCCGCAGAGCAACAAAGTCAATCCACATGCCGACCTACAGTGACGTCCATGAAAAGCCTACTCACCTCTTCCTCAGTGGGCTAATGACAAGCGGGATTCGACCCTATAAAGCCACAAAAGCTCAGACTGTGGGCATAAAATAGTATTTTAGGTCCTGGCAGAAATTATCTTCCAAGAGGAAATCTGGGAACTGGTTGGATCAATCACATTCATTGTTTTAAACCTGGTAGTGATTTAGGTCTCTGTAAAAAGAGGTGGAAAAGGGAAGACTACTCTTGCACAACTGAGAAAGAACGTGGGAGAGGAAAAGAAAGAGCACAGCGCAGACTCTCGAGGATGACGCTGAAGAGGAAGAGAGAGAGCTGCACGTGGCATGGAAAGCTTTTGCGCACAAAGTGAAGCCTGCATTCTCCCTCTTTCCCTCTGGGTCTCTGCTCAAATGGCACTCGATCAGGTGCAGCCTTCCCCACCACCCAATAAGAAATACCCCCTGCCCCCACATTTGATTCTTCCCATCTGCCTCACCCTGCTTTATCTTTCCCCACAGCACTTATTATTTGATTTACTGTATTATAGTATTCTTCCTAATTTTTTCTCGTCTTTCTAGACCCACCAGAATAGAACCGTCATGAGGAAAATATGCGCTTTGTTCTCTTCACTGCTTTGTGCCCACTATGACAGAATCTTTCACATTGTTGGGATGTGTTAGTGAAATGTGAAACCAATTCCGTAAACTGTGACAAACATTTCAAAAAAGGAGAAATAGGACAAAAACATGAGAAATGTCACGAGCAGTAAGGGTACCACCCAATGAAATGCTTGTTTCAGCTGTAGATACAGACATAAAAATGCATGTGTTATATTTATGCTGGGTCAAGATGTGAAATTTTTTTTTAAAAAAGATTGGCCCTGAACTAACATCTGTTGCCAATCATTTTTTTTTCTTCTTCTTCTCCCCAAAGGCCCCCCAGGACATAGTTGTATATTCTAGTTGTAGGTCCTTCTGGTTGTGCTATGTGGGACGCCGCCTCAGCATGGCCTGATGAGTGGTGCTAGGTCTGCGCCCAGGATCTGAATGAGTGAAACCCCAGGCTACTGAAGCGGAGTGTGTGAACTTAACCCCTCGGCCACAGGGCCAGACCCGAAATATTTCTTATTGAGGGTCTGTGATTAACAATGTATGGAAGCCACTGGCTTTAAATGTTTAAGGGGGCACCAAGTCCTTAATAATTAGTTTGCTTAAACGGAAAGTTACATTCTAATAATACAAGTTGAAAAACTGTCAACAGGTACATACACATTTCTGGGCTAGCTGAATGGCCCCCAAAGACATCCATGCCCTGACCCATGGAACCTGTCAATAGGTTAGTGTATATGGCAAAAGGGACTTTAGATTTGAGTAAATTAAGGATCCTGTGATGAGGAGGTTATCCTGAGTTATCTGGATGGGCCCAAAGTAATCATAAAGGCCCTTAGAAGAAGGAGGTGGGGGGAAGTCTCCAGACCTCACCCTACGCATCTCTCCTCTTCGCTGCTTCCAATTTGTATCTTTTTGCTATAATAAAATTGTAATTTTAAGCATAGCACCTTCCTGAGTTGAGTCGTTCTAGTGAGTTATCATGTGAACCCCCGAAGGTGTGGCCAGTTGGTCAGAAGCAGGAGTGGCACTGGGAGCCCAGCTGGCATCTGGTCTTGGTGGGCCGTCTTGTGGAGGGCCGTGCCCTTAACCTGTGATATTGGGGCTAACTTCAGGCATGTGGTACCAGGACACACCAGAATATGTAAAAGGCCCCTCACATGGCCTGTGACATTAGCTAGTTAAGACCATTAGGATGCAAATGACATGGGAAAACTTATTTAAAAATTCTGTAATTTCCTTTCCTAATCAGGACTCTCTCATCTCCACAGTAGGACAGTGCCTTTTGATCTCTGGAAATGTCCAGTTTGAAACCACTAAACAAGTACCAGATATAGGTCATACGATTGTTTCGGTATCAGAGAGAGGGGAAGGCAGTCAAGTGTTAGGTTGGTGTATGGATGAGGCACTTTCACTCTTAAGTGGCAAACTTGAAATTGTGACATGAGAACTGATCATTGTAACACCTGGCATATTGGTATTGACGACTTTTGTCCTGATACTTGTGATATATGGTGGTATATAATTTGTTCTGATAATTGTGAATAGCTTTTATCTCAAGTTAGTAAGTATGAACTTTACATATTCAAAGATGTCTCAGAAATCAGAATCATGTTACGCATTCGCTGGAAGATCATGTTCCCCAAGAATCCATCAATTGCACTCATGTGCTCTGAGCCAATGAGCCACCTCTGGGAGTAACAGAGACTCGAGGTCCACTTGTCTCCAATATCTGTAGCTTTTTGTGTTTAAGAATCCTTACAAAAACAAGCACTTTAATCTCAGCTCCCATGACCCATGAAGGGCATTTTAGGATAGTATTTGTATGTGGAGCATGGTTGCAAACTCCTGAAGCATGTTGGTCAAGAGGTCAAAAAAACCTTTGAGAAACGGTGGCAGAAAATGCTCCAAGATTGATTAAGAGAGAGACTTGGGCTATTAGGCAAAACTGAAAAGTGACAATACTTAGGATCCTAATTCCTGAGGTTAAGTTTGCACATGAGACCCAGGAAAGTGAGGCCAGGATGCAACCTTCCTGAACGCCTCGAAGGAGAAGCAACATGTAGACATAAGAAGGGAGACAGACAAAGACAAAGGGCGACATCCATCACTTACTCACAGAATTCAGGGCCTAATTTATCATGCTTGCGGGTAAGTGTCTTGAATTTGATTTTTAGGCAAAAGAAGAGTATATAAATTACCTTCCCCAGGAATATCTAATTTTTAAATAGTACTGAGGAATATGCAAATTAAAGGAAATGGAAAGATGGGAGAGAAAGGAAAGGAGGTCAAGAGTGAGGAAGGGAGAGGGGGCAGGAGAAAGGAGGGCAGCAAGAGGCCAGCCGGAGAGGGAGACGGCCGGCTGGGGACTGAGCAGGGACTCTTCCTGGATGGGAAAGGCTGCGACCAGAGGTTAGGAGAGACCGCGAGGAGAGCCTCCTCACTTCCACTTAATGGAATAGTTGTTATTTAAATAATTTATTCATTCCACACGTAGGTACTGAGCACCTGCTGAACAGAAGGCCCATCAGAGGCTCTGAGTAGACACAGCAATAACACTGCCCAAATTCCTCCTTTCGTGGGGAGACAGATGATGAACAAGTAAATAAAAATATGTTACTAGGTCAGGTGATCAGAGATGAGACTCAAAATGAGGCAGGGGAAGGGGATGGAGAATGGAGAGAGCGTGGTATTTTAAATAGGGCAGACACCGAGGCCCACCTTGAGATGACATTTGAGCAAAGATGTGAGTGAGGAAGGGAGTGGCTGTGGGCCTCCAGACCAAGGCAGAATAGAGCTAGTCAAAGGCCATGGAACAGAAGAGAACACTCCAAGGGGGCCAGGACAGCAGGGACGATGCAAGCACGGCTACAAGGACAGATCAACGAGGAAGAGGGCGAGGAGGCCAGGGCAGGTGGGCTCCTGCAGTCCCCCGAGAGGACTCAGGTGGGAAGCCTTTGGAAGGTTCTGAGCGGAGGAATGGCGAGATCTTATTTGATTTCTAAAGAATCGCTCTGGCTACCATGTGGAGAAGAGATCACAGGAGCATAAGGGAGGAAGCCCGGAGACCAGAGCAGAGGCTGCCATCACAGCCAGGCCGGAGAGGACAGCGCTTGGACAGGAGCGGGAACCGTGGGCGTGGGCAGCAGCAGCTTGGCTAGTACCTGCAAGAGCGGCCACGTGCTTCTCACTGGAACACCCATTTCTCCACGTTTCTCGTTCCACCATGCAAAGGTTTTCTTTTGCCTCCAACTGGGACAGCAGACCTGGTTTGAAGGGAAGGTGTCCTACGGAAAGGCAGATACACATATTTAAGAGGAACTCAGCTAGAACATATTTGAAATTCTATAATGCCCAGAATCTCTAAAGTGATATTTTAAGGACTTTTTTGATCACAAACTGTAATAAACTTAGGTCGTGACCTAGTTCACGTCTATATAGAGATAAAATTAGATTTCCCACACTCTCATCCCACTCACAGCAAATGGTCACCATTTTTGCTCCAACGTGAGGTCTTGATAAGGAACTGATAGACTCTGTCCTTGTTCTATTTCATCAAAAAAAATTAATGCCAGTACAATGTGCTAAGCTGATTCCATGGCCCACCAATGGGTCACAACCACAATTTGAAAGACAGAGTATACAAGTTAAACTGCCCATTTATAATTCAGTTAAGACAGGGTTTCTCAGGGCCGGTCTGGTGGTGCAGCAGTTAAGTGTGCACATTCCGTTTCAGCAGCCCGAGTTCACCAGTTCAGATTCCGGGTGCGGACCTACACACCACCTGTCAAGCCATGCTGTGGCAGGCATCCCACATATAAAGTAAAGGAAGAAGGTCATGGACGTTAGCGCAGGGCCAGTCTTCCTCAGCAAAAAGAGGACTGGCAGCAGATGTTAGCTCAGGGCTAATCTTCCTCAAAAACAAACAAACAAACAAAGACAAGAAGGTTTCTCAACTGAGGCACTACTCACATTCTGGACTGGCTAATTCTTTGTTGTAGGACTGTCCCGTGCACTGTAGGTTTAGTAGCATCGTTAGCCCCTAGATGCCAGTAGCACCCTTCCCCCAGTTGTGACAATCAAAACTGTCCCCAGACATTGCCAAATGTCCCCAGTGGGGAAACATCACTCCTGGGCAGAATTTTGCTTGAGTAGAAAGACCTAGGCCTGTAGTCCGAGGGCTTAGAAAAACTTCCATCTTCAAGGTCAGGGAAGCATTTCGAAAGGTCCAAAGCTTTGAACAACTGTGGACACAGGGACTCTCAAGGGGTTGAGGTTTAATGTCAGAGAGTGCCTGTCCTCACCCACAGACAGCAGGTTCCTGAAGTTCTCCAGCATCACGTCCTGGTACAGCTGCCTCTGGGCGGGGTCCAGCAGCCCCAGCTCCTCCTCCGTGAAGGTCACGGCCACGTCCCTGAACGTCACTGCCTCCTACAACGCCAAACACACGCAACCTCAATCTTACGACCCCCAATGGAAGAAGGGTGGCACTGGGAAAGATAAAGAGGGTCACCAAGAGGCCGGCTGGTGGCGCAGTGGTTAAGTGCACATGTTCCACTTCGGTGGCCGGGGGTTCGCTGGTTTGGATCCTGGATGTGGACATGGCACCGCTTGGCAAGCCATGCTGTGGTAGGCGTCCCACACATAAAGTAGAGGAAGATGGGCATGGATGTTAGCTCAGGACCAGTCTTCCTCAGCAAAAAGAGGAGGATTGGCAGCAGATGTTAGCTCAGAGCCAATCCTCCTCAAAGAAAAAAAGAGGGTCACCAGAAAACCTGTTACAGATTCAGAGGGGTCCCAGGCAGTTGTCCCTCTCCCCGTCTCCTCTCTGCCTCCCCCAAAGCTTGGACTCCATCACTGTTTTTAGTGTGCACAAAGCTCACAGCCTGCAGCACCCAGCAGGACAGTGTATAGCTCTTCCTCTGAGTTTCCAAGGCATTCACAGCTGGCCAGGGCACAGGCCGAGTTCAATTTCAAGGTCATTCAAGGACCCTGGGCAAACTCATTAACCTCTCACCATCTCGATCTCCTCTTCTCTATAACTGTGTCTAAATCGCGAGCTGTTCGAAAGGATTAGATGAGGGCATACAGGCAAAGCACTGAGAAAGGTGCCGGCCACATCAATGCTCCATCGGCTTGAACAATTAATATCGTTATGATCTCCTCCATCCCATTTCGTGACCGCAGTCTAGTATTCCTCAGAACTGAGGATTCATCTTGAATCAATCCAAATAATGTACAATTAGTTAGAGGTTTCTGCTTATAATCAATGCGGCAAAGACACTTTCACAGAGAGCTTGGCCAACAAGCAGCAACTGCAAAGTCGTGGAATATGCACTTTAAAAATGTTGAAAGCGTAATGGCAGATGTACCTCTCCCAAGCTTTTCTCAAGTCACATTTCACATGAGAGAATACAAGTGTTCCTGAATGGCCAGACTCTGGCCAAAAAGGACCTAATTCCTTTTTAAAAAAAATCTTTGAGGGGCCGGACCCACGGCCAAGTGGTTAAATTTGTACGCTCTGCTGCAGCAGCCCAGGGTTTCACTGGTTCGAATCCTGGGTGCGGACATGGCACTGCTCATCAAGCTATGCTGAGGTGGCATCCCACATGCCACAACTAGCAGGACCCACAACTGAAAAAAAAACATACAACTATGTACCGGGGGGCTCTGGGGAGAAAAAGGAAAAATAAAATTAAAAAAAAAATCTTTGACAATCTAAATGAGATAAATAAATAGAAAGGTCTTATTAACGTTTGCACACATTTAGTTATTAATGACCATTATTTTCTTCATAAATTTACTTTCCTCTTTTGTGATACTCCTATTCATTTCTGTTTTTCTTTTAAGATTGGCACCTGAGCTAACATCTATTGCCAGTCTTTTCGTTTTTTTGTCATCTTCTCCCCCGCAAAAGGCCCCCAGTACACAGATGTATTTTTCAGTTGTAGGTCCTTCTAGTTGTGGCATGTGGGACACCGCCTCAGCATGGCCTGACGAGTGGTGCCATGTCCATGCCCAGGATCCAAACTGGCGAAACCCTGGGCCGCCGAAGTGGAGCATGCGAACTTAACCATTCGGCCACGGGGCCAGCCCCTCCTATTCATTTCTTTTACTTATATTCCAATTTGGTTTGTCTTTATCTTACTTGTCCTAATAAGAATTAGAGATATTAAGCCCTTATCTAATGTATATAACATATCCCATCAATTCTAATATTGCAAATATGTAGTTACGAATGCACGTGGAAAAGAATTATGGGAAAGTGAGAAGAGCTAGTCTGTAAGCAGGGCAGCAGTGTAAATTATTTTTGTCTATTTCAAAATTCTATTATTTTTTCAAACATCGTTTTGTGAAATAAAGATGATAAAACACACAAAACACATGTGCACACACAGCACGGCTCACAACAAGCACTCAGGATCTGCTGTTTTCCATTAACCTTTCCAAGGAGGAGAAAAAAGATGGGCCTAATCTTTGAGAAATAAAATCACATCTCAGGAGACAGAAAGGAATGCCTTACTCACCTGAAACTTGGTCATTTTCTCCTGCTCCTTCTGGGGAAGGTCAGAGTCCTGAGAAGGCATAACTACGGAAGGACAGAGAAGCCATGAAATGCAGGCCAGGGCTGCCAGGAGCCCACGTGGATCTTCGTAGAAACTACAAGAGGGGGCTCCTACTTCTAGGCAGGTGTCGGCACATCCAGCTTGGGAAGCAGAACACGGACTAGATTCCAGCTACTCAGAGGTCTGTCAGCCAAGGGCCACTGGGCCGTGAACAACCCGCACAACCAAATCCAGCATCCCTACTGTGAGGATTTCTGATCCCGGGGATGGCAGGAAATGAGAGGTACCGGAAAACAGGGGCTAAAAGAAAACATAGGCTCTGGAGTTAAGGGCCTAGATTTAAACCCCGGCAATGATACTTAGCATCTGTGTAACCTTGGGGACGTTAAAAAACCTTTCTGTGCCTCACTTTGGTCAGCTGCACAATGAGGGTAGGATAAGAATCGTAAATCACATCCACCTCATAGGGCTGTTGTAAGGATTAAATGAGGAGATGGAAAGTTCTAAGAACAAGGAGTCCCTTTTTCTTGTAGCCGCAAAAAAGCAGGCAATACTTTGCATCATAAATGGTATTTGCAAATGTCTTTTCTAATAACAAAAACAACAATGCATAAGACCTGAAAGGTACCTGCTCTCCTCTGAAAGTCACCTTTAATCTCTGAAAGCCCTCATTCAGACTTAAAATTTCTTCCTATTGAATAATCTGTTGCCCAGCTAATAACACTTTATTGACACTGGTATTAGCTTTCTAAAAAATATCATTTTGGGTCCATTTACTTAATGAAGTCAGAAAAGGCTTATTGGCTAAAGTCTTTTATCCTATGCTCACAGAGATGTAAAAAACACATAGGAAAGAGAAAGAGACAAAATAAAAATCAAGAAACATGGAAGACAGACTGAGAGGCCCCAATATTTGCCTAACCAGAGTGTGAGAAGAGAATGCAAGAAACGGCAGAGAGGTCTTATTTCAAGAGGTTACTGTTGAGTTCATATATAGAAATTCTGAATTGTATAAATCAATCTACTCCTAAATAAATCACAGCGACACTCAGGAATGCAAAGGACTCAAAAAATATAAATAAACAAAATGAACTAAAAACAACAATAAAAACCTTAAGGCTCCCAGAAAGGAAACATAGTTTACCTCACAGAAATGCCTAGTAGACTGACAGAAACAGGAAAACATAATGAAGATCTGAAACAACTGGATAATCTCCCCAAAATGAAGAAAGAAAATTATTGTCCACCTTGAATGCTATGCTCAACTCAATGATTATTTACGTGAGAGAGAAACGAAGACATTTTAGCTAGACAAAAATGAAAATCTATGACTAAATGAACCCTGAAAGAAGCAATGGTAAGAAAACATCTGTAAATATGTTGGTAAAATCTTAAAACAAAACAAAACGAGCCCAAGAACGATGAGACAATTTTGGAGGGTGGTTATAATAAAAAGCTGACCTATAACCTAGCCTACAGTTCAAACTTCAAGTATATTTTTAGTCTCTATATTTTTGAGAATGAGAATACATGCTGACCATATTTAGTATTTGTTGAGACAGATAATCATTTCTAGAAATTAAAAGAATAACAGAAGCCCATATAACTTCCCAACCAGGTGAGGGCAAATCAAAGAGGGACAAAGCGAAGTGAAGACAAAAAAAAGGAGAAGAAATGTAAAGCTTTTCACATTTACCATTTTACATTTACCATTTACATTTAGGAAAATGTAAATGGCAGATATACAAATAAATATATATTTAAAACAAATATTTAAAAATATATATGTACGTGGCAGAGGTAGAAATACACACATGCAGCCACAACTAGAAGGACCCACAACTAAAATACACAATTAGGTGCTGGAGAGATTTCGGGAGAAAAAAGCAGGAAAAAAAAAAAAGAAGATTGGCAACAGTTGTTAGCTCAGGTGCTAATCTTTAAGGAAAAAAAGAAAAAGAACTACACACATACATATTAACAAGCAGATTCAACAGCCTCAGGTTTATTCAACAAATACTTGAAACATTTTCCTAAGAGTAATTTACAGAGTGAAGGGAATCTGATGAATTGACGACGGCGATGACAGAACAAGAAAGAACTGTCAGTAGTCTGTACCTGGGGCTATGCTGTGAGAAGCCAAGAAGCCCTCCTTCCCGAATCCAGGGGCGAAGAAAAGGATGCGGAGGGACAACACGACGCTGTCCGTCCCCCGGAGAAGCTGCAGCGGACATCCCCAGGCCCCAGCGCCGGGTGACTCGGTCCTTCCTGAAACAGAGATTGGTAAGGGTTCGGAAAGAGCTATGGGGCCCCCAGAAGGAGGACAGAAGGGCCCTGGCCTTGCTCCTGGAGTCCTGACCCTCTCTCTCTCTCTCCACCGGGGCTTCCAGCCAAAAGGGATCAATCGCAGGAGCCAACCCATCATCATGTCTGTTGACACGTATCGCCCCGTGTCATTCTAGCCGCCACCCTACCCAGCAGCTCTCCCTCGCTGCTTCACAGGGGAGGACAGCAGAGCGCAGAGGTGACCAACAACTCGCCATGGATGGTACCGACCGAAGCAGCAGCGGTGCTTCTAGGAGGGGGAGGAGAGCCGGGGGCATCCACGCTTCCGCCCTCCTCCGCCTCCCAGCCTCCGCCGGCGGCCGCCGCTTCTCCATCCTGAGACGGCCGGCTAGGCAGCGACTAGTGCCCACGCTCGGCCCGAAAGGGCTCGGAGGGGGGCGTGGGGGCGCGCGGCGGACTCACCTCCCGGACCGAAAAGATGGTGGCGGCCTCGCTTTCCCGGGCCGGAAGTGCCTCAGACGACAAGGCGCTCCTGGACTACACTTCCCAGAAGCCCCGCGGGAACCAGCGCCTGGGCTCCTCGTTTCCGCTTGGGACAGAGTTCGGGCATACATTTCCCAGAACCCCCAAGAGGAGGACGAACCATGTGCATCCTCTTAGTGCTTAAACGACAGCAAACAAACTCCAGACTCTCGGAGCGCCCGAACTGCAACATCCAGAACCGTCTTCGTGGTTTCCTGCCGTTTTGCCGCCTTGAAGCCGTTCTCTGGCGCCAGGGGAGTTTTGCTTTTCTCATTGACAAACAAAACATAATAGCAAATATTTGAAGAGTCAGGCTTAAAAGAACACTGCAAGACTTTTACTAATAGACTTGTACCTGCTACTACTAGAAAAAAAAGGGGGAAAAAGCCTTTATTTTGCAGTTTTAGGCACTTTTTCTATATAAAAAGAACGAAGGACCAAAAAGAAAAAATACAGTGGAGGCAGAACATATTCTAGATTTCCACTTTTGTTAATAGCACAAATAATTCAGAAGTTGACTACTAAGACAGACATACTGAGCGTAAAAAGACAAGCTTCAGCATAGATTCTTGTAATCAACCTCATTGTAATCGTTCCTCAGGAAGTTTCTGAATTTGAAAGATGAATACATTATTGTTAATTAGATGTTTATGCAATGGTCACTATAAAGACTTATTATTTGCTCAAATATATGATGGAGTTGCTATTTCACTGAAATGAGGATGGGAAAAAGAGAGGAATACCTAAAAAGATCCATATAACCACTCCAATATATGTTTGCATTTCTCATTTACTGAACATATATTCCTTCTGTTATACACAGCTATCTCTTATGGAGCTGTTAGCTTAAAAGGCAAACTCGCCAGTTAATTTTACCCTCAAAACAAGTTTATTTGGGAATAGCTAAAAGAATTGCAATTCACGACGTGCATGCTAAGGCAAACCCTGGGCAAATCCAGAAAACAAAGGAGGGGAGTTATTTTCATAGAAAAAGGGGGACTAGGAAGGGGCTGTTCTAAATGTAAGTTCCCTGAAGGAAAGTAACGGTTCAGGGCAGCGATGGCTTCTCATTGGCTGGGCTGTTGCCGGGTGGGGAGAGAAATCTGCCTTAGTAAAGTAGTTTGACATCCTGTTGGAGACGCAAGGGTAGGTCTCCTCCCTCTTTGCGCCATTGCTGATGTGTGCCGTGGCTTGAGGGCGCCCCCTAGAGGCCTTCCCTACTCCAATTTAGTTCAGGTTTCTTTTAATAATTTCTGCAGAGCGCTCAGTGTGTACCAGAGATTATTCTGGACTCTGGGACTCTCGCTTCATCTTCACAACTTTTTTAGGTAAATACTATTATTCCCTCTATTTTACGGTTTAGCAGCCAGAGGCAGAGAGATGTTAAATAATTTGCCGATGTTACCAAATTAGTAAGTGCCAAAGCCAATTTCAAAATTTGGCATTTGACAGTCGGAGCCTGAGTGCTAACCCCTTCATTGACCACATTTGTGTAATCAACAGGAACGGAATATTTAACTTCAATTTGTTTTCCTTCCTGATGCCAGGGAGATGCAGCCTAACATGAAGTTCAGTTATTTCACCTGCATGTCTGTGCACTGCCCTCAAGGGATGGTCCAGATGCTTTTATCAAGTCACACAAACAGGAATCTTCCACATGCTGTTTCCCTCTTCAGATCCACCTTCCACTCTACACGTCCAGCCCCCGTGAGTCACTGGTGCTCCTACAGAAAGCGTCTTTGTATGTGCTGTTCCTTCTGTCATATTCTGCTGCTCTATTCATTTCTGGGTCACAGTCTTCATCCGTAGCTTAAATACTTCCCGCTCCAGTAAGACGTCTGGTGAGTTTTTGTCTTGCAGACTAATAAAAGCAGAGTGTAATAACCCAGATTACAGACTTGGAATCAGGCTGCCAAGGTCAAAGAACTAGTCTGCCACTTATTTGTGTGAACTCTGTTCTTTTTTTCCTCATTTGTAAAATGGAGATAACAGGATTGCTATGAGCACAAATTAATAAATACATGTAAAAGGACTGGGAACTCTGGCTGACTCATGACCACCCTATAAAAAGTTAGCAAATGTTATCCTCAGATAAGAAACACAGGACATGCAAATTGTGGGTGGTTAGTTTTTAAACGTTTGCTTTAGATCATTAAAACATTATCAATAATTCTAGATCTGCATTTGAACGTTGTGAAAAAACTGGTAGAGTCGGCATCCCACTGAAAGTGAGATAAAGGATCACTAAAGTCTATATTATAGACTTTATTGTTTCCTGAATCTCTTTCAGCAATTCTGAATATAATCTAAGTGAGCTGCAGGCCCTTTTTCAGGATGTTGGGCAGCCACACCAGGCACAAACACTGAAGAACTCTCTTCCGGTTTTGCCTTGCTCTGGGTGCTAAGCGCACATAAAGAATGGGACGTACCCCCTGAAACAAAGTAGCCTGCAGCCTATGGGAGAAACTGAACAGAAACAAAGATGGAGAAGATGGTGCCAAGACAAACTCCATTTAAAGAAACCAGATTCATAATTATTCCTTTCCAAACCTCAATGTTTCCATGTCCCTTAACTTTCTTACATAATTACTATCCTCCTAGTTGCCAGAAATGAAAATTCTGAAGTTGCCACATTTGCTTTCCTTTACTCTCCATATATAATCAATTTATGTCAATGGATTTTAATTTCTACTGACTCCGTGACTCGGATTTGGCTTGGGTCTAAAATATTCCAGCTCCTCCTCCCGTGGCCCCAGTTCCCCAAAAAAGTATTTTGTGTGAGAAGGTGAATGGATGCAGTAAGATGGGCAAAATGTTGATAAGGGTTGCAGATGACTGATTTTTTTTGGGGGGAGGGAGGTTCATTACACTTTTCTCTGTGTATGTTTGGACCTTTTTGTAATAAGAATTTAAGGAAGAAATACCACGTGTCGTACTGCACGGATGCATAATTGCATTAAAAATGTTAACAGTGGTTATCTCTAAATCCTGAGATTATGAGTAATTTCGATTGTCTTTATATTTCTGTATTTCCTGATCTCTTGATAACTGGGCATGCATTCCTTGTATAATGAGAATATAAACTGTAAAGCCCCAAACCACCTTCCAAACCCGACAGAAAAAGACTTCCTCAAACCATAATATACTATCATATATATACATGGACTATTTCCTATAATTTTTTAAAAAATGTACAGCTTAGAGGTTAAAAACACAGACTTGAGGCTCCAACTCCTTGGGTTCAGACGGAAGTTCTGCCTCTTACTAGCTGTAAGTCTTGGGCAAATAACATAAACTCACCAAGAGTAAATGAAAAGAAAGAAAGAATTTTTCTTGTCCAAAGGGTCCATTTTCCCTGTCCTTTTTCTTAGAGTATTTCCATTAAGAAACCCAGTGCTTTTGGTTCCTTCACCTAACCTTTTGGCATGCAAGTAAATCTTGTTAGAGACTAAGCTTCTTACCGAGTTTACAACCCAGAGATGGTTTTCAAAGATCTGGAGTTTATGCTTTTCGAATGTGAACATCTGAGAAAATAGCAATCCAGTGTCCTTATCACTGGGGGAGTTTAACCAAGATGCCTTTCTCTGAGCTGTAGTCTACTAACAGAGGAGATAAGAGAAATTTTATTATCCCTTCGGATCAAGTCAGTTAGTTAAGACTTGATTCTCAAGTGAATTTACGACGACTTTATCAAAGGATTTACAGCAAATGGTGTCATTAAGTCCTCTTACAGGAAGACAAGATACCATTAATCTTGAGAATATAGGTACCTAGTGGTAAAAATAGAATGGTATAAAAAGTTTGTATCTGCTTGACTATGGAATAGGGTGAAATTTCTTTGTAATCTCTTTCCACAAATTACCTACAATACTGTACTCTGGATATGCTTATTCAGTCATAAAACAGCTTTCTTTTCTACATTATGTAGAGAGGACTTTCTGTGTTGGGATGTTTTATTTCCCCAAACTACCTCCGATTCCTTATATGTTAAAAATAAAGGCTAACAGCGGCACCTGCCTCGTAGGCTGTTGCGGTCATTTAGTGAATTAATTCATATAAAATGGTAAGAGACTGCTACTAATGACACTACTTTAGAGATGAGGATAATGAGGCCAAGAGTAAGCAACTCGCACAACGTTATACCGCTGGGAAGTGGCAGAGCTGGCTGGTAGGTGAGGGAGCGCCGGGAGACCTTCAAACCAGGCGACACGCGACCCAGGCCGCCCCCAACCCGGGGAAACATGAACAGTTCCAAACAGGAGGCTTAGCGGAGGGGACACAAAAATCTCCCAACGCCATCCTCCGCAGCTGGCCGCTCTTCTACTCCCCCGAGGACGAGGCCCCGGGCCCCGCTGGCTCCCCGCCCAGGCCGGCGCAGTCCCAGGCTTGGCGGAATCCCGGGATCGGGGACTCGCCCCTTGAGGGGAGGATGGACAGCAGCCTCGCCCTCCTACAGCAAAAGCGCGCCCTTCCAACTAGAGGGAGCCCGTGGACCACTTCCCAGAATTCCCTAGCCCTGCCGTCCGGAAGCGGAAGTGCTGCGGGCTACACGGACCCCGGACTACACTTCCCACAATGCCCGAGAGAAACGACGGCCACAGCCCCGGCCCCCGAAGCGGAAATACTTCCGAGGACGCTGAGCGTCTGGGTATTAATTCCTAGAATGCCAGCGCGAATGTGGGTGGAGTTGCTCGTTTTGGGCTGCTGATGTCTTTCCTGGCCGTTCCTACTGATTCTGTTATTGAAAACCGAGCAGCACGTTGGCCACGTTCAAAGGGCGCTGGGGGAGGTCGTGGTGGGGAGGAGGGGAGTCCTTGGTAAATCCTCAAAGAGCTGCCCTCTAGGAGTAAGAATAAAAGGGAAACGGATGTCTTTGGTAGGGACTGAGGCCAAACTCCAGATCACTTCAGTGCTTAAAACAGGAGCGGAAACATGAAAATCCTCTCTAGAGAATGAGAACATCACCCTAGGCTCCGAGTTATTTCCATAATTTAAAAATATATTAATATTGGACAAAGTAGTCCTTGAAGGAGAAAGCACTATGAGGTATACAAACAAACACTTCATAGTAAGCTTCAAGTTATTAAGAATAACAGCTTCGCATAATATAAAGCAGATTTTAAAAGGCAAAATGGGCAGAATCACAAGGAGAAAAATTGACAATCAGGGAAATTTTAATACATATGTAGGAAGAAATGTTGAGTCTTAATAGCATATACTAAGACAGAAAAGAAGCTGAAAATAAAAATGAAACTGTCCATCTCTGGAATTAATGAACAAATAACAAAAACTACAGTAAGTAGATGGAAGGAAATGAAGAGGATAAGAAATTCATTAAATAGAAAACAAACAAAGTAGAGTGGATTATTTTTTTAAAGATTTTATTTTTTCCTTTTTCTCCCCAAAGCCCCCCAGTACATAGTTGCATATTCTTCGTTGTGGGTTCTTCTAGTTGTGGCATGTGGGATGCCGCCCCAGCGTGGTTTGATGAGCAGTGCCATGTCCGCGCCCAGGATTCGAACCAACGAAACACTGGGCCGCCTGCAGCGGAGCGCGCGAACTTAACCACTCGGCCAAGGGGCCAGCCCCCTAGAGTGGATTTTTTAAAAGAGCCGAAAGACCATTCTATGAATAAAACAATAAAATTGCAACATCTGGTAAGAGTGAAAAAAAGATAGAAATAACATTATTACCAATTTCAGAAATAAAAAAGGAAACATCGCTAAAGATATTAAAAGAACATTATGAAGAATGTTATAATGATAAATGTGAAAATATATGTGAAATGGTTATAAGTTCCTAGAAAAATCCCACTTAAAACTAAAATCAACTTACACAACAATTACACGTAGTTCTTACTATTAAAAAGTTGAGGGGCTGGCCCCGTGGCCGAGTGGTTAAGTTCGCGCGCTCCACTGCAGGCGGCCCAGTGTTTCGTTGGTTCGAATCCTGGGCGCGGACATGGCACTGCTCATCAAGCCACGCTGAGGCAGCGTCCCACATGCCACAACTAGAAGGACCCACAACGAAGAATATACAACTATGTACCAGGGGGCTTTGGGGAGAAAAAGGAAAAAATAAAAAAAAGAATAAAATCTTTAAAAAAAAAAAAGTTGAAAATTTTACCTCTGAGAGTGGGAATCAGAAGAGAATGCTGAATATCACCACTTCTAATCAAATTGTACTGGACTTTGTATCCAGAAACCTGGTCAAGTTTATTTGTCAATTCCAATAACTTATCTGTAAATTATTTTAGATTTCCTAAATAAGTAATCATGTCATCAGTAAATGACAGTTTTGTTTCTTCTTTTTCAATCCTTATACCTTTTACTTATTTTTCTTTCTTTTGTGCATTGACAAAGATCTCTTGTTACTTTTAGCCCATTCACATTTTTTGAAAAAATTTTTGCTGGACTATTTTAAAGCAAATTGCAGAACTCGTTTTCAGTACAATTAAATTGAAATCCTGGATAAAATGTGATTTCTGTAATGATCCAGGTAGTAAACTTTTTAGGCTTTGCAGACCACACGATCTTTGTCACAAACACTCAACTCTGCCATGTCAGCATGAAAGCATTCATAAGCAATATGTAAAGAGTGGTCATGGCTATGTTTCAATAAAACTGTATTTGCAAAAACAAGTGGCAGCCAGATTTGACCAAGGAGCGTAGTTTGCCAATCCCTGGACTGAACTCTGAAGGAAGATTGAAATGTTGATGTACCCCTGAGTTGGGGCCATAAAAGTGTATTGATGGCCCCACCAGATGAAACTAAACTTCTTGGGTAGGCATTTACTAATAGGTATAGAGAAAAAAAGCACTTGTCAGCTCAAAGGTTGCATGTCAGGTGCCAGAAGATGTGTTGATTTGCTCCAGCAATAAAACCACATCTGGAGCTGCAACTGGTGTCAACTCCTAATTAAATTTACAATAATCCTATGTCATTCTCCAAGATTCACCTGTCTTCTTCTCAGGTCAAAAGAGTGAATTGAATGGAGATATTTCCATTTTCCTGCAACTTTCAAGAGACTGCTGGTAGCACTCATCTCTGCGATCCCTCCAGGGACATGATTTTGTTTTTCGTTTTCTATTTTGGTACATACAATGCAGTTATGGCATTTACTTGTCCTTTCTTATCAAAATAGCCCTTGTTCCAGGTTCAGGGGAGCAATGTGAGAATTCCGCCAGTTGATGGGTATTTCTATTGCAACTCTGCATTCTGGAACTTGGGAAATAACCATAGGATGGGTTCCACCACATATGGACCTGAGCAAAAACATCCGTTAATTATTCGTCCTTTATAAGCCCCTCTACTAACTGGTGGACCATTTGAGGTTCCAGGAGTTAATGTCAGCTCTCGTGTCCAGTAATCCCTCCATATTCTGGTTGTTGCCACTTACCTAGTGACCAACCTCCATGAAATATGGCTGCAAGTCACTTTGAGAAGTCTAGGATGATACGCGGCATACAGCTTTGGCAGTATATCAGGGTCTTTTTTCGAGGGGACCCTCCCCGCCCTTCATTCAAGGTGCTCTGGAAATGGGAACTGACTTATGTTATGGAATAGGCTGAGGGGCCATAACTCTCATGTTGATTCAACTCAGACTTATGTTCACCAGACCTAAAGTGTTTCCACTTATTCAAATCAAGTAGGCTACTGGTAGGCTTCCCATCTATTTCAGCCCCAGGGACACCACAATCAATGAGCAAATGCAAAAATCTCTGTGTATCATTCTGATGATCCCATTGGCTTTGCTGTTCATTGTGACAAATATGCTCATTTTATCTCTTCCAGTGAAGTGCCTCCACTTGACCTCTGATGCCCCAGGATCCCATCATCCTGAATTCAGGGAGCCCGTTTTTTTTAATAATAAATTTTAAAGATTTTGTTTTTCATTTTTCTCCCCAAAGCCCCCCGGTACACAGTTGTGTATTTTTAGTTGTGGGTCCTTATAGTTGTGGCACGTGGGATGCCGCCCCAGCGTGGCTTGATGAGCGGTGCCATGTCTGTGCCCAGGATCCGAGCTGGCAAAACCCTGGGCTGTCGAAATGGAGCACGAACTTAACCACTCGGCCACAGGGCCAGCCCCCAGGGAGCCCATTTTGATGCCATAATTTCTTTCTCATTCCTGACCTGCAGGGAAGAGTCATTACAGAGCTCTCCAAGATTGCCAATGCTCCCCTTGTCAAAGCGTCTCTTAAATCTTTGGCAAAGGGAGAGTCCTCTGAACCCTCCCAGGGCACAAAGGGAGCTGGGAGAGCAGGTCCTATGTGATAAATCCACTCCAGCAGCCTGGCATTCCTATGTCTTTTTATACTTCTTCTACAGCAGTGGTTCTCAGTTGGGGACAATTCTGCCCCCCAGGGGACATTTGGCAGTGCCTTGAGACATTTTTGATTATTACAACTAGGGGGGAAGAGGATGTGCTGCTGGCCTTTAGTGGGTAGAGGCCAGAGATGCTTCTAAACATGTTACAATGCAAAGGACAGCCCCCAAGAACAAAGAACTATTCAGTCCAAAATGTCACTTGTGCCAAGGTTAGGAAACTCTGTTTTACAACATACTTGGAAAGTTCTGGCATTTTGACTTTAGCATAAGTTAACTTTGGATCCAGGTTCCAATCATTCGACTGAGCAAGCTGTTGAAGGCATTCCCAGGTGCTCAAGCTAACACACACTTATCGACAAATCCAGCTTAATCCAACATGATATTACCTCCACCTGATTCAATACCCATAAGATCCACTACCATATATATTTCTCACATTTCTTTTCTTTGAGTAAGATTAGCCCTGAGCTAACATCTGCTGCCAATCCTCCTCTTTTCACTGAGGAAGACTGGCCCATCTTCCTCTACTTTATATGTGGGATGCCTGCCACGGCATGGCTTGACAAGTGGTGTGTAGGTCCGTACCCAGGATCTGAACTGGCGAACCCCAGGTCACCGTAGCAGAACCTGCTAACTTAACCACTGCACCACGGGACTGCCCCCCCCCCCACGTTTCTATTGATATAAATTATAAAAATCTGGGGCTGGCCCAGTGGTGTAGTGGTGCTCCACTCCACTTCAGTGGCCTGGGGTTCATGGGTACAGAGCCCAGGTGCGAACCTACACACTGCTCACCAGGCCATGCTGTGGTGGCGTCCTGCATACAAAATAGAGGAAGACTGGCACAGATGTTAGCTGAGCAACAATCTTCCTCAAGTAAAAATAAATAATGAAAACCCGTATTTTGGCAGGTATAGTATCTCCTCATGATTCTACTTTACACATGATGGCTCTCCCCTCCACTCCTCTCCCCTGGCCTGTGAGGACTTAGAGTCTGATTCATAGGTCTAGGAAAATGAGAGGTGGTGGAGGTGGGTCTTGAGGATATACAGTCCTCTGCAGGGGAACTATCTCAGGGGAGATCATTACAGGTTCTTCAGGGAAGGGGGAATGAACTCAGAGAGGGGAGGAAGGCCTCCTCATGGTGAAAGAGGCTCAGCTAAACTTAGAGGTCAAAGGCCTCAGCTTTGTTGGAATCTGCCCACACGTTCCCACCTCAGCTTTTCAGGATTCTATTCCTCCCCATTGATGTCCTATGACGTAAGAGAATCTACAAGGTTGTGAATCAATGTATTGTCATTCAGCCATTGACTGAATTTGACTTTGGGTCTTTCTTTTTTTTTTAAGCAAAGAAATGCTGATTATATATGACGAGTCCCCCCACAAAGTGTTAATGTGTAGCCAAGCTCAAAGCTAAGACAGAAAAATCCTCCAGGGGCCAAAAATAAGAGTTTGAGCCTATGGTGTCAAGTGGGAGTTGAAACTGAATGGCTTACAAAGGCCAACGGAACTGGACACATGGCTGGGGTTTAATCTTTAGTGTAAATGGGAGTCAGGGTCAGAGGAGCTGACTCAGAGGAGGCATCAGGGAGTGAGCAGTCAACTACCCAACATTACAAATGAAAGATCAGCTCTCTTTCCTTGACTTTGAAGAGAGAAACAGGTAGTCCCTAGGTGCTACCACCAACCTAGGACCAACCTTTGGACCAACTGAAAGAACAAGGTCAACCAGAAGGGCAGATATGAGAATCAAAAGGAAAGCATTCTGGAATCCTGACTGAGCCAGGTCTAATTTCTGCTCTACCTGCTGGTCTTTTCAGTTATGTGAGGCCGATCTTTTTCCTTTAACAGAGGGGTCAACAGACTTTTTCTGTAAAGGGCCAGAAAGTAAATATTTTAGATTTTGTGGGCCAAAGTGTTGTCACAACTACTAAATTCTCTCATTGCAATGAGAAACAGCCATAGATGATACTTAAATGAATGGGCATCGCTATATTCCAACGAAACTTTAAAGGCAGTGGGCCAGATTTGGCCCATGGGAAGTAGATTGCCAACCCTTGACTTAACCCACTAACCTACATATTACCTTTCGAGCTGGTGGGCCACACTGATATCTACTAAAATCAAAACATGGGAGGCACAGGATTTCTAAGGCAATTTGAAGTAGCATGGACTCTACATACTTAGCATGTACAAGTATGGCCTAAGAAATCAATTTTGGAAACCTGCCTCTCACATTATTTACATCCTTTACTGACTAAAGCCCCTTAACCAAAAAAGCATGAAATATCAGCAAAATGACTAAGTGGGAAACAGTATTCAAACCTGCTCCTTAACAGCTTGTTCCCGTCACACTAGGTACCTTCTCTCTGCACATCCTTTCCCCAGGGAAGCTTTGTTAAATTTTACCTCCAAAGCGTATGTGTTTCCACTCTATCTTCAGGATTTGCCCGTTCACTATTACTTTGTAAACAATTTTTTCATCATTCATTTTTTCCCACAGCTCAACATTCTCTGTACCACAGTGCCTGGAAGACCCAGCTGCTTCCTCAGACCAGGCCCTTGAAAGGGCAAGCCAGTACCTGGACTATCCATTCATCTGGTAGGGAAGACTGACAAGAACTACGATGTGTAAATTTCTACTGTTGGAATTACAGTAGAATCTTCTAGGCCACATGGATTTATGCCTAAAATTCAAATGCATTAATTACAAATATATAGCTACACTCACTAATGTATCTGTATCTTTGAGCCATATAACTTTTTTGTTTTTAAAATTGATTCCCAGAATTCTCTTCCTTAATGTTGGCCTTATACACCACATAATAGGATTTCTTACTGTAAGGGATTAGTATGTCCTTCCTAATTTTTTGAATTATATTTTACAGTCTTACTACCTGTGATACTACAAAGTAACAATACTGTAAAATTGATGCTTAATAAAAAATTAAAAATACAGAATTTAAATGCAGAAAAATCCCTGAAAATCTTGACACTGTTTACATAAAGGTGAATAGAATATCCTTTCACATATTATCCAATGCATTACTAACACACTCGGACCCACACAAGTTTAATGTATGTGACGTCCCAGAACTACATTAAACTGTTATGTTCTTCTGCCATAAGGCTTAGGCATCATTTTAATGGATCTGTTGTTGCATATCAAGACATATTTAAATTCCTATTGATGAATACTTACCCCTTTACAAAATTTAGTAACATTGTTGCTATGCTACTCACCTTTTCTATTTGAATGTCCTAAATTCCTATTCTATGATTTCCAGATCAAAGGGATTCACATTCTATATTTTGATATATACTGACCAACTTTTCAAAAGCAGTTTTTCAACCCAACACTAAGAAAAAGTGTGAAAGTCAGTCATGCCCCAGTAATCAATCTGTTTTGTGAAATTGTATCAAATTCCAACAAATAACTTTTTCCCTTTTTTCTCAGGCAGGGGAGAGGGAGTAATGGGGTAGAGAACTTGACAAAAGTAACCTACTTTACAGAGCTTCTCTACCCAAGACGTTTTGATGAAAGTAATGCTAAAACCCTTAGAAGGTAACCACATCAAAGCTTGGATGGAAATATGGGGGATCAGATTGGCAACCCAAAATGCATCTCTTGGCTTATCTTCAAGAACAAAAGACTCTGAAAGAAAGCTTTGACCTTCCCCCTAACTGCCTAAAAGAATTGAAGATAGACAGTCTGTCCCAGGAAGGAGCTATCACCATACATAAGGAAGGCATTTAGCAAAGGCCATTTTATCAAAAGACTTCTTTCGGTCTCATTGTCTAGATGGCCCAGCAAACACTTATCAAACATTTGCTTTTCCATCTTCACGTAAATTGCCATCCTCCTCTTTGAAGACCCAAACCACGTCCCGCCCCCCCCCCCGCCCCCCCGCAACGTCCTCCGTTGTCTTTAGCTGGAGATGGTATTTAAGTTGGTGGCTCCCACCATTTTGGTGATTTACTGGTTTCCTGGGTCTCTCCCCCATGTACACGTTATTAAACTTTGACTTTCTCCTGTTATTCTCTCATGTCAATTTAATTCTGAGACCAGCCAGAAGGACCCAGAGGGCAGGGGAACTGTCTTCCTCCCCAACATAAATGTGAAGAGTAAGAAACCAACGATCAATTCAACATTTACTAAGAAATGTTTGTCATTAGTAACTCTCACTGACACTTAAACCCCTGCAGTGACATTGAGGAAAAAAAATCAATAATGGATCTTATCTCTGCAAGATTAACAATCCATTTTTCAGTCTATACTGTTACAAAAGATAATTGAATTCATACTGTATAAAACCAATAAAAAAAAACTCTAGTGATAAGATGCTAAGACTCGACTTGATGAAAGGCTGCAGGGAGGATACAAACTGCTTACAACAGGGCAAAGCCAAATTAATGACAGATTGCAGTAATGACTGGTTTTCTAACATTTCAACTCTTGTCTCCCTGAATTAATTTTATTAAGGCCACATTTAGGTTATCTGTTCTGAATACAAATATGAAGCTTTGGAGGTGATCTCAACACAATTTTCAAACACACACTTCCCCCCATTTGTTAATTTAACAAATGTCAAACACCGACAAAGGACGTGGCAATGTTAAGACTATGCAGATTCAGAACAGAAGTCTCTGCACTTATATGGAGCTCACATTCTAACAGGCATTAATTTTGGCACGTCCATCATACTTTTGTACAAGGCCTGATACTTTCTAAGGCCTCTAACCTGAGCAATATTTAATAAAGTTTGAAGTTCAAACTGAAGCCCTTATTACACCACTTATAAGAGTTCTCAGCTTTGTGACCTCCTGACTACTGGGATATGTTGAGCGATAACTGAAACAACGACTTTAATGACACAAATGAGCTTTTCTTTTCAACGTGATGATTGGAAGAATTCACACGACACAAGTTTTTTAAAAATTCATTTTATAGAACTTTTTTCCTGTGTGGACTCTCTGATGTTCTTACCACACCTATCACTTTTATAGGATTTATCACCAGCGTGGATTCTGTGATGAATCGTAAGATTTGATCTCCAGCTGAAGCTCTTACCACACATTTCACACTTATATGGTTTCTCTCCTGTGTGAACTCTCTGATGAGACTGCAGCTGTGAAGACCGACTGAAGACTTTCCCACACACGTCACACTTGTACGGTTTCTCCCCAGTGTGGACGCTCTGATGAAGCTGAAGACTTGAGGCCTGACTGAAGTGCTTCCCACACTCCCCACACTTATATGGCTTCTCCCCTGTGTGCACCCTCTGATGCATGTCAAGGTTCAAGATCCACTTGAAGCCCTTCCCACACTCCTCACATTTGTATGGCTTTTCTCCAGTGTGGACTTTCTGATGAGCTTGAAGGTGGGAACTCCGACCAAAACTCTTCCCGCACTCTTCACACTTGAATGGTTTCTCTCCACTGTGGACTCTCTGATGGGCCAGAAGATTTGAGGCCTGCCTGAACACCTTCCCACACTCCTCACAATTATATGGTTTCTCTCCTGTGTGGATTCGGCAATGAATTTTAAGATCTGCTCTCCGGCTGAACCCTTTCCCACACTCTTCACATTTGTAGGGCTTCTCTCCGGTGTGGATCAGCTGGTGAATCTGAAGTCTTGAACTCTGATTGAAGCCCTGCCCACACTCCTCACATTTATAAGGTTTCTCTACACTGTGGGCTTTCTGATGGATTTGAAGATATGAACTCTGACTGAAGCCCTTCCCACACACCTCACATTTATAGGGCTTCTCTCCTGTGTGAACCACCAGATGAACTTGATAATGAGAGTTCCTCCTGAAGCTTTTCCCACATTCCTCACATTTGTATGGTTTCTCTCCTGTGTGGACTCTCTGATGGGCCTGAAGATTTGAACTCAGAGTAAAGCCTTTACCACACACATTACATATGTACGATTTCTCGCCAGTGTGGACTCCCTGATGGGCCTGAAGACTTGAAGGCCGACTAAAGCCTTTACCGCACTCCTCACACTTGTAGGGTTTTTCTCCTGTGTGGACTCTCTGATGAATGTATAGATTTGAGCTACAAATAAATCCCTTCCCACACTCCTCACATTTGTACGGCTTCTCCCCTGTATGGACTCTCTGATGGGACTGAAGATGTGAATTCCTACTGAAGCTCTTACCACATGCATCACATCTGAATGGTTTCTCTCCAGTGTGGACTCTCTGATGGTCCTGAAGATGAGAGGCCTGAGTGAAGGCCCTCCCACACTCCTCACAATTATAAGGTTTCTCTCCTGTGTGAACTTTGCAATGAACGGTAAGTGCTGATCTACGACTGAAGCCTTTCCCACAATGCTCACATGTGAAAGGTTTCGCTACAGTGTGGACTTTCTGATGAGTTTCCAGATGTGAGCTCTGAGTGAATTCCTTCCCACACTCATCACACTTATAGTGCTTCTCTCCCACGTGAATTCTCTGATGAATATGAAGAACTGAGCTATAACGAAAGTCTTTTCCACACTCATGACATGTATGAGACTTCTCTTTTGAGTGTAACTGCCTGTGAAGGTCAAAGGTGGAGAGATCACTGAAGGTTTTTTCACATTCACTACACTGGTAAGAATTTGGTCCTGTGTGAATCATACTGTTCTGATCCAATGTTGAACTCTTCGTGGTGTCTTTTCCAAAATCATTATGGCTATAAGATTTTTCATCTTTGTATACTCCATGATCATCAAGGCGATGTGAAATGCAACTGATGGTGTCAACATCCTGTTTAGACAGACGCAGTGTATTTTTCATGGAAATCTGCTGATAATTCTGTGACTCGATCACGGAAGTTTTCTTCCAAGTTGGAAACTCTGGGTTTCCAGTACCACTGGGACCATCCACTTTATGATTTGGGATACAGTTCTCATCTTCGGAAATTTGAACAGATAGTCCTGTCCCAACCCTACAGGGGGAATCACCCTGTCTGTGGAACTGGGCACTACTTATCGTGGAGTCTTGACGCCGAATTAAGTCATCTGCAATTTGTTGCCAAATGTGACAGCAGGAAAGCTCTTCATGTGGTCCTCTGTCGTGAACAGTCCTCAACTCATTTTGATTGTTCTCTCCTATAAGGATAGAGAATTCAGAGATGTGGACAAGTGAAAGCTGTTCAAAGATTCAAGATTTCACACTTAGGGCACAGTAGGAGACTTTAAGGAACCACAGGACGGTCCAGCCTCTTTTCCACCACATATGAAGTTCTCTGGTTTATATACTAGTCTATTAAACTCACAACCACTTAGCATTAATAAAACCCAATTAAGACAAAATTACCGCCATCTGGCATTCTATTTCGATCATTATTCAGAAATTATGCCTTTCTGTCTACAACACAGTATCAATAAGGACAAGTATTTTGTAGTGCTCCCAGCTTTAACAGTGCCTGGCAGTTAGTAGATGCTAAAGAAATGCACAGATAGACGAACCCCTGGTTTTTTTGGTGAGGAAGATTCGCCCTAACACCTTTTGCCAATCCTCCTCTTTTTGCTTGAGGAAGATTGTCCCTGAGCTAACATCTGTGCCAATCTTCCTCTATTTTTTGTATGTGGGACGCCTCCACAGCACAGCCAACAAGCGGAGTAGGTCTGTGCCCGGGATCCAAACCCATGAAGCTGGGCCGCTGAAGCAGAGCATGCAGAACCTTAACCACTTGGCCACAGGGCCGGTCCCCCCAGTTTCATTTCCGGGATTCCCTATAATTCTAAATCCCAGTTTAAGTTTGAACCAAGTCAGAAAAGCAAAAGAGCTTTCATAAGTAAGGTATCTGAAATAGGAAAAGCACTGGAAAGTACAGTTTGCTGAGCAATTGAAAGGCTGTACCAGAGGGAGCAGTACACCAAGGGGGTTAATAATAAGGACAAAATCTAAGGTGCTAAGAATCACTTGGAGTGAAAAAAAGCATGAAGATCTACACACTCGATCCTTCTGAGGCTTCTGTACTGTCTTTGCAATATGTTTTCCCCCCAAGTAGGAGTCAAACTTCAGAGGCTAGGGAAGAAGGCTGTCTCTTTGAAAATAGTGTGGAAAATTTGGGGGATATAGAAACACTGGCCTTTAACAAGAATAATTTTCAAAGTGAAGAATGCAGTTTATTAGTGAGCTAGGAAGTAAATTCCATAGTTTGTGGTAGGTATTTAGAAGAAACAGACTAGAAACTATCAGAGAATCATTATAAGCAGTAAAGGCATCGTTACACGAAATGCATTCTACAGTCATACATATAAATCTACAAACAATGTGGTTTTAGAGTAATGATGTAAGATGTATTTTTTACTGTGGATGTGGACTTTGGAAGAGGCAAATGGGATGCAGCTGGGCAAGTCTTTTGTGGGATAGATTAACTCACAAGCTGGCTATTTTCTGAGATTTTTTTCTTCCTTGATGTAAGGGATAAGGAAATAGAATTTTTTTCCTTCTATCAGGGAGCTGCCTGAGAAGTGGACATTAAGAATCTTCATTAAAAAATATTTCCTTCCCAGGGGCTGGCCCAGTGGCATGGTGCTTAAGTTCACATGCTCCACTTTGGTGGCTCAGGGTCTGCGGGTTCTGGAGACTACACTTCATCAAGGAGAGAGACGTGATAAACAAGTGAGTGAAAACAGACGTGAGATGATAATCAATGCTTAGATACAAAATAAGGCAGGGCACAGAGAGTAGAGAGAGAACTGTACTTTCAACAGGGTGGTCAGAGGAGAGCCCGCTCATGATACTAAAACTGAGCGACCTGAAAGAAGCAAGGAAGGGGCCTGAAGGTTGTAGGTGGGAGAGTATTCCAGGCAGACGGAAGAACCAGCACAGGGCTCCAAGGCAGAACCATCCCCGGCAGGTCTGAGAAACAGCAGGGAAGACAACGTAGGTGGAGAAGACAGGGCAAGAGGGACGACAGGAGATGTACTTAGAGAGGCCATGTGGGAGAGTGATGTCAGCATCGTGGTGGAGTGAACTTGCCTGGGATTCTCTCCCCTCCAACATGCAACAAAAAGGGACATCTATACTTCAACAGAGGACATCCTAACACAACACAAAAATGTCACAGAGACACACTCAGTCATATGATGGAGGGAGGAGAGGCTGGGGGCCCCCTGAGAAGAGCTGGAACTGGGTAAGAGAAAACTTCGCTCCCTCCCATAATAGACTGAGATCCGAGACCATGGGAGGATCCGAGGGGAAGAATGGGGGAGGGGACATTTGTTTGCAGGAACATCAAGGACCCCCTGAGGGCCCATATGGCATAGAGGGAAGACCTCTACCAGGGCAAAAGCTTTCACAGGGGGTGATCTCATCAAGCCAACACCCCAGGAGAGCAGATATTGAGAGCAGAGTGAGAAGGCCCCCAGAGAACACAGGAGAAAGCACCCCTCCCCCTACCTGCCTGGTGCCACACCAGTTCCAGTGCCTGGGATCTCAGCTGAAGGCAGAGGGCTCAGAATATGCGGCGCTTCACCCCAACCCAGTGGCAACAGGCAGTAACCGCAAGCAAATATCAGGATGCATAAGACCAGAGCCACCCCCTCTAGCAAGATCAAACATTAAATCAAATCTCCAGATGAGAGAAAACGACAAGTACCCAGAATTCAGTCCTGAGGACACAGAAATATGTAATCTAAATGACGATGAATTCAAAACAGCTATCATCAAAAAAATTCAACGAGGTAAAAGAGAATGTAGAGAAACAATTCAACAAGTTCAGGAGCTATTTCACAAAAGAGATTTAAACTATAAAGAAGAATCAATCAGACATATTAGAGATGAAAGACACAATGGAAGAGATAAAACAGAGAGGCCATGTGGGATGAAGAGCAGACCACAGAGGACTCTAGAAGCCACTTTAAGTGGGTTTTTTTGTTTTGGTGAGGAAGATTGGCCCTGAGCTAATATCTCTTGCCAATCTTCCTCTATTTTGTATGTGGGACGCCACCACAGCATGGCTTGACGAGCACCGTGTAGGTCCGTGCCCAGGATCTGAACCAGTGAAACCCAGGCCGCCAAAACGGAGTACACAAACTTAAACCACTAGACCAGCCCCCGTAAGTGGCTTTTATTCTAACTGAAATAACCTATTAGAGAATTTTGAACAGAGGACTAATGTAATCTGACAAAGTTTCACTTCAACTGCCACTTAAGAGCAGATGGCGGGAGAAGGGTGGGAACCAGTAGGAAGACTGTGGCGATAATCCAGGAAATTTGGCGATTTGGACCAGGTGACAGCACAGGAGTGGGGAGAAGCAAAACAGAGGGACAGTTAACTACGAGAACTCACAATTACTTGGTTCTTACCGAAATTTCTCTCTACCTGACTTACTGTCTTCATCATCCAAAGCTTTGCTTCTCTTTCTATATGCGATATATCTGGTTTCAAGGGTTGATGTCCTGAGAACAGGTAAAGTCACAAGTTAAAATGAACACACCAGAGCTAAAATTTACAGGAAATTTGAGTTTCAACTGCTTATGCAAGATGTTGAAAGCAGTGTGTTTAAATCTTTTTTTTCAATCATGACCCACTGAAGAAAGAGCGTTTATTTCATGACCCAGACACATATGTAGAAATACATATTACTAGAACAAACAATGAATGACCTATTTCTAATCAATGTCCATTTTCGTTAAATCTGCTCCCACTGGCTCTCATACCACTCACGCAATTGGCCTATTTTTGCTGCTTCGTGTTCTGTTCTTCCGAAGGAGCTCTATAATTTTCTACCCTACTTGGTTTCATTAAAAATTGCTTGTAACACTCAATAAATTGGTTTTATAATTCACTCATGGGACAGGAGTGAAATGTGAAAAAGAATAGACAAGGTATAACAGTATACTGTCCATTTACAGTTTCTTTGTTTTTTTTTTTCAGATTTTATTTTTCCCTCCTCTTCATAGCCCCCAGTATATAGTTGTATATTCCAGTTGCAGGTCCTTCTGGTTGTGCTATGTGGGACACTGCCTCAGCATGGCCTGATGAGTGGTGCCATGTCTGCACCCAGGATCCAAACCGATGAAACCCTGGGCCACCGAAGCAGAGCGTGTGACCTTAACCACTCAGCCGCGGGGCCCACCCCTATAGTTATTTCACAAAACACAAATGTAAAAGACCTAACCAGCCTGCTTAGAAAGACCAGAAACATCCTCCTGTGTCCACAGGCAATAGGAAAATCTGGTCCCCAAACTCAGGGAACTATTTCAAGAGCCCCAAAGCCTTAAATCACAAAGTCACAAAGACACTCCCGAGGGAGGCTGTCCTCACCCACTGAGAGCAGGTTCCGGAAGTTCTCCAGCATCACGTCCTGGTACAGCTGCCTCTGGGTGGAGTCCAGCAGCCCCAGCTCCTCCTCCGTGAAGGCCACAGCCACGTCCTTGAAGGTCACCGGCTCCTGCAACAAACACGTACAAACTCAACCTACGCTCAGTGTCCACTGGAATGGAGTGAAGGAGGGTGGGGAGGAGGGCGGGAGGGTGCTTGGGCTCCTGAGCAATTTGGTGACTTCCCAGCCCTGCTTCCATCCCACCAGGGCCAGACCCTGATGCTCCTCAGCCACCAAAGGGGCTGCTATGAAAAGGCAAGCTTTGTACGTTCACCTGGTGAGCACTGTGATGAGTCAACTCCTAGAATTCGAACTGGTGCATCCTGAATGAAAAAGGTTCTGATTTTTAAGTAATATTGCCAATTGCCCCTGCAATGTTCACCAATTTAGTCCTGGCAGTGTTTGATAGCACTGCCTTGCGACTGAGGTGGGAACCAGGGGAGGAGTAGCGTTGCATGTGGAAATATAGCAAAAGGGCAGGTAGGTCCCTGAAGGAAACACTGTCTTTCCCCATCTCCGTCTTTCACTTGAATATGATACTCTGACTCCAGGTCCTTGGTTTTCTGTGTGACCGTGAGCAGTTTCTTCATTTTTTATAATGTTTTTTAAGCCTGGCACCTGAGCTAACATCTGTTGCCAATCTTCTTTTCTTCTTCTTCCCAAATCCCCCCCATACACAGTTGTCTATTTTAGCTGTGGTCCTTCTGGTTGTGCCATGTGGGACGCTGCCTAAGCATGGCCTGATGAGCAGCGCCATGTCCGTGTCCAGGATCCAAACTGGCGAAACCCTGGGCCACCGCAGCAGGGCACGTGAACTTAACCACTCAGCCACGGCACGGGCCTCCTATAATGCTTTTTGTTTATATTTAAGATGAAGATGAAACCAAGTACTTGCTCACACAATAGCTCTGACGTGTAAATGCAGTGACAAGTCTTTAGTCCCACTGTATTTTTTAAACTAAGGTCATGCACAGTTTGATTAAAAAAAGAAATACATGAAGAAAATAACCCAGTAAATAAAATACACAAAGGGTGCGACTCAGTCACAGGGAAGGGAGAATCGAGCTCCTGTGGTGAGAAAACTCCTAACAATACTTTTTCTGTGTGAAGCAGCAGTTTCGTCCTGATGTGCTAAGTCATATTTGAATATCCGAGAAACATCCAAAGCACCACACATAAATGAACACACCTTTTCAGTTTTGGATACCTAGCAATGTTAAGGACAAAACAAGGTATTATTTTTCAGGATTGATTTTTTGAGAAAAAAGTTAAATCAGGAGAATGGTCACCGGTGTGTTCCTCAAACAGTAGAAATCCTAAACTAAATGTCTGTAAATACAGGATAGTTTTACAAAAAGGCATATACATTTGAGAGGAACATGATTAGCAATTAAAAGTGAATATTATATAGAATTAAACTCAGAAAACAATTTAAAGTTGTATCTATGTTATGAATACAAATACATAGCTATGAATGTGTTATGATAAAGAGACTACGGAAATATAAAAGCACTTAATCTGTAAACAAGGAAGTATTAAAGTGGGAGACGTTTTTTATTTCTAATTTTTCTACTTTTATTTTTGAAATGAAAAGCGACAAAATAAAACAAAAACCAGGGGTGGGCCCCGTGGCTGTTTGGTTAAGTTCGCGCACACTGCTTCAGCGGCCCAGAGTTTCGCCAGTTTTGGATCCTGGACGCAGACATGGCACCACTCATCAGGCCATGCTGAGGCAGTGTCCCACATGCCACAACTAGAAGGGCCCACAGCTAAAACATACAACTATGTACTGGGGGCATTTGGGGAGAAAAAGCAGAAAAAGAAAAAAGAAGATTGGCAACACTTGTTAGCTCAGGGCCAATCTTTAAGAAAAAAAAAAAAACTAAATTAAAACCAAAACCAATTAAACTTAAAAATGATTAAAAGAAAAGCACCTGCCACACTCAACAGCTCCTCAAATGCCTTGACTTTCCTTGAAAGAAAAAAATGGTGTCCATCTCTGAGTACTAAAATGGTGTTTTTAACAGCAACAAAGGGAACCCCTACTCACCTTGAACACACTCATTTTCTTTTTCTTTCTGGGGAAATGCAGTGTCCTAGGAAGACAGAATGGGAAAGGAGAAGGAAGTCAATGGAAACTGGTCAAGGATGTCACTAGCCCATGCGGCTGCTCACTGTGAATGAGCAAAGGTGCCCGTTCCTCAGGGTGGCTGCAGCTGCACGTGGCTTGAGGAGCAGAGCTTGGCAAGGATTTGAGACACCCTCCTTTACCCCTGTCGGTAGTTCTGGGACAACCTGCTGGACCACACACAGTGGCCTCATCACCAGTATGCCCAAAGCTCAGACAGCAGCCATTCCTACTCTGGGTCTGGCGTAAAATGAGACAATGTACATAAGAGCGGGCACTGGAGTCAACAGGCATGGGCTGAAATCCTGGCTAGGCTCGTCACCTGCAGTGTCATTTTGGGGAAGCTATTAACACCTCTTTGCCTCGATTCTGTCATCTGCAAGTGGGGGACAATAATGGTATCACCCTTACGGGATTGTTGTAAGGCTCTTAGAACACTGTCAGGGTTTCTCGTTTCTTTGCAACTGCAGTAAAGCAGATGATATTCTCTAGCTTGAAATTATCCTGATAAATATGATTTCTACCAACAGAATATTGTGAAATACGTGGAGTTCACAGGTTGCTGATCTGTTGCGTGAGGGTCTTCTAACTTCCGAGAAATCTCTGGTTGTCTTCCTAATAAGCTGTTACCTCAACAATAATATCTAAACTAATGCAGGGGCCGGCCCCATGGCCAAGTGGTTGAGTTCGTGTGCTCTGCTGTGGCGGCCCAGGGTTTCACCAGTTCGAATCCTGAGCTCGGACATGGCACTGCTCGTCAGGCCACGTTGAGGTGGCATCCCACATGCCACAGCTAGAAGGACCTGCCACTAAGATATACAACTACGTACCGGGGGGATTGGGGGAGATAAAGTGGCGGGGGGGGGGGAAGATTGGCAACAGTTGCTAGCTCAGGTGCCAATCTTTAAAAAAAAAAAATATTTGAACTAGCATGGACAACTTTTTATGAAACGTATAAAAATGTGTGAAGTTTCTTTTAAAGCAGGAAGTACCCTTTGATGAGCATCATGGAAGTAAAGAAAAGTAGTAAAAGCCAAGATTCTGCAACAACAAAAAATAGGCTGATAGTCCACTCCTAAGTTAAAAAGACAGGAATGTGAGTTATAAATATATTGTTATAAAGGAATGTGTAAAAATAAACAGGTGAGAAGAGAAAGCTAGCTCTACAGTAGAACACAAACTAATAAATATAGAACGAAAAATACAAACTCACAGATGGATGCGAAAAATTAACAAAAGTTTGGTGAGGAATAAGATAGCCACATGGTCTCAAAGTACTAATTGCAAAAGGAAAAATAGTAACGTGGCAGAGAAATCAATGCAGCAATGTAATTAATTTCATCTTGATCACTGTCTGTAGCTTGCTGTCAAATGGCTCAGCAAAAAGAGAAAAGTATGTAAGTATGATAAAGTCATGAAACAGAAAAAAAAAAATAACCCTGATAGCTAATAGCTTCAATAGCTAGAACTTGGGGTTTTCAACTGATCAAGGGGGCCACTCAGTGATCACGGGGAACAAGAAAAGGACGAGACACTCCATCACAGAGACACAAAAACATTCTACAATGACAAAGAGAGCCAAGGAAGCGCCCCTCCCAGCCAACCTGAGTGACTGCTTTGCTAACAGTGACAACTCTGGTCTCATTTTATTTCTCCTGTCTACTAGATAAAAGTTCTTACAATATTCAGTCATCAAATTGCTAGTGCTTCTGGACAGCATGCAATCCAGAACAAACCCTCACTGCCTAAAACTCTCCCAAATTCAGCGAAGACAAGCCAAAACCCTACAAGTGGCCCCCTTAACTACCTCTTACAGAGACGCGCCGTGATGCCCCATGTGTGTGGGCTTGCTTGCTGCAGCAAGCTAGAACAAACCTAACTCTCTGATTACAGGGATGTTCCTGGTGGCATCTGGCTGATGGTCATCGACAGAACAAACAGGCAAAACATAAACAATTGATGCATCCGGGTAAAGAATACACGAGAATTCCTTACATTATGTTTGAAACTTTTCTGTAAGTATGAAATTACGTAATACTAAAAAGTGGAAGAAATTAGGAAACAGTCCTAGTAATAATAGTGATAATAATAATAGTTCTGATGATAATGAAAGCGGCAAAAACAGCTGTTATTAACTAACAGTGACTACTAGTTAATCTTCCCACGTCAGGTAGACATCCTCTAGTCCAAAAGCTGGCAATGAATCCCCTCCCCAAAGGCTGGGAGAAATAGATCTTCTCGACTTCTAATTCCCGCCATTTTGACTCTACATTCGCCAGCTGCCTTCCGCTCATGTAAGGATTTTGCAAGGGGATCTGACAGTTGACAATAATTAGCAGGAAGAAAAAAAAAATCATTGGACTGAGTAGGGTTCTGGTGTACCCAGCTCAGTTTTACCCATGAAAGCCAGCAGGGTCAATTTTCTAGGCCTCTGTTTCCGGACCAGAACCTTTCCTGAGCTTCTCCAAGTTTCCTGTGCACAGGAATCGCCTCAGGGTCTTGTTGGAATTCAGATTCCTGTGTCCCACATGCAGAAATTCTAAATCAGAAGGTCTACCCAACTGATGCCGATGCCACTGCAACAGAGACCACAATTTGAGTAGCACAGCAGTGCACATCGGTCCCAAAGAAAAGAGCCTACACTAAAGAGAAATACACACAACGTGTCACCACACAAAAAGGCACCAGAATGTTAACAATGCTTATCTTTACATCCTAAGGTTATGGGTAATTTAAGTTTTCCTTTATATACTCTGTACTTTCTGAATTCTCCATAACAATTATTTACTTCTATAATATAAACATTATTTGAAATAAAGTGAAACAGTTGCAAAAACTATTCTAAAAACTCATAGAATACCCTAAACCTTGTTCTCAAGGTTCCCACGACCGAGTCCCAACCTCCTGCCATATAATTCTTACCCACGCCCACGGACCCGCCCCACACAGCTCCAACTGGTGCGAATACCTCGTAGAAAAATGCAGAAGAACCACGTGGGCGCTGCTGCCTCCTCGTCCGTACCGTGCTTTCCGTGGAGTCAGGGCTGGGGAAGGAAAGGAGGCTGAGAAACGAACAGGATCGTGTTTCCATCCCCGATGGATCCCATGCCCCGGAGCCAGCTAGAAGCAACCCTCTCCTTCCAAAAACATGTCAGGAGCCCAGGGCAATTTATGGAAATGGGCGCTGCTCGGGGGCTCAAAGGAGTATTAACAGCAACAGACCATGTGCCAGGTAGTTTTAAAACCTTTCATTTGTACTATCTCCTTTTTTCTCAAAACACTGTACTAGGAAGGTTATTACTTTTATCTCCTTTACAGAACAGCAGACGAAAGCACAGCGGGGTTAAGTAACTCACCCAGTGTGACACGGTAAGAGGTGGCAGGGCGGGCCCACGGGCAGGGGAGCTGGGTTCGGGGTGCAGAGGGTCCGGGAGACCCTCGAGCCAGGGAAAGCGCCACCCGAGCCCGCCCCATCCCGGGACGTCCCAAACGCAAGGAAGCTGCGCCCAGGGGAACGCAGATCACCACCCTCGGCCTTCCACCCTCAAACCTCCACTTTCAGCCGCTCGCTGTTGGCCCCAGGCGCGTCTGGAGGAAGTTCACAAGGCTCGTGAATAGCAGAGCCCAATCACCACCATCAGGGAAAAGATGGCTGCTACGTCGTCCTCCTGGGGCGGAAGTGCCTGCGACCACCCAAGGGCTCCTGGACTACATTTCCCAGAATTCCCCAGGACCGCCCTCCTTGAATGGCGTGCCAGAGATGCGAGGAGCTCTCGGACCTACACTTCCCAGAATTCCGCGGGGAAAACTGTCGCAGCGCGGCCTTACCCTAGCTGGAGCTCTGGACTACATCTCCCAGAGTGCTAGAGGGGGAAAATCGGCCGCCGGTACAGCTCTTCTGCACTACACTTCCCTGAATGTCCGAGCGGAAAATGGACAAAGCTACGCCCAGTGATGTGGAAGTGACCAGCTGCTCTGAGATCCTGGTTTTCACTTCGTGGAATCTCTAAGAAGGGCTTCGGCTAGGTCGTTGGCAAATGTCTTGCCGCATTAGCATGTCAGCCTTAGAAGAGTATACATTCTGTTCCTTGGAAGGCTAAGAAGCTGAGTAGCACTTTAGACATGTCTGGGGGGCTAAGCACATAAATCCATCGCCTACCACGGAGGTTTTCTGCTAAACCCCAAAGAGCTTTACCATAGGAATAAAAGCGAAGGGGAACTGGGCAGTCTTCGGGACTGAAGCCAAACGTCCAATCACCCAATCCCTGAAATTGCATAAAGGTGAACGTGTTTTGTTAGCATCGTTTTTCCCTTGCAGAAGCAAACGGAAGTTCTTTCCAGAGAAAGATATCATCATCCTAGGCTTCAAGTTATTTCTATAATTATAAAATTTGTTATATTACTGTTTGACCAAGTGAACTGTAAGGAAAAAAAAAAGGCATTACTTGACATAGGGAGGGACCCTTCATAATGATAAAAGTTTCAAGTTACCAGAAACTAATAATTTCAGTCCATATTTTATAAAGCCAAAATATCCTTTATATGTTCTCTCCCCACCTGGCAACAGCCCAGCCAATGAGAAGCCATTACCGCCCTGAACTGTTACTTTCCTCCAATGGACTTTCCAATGGACTTTTGCTTTAGAACAGCCCCTTCCTTTGCTCTATAAAAGCAAGTTCCCCTCCTTTGTTGTCCAGATTTGCCTACTGTTTGCCATGACGTGCACGTCTTGAACTGCAATCCTTTTGGCCAGTCCTGAATCAACTCATTTTGTGCATAAAATAACAGAGGAATTTGCTTCTTCTGTTGACGACTCATAATTGCAACTGAAGATGTTAACATATACATAGAGGGAAATGTTGAGCCTTAAATGCATATATTAAAATAGAAAGGAAGCTGAAAATACATTCAGAAAGCAACTCAGGAAGATAATAAATAACAAAACCAAAGAAAGCAGATGCAAGAAAGTAGGAGCACGTTAATGAAATACAGGACAAACGCAAAAGGCCAAAACATCACCATATGGATAAAACAATAAAATTGATAAAAGTCTGGTGAGAACGACCAAGAAAGAAGACAGATACGAAAATTGCCAAGGGCGGAACTGAAAAATGAGAATGTCACTAAACATTAGGAAGCTATTGTGAGCTTTATAAAAATATATTTGTAAATTTAAATGAAATTGGCATATTTCTAGAAAAAACAAATGAACAAAACTACAACAACCTTACATAATAAACTCAATATTTGATGAAATGATGGAAACTTCACTTTTGAGATTGGGAATGAGAAGAGAATGCTGATGATAACCACTTCTAATGAAACTGTATTGGACCTTGTATCCAGTAAACTTGCGTAACTCACCTATCAATTTCAATGTTATCTCCACATTCATTTGGATTTCCCATACACTTAATCACGTTACTTGTAAATAATGACAATTTTATTTCTTCCTTTCCAATTTGGATACCTTCTATTTATTTTTTATTCCTTCTTGCACTGGCTAGGATCATTTATTACCTCTAACACATTCTCAATTTTTAGTTTTGCCTTGAATATTTTAAAGTAAATTCCAGATATGTCCTTTCACATGTAAGTATATTAGTATCTATCTTACAGATAATAACATCTTTAAAGCCTAAATATACCATGAAATTATCCATTTAAGCAAAGTAAAAATATTTGTTTGATAACAATTTATAGTCAAGCCCTGATAAAAGTTCCTCACTTGTCTTAGATGTCTATTTAGACTAAATTTTTTTGACTCCAGATGAAAAAAACCCAAACATTTGATTTATTGGTTATCACTATTAAATGTTGTTAGTTCTACAACAGTGCTTTCTTCCTTTTTTTTTTTTTTTTGTATGTGATTGAATTCATGGAAAATCACATTATTTTTCCTGCACTTGTGATTGTTTGAATTTGGCTGATTGCTCCTGCAACACTGAAAACTGTAAGTCAATGGAACAATAATTACAGGATTTTGGTGACTTTTTAATATTTTTATGTTCCAAATTCTTTTGGGAAATCATTCTCCAAGAAGTATTGCTTGGCTTAATGCAACAGGACACATAGAGCAGACACAGAATTTCTTCCCACTACAAGTAAATTGAAATCTTGGATATGGTATGAGAAAACATGACAACATCATTTAACATGTTATTTATTTAGTCACCTTCTTTTCCCCATAGCACCCTCCACTCCCTTCTCTACCCCATAAGCAATCATTCTAATTTGTTAAATGTGTTTCTTTTGGGGTGTGTTCTTGTGCGAAATGTGTGCAGTTTGTGTACATATATTTTTAATTTATATAAATTATATTGTATCATAAAATTCATTCTGATGTTTATTTTCTCCATTCAAGAATATGTTTTTAAGATTTGTCCAGTCACCTAGCTTATTTCATAGAACTTCATTTCTGCACCCACAATGTGTTACCTGTTTACTCTTCCCATTCCCATTCCCAATGGCAATGGCATAAACATATTCACACATACCTTCCTTTAGATCTATGTGAGAATTTCTTTGGGATACGTAACCAAGAGTGAAAATAAAATAACTATAATCACTCATTTTAACCACTAACTCCCAACACAAAACAGAATAAGTTGTGACAACAATAACTTAGACGGGGAAGAGGAAAGGGGTGGAAACTACTTACACTAAGGAGATAAGAGGCTATCAGAAAATGGACTATATCATCTACAAGATCTTTTATACAAACCTCACAGTAACCACTAAACAAAAAAGCAGAACAGAAACACAAACAACAAATAAAGAGAAAACTGAGAAAACCATCATAGAGAAATACCAAACTGAATTGTCAGTCAGAAATAAATGGGACAAGAAACAAAGGAAATACAGAACAGCTGGAAAACAAATGATAAAATGGTAGGATTAAGGCTTAATATATCAATAATCACTCTAAATGTAAATGGTTTGAATTCTCCAATCAAAAGACGCAGAGTGGCTAGATGGATTGAAAAACAAGACCCAACAATAGGCTGCCTCTAGGAAACACATCTCAGCTCTAAAGACAAACATAGACTCAGAGTGAAGGGATAGAAGATGATATTCCAAGCTAATGGCAAACAAAAGAAAGCAGATGTTGCCATACTTATATCAAACAAAGTAGACTTCAATATAAAAAAGGCAGTGAGAGACAAAGAGGGGCCATATATAATGGTAAATGGGACTCTCCACCAAGAAGACATAACACTTGTAAATATATATTCACCTAACACAGGAGCACCAAAGTACATAAAGCAACTATTAAGGGACCTAAAATGAGAAATTAACAGCAGCACAATAATAGTAGGGGACCTCAACACCCCGCTTACATCAATGGATAGATCATCCAAACAGAAAGTCAACAAGGAATTAGTGAAATTAAATGAAAAACTAGAGCAGATTGACTTAATAGATATGTATATCGACTATTCCATCCAAAAACAGCAGAATACACATTCTTCTCAAGTGCACATGGAACATTCTCAAGATAGACCATACACTGGGAAAGAAGGCAAGCCTCAATAAATTTAAGAAGATTGAAATCATATCAAGCATCTTTTCTGATCACAATACTATGAAACTAGAAACCAAATAAAAGAAAAAAACTGGGAAAGTGACAAATAAGTGGAGACTAAACAACATGCTACTGAACAACCAATAGATCAGTGAAGAAATTAAAAGATAAATTTAAAAATATCTGGAGACAAACTAAAATGAAAATACATCATATCAACTCATATAGGATGCAGCAAAAGTGGTCCTAAGAGGGAAATTCATAAAAACACAGGCCCACCTTAAGAAAAAAGAAAAATTCAAATAAGTAATCTTAAGCTACACCTAACAGAAATAGAAAAAGAAGAACAAACAAAGCCCAAACTCAGCAGAAGGAGGGAAATAAGAAAAATTAGAGCAGAAATAAATGAAATTGAAACAAAAAAGACTATAGAAAGGATCAATGAAACCAAGAGCTGGTTTTTTGAGAAGATAAACAAAATTGACAAACCCCTAGCCAGACTCACTAAGAAAAACAGAGAGAAGGCTCAAATAAATAAACTTAGAAATGAAAGAGGAGAAATTACAATGGATACCACAGGAATAAAAAGAATTATAAGGTAATACTATGAAAAACAATATGCCAACAAATTGGACAATCTAGAAGAAATGGATAAATTCTTAGGACTCATACAACCTCCCAAAACTGAATCAAGAAGAAATAGAGAATCTGAATAGACCAATCACAAGTAAAGAGACTGAAACATTCATCAAAAACCTCCCCCAACATAAAAGTTCAGGACCAGATGGCTTCTCTGGAGAATTCTACCAAACAGTCAAAGAAGATTTAATACCTATCCATCTCAAACTATTCCAAAAAATTGAAGAAGATGGAGCACTTCCTAACTTATTCTACAAGGCTAACATGACCCTGATCCCAAAGCAGACAAGGACAACACAAAGAAGGAAAATTACAGGCCAATATCGCTGATGAACATAGATGCAAAACTCCTCAACAAAATATTGTCAAACCAAATACAGCAATACATTAAAAGGATCATACACCACGATCAAGTGGGATTTATACTAGGGATGCAGAGATAATTCGACATCCACAAATCAATCGACGTGATACACCACATTAACAAAATGAGGAATAAAAACCACATTATCATCTCAATAGATGCCAAGAAAGCATGTGACAAGATTCAACATCCATTTATGATAAAAAACTCTCAATAAGATTGATATAGAAGGAAAGTGCCTCAACATAATAAAGGCCATATATGACAAACCCACAGCCAACATCATACTTAACAGGGAAAAACTGAAAGCCACCCCTCTGAGAACAGGAACAAGACAAGGGTGTCCACTCCCACCACTCTTATTCAACAACGTACTGGAGGTTTTGGCCAGAGAAATTAGGCAAGAAAAAGAAGTAAAAGGGATCCCAATTGGAAAGGAAGAAGTGAAACTCTCGCTATTTGCAGATGACATGATTCTGTATATAGAAAACCCTGAAGAATCCACCAGAAAACTATCAGAAATAATAAGTACAGCAAAGTTGCAGGGTACAAAGTCAACTTACAAAAATCAGTTGCATTTCTATACTCTAATAAGGAACTAACAGAAAGAGAACTCAAGAATACAATTCCATTCACAATCACAACAAAAAGAATAAAATATCTAGGCATAAATTTAATCAAGGAGGTGAAAGACCTATGCAATGAAAATTATAAGACATTATTGAAAGAAACTGATGATGACATAAAGAAATGGAATGATATTCCATGCACATGGATTGGAAGAACAAACATGGTTAAAATGTCCATACTACCTAAAGCAATCTACAGATTCAACACAATCCCAATCAGAATCCCAATGACATTCTTCACAGAAATAGAGCAAAGAATCCTAAACTTCATGTGGGGCAACAAAAGATCCCAAATAGCTAAAGCAATCTTGAGAAAAAAGAACAAAGCTGGAGGCATCACAATCCCTGACTTTAAAATATACTACAGGGGCTGGCCCCATGGCCGAGTGGTTAAGTTCGCAAGCTCCTCTGCAGGCAGCCCAGTGTTTTGTTGGTTCAAATCCTGGGCGCAGACATGGCACTGCTCGTCGGACCAAGCTGGGGCGGTGTCCCACATGCCACAACTAGAAGGACCCAAAACGAAGAATATACAACTATGTACCGGGGGGCTTTGGGGAGAAAAAGGAAAAAATAAAAAAAAATCTTTAAAAATAATATACTACAATGTTACAGTAATCAAAATAGCATGGTACTAGTACCAAAACAGACACACAGATCAATGGAACTGCATTGAAAGCCCAGAAATAAAACCACACGTCTGTGGACAGTTAATCTTTGTCAAAGCCAAGAACATACAATGGAGAAAGGAAAGTCTCTTCAATAAACGGTGTTGGGAAAACTGGGCAGCCACATGCAAAAGAAAGTAGACCATTATCTTTCACCATATACAAAAATTAACTCAAAATGGATTAGACTTGAAGGTAAGACGTGAAACCATAAATCTCCTAGGAGAAAATATGGTCAGTACCCTGTTTGACACCAGTCTTAGAAGCATCTTTTTGAATACCACATCTACTCGGGCAAGGGAAGCAAGCAAACAAACAAAGCAAATGGGACTTTGTCACACTAAAGAGTTTCTGCGAGGCAAAGGAAAACGGGAACTAAACGAAAAGACAACCCACCAACTGGGAGAAAATATTTGGAATCATATATCCGACAAGGGGTTAATCTCCAAAATATATAAAGAACTCATACAACTCAACAACAAAAAATGAACAACCCGATCAAAAAATGGGCAGAGGATATGAGCAGACATTTTTCCAGAGAAGATATACAGGTAGGCCAACAGGCACATGAAAAGATGTTCAACATCATGAATCATTAGGGAAATGCAAATCAAAACTACAATGAGAGATCACCTCACATATGTTAGAATGGCTATAATCACCAAGACAAAAAATAACAAACGGTGGAGAGCAGGTGGAGAAAAGGGAACCCTCATACACTGCTACTGGGAACGCAAACTCGTGCAGCCACTATGGGAAACAGTATAGAGATTTCTCAAAACATTAAAAATAGAAATACCATATGACTCAGATATCCTACCCTTGGGTATTTATCTAAAGAACTTGAAATCAACAATTCAAAGAGATTTATGCATCTCTATGTTCATTGCATAAGTGTTCACAATAGCCAAGATGTGGAAGCAACACAAGTGGCCAAAAACTGATGAATGGATAAAGAAGATGTGGTGTATATATATATACATAATGGAATACTACTCAGCCATAAAAAGGGCAAAATTGTCCCATTTGCAACAACATGGATAGACTTTGAATTATGTTAAGTGAAATAAGCCAGACAGAGAAAGAAAAACACCACATGACTTCACTCAGATGTGGAAGATAAACGAACAACACATGGACAAAGAGAACAGATTAGTGGTTCCCAGAGGGGAAGGGGGTTGGAGGAAGGGCATAAGGGGTAAAGGGGCACATATATATGGTGACTGACAAATAATAATGTATAACTGAAATTTCACAATGTTATAAACTGTTATGACCTCAACTAAAAAAAAGACAGGCACCCCAAGACAAACATGGACAAAAGACTTAAGTAAACAATTCAGAAAAGGGGATGTCAAAGTACCCAATACTCATAAAAAGATACTAAACTCCATCACTCATAAAAGGAATTCAAATTAAATTGTTATGAGATACCAGCACAGTCCAATCAGAAAGGCTAAAATTTAAAAGATTGAAAAAACAAAGGTTGGTAAAGATGCCAACACTTGCATATCACCAGTGGGAGTATAAATTGGTATAACCACTTCAGAATACTGTTTGAAAGTATCTACTAAAGTTGAACATATACCCTATAACCCTTTGGTTCCACCCATAGAAATATTCCTCATAAATGTATCATACATACATTAATGTTTCAGATTGTTCATATCGGCACTAATTGTGATAGCCAAGAACTGAAAATTACCCAATACACATCAACAATAGAATGAATAAATAGATTGAGGTATGTTTATACACTGCAATAATGGAGGTGAATCAAAGTCATCCACTCCTAACAATATGGAGGAATGTCATGGACACAATGTTGAGGGAATGAAGCCAGACTAAATAGTACATAATTTATGACTCCATTTATATGAAGTACAAAACAGGCTAAATGAATCTATGCCATTATACGTGGCTACGATAGGGAAAGGGAGTTTACTAGAAGGAGCCAAGAGGGGTGTTTCTAGGGTGTTGGGTTTGTCCTGGTCCTCCAAGAAGTGGACACTAAGATGCTAGACTTTAATGCACAAATATTTTATTAGGGGTAACATTTGAGAGAAAATGGCAGGGAGCTCTGGGGGGCTGGCAGAGCCATCGGATCATAGCACAAGTCCGACTGTGAGTACAGGAGATTTGGAACGAAGATTAGGTGAATCACCCTAGACTGCTTGTAATCTAAGTAAAGTTCTCCAGAGCTGTCAGGGAGTCCTTTAAAAAATGTCATTGGACAGAGGCATCCTGGCCTCCAAGGACAGGCCTGCCTTGGGATCCCTGTTGTGTTGACTAGGAGCAATCGTGGCGAGATTGGCCTCCGTGCGAACACGGTGATGGATTGTAGAGCCCAGCAGCTGGGGCCTTTGGTCAGTTATGCTCCCTGCAGTCAGATAATTGTGGAGCAGGCAATTGCCTCTCAAGCTGGGTTTATCTGATGTTTCCTCATGACTAGATTTGGCTGTGTATTTCTGTAATGATACTTAAGCGACATTATGTCCTTCTCAGGACATCATATCAGGAGGCCTAAAATTTTGGTGTGTTCTCCTATCAATCATGTGAACCTCTTGGCTTAAGTGCTGGTCCCCAGATTTCTCCATGACACACCTACTATATTTCCTTTTGTCATTAATAATACTTTGTGAAGAGATATTTTGGGCTATGTAGTATCCATCCTTTTCCTCATTAACTTTCAACCAATATTTTTATAACTCATTTATATCCTTGCCAGAATCAACTGTTACTAAGATGGTTATAAATAGCGATTTTAAAATTACATCATTACTTCTATATTTATGGCTTGGCATTCTACTATAAGGGAGAGTCCCTTCCTTCCTCCCGCACTGCTTTGCACCCTCCCTCCTTCCTTCCTTCTCTCCTTCCCTCCCTCTCTCCCTTTCTCTTTTCTTTTCTATTCATATACCATTATGATAATTATTTACCTTTATGGCCAAATTGCTCAGATTTTCTGAGCGTGAGTCTCTTCAAGCTGGGTCTTTTTACATGTCCCACCACTCTTTCCTACTTTCTGGCACAGCAAATTTTTTCTCGGATCAGTTTTTACTTTCCCTGCTCTAGCTCTGGAACCAGCCATTTCTTTAAGGAGCCATGATAACTTTGATTGTAGAATGGAATTTACAAACCAATATCTGGGTGCTAGGTGTGCTTACTGATACTGGGGATCATTGGTTCTAGGCCCATTAAGAGGGCAGAGCTAGCAAGTAGATGATGAGGATATACACACTTATATACACCACATATGTGTGTCTGTGTGCACGTGTGTGTGTATCCATACACTTCTATATCTACTTCTGTAAATACCTGTCTATATGTATTTTTAAAATCCAGGAGTTAAGAGAGGTACCATGTTAATGAAGCTGGTTTTCCTAGGGTGAGTCCCACCCTTGCCCCTCCTGATATGCTGACCGGTGCAATTTCCGCAAATCTGAGAAACTTGACTGCACAATTTGTGGTAATGGGGGACTGCATTCACACTATCCCCTGATAAAAAAAAAAGAAAGAAAAATCATGGGGTCATCATGACATCTCCAATTCACATCCACTTCCACAGGGTTTATTCCATCCTTCCTCATTTACATATTGGTAGTTATTGCCTAGCAATGATAAATTTACTTATTCGCTCCATCTTAGAATACACAGAAGGTAGATTCGGAATTTATTTTTTTTTAAGATTTTATTTTTTTCCTTTTTCTCCCCAAAGCCCCCCAGTACATAGTTGTATATTCTTCGTTGTGGGTCCTTCTAGTTGTGGCATGTGGGATGCTGCCTCAGCGTGGTTTGATGAGCAGTGCCATGTCTGTGCCCAGGATTCGAACCAACGAAACACTGGGCCACCTGCAGCAGAGCGCACGAACTTAACTACTCGGCCATGGGGCCAGCCCCTCAGAATTTCTAACTTATACCTCCGGGAAAAAGGAAATCTACTCACTAATAGTTCATATTTATTTAGAGTTCTTTCTGTCTTTAACCTGAGAACATATAGTCCAAATGCCGTGATCCAAAGTTTGTTAAGTAGTTCTTTTTGTTTCTCTGTCTTGTGTAATTATGCTATTCACTTGTTTGGCTTATTTGTTTCTGTTTTCAAGTTTTTTTCTTATGTTTTTTATTTACTCCCTTTTTGAGTTTGTGAAACATGAACATGATTCTAAAAGAACCATATAAAGGCATGATCAGAGAAATATATCGGGCGCCATTTTAATCCCTGCAGATGGAGGAGGCAGTGCAGTCTGGCGATGGATCTTGTAGGATCTGACGTCCGTTGGGCACACCTGAGTTTAAGTCAAGCTCCGCCATTTGTTAGCTTTCTGATCTCAGGCAACTTACTTCATCTCTTGAAGCCTCCATTTAAAAAAATCAAAATAGGGAGAAAAGTAGCATGACTTTAGAGGGATGGAGATTAATTGCATGTTGGACACACAGCCCAATGCCTCTACATAATTATTACTTGATAAAATGTTCATAATATTAGTATCTAAAACATATTTTTAATCAAACTACAATAGGGAAGATGAAGGCTCAAGATGGAGCACACTACAAATGTACGAAGCAGAAACGTTAATAAAAACACTTTGATTTAAAGTGTGTTACCAAATTCACAGGCCCAAAGGTGGGGTGAGTAGATTGACTCTTTACCTTGTGTCCTATGTGAGTGTAAATCACCCACCATAAATGAGTCAGCACCATTCCGGCAGCCCAATATAATGTGATCCTGCCAAAGAAATATTGTGCCAGCACCAGGACATATCTGCTCACCAGGCTTCCCTCTTGGAGCTGACACTGGCCACAGGGCCTTGGGAAAACATGGGCATCATCCTGGGGTTTCTTGGGGCATTGGGTCAACCGAACACATTGGGTAGAAGTCAAAGACATCCCTAGATAAACAGGAATGGGGCACACAAGGGTCCAGGCACACTTGGGTGGGGCACACACCTGGACAGCATTGCTGATTGCAACCAGCCACAGGTACTGCAGGGGGATTTCAAAAACTTTGAGGAAGAAACTGCAAATTGTGGGGACCCTTGAGGCACAGGACCTGGAGCAGGGGCCCTACTTGCCTCGACCTAAGGGTAGTACTCCTCTCTCCTCCTCCCATTGCCAACTTCACCCCATCATCTTGCAAAGTGCCTGCAATGACCACCTTTGTTCATTTGTTATTGAGCCCTAGTCTTAGTGTTTCCATTCCCCAGATGGAGACTGCTAATATCAGGGCGTGAACACCTCAGTGAGACTGACACCACCAAAACTGCACTCCAAAAGCAGTGGGCATACGTCACAGCAATTCTACTGTTAAGAATATTCCCAAGAGAACTGGAAACATACGTCCACACAAAAACTTATACAAAAGAGTTCACAGCAGCACTATTCACAACAGTCAAAAGTGGAAACAACCTGATGTTGATCAACTGATAAATAAACACAATGTGGTATATCCATACACTGCCATATTTTTCAGTAATATGAAGGAATGAAGTCCTGATTCATGCTACAACACAGATGAACCCTGAAGACACCACGCCAAGTGAAAGAAGCCAGACACGAGATTACATGTGGGACGATTCCATTTATATGAGATGTGCAGAATACAATCCATAGGCAAATCCATAGGAGATAGAAAGTAGATTAATGGTTCCCAGGGGTTGGGGGTGGGAGGGTGGAATTGGGAATGAGGAGTGACTGCTAATGTGTAGGGGGATTCCTTTCAGGCAAATGAAAGAGCTCTAGGGCTAAATAGTGGTGATCATTGCACAACATTGTGAATCTTTTCAAACATGAAGAAATGGTAATACGTGATACTCCCCCTATAAGTGTTAAAATGTAGCTGTATTAGATTAGTCAAGGTTCTTCTGAGACACAAAATCAGCAGAACACACAAACACACACACAAAACCAGGAACTGGCTCACGCAATTACGGATGCTGAGATGTCCCATCATCTACTGTCTGCAAACTGGAGACCCAGGAAAGCTGGTGGCATAATTCAGACCAAGTCCCAAGTGAAAACTAGGGGAGCTGATGGTTTAAATTCCAGTATAAGGGCCAGAGAACAAGAGATGGCCCCACTGAAGCAGGCAGGCAGGAAAAGAAAAGGGGCAAATGCCTCTTTCCTCTGTCTTTTTGTTCTATTCAGGTCCTCAACGGATCGGATGATGCCCACCCACATTAGGGAGGGCAATCTACTCTAGAGTTCACTGATTCAAATGCTAACCTGATCTGGAAACACCCTCACAGGCACACCTAGAAATAAGGTTTAATATGGGCACCCCTTGGCAAGTCGACACATAAAATTAACCATCACCTCAGCCAAGCTTAGGGCTAACAAAGGGAAATGGCCAGGGGCCAGGATGAACAGGAAAGTCAAGTCCATGGTGAAAAGTGCAAGCTGAAACAGAATGGCCCCACAAAGGCTTGGGGAACTAGATAGAGAGCTGGGGAATTAATCTTGAGTATGGAGGAGACCCAAGGTTAGAGGCCCCATGCGCTTTGGGACAAGAACTACACACTACAAATAAGACAGCTCTTTTCTCTTGACTGTGAACAAAGAACAACAAACAAAAAACCACATAGCTCACAGGCGCCTTGGTTCTCCTGTGACCAACATGGAGCTCGGGTCCCCCAGGAGGGTGGATGTAAGCCACACCTGTCTTCTGATCAGGTTGTGAGGACAACAAATCATTTTGGTTTCACTTACTGAGTTTTCTGTTGCAAATTTCCTTGCTTTGAGGAAAGAGGACCTAATATGGTAAATTATGACAGCAAAATAAAAAGAAATAAAACAAAAATGGAGGTACTGGACTTCTGATGTCATGTGTAAAGGACTTTCACACAGACCTGAGACCACTCTCCTTAGAAAGGCCTGCTTGCAAGGCTGGCTCTTGATTGGCATCTGCGTACTTGGGTTGCAGGATTCCTAGCATTCCCTGGTAAGAGCAGCTCATGGTGCCTAAGCTATGTGTACAATGTGGCTTATGCTCAATACCTATTTTCCTTCTGAGAGTTTCTTATTTTAGTACACACTAGGCAGAGAGTGCCTACATGATGAGCCTCCAATAAAAACTTAGAGCACTGCGGCTGCAACAGGCCTTTCTGGTAGACTTTTCACATGTGTTATTACAGTTCAATGCCGAAGGAGTTTCATACATCGTGATTCCATAGGAGGAGGGCTCTTGGAAGCTTACACCTCATCTCCTCCAGACCTCATCCTAGGTTCATTTCCTCTTTGCTCATTTTACTTGCTATCCTTTCACTGTTAACAGATCAGTCATATGACTAGTGTCTTGTGAGTACTCCTAGCAAAGGACAGCATGTAGAGGTAGTTTCAGGGAACAATACACCACACAAATTGAGACAGCATGCACTTTAATAAGTACTTAGCACCCTGTGAAGATACGGCCCAGACAATCAGTTGTGGAACCCTGTCTTCCCAATTAGATATAATTTGCTGGGTAAAGTCCTTTAATGAACGACACCGAAAATATCACCATCATGTCTGATGTGGAATGGCATCCAAACCTGCTCTTTATCCTACTGGCTCCACATCCAGAGGGTGCACTGCTATTACGCTGTTCTTTCCTCATGCATGCCTTTTCAACCTTTTTTGATACCTCCACAACGTATGGAGACCCCTTTTGTTCCCAGCTCCAGGATTTGCCCTCCACGTGTTGTGGATTTATACTCAAAGCACAGCATGCATAAATTACAAAGATACAACCGTCCAAACTCATCGGTTTATGTGGGTATGCAAAACCACCAGAGAACTTTTTGTTTGTGAAATTGGCTTCCAGAGTTCATTCCTTCATCTGGAGCTTATATGTCATGTCACCATATAGAACACTCATTCATGAGGTCTTACCTGCAAGGGATAATTATTTAGTACTTTTTCAAATTCTATTGTAATAATTTACTGCTTTGGTAATATTCAATGTCCAATGACAAACTGAACATAACTTATGAAATTATAAAATGGAAAAATACCAAGAAATACTTCTTGCCAAGGAAAATCACTACGGAAGAGCATCCCTTTACATGTTATGAGTGTACACATACACACGAGTGCACACATACACACACACACACAAAGATTTGTTTGTTTGTTTTTTGAGGAAGACTAGCCCTGATAAACATCTGCTGCCAATCCTCTTTTTGCTGAGGAAGACTGGCCCTGAGCTAACATCCATGCCCATCTTCCTCTACTTTATATGTGGGACGCCTACCACAGAACTGCTTTTGCCAAGTGGTGCCATGTCCGCACCCGGGATCCAAACCAGCAAACCCTGGGCTACCGAGAAGCGGAACGTGTATACTTAACTGCTGCACCACTGGGCCGGCCCCAGAATTATGTTTGATTACACTATGGAGACTACTACCTATGATCTCTCAAAGTCTGTATTATGTATTTCTCCTGTCATCACAGATATCTGCCATAATTTTAACGGCTTCAGGTTAATATAGGAATATATCAAAACTCAAATTCCCACAGATATACACTTACGTCCACTTAAAAAGATTCAGTGACAACAGCAATGTGGTCCTCATCTTTTTGGTATTTTAATCTAATAATTGCAACTTGCAATTATACGATTTCCACATCAAAGACATGTACAACCCATATTCTGATATATACTCCTTCCCCAAATCCATGCTTTACTGCTCCCAATAGGGAAAAGCATATAAATGTCAGAGTTGCCTCAATAATACATTTGACAAAATTATCAAATTCCCACAAGTTTTTTGAGTATTTGTTTTATGAGCGTGGGGGAAGAATACGGCATAGCCCCTACTGGAGAAGTTTTGTTAAAAGAAATGCTAAAAGTAATTAGGAGGCAAACATTTCAAAAGTCAGGATGGAAATGCAGAGAATTAGAAATCAATAATAAATTCAAAGTCCACTAAGAAAATTTTTGGCATTGGTACCTACTAGTGACACTTTCAAAGTGTTACAGTAAACTCAGCCTTAACAGTGATAAACAAAAAGTCAAATGCGTAATGTGCAAGGCATCTGTTGTTGTAAAGTTAATAAATTCTTTTCAGTCTGTACTGTCATAAAAATCTTAAGATAGCTCAACTGATACTGTACACAACCCTAGGGAGACTGGACAGGGCCCCAAATAATAAGAACCCAACTTGAGAAGATAGGCTGTGGGGAGGACAGGAGCCAAGTGAAATAGGGTAATACCACATTAATATTGCACACCATAATATCGAGTGGTTTTCTGCATTTCAACAAATGTTCATTTCCCTGAATTAATTTTATTTTGCAAACTTCCTCCTCTGGATACAATTTACATGTACTGTACCTTTGTCCTTTTGGTTTATTGAACAAACGAGCAGAGCACACCAACAAGTGCTGGTCAACGTTGAGGGTGTGTAGATTCAGCAGCAAAGTCCTGCCCTCATGGAGCTTACATTCTAGCAGACGTCAATTCTGGCACACTCATCATTACACACTTATTAAAGCCAGACCAAACTCTTTTCCTTCCTAAGTACTATCTCCTAAGTGACCTGTGACAAATGCCAAAGTTCCAAATGAAACCTTAATGGCACCACTTACTAGGGATTTCCCATGTGGTCTGGTGAAAACTGAGACATGCTCATTTACTGCTTAAACACCAACTACACCAGAACAAATCTTTTCTCCCCTATGAGACTTCATGATTGTAAGAATTCAGGCTGCACACTTTTTAAAACATATCATTTTGTAGAACTTCTTTCCTCTGACAATTCTTTAACGTTCTTACCACTCTTGTCACTTCCATAAAATGTATCCTCAGCATGAGTTTTGTGATGACTTACGAGATTTGATCTCCAACTGAAGCTCTTACCACACATTTCACACTTGTACGGTTTCTCCCCTGTGTGAACTCGCCTATGATACTGCAGTTGTGAAGACCGACTGAAGACTTTCCCACACACGTCACACTTGTACGGTTTCTCCCCAGTGTGGACACTCTGGTGCAGCTGAAGACTTGAGGCCTGGCTGAAGTGCTTCCCACACTCCCCACACTTATATGGCTTCTCCCCTGTGTGCACCCTCTGATGCATGTCAAGGTTCAAGATCCACTTGAAGCCCTTCCCACACTCCTCACATTTGTACGGCTTTTCTCCAGTGTGGACTTTCTGATGAGCTTGAAGGTGGGAACTCCGACTGAAGCTCTTCCCACACTCTTCACACTTGAATGGTTTCTCTCCACTGTGGACTCTCTGATGGGTCAGAAGATGTGAGGCCTGACTGAACACCTTCCCACACTCCTCACAATTATATGGTTTCTCTCCTGTGTGGATTCGGCAATGAATTTTAAGATCTGCTCTCCGGCTGAACCCTTTCCCACACTCTTCACATTTGTAGGGCTTCTCTCCAGTGTGGATCAGCTGGTGAATCTGAAGTTGGGAACTCTGATTGAAGCCCTGTCCACACTCCTCACACTTATAAGGTTTCTCTACACTGTGGGCCTTCAGATGGATTTTAAGATACGAACTCTGACGGAAGCCCTTCCCACATACCTCACATTTATAGGGCTTCTCTCCTGTGTGGACCACCAGATGAACTTGATAATGGATTTTCATCCTGAAGCTTTTCCCACACTCCTCACATTTGTACGGTTTCTCTCCTGTGTGGACTCCCTGATGGGCTTGAAAACTTGAACTGTAAATGAAGCCCTTATCACACACTTTACATACATATGGTTTCTCTCCGGTGTGGATTCTCCGATGGGCCTGAAATTGTGAAGGCTGAATAAAGCACTTACCACATTCCTCGCATTTATAAGGTTTTTCTCCTGTGTGGACCCTCTGATGGATATGAAGATTTGAGCTACAAGTGAAACACTTCCCACAGTCTTCACATTTGTACGGTTTTTCTCCTGTGTGGACCATGCAATGACTATTAAGTGCTGATCTGCGACGGAAATTCTTACCACATATATCGCATTTGAATGGTTTCTCCCCAGTGTGGATTCTCTGATGTTCCTGAAGATGTGAAGCGTGAATGAAGGCCTTCCCACATTCCTCACACTTATAAGGTTTCTCTCCTGAGTGTAATTTGCAATGAACAGTAAGTGTTGGTCTGCGACTGAAGCCTTTCCCACATTGCTCACATTTGAATGGTTTCTCTATGGTGTGGACTTTCTGATGAGTTTGCAGACGTGAGCTCTGACTGAATTCCTTGCCACACTCACCACACTTATAGCGTTTCTCTCCCATGTGAACTCTCTGATGAATACGAAGCGCTGAGCTATAGCAGAAGCTTTTTCCACACTCACTACATGTATGAGACTTCTCTCCTGAGTGCATCTGTTGATGAAGATCAAAGTTGGAGACATCACTGAAGGTTTCTGCACATTCATTACACTGGTGAGGTTTCTGGCCTGTCTGAGTCATACATAGTCCTGCCCCAAGCTGGCCAGGTGAATAACCTTGTTTGGGGAACTGAGAACTCTTTACCATGGAGTCTTGACACTCAGTTAAGTCACTTGCAATTTGTTGCCCAATCTGCCAGCAGGAAAGCTCTTCATGTGGTCCTGCTTCTGAGACAGTCTCCATCTTACTTTGGATCTTGCCTCCTGTAAGGACAGAAAATGCAGAGCTGTGAACAACTGAAGGTTTTGTTCAGTGTTTTCAAGATTTCACATTTAGGAGAGAGCATGGGACCTAAATGAAGCCAGTTTGCCTTTTCCATTGTGTACCACGTTTTCTGGTTTGCATGCCCATGGAAACCAAGAGGTGGTCCAGTTGGCTCCTGTCCACTAAGCATGAGACCCATTAGTCCACTAAGCTCCTATGTGAGGTACAAGTTAGAAGTCAAAGACTTAATTGTAGAAATTGACAATATGATTCAAACTGTTAACATATGGACATGTCTACTCAATTTCAAAGTCAGTAGAGAATCCTGGATAGTAAGTTATGTAGATAATAAACAATACAGCTACAAAAATCATGTACATAATAAAACATGAGTCAACTAGAATTTTAAGAAATAACATGATCGAAACTTTTTATTTTGGGTTCGTGTTACATATTCTAATAACAAATACCTTGAACTATTTATATCCATATATTTAAAGTGGTCCTGCACAATGGAAATTCCACACAACATGTACACCTAATCTTATTTTTCTGTGTGGACAGACATTAAATGAGTTGGCAACTATTACAAACTTTTGATCACAATATAATTGAAGTTTAGAAATGTGTTTTCTAAAAGATTTACCCTTAGGGATATTCCAAAATTTCTACATTTATATAAAGATAACTAAACATTTGGAGATTACTTTTTCAATAAAGTTTTCAACTAAAGTTTAAAAAATTCTTCTCTTAAAACTCATCAAGAAAACAAATAACCCAATTTAAAAATGGGCCAAAGACCTTAACAGACACCTCATCAAAGATATATAGATGGCAAATAAGCATATAAAAAGATGTTCCACATCATATATCATCAGGGAAATGCAAATTAAAACAACAATGAAATACCACAACACATCTATTAGAATGGCCAAAATCCAGAACACTGACAACAGCAAATGTTGGTGAGGATGTGGAGCAAGAGGAACTCTCATTTACTACTGGTGGGAACGCAAAATGGTAGTGCCATTTTGGAAGACAGTTTGGTGGTTCTTACGAAACTGAACATACTCTTACCATGTGATCCATCAGTCACACTGTTTGGTGTTTCCTCAAATGAACTGAAAACTTCTGTTCACACAAAAATCTGCACACAGAAGTCTATAACAGCTTTATTCATACTTGCCAAAACTTGGAAGCATCCAAGAAGTCCTTCAGTGGGTGAACAGATAAGTAAACTGTGCACATCCAGAAAACAGAGTATTACTTGGTGCTAAAAAACAATGAGCTACCAGGCCATGAAAAGACATGGAGGAACCTTAAATGCATGTTACTAAGTGAAAAAAGCCAATCTGAAAAGGCTACATACTATATGATTTCAACCATATGACATTTTGGAAAAGGCAAAACTACAGAGATGGCTAAAAGATCAGTGGTTGCCATGGGTTAGGGGAGAGGGAGGAATAAATAGGTGGAACACAGAGGATTTTTAGGGCAGTGAAAATACTCTGTATGATACTGTAATGGGGGACACATGGCATTGCCCATTTGTTCAAACCTGTAGAATGTATACCACCAAGAGTGAACCCTAACGTGAACCACAGACTCCAGGTGACACCCACGTGTTAACACAGGTTCATCAATTGAATCAAATGGCACCAGTCTGGGGGGATGTTGATAATGTGAGAGGCTGTGGGTGCAAGGTGGGGCAGGGGGTCTATGGGCTATCTCTGTACCTTCCTCTCAATTTTGCTGGAATCTAAAACTGCTCTAAAAAAACAGTCTTTTTTAAAAGAAGAAAACACTTCTGAAAAAGTTTTCCAAAGGAGAAATTCACTCCCCTCCCTGTAGGAACAGTCAATGAAAAGCTGCCTCCTCTTTTGATGCAGTAGACATTATGATAACCCAAGTGTAATTCCGATCTCCAGAAGAAAAGGTGAAAAAGTGGAGAGTAATCTTTTACAATGGAGACAGAGTCTAGGAGAAGGAAAAGAGGAGGTCACGGTGTAAACTCTGAAAGCCTGCCCTAGAATGGGAGTCAGATTCTCCTGGAAGTCTTCCCAGACAGACACATGGGGGGCTCCCCATGTTTTTCAAGTCCCTGCTCAATGTCAGCCCACAGCAAGGCCTCTTTACCACCCAATGTAAAATAATAAATCTTGTCTCCACTCAATCTGCCTCCGGCAACGTCCACACTCCTTGTTTAGGTTCTTAGGTTTTTCCCATGCAACACACTAAATCTTCTGGTCTTTTGTTTGTTCGTTTTAAGTATGCTTTTTGGTGAGGAAGACTGGCCCTGAGGGAGCATCTGTTGCCAATCTTGCTCTTTTTTTTCTTTTCTTTTCTCCCCAAAACCCCAGTCCACAGTTGTATATCCTAGTTGTTGGTCATTCTAGTTCTATGTGGGACGCTGCCCCAGTGTGGCTTGATGAGCCATGTGTAGGGCCGTGCCCGGGACCCGAACTGGCCAACCCTGGGCCGCCGCAGCAGGGTGCGAGAACTTGACCACTCGGCTACTGGGCTGGCCCCTCATTTGTTGTTTAACATCTGTCTTTCCCAGCACAATGCAGCATCAAAGAGGGAGGCATTTTACACTTAGTACGTCAAACACCTTTTCCGCTTTCCTGCTTTCTAACACTGTTCAGAACTGCACCTGGAGCGTGGTGAGTACCCAACCCATGCACACTGAGTGAACAGATGAATCCCAGTTTGACTTTTTTGGAGAGAGTTTAAGCCAAGTCCTAGAAGGAAAATCTCTTTTCCGAGTAAGTTATGTGAAACAGGGAAGGGAGAGGAAACTGTCGTTTCACTGGGAAGCTGAGAAGCTGGACCAGGGAAAGGGGGACAGCCCGCATAACAGTAATGAGAAAACCAGAGATGGCGAGCATCCCAGCACTGGTTCCCTGGAGCTTCTGGACCGACTCTTTGACAAGACTGTGGGAAAACTGTGGATGGAGATGAAATAGCCCATCACGACAGTTTTTCAAATTGAAAACTCCAGCCCTCTAGTAAGCTGTGATATGAATTGAAAAGCTTGTAATAAGCATTCAGGAGAACCAGGTTCTCCCAAATATGGTTATATCTACAAACCGGCCCTTAAAAATAGCTGTGTGAGGGGGAGAAGGTCTCTCTGAGGGTGAGACAATCTTGAGTGGGAAGTTTCCTAATTCTTTGCAGGTTACAATGTTCACTAGTTGAGAAACACCAAGTCTTTATAGAAATCAAGAGAAAAATTGTATGAAATCTAGATTCTTTAACACTTGCTCAAGGGCTAAATTTGGAGAAAACAAAAGCACAACCGATTTTTGAGACAGAGATACAGACAAACTTCGGGTGCGTGTCTCATGTCAGTCTCATCTTAAATCTTCCCCCTCAAGGACGGGGAAGGGGAAGTCTGGGGGCAGTGACATCGATGGGCCCTTTGAAAGAGGTGAAGGGGCTGCAGATGGCAAACCCTCCAGGGAAAGGCGGCTTGTCAACCTGGGTACTGGCTGACGCTGTAGGAAACAGAACTTTTCCCTTGTGTGGAGATCCTATCTGAGAGTTAGATATCAGAATCCTCATTCCAAAAGTTTTCTCCCCAGAAATGAACATGCTCCCCTAGAGAAGTCTCCAGAAGAGCCACAGGGAAGGCATGTTCCTCAGTGTGGTCTCAGCCACAATGCTTACGAGCTTCCCTGGGATTCGGGTCAAGTGCGCGCGCGCACACACACACACACACACACTCATGCCAAGGGCACCTAAGAAAGTAACTGAAATAGATGATAACCGGATAGACATTCATCAGAAGACAAAAAGGTCTGCAGCATCCTTCATTCGCTCTGGTTTGCACATGACCTGTGGGTATCCCCATGACCAAGGAGACACTGAGGTCTCCCATCCATTAACACATCCACTAAGTCAACAAATAGTTACAGACACCTCTACAGGGCACATTATTCTGGGCACTGGGGACGAAGCAATAAGAGACAAAATTCCTCACTCCTGAGGATCCCACTCCAGTGCCGAGAGAGAGGCACTAAGCCAAACAAAAATATAGGAGAGGCCGGCCCCGTGGCCGAGTGGTTAAGTTCACGCGCTCCACTTCGGCAGCCCAGGGTTTTGCTGGTTCAGATCCTGGGCGCGGACATGGCACTGCTCGTCAGGCCTCGTTGAGGCGGCGTCCCACATGCCATAACTAGAAGCACCCACAACTAAAATATATAACTATGTGCCAGGGGGCTTTGGGGAGAAAAAGGAAAAATAAAATCTAAGAAAAAAAAAAGAGACACAATAAAAGGCAGAATGAGGAGAGTAAAGAGTGGATGGTATTCTACAGAGGGTGGGCAAAGAAGGCCTTTCTCGGGAAAGTGAAACTGAGCAGAGACCTGAATGAAGTAGGGGAGGGAGCAGGAGGATTTCAGGTGAAAAAGTATGTCTGGCAGAGAGAGCAAGTAAGGGCTCCGAGGCAGAAGCATCTGTAGGAGGCAGAATAATGGTCCCCCAAGGAATGAACCTGTGGAGCCTAGACTGTGTTGGGTTACATGGCAAAGGGAATTAAGGTCGCATACGGAATTAGGGCCGCTTATCAGCTGACCTTAAAACGGAAGACCAACCTCTACCATCCGGTGGGCTCAATACAGTCACAAGGGTCCTTTGAAGGGGAAGCGGGGTGCAGGGGAAGTGGGGTGCAGACGACGAGCAGAAGAGGGAAAGGCGACCGTGGAAGGGGCAGACAGAAGGGATGTGGCTGGCTGTGAAGACGGAGGAAGTGGGCCACCAGATAAGAAATCTGGGTAATCTCCAGAAGCTGAAAGGGCAAAGACAAAGATTGGAGCCCCCAAGAAGAAATGCAACTGGGCCGACACCTTGATGTTAGCCCAGTCAGAACCACGTCACACTCCTGACCTACAGACTGCAAGGGAATCAATGTGTTTTTTGTTTTTTTTTGAGGAAGATTAGCCCTGAGCTAACATCTGCCGCCAATCCTCCTCTTTTTGCTGAGGAAGACTGGCCCTGAGCTAACATCCATGCCCTCTTCCTCTACTTTATGTGTGGGACGCCTGCCACGGCATGGCTTGACAAGTGGTGCGTAGGTCCATGCCCAGGATCCAAACCGGCGAACCCCAGGCTGCTGGGCTGGCCCCAATGTGTGTTGTTCTAAGCCATGAAGTCTGAGGTGATTTGTTATGGCAACAACAGGCAATACAGCGTCCCTGCGGGTGTGAGAAACAGTGGGGAGGACAATGTGAGCAGATGAGACAGAGCGAGAGGGAGGACAGGAGACGTGTTCAGAGAGGCCGCGGATGCAGAGCAGACCACAGAGGATCTAGGAGCCACTGGAAGAAGTTTTAAGAAAAGTAGGAAGGGGCCAGCCCAGTGGCGCGGCAGTTAAGTTCGCACGTTCCACTTCTTGGTGGCCCCGGTTCACCAGTTCGGATCCCGGGTGTGGACATGGCACCGCTTGGCAAGCCATGCTGTGGTAGGCGCCCCACATATAAAGTAGAGGAAGATGGGCACGGGTGTTAGCTCAGGGCCAGTCTTCCTCAGCAAAAAGAGGAGGATTGGCAGCATATGTCAGCTCAGGACTAATCTTCCTCAAAACAAAAAAAAAAGAAAAATAAGAAGCCAAAAAGGGTTTTGAGCAGAGGAATGGCGATCTGACTTATCTTCCCAAGGATTGCTCTGGCTGCTACGTGGAGAACAGACCATAGGAGGGGAAGCGTGGGAGCAGGGCGACCAGTATGGGGGCGGAACATGTCATGTTTGAAGGGGTGACGCCCCGTGAAGATGCAAAGTCATACATTTAAAATAAACACACTAACAGTACAATTTACTGGAAATTTGGATTCCTCCTGCTCACTGACCCATTAATCAAAAGGAGTGTTTTTCAAACATTGGTACACACATGACCTATCTGAAGAAATACCAATATTTCAAAACCCAGACACACATGCATAAATACGTAGTACAAAAACCTATTTCTAACCAATGTCTGTTTTCATTAAATCTCCTCCCGCTGGTTCTTACATCACGCACACAACTGGCCAGAGTTTTTGCTGCCACGTGTTCCATTCTTCCTAACAAACTGATATCTTCTATCTTATTTTATTTCATTAAAAGCTGTCGGGACAAAAGTCAGGTCCACAAACGCAGGTGACCATTCAAAGCCTTGAAACCCCGCGGACAATCCAGGGAGCTGACACTGAGCACAGAGGGCGCCTGTCCTCACCCACAGACAGCAGGTTCTGGAAGTTCTCCAGCATCACGTCCCGGTACAGCTGCCTCTGGGCGTGGTCCAGCAGCCCCAGCTCCTCCACCGAGAAGGTCACAGCCACATCCTTGAATGTCACCGGCTCCTGCAACACCAAGCACATCTTACAATCAATGGCCACTTGAAAAGGGCCAGCCCTGAGAGGGTGGAGAGGATGGGTGGGAAGTGGTTTCAGATTTTGAGAGACTTAATTTGTAGACTTCTCAGCCTTTCTCCTTCTATCCTGCCAAAACCACACACTCATGTTCCTCAGGCAATGACATCAGTCCTTGTATGTTTATTTTGGGCCCTCATTGAGTCTACTATAAGCTACCCCCAAGAACCCTAAATATGCATCCTGGGCTACACCCGTTTTACTTTTCCATGAATACTGCCAATTGCTGTCAGAAGCATTTATCAGTTTAGCTGAGGGGCCGGCCTGGTGGCGTAGTGGTTAAGTTTGCGTGCTCTGCTTTAGTGGCCTGGGGTTCGCAAGATTGGATCCCAGGCATGGACCTACATACCGCTCATCAAACCATGCTGTGGTGGCTTCCCACATACAAAACAGAGGAGCGGAAGACTGACACAGACGTTAGCTCAGGGCCAATCTTCCTCACCAAAAAAATTAGCAATTTAGTCGAAATGTATCTGATAGCACCCACCTTCTCCTCACACACATGAACCCTGATGCTATCACCGTTCTTTAATGTCTGCCAAACTAAGAAGCTTTGGATAAGCTGTGCGGGACAGCTGTGTCGTTCATCCTATGTAACCTCAAGGCACACACCACATCTCTTAGTTGCAGCATTAGGCGCCATGCTCTGGACCCCACCTGCCTCAGTGCCATTCCCGAGGGTCTGTCCCTTACTAGCCATGTGACCTCAGACAAGTTCGCCTACGTGCCCGAGTCTCTCCTCTGTATAACGGTCCTTACATGAGAGGGTTTTTTCAAGGATTAAACAAGGGAATATCTATAGCATCTGGAACAGTGTGCGGCACAGAATAAGCACCTAATAAACATCAGCTATTATTATTTCTTCACATTATCGTTATCAATATCTATTTCATCTCATTTCACGGCTGCGTATTATTCCAGGGAACTGATGATCTATATTCATCTGTTCTAAAAAACACGTAATTTGACATGTTTTCCTCATTATAATCCACTGTGCAAATGACATCATTTAATGTAGATCTTATTCCCTGATTGTTTAAAAATAACCGCAAGTAAAAATTAAAATGTCAAAAATAAGTAGCCTTGAAATTATGATCATATAGCGGCAGCTTTTCTTTCCAATCTTCTCCCTACTTCCCCAATCTTTCAAGAGAAAGCACATACCCCGATTCTCCATACGATGGCCAAGAGCAGGTCAGAAATTTTCCCATGGCTTTGGGACTCTGATTTGGAAGCATATTTCAGTCCTCCCACTTATTTGATTAAAAATTAACACAATTACCTTTTCTGATGTTTATTAACCACCTATATTTCTCCCTTTAGCATGCCCGTCCATGTCCTTATTCACACTCCGTTGAATTTTTTTCTTTCTCCTGTGCATAAGATTCCTCTTATGGATTCTGTCTTTTTGGCGGGCTGCTGTGTGGTAAATATTTTTGCCCCAGCTTGTTATTCTTTCTGCTGACACCGTGTGAGGTGTCTTTGGCCACAGAGAAATGTAAAGGTTTTATGCAACGACTGTGCTACCTGCTGTCTTGTGCGCCCAGAACGCTGGGCATCTCAGGGCACACGAGGAGGCGCCATGACAGGAAGAGAAGAGATGCACCCTGGGAAGCGGGTCGGGGAGGAGGAGCACCATCTATGGCAATCATCCCTCAAAAGGGCTCTCCAGACACCACACCACAGGGCACAGTTTCAAAATGAACTCTTTTTGTCTTTCTTCCCGTCTCTCTCTCTCACTTGAGCAGAACGCCCAACACTCCTGACCCTTGGCCTCCTGTGTGAACCCGAGCAGGTTTCTCATGGTTCATGTGTTTAAGATAAGATGAGACCAAAATTTCCTCATTCAGGGGCCAGCCCAGAGGCGTAGTGGTTAAGTTTGTGTGCTTCGCTTTGGCGGCCCACGGTTTGCAGGTTCAGATCCCTACACACTGCTCATCAAGCCATGCTGTGTTGGCGTCCCACATACCAAATGCAGGAAGACTTGCACAGATGTTAGCACAGTAATAATCTTCTTCAAGCAAAAAGAGGAAGGTTGGCAACAGGTGTTAGCTCAGGGCCAATCTTCGTCACCAAAAAAAAAACCCCCAAAACTCCTCATTCAGCTGCTCTGAGGGGTAAATGCAGCAGGGAAAGGCAAGTTACTAGCAAATCGTCTAGTACCGCTGGACGTTTTAAACTAAGGCTACCTATTACGTCGGTCAAATTAGTTAATACATAAAAGAACCAAAAAAGACCAATAAATAAAATACACACAAGCTGCGACTCTTTAGGTAGATCCTACTTCCCTCTCTGATTATTTAAAAATAATAGCAAATGAAAATAAAAATGTCAAAAATAAGTAGGTTTAAAATTATGATTATATAACAGCAGACTGTCTTTCCAATATTTGGGAAGAAAGAATCTAGCTCTTTCTGTGTGGAAACCTCCAACAGTTCTTGTGAGCAGCAGCAGCGAGTGCCCACTGCGCTGTGCTTGGATTCAGCTTTCCTACCTAGGGCACAGCCAGCTTGACACATATCAAACGTTCTCTTTCACTACTGAGCTCTCGGTCTGTTGAGGAAAACATATCAGCAGATTGTTTTCAGAATTGATTTTAGGGAAAAAGGTTTTATGTGGGAAAGCTGTCACTGTGGTGTGGCTTCAAACAGTAAAATTCCTAGACCACCTCAATGTCCGTGAGTGGGAAGTAGTTAAAAATAACAAGGCAGATCAATTCAATGGGAATGTTACATAAACATAAAAAGCGAATGCTATATATGCACACACAAAAAAAGCACAAGTTAAAATTAGATGCATATCATGAGTACAAACACAGTTATGCATGTGAGGAAAAGAGTATGAGGGAAAAATGCAGCTAATTTGTCAGCAGGGAGGTAGTAAAGTGGGAGAATTGTTCGTTTCTAGTAATTTTTCTACTCCATAAAATAAATAATAACAAAATAAAACAAAAACTACAATCAAGGGCAAAGTAAACTCATATGGAACAAAGGAAGACCCTGGAGCCAAACAGGTCCTCGACTGCCTGTTGCTCTGCTGGAGTCGTCCCAAGAAGAACGTGTGACAATCTGAGGAGTGAGATGGGATTTTCAGAGAGAAAGGCGAGCCCTACTCACCGTGAATGTGCTCATTGTTCCTCCTGCTTCTGGGGACGGGCAGAGTCCTGAGTTACGCAGACCCCAGGAGGGCAGAACTGCGCCTGGCGGAGTGCCTAGAGGGCAGAAAAAAGACAGGCAAGTGTGGCCTGGGATGCTGCTCCCCTACACGGATGCTTACAGTAAATGCGCACGTGGATGTTCACGGCAGCATTACCCATAATAACCTGGAACCGGAAACAGATGAAGTGTCAACCTATCTAGGAACGAACAGACAAAACTGTGGCACATCCATACAATGGAATATTATTCAACAATTAAAAGGAATGAAGTACTGATTATGCCACAACATGGATGAACCTTGTAAACGTGTGGAAAGCAAAAAGACCAGTCACAAAAGACTACAGAGGGTAAGATTCCATTTATATGAACTGTCCAGAATGGGCAAATCTACGGAGACAGAAGGTAGGTTAGTGGTTGCCTGGGTATCTGGGAGAGAATGGGGTTAACTGTAAATGGGCATGAGGAACCCAACCAGGGAAACGAAAATGTTCTAAAGCGAATTAAGGTAACACTTGCACCACTCAGTGAAGTTACTAAAAATCACTAATTTGTACACCTAGAACAGGTGAATTCTGTGATATGTTCAATATACCTCAAGATGGTAAAAATAAATGTTTGTTAATCTATGTGTCATTTAAATTAGCAAAACTAATTTATGGATTCTGAGTCCATGCTGATATAATATTTATATTTGAATGAATGAATAAGGGGAGAGATGAGGAAGCTTGTCTTTACGGTAGAATGTCCCCTAGTAAATCTATCTCCCCATAAAAAACTTTATTAGTTAAAAAAAAAATACTAACTTTACAACAGAGAAATCTGACAGACATCACCTTAGCCCAATGAATGAAACTGAGTTCACCAATAGAGGGACAAACTGACAGCCTTGGACTCCTATTATGTTGCCGTGACAAAGACACCTCACTACTTCTGTGGAATCTCTGCCAACAATGCTTAAGAAGGATTTAGGAGAGGCTGACTATAGAATTTTAGCACTACATACTTGCTAATATTAAACATTATGCTAATTAATAATGTTATCTATTAGATATTAGATATCTATTAAATTAATCCTAATTTTATTACTAATACATTAAGTTATTACTTATACGTATAACAGATTATATACTAATGTATTAAGTTATTATTAATATTATTACTAATTACTAAACATGGAATGTATCAGATAAACCCAAAATGAAGGATTTTCTCCAAAATAACTTGCCTCTGTACTTTTCAAAAACATCAAGAACAGGGGCTGGCCCCGTGGCCGAGTGGTTAAGTTCGCGCGCTCCGCTGCAGGCAGCCCAGTGTTTCGTTGGTTCGAATCCTGGGCGCGGACGTGGCACTGCTCATCAAGCCACGCTGAGGCAGCATCCCACATGCCACAACTAGAAGGACCCACAACGAAGAATATACAACTATGTACTGGAGGGCTTTGGGGACAAAAAGGAAAAAAATAAAATCTTTCAAAAAAGAAAAAATCAAGAACAAAAATGACAAAGGCTGTGGAATCATTTTGCATTAGAGAAGAACATTAAGACAAGTATGCTAAAAATTCCATAAAATGGTTATAAACAAGTATACAACTTAAGACAACGCATAAAATTGCACTTTGAACTGCGGGGGAAACCAATTGTAAGGACTTTAAATGAAAAACAGAACAAAATAAATACAGGATTATGGATTATATAATAGTATGTTACCTAATGATGTGTTACCTAGCATTATGTAAAAGGTAACACTATTAACTACTATTAGTAATAACTTAGTAGGTATCTACTACCTAATAGATAACATTATTATCTAGTATAACATCTAACATTAGCAAGTATGTAATGCTAAAATTCTATAATCAGCCTCTCCAAAATGCCTCCTAGCAAGACATCTCCTTATTATCCAGGGTACGTGGCTTCCTTCCTGCAGAAAGCTAAAATAAGCTGCCACTGAACACAGTATATTCCTGGTCTTATTCGGCTGACGAATCCACAAAGCAGACAGCCAAAACATAAACCATTGGTGAATCTGGGTAAAGAGTATATGAGAATTCTTTATACTATTTTTGCAACTCTCCTGTACATCTAAAATTATATAAAATAAAAAGTTGTTAAAAATCAGGCAACAGTCATAGAAATGACAAGAAGAAAAATAAGGGGGCCGGGCCCATGGTCCAGTGGTTAAGTTCGTGTGCTCCGCTGCGGGAGCCCAGGGTTTCACCGGCTCGGATCCTGGGCGCCGACCTAGCACTGCTCATCAGGACACGCTGAGGTGGCGTCCCACATGCCACAACTAAAAGGACCTACAACTAAAATATACAACCATGTACTGGGGAGCTTTGGGGAGAAGAAGGAAAAAAAGAAAAGAAAAGAAAGGAGGGAGAGCAGTGTTTGGAAAGTTCCATAGTTAACACGCATCAGGGGAAAACCATTAAGAAAAGCATGATAAAAATTCTGTAAAATGTTCATAAGCAAATATACAGAAACAACCACTAAACAAAAATGCACGAGAAGCTTAACAGTTGCTATCCTTACATTTTGGATAAATGGGTAGAATTTTAAAAAGATTTTCTCTCATATTTCTGTAATTTCTGAATGCTCTGCAATGATATGCTTCTATAAGAATAAGAAATATTATTTGTAATAAGAGAAACAAAATAGTTGGCAACGTTTTAAAAAACTCACGGAAAAGTCCAAGCCCACGAGCCTTGCTTCTAAGGGTCCCCCGGCCAAGTCCTAACCGCCCGGCCCATTGCAAGCTGGCTCCCGCGCCTTAAGGAGGGAACACCGAGATGCTGAACTCCAGCTCTGCACTCAGACTGCCTAACTCCCACCGCCGATCAGCTCTTACTACGTGGGTGACAACGGGCAAATAACCTGCCCTCCTCGGGTCTTAATCTCAATTTACAGAAAAGAAAAAAATCAATACTTCTTCACAGAGCCACGGTGTGGCATGATGTATTTATTTGTTTAAAGCCCTCACCCTTGAAGGTAGCAGTTAAGGACTAATTATTACCAAGACCCACGCTCGACTTCACATCCCACACATCTCTCTCACAGCTGATGTGAACATCGCTGTAAAAGAAACACGCCGAGTCCCGCTCACACGGAGCTTTGCTGTCACTCCCTCCGCCTCCGTGCAGTCCTCTGGGAGAAGTCAGGCTGGGGAAGGAAAGGATGCTGTGAAAGGCCAGGACTGCGTCACGGTCCTCGACAAAAGTTAAGGCCTGGCCTCCCTCCGTGCAAGCTCACCCTCCTAAAAACGAGGCGAGACGGGGTCCTGGATTTTCCAGCGTCCCGCAGGGATCAGAGAAAAGGGCAAGGGTCACCGCAGCTGGATCAGCGACCCTAACCCGGGGACGGACCGCCCCTCGGGAAATGAATCCCAACAAGGAGGGAACACCATTCACCACGTGCCAGGAACTGTATTAAAAACTTCTATTTGTATCACCTCTTCCAATTCCCAAAACAACTCTGTTAGGAAGGTCCTAATACCCTCACTTTAAAAAAAAGCAACGGGAGACACAGAGAGAGTGACTCCCCAATGCGAGGGGGGAGAGCCACGCGCGGAATGCGCAGGGAAGCGGACGGGGCGAGCCGAGAGCCCCCGAAACGCTCAACCCAGGCGACACACCACCCGAGCCGCCCGGGCACGCGAGCACCGCCCCGAACTCAGAGGCTCCGCCGAAGGAACGCGCCCCGCCGCCCGCGCCCTCCACACCTCGCTTTCCGCCCAGGATCGTTCTCCCCTAATTCGACGGCCGGGCGTTGCGGGTCCAAGCGCAGACCCAGGAAACTCGGAGTGGCCCGCGAGACGCGAAAACAACGCATAACCCTGCCGCAAACAGCCACGACCTCACACTCCGGGGGCGACGCGCCGGCGAGCCCACGGAGCTTCCGGACTACACTTCCCAGAATTCACTAGAGCCGCCTTCCTGAGCGGAAGTGCAAGGGACCACGCAGAGCGTCTGGACTACGCTTCCCAGAATGCCGAAGGAGAAGGCGGCCATGGTCTCACGCTCCAGGAAGAAGTGTGGCGGCTAAAGGAAGCTCTTTGACTACACTTCCCAAAATGCCTGAGCGGGAAGAATCCCACGGTCCCCACTTCCTGGGTGGGAACGTGGATTCCCACACTGGGGGTCTCGTTACTTTTCCCTGAGTCCTCCAGGAAGGTGATCTATAGACAGGACTCCCTGAAGTCGAGCTGCCTTCAATGATGACGGGAGTATTGTTGGAAAGGGACCAAGCAAGGAGACACAATCGTCAAGATATTAACAGGGAATGACTGCTTAGGGGACACTAGATGATTGAAAGGGGATAATGTTTACTATAATCCGACGATGTGAGGCTAAAACCGAGAGTTTAAAGAATGGACCAGGTAGAATGACTGGGAGGGACAATGAGGACCGAAAGGACCAGCCCCTGCCCCGGACCCTGTGGGACCAATGGTTTGACAGCTTGCGAGAGACAAAGGGGAAGCTTGTCCTCATGGAAAAGCGCTCGTCTCTCATTTAAACTTTTCACTGAAGTTATTATCATCCCTACTTTGGAAGTGAAAACACCAGGGTTCAGAGAAGTTGAATTTTCCACTATCTCAAAGCGAGCACAAGGGCCGAAGAGTTGGCACCTGAGTCATTCCGACTCCCAGAGCCTAAGATTTAACGCCAGCACTGAGGAGGATTCGACAGGTGAGGGAGCATGTTTTAGTGTTAAGAGTTTTTTCTTTTATGTTTTCTGGTTAAAATATATTATAGTTAGCAATTTTTAAACATATGTTACTGGAAACTAACTAAAAATAGTATAAAGGAAAATAAGAGAAAAAAAGTGCACCTAGAATCCTTCCCCTTGAAGATAACCAGATCTTTTTCTCCCCATAAACAGACGTATACCTATCAACATACATATTTGTTTTTTAAAATGAGGGCTTATGTTCTGTGTCCATTTTTCCAAACTCAGTGTAAGCTAGACGTTTTCTAATACCAGCCACTGAAACTCTTGACTCTTTCCAAATGATGGCCGTATAATGTCTCATTGAATGGATTGAGAACTAAAAACAAAACAGCCCCTGACATCTGGGAGCTGGGTGGCACTCACAGGTGGGCCATGTTATTCTTTGGAACATAAACGAATCACAGAATGCTATCTTCAAAGGAGGTTTCTCTGGGACCATGGTAAAGTGAGACAAAACAAGGCCTTTCCTAATTTTGTTTAGACAGATAAAAACAACAGGTCACTGTGCCTCCCACACAATGCCAAACATGCCCCTCTTGGCTCAATGAGTGCCTGCTCCTTCTTTACACCTTGGAGTTTATCCTTGATCTAGTCTGTCCTCCCAAAAGATAAAATTTACTGAGATGCTCAATCTTAGAATTGCTTCTGCTTTCTGACAGCATCCAATCTAGAGTGAACCCGGCTTCATTAGGCCCTCCCCCAAACCACCCATCCAAAGCCCAGATCCCCTAATAGATTCTGACACCCCCTTACCCTTGTGACACCTCATGGTTCCCCATGGTGGGTGTACCCTCTCCCTGCAACAAACATAAAGCCAACTTGTCCACCCACTGGTGTGTTCCTGGCTGAATTAAATAAGCATATTGGCACATCTCATGATGAGTAGTAGGTTTGCTATCGTATACGAAGCTGCAATGAACGTTGCTTTATGTTCTTCTGGGACAGACACTGTTGGCTGGTGAACCAAGTGCCAACCACAAATCCCTCCTTTTTTACTTACCTCCACTGTAGAGAATAGAAAAGCGAAATGCTCACTTTCCCATCTTCCTTGCAGCCACACGTATCCATGTCAGCCCCACTGCCCGGGGTGGAGCCAGCACTCCAGGGAGAGAGATGCTGACTGAGGTGCTGGCTACCCTCTGGCTGCATGGGGACAAATGGGATGTAGATAATCTCCCTGTTAACAGGGATGAGTTGGTGCAATGGATGAGGACAGCATGATGAGAGGCGGGTCCTAAGAAGAGCAGGGACGCTATAGCCAGTCTTTTGGCCACCCTTGCACTCCCGCGCCACCCATCAGCTCCCATGGTGTTCCAGGGGTTGCAGACAGTGACTGGGGGAAGTAGAAGGGCCGTGTGCAGGAAGCTCCACCTGGCCAGGTCACTTGCTAACCTCAAATAAGACCCATTTGCATGCAGCGCCAAACAACTGATGGCATTGCTGAAAACAAAACTGTTGAAGTGAGGTCTTCTCTGAGGGAGAAATTAAAAAGTTGAAGCACGGACACGGACAGAATCCTGGAAAATCCCATGCTACCTGGATGGGGCGTCTGTTTGATAAGGGCACATTGCAGATCCAAATGTCTCTGGCAAATGGCACAGTTAGGGATGTGGCCAAGGTTTCCGTGTCCCCTTTGGAGACCACTGGCTCTATTCTGTCGAGATAAAAGGGAAAAGGAAGGGAGTTCAGACTTTTCCAGGGCTCTTAGATACTAGGGCCCACATGACAGTTTTTCCAGGCCTTTTGTAGGGCTAAAGATTAAACTGACGACATTGGGGGATTTGGCGGTGAGGATGATGATTCATGGTGCTTATCTACTTGTGTTGATTATGTGCCTGATGTGCCTGGGGTCCTTTGGGACATTTCAGGTGCTGGTCACCCTGGTTGCCATAGCTGAGTGCATATGGGCATTGACTTTTGGCTGCTTGTGGCACAGAATGTCACCACCTCCTCAGGGGGTATGCCCCCTCACAGCAAAGAATTTGAGCCATAAGTGTAGGAGTGTGACTCCTGCCTGCCACCTCAGTTACCCAAGCCCCAGTGGGTTTTTCAGCAATAGCAGTGCTGCATACCAGCTGGGAAAAAAGGACATTGCTTTGTTAATTCCGAACTTGGTGCAAGTCGGAGTGCTTCACACCACTTTGTCACAATTTAACAGCCTGCTTCGGTCAGTCAAAAAAGACTCTGGGGCGTGGAGACGGACAGTGGACTATTGCAGGCTGAATGCTGAGGTTCCGCCCTTGGACCCCGTGGTGCCAGTTATCATCACCATCCCCGAGATAGATAGTGGCACCCCATACTTGAGGGTGGCATGCTGTTCTTGACTTGGCTAATGCCTTTTTCTCAATCCTCTTGCGGGATGAAGATCAAGACCAATTTGCACTCAAAGGGCATGGCCTACAGTATACTTGTACTGTACTTCCACAGGGATACTTCAGTTTCCCTGCCATATGCCACCAGTGGGTGGGGCTTGACCTTCAACCATCCCAAGGCCCCACAGAAATTTTGGTCATCCATTACATCGATGACATCCTGATGGTGGGGTCGACTGAAAAGCAGGTGGAAATGGTGCTGTGCCTAGTCATTGCCACAATGACTAGTGCCAGCTGGGCTATAAACCCAGTAAGGTCCAAGGCCCAGCACAGCAGGTGCCATTCCTAGGGGCCACTTGGGCAGGAGCCAAAGAAGTATCCCAGATATAGTCATGCGAAAGTGGTTGGCCCTAGCAGCACCCACTAATAAAAAGGAGGCCCAAGAGCTGATAGGCTTTGTTGGGTACTGGAGACAGTATGTACCCCATCTGGGTGTTCTCTTGGCCCCCTTACTCGAGGTGACCTGCAGGGCCACCAGTTTTGAATGCGGCCCTTTGAGCAGCAGGCCTTGGAAGCTCTGGCTCAGGCATTGCCTTTGGGATCTTTGGAGCCTGCTAGCCTGGTGGTGTCCACAACCCCTATGCATGCTGATTGGAGTTTGTGGAAACAGGAAACTGCTACTGGGGTGCACCGGCCTCTCAGATTTTGGAGCAATATGGACACTAAACACTGCACTCCAGCACAAGGGAAACATGGCCCTACAATGCATGTTGGGAAATACAACTCAATAGCAAGAAATCAAACAGTCTGATTGAAAAATGGGCAGAGGACCTGAATAGACATTTTTCCAAAAGACATACAAATGCTCAATAGGTACATGAGCAATCATCATCAGGGAAATCCAATCAAAACGCCAATGAGATATCACCTCACTCCTGTTAGAATGGCTATTATCAAAAAGACAAGAGGTAAGTGTTAGCTAGGACGTGGGGAAAAGGGAACCCTTGTGCAATGTTGGTGGGAATGTAATCATTCAGCCACTATGGAGAACAGTATAAAGTTTCCTTAAAAAATTAAAAATAGAACTACCATATGATCCAGCAACTCTACTTCTGGGCGTATATTTGAAGGAAATAAAATCATTATTTTGAAGATATATCTACAATCCCACGTTTACTGCAGCATTATTTACAACAGCCAAGGCATGGAAACAACCTAAGTGTCTATCTATGGATGATGGATAAAGAAAATATAGTATATGTATACAGTGGAATATTATTCAGCCATAAAGAAAGAAATTTTGCCATTTGTGACAACATGAATGGACAGATATGGAAAGACAAATACTGTAAGATATCACTTATATGTGGAATCCAAATAAAACCCAAACTTATAGAAAGAAGAGTAGAATGGTGGTTGCCACTGGCTGGAGGGTGGGGGAAATGGAGAACGTTGGTCAAAGTATACAAACTTCCCAGTTATGAGATGAATAAGCTCTGGGGATCTAATGCACAGCATGGTGACTATAGTTACCAATACTGTATTATATACTTGAAAGTTGTTTAAAGAGTAGATCTTAAACGTTCTCACCACTCACACGTAAGGGTAATTATGTGAGGTGGTAGATGTCTTAACTAACCTTAATGTGGTAATCATTTCACAGTATATATGTTTATCAAATCATCATGTTGTACACCTTAAACTTATCCAATGTTATGTGTCAATTATATCTCAATAAAGCTGGAAAAAATTAAAATTTCATTTTTATATACTAGCAATGAACACAGGGAAACAAAAATAAGTGAATTGCCTAGGAATATTTCTAAGAAAACATGTGGGACTTATAAGCTGAAAACTACAACATGCTGATGAAAGAAATCAAAGAAAACTTAAACAAATGGAGAGAGACACTGTGTTCATGGATTCCATGATTCAGCTTAGTAAAGATGTCATTTCTTCCCAAATTGATATGCACGTTTAATATAATTGCCGTCAAAATTTAAGCAATATTTTTTTTTGTAGATATAGATATAAGATTGTTCTAAAATTCATATGTAAGAACAAAGGAACAAGAGTAGCTAAAACAATTTTTAAAAAGTAGAATAAGGTGGGAGGAATCAGTCTATCAATGTCAAGAGTTATTATATATCTACAATAAGCAAGCTTACATGGAATGTGTGAGGGATAGATGCATAGATCAATGGAACAGGATAGATAACTGAGACAACTTGTATTACAAGCACGGCCAACTGATATTTAAAGAGATGCAAAGGTGATTTGGTTGAGATAGGATAGTCTTTTTGACAAACAGAAATTTTGAACTGATTGCAGTTAAGTCTTATACCCAAATTTCTGTCACTGTGATTGTAATAATGTGCGGTTTTTCATATTCAAATTACGTTTGTGTCCTTGAATTAATTTCGTTAAAGCTACACTTACAGGATTCTTTACCTGAGTGCAACTTAACATAATTTTTGGTGAACTGAGTAAATGTTTCTCATAGTTTTTCCATTCCATAGGGATCTTTTCAACATCCCTGAGGTAATAATGGGGCTGTATTTTGCCCCTTGTAGTCCTCAGCACTGTTGTCTTCATGGAGCCCTTCACTCGTAAAAAATTAATAATTATATCTTGTAATTGTATTGGTATAAAGATGAATATACTACAAGATGGAGTCCTTAAAGCACAGAATTACATAGCCTCTCCCCTGTATTGTTTCTCTTGTTAAAATGAAGATTCTGAATTTGAAGATGACTCTAAACATACTCATTACTTGTGTAAGATTTGCCACCAGCACGGATCCTTAATGAACTTGAAGACCTAAATCCAGCTGAGGTGCATCGCATCTGAGAGGCTGCTCTCCAAGGTTGACAACATTGATGGCCTTGAGGTTGGGAACTCTTCTGAATGGGAAGAATTGAGCTATTACTGAACACCGGTATATTTTATTACATATTTGGGGATTCTCCCCAAAATCCAACTGCAAGTGAATGTCAAGTTTAGAGCCATCACTGAATCCTTGTCCACACTCATTTCAGTTACAGATTTTCTGAGAAGACTGCCTGGTGGTGAAGTGATGTCTTTTCCATTGCCATTGTGGCTTCATGAGCTTTCTCTCTTTTGTGTGCTCCTTGATTATCACGGTGATGGGAAATCCAAGCAGAGCAGAAAAGATGCTATCACATCTATCAAAGTCATTTAAAAAATTATTTATTGAGGTCATATTGGCTTATAACACTATGTAAACTTCAGGTGTGCATTATTATACTTCCATTTCTGTATAGACTGCCTCATGTTCACCATCAATAATCTAGATTTTATCTGTCACCATACACATGTGCCCTTTACCCCTTTCACTCTCCCCTCCCCTTCCCTGCTGGTAACCACCAGTCTATTCTCCTTATCCATGTGTTTGTTTCTCGAGATAATTTTTCATGGAAATTTGCTGACCTCTACTCTAATAACTTTATGACCCGCTTATATAGGTTTCTTACAAGCATCTTGCACTGTCCATGTTAGAAGCTCTTGATTTTCATTATTATTGGAACTCTCTCCTTGAAGATTTATGACATAGTCTTCAAATTCAGAAATGAACAAGTACCTGCACCTGTATGACAGTAGAACCCCTTGTTTTAAGGACCACGCACTAATCCCTCCAAGGTTTACTGCAGAGTGTTACTCCTTGTTAACATACTCACACCTTGTTCCTAGATTGGCCAGCAACGGCCATGTGTAAAATAATGTTAAACTCTCGGCAAAATAAAAGAGTAACTGTGAAAACACTGGCAAGAAACCAAAATCAGACCCAAACTGGAGGATCATGTATTCTTGAGAGAAGGATTTAATATAAGATGAGATTCTCATGTTAGCTCTAATGAAAGATAGAGATTGTCAGGATAAATTTAAAAAATTAAGACCCGGGGCTGGCCCTGTGGCCGAGTGGTTAAGTTCGCGCGCTCCGCTGCAGGCGGCCCAGTGTCTCGTTGGTTCGAATCCTGGGTGCGGACATGGCACTGCTCATCAAGCCACGCTGGGGCAGCGTCCCACATGCCACAACGAGAAGGACCCACAACGAAGAATATACAACTATGTACCGGGGGGCTTTGGGGAGAAAAAGGAAAAAATAAAATCTTAAAAAAAAAATTAAGACCCAACTACATGCTGTGAACAAAAGACGCAATTTTAAAATAATCACATGAGTACATTGAAAGTTAGTGAATGAAAAAATATATACCATGCAAACTTTAGCAAATGAAGGCTGGAGTGGCTATATTAATACAAAAAAAAAAGCAGATTTCAAGACAAAGAGTATTAATGGAACTTAAGAGAGACATTTCATGATGACAAAAGTGTAACTCACCAAAAAGACATTATAGTGAAAAATGTGTCTGCACCAAATAACAGCGCTTCAAACTATGTGAAGCCAAAGTGACATAGATTTAGATGAGATTTTGGACTGTGAGCCGATGCTGTAATTGGCTTAGTCTTTTGGGGAATTTGGGATAAGGTGCATGTGGGATGGATGTGAATTTCGAGGGGCCACAGGCTGAATAACTAGGTACTGTGGTCTAGCCAAGTCGACACATAATGCTGATCATCGTAGTCCATTCTGTCCGACTGCCGCCTATATACATCTCCTTAAACCATACTTAATCTCCAAACAGATACAATAACAAAATTGTACTTCAATCTACCATGATACAAGTATCCTGCATACAATCAAAACACACTATATCTTTTTCTGGAAGAAGATACAAAGATTCTGGGTGACGGTCACTCTTCCCCTTTGCTATCCTGTATCTTCAATACTGTGATATAATGTTAACTAATATCATTACACCTTATGTTAGATGATGAAAGAATAAGAGAGGAAAGAACACAAAAGTACTTGAGTAATGGATATACAAACATATTTATAAAAAAATAAAGAAGAAACACTGATAATTATACAGTCCTCATTTCTGCATCTGGTCACATTGTCCTAACAGGTATTTATAACAATTCTTCCACTACTCATTCCACGTTCCCTTTGTGCTCATCAAGCCCCTCAGCTGTTTGTGACTGTTTGCCTGTGAATGGCTCAGACCTTCACTCTTGAAGGCTCTGGAACATTAGCTGGCCTGCCTGTATTGGGTTGTTATACTTTTCCATTTTTTCCACAAGGCATGGTGGTTGTAAGTGATATCCTAAGGGATTTCTCCTATTCCAGATGTACATTTCCTTACCTCCATTGGATAGTAGCAACCTAGTTTTCCCGTGGTTAAGATAAGCACCAGAGTCAGTATAGTAAACCCCTTCTTTGCCTGTTGTTTCAAAGGCATGAGGATCCCAAAGTGGTCGGTGATAATCTCAATTTCCAATTCAATGGAAACATTGTTTTAACTCCTGACGGAAGCATTCTTCCCTTTGGAACTAACACCTCCACATCAACAGAGGTCATGTGGACAATATGCAAAAATTTTGCTAGTAGACTACTAGGGGTAATACAGTGAATGGAGCCACTCCCATTTCTGCCCCAATTCCTGGACCTGTGTGTATCCCAGCGACAGGTGAAACAGCATCATACAGTGGACACTTAGAGCATGTACAGCATCTGGGAGGACACTGTCCAGCTCCAAAGGTTATTGCTACCTAGTTGGCATTATAACAGGCTTCAAATGGCATCGCACCATTCCATCTAGCCAACGGCTTCAGGATGATGAGGAAAATGGAAAGGCTGGTGGATTCCATGAGCACGGGCCCTCTGCTGCACTTATTTGCAGTGAAGTGTTTTCTTTGGTCATGGCGAATTATCGTGACAGTGGAAAAGGCATTCTGTCAGGTACTTTTAGCAGAAGCATTGCATGCAGAGAAGGCAAATCCATATCCAGAACAAGTGTCTATTCCAGTAGGGATAAGTGCCTCCCCTTCCACAGTGGAAGCAGTCCAATATAACCAACAGCCACCAGATAGCTGAATGACTATCCCAGGGAATGGTGCCTCACAGGGGACTCAGTGATGCCTATAGCCAGGTCATCCTTGATGAGTGGAAGTCCATGTTGATGAGCTCAGGCATAACCTCCGTCTCTGCCACCACAGCCCCTTCCCACAAGCCCATTGGGAAGTGATATGACTGGCTGGGGAGACAGGTTGACTGGTATTCACAAAAAGGGTCATCCTATCCATTTCAATATTAAAATCCTTCTCGGTTCAAGTCACTGTCTGGTGAGCATTCACGAGGGATACAAATATCTTTGCATTCTTTGTCCATTCAGAGAGATGCCCCCCCCCCGCCCCCCCGGCCTTTCCCAGGCATCACCTGACTGGGAAATTGTAACCAATTTTCCAGCTGTGTTCTAAGTCCTGACCATCCAGCCAAACCATTACCCACAGCCAATGAAACATTATAGACTCTAGCCTCTGGCCCTTTCCCCATCATGATAAAATGAAACACGAGGTGTTCTGCTAGACTCTCTGCCCAAATAGAGGATTTCCCTTCATTAATGTTCTTCAGGGATGTCTCAGAAAGGGCTGTAGTGCTGCAGCTGTCTACTTTCAGGTGTTATCTGTGCATCATGCAGAACCATCTGTAAACCGGCATCAAGTTTCCCCTTCCTGAGTCAACTGGTGGTGGGGAACTCTCCAGGAACCATAGGTGCAGACGAGGAGAGTGAAGGTAACGTAGCAGGAGAAGGGGCCATGGGCATTTGGGCCACTTATCTGTAGCATCAGGGTCTGTTCAAACCCAACCTCCTATCTACCACATCCCAATGGAATGCTGATGTGCACACCCAACTAAAGATATGGAGGGGCTGACAATACCCAGTCCATGATAGGAAGCTCAGGTCACGTGGTAATTTGATGATCCATGACAAATGCTCTGTCTCTACTAAGTCCACTAGCAAACCCAAAAGCTGTTTCTCCAAAGGATGGTAGGTATCTGCAGAGGATGGCAGGCAAGGCTTTGCTCCAAATCCTAGGATTCTTTGCTTGGATTCACCTATCAGGGCCAGCCAAAGGCTCCACATACCATCTCCATCTGCCACTGACATTTCAAGCACTTAGGGATCTGCTGAATCATATGGCCCAAGTGGCAGAGCAGCGTACACAGCAGCCAGGGTCAATGCAGAGCCTTCTCTTGTTCTGGGTCAGGTCAGAGAGTTTTCAGGTCACTCAAAGAAGGCAGAGTAGCACACCCCAATGAGGAATACATTACCTCCCAAATCCAAGGAGGCCAATAGGTATTGTGACTCGTTTTTGTAAGAAAGGCCAGATGCAACGTGCCCTTCACCTGGAAGGGATATCTCAACACACCCACACCACCGAATGCCTGGAAACTCTACTGAGATCAAGGTCACTGGGTGTTTCTGGGACTTATTCCCGCCCTCTGACTTGCGTGTGTCTTACCAACATATCTAAAGTAGTTCCCACCTCCTGCTCACCAGGTCCAATCAGCACAGTGTCATCAATGTGCCAATTCAGACCAAGGATGCAGCTGCTGCAAAAGAAGTCTGATTATTTCCCTTCTTGGTTCACAGGCACACTGGTACAGAGCCATAGGCCCCTTTGGGGAACTCTGGGGAGAAGATTAACAGCACACATTTTCACAGTATAGAAGGTTCCACCCTCAAGAGGACCTGGCCTCACCTTTATCCAAGGGATTCTGGGTTTGTAAACTGGCCACATCTGGGAATTGATTTAGGAGCTGTGACCCTGTTTTGGTGATTCAAGTTAGACTTCTGTTCACTTGAACTATAACTCTGCTGCCTATTTAGATCAAATAATAATTTCGTAGACTTCCCGTCTACTTATTTACTAGGGACACCAAGGTCAACAAGAAAAGGTCAAAAAGCCACTTGAGGCTTTCAGGTTATTATGCTTGAGCTGGAAGTTGAGGCCATGAGCTCATCTTTTTCTTTCCCATTTTCTCCTGCCCTTAGTTTGACCAATATATTCTAAGGTAACAATTCATGGTAATCCAGAACCTTACCTCAACATTTATTTCATTAGGAGCATCAAATGTGATATTTGGCATATTTTGCCACATCCTACCACTGACTATCAATGCCCTATTTTCCATGGGAAGCAGAGTCATTAGTGACTTTAAATCTGCTAAGACTAGAGAACCAATTCCAGAAAACACAGAATCAATTCAGAAAACATCCTTAACATTCTGCTCCTCTAGGATGCTCAGAAGAAAAATCTTTTTTGGTAAAAGTTCAACCAAAGAAATGATGATAAGGAGATAATACAAGAGATTTATTGCAAGAAACTAACTTACTCGATTGTGGGACTGGCTTGGCAAGTCATAATCCTCGGGCCGGTCATCAGGAAGGCCAAAGTGGACCTCTCAGCCATCAACTCAAGATGCTACCAACAGGTGGAATGTTTTCTTTCAGGGAAGTGTTAGCTCTGCTCTTAAGGACTTTCAACTGATTGAAGCAGGCCAACCCAGGTGATCCAAGATAATACCCTCACACCAAGTCAATTGACTACGGACTTTAATCACATCTACAAAATACTTTCACAGCGCCTAGGTTCCTGTATGACTGAATAACTGGGGATGGTAGTCTAGTGAAGTTGGCCACATAAAATTGACCATCACACCCATCTTCATCAATAGGAAACTGGTCAAGGAAATGATACTGAGTACACCAGAATACGGTGCAGGCATTAGAAATGAGGCTGTAGCTCACTTTCTTGAAATGGCCTTCAACAACTGTTTCAATGAGCCAAACGCTCCAGTTAGAAAATAGTATGCATTGTGTTCCTAGTTTTGCAAAATTCTAAACAACGGTTACTTATATGCATAAATACACTGAAGCATGCTCACCAAAATATGAATAGTGGTGAGCTCCTACTATCTTCCACCTTCTCCTTTGGCCTTTCCTGTACTGTTGTCAATGTCCAGGCATTATTCTTCTAAGTAAAAGAATACCAAACTTATACTTTGAAAATTTTAAAAAACTCTCAAGAATTAAATATTTGTACTAAGACACGACATATGTAACAAAATGTCAAATCTCTAGATGAGTAAGACAGAGTTCTGAGACTGATTACTTTAGAATCAGTGTGTCAAAAAAAGGAGACAACGTGGTATTGAACTCAAATCTTTACACAGATATCCTATCAACATGGTTAGACTTTAATAACTTGGGAAGACTCTCTCCTTTTGCAGAGAAAGGACGATGGTCTTTAACAGTCCCCACCATATGTAGCCAAGTTCAAAACTAAGATAGGGAAATCCCCAGGGTCCACAAAAGAAAAGGAAGTGAAGTTGATGGCGACAAGTGGGAGCTGAACCTGAAAGGTCCCACAAAGGCTTAGGGAACTGGATCCAGAGCTCGAGCTTTAATATTGAGGGTGGTTGGGAGTCTAGGCCTTGTGCACACTGGGAGACATAATCGTGAACACAAGCCAGCTCATCGCAAGTGTTACCATTATCTTGGGACCACCTTGAGGACCCACGCCATGCACGTTAGGTGTAAGCCACACTTGTGGTCTTTTCAATTTTAGGAGACTAGTACTTTTGGTTTAATCTGCTGAGGTTTGTTAGTTACCTTGGAGATGACTTAATCCAGTCTTTGGTGACAGTTTAAAAGAAAAAAAAAAAAGACAAGTCCTAGATTTCTGATACTAAGTGTGCAGAAAAGTTAATATAGCAGTCCCGAGACCACGATCCTCAGAATGGTCTGCTGGCAAGGCTGGACTTTGGCGGGTGTCAAGCAACATGAATTTGGGAAGAGTTTCCACCATTCCCTAACTGTTTAAGAGCTGTTCACTGTGCCTAAACTGCACAACGTGACTTATTCTGAACACCTGCTCTCCTTATTGAAGACTGGAATTTCCTTACGTGGTAAGCAGATGGTACCTACATGACCAGCCCCCAGCAAGAACCTTAGGTACTGGTCTCTAACAAGGTTCTATCATAGACACTTTGCACGTGTGGTCATAATCCAGTGCTTGTGGAGTTTAAATGGGTCCTATGGAACACCATGGGGAGAGGACTCTCAGAAGCTCGTGCCTGGTTTCCCCTTCATTGGTTTTGCTTTGTTTCCTTTCCCTGTAATACAGTCCTCAATCCAATTATATTCTGAGTCCTCCAAGCAAATCACAGAGTGTGAAGGTGGTCTTAGGGACCCCCAAACCACTATGCAAACTGAGACAGCATGGATCTTAACAAGCACCCAGTATCGTGTGGAGATATAGCCCAGGAAGCAATTATGAAAATGAATCTATTAGATATACTTTGCTAAGTCCTTTAACCTAATACACTTAAAATATCAACTTTTGGCTTTTTAATTTGATGCACTCTGATTTATTTTTTCTTTTGTTCCCCTTGCCAGAGTAGAAAGGTATTCAAAAAGATGCTGCTAAGACTGATATCAAAGAGGGTACTGCCAATATTTTCCTCTAAGAGTTTTATGGTTTCAAGTCTTACATTCAAGTCTTTAATCCATTTTGAGTTAATTTTTGTATATGGTGTAAGATATGGTCTACTTTCATTCTTTTGCACATAGCAGTCCAGTTTCCCCAACAGAACTTATTAAAGAGAATCTCCTTTCTCCATTCTAGGTTCCTGGCTCCTTTGTCAGAGATTAGCTGTCCACAATGTGTGGTTTTATTTCTTGGCTTTCAATTCTGACCATTGACGTATGTGTCTGTTTTTGTGCTAGTACCATGCTCTTTTGATTATTATAGCTTTGTAGTGTATTTTCAAGTCATGGATTGTGATACCTCCAGCTTTGTTCTTTTTTTCTCAGGACTGCTTTGGCTATTTGGAGTCTTTTGTTTTTCCACATAAATTTTAGGATATTTTGTTCTAGTTCTGTGAAGAATGTCATTGGGGTTCTGATTGGGATTGCAATGAATCTGTTGATTGCTTTAGGTAATATGGACAAAATGAAAAGACAACCCATCACCTGGGGAGAAAATATTTGCAAATCATATATCCGAAAAGGGGTTCATTTACAAAATAAAGAACTCATACAACTCAACAACAAAAAACAAACAACCCAATCAAAAAATGGGCAGAGGACATGAACAGACATTTTTCCAAAGATGATACACAGATGGCCAACAGGCACATGAAAAAATGTTCAGCATCACTCATTATTAGGGAAATACAAATCAAAACTATGAGATATCACCTTACACCTGTCAGAATGGCTATAATTAACAAGATAAAAAAACAAATGTTGAAGAGGATGCAGAGAAAAGGGACCCCAGACTCTCATGCTGGCGGGAATGCAAATTAGTGCAGCCATTATGGAAAATAGTACGGAGATTTCTCAAAAAATTAAAAATAGACATACTATATGATTCAGCTAACCCACTATTGGGTATTTATCCAAACAACTTGAAATCAACAATTCAAAGAGACTTATGCACCCCTATGTTCATTGCAGCATTATTCACAATAGTCAAGATGTGGAAGCAACCCAAGTGCCCATCAATGGATGAATGGATAAAGAAGATTTGGTATATATACACAATGGAATACTACTCAGCCATAAAAAAGACAAAAATCATGTCATTTGCAACAACGTGGATAGACCTTGAGGGTATTATGCTAAGTGAAATAAGCCAAAGACAAACACCATATGATTTCACTCATATGTGGAAGATAAACAAACACATGGATAAGCAGAACAGATCAGTGGTTACCAGAGGGGAAGAGGGTTGGGGGAGGGCAAAAGGGGTAAAGGGGCACATGTGTATGCTGACGGATAAAAACTAAACTATTGGTAGCAAATGTGACGCAGTCTATACAGAAACTGATACATAACAATGTACACCTGAAATTACAGTGTTATAATCCAATATGACCTCAATAAAACAAAAACTTTTTTAAAATAAATAATTTTTTAAAAAAGATATCACCACAGTGTCCAAGAAGTGTGGAATGGCATCCAAAGCTGCTTTCTCCTTAGAGGCACTGCTGCTATCATGCTATGTTCCCTACCCACACACACGTTTTCTTCAGTCTTTTTGATAACTCCATGACATATGTATACCCACTTTATTTCTATCTCCAGTATTTGCCTCTCCTCGGCTGACACCTAAAGACGCATCAGATGCACTAACAGCAAAGATAGCTGATCACACTCATTAATTTATCTGTGATTCAAACAGAGAATTTTTTGTTTTTGAATATTGTTGAGTCCTATTTCTTAACTTTGATCTTATATGTCATAAGATAATGTAGTGCAACCTTACTAGGAGCCCTTAACTGTAAAGGATTCATATTAATTAACAATTTTTCAAGTTCTATTGTATATAATTTACCAGTTTGATCAAATTGATGCTCACTGGGAAATTAAAACACATAATTAATGGAATTACAAAATGGAAAATGCCACCAAATACTCCTTGCCAGAGATCCTTAATAAGACTATCTCCTTCCACACTATGTATGTGTACACACAAAACATACACACACACACACACACACATGGAGATTTATGAATTTGATTATACTACGAAGGCCACAGTCTGATTTCACAAACCCCAAATTATGTTCTTCTGTTATTACATATCCTTGTCATCACTTTAATGGTCCCACGTTACTATGGGAATATATAAAATTTAAACAAATTCCTATTGATGGACACTTGTTATTTCCATTTTAAAAGTTACGTGGCGTTATCGAGGTAGTATTCACCTTTTCTTTGTCTGAATCTCATAATCCTACATTCCTATACCATGATTTCCAGACCAGAGTTGCACCTTACATATTCTGCTATATATTGCTTTTCAAAAGATGTTTTTACCAAAAAAGAAAAGCATGTAAATGTCATTCCCACACCAGTATAATGAATACATTTGATGAAATTATCAAATCCCAACAAGTATTCCTGGTATTTATTTCATGGGGATAAGGGACGAATATAGAAGTTGACAAACTAAATGCCCTTCAAATTTGGCATAGCCTCTACCAGAGACGTTAGATAAAAAGAAACACTACAACAATTAGAAGGCAGTCATATCAAAGCCTACATGGAAACTTAAAAATTAATAATGAATTCAAGATTAACTAAGAAAATTTTCATCACTGGTAACAAAATTTGACACCTTGAATGTGTTACTCTGAACCCTTGCCTTAAGTGTTGAAAAATTCCAATTTTGATATGTGCAGACCCGGTTAGTGCAAAGTCAAAACTGTTTCGGTCTGTACTGTGAGAAAAATGACAAAAGAGTTGAAGTTATACTGTATATATCAATGGAACCTTGATAGAGACCCAAATAATAAGAACCCAACCTCAGAACAGATGCTGGGGTAGGCCAGGAGCCAACGGCAGTACAATACTACCAAAATAATGCTGTAGAATGCAGTGCCCAGTGTCTTTTTGCATTTCAACTCATGTTTATTTCTCTGAATTAAGTTTATTTTTTGCAGGTTTCCTCTTCCAGATACAATTTTTAAATATTGTACATTTTCTCCCTTTGGTTCACTTAACAAACAAGTACTAAGCACACATATAAAGTGCTGATCAATGTTAATGTGTAACAATGCGTAAATTCAGCAGCAAATTCCTTGCCCTCATGGAGCTTACATTCTAGTGGACATCAAATTTAATGCCCATCATTAGTTTTCTAAGTACCTGAACAAATTATTCTTTCTAAGGCCTGCGTCTTGAGTGATGACTATAATTGTGAAGGTTCTGATGAAACCCTTACTGCTCCACTTGTGTCGTCTTGGGATCACCAGGATATGCTGAGCTACAGTCGAAACACTCACTTTAATGAAACCAACATTTTCCCTCCTATGAGGCTGGATGAAATTTATCACCAACATGGATTCTGTGATGAATTTTAAGATATGAACTTGAACTGAAGTGCTTACCACATATCGCACACTTGTACGGTTTCTCTCCTGTGTGAACTCTCTGATGAGACTGTAGATGTGCACACTGACTGAAGACCTTGCCACACACCTCACATTTGTATGGTTTCTCTCCGGTGTGGACTCTCTGATGAAGTTTAAGATTTGAGGCCTTACTGAGGTGCTTACCACACTCCCTACATGTATATGGTTTCTCTCCTGTGTGGACAGTCTGGTGTATGTCAAGATCCAAGCTCGTCTTGTAGCCCATCCCACACTCCTCACATTTGTATGGTTTTTCTCCAATATGGACTTTTTGATGAGCTTGCAGGTGTGCTTTCTGACCAAATTTCTTCCCACACTCCTCACATTTGAATGGCTTTTCTCCACTGTGGACTCGCTCATGTGTCAAAAGATGTGAAACCCATCTGAAGCTCTTGCCACATTCCTTACAATTATAGGGTTTTTCTTCTGTGTGAATCCTCTGATGGCAATAAAGATTTGCCCTAGAAAAGAAGCTCTTTCCACACTCCTCACATTTGTATAGCTTCTGTCCCATGTGGACTTTCTTATGGATATGAAGACGTGAGCTCCAAGTGAAGCACTTCCCACACTCGTCACATTTGTACGGTTTTTCACCTGTGTGGACCACGCAATGACTATTAAGTGCTGATCTACGACGGAAGTTCTTACCACATATATCGCATTTGAATGGTTTCTCCCCAGTGTGGACTCTCTGATGGTCCTGAAGATGGTAAGCGTGAATGAAGGCCTTCCCACATTCCTCACACTTATAAGGTTTCTCTCCTGAGTGTAACTTGCAATGAACAGTAAGTGTTGGTCTGCGACTGAAGCCTTTCCCACATTGCTCACATTTGAATGGCTTCTCTATGGTGTGGACTTTCTGATGAGTTTGCAGACGTGAGCTCTGACTGAATTCCTTACCACACTCACCACACTTATAGCGTTTCTCTCCCATGTGAACTCTCTGATGAATACAAAGTGCTGAGTTATGAAAGAAGCTTTTTCCACACTCACTACATGTATGAGACTTCTCTCCTGAGGTTAACGGTTGATGAAAATCAAAGTTGGAGACATCACTGAAGAATTTTTTAGACTCATTTCCCTGGTAAGTTTTCTGGCCTGTGTGAGTTATAGATAGTCCTACCCCAAGCTGGCCGGGTGAATCTTTTTTGGGGAACTGAGAACTCTTTATCATGGAATCTTGACACCTGGTTAAGTCACTTGCAATTTGTTGCCAGATTTTCCAGCAGGAAAGTTCTTCGTGTGGTCCTGCTTCTGGAACAGTCTCCAGCTCATGTTGGATCTTGCCTACAAGAACAGAGAATGCAGAGATGTGGACAAGTAAAGGTTTTGTTCAGTGTCTTCAAGATTTCACATTTAGGAAAGGGCATGACACTTTAATGAATCCAGGGAATGGCCACTATGTCCTTCAGGTACATCATGATCTCTGGTTTACATGCCTACAGAAACCAAGAGGTAGTCCAGTAGGCTCCTATCCACTAAGCATCAATGAAACCAATTTAGAACCACACCAAGTCTCATATGTGAGGCACATGTTAGAAATCAAAGACTTAATAATAAAAATGATAATATGATACATAATGTTAATCTGTTGCTATTTCGACTGAAGTTCATAATCAGTGTAAACTCTTGGGTGGTAAATTATGCACCAAAAAAATTATATACACAATGAAGTATGAATCAACACAAACTTTAAGAAAAAGCAGTAACACAATCAATACTTTGTATATTTGGGTTTATGCTAGCTATCCTTAGGGAGTAAAGAGTTTAATCTTACCAAACAAGGGGGCTGGCTTGGCCTTTGCTCTTGACATCTGAGAGATAAGTTCCAAGCCTGCAGAATGTCATGTGTGAACAGAGCACATGAGGGTCTTGGGTCACACTGGATATGTAATAACAATATGGTTTAGGGAGGAGACTGACCACATTGGAAAGACCGAGACTATGATTCCAAGTGGGGTTTTCAGTTACCCAATGGTGTAGACCAGAAGACTGAGAATAACCATATGAAACTATTCAATCTACACTGGCCATGTGATGGAGCTCCGGTAATTACTCTGGACACAGAGGCTCAGGTGAGCTTCCCTGACTGGCAATACCCTGTGTACAATTTTACATCTTCACGTTGTAAAGTAACACAGTAACACGTCCTTGATTCTATGGAGAGAAGACAATGGAAGCTCTGCGTCTGGTTCTTCCCTAGACTCCCTCTTGTGTGCTTTTTCTCTTGGTGATGTGAGGTGTATCCTTCCCTGTAATAAACACTAACCCTGAGTATAACAGCACTCAGTGAGTTCCATCAGTCCTTCCAGAGAATTATTCAAACTGAAGGTAGTTTTGGGAAGTCCCCAAACTTGCAGTTGGTGCCAAGTGCGGGAGGTCTGTATAAACTGTCCATCTAAACTTTGTAGTTGGCTAAACTCTTTGTAATCTTATATATCAAGCACCTAGAATTGTTTATATCTATATATTCAAAGTATTCCTGCAAATTCTACACGATACATGTAGTTCATCTTATTTTTCTATGTTGATACACACAGTAACTTAGAAGATATCTGAAATAGAAAAGGGACTGGAAACTGCAGTTTTGCTGTGAAGCTGAAAGTCTGTACCCCACAGGAGTACACAAAGGGTGATACTCCTGACGAAAAAATTAAAGAAGGAAAGACTCACTAGGGGTGGAAAGAACATACGAGGGCCTCAGTAATGGTTTCTTCTGAGGGTTCTGGACTGTCTCTGTTAAAACAGAGTGTGGGAAAACTTTGGATGGAAATAAATTGGGCTTTCACATCAGTTTTCAGATTGAAAACTGCAGCCTTTTAGTTAGCTATAAAATAAATTTAAAATCATGCAATAAGCATTCGGAAAAAAGAGTCTAGATAGAAACTCTCAGAGCATCATCACTAACAGGAATGAGGTCATTGCATGAATCGTCCTGCAAAGTCATACATATAAATCTACACACGTGAAATATTTCTTTTGGTTACACTGAAAGATGCATCTCTTAGTATGGCTTGTGCTCTAAAACGTTTGAAAACTCGGTTCAGGAACTTAGCAAGTCCTTAATTAAATAAATTGCTCAAATGAAAAATAAGTTCCAAGGCTGGAACCTTGAAAAAATACTACTAGGTGAGTGTGCATTTCTTGGCAGGTACTGTAGTTTATGGTTATATTTAATAAATTATCACCTTTTTTTTTAAAGGTTGGCACCTGAGCTAACATCTGTTGCCAATCTTCTTTTTTCTTCTTCTTCTTCTCCCCAAAGCCCCCCAATACATAGTTGTATATCCTAGTTGTGGGTCCTTCTGGTTGTGCTATGTGGGACGCCGCCTCAGCATGGCCTGATGAGTGGTGCTAGGTCGGCACCCAGGATCCAAACCAGTGAAACCCTGGGCCGCCAAAGTGGAGCACGCAAACTTAACCACTTGGCCGGCCCCAAAGTGTCACTTTTTAAAATGTTTTTTTTCTGGGAGGACAGAGAAGTCTCTCTGAGGATGTGACAATCTTGAGTTGGCAGTTTTCTGATACTTTCCAGGTTATAATTTTCACCAATTGAAAATGGAACAATAAGTCTCTATAAAAATAAAAGGAAATTATGTGAATCATTATTCTTTAACATTTGTTTAATGGCCAAATCTGTAGAAAATAAAGGCACAGAAATATACACCATATTTTCGACCAAAGATGATCAGGAAGAGACAACATTCAGCTGTGGGACTGGTGTTACTTTCATCCTCATTCTCCCACTTCTAGCACATGAAGGGGAAACCTGGCAACAATGATGTGGGTGTAGACTTTGTAAGGAGCAAATGGGCTGCAAAACGAAAGGCAACTTGCACAGTGATTACTGCCTGAGAGCTCAGGAAATACAGATTTTTTTTCCATTTGTAGGGGAGCTGTTTAGGAGTAGACATCAGAATCCCCATTAAAAGAAGGTATTTCTTTAGAAATACCAGATGATCCAGCTATTCTACTTCTGGGTATTCATCCAAAGAACATGAAATCAATAATTCAAAAAGATTTATGCACCCCTATGTTTACTGAGCATTATTCACAATAGCCATGATGTGGAAGCAACCCAAGTGCCCATCAACAGAACAGATAAAGAGAAGATGAGGTATATATACACATACAACATAATACTACTCAGCCATAAAAAAACCCACAAAATTGTGCCATTTACAACAACGTGGATGGACCTGGACGGTATTATGCTAAGTGAAATGAGTCAGAGGGAGAAAGACAAATACCATATGATTTCACTCATATGTGGAAGATAAACAAACAAGCATGGAGATAAGGAGAACAGATTGGTGGTTACCAGAGGGAAAGGGAGTCGGGGGGAAGGTGAAAGGGGTAAAGGGCACATATGTATGGTGATGGGTTAAAATTAGGTGGTGAACACGATGCAGTCTATACAGAAATATATTAAGGTACATCTGAAATTCACACGATGTTCTAAGCCAATATGACCTCAATAAAATAATTTTTAAAAAACCAAGTACTTCTCCCCAAAAACGAATATGCTGCCAATGGACAGTTCCAGGAGAACCACAGGGAAGGCATGTTCCTCAGTGTGGTCACAGCCACAATACTTAGAAGTTTCCCTGGGATATGGATCAAGTGCACACAAACACACAATCACACTAACAGCATCTAAGCAAGTAGAAACTGGATAGGCAGCCATTTGAAGACAAAAATATTCTGCACTATCTTTAATTCACTCTGGTTTATTTATCACTTACTAGCCGTCTCCATGAGTCATGGAGTGACCTGGGGTAAAAAGAAGCTTGAAGGCCTATGCACTGGTTTCTTAAGAGAGTTCTGGATCATCTCTTTGAAGACTTTCTTTTTGAAAAGTGTGGAAAAGCTGTGGATTTAGACAAAATGATCTTTCACATCAGTTTTTCAAATTGAAAACTACACGCCTTTTGTGAGCCGTGAAATAAATTTAAAAGCTTGTAATAAACACTTAGAAAAATAAACAGGATAGAAACTATCAAAGCATCACCACCAGCAGGAAAGACAGTAAGATCTGCCTAGCCATTAACTCAGTAAATATTTACAGATATCTGCCATGTCCCAGGCCTATTCTGGGCACTGAGGATACAGCAATAAACAAAACAATTAAAATTCTTCTGCAGATTATATTTCACTGGGGGGAGAGAAGTGATGGACAAACAAAAATAAATGAGATACGATATAAGGAAAGTAGAGTAAAAATAGAATGGTATTTTAAATAGGGTGGTCAGAAGGCCTGTCATGATGTTAAAAGTGAGCAGAGAAGGAATGAAGGGGAGGGCCAGTAGGCTCTTAGGTGAAAGAGTATTCCAGGCAGAGAGGAGAAGTAAAGGACCCTGAGGGAGCAGCTTCCCTAGTAAACTTGATCGTGGTTCCCGAAAGATGCCCAGGTCCAATCCCCAGCACCTGTGAACATGTATGTTACACAGCAAAGGAACTGGGTTGCCAGTGCAATTAAGGTTGCTAATCAGCTGATTCTAAAAATAGGAAGATCGTCCTGTATGGTCTGAGAGGGACAAATGGAATCAGAAGGGTCCTGAAAATCGGAAGACAGAGGCAGAAGAGCAGTACAGGAAGAGTGTGGAAGAATGGTCAGAGAGCGCACCACTGCTGGCTTCGAAGACGGAAGAGCGGGAACAAGCGCCAAGGAACTGGACAGGCCCTAGACACTGGGAACCCCAGGAAAAGGATGCTCCCCTAGAGCTCAGAAAGAACACAGCCCTGCAGACACCTTGATTTAGCCCAGTGAGATATGTCTGACTTCATGCCTAAAGAACTAAAATGTAATAAAATTTTGTTGTTTACAGTAATTTGTTACAGCAGCAATAGGCAGTATACAGTATCGTTGGCAGGTCTGAAAAACAGCAGGGAGGACAATGTGGCTGGAAAAATGGACCGAGAGGGAAAGGATAAAAGATGTACTCAGAAAGAGTGGGGGATGCCGAGCAGACCACAGGGGACTCCAGGAACCACTTTAAGTGGTTTTAACTTTAGGGAAAAAAGAAGCCATAAAAGATTCTGAGCGGAGGAGTGGCAATCACACTCCCTAAGGATCGCTTTGGCTGCTGTGCGGTGAACAAAGGTAGGATGGGAAGGGTGGAAGCAGGGCAACCAGCATGAGGTGGCTGTAACAATCCAGGAAAGAGGTCGGGCAAGCTAGAACAAGGCGATGGGACTAAGGACGGAGAGAAGTAAAACAGGTGGGGGAGCGGCTCCAGGACTCGCAGCTGCCTGTTCTTACCTGAAGTCTCTTTTCTTTGCATTGCTATCTTCATCACACATAGCCTTTCTTCCATGACTAAGTGGACCACATCGTGTTTGAATGGTTGATGCCCTGTGAACAGGCAAAGTCACATACTTAAAACCAAGACATTCTAGGTAAAACTTACCGGAAGATTAGGTTCCCACTGCATACTTTTCAAGTAATCAGAAGCAGCATTTTTCAGACTTTTTTTTCATGACCCATTTAAAGAAATAGCCTTCATCAAGACCCATACGTATATGTAAAATCAGGTAGGCAATATTTTCTCCTCAGTTTTTTGGAGTGTGAGAAGGACTGATGTTATCTAATACATTTTATTTCATTAAAAATTGATAGTAAGGTTCAATAAATTGGTTTTATAACTCATGACTGGGTCAAAAAGAGCTAAGTTATAACAGCATACTCTCCATTTACAGTTCTTTAACAAAACACAAACTTGCCTGTTGAAAAAACCCAAAATAACTCCCACTCTGTGTCCCCCATCTATTGGGAAAGTCAGATCCCCAAAGTCAGGGAACGATTTCAAGGGCCCCAAAGCCTTGAAAACCCCAAGATACAAAGCCACTCCTGGGGGCTGATGTTCACGCACAGAGCGGCTGTCCTCACCCACAGACAGCAGGTTCCGGAAGTTCTCCAGCATCACGTCCCGGTACAGCTGCCTCTGGGTGGAGTCCAGCAGCCCCAGCTCCTCCTCATTGAAGGTCACAGCCACATCCCTGAATGTCACTGCCTCCTACAACACCAAACACATGTAACCTCAATCTTACAACCAGCCTCCTCTGGGAGAGCCACAGCGCTGAGCAGGCTCTACCTTCTCGTCTGTCACTTTCACTCAAACAGAATGGCTAACGTTCCTGAGTCTTGCTTGGTTTCCTGTGTGAACCTGAGCAGGCTTCTTCTACTTTACATATTTACGTGGAAAATGAAATCAAGAACCTCCTTTTCTAGCAGCTCTAAGGAGTAAAGGCCGAGACAGAACTGAGTGCTGGCAAATCCAGCAAGATTGGACATTTTAAACTAACGTTAGACCTCAGTGAATAACTGGAGGCAACCAAGGGGTCCTTCAGGTGGTGAATGGATAGACTGTGGCCCATCCAGATTGGAGCATAATGTGGCGCTAGAAAGAAATGAGCTATCAAGTCATGAAAAGACATGGAGTTATCCTAAATGCAGATTAGTAAGTAGAAGCCAGTCTGAAAAGCTACACATGGTACGATTCCAACTGTAGGACGCTCTGGAAAAGGTAAAATGACGGAGACTGTAAAAACCTCAGTAGTTGCCAGGGGCTGGGGGAAGGGAGGGATACACAGGTGGAGCACAGAGGATGTCTGGAGCAGTGAAACTACTGTGTATGATACTATAATGCCGGGGACATGTCACTATACATTTGTCCAAACCCACAAAATGTACATCATCAAGAGTGAACCTAATGTAAACTATGGACGCTGAGTGATAATGTGATGAGAGAGGTTCCTTGATTTTAACAAATGTCCCACTCTGGTGGGGAGGTTGATAATGGGGGCGGCAATGCATGTGTGGGGGCAGAGGGGATATGAGAACTCTCTGTACCTTCTGCTGAATGCAAAACTGCCCTAAAAAATACAGTCTACTATTAAAATAGACACACAAACCTAAGGTTATATATTACTCCAAAAAAACCTAGTTAATGCACGAAGGAATAAAAGCAGATCAGTAAAAGACATGTAGGGTAGGACTCAGACACAGGAAAGACAGAATCTAGCTCTTCCTGTGTGAAAATCTCCAATAATATTTGTGTAAAGCAGCATTTAACAGTCAACTGTGCTGTGCTGTATTTAAATATTCTACCCTCAAATCTACTTTTCCAGTATTGAGCCTCTAGTACATTGAGGACAAAAACTAGGCAGATTGTTTGGAGAAGCGATTTTTTTGGAGAAAAAGGCCGCAGGTAAGAAAACTGTCACTGCATTATTGATTAAAACAACAGAACTCCTAAACCACCTTCAAGTCTGTGAGTGGCAAGTAGTTAAAAATAAAAAAGCATATCAATTTAATAAGAGTATGATGTAACTATAAACAAAAACTGTTACATAATATTAAATGAAAAAACCCAATTTAATATTAGATGTATATCATAAGTATTAATAAAGCTATACATGCACAAGAGAAAAAGAGTATGAGAAAATAAAAATAGTTAATGTAGGCGCTGGCCCAGTGGTGTAGTGGTTAAGTTCACACTCTCTGCTTCAGTGGCCCAGGGTTTGCCGGTTTGGATCCTGGGTGCAGATCTATGCACCGCTTATCAAGCCATGCTGTGGCAGGCGTCCCACATATAAAATAGAGGAAGATGGGCACAGATGTTAGCCCAGGGCCAATCTTCCTCAGCAAAAAAGAGGAATGGCGGCAGATGTTAGCTCAGGGCCAATCTTCCTCAAAAAAAAAAGAAAGAAAGAAAAAAAGAGAAAGGGCTCCCATTGACCTGAGTTGGGTAATTGGAGCATCAAACAAATAAATTAATTAATTAAATAATTAATGTGTCAGCAATGAAGTAATAAAGTGGGGGATTGGTGATGGTCATTCCTATTAATTTGTCCACACTTATTTTTGAAATAAAATAAATAATGACAATAAAACAAACACTAAAAACAAATACAAGGTAAACAGGTCTTTAAATGCCTCGTGTTCTCTTTGAGTCACCCCAAGAAAGAAAAAAAACACATGGCATTCTGAGCAGTGAGATGGATTTTATCAGCAAGAAAGGCAAGCCATATGCACCTTGAATGTGGTCATTTTTTCTTCCTACTTCTGGAGACGTACAGGCTCCTGAGACACAGAGTCCTGCAGGGCAGAACTGTGCCTGGTAGTATCTGGAAAGGCAGAAAAAGGACATGAAAGGGCGACCACGGATGCTGCTTACCTACATGAACGCTTACGTGAATTAGCCAAGGAGCCCTTCCTTGCGGTGGCTGCTGCTGTACCAGCCTGAACAGCAGATCGTGACATGGGTCCTGGACTCCTGCACAACACACGCTGGCACCATCTCCAGGGCTGCCCTGTGTCTCCCAAGGTGGCAATTCAGATTCGGAGGTGATGGAAATTGAGACAACAGAACGTGCCCAGCATCTCTGGGGCACCGATGTCTGGGTTCAAATCCTAGCTTGGCTTCTCACTGGCTTGTCATCTTGGGGCAAATTAATGTCTTCTCCTCAATGTCATCTCCACATGAGATATAATACTTTCAACTCATGGCACTGCTGAGGGCTGGACAGCACTCTGACTACCATCTGGGTCTCTCATTTTTGTACTGTAGTAACAAAGATGACACTCTCTAACATGAAACTGCTCTTAGAAATGTGATTTCTACCAAGACATCGCATGACAGCGGGACTTCTGATGTGACTGCTCTGTTGTGTGAAGGCCCCTCATAATCTCTGAAAAAACTGTTAACTCTGCCTCATTGTCTTCCCTAATAATGTGTTACCTTAGGCAAGGACTTTCAAATCACTGTGGACAACTGTTTCCTTTTAAAAAATATCAGTTTCTAGGTTTTTTAGGAAACACAAGATTCTGGAAAAAGAAATTTGGAAAACGGTTTGGGCAGTTTCTCAGAAAGTTAAACCTAAAGTGACCAATCAACAAAGCAATTCCACTCCCGGGTATGTATGCAAGGGAACAAAAGGCGCTCCACACCAAAAACTGCACCTAAGTGTCCATGAAACTGTTACTCATTAGAACCTCAAACGGGAAACCACTGACATGGCCACCTCTGGGTGAATGGATAGAGAAAGTGTGGTATGGCCACAATGAAATATTAACAGGCAACAGGAATGAAATTATAATATATACTACAACACGGATGAAGCTTGAAAACAATTGTAAGTGAAAGAAGTGAGTCAAAAAAGACCACATCTTGTATGATCCCATATAAATAAAAGATTCACAACATAGAGACAGAAAGTAAGTCAGTGGTTACCTGGGTAGGGGGTGAGAACAGGGATTAACTATAAATGGGAAGGGGGGGGGTCTCATTGCAGGGATAAAAATGTTCTCAACTGAGTTACGGTGATAGCTGCAACACTCAATGTTACAAAAATCACTGAACTGTGCACATGCAAAGAGAAAATTCTGATCTGTAAAATATATGCCAATTACGTTGTTTATAAGAATCGTTTGATAAGCTCTATCTCATTTAAACTTACCAGACTGGATTCTGAGTCCCTATTGCATGTATATTTGAGTGCATGAATAAACAACTGGGAGAAAAGGGAAGCTCATCTTTAGAGTAGAAAGCCCACTAATAAGTCTGTCTCCCCGTAGGAAGCTTTAATTACAAAAAGAAAACTAGTACCTTCATTAGAGAAATGGACAGACAGCTCCTTCGGCAAGTGAACACAGCCGTCATCACCAATACAAAGCCAAAACATCCTTTGGCTCCTTTATGGTGAGTGACAGGGCAGCTCACCACTCCTGTGGATCCCTGCCAAGGATGCACAATCGGGATCCAATCGTGAAATGTATCAGTAAACTCAAATGATGGACTTTCTCCAAATTAACTTGCCTACACTCTTCAAAAACATCATGTGTGAACAAAATAATGAAGGCTGAGAAATCATTCTGGGTTGAAGGAGACTATGGATTAAAGGAGAAACATGACAGCAGAAGGCAATCCACAAAATTGGCCTTAATTGGGGGGAAAAACAGTTACAAGGATTTTAAATGAAAAACAGAACAAATTTATTATGGTCTGTGGACTAGGAACAATGTATTAACAATACGATTAATTTTCTTGTTTTGATCATGAAACTGTGATTATGGAAAAGAATGCCCTTGTTCTTAAAAAACATACACAAATATTTAGGGGCAAAGAGGTACCATGTCTACAGCACAATTCAAATTCTTCAGGAAAAAAGAGAGATGATAAAAGTGTGAAGAAAAAAATGACAGCTGATAGCTGACCAACAGCTAGGAACTGGTGTTTTCGACTCATCATAATAATTTTGAGGATATCAACAGATCTCAGATACAACCACTCAGTGACAAGGATGCAACGAGAAATGCAGTGCTTTTTGAGAAGACCAGAGAAGGAAAGGAGGCTCTGAAATACCAAATTATGTCTCTGCTAAAAAACCAAATTCAACTGAGTAAATTTTAAAGATCTCATTGGCTTTATTCAACAATTCATGAATCGGGAACCACCCAATCCAGCAGGTAGAAAGGAGTTCCCAGCAGCTGTACAAAATGAAAGATTTCTATAGGCAAAGGGGAGCAGGAACAAGGAAGCTGTACCGGCCAAAAAAGCAGCTTGGTCACCGCAAGGTCACTTTCCTTTATGGGATGGCAGCGTCCATTGGGCAGATTGCTCAACTAGTGCTGTTCAGACCATTCCTGCTAAGAGTCCATTTCTGGCGGAGCCAAAATTGTCTTTGTGGTAAACCCCAGTTTGGTGACATGGGGCTTAGGATAAGTGCCCCCACTATGAGCCTGTAGTCTTGGTTTTAACATCTCTGTCCCTGAGAAATCAGAAATATTCAGTCCTCCCCCGCCCCCGTCCCTTCCAGCCAGAAATGGTTTGGGAGCAAGCCTAGCTTCCTACAGAGATCAAAGAGAAGTGCGGGCAGCGCGGCTGGAGCTCTTCCCCCTCCGGATTCCCGGCTTTCAGGGAACCGAGCACTTCCCCAAACTAAACAGAACTCGTAACGAGAGGCACCCTTCGCCACGTGACAGCAGCTGTCTGGAGACTTTTCTTTACGCTATCTCATCTATTCTCAAGCCACCGTGCTAGAACGGTAGCAATGCCATCTCGATTCTACAGAAAAACACCGGAGGCAGAGAAATGCAGCGAGCTTGTCCGGCGTCCCACTGCGGGAAACGGCAGAGCCGGAGGGAGTCGCGCGGCGCGGGGAGCGCGGGAGACTCCAGCCAGGCGATGAGGGACCCACAGCCCTAACGCCAAGAGGCTCCGCCCAGGGGAACGCCGCCCGCCGCCCCCGCCCTCAAACCGCCGACTCGGACGCAGCTTCTGTCCCCTATGTCGATGTCCGGGTCCTCTGGGACCTAGGGACGTTCGGGAAGGGCAGCGAAACGCAGGACCTACTCACCGCGGCGAGGGGAAAGATGCCGGCGACCTGGCCGCCGAGAGCGGAAGTGCACGAAACCCCAGGCTACTCTGGGAATGCACTTCCCAGAATTCCCCTGTCCCAGCTGCCTGTGCGGAAGTGTGCGGAGCTCAAGGGGCCGGTGGACTACACTTCCCAGAAAGCCAGAGGAGAGCACCGTCCGCATTCTCTCCCACCTCAGGCGGAAGTGGTTGACTCCTCGGAGATGTTGGACTACAGTTCCCACAATACCAGTGGGGGCAAAGTTCACTTTGTTGGCTTCATGGCCGTAATATGGATATCTACACGGAGGGCTAGCGTTACTCTCTCCTGAATCCGTGAGCGGAAAATTTTCGGTAGACACAGACTTCCTGAAATCTAAGTGTCTGCCGTTATTACAGTATTGTTGGAAGAGTAAACAATGAGCCACGAGATAGAAAGTTAAAGCAAGGAACTGGGAAATAATTTAGGGGCAATAGGGGAGCTCAAAGACGGAGGGTAATGTTTAGTATAAGCAGACTGTATGAGAATTAAAACTGGGAATTTTAAGAAAGAGCGAGGTAGAATGGTTTTGGACAGGCAATGATGTGCAAAGAAGGTGTTAACCTCTACTCTTGACGTACTGGTCTCCAGAAATGGACCAGCTTAGGATCCCTATTGCATTAGCTGGGAGCATCCAATGGGACATTGGCCTCTGAACAATGTTGTTTTAGAGCAAAGCAGCTGGGACTTTTGGTCGATGGTGCTGCCTGTAATTGGATATTTGTCTTGGATGCCACTGTGGACCAAACTGAATCCCAGAGTAGCCCAAATAAAACTCAAAATTATTGTGGTGGTTACAAAAATAAAAATTGGTTCCCTAAAACAAGGCTCCCCCACCAAGATCCCATTCAAAAGTTTTTTGTTTTGTTTTTTTGGTACTGGAGATTCACAGCTTTAGACTCCCCAGTCATTTGAACTATGGAAAAGTCCACCTCAAAGACGCAAGCCTTACTTCTGATAGGCCATTCAATTGCTACTCAGTCCTAACACCATCCTAGTATCTCTCTACCTCCCCCAGCTGCCATGCCACCCATTGATCTACCCAAGGCCCTCCTTCCGTAGCCTCACTGAACCCTGTATCTGTGAGAAACCCCTTTAGCAACGCCCATCAATGGCAAGTCCTAGCAGTCTTTGATGCTCGCTCACTTCCTGGAAATACATCCTGATATACTTCATTGGTGGTATTTTGATCCCCATAAAATACTTAATAAAATTTTAAGTATTTTACTAATATGGAATACCATATTAATGGTATTCCAGGTCACATTGGTGCCTGGTAACCCTTCAAATTATGAAAAGGGAAAACTCTTCACTTTTAGGAATGTCGCTGTACACCAAGTGCATGGAATTCAAACACCTCTCTCTTATAGGCAGTAATAAACTTTTTGTGGCCCCAATGAAATTGCCCAACTCCATCTTAGATTAGATGCTCTAACTAATGGACATTTATATTAGTTTAAGCCCTGTGATATTGTGATATAATAAGAAATATGTTTGGTCTTCAACCCTAGTTCCTGGCACAGAGCTCCTGAATCCTTTGGAATTTCCTGAGCAATAGGAGCCTCTTTTGTTCTAATGAGGCAACTCTTGATGGGTCCCTAGATAGCTTCACAATGGGGCTGGTCACCAGAAAGACCAAGGCATGATGAGAGGGTTGCAACTTTCAGTCCCACACCCCCTGACCTCCAGGGAGGGGAGACGGGCTGGAGATTGAGTTCGATCACTAATGGCCAACGATTTAATCAATCAGGCCTACACAAGGAAACCTCTGTAAAAACCCTAAATGACAGGGTTTGGAGAACTTCCTAGTTGGGAACCACATCTAAGTGCTAGGAGGGTGACATGCCCGGAGAGGGCATGGAAGCTCTGAGTCCGCCACCCACACCTTGCTTTATGCATCTCTTCTATTTGGCTGTTCCTGAATTGTATCCTTTATAACATCCTGTAAGTATTAAGTAAACGGTCTTCCTGAGTTCTGTGAGTTGTTCTTGCAAACTAGCAAACCCACGGAGGGGATAGCGGGAACCTCCCATTTGTAGCTGGTCTGTCAGAAGCACAGGAGGCCTAGGACTTGTGATGGAAGGCTGAGGTGGGGGCAGTCTTGTGGGACCGAGCCCTTAACTTGTGGAGTCTGATGCCAACTCTGGGTAGTTAGCGTCAGAACTGAATTGAACCACTGGATATCCAGGTGGTGTCAGAGAGTTGGAGAAAGTGGTGAGGAAAACTCCCACGCATTTGGTGTCAGAAATGTTGGGAGTAAAAAAAACAGAAGCTCAAATCCAATGCCCTTATCACTGGCCATCCTAAATGGACCTCAGCGAATCTGCCACTCCCTATTAAACTTGTAGACACCCCACAATGTCCCATTAAAGAAGATCTGAAGGAATTAAGACCCATTTTTAATGATTGGTGGCAAAAGGAGTCCTCATTCCCATCATTTCTCCCTTCAACAGCACTATTTGGCCCATCCTTAAGCCTAAGAAAAATGAATGGCACTTCAGGCAGACTACCACAACCTCAATGCAGCACTACCTCCAATTAAGACCCTACACCAAATATCATTGAAATTGCGTCCCAGTCATTGATCTAGCTAATATGTTTTGTTCTGTCCCATTTCGCCAGCATCACAGCCACAATTTGCATTTACCTTTGAAGGTCCTCAGTATACATTTACTCATTTGCCTATGGGCTATCTCAGCAGCTCCCCATGGTTCACAATTTATGCAGCCAGGACTTGCGAGGGTTTGCACTGTCCCCAGGCGCTCATGGATGATACTGGTCTAAAGGAAGGCATTGCCCCAGGCATTTTAAATGTTTGCCAGACTTTGATCATGGCTGTGCCATCATCACTGAAAAGATCCAGAGTTTTACCACCTCTGTCAAATTTCGCGGCATAATTTGGCCCATGGAAAGCGGCTCTATGTCAGCTCCTGTCAAGCAATAAGTATTGACTGTTTCTGCTTCCACCTCTTAAACAAGCTCAATATCTACTTGTCCCATGTGGCTTTTGGCAGCAACAATTCTCCCTTTACAATAGATGTGTGTTTTTTTAAAACCTATTTATAAAAGTCACTAAAAATCATTTTGATTTGAATAGGGGCCACCCCAACAACAGACCCACCCAAAAAGCCATCCAACAAGTGATGCCACTCCTCCATCTGGTGACTCCTTTATGGCGGAAGTCCTAGCACGTAAGTCTCAGGCCTCTTGGACTCTCTAGACCATACAGGACAGCCAACAACTCTGTTTGTGTTTCTGATACAAAGAACTCCCCTCAGCAGCTGAGAGTTATGGTCCTCTTAAGAGATAACTCCTAGTGTTATCTCCTACTTAAGAACCCTTAAGTTCTTAAGCTCTGGGCCCTACTTAAGAATGAAACCATCACAGGCCCTGAGCCCATGCCCCTTTAACAGCAGCTGCCTAGAAGTTCTAGGGTCATAGAAGTAACATTCCACAAGCTTCAACCAGCCACTGAAGCCTCCTTGCTAAATAAAAATAGTACCTAGCGGCTACAGCTTGAACTGAACCCGCAGGCATATCCAAACTACAAGCAAATGTGGCTTCTCCTGCCCTCTGTCCTTTGCCCAAGTCCATGGGTCCAGGAGAACTCACCCCCTCGCAGCCCCATTGGCCATTTGTGGGGCCCCTTGTGGGATAAGCTGAGTCCAGTATAAAGGGAGTCCGCTTATTTCACAGACAGCAACACCACATCATTCATGATGGAGCCCAGTGGAGAGCTACCATTTTCCATCTCATGGCTGGGACATCCCCGATAAATGATGAATCCAAGGCTTGGCTCAACTCACAGAGCTGACTGTAGTCACTTTGGCACTGAAGGACACTCTCAACAAAATTATGTCAATTTTTCTTATTTTTACAGACTGCTAGGCTGTTTGGTCCAGTTGATGGGCTCAAAACAGATGTCACACATAGGCCCATCCCCTATGGGTCCTTCCACATTGGGAATATACTGCCTCTCAAACCTCATGTATTACAATTCTCTCATCTTGACTCCTACCAAGACCCTGGCTGAGGCTCTATTAAATGCCATAGCTGTCCAACTTGTTCCCATTTTTCAAATAAACTTAAGTATTACCCTCATCATGGGCCCCAGGCCTCCATACTGTGAGCCAAAATGTATGATAACATGCCACTGGCCCTAACACCAACCCTACCCTCTCAATGTGGCAACTGATGTCATGGCCAATGAAGGTCTGTACCAAGAGGTAAATGACCCTTCTCTGTCAAATTAATTTTACTGGGTCATTGTGCCAATGTGCTGACACAAATAATTTTGCCTTCACAATGACTGATATTTATACCTGTCTACTCTTGGCTTATCCACAGAAAGGACAGAAGACAAAATGTGGACTTGCATGGGCAGAGCTCTTAAGGCTACTTATATCCAACATATCATGCATATGCGGCCACCCAAAATATAGCCAAATGTGCCCCAGGGCATCCATCAGTCTTCAGTCACTCTCAAAATAATCCTCCAATGTAGAACTTTGCCTTGAGGTCTTGGAGTTAGCTAATGACTCAAATTAGGAGTCTCCATCCTCCACTATACAAAGGCCCTTACAGGTATCGTCCCCGGGCTACCATAGATGACAGAACAATCATCAGCTCAGGAATAAGGATCTCAGCCCAGGAGAACAAAGGACCCCCCAAAAGATGACTTCAGCAGAGCCAACAGTTCCAACCTTGATCCTGACACTCTAAGATGTCCTCTCACCACACTTTCATGCCAGAGCCCATCGAATAAAGATTCTGACACCCCCTCTGCTCCAAGCCCAACACCTGGTTCTTCCACTCAACTCATATCCCCTCCTACATCCCTTATGACTTCTCCAACTGCCCTTTCTTCTCACTCATCTTCTGGCTTATCCCCAAAGTTTCAATCTATGCAGCTTTGCTTACACTTTGCTCCCAACCTAGCCAATATCAACATGACTGTAGACTGCTTAACTGAAGCTCCAACCCTCCCTGCTTATGTAAGTCTCTGCAACCTCCATATTCCCTGCTCCTACACAATGTAAACACACTCTGCAAGAAGCTAGAGCTTGTTTGCAGACCCTTACTTACCTAAACTTAACCAAGCCCTGGTGAATGACAGCACACAGGAACCTACCGTTGCCTGTTACCCATTCCACTGCATCAAGGAACACCCAGCAGGTTTAGATTTGTGCTTGACCCTTTCTATTCCCTCCTCTTGTGTTGTCCTTTTGGTGCAAGCTAATACCCTGCAAATTAGCCAACTTAAACCCTAACCACCACTTAATTTCACCCAAAGGTGAAATTATACCTGCACAAAGGTCTAAAACCCCAACTCCTTCCATGACCAACAGTTGGGACCTGGACATAATTGCCTCTTTAGCTGCCTCCACACCAATTTTCACCGTGACCCCCACAACCACATCAGCTCCAATCCCCTTGTCCAACAATCTCTGCTTCACTCTCCACCATTCCCTCATCACTACACCACTTCCTCCTTTCCTCAACTTGCCAGATAAGAACTATAAAACAGTAACAGAAACGTCACCCAAAAGACAAACCAATGCTGGGCCTGAGACCAGGAACCCCAGCCTGGGAACCACTTATCCAATTAATCCCCACATCCTTGGAGGTCTTTGCTATCCATATTAACTACTTACCATCCTCTCTGGTCACCTTGCAGCTCCTTAACTTCCCCTGGCACTTCAACCTCACCAGGTTCTTCCTCATTAACTTTCCCTTCACAATTCCCATGCCCTTCCTGGCTTCTACCTACAATTGACATTATATAGAACTACTGAAACTAAATGGCCCCAACATATATGCACTGATGTATGCCTTTCCCATAAAAGGGTACACACAGGCTATCTTTTTATTTATTATAAATTGGGCCTCATCACAATCTTTGGTATAACAGGTACAATTCTAAGTCTTTTCAATTCTACAGCACAGACTTGGCACTTAGAAGCCAGCCAAACAATGTCACAACTCCTGGAAGACCACATATACCAAACACCCCAAGATTTAGAAGCCCTTAATGAGAGAAAACTCTGTAGATGCTATGGTAGCTGATAACATATGCATTAGACTACCTACTGGCATCCCAAGGTGGACCTTAAAGGGAACCTCTGGCTGTATGTAGGTCACTAATAGAGGAAAGGTCTCCAGAATAGTTCAACAGATAAAACAACAAACCAAAGTAGTCAATGATTTTACTAATTACTAAAATACTCCAAGAGATTTCCTGAACCCCCATTGATGTCTTCTGGCTCCTTCTGCCCAGATTAATGTTATCTGGCCCCACATTATCTTTCAGGGAGCTAGCACAATAATTGCTGACCTAATTATTTTGGGTCAACTTTGCAAGTGTGGCCTCTCTCAAATACATGTTTATTTACAGGAAAACCTGGGAGGTGGCCAAACTAGCCCAAATGTCATGGGTGAATTGTGAAGACCACAGGAAAGAAACATGGACACTTGACTTAGTGCCAGCAGCCTGAGCCTCATCTCCTGCTCCTGTCTACCACCGTCTTCAGAATCCTGATGGGTCTACACACCACCTCTTTTAAACTTTGTGCAGGCAAGACTTCCCCTCTAGAAAGTGCCTGAACACTATTCTGTCTCTCTGTTCTGGACCTTCTCCTAGAAAGTCTCCCCCCCACCTCTGATGATACCAAAGGACTACTGTCTTGACTTTTTGTCATCGAAACCTAATGTTAGGGGTGGCTTCCTTGTGTCACACTGGAGTTGCTGTACCATGCACATCAATTGGCAGGGAGAAATAAAACTTTTTCTAGATGACATGACTGTCTACACAGAAAACTCCAAGAAATCTACAGAACAACTTGAACTAATAGGCAAGTTTGGCAATGTTGTAGGATACAAGGTCAATGTAAAACAATATGTTGTATATACTACCAATGAACAATTGGAAATTGAAATTTGAAAAATAGTACGATTTAAGTTAGCACCAAAAAGCACAGATTACTTAGGTATAAGTCTAATAAAATACGTGCAGGACTTATATGCTGAAAATTACAAATAACTGATGAAAGAAATAAAAGGAGTCCTAATAAGCAGATATACCATTGTCAATGGTTGAGAATAGTCAACACTGGTTAGCTGTCAATTCTCCTCAAACTCGTCCACATATATTCAATGCAATCCCAACAAAAGTCTGAGCAAGTGTTTATTTTTAAAAACCACAAAGTTGATTTGAAAAATTATGGAAAAGCAAACAAATTAGAATAGCCAAAATAATTTTGAAAAAGAAGAATGGAGTCAGAAGACTCATACTATCTGATTTCAAGACATTATATAAAGCTACACACTGGAAAGATGATAAAACACACAGACCAATGGAAACAAACAGAGGCCATAAAAAGACCCACACAGATATTTGCAAAGGGCTTTTCACAAAGGGGCAACAGAAATTCAACGTTGAACAGAGTTAATTGGATATTCATATGCAAAAAAAATGGACCTTAACCTCACACTTTATAAAGATTAACTCACATGGATCATAGACCTAAATATAAAACCTGAAACCATAAAATTTTTACATTAAAAAAGAGGAGGAAAATCTTTGTGACCTTGGTTTAGGCAGAGTTCTTATATCTGAAACCAAAAACACAATCCATGGAAGACCCAAAGTGAACTTCATCAAAAATCAAAAAAGCCCCATCTGTGAAAAACATTGTTAATAAAAACACAAACCACACACAGGGATAAAATATTTGCAAAACACATGACTGACAAAGGACATGTATCCAGAACACATAAAGAACTCTAAAAACTCAAGAACAAGGAAATACTTTACCCAAAAACAATAGGTACATGGATAGCAAACATTTATAAAGACGCTCAACACAGTCATTATGGAAATGTAAATTAAAGCCAAAATGAGACACCACTATAAACCTATTGAAATGCTAAAAACAAAACAAAACCCTGATATGCATTGATGGTGGGAATGCAAAATGGTATATCCATTTTAGAGAAGTTTTTGTTTTTCATGAAGCATAGTCTTACCATACAAGCCAGCAATCCCAGTCCTAAATATTTACTAAGAAAATATATGTTGACGTACAAACCTGTATGTGAATGTTCATAGCTGCTTTCTTCATAATTGCTAAAAACTGGAAACCCAAATATCCCTCAAATCATAAATGGATAAATGAATCCATTTATGGCATCCATCCAACAGAATGCCACTCAGCAATAAAAGGAATGACTGCTGATACATACATCAAGATGGATGAAGTCTCAGAAGCATTAAGTGCAAGAAGTCAGACTCCAAAGATTACATACTCTATGATTCCATATACATGACATTCTGGAAAAGGTAAATATACAGAGAGGAAACAGGTCGGTGGTGGCCAAGGCAGGGGGGAGGAGGTGCGATGGGTTGGCTACAAAAGGGTAGAGGACTTTCAGGGCAAGGGTGCTGGAACCATTAAGTTTCTTGATTGTGGTGGTGGTAATAACGACAGCATTTGCCAAAACACAGAATGGTACCAAAGAGTAGATTTTACTGTATATAAATTATTCCCAAATAACTTTTTTTTTGAGGAAGATTAGCCCTGAGCTAACATCTGCTGCCAATCCTCCTCATTTTGCTGAGGAAGACTGGCCCTGAGCTAACATTCATGCCCATCTTCCTCTACTTTATACATGGGATGCCTACCACAGCATGGCTTGCCAAGCGGTGCCATGTCCACGCCTGGGATCCAAACCGGCGAACCGCAGGTCACCGAAGCAGAATGTGCAAACTTAATCACTGCACCACCGGGCCAGCCCCTATTCCCTAATCATTTAAAAAGAAAGGTTAGCTTGTTGGCTTTTCACAGATGCCTTTTATCTCACTGAAGAATTTTTATCATGAATGGATGTTGAATCGTGTCCTATGTTTTCTTTGCATCTATTGAGATGATGATATATTTGATCAAAAGAATCCAGACACAAGAGTATACACTGAACCCGTATGAAACTCCAGAAGAGACCTAACTATCTGTGGTGTAGAAATCATGGTACTTATTGCCACTAGAGGTGGACTGACTAGAAACAGGCACACGGAAACATTCTGCTTTAATAGAAATATTGTACACATTGATCTTGGCAATGACTACACAGGTGTGTGCATTTGTCAAAATTCATGAAGCTGTAAACTTGAGATTTATGCATGTTACTGCATGCGAATTATACCTCAATTTTTAGCATAGAAAACTCCTGGTCACAACTTGCTGAATTATTTCTGGACCCAGTAACGCGCTACAAATTTGAGTTTGATAATCACTAGTTCACAGAAACTGCATGGTTGGGAAAATGAGCCCATGTGGTCTAACAGAAATGCCTTGCAAGGCTGGTAGAATTCCTCTTCTAAGTACAATTTTATACAATTTTCAGAGATGAACTGAATAAAAATTCCTACGATGACTGTTCTCCCTTGTATTCATTTGACAATTACTGAAGACCTACACTGTGTTAGGCACTGAAAAGGCAGAGTAGATTTGACAGTCAAGAAAGTCCCCATGCTCTTGGAGCTGAGACGCTGGTGGAATCAATTTGGGCATTCCCATCTTAGTACTTTTGGTTAACTCCAGATCAGATGCATCCTTCTTCTGTGTAACATCTGCTAAATGTCAAGGCTCTCAATGAACTCCTCATCTCCACTCTCATGAGGCTTCTCTGCTGTGTGGTCAACCAACCACCATGACATGTCAAGCTCTGGGTGACTCTTATGGAACAAATATTTTGTCTGCTATGATAGCTCTGATAATTGGACTATTTCAGCACCCATTGAGGTATGAAAACACACAATTTTATAGAGCTTCTTTCCTGTATGAATTCTCTGATGAGGCTAAGTCCTTGTCACCCTCATCATCAACATGGACTCTCTGATGAATTATAAGACTTGAGCTCCAACTGAAGCCCTTCCCACACTCCTCACATTTGTAGGGTTTTTCTCCAGTGTGGACTCTCTGATGGGCTTGCAGGTATGAGCTCCAACTGAAGACCTTCCCACACTCTTCACATTTATATGGCTTCTCTCCAGTGTGGACCCTCTGGTGGGCTTGAAGGTATGATCTCTGCCTGAAGCGCTTACCACACACATCACATCGGTATGGCTTCTCTCCTGTGTGGACTCCACGATGCGCCAGAAAATTTGAGGCCCGACAGAAGCCCTTCCCACATTCCTCACACTGGTACGGCTTCTCTCCAGTATGGCACCTCTGATGGGCCTGAAGCTGTGAACCCACGCTGAAGCCTTTCCCACACTCTGCACACTGATATGGTTTCTCTCCAGTGTGGACTCTCTGATGCACCTGAAGACTTGAGAACTGGCTGAAGGCCTTCCCACACTTCTCACATTTATAGGGTTTCTCTCCTGTGTGGATCCTACAATGAACGTTAAGATCTGAACTCCGACTGAAGCCCTTCCCACAGGTACCGCATTTATATGGTTTTTCTCCAGTGTGGCCTCTTTGATGGGCCAGGAGATTGGAGGCCTGACTGAAGCCCTTCCCACACTCCTCACATTTATAGGGTTTCTCTCCCGTGTGGACTCGAAAATGGATGTTAAAATCTGAGCTACGACTGAAGCCCTTCCCACATGCATCACACTGATATGGTTTCTCACCAGTGTGGCCTCTCTGATGGTCCAGAAGATTTGAGGCTCGACAGAAGCCCTTCCCACACTCCTCACATTTGTACGGTTTCTCTCCAGTGTGGCTTATCTGATGGGCTTGAAGGTGGGAACCCACACTGAAGCCTTTCCCACACTCCTCACATTTATAAGGTTTCTCTCCTGTGTGGATTCTACAGTGAATGTTAAGATGTGAGCTGTAACTGAAACCCTTGCCACATGCATCGCACTTGTAGGGTTTCTCTCCGGTGTGGATCCGCTGATGAGCCTGAAGTCGTGAACGCCAACTGAAGCCCTTCCCACACTCTTCACACTGATAAGGTTTCTTTCCTGTGTGGACTCTCTGATGGACTTGAAGATACGAGCGCTGACTGAAGGCCAGCCCACACTCCCCACATTTATAGGGTTTCTCTAATGAGTGGACTATCACAGGAGCCTGACAATGAGAGTTTTTCCGGACATTCCTCCCACACTCCTCAAATTCGTGTGGATCCTCTCCAGTGGGGACTCTCTGATGACGACGAAGAAATGACTTCTGACTGAAACCCTTCCATGACGTATCACATGTGGACGATCTCTCTCTACTGTGGACTCTCTGATGGGCTTGAAGACTCGAAAACCGACGGAAGGCGTTTTCACATTTGTCACATTTATAGGGTTTCTCTCCTGCATGGGCTGTTGGGTTAATTTGAAGAGGAGAGCCCTGAATGAAACCTTTCTCGCACTCCTCTTGTTTGTAGGGTTTTTCTCCAGTTTGGACTCTGCAGTGAACTTGAAGATGTGAACTCCGATTGAAGCCTTTACCAAATTTCTCATATTTAGAGGGTGCACCATGTTGTTTTTCCAAGTGAGACCCAGTTCCTTGAATATTTACTATGGAGTCTCGACATCTGGTTAACTCTTTCATAACCTGGTGCCAGATCTGTGAGTGGAAAAGCTCTTCATGGGGCAGGCTCCTCGATCCAACTTCTTGAAGGGTCTCCATGTCATTCAGATTCTTGTCTCCTAAAAGAATAAGAGAATTTGGAGATAGGGCACGTGAATGCTTTGTTCAGAAATGTCAAGGTTATAAACTTAGGTGCAGAGGCTTTATTTAACCAGGAAGAGGTTCCATTATTCTTTATCATCATGTATCATGTTCTCTGGTTGACTTGCCTCCAGAAACCAAGAAGCAGACCACCGGGCTCTCATTTACTACACATTACCGAGATCCATTCAGAACCACACTAAACTTCATAAGTGAGCTGCCAGTTAGAAATTTGGTGGCTGCAGAGCAAGAAAAATACTTCCTAGGGAACCTTTACAAAGACGAAGCTGTACTTTACCAAAAGCCCTTCTTCTTTGGCTGCAGCAGGCGTCTCACAAATAGTTCTACATCCTTCTGCCCGCTGCACGCACATCTCACCAAAATGCTCAAAACGTCTAGTAAAACCCTTACAGAGAGATTATCAGAAGACATCCCCAGGCAATGCTGCAAATCTTCACTTTGAATTATTTCCCTGGAGGTTTACTCCAATGTCAGGAGCCCTTGTGGCATTAGACTGGTTGGAAAGACACATGTTTGGGAGAAAACACCTTATCACCTAAATTCCTAAAGCTCACAGTGTGAGCAGAGTGGTCCTTCACACCCTGCTGGAAAATATCCTTCAGGAGGACAACTGGGGGAAGAGGTTTAGGGTAAGAACACACATTACTCTAAAACCCCACAGCAAGTAAAGTTCCTATAATCTCCAGGGGGAAACAAGTAAAAAATCAGAAGCTCACCTTTTATAACAGAGCGAGAACTTGTGAGGAGGAAATGAATAGGGCATAGCATTGATTCTCAAAGTCAACGCTGGACAGGAAGAATTATGTTCTCCTTGGAACTCTGTCCCACCAATTAGCCACAGAACTTGTGACTTAGTTCTTTTCAGGGCTCTCTTCAACTAACACCTTATCAGTGAGGCCTTTTATCACCCAATATCACACAGCAAATTCTCCCTATCCACTCTACAGCTCTGGCCATCTCCACTCACCTTACCCTGTGTTGTTTTCACCTAGCACATACTACCGTCTGACATACTGTATATGTCCTTCATCTTTTTTATGTCTCTTCCCACATGAAAGCAGTATCTACAAGGACAGGCATTTTATATTGTTCACTGCTTTATCACCACTCCCAGAATGCCTGCCACATCAGTGTTCAATAAATATATGTTGACTGGCGGCCGGCCCCGTGGCCGAGTGGTTAAGTTTGCAGGCTCTGCTTCAGTAGTCTGGGGTTCGCTGGTTCAGATCCTGGGCGCAGACCTACACACTATCAAGCCACGCTGTGGTGGCATCCCACCTGGAGGAACTAGAATGACTTGCAACAAGGATATACAACTATGTCCTGGGGCTTCAGGGAGAGAAAAAAAAAAAAGAGGAAGATTGGCAACAGATGTTGGCTCAGTGCCAATCTTCCTCACCACCCTCCCCCACTCCCCAAAAAAAAGCAAATAAATATATGTTGAATGGATATATGAATCCTAGTTTCACTTCTTTGTGAGAGTTTGAGCCATGTCACACAAGTAAGAGAGCTTTTTCAAGTAAGTTACCCCTAATAGGAAAAGGAGTGGAAACAGCAACTTTGCTAGGAAGTTGAAAGGCTACACCAGACACAGGGCTAAACTAAGCAGATGCTGCTGATGCGAAAATCACGCTGATCATAAAATGATGGCAAAAATCATTGGGGGGGGGGGGCAAAGATAAGGCCTAAAAGTGGCCATAGGGTCTAGGCATCAACTGCTTCTTCAATTTTTGTACTTCCTTTCTGTGTGTGTCAACTTTTGCTTTTTCAAGTAGGACTCAATATTTAAAACCTCAGGAATAACACTGTCTGGGAGAACAGACTCAAATTGCTAGATTTTCCTATATGGACCACACCACTGTCTTTCAAGCCGAAGACCGGGATTCAGTGAGTTTGAAATAAATTTAGTAGCTTGTGACAAGCATTAACAGGAACAAAAAATTTTACAGGTGCTTTTAAGCAGTAAAGGTATATGTGTATAACATGACTATTAGAATCTTCATTCTAAAAAGTAGCTCTTTACCAAAACACTATGATTCACTATTAAAGGCTACAGGAAAGCCATGGGGAAAATGATAATCAATTTGGTTGCAAGTGCAAAGCTAAGCTGTCATTAGATGTGGTTTAATGGACAAATATCTACATACATTCACAAGCATCTGATAAATTAAAATTGGACACTCGTTGGGGGGAAAACACTGTTCTAGACTATGCCTCCATCAAACTCTTTTTTTTCAAGGTATACTTTTGTGGTGAGGAAGACTGGCCCTGAGCTAACATCTCTTGCCAATCTTCCTCTTTCTTTTTTTCTCCCCAAAGCCCCAGTCCATACGTGTATATCCTAGTTGTAAGTCATTCTAGTTCCTCTATGTGGGAGGCCACCACAGCACAGCTTGATAAGCGGGGTATAGGTCTGTACCCAGGATCCGAACCTGCGAACCCTGGGCCACTGAAGAAGAACATGCGAACTTAACCACTCAGCCATGGGGCCAGCCCTAACATCACACATTTTTGATTACCACCCTTTAAGTATGTCCACGACTGATGGAAAAAAGTCCACAGAACCATTATTAACTCATTCATTCATTCAACAGATGTTTATAGCACGCCTGCCCTCTGCCAAGTCTTTTCTATACACTGAGGATACAGCAATAAAGAGAACAGAATTTCTCCTCTGTTGAGATTATATTCCAAGGGGAATATAGTGAGATAAACAAAAATATACGTTAATCTGGTAAGTGGGGGTCACTGCTTAGACACCAAGTAAGACAAGGAAGGGAAAGAAAGTGGAGGAAGAAGGAGGTATTAGGAACAGAGTGGTCATGGGAGGCCCTCTTACGGTGCTACGTTTGAGAAGAGGCCTACATTAAGTAAGGGAGGGCCAAGAGGATGACAGAGCAAAGAGCACTGACAGAAAGAACCGGCACACGGTGATGAGCGGGAGCACGCTTGGCATAGCAAAGAGGCAAAATTGGGTGGAACAGACTGACGGGGGGGAGAGTGGAAGGTCGTGTCCACAGACGGATGGGGGACAAAGGAGCAGCAGCCATGTGGACATTAGAAGCTACTTTAAGTACTTGCATTTTACTCTGAATGAGAAAAGAAGCGACTAGAGGTTTTGAGCAGAGGAGCGACAAGACCTGACAAACACTCCAAAGAACCACTTCGAGTGGAGAAGGGACTGGAAAAGAGCAAAGGCGAAGGCGGGGAGGAGCCAGGGGCTGCTGCGGCATCCGCAGACGAGGCCCCGACGTGGACCAGAGTCACCACTGCGGAGGGGACAGGCTGGACAGACTCGGAGTCACACGGCTCTCACCTGAGGAGCTCTGGCTCTGGGCTGCTGTCTTTACCAGCCAAAGCTTTTCTTCTCTCTCTAACCGGGGTATTCCATCTGGTGTGACGGACTGATGCCCTGTGAAAAGCCGGGGACCAACATCTAAAATGAATACATTAGAGGCAAAATGACTAACGACTGTAGCTCTCTGCATCATCCTCAGGACATCAAAATGGGTGTTTTCCAAACTGTTAATTATGAGCCATCAGAGGAAACACATTGTATGCAAAACTCCAGGATATGCAGGCATAAGCATAAATTACTGGAAAAAAACGTTTATTTTCATCCCATCCTCTCCATCACTTCTCACACTATCCTTTGGCAACAGGCCATAGTCTTGCTGCAATGTGCCATTACTGCCAAGGCCTCTGATATTTTCTACCCTATTTTATTTACTTATTTATTTATTTTTTAAAGATTGGCACCTGAGCTGACACTAGTTGTTAATCTCTCTTTTCTTCTCCCCAAAGCCCCCAGTACGTAGTCGTATATTCTAGTTGTAGGTCCTTCGGGTTCTGCTACGTGGGACGCCGCCTCAGCATGGCTTGATGAGCAGTGTCACGTCCACACCCAGGATCCGAACCTGCAAAATCCTGGGCCACCAAAGTGGAGCAGGTGAACTCAGCCACTCGGCCATGGGGCTGGCCCCTCTACACTATCTTATTTCATTAAAAAATGCTGGCACGGAGCTGGCCTGGTGGCACACTGGTTAAGTTCATGTGCTCCACTTTGGTTGCCTGAGGTTTGCAGGTTCGGATCTCGGGCGTGGACCTAGCACCGCTCATTAAGCCATTCTTTGGCGGTGTCCCACATAAAATAGAGGAAGATTGGCACAGATGTTAGCTCAGTGACAATCTTCCTCAAGCTAAAAGGGGAACATCTGCAACAAATGTTAGCTCAGGGCCAATCTTCCTCGCCAAAAAAAAAAAGTGCTGGCACAATTCCCTAAATGTAGGTCATGACCCACTAATTGGAGACAACAACAATTTGAGAAAGGCCAAAAACATATAGCAGCCATGCAGTCAATCAACAGCTCATTTACAAAACACACTTCAGGTTGGGAGGCAAAGACCAGAAAAATGCCATCTGTGTTCCATGCTGATTAGAAAACTGGAAACCAGGTCAAGAGCTCCAAAGCCCCGCGCACCCAAGGACACACACACCCCGCAGGGGGCCGACGTCCAGTCACACGGCGCCTGTCCTCACCCACTGAGAGCAGGTTCCTGAAGTTCTCCAGCATCACGTCCCGGTACAGCTGCCTCTGGGTGGCGTCCAGCAGCCCCAGCTCCTCCTCCGTGAAGACCACAGCCACGTCCTCGAAGGTCACCGGCTCCTGCAACACCAAGCATACATAACCTCAATCTTCCAACAAAGGTCCCCTGGAAGAAGGGAAGCACTGAGAAACGGGGACAGGAGGTGTACCAAGTGGCTCCAGATTCTAAGAGACTGGAGCCAATTTTACTACAACACAGTTAAACATCCCAAATAATGTATATTATGTTTTAGATTTCTTTCATAATAAATGCTGAAAAAAACGACTTTTTTACACAGATATTAGCTCCCTAACTGTTTTCTTAGGATAAGTCGTAAGATGTGAAGATTGCAATGTCAAAGAATGCGCAACTGCAAAATTATTAGGTACAGAGGCGGATCTTCTCAAGTTTTTCACCAGGTTAGCCCTCCCCCAGGAGGATATAAGCATTCTCGATTCTCCATACCACACACAACACTGAATATAACCAATGTTTTTAAATCTCAGGTCATCTGATCAGTAAAAAAACAACTTATTTTGATCATTTCTACTTATTTGATAATAAGCTCATCATATTTGCATATATTTACTGGCCATCTTTATTTCTTCTTCAGTACCTTCTCCGTTAATGTTCTTTGCTCATACTCTAACCAGGGTTTTATATAAGGACTGGAAAATTTCTATTAGAGATTTTTAGCTTTTGTTTTTGAGCATATACATGATAAATATTTTCACCCATATTTTGCTTTTGCTCTCGTATAGCTTCATGTACAGCATGGTTTCTCATCCTTGGCACTACTGACACTTTGGGCGAGATCCTTATCTGCTGCAGGGGCTGTCCTGTGCACTGCAGGATGCTGAGCAGCAGCCCTGGCTTCCACACGCTAGATACCAGTAGCATCCCTCAAGGTGTGACACCAAAGAAGTTTCCAGACGTTACCTGGGGCCAAAATCGCTCATGACTAAGGATCAGTGGTGTAGAGTATTGTCTCAACTTCCCATATGAAGACTGTGTTCATCACTGGAGCCCTGAACCTCCCGGGGCCCTAAATGAGCAACCGAGTCCACAGAGAGGAAGGGGCCACTGAAGACTCACCGGGCAGAGGTGGTATCATCTGTGGTGTCTACTACCGAGCAGGACAACTAGGCACCACAGACGATGGACGAGGTCCCCGACAGGAGAACTCTGTTCCCTTCCCTCGCTCTCTTTATCTAAGCCAACATCCTAGGAGTCTTTTTGGATCAGCTGAATCTTTCATTTCCTGCATGAACTTAGACAGTTTTCTGAAATTCTAGAGTCTCTTACTCTGTAATTAAAACGCAGAGAAGACTAAAGACTGCCTCATAAGGTTGGTCTGAGACTAAAAGCAGTAAGAAAAGAAAAGTATCTGGCAAGTCCTCTTGTACTGCTGGACTTTTTAAATTAAGTACATGATTACTCTGATAAAATAAATTAACACATGAGTGACAAATATAAATCAGTAAATAAAACATGGACATGATACGACGCACATACGGGTAAGAAACAGTCTAGCTTTCTAATGTGAAAATATCTAATAATATTTCATCCCTGTGAAGCAGCCGCTAGACCCGGGCACCATGCCATATCTGAATATTCTACATATAAAACACCCAGGGGGCCGCAGAGCAAATGGACTTTGTCAATTTCAAGTTCCGAAAACGTTAACAACAAAGAATGGCGAACTCTTCCAATTCCCTTTTGAAGAAAATGGTTACATTAGGAAAACTGTTATTACAATGTTCTTTCAGACAGTAAAAATTCTGCACTACCTAAATATCCAGGAATGGGGAAAAGTTTGAGACACATACACAAGCGTGATGTTGCCATTAAAAATATAGGGGATATACATTCGCAGCAACGTGGATGGACCTCGAGGGTATTATGTTAAGCGAAACAAGCCAGTCAGAGAAAGACGAACTCTATATGACTCCACTCATAGGTGGAAGTTAACATATTGACAAGGAGATCTGATCGGTGGTTACCAGGGAAAAGGGGGGGTGGGGGGAGGGCACAAAGGGGGAAGAGGTGTACCCACAACATGACTAACAATAATGTACAACTGAAATCTCACAAGGTTGTAATCTATCATAACATTAATAAAAAAAATAAATAAAAAAAATATAGGGGATATAATATTAATTAGAAAAGACACAATTTGAGAATTTTAACTAAGCAATGATTACAAACATACAGTTACGAATGCATATGAGGAAAAGAACGTAGGAAAATGAAAAGTTGTTTTGCAAGGAAAATAGTGGTAAAGTGGGAGTTGTTTTTTTCACCGCTATTGACTTTTTCTAATTTGCGGAATTATAAAAGGTGATAAAATAACAAAAATGAAACTACACTAAAATGAAAAGTAGAGATCATCTGGCGCCTAAGAGGTTTCTGAATGCCTACTGTTCTCTTTAATCCGAGAAACAGGACGTCTAATCATTGAAAATGAGAGGACAATTTAAAATGCAGAAAGGCAAGCCCCACTCACCTTGAACTTGGTCATTTTGTCCTCCTCCTTCTGGGGAAGGGCTGAGCCTAGGGAAGGCACAACAGGGGACGAAGAAAAGAGCCGTCAGAGTCTGGCCAAGGGTGTCGCTAACCTATATGGCTGCTTTACGTGAAACAGCAACTGTGCCCCTTCCTCGGGGTGGCCTGACGAGCACAGCAGGGGCTGGATTCCAGAGAGCACTGGCCCCTCCAGCCGAAAGGCCCTGCGCAACCACACACAGTGGCCTGAAACAAGTTCACGTAGCGCTTGGTATGATTCTGATTCTAGGGAGGGTAGAAATTGAGAGCAAAGGAGCCGGCTTGAGAGAGTAATCTCTGGGGCCAAATGCCTAGGCCCATGGCACTGCTACTCACTGGCTGTGAAATACTGGACAAATGATTAATATCTCTGTGCCTCGATTCTCTCATGTGTAAAATGGAGGGATTAACAATGCCCATCTCACAGGCCTGTTGTGAGGATTAAAGGAATAGGCAGAAAGACCAAAGAACACTTTCAGAGTGTGTTACGTCTCAGCAGCAGTAGAAAAGCAGGTAATATTCAGCACCATAAAACACGTCCTCATAAATGGTTTCTATCAATGGAAACTTCAGACGCTGTTGCTCTGTCATATGAAAATCACCCTTAACCTCTGAAATATCTCTTATTCTCTCTTGGTTTGTCATTCTTAATTTGATGCCTTTACATTTAAGATTACAAGGATGACTGGTTTTTTTCTGTGTAAAATATACATAACAGAATTTACCATTTTAACCCTTCTTAGGTGTTCAGTTCATTCAGTGCATTCATATTGTTGGCCAACCATCACCGCTACCCCTCTCCAGAACTTTTTCACCATCCCAAACTGAAACCCTGTCCCCATTAAACACGACCTCTCCAGTGCCCCTCCCCTCAGCTCCTCATAACTATTATTCCTTCCCTCTCTATGAATTTGACTATATGGATGACTGTTTCTTAAAAGATATAAAATCTTTCCAAATTTACTTGTTCACAGTAGGGCCTTAAAAAGACTCTACCATGGAGACGAAGAGAAATTAATAAAAACCTGTGACTCTGCAAGATTTATTTAACCATAAGTTAGGTAATCGGCATGTCATTTAAATTAACAAGTATAGTCATCATAGTAATGATAAAAACAACAAAAATGGCAATGTTTAACATTAAATAAGCACTTAGAACATTCTAGGGACCTTGTGAAGCACTTGGCATTCATTAACTCCTACGTACCTTTAAAGATGCTACTGCTGCACCAGTCGTGTGACCCTGGTCCGGTCTACACCTCTGTGCCTATCCTCAGCTATAACAAGAAGTCAAAAACAGAATGCTAGTCAGAGGATGATTGTGGGGAAGGAATGTGCTAATTTATGCGATGCCCTTGGCACGTACCTGGCATTTTAGGAACTTCTCAATAACTCATGATGACAACGATGCTGTTCCCATTTAACAGATGAGCAAGCTGAGGCTTGGTGAGGTCAAGAGGCAGGAACCTGAAGGCAGCCCTCAAGTCAGAGCCAGTATTCTAGATCTTGTCTCTCTACTGCTTCTAAAGACAAAAACAAGCAGATGGGAGTCAGGTCTCATGGACAGAGAAATGGGAGCTTAGGAGCTGGGATTAAAGACACAGAGAAACCGGGAGAAGACGCCAAAGGATCTGCTTGAGGGAGAAGAGAACAGAATTATGAGGGTGCACGCTCTGAAATCAGACCACCGGTATTCAAATGCTGGCGTCTCCAACTTGGTGGTACTTTGTGCCTCAATGTCCAATCTATAAATTGGGGATAATAAGAACAACAACAATAATAATAACCTCATAAAAGCTCACTGGAAGGTGAGTCAGTCTAGGTGACTAAAAACATCCAGAACAGTGCCGGGCCGCTTAAGCATTCAATACAAGTTACGCATCCAGCCGCCGTACCTGAGATAGTCAAGGAGCCCCTTCCTTGGGGTGGCCTGATAAGCAGAGCACGGGCTGGATTCCAGAAACCACTGACCCCTCCAGCTAAGAGCCCCTGCGCAGTGAAGGACCCGCCCCCACCACACACAGTGGCCTACTACAAGTTATCCCCTGTGGCTCTCAGGGTATGATTCTGATCGTGGGGAGGGTGAAATCGAGAGTAAAACACCCAAGTTAAGAGATTATAATGAGCTGGTTAATTATTGTTTGACTGATTTACTAGTTCATTATTATTAGTCATCTGACTTCAGACAGAAGAACCCTGGGATGGAAAAGGGCAATGCAGAAGGTCCCAATCTTAGAAGAAATGCCCCTGGAATTTGTCATTCGCTTTGTTCTGACTCCGTATTTGCCCAGCAACGTCCGCTCAGTAAGAGAGCTTTGCAGGGAGATCCTTCCATCACCTCCGGGGAACCGGACGATTAGTAAGTCAGCTGTCCGTCTTGTGATTGATACCCCTACACCTTTATATGCCAAGCACCTAAAGCAGTGCCTGTACGCCAGTAACTACTCTGCAGACTCCCGGCAGCCAGTGTCAGTGGCCGGAGGAACGAGGCCACCCTCCGGCAGAAGCACGCGGGCAGCCGAGACGCGCGGGTCTAAGGTCTCTCTGGGTTGTAAAATTCTGAGGCGGACCCCAGTTGGGAGGATTTGGGAGGAGAGCAAGGGTTTTATTTCCAAGTTTTCCCTCTAGGTCTTTCACAATATTTGCTGTCCTTGGGCAAAATCAAGGTCATCTTCGGAAGGAAAAGAGCCTCTGGATTTTTCAAAGTACCCTCTTCGGAAGATGCTCTCTGCTCTTCAAAGTCTGTGCCTACATGGACTCCTGTCACCAAAGCCACAGAATGTGTCCATCGAAATGTTGAGAGTGACGACTATTTCACTGCTGGCACAGTTAGTACCAGACAGGCTCATTTATTAATTCTTCATTAAATACATGAGTTTCTTCACTCAATGAACACTTAGGGGAATCTTACTAAGAGAGATACAACTGCCCCATCTCCAGTTGCTCACAGCCTAGTGATTAGGAAATTGACAATCAGGCCACACATTACTAAGTAGCAGAGAGGGGACGGGCTTTTCTCGAAGCACAAGGTACGGGCTCCGAGGCCCATGCTTGGTTGGAGCGGCTCCTACATCAACACGGCTTGATCCCAGCCCTGGAGGGCGGCCGAGTTCTATCAGCCAAAGAGAGGCAATCACTGGAAAGCCGCAGGAGAGCGAGAGTTCTCACCTGAGTGAAGACAAATGAGCGGCAGAAAAAGAGGGGCAGGACGGCAGGATTCAAACTATGATGATGGGCAAGGCCCAGTTCTACCTGTAAGTCAGCGGGAGGGCAGCCAAGGACTGCAGGAAGGGAGAGGAAGGAGGGAAAGAGATTACTCTCCCAGCAGACGGGAGACTTGAGGGGGAAGAGGCTGGGGCCAGAGAGCCTGTTAGGAGGGCCACACCAAGCAGCATTCCCCTCTTTATTCAAATGTCACCTCCTCAGACAGCTCCTCCCCGGCCACCCTATAGAAAATTCCACTCTCCTAATCACATTCCAACACTTCCTATCCTCCATCCGTGCTTAATTCTTTCCTCTTTAGCACACATCCCTCTGGAACATCCTGCTAGGTATTTTGCTTATTTATACGCATCACATCTGGCCCACAGGGAGTCCTGTTTCCTGCCGTGTTCCCGACCCCTGGGATGCTGTGGCAAGCTCTTGGGAGGAACTCAACCAAGATCTGCAGAATGGCCGCTGTAATGAAGGCTGACGGACACACCACGTGGATCAGGGCCTCGTATTCACCACCTTGATCATTCAGTCGACAGAGAAGTATTGACAGCCTACTCTGTGCCAGCAAAGGATCCTCAACGTGAGAGAGACAACAGCGAGCAAAGCAGGCAAAGACCTGGATCTCACGGAGCTGATGCTACGATGAGTACAAGGGCAGTACCAAGCCAGTAACGTAATGAGGGATGCTTCTGAGAACAAGAAGGCAGGGTAAAGGAGGAGAAGAGACGGAAGGAAGGCTGTTACAGACTAAGTTTTTGTCCCGGAAGGATTCTCTTACCTTTGAGCAAGACCTGCACCAGGGGAGAGGGAGCCATGCACATCTCTGATACCTGAATGATGTGTAACTTAGCCAGCGAGGAACAGAAAATATTTTTTGTTAAAAAGCCACGACTCCGTTCTCTCTCCAAGTGCCTCTCAAATTTTAATGTTCCATGAATCGACTGGGGACTCTGTGAAGATGCAGGTGCCTATATTTCACCCCCCAAAAATTCTAAATCAGAAGACCAAGGATGCAGACGGAGAATCTACATTTCTAACAACATTCCAGGTAATGTTGATGCTGTTGGTCACCTGGTCCCTGGGTCACCATTTGAGGAGCATCAGTCAAAAACAGCCCTCTGGATATTTTCAGACGGACTAAGGACTCCAGGTTTTCACCTCTAACTTTTCCACTTACTCCAACAGGTTAACCTCTGCCTAAGGGCAAAAAAAATTAAAGAAAGTAAACACGAATTGCAAGCTTCTCTTTCTCTCTGATCCTAACAAATGGGATGAGAACCAAGGTTTGTTAAGATCAGAGGGAGTACCAAGATCAACTCTCAGTACCTAATTTTACCCACAAGGCAGCCTCAGCCATAAAATACTCCCAATAATAATTACAGCAGCTGATATTGATGGCAGCTCACTTACTAGCTACCAAGGCATGAAAGCTTTGCATGTACCATCTCAAGTCATCTTCCTAACAACTCCAAAGATGGAGACGATGACTATCCCCATTTTACAGGCAAGAAAATTGAGGCACAGAGAAGTTAAGTAACCTGGTTCATGATTAACCAGAGGCCAACAGAAGAGGCAAGATTTTGACCCAGAGCCTTACCTACAAGCACAGTGGTTCTCAACTCTGGCAGCACAGGGAAACTTAAAAAAAATGCTCTTCCTCAATCCACAACTAATTAATCAGAATCTGTGGATGTGGGTTGCTGACATCTGCGTTTTTACACTCCTCCCACCGCCATGATTTCACTGTCCAGTCGGCACACTGCACTAGGCAATGAACCCAGGCCATCTGACCCCTGGGCCCATAACTTGACCAGCATGCAGTGGTTCTCAAACTGTGTGCATCTGTATGGGAAGGCCTGAAATTCCACATGCTGCCTTGACATCTTCCAGCCTCACCAGGCCTCAAAGGCCTAGACATGAGTTCATGAGATCCTCTGCTCTCTCCAGATACAGCCCTGCCCCTGGGGGAAGGACTCCCCACCGAGCTAGTTCCCTATGTATTAACCACGTTTTCAGATTCCGTATCGGCTATTAGACACGTTATTCCTAATTTCTCCATAGGTCTGTTGAATCACGGGGCCAGACGATTGAGCAAAGTTAATTACAACTTCCCTGCAAGCCCGCTTTGAGGGCACATGAGAGTCATAATATAACTCCCCCTCTACTGACCCCGACCTGCCTGTTCTCAGGAGTCAATACGGGATGCCTCCATCCAGCTACTTCCTGCCACTGTGGTCATAAAGACATAGTCCCCATTCCTCTCTCTCTGCTTCCTGACCCCTGCATGTGACAGGCTTTGTGTGACCGGCTTCGTGTGACCCTGCGCGGCATGCTGTGCCTCTCATTTCTGGGTAACCGTTAAGTATTAAAAGTCTTCTTTCTCAAAGGCATTAGCCTCTCTATGTTGTCACTCGGTCACCTTTATAAATTAAGATCCGCCACAACTCACCCTATCAGCTGGTCCAGCCGCACCCAACTCGGTCCTTAACCCAAGAGGGTCCAGCTCCCTCCAGCCTGCGAAATTATTCATGCAAACCAATCACGTCCTCCTGCGGGAACCAAGGGTCACCCTACCCTCTTGTCACTCCACAGCCCACCTACCATGGCCCCTGCTGGTTCTTCTATTCCTGAATGCATCCCCAGATGGCCCTCCACGGCGTACAGTGTTCTCCTCCCACAGGCTGTGAGTACGTGTGAGACTAAGAGATTACTGCCACTCTCGTCTGTCCAGTGTTGGGTGTCATGTGTTCAGCCATCTCATACTATTTAGGACAGGGGCTCCTCCTTCCTAAATAGGGTGAATAAGACGTGATCAGAACAGAACCAGAATCGCCCAGAGAGCTGATAAAGAACACAGAAGCCCAGGGTCTGGCCCGGTGGCAAAGTGGTTAAGTTCATGTGCTCTGCTTCAGCGGCCAGGGGTTCTTGGAATCGGATCCCAGGTGTGGACTTACATACCATTCATCAAGCCACACTGTGGCGGTGTCCCACATACAAAATAGAGGAAGAGTGGCATAGATGTTAGCTCAGGGACAGTTTTCCTCAAGCAAAAAGAGGAAGACTGGCAACAGACGTTGCCTCAGAGCCAATCTTCCTCACCAAACAAACAAACAAAAAAACAAACCCCAAACAAACAAACAAAAAAACACATACAGAAGCCCAGACTCACTGATATAATAAAATGCCTGGAACTTTTCACCAAGTTCCCTAGGCAATTCTGATATGACCAAAGTTTGAGAACCACTACGTTATTCCATTCTGCCTCTCAAGGAGTTAACTGAACTACCCAAGGACACCCGGGAAGCCAGGGGCAGGGCTGGTCAGACCTCTTTTTTTTTTTTTTTTAGATTTTTTTTATTTTCTTCCTTTTTCTCCCCAAAGCCCCCCAGGACATAGTTGTATATTCTTCGTTGTGGGTCCTTCTAGTTGTGGCATGTGGGATGCTGCCTCAGCGTGGTTTGATGAGCAGTGCCATGTCCGCGCCCAGGATTCGAACCAATGAAACACTGGGCCGCCTGCAGCGGAGCGCGTGAACTTAACCACTCGGCCACGGGGGCAGCCCCTGGTCAGGCCTCTTGATACCAACTCCATGCGTCTCTCCATCATGAGAGGCTGTTGGAGGTCTAAGAGGGAAGAACGACTTGTAAACGCCTGGAAGCAAATTCTTAGAGTAAAAAGGGAGGCTTCTGTTTAGACCAGGGCTGTCCCACAGGAGGACATATGGGCAATTTACATGTTTCTAGTAGCCACATTAAACAATGTAAAAAGAAGCAAGTGAGTTTAATTGTAACAACATTTCATTTAACCCAATGTATCCAAATTATTATCACTCCTACTTCAATCAATGTAAATATTACTGCAATATTTTACATTCTTTTTTCATACTAAGTCTTTGAAATCTGTTGTGTCGCTCACACTTACAGCACATCTCAATTAGCACTGGCCACATTTCAAGCACTTAGGAGTCACACGTGGCTAATGGCTACCATATTGGATAGTGCATAGAGACCATCTAATTATCCCCCAGGGACTCTCTAGGTTCAAAAGACAGCAAATTAGTGTTAGCTGTAAGTTTAAACAATGGTTATTACAGAAACTATTCTTTTCTTTTCTTTTTTTTTGAGGAAGATTAGCCCTGAGCTAACATTCACCACCAATCCTCTTCTTTTTGCCGAGGAAGACTGGCCCTGTGCTAACATCCGTGCCCATCTTCCTCTACTTTATACGTGGGACGCGTGCCACAGCATGGCTTGCTAAGCGGTGCGTAGGTCCACACGGGTGATCTGAACCGGCGAACCCCAGACCAACGAAGCAGCACATGCAAACTTAACCACTGTGCCACAGGGCTAGCCCCAGAAACTATTCATTTTGGTTCAAGTGTATAATAGAAGCGAAGTATCAAAAGCTGAAGGGGGCGGGGAACACCTTAAAATATCCTTTTGTTCTTTCAACAACTTGGTGCATTTCCCATGTTGCATACTCACCTGTAACAGATAAAGGACAACTCTGGTCTGCATCACAGAGAAGACTGACTATGTGTCAGGCACAGTTTCAAGCACTTTACGTATCATATCTCTTTTGATCTTCACAAAAACTTCAGGAGGTAGGTATTGACATTATTATCCCTACTTGACAGGCAAGAAAATTGAGGCACAGAGAAGTCAAGTAACTTGCCCAAGGTTATCCAGCCAGAGTGCTAGAGCTACGTTTCAAATCTAACTGCTGAGGTTTGATCCCGGCTCTGCCCCTGGCTGACGGTGCCACCAGGTCATTTATTCAATTGTCTGCGCCTGTTTCTTCACTTTAAAAATGAGAATAATAGCATTGTTATGAAAAAATAAATGAGTTAGCAGACAGAAAGCATCGGAAATTCTGAGTCATGAGAGGTGCCCAACAAATGTCAGCTATTCTCACATCCCCATTATGATCCCCAACCAAGAAACAAAAAATTGAACACTAACGCTGAATTGTTTCTAAGGGGATTTGTTTTAGATCATGACAATATGAGGCATAATGATACCTCAACTTTGGAATACTCTGAAAAAGCTGCTGGATTCTACAGCCCGCCAAAAGCAAGCAAGATAAAAGACAAGGAAGACGGACACGGACAGTATTTCTATTTTGTTCTCTACTCCCAGGCTGACACACCCTTTTGAACAGCTACACGAATCACACTTACTCACTGAGTAACTTCCCTCGGCCGACCTCGTGCTGGGCACTCCAAGGAGAAGATGACAAGGTCCATGAAGCAGCGGGCCCCAAAGCCTAAGAGGAGAGAGAGAAGAACCCAGAGTTCCATGCCAGTGGCAAGGGTGACTCCAAAGGAGCCAAAAAAAGTCAGCATCCTCCTTCTCTAACTGCGGCTCTTTCTAACCTTCTCGCGCAAGCTACATTCTCCTGGTCGCCAAGAGTGAAACCAGAGTTGCTGTTAATCTCTCTGTTATGGGCTGAATTATGACCCCCCCCACCCCCACCCAAACCCATATGTTCAGGCCCTAACTCCCCAGCACCTCAGAATGTGACCGTATTGGGAGATGGGGCCTTTAAAGAGGTGATTAAGTTAAAACGAGGTTGTTAGTGTGGACCCTACATCGATCTAACTGGTGTGCCGGTAAGAGGAAATGTGGACACAGAGAGGGACGGCGGGGGCACGTACACACACAGCGGAAAGACCACGTGAGAGCACAGGAAGGAAGCCGTCTAGAAGCCAAGGAGGGAGACTTCGAAGAAACCAAACCTGCCAACACCTTGATCTCGGACTTCTGGCTCCAGAACTGTGAGAAAACATATTCCCATTGTTGAAGACCCTCGGTCTGTGGTTTTTGTTACAATGGCCCTAGGGAACTAACACAATCTCGCCTCTCCTGGTCCTCATGGATAAACCACGGATGACAGCTAATTTTTAAGTCTGCTGGGTCAACATCAGAGTTTGCTTTAAAAAACTCAGGGGGAAGAATGTGTCTGCGGTGAGAGAAAAAAAGCAACACGATTAGCAAAGATTGTAGTGGAGTGATTGTTACGTAGGAATTCATGACACTATACTTTGGATGTGTTTGGAAATTTCCAAAGTAAAGAGTTAGGGAGTAACTACGAATAGTCTGATAACAATTTCATAAAACATAGATAAAGATTTAGCAATTGCTAAACAAAAAGGCATTAAAATGTTAATAATTATCTATATCCTATCCTAGTATTATGGTTAATTCATGTTTTTATTTTATGTATTTCTATATTTTCTGAACTCTCTACAATGAACTTGCATTTCTTCTATAATCAGAATATGAACTATAAATATTGTTTGAAATAAAATTAAGTGAGAATGTTTTCAAAAAAAAAATTTTTTTTAGGAGGATTAGCCCTGAGCTAACACCTGCCACCAATCCTCTTTTTGCTGAGGAAGACTGGTCCCGAACTAACATCCGTGCCCATCTTCCTCTATTTTATGTGGGACGCCTGCCACAGCACGGCTTGCCAAGCGCTGTGTAGGTCCGCACCCAGGATCCAAACCAGTGAACCCCAGGCCACCAAAGCGGAGCGTGCGAACTTAACTGCTGCACCACCGGGCGGCCCCTCAAAATTTTATAAAGAAGTCCAAACTCACGAACCCTGCTTTCAAAATCCTCTACCACAATATTCCAGCCTACCTCCATAACTTGATCCCAAATGATCCTCCGCAGCCAGGTTCCTATGGCTGAATATTGTTTTCCTATTTTGTCTCCTAACTCCAATTTGGGGATGTTTAAACTGTGACACCAAAGACCTAAGGAACACAAGCCCTAGACTCGAGTCCGCCTGCTCTTCCTAGCACGGTGACTGCAGGATAAGTACCTTACGCTCCCTGTCTCCATGCTGTCGCCTGTAAAATAGAGGTGATAACAGTATTCACTTCACAGGGCCTTGTGAAGGTGAACGCGCTAATTTTTATAAAGCCCTTAAACTGATACTCAGCACTCAAGGTTTAACTATTATGACTATTACTCCTGCCCTGTACACGTTCTACGTATCTTCCCAATTACTGAACAATAACTGGACACCTTTGTAGCAGAAACATTTGCTAGTGTTTCTTCCACCACTCGGAGCAGACACGGAAGACGAATGCAGAGTCCTGGGCGGCGGGGCTCCCCCCTCCTCTCTGCAGCCCTCTTTCCGAAGACAGGGCAGGGGGAGGAGAAGAGGCTGCAGAGACCACGATCGTGTCCGTGGTCCTGGAAAAACCACAGAGGCTATCTGTGAGTGACGCACTCTCTTTCAAGAGAGGTCAGAGGTAGCCCAGCACAGCCTCCTTTCCCTCAGGGATGGGAAGGAAGAGCCAGTGGCACTGCGAGGAGCTTCCAGAGAAACGGAAGCTTTTCTGATTACTATAATAGTATCAATATTAACAGCTAACATCTTTGCCACACGCCTGAGCTGTTCTAAACATTTCACTTGTCCTATACCATTAATTCCCCAACCAATGTATAAGGTAGGTACTCCTAACAGACCCTTTTACAGAAAGGGAAACTGAGGCACAGCAGGATTAAGCTCTCACTCAACGTTATACCGCTAGGAAGTGACAGAGCGAGTGGAAGGTGTCGGGGAAGGCGGGCTGGGCAGCGGAGAAGCCGGGAGACCCTCCGACGCTGCCCGATCCCCGTCCGCCTCCAACCCCGGGACTCGCGAACCGCCCCCAACGCGGAGGCTCCGGGGAGGGGAAGGCAAGCGGCTGCCCCCGCCCCTCAACCCCGCCCGCTGCCGCTGGCCGCCGCTTTCCTTCCCCGAGACCGAGCGCCGGGCCCGACCGATGCCACGACCAGGGCAGAAAAGTTAAAAAAGGCGGCGGGGTGCCCGGGCTCACTCACCTCCCCGGGAGAAACGAAGGCCGCGAGCTCAACCTCCTGCAGCGGAAGCGCCTCCGACTTCGCGGGGCTCCGGGACTACACTTCCCAGCATGCCCGAGAGGAACAAGCCCCGCGGCCCCGCCCCCTTGGGCGGAAGTGCCTGTCCCATCCCGCGGCCTGAATAGAATTTCCCAGAATCCACCAGAGAAGCGGGCTTGTATTCTTCCCGAAATGCGTCGAAACGTACGGAGCGCTCGGTTATCGTCTCCTGTTTCCTTAGCTGAACATCTAATGCGTTCGCGCTTTCCCGGAGCGGAAGTGCCCCAATCACGAGAAGCGTCTGGACTACACGTTCCAGAATTCTCTGTAGGGTTGAGTTTCCCGCCAGCCTGCAATTTTCATTTTGAAATGAAAGAAACCATGGGTTGCTTGTAAAAGTGGGCTTGCGTTTTCTTTGTTTCATTGTTCCCTTTTACACGTGACGGAAGTTGGAAATAGGAAAAAAATTGGAAAATAATTGTAAAGGAGTGGCGTATGTGAGCCAGAAGTAGAGATCGTAAAAAGACGGGCTGCGCCAGGCAAGCCTTCTTTATTACTTGGGCCTGGATTCACGTGTGTCCAAGAACCATGAAACAAAAGCAGCAAAATTCTCCGCTTTGCCTTCACCCTAGTTTTCTTGCATTGACAAAGAATTGGAGAAAATAGTGTAGTATGGAACAGGATCCACCCCATATACTATCTTGAAAACTTTTCTTCTTCGAGTTCAAATCAAGGAACGACATCATTTACTCTTGCTCTTATCAGGAATCTGTGAAAGTGTCTTAAAATTCAGCAAAGCAGTTAAAACTAAGAAATCCTTGATTATTCAGTAAGGAGAAGAGCGTGAAGTGAGGGCTCAAGTCATGAAGCTGACAAAAAAATACAGAAAGCGAAGCTATCCACTTTTATCCTAGACAGAAACGAAATGTGTTTCTAGTTTCATTATGAAAATTTTTTTAAACGGGAGCAGAAGTAGACTACAAAGGAGGAGCTATAAATATTTGAACAACTGCCGGGAGCCGTGGCTACATCATTTGATCGGCTGTTTGACAGGGTCCAGCCGATTAACGCCGAGGGGTGCAGGGTCGCCCCTTGGTGAAGAATAACCGGCCGGCCCCTCACATAGTTCTGAAACCTGTGCTGCTTCTAATTGCCCTTCATTCCTTTTACTTTCTTAACCGCCAGTTTTCACTCCTTTGGGTGGCTGCTTGGGAGGCACTACCTCCCGGGAGAATTAAATATAGTAAAAGAATGTGACCACCTGCAGGTAACTTTCAAGATAATTTTCTGAGAGCTAATTTCGTTTGATGCAGTTAATTAATGGAGGAGCACACAGTCCCTTTTGAGACCATCAGAAAGGAATCCTGCCCAGATAAGATGTCGAATTAGGTTCGTAGCCTCCATCTGGTTAATATTTCCTTCTTCCTCCAGTTCTTTGTCTAAATATATATATGCATCGTCCTTCCAAGTTTGCTGGTTAATTGGATGATCAAGAAGTATCTATATATTATTCTTGACTTGCTTTCTGTTAAAATGTTATAGAAGTTTTCTCCAAAAAGCAATAAATAATAAATAATTGCTGAGGTTATTTTTCTAAGAGAAGCTAGTCGTTAACTTCTGTACTTCAAAAAGATAATACGTGCAAAAACTGTTACGCATCTGTTCTGTGCCTCTTTATCTCACGAGAACACCTGTAAGAACTGTCTTTTCACTCTCTTTGAAAAATATATAAGCGATCCTGAAAACTCAGTAAAGCGGACTTGATTGCACTAACTCAAGTCTCACATCCCCTCCTTTCACTTCGCTGACTCCGTCTCTCCCTCAGGAACCTGGACTCCGCTGGGGCTGGACCCCGGCAAACAATGTCCAATTGAGGCCATCTCAAATCCAGGATAAGTAGTCTCTCTGTGTAGGGAAACAAAGAGAGATGACCACAAATATTTTTCTTAAGTCAGTGGCTTAAATGATAGGAACCATTGATCATGTGATTTCCTGCCCCATATTGCCCCACCCCCCCAAACAAAAACAAGTCAAAAGGTCTACATCTGAAAATTACTTCTAATACTGAAATAGACCCTCAAATTGTCCCTGAAATTGTATTATGGTGACCCTCTGTTGCTAATTCCCTCAGGAATCTGGCAGAAGAAAATTAAAATCTTAGTGGACAAAGTTAATATCATCTCAAGCATCAATTTACTTCTATACTTTTTGAATAACAGTAGAAATATTGGACAAATTTGGCTTTAGAAAAAAAGCAATACTTGAGCTATTAAGGGACACAAAAATGACTTACAAAAATTTGTTTCTTGAGGAATGTAACACAAATCTAATTTGTGTGCACCTAATAAATATCCTCAAATATTTAAAGCAAGGACAGATAGAAGTACAAAGAAAAATATGTAATCACAAAATGCGAAATTTTAACATTCGTCAGAACAAAGCAGACCAAAAATATCAGTAAGTATTTGGAAGACTTGACACACCTATCAGAAACTAAAACTAATGAACATATACAGAATGCTGTACCCAGCAACTGTTGAATACACATCTTTTCAAGAACACATAGAATGTTTACAAAAATTGAACATATCCTGGACCAAAAAAGCAATACCAACACCTTTCAAGGAACTAAAACAATTCACAGTCCATTCTCAGGGTATAATATAATTAAGCTTGAAATCAGTAATAAAAAGATAACGATTACTCCATTATGTTTAACAGTGAAGGAATTTACTTTTAAAAATCCATTAAAAAAAAGATTCCAATATAAACTAAATGTATTTTAAACTGAGTGATAATAAATATGCTATATACCAAAACTTTTGGGATGCAACTAAAGCCAAACTTTAAGGGCTAAAAATCATACGTGAATAATCTAATTTGAGGTTAGACAAAGAACAGGAAATAAAATCAAAGAAAAGTATTTTTAAAACTACAAATGAGTGAAATAAACATAAAGAAAGGATTGAAATGTTGTTCTTTGAAAAAATATATAGAACAAAAAGAATTTTGAAAAAGAAAGAATAAAAAAATAAAAATAATGCAATTGTGAAAGCCCAGTTGAGGCTGACCAAGAAAGTAGAGCATCATCTCAAATTACAAATGAAAGGATGAAAAATTGGCCATCCCTACAAATGTTTCAGACATTAAACATATCATACATCAGCAAATTATACCATTGAAATTGAAGATTTCTGTGAAATGGACAAATTTGTAGAGAATTTGACACAAGAATAGAAAATCTGAGTAGATCTAGAACTACTTAAACATTGAATTTGTAGATAAAAACCCTCATAAAAAGTGATCTGTAAGTCCATGTAACATCACAGTGAATTCTAGCATATAGTTAACAATTCTATCAGAGAATAGAAAAATAGGAAACACTAATTTATTTGATGAGGCTAATAAAAACTCAATACCAAAATCTGACTAAAAAAAACCCCTTACAATAAAAGAAAATACCAGGCCTTTCTCATCATTAATGTATGTGCATAATTCTGGAATAAAATTTTAACAAATCAAATCCAGCAAAATATAAAAAGGGTAGTACATTATGACCAAGTTGAGTTTAATCCAAGAAAGCAATCAATTTAATACATTCTGTTACCAAAATATATCTACAGAGATGCAGAAAGTTTCTTTCATAAAACAACATATGTTCCTGATAAAAATACAAAAATAGTAATAGAAGGAATCTAAAAAACATATAATATCATTCTTATTGGTGCAATGTTGAAAGCTTTTCCTCTGAGATTAGAAATGATTAAGAAAGCACACTCGCACACCTTCTCTTCAGCCATGTACTGACCCTCATATCCATCACTTGTTCATTCTAATAATTTGTTAATAGACTTTTTGAATTTCCCTGTTGCTGGTAAATTTCCAGCAAAAGGGACACTGCACAGTTGCAAGGACTTTTCCTTTTTTTTTTTTTCTTCAAAGACTGGCACCTGAGCTAACAACTGTTGCCAATCTTTTTTTTTCCTTCTGCTTTTTTCTCCCCAAATGCCCCCCGGTACATAGTTGTATATTCTTTGTTGTGGGTCCTTCTAGTTGTGGCATGTGGGACGCTGCGTCAGCGTGGTTTGATGAGCAGTGACATGTCTGCGCCCAGGATTCGAACTAACGAAACACTGGGCTGCCTTCAACGGAGCGCGCGAACTTAACCACTCGGCCACGGGGCCAGCCCCAGAAAAGATTTCTTAAACAGGACATGCAAACCACTAATCAAAAGAAAACAACTGATAAATTAGAACATATCACAATACACTAATGGAATAGAAAAGAAAATCCACAGATCCACACACATTTGTTCACTTAATCATACTAAAGATGACACTAGATGCAATGGAGAAAAGTTAGCCTGTTAAATAAATGGTACAAGGTCTGTCTGAAAGAGCCTGGGTACCTGGAACCTCCATAACATCCCTGGATTGCCTACATCTAGGCTTCTTTTATGTGAAATAGAAATGAACTATTTTATCTAAGCCACTATTAGGAGAGTCTTTGTCCATTTCAGCTAAGCCTACGCCCAACTGAAAGACAAGGAGAGTAGTTTTTACCTTCCAATCTGCACTTCTTGCAAAAAAGGAATAAGAGATATGAATAGATGCTAAATTTTACTTTCTTTGTCTCCACCCACCTAACCAGGATTCTCATACAATGAAAACCAGCAATAATACCTGTGACGCAGGCCTGTTGGGCTCCTCCAACCAAGGGGAGCTATTGGCTGTGCCGACAATGGGATGCATAGTGAGCGTGACAGATGAAATAAATTGAGTTCAAGCCTCGCAACTCCCTGTAGTCCACGGAATCTCACATCTGGAGAGCCACATCTTATCTATCTATGGGCAGGCTCCTCATCCGTCACTTGAGGGTCTTCTTGCTTTAACAAAGAAAATAATGAGATTCTGTACCTTTTGAGCCTGCTGTTTTAAGATATCATTTGGCTCTATTATTTTCACCCCCAGTTCCTGAAATCCTGCATTATCTCTATTGAATTTAGATGCCTATGAAATGAGCTCTGTGGAGCATCTTCAATTATCATCATTTAGAAAGATAACAATGGTAAGAGATCTTCCTGACACATTTTGTGGTTAGCAAACAATACCCACACTTCATTCCCCAAAGCAAACCCCAGATGCCACTGTAGTATTAGAACTGCCGAAGAGCCAGTGGCTTCTGCTATAATCTTAGCAGGCCCATGACCACCTAGGTTTGTGGGTCTGAGATATATGCCTTCTTGTGAGCAATGGATGCTTCTCTCTCCCAAAGAATGCAAATCTAAGGGCCACTACCCAATAGTATTTCTTCTATAAGTACGTCTATATGAGAGCTGAGAAATTTTATTGCCTTTCATTCAGATTTGAAAAATAGACTTGCTTATCCTAGAATTAACACTGAGGATGTCATCAAGTGTTATCAATACAAATTCCTTTGATATTAGGGCTGTTAGTACCAGTGGTATTGGTAATTTTTTTAAACCAACTTTACTGAAGTATCATTTACATAAAATAAAACACACCCATTTTAAGTATAAACTTCAGTGAGTTTGACAAATGTGTACACTTGTGTAAGCACCCCTACACTCAAGATATAGATATTTCCATCATACCACAGAGTTCCCTTCAGCCCTTTTATAGCACTTTGCCCTACTCCAAGCCCCAAACACTAATCTTCTTTCTGTCATTATAGATTAATTTTTCCCGCGAGAATTTTATACAAATGGAATTATATAATCTGTATGTACTCTGATGTGTTGGCTTTTTTGACACAGCATAATGTTTTCGAGATTGATTCATGTTGTATGTATCATTCCTTCTTATTTTTGAGTACTCTTCAATAGTGTGGATATATCACAATGTGTTAATCTACTCATTTGTTGACGACCATCAGGAGATTTTTCCAAATTTGGCTATGGTGAATAAAGCTGATGGGACCAGTCCTCCACAAGGATTTATTTGTTCATCTGTTTTCATTTCTCTAGGGTAAATAACTAGAAGTGAGCCTGCTGGGTCATATTATAATTGTATTTTATAGCATTGTTAAAGAGTAATTGATGTATGATACACTGCCCATAAAGCATATAATTTGATGAGTCTAATATATGGATACAACTGCAAAACCATACCACAGTCAAGATAACAAACATCTCTAGCATCCCCAAAAGTTTCCTCATACCCCTTTTTTAAGAACAGGGAACCCCTTCCTCTTCTTAACGTTGTAAGAAGCTTATGCTTAACTTTCTAAGAAATTCTCAAACTATTTTCCGAAGGGGCTGTCATTTTAGATTTCCACCAAAATGTATGAGAGTTCCAGTGGCTTCACATCCTCGCTGACACTTGGTATTGTCAGTCTTTTTAATTTTAGTCATTCTAGTAGGTGTGTAGTGGTAACTTATTGTGATTTTAGTTTGTATGTTGCTGATGACGAAAGATGTTGATCATCTTTTCATGTGCTTATGGACCATTTATGTATATTTTAAGATCCTATTAAAATCTTTAGCCAAATTTCTCCCAGCTTTATTGAGATACGATTGACATATAACAGTGTGTAAGTTTAAGCTGTATGATGTGTTGATTTGATACACTTATATATTGTAAAATGATCACCAGAGTAGCATTAGCTAATACCTCCATCACATCACATAATAACCATTTCCGTTTTGTGGTGAGAACATTTGAGATCTACTCTCTTAACAACTGTCGAGTATATACCACATTATTCTTAACTATAATCACAATGCTGTGCATTAGACCCGCAGAACTTATTCATCTTCTAACTGGAAGTTTGTACCCTTTGACCAACATCGCCCCCATTTTCCCCACCCCTCAACCCCTGGTAACCGTCATTCTACTCTCTGCTTCTACAAGTTTGCCTTTTTTAAGATTCCACATATAAGTGATATCGCACAGTATTAGACTTTCTCCGTGTGAGTTATTTCACTTAGCATAATGCCTTCAAGCTCCATCCATGTTGTCGCAAATGGCAGGATTTCCTTCTTTATCTTGGCTGAATAATATTCCAGTGTGTGTGTGTGTGTGTGTGTACACACATCAATTACATCTTCTTTATCCATTCATCCATTGATGGACACTTAGGTTGTTTCCATATCTTAGTTACTGTGAACAATGCTGCAATAAACAGGGAGTGCAGATATGACTTCGATATCCTGTTTTTATTTCCTTTGCATGTATAACCAGAAGTAGGATTGCTGGATCACATGATAGTTCTAGTTTTAATTAAATTTTTTTTTTTTTGGTGAAAAAAATTGGCCCTAAGCTAACATCTGTGTCAATCTTCCTCTATTTTGTATGTGGGATGTGACCACAGCGTGGCTTAATGAGCAGTGTGTAGGTCGGCACCCAGGGTCTGAATGCATGAACCCTGGGTCACTGAAGTGGAGTGCATGAACTTAACCATTATGCCACCAGGCCGACCCCGTATTTTTAATTTTTTGAGGAACCTCCATACTGTTTTCCATAGTAGCTACCAATTTACTCTCCCATCAACAGTGTACAGGGTTCCCCTTTTTCCACATCCTCACCAACACATGTTATCTCTCATCTTTTTGATATAGCCATTCTAACAGGTGTGAGGTGATATGTCATTGTGGTTTTGATTTGTATTTCGTTGATGATTAGTGATGTTGAGTATCTTTTCACATACCTTTAGCCATTTCTAAGTCTTCTTTGGAAAAATGTCTATACAATTACTCTGCCCATTTTTTTAACCAGATATTTTTTTTTTTTTTGCTATTGAGTTGTGTGAACTTCCTTATATATTTTAGATATTAACCCCTTATCAGATATATGTTTTGCAAATATTTTCTCCTATTCTGTAGGTTGTCTTTTCATTTTGTTGAATGTTTTCTTTTGCTGTGCAGAAGCTTTTTAGTTTGATGTAGTCCCACTTATTGATTTTTGGTTTTGTTCCTTGTGCTTTTGGTATCATGTCCAAAACATTGTTGCCAAGGCTAACGTCAAGGAGCTTTTCCTCTGTTTTCTACTAGGAGTTTTACCATTTCGGGTCTTACGTTTAAGTCTTTAATTCATTTCAAGCTAATTTTTGTGAGTGGTGTAAGATAGGCATCCAATTTCATTTTCATTCATGTGATTATCCAGTTTTCCCAACACTATTTATTGAAGAGACTATCCTTTCCCCATTGTCTGTTCTTGGCTCTTTTGTCCTAAATCAACTGACCATATATATGTGAATTTCTGGGTTCCCTACTCAGTTCCATTCATCTGTGTCTGTTTTTATGATGTTATCACACTGCTTTGATTACTATCGATTTGTAACCTAGATTGGAATCAGGAAGTATGATCCCTCCAGCTTGTCTTTCTCAAGATTGCTTTGGCTACACAGGGTCTTTTGTGGTTCTACACAAATGTTAGGATTGTTTTTCCTATTTCTGTGAAAAATGCATTTGGAATTTTGATAGGGATTGCATTGAATTTAGAGATGGCTTTGGGTAATGTGGACATTTTCACATTATTAATTCTGTTGATTTATGAACATGAGATATCGTTCCATTTGTTTCTGTTTTCCTTAATTTCTTTCACCAAAATCTTGTAGTTTTCAACGTACAGATCTTTCACTTCCTTGGTTAAATTATTCCTAAGTATTTTATTGGTTGTTTTTTTTTTTTTTTGGCTATTGTGAATGGGATGATTTTCTTTATTTCTTCTCAGGTATATAATTTTTACAACTGCTTTCTCTATGGTAATTTTGTATCCTGCAACTTTACTGAATTTGTTAATTAGCTCTAACAGTTTTTGTTAGAAACTGGAGTAGAATCTTTAGGATTTTCTATATAAAAGATCATATCATCTGCAAACACAGAGCGTTTTACTTCTTCTCTGACTCGGATGTCTTTTATTTCTTTTTCTCACCTGATTGTTCTGGCTAGGACTTCCAGTACCATGTTAAATAGGAGTGGTGAGAGTGGGCACCCTTGGCTTCTTCCTGATCTTAGAGGAAAAGGTTTCAACCTTTCACCATTCAGTATGATGTTAGCTGTGGGTTTGCCATACGTGGCCTTTATTTTGTTGAATTATTTATCTCCTATACCTGATTAGGTGAGAGTTTTTATCATGAAACGATGTTGGATTTTTGTCAAATGCTTTTTCTGCCTCTATTGAAATGATCATGTGATTTTTACTTTTCATTCTATTGGTGTGGTTTATCATTTTTATTGATTTACATATGTTGAACCATCCTTGCATCCCAGGGATAAATCCCTCTTGGTGATGGAGTATTTTTAAAGTGAGGTTGTTGGGGCCGGTCCCATGGCTGAGTGGTTTAAGTTCGCGCGTGCACTGTGCTTTGGCAGCACAGGGTTTTGCCGGCTCGGATCCTAGGTGCAGACATGGCACCACTCATCAAGCCATGCTGAGGTGGCATCCCACATGCCACAACTAGAAGAACCCACAACTTAAAAAAAATACACAACTATGTGCTGGGGGGCTTGGGGAGAAAAAGGAAAAATAAAAAATAATAATAAAGTGCTATGAATTCAGTTTGCTAATATTTTGTTGAGAATTTTTGCATTAATACTCATCAGGGATATTGGTCTGTAGTCTTCTTTTCTTGTAGTATCCTTACCTGGTTTTGGTATCAGGGTAATGCTGGTCTCATAAAATGAGCTTGGGAGTGTTCCCTCCTCTTCAGTTTTTGGGAGAGTTTGAGAAGGGTTGACGTAAACTCTTTAAATGTTTCATAGACTTCACCAGTGAAACTGTCTGGTCCTGAGATTTTCTGTGTTGAGAGGTTTTTGATTACTGATTCAATCTCCTTACTCGTTATTGGTCTCTACAGATTTTCTGTTTCTTCATGATTCAGCCTTGTAGGTTGTATGTTTCTAGGAATTAATCCATTTCTTCTACATTATCCAATTTGTTGGCATATAATTGTTCTTAGTAGTCAATTATAATCAGATGTATTTCTGTGATATCAGTTATAATGTCTCCTCTTTCATTTCTGATTTTATTTATTTGTGTTCTCTTTTTTTCTTAAACTAGCTAAAGTTTTTTCAGTTTTATCTTTTTGAAATAATAGCTCAGTTTCATTGATCTTTTCTTTTCTTTTTCTATTCTCTATTTCATTTATTTCTGCTCTGATCTTAGTTATTTCCTTCCTCCTGATAACTTTGGCTTAGTTTCTTCTTCTTTTTCTAGCTCCTTGAGGTGTGAATTTAGGTTGCTTATTTGAGATCTTTCTTTTTTCTTAATGTAGGCATATATCACAATAAACTTCTTAGAACTGCTTTGGCAGCATCCCATAGGTTTTGGTATGTTGTGTTTCCATTTTCATTTGTTTCAAGATATTTTTTAATTTATTCTTTGACCCATTGGTTGTTCAAGAGTATGTTGTTTAATTTCCACATATTTTTAAATTTTCCCGCTTTCCTCCTATTATTTACTTCTATTTTCATACCATTGTGGTCGAAAAAGATATGATTTGATTGATGATATGACTGATATGATTTTAGTCTTCTTAAATTTGATAAAACTTGTTTTGTGGCCTATCATATGACCTATGCTGGAGAATGTTCCAGGTGCTTTTGATTAGAATGTGTATCCTCTTGCTGTTGCATGGGTTGTTCTTTGTATGTCTGTCAGGTCCATTTGGTCTGGAGTATGGTTCCCCTCTAACATTTTCTTGTTGATTTTCTGTCTGGATGATCTATCCATTGTTGAAAGCAGGGTATTCAAGTCTATTACTATTATTATATTAACTATTACCATATTGTCTATTTCTCCTTTCGGATCTGTTAGGATTTACTTAACATATTTAGGTGTTCCAATATTGGGTGCACATATATTTATGGTTGCTAAATCTTCTTGATGACTTGACCTTCATTATATAATGACCTTCTTTGCCTCTTGTTACCATTTTGGCTTAAAATCTATTTGGTCTGATGTAAGTATAGCTATGCCTGCTCTCTTGGTTTCCACTTGCAAGGAATATCTTTTTGCATCCCTTCACTTTGAGCCTATGTTCATCCTTAAAGCTGAAGTGAGTCTCTTGTAGGCAGCATAGAGTTGGGTCTTACTTTTTAAACCTATCTTGCCAGTCTATGCCTTCTAATTGGAGAATCCAACCCATTTACATTTAGAGTAATTATTGATAGGTAAGGACTTACCAATGCTATATTATTGGTTTCTGGCTGTTTTATAGTTCCCTTCTCCCTTTCTTCTTCTCTTGCTGCCTTCCTTTGTGGATTGGTGATTTTCTGTAGTGGTATGCTCTGATTTCCTTCTATTTATCTTTTGTGAATATATGATAGGTTTTTTCCTTGTGGTTACCCTGAGGCTTACCTAAAGCACTTATAGATATAACAGCCTATTTTATGCCAATAATGGCCTAACTTGGATCACATACAAAAACTCCCCCTGCTTTTATGCTTTTGGTCACAATTTACCTCTTTTATATTGTGTATCTGTTAACAAATTATAGTAGCTGTAGTTATTTTTAATACTCTTGTCCTTTAACCTGTATACCATAGCTAAGTGGTTAACACACCACCATATTACAGTATTAGAATATTCTAAATTTGGCTGTATATTTACCTTAACCAATGTGTTGTGTATTTTCATGTTACTAACTAGCATCTTTTCACTTTAGCTTGAAGACCTCCTTTCAGCATTTCTTGTAAGTCAGGTCTAGTGGTAATGAATTCCCTCAGCTTTTGTTTGTCTGGCAAAGTCTTTATTTCTCCTTTATTTTTGAAGGATAACATTTCCAGAAAGAGTATTCTTAGTTGGCAGTTTTTTTCTTTCAGCACTTTGACTCTATCATCCCATTCTTTTCTTGCTTGTAAAGTTTCTATTGAGAAGTCCACTGAAGCCAATGGAGGTTCCTTTGTAGGTTACAATTTTCTTTTCTCTTGCTGCTTTTAGGACTCTTTCTTTTTACTTGACAGTTTTATTATAATGTGTCTTGGAGAAGATCATTTTGGGTTGAAATTATAGGGTGAAATTCAATTGAAATTCATGTTGCTGTGATGCTGAAAGCCACGTCATTGGTATTTCAAATACCAGCAGAGTTACCTGTGGTGGACAGGTTTAAGCGGAGCTTCTGGACTAAGACAGACTAGGAAGAAGGACTTGGCCACCTACTTCCAAAAAAGCTGGCCATGAAAACCATATAAAAGCAGCAAAGCATTGTCTGATATAGCACCAGAAGATGAAAGGATGGCACAAAAAGACTGAGCAGGGCTCCACTCTGCTGTACACAGGGTTGCTAGGAGTTTGAACTGACTCAACAACACTAACAACAACAAAAATTCATGAACTTGGATATCTAAATCTCTCCCCAGGTTTGAGAAGTTCTCAGCCATTATTTCTTTAAATGATTTCTGCCCCTTTCTCCTTCGCTTCTCCTTCTGAAACTCCAATAAGTCTCACACTGGTTCTTTGGATAGTGTCTCATAGTTCGCATAGGCTTTCTTCAGTCTTTTTTATTCTTTCTTCTTTGTTCTCCTCTAATTCGGTAATTTCAAAGTTCCTATCTTCTATTTCACATATTCTTTCATCTGTTTGGTTGATTCTGCTGTTGATACTCTTTATTGCATTTTTCACTTCATTCATTGAAATTTCCAGCTCCAGAATGTTTCTCTTTTATGATTTCCATCTTTTTGTTAAATTTCCCACTTTGTTTTATTGTAGCTCATTGAGTTTTCTTAAAATAGCTTTTTTGAATTATTTATCAGGTAAATCATAGATCTCTATGTTTTGGGGTTTAGTTACTGGAAAATTGTGATTCCTTTGGTGATGTTATGTTTCCTTGATTTTTCATGCTTCTTGGAGTTTTGTGTTGTTGTCTTTGCATCTGAAGTAGCAGTCGCTTCCTCCAATCTTTACTACCTGCCTTCAGGGGAGAAATACCTTCTGTCACTTATGCAAGAGATTCTAGAACTTTCTCTGACCTAGAATGGATACACCTGCTCCACACTTCTTGTGCTCTTATTGTAGAATTCTTAAGCTTGTATGTCTTCTCTTGATCATATAACACGTAAGATGGCTGCTGATAGCCTCTGTTTTGTTTTTCCAAAGGTGGCACTACCACTTAAGTTTGTGGTTTCTCCCTGGCCTGCTTTCTGTGCATGCTTCCTACTCATCTACCAGAGCTCACTCTCACCACTGCCCTCAGGAGCCCGCAGAGAGGGCTGGAAGCAGGTGGGGAGAAGGGGGTCCAGCATACTGGGCACTGTTGTTAGGCCCACATGTGGCCTGTCTCCCTGCCACCATTGTGCCACAATTAAGAAAGGGATGACAAAGACCAGATGATATTAACTGACCTTATCATTTTCTTTACCTAATTGTTTAGTGTCTCTTTCACAGTGGAGGTTCTCTGGTGGGTATTAATATGAAATACAAAGTTCTTTAAGTTCATACCTACTACCATGTGTCTCCCCACATGCTTCTACTCCAGACTTTCTTTTCCTTGATCTTCCAATCTTGTTCTTTTCAGTTATCTTACCAATTGTCAAACCATGCACCATGGCACATGAATCTACATATATTCTAACTTCGAGGTCACTCTGAATGGGGCTGTAGCATACTGGCCATCTATTTCTGGCTTGCATACTGAACAGACTCATATGTGAATCCACCTGGGGATTTTTCCTGTTTCCTTTATCAGCTGGTCATAAACGATCCCCCATGCTATATATATGTTCATAAACTGAGGGGAGGCACTGGTGCAACAGTGGTGGATGAAATGGAGCCTGGGTTACATACTCATGTAGCTTGTTTGTGCACTCTGGTCCTGATCATGCTTAATTCCAGATGTACCACTTCCATCTTACAATGGGTTGTTATGACTTAGTGAGTCTGAGAAAATTCAGCTCATGATGGACAGCTATGGCCACACAGTCATTTGATGTCCCATGATCAGAAGCTACATCTCTACCAGGTTCCACTAGCAGACCAGGAATTATTTATCGAAAGATATATGATTCTCTGCTGTGGAGGGCTTCTCCAGCACCCTAGGGGTCTGTGTTATGACTCTCCCAATGGGGTTTGCCACAAACTCCACATGGCTTCCTTTCCCACCACTGCTAGGTCTTATGCCCTAAGAAGCAGTTATGCTTGCCCCACATCATAAAATTCCTGAAGAGTCCTTTCCTGTTCTATGCCTCTCTCAAATCGGGTAACCTTTTTTATTCATCTGATATGTGTGTTGGAGCAGTGTTCCTAGGTGTGCAAAAGGCAGCTGCCAGAACACAAGCCTGAAAGGCATTGTGTTTTCTGCTTCAAAGAGAGAGTTGCAATATGCAATAATTTGTCTTTTATTTTGTGAATATATCAGAATGTCCCTTATCACTGGACCCCTAAGTATTTTACTGATTTGGTAGACTGCTGAATCACTCCCACCCTTTTGAATATATAGGTCTTACCCAGGTTTCCAAAGTGCTAAACAATTCTTGCTTCTCTGGTCTAATTAGAATGATGTAATCAACTTAGTACATTATTGTGATAATTTTCAGGATATTGAGATTATGATGACCAAAGGCAGGATAATTAACCTAGTCCTGAAGGAAAACTTTAAACGTATAGAGTTGTGCATTCCATGTGAATGTGAATTGTTTATGATCCTTTCTTTATGGAATGGAAAAGTACGCTTTCTTCAAATCAATTGCTGCATTCCATGTACCAAATAACACGTTAATCAGCTCTAGAAAGATACCACATCTGGTAGGGCAGCTGCATTTGGGGGTACAACTTGATTGAGTTTGGAGTAGGTTACTGTCCTTCAAAACCTGTTCTATTTTTTTCCAGAGGCCAGGCTGGTAAATTAAATGGAGGTAAGATGGGGAAAACAGACATAGCTTTTTTTTTTCTTTTTAAAGCTCTTTAAAAGTGACAGTAACTTCTGCCTTTACCCCTGGGAAATTATATTGTTTCACATCTACTATGTTTTCTAGGGTGGGGAGAAGTTTCAAAAGTTTCCATTTGGCTTTCTCGACTATAATAGCCAAACACCCAACGTTGGCTTCACAATACCTTCCAACTTGTTTATTTTGATTTCAGGTTTGGGACCAGAAAAATGACCACCAAGTGGGTTTGTGGACCCAATAAACTCAATGTAAGCCAGACTTCTGGTAGGACTCCATCTGTGACCTGGCTTCCACATGCCCCCACTGTAATAGGAGGAGTTCTAAGTATCAAGGTCAACTCAGACCTGTGTCCAAGGTTTGTATAATTCCTTTCTGCAGTAGGCGGTTACCAGAGGAAATGTCCATAGATCCCTTTGGAGAAGGATTTGGAAATACTTACCATCCCCATACCATCTTTTGCTGTAATGTTGTTGAGTTCCTCCCCCTTGGAAACTGGTATCTTCTTCACTCTCCAGATTTCATGTCTGAAAATTGCCTTATGTCTGGAAATTGGGCAAGGAATAATGACTTTTCAGTGGGGAGACTACCCTTAGTCTCCTTGTATTCCATTCTTAGTTTTTTTTCTTACATTTCATTATGAACATTTTCAAACACGCAAAAAAGTTGAATTTTATAATGAACATTCATATACCTGAGGCCTCGAAACTATCATTAAAATTTTACTACACTAGTTTTTTCACACATCTATCCACCTCTCTATCCATCCATCAATATATCTTATTTTTGAAGCATTTCAAAGTAATTGCAGATAGTAATTTTCCCCTAAATACTTCTACATTCATTAACTAGAGTTCAATATTTGCTTACAATAATTTTCTTTTGAGGTAAAATTTACATACAATGAAATGCACAAATCAAAAATAAACATTTACTAAGTTTTGATGAATGTTTTCACGGGTATAAGCTAAATCTCTATCAGGATATAGAATATTGTTATCAGCCCAGAAAGTTCCCTCATGCTCTTCTTATCAATCCCCACTCCAACTCTAAAAGAAATAACCACTGTTCTCTTTATTTTCTACCATAGATTACTTCTGCCTGTTCTAGAACTTCACAGAAATGGAATGATAGAGCATGTACTCTTTTTATTAGTGTATCTTTCACTTAATACAATAAAGGTTCATCCATGTTGTTGTCTAGATAGTCCAACTTCATTCCTTTTTTCTGATGAATAGCAGTCCATTGAATGAATAAACCGCAATTTGTTTATCCATTCTCCTATTAATGGACACCTGTGCTGTTTCCAGGTTTGGGCTATTATAAATAAAGGAGCTATGAGCAGCCTTGTACAGGTCTTGGAGGAACATATGGTTACTTTTCACTTAAGCAAATATTTCAATTGAATTGCTTGGTAAGGGTATGTTAGCATAGTAAGTGTTAACAGGGTTAGTTTTATAAGATATGCCAGACCTTTTTCCAAAACGATTGTAGCATTTTATACTCCACCAAAAATACATGAGATTTATAAGTGCTCCAGACATTTGGTGTTGTCAGTGTTTATAATTTTAGCCATTCTGGTGGGTATGTAGGGAAATTTCATTGTGGTTTTAATTTGGATTTCCATGATGATTAATGAACACCTTTTAATGTACCTATTGACCATTTGCATAACTTTTTGGTGAACTCATAATAACTCTATTTTTATTAGGTCATCTCTTTATTGAGTTGTAAGAGTTCTTTGTGCATTCTGATTACAAGACCTTTATCAGACATAAGGTTTGCTAATGTTAACTACAAGTCGGCGGCTTGCCTTTCCATCTTATGAAAAAAGGTTCTTTTGAAGAGTAAACGTTTATAATTTGATGAAGTCCAGTTTTTAATGGACTAATTTCTGGAGTTAAGTTACTGGGCTACTTTCTGGAGGCTGTTCTGTTCCATTGATCTATATGTCTATTTTTACACAAATACCACACTGTCTTATTTAATGTCTCTTTACATTAATTCTTGAAAGAAATGTGAATACACCAAATGTTTTCTTCTTTTTCAAAAGTATTTTGCCTTTCAACATTCTTTGCATTTCCAAGTATTTTAAAAATCACTTTATTAATCTATTTTAAAAGCCTTATGAGAGTTTGATAGGGAATGTTTGAAACTAGATAATGGGGGGGGGGTGGGGAATGGCATCTTAACAATACATAGCCTTCTAATAAATGAACATAATCTTTCTCTTTTTATTTGTCTTTAATTTTCTGAGATGTTAAATATTTTTCAGAGTACAGGTCTTGCACCTATTTTGTTATATTTATTCCTATGTATTTTGTATATTTGTTCCTATTATAAATGGTATTTTTTATCCAATTTCCAATTGAACAAATACTACCGGTAATGACAATACCATGTGTATATTAACCTGCTATCTTGTATATAGCCTTGCTAAACTAATTTATAAATTATCATAGTATTTTGTAGATTTCATTAAATCTTAGTAATAGTAATTACTATTAGCATCAGCATTTGTAATTAGTAAGTTATATGTATTTTGTAGATGATCTTTATCAAATAGTGAAGTCATTTGGGCCTAGAGGTTTTGCGGGGGGTGGGGGGGAGGTGAAGGGGGTTGGGATTTTAATTACAAATTCAATTCCTTTCATACATATTTGGATACTTGGTTTAGCTATTTCTTCTTGAATACTCTGGCAGTTTGTGTCATTTAAGGAATCAGTCCATTTTATCTGAGTTGTCAGATTATATATAACCATGAAGTTTTATGTAATATTTCCTTATTATTCTTTTAATATCTGTTCAATCTGTAATGATGTCACCTCTGTCATTCTTGGTCTTGGTAATTGTGTCTGCTCCTTTCTTTTTCCTTTTTAGGCTGATTATACATTTGTTAACTTTATTGAGCTTATCAAAGAACAAGGTTTGGGTTTCATTGATTCTATTGTTTTTCTTCTTTCTATTTAATAAATTTCTTTTATAAAACAGCTTAATTGCAATATTATTAACATACCATACAATTCACCCGTTTAAAATGTACAATAGTTTTAGTATATTCACAGAGCTGTGCATCCATCACCGCAATCTAAAGTCCCAAACTCATTAACTCTTCTCATCCTCCCACCCATTCCCAGACCTAAGTAACCACTAATCTATTTACTGTCCCTATAGATTTACATATTCTAGATGTTTCACATAAATGGAATCATACAACGTGCTATTTTGTGACTAGCTTCTTTCACTTAGCACAAGGTTTTGAAGGTTCATCATGCCGTAGCGTGTATCAGTACCTCATTTTTTTTTAGTATCAGATAATATTCGGTTGTATGCATATACTACATCAGTTGCTGTGTATTTGGGTTGTCTCTACTTTTTGGCTACAATGAATATTGCTGTTCTGAACGTTTGAGTTCGGAAGCCTGAACATCACATCTAACAGCAGGTGGTGCACGTACCTTATAATAGAGTATACTCAATGCCTCTCTCATCTCTTATAACACTGCTATCATTCACCCATTCATATGCTATAATCACATTGTTGTTATTTGAACAGTTATATATTAGATCAATAAGAGGAAAAATAAAAGATTTCATCTTCATTTATTCCTTCTCTAGTGATTTTGTTTTCTTCATGTAGATCTGAGTTTCTGACCTGTATCATTTTACTTCTCTGACGAATTTGTTTCAACCTGTCTTGAAAGGCAGGTTTCCAGGTGACAAATTCCCTCAGTTTTTGCTTGTCTGAGAAAGTCTTTATTTCTCCTTTGCTTTTGAAGAATAATTTCACTGGATATAGGATTCTAGCTTGGCAGTTTTTTTCCTTTAACACTTTAAATTTTCACTTCCTGTTTGCATGTTTTCTAAAGTCTGATTTAATTTTTATCTTTGTTTCTCTATAGGTCAGGTGCAACTCCCACCTCTGGCTTCTTTCTATGACTTTCTCTTGTCATTGGCTTTATGAAGTTTGAATATGATATGCCTAACTGTAGTTTTTGGTATTTATCTTAAGTTTTCTGGATCTGTGGTTTAGTGTCTGTCATTAATTGCCGAAAATCTCAGCCATTATTAATATTTCTTTCTGCTCCTCTATCTCTCTTCTCCTTCCTGTATATATATATGTGGGGGTGGGGGGAGAGAGATCTCTTACACCTTTTGTATTTGTTCCCAAGTTTTTGGATATTCTGTTCTACTTTCCTTTTTTTTTTCCCATTTTTCTTCTCTTTGCATTTCAATTTAGAAAGTTACTAATGACACATCTTCAAGCTCATTGGTTCTTTCTTTGGCCATGTCCAGTCTACTGGTGATCCCATCAAAAGGAGTCTACATTTCTGTCAGTGTTTTTCATTTCTAGCATTTCTGTTTTTATTATTTTTCTAAATTTTGGTAAATTACACACAACATAAAATTTCATTTAACCATTTTTAAGTGTAACCATTTTTAAGTTTAATGGTACTAAGTACATTCACATTGTTGCACAACCATTACCACCATCCATCTCCAGAACTCTTTTCGTCTTGCAAAACTGAAACAAAACCCATCAAATCGTAACTTCCCATTCCTCCTTCCCACGCCCCCTGGCAACCACCATTCTACTTTCTGTCTCTATGAATTTGACCAATCTAGGTACCTTGCATAAGTGGAATCATATGGTACTTATCTTTTTGTGACTTGCTTATTTATCTTATCATGATGTTCTCTAGGTTCATCCATGTTATAGTATGTGTCAGAATTTCCTTCTTTCTTAAGGCTAAATATTAGTCCATTGTAGGTATATACACATTTTGTTTTTCCATTCATGCATCGGTGGATGCTTGGATTGCTTCCACTTTTTGGCTGTTGTGGATAATGCCACTATGAACATGCATAGCTAGTATTTTCCTTTGGGATCGTTCTTACGATTTGCATCTCTCTGCTTACATTACTCATCTGTCTGGCAAAGTTTTCTTGTAGAAAGTGTCTTAAATACGTATATAACCTCTGTCCCAGTAATTTCATTAGGAATTAATTCTTTAAGAAATCTTTATTTTTAGGAGATGCATACTGAAGTATTTTAGTATGTTATTAAAAATAAAAGGAAATATAATTTAAAAAGTTAATGTGGAGAATGGGAACACCATAGATAGAACTATTATCACTGATAGTGACCACTCTGCCATTCAAAGTTGCCATATTTTAACAGTGATAAGGCCTTACACAGGAAATAGAACTATTTTTGCATTTCATTGGAATACATATAACAATGTATTAATTACCTATACTTTGAAATACGGCAAGTAGTTCTCTGATGGACAAATCGAATGGTCTGAAACATGTTGTCTTCTCTGAGTCACAGTTTCCCCTTCAGAAAATAGAAGTAACAAAGCTGCTTGACATAGAATTCAGGACATGACTGCCTCGTCCTACTTCTCTGCTCTAAGCCAAACTGCCTCTCCAAGCTTAAATTGTGCTTTTAGTCCAGGGTTTTCCAAACACATCCACTAAAAATTCATTCAGACTTAGGAGAATGGAAGCCTACCTCTGGGAGACTAAGATGGACACAAAAGCGACAAACTTTTGCATACAGGGTATGTGACTCTGAATTCTTTCTTATTTGACAAGGTATGATTTGTATTCTTCTCCTTAAAAAAAAAATCTATTGAATATAAAATATCCAAATGATTTGCCACATAAATCGCAAATCCTCTTTTGCCCAAATCTTGACGTAAGTTATTGCTCCAAAAAGATACAACATTCCTCTCTTTATTTCATTGTTGACAAGAGTTTTAAAAAGGCTTATGGTCACTCACAAATACACAGTCATAGTGTCACAGGGTTTTATGTTCATATAATCAAAATCACACATACTTAGCTCAGAGTCACGCAGTTACTCAACAGTCTTGTTCACACAGTGAATCACATTCACAATCTCCACAAAACACACACAAGAAAAGCACATCTTTCAAAACATCCCATAAATTTTAAGTCATACTCACAGATAAAAACATACAATCTCATAACTAAAGTCACAATTTCATAAGCCCCCACAAGTGGATCCTATTATATAATTTCACACAGTCACAAAAGCATTCAAACTTTTTACTGCCTATTCCAAAATAGACTTGGAAATAAATTTTCATTAGGATACTAAAACACGTGTTCAAATTTCATTCTCAAGGTTCTCATTCAGCTGGGGAAGGAAATACTCCACTCCATATTGGAGCCACAGAGGGGCTCACATGAGGGAAGCTCGATTTAAACATTTTCTTTGACTTAAAAATTCATCTTTAATTCTAATTTTAAAAGAATTTTTTGTGGCCCCCTACAAGTATTGTGGGCCCTAGGCACTTCCCCTATTGTGCCTAGTGGATGAGTAGGCCCTGCAGGATGCATCTTGGGCAAAAGTCGGCCAAACTCGGGTTTTAGTGGAGAGAAAAAGGTTAAGTCACTGGACATGAGGAATTTTGGGGTGGGGGTGGAGGGGCGGGGAGGAAGAGGGCTTTAATAAATTTAATATGATCTCAAAATCTGAAACACAAATCATTTTCACATCCAAAACAAAATCCGAAACAAACCACATAAGAAACACAACCCCACGCTCGGCTGCAGACACACCACGGGTCCCACGATGTCACGGAGAACGAAAACACAAACACACCTACAGAGGCCCAAGCAGGCTTTCTTCAAAATGAAAGCATCCTTAACGCCTGCTGTGCTCCCTTGGGGGGGCGAGGACAAAAGTCCCCATCCTCACAAAGCTCACACCCACGGACCCTACCCAGGTAGGTGGCATGCGGGTTTGAGGCGCTGGAGTCCGCCCGCCCCTGCTCTGCCTTCTACAGCCTGGTCTCTAATCCCACCCGCCTCCTCCACGCACGCAGGACCACGTGGACCCACCACCACCCACCGGTCAGGGCCCGCGCCTGCGCTCTCCGAGCACGGGCTCCAGCCCTCGGGCTGCCCGCCGGCATGACTCCTCCGGCTGGACTACATTTCCCAGAAGCCATCGGGCGCGCATCACCCTCGACCCCTGGGTCCTCTTCCGGTGTCTGAGCTGCTGTGGTCCCTACGTGTTGAGTAGGATGTGTGCAGAGAACGTCAGCGGAGGCTTCCACAGTCCCTGACTACGGCCGGACGGGACCCTGCGGAGGGGGTGAGAGGCGCTCCAGGCCGGGGCGCTCCGGCCGCGGACAGGGCGGCGGGCCCGGAGCCTCAGGCCTGTCCTGCGTGAGCAGCGGGGGAGACGGGTGTGCCTGTGAGCGACTGCGTGTGTGTGTGTGTGTGTGTGTGTGTTAGATCTAGGCGTGCCTCTGTCCGTTTGTGTGTCAGTGACTCTGTGTGTGTGTGTGTGTGTGTGTGCGTCTAAGTCTAGGCGTGTCTGTGTGTGTGTGTGTCTAGGTCTAGGCGTGTGTCTGTGTGTGTCAGTGACTGATGTGTGTGTCTCTAGGTCTAGATGTGTCTCTGCGTGTGTGTCTTGGTCTAGGCGTGTCTCTGCGTGTGTGTTAGTGACTGATGTGCATGTGTCTTTAGGTCTAGGCGTGTGTGTGTGTCAGTGACTGATGTGTGTGTGTGTCTAGGTCTAGGCGTGTCTCTGTGCCTGTGTGTGTCAGTGACTGATGTGTGTGTGTGTCTAGGTCTAGGCGTGTCTCTGTGCCTGTGTGTGTCACTGACTGATGTGTGTGTGTGTCTAGGTCTAGACGTGTCTCTGTGCATGTGTGTCAGTGACTGATGTGTGTGTGTCTAGGTCTAGGCGTGTCTCTGTGCCTGTGTGTGTCACTGACTGATGTGTGTGTCTCTAGGTCTAGATGTGTCTCTGTGTGTGTGTGTCTTGGTCTAGGCGTGTCTCTGCGTGTGTGTTAATGACTGATGTGTATGTGTCTCTAGGTCTAGGTGTGTGTCTGTGCGTCAGTGACTGATGTGTGTGTCTCTAGGTCTAGGCGTGTCTGTGCGTGTGTGTGTCAGTGACTGATTGTGTGTGTGTCTTGGTCTAGGCGTGTCTCTGTGTCGGTGTGTGTGTGTGTCGAGATCTAGGTGACTCTGTGCGTGTTGTCAGTGACTGCTCTTGCCTGTGTTTACTTAACTGGGTGATTGTGCTATTTAACCGCGTGGCCTCTGGGTGAGCGAGGCTTGTGTGGCTGTGTGGTCGTGTGGCTTGTCACGGGGACTCGTGGCTCTAGACTCCGCTGATTCCTCCGCCTCGCAGCCACTTGGGGTCTGCTGAGAGTAAAAGGGAAGCTAGATTCTGAGCCTTAGAATGGAAGAAGGGAGGGTGCCAGAAAGACACAGACTTGATCTTGATTTTTTGAAGCTGGATGCGGCCCCAAGGCAGGGTTCCGGGAAGACCTGATAAGGTCCCAAGAGTAGGATTCCCTCCTGGGAGGGTCCCCCCCTTGGACCCTCGGAGGGGCCAGCTACCTGTTTCATAATCACAGCATTTCCTGAACTCGGGCCCCGAGAACCTGAGTTAGAGACAGAATTAGAGACAGCTTCAGCCCCAGACATCAGTGACCCCGGCCTCTCTCAAACAGGGAACGGTCAACTCTCTTCCAGCCCCTTCCTACGCCCACCTGGTTGTGTGTGGGACCTGGGGAGAGGATGTGTCTTGGAGGGTGTTTTGTGAGTTACTGTGTTTTCCAAGAAAATCCTGATGTCTCATGATTGCCTTCTCTTTTCCCAGTGCTGCCTGTCTCTAAAAAAAGGATCCTGAGAGAGGAAAGAATTTTTGTTACACATCTAAAAGTTAAAGTCCAGGTGAGCTTGTGTTTCCTCATTATTCATAAAACACACTTGAATTGTAAAGACGTGAGACCCTTCTTTTCCTTCTGCTGAAATGTCCTGCCTGATAGTGACAGATCTGTAAATCATAGGGCCACTCAGATGAATCACCCTCGTCAGGGTCCCCACCCCCTTCTCTCCATAACTTATTTAACCTGTTGCCTAGTGTTAGCTCCTAAATTTCTAATTCTTGAGTAAAAACTAAATTATTCTATAATGAATATCATTATGCATAGATTTTTATGTCCTTTTATAGTCATTTCCCCAAGGATAAATTTCTAGTTTTGAAATTTGATTCAAATTCCTAGTTTTGAAATTTGAATCCAATACCAGATATTTACAGTATACCAATATGCTTGTAAGCATTGGAATACAATGACAAAAAGATATTTGCTATCCTCAAATGACTTGTTATCCAGTAAGGAAATGAAATCAGAATAGGAATAAGATAGAAGGTGTGAAATGCCACCAGAGAAGTTCAGGTGACCTGCCTTGGGAGTTTATAGGAAGACACGTCATTCTGACTACAGCGGCGTTGCCAGGATATGAGCAGATTTTGAGAACTCGGTGAAGGAAAATGGATTTTACGCCGTAGAGTTTTTATTCTAGTGATATTAAATGCAAAGTGACATTCAATGGGATAAGATGTCTCAACAGCTGTTTGCAGACATTGTGGCTGGGAGGACAGGTTCAGAAGCAAAATAAACCCATCCATCAGGAATGTATAATAGGAAGCTGCCTTGAGACTACCGGTAATGCGTACAGAACGTCGCAGTCTCCGGTTTCATGAACATACATTTCCGTAGGCAAACAAATCGTGGAGTTGGTTGAGGCCATGGGAACTCATGGGAAGGAAGGAAAACCTTTCAGTGAAAACACAGCAACTGTTTTTAGAACAGCACTGGCTCTCAAATGTAGGGCGCATCAGAGTCACCTTCAGGGCTTTTCAAGCAAGATTACTGGGCGTGCTCCCAGAGTTTCTAATTCAGTAGGTCTGCCATGGATTTGAGAATCTGCATTCCTAACAAGTTCCCAGAGACAAAATTTTGAGGACCTTTGTTCTACAGTGCTTCATTTTCAGGTTCAAAGATGTTAAAGGAGGGGGGGATTTTTTCCAGCATTTGGAGAAGAAGTTGCTCTTTTCAAAAATAAAAAACATAGGGGCTAGCCCGGTGGTGCAGCAGTTAAGTTCGCACGCTCCGCTTAGGTGGCCTGGGGTTTGCTGGTTTGGATCCCGGGTGCAGACCTACACACTGCTTATCAAGCCATGCTGTGGCAGGCATCCCACATACAAATTAGAGAAAGATGGGCGTGGATGTTAGCGCAGGGCCAATCTTCCTCAGCAAAAAAAAGAGGAGGATTGGTGGTGGATGTTAGCTCAGGGCTGATCTTCCTCAAAAATAAAAAAAAACAAAAATGAAAAACATAGCTGTTTGTGAGTGTGTGTCAAATTAATGAATGGCCATTGTTTAAGATTTAGTGAAATAAGCTTTTAAGAAAAGAAAGCAAATCAGGGCTATGACATATAAATAAGCAATGGTAATATATGGATATATACTTTTCCATACTGTTTTCTATTTATTGATGTCTGTCACTTTTTCTCCTTATATTTATAAATATGCATATTTTGTATATGTAATCATATTTTATGTTTATATAATTTTGTACATTTGTAACCTAATTTTTAACAGCTTTATTGAGATACAATTCACATGCCACACAATTCAACCATTTAAAGTGTACAACTTAATATATGTAGTATATTCACGGTGTTGTGCAGCCGTCACCGCAGTCAACTTTGGAACATTTTTATCACCCCAAAAAGATACCCTAAACCCATTAGCAGTCGCTCCCCATTTCCCCGAGTCGTTCCAGCCATAGGCAACCACTTGTCTGCTTTCTGTCTTTATTAATTCATCCCTTTTGGACATTTCATAGAAATGGAATCATACAATATGTGGTCTTCTGTGACTGGATTCTTTCACTTAGTGTAGTGTTTTCAAGATTCATCCATGTTTTAGTGTGCATCAGTACTTATTTCTTTTTATCACCAAATAATATTCCATTGTGTGGATACGCCACTTTTATTTACCCATTCCTCAGTTGATGGACATTTGGGTTTTTTACTCTTTTTTAGCTGTTAGGTATAATGTTGCTATGAACACTTGTGTACAAGTTTTTGTGTAGACATATGTTTTTATTTCTCTTAGATGTATGCTTAGGGGTGGAATTGCTGGTTCATACAGTAAGTCTTTTGAGGCAAGTCAGATTATTTTCCAGAATGTCTGTACCATTTTATCTTCCCACCAGCCATGTTGAGGGTTCCAGTTTCTCCCATTCTCACCAACACCTGTTATTATCTCTCTTTTTTATTATAGCCATCCTAATGGATATGCAGTGGGTCTTGTGGTTTTGATTTAAATTTCCCTGATGGCTTTATGATACTGAGCATCTTTTCCTGTGCTTATTGGCCATTCGTGTATCTTCTTTGGAGAAATGTCTATTCGAATTCTTTACCCACTTTTTAATTGGGATTTTGGTCTTTGTTACCTACTTTTTTTAGTGCTACTATATCTTGAATATTTTCATTCCTTTAGCAGTTTCTCAAACTTAGCATTTAATGACTGCTTAATATTTCATTGCATGATTGTTTTGTTACGTATTTAACCAAACAGCCACTGCAGAGCTCAGAATGCTGAGCACGTCTGCTTCTGCATACTGCCCCACCCCCGTATCTCGATCAGCTTCACCTCTTCCAGTTTCTCAGAGCTGTGTGGGAGCTCAGGTCTTTGTAAGTTCAGAGGTGGGGACATGTGGGGACGTGGCAGAAGCCTTACTGGGTGCAGTACTGATGATCGCACCCTCTCAGAAGAACTTGTATAAGGGTGGGATACTAAAACCTCACAGGATCACGGTCTTTATCAAATTTTTAAGTTGAAAATAGGATCTCTGGAGCTTTTTTGTTCCCTCAGTGCGACCCTCTAAGGAGGCTGAAGTGTTTGAATTTATGAGGGAGCTGTTTGAGATTTGGCGATTCTTCTGCTCTGTTTTGCTTCCAGTATCATCCTCTTGGTCCCTTGGCTGGCTTTCTTTGGCTCTTCTTGTGCGGGACCTTTCTGCCCGTCTAAGCACAGGACTGTAGCTGAGTTTGTCCATAGCCACAGCATGCCTCAGTTCCATTTCTTTCCTGTGCAGGTTTTTCTGTTTCCAGGCCAGGTGCAGTTCCTGAGTTGGAACAAGGAGTCCAGGCCTGGTAGGTGGAGAGTGTAGTGACGAGAGGATGTGTCCAGGTGACTCAGGGAAAACCAGGAGAAGGAAGCTACTGCATGTCAAAGCGCAGGGCTCAGGACTCAGCGCGTTTATGTGTGTTCCAATTTGAGACGATTGGCTCAAAGACTTCAAGCCTTTGGAGAAAATAAAGCCTCACTGTCACACCCTAAAGATCACCAAATTCATATCTCCTTTTATTTCTCCCTCCAATCTCAAAGAGGGTGATTATATTTTTATTGTAAAAGTAGTACATTCTCATGCAGTAATTCAGAAAATACAGAAAAGCCCAAAGTGAAGAGATGGTCACTGTAAACATTTTACTCCAGATCTTTCATCCATCCCTCAATGCACATGCGTATAGTCATATATGTTATTTTACCTGCCATAACAGGAGAAAAAAATACAATGTTTTTACCCATTATTGTCAAATAAAGATATCATCATTTCTTTCATAGAAATATGTAATATATGTAAGAAAGTGCACAGATCTTAGCTGTGTATATAACTTAATGAACTTTTACATTTGAAAACACCACCCAGCTCGAGACTAGAGCATTTCTATCCCCCTTGGAGGATTTGCTTGTGTCGGGTCCCAGTTAGAACCAGCCCTCCCCCACAACAGGTAAACGCTGTTCCAACTTCTTTCGCTCAAGATGAAATTGGCCCGTTCCTGAACTTCGTGTGAATGGAATCTCTCGTATCTGCTGCCTTTTGTCCAGAATTGTACTTTTGAGATTCATCCATGTTGTTTTGTGAATCGGTAGGTCCCCCCCCCCCCATTGTTGTGTAGTCTTCCATTGTATGACCGTACCACAGTTTGTTTATTCATTCTCCTGATGATGGGTTGTTTCCAGTATTTGACTATTATGAATAAAACATTCTAAAACGTTCTTGTACAAGTCTTTTTGTGGACACATGGTCTTGTTTTTCCTGGGTGTATAGCTGGGGTGGAGGTGGGTGACCTAATTTACATTCCTACTGCAATGTGTGAAGGGTCCAGTTACTTCTTAAACTGGCTGACACTTGTTATTGTCAATCATTTGAATTTTAGCCATTCAGATGCAGGTGGAGTGGTATCTCGTGATTTTAATTTGCGTTTTCCTGATAAATAATGATGTGAGCATCTTTTCATATGATACTGCCCATTTTGATATACTCTTATGAAGTGTCTATTCAAATCTTTTGTCCATTTTTAGAGTTTTTTTTGCCATTTTCCTATTTATTTGTAGGTATTTTAGATATATTTTGAATACAAGTCTTTTTTTGTGTATATAAACATATGTGTGCATATGTGTGTGTGTGGAGGGGGAGAGAGAGAGGCAGAAACGGACAGAGAAAGAGAGAATATCTATTAGCCTATAGCTTCTTATTTACTTTCTTAATGATGTCTTAATAATGAAGAAATGTTCTTAATTTTAGTGGAGCTCATTTACCAGTGTTTTTCTTTTATGGCTATTGCATTTTTGTTCTGTTTAAAAAATCTTTTCCTGGGGAGGAAGGGACAACTCTTCCTTACAGTAGGATTCCAATTGTTAAATGTAGACAGAAAGAGGGATGTAGAAAATGGTCATTAGGCAAACACCACAGTAATAGTTGTTTCAGACAAGATCCACTGATAGATGCTAAAATTAGTGGATGAAACTTTGGGGAGAAAAAAGATTTGCATAGTGTCAAAGTATTTCCCACTACTGAAGATACATATTGACTACAAAGAGAATGGTAATAAGTCACCTTACCGTGGGGAAACCCAGCAGAAAGCACTTTAACCCAGGGATCAGGGTTAACATCACCAGTAATAAAGCATTGACATCGTGTGCCCTTTGATATGATTCAATGAGAAAGACGGCATCATGACAGTACAGTGGTGCCCTCTTATCTGTGAGGGATGTGTTCAAAGACCCCCAGCAGATGCCTGAAACTCTGGATAGTGCCACACCCTATATGTACTATTTTTTCCTTATACATACATACCTATGATAAAGTTTAATTTATAAATTAGGCATAGTAAGAGATTAACAACAATAACTAGTAACAAAATAGAGCAATTATAACAATATACTGTAATAAAAGTTATGTGAATGTGGTCTCTCTCTCTCTCAAAGTATCTTATCGTACTGTATTTTGGGACCGCGGTTGACCGTGGGTAACTGAAACCACGGAAAGCGAAACCGCGGATCATGGGTGCTACTGTACTGCCCCAAGTGCATAACCTCATTCCAATTGTGAAATCATCAGACAAACCAAGTGGAGGAACATGTGACAAAATAAAAGACCAGTACTCTTCCAAAGCCAAAAGGGCGTGTAGGGAGATGTGGTGGACACACTTCAGGGTGGCCTGATGATTCCCACCTGCTGGTGTCTACGCCGTTGTATAATTCCCTCCCCTGGAGTGCAAGCAGGATCTGTGATTGCTTCTCACCAACAGAAAATGGCAAAGGTGAGGAGATGTCACTCCTGGGATTAGTTTATTTTGTATGGCAAAAGTAGTGGGCTGTCACTACTGTGATAATGTTAGGTCATATAAGACTCCATCGTAGCAAACTGGAGCTAGAGACCTGCCTTGTGGGCTTGATGAAATAAGCGACAATGTTGGAGAAGCCCATGTTGCGAGAAGCTGTAAGTGGCCTCTAGGACCTGAGGGCATCCTCCAGCTGACAGCCAGCAAAAAACTGAGGTTCTCAGTTACGTGGCCACAAGGATTCTGCCAACAGTCTTAACAGACTTGCAAATGGATTCTTCCTCATTTGAGCCTCTGAATGAGAACACAGCCCCGCTGACACCTTGTTTGCAGCTTCTGAGTCCAGCCTGAAGACAGCACCCAGCTAAACTTGAGTCCAGACTCCAGGTCCACGTCAACTGTGAGATAATAAATATGTGTTGTTTTAAGCTAAAGTTGTAATTTGTTTTGAAAGCAATTGAAAACTAATACCATAAGAAAGACTGAAGAGACTGGATGAGAGTAGGGAGAAAAACAGCTAAATGCAATGTGGGATCATGTGTAGGATCCTGGAAAAGAAAGGACATTGGTGAAAAACTTGGTGATATTTGAAAGAGATGCCATTTATTGTATTGTACTAGTGTTGATTTTCTGGTTTTGATAATTGTCCTATGATTATATAAGGTGTTAATGTTAGGTTGAGAGGTGTACGGGAATGTTCTGCACTACTCTTACAGCTTTTCCCTAAGACTAAAATAAGTGGAAATAAAAATTTTTTAAAAAGGAAAATTTGCCTACCCCGAGATCATGAAGATATTTTCCTGTTTCTTCCAGAAGCTTGATTGTTTTAGTTTTCACATTTAGGCCTGTGATCCGTCTTGAATTTATATCTGTGTATGTAGTGGGATCAGGGTCAAAATCATTTTTTCCATACAGATACCCAATTGCTTGAGCACCATTTGTCGAAAAGAGTATCCTTTCTGCTCCTAGTTGCAATCAGACTTCTATTGTAAATCACGTAACTATGTGTGCAAGTCTCTTTCTGGCCTCTCTATTCTGTTCCCTTGATCTACTTGTCAATCCTTGGGCCAGTACTGCTGTTTTAATTACAGTAGCTTTATATTATGTCGTGATATCTGGTAATATAAGTTCGACAACTTTGTTCTTCAAAATTGCCTTGATTCCTCTAGGTTCTTTACATTTCCATATGATTTTAGAATGAGTTTGTTAATTTTCTCAGGAAAAACCCTGCTGATACTTTGTTGGAGATGCATTGAATCAATAGATCAATTTAGAGAGAATTGATCATTTTAAAATTGATTCTTCCTATTCATGAAGGTAAAATATGTTTCCATTTATTTAATTCTTCTTTAATTTCTTTCATTGCTATTTTGTTTTCAATCTAAAGGTCATGCACGTCCTTTGTTAGATTTATTCCAAAGTGTTTTATATTTTTTATGAACTGTTGGGATTTTTCAAATTTCATTTTTCAATAGCTTTACTTTAGGACAGTTGTGTTTAATACATTGACCTTTTATTCAACAATTTTGCTAATAAATTCATTGATTAATTCTAATAGTTTGTAGAATTGAACATTTTTTTCTATGTACAAGATGATGTTATCTGCAAATAAAGATGGTTTTACTTCTTTCTTTCCAACCTTCATACCTTTCTTTTCAGTTTTTTCCCCTTATGGTCTCGGATAGGTCTTCTGGTACAAAGTTTAATAGAAGTGGTAGGAGTGGACAACCCTGCCACGTTCCTGAACTTAGAAGGAACGTGGTCCATATTTCATCTCTCATGAAATGATAGTTATAGTTTGATTCTGTAGATCCCTTTTATCAGATTAAGGAAGTTCCCTTCCTTTGCTAGTTGGCTGAGAAGTTTTATCATGAACTGATGGTGAATATTATCAAATGGTTTTTCCGGCATCTAATGAAATGATTGAACGGTTTTCTCCTTTATTATTTAAAGTTGGAAGACTACATTGGTTGCTTTTTGAAAATTAAATGACCTTTGCATTTCTAGAATAAATCTCCTGGTCATATATATTCTGCTTTCTCCTTGCTGTTATTTTGTTTAATATGTTCATGAGAGAAATATAATTAATTTTCCTTTCTTGCAATGTCCTTGTCAGGTTTTGATATCACAGTTATGCTGGCCTCATGACATGGTCCATTTTTTTTTATTTTCTGAAAAAGATTGAGTTTGGTTAGTATTTTTAATCCCTTAAATGTTTGGGAGAATTTGCCTCTGAAGTCTTTGGGCCTGACATTTTATGGGAAAGTCCTCAACACGGATTTAATTTCTTTAATAAATAAAACAATATTCAGATTTTCCATTTCTCATATCAATTTAGTTAAATTGTGTTTTCAAGGAGTTTTTTAATTTCATCCACATTCTCAAGTTTGTTGTCACAAATTGTTCATAAAATTCCATTATGAAGATAAGGTCTGTAATATATGTAGTGATGTCTCTTTTTATATTCCTGATATTGACATTTTTTTCTTGATCTGTGTAGCTAGAGGTTTTTCAATCTGATTAATCTCTTTAATGATAGAGATTTTGGCCTTCTTGATTTTTCTCTGTTGTGTATCTGGGAGGTTTTTTTGTCATTGGTTTCTTTTAGTGTGTTCTACTTTCTGTCAGCTTAATTTGCTTTTCCTTCTATAGCTTCCAAGGGTAGGTCACTGATGTTTAACCTTTCTGCTTTTATAAAACATACATTTAAAGCTAAAAATGCCTTTGTAAGCATTGGTTTGGCTGCTTCTCACAGGCTTTGAGACTTTCATTATCATTCAGCTCAAAATATCTTGTATTTCCATTATGATTTTTTATTTATTTATTATTTTTTTTTTTTTAAAGATTTTATTTTTTCCTTTTTCTCCCCAAAGCCCCCCCGGTACATAGTTGTGTATTCTTCGTTGTTCTTCGTTGTGGGTTCTTCTAGTTGTGGCATGTGGGACGCTGCCTCAGCGTGGTCTGATGAGCAGTGCCATGTCCGCACCCAGGATTCGAACTAACGAAACACTGGGCCGCCTGCAGCGGAGAGCGCGAACTTAACCACTCAGCCACGGGGCCAGCCCCTCCATTATGATTTTTTTTTAAAGATTTTATTTTTCCTCTTTCTCCCAAAGCCCCCTGGTACATAGTTGTATATTCTAGTTGTGGGTCCTTCTAGTTGTTGCATGTGGGACGCTGCCTCAGCGTACCTTGATGAGCGGTGCCATGTCCGTGCCCAGGATTCAAACTGGTGAAACCCTCAGCCGCCAAAGCTGAGTGTGTGAACTTAATCACTTGGCCACAGTGCTGGCCCTTCCTATTATGATTTATTCTTTGATCTATGCTTATTTAAGAATGAACTTTTTATATTTGGAAACGTTTGAAAAATGCCTGTTTAGGAGTTCCAAGTTAATTCTTAGGGCTTCAAAAAAATATACATTCTTTGATATTAATCCTTTGAAATTTATGGATACTTGTTTTATGGCCTAGAATATTAATCTGAAAAATATGCTGTGAGCATTTGAAGAGAATGTGTAGTCTGTAGTTTGGGAGTATAATGTTCAGTTGGGTCAATTTGGGTAATCCTATTCAATCTTCTGTGGCCTTCTTGATTTTTTTCCACTTTTCCTATTATTAATTACCAATGGAGGGCATTAAATCTCTAACTTAAATTATAAATTTGTCTACCCTTTAATTCTGTTGACTTTTGCTTTATATATTATGAAGGTACCTTATTAGGTACATAGCAAATACAGGACTACCATTATATTCTTGTTGAATTAGAGGAAACATCTCTATTACTTATAATACGTCTTGCATTAAATTCTATTTTATCTGTTACTAAAATATTTATACTAGTGTTTTTCTAATTACTGTCTAATATATTTTTCCACTCTTTTACTTTTAAAATATCTTTTTTTTTTTTTTTTGGTGAGGAAAATTGGCCCTGGGTTAACATCTGTTGCTGATTCTCCTCGTTTTGCTTGAGGAAGATCATTCCTGAGCTAATGTCTGTGCCAGTCTTCCTCTATTTTGTATATGGGACGCTGCCACAGCATGGCCTGTGAGCAGTGCAGAGATCTGCACCCCGGAATTTGCACTGCGAATCTCTGGCTACCAAAGTGGAGCATGCAAACTTAACCACTACGCCATCAGGCCAGCCCCTTAAGACATCTATCTTTATATTTGAAGTATGTTTCTTGTAAGCAGCATAATGGACCCTGTTTGCCTTTTTAATCTGTTCTAACAATCTTAGTTTTTAATTGCAATGTTTAGTCCATTCACATTTTACTACAATTACTCATAAAGTGTGGTTTAAGTCTGTCATCTTGCTAATGTTTTCTGTTTGTCCCATTCATTCTTTATTCCTCTTTTCCTGCCCTGTTTTGTATCAATCAGATATTTTTCGTTATTCCACTTATCTCCTCTGTTAGCTTTTTTGGTTATACATCTTTGTCTAATTCTTTTAGCAGTTACCAGAGATATTATAAGATGCATATTTAATACAGTCTCCTTAAAATTAGGGCTTTTACCACATACCAGATAACTTAAGAACATTTCAATAGTGTAACTCCATTTACCTTTTCCACCATTTTTGCTGGTTATTGTAATTGTCATTCCTTCTTCCTCTATTACAAGCCCCACAAAGCATTATTATTTTTGTTGCTTTAAACAGCCCATTTGTTTAGTCATATTACTTATATGTTTACTATGCCTACAGCTGTTGATTGCTTTTTTACACATCTGGAATTATTTTCCTTTAGCCTAAACGTTCTCCTTTAGTATTTCTCATATTGGGGGTCTGTTGATAGGAAATTCAGCTTTTGTTTGAAAAAAACCTTTATTTCACTTTCATTTCTGAAAGTCATTTTCTCTGGGTATAAAATTCAGAGTTTTCAGGTTTTTTTCTTTCCACACTTTAAATATATAATTCCCTTCTTCAGGCTATTAGGGTTTCTGTTGAGAAAAGAACTATTTTTTTTTATTATTGTTTTCTTATAACCAATGTCTTTTTTTTTTAACTATGTACTTTTAAGATATGTTTTTCAGCAGTTTGGCTTTGCTGTGCCTAGGTGTGGATTTCTTTATTTTATCTTGGTCAGGTTTGCTGAGCTTTTTGATTTATGTATCAAGGTATTTTGTGAGATTGGGAATATTTTGTCCATTATTTCTTCAAGTAATTTTTCTGTCCCATTCTGTCTTATTTTAGTTGTTCGATTTCACATTTGGATGGTTTCCTGTATTTTCTCTTATGTTCGGCTCAGTTCTTTCTTTTTTCCCTCTCTGCATAAGATTATTGTTAATTTTACTTTGTGTTGATCAATACTGTTTCCTGTTGTTAAGTCCATCCAATAAATTCCTAATTTTAGATATTATATTTTTGTAATTATAAAATGTTCATATGATTCTCTTTTTTAAGATTTCGAATCTCTAACGATATCCTCCATTTTGCATTTCTCTTTGCCCGTCTTTTCCTCTAGTTTCTTGAGCACGTTAGTCATAATATTTTCAAGTCCTTGTCTGCCAGCTCCATTACCTGGATAATCTCTGGATCTGTTTCTGTTGAGACTTCTTCCTTCCTTATCAGTAACTTTTCCCTTTTTCTTTGTGTGTTTAATAATTTTTATATGCTGGCATTGTGGATAATTAGAGACTCTGGATTGGGTTATCTTCCTTTAATAAGTCTACATCAGGTTTCTAAGGCTTCTCAACCTTAGCGCTGCTGATATTTTGGGCTAGATAACTCTTTGTTGTGGGGGACTTTGTTGCGCCTTGTAGGATGTTTAGCAATATCCCTGGTCTCTGCCCACTAGATACGGTAGCACCCCATGCACATTTTGACGACCAAATAAGTCTCCAGACATTGCCGAATGTTCCCCAGGGAGCAAAATCACCCTTTGTTGAGAGCCGGCGGTCTGCACAATCATTTTCAATATCTGCCTCATTTTCTATTATATGGATGCGCTATAGTTTATTATTTAACTATCCAAGTACTTTTAGATTTTCTCCAGCTTTTTTTCATTTTAACTAGTGTCTATTATATTCCTTTATACATCTCTAGATAAGTTTTACAGTTATTTCCCTTGGGTAAGTCTGAGAAATCACCTTTCCTGGTTAAATTCTTCTTATGCAGCATTCTGCTTACATGTCTCAGTTGCGCTAGGTTTTCACAAGTTTACAGGACACCTTGAGAGTGCCCTTTTCCCTACAACCTTACTAAAATACAGTGTATCCTCAGCCTTTTAAATCTGACAATTGAATACGTATAAAATGATGGTATCTTATTGCTTAAAAATATCCCCTTAGTAAAACTTTTAGTAGGTGATGTTTTACAGTTGAAAAAAAAGGTGGCTTTATAATTACAGAAAAGTGATTCAAAACATATCACTTTTACTTATTATTTGTGATATGGGCAAATGTCTTTAATTCTTTGAGCTCCCATTTCCTCGTCTGTTGAGATAATAAGTACGTTGCAGGATTAAATGTTCATGTGTATAGAGCGCCTATCACAAAGAAGGTTGCAAAAGTCTGTGTGTTGCATACAGCTTCAGTGAGTGTGAATTCACTCCTCCCTAGTGGGTCCTCGTTGGGTTGGGAGCAGGGGGCACAGGCAGTGGTTCATACCAGCAAACAAAGTGGATGCCGGTAGGGAAATCCAGCTTGGTTAGCCCAGTGGATCTTGGGAGTCATAGTTCTGGCTTAGGGGACAGGCTTCATGTGGACATGCAGTTGTATGGTGGTAAAGCTTTCCATGTTGGTCTCTACTGTGCTCTGCTTGTTGTCTGGTGGAGTCCAGGTCCATCCCGAGGCCATGAAGGTTTGTGTTGTATGGCCTGGCCTTGACCCTGAAGGTATGCCCTGATGCTGGAGCATCTACTCAGTATGACTAAACAACCCAGGCTGGGGTATTGTTGGCATGATCAGAATGAGGAACAGGCCAGAGTGGGGGATCTGGATCTGGCTGTGCTGCAAGAGTGCCTGCTCTGGATCCGTACTGTGTGGCTTGTTTCCCTAGGCATGGGGAAGGGCTGGGCTTTGTCGGGGCTTCTCATATCCCCTGACGTGTGTTTATGTGTTTTGGGAGGGCAGGGAGAGGGCAGGGACAGCAGAAAGCGGGAATAAAGAAGGAAAAAGAAAGGGTATCTTACCTTAATAATTTTTGGAGTTCTGAGATACACCAAGTCTCAAGGCCTCTTTTTCCTCCCCCAGCCCTGGCTTCTCTGAACTCTGCTTCTCTAGTAGAGGAAACGTGAGGAGGATCGGCAGCCCTAAAACCATGGCCCAGGTAAGTAGATGTCTCTTTCTCCTTCCTGAAATAGTATGATTTTTAATTCATGTAATATTTTCATTCTTTATCGCTGTCAACACAGATAATCAATAACCAACCTATAGGTAAGATTGATCTTATTGATCCAATGCTGAGGACTAGCCCAGAAGTGCAGTCTCCACCAGGGAAGACAGCACTCCAGAGAAGTGTGGTTTTCAGCATGGTTATATCCCATTTCAGAACAAAGAACATACACCAAGCATGACGGGAATACAATTTTTTCCCCAAAGTCACAAGGAGACGTTTTGCTGCAATTTAGCAGATACACAACAGGTCAACTTGACCTTGGTTCTCTGGGAAGAAAAGCTGATCTTCAGAGAATGACTGATACTGGTGTCAGAGGAAGGGAGACTTTCACCCCTATCTTTAAAGAGTGCATTCTTCGCTTTGGGAAAAAGTTTGAAGCAGATGTACAGTGCACCTTTGGTGGGCTATAAGTCAGGCTGCTATGGGAAAAACAAGTTTTCGGTTGAATCAGGGTTAAGCCAGAATGCTTCCCCAAATACCTCAATATGTGAAAACATTATTATTATTATTATTATTACTATAATATTGTCATCCCCTAAGCTCCTACCTAGCGAAGCTGTGTCTCTGAACCTATTTCAGAGTTTCTCCCCTTCCAGAAGGGTGGTGTCCTCCCCATTTGCTCCCTTGTTTTGAATGATTTGCACTTACCCATCAATAATTCATTCATCTTCTGTGTATTCAGTCTCCTGTCCAGACCAGGGCTGGAGCAGTGAAGGAGTGAGGCACTTGGAAGGAAGTGTTTGAGCTTCGCTTGTCAGCTTCGTGGTTTCATGATATGGAGGCGATGGTCCTGTTTGACCACAGCAGGGAAACATTGTTCCTAGTTTTCCAGGTAGATAAGGGAGCATTGGGTTACGAGTGGTCTCGGTCTCAGGGTGAGATGAGACCTCAGCTTTGAAAGGCTTTTAGGTTCGGGTCGAAATGGGATTGGTGCCTGCCTAGAGAGGGATCAGGGATCTGGCTAGGGAATCATTGGGAAATAAATAAGGTATCAGGGTCCATTTTGTATTGGAAGTGAAATTGCTGGTCTTGAGTGAATCCGTGTTGTTCTGGATCGGTGTACGTTGGTGTGTTCTAACTCAGCAGCAGGAGTTCAGGAAGGAATTGTAGAGAGGAAGCTCGTCTAGAACTACACGCGGTAGATGAAACTGAACTGTGGGGAGGAGGTTAGGATTTGTGTCCAACCTAAATATCGTAATAGTATAATATGTTATATTTTAATATTATCATTAATACCTTAATACTTTAAGAAAGATTAAATCTGATATCTATACGAGGGACTAAGTGAAAACATTAGTCAGAATAAAGGAAATGCTTGTGACCTGATCTGACGTATAATAAACTTGTGTCTTGATAAAATTACTTAATTTTATAGAAATTCTATTTCCTAAGGTAGAAACTTTATCAGTTTTTTTGCAGTATAATTGACATATAATTAAGTGTATGTATTTTGTCTTTTTAAAGCAGCGGTATTGAAATATAATTGATAATAAACTGCTCATATTTGAAGTGTAAAATTTGATAAGTTTTGACATATGTATACACGTGTGAAGCCATCGCCACAGTCAAGATAACATATCCATCACTCCAAATTTTTCTCACACCCCTTTATAATTGCCCCTCCCTGCCTCCCCCACCCTGCCCTAGTGCCCAGGGGACCCCAGTTCTGCTGTCTGTCACTATAGGTTAGTTTGCATTTTCTAGAATTTTATATAAATGGAGTCATACAGTATGTACTCTTGTTTTTGGTCTGTCTTATTCAGCATATTTATTTTGTGAGTCATTCATGTTGTTGCATATATTACTAGTGCATTCCATTTTATGGCTGACTAGTATTCTATTCTCAAGATACAGCACAATCAGTTTATCCATTCCTCTGTTGATGGACATTTGGGTTCTTTCCACTTTTTGGCTATTACAAATAAAGCTACTGGGAACTTTCATGCACAAATCTTTGTGTGGACATATGCCTTTATTTCTCTTGGGTAAAACACTGGGAGTGGAATGGCTGGGTCATATGGATGTTTAACTTTTTAAGAAACCAATAAACTCTTTTTCAAAGTGATTGTTCCAGGGCTGGCCCTGTGGCCGAGTGGTTAAGTTCACTCGCTCTGCTTTGGCGGCCCAGGGTTTCACCGGTTCAAATCCTGGGCTTGAACATGGCACCGCTCATCAAGCCGTGCTGAGGTGGCATCCCACATGCCACAACTAGAAGGACCCACAACTTAAAAAACATACACAACTATGTACCAGGGGGCTTTGGGAGAAAAAGGAAAAATAAAATCTTTAAAACAAAAAAAAGTGATTGTTCCATTTTACATTCCCACCAGCCGTGTATAAGAGTGCCATTTTTTCCACATCCTCACCAACACTTAAAATGGTCAGTTTTTTTTAATTTTAGCCACTCTAATAGTTTTGTAGTCATACTTTCTCTTGGCAGTAAGCTGGGGCCATCATAGGGTTCGCTTCATTGGTTACCTGTCTCTTAGAGATCACAGTTTTTCATTGCCCAGTGTTTTCTGTCTTGAAAACCATCATTTCATACATTTTGGTCAAGTTTTTGGTTGTTTCATGTGTGAGGGTAAATTCAATCTGTGTTCTTCTATTTCAGCTGGGAGAGATTTGATAATTCATTTGGGGGGAAAAAAAGTACCAATTCTTTTTGTATATTCCTTGAAGAGAAAAAATGTAAGAACTTGCACACAGCAGGTAGTGTGCTTATATATACTGTTTCCTTTAACTGGGAAAGTCTGATTACTGTATTTATTTTTATACATTTGGATATTTAAGTTTTTGTATATTAAAAAAAATTTGTGGGGGCTGGCCCCGTGGCCGAGTGGTTAAGTTCGCGCGCTCTGCTGCAGGCGGCCCAGTGTTTCGTTGGTTCGAGTCCTGGGCGCGGACATGGCACTGCTCATCAAACCACGCTGAGGCAGCATCCCACATGCCACAACTAGAAGGACCCACAATGAAGAATATACAACTATGTACCGGGGGGGCTTTAGGGAGAAAAAGGAAAAAAATAAAATCTTTAAAAAAAAAAAAAAAAAAAATTTGTGTACTTCAACAGGATTCTTCAAGATTGTGTAGGTACAATTAATTTATTCTCATCGAACCAGGTCATGATCTTGTAACTTCAGCCTACTTGTTTTTATATATTGCCTCCTTACTGCAATTCAGTATTCCATCCTGAAAATTCTTTTATTTTTACAAATAACACGTGGGTTTGCCATTTCAGGTGCCATTGACGTTCAGTGATGTTGCCATAGACTTCTCTCAGGAGGAGTGGGAATGCCTGAACTCAGCTCAGAGGGGTCTGTACAGAGATGTGATGCTGGAGAACTATACGAATTTGGCCTCACTGGGTAAGGACATCTTCCTGAAATGATATAGACTCTGCTACCTGGAACATCCGCTTTCTCTGCTGTATATTTTATGCTCTAGGCCAAGAAACCAGCTAAATGTCTGCTCCATATTCTCCAAGGATGAGTTTGAGCTTTGACAGATGGAAATGGGCACCTCCATTGAGCACCTGAATCTTCCCTATCCTTCATTACCTTCCTACCTCTCTCTGCCCCATCCTGCAATTGCTTCTTTTTCTAAATGACTAAAGGTTTGAATTCTGGGACTTTTTTATGCATAGCCACTGGCAAAGAAAACAAATTGCATGTTATATGTATGTTCAGAATGTCTCTAAATATTCTAATTGCTGGTGCACCTATATGGAGAATGGGTTATTCCTCTTTACTACAAAAAAGCCTTGGTAATTTTTACAGTGGTGGAATGAATCAAGATCATTATCTTTTTGAATATTATTTTTTGTACTTATAGCCGTGGAAATGTTGGCTTGCACTGATTTGATAGATTTTACTCAGAAGTGGAAGTCTTTGTTCAGTTTTTGGAAAATACTTGACCATTCTCTCCTCTCTCCTGGGACTCCAGTTATACGTATGTTGGATCATTTGAGCATATCTCACAGTTCTGTCACGTGTTTATCTTCTTTTCTGTCTGTTGTTTTCTGTTGCCCTGTATGCCAGCTCACTTATCCTATTCTGCTGTCATCAGTCTGCTCCTAAAGAGGAGTTTTTCATATCAGATGTTTTCTTCAGTTCTAAATACACAATTTGATTGCCTTTTATAACTTCCAATTATCTGTTGAAATTCTTCATTCTTTATGTACTTTCTTTTCACTACTGTCATTTCATCTGTTTTCTTAAATATTTTAATCACAGTTATTGTGGAATTCTAGCATGCCTTCCTTTTTTGTATCATCCATGGGTCTGCTTCTATCGTTTCTTTTTTTCCTCTTGTTATCCACTATATGGTAATGCCTCTTCAAGTTACTAGTAATTGTGATTGTGTGCTGGACATTGTGTACAAGAGAACTGAAGAGATTCCAGGTGATGCTATCTTCTACCAGGGAGTATCTACATTTTTCCTAACAGTCTGATATGGCAGGGATGTAGCTGGGTCAGTGCTGGGTTTCAGTTTTGGTTTTACTCAGCTCCCTCTTATCCATCGCTGTGCCTTTACCTCCAGCTGTACTCAGAATCAGTGAGTTTCTCCAGGGGACAAGTGGTCGTAGAGCCTCAGGGCCAATGCACCATTCTTTCTGATTGTTGTTGCTTATCTGTTTTGATTTCAAGCTTCCTCGCCAAATGGATCTTTTGTTCCCAGGAAAAATGCTGAAAATTAACAACCTAATCATCCATTTGATAAGTTAGGAAAAGAAGAGCACAGTAAACTTAAAGAAAGTAGAAGAAAGGAAATAATAAAGGAAAGACAAGAAATTAATGAAGTAAAAAGCAAACATAAAAAAGAGCATGTCACAACCATGAATTTGATTATCATAAAGAACTGATAAAATTGGTGCAACTCTCTCAAGATGAATCAAGAAAAATATCTACGTAAGCAACAAAGGGGACCTCTTTACAGGCCATGAAGCCTTGAAAATTATAATAATATTTTGATAAACATTATGCCAAAAACTTTGAAAAATCAAGTGAAATAAATTATTAGAAAATTTTAATCTACAGAAATCTCCACTCAAGGAAAAAAACCCAGAAAATGTGAGAAGTCTTATAAGCACTAAAGAAACTGAGTTAGTCATCAAGAGTCTTCCCGCAAATCGGGAGATTCAGGCCTACGTGGTTTGTCATTAAAGTATAAATGCAACAGTTTGAACGTGCAAGAATTTGGGGAAAATTTTCCCCATGAGCTCTTTTATGTTGAGTCTAACAAAGAATAAACTACACAAAAGTATGAGATGAATAGAAAAATGACAACTTGAAAATATAGAGTATATTTATAATAGTTTTTTTTTTTGGTGAGGAAGATTGGCCCTGAGCTAACATCTGTGCCAATTATCCTCTATTTTGCATGGGGGATGCCACCACATCATGGCTTGATAGTGATGTGTAGGTCCATGCCCAGGATCCGAACCCACGAACCCCAGGCCACCGAAGTGGAGCATGCGAACTTGACTGCTATGCCACTGGGCCGGCCCCTATAATAGCTCTTTTAATTTTCTTGTCTACTAATTCTCTGTATCATTCTTGGTCTGTTTCTTTTAATTGATTTTTCTCCTAGTTAAGGGTGATATTTTCCTGCTATTTGCCTATCTGATAATTTTTTACTGGATGCTAGACATTGTAAAGTTTACTTTAAAGTTTTAGTAAACTTTGTAAACATTGTAAAGTTTTACTCTGTTAGGATACTGTCTTTAATATTCTTGTGCATATTTGGGGGCTTGCTTCTGGGATTCAGTTATGTAATTTGGAACCTGTTGATCCTTTTGTGGTTTGCTTGTAAGCTCTATTGGGGCGGGTCCAGAACAGCTTTTAGTCGAAGGCTAATTTGGCCCCCATCCTGAGGCAGGACTCTGTTCGATGCCTCCCCTGTCCGGGGATCTTTCCATCCTGGCGGGTGGAAACAGGAACTGTCCTCTGCCCTCTGTGACTACCAGGGACTGTTCTGCCTGTGCCTGTCTGGTGGTCCTTTCCTGGGCCTCATTCGTTTCCTCACATGCATGTGAGATCGTTACTCAGCCGGAGTCTCAAGGGGATCCCTCGATGGTTCTCTAGAGGTTTCTGTCCACGCAGCTCCCTCCTTTCTGGTACGCTGCCTTGCAAATTCTGTTCTTCTTCTCTCCCTTAGTCTACTCCTTCTCCTCAACTCAGGGGTAAAGCTGGGCTCTATTTCAGTTCCCCTCCCTGGGCTCTGTTCTGGAAATTCGCTTCAGGAGTCAGCTGTGGCACTTGGAGTCCTCACTTCACTTGTTTCCCTTCTCTTAGGGGACCACTGTCCTGTACTGCCTGTTGTCTAAGATCTGAAAGCCATTTCATATATTTTGTTTGGTTTCCAGTATTTAAGGTAGGAGGGTAAATCTGACTTCTCTGAATGTTACGTGACCAGAAGCACAAGTTATTGACTCTCTTGATCATTGAAAAATTCTTTGCACTTTAGTACAAGAGGTCCCCAACTCACCTTGTGTCTTCTCTGCCCTGGACTAGGAATTAGCTGTTTCTCCCAGGCACCCTAGTCCACATTAGTGGGAAACAGATTATAGAGACTGAAACTGGTCAACAGGGAGGCTAATGGTGATAGGCTTTTTGTGGGGATCAATATACAATTGTTTTTCTATTTCTTTTGTGGAAGTTGATTTGTTCAGATTTTCCATCTCTTCTAGAGTCTGCTTGTTGTTGCCTTCATTTTTATTTTGAAATAATTTTAGATTTACAAAAGAGTTACAGATGTGGTACAGAGAGTTCCAGTAATGGAAATACTATTCCTGTAATGATAACATTTTCCATAACAATGGTACATTTAACATTTTGCGGTACTATTAACTAAACTCAACATTTTATTCAGATTTCATCAATTTTTGCACTAATGTCTTTTTTCTGTTCCAGGATACAATCCAGGATACCACATTACTTTTAGTCGTCATGTGTCTGTAGTTTCCTCCAAAAGTGACAGTTTCCCCATCTTTCCTTCTCTTTCATGACCTTGATACTTTCAAAGAGTACTGGTCAAGTGTTTTGTAGAGTACCCTCAAATTTGGCTTTGTTTGATGTTTTCTCAGGATTAAATTGAGATTATGGATTTGGGGGAAGAATACCAAAGAAATTCCCTTCTCATCATGTCATATTGGGGGTACGTGATATCAACGTGACGTACCACTGGGATGTTAACCTTAAAAACTTATTTAAGGTGGTGTCTGTCAGTTTTCTTCACTGTAAAGTTATTATTTTTCCTCTATTACATATGTATTGCCTCATTTGTTTTATGATTTATTTTCTTACTCTAAAACTTGTGTATTGTTGCAAAACTTCCTTCAACTACCCCTGGAAAACAAGTCCTTACCACAAGGTAAGTATTAAATAATTGTAGAATAAAATATTGAATTTTAAAAAGTAACTTGGATGAAAATCAAGGTAAATAAGGCTGAAAATCAAGGTTACCAGGGAAGGCACTGAATAAAATAACCATTTAGTTTCTGAAAATTATGTAACAGTTGTCAACTCTCTCTCCCTGACCCTAATCTCTCACACCTTATTACAGTAAAGTATGCTTTCCTCTATTATTTACCTTACACGCGAGAAAAACGCACATTCAAACTAGCTTGTCAAAAATATAAATGGAAGAGTTGATACCTGATCATTCTTTAAGTGCCTGTTCCCTTAAAAATATGCATGTCTCTACCACTATTGTTCAGTCCTTCCTCTGCATGGCCATGATTTTCTGCTTTTATCTCACTCAAGGTAATCAGGTGGTGTGTTACCTTCATCAGTAGAGTTTTAATATTATTCATCCAACCTACAGGTACTCAATCTGTTTTGTTTCTCCAATGTCTTTCCCAAATTCTCCCTTCTGTTTCTTTACAGCCAAAGCCAGTTGTTCTTGAATTTCACGGAAATGTATTTCAGGAATTGTATTAACTAATGTTATTTTAAAAGGCTTATGAAAGTCTAAGCGAATAAACTTGAGGATGTTGGGAAAAAATAAGATAACTAAATAACATGGGGAAAGAGTCTGGGAAACTGCGTGCCTGGGACTCTGCAACAATAGATGTGTTGAATGCAGGCTGAAGATTGGCAATGGGATAGTGGAGCAGCCTGAGGAAATCTAACGTGCTAATTGGGTCAAGCAGGAGTTGGACATGAGTGGAATTCTTCTGTGGCAAAACGTAGGGCCAGCCCCATGGCCAAGTGGTTGAGTTCACACAGTCCACTTTGGCGGGCCAGGGTTTTGTTGGTTTGGATCCTGGACGTGGACCTAGCCCTAACCATCAAGCCATGCTGAGGTGGCATCCCAAATAACAAAACCAGAAGGACCTACAACAAGAATATACAACTATGTACTAGGAAGCTTTGAGGAGAAGAAGAAGAAGAAAAAAAAAGATTGGCAGCAGATGTTAGCTCAGGTGCCAATCTTTAAAAAAGCAAACAAAACCCCTTAGGTGTTGGAATATAGAATAAAGGATATGTATTTATTTAGAGTTAGCAGACGCAGCCTTTCTGAGGAGGTGACTTCTAACCTGTAACACTTGAAGATAGTAATTTAAAGAAGCTGCCTCAGGATTCCTGAAATGTGGAGCACCTGTGTGAAGCCCCAGGAGATGCGGAAAGTTGTGGTATATTCTAGAAGCTGAAGAGATGTGGCATGAGAGGATGTAGGGGAAAAGATGTCAAGGGCTTGCAATGCATTTGTATATATACAACAGAGCTTTTTTATTCATAGTTGTGTGTTTGGGTTTCATTCTAAGACAAAGACAAACCATTGAAAAAATTACATAGAGAACCATCTGGTAGATAATGTTAGAAATGTAGTTGACCAGGGGCTCCTCCTAAAGATTCTGGTACACTCAGTCTCAGTGGATGTCTGAAAGGTCGAAAATGTAGGAAGTTCCCCCGGAAATTCTGATCCACAACTAAATGTGAGAACTACTGAGTTTTTCCCTTTGCCTGCTCACAAATATTACATTGTCATGTGAACTTTCCTAATTTTCTGAGCCCTTCTTGCCATCTTAAAATTTCATGACTGTATTTTAGAATTTTATGACCCTTTTACTTCTAATGAATATCCTTTTCAATTTATCACTATTTTTGCTATAGAAGGCCCCTCTTCACCCCCAGCACAGGAAAATAGCATTTGTTTGTTTTCTCATTTTCTTTCAGACTTTGACTTCACAGCTGAGACCAACAAGTTATCTTCAGAAAACAGCAGTTATGAAGTAAATTCATGCCATCGGGAGACAATGAAAAGAAGTAAAACCTTCAGCCTCATGGGCTTTATTTTCGGAAATGACCAACAGTGCAGTGTTGAATTTAGGAGCCAACAGGGACCTAAAGTGGGATGTTTTAGTCAAGTGACATTCAGAAAACGTATCTCCCTTCCTCTATGTCAGAGAATTCACACTGGAGAGAAATCCTATGAATGTAAGGAATGTACGAAGAGCTTTACTAAATATTCACACCTTACTGCACATCTGAGAGACCATGGTGGTGTGAGACCCTATGAATGTAAGGAATGTGGAAAGACCTTTACAGTTCTTCAGCCTTTTATTAGACATAAAAAAGTTCACGCTGATTTGAAACCCTATGAATGTAATGGCTGTGAGAAGGCCTTTAGGTTTTATTCACAGCTTATTCAACATCAGATAATTCATACTGGTGTAAAACCCTATGAATGTAAGCAATGTGGGAAGGCCTTTAGACGTCATTCTCACCTTTCTGAACATCAGAAAATTCATATTGGTTTGAAACCCTATGAATGTAAAGAATGTGGGGAAACTTTCAGATTATACCGACATATGTGTCTACATCAGAAAATTCATCATGGCGTGAAACCCTATCTGTGTAGGGAATGTGGGAAGGCCTTTGGTCATCGTTCAAGTCTTTATCAACATAAGAAGATTCATTCTGGTGAGAAACCATATAAATGTAAACAGTGTGGAAAGGCCTTTGTTCGCAGCTATCTGCTCATTGAACATCAGAGAAGTCACACTGGTGAGAAGCCTCATGAATGTAAGGAATGTGGAAAGGCCTTTAGTAGGGGCTCAAGCCTTCTTAAACATAAGAGAATTCATAGTAGTGAGAAACTCTATGATTGTAAGGAATGTGGGAAGGCCTTCTGTAGAGGCTCTCAACTTACGCAACATCAGAGAATTCATACTGGTGAGAAGCCACATGAATGCAAAGAATGTGGGAAGACTTTTAAGCTTCACTCATACCTTATTCAACATCAGATAATTCATACTGATTTGAAACCGTATGAATGTAAACAATGTGGGAAAGCCTTCAGTCGCGTTGGAGACCTTAAAACACATCAGTCAATTCATGCCGGGGAGAAACCCTATGAATGTAAGGAGTGTGGGAAAACCTTTAGACTTAATTCTCAACTAATTTATCACCAGACAGTTCATACTGGTTTGAAACCATATATATGTAAAGAATGCAAGAAGGCCTTTCGTTCTATCTCAGGTCTTTCTCAACATAAGAGAATTCATAGTGGTGAAAAACCCTATGAATGTAAAGAATGTGGTAAGGCCTTTAATCGTAGTGATCGACTCACTCAACATCAGAGAATTCATACCGGTGTAAAACCACACAAATGTAAGGACTGCGGGAAGGCCTTTACTCGTTGCTATCAACTTACTCAACATCAAAGATTTCACAGAGATGAGAAAGTCTTAATATAATGAAAGTCGGAAAGCCTTTGGTGGTGGCACATCCTTTACCAAGATCACTGTTTCAGCACGTAATGATGTTATGGTAAAGATTAAATTATTTCACATAAAATATAAACATTTGGAAGGGCTGGTACATAGCATTTGCTTACTAAATATTATTATTTTTATGATAATCACTAGTGTTACTTTAAATAAATTCTGTGGAAGGAAGACCCTATGAGAATATTTTGAAAATTTTTCTGTCAGCACTTATCCATATTTTACTTAAGATAGTTCATTCTGGACAAAATCCCGTAGAAATAAGAAACTTTTATATTCAAAGCTCATGCCCCTGAAGATTAATAATAGGAAGAAACCCTGTGCCTTTGTTGAATATTGAGAGTATAACTGTTGAAAAATTGGAGCGTGGTTTGAGGAAATCTTCTTACAATAAATTCTATTCATACAGAAAACACAATCCACATTCTCCACAATTCAGAGAAATTAGAAACTAACAATTGGGTAGCCAAAAGATAGATGTTGACTTGAAAAGTTTTCTTCAAGCTTTTGAGTTTTCAAATTTACATAAAAGGTACAACAGTGATATAATGAAGGTTTGTTTGCCCTCCACCTAGATTCAATATATCTGATATCTCTCTCCATATGTATGGAAATGTGTATGTACAGATGCACATATATCATTCTTAGTACATACTGACAATATAGTACATAGATCACTTAGCTGTGCTGTTTGAGTGAATGTTTAGACATAACTTCACCTCTAAAAACTCAATATATAACCCCTAGAATTAAAGATAACATTCTACATGATCACTAAACCATTGTTTACCTAAAAAACATTAACAGTAACCCTGTAATGTTATAAAATATTCAGTCCATTTATAAATTTGTCCCATTGTTTAAAGAATGTTTTCTAAAAGTGCTGGCTTTTTTAAAAGCCAAAAACCAGACTAAGCTCATATATTTTATAATATTAGGGCTTATTGAGTCTCTTTTGGTCAAGAACTTACCCTCCACCTTTTTTGTGACTTAGACTTTTTGGAGACTCCTGAGAGAGAACCTGTATGATGTTGCACATTCTGTGTTTGTCCTGTTTTGTTTCTTTTTTTGCAAAGTGGGCTTAACTTGTCTCTCTGTTTTGTATTTATTATGAACTGGAGGTTATGTTTAGAGGTTTGATTAGGTTTCAGATTAAACATTCTTGACAAGACTACTTAGATGATATTGTGTACTTAATATTGTAAAATATTGGGTGGCATACAAGTGAAACTGTGTTTGATCTCTTTATTCATGTATTGGCCACCAGCTCTCCATTGTATTAGTATGTTTTTTCTTTGAAATTAATAAGTAATCCATGGAAAGTCACATTGGCACTCCGCTTTGAAACTTAAGCCATGTTATGTCTTTTTTTTTTTTTTTTTTTTGAGGAAGATCAGCCCTGAGCTAACTACTGCCACTCCTCCTCTTTTTGCTGAGGAAGACTGGCCCTGAGCTAACATCATGGCCCGTCTTCCTCTACTTTATATGTGGGCTGCCTACCACAGCATGGCTTTTGCCAAGCGGTGCCATGTCCACACCTTGGATCTGAACCGGTGAACCGTGGGCTGCCGAGAAGTGGAACATGCAAACTTAACCACTGCACCACTGGGCCGGCCCCTATGTATTTTAAAGAGGTTAAGACCCAAAAAACCGCTCACCTTTTACATTTACGCATGTATTTACCTTTTCTCATGCTCTTCCTTCCTTCCCAATGATCTGAATTTCTATCTGGTATCATTTCCCTTCAGCTTGAAAAACAATTTAGCATTTTTTGGAATGCACTTCTGTTAGTGATGAATTTTCATAGTTTCTTTTACTGAAATGCCTTTGTTCTTGCAGGATATTTTTTTCTTGCTATAGAATTCTGGGTTTTGTTTTGTATTTTTTTGAAAAAAGATATTGTGTCACTGACTTCTGGCCTCCATAGGTTATGATAAGAACTTGTTTGAATTATTTTTCCTCCGTAACATGTCATTTCTCTCTGTGTGCTTTCAAGATTATCTCATTACCTTTGGTTTTCAGCTGTGTGCATGCTATGGGTCAGTGTGGTTTTCTTTGTGTTAATCCTGCTTAGGGTTCTCTGAACCTCTGAAATCTGTACACTTATGCTTTTCACCAAGTTTCAGAAACTTCTGGCCATTATATCTTCAGATATATTTTCCTACCCTTTCTTCTCCTTCTGGGATTCCAAGTACTCATATGTTAAATCTTTTGATGTTGCCCCAAAGGTTACTGGCTCTGTTATTTATCTTCAACCTTTTTTCTTTTTTTCAGATTGGCTAATTTCTATTGCTCTGTCTTCAGGATCACTGATTCTTTTTTCTGTCATTTCAGTTCTGCTATTAAGCTTATCTAATGTTTAATTTGAGACACTGCATTTTTCAGTTCTAGAATTTTCATTTAGTACTTTTTTATAGTTTCTAATTCTTTGCTAAGACTTCCTGTTTCTTCATTGCGAGCATATTTTCACAATGCTTTTGATCCTGGTGAAAATATTCTGTATATTGATTCATGCTAGGAAAACATGTAAACTTACTAACTTATGAAAAGTTTCAGTTTCAACAAATGTCCCTACCCTTTTAGCTAGGTCACAAAAAAGGCTTTTCCTTTCCTTGGATTTTGTTCATATGCAGTGTGATACTGGTGAGAAAAGATAAATCACACTGTCATGTTTTGGGTTTTGATTATGAAATATTTGGCAAGTATTTTTCTTAAAGTCTTGAACTGGAGTTAAAAGTCAGTAAGTCTTTGTAAAACTCTTCCACCGTTCAACCAATGAGGACTTTTTTCATATCTAGCTGGAATTTTTTTGATGTATATGGAAGATTCAAAAATATCTGTGCTATGAATCTGATTTTGTAGGGTGCAAATTGACAACATTTCTTCTTGATTTTAAAGTCTTTTGAGACAAAATGTACCCACAGTATTAATTGGGCAGTGTCTCATATTGCACAACTCATCTAAAGCTGAAGAAGAGTATGTGTAGCCTTTCTAATCTTGAGTTAATTGCTCCTTGATATTGTTAGAAAGATCTTCTATGAGCAATTGTTTGGTGGCTTAATTGAAGATATTTTTCACTTTTTATAAAATATAATTTAGTCTTTTTTCATAATATCCTAAAAAATTTTCTATAAGTAAACTAATAATTTATCTTTCTATCTCTCCATCTAAAATTTGATTTCTTTTTTGTTTTTTTTTTTAATTTATTGTGCAAACAGCTTTTTTGTTTTGCTCTGTCACAGCAATTACAGTTGGCGTTCATTGTGAAATTCACAGTACCTCTTTTTCCAGTCTCTTTTTTTTTCACTGTTCTGGCCATGGCATTGGTCTCCACTTGATTGGGCATCATTAATATACTTTCATTTTAAGTTTAAAAATTTGGGGGCCGGCCCAGTGGCACAGTGGTTAAGTGCACGCCTTCTGCTTCAGCAGCCTGGGGTTTGCTGGTTCGGATCCCGGGTGCAGACATGGCACCACTTGGCAAGCCATGCTGTGGTAGGTGTTCCACATATAAAGTAGAGGAAGATGGGCACGAATGTTAACTCAGGGCCAGTCTTCCTCAGCAAAAAGAAGAGGATTGGCAGTAGATGTTAGCTCAGGGCTAATCTTCCTCAAAAAAAAAAATTTGTACATACTTATTTTTAAACCTAGAATAATAATTTAATTATAATTAAAGTAGCATTTAAATTTAATTAACAATTATTACTTTTTTCATATCACTGTAACTCATCTTCAGAAAATATGCAAATAAACACATCAGTTTCTTGACATCAACTAGATCAATGATGTGTTTATGTATAATGCTAGAAATAACATATACACACAACGTGTACACTCTAACACAAAAATAATACTATGCAACACAGTGGTTAAAGTGAAATGTAGTCCTACCAAAGCAATAAAGTGGTCAGTAATGGGAAAATATTTTACACTGCTTCAGCTTTTTAAATTTCAATTAATTAAAATTAGATAAAATTCAAAAGTTAAGTCCTCAGTCACACTAGCCTTGTGTCTTAGGAAGTTCGATCTGGTGGCCATACAGAATATACTAGATGTAGGGGGGAATGGAAGGAGCATCAGAAGACACTGACTGCAAGGTGTCTGCCCAATATTACCAGGTACTGCAATAATCCAGATTGGACATAAGAAAGATTCACTACAGCTGTGATGGTAGAAAAAGGTCAAATGTTTTTCATATGTTAAGTAGAATTAGCAGGATGTGAAGACTAATGGGACGTGAGAGACCAAAAATTCCAGAAAGATTATCAAGCACTGAGTGTTCCTGTCAGCTCCCAGTTCAGTTATTTAAGTCCAGCCTACTAGAATCTTTTGTACCAGTACTGATGTCCAGGAAGTTGCATTCCAAGATTGGTATTTGAATTAGGGGCCAAGTCTGCTAATTACCCCCAATATTCACCTCCCTTTCCTCCATAATAAAAAAAAAAATCATCACTTTTTTACTTGCTTATGTGGCACTCAGGATCATGATCATCTTCCTCCGCCTTATTGGTCCATGGGTCTTCAGTTAGGGCCAACTGGAGATAGCTGGAATTGTGTGGCAATTTGGGGGAACCTTCCTTTAATGCACCTGGTTCATCCCCTTTTCTTTCTTCCTCCATGAGTCCATTCTGCCTGGATTTGAATAATGTGATTTGGAGGGCTTTGGAGCAGAGCTACAATGCCAGGCTTAGACTGCCCACCTCCAGAATTTTATGTGACAGAAAAATTTTCTTGGTTGAATCACTGCCATTCTGGGTCTGTCTATCTTACTCATAGATGAACATAATCTTTACTGATTCGTCCAGGTTGCCATCTATACTATATACATCACACCCAACAATCTTAATCAAAAGCAGAGCAAAGATTTCTCATGAGTGTTCTCATGTAAGTACTCATCCCCACCTCATCAAACATTCAGAGTACTTGCAAGTGGGAGACACATTTATTTTCCTTCTAGGACATACTTTTCTGCGTTTCTGGTAGAATGAGAAAAGTGCTAAATGACCTTTTGAAAATTGCATGAACTTTGGAGGTAAAGGCATTAGGAGATGCTATTTGAGATCATCCGTAGGGAAAGAAGAGCAGCCATGTTAATTTATAGAACATTGTAAGACAGAAGCTTTAATAAGATGCTCCTAAGCTTGAGACACGTAAGCAGTGAGTGTTAGCAGAAGTAAGTGGAATTTCAAACCCTGCTATACTTGGCTTTTAAAATGGGAGCTGTTCCCCCAGGTTTGGCTTTGGAAGATTGAAATAGAGCGATGCTTTGAGGCAGGTAGAGAAAGGGGAGCTACAATCCGTGAGGGAACAATCCTGTCTTGCATCTCCTAACTGACCAATTGACGATAATTCCATTCTGAAACTTGGGCTTAAGTCTGGACTGCTATCTCCAACCTTGGGAACCCTTCATTCTTTCAGGAGTGAAGATAGAACTCCAGCCTATCAGGTGCCATATTTCTGATTTAGAGTTTGCAGAGAGGGCTTACAATTTCTCTTAGAAAAGGTAGAATTGGAACTAGACCCATGGAGAAGTCTGAGGATTGAGATCTACACCATGATGTCCATCCTTGATCTTTCCTGAGCTGAATTCCTGACAGAAAGAACCAGATAAAAGGCTTATGTCCATGTCACTGTAAGGATGAAGGTTTCCTAAGGCCTGGGATAGGTACTCCTGTGAACTCCCAGACCCAAATTACCTCCTGTAGACATACAATTGGCCCTTCTCCCATTCAACCCAGAAACAAATATTTCAATTCCTTCTTCCACCAGCCTACCATCTACTAAGTTTGCATAAGTTCCAATCATGACCTCTCAAACTTTGTCTCTTTGATTCATTTCCCATCAGGATGCTGGGACCAAGCACTTTCTTTTGTCCTACAGCTAGCCCTTCTACTGGGGACCCAGTGACAAATCTAAAATGTATCTGCCTTCAAAGATCTGCCTGTTGAGTTAGAAATGTAGACCAGTAAGAAGATGCTCATAATGCAGTGCAACTAAGAGCTGTGAAACAATGGTACAGGAGGCTGAAGTAGGTAGGCACCAAAAACAATCTGGCAGGACTTCATGAAATAATATGGAGACTTCTCTTTGGGCCACACTAGATAACCAAAAATCCTACAAAGTGTCTGGAAATGCTCAGTAAAATAGAAAAATTATTATTTCAAATGCTCATAGATAGTCTGTCAAATGTTTAGATAGCTGAGTATCTAAGAATATTAAATCTGCCTTGGGGCAAAATGGACAAAGAAAACTGAAAAGTCAGTAATGCTGGGCTCCCCTAAGATGTTACAAAATGAATGAACCTGGAGAAGAAAGTGATGCCAGAAGCTACAAGGAGAAATAGACACATCCGTCCACATAGTGGGAGACTTTAACATATCCTCAGTAAGTGATAATGCAAGCAGACAAAAATTGTGTGATGAACATACTGATTTAATGATAACATACTGACTTTATTATAAAAGCCATGCACTTAACATGCACTGAATACCTGCTAAAGTGCACATGGGTTATTTTAAAAAATTGACAAAGTTAGAGAAGTCAAACATCTTGATTTCAAAACTTACTACTAAGCTGTTGTCCTCAAAATTCTGTTACTGACATAAGGATAGACATACAGATCAATGGAATAGAATTGAGAGTCCATGAATAAACTCAACATCTATCATCAATTGATTTTGACAAGGGGGCCAAAACCATTCAGTGGGGAAAGAACAAATGGTTGAAAACTGGAAAAACTGGATATCCACATGCAAAAGAATGAAGTCAGACCCTTACCTCACACCATATACAAAAATTAACTCAAAATGGATCCAAGACCTAAAAGTAGGAGCTAATACTATAAAACTCTTAGAAGAAAACATGGGGGAAAGCTTCGTGACATTGAATTTGGCAATGATTTCTTGGATATGACACCAAAAGCACAGGAAACAAAAGAAAAAATAGATCAGTTGAACTTCATCAAAATTAAAAACCTTTGTGCATCAAAGGTCACAATAAACATAGTGAAAAGGCGGCCCTTTGAAAGGGAGAAAATATTTCAGATTTTTTATCTGATGAGGTTAATATCCAAAAGATGTAAAGAATACCTAAAACTCAACAACAATAAAAAACAACATAATTTAAAAATGAACAAAGGAATTGAATAGACATTTCTCCCAGGGAGATATACATATGGTCAATGAGCACATGAAAAATGATCAACATCATTAATCGTTAGGGAAATGCAAATCAAAACCACAATTAAATACTACTACATACCCATTTTGATGGCTGAAAAAAATAAAAAGATAAAAAGCATTGTTGAGGATGTGGAGAAATTGCAGTGCTTGTACATTCCTGGTAGGAATGTAAAATGGTGCAGCTGCTGTGAAAAACAATATGGTGATTCCTCAAAAATGTAAACATAAAATTACCATGTGATCCAACAATTCCACTTCCAGGTATATGCCCAAAAGAATAGAAATCAGGGGGGCCAGCCCCATGGCGTAATAGTTAAGTTTGGAGCATTCCACTTCAGCGGCCCAGGTTTGCGGGTTCAGATCCTGGGCACTGACCTACACTACTTGTCAGCCATGCTGTGGCGGTGACCCACATATAAAAAAGTAGAGGAAGTTTGGCAGCAGATGTTAGCTCAGGGTTAATCTTCCTCAGCAAAAAAGAAAAAAAAACGATTTGAAAGCAGGGACTTGAACAAATATTTGTACTCCAATGTTCATAGCAACATTGTATCACAATAGCCAAAGGTAGAAAAAATCCAAATGTCCACAATAGATGAATGGATAAACAAAATTAGTTTATACATATTGTGGAATATTATTCCAACTTTAAAAAGGAATACGTTTTTGATACGTTCTATAATATGGAAGCTTTGAACACATTATGCTAAGTGAAATAAACCAGACACAAAATGACAAATATTGCATGCTTCCACTTACATGGGGTGCCTAGAATTGTCAAATTCATAGAGACAGAAAGTGGAATAGTAGTTCCCAGGGGCTGGGGGGGGGGGGGGTGCAGAGGCCAAGGGATGGGGAGATGTTTAATAGGTACAGAGTTTCAGTTTGGGATAATGAGAAAGTTCTGGAGATGGATAGTGGTTGTGCAACAATGTGAATGTACTTCGTGCTACTGAATTGTACACTTAAAAATCATTAAAACTGTAAATCTTATGTTACTTATTTTACCACAATAAGAAAAATGATGAAGGAAACATAGACTACCCATATCTTTATAAAATATAAATGAAGGCCATTTAATCCTTGATGTGGGTACATGACATCCAAGTAGAAAACATAACGTATCTATGAAAACGTATCTATGAAAATAGAAAAACTTCCATTTCAGTACCTCCTTGAGCAAAGTTAAAAGTGAATTAAGTGGAAAATTTTTAACAAATTTACCAAAATTAACAAAGTTTGGAAACAATCAACAACAATTATGTATAGATAAAATGGAAAAATTGGTAGGCATTAATAATAATTATGTAGAAGTATCATGACTAATATTTATAAGGTTTTTAAGAAATGAGGAAAACAGGTTACTTGCAAAAATTCGAGGTCTCCCCAATTTTGTAAAAATTAAAGATATGCCCTAAAGTATAAATGTCTAATATATACCCAGTATTTTTTTTTATAAAGATTTTATTTTTTCCTTTTTATCCCCAAAGCCCCCCAGTACATAGTTGTGTATTCTTCGTTGTGGGTTCTTCTAGTTGTGGCATGTGGGACGCTGCCTCAGCGTGGTTTGATGAGCAGTGCCATGTCCGCACCCAGGATTCGAACTAACGAAACACTGGGCCGCCTGCAGCAGAGCGCGCAAACTTAACCACTCGGCCACGGGGCTAGCCCCTATACCCAGTATTTTTAAAGGCACATTTGATACTGGACGCTGGCTAATTCTCACGAGTTGATAAAACTTTCGAAATTGAGGTTTCTTCACTCCTAAGTAGGTAACAATTCCTTCTTTCATGTTTGTGTCATGTTGAGTGAGTAAGCCGTGAAACACAGCCGTTTCGTTCAAATCCACGTCACCCCCTAGAAGCTCATGGGCCTTGGCAAAGTTGTTTAACTTGCCTAAGCTTTCTTTTTCTTCATTGGTATAATGGTGACATGAGTCCCACATGCACAGGGTTTTGTTGCTAGATTTAAATTAGGTAATGATGTGAATCTGTATCTAGTGCTATGCCTGACACAGGAGAGTGTAAACATAATTGACTCAGCCACCCTCCTTGGGATAGGCGTGTTGTTGCTGGAATAGAACTGGCAGTGATCGTTGGGTGGGACACTGACAGTATCTAGTGCTCTGGCCAAGATACCCTGTCATATGAGAGCTGTGATGGTTCATTTCATGTGTCAGCTTGACTGGGCCACAGGTGCCCAGAAATTTGGTTAACCGCTAATTCTGGGTGTGTGTGTAGGGGTGCGTCGGGGGAGACTGACATTTGCATCAGTGCACTGACTAACGGAGATTTGCCCTCCGCAGTGTGAGTTGGCCTCACCCCGGCCATCGAAGGCCTGAATAGAATAAAAAGGCTGAGCAGGAAAGCATGCTTTCTCTCTGCCTGCCTTTGAGCTGGCCATCAGTCTTCTCCTGCCTTTGGACTCAGACTCCAACTGGAACTTACACCAGCTCTCCTGGTTCTCAGGCCTTCAAACTTGGACTAGGATAGACCATCGGTTATCCTGCTCTCCAGGTTGTCAACTGCAGATCTGAGGACTTCCTGGCCTCCATAACCGTGTGAGCAATTCCTTACGATAAGTCTATATATCTGTATGTACATATTTGTATCTATACACGTATGTATATATTATCTATATCTAAATTTATATTTCTACATAGATATAGATAGCTCCTATTGGTTCTGTTTCTCTGGAGAACCCAGACTAATAGAAGAGCGAAAGAGAAATCTCAGACATGCAGGGGCTCAGCATCATGCCGTCTAGACTAAGTGACCCCCAGAGGGTGGCTGAGGGAACTCAGGGGAGGAGGTCCAGCCAAATGATATTTAAATCAGAACCAAGCTTTCACGGAAGAGGAGATGGGGCTCACACCCAGCAGCGATGCTCCCACAGCTCTGACCCTCCTCCAGTTCCTCTCCGTCTCCATGCGCTTTCCCTTCTTGGTGGTGGTTTGCAATCTCAGGAGTTCCCGGATGAAATTCGAAACCGCCCCTACCCCTCCCCGCTGAGAGAGAGCAAGGAGAGTGAAGGAAGACGCAGACCACTCCGGTTTGGTAGGTGGCAGGTTTAATAAGCAAGGGAACTTACATAGGAAGCCTGTCTTGGGCAGCTGCAAGTGAGTCATCTCTGGACCACCTGCCAGAGACTTAAAAGTTTATACAGAGGCCTTAACTGGGTTTAGCCACATACCCAGTCCGGATGGTCTCAACACATTATTCTCTCAAGGCTGTGTCCTAGGCATGGCTGCTAGCGCAGGAACAGTGGGCAGAACGTACATGCCAAGGAGGAGGGTGGGGATGAGTGGGGAAGGGGCCTCCGGTTGCCCGGGGCCAGCTCTCAGGTCAACCAGCAGTCAGCTCCTCTCCATGACCTCCAACAGCCTCCATCTTTTCAAAGGCTGCCGGCGGGATTCTGCAGTCTTCTGTTAGGGCACCTCGCTATCCAGCGTTGTGGTCAAGAGAATAGTCATTTGAAGGAGTTCCCTGTTGGGAGCCAGCCCCAGAACACCCACTTGTCTGTTCAGACCTTTTGTTTCTTCCTCAAATTGTGCTCACACAGTGGGTCATTTTCAGGAAGTTTGTAGGAAGAAGAGATGTCTTTAACTTCGGATATTAAAAAGCATCTTAACATACAGAGTTCTATCACATTTTTTCCCTTTTTTCTGTAATTTTCTCCACAATTATTCATAAGCAGACATATCACATGGTGATTTGAATCATTCTACCACAAGTCATCATGAGACTCACTTTAAACTATATAATGTAGAATAATTTGCCGAACTTTTTCACTATTTTTATATGTATAAGAAATACATGTAAATTTATAAATTCATCTAACAGCTATGAACATGTTTATAGGAAAAGTTTATATTTTTTATCGATTACCATCATAGGGATAAATTATCATCTCTGAAATCATCAACTGTTGCTCAGTCATCCGCATAATGGGTTGTGTTGACTCACATTGATGCCAGCAGTGTTGGTCTAAGTCTGGTAGCTTCTAGTATGTGTCTAATTCTTGCCTTACTGTCTGTCCTTGGCATGGCTCACCCCTGCCCCATTAATGTTGCGCTTGGCCATATGACTTGTCTAATCAACAGAATATGGACTAATTAGAATGGGTGTATAGACTTTAAAGACACTTTAGGCCAGCCTTTTGTGCTTCTGCCATCTGCCATGAAAATAAGATGCCCTGGAACTTGCTGGCCAAAATAAAGAGACACCAGAAACAGAAGGGTAGAATAACCTTTTTAACCACGTGAAGTATTTCACAATCACCCCTTCTAAGAAAGCAACTGGAGGCTTTCCATCAGGTGAGCGAGTAGAAAACTGGAAATTCAATATAGGAGAGACGTGAAGAGAATCCCTAATGATGGTGATGGGTAAGGCCACAGTCTCTCTTGTGCACCAGGCACAGAGGGCGACCGGTCCAGAGTGGATATTTAAAAATTGTGGCCAAAGATGATGTAGACCCTTTCTTCCACAGTAAACACTCAAGTATAATAAAGGTAAATTGAACCCAAATTTTTATTAGTGAAATCCATAATACTGGTATACAGCTGACGCTATATTATGAAGCATTAAAGGAATATTTTTAAATCTTGAATGTCTACCTTGAGGCAATATACTCTATTTACATAGAACGTCTGCCCAAAAATATGGAAGAGGCTGAAAAACCTAGTTTTTCAGTAGTTATCTCTGAAGATCTTTGAGGAAAGCAGAGAGAATAACACTTTTTTTCTTTTGAATTTAGTACTACGTGTGCACGTGCTATGAAAACGAACTGAATAAATATATCTCCCCAAATTCCAATTACACCTTTGTTCATTTCCTCATTGTAAATTTTGGCCATCTTTAGTCTTGAGGCTAACAGAATTCCAGGAATTAAAAGAGTAGGCTCCTCTGACTCTGGGAGGAAAAAATACTTACAAGGTTAGACCAATAATATTTCCCCTGTTCCCCACAGCTCCCAAAAATCAGATAATAAAAAACTCCTAGTAACTGTTCTCACTAAATATATAGACTTTAATACTTCAGAATTTTTGCTGTCTTTTTAAAATAAACATTAACCTCTCAATGGTCTGTAATTATGTTTGGTGGTCTTAATTATACATACATTTAAATTGTCATGTTTTATGAACTGTATACATATTTGTAAAATTTTTGTTAAAATAAATGATCTACTTTATTCTGGTTCTTTCTTCATACATGCATGAAAAGTTAATGAAATTTATGAGTCTGCTAGAATTCTTATTTAAATGAAATGTTAGAAAGTCTGTGACTAATTTAAAATAAAACCAGTAATTATTTCAGAAATTATGCATAACCCATTTTAGCAATTAATGCAAGAGCACACGTACACTCTTGGCTAATGGGCAATGCTTCCTTGCTCCTAAGAGAGAGTCACAGGAAATGATCTCTCTTTTTCCTCTGGATGTTGTCATGTCAGCATAGAACGTCTAGCAACCTATCATGGTACCAACCAACACCAGGAGATGCAGAGTGAAAAATGGAAGAGAATCTCTCTGTACATTTCATTTTGCTGATGAGTCAAAAATCTCTGGAGCCCGCTGTCCTTCTGTAAACCTGTTATCTGACTCCATATAGTTTCTCATTGCTTCAGTCAGTTTGTATCCTGTGTCTAACATCTACGGGTCATAGTTCATACCGGGAGCTGGAGATACCGAGATGAAGCCGATTTCATCACAGCCATCAACCAGCTCACTGTCTGCTGGGGGATGAACATACACACACACAAACACACACAGAGCCATGGCCTGGGTGTTAAGTGTTGTCCTACAGGTTGTACAGATGCTTTGTGAAGCAAGACGCACCTAATGCATCCAGTGTCAGGAGCAAGGAGTGGAGAGAGATTGCAAGAATATCCAAAACGCCAACAATCAGAAAAAGTGGAAATGTAAACCACAGTGATGGCAATCAGGTACCACTATATACCCACCAGAGTAGCAAAAAAGAAAAAAATTTTTTAACTCATGATGCTAAGTATTGTCAAGGATATGGAGAAAGAACACTCATACGCTGCTGGTGGAGTGCCAGTCAGTACATTTGTTTGGGAATCTATTTAGAAGAACTGAACTTACTAAAGTTGAACACAGACATACTCAGGACCAAACCCAAGCAATTCCACGTCCGGAATATACAGAAAGTACATGGTGTGCAGTATCTACAGAGTACACGTGTGCTCTGTAAGACACGTACACGCATGATCGTAACAGTCCTATGAGGAGCTCCAACCTCCCAATACAGTATTCCCAAGAACACAGAAGGAAGGATTTTCAGTGAAGGGCTGTGTTGGAAAGTTCCTTTTATATGGATCTTAGCTGGGACTACAGGACTATGAAGGCTCCTTAAAGAAATTGTGCTGGGCACACAGTGAATTTGTGGTGTCCAAAGTAGGAATTCAAAGACAAGAAAAGCAACATATGGAACTAGAAAAGTGATTAAGGATCTCTAATTCAAAACAAAACAACCCAATACAGTCATCCAATTTTAAAAACAGGCAATTGCAATGCAAAAACAAACAGAAATACATTTAAAAAGAAAACTATTATACAGTCTCACTCATGAGATGTAAAAACTCTAAATAAAATAACAGCAAATGAAATCAAGCAGTGCATCCCCAAAAAACAGAAAAGAATGCATCAATGACTAACCTGGGCATATCCAGGAATGGGAAGAAGTCAAAGAATCTGTCATCATAAATTATCACAGTAACAAAGTCAGTCTATACAATTGTAGGAAGAGATGATGAAATGACATTTGATACAACCCAGGAGCCATTTCTACTTAGATACAATGAAGACTTTTACTCAGAAATAAGAGAGAACATTAGAAGGCATCCTTTTGAGAGCATGACGCTAACTGCCATGCCATCACAGCTAAGAGCCAGAACTGGTGACTGAAACTTGCAACTTCCGAGTTTCTTTTAGTTATGGCAACATTTCCCAATGCAGTTTCACATCCCTAAGTAAGGGAAATTGGTATTTCCAGGGCAAAGTTTGAGATACACCAATTTAAACAAAGTTCAGCACTTTTCTTCACTAGAATAATCTCAAGTCTTTTGATAAACTGATAAGGTGCTTTTTGGTTGTTCCTTAAGAGGGGATTTAGATTTTGCTTCATAAGCTGCTTTAACCAGAGAAGCCCCCTCGTTTTTCAAGTACTGTTAAGGACTGGTGATTTTTGAGAAATCACTTCAGAAATACTGGGATAAGGCACCATCTCCACATCTCCTAGCTAAAATGCAAATATGGTACCCAGGAGGAATAAAATACTGATTAGGAATGATTCATCCTATTAAAACACTCGAAGTATTCTGCTTTGTGTTATACTGATTATTAAAATTGCAATTGTGTGGGACAACGCTGTCAACCACTAGATGGTAATCACTGAACAGTGAGTTCATGAGTGGTCTGTCCGCACAAAATGGACATCGAGGTGAGATGCAGATTAAAACAATGACTGAGACAAACTACAGACATTTGTTTGTCAATGCAGTTTTGATGGAACTGAAATTTTTGGAAATGAATAATTTTTAAAGGGTTATTCTGTGAGTATATAAACACTCATCTCATCATAACTAATATGCTTTGATGCTAGCACTAAATCATGACAGACACCTGGTTGAAAGCAATTGTGAGAAGTCATCAACTTTGAGATGCATTCTAATATCCAAATATGAGATTCACTCGGAAATATGAAGTGAATATAAAAGATTATTACAGAATTATTGATGATTTTCTTGTGTGACCATGGTACTAGAGTTAAGAATAGGACAGTTCTTATTCTTAAAAGAAGCATGCTGATGTGTTCAGGAAAGAAGTTTCATGATTTCCACATCATAAGTCAAATGGTACATGAGCATAAATACACATACATACATATATATTCAGAGAGAAAGCAAATATGGCCAAATAGTAAGAACTATTGATTCTACACAGAGTATATGGATGTTCATTATACTACGCTTTAAACTTTCTGAATGTCTGAAAATTGTCATAGCACAATCTTGGGAAGGAATTCCCAAATGCACATTTTCTTTTTGTTCTCTTTTTAATTTCTAATTTATTTTGAAATGAGTGGAGAATTTTAATTACTACCTGTCTGTTGGAATTCATTACAGGTACATTGCTTCACAATGTTCCCTGATTCTTCAACGGGTATATTCCCAACATTTTAACACTTACTAAATCCATAACAGTTCTTTTCAGTCTTAATTTTTGATGCAGCTTGAGGGATAAATTCTGAATAAGAATCCTCTCTAGTTTTTTACATTTTACTAGATTTTATCCAGAATGAACTATCTGAAATTCAAATAGATGAGTGGTTATGGGAAGCTTTTCTAAATCCGTTACATCAAAAGGGCATTCCTGTCTTACGAATTCACCAGTAGTGATACTAATGATGAGGATAATAAGAATAGCTATTGTGTATTGTTCGTAGGTTACATAACCAGACACCCTTCCAAAAATCTGACCCATACTAAACCCACTCAGTCTCTACAACAGCACTATTAGATAGTTACCCTCACCAGCATTTTAAACAAGATGCCCACAGGGGATGAGCATTTTGCTCAACAGCCCACAGGCAGTAAGGAGGTGGAATTGAGATGACAATAGATATGGTTTGTGCCATAGATAAGGGGTTTCCTACATTTGTTACATTAACAGGGTTATTCTCTAGGATGAGTTTGCTAAAGTTTAACAAAGATTGAATAGTGTTGGAAGGCTCTATATATTCACTAAATGGACACATCTGGTATAAATTCTCCGTGCTTTTATGGGCATAAGAAAACCGTGATTCTCACATTAGCCAAATCTTCCTATTGTATGAATATTCTGCTATCCTAATAAGAGAGGTGACAAGCAAAGGATTTCTTATTCTAAGTAAATCATATTGTGATTTGTCTCGTGTTTGAAAAAGTGTCAAGGTTGTCTCTCAAATTATTTCTGAGGAAGGACAAACTTTTTGTTTTTTATTTCCCATTATTCGTGGACTGCTACTTTTGTAAAATACAATGATAATGTTATGGCAATATCAAATTGCTGCAGAAGTTTCCAGACACTTACGCTCACTTTCTGCATTAATCTCATGATGGACAGCTAATAATTTTGTGGACTAGCACCTGCCTCTGGACAATAGTTTGAGTAGCACTCGTCTGAAGCCTTCCTATAATTCTAATTCAAAGGGTGTCTCATTTGGATGAATTCTCTGATGTGCTCTAAGATGTTTACCACGTCTATGAGCCTTCCCACATTCCTTACATTCACAGGATTTCACAGCAGTATGAATTCTCTGATGTGCAGGGTAAAAACCGAATTACATTTAGGTCGTTCCCACCTTCCTTAAGGTGTTTCTAATGAGCATGAATTCTCTGGTGTGTATCAGACTTTGTGCCATGAATTAAAGATCTTCACACATTCCTTGCGTTTACATGGATTCACATCAGTATAAACTGATGTTCAGTAAGATTGTACAGAAGTCTAAAGTCCTTCCCATGTTCATTATATTCAAAATACTTCTCACTAGTAAGAGTCTTCTGATAACAAGTAAATTGTCCATACACAGGTAAGGCTTCTGCACATGCCCTATGTTCATAAGGTTTCTCAAGAATAAGATTTCTCCTCATGTTGAATAAGTTATCCACACACAAAAACATCCATATGTTCTTTCATATCGCTTCACTCGTAAGTTTCGCCAGTATCAATTGTCTCATTTGAGTAAGGTGTCCACATAAAGGCTTCCCCCCATTCTTCATATTTGTAGGGCTCATCATTACTATGAGTTCTCTCATGTTGAACAAGGCTTGAGCCATGAGGAAAGGTGTTCCCAAATTCCTTACATTGATAAGGTTTCTCGTCAGCGTGAAATATCTGATGAAAACTAAGTTGATAGCCATTATCAAAGGCCTGCCCACACTCTTTACATTCATAGGATTTCTCACCAGTATGGATTCTCTCATGTTTCACAAGGCTCGAACCCCAACGAAAGGCCTTCCCACATTCCTTACATTTAAAAGGTTTCTCCCCAGTATGAATTCTCTGATGTTGAGTAAGGTGATAGCCACGAATAAAAGCCTTTCCACATTCTTTACATCCATAGGGTTTCTCACCAGTGTGAATTCTTTCATGTTTAACAAGACTTGAGGCACAATTAAAGGCCTTCCCACATGCCTTACATTCATAGGGTTTCTCACCAGTGTGAAATCTCTGATGTCGAGTAAGCTGATAGCCACTACCAAAGGCCTTCCCACATTCTTTACACTCATGCGATTTCACACCGGTATGGACTCTCTCATGTTTAACAAGGCTTGAACCCCAAGTAAAGGCCTTCCCACATTCCTTACATTCGAAGGGCTTCACACCGGTATGGATTTTCTGATGCTCAGTAAGGTGATAGCCACGACTAAAAGCCTTTCCACAGTCTTTACATTCATAGGGTTTCTCACCAGTATGAATTCTCTCATGCTGAAGAAGACTTGAGCCACAGTTAAAGTTCTTCCCACATTCTTTACACTCATAAGCTTTCTCGCCGGTGTGAAATATCTGATGTCGAGTGAGCTGGTAGCCCCAACGAAAAGCCTTTCCACATACTTTACATTCGTAAGGTTTCCTGCCAGTATGGATTTTCTGATGCTGGGTAAGTTGATAGCCACGACTGAAGGCCTTCCCACATTCTTTACATTTATAAGGTTTCTCACCTGTATGAATTATCTCATGTTTAGCAAGGCTTGAGCCCCAAAAAAAGGCCTTCCCACATTCCTTACATTCATAAGATTTCACACCAATATGAATTTTCTGATGCTCAGTAAGGTGATAGCCACGACTGAAGGTCCTCCCACATTCTTTACATGCAAAGGGTTTCTCACCAGTATGGATTCTCACATGTTTAATGAGACTTGATCCCCAACTAAAGGTCTTCCCACATTCCTTACATTCATAGGGCTTCTCACCAGTATGAAATCTCTGATGCACAGTGAGGTGATAGGCATTTAAAAAGTCCTTCCCACACTCCTTACATTCAAAATGCTCTTCAGCCATCTGAGTTCTCTCGTCTTCACCAAGTTTGGAGTCAGGACTACAAGCCTCCCCAAATTCCTTACAAACGTAGGGTTCCTCTTGACTATGAATTCTTTGATGAGCAGTAAGAGATTCGCTTTCTCTGTAAGTGGGCATTTCTTCATAGCTGATTATCATTTGACTGAAGTACCCCTCCTGAGGTCCTTGTAGTCCCTCAAATTTGCTTTCGCAGTTCCAATTATTTTTGAAAATGGATGCCTCAAGGCCAAGGGTTTTGCTTCTTTCCTTTATCTCCCATTGGGAAAATTTTATTTCAGAATTGTCCTTTTCCGAAAATGTGTTTTTGGTCTCATCTGTTGACTCCAGATCTGAAGGAAAACAAGAAAACCACACACTTTATTTCCTTTACCCAAAAAGAAGCCCTCTATAATATAAATAAAAGACAAATTGAAAATAATACCCCTAGGGAACTGGATTGACAGATTTACTGAACTCTTAAGCATCAAGTCTCTCCCCTGTCAAATGACAAACTCAGCTTTGATTTTTCAGTTCTATGATCTTAATGTTCAGTCTGACAGTTTTCTGGAAGATCACTAACAAGTCCCTTGTCTTCCCATGGAGATGGTCCCTGACACCAAAATGTGCCCATCCATCAATCAAACCTTTCTGTGCCCAGGTGTAGTTCCAGCTGAACTTTTAATGACTGTGTAGGCTGACAGGATGAACTAGAATCTAGAAAATCCTGAAACTCAGAAACAAACTCATTACACAAGATAATTCTCCCTCACAGGAACTTCTCTGAGAGATTGATGTTGGCTAGAAAGCAGGCAAAATATTGTAGTTCATATAGTTATTAAGTTCCAAGATTCTGCTGGCGTTCAAACAAGAAGTGAAACAAAACTAATTAGAGCTGTACTACAAGCTCCATCCAGCTCAAACTCTTAGACACAGAGTTTAGCCCATCAGTGGTCATGTGGGAAGTTCAGGGCAAAGAAAGATCTTTTAATCTAATTTGAAACCAGAAAATAACTGAAACTAATCAAAGTGTGGGGGATCAGAATTGGCTGCCCCAAAATCGTCTCCTTGGCTTGATTATTTTTAAGAACAAAAGAACCTGAAAGAAATTTTGACCTCCCCCATAACTGCCTAAAAGAATTTAAGGGGTCAGCCCAGTGGCTGAGTGGTTAAGTTCACGTGCTCCGCTTCAGCGGCCAAGGGTTCACTGGTTCGGATCCTGGGTGCAGACCTAGCACCGTTTGTCATGCCATGCTGAGGCGGCGTCCCACATGCCACAACTAGAAGGACCTACAACTAGAATATACAACTATGTACGGGGGTGCTTTGGGGAAAGAAGAAAAAAAAGAAAAGACTGGCAACAGATTTAGCTCAGGGCTAATCTTAAAAAAAAAAAACAAGGAATTTAAAATAGAAGGGCCTATTCCAGGAAGGAGCTAATACCATGAGATAACTGTAATGCAATGTAAAGTAATGTAAAATGTGTCTCTCAGGTCACATTGTCTGTAGTTGGCCCATGTATATTTCCATCTCCATAAATTGCCTTCCACCCCCTTGAAGTCCCAAACCACTACCTCTAACACCCTCCTTTGTCTTTAGCTGAAGATAGTATTTAAGATGAGAGCCTTTGCCATTTTGGTGATTTGCTCAGTTTTCCTGAGTGTCTCCCACATATACATATTATAAAGCTTTGTTTGATTTTCTCCTGCTGTTCTGTCTCATGATTTAATTTGTAGCCCAGCCAGAAGGACCCAGAGGGTAAAGGATGTGTCTTCCTCCCCTAAAGTTTGGTGACTGGATAGGATAAAACTTCACTGGCTGGATGCTGCTCACTCCTGAACTAATGCAGCTGAGAGATCCTGGACCCCTGACAAGAGCTGGCAGGAGGCAAGAGTTCTTACCACATCAGTCTCCTGGATCTCTGCCTGCAGGGTCCAATGGAAGTGAGAGTGGTGAGTTTTTCGCTTTTCTAAATTTAGATTAGCAGGAGAAAAGTTTAGTGAAGCTGGCCTCTTGGACTCAGCAACTCTAGGATTTGGTTGAGCACTCATTGGTTGTAGATCTTTTTCCTCCCAGAGATAGTATTTTTCTTTATCTCTGTCTTTTTTTTGTCATTTGTCATAAGACACAGGCATCTTTCTGAGCCTGTTGTCTGGGAATACGCACATGAAGTGAAAGCTGTTGCTAAGGGCATCTTGGAAGCCAAAAAGGCCAAAAATTTGGTGGGCAGTGAAGAGCCATTGAGGCACTCACCACCTCAAGAATTGTCCTGAGAAAGGAAAGGTGGTCATGGAATGGGGTAAATGACACAGGTCACCCCGCCAACTTCAAGAAAATGTCCATACAATGACAAGGTACTCTGTAAAGCACACATGACCCCCAAGCCTGTGGCTCCTCCCTCCTGGGTACTAATTTGGCCCTGAGATACCCAAGGCTTAGCTAAAGCTGCTAATGTGCTTCAGATGAGGTTTTTCTTTTGTCTTGTTCTGTGTCTTGAGAGCTTGGCTTTGTGACCTTTCTGGTCTCTGACATCCAGAGGATGCATGTACCAGCATGCATCTTGGTGGCCAGTTGAGTAGACTGGGGCTCTGGGACACACTCTTCATCTGGCTGTGTGAGCTCTCAGGGGAGTTTGTCATAAGGGGTCCCAGCTGCTTTCATAACAGGCCTCTGTCATCTCAACCTTCATTGCTTGTCATGCAATGAAGCCCTTTGCTTTGACTATTTTTGGATATGAACTTTCTGAATCTCTTTTGGGGATGCCTCTTGTATCCATGGTTAAGCTTATTGGTATAAGTTGCTGTTAACATCCTACTTGTCAATGTGGCCAGGTATGGATTGTTTAAATTGGAAAAACTTCTAAATTGGGGGAAAAAATTGTGAGAGCTCTCATAACTTTTATTGGACACTATGAAAAGGCCAAATTAAACGGGAAATCCAAAAAAAGAAAACAAATTACTAGCCTTAAGACCCACACTTGGGTTACAGTTAAACTGAGAAAATGTGAAAGTACAAGTGTTGATAAGATTTTAAAGGTTGGAATGTTTGAGCTGACTTCATATAAAGAGGTTATATCAACTGTGCCTGAGTATGTTTTAAAAATGTCTGACTGAGGGGCTGGCCCCATGGCCGAGTGGTTAAGTTCACATGCTCCACTACAGGCGGCCCAGTGTTTCATTGGTTTGAATCCTGGGCGCGGACATGGCACCGCTCATCAAACCACGCTGAGGCAGCGTCCCACATGCCACAACCAGAAGGACCCACAACGAAGAATATACAACTATGTACCGGGGGGCTTTGGGGAGAAAAAGGAAAAAAATAAAATAAAATAAAAATGTCTGACTGAGAATGCTTCCTCTATCCAAAATTATAAGACCAAGACCTATTGATAAAGTCCTAATGAAAACTATGATGGAATTTAGATGAAATTTTGTAGAAAAATTAATATATTTATGGGCTTTACATGGAGCAATTGTATCTTTTTCCATGATTGTATTATAGATTGTATTGTGAGAATAGACAATGTGTCTCACTGGAGAAAGGGAATATTTCCCATGCCTGATTGTAAGACAGCATATAAATCTGCCCTTCAGACAGTGTTAATTAAACTTACTAAAGGGACGTCAGTAAGGTTGCCTGAACCCACAGAACATGAGGTAAAAACCAGGGTGCTTTAAAGGATAATAAAACCTCCCCCACCAAGGTAAATTGGTCTGGGGTTAAATTGTACACTTAGAAAGAGGGCCTTTGTTAAATGCTTTGTGCAGACTTTTAAAGGTGTGATACATTGTCCTGAAAGTTTTACAACATATAAATCTTTGATTCACCTCTCAAGCTAAAAATTCCCTGATATAAAGAAGCCACTGGAAGGATGTAGCTGGAGGGGTGGGTCAGCTTCTTTTTCTGTCATTCAAGCTGTAAACCGGTTCTTTGGGGAACTGGAAGCAACTGTCTTTGTCTTGCAAATCCCTGCAAAGGTGGAGGTACAGTCCTAGAAGGCAGTTCAAAGTTCACCTGTCTTTTGCCAACCCCAGAGACTCCCCTGTTCCTCCCCAAATACTCCTAGATGTTGACTGAGACAAGAGATTGAGACAGTAGAAACAGATAAGGCAAATATGCCCCAGAAACTCCATCTTGAAAAAAACTCAATGGCTTTCTCTGTGCCTTTATGATGCAGATTTTCTGCTCCCGTCTTACTAGGACCTGAGAGCCATTCTTTGAAATACAAATGTTTCTCATCAACTAGTGTTTTGCACTGCACCTGATTTGTAACAAAAATTTTACGTCTCTGTCTGTGTCTACCTGTGTGTCTATATGTGTGATATTTTACCTCCAGATGATATTGCCAAAATTAAGAGCTCTATTTAAGTGTCTTAAAGCAAGTTCTTACATGTCTTTCAAGTTAACATGATAGGAAATAATCTTTGGTAACTGAAAGCTTACTTAAGTTTGTTGGTTTGATTAAAATGGACATGTCCTCAGAGTTATTGGCATTGCATATGATGCACACATGGAGCCTTTATTGTACATTTATTGGTCAAATAAGCTGATGTTATCTCTATTACAAAACTAGTTAACAAAAGTAATAAAATGATAGCTAATTTTGTCTAATGTCTCATGAAATTTTCATGGGTAATCTAAACATAATTGTTGGGAAGAAATAATTTAAATGTAAATGAGATGAGTTTAAACTTTTAGCAAAAGTTATACTTTATAACTTGTATTTAATAACTTCAAAAATCTCTTTAGTAATTTGAAACTGTGAAGTTTGGCTCAATTAAATGATGGAAAATTCATTAAATATGTACATTATTTCTAAATAATATAAAATATTAGACATTAATTACTAAATATAAGTTTACCTACTTTTGTCTTATTACAGAAAAAACTAAAAGGTGTTTTGGGTCTATTGGTAAACATGTCTTGTATTTAAGTAAAATATTTATTATAAAGTAACATATTTCTAAAACTATAAAAAGTATTAATAAACTTGCCAAGCCACAGTATGCTAATGTAAAAGACACTCTGTAATTACTTACTTAGTTTTTACATAAAAAATTAAGGTTTCTAAGGGTTAAAAATTCTAATATGTGATTAAAGCTACTAAAAATTAATAAGAAAAATGTTTGTATTCAAGCAAAGTAAGATGTAAGTTTTTAGTAAAGAAGATATAAAGAATGGAAATATTTTTGTCAGGTTAAGAAAGATAAATTGGGGGGCTAGCCCCATGGTACAGTGGTTGTTTGCACATTCCACTTTGGTAGCCCAGGGTTCATGGGTTCAGATCCCGGGTGTGGACTTATGCACTGCTTATCAAGCCATGCTGTGGCAGGCATCCAACATATAAAGTAGAAAAAGATGGGCATAGATGTTAGTTCAGAGCCAATCTTCCTCAGCAAAAAAAGAGGAGGATTGGTGGCAAATGTTAGCTCAGGGCTAATCTTCCTCAAAAAACAAAAAAATTAATTTAAAAAAAAAAAGAGAGAAAGATAAATTTGTCCTAAACCACAAGAAGAAGGAAAACAACAACAACAACAAAAAAAAGGCATGGGACAAATTCTGAATGTAAGAAGAAAGTTACAGAAGGTTTGTGAAAGAGAAATTCTGAAAAGAGTTTTATGCATGTTCAAGTTGGCTAAAGTTAAATTTAAGTAAGTTTTAATATTAAAAGTAAGCTGGTGCAAACTTAGAATTTGTTTTTTTCCCCTCTCTTAAAAGGATGATTTTCTTGAACTTTTAGTCTATTCTTGGTAAAGAGATTATAAAAGGTTTTTGCTTTGAGTAGTCTATCAGGGTATGGATTTTGTGTTTTACCAAAATAAATTTCCTATATTGTTTTATCAGGTCTTTAATCACAGGTACTAAGGTTTTTCTTACAACTAGCCTCTGCATTCACCTAAAATTCTTTGACAGTCACCATGGTTAAATGGATAACTAAACATTGTTTCATAGACACCTGTGATAGTGTGTGGGTAAATGTTATTGACTTAAGTATTTCAAAAATTAAATAACATTCCAAAAAATTCTAATCTGTCCTGGTTGTCAGTCACAATTCTCGTTATTATCTTACAGTGTTGTGTGTCACAGAATAAACCAAATTTCCTTGTCAATTGTCATTTTTAAGTCTTTTGTCACTTCCAGACAGTTATTGTTTTACTCTGATGCTTTTGAAAATGTTTTTCATCTTCAGAGAGATTCATGAAAAGGACCCTGATACCTACTCTAGAATACAAGCTTCTGATAAACTTTCAGATTTTAAAACTGAACTGGGTAAGAAATTATCAAACTCTAATGGAGAAAGTGATGACCCCATAAAACTGCTAACAGAAGATTAAGATCAAAAATTGATTACACAGGACTGAATGAACTGATGAATATGATTATAAATTTTTGTGACTTTTATTAGAAATATTGATTTTAAAAAACATTTTTTTAAGAAAAACTTTTTCTCTTTTCTCTTAAGCTAACTATGACTTACAACAATTTGGAAAATTATACTTCTGTAAACAAAACTGAATCTCCCTACCTGATCCCTCCTGAATTCAGAAACTCTTAGCAAGTGAGTTTTGTTATTTTCATGGCAATATAGATATTTATATAAGTTCAACAAGAATTTGTTCTCCTTATAACAGGACACAACTGGAAACATTAGTTATCTTACCAAAGCTTTGACTGAAATGTCATATTTGAGAGAAACAGGCATAGACTCAGATATAACCAGACAACTTTTGAGAATTAAAGATTAGACTTTACAGAATAAAGCCACTTGGAAATGTTGGCTTGGTACCTTGTTTACAGGGTTCCTAGCAACCTTACCAGGTAAGGAAGGAAGGTCACTTATCTGGCTGGTGCAAGAAACACCTAAATATTTTCGGGACCTCGAGAAGAGAAAAATACACCCAAATCTGTAGGTATTACAGGCTTTGTCTGATAAGTCCTTGGCTTTCCTAGCCTCAAGAGGCCTTTAAAGTTCAATCTGAGATTCCTTATAAAAAGTTTCAGAAAACGGGTTTAAAAGAACCTATACAATCGCTATTCTTGCTGTACTTACATAAACAACTGGGCCAAATTTATTGAAACTAGACTTATTTTGCAAACCGTTAGTCTTAATTTGGCTGTCTTTGGTAAAATTGAGGGTGATTTTAGAGAGAAAAATTATGTTTCAGTAAAAAGTATAATACACATTTGTGGATGTTAGGTCCTAGTTCTGTTAACTGTCTTTGAGGTTTTTGTCCTCTACCTGTGAAGTGGACTGGATCCTGAATTCTTCTGGTCTCCTGAAATATCTGGCTACAAATCTCCAAACTACCACTTTCAATTTTTTCCATCATTTTTATTTGAAGTCATTGAGAACTGAAACCACCCTTGTTCCAAAAGCCCTTGCAAACTGAAGCCAGGCAACTTGATATAACCAAGAGAGATCACCTGTTGCATGCCTGTTGCTGTGTCAGCCACTCAAAAGGATACCTGAACACTCAATGACATCATCAGAGACATTTTAAGCTGCAAAAGATGCTTCCACTGACATCTACAATCTTCTTTGTTTTCTGAGGAAGATTAGCCCTGAGCTAACATCTGCCACCAATCCTCCTATTTTTGCTGAGGAAGACTGGCCCTGAGCTAACATCCGTGCCAATCTTCTTTTACTTTTTATATGTGGGACACCAGCCACAACATGGCTTGACAAGCAGTGCTTGGGTCCGCACCTGTGATCTGAAACAGCAAACCCCAGGCTGCTGAAGTGGAACATGCAAACTTAACTGCTGTGCCACTGGGCTGGCCCCTAGAAATCTTAACTGGCTGTCCTCTGAGCTCTGAAACTGGTTTACAATTTGCTCCAACCGTGAACCTTGTTTTTCTTCTTATTTCCACAGAAATACTTCTTACTAAATACCTGATTGCTTGCTTCCACAACACAGGCCTAGTTTTGGGAGCCCACTGCATCACTTTCTCCTGAAATGAATTTAACTGGGCTGATCTATTATCAGGACTAAGAAATGTGTTCAGTGAGATGGAACAATCTACCACTCAGCTGCTGGACTATGAAACTTCTTAAAGTTTCAAAGGTGGAACTGTGGGGGATCAGAATTGGTCATCCCAAAATGTGTCTCTTTGGCTTGATTATTTTTAAGAACCAAAGACTCTGAAAGAAACTTTGACCTCCCCCTCAACTGCCTAAAAGAATTTAAAACAGAAGAGCCTACTTGAGGAAGGAGCTAACAGCATAGATAACTGTAATGTGATGCAGAACGTATCTCTCAGGTCATATGTGTGTAGTTGGCCCATTTACATTTCCATCTCCATGTAAATTCCCTTCCACCCCCTTGAAGTTCCAAACCACTACCCCCAACACCCTCCTTTGTCTTTAGCCAAAGATGGTATTTAAGACGAGAGCCTCTGCCATTTTGGTGAGTTGCTCAGCTTTCCTGAGTGTCTCCCATGTATACATGTTATAAAGCTTTGTTTGATTTTCTCCAGCTATTCTGTCTCATGATTTAATTTCTGGCCCAGCCAGAAGGACCCAGAGGGTAGAGGACATGTCTTCCTCCTGTACAAAAGCTATGACTCAGGCCCAGATCAGCTCCGTGCTTGGCGGGATCTGTGTTATCAGCCCCTCATCCTAAATGACTGACGGAAGAAGGGCATATACATTCGGGGAGGGGAAGGATTCATTCTTTACTGTTCTTTTATTCAAAATGTCTGCACACAATAAAAAATTATGAGACAAGTGAAGAACAGGGCAAATCTGACCTAAAACCCCAAAAAAAAACACAATCAAAAGAGAGAATAGATGATGCAGATGTTAGAATCAGCAGACAAGGTCGTTAAACAACTATATGTTACAGATTCTGGAAGAAAAGATGGATAGTTACCAGATGGGAAATTTCAGCAGAGAAATAGAAACTCTAAAATTCAACCAAATGGAAATTCAATAACTAAAAAACCAAACTGAAGAACAAAGAGAAAAAAGACCAAAAAAAAAAAAAACCAATCTGTGCAACAATATCAAACAATCTAACTTCAGGCAATGGAGTCCCAGAAAGAGGAGAGAGTTAAAGAAATACTTGAAGAGACGATAGTTGAAATTTTCTAAAAATGTATGAATGACATCAGCCTATTTTTAGCCATCTGCAAGCAGGATAAACACAAAGAAAAGCAACAACCGGGAGCATCATATCAAAAAGTTGAAAACCAAAGAGAGAACACAGTAAATCTAGAGGGACAACGATAAGAATGATGGCTGACTTTACATCAGTAAAAATGGAAGCTGGAACATAATGGAAGATCTTTAGGAGCTGAAAGAAGAAAGATTTCAACCCAGAATTCTATGTATAGCAAAAAATATTCTTGAAAATGAAGGTAAGAGGTTTCCAGCTCTGTCCATAAAGAAAAACCTGGCATTAGACTTACTGCCTTGCTACAAAAAAACTATAAAACTATAAAATTGGATACTAGGCACAGGGATGAAAAACTTTGACATAAGAAAAACATATCAGGAGAACATTCACCCTTTCTATTGGCTGTATCCTCTAAACCAAGGCACAGGAAAGCGAAATCCACATAGACAGCAGTGGTCTCACTGGGCAAAGGATATTAAGATCCCAGTTCAGGGCTGCTAAGGTGGCTGGAATTTGTGGTTTAAGGTTTATTACAGGGAGGAGTCATGCAAAGAAGACCCAAAAATCTAGGCAGAGATTGCCCCTTGGAGCTGGAAGCAAATATGAAGTTACGCATCCACAGGGTGACTCCACAAGGTCCGAGATTCCAGAGGTTGTGCATTGGAGCACCAACCCAGCCTGAGTGGAAAGACCTCAGTGAACACCCCCAAGCATTCATCTGAGGCCTTAGTAGCTCTCAAATATTTTGGTCTCGGTATCCCTTAGATTCTTAAAACTTACTGGTGAATCCCTTGCTTGCTCATGCATAAGTGTATTTGCAATACAAAAAGACAAGTTTAGCATTTTTGCCTATTGGTGATTGTAGATTTTGGTTGAGCTATTAAATGGTGGATGATACTGTGGATGTTTGTGGAAATTTTGATTATGGATAATTGGTCACAGCTGCAAACTGCAGTAACTATTGCTATTTTATTTAACGATGCCTTATTGCTTTGTAGACATTAACATTTGGGAGTAAAGACTGTGTGTGTATCTAAAAGGAAGCCACAGGATTTCAGTTGACCAACTTAATACTAAAACTACTTTGAGGTAGCCAAATGTAAACTAAAAGGAGTGTAGTTTTGTACAACTTAGCATCAAAAGATAGTTCAATAAATTTGAATTGTTATGCAAGGACGTGCAGTATAATTACTTGGTACTTGAATGTTTTGTGTAAGGCTTAATGATGTTAATAAATAAATAAATACAAGCTTAACTTCTTTTTAGATGTTAAAAAAATCATGGAGGACTCAAAAGAGCTTTTGTTGATGTGGGTTATATCTTGTGATGTTTACCGTCTTAGAAATTAAAACCGAGAAATTTAAAGAGGTATTCATTCATTTTAAAACAAATCATTAAATGTTAACACAATAAACATATTCTATGAAAAGTAATTATATTTCCCAAGACAAAAAAATTAATGAAGTGTTGTTCTAATCTTTTGCAAATCTCTTGAATATCTGGCTTAACAGAAGACAACTGGATTTTCATACATGCTTCTGCATTCCATCTGTGGCAATGCTATTTTGGTTGAAATATATGAAGAAAATCCAGCCTCCCATTGATATGTAATTGTAAAATGGCAGAATATTTTATGAGCCTGATAAGATAATTGTGGGTATTATTCTTTGATACAACAGTAAAACTTGAGAAGTGGTAGTTTGTTAAAGCTTAGCAGCAACGTGGAATATGCAACCACACCCATGAACTTTTCATACTATGTTACATTGAAATCCATTGCAGGGGCCGGCCCAGTGGCACAGCGGTTAAGTTCACCCGTTCTGCTTTGGCAGCCCGGGGTTCGCCAGTTTGGATCCCAGGTGTAGACATGGCACTGCTTGGCAAGCCATGCTGTGACAGGCGTCCCACATATAAAGTAGAGGAAGATGGGCACAGATGTTAGCTCAGGGCCAGTCTTCCTCAGCAAAAAGAAGAGGATTGGCAGAAGTTAGCTCAGAGCTAATCTTCCTCAAAAAAAAAAAAAAAAACCATTGCAATTTGGATGATCTTTATCCATGCATAATTTTGTAATCATGCACTGGTTATCTGAAAAATAGTGGTTTACTGAGTTATGTAGATCTTTGAGATATTGACATATTTCATTATATAGCATCAAAAAAATCACATTAATATTACCACTTATCTCATCAGAAAAATGTTTATATATTGGGAAACTATAAAGCTCCAATTGGCGGATATAGGTTTTACACAATTCTCATTTTTACTTAAAAGTTTGAATTTTATCATTGGCAACAAATACCATTAGTTGTTCTTGCAGTGACAGGCTCACTTGCAAGAAAATGTTTTCCAACTCCCTTGGTCTGGATAGCCATAGTTTGTCCATCAGTCATTCTTTCAAGAAAAAAAAAAAAAGGTGTTCCACGAAACAAGCAGCTAGTTTCATTCACAATAAACAACTGCACCAGCGGTCTTCGTCACGGCAACCGTCACACTTTGGTACACGGCGGAAGAGCTGAACGAATACTTCCCATTTCATCACATGCGATATTTTTAAAATGCATACTCAGCGGTCAAGATTTAATCAAATGAAGCCCAGAGGAAGGTACTGAAGGTCAACCAGGGTGAGAAGGGTGTCAGTATAAAGGGTTGCCCATGTGGGGAGTCAGGACAAGCAGGATAGGACAAATGTCTGTGTGTAAGGGACCTGTCATGGGTTGTCAACCCAACTGGGATGAGAGGGGCCATCACAGGGTCAAGGTGGTGGTGGTGGTGATGCAAGATTGCTTACGTAGAGAGAGTTTGATCAAGTAAGCAAATATGTGAAGGGTAACGGAAGCCAGGTTTTTCACTGTCAGAGCAGGGAGTTAGAAATACGGAAAGTGAATAAGCCAAAATGAAACCCGCAGTGTTGACCTGGAATTGGAGAGGTCTGTGTGAACTCACGGTTTTCAATATATAGATGTAATGTGTTTGCATGGATATGCTGTATACGCATATTAGTATAGTCCCTAGCTCTGTCCACTGAGAGGGCCTGGGAGCAGCCGACTCCCAGTAGAAATGAGCAAATCTGTATTCAGATTTTAGTTTCTAAATACCATTCTCAACTAACTGAAACCAGGGCACCTTGAAGAAACGGCTGAGTGGGCTGGAGCACGGGAAAGCACGGGATGAGCCTGGAACGTGTTGCTGTGTCAGAAAACAAGGAGGTGCTCAAAGAGTGATGGAGATGTGCCGACGGACGCAGAAGCCATCGTGACAGGTCCCCACCGGACAAATCTGGGACAAGCTCAAATATTCTGAACTTCAAAATAAATAATGGGAAGAAAAGATTACAATCCACTGACTAGAAATCCATTATATGAATAAACAGAAAGTTTGAAGAGGAATACGCTATTTATTAGTCTCCAAGTTCCTCCTCACAAAATACTCATGAAAGGAAAACTGCTTAATTTTACAGGCAGGAGGCTGGCAGACACCACTCGAATCAAAGTTCAAGGGGAGCATCATCAGTGATGACAAGTCATTTGCGCTGCCTGACAGAAGGCAAGGAGACTGGGAACGCAGCATCGATTCTGTGATACGCCCACCAAAGACGCATAATCTGAATCAATCAAGAAGAAGGAGCAGGCAAACCCAAACCGAGGAACACTGGACAAAACAGCTGGGTCATGCGAACTTCCAAAGCAGCAGGGAATGCAAGCCAAGGAAAGATGTATGAACTGTTTCAGACCTAAAGAGACTAAACAATGCAACTTACTAAAACAACAAAAAAATTGCATATTACCTAGCCCTTGCCTATCACCCTGACCTGATTTCTCAGTATACCCTCCTTTACTAATTCTGCCCTGGCCTTCTCACAGGTGCTCCAATAAAGTTCCTTTCTAACCACAGGGCCTTTGCATATGCTGTTCATGGTGCTTGACATATCTTCCTCCAGATATTCATATAACTTGATCCCAGGCTTCATGTTTCTAGTCAAGAAAGCTTTCCCTGACCATCTTATCTGCATCAGTCCTGTCAATTCCTATCATTTTCTATTCTCTTATGCTGTTTACCTCTCCTGAACAGCATGTTTCATTACATGACATTCTTTGTCCATTTATTTACTTATTTATTTTATGTTTTTCCTGACTACCTAAACTGCACAAGAATGAGTGTTATCAATCTTGTTCGTGATTGTATTAATAGTGCCAGTACAATGCTTGGCTAGGAGTAGGCACTCAAAATATTTGCAGAATTTATGAATGAATGCATACATTCGTTCACACACACACACAAATGCAAAAGGGCTGGCAAGCAGCTGAATCCAGCATATAAGCAAAATGGTTGCACTGGAAACAAAAAAGAACACCTTCCTCACTGACGTGGGAGGGAAATGTGAGAAGAAAAACAAGGAGTGGGAAACGAGAGAAAGATGAGGTTCCTTTGGGAGCCCAAACTGAGATGTCTATTTCCTCCCAGGGGTCGGGCCTTCACTCCCCAGACCATGGTCCATCATAGGGAGCTTTCCAACCCCATCCCAGCTGTTCCTCCTTCTCCTCTGGGACCAGTCATGGTTCTCTCCTGCCTCCGCCTTCCTAGGTTGCAAATTCTTGGCCCTCCCCTCACTACCATCCAGGGCTCTTCTTCTTGCTCCAACAATGTGGTCACATCTGGCTTAGGAAGGGAGGCTCTGCTTATAAGAAAAAGAAATGCCAGATGGTATAGACATTTGAAAAAAATTATAAGCTCAAAAGACTTGGTTAAATTTGCAATGAAGGTAGAAACAATATTGATAAAGACTTCAGAGAAGAGAAGGATGACAGGAATGAAGAGCATGAGATCACATAAACAGGAAAAGGATCTTGTAGACATATCCGGGCGCCACGTCTTTAGAGCAAACAGAACACAGCGGATGAGGACACAGACTCTGGAGCCAGACTTCCTAGTTCAGTCGCTGCCACTGCCTCCCACCCGCCGTGTGACCTTGTGAAGTCACTTACACTCTATGTGCCTCACTGTGCTCATCTATCATAAGGAGATGGAGATGGCACCTACCACACGGGGATGCTGCGAAGGCGCAGTCAGTCAGCGTGTTTGCACTGCTCAGAGCAGAGCCTCGTTTCCAGTAAGCACAGGGTAACTAGACACATTCTTATTCCTGCTGCTATTCTGCTAAGGGGAAAACAGGAAGCTTCCTGAGACATTTTTAGGATTTACCTCAGCGTAAAATGCAAAGGTCACAAATGTAATGTTCAACTTCGAGTCTGTTGTAAGTAAAGGCACGTGTCCACTTAGTAGGAAATGAATTCTGTGCATCAGTCCGCCCCTGCCTAAGGTGGGGGGCTCTGTGGAAAGTCAGAGGTTATCAGGACCCGTGTCGAGCTGTACTCCCTGCCTGTGGGTCTGAAAATAACAAAGAACGGTGCTTCTCGAGTGTGCATAACAATCACCTGGGGATCTTGCCTCAATGCAGATTCTGTCCTGCAGGTCTGCGCTGGGAACTGACCTGCTGCCTTTCTAACAAGCCCCAGAAGAAGCTGACGTTAGGCATTTGTGTAATACTTGACCAGAAAACAGTTAAAACCCCACATAAACCAAATCACGGCTTCTGATCACTGAGAACACAATCCACATGCTTTGCTGAAAGCACCAAAACTGCCTGTCACCTGGGCCCTCCCTCACTACCTTTTTGGTCCTCTCTCCTTCATGAGCTCTGCTCTGGCCTTCCTGTGATTTCTCAAACAAAAGAACCACACTGAGCAGCAAGGACACAGATTGTCTAGAGCAATGCTGACGTTAAACACAGTAGGAAACCTGGCTTCTTTGATAACCGTTACGACATAAGCACCCCATAATGTGAATCCAGCTCCCCATCCTTCAAGAAAGGCCGTGCAGGAAGGGCCAGAGGACGGGGCGAGGCTCACTGAGGGGTGGGGAGATCAAGCGCTTAACGAACCCACTTCTAACCCAACAAATACCAAAACATTTCTTTGAGAGCACAGAGGAGAAAGCCACCTGCTTTCTTCAAAGCGAGCCCTGTAATTCCCAGGGGAGGAAGCTGGCACTGCAGAGATTTCATTCAGGCAGACACCTTACCCAGTGAGGCCACGTTACTATAGTTCTCCAGCATCACGTCCATGTACAGGTCCCTCTGAGCGGGGTCCAGGCACTCCCACTCCTCCTGAGAGAAACCGATGGCCACGTCGCTGAAAGTCACCAGGGCCTAAAGCCAAAAACCCACGCATTACTTGTGAACTTAAATTAAGGAAATACTTCAAAGAGGAAAAGAAGAGGTTTGCGAAGGATAAAGTGCAAGAAGAGAGAAGTGTAACAGTCAGGTTGGCAGGAAGCCTGTGAGATGGGTAGGGAAAAGTAAGGAAATTAGTGTGACTAAAGCAGGGTGTCAACATGTTCTAGAAGAATCCTGTTACAGCAGAAGAAACTTCCCGGGTACTGCGGGATGACTCAGCCATCCAGATCTGTGTGGTAATATACAAAATAATCCCAATTTCTTCTCCATTAAATAAAAATAGTGTGCGTGTCTACAAACACACAACCTTCCTCATAAATTCTGTATAAATGTAAATTGCTCCACCCTTGTTTCCCTTTAAAGAATAAGGAAAAAAAACATGAAAACTTCTTTTTGCAAATGTACTATAAAATCTCTATTTGAGAAAAATAATTCCCATTAAATTAAGGATTATCGTTGTTAAACCTCAAGTCTATCATTCTGTTAGGTTACATCATAAGCAGTTTTTCTTAGGATGACTACAGAAAATGTTTTTATTAGCTACAATTCAGTTCATCATACAGATATATGAGATGAATAACTCTATTATATTTATACACGTAGGTTGGACAAAGCTTCTAAAGATTTCCTTAATTCTGGGAATCTATTATCATCCAGTACCTAAGAATCTGGATTATCATCTTACTTGTTACCGTCAACCTGCCCTTGCTCAACACCTTCCTTTTTCTGAGTTGGAGGATATTGATACAGGATACGATACATGACACAGATGTCACCCAAGACCTCTATGTCCTGGTCAATGACAAAACAGACTTTGACACAGATGATTATATGCAAAGCACATAAACTGAGGCTGAGACCAAGAAATCCCAAATTCTGCCTTCTCTCTCTGGAAAACTCAGGTCTGTAAAGACGTTCCAAGCTTTCCTGTGTGGTCCAATGAGCCCCTCATCACTAACTTATCACATCCCAGACAGGACATGGGAACAGAAATTCTGGGAAGGGAAATGGAGCAGCCCTGGCCGGATGAAGATGGACATGATAATGAAGGGCACGACCCAGGACAGCCTGCCATGGACATGTCACGGCAAAACAAGAACGCGCAAACAACTGAACTGCTCTCCTGGGTGACCATCTAGCTGCCTAAGGGCATGGTGTCCTGCCTGGCTTCTTTCCCAGCGGGCTGCCAATCTTTGCCTGAAAAAGGAAAACTGTTGTTTTCAAAATGTCTGCAGCCTTCCATTCCTTCCTCTTTCCTCCTTCTCTTATATAAACCCTGTTTGTGCCTCTGATACACGAAATCTGTCAATTAAACTATTGGTTTTCCTTGTACACAAGTAAAAGTGTGCTGTTAACTACATTTCCTTGAGTTATTCTTTGACAGAAGCGCCAGTATTTCCCTCAAAAGACTCCATTCCTTCACTGCCCTTGAGTGAGGACACAAGAAAGGGGAATAACGTGTCCTGTGAATATGGTGACACTGACTGGAGAAGGCGCACAGGGAGGACCCCGGGCTATCTGGCACCATCCTTCACTGGAAGAGGAGAAACAGAGAAGCAGGCTCAGGGATGGGGTTCTGTTAGTCAGAAAGCTTTAGGATAAGTAAAGAGAAGAGTCACATGACCTAAAAATCACATTATTTCAAGGAAAGAGAAATACCAACTTACGTCCGTCATGGTTCTAGAATCGCAGGAGCTCATTAATGTTCCATGGGGCTCCTCGACTGGTGACGCACAGAATCCAGAAAAGTCAGAGCTGGGGAAGGAAAACGAAGCTTTAGAGCAGGCATGCTTGACTGATTCCATCCTGACTTGAGCTAATATCAGCTTTCTCTCCTCCACTCCCGCTTCCAACCCACGTCCCACACACCATTTGTGGAATCTAAACTCTCATCCCAAACCCCAAGGGCCTCGAGCAGGAAGGTTTCCAGCACTGCCCGGTTCTGGGGAATGCTGATGTGGACCTGAGATGGGCCCACTCAGTCATGCTCAGACCACATCCTCCTCCCTCCGTTCCCACCACTCAGGGCTGAGAAGGGGCCACGTGGTCCACGCTAGAACATCCTTCACAGGCTCAGGAGCAAAGCAAGCTGGTCAGGACACAGGGGCAGACAGGATGTACAAGTGCCTGAGCCCAAAAAGCTGACTTCTTAAGGCATTCAAAACACCCATGCCGTGGAACACTACGGAACTACGCTAGGCTGGAGAAAATAACGAAGATATATTGTCAACAGAAAAAACAGGTTACAGGATGTATAGTATGATTATGTTTATAAATTATATGTATATATCAATATAGAAAGACTCACAATCAGACATCAAGAGATGAAAAAAAGTTTGGAAAGTTATCTATCTCTATACTACAATCTTACCTTTTTATTGTGATCATAATGTCCTCTTTGTTTAATTATTCTGCAAAACTATTGTAACCATGACCATGCATTATACTAACTATGTGATTTCTACGTATGCTCATGTCCTACCTAGAAAAAAATGGCTGAAATTCCTCAAGAAATGTCATGGATATATTGATGAGGTCTCGATCTTGCTTCTTCTCAGGGCTTCTGACAAAAGCGTTTATTCTGTATCTGAACCTGTCTTTTCAGACATGACACCTTCCAGATAACTGCTGAATCACCTGATCCTATCAGTCTCACTTTGCAACTGACATGAGCAGGATAAACTCTGTACGGAATGAAACTCACAGGATCAATTCCACTTGCCTCCGCAAAGTTGGTCATGACCCAACAGTATTGCCTATAATTAATTACCTTCCCATGAGTCCCTAAGAAAGGTCACCTGAATTAACCTTTTGGTCTTTGCTGCGGGCTGCCTTACACTTATTCCTATGTACATTTTGTCTTCCTTGTCTTAAAGGTAACAACTACGTCTTTTAGTCGTTATATTAACCCCCAAGCATTACTATCTCAGGGTCTTATATTGGAGGCAAATTTTTACCCAAAATTCCACGTATAGAAATGTATCCTTAAATAGCTAGAGAAGTACACAACATGTATACACAAGGATGTTCATCCCAAAATCATTTATGATAACCAAGAATTAGAAACTACGTAATAGTAGGCAAGAGGTTTAATAAATTATGGCTCACTATACCCTCACTAGCCATGATGCTATTGGACCATATTAAGGGACAAAGAAAGACAGGCATAATCAATTTCCTAATGAAGCAGGCAGGTTTGTAAAAGATACACAACGTGAGAAGTGTTTCTGAAATTAAGACAAAGGCTCTGGTGTCAGATTTTCAGGATGTACATCTGAGCTTGATAGTCACCAATTTCTCAACACTTGTATTTCCTTGTCAATAAAAGAGGGACAAGAACAGTGTCTACCACAGATGGCTGCACTGAAGAGTAAGTAAGAAAGTCCACACAATACACTGAATGGTGTATAATAATTGCTTAATCTAAGCTTTAACCATTATTATTTTTTTTTTTTTAAGATTTTATTTTTGCTTTTTCTCCCCAAAGCCCCCCGGTACATAGTTGTATATTCTTCATTGTGGGCTCTTCTAGTTGTGGCATGTGTGACGCTGCCTCAGCGTGGCTTGACGAGCAGTGCCATGTCCGCGCCCAGGATTCGAACCAATGAAACACTGGGCTGCCTGCAGCGGAGCGTGCAAACTTAACCACTCGGCCATGGGGCCAGCCCCTAGCCATTATTATTGAAGATGAAGATTACTGTCCCTTATCCCATGATAATAAAGTTAATGCCACTCTCTCCATTTTTCTCATAATGAAAGCGGTGCTTCTCAGGCCTGCTTTCTTATAATGCTAACTAAAATTGCACAGCCCAGCCTTGAGCCACTATTCTTCCTGAATAATAAAATGAGCAAAACGGGTTCTCAGAAAGAGAGAGAGGAAAAACGCCCCCCTCCCAGAAGCTACAGATGGAGAGACAGGAGTCAGCGTTCGAAAGCTGGCTCAGAAAACACAACCCAATTCAGTGTCAAGCTGAGAACATTAACTGGAGGCTCATTCTTGTTCTTCTGTGCAAATTAGTGGCTTATTTGAATATTTATAACTATAACCTTCTTATTCCACCCTCTGGTATTAATATCTGTCCTTGGAAATATTATTTGTAAAATAGCCTTTCATGAGACAACTGTATATCAGAGATCGTTGCTCTTCTCTGTGGAAGTAACCCTGAAAATAATCTAATTCTGAAAGTCTGTCTTTGCTGCCCTGGTAATCAATTTTTAAATGGCATTTCTATATTTCTCAAAGTTGTAAATACTTGAGGGTTTTCGAATAAGAAAGGAGGCACTGGCAGGTCCCTCTTCTTTCTTACATATTGAAGATTGAAATAAAATCCATCTCTGGCTTGAGTTTCTTTCTCAAACCAAGAGCCAAAGTCTTCAACTCAGTTATATCACCACTTACTGTCATCTTATTCCACAGAAATAAAATCAGACACAGAGGCTCACGGGAAAAAACTCTGAATAAAAATATCAAAATATTAGGCATGATTAACTCTAGAGGATGTAATTTTCGCTGCCTTCTCTATATGTTTCCTGGCTTGCTGAATTTTTTGCAACAAATCTGTATTAATTCCATAATCAAAAATACAAAGATACTTGCAAATATAAAAAAACGGAGTGATAGGGGCGGGGCATATTTCAGTTATTAAGAAAACTGAACCACCAGGTCTGACGCTGAAAATCAGTGGGTCTGAAACAAATGACACCTACCAGCTGTCGAACATGCTGGAGCTGTAACTCATCAACACAATGAGGCTTTCACTGTCGAGATTCTCCCGTGAGGGAACACGAATTCTGTGCGTCACCCCGGAAGTCTGAGAAGGAAGTAAATGCACGTAAACAGAACAACATGGCACACAAAGTGTGTGCTTCCCAAGTGTGGCCACGCCTCCCCACCTCTTCAACAAATGGTCAGTTAAAGCAACGTTTTAGACACAATCCTTGCAAAATGTCTTTCAAAACCCTGTCTTTTTGAATGGGATTCATAGATAACTCATAATAGTCTTGAGTACTTTTGTTCATAACTACAACTATTGCTTAATATTCTATCATTCCCGTTTTTCCTTCTCTCAATTCTTTTTAAACATGATTTTTATTAGGTGCATGTTATTCCATCATAGGATATACTGCAATTTACTTAACTTTTTCTGTAAAACCGGACACTAATTTTATTAAGGCTATTATGTCTTTATTCCAGACCAATGGAACTAGATCTTTTTGGGGTCACGTACACTTGATAATCTCATGAAATTATAGACATTTTGCCCATTAAAAAATGAATTTGTGGGGCTGGCCCAGTGGCGCAGCAGTTAAGTTCACACATTCCGCTTTGGTGGCCCAGGGTTCGCCAGTTCAGATCCTGGGTGTGGACCTACGCATTGCTCATCAAGCCACACTGTGGCAAGCATCCCACATATAAAGTAGAGGAAGATGGGCATGAATGTTAGCTCAGGGCCAGTCTTCCTCAGCAAAAAAGACGAGGACTGGCAGCAGAGGTTAGCTCAGGGCTAATCTTCCTCAAAAAAAAAAAAAGAATTTGCAAATACTTACAAAATTTCTGTCTCAAGTTCAAGACGTTTGTGGTCACCTGGAAGCTCAAAAATGGAATAAGACGTGAGGTTAAGATTTCCTGTACTAGGCCATTTGAGCATCTGATCAGTTTTTGGGGTTTTTTTGTTTGTTTGTTTGTTTTTTGAGAAAGATTAGCCCTGAGCTAACTGCTGCCAAACCTCCTCTTTTTTCACTGAGGAAGACTGGCCCTGAGCTAACATCCTTGCCCATCTTCCTCCACTTTATATGTGGGACGCCTGCCACAGCATGGCTTGCCAAGTGGTGCCATGTCTGCACCTGGGATCCAAACCAGCGAACCCCAGGCTGCCGAGGCGGAACGTGCGCACTTTACCACTGTGCCACCAGACCGGCCCCATGATCAGTTATTTGAACCTGCAAACACCCATCACAATCATCTTCCTATTTCAATCCATGAAAAGGTGATGGAGAATGATCCAGAATCACTCCATAACAGCATCTCGTAATATTTCCTAAGCCTGAATCATGGGGCAGGCACTGTCCTTAAGGAGCTTTACACATACGAACTCCTCTTCCATCATTACAACTCCATTAAGCAGGTATTATTTTGTCTCAATTTTGCAAATGCGGCACAGAGATGCTGAGTCATCTAAGCACACAGAGCTGGTCACAGCCAGAGCCAGGATTTGAAGCCAGAAGCTCCAGATCCAGAGCTTAACCACAACGCAGTCCTGCCTCTTACAACCCACACAAACTTGGACCTGAAACAACTCAAGGCTAGCAACGTCACAGATTTCTACCTAAAGATTATCTGGCAGTCTCTGCCCTTGTTGGTGCAAACTGCAAAAGCCCCATGCTCACAGCCCAGTCATATTTCAGCCCTTAAAAGCCTCAATGTTGTCATTTATTAACTGAAATAATCCCCTTCTACCTTGCCTTGCACCAAAAATCATGACCGTGGAGAAGACAAAAAATAGTTTGTACACGATCCCATGTAAGTAGTAATCTCAAGTAAGTGAGTCTAAAATAAAGCTCTAACGTTCATCTCCGGGAGTTGTATTGTCACGCCACCAAAATCCTTACAGAGAGAATGCACTGAAGGATCTGAACACTTTGCCATAAGAGCAGATGGCTGGTAATTGAGAAAGACGATAGGGGGCCGTGCGAAGAGCGATGCATCCCCCTAGTGGGTCATTCACCAAAAGGAAGACCCGGGAACGACCCTACTCGGCAAGATATTTCAGGCCAAGGAAAGCTAACATTCTCATGATCTAAAACCAAAAGTCACTCTATAAATCAAAAAGAAACACAAACTCACCTGAACTCTGATTTCTAAATATGCCACAATTCTTTCCTCCTCTTCAGGGTCCTTCTTAGAAACCCGGCAGCAGTGGGGGGAAAAAAGGAATCGTGAGACACCAGCATTTCTGGGAGCACAAAGAGACTAAACTAACAAAGAAAAAAACCCAAACAGAACACCCTCTGGGGCCACATCTGCTTTCATCCATACAGAGCCAAATGGAATTAGAAGGGAGGTTGGGGGCTGGCGTGTCCTAGTGGTTAATTCGCCAGCGCCGCAGACCTAGACTGCTCATCAAGCCATGCTGCAGCAGCGACCCACATGCCAAAGAGAGGACGACTGGCACAGATGTTAGCTCAGGGCTAATCTTCCCCAGCAAACCAAACCAAACAAAAAAAAAAAAACTGGGAAAAAAAAAAGAGGAAGATTGGCACAGATGTTAGCTCAGCGCGAATCTTCCTCAAGCATAAAAACAAAAGAGGAAGATTGGCGACAGATGTTAGCTCAGGGCGAATCTTCCTCTCTCAGCAAAAAAAAGAAAAAAAAAAGGGAGGGTTGGCTTCTATCTCTGAGTTGACGGAATTCTCGGTGACAGAGGTCTGGTTGCAGTGGCTCTGAGGCATGTAGTGGCCCCTAAGGAGCTCTGAGAGGCGCCCCTTGTAGAAATCCCACCTCTGGGTCCTCCCCATCACGTCTTCCCAGGAGCCTGTCACGAAGACCCTTCCAGAGAGAACATTCTCACTGCAACCCTCGAGCTGTGCCAGTGCCTTCTGGCTCGAAACCAGCTTGAAACGTCCCCTCTGTGGCTTAGGGTAGGACTCGTTCCTTGCGGTCACGGAACTCCGGCACGCCCTAAGAGAGTCTAGAGAGACCCAGGGCGCACACAGCCAGAGCTAAAGCACCAGGCCAGCCCCCATCCCCGCCTCCCCACCCCGACCGCACACGCGGTCACCGAGGCACACCCAGCCCGGGCACTCCGCCTGTCACACACCATCCTGCTCAGCCGCTCCCGCACCCCGGCTTGCGGCTCCGGACTCGCCACGCTCCGTCCGCCCCTCGCGGTGCCCCCCATCCCCCCCGGGGTCCCAATCCGGCTCCGGTGAAGTCCGCGGAGCCCTCCCACCCTCACCCGGCGCCGATCACTTCCTCGGACACGAGCGACTCACCGCGCAGGGTCCAAAAGCCTTGAGGACACCGGAAAGGGACCCAGAGATCGAGGCGAGCTCGGGCCCAGATGCTTCTGGGAAAGAAGAGCCGGAAAAGCCTCCGAGGCGGGGAGCCCGGCGGTTCGAAGCGCTCTCCGCAGGCGAACGCTCGTCGCCCTGAAAGGACCTGGGCCCGGAGACTTCTGGGAAATGTAGTCCACAGCCGGCGAATCTCCGGAAGCTGGGAACGTGGAGCTTCAGAAGGCTCCCAGCATGCAACGCGGCCCCGCCCGTCTGCGGCGCGTTTTGCGAAGCTCCACCCGAGCCGTGATCCCTGCGGCGGGGAGTAGGTTCCGGCTGGGGCCACCTTGGAGGCTCGGTTGTCTGTGGCGTGGCTGAGGGCGAATTCAAGGTTCACAGCGAAAGCTAGGGCACGCATTCTGAAGTCCAGAGTGGGTGGAGATGGGGATGAAGGGTGACCAGGGACTGGTCATCAGGGAGGAGGGAGCATCCCTGGTAAAGTCCACGGGAGTGACCCTGGGCAGGGCCACCAGCTTACCTGGGTGTGAGAGACGGACTGGAGCAGGGTCTGGCAGTGGAACAGATGGGTGTGTTTTGCACTGGGTGAGTTTGTGGGTCCCATTCGGTGTCTGGGACCCTGTGTGGAGTTGTGTATGTTCATGGGGTAGTTTCTGCCAGTGTGAGTCTTTGTTTCCTTAGGTGTAAGGCTGTTTGTGTTAGAGGTGACCTGCTGCTGTTGGAAAGCAACAATAAGTGGTGGTGAATGGATATTGTAACCATGGGGACTTGTGCCAAGGTCTTTATAGCACTGAGAGACGTGAGGAAGTCTGTGACATTGTTTCTGTTAATATCTGTAAGGTAAAGATGACAGTATTTGTGAGGTTTTTTTGATAGGCTTTTCTTTTACGTGCTTACTATGGTGATTATGAAAGTGAATCACTGTCCAACTGGCTTTGAAAAACAGGGTTGTGCTGTCTAGCCTGGTATGTGTTAGATTGTGTGACTACCGACCACTATATGTTCCTGGGAAATTGTGACTTTGTGTTGTGACAGTGAGTGACAATAATCCACAATTTCATTATCTATAAAATAGAGTCGTGTTATTACATCTTCTTGGAACATCAAATTTCAGATGCAGAAAAAGATTTGCAATTTATCTGTCAAATGATTTAGATGTTTTCTAATGAGTCAAAGATGTTTTACAGGAAAGAATGCAAAGCAGCATAACTTTTAAAAAGAACGAAGAAATAGAAGTAACATCCAGTCATGGAGTGGCTGAGGTAGGCTTCTCCTGTCATGTTGAGGAGGCTTGAGCAGATAGCTTTAAAAGCCCTAGATTAAGGAAATAACTTCCCACTTGTAGAGGCAGGTAGATTGGAACAGAGCACAGAATTAGGGAATCATATGTCCTAGTGCGTAGGTCAGGCAAGGCAAGGAACCCGTTTGAGACTACATGATCAGTACAGCAGAAAACTATTTGTTTTGCCAAAGCAGTCCTGAGAAAACAGAACATAGCTGGAGGGATCACACTCCCTGATTTCAAAGTATACTACAAAGGTATGGTAAGCAAAACATCATGGTATTGGCAGAAAAACAGATACACAGATCAATGGAACAGAACTGAAATCCCAGAAATAAACCCACACATCTGTGCACAGCTAATTTTTTGCAAAGGAGCCAAGAACATACAATGGAGAAAGGAAAGTCTCTCCAATAAATGATGTTGGGAAAACTGGACAGCCATATGCAAAAGAATGAAAGTAGACCATTATCTTACACCATGCACAAAAATTAACTCAAAATGGATTACAGACTTGAATGTAAGGCCTGAAACTATAAAACTCCTAGAATAAAACATAGGTGGTAAACTCTGTGACATCAGTTTTTGCAGTATCTTTTTGAATATGTCTCATCAGGCAAGGGAAACAAAAGCAAAAATTTAAAAATGGGACTACATCAAACTAAAATGCTTTTGTCCAGCAAAGGAAACCATCCACAAAATGAAAAGAAAACCTACCAATTGGGAGAAGATATTTGCAATTCATCTGATAAGGGGTTAATCTCCAAAATATATAAAGAATCATACAAGTCAACAGCAACAAAAATAAACCACCTGATTGAAAAATGGGCAGAAGATATGAACAGACATTTCCCCAAAGATATACAGATGGCCAACAGGCACATGAAAAGGTGTTCAACATCACTAATTATTAGGAAAAGGCAAATCAAAACCACAATGAGCTATCACCTCACATCTGTCAGAATGGCTGTTTTTAAAAAGACAAGAAGTAAGCATGGGAGAGGATGTGGAGAAAAAGGAACCCTTGTAGACTGCTGGTGGGAATGTAAATTGGTGCAACTGTTACAGAAAACAGTATGAAGATTCCTCAAAAAATTAAGAATAGAACTACTATGTAATCCAGCTATCCCACTTCTGGGTATTCATCCAAAGAATATGAAAACACTAGTTGGAAAAGATGGGTGCACCCGTGCATTCATTGCTGCATTATTTACAAGAGCCAAGACATGGAAACAACCTCTGCGCCCAATTACAGATAAGTGGATAAAGAAGATTTGAGAGAGAGATATATATATAACTCCTACTCGGCCATAAAAAAAAGATGAAATCTTGCCATTTGCAACAACATGGATGGACCTTGAGGGTATTATGTTAAGTGAAATCAGCCAGATGGAGCAGGACAAATACCATATGATTTCACTCATACATGGAGGTAAACAACAGCAACAAACAAACATAGACACAGAGGAGAGATTGGTGGTTACTCGAGGGGAAGAGTGTTGGAGGGAGGGGGAAAGGAGGAAAGGTGGCAGATGGAAACTAGAGTTTTGATGGTGAACACACTGTAGTGTATACAGAAGTCAAATTATAGTGATGGACACCTGAAATCTATATAATACTATAAACCAATGTTACCTCAATTTAAAAAAAAAAAAGACAATTGGAGAACTCCAAACACTAGACATTGGAAAGAATAATTAATTTTTCTGGTTATGATGATGGTTTTGTGGTTATGCTCTTTTAAAAGTCTATCTCTTTAGAGATAACATCCTAAGATATTTATGGAAATGGTACATTATTCGTAATTTGCTTTAAAATAACCCAGTGGGAAGTCAGTAGGGGTGTTTATGAAAAACAGCTGCAAATCAGTAATTGCTCAAGGTATATGAGTACATAATATTCGTTATGCTCTTCTCTCTACTTTTGTGTGTGTTTGAAAATTTCCATAATGAAAAGTTAGAATATGAAAAGAGAAAACCAGGCTTCTGTTTCCTAGGCAGGGCCTGATTTCTCTGTTGCAATTGGCAATTTTGAATGTAAACATTTGTAGTTTCTTCTGACATTTATGACAGACTTCTTTTCTGATCTGAAGTGGTAGATAAAAATAGGTGAACAGGGGCTGGCCCTGTGGCTGAGTGGTTAAGTTTGCGCTCTGCGGTTTGGTGGCCCAGGGTTTCGCCAGTTCAAATCCTGGGCATGGACATGGCGCTGCTCACGGGCCGTGCTGAGGCAGCATCCCACTTGCCACAACTAGAAGGACCCACAACTAAAAATATGCAACTATGTACTGGGGGGCTTTGGGGAGAAAATCGAAAAATAAAATAAAATACTTTAAAAAATAGATGAACAGTTAATGGATCCAGTATTGGGCAAGAAGAGAAAATTCCTTTTCTGTTACCATTTCAGAAGAAAGTCCTAAATGTTCCTGAAAAAAAAGGAAAAGAGTTTTTTTCTGGTTTATTATTGGTTTGTTTCTCCTCCAAACGTCTCTCTTTTGCTTCTCCCTAACTAGCCTCATCACAGCTAAAAATCATTAAAAACACTTTCTCTGTCATCAAACTCAGTACCATTGCTTTTACTAATATCATTGCAGTAACAAATCTGGAAATAAAACATGCCCATCAAAAGTAGGATGGATAGGGGCCAGCCCGGTGACATAGCAGTTAAGTTCACATGCTCTGCTTCAGTGCCCCGGGGTTTGCTGGTTAGGATCCTGGGCATGGACCTATGCGCTGCTTATCAAGCCATGCTGTGGCAGGCATCCCACATATAAAGTAGAGGAAGATAGGGACAGATGTTAGCTCAGGGCCAGTCTTCTTCAACAAAAAGAGGAGGATTGGTGGCAGATGTTAGCTTGGGGCTAATCTTCCTAAAAATAAATAAATAAACAAACAAACAAATAAAAAAAAAATAGGATGGATAATTAGGTGTGGAGTACCTACGGTGGAATAGTACACACCAGTGAAAATTACTGAATCTAACAAATATGATGAGCAAAGAGTCATCAAAATATACATACGGTACGATTCCATTCATAAAATTTTTTAAAAGAGGCAAAATAAATTGTACTTTGTGCATAAGTGATACATAATGAAAAACAAGGGTATGGTAAATAAAATTCAGGAATGGTAAATAACTTCAGGGAGGAGGATAAATGAAGAGATAAGTTTGCAAAGGGTCAAAGTTATTTTGTGTATTCTATTTCTTAAGCTGGATTGTATTTACACAATTGTATATGGTTACTTTTTATATATTCCTCATTAGTCATAAATATTTTATCTGTGATGAAATTGTAAACATTTTTGGTGTATGAATTGAAGGCAACTGTGTCGTATTGTATATATATGATTGTATGAACATGGAGAAAGATGTGGGATATGTTCACCAGATCTGTAACATTGTTCTACAGAAGGGGACTGTGGGGATTTGTGAAGGTATGTATATAGGAGAAACTGATAGGTAAGCAATGTAAAAAAAGTGCCTGTTAAAAGTGTAAAATACATGCATACATCTCTGTTATTTACATGTATATATGTTAGAAGATAGTTAATAAAATGCTAAGCATAATTATTACAAGGTAGTCAGCTTTTGGGTGTTCTCACTTTATAGTTTTATGTCCTGCTAGAATTTTTTTTACTTAAAGTCTATTTTGTCTAAGTATGCGCACTCCTGCTTTCTTTTAGCTGCCATTTGCATGGAATGTCTTTTTCCATACTTTCACTTTCAGCCTATGTGTGTAGTTAAATCTAAAGTGAGTTTCTTGTAGTCAGCATATAATTGGGTCTTGTTTTTTTTTAAAATTCATTCAGCCAATCTATGTCTTTTGATTGGAGAGTTTAATCCATTTATATCTAAAGTAATTATTGATAGGGAAAGACTTAATATTGTCATTTTGTTAATTGTTTTGTTTGTCTTCTAGCTTTTTTGTCCCTCTTTTTCTCTCTTGCTGTCTTCTTTGTGTTTCATTGATTTTCCTTTGTAATGACATGCTTTGACTCCTTTCAGATTTTCTCTTCTGTATCTTCTATATGTATTTTCTTTGTGGTCACCATGGGACTTACATAAAACATCTTATAGTTATAACAATCTATATTAAGCTAATAAAAACTTCAATTACATATGAATACTCAACACTTTTACATCTCACCCCAACATTTTGTTATTGTTGTCACAAATTGTCTTTTTATATTGTGCGTCCATTAACATAATTTAATACAGTTATTTTTTGTATTTCTATCTTTAACTTCTATACCAGAATTAAAAATTATTTATGTACCACTGTTATAGTATTATAGTGTTCTGTATTTGTCTATATATTTTTCTTTACCAGAGAGCCTTATACTTTCATGTTGCTATTTAACATCTTTTCATTTCAACTTAAAGGACTCCCTTTAGCATTTCTTGTAAGGCAGGTCTAATGGTTATGAACTCCTTCAGCTTTTATTTTTCTGGGAAAGTCTTTATTTCTCCTTCATTTTTGAAGGATAGTTTTGCCAGATATATTATTCTTAATTGGCAGGGTTTTTTCTTTCAGCATGTCAAACATATCTCACTCCCTGTTGGCCTGCAAGACATCTACTGAGAAATCTGCTGAGATTAAGGGTCTTAAGGGTGTCCCCTTGTACATGGTGAGTTGCTTTTCTCTTGCTGCTTTCTGAATTCTCTCTTTGTCTTTGTCTTTGACTTTTCACAACTTGATTATAAGGTGTCTCAGTGTGGATTTCTCTGATTGGCCCTATTTGGAGTCTATAGGGCTTCTTGAATATGATGTCCATTTGCTTCCCCTGATTTGGGAAGTTTTTGGCAATTATTTCTTCAAATACTCTTTGTGTCCCTTTCTCTTTTCTCTTTCTGGGGCTCTCATAATACATATATTGGTCCATTTTATGGTATCCCATAACTCCCTCAGGCTTTCTTCACTCTTTTTCATTCTATTTTCTTTTTGTTTCTCTGACTGGATAATTTCAAGTGACCTATCTTTGAATTCATTGATTCTTTCTTCTGTTTGATCAAGTTATCTGTTGAACCCCTCTAGTGAATTTTCCAGTTCAGTTATTGTATTCTTTAGCTCCAAAATTTGTGTTGAGTTCTTTTTTAATGTTTTCTCTTTGTTGATATTATCATTTTGTTCAAGCATTATTTTCTTGCACTTGTAGAGCATCTTTATGTTGGCTATTTTGAATTATTTTTCAGGTAATCCATATACTTCCATTTCTTTAGAATTGATTTCTGGAGATTTATTTTGTTCCTATGTTTGGGCCATGCTTGTTTCTTCATGTGTATCATAAATTTGTGTTAAAATCCGTGCATTTGAAAAAACCACCACTTCTCCTAGCCTTTTGGACTGGTTTCATAGAGAAGAAGACCCTCACCAATAAGCTGGGCTAGAGATCCTGGGGTCCTCTGAAACATATTTTTTGGAGGGGTGTGACTTCTCTGGGCCTGTGTGTGCAATTTCTCAAAGAGGGTTGCCAGTTTCTTTTACCAGGGACTGTAATCTCTTGCTCCTCTGGTCTCTGTGGTACTACAACTTCTCCATTTCTACAGCAGCAAGCCGCCCTGCTCTCCCTTGTTCTCAGCAGCCATGAGGCATCCAAGGTCTGCCAACTCCCCATCAGTGTCCTGAGTCAGGCAAGACGGATCCCAGCCCCTCATGAATCCTTCTGAAAAGCCAGAATGCTGGATGCATGCACCACTCCTCTCCCTCCCAAGGGAGAAGCCTCAGGTTTTGCTGCTTCTCCCCCCATTAAACTGTACTGGCTGCAGCAAGCTGCCCCCACTCTCCTTTGTTCTCAGTGGCCCCAAGGTATTCAACCTATGCTGGTTCTGTCAGTGCTTCAAATGAAGCTAGACAGAAGCCAGTCTCTCAGGCAGCACTCCAAAGAGCTGGAATACAGGACACACTCTTCTCCCACCCAAGGGAGAAACCTCAAGTTGTGCACCTTCTCCTGAGTACGCAGAGCCGTGCCAGCAACAGCAAGCTGCTCCCTGCTCTTCTTTTTCCCTGCTTTTCTTTTTTCTCATGATCCACCTGTATCCAAATTATGCCAGTTCCATCAGCACTCTGAGTGAGGTGAGACAGAAACCAGTACCTTGGGCACCCCTCCAAAAAGCCAGAATTTTGGATGCATGCTCCACTCTTCTCTTTCCCCTCAGGGGAGAAGTTGTGAGCCAAGGCGTTTTCTCCTGGCACTGAGCTGGGGGAGGGGCAGACATGGGTGAATGAAATTGCTCCTACCCATTTAAATGCAGCTGTTCTCAGTTTTGTCCTTGCCTGGACTACTGCAACTTCTTGGCTGGATTCTGGAATTCTCATAAAGGTATTTAGGTTCACATATCATTGTTGAACTGTGGGGAAGCAAGGGCTGGGACCTCCTATTCTGCCATCTTGCCAATGTCACTCTGAGTCTGCTTGAATTCTTTTTTTTTTTTTTTTAAAGATTTTATTTTTTCCTTTTTCTCCCCAAAGCCCCCCGGTACATAGCTGTGTATTCTTCGTTGTGGGTCCTTCTAGTTGTGGCATGTGGGACGCTGCCTCAGCGTGGTCTGATGAGCAATGCCATGTCCGCGCCCAGGATTTGAACCGACGAAACACTGGGCCGCCTGCAGCGGAGCGCGTGAACCTAACCACTCGGCCATGGGGCCAGCCCCCTGCTTGAATTCTTAATAAGCTCCCATATATAAGGTCACAATAGAAGCAATAAATGCTTTTTCATTGAGGAAAAAGTAATTAGAAATAAATTCATACTTATTATGCCTCTGATATTTTTGTTTTTTGAGGAAAAGTGTAGCCAAGTAAAAACAACTAGAATTATTAAGAATTCAGCAGCAGCCAGATATTAAATAACAAAAGTGAGGGTTTCTGATACCATCAGCAACCTATTTGGAAAAAAAGAGTTAATTCAGTACCTCACGGTTGCAATATAAAATACCTAAAGAAAAACAAAATATATTGTTTTTAAAAGAAACTTTAAAAAAGAGTTGGATTAGTGGAAAGAGTTGCTCTGAACCTGTATGTAAACATTCAGATTTGGAGCCATCCAGTTCTTTCCAAAACTACATAAATTAGTTCCAGTTCAAAACAATACTCCAAAGTATATTTTTCCCATATATTTGATAAAGTGTTATATTTCAAATGGAAAAAAATACAAAGGAAAAGCACAACAATTTTGAGAACTACGTGTTAGGAGGGAAATTTTTTATTGCCTTTTAAAAAAATATTTTGTTATGGGAAAGTATAATGAACCCTCATGTACCTACCACCAGCACCAACAATTACCAATTTATAAGCAATTCGGTTTTCTCTCTACATCTACCCACTTCTCCCAATCTCTTATTGTTTTGAAACAAATACAACACATTTCATTTATAAATATTTCAGTTTTTCTTAAAGTTAAGGATTATTTTTAAAAAATATAACCTCATTGCTATTTTCTCATACATATGTAATTAGGAGCAAATCCTTAATGTCAAATATGCAGTCCTTCCATTCTTCCTTCTAGCCCAAAATCCGTTAGGTGGAGCTGGTGGGAAAGGGTGGAAGGGGACATGGCTGATGACCCATCCCAGCCTGGGATCAGTGCCCAAGCATGATAATGACATCTGAGCAGGAGGCGGGGGAAGGAAGCCCAGGTTGGTGACTGAGTGGAAGAAGCAGATGTTGCTATGGGAGGAAGCAGTGGCATGAGTTGAAAGATTTGCTACTTAGAGGGGAACTCATCAAATAAGTAAACATATTAGAGACAGTAGGAGCCAGGTGTCTCGCTGAAAGAGAAGGAAGTTACAAACATGAAAGAGAATAAACTCTATTATACATTGGAATTGGAGTCTTGGCATGAACGCATGGTTTCCAGTATATAAATATATGTGTGTGCATATGTATATACATATATTTCTTACATCTTGAACTAGCGACACCTCTCCCACTCATAGCAGTGAGCAAAACTACTGCCCAGATCTTAGTTTCTCAATATCATTCTTTGCTAATAGAGAAGTGGCTGTTTCCAGGATTGGACCTTGGAAGGCACAAGATGAGCCTGGAACATCTTGTGTCAGTAAATAAGGAGGTGCTCAAAGAGCACCGGGGACGTTCCAAGAGAAGCCTGCTTGAAGGAGATCTCACTGACCACCTCTGGGGTCATTTGTAACAATGATAATGGATTATAGTACATTGAATAAAATAAGAATCCATGAGCCTACGTTAATAGAAATAAATAAATGGTGACACTTTTTTTTACAGCAGAATTCCGAATGAATAAGTGTATAAAGAATGAGGAACTACAAAAAATCACAATCTAGCAATCACTGTGGTGATAATCGTTTCAAGCAAGAATCATCAATGGTACCAAAATGGTGGGTCTGGGTTTAATGAGGAGTAGGATATTTGCGTAGTCTCAAATTATCTCTTCACAAAATGCTTATTAATGACAAAAGAAAAACAGTGAAGTGAAGAAACCTGGCAAGCACCACCTGAATCAAGTGATGCAAATTAACATCACATGGGACAAATTGAAATTGTGTACTACCCAAAAGGATGCAGTGAAAAGAACAGCATCCTGCCAAAAAATAAAATGCATAACCTGAATATTATGATGAGGAAACATCTGACAAACTCAAATGGAAAGACACTCTACAAAATAACTCTTCTGTAATCTTCAAAAATGAAAGTCAAGGAAAGACTGATTCTTGCAAATCGGAGAAGAATAAAGAGACTTGACAGCTAAAAGCAGCACTTGCTTCTGGATAGGATCTTTTTGCCATGAAGGGCATTATTGGAAGAGTTTGTGAAACTCAAATGGGGTCTGTGTATTAGATGGTAGTAATGAACTGATATTTATTTTCTGGTTGTCGCACTGCAAATATGCAAGAAAATGTCCTTGCTTATAAGAAATACACACTAGTTTATTTGGGAGTGATGGGGGCATTATGTTGACAACTTACTCTAAAATTGTTCAGGGAAAAGGGTTTTGTGCTATTCTTACATTTCTGCACATATGAAATTATTTTTAAATGAAAATTAAATTCAGTGAGGTTTCAAATTTCTAATGTGTTAGAGTCATTATTTTATAGTTTGCTTAAATCAGAATTCAAGTAAGGTCTACACGTTGTAATTGGTAGATTTGACAGTTAAGTCTATTTCAATGTTTGGTTCCACCTCCATCTCTTCATTTCTAAACAACTAATTGAAGAAGAAATTACATTGTTTTCCTAGTAGTATTTTTCACAATCTGGATTTTGCTGATAGCATCCTGTGATTTCATTAATAGATTCCTATGGTTTTTTTTATTTCCTGGACATTCTCAGTTGAGTGTAAAGACCTTATCTAGATTGAAGTTCCATATTTTTGGCAAGACCACTTCCTAGATGGTGTCATGTTCTTCCAACAGGAGACACACAAAGACTTGTTGTCTCTCTTTTTTTAAAATTCCTGCTTGTCTATCAATTCCTACATTTATTGATTCATTAGAAATTAAAGAGTCGTGATAATCAATTTCCTTCATTTCTCCCACATTTATTAGTTTTAACGTTTCCATAAAGAGAAATATTCTCTCAACTATTTGGTTAGCCAATGGTATGGTTAATATAGGAAAATCAGAATAAATTCTTGATTCTTTCTTTTTATTTGCCAGTTATCAACCTAATGAGTTGGTTTATTAGCATCCTTCGATGGCATTGAATTAGATTTCTTTAGTATCATTTTAAACTCAGGTATTTAACTGATATGTTTTAATCCATTGCAGTTATTATCTTTATTGGTACTCAAAATGCTGTTCCTTTAGAGTGAGAGCCTCTTTAACGTGGTTCCTGAGTCGTGTTTTGTTTTGCGTGGACCACGTAGTGTGTTATATACCTCCTTTGCAATCTGGCTTTGCGAGATATTCCAGGGCTATCTTATAAATCTCCTGCCCCAGATCTGGGTTCATACATTTCTTCAAGGTTCGTTTTAGTGAAAAGTAGTATTTAAAGCCCACTGTCTGAGTGATAGGGGTACTTATCGCTATTGGGTTGGTATTTTCAGTGAACAGTGAAATACTTTGAATTAATGTTTTTTATTGATCTTGTATCTTGCCACATTGCTGAATTTGTTTACTATATCTAATAGTTTTTTTGTCAGATTCTTTAGGATTTTCTGTATACAAGGTTATGTCATCCGCAAATAGAGATCGTCTATTTCTTCTTTTGCCATTTGCATGCCTTTTGTTTCTTTTTATTGTCTAATCCCCTGGCTAGAACCTCCAGGAAAGTATTGAATAGAAGTGGTGAGTGGACAACCTTGTCTTGTTCTTGATCTTAAGGGGAAAAGTTTCAGTGTTTCATCATTAAGTATGATATTAGCTGTGGGTTTTTCACGGGTGCCCTTTATCAGGTTAAGTTCCTTTCTGTTCCTAGTTTGTTGAATGTTTTTTATTATAAAATAATGTTGAGGGGCTGGCCCTGTGGCTGAGTGGTTAAGTTCACGCACTCTGCTTCAACAGCCCAGGGTTCACAGGTTCGGATCCTGGGCGCAGACGTGGCACTGCTCATCAAGGCATGCTGAGGCGGCGTCCCACATAGAAGAAATAGAAGGACCTACAACTAGGATATACAACTATGCACTGGGACTTTGGGGAGAAAAAAAAAGAGGAAGATTGGCAACAGATGTTAGCTCAGGGCCAATATTCCTCACCAAAAAATAAACAAACTAATTAATTAAATAAAATAAAATGCCACAAAACTCACTGTTCTAAGATTCTACTTTTTCTTGAATAAACATTCCCCAGATTGCCAAAAGCCTTTAGTTAATTTCTGGAGTTCTGAAAAAATTTATTCTGTCCATATTTGCCAGTATTCTCATTATTTTTATGAAAGAAAGTATTTTTGGGGGTCCTTACTCCACTATTTCCACTGATGTCCCTTTAAACGCATCTTCAGAGTTCAGGAATTTGAAAAGTATGAAACTGCTTATTTTGATACCACTCCAACTGGTGTACTACAATACAATTTAACTCTGATGTCAACCATCGGAGTTAGCATCAGACTCCATAGGTTTAACAGCATGGTCCCAAAATAGACTGCCCCCACTTCAAACACCAGACACAGCTTCAGGGGTCCCCAGGTCACCTGCATTTCTGATGAACTAGCTACAAATCTAGGGAGTTCCCACGACACCCCTGAGGTTTGACAGCTCACTGGAATGACTCACAGAACTTGGGAAAGCACTATACTTATGAACACAGCTTTATTATAAAGGATACAAGTTGGGAACAGTAAAATGGAGAGACAAATAGGGCAACATGCAGAAGAGTCCCTCCCCCCTTGGAATCAGGGCATTACCCCTCTCAGTACCTCAGTGTATTCATCAACCAGGAAGCTCCACTAAGCTTCAGTGTCCAGAGTTTTTACTGAGGTTTCATTATGTAGGCATGATGTTTTAATCATTGACCATGTGATTGAATTCAATATCTACCCCTCCTCCCTCCTTGGAGAAGGTCGGGAGATAGAACCTATAACAGTGGCTCAAATCCCCAATCCTCTAATGACATTGGTCAAGCTATTGAGGGGCCTACCATGAGTCACCTCATCTAATTTAATTTAATTTAATATATCTACCAAAGGGTCAAAATAAATAGTTCAGTGAAAGACCCAAATACAAAGGAAGACTAATATCTGGGAAATATATTATTTAATATAACAGGAGAAAGATAGTTTATTCAATAAATAGTGTTAGGTAAACTGATTAACAGTATGTGTGTGGAGGGGTAATTATGTGCCCATTTTATTCTTTACATATAGATACATTTTGAATGGATGGAATAGCTAAATGACTCAGTGAAAGTCATGTAAATATATACTTAAATCTTGATATAGACATGGATTTTCTAAGCATAAGACCAAAACCAAAAATGCTAAAGAAATATGGAAATATTGAACTTGATAATTATTTGTAAATATCCAAAAAAGTGCCTGAATGGCAATAATTATATTTTTAAAAATCTAATTGAGGCAAAAAATTTAAACTACGATAGAGAAACTGTTGATAATCTTAACACAATGTGGCTGCTTCACTCAGTGTGTTAATAGTCCATAACCAAAGAGGAAAAGAAGTCAGTCATTTTGTGTTTTAGGATTTCATCCTGACTTCCATAACGTGCAACCTATGAAATTTTTGACCGCTCATTACTTCCTTAAATAATTTTTTGGATTCCATGCTCCTCAATAATCCCAGCATTCCCCCTACTTCCCGAATGCTCTCTTCCCTCTTCCTCCTCAACGAAGACATTCCTCCCATAGCTCTCTACACTTTTCCATAGCTATCTCCACTTTCTTCATTGGCATGATTGATTACTCCCATGTATATTAGGCTTATATTTTGGTATATTAATCACTGTAGGTTTTCCCTCCTGTTTTTTTTCTGTTGTTTAGCAATCCTGCCCCATTCCAACCTTCGTCCCAGAGGCATCTCTCACCCTAGGGTCAAGAAAGGAGTAAGAAGAAAACAAAACCCGCTGTTTTGAAGTTTCAAAATCAAATTTTAGATGCAAGCTGGCAAACATTTTTAAGGGATTTTGTGCTCCTCCAGACTAGCTCAGATGGCTTGGTTTTGCTGCAGAAGACAGGATGTCATAATGTGAAACTTCCTCCTCTACAAAGTGACAGGAACACACTGAGAGGATTGATACGACTGAATGTCGACTCAGCTGATGGGAATTAAACTCCACCCCGAAAACAGAAAGAGACACCAAAGTGACCCATGACACCCTGAGGGGGATGAGTTTACCCTCAAAGTGACAGGGAATAAATTTACGCTACATGGAAGAACGATGACAAGGAGAAATTATAATGAGTTGTAATAACATAAACATGCATGCATTTTACTCATGAGATTGTGCACTAATTCCTTTGAACACATAATGTGAAACGGCTCCATAAATATTAGGATTCACACACAGGTTTTCCCTTTTGTACCAGCCGTCATTTTGAGGGGGACCATTTGTTTTATCTTGCTCCCTTACTGGTGTAAAAGGTATGGACGAAAACTAGAGAAGATGGTGCAAGAAAGAGAGAGTGTCTATAAAGGAGGGATGAGAGGAATCAGGCTGGTTATTTTTTGGTTGCCTATAAGAAGTGTATTTTTGTTAACCTGCCCTGACAAACCTAACAAATTCAGTGAGATCTGCTCAAATAATATTTTAATGATCCCACTTCTTCTCTAGCCAAATGTCCTATTATCTGTGACGGCTTTCATCTGTCTCATTTCCTCACATTCTCCAGGAGATAGGCTGTTGCCATTTCTCCTCCATAGTCAAGGGTTCCCCCTTTCTCCAATAATATGAGAAACACAGCAGGGCAGTGCAGTAGCTATCCCGGATTTCAAACCCTATCTGTGATCTGATTAGCAGTTTCTCTCAGGGACCTGGACAGTATCAAACTAAGTTCCTCATATTCATATATGGAATATTTGTGAGGAGTTGGATGAAGTTAAATGAACAGAAGAACATAATCTTCATGTGACCTAAAGTAAATTTATATTCTCGATTTAATCGGACTCTAGCAATAGAAGCGTAGACTGGGGTGGTGTAATGGGATCAAAATTTGAGGCTGGAATTCCAACCACACCAAGAATGTTAAGAACATGGACTCCAAGACCAACTGGCCTCCCAACCAAGGTCAACTTCCACATGCATAATCATTTAACACATTCAAGTCATTTAATCTCCTTATGTGTCAGTTTTTGAATCTCTAATATGGACAAATAATAATATACTATATACTGTTATGAGGATTACATTAATTAATACACGTGGCATGGTTAGTATACTGACAGACACATAGTGAATTCTATATTTTCTCAAAAACCCCCAGTTCTGGCTGGCCAGGCCATGAACAGCATCCAAGATGCATGGACACAAGCCTGGGGCATAGCCCTTCAGAAATCTCCCATTAGGTCTAACAATTTGTCCAGTGCTTTTATTGGATGTTCATCATAGACTATCATATTATCTGAAAATAATAGTTTTAGCATTTCCCTTTCATTTCTTATATAATTGGAGAAGATCTCCAGTACTATTTTAAATAGAAGTATTAATGATGGACATTCTTTCTCTGTTCCTGACATTAAATGAAATGCATATATATTTCTCCAGTATACGTTTGCTAGAGATTTTTAATGTATAACCTTTACCATCTTAAGGGCATTTCCTCCTATTTCTGACTTGGTAATATTTTTCACCATAGACACTGAATTCTACCAAGTGTTAGAATCTATAAATATCTGAATTTTTACTTTCAGAATTGATATGGCGAATTATATTAACAGACTTTGTACTGTTCGTACTTTGATACCTAGATTAGTATTTTCTTGATTATTTTGATGGGTACGGTAAATTGACCTTCAGCATCAATCACCCTCTTTTTAGTGTGCCTTCCTGAACTGAAGAAGCTGTAATTCTAAGAAGTCTAAATTCACCAGTTCCTTTTCTGCTATGTTGTGGGAGTGAAACAAGTTTTTAAAATTCTCTTAACATTTTTAAAAGAATTTAAATAAAATCTAAGTTTTCTTAAAATTTTGCTGATATATGGGAGCTAGAAGTGAGACAGGTGCCATTTCTCTGCTGATTGCTTTGTCAAGCAAGTTTGTGGGGATAATGATCTTATTCGCAGAAGGTTCTATTCCCTGTTACTGGCTATTCAAAATGTTAAAAGTCGAATGAGGTGGCAGTGGTAAAGGGTTCTGATGCCTAGATTTAGTTATAATATTGGGCCTTGGACATGAGAGTTCCAGAGGTACTCTCATGACATGCCATCCTCCTGTCTGTGACAGAAATCCCTTGCAGAAATAATACCTCCAGTTTGGCCAAGTTTTGCTTGAAGACACTCCAGAAAGTTCAGTCTAGATCTCTTCCTTCTAGTATATTCAAAGATTTTGTAAGCCTCTGTTTATTTTCTTTATGCTTCAAATGGGTAGAGGGGATACAGATTCCTGAATTCAAACTTTGAATTTGCTTCCAGAAAGAGTTGTATATGACAGATGATCAAGAATGGGGATCTAGGATTGGAAATCAAACCTGATTGGGTTTGATGGAAGTGAGGATTATGTTGTCATTACAGAATAGAAACTCAGTTTCCATAGCCCAGTTGTATAACAGTTAACAGAATGAAGTAACTATTTGACAGAATGAGAGTCCAATGAAAATGACGAAGTCTTAAACATGGCCACCCTAGCCCATAATCTCCTTCATGATCTGCCCTGTCTGCTTCTCTGATCCCAGCTTCAACATTCCTTACATTACCTTATATATTTCAACTACATTTGCCGGTGTATCATTTAGAGATGCATTTGACAGAATAGCAAATAAACCCTCTTTGCTAGCTTAAATACATATATTTTGGTCAAATAAATGATCAGTGTTTATACGTTACGACTATTAACCACTGAACTACATGAGCTTTTATGTTACATTTCTATTCTCATTACAATTTTAATTTCCTGAAGTTAAAAATTAACGTATGTTAATATGTTTGGTTTCTCCGTGTACAAACTATTCGTTTATTCCTAAATCTCCGCAGAACACATCGGGAATTCTATCAGTTTTACATCCTTCTTGAATAAATTCCTCTGTGACCAACTGGACTATGTGATCTCTAGGCTGGCTGTGCAGCTGTCAGCCAAGGTTTCCTTTCTCTGTCATTGAACAAATCTCATTAGCATTTCTAGGGGGTTGAATCTCCAGTTTCCAGGGGTCCACGTTTTCCTCTTTTTCAGCTACTTTCTCTATAGAGTTTTTAGCCTTCAATAATTCCTGGAGAAGCATTAATAAAAGAGAACACTCAGACCTTGCCTCTCTGAAAATATCTCCATTCTAAATCATCTCTGATTGACATTTTGACAGGTATCCAATTTGAGTTTGGAAAACATCTCAGAATTTTGGCAGCGTTGCTCCATTGCGTTCCAGTTTCCATGTTGCTCTTTAGAAATCTGAAGCTATTTTGATTTTTCTCCCTTTGGATATGACCTGATGTCTGCTTTCTGGAATCTTTAAGAATATGTTTTTCCTTCCCCAAATTCTGAAATTTAGATAAGGGCTTATTATTTTGTGTGTGTGTGAGGAAGATTCACCCTGAGCTAACATCCATTGTCAGTCCTCCTCTTTTTTTTTTTTTTTTGCTGGAGGAACATTAGCCCTGAGCTAACATCTGTGCTAATCTTCCTCCACTTTGCATATGGGTTGCCTCCATAGCATGGCTGATGAGTGAGATATGGGCTTATTTTAATTAATTTCCTGCTAAACAAATGGGCTCTTTCAGTCTGTAAATGGATATATTTCAGTTTTGAGAAACTATCTTGTATAATTTCTTTGATATTATTCTCCTCTCCATGTTTGTATTTCTTCCTTCTAGGGACACCTATTATTCAGATATTCACCTCTGGGGAAGTTCTGCTATTTTTTCCTAATGTATCTAATGTTCTCTTCCCTTCTTCCAATTTCCTAGAGGTTCCCCCATATTATCTTCCAACGACTCTACTGAATATTTAATGTCTTCTGTCACGTTCCTAATTCCAAAAAGCTCTTTTTAGCCTTCTATCATTCATTTTAATAGCATCCTACACTTGTCTTATTCATGCAATAGAGTTTCCTATCTCACCAACAATATTATCTGCAAGTTGTAAAATTTTATTCTACTTCCACAGTATGCCTTGTTTCCTCCATGTTACTTTTCTTCCCCATTTGTCTGTCTTTATCTTTCTGTTTCAGGGTAGAATGTTTCTTCAAGTGCCTGCTGGTCCTTAGCTGATCCATTTCAAAGGATGAAGCCTTAAAAAGCTTATTCAGGGGCTGGCGCTGTGGCGGAGTCGTTAAGTCCGCGTGCTCTGCTTCGGGGCCCAGGGTTTCACCGGTTCGGATTCTGAGTGCGGCCGTGGCACCGCTCATCAAGCCAGGTTGAAGCAGCATCCCACATAGCACAACCAGAGACACTCACAACTAGAATATACAACTATGTACTGGGGAGGTTTGGGGATAAAAAGAGGAAAAGAAAAGCTAATTCAAATCCTGCACGGTAGGGCAGGAACAGTATCAAGTGGGTCTTCCACTATAGGGCTATTATATAGGCCCTGCCATTTCATTAGGGTAATGCCAAGTGTCAATATAAGTAGGACCTTTTTTCTTGGTTGTGTAGTTTCTGCAGGGAGGAAAACTTATGTTTGCTGCCTTGGAAGGCAATATTCAAAGAGGAAATAGCAAATGCATTTAGAAAATTAAATTTAATCAGAAAACTGAAATCTCATCTTGGAAAGAAAACAGGATAAATTTTAGAGGAGTCTAGACTGAGACCCACAGTCGTTGACTATCGAGTGCTTACAAACTGTCGGAAGAATGGTAGCTGTTTGTCAAAGGACCACTCGGAGATCTTTGTTTTACGACAAATGACAAAGTAGTTTCTGAAGATTTGAATATCACAGCTGAGGAGCACAAAGGGGCTGAAAGCTGGAAAACAAGCAGCCAGGAATGTACTGATGTTCACCAGGCGCAGGCTTGGGTTGGCAAAGCAACTCGTATAAAGTGACAAGATGGAGGAGAGAGAATAAAAGGAAACAAATGAGGTCACCAGATGCAGGACAGTGCAAGTGGCGGTGGTCTCCGGGGAGGCTCTGGGAGAGAGGCCGGTGTGGTGAATGTATTGGACTCCCTGCTTATGTCTTTGCAGGAAGAGCACTATGGAGCCACTGGCCCAACCCATGGGTCCCAAACACAAAATATCAAGGAAGGAAAACAGGAATGCATAGAGTGAGGACGTAAATGAATCAGACCCTTTTGTAGAATACAATCCAAAATGCTTTTCTGTAATGTTTGTAGTATTCTCTGGGTGAGTCACTTTCATTGGCACAACAATATTTATCAGAAGATGAAGAATCCAAAAGAGGAGACAGGAGGGTTGAACAAATCTAGGAGCTTTAAGTTTGAATTCTGCCCACTTGGAATGACTAGGGCTGATTGTGACAGCCTGGAAGCCACTCAAGAGGCACGTGGTGCAGAGGGAAACTCCCCGGGCCACTCTGTGGGTATAATAGCTAACCTTACACTCAACTTCTCCCAGGAAATATTTCAAACCCAAAGCAGCCAATGTCTGAGGGATTCCCCTAGAGAAAAGGACCAGGGAGTTGGCTAAAGCCAATTGGTTGAGAATTAGATCGGTGGGTCTCTGAGTGTGTTTAGTGACAATGTCAATGTATAACGATAAAGGAGTGAGGAATTCCCTAGAAGCCCAACTCCAGTCTGGAAGAGGAAGAGAATTCCCATTATCAACTCACCAGAAACCATAATGTTAATGTCTAGAAGAAGTTTATTTTATTCAAAGCCAGATGATCTACAGGGAAAGAGAGTGTGCGTATCATTTTCCTTAGTGTGGCAAATTCAATTTTAACAAATTGCACCTTTGTTTGCAAAATCCTACTTCATATTATTGGACATATAAATATTGATTCAAACTAATTTGAAAGAGGAAACTAGTTCTTTTCTAAGTTGTATATGATTTGCTAGCATTTTATCTAGGGTATGTGGATGTGCATTTATGAATGTCATTCGTCTAAACATAGGCTACACAATGGGGGAAAATGGGCAGTTTATGGCCTCAATATTTCTCTTCTTTTTCCCATTGTGTAGTTTAAAATTTTTAAATGATATGCCAACTTTTAAACAATCTGAGGTTTTTGTTTCTCTCTAAAAATAAGAAAATGCTATAGTCCTGGCCAGTGTCCTCCCATTACAAATGATTAATGGAGCTAGGTAATGTCAACTCCACTGATTGGGCAGACAGCCCCTAATTCACCATAGATTCCATAAAACCAGCTTTATTTATTCACATTAATGGCTTAACCCTGTATGATTTAGAATTGATGATTGCTTTTTTATACATAAAAAGCTTTGGGAAGGGAGGAACACAAGATGGAGTTCAATAGATTTATATCTGAAAATGTCACTCAGTTCACAAAAATAAATAAAATATAGAGAATCTGAATAACATCATTGATGAGGGGTCGGTGAGCCGAGGAGTCGAAAGAAAGATTTCTTAGACTCTTAAGATCTGGCAGTAGTGCTCTTTTATTTAGAGAATAGTATGGAATAGCATGGGGACAGGACCCATGGGCAGTCAGAGCTTCTGCTGCCCCAAGTTGAGGGTTAGAGCTAAATTTAAGGCATAGATATGTGGGTTATCTCTTTATGAGACAAAGAAAAAAAAAAGTTAAAATGGTACCAGTGCCGGTAGGGTCCGGCCATTGGGCGGTCCCACAACTTTTAGGTAAGAATCAAACCGGATTGAGTAAATGGCAGAAGTCACCGCTCGAATATTATCTTCAGCTAAAGACAAAGGAGGATTTTGGGGTGGGGGGTCAGTTACATGAGGTTGCCAGACAGTAAACAACTTAAGTTCTTGCCTTCCCCATTAAGAGTTTCCAGAGATAAGGCCATCCCCTCTTCCTCCTGGTGCAGAGAGGGAGGCATGGAGATTTCCTTCACAAATGCAACTATCTCTGATCAAAGGGGAAGCAAATTCAACTCCTCGGAGCCTGCTTCTCATCTGAAGTTTTAAAATTAACCAGGCTAAAATCCTCATCAATCATCAGCCTGCCTGATTTAATAGATTTAAGGGATAATTTTAAACTGTGAAAAAACATTTTAAAGTTAACCTATACATTCCGATAAGTTTTACTTAAGACAGTAGAAGGAAGATGGCATTGAAGACAAAAGAATAAATTAATGAAACAGAAATAAAAGTAACTCTATACTCAATAAAAATATAAATGATATATAAATGAGACTAATGTTGGTAAATATGGTCAAGACAAAGGGAAAAAATGAACAACTTTATAATGGTGAAAGAATATTAGTCTAGATATAAATAGGCTTTAAGCATCATAAGAAGATATTATGTGCGCAAGCTTAAGAAATGTTTGTTGATGGGTGCAGAAGAAAGAAGACAATTTAGGGGAGAGAGCTTTCCTCCCTTGTCTTATATTTAGAAGATATTTATTGTCCCAATATCCATAGTAGTAAATAATCATATCCCGGGTGACATGATATTGGAGGGGGTTTCCAGAAAGATTAAAAGCCTTGCTGAGTTGGGAAAATGATGAAAACAGATGTAGGATTACCAAATCTCCCAGATACTCACTCCTCTCTTTCTCCACCAAACCCCAGGACGGCAGATTACAGAGGAAGTCTCCCCACCAAGTTCTGCCTCTTTAGTATTTCAAGTGGAGTCCCTGGCCAGGGAAGTTTTCTAGAGGAGCAGCAATAAATCGGGTGATCCACAGGGGTTCTGTGCCACCTGGGGCTTTCCAACTTGCAGCTCTTCTCATCTCCTCTCCATATACTCAACAAGGACACAAACTGTCACCTTTCCATGAGAGAGTTACCAATCAGGGATGGAAAATACATGCTCACAGACTCAAAGGGCTAAGAGAGGGAGTGACTCTTCTCTGATAATAAAATTTTACACGCTTTTGATTTTCTGAACCCTGTTATTGTTCTACATTTTCCAAAAATCAAATCAAATCAAATCACCAAGGATGGGAAGGGATAAAAAGTTAAGACTGAAACAAATGAACCCGACTGTATTTCGCTGACTTCCGTAACCGCAATGAAGAAAGAACAAAAGGAAAAGTATGAACACAATAGCTGAATACATACCCTGAGTCTTGGGAGAGGTGGAAGGTGGAGCAGAAGCACAACCAAATCCTGAACTTTTTTGAGTAGGTTTGTTTTCTGTGGTAGTGTGAATGAAGCAATTCTGAAACAACTTCAAATGTTTTCCTGCTCTGAGCAAATGAATAATTGTGTTACTGTTGTGAGCCAGTGCTTTCACTGAGGAAGATGAGACATAGAAAGTTTGAATGGGGAAAAGCAAAAATGTGCCCTGTTGAGTTTCACTAGAGCCTCTTTTTGCTCTAAATGATCCTGGTTTGGAAAATAAATGATTTGTTCATGCTAAGCATAAACTCTGGGAGTCAGGGAGTGGGGGAGGTGACACTGGCTCATTCATTTGTGTCAAATATATGAAATCAAAGGAGGAAAGCACTAAGTATAGTACTTTCCATGTTTTAACTTCTCTTTAAAAATAAGAGATGTTTGGGCTGGCCCCAGGGCTGAGTGGTTAAGTTTGTACACTCAGCTTCAGTAGCCCAGTTCAGATCCTGGGCACGGACCTAGCACCACACATCAGGCCATGCTGAGGTGGCATCCCACATGCCACAACTAGAAGGACCCACAACTAAAAATACACAACTATGTACTGGGGGGCTTTGGGTAGAAGAAGGAAAAATGAAAAATAGTAATAATAAAAAAAATAAGAGACGTTATTATCATCACCCATTTTCAGATGAGAAAAATTCAATAAATCACCTAAAATCACACCACAGGAATGAAGGAGCCTTTGAATCCAAGCTTGGTGCCCCTAAATCTCCTACTCTCAACTCCGCGTTACACTTAAGCACAAAGTCTTCTCAGAAAAGGAGGAATTCAATGGCGTCTTGTCTACAAATTCTTACCCCAGCATCGAGAAGTCAGTGAACACCTTACCCTTCTGGTGGGTGGATATAGCACATGCCCTTTGTGATTTCAAGGAAGGCACTGGGATATTGGAAGGGAAAAAGGATCATAGATTAGCATCTTAAAGTCCATTTTCACTATGTTATGGTAAAAAAAAAGAAGAAGGAAGACAGGGAAGAAGAGAGGGAGGAAGGGGAAGAGAGGAAACAAAAAGGAGGGATGGCCAGCAGACAGGCAGGCAGGGAAGCCTGGCATTATTTTCAATGGGGATCTCATTAAGGAATTTCCAAGTGCTCAAGAATGATGGTGCATGGGAAGCCGCCACTTCCTGTCTCCAGCCCCAAGCGTAGGCTGCTAAAGGGACCCCACACTCTGTCTCAGCGATGTCTTTGATGACAAGAATATCAGGTCTTAGCAGCTCAGATTTGGGGCCTAATGCCTTTTCTGCTGAGCCTCACCTCCAATGTGAGTAGGACCACCGGTGTTTTAGGTCGGGTTCTCTGGAGCAGAGTCTGAGGCGAGGAAGCTGCCAAAGTGCTTTATTGAGGGAGACCTCTCAGGAGAGAGGGGTGAGGCAAGCAGATAGGGCAGGGGATAAAGGCTAAGCAAGGATGTGGGCTCGGTCTGATCTGATGGGGGCAGATGCGGGGTGGGGTGCTCCGGAGCACACGTTGCAGCACAGAGTCAGTCCCTTATGGAGACCACAGGCTGTGCTTACAGACCCAGTTTCAGTCAGTCACTGGCCCCTGGCCATTCAGGTAGCCTTGTAGGTGAGCTTGCTTCCCATCGAAGGGCAGGTCCCCTGAGAGGAGCACAGGTGTGAGGTTGTACCAGCCAACACTCACAGCAGCTGGGGGATGGGTGCAGCAGTGGGTCCAGGGGTGCCCCCACTTCAGACTGCCTTCCAGGAGTGCAGAGAAGGAACATCAAAGCAGACTCTGCAATAAGCTCCCAGATTCTTATGTGTTATGGTGAATGCGCATAAATGATTAGAAACAAGGCTAGTGTGGAGAGAGAAAACCAGGCCTGAGAGAATGAGAACTAAAAAATGTGGAATAAGAACATAGATAGCCAGATACTTCGGAGCCAAGTTTCCTTTGTCAAAAAAGAGTGCTATGCAGATGTTAGCTCAGGGTGATTCTTCCTCAAGCAAAAATAGGAAGATTGGCAACAGATGTTAGCTCAGGGCGATCCTTCCTCAGCAAAAAAAGAGGAACATTGGCAACAGATGTTAGCTCAGGGCGACTCTTCCCCTGAAAAAAAAAAAAAAAAGAGTGCTATGTATAGAAGCAAGAAAGAAGTCAGTCAGTCATTAAAAGGGAAATAGCAGGAAGTCAGATACTGAGACAGAAGAGGCAGCCCCAAGGTAAGGAAGGTAATTAACTCTGGGTTTTGAAACCGAGAATGAAGAGATTAAATTTTCTCTGGGATGCGGCAGAAAAAAATTTGAGATAAGCTTTGCTAACTGCAGCTGTGCATAGTCAGCATAATCAACTGTAGTTTAAAACTAACCAGGTCTTTCGGTCCCCCCTTTGTATGTGAGTGAGCTGTTTTTCCCAGGAAGTCAAGGTCCAGACATCAAGAAGAAAAGAGATTCAGTCTTGAAGGCCAAACACGGGCTGTTGAGAAGGCACCAACCAGCAAGGCCACGTGCTCCCCCTCCTCTACCTAAAACCCCAAAGAAAAACCCTTACTTTTTCTTTTTTCCCTTCAAGGAGGCGGATCTGAATTTTAACCCCCATCTCCTTGTCTGGCTGCCTTTCAATAATAAGCCTCTTTCCTTGCCACAAGCCTGACGTTCCTGTTATTGGCCGTCCTGTGCACTGGGTAACGACCCTGTGTTTTTGTTCAGTAACAGTTTCCCTTCTTTAGGCACTGGCTTCAGCCAGGAGGGGAGAAGCAAGGTGGTAACCTTCATGTGGTCTCTGTGGGTACCAATGAATAGTGATCAAAATAACCATACATTCAATGGGCTCTTTGCTGGGGCCCGCCCTGGTACAGCAGGTTTTGTCACTGGTGGGTTTCCTCTCTGGCACTGAGGCCAGAGTGGAGTCAGATGTCGGCATGCGAGAGGGAACCATCCTGAATTAGAGCTCCAAACTCGGGATTTCCTGTCTTAATGCCATGGCCTATTTTAGAACTGAGGCTCAGCACTGATGATGTGGTCAATGGCTGGCTTTATATCCATTATTGGTTCTGGGAAATAAATTCAAGAATATATCTTTCCTTAAAAGACTCAGAGTCCACAGTTACATTCCTTTCCTGTGGTCTAAGGAGAACCTGAGAAGAGTAGGGTTTAACCCTTTTCCTCACACAAAGGCATAGCTCTTTATGAATGTTTTTCTAAAGCCAATTTTGACCACAGAGAAAACAAGAAAAAAATGAACCTGGATTTCCTATGTCTGTTATCAAAGTTAGACATGTCTATCATTTTACTTATTCCTCATAATATTCTTACAATGGAGGTGCTGTGATCCCCAATTTTAAAGAAGTTTAAAAGCTTAGAAGGGAAAGGAGGGAAATCCTGGCAGGTCTAGTAGTGAGAAAAGATGGACGGGATGTCTCAGGGAGCCCAAGAACAAAAAGGAAAGGAAGCGAAAGAGGATAACTCAACTAATACAGTAAAATCACAGGACATATTAGAGCCCTCATGAGGGTCACAGATTTCTCCATAATCTTCATATTTAATATGGCACACCATCCCTTCCCAAGTAAGAAAGCATTTTAGGATTCCAAGATAAAGCTCCAACACGAAAGTCAGTTTTTCTGAAATTTTCTAAGGACAAAAAAGAAGAACACACTCACCAAGCAGACGTCTGATGCCTGGATGGTGAGCCTGTCACTGCCAGGGTTCCTGGCCATGAGTGTGAGAGAGCACCTGACCCCGAGTTATCAGTTAGGGACACCATGATATTTCTCACCAGGGCAGCCAATATAATGTCACTGGTAGCTATAACAGCGTCTGCAGGGGGAACTGATAATATCTCTGAGACACTGTTGGCCCGGGTGAAAAAAAAAATAGCATGAGTAATTACTAAGCCCTTGATGAGAAAAATCCAGAGGGACCAACGTACCTTGTAGACAAACTTTCCTGTGATGAGGAAGCAGACATGTCTCCAGGGTGGAGCAGAGGGGACCTCAATGACTTGAGTGCAGACCCTGTAGGACAGCATCAGCGACAAACTCCCGTGTCCCTTTGCTGACATTTTCATCTACCATTATCTCCTCATCTGACTCCACAATCCTGTCACCTGACCCCTCCGATTATGCCAGTCTAGGATCACTGCCTGACCAGCTGAGGCAAACCTGACTTGTCAGCAGCCTGGGATCCCTTTTGCCTATAAGCCCCTTGGGGGGCCCTTGTTTTCCCATTACTGGGAGAAAGTGATTGACTTAAGAAGTCCAGCTCTTGAGGTAAATGTCTGATATCTAAGTGATACACTGATCCACCCTCTGCCAGGCACTGTTCTCTGTACTGAGTATAAAGCAGGAGTTGGCATACTTGTCCTGTACAGGGTCAGATAGTAAGTATTTTAGACAGAGTCTCTGTTGCAACTACTCAACTCTGCCATCGACAACAGCCGCATACAATATGTAGACAATCCAGTGTGGCTGCTTTCCAAAAGAACTTTATTTATAGGCAGTGAAATGTGAGTTTGATAATTTTCAACTATCAATAAATATGGTTCATCTTTCTTTTTTTGACCGTTTTTTTTTAGATTGGCACCTGAGCTAACAACCGTTGCCAATCTATTCTTTCTTCTGCTTTCCTTCTCCCCAAATCCCCCCAGTACATAGTTGTATATTTTAGTTGTGGGTCCCTCTAGTTGTGGCACGTGGGATGCCACCTCAACGTGGCCTGATGAGTGGTGCCATGTCCGCACCCAGGATCTGAACCTTCGAAACCCTGGGCCACCATAGCAGAGTGCGTGAACTTAACCACTCAGCCACAGGGCCAGCCCCCTTTTTTTTTTTTGACCTTTTTTAAAATGTAAAAACTCTTCTTACTTGTAGCTTGCTAGTCTTGTTACTGAACACAAACATAGGTTTCTTTACCTGTCACACAACAGGGCAATAACTGAAACATCAGGCTTGTGGCAAGGAAAGAAGGTTTATTATTATTGAATGGCAGCCTAAGAAAAAAAAGAAAAACATACTCACCAGGCAGACAAGGAGATTGGAGTTAGAATTCAGATCTATGTCTCTGAAGGGAAAAAGGTAGAGGTTTTTAGGGTTTTTGGTAGGGGAGAGAGAGCATGTGCTGGGGGAGGGGAGGAGGAGTATATGGCCTTGCTGGTTGGTGCATTCCCATTAGCCTGTGTTTGCCCTTTAAGACTGAATCTTAAAATCTGGACCCTGAATTTCTGGGAAATAGAGCTCACTCATATACTAAGGAGGGACAGAAAGACCTGGTTAGTTTTGAATAACAGTTGATTATGTTGACTATGCACAGCTGCAGTTAGCAAAGCTTATCTCAAAGTTTTTGCTTTAGGGAAGTTTTTTAACTCCTTAGTTCTCAGTCTCAATCCCCTATTGCCAGCTGTTCATTCCACAGTCTTGCGGGATTAAGGGTGTCATTTCAAATCTGGCTACTTACTGCTGAATGGGGGCATCATAAGGGGACCATGGAATGGAACAACTTGACCCGTCTGGTAAAATTACTTTTAGTGCTTTTTTTCAGTAGGGGTTTTACAAGGTGTTGTAGTAACCTATCTTGTAAATTTATGTATAAGTTGTAACAACAATAGATACCACAACAGAGGCAAATACCAACAAAGATTATAATAATTAGAATTATCAGTAGCTTTTCCCCACCAGGTTGTCCTTGAACCCCCAAAGCAAGAAGCTCTGATGATGTCATCTGGTGGTCAGGTATCTTTTGAGTGGCTTATATAGCAAGAGGCATGTTATCATGGTTATCTCTCTTAAGTTTCTATCAAGCTGTCCAGCTTCAGTTTGTAGGGCTTTAGGAATAAGGGGGTTTCAGTTCTCAATGATTCCAAATGAAAATAATGGAAAAAAATTTGAAAATGTTAGTTTGGAGATTTGTAACCAGATATTTCAGGAGACTAGAAGAATTCAGTATCTAGTCCAGTTTACAGGTAGAAAACAAAACCTTAAAGACAATTAACAGGACCACAATCCAAAATCCACAAATGTGTATTATAGTTTCTGTTGAAACATAATTCTTCTCTCTAAAATCATCCTCATTTTTACCAAAGATAGCCAAATTAAGACTCATTGGTAGGTAAAGTAAGTTTAGTTTTAATAAACTTGACCCAATTATTTACATAAGTACAGTAGGAATAACAATAGATCATATAGACTCAAATTTGCTTTGCAGGCACTTTTGAAAAAATTATATCACTTTTTTTTTTGGTGAGGAAGATTGGCCCTGAGCTAACATCTGTTGCCAATATTCCTCTTTGTTTTCTCCCCAATGCCCCCCAGTACATAGTTGTATATCCTAGTTGTGGATTCTTCTAGTTCTTCTATGTGGGAAGCCACCGCAGCATGGCTTGATGAGCAGTGCTAGGTCTGCACCCAGGATCTGAACTGGTGAACCCTGGGCCACTGAAGCGGAGCATGCAACCTTAACCATTCAGCCACAGGGCCAGCCCCTGTTGGAACTTTTTATAAGGAATCTCAGATTGAACTTTAAAGGCCTCTTGAGGCCAAGAAAGCCAAACCAAGGACTTGTCATCAGACTCTGCCTGTGATGCCTACAGATTTAGGTGAATTCTTCTCTTCCTGAGGTCCCCAAAATATCCTGGGGTTCTCTGTACCTACCAGAGAAGTGACCTTATTTACTCATCTGGTAAGGTTTCTGGGAACCCTGTAAGCAAGGTACCAGGCCAATATTTTCAAGTAGCTTTATTCCATAAAGTCCAATCTTTGTTCCTCAAAACTGTCTGGTTATATCTGAGTTTATGTATGTTTTTTCAAATATGACATTCCAGTCAAAACCTTGGTAATATAACCAGTGTTTCTAATTGTGTCCTGGTATAATGAGAACAGACTCTTATTGAGCTTATGTAAATAATTATATTCCCATCAATATAAGAATATTCACTCATCAAGAGTTTTCAATTTTTGGAGTGTTCAGATAGGGAGAAAAAGATAAATGTTTCATTTAATTCTGTTTACAAATTGTTATAAGCCATAGTTCCTTAAGATGAAAAGATTTCCTTAAACCTGGAAAAACAAAACATTAAAAAAATCAACAATATTTTAAACAAAAAGTCATAAAAATTATAATCATCCTCATCAACTTATTCAGTCCCATGATATCAACTCTTAATCTTCTACTAGAAGTTTCATGAGGCCATCAGTTTCTCCATTAGAGCTCTGTAATTTTTTACCCAGCAGAGTTTTATAATCTGAAAGTTTATTAGAAACCTGCATTCTAGAGCAAGTGTCAGTCCTTTCTATGAAGCTCTCTGAAGAAGAAACATATTTGTAAAAATATCAGAGTAAAATAACAACTGTCTGAAAATGACAAAACACTCAAAATGGCAATTGACAAAGACACTTGGGTATTTCTGTGACCTACAACGTTTTGAGATAATAACTAGAATTATGACTGACAACCAGGATAGATCAGAATTTTTTGCAATGTTATATAATTTTTAAAAACATTTATATTAATAACATTTACACACAATATAACCTAGGAGGGTTTATTATCATTTATTTGACAATGTTTCCCATGTAATTTAACATATCAAATAAGTTTAACTAGTTTAATATCTTCCTCTTCGTAGAAAGAGAGAACAAACTCTTTAGAAGTCCCAGGGCTGATTAGAAATTCTCAAAGTTTCCTTTCTTAAGTCAAAAGAAAGACTTTAATTTTTGGAGAAGTTCATCAAAAATATCAAAAGGTTTTAAAACACTTGGTCAAACGGGAAACAATGCTAAGTTATCCATTCAAGCACGGTGACAACAGAAGAAGTCAAGGCAAACAGAGAGTTAAAACTGTCCAAAAAACCTTAATAGAGAGATCTCAGTCCTTTTAAACATAGAAAATTATTTTAACAAAACACAGATTTTCTGTCTTTTAGGTAAACTTCCTCAAAAGTAAAGAAAAACGTTTTATAACCTCTTTATCAAGAACAGACCAAAAATTCAAGAAAATTGTCTTTTGTTTTTTTGAGGAAGATTAGCCCTGAGCTAACTGCGGCCAATCCTCCTCTTTTTGCCGAGGAAGTCTGGCCCTGAGTTAACATCTGTGCCCATCTTCCTCTGTTTTATATGTGGGATGCCTACCACAGCGTGGCATGCCAAGTGGTGACATGTCTGCACCCAGGATCCGAACCGGCGAATCCCAGGCCACGAAAGTGGAACATGCACACTTAACCACTGTGCCACTGAGCCAGCCCCAAAAATTGTCTTTTTAAGAGAGAAAGCCAAATTCTGATTTGGCACCAGCTTACTTTTGATACTAAAACATTCATTTTAATTTCGTCCAACTTGACAATTCACAGAACTCCTCAGGGTTTTACTTCCACAAACCTTCTCTCACTATTTTTTACATCCAGAATTTGTCTCATGCTTTCTTTCCTTTTTTCCTTTCCTAGTACTTTAGGATAAATTTATCTTTCTTAACAAAACAAAAAATACATCTCTATCCTTTCTACCTTCTTTACTGAATCTAGAAATATGTGTTTTCTCATAGAAAGTTTCTCACCATGTGCAAAACATGTTTATTAGTAAATTCAAACATCCTTTAGTTTTTGTGAGATAAGAAACCAAAGGCAGACAAATCTATGCTTAATAATAAATTTCTAATATTTTATCTTGCTTGGAAATGACGTAGATACTCAATAAACTTTTATAATTTAATGTAGTAAAACTCTAAAGTTTTGTTACCAAAAAGATTTTTGAAGTTATTTTTCAAGCATACAGAACATAAAACATAATTATTGTACCCAAAAACTCTTATCCATTTTTATCTATTTAAATTATTTGTTCCCAATGATTGTTTATATTACTCATGAAAACTTCATGTGACATTAAAATTAGCCATCATCTTGAATTGTTTTAAGTACACACACGATAACATGTAATTATTGTTAAAAAGTTCCTCCAAAAACTTTCATCCTTCTCATATCTACTTAGTTTACTTGTTTCTAATAATTATATTTAGATTGTGTACAAAAGCCTCATGAGACATCAGACAAAATCAGCTATTATTTTAAAAGTTATTATTTTTTGCTGACAAATTTTTGTAACAAAGATAACATGTTTACATGGTATCCAATGTTGATAACTCTGAAAACATGTTTATTTTAATCAAACCCACAAACGTAAGTAAGCTTTTATTGACCAAAGATCATTTAATATCATGTTAAATAACTTTGTCTTTGAGAAGTTTCCGTACATTAATCAGAGACTGCATTCCGTTGTGAGAGGTTTCATTTTGCTAGCAGCGCCGCTGACATCCTCCGATCTGGCATGTTTAATTGTTTAATTATTTTCCTTTAAAGAGGCAGTAAAGTATTCCCGGATTCATTTAGAAGCCTGAGAAGACTAAAATAGACTTCTCATTCGTTGTTTAATTTGATAGCCAGCTTTTTCCAATTGCATGAGCAAATACACCAGTTTAGGTAAGCTGAAATTGCCCCATTATGGCCATTTTCTCTCTGGAGTCTAAGAAATTGTGTGGCCATGTGGTGTTACAAAAGAAAACCATCTTTTTCTTGGGCATGGGCTCATAGGTGAAGTCAGCCCATTTAGCCAACAGGCGGCCCAGAGGGCTTTTCTTGAGGACAGATGGAGTTCCCCTCATTTCAGAATGACAAATGTAAAGACAATCAGACACAGATGGTATCCCAACAGAACAGACAGACAGGATCCCAAAAAGAACAGGAAGGTGCATCCAAAAGATTCTGGGTAGTCCTACACTATGTCTCTCATTAGTTGGCACCCAAACTCAGATGGGGATATCTCTCCAGGATTTCCCCTGCAAGAGACAGGGAGTTCACAGCAGGCCTGGCCAAGGTGACTTACCCTCCTCCAGATCGAGCCCATTGACTCACCAGAAGCAAAAACAAACAAACAAATCTATAGCCTGTTTCCTTGCCACAAGAAAAATGCACTGAGGGCCAGTGATGCTGCATCAGACAGAAAGTACTGGGGACAGTCTGTAGGGCAAATCACCTAGGCAGCTGCTGGACTGCTTCCAAGGAAATCCCAGTCAGCCCAGGGCCATGGGGCTATGGACAAAGAGCCTCCTGACTGGCTCAACAAATTGTTACTGAACAAAAACACAGGTTCATTTACCCATCACACAGTAGGGCCAGTAACGGAAACATTAGGCTCATGGCAAGGAAAGAAGGTTTATTATTATTGAAAGCCAGCCAGATGAGGAGATGGGAGTTAGAACTCAGATCCACCTCTCCAAAGGTAAAAAGGTAGGAGTCTTTATCTAGGGTTTTAGGTGGGGGAGGGGGAGCATGTGGCCTTGCTGGTTGGTGCCTTCCCATCAACCTGTGTTTGCCCGTTAAAACTGGATCTTGCCATCTGGACCTTGAATTTCTGGGAAAGACAGCTCACTTATATACTAAGGAGGCAGAGAAAGGCCAGTTTAGTTTTGAACAACAGTTGATTATGTTGTCTATGCACAGCTGCAGTTAGCAAAGCTTATCTCAAAGTTTTTGCTCTGGGGAAGAGTTTTTAACTCCTTAGTTCTTGGTTTCAGTCTCATGAAACAGGCAGTGGGCCAGATTTGGCCTATAGATTTTAGTTTTTTGACCCTTCCTATCAATGAATAACCAAAGAGTCAAAATTCTTGCTTTAGTGGCTATTTTACTTGGCCAATGGACACAGACATAGAACAATTGGAATATAAAAAAACATAAAATACACTGTAATGAGTGAAAGTAAGAAAAAGAAGAAAATTATTTGAGAAGCAATGATGGGTGATCATGATTTAAATATGAGAGAATGGATGAGAAGTGTGCCTTTCTTTTAAGTGGAGAAAAGGCTCTTTTAGCTTGTGAGAGGCAAGGAAAATTGTAGGTGAACTCTCATGCATATCAATGTTAAGATAAAATACATGTGGATGTTGAGGATCTGAACGTTGACTCCTTTAAAACCCAGTTTAAAGACCACTGACAATACACACCCAACACAGCTGGGACCCTCTAATCTGTAATTCTTCTTCTCCTCTCCTTCTCCTTCTCCTCCGCCTCCTCCCCCTCTCCCTTCCCCTCTCCCTGCTCCTCCTTCCCCTCTCCCTGCTCCTCCTTCCCCTCTCCCTGCTCCTCCTTCCCCTCTCCCTTCCCCTCTCCCTGCTCCTCCTTCCCCTCTCCCTGCTCCTCCTCCCCCTCTCCCTGCTCCTCCTCCCCCTCTCCCTGCTCCTCCTTCCCCTCTCCCTGCTCCTCCTCCCCCTCTCCCTGCTCCTCCTCCCCCTCTCCCTTCCCCTCTCCCTGCTCCTCCTTCCCCTCTCCCTGCTCCTCCTCCCCCTCTCCCTGCTCCTCCTCCCCCTCTCCCTGCTCCTCCTTCCCCTCTCCCTGCTCCTCCTCCCCCTCTCCCTGCTCCTCCTCCCCCTCTCCCTGCTCCTCCTTCCCCTCTCCCTGCTCCTCCTCCCCCTCTCCCTGCTCCTCCTCCCCCTCTCCCTTCCCCTCTCCCTGCTCCTCCTTCCCCTCTCCCTGCTCCTCCTTCCCCTCTCCCTGCTCCTCCTTCCCCTCTCCCTTCCCCTCTCCCTGCTCCTCCTTCCCCTCTCCCTGCTCCTCCTTCCCCTCTCCCTGCTCCTCCTCCCCCTCTCCCTGCTCCTCCTCCCCCTCTCCCTTCCCCTCTCCCTGCTCCTCCTTCCCCTCTCCCTGCTCCTCCTTCCCCTCTCCCTGCTCCTCCTTCCCCTCTCCCTTCCCCTCTCCCTGCTCCCCCTTCCCCTCTCCCTGCTCCCCCTTCCCCTCTCCCTGCTCCTCCTTCCCCTCTCCCTGCTCCTCCTTCCCCTCTCCCTGCTCCTCCTCCCCCTCTCCCTTCCCCTCTCCCTGCTCCTCCTTCCCCTCTCCCTGCTCCTCCTTCCCCTCTCCCTGCTCCCCCTTCCCCTCTCCCTGCTCCCCCTTCCCCTCTCCCTGCTCCTCCTTCCCCTCTCCCTGCTCCTCCTCCTCTTCCTCTTCCCTGTCCTCTTCCTCCTCCTCTTCCTCTTTTTCTCTTTTTAAATAATACTGCAGTGTGCATTTAAAAATTTTTAAGAGGGTAAATCTCATCTTAAGTGTTCTTACCAAAACAATCATAATAAAAAAGATAGTTAAACAATAGAGGGGAAAGACCAGCTGGCCCCTTGCTTCACCTCTGAGCATCAAGAGAAAGTTCTTTAATGACTCATCCGTTTGGGGGAACAGGCAGCATTGGCACTCAGAATGTCCACAGCTATTGAAAAGTGCATTTTGTTTACATCCTCAATGTGTTACATTACACGTTGTTTGTACAACAAAATAAAAACAAAAAAATGAAACAAAAAGTTCTAATCTGTAGTTCTTAATCTACCATCCACTACTCTGCTAACAGAGGTTGCTGTTATTAATTTCTAATTTGATTCCACTGTGATCAGAGAAACTTCTCTGTGTGATTTCATTCCTTTGAACTCCTTTGGAATTTATTGAGACTTGTTTGAATTTTTCAAAAGTATTAAATGTGTCATGTTAATACATTAAAATATATATCCTGTAATTGTTGAGTGCAATGTTTTCTAAGTATCAATTTAAGTTAAATTGGTTGATAATCTTCAAATCTTCTACGTCTTTCTATATCTCACTGAATTTTGGCTACTTGTTCTATCAATTCCTAAGAGAAGCTTATAAAATCTCCCACTCTCCATGTGGATTTGTCTCTCCAGTTCTGTCAATTTTTTTCATGCACTTTGAAGGTATATTATTATGGAAACACATTTAGAACTTTTATGTGGTCTTGAAGAACTGAACTTTGCTATCTTTATGAAATGTCCCTCTTTGTCTTTTGCATTCATTCATGCCTTTAAGACTACTTTGAGTAAGATTAATATAGCCACACCAGCTTCCTTATTCATAGTGTTTATATAGTATATCTTTTTCTATCCTTTTAACATTTCCGTATACTTATACATAAATTTTTTAGTTTTTTGTAAACAGCATATGGTTGGGTGCTGCTTTTTTATTCAATCTGATAATTACCACCCTTTCATTGGAATATTTCCTCCATTTGCACTTAATGTAATCATTGATACGGTCGAGTTTAAGTCTACCATTATGCTTTTGTTTTGTTTTGTTTAAATTGCTTCTGTGGCTTTTCTTTTTTTTTTCCTGGGAAAGATTCACCCTGAGCTAACATGTTGCCCATCTTCCTCTTTTTTTTCCCTCCCCAAAACCCGAGTACATAGTTGTATATTCTAGTTGTAAGTCCTTCTAGTTCTTGTATGTGAGCCACCACCACAGCATGGCTACTGACAGGCGAGTGGTGTGGTTCTGGAACAGGGAACCGAACCCAGACCACTAAAGCAGAGCATGCTGAACTTTAACCACTAGGCCATCAGGGCTGGCTCTGCTTTTTGTTTTTTATTTGTCTCATCAGTATTCCTTTTCTGCCTCCTTTTAGATTGGATATTTTTAGTATTTCACTTTATCTCCTCTATTGGATTTTTAACTGTACCTCTTTTTTTTTTTTTTTGAGGAAGATTAGCCATGAGCTAACATCTGCTGCCAATCCTCCTCTTTTCTTTTTTTTGCTGAGGAAGACTGGCCGTGAGCTAACATCCATGCCCATCTTCCTCTACTTTATATGTGGGATGCTGCTACAGCATGGCTTGATAAGAGATGCCACGTCTGCACCCGGCATCCGAACCCGCAAACCCGGGGCTGCTGAAGCAGAACGTGCAAACTTAACTGCTGCACCACTAGGCTGGCCTTTATTTTATATTTTTAATGGTTGCTTTTTGGGTTACAATAAGTATCCCTAACTTACCAAATCTACCTTCAGTCAACAGTACACCTCTTCCTTTTCCCATCCTTTGTGCTATTGTTTCTTATATTTTATTTCTACATGGTTTAAAACTCCCCAATACATTGTTATTATTGTTGCCCTAAACCATAAATTACTTTTTTTATTTTTTAAAAGGGAAAAATGTATTTTATATTTGTACATATCCATTTCTGGCACCCATCATTTCTTCCTATAGATCTGCATTTTCATGTAGTTTCATTTCCCTCCAGTCTGAAGAAATTTCTTTAGCATTTCTTGGTGTATAGATCTTCTGGCTACAAATTACCTTAGTTTTCATTTATATGAAAGCAGTTTCACTGGATACAAAATTCTAGATTAGCAGCTTTTTTCTTTCAGCACTTTGAAGATATTGTGGTATAAGGCCTAAAATTAAGGCCCAATAGTATGTTCTGCCTTGACATCTGGTAAAATTGAGAGGGCCCAGATTGGCTAACCACCAGCTCCCCTCACACTCTACTCCCTTATCTGCAGATAAGCTCCTCTAGCAAACGACCCTCCTTCTCAGAGGAACCAGGGACAGTTCCTGCTCATCCCTGAGCAGCAGGTTTCAATTCCCTGCCAGCCCAGAGAATTATTCAAACAAGCCAGTCACATCCTCTTGCAAGAACCAGGGGTCGCCTCACCCTCTTGATACTACAAAGCCTGCCTCCCACAGCCCCTGGTGGTTCACTCTGCCCATGAGTGCAGCCCACATGTGGCCCTTATTGTGTAAACCCTGACAGTTGAGTTTTCTATTTTTTGTAATGCAAGTGACTGGCTTAAGTTTTAATGGCCAAGACATCCATTTCAGAGAGGCATCCACTTCAAATAAACACATTGCCAGCCACACAACTAGATAAAGAGCCAGGCCACCTCCTCCCACTGAGAATCCTTTGTTTTAGAGATGTTGGTTGATTTCAATAATTGACCACTTGGGCTACTTTTTTGCTCTTCTCAAGCTTTAAATTCCCACTCTTATGTTTTAAATTCACCAATAAAGAGTGAGCCATCAAAACCCTAGGCCCTCACCCTTGACCTCAGCAAAGGCAGAACCCAGGCCCACATGCTCTCTCTCTTTCCATGACCTCCCTGTGTGGCCCCAGGTCTTGTTGTGTACTTTCCAGGTCTTGTAAGTAATAAACCTTTATGTTTTCAAAGTTTCCTGATGGTTATTGCTGAAAGGCATCTTGCAATCATAATAAGAAGCATAATAAGAATCAGTCCAACCACAACATTGGTTACTGATAGGCTGAGACCAGCACACAACAGTCCTGCATGGTGTGCAGGGTCCTCTTATCCCAGGCTGTGTGTACATAACTAATAAACTACTGTCGATCTCATCTGTCCAGGGTCGGATGTCACGTGAACAGCCGTGCCTCTAATGCTAGGGTGGAAATCCCTCCCTCACCAACAGGGTGACTAGAAAGTGATTAAAACTCCAGTCCGTCCTCTATTGCTGTTTCCAAGGAAAACTCCGGTGGGACAAGTGAGGACAGAATGTTGGGATAAGCAATCTACAGTCAAGTTTGGGGCTCTTCCAGAATCTAATCTGTCCCACAGGCCACACTGTTATCCAAACACATTGTTATCCTGCAAAGTCTGTCTATGGCAAGCCTGCCTAGACCAGATCAGATGGCTGCCCCAGATATGGAACCTACTCATTTGCCTTGGAATTCAGCTCTTTAACACTAATTTGCATCCACCCCACCTATCTAGCTTCATAGAAAAGTATGATTTTTATTTTGTCTGGATTTTTCTTATTTTTACCATAGAACGAAGGTCTTTAATGTCACTCTATATCTATAGATTCTAAAATGAAGCGGAAGTCTCCACTAGGGTCTCTTTTTCATTATCTTTGTATCTTTTTAAAATAAGATTGTTACGGGTTGAATTGTGACTTCTCAAAACTCGTATGTTGAAGTTCTAATCCCCAGGACCTCGGAATGTGACCTTACCTGGAAATAGTTTCATTGCCGATGCTGTTAGTTAAGATGAGGTCATGGAGGATGGTGGGCCCCAATCCAGTATGACTGGGGCCTTACAAAAAGGGGAAATTTGGAGACAGACACATACACGCAGAGACTGCCTTGTGAAGACTGGAGCAGAGGAACACCACCAGCTGCCACAAGCCAAGGGACGCCAAAGACAGTTAGCAAACCACGAGAAACTGGAAGAGAGGCGTGGAACAGATCCTCTCTCACAGCTCTCAGAAGGAACCAACCCTGCCAACAGCTTGATTTCAGGCTTCCAGCCCCCAGCACTGTGAGATAACAGATTTCTGTTGTTGAAGCTGCCAGTTTGTGACAATTTGTTATGGCAGCCTTAGTGGACCAACACAGGGGTGTAGAGAGATTCAAAAACTCCACCGCTACTGCTAACATCTTCACTTTCTGCTCTTTTTTTAGGGGGGAAAGGGAGAGTGGAGAGTCATTTCTGTATTAGATTTAACTCAAATCTAAATCCAGGGAGGACTGACATTTTTAAAATAGTGAATGTTCAAGTCCATGAATATAGTACATCCTTTCATTTGCTTAAATCTTCTTATTCTGCCTCAGTAATTTCCATATTTTTGTGTATAGGTGTTACCTTTCATTTAGATTTATTTCTAGGCATTTTATGTTTTTCATGCTATTTTAAGTAGTACGTTTAAAATTTTTTATTTTCTAAATCTTTGTTGTTGATACATGGAATTACAATTTATTTTTGTATATTGTCCTTGTCTTCTGTCACCTTCCTAAATCCATTCACTTATTCTAATAGTTTGCCAGTCAATCCATTTGAATTTTCTGTGACTATAATCACAAAATTCTGTAAATAATTATGGTTATTTTTTCCTTTCAGTCTTTAACCATTCTGTCTTATAGCATTTGTTAGAATATTTAGCATGATGTTGAATAAAGTCAATTATTTTGGGAATTCCAGTCTCAAAAATTCAACATTTCACTATTTAGTATCATATTTGTTCTAAGTTTCTTTTAAAAATACACATACACTCAATCTATCTAAAGAAATGAGTTCCTTTCAATTATTAGTTTGCTAATAAAAATTAGTTATTAGTAATTGATTAGCTAACAATTAATAAGATAATTTTAGTTTGCTAAGTTCCTTTCAATTATTTTTTAATTAATAAATCAGTTTATGTCGATTTTTATCAAATATCTTTTCTATATCTATTAACATAACTATAAAACTTTTCTTCTTTATTTTGATAACATGCAGAATACATTGACTTTTTGTATGCTAAACCAACCTTACATTTTTGGAATAAACGAACTAGGTCACGATGGAAGATCCTTTTTGTAAATTGCTGTAAACTTGTTAATATTTTGTTAGTGGCTTGACTCACACTGTCAGCATGTTCTGAGAAACTCAGGCTGAGAAATTAGTATAAAACTGATCCTAGGTTTGGAGTGCCAGGGCGCTTGGAGAAGTCATCAAGAAAGTTGTCTGGGGGCTGGCCCCGTGGCCGAGTGATTAAGTTGGCGCGCTCCGCTGCAGGCGGCCCAGTGTTTCGTTGGTTCAAATCCTGGGCGCGGACATGGCACTGCTCATCAGACCACGCTGAGGCAGCATCCCACATGCCACAACTAGAAGGATCCACAACGGAGAATATACAACTATGTACTGGGGGGCTTTGGGGAGAAAAAGGAAAAAAATAAAATCTTTAAAAAAAAAAAAAAAAAGAAAGTTCTCTGGAGGACTAGAACTTCCATTCACGCCTCGAAGAATTTTTACAGATAACCCCAAATTTGACGTAAGAAAACAAGCTACCATGAATCTCAGGAGCAAAAACAAACATTAACATAAATAGGACACCAAGAAATTTAGGTATTATTGGGTACAGGATGTAACGTAAGTTCAAAAGAAGGGAAAAGTTTAGGATGAAAATTATAGGCTGTGTCCAACTTGGGAAGTTAGAAAACAAAGACTAACAGAATGAATACTAAAAAAATGGGTCAAAGTAAATAAGCATAAATTAATGAAATAGAAAACACTGATGTAACAGAGAAGCTGAACATCAATAACTGCATATTTACAGTGACTAGTTGAAGTGACCCATTTCTGAGATGATTAATTAATAAAAAAGAGAAAAGGCACAAACAAATAATATTAAGAAAGGAAAAGATTATGCAAAAATAGAAGCTATCTTTTGAATTAGAACAAATTTGAAAACAGATGACATGATCAATTTGCTAGAAAGATACAACTTAAAGAAATGAAAAGAAGAAACAGAAACTTTTAATAGACAATTACCATCACTGATGTAGTATCAGAAGTTTAGAATCTAAACTCCAGTCCTCCCCGGATCAGAGAATTGTGAAGAAGAGTTTAAATCAGGGAAGAGTTCAGACACACCTTATGTGCTGCCTCAGATCCTCTCAGCCTCACCTGTGCCTGGGGCCTTCGGGAGCCTGTTTCTCTTGAGTCACCGCTGCAGCAACCACCCCTGCGTGAACTCTGGCCAACTCCACGTGGGCACACCACCAACAGGGCCTGGCCTCATGCCTGACCTCATGTCTGCACTGGGCACCTCCTGCCTCAAGCCATCCAGGCCTGTCTGACGGTGCTTTTATCCCGATCACACATAAATAAAAGAGATTCTCCAAGGAGTCTGGTCGGATGTGGCTCAAACCCACAACTTCTTTGTGGGTGAAAGTTCATGTTTTTAGATATTTCTATTAGTTGGCTTTGTAGGTCTTCCTCCCTGTGTTCTTCATTACTATCGCAATTATTGTGTGAATGTGAGAGGAATGATGGAGATTCAAACCATTTAGTCCTTTAAAAATAGCCTGCAGAGAGGGAAGAGGAGAGTCACACTGGGGAAAGACCACTTGCCTACTCCAGGATTTACGTTTAGGAGTGAGGCAAAATGGTATCTGCCACTTGCTTTTAATGGTTCAACAGCAATAGACAGATGATGATAGATGATAGATAGATACATAGATACTAGAGAGATACGTGAAAGATACATAGATAGATACATAGGTACACAGATAGATACATGAAAGATACATAGATAGATACATAGGTACACAGATAGCTACATAGGTACACAGATAGATACATAAGTACACAGATAGATACATAGATACTAGATAGATATATGAAAGATACATACATAGATACATAGGTACATAGATACATGAAAGATACATAGGTACATAGATAGATACATAGGTACATAGATACATGATAGATACATAGATAGATGATAGACAGACGATAGCAAAAACAACCACAAATTATTCCCCTCCCTCTAACCACACTCTTTGTTCGTACCCTTCTACACTGATTCTGGGCTAGCCTTGTGACTTGCTCTGGCAATGGGACATAAGCAAACATAACTTGCGCAAAGGCATGAAAAGCACTTGCTTGTGGGAGGGTGCCCCTTCTCGCTGCCCTTTGGAACTTTGCCACTCCCATATGAAAAGGTTTAATTAGCCTGCTGGAGGATGCAAGCCACATGGAGAAGAACTGAGGCCTGGCTGACAGCTAGCCAACCATCAGTCTTGACAGTGAGACCATCCTAGGTCATCCAGGCACCATCCAACCCACCAGCTGACCACAGACACAGGAGAGAGCCCAGAAGATCTGTCAAGTCAGTCCAAACCAGAAGAACAACCCAGGAGACACACAGAATCAGAAGTTAAATAAAATGCCTGTTCTTCTAAGCCACTAAAGTTTGTTTGTGGTTTGTTATGCAGCAGAAGCTAAATGATGCAAAAATATAGATAGCATCACAAATATGGCAAATGTCAATAATTTTGATCTAGATGATAGGTATATGGACCATCTTGGCACTAATTTTTCAACACTTCTGCACCTTTAAAATTTTTCACAATAAAATTTAGGAAAATAGGCTTTGTTTTCATGATATCATGATTCTCTGCAATTCCATATCATCTTTTATTTCAAAACTAATCTACGAAGCATTGCTATAAGGTAAGTTGATTCAAAATAGTCACCTCTTGCCTTTTGTTTAGAGCTTTGTTCAGCAAAAAAGAGAATATTTAATAATTCTTTATGAACATATTTTAGACCTGGATCAGAAACTACACAGTGCTGCCAAAGAAAGGGGATTATCATGGTTTGGGGGTCTAGCACCCTTTTACATGTTTGCTATGATTGTTAAATCTTTTTTCTGTTACAATAGTGGTATCTTTCTTCTTGGACCAATTTCTAGGTCTACAGTCTCATCCTAGATTTGGCCACTAAGGGTCTAGGAGTTGTGTTGAAGCTTTCTTCATGTCACTCAGGTCATTCCTACTTAGTGAACAATCTATGATTTGCATTTCCAAAGCACTTCTCATATTTGTTTCCTACAGATCATCGAATGCAAAAAGGAAAAAGGAGACACTATCAAACTTTGTTTCAATTACCAGCTATGTTGAAATTGCTCAAACTCAATGAGATTCAGACTATCCACATGGGTAGCCCATCCCTTTTCTGTGTGGTTACCTAACAAACTGGCTTATTTTCTCCTGTTGCCTAATGCGTTAACACCACCAGAAGAACTGTCAAAGGAGATATGCACAGTTTTACCTAAAACCAACCATAATGATTCAAAAGTACCATCAAGAAGCAGGTACAGATGAAGCATTTCTTTCTGGAGTAGACTCCCGCATAGATGTGCAATGAAACTCACTCTGGCCAGATGGTTTTGGAGGGATCAGATGGCTTCTTGGCCTCCATGTGTCTCCTCCAGCCACCCAGGCCCCCAGGATGTGGCTCTGGACCTGGGCTGAGCCGTATCCACTCTGATGAGCAGCTAGGGCCTGAGCAGGTCAGTTTGATCTCTGGCCAGGTGCTGGCCCTAAATCCTGGAGTCCACATGGATGGACAGAGGGCCCACTGCCCTTGACCCTGATGTTTTGCCTTTGTGGAGCTCATAATGGGGAGCCTTAGGGGAATGGCACAGACCCTGAGAGGCATGAGCAGAGGTGATAATCAAACTATAGTAATATCAGGAACAAGGCAAGCAATGTACTCCCACTGATTCTATTCAATCTTGTACCATGCAATAGACAGGAAAAAGAAATAAACAGCATAAAGATTGGAAAGGAAATAAAACCATCCTTATTTGTAGATCATGTGACTGTGTACACAGAAAAGTCAAAGGAATCTACAATTAGAACTAATGAGCACGTTTAGCAAAGTTGGGGGATAAAAGGCCAATGTTTAAAAATCAACTATAGGTACGGCCCAGTGGCACAGTGGTTAAGTTCGCGTGCTCTGCTTCAGCAGCCCGGGGTTCACGGGTTGGGACCCCAGGTGTGGACCTATGCACTGCTTGTCAAGCCATGCTATGGCAGGCATCCCACATATAAAATAGAGGAAGATGGGCACAGATGTTAGCTCAGGGCCAGTCTTCCTCAGCAAAAAGAGGAGGATTGGCAGCGGATGTTAGCTCAGGGCCAGTCTTCCTCAACGACAACGAAAAATCAAATATATTTCTGTTACCACACAAAAGGGGGCCCTCTGCCCCATGTGCATAAAAAGCCAATAATTACAGCACCAGCTTTTGAGAAAAGAAAAGGCTTTATTGTGAGCTTGACCAGCAAGGAGACAGGAGGCAAGGCTCTCAAATCTGTCTCCCCGATCCAGGGCTTGGGGTAAAGTTTAAGAGGTTGGGGGGAACAGGCTGGGAAGTGGAAGTGCTGGCGGGGCAGGTTTTGATTGGCAGGCTTTAAACATTTATGGTGAGTGTGGAGGGGGCTTTAACACTGGATCTTCCCAGACAACAGACCCCTCGCTTCTGATGAGAGTCCAGCTTTCAAGTTCTAGCTGTGTCCTGCTCCTCTGGTTCCGTGGGGGACAGAATCTTTGGTTCTGGGTGTTATTTCAGGTCAAGATTTTCTCCTCTGTGCATGCTCTGGCTACAAGACTTGTACTTTTTGGCTTGCCCCTGAAAAGCAACTTTAACATTCTGTTGATAAGATGGGGTCAGTTTGGGAGCCGGCCTGGTGGCGCAGCAGTTAAGTTCATATGTTCTGCTTCAGTGGCCCGGGGTTTGCCGGTTCGGATCCCAGGTGCAGACATGGCACCACTTGGCCAGCCATGCTGTGGCAGGCGTCCCACATATAAAATAGAGGACGGTGGGCACGGATGGTAGCTCAAGGCCAGGTTTCCCCAGCAAAAAGAGGAGGATTGGCAGCAGATGCTAGCTCAAGGCTAATCTTTCTCAAACAAAAAAGATGGAGTCAGTTTGAACTGGTCCTAGAGGGTCCGTGGTCACATTTCTATAACCTAGCAAACAACTATAAAGGAAATTTCAAAGCAATTTCATTTAAAATAGCATTGAAACTAAACTATCTAGACATAAACATAATGGGAGCTATCCAAGGTCTATAGTAAATGCTATAAAATATTGGCCTTGGAAAATTAAAGACCTAAATAAATGGAGAGATGTATGGTATTCATGGATTGGAAGACTCCATATGTTTAGCCAGCCAATTCTCTCCAAATGTATCTACACACTCAACACCATCTCAGTAAAATTCCTAGCAGGCTTTTTAAAATAGAAGTTGACAAGATGATTCCAAAATTTACGTGGAAAGGACCTAGAATAGCTACAATGATCTTGAAGGAAGAGGAGGAGGATTTATACCACTGTATTTCAGGGATATTCAAAAGTCAGTGTAGACCTAAGGATCAATCAATCAATCAATCAATGAAGTAAGCCACATGGCAATGAATGTGCCCAGACGCCAATCAAACAGACCTAATGCTGACTCTAGGGCTGTGCAGTGTCCCGGAGGGCTGCCCCTGCACCGCCTGGTGGTAACCCTGTATTGCTGGGTTCTGGAGAGGCTCAGAGAAGCTGGCGAGGAGCTAAGTGGGATGTGGTGGTAGGCACTGGACTGCTGCCTGAGAGCTGCAGGGTCTTCAAGGGGACCTGCCTGGGTGGAGTGGCCGTGGCCAGGGAGGTCGGCGAGAGACAGGAGTAGAGTTGCCAGATTGAGCAAATAAAAATATAGGATACCTGGGTCCCCCTGTGGTGTAACGGTTAAGTTCGTGCACTCTGCTTCAGTGGCCTGGGGTTCACCAGTTCAGATCCCAGGCGCGGACCGACACATCACTTACCAAACCACACTGTCAGGCGTCCCACATATAAGTAAAGGAAGATGGTCATGGATGTTAACTCAGGGCCAATCTTCCTCAGCAAAAAAAGAGGAGGATTGGCGGTGGAAGTTCGCTCAGGGCTAATCTTCCTGAAAAAAAAAAAAATACAGGACACCTAGTAAAATTTGAATGTCAGATAAACGACACATAATCTTTTAGGTATAAGTATGCAGCATGAAATATTTAGGACATACTTATAGTAAAAATGATCTGTTGTTTACCAGAAATTCAAATTTAGCATCTTCTAGTTTTTATCTGGCAACCCTAGGCGAGGGGAAGTAGAAAGGACTCAGGAAAGACGGGCTAGGAAGTGAGGGGGAAGGGAAGAGAGGCTGAAGACAGGGGAGGGGAACTGAAAGGATGGCTTGGAAAGAGTTGGAAGTTGGGGGGAAGCAAAGAGAGAGAGTTGGAAGAAGAGGGGTGGGCATGGGAGAGGCTGGGAAATGGTTCTGGAAGTGGAACGGAAGTGGCGGGGGGAGAAGGATGTGCCAGGAGCGGGGAAACAGAGAGTGGGGGAAATCTAGGACACGAGTGAGAGGGAGGTGTGAGGGCAGAGAAGGAGCATGCAGTGGAAATCCTTGGAGAAGTCAGGTAAGTTTGGCACATGAAGGGGACCTGGAGTACGCAGGAGGCTGTGCACAGAAATGGAGGCATCCAGCGGTCGAGAAACTCTTGTAAGTGCTCTCCCCAGCATTTATCTGAGATCCCCTTGTCCCTCACCCACCGGTGCAGACCATGTGGGTGTATACCCTGGGGTGGCCCGAACTTGGTCCAGCCCCCCTGAAATTCAGCCATCTCTGCTCCTACAATGACAGCATAGGAGCCCTGCTCCCCACCCCAATCCTGACCCATTCCTGGAGCCCCCAGTCTCTTCAGTTCTCAGAAACCCAGGAGGTCAAAGAGAGCAGGTATGGCAGCTCCTGCCCTCCCCTCCCTCCCAACCCCCCATCCAAAAGGAGCAAAAGAAGCTCAGGAATGAGGAGGGCTTCCCTTAGGACACACAGTGAATGCAGGTCTCCTGGCCCACAGCTGATGACCTTCCAATGCCTGCCATCTTGAATTGCCTACCCCGATCCCAGTCATCCCTTTAGATGGTCCTAGAATCCACTCCTACCGAATCATCCTCAAGTCCTGCTCCTCTTCGTTGTGGATTCTTCCTAGAATCCACATGAGCCAATTCTACCCCCACGTCTGCCCCATCTGTGTGTGGCTTTCCAGTCACCACGTATAGTTGTTCGTGTTGGGCACTGCACAAGAGCACTACACCTGAGCAGGTACCACTCACATCAAAGACATCTTTATTATTTTGAAAACATTTTTTTTTAATTTTTTGTGCATTGTGTTATTCTTTTGCTGACTGCAAAGCGATTTATAATTTATTGCAGCCATGTTCCAGCAGGTGGCAATAAAGTGTCTTGTTCCAACAGGGTTGGTAGGCACCATTCCTCGTCCACTTACAAAGGAGAAATCAGTTTGAAAATGGAAAGACGTTGTTGATGTCATATCATCTAAAACAGCCTGTGCTTCTAAACAAGGAGCTGCTTTTCCACCTGATTCACAGAGGATGTTTAAACAAAGAAAATCGCACTAACAAAATAGAGGAAGATTGGCACAGATGTTAGCTCAGGGCCAATCTTCCTCAAGCAAAAAAAGAGGAAGATTGGCAACAGATGTTAGCTCAGGGCTAATCGTCCTCAGCAAAAAAAAAAAAAAAGAAAGAAAGAAAAAAAAAGATTCACTGTAAACAAGAACATTTAACTTCCAAAAGATGGTAATGGTAGACAGGAATGTTGTTTTGCCAAATCCTTCCAACTGGGGAATAAACTAGCAGATTCAGATGACTTTATTTCATCTCAAAGGAACCTGTAATTAATCACTATTTCAAACTCTGGGGATGGAAAAAATACACTAAAAAAGAGAATGAGTGGAGTGTGATGGCTGCTGAGATTTGCCACCAAGATCTGTTCAGGAGTGAAGGATGTGCCCCTCTCAGGTGCTGCCCCCTTGGAGACAGCCTCAGCTGCCGAGATCCCACGCGCCAGAGCTCCCCTGGGGTGCTCTGACCCCTTTGTTGGCACTGAATCACAGCCCAACATCTCAGTCTGCCCAGTCCTCGTCCTCGATTCCTTTCCACAGCTGCGAGCCCCACCATCCTGAGAGCGGATCTCCACCTGACAGCTAGTCTGGCCTCCCAGTGAGCCACACAGAGATCGGCAGCCTTGATCAAGCATTTGAAAATGAGGGGCATACCCACCGTGGTGTGCAGCATTCAAAGTTAGGGTCTGATTTCGTATATATCCAAAAGAATTCAAAGCAAGATCCTGAACAGATGTTTGTGCCCATGTTCACTGCAGCATTATTCACAATAGCCAAGAGGTGGAAGCAACCCATATGTCCATCCACGGATGAATGCATAAACAAAAGGTGGTATATGCATTCAGCGGAATATTATTCCACCTTAAAAAGGAAGGAGGGGCCGGCCCCGTGGCCGAGTGGTTAAGTTCGTGTGCACCCCTTCGGCAGCCCAGGGTTTCGCTGGTTTGGATCCTGGGCATGGACATGGCACTGTTCATCAGGCCACGCTGAGGCGGCGTCCCACACGGCACAGCCAGAAGGACCTACAACTAGAATATACAACCATACACTGGGGGGCTTTGGGGAGAAGAAGAAGAAAAAAAGAAGATTGGCAACAGATGTTAGCTCAGGAGCCGATCTTAAAAAAAAAAAAAAAAAAAAAAGGAAGGAAATTCTGACGTGTGCTACAACATGGATGAACCTTGAAGACATACTGCCGAATGAAATAAGCCAGATACAAGAGGACAAATACTGTACGATTCCATTCACATGAGGCGTCTAGGCAGTCAGATTCACAGAGTCACACGGGAGCAGGGAGGGTGCCAGGGGCTGGGGGAGGGGCACTGGGGACATGCTGTTAAATGGGTCTAGAGTTTCAGTTTTGCAAGGTGAAAAAGTTGCACAACAATTCGAATATACTTAACACCCCTGAACTGTAAAAAAAAAAAAAAAAAATTAAGATGTAATCTGAAAAAGAAATATTGACGCTACAGGCAGAAGTGAGGTGAAAATAACAAAAGAAAATATTGGCGCACAATATACGTGATTCTGTTTTTGGCAAGGCAGGGACCGGGGTTCCAGAAGAAAACTCCACAATTCTGATAACGGACGGAAGAACGTTTATGCAGAACATAAAGATTGGCAGCAAGTGATGTCACACACTACTTAGGGGATGACATTTTAAAAATCACACAAATCGTTACAATTATAGCATGTTTGATTAATGGGATTATTTTGAATAAGGTAAGGAATACTGACTATTTCTCAATAATTTGGGTCACAAAGCCTGTTTGCAGTTGACGAGTCAGTTGACAATTACTGGTATGTGGGTAGATTTCCAGATTGCACCTATTCCTACAGGTAAACACTTCGGGGAATTTTGTGCAGTAGATGCTATAACCGGAGACAAATGATACATACATTTAGTAAACTGCTTACATAACCCAAATCTGGAAAAACATTTGAGAGGCCAGGTATTTGCAGCTGTGCACAGAAATGGAAAGGTGCATGGAAGCTTATGGAATACAATAGAAGATTCTTGAAAAAATTCTAAAGCGTTTAATAGACCCAGGTGGACACTCAGACACCAGGCAGCTGAGGACATGGAAACAGATGCTCTGGCAGGCGGCTGGCGCTGGGACAGAGACATGAGGTGACACCTCCTGGACCAGCCTCCTTTCTCACCTCCTGGAGAAGCAAATCCTTGTTCTGCACATTCTTCAAACTGGATAACAAATAATGCAGCAGAAATTTCTTCATATGCCACTGAATTTTTAAATATCTCTCCAACTACTCTTTGGCTTCTAATAAATGTTGGGATGTATTGAAAACACATATATGAGAAATAAGTCTGAAACTATTCAATATACAAAGAGAAAGCGGATCTGATGGCAACATAGCACTAAATGGGTGACACCTCTTAGAAACTGTTCGAGATATTCACAGAGATTTGCATCTTAGAACATAAGCCAAAGCTACACTTTGAGAATCATCTACTTTTAAATGGTGTTTTAAGTGAAATTGATATTTTGAACAAAATAATGCAAGAATCCGATTATTGCCCTTCCAAGTATCAAAGTGGGGAAAGAATGACAGATCAGTGACAGGTTAGAAAGTGTCGAGTCCAGGTGATGCGGCATCCTCTTCTCTCTGCATTTGTTTGTGTTTGTTTGAAAATTTCTACAGTGGGGCCGGCTCCGTGGTCCAGTGGTTAAGTTCACGCACTCCGCTGCGGCGGCCCAGGGTTCAGATCCCGGGCGCGGACATGGCACCGCTCGTCAGGCCACGTTGAGGCGGCGTCCCATATCCCACAACTAGAAGGACCTGCAGGTAAGATATACAACTATGTACGGGGGGTTTGGGAAGATAAAGCGGAAAAAAAAAAAAAAAAAAGATTGGCAACAGTTGTTAGCTCAGGTGCCAATCTTCAAAAAAAAAAATTTCTACAGTAAAACATTTTAAAAATAGCACCCTAATGGCTACCACAAAACATCCTCATTTCCCCCCAACCCTTAAATAATTAATCATTAAAGAGTGACTATTGAGCCAGCCCTGATGGCCTAGTGGTTGAAGTTTGGCACCCTCCACTTTGGCAGCCTGGGTTTGGTTCCCCAGCGTGGAACCACACCACCTGTTTGCCAGGAGCCATGCTGTGGCAGCGGCTCACATGGAAGAACTAGAAGGACTTACGACCAGAATGTACAACTATGTACTGGTGCTTTGGGGAGGAGAAGGGAAAAGGAAAAAAAGAGAGAGGGAGAGAGAAAGACTGGCAACAGATGTTAGCTTGGGGCAAATCTTTCCCAGGGGAAAAAAAAGAAAAGCGATTACCAAAAAAAGAATCTGTGGATTCACAGGGAGCTCAGAGTTCATGTTGTACGGCCCTCTGTGGATGCAACAACTCTGCCAAAATCTCTCCACCTAGGTCACTGGGTCTCCACTTGATTACGTCCTGCAATGGGGGGGCTCCCTACCTGATAACTCACAGCCCCCAAAGGTACCTGAAGGTTACCAGAGTCAAAACCACACAGACTCCCCCAGCCACTTACACAGACTCTCACACACACACTCTCACACTCACCACACAGACTGGGCTGCACACTCTTCATGCCTCAGTCTCTGAAACGGTGAACCACTGTGAACACTTCCAAGGCCTCCACCCTCCTAGGGGCTGCAGAAAACCCGGCTCCTTCCGTAGCCAGTCTCCACCCTGCAGGGGCCTTTAGCTCCACCCTGCCCCTGCGTGACCAGCTCCAAAAAGAGAGCCTGGGATGGGAACAGGAGAAGCAGGAAGAATAATTGGGATGCAAAACAGGTTCGGGGAAGCGAGGCCTGACGGGAGGGGCCGGGATTTGGCAAGAAGAGGGTAAGGGAGGCTCTGCCAGTGAGTGTCCACAGCGCCCGGGTGTCTGCTGTCAAAGAAAATGGCACCAAAGTTAAACAGGCACGGGAGGCTTTATCGGAGACTATGGCGGCTGGGGAGAGAGACTGAACCCAACTCCAGCGAAACGAAAGGCAGGAGGATTTTAATCACCAGATGGGCTAGTGGAAAAGTGCTGGAGGAGGAGAGGAAGGAGGTCGGGCCACGGGACGCGTGCAGCACACTGAGTTATTCCTGAGTCTGCAAATGTTTTTTCTCCGTGATCAGGCCATCTGTGTTTGCTAATTGTCGCTCATTCAAGCTGGGCGCCTCCCTCCCCACCCCCCCACCCGAGCCTAGAGTCGGGGCACTATCTTCCTTGATAATGACATTTCAAAGGCAGGGCCTCCAAGTCCTGGAGGAAAACATTCCCAGGTTGTAAAACCGGCTAGAGGTGGGGAGATTTCCCCACATTTCAAAGGGACCGAGAAAGAATTTGCAGTGACAAGTTTTCTAAAGGAAATGCTCCGAGTAAAAGGGGCGGGGGCGGGGGGGGGGTGGGTATCGTCAAGAAGAAATCTGTGTAAAATTCAGTCAAGCTCAGGGGACCGTTAAGGTCATCCTGGTCACCGCCATTGTGTCAACCCTGTCCCATCCCTCTGTGGGTGCGAGAGTCTAGGTCTCTGCACCGCCTGGCGCCCACTCTGCTCGGCACGGTGAGCGGGTGTGATCCCAGCAGGGGGCTCCTCCAAGAGGCAGGTCAGGAATGGCTGACCTAGGGTCTCTGTCCAGCTCCAACTGCCCACAGGGGCATCCGTCTGGATGACCGCATCTGCCCAGTGTCTGAGTGCCAACATGGGTCTGTCTGTGTCCTCAGGGGACAATGGGTCCCTCTGGTTGTCTGCCTGTGTCTCTATCTCCTCCAATGGTTTTTAATTCATTCATTTAATAATCTAATAAACATTTATTAAATGTCTTCTGTGGGCGTGTCCTGATCATCGGGGTGTCCCTCTTCATGGCTGGGCTGGTCTATGTTTCTACAGTGACATCTGTCCACACTGGTGTGTCTGTCTTTCTGTATCCCACATGTAACTGCCCCTCTGGGGGTCCCTGTCTCTATGTCACTCTCTCTCTCTGTCACTCTGTTTCTCTCTCTGTCTGCCTCTCTGTCTGTTTGTACGTCCATTGATTCATTCATTCATACAACATCGCAAACATCCCCTGAGGCCTGTGATGCGGGAGATAGACACCAGCCCAACCCAGGTGAGGAGGGCTGGGAGACAGGGAGGTGCTTGAGGCTGAGGTGGGTGGGAAAGTGGGAGCGATGGGGGTCAGAGAAGGCTTTGTGGAGGCGTTGTCTGCATCCCTGGGGCTGGAGACGTGGCCCCAGGGTTGGAGGCTGCGTGTCTGAGTGTAGGATGGTACACGTTGGGGTGGCGGGAGAGAAGAGAAATCAAGAGACCATGTGTGCCAGCCTTGGACTAGAACACATTGCTGGGGTTGGGGTCGAAAGACAGCCTGCAAAACACAATGTCCCCCAAAATTAAGGGTTACAGGCCCCTGGTTCCTCCTCCCTCAGATCCAGGAGCCCAGGCCCCCAGTGCCCTCCTTCCTCAGACCCAGGGCTCACCACGGCCCATCATGATTACCTAGGAGGAGTCGAGTCCAAGCAAGGGCAGGCGGGGGTGGAGGAATCCTGGCCAGGCTGGGTAGCCGGGATGCCTGGGGCTCAGCAGGGAGAACCAGCCAAGCAGAAAGCAGAGCAGGAGGAGCTGTCCTCGGTGTCTCCCGGAGCTCCACGACCTGGCCATGGGAGTCCCCAGGGCCACCCTGCTCGGCCTCTTTGGGGCTGTGCTCTGCCTGACAGGTACCCAGACTTCTGAGTCCAATGGTAAGAAGGGCTGGGGGCCTGGACCCCTGGGTCTGAGGGAGGAGGGACTGGGGGCCTGGACTCCTGGGTCTGAGGGAGGAGAGGCTGGGGGCCCGGACCCCTGGGTCTCAGGGAGGAGAGGCTGGGGGCCTAGACCCCTGGGTCTTGGTGAGGAGAGGTAGGACTGTGTCCCCCCATTTCTCTTCCCCTCCTCTGTGCTTGCCTGTCAGCCAGCATCTCTCTTTCCAACACCCCAGCCTCTCTCCTCCTCCCTGCCCGCGCCCCCACGCATGGGTACTTGTGGGGAAGGGTGGGGGCTCTTTCCAGAACTGGCAGGGAACCACAGCTTCATCCTCAGGCTACCCTTGTCCCCAGTTTGGGCAAGGACAGGGCCATACTCCCATCAGGACTGCAGGGGCTACAAAGACAGGCAGTTAGAGTGGTGGGGAGGAGGCCCCGCCTGCACACACAGACCTCTTGTGTGTCTGCTCATCCACAGAAGAGAGTTTGATTTCTGTATGTGTCCATATGTCACCACGTCCTGTGGTCTCTGTGCTTGTCTGCGTTTCTCTGTGCCAGATTGCCATGTCTGGGTGTTTGAACAAATGCTGTATGGGTCTGTTTATCTCTGAGCTTCACTCTCTATGTAAAAGAGATGTGGGTATAATTTTGCATCTCCGTGGCTCTCTTTGTGTTTGTGCATCTCTGTGATCGGTAGGCCTGCATTTATCTCTGGGTATATGTGTTTGGGTATTTTAATATCTGTCTCTATGTGTCTTGTACCTATGATTTTATTTATTTATTTTCTATTTTTTAATTCTTTGCAGGGAAAGATTCACCCTGAGCTAACATCTGTTGCCAACCTTTCTCTTTTTTTCCTCCCCAAAGCCCCGGTACGTGATTGTACGCCCTGGTTGTAAGTCATTCTAGTTCTTCTATGTGACCCGCTGTCACAGCATGGCAACTGACAGAGGGATGGTGTGGTTCCGCGACCGGAAACCGAACCAGGGCCGCCGAAGCGCCGAACTTTAACCACTAGGCCACCAGGGCTGGCTCTATGACTTTAAGTTGTATGTTTTTGTGGGTGTCTTTTTCGTGCATCTCTAACTCTGCATAATTGTGGTCTCTCATTTTCTTTGCGTGTTTCTGATTCTTGGGTCTTTATCTGTCTCTCTCTGGGTGGGAAGGCCCGTGTTCCTGGATCTCTGTGTGCATTGCTATGGTTTCCGTAACCACACGTTTTCCTGTCTGTAAGTATGATTTTGCATGCGTGCAATGTGTGCCGTGGTTTGGGGAGTTTCTAGTGGAGGGTCTGGCTGCAACTTGTTTTGTGTGTGAATGCAGAACTCTGCGTGGACGCATTCAGGATATTCTGTGTATATTTGTGAGATTCGCACGAGCGTGTGTCAATTCTGTTATTTCGTGTTTAGGTCGGTGTTTAAGTGTCTTGTGTGTGTCCTGTTGGGGCCGGCTGTGTGTGTGTATTTGTATACAACCCTGCGCATCTCGCCGCCTGTTTGGAGTGTTTGTTTTCCATCAGTGGCCTGTTAGTGCAACTGAACGTCATGAGATTAGTTGGCAGAGGGACTGGCAGAGCAAGAGTGAATCACTTCCTCCTTCATCAAAATCTTAGAGGGCTTCCTGGAAGAGGGTGGAGATCGGGAGCAGCCTCGGGGGGTAAAACTGGACTGGTGGGTGCAGAGAGGTCATGACTTTGCCTCGAGGTAGACCCAGCCATGACGGCCAAGCCTGGTTCCCTCAAGGCAGCGAGGGCTGTCTCCCCTCGGAGCCGAAGAGCCCTGCCCGTGCGGCCCGCCGGCATTTGCAGGGTGGAGCCCCACGTCCCTGGAACAGGCTCATCCCTGGCCTGCTCGTCTCACCCCACCCCTGCTCCTCTCCTCAGCATCCCAAGCCCTGCAATGCCACAGCTTTCAACACATCTACTTCGGGCCCTTTGACCTCAGTGGCAGGAAATTCCTCAACGTCTCCTGTCTCCACGGATGCTCTGAGGCGGTCCTGTCCCTGGACACTGGTGAGGGCAGAAGGATGGAAGAGAAAGGAGTGGGGGAGAGACTAGAGAGGGAGGTGGTGGGGGGAGCCAAGAGCTTAGAGGGGCAATTGGGTAGAAGCGGAGGGGAAGGATAAGGTCAGAGATGGGGAGGTGGAGGAAGGGCGGAGAAGGGAGAGAAAGAAAGGGGGGGTGAGGGGAGGGACCAGAGGGAAGGGGAGACAATGGGGAGCCAGGGAGCGGAGGTGGGAGAAGGGAAGGAAGGAGGAAGAGGGGAGGGAGAGAAGAGCGGACCGATGACAGGGGTGGTGATGAGGAGAGGGGAGGAGAAGGGGTGAGGGGAGGTGGGGAGGGGCAAGTGGAGTCTGGAAGGGAAAGAGGGAGGAAACGGAAGGGCAGGAGGGAAAAGCAAGTGAGGGAGGCAGAAAAGCGGAGGAGGGAGAGGCTGGAGACTGGAGGTGGAGAGGCGAGGCAAGAGGGAGAGGAGAGAGAAGGCTGCCAGGAGGCGGCGCACAGACCCCACCCCCTCCCGCCCGCAGGGTATCGCGCCTCAGTGACCCTGGTACACAAGGGCTGCTGGACAGGCCCGTCCACGGGCCAGATGCAGTCCAACCACCACGCGCTGCCGCCCGACTACTCGGTGGTGCGCGGCTGCGCGACCGACTTGTGCAACTCCGACTTGCTGAACCATGACGCCATCCCCAACCTGAGCCCAGGTGTGCCGGGGGGACGGGCCGCGAGTGCGACGGTGAGGGGCTGGGAGGGGCTCTGCCGGGGCTGCCCCGGCAGGGTGGGGAGGGGCGTGGCCTCCGCTGGGCGCCTCCTCCCGGCGGCCAGGATTGCAGCCCCCCCCCCGCCCCCCCCCCCCCCCCCGCATCGGGCCGGGCGGACGCCCTGGTGCAGTGAGCAATCCGCACAACCGTACCTGGGAACCACTACCTGACTGTGCGTCTACTCTCTCTTGCCAGCACCCAACCCGCCGACGCTCAGCGGCACCGAGTGCTATGCCTGCGTGGGGATCCACCCGGCGGACTGCACTCCGGAAAAGTCCCGACGGGTCCAGTGTCACCAGGACCAAAGCGTCTGCTTCCAGGGCAATGGCCAAATGACCGTTGGTGAGGGGCTGGGAGGGGGGCAGGGCTTGGGCAAGGGGAGTGGAGGTAGGGCAGGCCTGAGGGTAGAGGCACCAGGCAGGCCTGAGGGGGAGACATGGTCCCGGTCTGAGGGAGGAGGTTGGCTCTAGGCTGAGAGAGGATGCAGGGCCCCAGTCTAAGGAGGGAGACTAGAAGTCTGTCCAAGGACCCAGAGGTGCCCCTGGCCTCTGAGGTGGGGGTTCAGACGTGGCCTCCTCCCTCGGTCTTGACCCCTCCTCATTGCGCCCACCCCCAGGCAATCTCTCAGTGCCTGTGTACATCAGAACCTGCCACCGGCCCTCCTGCACCGTCATGGGCACCACCAGCCCCTGGACCAACATTGACCTCCAGGGCTCCTGCTGCGAGGGCAGCCTCTGCAACACGGACTCCGTGACCCAGTCCTTCACCTCCACGTCGGCCAACGCCTGTCCCCGGGCGCTCCACGTCACGGCCCTGCTCCTCATGGTCCCCCTACTGGTCGGCACTCTGGGAGGCCCCCTCGGGCTCTCCTCATAGATGCCCCTCCAGCCTCTTCCTGGGCAGGGGTGCTGCGGACAGGGTCCCTGTAAACCCTTCTCGCAGCTTCAGACCTTAGAACCCGGCTCCCTGGAAAATGATGTCAAAGAGAAGTTTCCCTCTCATCTCTCTCCTTCCTGCTTCCCTACCACCGCCCCACCCTTCCCTGGTCAACAGACCTGGGAAAAATTGGGCAAGGTCCCCAGCATCCCAGGGTGGGGGAGACAGCCACCTCCTGCCCCGCATGCAGAGCAATCCTGATAAGAGATATCACTGACTGAGCCCCCACCAGGCCCCGGCCCCCCACGACCTGGTTTCCTGCGCTCTCCCTCTGGGGCCTGGGACCGGCTCCCCCAGGGAGCTGCGATGATGTCTTTATTCGGATCGTCATGAGAACCTCGAGAGGCAGTATGTCCCAGGAGTTACGAGCCCAGACTCTGGAGGCAGGCTGCATGAGTTCGAATCCCAGCTCTACCATTTAGCCTACGGGTGACCTTGGGCAAGTTACTTCACCTCTCTGTGACTGTGTTTCCTCACCTGGGAGGTGGAGGTGAAAATAAAACCTACAATAATGACAAGACCGACTTCACGGTTGTTGTGGTTGGAATTTAAAGAGATGAACATGGAGTACCCGGGACACAACACTCGCCCAGCATGAGCGGGCTACTGTCAGGATGCCCACGTCACAGATGGACAAGGGTGGGGGGGCCTGCTGGAGCTCACGTATCTAGTGAGTGGAGCACCAGGCGTGTGTGAGTCCCAGCCCACCACACCGCTAGGCATCCACCTCCCAAACACGTGGGGGTTGATTTGACGGAAACACATTTGAGTCCAAGGTGAGCCAGGAAAAATCCTCCAACCTGGGGAGATCTGGGAAGACTTCCTGGAGGAAGTAAACCTTGAGCAAACTCCTACAGGATAAAGAGGAGGCAGGGCATCTAGGGGGAGGAAACAGCCAGGACAAAGGTCCGGAGGTAGGAAGGAACCCAGAGTGTGCAGGACACCTACATGAGCACGTGAACTCCATCCTCTTGGGCTCATGTTTACAAGGTCCTTTCCCATCTTCGTCCCACTTGATTGTCCCAAGGACCCAGTGAGGCAAGCAAGAAAGGGAGGCACGTCCCCACAGAGCAGACAAGTCGCCCAAGGCACGGTGAGTGAGAGCACTTTTCAGAGTGAGCGGCAGAGCAAGGATGGATCCCACATCTTCTAATTCTACCTCGACAGGCAGCCTTGTGGGAGGAGGGCACGTGAGAAATGCTGCTACGCTCCTGTGAGGTCAGGGGAGAAGGGTTCGAGACGTCTACACAGCCTGATGTGGAAGGGAAACTGGATCTCCTTGCTCGTTCAACACCACACTAACTGATGGCCTACTGGGTGCCCACACTGTTCTGGTTGCGGGGCACCCAGCAGGCAACAAGACAGGCCACTTCCCTCCCTTCACAGAGCTGACCTTGCTGGTGGGGGGGAAGTGACTTGGGATTCTGTTGTGAATGTGGTTTAAAGCTGGGATGGTCAGTCTGATGTGTCAGCTCGGCTAGGCAACAGCCCCAGTTATTCATTCAAATGCTCATCTAGGTGTTGCTGGGAAGATATTTCCAGATTTGGTTAAAGTCCATAATCAGGTGACTTTCAGGGAGGTTATTCTAGACCATCTGGGTGGGCCTGCTTCCATCAGTTGAAAGGCCTGAAGAGCAGAGCCCGCAGCTTCCTTGAGAAAGAAGTATGCCTGGGGGCGGCAGCTTCAGGCCTCCATGGGGACTTCCAGCCTGCCCTTCCTCGCAGCCTGCCCTATGGATTGGAACTCACCCGGCCAGCCTCTGCAACCACATAAGCCAGTTCCTTGCAATAAATCTCTTAATGTGCATCTCCTAGTTCTGTTGTTCTGGTTCATCCCAGACTGATACAGAACCCTTTGGAGGATTGAGAGCCGGGGGCTGCCATGATTTTATATTATATAACATCGTGTTATTAGGTGTATCATATAGTATACATAATGTTAAGTGTATTATATGTATGTAATTATATACATAAATAATTACATGTATTATAACTTTTTCATTGAGATATAAAATACATACAGTAAAATGCATGAAGTGAAATTTTTCTGTAACATACACCTGAGTGACCTCCACCCAGGTCAAGATACAGAACATTTCCAGCCCGCGCCCCCATAGTCTCCCTCATAGCCCTTCACAGGCACTTTCCCATCTTGAAGGAAGCCATTATTCTCACCTCTATCATAGATCCATTTTGCCTCTTTTTGAACTTCATATAAATGGATCCCTCAGCATGTCCCCTTGTGTACATGCTTTACATTTTAAAAGAATCCTTGTGGCAAGAATGGAAGCTGAGACCTGTAAGGTGGCTACTGCACCAGTCCTAACGAGCGATGACAGGGTGGCCACCAAGAGAGTATTTGGGTTGAATAAGGGATAGATTTTGTTGGTAGAGCTGAGAGGACTTGTTGTCACATTTGTTGAGGGCTGTGAGGGAAAGAAAAGCCAAGACCGCTCCAAGGTTTTGGCCTGAGGAATGGGGTAAATGGTGGTGCTGTTTACCAAAGAGAAGGACAGATGAGAGGGAGTGAGAATCAACAGTTGAGTGTTGGACATGTTGAGTGTGATTCAGTTCAAACTAAGAGCACTTCAGTTTGCACAGGGCCCTTCATCAGGGCATAGAACATACGGGTATATCTCCCCAATGGAAATTAGTTTGCATGTTTCCTCCAGAAGACATGTCCTGGAATGTTCCTAGCAGGACAGTTCATAATAACCACAAGCTGGAAGCAAGCTGAATACCTGTCAATAGTCGAGTGTCCTGTTCCCAGAGTGGGATACCATACAGCACAAGAATGAACCATCTGCATGCAACAGCATGGATGAACCTCACAGATGTAATGTTGAGCAAAAGGATAAAGACACACAAGAGACCATCCTGTATGATTCCTCTTATATAAAGCCCAAAGTAGGCAAAACTAATATACGCAATTAAAAGTCAGGAGAGGGGCCAGCCTGGTGGCGTAGTGGTTAAGTTCGTGCACCCTGCTTTGGCAGCCCAGGGTTCGCAAGCCTGGATCCCGGGCATGGACCTACAAATCATTCTTCAGACCATGCTCTGGCAGTGTCCTATATACAAAATAGAGAAAGACTGGCACAGGTGTTAGCTCAGGCACAACCTTCCTCAAGGGAAAAAAAAAAAGAAGATTGGCAACAGATGTTAGCTCAGGGCCAATCTTCCTCACCAAAAAAAAAAAAAAAAAGGTCAGGATAGTGATAATCCTTGGGGGTTACGAGCAGAAGAGAAGACAAGGGGGATTCTGGGGGTCTGGTCTTTGTGTTTCTTGATGTGAGAATTCATTGAGCTTTTTGCTTATGATTTGTGTTCTTTCTATATACACATTATTTTCGATAAAAGGTTTTTTAACATTTTTTTTTTAAATCTTTCTTGGTGCAGAAGTGGCATATGGGGGAGTAGAAGAGAAAAATAAAACCTACCCCTTTCTTAAAATTTTCTGTTTGGTTACAATAGGCAAAAGGGTGAAGATTTCAGTTGACCATCTTATCACACGAAGCCTTGCAGGTGAGGCAATTTGTTAAAGGAAAAGGAGTGACTGAAACGACAGATCCAGAAAATACAGTCTCTATTCTGTTGATTGGTTTTGAATTATCCAAATGAGAGTTCATAATTTTTATTATCTACATTCTGGCTGAATGGACTTAAATTTGCATGCCATTCATTTTGCCTGTGTCGTCACACTCGGCTCTTTGTCATGTTGATCTCCGGTCATCTGTTGCAATATTTAGTCATTTTTTACTACTCATTGGACAACTAATTATTGCTGTCTCCTAATTGCAGTGCACAAGCAATATCTGGTCTTATGGGAGGGGAAAGGCAGTGAAGAAATAGGATGGATGCTACTGACAAAATTGTGATTACAAACATCAGGTCTGCCACCAACAACAATCCTTATATTAAATAATAAAGGGAAAGAAGAGGCAAGATTAAAAGAAGTTAGTAGATGGATAGATAGATACAAGAAAAGGTGGAAGGAAGGAGGAAAAGAGGGGGGCGGGAAACAAGCGAAGAAGGAAATATGCATATCTACTACAGTTTGAATCTCTGTGATTGGTCACAAGGCCATGATTGGTCTATTCAATTTCCTTTTTCCATTACTCATTCCACGTTTCCAAGTTTCCTTTGCCCTCAGCTGGCTGGTGTTCTTCACTTAGTGAGCTGACTTCCTGAAAGGTCTTGATCCTCAGTGGTCCTGCCTTTCTTGTCGTTGCTGTTGTTGTTTTTACTCTTGGACATGGAAGCTGTAAGAAGTGTTCCAGAGAATGCTTTGGGTTCTAGACATGGCCTCCCTTGGCTCCACTGTGCCGCAGGAACTCAGTTTCCCCTTGGTAATCAAGATCGGTCACCCAAGCCCATAGAGTAATCCTCCTCTTTGCCTCTTGGTTCAGTGTTGTGAGGAGCCCAAAATGGCCAGGAGACAGTGTCCCACCCCCCAATCCAGTGGAACCACTGCTGTGTCCTCTAGTGGGAGCATTCTTTCCTTAGGAACCAAGACGTCCAAGCCAGCAGAGCTCAAAGTTGTGGGGATGGGAAGCAAAACTTCTGCAAGTGGGTATGAGGTGTAATAGTGAGAGGGGTCCCTGCGAATCCCTGAGACCCCGACCCCAGTATTTGGGCTGTGCCCTGGGGAGACAGCATTCAAAGGATGCATGCGCTGCATCCCGTAAGACAAAACCCCATCCGTGCAGGCGTTGACTCCCAGTTGGCAACAGTCACTGAGTCATCCCATCATTGTATCAGGTGAGCTTCTTCTAGGAGATGGAGTATGAGGTAAGACCCGTGAACCCATGGGCATGACACACAGAGGCCCGCTTCAGACCTGGATCTTGGAAAAGAAGCTGAAAGGTGGTAGGGAAGCAACATTACCAAACTTGGATTTATAATTGGTCTCCGTCATGCATTGAGATCCTCCTATGTTCCTGGCCATGCACTGGGCACTAGGCCACGGAGGGGAGTCCCAGGCCTGGAGGAGCTCCCAGTCTAATGGGAGAGCTCTCATATCCATGCTCAGACAGCTGCAAGCCCATGATGGAGGGATGTGCAGGGACAAGAGGAGCCGGGTTGGAGGAGGGATACATTGGGGCTGGTGCCAGAGGGAAGAGAACCTGGTGACAGGTTTTAAAGCATGCCACATGGACAGAGAAGGGAACAGCATTCCAGGCAGAGGGACCAGCCTGTACAAAGACAGAGACACAGAGGCAGAAATAATCTCAGTAGACAGTCAACAGACATTTGTCATTGATTTTTCTGTGCTGGGTGATCCTGGAGAATCCTGTCCTGAGGAGTTCTTGGTCTGATGGGGGACTCAAACTAGGACCCAGAGGGACATAGCCCCCAGGGAGATCAGGGCAGTAAATAAGGGGAGTGCTGGGGCTGGAAGGGTTGGCAGGTAGAGAAGAAACCTCTGATTGGGGGTTGGGGCATCAGGGGTGACTTCAGAGAGGGTGGAGCCTGTGCTGGGTCCTGAAGGATGAGTAGGAGGTCACCAGGTGGACAGAGTGGGGATCAGCATTCCAGGCAGAGCCCACAAAAGATCTCGGGAAACATTTATTAAATGGCAGAGACAGCAGGACAGAGGCAGGAACAAATAAGAGACAGAGAGAGCTGCAGTAATCTATTCTTCGGAGCTGGGTGATGCCAGGGACCCAGCGATGAGTCAGACCCAACCCTGCCCTCCTGGTCTGGAAAGAGGCAGTGATAAACCCGGAGGCTCGTGGCTGGTAAAGCGTGAAGAAAGAGGATCTAAGGGAGCGCCAAGGAGGAAGACCAGGAGAGGCCTCTGAGAGGAAGGAATCTCTGAGGAGGCACCTAAGTGACAAGTAGGAATTGGCACAGCTGCAGGAGGAAGGGCGTTCCGGGCAGGAAGGACAGTATGCACAAAGGCTTGGTCTGTGTAGAAAGTGTGAGAAAGGAAGATGAGGATAAAGAGGGTGGCAGTGCCCCTGAAGGGCTTAAAATGTCAGGTGGGGATAAAGTTTCCTGAACTTTCCCCTGCAGCCGATGGGGACCCACGGAAGGGCTTAGAGCTGGGGAGAGGCACGGTGGCAGCCAGGTGACAGGACACTCTCCCTGTGACCGTGCAGGGGAACTGAGACTGGAGGCAGGGAGACGTGGGAGAGGTTGGTGATGGGGTCGCTCATGCATGTCTCCAGGGTCAGGGGCCTCTGAGGGCTGGAGGGAGGAGGAGGGACTTTGAAAACAGCATGCGAGGGCTGTGGGTCTGGAGTGAAGTTCCGTACAAGTGAGGATAGAGGTTTCCTGGAGGTTGGGGTGGGCGCTGTGGTCATAAAGGAGCACACAGGAAGATTATGGGGCATGGCAATATTCCCTCTGGGTGTGTGTGGTGATTTCATGGGGTTCACTGTGTAATTATTTGTGCCAAATATACCTCTATGTTTTATGCACTTTCTGCATATATGGTGTATTTCATACAAAAATAATAATAATGCCAACAACGAAGTCAAGGTGAGAGCCCAGGTCTTTGGACTCCCATATTGTGGCTTTTTAATCTTTGGTGATAGAGGTCAGGATACTGGCTATCTCTGGTGTATCACTTGGGAGAGGGTACAAGAGAACCTCCTGTGACGATGGAGATGCTCTATGGCTTGCTCCAGGTGGTGGTCACACGTGTATACACACAGGTAGAACTGAGTCAATCTGTACACTTAAGATTTGTGAACTTTATGGGCCAGCCCCAGTGTCCTAATTGTTAAGTTCAGCATGCTCCATTTTGGCAGCCCAGGTTCAGTTTCTGGGTGCAGACCTACACGACTTGTCTGTCAGTGGCCATGCTGTGGCAGTGGCTCACATACAAAAAGAGGAAGATTGACGACAGATGTTAGCTAAGGGTGAATCTTCCTTAGCAAAAAGAAAAAATTGTGAACTTTACAATGTGTAAGCCATATCCCAACAAAAAGAAACAATTAAAAATATGACATATAATTAATGATATCATGTCTGGGATTTGCATTAAAATAATATAGGAAGTGAGGAAGTGGAGGCATGGATGAAATGCCATGAGTTGATACTTGTTAAATGGGTACATGGAATTTTATTGTACTCCTCTGTTCACTTCTGTATGCTTGAAGTTTTCCATAATAAAAAGTATATATATGAATGTATGTATACGTGTATAGACAGATGATAGATAGATAGATAGATAGATAGATGATGGATAGATAGATCGATAGATGGAACAAATATCTGTTGAACTCACAGTGACCCAGGCTCTCCCTCCCTTCAAAACTCAGATGTCTGCCTTCTCTGGGCAATCCAGATGATCCAATGCCTAGATCATACACCCAGCATTGCCCCTTTCCCAAGATTCCTCTGCCCTCCCCAGCTCCATGAAAGTGGGAGCCTAGGTCAGCACCAAGGACAGATCCATAGCATTGGGTCTCAGTACCACAGACAGCAACTCAACTAATGGGGGGACAAAGGACAGGGAAATGAGGAAATGACATCCTCCCCTCCTCCAGGACAGTGTGGAACAGGATGAGAGGGCAGAATCGAAGGAGAGCCAGTCAATAGTATTGAATAAGAGCATTGCTTCAACAAATATCCACTGAGCCTCCCCTACGTGACGGATTGAGATCCGTCCCGAACAATAAGAAAAATAAGAAAACAGGATCACTTATATAGTCCTAAGTGCCATGATAAAGACAAAACAATGAAATAGGATACAGGGTTATTTATGGGGCTGGAGGGGACCGTTTTTGAAGAGGTGGTCAAGGAAGAGACTATTTTGAGCAGAGAACTGGATGAGGTGAGGGGACGACCCATGAGGAGGTTGGAGGTAAAAGCATTGAGGCAGAGGGAACAGCAGGCGCCCAGACCTGGGGCAGGAAAGGTCTTAGGGTGTTTGAGGATCAGCAAGGAGGCCAATGTGGTGGGGCAAAGTAAAGAGTTTTGGCAAGATAGGGGTAAACACATAGAGAGAAAGAGATAGAGAAAGAAAGACAGGAAAATATGAAAGACAAGCAGAGATTGAAAGAACCAAGAAAGACTCAGAGGGAAAAACATAGAAGTGGGGCCGGCCCTGTGGCCAAGTGGTTAAGTTCACGCGCTCCACTTCGGCAGCCCAGGGTTTACCGGTTCGGATCCTGGGTGCAGACCTAGCACCACTCATCAAGCCATGCTGAGACAACAGCCCACATAACACAACTGGAAGGACGTACAACTAGGATATACAACTATGTACGGGGGGGCTTTGGGGAGAAGAAGAAGAAGAAAAAAAAAAGAGATTGGCAACAGATGTTAGCTCAGGGCCAATCTTTAAGAAATCTTGAAATCTTTAAAAAATCTTTAAAAAAATGATACTAGCTGCAATGTGTAAAGTGCAATTTCCATAATCTATTCCATCATTCTGTTACCTATTCATATCTACGTATTCATACACAGTATATATGTATACATATTCATATATGTATACTTTTTATTAAAAACTTCAAACATAAAAGTGAACAGAAGAGTATATTTCTTGTTCTTATTGCGTAACAAATCAATCCAAAATTTAGTATCTTAAAACAAAAAGTGTATTATTTCTCATGATTCGAGGGTTGACTGGACACTTCCACCCTCTCTCTGGAGGTCACTCATGCGGCTGCATCCAGTTGGGGCTGGGCTGGGGCTCTTGGTCAGGGTACCTTGATTCTCCCCTGCATGGCCCCTCCCTGTGAGGAGCTTGGGCTTCCTCACAGCATGGTGGTCTTAGAGTTCTAAGGGGACAAAAGCAGCAGCTTTTAGTTCTCTTAAGAACTGGCCCTGGAACTGGTCCAGCATCTTTTCTGCCACATTCCATTCGTCAAAGCAAGTACAAACCAGTCAGATTGAAGGAGAAGGGACATAGAGCCTAGCTCTTGGTGGGAGAAGCCATATGCCAGCATAGAGGGGAGGAAGCATTGGCAGCCAGCTTGGGAGACAGTGCAGCACAGGGGCTTAACATATCCCAGGTCCCGTGTTGAGGGCTCCGGACACTCCACCCCACCTGATCCTCAAGCAACCCTGGGACATAGGTCTCATCATCCCCAGTTTATAGGGACAGCAGAGCTACACATGAACTCAGGGCTGTCTCTAAACCAGGCTGCATGAGTTTTATATCCCACACAAAAATAAAGTCATGTCAACGCTTGAACCAAGGTCTCTAGCCTCCCAGATTGTCAGATATATATATCATTTAACACAATAATATACATAATTGGTAATGAGTGGAGAACGCAGAGATACAAAGGAGAAAATAAACAAAAACAGAGAGAAATATAAAAGAGAAAGAAAAAAGGCATGCGCTTGGAGACAAAGACAGGAGCAGAAAATAAGAAGGGCCAGCGAGATAGAGAAGCAAAGACTCACAGAGACAGAGGGAAAGCGAGAGATTGACAGAACCACGAGACTTCCTTTAGCCTGGAAGCTCCATGAGGACAGGGATTTTGTCTGTTTTATTACTTATAGCATTACCTGGCAGTCAGTAGGTGCTCAATATATGAGGACAGGAAACTAGGCTAGTCAAGCAGAGTGCCTGCAGTTCCTAAAGCCACCACGAGGTGGCAGTATCCCAATGCCCTGAGGCTTCTCAACGCTTGACTCCAAGACTGCGGCGGAGGATTTGCCGCCATAGGCCTCTGACTTTCAGGACGACTTCCCCCAGGCTCAGCCCCGCCCCTCCCTGGACAAGCCCTGGGCGACGAGTGACCTTTCCGCCTGAGACACCCTCTTCTTCACTCCCCTCCGCCGCCCTGCTCAAACAACCCTTTGTCCCTGGCCCCTTCCGGCTGGGCCCTGAGGCACCTGGGTCCTTTCCAGGCCCGGAGATGGGGCTGGGCCGAAGGTGGGGCAGCTGGGCCGAGACCAAGAGAAAGTCCCAGGGATTCTGGAATCAGTTCGTCTAGCCTTTCCTGGACCCGGAGTATGGGATCTAGCTCCCGCCTCCCTCTGACCCAGGGGTGCAGGCCCCCAGCCCCCTCCTCCCTCAGACCCAGGGGTCCAAGCCCCCAGCCCCCTCCTCCCTCAGACCCAGGAGTCCAGGCCCCCAGCCCCTCCTCCCTCAGACCCAGGGGTCCAAGCCCCCAGCCCCCTCCTCCCTCAGACCCAGGAGTCCAGGCCCCCAGCCCCTCCTCCCTCAGACCAGAGAGTCCCAGCCGCAGAGTCCACACCCCTAGTCCCCTCCTCCCCCGAAGCCCCAGGCAGCAGCCCTCAGCCCTGTCCTCACACGCAGACCTACGTACAGTGGTCCTCTGGTGTTCCCCCTCCCTCTCTTTTACAGAGACCCCTCTCCCCCTCCAGTCCCCCCTCCAGGGTTGAGACCAAGGCTGACTCACAGGAAGCTCTGGGGCCCTGAGTCACCGCCATCCCCCGGCTCAGCCCCTCCCTGGGCTGGAGGGAGCTGGCTCTGGGGCCCGGTGTCCTCCCGCCTGCCCTCCCCAGCCCAGAGCTTCCCTGTGGAGGCAGGTGCTCCCCCGCTGCGACCCCGAGCTGCCCACCCCAGTGTCTCCCACGTCCAGCTTTGCTCCATTCTTCTCGTCTACTTGTGATCTCTTTGGAGATAAAATTTCCCTCTCTCTCTAACTTCCATGCCTTGATTCTGGCTCCTGCTTTCTGTTCACCTCTGGGTCTCTTCTCAGTTCATCTCTTTGAGTTTTTAAATTCTCTCTCCCTCTCCTCTGGCTGCACCAATCAAGGTCTCTCTGATTGTCTCTCTCTCCTCCTGGGTCAGTTTCACACTGAGGCACGGAAGCAGTGGAGGGCCTGGAGGTCTCTGTCCCGTGGCCTCTGACTCTCTCAGGTGGCCGCAGTCTCTGTGTCTCCGGCCATTGGCCCCTGAGTGCGGCTGGGGTGGAACTGGAAGGGGTAAGGCTATCCTCAGCTGTGCTGGTGAACAGGAGCGAGAAAATGAGGCACAGATAAGCATGGAGAAGCCCAGAGAGAGAGACCCAGAGTCGGCAAGAGACAGACACAGAGCACCAGAGGCCGAGAGAGAATGAGACAGAAAAGAGAGAGGGAGACGGAGAGAGAGTCAGAGAGTGAGAGATAGACAAAAACAGAGACAGAGGAGGATGAACACACAGAGGGACATAGAGGCAGAGAGACAGGGAGAGAATGAAATAGAAAAACAGAGGGACACAAAGATGGAGACAGAGATGCTAAGAGAGACAGAGAGACGCAGAGGCAAAGAAAGGAAGAGACAGAGAGATAGAAAGAGACAAAGGCATAAAGGAGCAAAAAACAGAGACAGAGACAGACAGATGGAGCCAGAGGTCAAGATGAACCCAGAGGCTTCCATTGCGGGAGACTGAGGGAGGAGCCCGAGGTGAGGCCCGGAGAACAGGAGAGGGAGGAGAGAGGCACAAGAGACAGGTGCCAGGCCACAAGGGGGGCGGGTGGCAGGGGCGGCCAGGCAGCAGCCCCGAGCGCGCCAGCGGCCGCGTTTTCTCTGAACAGACATGCTCGCAGTGTCTGAGTGCACCCAGGCGTGTCCATCACCATCCCACCATGTCTCACCCCGAGTGGGAATCACACACGTGCCATGGGGCGGGGCACCAGCACCGGTTGTGTTTTTGTCACTGGGAGAGTCTGTGTCTGGTGTCTCTGGGTGTGTCTGTGTGGGTTGTGTTGGTGTGATGCCAGCACGTCTGTGCGTGAGTGTCTCGTTTCTCCATGGCTGGCGGGTCCATGTTCCTGCATGACATACAACATGGGAGGGGAGAGGGGTTATGTCTGTGTGTTCCCCCAAGGGTGCCATCCAGGGGACCACCGGGCGTGTTGAGATGAGTGTGTGATGCTGTGCGAGGCGTCTTGTGTCACCACACCAGTGTGTCCCCGTGTGTTGCTGCATGAGGGCTTGGATCTGTGTCCAAAGGTACAGTGTCCAGATCATGTGTTAATTCTGTGCTGCTGCAAGGGGTCACATTCTACATTGTGTGTCACCCTTGGAGTCATTGTGCATCATTGTCTGTGTGTCTCTTGATGGGAGTTGTGTGTGTAAAGTTGTGCATCGTTCAGCGATGTGGCCCTGCGTCTCACGTCAAGGTGTCTGTCCATGCCGGGGGCCTCTGCTTTCTCGGCCAAGAGCGCAGCCCGGGTGCCCACACTCAGAGTGTGTTGTGTTTGTGCAGCTGTGTATTATACTGTGCTGGGGGGTGTCCCCTGGTGTTGTGTGTGGTGTTGTTGCAGGCCTAAGTGCCCGCAGCATCAGTGGGTCACATCTGCCGTTTCATGCGACACACGGTGTTTGTGACAGGTGGTACTGGGAAATACTGTGTTGTTGGGTGTCTGTGTAATACTCTGTATGTGTTGGGTTTGTGTGGCCACACTGTTGGAGTAGATCATGTGCTGGGCCGTAGGGTGGGTGTGGAGTGTGGTGTTTGGAGGTGGCTTGTCAGTGGGAGGTGATGGTGCTTTACTCTGTCCACATTGCGCTGGGCTCGGGGTCCATGCAGCCTGTGCCCCCCAGCCCCCTCCCCTGGGGCACCATTCTGGGCTGTGTCCTGTGTGATGCACCAAAACATATCTTTGGGCACATGCTGCTTGGGTCGCTGTGTGTGTCACTGTGCACCGCAGTATGAATGTGCGTCCATTCATATTGTTCTCTGACTGGACGTTTGAATGGCGTTGCACACTGGCGTATATTGTGTGTCAGGGTGAATCCGTGTGTCTTGTGAATCATTCTATGAGCATATGTGTTTGGGTCACCACATGCCATGATGTGTGTCAGTGTGCACATCGCCGTGTGCCAGGTGACTGGGGACTGCCAGGGGTGTGTCCTAAATGTTGTGTGTCTGTACACGTCAGGTATCATTCCAGGGGTGTGTAATGTTTAGGACACTGCAAGTGCACTGTTTACATAGATATGTTGTGTGTGGCATTTGGGTATCGCTCTGTTGATACATATTGTGTGTTTGTGGAACACTTGGTATATGTTGTGTTTGTGTAGTTACAGATGTCCAGAGTCCGGGTGTGGCTGTTTGTGTCGGAGAATGTTGTGCCAATTTTGACTGTAATGTTTGTGCCTGTGTGTGGACAATATTTGGGTGGCCGCATGTGCCACGGGGCGCTGTCTGCCTCATTGGTGTGTGTCACACCACGTGTGTGGTGTCTGGGTGTGGCTGTGGGTTTCAGAGTTTGTCGGGAGTTGTGAGTCACTTGGTGTAGGTTGTGTTGTGTGCCCCTGTGTGTTAGGTTTTGATTCCGGCCAGGCTGCGTGTAAGGGTATATTGCCTGGCGTCTTGTGGTGTGTGGGTGTGGCTGAGTGTAGGTGTGCTTTACTCGGGGCAGACCGTTGTGTGTGATGAAGCCCATTGTGTGTCAGCATGTGTCTTTATCCACGTGGATGCACGCCTCTTCCTTGCTCTGCCCCAGGACACACCCCAGCCCCTCCTTAGTCTGAGAAGGGGGGTGGGGAGCCTCCCCTCTGCCCAGAGGCCTCCTCTGCCCCTCCCCGCCCCGCCGTCACCACCCCCCAGAGGGCACAGACTCCGCTGTGCCTCAAAGCAAGAGCCCCAGAGCCAGCGTGTAGAGCAGGCCGAAGACCTGCAAGCCACAGTGGCTGGCCTTTGTGTGCTGCGAGGTGGGGGACCCTGGGCAGGAAGTTGGCTGAGCCCCAAGACCCCGGGGGCCATGGGCGGGGAGCTGGTGCTGGGCCTGGGGGCCCTGCGGCAGCGAAAGCGCCTGCTGGAGCAGGAGAAGTGGCTGGCTGGCTGGGCACTGGCACTGGCAGGAATTGGCATCGGACTCATGGTGCTACACGCAGAGATGCTATGGTTCGGGGGGTGCTCGGTGAGTGGAGCCCTTATCCTGGGCCACAGGAGGCTGGGGGCCTGGACTTCTGGGTCTGAGGGAGGAGGGGCTGGAGGATAGACTCCTGGGACCTGGGGAGGTAAATGCTGGGGACTCTCTCTGCGAAAGGAACACAAGAGGTGTCACAGCATCTCAATCTTTGAAGGTGTTGCAATTAGACAGCAGGAGGTCCAGGAGCCCTGGAGGCCAGGGGGTGGCTGATCAGATTCCTGAGTCTCCCACGAGCAGATTGGGGGCAGGTAACCCCAAGTTCGGTGAAGGGAGGGTGGGAAGAAAGACTAACTTTTTCCAGTAGGCGGTGGCTCCTCGGTCCTTATCTAAAGTTTACCTAGTACCTCTGTAGCAAAGGGCAGAGACCAGAAGAAACTGGCTGGGGTGGGGGTAGAAAACGGAAAACAACCCCCTGCTCTCCCATCTCCATCATTAAGAAGCTCAGCTTCCCCATAATCTACACACTATTTAGTCTCGGAAATAATGGAGAGGTAGGTTTACAGTAGCCAGCCTGGACTCCTGAGTCCCAGGGGAGGAGGGGCTGGGGGCCTGGACTCCTGGGTCTGAGGGAGGAGGGGCCGGGGGCCTGGACCCCTGGGTCTGAGGGAGGAGGGGCCGGGGGCCTGGACCCCTGGGTCTGAGGGAGGAGGGGCTGGGGGCCTGGACCCCTGGGTCTGAGGGAGGAGGCTCAGAGCATCTTTTGGGGGAAGCGGTGACTTTGAGGCTAGTGTGAGTGGGGAGGACAGGTGGGGCCAGGACAGGTTTGAGCAGGCTCCCGACACATTCCAGCCCTGCTCTGGGCAGTGATGGGGTGGATGGAAGCCATGGGTTGGAATCGGTGGCTTGAGGACAGAACAGAATTGCTCAACAGGAAAGGAGGGGTTGGAGACCTGTCTGGGGTAAGGGGTGTGGAACTGGGCTGGTCGGGGGGCACTGATTTGAGGATGGGGTTGGGAAGATTCCTGGGAGACGAAGGCTCAGGGTTGGATTTGGGGCTGGGGGAGGCAGGCAGCTCTGAAGTGACCGGGAGCCACACGGAGGGTTGAGGCAGGCTGGCTTCCTTTGGTCAGGCAGCCGAGGCGAGGGCAGCGGGCACTGAGGGGGTGGGGCCGCCGAAGCCCATGCCAACAGGAAGCATGGTCCAGGCCTGCCCTCGGCTCCTCCGCTTCAGCACCCCACCCAGCAGGGGAGGCAAGGACAGGGGAGAGCTGGCAGATGGGAAAGGACAGGGGGCTTTCCTACCCCACCCCCTCCCTCCACCTTCTCAACTCTCCTTTCTTCCTTTTCTCTACCACCTGCCAGGCTGCTCCCTCCAGCAGTGGGACTCTGGGAAACCTGCTGTCATTCTCTGAGCCTCAGTTTCCCCATCTGTAAACTGGGGGTGAGGGTTGAAATACCTGACCCTAGGAGTCCTCCTCAGCCCCCTTTCTAGACTGACTTGATAACATCCATGCCCCCCGCCCCATCTCAGTCTGATGCACTCATTTTGCAGGGACCCAGACACCTGTTCACTAGGGAGGAGAGCTGGAGGAAAGGCTGGTGCCAACCCCAGGGAGGGCAGGGGAACAAGACAAAGACATCGGGGGGGATGGAGAGAGGTGCAGAGAGGCAGAGATGCACAGAGAGACAGAGACGCAGGAGGAGAGAAAGGTACAGCCACAGAGAAAGCGGTCCGGGATCTGGGGGAAGAGGAATTGGCAAAGCAGAGAGGACCACCAGAGTGGTGGGGGCGGGGACATGGATGCAGTGTGCGGAGGGGGGCTATATCTGGTGGGGCAGAGTTTGGGACAAACTGAAGAAAGAGACTGGGAATGGGGAGCCATAGAAGGATGAAGGGGTGGGGGAGGGCTAGGGACAACAGCACCATTGTTCAGGGAGGGGTGGGGGGGCAGGCCCCCCGGAGCAGGAAACTGGCCCTCTTCCCCTGCACAGAGGCGGGGCTCGCCGGGCCAGGGGGCGGCTGGCTGCTGTCTTGGGAGAAACAGGTGCTGAGCCAAGCCTGGCAGACCAGGTGGCCCCCTTCCCCTGACAACACCCCCCAGGCAGGGACCCCCCACCCCCTCCTAGGGAATCCAGCAGTCCCAGTCCCCTCTAAATCACTCCCTCCAGAATTCTAGGTTCCTCCAAGGTATTGCCACACAAAGAGAGGGAAACAAAACTTCTCCGTGGTTTCTGGAGACATGTGCTTCCGGCCAGATCTGCCCTGGGCTTAGAGCCAGGAGAGAGGGCAGGAGGTGGGGGGTGGGGGTGAGGGGGAGGAGACACAAGGGCAAGGACTGGGGGGCCTTTCTCAGAGCTGGGGCTGGGGTCTCAGGGATTCTGCCCCCTGGATGAGAGCAGGGGAGGCTGTCATTTATTCCTTGAGGACTGAATGATAATTTCTAGGCTCCTCAGGAATTGAGGGGAGGGGAGCTTGAAGTTGCTTTCTAGGGCAGGACCGGCTGAGTGGGAAGGTGGGGGGAGGGGGCACTCTCTAGAGGCAACATGTCTGTTTCTAGACCCCCCCCCCCCACCACCACACACACACAGGACTGAAGAACTATTTCTGATGGGGAAGGGGACGGGAATTAAGAAGGAATGTCAGTTTCAAGGTCTCCCCTCAGGGGTGCGGGTCCCAGGAGAAGAGCTGAGGAGGAGGGTGGACGCCGGCATCCAGGACAGGGTTGCCTGGATGGGAAGGAAGAGGGCACTCTCCCTGGGGGCCGGGTGATGGTCTTGAGACTTCCTCAGAACTGAGACACCAGGAGGCACTGGGTTGGTGGTGGGGGTGGGGGAAGGAGGCTAGGAAATTGGGGAGTAAGAAGGGATGGCGGATTGGGGAAGGTGGGGGGGACTGAGCTGGTGGGCAGCTGGGATCTCACCCCTCTTTCCATCCCTCCAACAGTGGGCACTCTACCTGTTCCTGGTTCAATGCCTGATCAGCATCTCCACCTTCCTGCTCCTTTGCCTTATCTTGGCCTTTCACGCCAAAGAGGTCCAGGTAAGGCAGGCCCCGCCCTGAGCCCCTGCCTTGCTCCCCCTGCCCCAGCCCCCACCACACCCTGTCAGCTCACACTTTCCACCTCCTCCCGGTCCTGGGCTGAGTAATGAGGTTCCTCCACCCTGAGAGGCGTCCACACCCTCACCCTCACCCACCGGGATGGGATGAACCAGGCAGCCCTTCCTTCACCTGCAAACCCCGGTCTCCCCTGGCACACTCGGTCTCCCCTTGATGCTGAGAGTTCCCGCCTCCAGGCTTCTGTCCATCTGACCCCCAGGCAGCCTCACTCCAGGCCCAGCCTCTCAGATCTCTGTCCTCCATCCTTGAGTCTGCACCTATATTCCAGTCCCAAGCAACCTGAGATCATGGCTGTGCCCATAGCTCCTTCCCCACTCCTGAGGTCCCCACCTCTGCGCCAAAACCCCCCAGACTCAGGAGCCTATATCCCCCCCTCCAGTATCCTGTCTCACTGGGACATTCCCCTCTCCACTCCTCCCCTTCTTGTCCCATCCCCGACGGCCTAGATCCTGCTGCCCTTCTCCCCATCCCCCCTACCTTCCTGTATCAAACGGGGGTTATTGGCCACGTGTGGTAATGCCCCGTCCAGGGCCTGGGACTTACGAGGTGCTCAGTAAGAAGTACATATTATCATTAATAGCAATCATTCGAGCAGTTCAGTGTCCTGGGTTTGTAGCCCAGCTGTGCCACGGCTCAGCCGAGGGACCTGGGCCTCAGTGTCCAGGTCTATGAAATGGGGGCACTAATGCTCTCTATCTCACTGTGCTGTGGGCATTCACTGAGTCACAATGTGCGAAGGGGATACAGCAGTTCCCCTACGTCTGAAGGGCTCAGCTACCGTCACTGCCAATGGGATGCCGGTGATGATGACTACGCGTGTCCACAGAGACAGGAGTAGGAATGGCTTACGGATGGGGAATGTAAGCTCCAGGGAGGCAGAGGTTTGCGTTTTCTTCACCCACAGCCTCAAGATATAAAACGATGTCAGGCACACAGTAGGAGTTCAATAAGTGCTTCTGGGCAGAAAGTTCTGGAAGTGGGCTGAACTAGGGGAGGAGAAGGCGAGATGCCTTGCTCAGGTCCTGCCCTGCTCCTTCCCCACCCTCCCCAGCCCCCCCGGGCCCCTGGCCCCTGCGCTATCTGCCTCCCTCCCCGGCCTGATGGGGGAGCCCCCTTATCTCCCCAAGCAGGCTGGCGGGCAGCGGCCAGACCTTCGTGCGACCCACCCCTCCCCCGGTCTGTCCCCTCCCCGCAGCTGTTCATGACGGACAACGGGCTCCGGGACTGGCGCGTGGCGCTGACGGGGCGGCAGGCGGCGCAGATCGCGCTGGAGCTGGTGGTGTGCGGGCTGCACCCGGTGCCGGTGCGCGGCCTGCCGTGCGCGCTGGGGTCGGGGGCGCTGCCCCCTGCGACGCAGTCGTGGCCCAGCTTCCTGAGCCAGGGGGAGGCGCTGCTGTCGCTGGCCATGCTGCTGCGCCTCTACCTGGTGCCCCGCGCGGTGCTCCTGCGCAGCGGCGTCCTGCTCAACGCGTCCTACCGCAGCATCGGCGCCCTCAACCAGGTCCGCTTCCGCCACTGGTTCGTGGCCAAGCTGTACATGAACACGCACCCCGGCCGCCTGCTGCTCTGCCTCACGCTTGGCCTCTGGCTTACCACCGCCTGGGTGCTGTCGGTGGCTGAGAGGTGAGGGTGCCTGGCGGGGGCGGGTACGTGGAGCACCTGGAGGAACCGCAGACGGCCATAGCCGCCCTGTACGGTGGTGCAGGTTGGCAGTGGAAAAAGCTCACATTTTCCACCCACCTCCCCCTCACCCCTCCTCGCTAAGATCTGTCCACACTCTCATCCACTGGGGTGGAAGGAACCAACAGCCCAGACCCAGCCCTTCCTCCACCTGCAGCCTCCAGTCTCCCCAGATACACATACCTAGGAAGCCCTTCCCTTCCGGCTTCCAAACCTCTCCTGCCTCGGTTTCCAGGCACCGGTTCACTCTCCAAACCGAGGCTCTGGGGCCCGGCTAACAATTGCATCTGACTTGGAGGGAGGGGACACCTTTCCCAATTAGCACAGACGCACTGTAGGGGCTCCTGGTGACCCCGGGCTGCGGGTGCTTTGGGGCTGCTCTGGAAGGGAATTCCCTGCAGGGCATTGGGATGGGACTCAGGGCTGCTTGCTGGACACTGACCTGATGCCGGGCCTGTCTCCTTTCAGGGCCTCAATCTCTCTCCCACATGTGTGGGGGAGGGGTGTTGTCATCTTAGCCAGTGGGTCTCAAAGTGTGGTTCCAGGACCAGACCCCACCCAGACTTACAAATCCAAAACTCTGGCGCGTGGAGCCCAGCCATCTGCCTTAACAGGTGGTTCTGATGCCTGCTCAGGTCTGAGAACCTCTGGTTAGAACATCTGGCAGACTCTGGAGGGGAGCTGGAGACCTCTCCTCTCTGAGCCTCTCTTTCCTCATCTGCAAAATGGGCGTCAGATTCCACCATCTAGAGTCTCCCTGGCAATTCGAATCTTTCATGACTTTAAACTCATTCACCTGGCAGGATCTCAGTTTCCCCAATTGGGAAATTGGTGGGAATCGGGATCCGTGAATGCTCCTCCCAGCGTGTGTCTCATGTGAAAAACGGGATGGGGACGGAGCCACATTTCTGAATCCGGAGGCAGCAGTCCTCCAACTTGAATGCATTTGGGGGTGAGGGGGTGGGGTTACTCACAGCGCAGATTCGGGCCCCACGTCCAGACGCTAACTGAGTGCTAACTGAGTGCGTCTGAGGAGTCTGGGCCTCATGAACGAAGTGGCCCTGATGCAAAGGGTCTGTGGGCCAAGGTCAGACAAATGCCGATGTTCGATCCCTTCCATGGCTAGACCTAAATGTCCCCTTCTGTAAAGTGAGGGGAAAGGAGGGCAGAGTCCTGCCAAGCCTTTTCGAGTTCCACCACTTTAGTCCTTATACGGCCACCTCTAGGCCACACAGCATCTTTGTGCAAATTAGAAAAAGGCGCCCTTCCTCTGGGTGGATACAGCCCCCTGCCAGGCTCCGAGGTGTGGACCTCGTGGACCTCGGGCTGGGTTTCTGGGCCCCCTCAACCCCTCGACCACACGCTCCAATGCAGCAGCCCTGGCAGCCTTGCCCAAACCAAACAGGCTTTGGAATTGGCTGGATCCCACAGCCCAGAGTGGTTGATCATCTTGCCTAGGTTACACAGCAGAGGAGGCCAGGCAGGTTCTTCAAAGCCCGGAACTTACTGGCTCTCTCTCTGAGCGCTTCTTGGGACTGTGGGTGTGTGTGCTAGGAAGGAGGGTATCAAACATCAGGGGAAGCCCTGGGGTGGGGTTTCAGAACTAACCCACCCTTCCCCATAGGCAGGGCGTTAATGCCACCGGGCAACTTTCAGACACACTGTGGCTGATCCCCATCACATTCCTGACCATCGGCTACGGGGATGTGGTCCCGGGCACCATGTGGGGCAAGATTATCTGCCTCTGCACTGGGGTCATGGTGAGTACAGCCCCCTCAGGGGCCCTGCACCTATCCCAAACTGCTCATCCCCTGGGCCCCAGGAACCCATAGCGTCGACAAAGGCACTCAGGGACACCCCTGAGAATCTCGGGTGTCTGAACCCCCACAGCCCCCTTCCGTCTCCAGGACATAGACATTCAGCCCCATTTCCTTTTCAAACCTGGGAATCCATCCCCTAAGTCCTTACTCTCTGTGGGACCTAGGACCCCAGCCCTCATCCTCCTCAGGGACCCAGGCCCCTGACTGCCGAGCCTCATTTCCTCCAGAATCCAGGAATCAGCTCCTAGCCCCATCTAGGCTCAGGCATCCTGCCCCCACCCCAAGCCCCACCATCTATGACTCAGGCACCTGGTTTCCCAGCTCTAGGCTCCTCTAGGACCCAGGAATCCAGTCTCCCAGCCTCCATCAGGCCACAGAGTCTAGTCATCACGAGCACGCCTGTGGGGCCAGGCTGCCTGGGTTCCAATCCTGCTTCTGCTCCTAGCTGGGAGCAAGCCCAGTAATCTCTCTGGGCCTCAGTTTCCACATCTGTAAAATGGGATGCTACACTTGTGTACTCTTCGTGGGGTTCCCGAGATTTGATGACTTAAAGCATGTAAAGGGAATGCTCAGGAAACGGGCTGGGCGTGGGGGTGGGGAGGCTGTTATCGTAACTGGCCCCAGGCATCCGGCCACCCCACCCCAGCTCCTGTGCACTCAGGGATGAGGCAGGGGCTCCCCAACCCGACTTAAGCCTCCTCCCGAATCCAGACATCCACCCCCTCCCCTTCATAGACCCGGGCGTCCTGTTCCCGCCACCCAGCCCCCTCCAGGACCCAGCACCCAATGCCTTGGCCTTCACCTCCCCATGAGCTCTGGCTCCCCTCACCCTCAGGGACTCAAGCTGCCAGCCCCCAGTCCTGACATCCCAGGAAGGACGTGTTGCATCCCCAAGCCCTCGGTCCACAAGGGATGGGTGGGGTGGCAGGGAAATGTGACCCCTGCCCCCAGTGGTGAGTCTTTGTGACTAGGAGAGAGGCACAGAGACTCAGGCAGGCAAACACTCCCAAAGGGTCAGGGACCCTCAGGGCTGCCCGGGGCCTCCTCCTTCATTTGTCAAAAGGAGAAACTGAGACTTAGAGAGACCCAGTGACCTGCACTAGAACTCACAGCCCGCTCCTGGCTCAAGCTCCACAGTGCAATGGAATGACACTAGCTAACTTTTCTTGAGCACACTCTGTGCAGGTCTCTGCTCTCAACGGTTTCCAGGTGTTGACTTACGGAGTCCACAGAGTAATACTGTGAGCATGCCCATTTTTCAGACAAGAAACTGAGGCACTGAGAGATTAAATAACTTGCTCAGAGCTGGACTTGGAACCCAAGCAGTCCCGGAGCCAATGTTTGTTGCTGGTAAATTGCTCTGAGTGGTCCAGAGCTGAAACACTTCCTCGCTTGTGGGGTGGGGGAGGGCCTCAGAAGTTTCCTTCTAACTCAAGAGCGAGCAGGGGCCACAGGGCAGTTGGGATTTGATGGGGCCTTGAAGGATCAGAGGCCTTGGGAGAAGGAAGGGAGAAGAGTGAGTGCTTGGACCAAGGTGCTCAGACAGGTGAAGCAGAAGGAAGCCCTGGCTGAGCTGTCTGAGAGGGAGGCTGGGCAGAGGCAGAGAGGCCTGGACCTTGGAAGGCCTTGAGAGCTGGGCTAAGAAGTTTGGGGCAGTGGGAGCCTAGAAGGATATTAGGGTGAGGGGGGCAGGGTCCTAAGTGGGGGTTAGATCTTTCTGGGGTCAGGGTGGGGTGAGTGGGAGGCTGGAGATGGTCCAGGAGGGAGAGGATGGGCAGAGGTTGTGGGGGTGGGAAAGAGGGTGAGGCACACCCTCGGTGACCTGATGGCCAATTAGGTGTGAGCAGGGGTCTCGCAGGAGCCTGAAGTCTGCCCCTCGCCCCGACCAGCCCTTCTCCCCTTCCTCCAATCATACTCTTAATGAAAGAAGACATTCTGGTGGTGTGAATACTCTGCACAGGATTGGGGCTGAGACACTTGGTTTCTGACCCCGGCGCCACCCATCCCAGCCCTGGGATCCTTGTGCTCCTCGCTGAGCCTGTCTGCTTGTCTGTCAACTCGGGGTGGTCCTGCCTGCCTTCTGTGGCCATTGTGGGGGGCTTCAAGGAGAGAGAGGTGGTGGCATGGGGCTGGCCCATGGAGCCCCACAGCCCTCGTGTCATAGCGCCTGCTGTGCCCACAGGGTGTCTGCTGCACAGCCCTGCTGGTGGCCGTGGTGGCCCGGAAGCTGGAGTTTAATAAGGCAGAGAAGCACGTGCACAACTTCATGATGGACATCCAGTATGCCAAGGAGGTGAGGGTGGGCGGCCAGCACCCAGAGCACACCCCTCCTTCAAGACCCAGAAGTCCAGGCCCATCCCCCTCTTCCCAGAGCTTAGGGGTCTGTGTCCACTGACACCGTGCCGCTCCCCCCAGATGAAGGAGTCGGCTGCCCGGGTGCTGCAAGAAGCCTGGATGTTTTATAAACACACATGCAGGAAGGACTCTGGAGCCACCCGCAGGCACCAGTGCAGGCTGCTGGCCGCCATCAACAGGTGAGGGCCGCTCTGTGTGCGCACACACCACGTGCACCTGTGCCCACGTCGCCTCCTCCCTACACTGCGTGTGCGCACGTGCGTGCCTGGCCGTCACAGTGACTCAGTGTGTCTGTGACCGTTTATTTTGCATGTCTCAGTGTCTGTGCGCCTGGGTACCCCAATGTCCACCAGGGAGGTGGCCTCGTGGCTGCAGCCCGCCCCCCCACCCCTTCAACTCCCTGGCAACTTTTCCTCTTTCTACTGTGTCTCCATGGGTCTCTCCTTCCCTTATCCTGCCCCAAAGCTCATACAGCTTCTGGGGAACACACTTGGAGGAGAACTGACCCCCACTTCTTCCCACAGGTTCCGCCAGGTGCGGATGAAACACCGAAAGCTCCGGGAACAAGTGAACTCGATGGTGGACATCTCCAAGGTACCAGGATCCCGGGGCGGGGGGAAGTCTGGAAAAAGAGGGGGGCTGGGGCCGCTGGCAGGGGCCTGGCACACACAGGCATTCATTCCAGGTTTGTGGCTGAATAAATGAATGAGTGAATGAATGATGCAATCGTTTCTTAAGCTCACAGAAGGTGCAGATCCCTTTTAAACTTAAAAAAAAACAGAAACTGTACAAAGAACTCCAGTGTTTGGTTTTAAATTATTTTTATTGTCAAGTTTATTACGTGTGGACAGACATAAAATTCCTTCCAACCAGGACTTTCATACAACAATAAAACCAAAGCAAATTTGCCAACCAAGTTCAAACATAAATGGCAAAACCAATAAAATACAAATTAAAAACCCTGACACGGAGACGGTGATATTGTTTCAGACAAATCAGTCTCTGCTGCTACTGTAAAGAGTGGGCCAGGAGGCCAGGGCCCCAGGTTGGCCCGGCCCAGGTGTGACTCAGCTTGCCCACCTCCTGCCGAGACCACTGACTCGGCCAGTGCGCCGGTGGTGATGTCAGGACCCCTTGGCTTGACTCACAGCGCCTTTGCTTATCCGGTGGCCTTTGCTTTTTCTCATTAGTCCGAGACAATTCAAACAGTGGCCCTTGGCGCCAATGCCATGGTAAACACAGTCACCGATGCAGGTCCCTAGACTGCACGGCAGGTCTTGGTGAGGCAGTGGTGGCCCGGATCTGCCAGAATTGGCAGGTGATCGTTTGCAAAGATTATGGAGCCACAAACGCAGAACTGAAGGATCCCCACAGAAAGCTCACACCCCCCCCCCCCAAGGATGAAGCCATGACTCCCAGTCTGAGAAGGCAGCCGAAGGGCTGTGTGGATTGTGAAGCCAGGCATCCATCGACGCCACAGAAATTTCGTGAGCACCTACGTTCTAGACCTTGTTCTGGCACTGCCTTGGGCATGTCAATTAATGGCTCCAGGCCTCAGTTTCCTCAGCTGTGAACACGGGAACAGCATTCTCACTCCCCACGGCTTTAAGGAGCTTAAATCATACATGAAATGCACTTGGCCAAGTAGCTGGGCTGGGGCAGGTGGTCAAGAAATGAAAACTTATTATCGAGGATAATCCTCGAGGGCCGGTAAGGACTTAGGAAGTGTTGGTTCCATTGCCTGACTGTGCAGGACAGGGAGGGGTGTCCCCCAGGCCCCTGATGCCGCGACCCGTTCTCTGCCCAGATGCACATGATCCTGTGTGACCTGCAGCTGGGTGTGAGCAGCTCCCACCAGGCCCTGGAGAAGCGGATTGACGCCCTGGCAGGGAAGCTGGACACCCTGACGGATCTGCTTAGCACCACCCTGGGGCCGCGGCAGCTTCCAGAACCCAGCCAGGAGGCCACGTAGCTGGTGAGGGGGCTGGGAGTTGGGCAGGCAAGCATCCTGGAGGAATGGTGCCTGTGGCCAGCACCCTATGTGGCTAAGGGGGTGGGTAGGGCCTGGAGACAAGGCCACGCTTCCTCTTCCGCTCTGGCTGTCTAGGGGAAAGGCCTCCAAGTTCGGGCTGGACTGGCAGCAAAGGAGACATTCCTTCTCCCCTTCGCTGACCCTCCATAGCTTGCTCCCTCCACCTCTTCTATGCTTGGCCTCCGTCTCTCTCTGCCTGTCCCTGAGCCCTGTCCAAATGCCCGTCTGCACCCGGTCTCTTAGTGCCCATACACCTACCACTTCCTTCCTCCTCTGTCTGCTGGTTTGTCTGTCTGTCTCCACCCCGGTGTCCCCACTCTCCCTCTCCCTCTGATTTCCGGCCTGCCTGTCCATCCATCTCTCTGTCTCCCCAGGACCCATGGAGGAAGAACCAGGCTACTTTCTTTCCCCAAGATTGAGGTCAAGGACATCCTCCCTGCTACTCCTGACCCGGCCCCACGAACAAAGCACCTCAAGTGTGAGGACGGAAGGGGCCTCACATTCGAGCAGGCTGACTCGCTGTGGCTGCTGGTGGGGACATGGCTGAAGGAGGGAAGCCGTGGCCCCCTCCCTGGGGCCCCAAATGGGAAAATGGTCACCACTACCCCACATACCCTCGACCAAAGCCCCCTCAGTGTGCTGCTATAGACGACCTCCAGCTGTCAGTTAGAAGGGGAGGTGCCTGGGGGCTGGGACTCCTGGGTCCCAGAGAAGGAGGGTACTGGAGGCCCAGACTCTAGGATCCTGGGGTGTCTCAGTTACGGCTGGATGGCAGAGCTGAAGGCGCCAGGCCTGAGGCTGGGATGAGGCAGGAGGCGGCGCCCCCTGGCGGGAGAGCAAGGAGGACACCATTTTTCCAGAGCTGCAGAGAAGATCTGGCGGGTAGGAGGTGGACGGGGGCGCGCAGCTCACCAGTCTCCACTCTTAAACTTTGTAATAAATGTTAAAGCCAGGAGCTTTGCTGTTTCTTTCTAAACATATCCACTCTCCAAACGGGCAGGCATCCAGTGGAAGGCCCTTGCTCAGTTTCCCCATCTGTAAAACAGAGGCCTCCTCTAAGTGCCCTCCCAGCTGTGTAGGCTAAGGAGTCCTCTGTGACTGCCCCCTCACTCCAAATCTGGAGCTGAGAACGAGGGCTTTGAATTCAGGCAGATCGGGGTCCAAATTCTGGCTCTGCCATCCGCAGGCTGTGTGGCTTAGGGCAAGGGGCTTGACCTCTCTGAACATTCTACCTCACCTGTAAAATGGGGCCGCCTCCCCATGGAACTGCTGTGAAGATGAAAACAGGGCGTAGCACAGAGGGTCAGCATTTAGTAAGAACTAACTATACGAGCTTAATCATTTCTGTTATTGCTATTGACTTTCAGACAGTGCCTGGCTGCCCTTTCGCCTCTACTCACGTCTCACTAGAACCAGGGTGACGGTTCACCCATCAGGAGACTAACAGGAACCCCAAACCAACCCATATACCCATTTCCTACGTGCTAGGACTCAGACAGGAAAAGGGGAGGGGGCCTCCAGAGGTCCCACCGTATGCCCAGCTCTGTGCTCCCTTTTCATAAATCCCCATGACCACTGCCCCGCCCCACCCCATCCCACGGGACAAATGCAGAAGCTGAGGTTCCAAAAGGAGCCAGGCCTGGAGGCTGGGAGCCTGAGCTGCAGGGCGCGATTCCCACCTGGCCTGCCCACTGCTGAGCCTTCCCGCTCTGCGTGGCCAGATGTGAGTCATAGGCAGAGTGGCCTTGGGCCTTGAACCCTGGCTCTTGCTTCCCACAGCGGCTTCCTTCCACTCCGGGGCTGATTCATCCTGCTTCCCCAGATCTTCGGGGAAGCCAGGCTGTCAGAGGAGTCATCCTCCTCTGCTGAGCTATCTTTGGATTTCCCTCCAAATCCACAGCCAGCCTCGCCCCTCAGCCCTGAGAGCTAATCTGGGGCCTGTGCCACCCACTGCCACACACTGCTCTTCCTCTGCATGCAACCCACCTGGGGTGAAGGAGACAGGAACAGGACGGGACCTGTGCAGGCATTTCCAGCTCCCTCCCCCTGCAGGGCGCCTTCCCCTGAAACTCACTCCTCAGGGACCACTCTCCTCGTCCCACCCCTCCTCAGCTGGCAAGCTCTTTCCCACTCCTCCTTTAGGCCTTCGCTTAGATGTCCCCTCCTCCAGGAAGCCCTCTCTGAAGCTCCCGTAACCCCATGAACCGGTTTCCATCACGATAATATTTACTGCACCATGCACCACGTGAAGCCCTTTATATAAATGACCTCATAGAATCTCCGTGAAAAGACGCAAAGCGGGTACTGTTGGTTTCATTTCACAGATGAGGAAACTGAGGCACAGAGAGATTAAGAAACCTGGCCAAAGCCACAGCAAAGAGGTGGGGGAGCTGGGATTTGAGCCAGCACTTAGCCAGCTGGCCCATTCAGATGCTCAGAGGTCATGACACTATTTTCGCTTTTGTCCAGTGGTACGTCTTCAGTGTCCCACGCAGGGACTCGGTGACTAGCCCCGAATGATCACACTGAATACCCGGGGTGGCCTGAAGCACCTCACCTTCCACCACGTAGGTTTCCGCTGAGACAAGGTAGGAATTGGTGACAAGGGGCTTTTGACTACGAAACTAGGAGAACACGGGAGAGATGTTCTGAAAGATCTCAGTCTGCCCTGCCTGCTGGCCCCATTCTCCTCTGGGGGCCACATGTCCTGACACCCCTTCCCAGATCAGTACTTCCTGATGGCCCTGCCCCAGGGGCTGAAGCCACAGACATGAGCCAGAGGGGTCTCAGCCAGAGGGACTCAGTGTCACAGTAATTCTGGCTCCTTTCCTCTCCTATTTCTGTTTTGCCTCCACTCCCACAAGGAGACTGGGTGGGGACAAGGAGGTCCAGAGAGGGGTGGTGGCTTACCAGGGTTAGAGAGCCAGTCAGGAGCAGAGGCAGGGCCAAGCTCTGGCCTCTTCCCTTCCATGCACCGCGCCCCCCCACCCTCCAAACATGGCCCCTGAGGACCTTTCTGACACCCAGACCTGACTGGGCCCTTCCCGTGCTCAAAAGCCCTCCATGGCTCCCACCTACCCTTGTGTCAAAGTCTAGCTCCCAGGCCCAGCTCATTTTCCCTTTTATTGAGATCTGTTTTACATAAAGCACACAAATTTTAAATGCAGTCTCAATGGATTTTCACAAATGTACTCACCTGAGCAGCCACCACTCGGCTCAAGCGAGACGAGCCCCCTAAAAGCTCTCATGCCCCTCGCAGCCAGTACCCTCCTCTGTCCCCAGTAAACACCATCCTGACCTCTATCTTTTTTTTTTTTTTTAAAGATTTTATTTTTTCCTTTTTCTCCCCAAAGCCCCCGGTACATAGTTTTATATTCTTTGTTGTGGGTCCTTCTAGTTGTAGCATGTGGGACGCTGCCTCAGCGTGGTCTGATGAGCAGTGCCATGTCTGTGCCCAGGATTCGAACCAACGAAACACTGGGCCGCCTGCAGCGGAGCGCATAGACTTAACCACTCGGCCACGGGGCCAGCCCCATCCTGACCTCTATCTTGATTCTGTTCTCCTGACTTTGAACCTTGAAGGGTCCCTGCAGTGGCTGTGAGGTCCACCCGGCTGCCCACTCTTTTTCACTGCAGAATACTGCTCCATTGAGTTCATCGAGCCACAGCCTCACCTGTGGGCCCTTCAGGCTCCAGCCCCACCCCAGTTCCCCTCCCTGTCTGGGCTGCCATGTCTTCCCCGGAACCATTCTCGTAGCTTAACTAATGGGCTGTAAGGCAATTTTGCCATAAAACAGAAAGAAATAACTGCTTGACGGTTTGGGTTTTTTTTTTTTTCCTTTTATTTCTCCATTGACGAATCAACCGCCATAAAAGAAAAGAACATAACTGGTTGACAGTTTTGTCTTTTTTTTCCAGTTTGGTTTCACTTCTCCATTGACGAAGTTCTCACAGTTCCTCCCATTTTTATATGCTATAAATCTTGGCTAGCCCTCAGAGTGGTCTCCACGGTGACCTGCAGACATGGTGGTGACGGTAGCGGTCTAAAATACTTGGCATTTCTTCCAGTCAGTGTCTTACTGATGGCTTCATCGAGCTGACCGTGTCGATGATTTGCCCCAAGAGTTGTTTCTTATTTTGAATCACACTATATTGGAGGAGGAGAAGAGGGCCGAGGCCTCTTCTTCGAGGGGGCAGAGTTGAACCCACATGTCCCACGGAACAAAGGAAGGTGCTTAGTGAGGTGCAATCCACACACACAAAATAAAACTGGTTCTTTGGGCAGGACTGCCGTGAATCTCCAGACACATATTTTAAACCTATTCAAATCTTTTGTATTTCACAATAAAGTCCTTTTAATTTTGCTATTCATCTTTTTCACGTTTTGTTGCGTCCTTTGGAATGAATGGCCCTCTTTTATTTTTCGTGATTTTTATCTTTTACGGCAAAATTGCCATAGGGCCAAGTGGTTATGCAGCGAAAACACTTGTGGCAAAGATGTCTACAGCAAACAGGCTTGCAGCAAAGTACCAAGAAACCCTGGTTGCTGACTGTTCTGCACCCAGTCTGACTTGTGACGCCTTCCCCGACACCAAGCAATTCTCCAACACCAGCAGGATGTCCTACAGTTCCATGGATTCTGTCACCGTCTACCTGGAGATAGCATCAGACCCCACAGGTTAAGGGCTCAGTTCCACAAGACTGCCCCCACTTCAGACGCCAGTGGCAAGTCCAGGTTGCCACCTGTGCTTCTGACCGGCTGGCTATAGACTGGAGGTTCCAACAACCCCCTCCTTGGGTTCCATTAATTTGCGAGAATGGCTCACAGAACTGAGAAACATTTCACGTACCAGTTTATTATAAAAGGATGTACCTGAGAACAGCCAGATGGAAGAGATGCATCGGGCAAGGTATGGAAAGGGCGTGGAGCTTCCCTGCTCTCTGAGCCGCCACTCTCCTTGCATCTCCACAAGTTCACCAACCTGGACGCCCTCCATCCCTTTGGGCTTTTTACGGAGGCTTCATTACATGGTCACGATTGATTAAACCAGTGGCTATTATAGGCGATCGATTCAACCTCCAGACCCTCTCCCCTCCCCAGAGGTGGAGGGGCAGGTGGGACTGAAAATTCCAACCCTTGAGGTACCTGGTTGGGACCCCTGGCAACCAGCCCCCAACCTTAGGTGACCGAGGTGCTTTCCAAGTCGCCTCATTAACATAACAAAAGACGCCTTGATTGCTCTCATCACAGGAAATTCCAAGGGTTTTAGGAGTTCTGTGCCAGAAATGGGGTACAAAGACCAAATATATATTTATTATAAATCACAGCGTCACAGCTGTTCCCGCCATGGGCTCCTCTTCCTTCCTAAACATTCGTTGTCTTAACTACCCACCGCTCTCCTCTCCCTCTTGCCCCAACCACTGAGAACAAACATCGCCTGTGTTTGTTCAGCTCTTTATTAAGGTCCATAAAGGAAGCCATATCATCGACATCAACACGAAACTGGCAGTCCAAAGACCTGCTTTGAGCTTTGATGCTATGCGGAACAGCTGCCAACGCATAAAAACCAGGAGAGCGGTTTTTTACAATTTGGAGGAGATGTCACATAGTCAAACTTGCTTTTCCCAGGACGAGCTGGCCCGGCTTCAATTCAATTCCACCCGCCTCTCTCCACTCTACCCTGTCTGCACCCCCCTCGCCTCCTTGAGGGCCTGACTTCCACATCTCCTGGTCCATTTTCCCGATTTCGCTCCCATCAGCAGACAAACGTGTTGTCATTTGTCCCAGCTCAGAAACACCCTGCTCCTCTGACCATGATGGCACCCTGTTCGCAGACTTCCAGCCTCCAGAACGGCGAGAAATAAATTTCTCTCGTTTACAAGCTTAAAAACAAAACAAAAGAAGAAACCCCTGGAACTTGAAGAACTTGCGATCCTCCATTATCCTTAAAGTTGGCTCTGTATTCACCAAACTGCAAACCATCTGGAATTGAAACCCAGCCTTTGTTTTAGATACTGTAAAATAGCCAGCATGAAAAATACCCAGTAGGAAAGCCTTTGAAAGTTCTTAAGGAACCAACTCCTGTTACCTGCAACAACACGGAAGACAGAGCTAAAGAAGCCAGACACACAGGCCTGCTGTGAGGTTTCACTTATGTGAAGGCCAAGGGCAGGACGGGAATCAGATCCATGGCTGCTTCTGGAGTGGGGGAACTGACAGGGAAAAGGCACAGGGAAATTTCTGGAGTGTTAGAAATGTTCTCCATCACGACCTGCTTAGTGGTTACACAAGTATGTATATTTATAAAAATTTAGTGACCTGTAGCCTTAAGATCTGTGCCCTTCATGCATTTTTCCACATTTAAGTTACCCTTCACCAAAAAAAGATTAAAGAGAAATAAGTGTAGGGGCCAGCCCTGTGGCCGAGTGATTAAGTTCTTGGGCTCTGCTTCAGCAGCCCAGGGTTTCATGGGTTCGGATCCTGGGCGGGGACATGGCACCGACCGTTCATCAGGCCATGCTGAGGCGGTGTCCCACATGCCACAACTAGAAGGACCCACAACTAAAATATGCAACTATGTACTGGGGGGATTTGGGGAGAAAAAGCAGGAAAAAAATAATAATAATCAAAAAGAGAAATAAGTCTAATCTATAAACTTCTTCTTACAAAATCTATACTACAACACTGAGAAGTTTCTGTAACATAGTTAGACTGGGGGATAAAAAAGCTGTTTTCTTCACCGTGGACCCTACCTCCTCCTCCAGCTACTGCCCCTACCTCTGCTCCCTAATCCATCACCTTATTTTCAGATTAACATACTTGGTGTCAACCTTCTCTCTGGAACCCTTTGTTCCCTTGGTACCAGGTCATCTCCTCTCCTGGATGTTCCTGCTCCCGCTCAGCCCCTCTCTAAAATGCTGGTAATTTCACGGATCGCCAAATGTGGGAGGCCCCACGGCCTACTCTGCTTTCTCTACCCCCTCAGCCTGGATGGTTTCAGTGAAACTCAGGGCTTTAAATATCATCTATATGTTAACAGCTCCAAAATTTAGCATACTTGTATAGCGATTGATAAAATGACACAACATCTGAGATTTGCTTACAAAAAAAAAAAAGAAAGAAGGAAACTCCAGGACAAAGTGTGCTTATGTGTGGCAGGAGGAAACAGAAGAAACAGGACAAGTAAAATATAGATGACTGTCAATACTGGGTAATGGGTATGTGGAGGCTCTTTATATCATAACGTTAACCTTTGTGTATGTCTTTAAAAGTCAGTAAAAATTCTGTGTCTACAAACCCTGGCTTCTCCCCCCGACTAGGACCACTTACTTGATGTCCAATGTGCATCTCCAAGTTAAGAAGTTCAAAGCCTTTCCTAGCAAGGCTCCTCCTCCCCATCTTGGTAAAAGGCATCACTTTTCATCCCTGACTCATGCTTCCTCTCCCACAACCCTCTCCCTGAGTCACTACCATCTCCCGCCCAGGCAGGGACACCAGCTTCCTCACCTCCTGCTTGTACTCCTGCCCGGCCCTCGGGCCATCCTCCTCACAGCGACCCGCACTGCTTTCATTTAACTTCTTTTGGGCATAGATTATAATAGTCACATGGTTCAAAAACCTAAAAGGCTTTAAAAAGTCTTCCTCACAGTTCTGATCTGAGACCCTCACCTCCACAGCCAACGCTGTTAGGAACTTTTGGTGTTCATGGGAGAAATCTTTATGAAACATACATCACAACCCACTGGTCCTTGCTCAGGGCCCTCCCTCCAGTGGCTTCCTGTTACACTCCAGTAAATTCCCAAGCCCTCGGCATGGCCTACAAGACCCTAGGTAAGCTAGCCCCTCTCTAGCTCCATCCCTAAATAATCCTGCCTCCCTTCCCCTCGCTCTCTCCAGCCCCTCTGGTCACTTTGCCAGTCCTTAAAGAGCCAGGCCCACTCCACCTTCACCTCCACCTCGGGGTCTCTCCACTTCCTGTTCTTCAGCATCTCCAAATGACTCACTTCCTTACCTTCTTTCATGCCTCTTCTCAAATGTCACCTCCTCAGAGCAGCCTTCTCTGACCACCTGTCACTCCGTGACCTCTGTCACTCTCAGTCCCCTTATCCTGATTTCCTTTTCTTCCAAGCATCTTTTACCTGACGTCATCTACCCAAATAGAATATCTGCTCCCAGAGGGCAGGTGCTCTGTCCAGAAAATTACTCCAGGCACTCCAGCTTGCCGCTGTGCCTGGCAGTTGACTAGAGTCCCATTATTCATTCAACAGATGAAAGAATGAATGAAATGAACAGAGAAATGAATCGAGATGAACAGATCATTCGGCAATGGCTCTCCAAGTTCCCACTGCACTTTTTCTTTGACCCAGCAACTCTGGCTCAACTGAGAGTACTACCACATACATGCAATCAGATGTACAAGGATTTCACGGCAGCAAATGTTTGTAAGAGCAGAAGTTCAGCAACAGCCAAAACATTTATCAATAAGAAATGGTTAAATGAAGTACGGTACATCCACACAACGGCAGGCTATGCCAATAATAGAAGAGAAAAGGCGGCTCTCTGGGTGCTTGACCGCACCACTGACTCACCACCAGGCAGGCTGCCCGGTGCCAGGGAAAAAACGTGGGCTCGCCCTGGAGTGAGACAGGACTGGGTCTGAATCCAGGCCCTGCTGCTTCCTGGCTATGGGGCCTTCAGCAAGGCCCTTCTTCTCTTGCACTCATTTTCTGCATCTGTTAAATGGGGAGAAAGGGTGGCTGCAGTGATGTATATAAAACAGACCCTGGGTCAGGGAGCCCATGGTCAATGCCAGGCCCCTCCTTTTCCCTTTTTAAGTCGTTTCCACCTCTGAGGGTTGCCCAGATGAGAAAGTGGCATGGAGGGTGAGCAGGGGTTGAGAAATTCAGATAAGAAAAACAGAGACGGGGGCTGGCCCGGTGGCGCATTGGTTAAGTTTAGCACACTCCGCTTGGCACGCTCTGGGTTCACAGGTTCAAAGAAAACCCACCACACAGATATGATCTGAGATGAAGATGCTACAAAGGGACACTGACAGACATAATACAAAGATGGCCTGTCACATGTTATCTCCACTGAACACCCCCAAACTTCCAGAGAATCCATCAACAACAGGATTCTCCACCCAGCCTGTGGCAGTGCGGAGAAACGGCTCCAGCTGGCACCGGTGCCCAGAAAACGGCAGCAGGGATGAGGCATGGAGGGGAGGTGGCAGCTCTGAACCAACCACTACCGTTATCATCGTAAATCACAAAATAAGGACAACATATAGCGCTACTGTGCACCAGGCACTGTCCTAGGTGCTTCCACCCATTTAACTCTGCCAGTTACATCACAAGGTGCCAGCATCTCCATTTTACAAATGGGAACATCGAGGCCGAGAGGGGTAAGGTACTGGGCCAAGGTCAGCGGCCTGATTCAGGAACCCAGACTCAGGCTGTTAACGACAATGCTTTGCTCTGACAGTAGATCCAGAATGAAACTGGGAACCGGTGCTTTAGGAACGGAATATGGGAACCACAGTAGGAGACTTACTTTTATGGTGTACCCCACTGGCTGCTTGAATTTTGTCAGAAGGTACATGTACTCCCCGTTCAAATATAATTTCAAAAAATACTTTTAATAAGATTTCAAGCGAAAAGTGGTAAACTCCTCATTCACTTATATATCTATGATTCTATTTCTATTTCTCTCTTCTCTTGAACAATCTCTCATTCCCACTGGAGACCACTGGCCCCAGCTAAGCGGCCCAGCCTTTGGACTGGGCATGCGCTATAAGCGGGCGGCGACCTCCGCCTGCCCTTTGGTGCGCACAGGGCTTCGCCCGCAGGCGTTTAAATCCCTTGACTGGATTCCCCCTCCACCGTGACCCCCGAGAGATTTAATACGTGGTCCTGTCCCCACCAGTCCGCGTCTCCCATGCCTTCAGGACGAAGCCCGACTCTAGAGGCCCTTGGGGATCTGACCTCCACTGCCTCAACTCCCATCCCGGGGGAACTCTAGGTCCAAGCCAGTCTGAACTTTTCTCCCTCGGTACCCTCCGCCTGGGGTGCCCTCGGCCGCCCTTCAAGGTCCAACCGGACCCGCGCCCTCGCCCATGTGATTTGATCCCCTGGCCGTCTCCCTCCACAGGCTGGGATCTCTTCCAGCGCAAACGCCAGGCCTGATTCATTCCTGTGGTCTCAGCACTCACTCAGCCCAGGACACTAGGATTCCGCCCTACCGCCCCACCCCACCGCATCCTGCCATCACCACTGCCGAGGCGGGACTCGAACCTGAAATCTCCAGAGCGGCCCTCGCTCCCGCTTCTCGGCACGCCCACGCTTAGCCCCAACGACGCGCACGCGCACTGAGGCGGAGCAGCAGCGCCTTCCCTCCGTAACCCGCATGCGTGCTGCGGCCAACCGCCTCCATCCACGCATGCGCGGCCCGACGCTCACGCTCCGTTCTCGCGCGCCTACCCCGCGGCGCATGCGCTGGGCCAGCAGCCCGTGGGCTTTGAGCTCAGCTTGGCCCCGCGATACCTCCCGCTCCCGTTCCTCCTTCGGGCCGGCCTTCCGGGATGCCCAGACCGGTTCCGGAGTGACGGTGCTCGCTCTCTCCCTCTCTACCCCGTGCTCCCAGGCCCCCCACACGCCATTTACAGGCTGGTGGCTTGTGGTGGACCTTCTCCGCCCTCACCCCGCCCCGTCACCGAGAGCGCGCGCCCGGGAACCAATCAGCAGCCGCCTTAGGTAAGGGGCCCGCCCCCTCCTCGGCCGTTCAACGGTCCCGGGGCCGCCCGGCGGGTGGGCTGGTGGGCGTCGCCGAGTGGGGACCCGATGAATCCCGGGTGGGCGGAGGCGGAGCACGTGTGCCTAGGAGCTTCAGAAGTGGGAGGGCCTGAGAGTGAGGGCTGTGAAGTGGCCGGAAAGGACGGTGTAAACAGAGGTTCTCGTTGTAGGGGCCCCGCGGGAGGCCTGTAATCAGACGCCCTGAAGAATGTGTAGACGGACCCCCGAGCTCCGGGGGAGGCCCCGTGTGGGAGCCTGTAGATGTAGAGATGTGTAAATACGTGTAAGTGCTGGAGACCTTAAGTGTGTGTCAGGCTCTTGAGCTCCGAGGTGGGCGAGTGCTTCCTGAGGGTGGGCGTCCATCCGGAGTTGGGAACTGGGGGGGGTCTCCCCCCGCCCCGTGATTGGCAGATAGACGCTTAGATTCGAGGAGAGCCCCCAAAGGGGTGTATTAAGAGATGCTGAAGGACTGAGGGCTGGGAGGTGACCCTGAGAGTCCGAAATAGACTGGCTTTGTAAGTTTTAAGGGAAGCCCCAAAGGAGCCTGGAAACAAGATTGGGGGTCCCCAGGTTGTGTGCCGGTGGACTCTTTTTCAGTTCTGGGGAGCTCCCCACAGGGGCTGTAAAGTAGACTCAAATACTGTGGAGGTTCCCAGAATAAAGGACAAAAGGAGGCTTATTTGCATGGGAAGGGGGTCCCTGTGGGTGTGTAAACAGACACTAGGGTGGGGCAGAAGCCCCTTGGAGGCAGGAGAACAGACATTTAAGCGCTGGGGAGGTCTCCAGAATAATGTGCAGGCAGACGCTTAATTGCACAGGAGGGAAGAGTCCCAGGGTCTGAAGGGGCTCCAGCCGAGCTGTAAACAGTCATTTAAGGGCTCAGTGAATCATTTCCCGTAAGCATCGTAGACAGGCCTTGTCCTCTGTCTCCGGAGGCGGGCTTCAGCCCAGGTCGTGGCTGGGGGCAGGTCTGGTGGCGCAGTGAGGAGCTGGAGCGGCCCCTGCCTGGCTGGCAGAATCACCCCTGCATCCTCCTGTCAACAGACACTCATTCTGGGGGAAGAGTCTCTTGCAGGGACCTGCTCCTGTCGCTATACACTGGGGTGGGGGGTGGAGGGGATTTTGTAAAATCATTTAACAGGCACGAATTGGTAAGCAGGGATCGGCAGACTTTTTCTGGAAAGGGCCAGAGAATAATTATTTTAGGCTCTGCAGGCTGTACTCGGGCTGTCTCATCTGCTCACCTCTGCTGTTGAGTCAGGAAGGCAGCCAGAGGCACTTTGTAAATTGATGGTCGGGCCCGTGTTCCAATAAAACTTTATTTACAAAAAACAGAAGGCAGACCGTATTTGGTCCACGGGCTGCGGTTCGCCACCTTGACCTGTGAGCTACAGCTGAGGGCCTCCTCGTCCTGCAAGCAGACTCTTAAGTACTCAGCCTGCCCTAGGTGATGTGTAAACAGCGGGGTGTCAAAATTCACTTAGTAGAGCCATTTTTAAATGAGTCAGAGCCACCTTTCCAGAGAAACCGCCCTGCTGTCTTGACCCTTGGGCCGGGCTGAACCTTTGGACTGGGCCCAAACAGCAATTGTTTTACAAGCAATTGTTTGAGAAGTCGGCAGGAGAACCGACATCCTGATCGCAAAGACTGAGAACCGTGGACTTTCTGAAGATGGAGTCAATAGTGTTTAGCCAAGACTAGCTGTCTGCCTCCAACTCCGATTAAAATTCCTTGTAGTTCAACTTCCCTTCAAAGGCCCCTGACTTTTATTTCCTAGGGGGATGCTATTTGGGTTTCTACCTGAATCTGTGTTCCCCAAATTACAATTCTTTGATCCCAAATAAAAGCTTGGCCTCTTACACTGGTTTCTGTTTTTGCAGGTTGACATGGGGAAGCCCACTAGGGACCTGTAAACAGATAGTTAAACAACAGGGGCTGGGTCACATAGGTAGCCATACATTTTATAACATCTTAGATTAATTTAAACACTGATGGACCTTGGAGTGCGGACTATCAGGAATGAAAGGTAAACAGACCCTGAAATGTAGGCAGACACCTATTTTCAATAGGCCTCTGAATGCTGGAGCCTCATCCCCACCTGTGCCAGTAATGGGTAATCAAAAGAGAAGTTGTCAGACTGAGGGTCATGTTATTGATTTGTGAGGAAATGCCTTGCTGCATTTTGGGAAACAGAATGTCCCATTTTTATGTGACCCTGCCCATATGAGTTATATTTATATTGGGACAAAGTGATTAATAGTTGGGAATAGTAAGAGACAGGAGTGTATTTGTTTCTGACTGCGTCCAGAGGTAGGCAATTCGAGGTTAATAGGGGACTCCCAAAACTTATATCTTGTTCTACCATGCCTTCCTTACATTAAGTTGCCTCATAGTCCAAGATGGCTGCTTGAGGTCCAGCCTCCACACCCACATTCCTTCCAGCCAGCAGGAGGAAGGGGCAGAAGGCACGTGCCAGTGACTATGAAGGAAAATATCTGAAAACTGCCAGAACACATGTCTAGTATCATACCATTGGCCAGAAAAAACTTAGTCACATGGCCACACCTAACTGCAAACTAGGCTGCGAAGTGTACTCTGGATAGCCATGTACCCAGCTCAGAACCGAGGGTTTCATTTTTTTGAAAGAAGTGAAGAATGGATATTGGGAGCCAGCTGGCAGTCACTGCCACAGCTCCAGAGCTCTCTGGAAAGAAAGGCCTTCTTATAGTCCAGAGTGAGCCACGTTGAGCGGGGGGACGCTCTTCACCCTGGGATTGACCTCTTTCTCTGTAGGTGACCATGTCTGAGTCTGGGCACAGTCAGCCTGGGCTCTACGGGATAGAGCGGCGGCGACGGTGGAAGGAGCCTGGCTCCGGCGGCCCCCAGAACCTCTCTGGGCCTGGCGGTCGGGAGAGGGACTACATCGCACCGTGGGAAAGAGAGAGACGGGTGAGCGTCCGCGCCCAACGGCAGCGTTCACACATCCGCTCATTCCACAAGTGTTTCCTGAGCCCCTGCCACGTGCCAGGCACTAATCTAGGTGCTGGGGATGTGTCGGTGGACAAAACGGGCTGCCCTCGAGGAAGAGGGTAGAGATAAAGGGGGCTGCCTTAGGTGGAGTGCCCAGAGAAGGCCTCTCTGAGGAGGCGGGTTCTGAGCAGAGACCCGAAGGAGGTGAGGGAACGAGCCGGGACAGACTCTGAGTGAAGAGCATTCTTGCCTGAAAGCACAGCCTCTGCAAAGCAGCTGGTGTGTGCAGGGAGTGGCCGGGAGGCCACACGGCTGCAGTGCATGAGGAGGGGGGCGGGTGATAGAAGATGAGGTCAGGAGGTGACGGCCCGATCCCGTAGCGCCTGGTGGGGCTTAGAGAGAAGTTCGAATTTCACCGGAAGAAATTGGCGTTGGAGAGTTTGAGCGAGAGGGGCCACGAGCTCGTGTCTGATGGTGACGGCAGCGGTCTGTGCTTGTTGAGCAGCCATAGTGTGCTGGCACCACGCAGAGGCCTCTGTGGCCCTGGACCTCCCTGAACCCTCACAGCCGCCCCATGAAGTCGGACCCAGGATAGGTCCAATTTGCACTAACGAGGAAAATGAGCCTCCGAGGGGGACGGACTGACCCAGAGGCACAGTCAGTACGCTTGGGGCCAGCTAAGCCTCGAGTGCTGCAGCATCTGCCTGCTGTGGGGGGCGCCCTGGCCTGGGAGTCGGTAGCCTCGGGTGGGCCCAGGCCCTGCCTTGCTCTCCTCCTGTGCCTGGGTGGCTTACTGCCAGCACCTGCCCCTGGGTTCTTTGTCTAGGGCCCTGCCCACCTCTGAGAGCTGACGGTACGGGGAGGAACGGAGCCCTTGGGACCCGTTGCTGAGCCCTAAGTGCAAGCGTGGAGAAGAGTTTGTTCACAGTGCGCTTGGTTCCGGCTCTTCCTTCTCGGGTCACGGCACAGTGAGGACCGTCTCTCTTCCTTGCACATTACATCCTCTGGGGACCGTTCCCGTCTGCCTACACCTTCCGCTTCCATCCCGCACAAGCAGCTCCCATATCTCTTGTCTTTGTTTCTGCCTTTGCTGCCGAGCTCTGGCCGCCTCCTAAATGGCCAGTGGCCTCCTCACGACCTCTGTGTCCCCTGCTGACCTCAGCGTCTTCCGGCCATATGTCTTCCTTCCTGTATCAGTAACAGCCCCTTGGGCCCCATCCTAGACACCTCCCCAGCCCGCCCCACGCCGTCAGGCCCCAGTGCTGTCCAGTGTGCCTCCCGAGTCTGTCTCCTGGCCATCATCGTCTCTGCCCCACAGCCTCGGGCCCGGGTCTCGTCTGCTTCTCCACGGCCTGGGAGCCCACAGCCTCTCCTGCAGTTCTCGCACTGCTGGCCTTTGCAAAGCCCTTTCACATCGTCCTTTCCTTTCCTCTTCTCCAGAGGCCAGTGAAGGGAGCAGGACTTAAATAAGTGTCCTCAGTGTGTGGGTGAAGAGCAGACCCGGTGAGAGGCCGAGACTCTCCCCAGGTGACTCAGGGACCCAGAAAAGGAGAGAACTCAAGCTCAGTCTCTCCCCTTCTGTAAGCAGAGTCGGGATGAGTCCAAAGAGGCACGAGGAGGGCAAGGTGTGGCTGGTGCAGGAGCAGGGCTGGGACGGAGAGGGTCAGGCCAGCACGTGCTTCCGGCCCCTCTCATGGTGAGCACCTGCGGTGTCAGCCACAGGGCCAGTTGAGGGCTTTCTCCTCTCAGCCTCATCATAGGCCTGCGAGGAAGGAGTTCTGAGCCCCTTTCGCCAGGTGAGGAAACGGGCCTGAGTGAGGGGGCTTCCTTCCCAGGTTCATACAACCACAAGAGGCGGGGCAGGTTCAAACCAGGATCTGTCTGGCTCCAGAGCCCAGCTCCTTCCATCTGAGCTTGTCCGTCAGAGGCAGCCAGACAGAGTGGCTGACAGCGTGGTTCTGGAGCCAGGAGGCCTGGGTTCAAATGGGGGCTCCATTGCTTGTTGGCTGTGTGACCTTGGGCAAGCCACTTAACCTCTCTGTGCCTCAGTTTCTTCATTTGTAGAATGGAGCTAATAATAGTGTCTCTCTCACAGGGCTGTTGGTAGGATTGAGAGAATTAGTATGTGGAGGCATGTAGATAGTACCAGGCACATAAAGGCCTTCGGGAGCAGCCTGGAGAGGTAGGGGAGCCATCCCTGAGTAACTGCCCTCCATCACCACAGGATGGCAGCGAAGAGACAAGCACGTCGGTCATGCAGAAAACCCCCATCATCCTCTCCAAGCCTCCAGCAGAGCGGGTGAGCAGGGAAGATGGAATCTTCGGGAGGGGAGGCCAGGAGCAGTTAGGTGAGGATCTGTCCCACTGACTGGCCCCTTCTCATCCCCGTAGTCAAAGCAGCCACCACCTCCTACAGTGCCCGCGGCCCCGCCTGCCCCAAGCCCTCTGGAGAAGCCCATCGTCCTCATGAAACCCCGGGAGGAGGGCAAAGGGCCTGCGGCCACCACCACTGCCTCAACCCCCGAGGGCGCCGCCCCCCCACCTCCCGCCGCCCCTGCGCCACCCAAGGGGGAGAAGGAGGGGCAGAGACCCACACAGCCTGTGTACCAGATCCAGAACCGGGGCATGGGCCCTGCCGCTCCGGCAGCCATGGATCGTGAGTTGGGGCCGGGCACGGCCTGCCTGGGAGCTGGAGCCCCCTCACCCGCAGACCCTCACCGCATCCCCTGTCCCCTGCTCTCTCCTGTCGCCAGCTGTCGTGGGCCAGGCCAAACTGCTGCCCCCGGAGCGCATGAAGCACAGCATCAAGTTGGTGGATGACCAGATGAACTGGTGCGACAGTGCCATTGAGGTACGGGGGGCTCTCCCTGCTTGAGGTCCAGCGCCCTCGCCTCCTCCACCCGCTGCCCCCAGCATCCTAGGGGGGCACCATCAGGCCAGACGCTTTCAGGCAGCTGGAGCCGTGAGCTGGGATGGAGCAGAAGGTTCTCACCTGGCCGGGGCTGGATTTCTGTCCCTTACGCTAGCTCAGCGGTGCTGGCAGGTGATACTGAAATACTTTGCTGCTGGTTGGCCAGGAGGTACTCCCCTAGCCCCCCACCCGGATGCCTGGGATCCCCTGCACCGCCCCACAGCGGGGCAGCCTCCTGGGCCCTCCAGTACCTCTCCTCATCGGTCAGAACCCGTGTGGTACCAGTGTTAACTGGTTTGAATGTCACTCCCCAGAGGTCCCGCCATCCCAGCAGCCCTTGCTCTGGTTCAGACCTCGCATTTCTGGACTGTCACACCCACGTCCACTCTCCCAGTCTTCATTTCCGCTCCTCTGCTGCTCTTCCCCCCAGACCTGTCACATCGTGCCCCTGCTCCACTTGTCCTAGGTGTGTAGCTGTGTTCCCTCCTCTTCTCTAGCTGCCTGGACTTAGGAGGACAGCGTGCTGGGCCCATTTTTACCTGGTCCCTGCCACCTCTCTCTGTCCACCCTCACGTGGATATCAACTAGGAGCTTTAAAAAAAAAGAACCGGTATCCAGGCCCTCCCCTTCCGCACTGTCAGGTGGAACTCTGCAGTGACGAGAATGCTCTGTGTTTGCACCATCTGGTATGGTCGCCACTATCCCTGTGTGTGGCCCTTGAGCCCTTACCCACATACGTCCGTATGTGGCCAGTGCAACTGAGGAAACTGAGTGTCTTTTGTTTCATTTTGATTAAATAGCCACAGGTGGTCAGTGTCTCCCACTTTGAACAGGGCTAGCCCTGGATACTCTAGTATGTCTGTAGTTAGGTCTAGGATTAGCTGCCCTTTTTTTTTTTTTTTAAAGCTCTTCAGATGAGTGTAAGGCACAACAGCCTCAGTTGAGGCGAATCCGTTTTCCTTGAAGAGGGTCTCTTTTGCCCCCTGGTGGTGAAAGTCAGCACAGCTGGCGGCCCGGAGGCAAAGGTCTCAGGAATTTCCGGGACTCCTAACTAAAGTCCACAGACCAGAGCCTGGGTGGACGGATCTCCCTTCCCACGCACGGTGCCCGTTCTCACGCCTCCCCACCTGAAGCAGAAGGCCTCCCAGCGGTCCCCTCCAGTAGCCTCGCTCACCAAGTCTGATCCATGACCTGTCCTTCCGTTCCTGTGCCTCTCACCTTCTCTTCCCCAAGGTCAGGCTTCCCTTGGCCAACTGTGTTCCAGCCCACGGACTTCCTCTTAGCTTCTTGACCACGTCAGGCTCTTTTCTACTTTAGAGCTCTCACAGATGATGTTCTCTGTGTCCAGAACAGTCCACATAGCCCACCCCCACCCCCACCACCACACACACACAGAAGCCATAGAAGTTTTTCTTCGTGTCTGACAAGGCAGGTGGACGAGCCTCAGAGGTCTCTGGGGCCCCCCGTCTCACTCCGGCAACTGACAGATTTCTGATGGTCACATTCCTACGTCTTCCCCCAGTACCTGTTGGATCAGACTGATGTGTTGGTGGTCGGTGTCCTGGGCCTCCAGGGGACAGGCAAGTCCATGGTCATGTCATTGTTGTCAGCCAACACTCCCGAGGAGGACCAGAGGTGAGGGGGACATCAGGTAGGGGCGTTTGGGGTGTGGAAGGCCAGGAGGGAGGTGGGCACTCACCTGGGGCAGGGGAAGGGTGGGCCTGGGTGTTGCATGGAGTGTTACCAAAGGACTTTGGGACATTGCTTCCCCTCCCTTGGCCTCAGCATCTTCGTCAGGTGAGGGTGACGGGGGCTGGACTAGATCTTTGTGTGGCTCCGAGGTCAGCAATCCTGTGCCTCCCTCCTTTCCTTCCTGCCGTGCCGCAGGCAGTGGTACAGAGCCCCGCCGGGAACTGGGACGATGCAGTCACTAAGCCCCACCTCAGTCTCAGCCCTGCCGCTCCCCAGCTGGTTGACCTTGGGCAAGTCACTTCGCCTCCCAGTATCTCAGTTCTTCACCTGTAGAGTGGGTTTTTGGAGGACGAGATGAGATCAGGAAGGCAAAAGTTAACAAGGCACAGAGCAGATGCCCACAGGATGCAGCTGACGTGCCTGGGAAATAGAGTGGGGAAGGAGCCCTGGACGCAGGGCGTGGGTTCTGCACCAGCCACAGGCCTGCATTCTCTTTTTTATGAGTCCTGCATTCTTGAGTAAGAATAGGATATGATCATGAACATAAACAATGAAGTCACGGGAGAAGATCTGGGGGAGTAGGGAGCTGAAGGACCAGGGCCCAAAACTCAGGGCGGGGAAGGAAAGGGAGAAAGGCAGGGATTAGGGAGTAGGGGACGTGTACAGTCTAGTGAAGGAAGGGTCAAAATGGGGGCTCAGAAGGGGTAGTAGCTACTTGGGGTTGTCTGAAAAACATAGGGGTTCGTTTTTGATAAAGCAGGTGATATTTCCCTGGACTCCATGGACGGGCCTCCAGGGGTCCATGAACCTCCCGACAGCATGTGCAGAATCATACACATCTGCAGTCAGGCGTTTCTCCTAGGGAGCGCGGCCGTGGTTCCAGCAGATCCCAGAGGGGCCTGGGGCTAAGAACCACTCTTGTGAGAATACATATTCGCTAGACCCAAAGCTGCAAGGTTGTCGCGGCTCTCAGGCCGGCTCCCCCTCTCCCCTCACTCAGGACCTCGGCTCAGCCTGGGTCCGCTCTGGACCCGCTCCAGCTCTCTCGGATAGCGTGGTTTCCATCTCTGCTTCCACCCCCAGCTAGCAAAACTTCCCCGTGCCCCTCAGCTCTGCTTCCTGAACTAGAGAGAATCCTGCTGGCCTCGCTCGTCTTTTTGAGCCGTGTCAGCCTGTGGTGTGGTGGACTTTGGTACCAACTCTGGTCATCAAATCTCAGAAGTTTTACCTCCTGATTATTTTTCATCTGCTTTTCTGCTCCATTCCCACTTCCATGCCAAGAGCTTCCTAACTGGTCCCCCTGCTTTAGTTCAATGCAACAAATATTAATTGGGTGCTTACTATGTGCCAGGGACTGCCTGGGTGCTGGGGAAACAGCATAAACAAGACTGCAAGAAATCTGTGTCCTCATGAGGCCCACATTTTGAAGGAGGAGGCAGTAAACAAAGTAAATACGTTGTTTGGCATGTTGGAAGATAGAGTGGGAAGGGATTGTAGGGAGGCGGTGCTGGGGCTAGCTTACAGTTTTAAATCAGATAGTCGGGGCAGCCCTCGCTAAGGGGACACCTGAGGGAAAGCAGACTCCGCGGAGGAAGAGCATTCCAGTCGGAGGGGATGGCAAGTGTGAGCCTCTGTGGTGGGAGCTTGCCTGGCCTGTGAGCAGAGTGGTGTGGAGGCCATGGAGCTGGAGGAAGTCAGGTCGGAGAGGCACAGGGAGGCCGGAGTCCTGGGCCTGCAAGTCTTGTTACCCACTCTGTGCACCCTACAGTCCTCACCACGCAGCCGCTAGGGGGAGCTTTTCAAAACCAAAATCCAGTCCTGTCACTCCTGCTTAAATCTCTGCAGGGCCTTCTAGGCTCCTGGGCCAGAGCCCCCATTCCTGACTGCCCCACAACAGCCCATGTACCTTCTGTGTGCTCCCTGCGCCCGTCGCTCTCTCTGCTCTTGCCGCACTGGTCCTGGATTCCTCATGCACGCCTCATACCTGCCTTCTGCCTGGCGTGGTCTTGCTTCCTTCCTCCACCCCCCTCACCTCCCCTGTACGGGAAATCAAGTTGCTTAATTAGCTCCTTTTTCTCTCTCACCCTCAGCGTCATCTTTTGCCTCTTAGGGCAGCCCTTCCCAGCTCCACCAACTCAGTTCCCCCCTTGGAGCCCTGCACGCCTCTTTTCCTAAGGCCCGCAGTGACTGATGCTGTTGGTTTGTGAGCTGGGCCAGAAGCTGCATGGGCAGCGGCTTTGTCTTCCTGGTTCCCTGCTGCATCCCGGGATCTGGCACATAGGCCTGCGGTCCAGTGTTTGTTAGTGGGAGGCTGCCTGCTCTGTGTCAGCGACATACGAGCATCTCAGGGAGGCGGGAGTGGCCCTTTGAGAGGCAGGTACTATGACCCTGATTTTACAGATTCAAAGGGGTGATGGCTTTGTCCAAGTCACAGAGTGACCCAGTGGAGCTCAGTGGCTTAGGGTAAGGCCCAGCTCTGCCTGCTTTGCTCTCGTGTCCCCCTCATCCAGCACAGGTAGAAATGGGGGAGACACCTCACAGGGGAAGAGCTGGGCACCAGGACACCAAACAGCCTCCCCCTGTGGGGCGGGGGGTGTCAGTGCTGTGTCTCCAGGGCCGGATGGAGGTGCACTTGGTGACTCATAGTGAACGATGATTTACCGCTGGAGGTCAGGCGCGCTTCTGAGGGCTTCAAGTGAATTAACCTCACAGTAACCCTGAGAGGTTTGAGACTCTCCTTAGCCCCATTTTACAGATGAGGAAACCGAGGAGAGAGACATTAAGGACCTTGCCCAAAGCCACACAGCCAGGAAGAGGCAGAGCTGGGGTTTGGATGACAGCAGGCTGGCAGAGCCCCTGCTCTTCAGCTCCTCAGTCTGTTGACCTCGTTCCAGGAGTGAACGTGTCTACTTGGGGGAGGGGTGGAGTCATGTGGTGTAAAACACAGCCCCCCAGACATGGACGGAAGGACGTGTGGCCAGGCGGGGAACCTCGTCCCACATGCTCACTTCACAGGTCATGCCCTGGGCTGTCAGAGGCTGAGAAGCGGACCGCTAATGCGCCCGCCTGCTCCTCTCCACAGGGCGTATGTTTTCCGGGCCCAGAGCGCCGAAATGAAGGAACGAGGGGGCAACCAGACCAGTGGCATCGACTTCTTTATTACCCAAGAGCGGATTGTGTTCCTGGACACACAGGTGCCAGCCCCGCCTGCCCCACCCCCCCGCCTGCCCCACCCCGCTGCACTCCCTCGTCGCTCTTTCCGCGAAAGTCTTTAAGCCGGAACCCTGCTTGCATGCCATGTGGCTCCAGCCAAGCCATGGACACGCTAGGTGCCCTCGGGCAAGTTGTGTCTTTTCTTGGCCCTTAGTCTCTTCTTGTCCAATTTTGCCCCCTCCCACAATCCATTGTGTACACAGTAGCCTAAAGAATTTTCTAGCATAGCAGTTAAAGGTGTGGGCCGTGGAGTTGGTCCGTGTCTGGATCCTGCCTTTAATTCTTACCAGTTGGGTGACTTTAAGCAAGTTTTAATTCCCCCTAAACCTCAGTGTCTTGTCTGTACATGGCGATGATAGTTATACTCAGCCTCAGGATTGTTGCAAGGATTCAGTGGAACATTCCAGCAGAGTGCTTGGCACAGGACCTGGCACGTGGCTAGCATTCAGGGCCTTGACTGTCGTTAGACCTGACCTGTCACGCGTTCAGCAGCTTTCCTTGGCTCTCCCTTGCTCTCAGGTGAGGTCCCCGTTCCCTCACCTGGCATTCAGGCTGTGTGGCTTACCTCCTTCAGATTCCCTGGTCTCCCCCTCTGGTGTGGTCACCAGCCTGCCACACCTACCATGAGGCCTCACCATGGTCCCACCCCACTTCGGGCTTTCCTCTTCTTGTTCCCTTTTCCAAAACCACCTTCGACTGTAGGACCCTGGCCAAGTTATTTAACTTTTCCATTCGTCAGTTTTCAAGTGGGAAAAATAATATTGCCCACCTTGTAGGGGTTTTTATGAGGTTTCCATGAGTTAACACAAGTCCTGAGGACAGCACCCAGCATGAAGGGAGTGCTCAGTACTCTTAGCCGTCCATACTGTCATCGTTAGAACACTCCCTCCCTTGCCTTTAGGCCTGGCTGAGGCCTTCTCCTTAATGAAGATGCCGCTGGGGTGTTGCCTCCCCCGGGAAGCCTTCCCCTCTTCTGAGCGCCCACTAGCGCCTGAGCACACCTGCCAGCGCATGCACCACGGGGTTTATCACAGTCTGTGTCCTGTGTCCTGCCCCCACCCCCTGCCTGCAGCTCTGTTGGTCAGGGCCTGAATGTTAGTGGAATAGCGTTCTGGTTGCTGTGGGCTTTGGTGACAGGAAGAGTGGAAAACCTGCAAATGTGCCATGAGACCAGTGTGCCAGGCTCCGTGCAAGGACCACCTGGACCTAGAGAGCAGCTGAACTGGTGTCGAGCTGGGTCAGAGGCCCACGTAGGGCAGAAGGGAAGTTAAGGCAGAACAGATCAGGGCGGTGCTTGGAGCTTTAGGAAGTGAGCAGTTGGGAAAGCCTCTTCCTTAAAGAAGTCCACTCACCGCAGTAAGAAGTCAACAGGGGCCGGCCCGGTGGTGCAGCAGTTAAGTTCACATGTTCCAGTTCGGCAGCCTGGTGTTCGCCGGTTCGGATCCCGGGTGCGGACATGGCACTGCTTGGCAAGCCATGCTGTGACAGGCGTCCCACATATAAAGCAGAGGAAGATGGGCACAGATGTTAGCTCAGGGCCAGTCTTCCTCAGCAAAAAGAGGAGGATTGGCAGCAGTTAGCTCAGGGCTAATCTTCCTCAAAAAAAAAAAAAAATTAAAAAAAAAAGAAGTTGACAGACTATCAGGCTCATTTAGCTCCTGTCTTTACATGGAATGTTCCTTTAAGAAAAGTGATGCGCTCACCACTGATTCTTTTACACCCAGTGATGCGATGATTGAATCCTCACCGGTTTTCACACTAATCATTGCTTTTTGACCTAAGTAATTATCTTAGCAAAGTTTTGAAAGCATTTGAAACAACAAACAACAGAAAGGGTCTTAAGGGACGTGACTCGTTGAAGTGTGTGTGAAATTTGTCAGCGCGAGCAGAGTTCTCCTTGGGCTGGCGGCTCTGGGGAGCAGTGAGATTGTGGAAGAGCCGGGGCCAAGGGATCTGCTCTGAGACTCTCCTTCCCCTCCTCCTGCTGCCTGGCACTGTAGTCATTGGAAACTCCGTGTTTCTCACCTCATTTTGTCCTGAGAGAGGCGATGTCTTTGCCTTCAACGTGTGGAACATGGGTAGCCGTGGCCCCAGGATGCCGACCCCAGGCCCCTCCCTGACACCCTCTTCTCTCCCTTGCCCCAGCCCATCCTGAGCCCCTCCATCTTGGACCACCTCATCAACAACGACCGCAAGCTGCCTCCGGAGTACAACCTGCCGCACACCTACGTGGAGATGCAGGTGAGGGGCCGAGGGCACCCTGCCCCGCAGGATCTGCCATGGGGAGCTGGGTGTGGGTTGACCTTGTCTCTGCTTCGTAAGAGCCCTGGGTGCCCTGGGAGCCGCAGGAAGAGAACAGCCCTGGGAGTCTGATCTGGCTCGGCTCTTGGCTCTGCCCCTGGGAAACGTCACCTGCCGCCCCTTCCCCTTCAAGCCTCGGTATCCGCCCATGTGCAATGGTGGTGACCATTCCTCCCCTGCTCGATTTAGGCGTGGCCTGTAAGGGAAGTGCCAGCACAGTCTGGGCACAGAGTAGGTGCTTAAAGGCCCTCAGGCCCTTGCCCTGCTGCCCCCCTAGCTGAGTCCTGGCATCAGGGGCCCCAGTCTGCACAGGGGGGCCTTCAGCTCTGTCGTCCCTTCCTGCCCGCCCTCAGTCACTCCAGATTGCAGCCTTCCTCTTCACGGTCTGCCACGTGGTGATTGTCGTCCAGGACTGGTTCACGGACCTCAGTCTGTACAGGTGAGGAGCTGGGGAGGGGGCCAGGCCAGAGATGGCGGCCCCCCGCCTGAGCCACTCGGCCACATCTCACAGGCTCCGCAGCAGTCACAGGGGCCCTCTTAAAATGTAAGGTGGCGTGGGTCACCGCCACCTAACTCTCCCTCAGCACACGTACACTCACTTAGAACCTTCCACTGACTACACATCACCCAGAATAAAGTTGAGTCCTTCCCACGCGTGGCTTATGAGGTCCTATGCAATGTGCTCCCAGTCACCCTGCTGACCTCCTCTGCTACCGCTTCCCTCTCTCCCTCCATTAAGTGGGGGTGGCCTCATGGCTGCTCCTCGTGCAGCTGGGGACCTCTGCACTCCTCATGCGTCAGCCAGAAACACTTCCTGCGGAGCTCAGACTCCCGCCTCGTGTCCTTCAGGTCGACCTCAGGCCTTCCTGACCAACTAACGTCGCATCCCTGTTACTCTCCCCTCCTTGCCCTGCTGTGTTTCCCTTCGTTGCACTGTCACTCCCCGACAGGAAACTGTAGATCTCTGTATGGTCTGTCTCCCCATTAGAACGTAAGCCCCAGGAGGGAGGAGTCCCCAGCGCGTCACACAGTGCCTAGTACGAGGTAGATATTTAATATAAATTTGTTGAGTGAATAGCACGAGGAGATGGCTTGTCTGCCCCTTCGAGTCCTGTCGTCCATGTCCTCCAGGCATGTGTACCATCCCGTTGGTACCCTGGCGGGCAGGAAAAGGGAGGGAGACAGGATCTGGCAGGAGTCCTGCCTGAAGCAGCTGGAGGTTCCAGAAATGCCACCAGACAGCACTGGCTCAAACCTGTGGCTACAAGAGTTCCTCTTGGCCTCGGGCCCCAGGAAATAGCTGTGGGGAGGCCAGCAGCCTCGGGCAGAAAGAAGGACGGGAGCTCATGGGGAGGGAGGGCTGAGCTGGAGGAAGCAGATGTGTCCGAAGGCAGGCAGCTCTCACTAGGCGAGTGGCCTCCTTTTCCACAGTTGCTCAGAGGCAGGCTGTTTTATACAGATTAGCTGAGGTGGAGACCATGCTTTCAGCGTGGTACCTGGGACATAGTAAGCACTTGATCGGTGGGTGCTTGCTGTTCGTGCTGGTAACCCTGGGGATGGGGCGAGCTGTGGGGCTGGCCAGCAGTCCACGACGACTAGCTAGGGGAGCCGCTGTGGTGACGAGATCTAAGTGACTTAAGTCTGAAACCTCCGCTCCTGCCACCGCCGTCCACGGGCATTCATTCACCTGGCAGCTACACTGAACGTTTGTTTATACCATTTGCTGCTGGGGCACCGGGGAGACAGACATGTGAAGGAAACAGAGGAAACAGACTGCACACGTTGAGTGGGGGTGTGGGCTCAGGCTGGCACGTGGCAGAGCGTTATTTTTAAGCCGGAGTCTACAGCTGGGCTTCTCAGAGCAGGTGAACCCCTTGAAACTGTGGACACCGTGTTTGTGTGTCTGTCTGCATGAGGAGAATGTCCGTAGCTTTTATCGGATCCTAGTACCCTTTACCTCAGATAACAGGTTAATTTTATCTACTTTTACCTATTTGGGAAAATTATTTTAAAGTAGCATAAACTGAAAACTTACGTCCACGCAAAAACCTGCACACGCATGCCTGTAGCAGCTTTGTTCATAATTGCCAAAACGAGGGAGCAACTGAGACGGCCTTCAGTAGGTGAATGGATGAATACACTGTGCATCCAGACAGTGGGGCGTCGTTCAGCGCTGAGCAGAAGTGAGCTGTCAAACCGTGAACAGGCATGGAGGAACCTTACACGCGTGTCGCCAAGTGAAGGACGCCAAGCTGCCCTCTAGTCTGATTGCAGCTATATGGCATTCTGGCAAAGGCGAAACTATGGAGGCAGTAAAAAGATCAGGGGTTGGGGGCTGAATGGGTAGAGCATAGCGGATTTTTCAGCCAGTGAAACTTAAGTGTGATACAATATGGTGATTACATGTCATTTTTGTCAAAACCCGTAGAAAACAGCAAGAGTGAACCCTGATGTTAATCATGGGTTGTAGCAAGTGTGCCGCTCCGGTGGGGGATGTTGATAGTGGGGGAGGCTGTGTGTGTTGGGGGGGACGGGGGTGAGTCTACGGGAAATCTCCATTCAGTTTTGCTACGAACTTAAAACTGCTCTAAAAAATTAAGTTGGTTTTTTTTTAGTAGCGTAAACTCATTACAAAATGCCACGGGTCCCTAGATTGGTGTCTGAGAAGGTTGTCTCTGAATTCCCTAAAACTGTGTGAGAAATCTGGTGCGTGTGGGGCATTTTTCCAAGTGTGGCTGTAGCTTTCGTCACATCTGCAAAGGGAGCCCCTCCCCCAGGCTGTGGGATATGGGGTGCCTGTGCCTCAGCACCACCCTCTCACCCCAAACCCCAAGGTTCCTCCAGACAGCAGAGATGGTGAAGCCCTCCACCCCGTCCCCCAGCCACGAGTCCAGCAGCTCCTCAGGCTCCGATGAAGGCACTGAATACTACCCCCACCTGGGTGAGAGGCTTTCGGGGGCCCTGGGGGTGGGGAGAGGTGGAGGAATGAGGGGTGAAAACCAGGAGTGCTCCAGGGAAGTGGGGAGCTCGGAGGAGCACTTTTGAGAATTAGGAGGAGGTGAGTCAAAAAGGATTAGCTGCCGCTTCCTCTAAGGGTCCCTTGGCCTCAATTCCACCCTGGCCACTGAGGGCATGACCCCGAGTCTGGGTCTGGGTCTGTCTCCTTGATCAGAATGAGAGCCTCTTGGGGATAGGACCCAAGTCTGCCCATTTCTGGCTCCCTGGCATCTCCCAGCGTGGGGCTCAGGCCACGAGTGGTGAGACAGCCCACGGGCCCCGTGTACCCTGTGCGCCCTCCTGTGGCCCTTGCACGCGCCATTCCTTCACCTGCTCTGTCCTCGCCCTGCCCTACTGACGCGCCGCTCCTCTGCAGAGCTCTAGTTCATCTGTGCACCCCAGGGAGGGTCTCCCAGCGTCCTCTGGCCTCGCCAAGACCGTGGTGCCTCTTCCTGTCATACTCCTGGTCACATAGCCATCTTCCTCTCTTGTCTTTTCCATCAGACTGGGGGCTCCTTGAGGGCAGAAACCAGATGTGACTCATCTCTGGGTCCCAGCATCCCCCAGCCCAGGGCCTGGTGCAAAAGCACAGTTTCGTGAATATTTACAAGTGATCTGAACTCAGGGGTTAGGGCAGGTCCTTAGGGTGAGAAGGGGGAGTCCGCGTGGCCAAGCGCAAGCCGCCTCACCGGGCTCCATGCCTCCTCCCCCGCTCAGTCTTCCTGCAGAACAAAGCTCGTCGAGAGGACTTCTGTCCCCGAAAGCTGCGGCAGATGCACCTGATGATCGACCAGCTCATGGCCCACTCCCACCTGCGCTACAAGGGTGAGGGTCCCCAAACCACTCCCGAGCTGGCCAGTGGCCTCCTGACTCCCGATCCAGCCTGGTCTCTGGCCCTACTTGACCGTCACACACATACCTCCTCTGCCCCGCTGCATGGTGCCCGCAGGCTGATGGGTTCTCTCCCCCAGGTACTCTGTCCATGTTACAGTGCAACGTCTTCCCTGGGCTCCCGCCCGACTTCCTGGACTCTGAGGTCAACTTGTTCCTGGTGCCCTTCATGGACAGCGAGGCGGAGAGTGAGACCCCCCCACGAGTGGGTATGGCTCCCTATCCAGGGAATCTGGTTCATAGGGAGCCAGGAGCTTCCTTGGTCTGGAGGGAGACACGGGCCCACCTTGGTTAGGGGGTGACTGGTCTTGGGAGCCCACCCTGGTCTGAGGGGAGTCTCCGGCCTGTCCCTGAAGTGCCTGGACCCTTTCTTAGGAGCATGTTTCAGAGTCGTGGAAGTACAGGAACAGCTGGGCCAGGGCCCAACTTGGAGGTGCTTCTGGAGGCCCAGGATGCTGGTTGACTAGGAGGAAGGCCCTCTCTTGGCAGGCTGCCCCCCTTATCCTCCCCACCGCAACTTTCCAGGTCCCGGTTCCAGCCCGCTCTTCTCCCTGCTCCCTGGGTACCGTGGCCACCCCAGTTTCCAGTCCTTGGTGAGCAAGCTCCGGAGCCAGGTGATGTCCATGGCCCGGCCACAGCTGTCACACACCATCCTCACCGAGAAGAACTGGTAAGGGTTCTTGGCAGAGGGGGTCAAGGTGAGATGCCCTGCCCTGGTGCACACAGAAGGCGCTTCTTAGAGCTCTATGTGACCTCATTAAGCCCCTTGGTGCCAGATGTCAGTTTCCTTTTCTGGAACATTGATGGTTGCTCCCAGCTTGTAAGCGCCTCTTCCATGTCAGGCAACGTGCTGTTTCACGTGATTTTGAATTCTCCTATTTAGCCAGTGGGGTATATTTCTTACTACTGGTTTGACTGGTGGGGAAGATTTGACATGGAGGGGAGAACGTGGGAGGTGAAAGGTTCCACAGCTGATAGATGTTTCTGATGCTCACAAGACTGGAGGGAGGTAGAGAAAGCCCCAGCCCCACCGAGGCCAACCCTAGGTGGAGTGGGAAGAAGTCTGGACTCGGAGCTGGGGCCCGAGGTCTTAGTCCAACAGCAGGCCCTTCAGCTTCCCTTACCGCGGGGGAGATGGGAGAAGCAGGGCCACCTCCCATCGGTGCTGGCATCTTCCCTGGATCCAGTCGAGGAGACTGGGTTCTGAGAGGCCCAGCCACCCTCAGGTCGTACATGGGACCTAGTCTTTCCACCTGGCCAGGGCCGGTGTGCGGCTGGTGGGCTCCCAGCAAGGGCCGCCCTGACTGTTGGCCTTCTCTCACAGGTTCCACTACGCTGCCCGGATCTGGGACGGTGTGAAAAAGTCCTCTGCCCTGGCAGAGTACAGCCGCCTGCTGGCCTGAGGCCGAGGGGGGATGTCATGCAGGGAACCCCTCCTGGGTCCCCAGTGGATGGCGAAGGATCACATACGTCCTCCCCGCTAGTGGGGTGGAGAGTGGCAGCAGGCCTGATGGACGAGGGACCACGACTTCCTCGCCCGGAGATGTGTCCAGGGCCAGGCCCCCCACCCTCAGTAGAGTGTTGGTCGGGGTGACTGAGGTCCCACCCCCAACCTGGGACGGGGAAGCCCATCCTCAGTCCCCCACAGGGTCGGGTGGTGGGCGGAGCCACAGTGGTCACCAGGAAGGCCAGGCTCCATCTTTACCTCCCTCTGCAGGGACGAGAGCAACAGGTCCCTCTTCCCTGATGCCAAGCCCTTTCCTGTCAGGTGACGCAGGGTCTTGGGAGCTCCTCACGGGGGGCAGATCTGATGGTTCGAATAAAAGCAGTCGTGCAAGCCTGTCTGGTGCTCCTCCTCCCTCTCCCAGCATGCTGTCCTGGGAAGCGGGGCAAATTTGGGTCCCAGCTCTTAGGGGCCACCCCTGGAGCCTGAATGAACTTCCTGCCGGGACACATCCACTGTAGGTGACGGAGTCGTCGGGAGCAGATGAAGAGCAGTCCCTGCCAGGGAGGAGGAAGCCCCCAGCAAGGGTGTTCTGTTTCCCGGGGCGATGTCAGGCATCCGTCTGTGTGTTATGGGTGGGAGAATACGTGCCCTCCTTCTGGCAGATGCAGTGACTCTCCTCGCGTCGTCTGCTCTCGCTTGAAGGCAGCGCGTGCTTTGGTGGAAAGCCTGGTTAAGTACAGTGCCCCAGTCAGTGCCTGGTTAGAACAGACACGTGCCGAGTGAGAGCCTAGTCAAATACAGTGCTTCCCCTCCGAGGGTTGAGGCAGGTCCGATCCGTGTTCACATACTCACACCTTAGCTTAACGGCATGCCTACTGTCAGTGAAATGTGGGGCCTGCGTTCCTCTCTAAACCTCAGCCACTCTTGCTTAAAAACGCTCCCTACCTGTCATTTCAGTCCACTACCTACCCTCGGTTAAAGACACCGTGCAGTTCAATATAGTACCTGCCCTCATCTGCTCCGTTAAACACGGTCCATACTCCTAGTTTAGTGTTTGCCAAAGTATGTCTCCAAGTTGGTCTGGCCACCTCAGCCATCCCAAATTAGTCCTGACTGTCACATCATGCCACTCCACCCTTGGTAAAGCAGTCAGTTCTGGTCCAACCCGCCGTCTCATCTGTCCACTACCTAGCCCCATGCCACTTTGGTCTCCCTGCTTCCCCCTGCCCTTGGATGTCCCCAGAGAGTCCTGGGGTCCATTTCTTGGGAATCCCACGGTCTTCCAAGAAAAATACACACCGGAAGAGGTGGCGGGCAGTGAAGGGAAGGTCTGGCCAGAAGTGGGGAGTCTGCACAGATGTCTGAAGGGGGGCTGAGGTCTGGGAGGTACAAGACCCGGGGTGGGCTCTGCTCTGTCCTCGCTGACAGACCTCAGGCAGGCTCCTCTCTTAATGATCCTCAAGGCCCCTCGGAGCTGTGGCCTCCACTGCCCTCTTAGGGAAAGGTTTCCGAGTCCTGTGTCCCACCACCCTGGCCTGCACAGCCACCCTCCGAACTGCCCTCTCCAGCTAGACAACTGAGCTCTTCCCACCTTGTCAAAACTTGTCTGTCCCGTGTCCTGTCGCCTTCCCCTGCTTTCCAGGGGACTGCTGGTTGACGTGGGGGTCCGCCAGAGTAGGGAGGATGGGGCAATGGCCAGAGAGGGCATGAGACCCAGGGCGTGAGGCACAGGACAGCACATGGGCTCAGTCCAGGACAGCTGGCGCTTGAGTTTCTTTCTTCCCATCCCCAGAAACCACCTGGCCTGGGGACAGGTAGAGCCTGGATCCTCCCAGCTCTTCACTGCCACCTCCAGCTGGCCTAGGCTCAGGGCTGGGATTATGATGGGGTTTCTCTGGGAGCTTGTGGTCCGAGTTGTTGAAAAAGGCCTGAGTCAGCATGTCTTGGGCATCCTTGACTGCCGCGTCCAGGGACAGGCTGAGCATCCAGTAGATAGTGGTGAAGGAGGTGCCGCAGGCAGCCAGGGTGCCCAGGACGGGCACATTGAGGTGCTTGCGGGTGAAAGCAGAGGCATCCCCGGGGGCCTGGCCCAGCAGCTTCACCACCAGTGCCTGGCTGACCTTGGGCTCCTGGCCCTGCACCGCCTCCCAGATCTTGTGCAGGGGCCGGCCCGTCCGCTCAGCCCGCTTGACCGGGCAGTTGTCCAGGCCGAAGCTGTGGCGGCAGCCTTCCAGGGAGTGGATGAGCATGTGTAGGTCACACCCCATATCCTGGGCGCCCAACATGGGACTCAAGTTGACACCACAGGCCACCGTGGCCACCAGCCAGATGTGCCCCAGTGGTGAGGCCTCCTTCGCTAGTACGGGCTTTGAGGTGCTGGGCGGGGCCACCAGGAAGGCGTGCCGCTTATGGCTCTCTAGTTCCTTCTCCACCGACTCCTGCAGCAGGTGGAAGTCATCCTTGCTCAAATCAATCACGCAGAGCAGGAAGACCCGGGGATCCCTCAGGCCCTCCACTGCAGGAGACAAGAGCGCCTTTCAGCCCGGAGCAGGCCAAGGTGTCCTGACAGCTGCCTGGGCTCAAGCCCTGGCCAGGAGTCGGCACAGCATGTAGCTTAAGAGTGTGGCCCTGGAGCCAGGCTGCCTGAGTTCGCATCCCAGCCTGCTACCTACCACCAGTGTGGCCGTGGACAAGTGACCAAACCTCTCTGGGCTTCCATTTTCTCACCTGGGAAATAAGGCGATCATTGTACCCACCTCCTTGAGTGGTGAACTGAGTTCCTGGAAATGGTGCCTGGCCTGCGGTGAGCCCTTAGTAAATGTTGGCTGCTGTCAGCGACGGGTGCCAATGCACCAGCTAATACACAGCCTTTTTTCCTTAATGCAAGTGGCTAGTCTCTGTCACTGAGAAGTGCCAGCTCTCAGGAAATGGCAGCTGTAAACCTCTGTCACTGTGGGGCCTAGTTCAGTCGTGCAGTGTGACTTTGGGCGACCCCTCTTCCCACTCCAGGCCTCAACTAGAAGATGAAGGGGAAGGGGTGGGCAATCCCTCAAGGGTCCACCCACCCACCCCCCCCAGAGCCTGCGCCTCACCCACTGGGTGCTGCCCACAGTTGTCCCAGATCTGGCTGAGCGCACTCTCCCCAAAGAAGGCACTGGGTGGCGGTGCTCCAGGCAGCAACGTCCACATCCACCTTGGAGCGGATGAAGTAGGGGCGCTTGCCTCATTGCAGGATCTCGCAGGTCAGCCGGGCTTGGTTGGCCGTGAAGCGCTCTGACGTCACCATGATGATGATGAAGTCGTAATGGTCCAGCAGCGCCCACTGGAGGTATGTCAGCCTGGAAGGTGGGTGTGCCTATGCCCGGCAGGTCCCAGATGATGACGTTGGGGTACTTGGGGTGCGGGTATGGCGTGGGGTCCACGGTCATCCCCACCATGCCCTTGCAGGCTGAGTTCGGGTCCTCATCTCCCAGCCCCCAGATGGCGTTGACAAAGGTCACCTTGCCTGAACCTGTCCCCCCGGGAATGCCAATGTCCGGCCTGACATTCTCCAGCAAATGAAGTGTGGCCTGCAACGTGGCGGCTACTGCTGGCAGGCTCCCCGCCTCAAAGGCCTCCTTGAGAGCCCCAGTGTCCCTGAGCAGCTCCGATACCCTGGCCTGGCTGAGGCTGCGTTGGAAGACTGCCTGCCATGGGCTGCCTGGCCCTGGTTCTCCATCTCCAGGACCTGATGACCATTGACAGGACAGGTAAGGGAGTATTTCAAACTGAGCTGCCCTCTCTTCTCCACATCCCTCAGCAGAGGAGGGTAACCATATGCCAGGCCTGGCGCCAAATGCTTTATTTTAGTGAACTTTATTTTATTCATCACTGGAATATCTCATAAAATCCCCGTAACAGCCCAGAAAAGGATATTTTTTGTCTCCACATTTGGCACCGAGAGGGTAAGTCACTTGCCCAAGGCCCCCAGCTAGTGCGTGGGCTGTTGGAAATGGGACTGAGGTTTTCTGATCCTAGAATTCAAGTTGTTTTTCTTGATTGGCACTTGAGCTAACATCTGTTGCCAATCTTTTTTTTTCCTTCTCCCTAAAGCCTCCCAGTGTGTAGTTGTATATTTTTAGTTGTGGGTCCTTCTAGTTGTGGCGTGTGGGACGCCGCCTCAGCATGGCCTGATGAGCGGTGCCATGTCCACGCCCAGGATCCAAACCGGCAAAACCCTGGACCGCCCAAGCAGAGCGCACAAACCCAACCGCTCAGCCCCCGGCCCAGCCCACTCAAATTCTTGAATAACTCTTTTGGGCATGCACCACGCACCAGGCACTGTGGTCAGCAATTCAGAGCAGTGCTTAGGAGCTGGAACCCTCACCATCGCTGAGAGTAATGGTTATTTAAGGTTTACCCCGGGCCAGCCACTCTCCTAACCTTTAGTCCCCATTTTGCAGAAGAGGAAACTGAGGCTCAGGGAGGTAAAGGTCACTTGCTGAATGTCTTACAGCCTGCACCAGAGCCAGGACGTGAGCCAGCTCCCGCGGACCCTTCTGCCGTGTAAACCACCCACTCCTTGCACAATTGAGCACCCTCTCACGGTGTGCGAAGACCCCAACGGATACCACAGTTCTAGCACCAGGAAGACAGAGCCGTGGGCCTGGGGCATTTGTGGAAGCATTGCCCACCCTCGCTGCCTGGCCTCTGAGCTCCTGCATCTGCTCGGGAACTGCAGTGCGCACCTACGCCAGCCCTGTCCCGCCTCTGGGCCTCAGAGTCCTCCCTGGTATCATGGACAGGGGCGGCCAGCGCAGACATCCTGGGGTTGCATGGCTGCATCTAGTCCCAGTCATGCTGGGGACTTGCAGTTTGACACCAGGCTAGTCGTGTCCCTGTGCAGTCTTTTTTTTTTTTTGGAGGAAGATTAGCCCTGAGCTAACATCTACTGCCAATGATCCTCTTTTTGCTGAGGAAGACTGGCCCTGAGCTAACATTCATGCCCATCTTCCTCTACTTTATATGTGGGACGCCTACCACAGCATGGCTTGCCAAGCGGTGCCATGTCTGCACCCGGGATCCGAACCAGTGAACCCCGGGCCGCTGAAGCGGAATGTGCAAACTTAACTGCTGCGCCACCGGGCTGGCCGCCCCCCACCCTCCGCCCCCGTGCAAGGGGTGGCGGTGTCAGATTCCTCACCTATGAAATGGAGAGAGGACTCCTCAGAGCCCCCAGCTCTGCTGTTTTGCAAAGATTCAGGGTCTTACTGTCAATGAGGTTTAGGCAGAGGCTGGCTTGGGAAGGGCTGGAATCGTCAGGCTGAGCTTGATCTTCATCTGTGGGTACCATGGAAGGGGTTTGAGCAGGGAAGGGAGAGGTCGGCTTAGAAAGAGCCCTCTGTGGCCTTACAGGGAATGAGACTGGAGCCTGGGAGATGGGGCAAGGGGCTGGGGCAGGAACTGGGTGAAGAGAGCGAGGCCTGAGCTGAAAGAGGGGTCGAGGGGGTCACGATGGCGGACAGTGAAGGGAGAGATGGAGGCAGAAGGGATGGGACAAGGCCACCAGTTGGAGAGAGGAGACAAAAGAAAGCCATTCCATCTCCACTTTAGGCCCACGAGCTAGTCTCGCGTGAGCTTTCCATCCCAGCCCCTCGGGGCTGGTGAGTCCTGCATTTAGGATGATGACTACGGCTCCACAGGGGTGGGGGTGTGGGCTGTGTCCCCTGTGAATGGGTTTGGAAGGGACCATCTGTCCTGTGCATCTGAGGACCTGAGATTTCCCTACCATGATCCCCGCCACCCCTTTTGCTGCAGAAGAGTCCATGTGAACCCCAGTAGTCCTGGCAGAGCCGATGCGGGTCCGGAAAGAGAGGAGTCCTCCTGCAAAGCACAGAGCTCTTCAGCCAGGAGCACCGGCACCCCGTTTAATCCTCCAGGTAAAGGCGGACCCTCTTAGTCTGGAACGTTTCCCAGGGTTGGGGGTCACCTGAGGCCTCACAATGAGGCTGGAACCATCACGAGATCCTTTTTGTAAATTCTTAGAAACTCGCCCTTCCCTGCACTTAAATCCAACCTTCCTCTGACCCTCGTGCCAGCCACAGAAGCCGCGGCAGCAGCCTTCCCGCCCAGACCCCCCAGTCTGGTAGTTCTTCCCTTTTGTAAATGTGTGTGATCTTGACCGAGCGTGAGAGTTTCTGCTTGAGCAGTGTCAGCTTCGCTCTTGCATCTCCACCGGCCAGCCGAGTGCAGAGCGACAGGAAGCACTGAGCAGTTTGGTTCACAGGGACGCCTGGGCCAGACGCCCATGCCCTCCCCCAGTGTGTTGCACAAACTGTCGCTCGCAGCTTCCTTCAGCTTTCAGAGATCCTAGCACAGTCAACCTCACTCTGAGACCCGCGGCCTGTCAGCACCATCCCAATGTTCACACCCACACACCCATGCAGAGACGCACAGGTCACCCCGTCTCGGCAACTCCTCCCAACCTTAGCCCACAGCATGGGAATCACGAGACTTAGCGAGATCCTTCCCATCATGGACGCACCGGCAAGCTTACTGCCACGCCCATCCACGCTCAGACCCACCTGCCGCCTTTCTGAAGCGACTGTGCTTGGTGGCCGAGCTGCGCCCTCTGCCTCCCCTCTCCTGTGATGCTCAGGGAGACCGCCGCCGCCCTCCCACCGCCTCTGCTCTCATTCTGTCTTCCCAGGCTCCGCGCGGAGGCCAGCCCCGCTGCCATCCGTCCTCCCCTCTCCCTGCCGCCCACCCCACCATCACTCCTTGGCTGCAGGACCGGCCCAGGATGCCCAGGCTCCCCCGCTCTGTTTAACTCAGTTGCTAAGCACCATTGTGCCCATCCTGGGCACCAATTGGCCGCCCCACCCCACTCCAGAGGAGGCCTTTGGGACGACATGACATTGCAACTAAAAGAAGTACCTTAGCATGCCCCAAGCCCCACTCAGACCCCCACCTAGGTTGACACTTGGCTCCTGTCTTGGATCTCGGCTGGGTTGTCCCATCACCCTACAAATCCCCCGTGGTCACTTGGAGACCAGGGAGAGAGACACCACCCAGGAGCGCTCAGGCCACCATCCATCCCCTTGAACCTCTGCCCCCAAGATCAGTCCCTCCCCAGTTCAGTCTGTCCCTGTCCGACCTGGGCCCACCTGCCTCCCTCAGAGCACGCCCCTCCGCACACAACAGCTCTCATCGTCACCACATCAGCCGTTTTTGTTTGGGTGGTTTTGTTAAGGCTTGGTTTGTGGGTGAGGCAGGGGGTGGGGGCTGCACTTTACTTCTCTTCCGACAAGTCACGCTTCTTCCAGCTCTCGAGAATGTACTTGAGGAGGAGGCCGAGCTTCCTGCGGGCCGAGAGCGGGGCTTCCTCGCTGACTCCTTCCCCTGACGCCCGCTTTTCCACTCCATTGTCACCCGCCGCCTCCAAGCTGACCTCCGACTGCGGCTCGTCCTCCTCCAGGGCCTTGATGCGGACCCGCTGGGCGTCCTCGGCCATCTCGTTGAGGCAGCCCTGGAGCATGGTGTAGACGGTGCCGAAGCTGATGCCGCCGGCCACCAGCGTCCCAAACACGGGGATGCCCTTCTCAAAGGCGCGGGCCACCCTCATGGCGCCGTCGGACGAGCGTGAGTAGAGCCGCAGGACGGTCTCAGGGGAGAGCTCGCTGGCCAGCGGCGAGCGGATGACCGAGCGCAGGTCGCCGGCCTGCTTGCCCACCTGCTCGGCCAGCTTGGCCAGCGAGTCGTCGTCCAGGCCGAAGCTGCGGTGGTAGCCGCGCAGCGAGCGGATGAGCAGGGCGTCGTCGTAGGCGGCCGCCAGCCCGGGCACGGGCAGGGCCTGGATGACGCCCGACACCAGGGCCGTCTTGAGCACCTGCTCCTGGAGCATGTCTTTCTTCTTCTGCAGGGCCTCCAATGAGATGTCGGGCAGCGACAGCAGGCCGGCGTGGCGCCGGTGCGCGGGCAGGTCGTGCTCCCAGGTGGACACGAGCAGAGGGAAGTCGTAGCGGACGGGTGAGAGGTTGGACACGAGGAAGATGCGGGGGTCGGTCACCCCGGCCACCCGCAGCCGCTCGGCACAGTGCTCGCGGATCTCCTGCAGGACGGCGGCCTCGCTGAAGCCCGAGGGCCGCTGGGTGCGGGTGGCCGCCAGGTCCTCGTCCACCTTGGTGCGCACGAAGTAGAACTTCTTGCCCTGGCGCAGGATTTCGGAGGCCAGGCGGGTCTCCACGGCCCCGCAGCGGCGCGGGGACACCAGCAGGAAGAAGTCGTAGCGGCCGAAGTCCACCTGCTTCAGGTACTTGTCTGCCGGGCAGCCCGGGGAGCCGGCCCCCGGCAGGTCCCACAGCGTCACATCGGGGAACTGCGGGTGCGGGTAGGGCGAGGGGTGCATTGTGGTCTCCACGACGCCCGTGAGAGCCGCGCCAGGGTCCTCGGCCCCCAGGCCCCGGAGGGCGTTGATGAGGGACGACTTGCCGGCACCCGACTCGCCCGTGACGCCCACCTCCAGGCGGGTGCTCTCCGAGGAGGCCAGCAGCTCCCGGAGGCGAGAGGCAGCCTGGGGGATGTCGCCCGACTCGAAGGCCGTGCGCAGGGCCTCCAGCTCTTCCTTGGCCATGAGGATGGTGGTCTCCTCCTCCCTGGGCACAGCTGGCAACTTCGAAGTAGCCATGGTGACCAGCGGTTCAGAGGGCGCGGGGGATGGGGAGAGTCACCGGCCGCGTGATCCTCTGCGTCTGCAGGGGAGAAGGGAGCCGTCCACGCCTCCTGGGCCTTGGCACGGGGCAGGGAGAGAGACACACCAAGGATGTAAGGGAAGTCCCTCTGGAAACCCACAGCCCTCTCCTTCTCAAAAACCTGGGGTATGTTTTTGACACAAGTTGGCGGCTTTGGAGTCTTATAGGCCCAGGTTCACATCCTCTCTCTGCCACTAACTTGCTGTGTGACCTGGAGGAAAATGAGGCACCTCTCTGAGCCTGTTTGCTTCTCTGGGTAACGGGCATAATGACTGACCTGCTTCCTGAGGTGCTGAGGAGTCTTCGGGATAACCTAGAAATGGGGCTGGGTTCGTGGGCAGCTTGTGACCACGCACAGAAGGCCCAGCTCTTGGCTAAATGCTGATCTGCTGACACGGACTGAAATTCTTAGTAATCTTTGAACCAGGGGCCCCGCGTTTTCGTCTTATATTGGGCCTACAAAGGAAAGGGCGTAGGCCCAGCTCCTGGGCCCGAGCAGAGCGAGTGGCTGCACTCCTGCTGCTGTGGTTACTGGGAGCAGCGGGAAGTGAGTGATGGTGACAGGGCCCAGCCCTGGGGTCAGATCCTGGCCCCGCCACACGCTCACCACTCGCCACTCGCCGAGTGACCTGGGGCAGGTTGCTTCACTCTCTGCCTCACTTTCCTCATCTGTAAGACGGGGGGTAATAGCTATAATAATAGCAGACCACCTCCTGGGCTTTTGAGAATTAAGTGAGTTAAGCCACAGAAAGCTCTTAAATAGTGCCTGGCACAGAGCAGGTGGTCTGTGTTATCAGCATCATCACCATCATTCTTAATATTCCTAGCTGTGTGACTTTGAGCAAGTCCTTGCCCTTTCTGAGCCTCAGCTGCCTCATCTGCGTGGACGACAACCCTGCCACCAAGCAGGGCTGCTGTGACAAATGTGATCCCCTGTCTGTCCCTAGGCCAACTTTGAAGACATTCTTGGGTCCCGCTGACCGGGGAGTGCCCGGACACTGGGAGTGCTTCTCATTCTACACCCAGTCCTGCCGTGGCTGGCCAGGTCCCCTCCCGCCTCCTGGAGCCTGTCCCCAAGGTCTCGCCTCAGATCCCACTCTCCTCGCCTCGGAGCCTCCCTGGCCCTCGCTCTTCCCATCACACTCTCTTCTCGTCCCTTGCCTCTAAAATACACTTCCTCCCGGACTAAGACTCTCCAGAGAACCCTGGGAGAGACGCTCACGTCGGGGCCTGTCCCCACAGGTCGGAGAGGGACTGAGGCTCAGGCTAGATCAGTGACGCCCCCGCTCAGAGGCACAGCCAGGACTCAAACCCAGGTCCCTGGGCTCCTTCGCCCTCTGAAGAGCTGACTCCCTTCAGGCACCTGTCTGTGCCTCCCTGTCTCCTTGGCGGCCCCTGTCCTCGCCCCCTGCCCCTCCACAGAAATCTGTTCTGATGTCGTTCCACCAGCTCTGAGCCCCATCCCGGGTGGGGGTGTCCCCGTGCTATACCCAGTCCCTCATGCGCCCTGTCCCCCAACCCATCTCAGGGTGTGGCCCGGGGGGAGGGGAGTGGGAGCCTGGGCCGGGTCCCAGCAGCAAGGGGCAAACAGGTGAGTGGCCCTGGGGTGGAATTCGGGCAGGGGAGCTGGGAGTGGGCCTGGAAGCTCCCCCCGCCCCCCGTCCCCCCTGCCCCCCCCCCCACCTCCGCCCCTCAGCGGTGCCCAGCTGCAGAGCGCTGCCCTCAGGTAACTCACCTGCCTGCAGGCTCTCCCTCTCCCCTCACACTTTCCCCACTGGTGGGGGCTCCTCCCCTGTTAGCCCAAGGGCGTACCCCTGTTGCTAGGACCCATTATAATAACAAGCAGCAGCTTATTGGTCAGCCAGCCCTGGTGCAATAATGGGACAGTGACGTCAGGGGGCGGGGTCCCACATGGGGCAGGGACCCCACCCCTCAGCTGCTCCGGGGGCCACCACTCCACCACCACTCCGTCACACGGGGCCCTCCGTCCCCCACCAGGGACCCAGAGCCGTCTTTCTAACACCAAGGCCTGTTCAAAACCCGTCCGTGGTCTCCATTGTCCCCAGGACAAAGTCCCAGGTCGGCAGCCTGGCGTCTGAGGGCCTGGCCCTGCTCACAACCCACCCTCTATTTCTCCTCCCTCCGGTGGCCTCAGTTTCCCAAACATGCCATTGGAGTGCCCTTCTCTGCCCCATCTACTCGCCTGCCCGCCTCACAATGCATTGCACGTGCTCTGTGGGTGGCGGTTCAGCTCAGCCAGCACTGGCTGGGAGGAGAGGAGACCCCCCAGAGAGGCCAGGTGTGAAACCACCAACGTGGTCACCGCCAGTGCCACCCTGCCCGGCCCCGGCAGCGTCCTCGCCTGCCCACCCCCAGCCCGTCCTTCCGACCCCAGCTCAGGTGCCAACTCTTCTGTCCCGTCTCTCTCCGTTCTGCTCTCTCCCTCCTCTGCTCCCCCACAACCACTTAAAACGGCATGAGTGTGACAGAGGGGGATGGAAGCTGGCAGAGATGTGAATGAGAAAAGAGGGAGAGTTGGGATGGGGAAAGAGACTCCCCAAGAAAGCACAGGAAGAGGCAGGAAGAGGGAGTGGACGAGAAACCCAGTCCGAGAGAAAGACGGCAGAGGCACCAGCAAGAGAAACAATGAAGAGATGCAGAGCCTGAGAGACAGGGATCCAGGGGCGGGGACCAGGACACAGGCTGGGAAGGAGCTGAAGGTCTAGAGACCAAGACACCCAGGACCCCAGCCCACTGAGGGACACCCCGGTTCCCCCCAACTCCAGCCTCCGTCTCTGCAGCTTCCAAGCCTCCCCTCGACCCGCTAGTCCTTTGGAATTGTCCCCACCCTGCCTCCCCTGCTGGCCTCCTTTCTGCCCAGGCCGGTTGCCCAGCCTCCCCCACCCCCACTTCCTGGATGGAGCCAGAGGCCCCTGGTACTCAAAGGGTTTTCCTGATGCTCTCAAGGTGGTTCTGGAAGGGGGCCTCCAGAAACAACTGAGGAGGAGGTGGAGGCCAGAAAGGGAATAGACTAGCGCAGGCCACACCGAGAGTCAGGGAGGGAGTGGTCTGCTGACCACAGTCCAGAATCCTTAAACCACGGGCAAGAGAGAGACACAGACCGGCAGCCGCACAGACTCATTCACATCCTCATTGCTGACACAACGCACAAAGACCAAGATTACAGAATATTCCCAGACACCCCCAGACACCAAACACTCAGACCAAGACTCCTCTCCCAAATCCACAGACGCACACCTGGCCCAAGAGGGAAATACAGGGTCGCTACAGAAAAACAAACAAACAAACGTACAGACACGGGCCTCGCAAACAACACCGGCTCAGGGATGCAGATTGCAGACCAGGAGAGACACAATTACACGCAGACAACACAGACAGACCGCATCACCGAAACCCACCGCATCCACTCCTGACCCTTCTCAATTTTGCTCCGGCTCCTGACCCATGAGTCCAGCCAGAGCCCGGGCCACAGAAGGACATTGGCCCAGGCTCTGCCCTCGGGGGCTCCGGGTCAGAGGAAAGAGAGACGGTTGCAGCCTGGGGTGATGGGGGCCAAGACCTGCGCAAATGTGTCCGATGAGGCTGCCACGCTCCAGGGGCACTTCTCCCAGCTCCTCAGCACCAGCCAGAGAGAGGCTGCACCCTTGCCTGTCTGCCAAGCCTCCGCTGCCCTCTTCACTCATTGCATACTCGGCACCTCTCCAGGCCCCGTCTTGAGCTGACTGCTGGGAACACAGCAACGACCAGGACAGCCCCGGGGTTCTGCCCTCGCAGGACTCGGAGTCCAATGAGGGAGTCAGATCCATCCCCAGACAGTGGTGACCAGAGCAGGCAGGACTGAGACGGGGGACCCCAGGAGGCTGTGGGAGCACAAAGGGGCCACTTGACCCAGGCTGGGGGTCGGAGAGGCCTTCCTGAAGGAGGGCGCCCCTGAGCTGAGATCTGAAGGACAAGCAGGAGTGAGTCAGTGGCCTGCTAGGGAGTCTCGCGTCCCAGGCCAAGGGACCAGCCTGTGCCAAGACCCCGAATTAAGAGAGGACTTTCATTGGCCCGATAATTCAGTCGGTTATTTAGTCATTCCACAAACATTTGTTTAGCCCTGACCCTAGGCCAGTCCCCGTGCCGGTCCAGAGATGTGACTCACACTTCTTCCTGCTCTGATAGACCTCATGGGGGGGGGACACTGGCAGGATCACACACACAGGCCCAGCGTTCACTTCCTGAGCATCTACAATGTCACAGGCGCTGTGTGAGGGCCCTCAGATGGAATAGCTCACTTAACCCAGATGAGACCTCGGTTCACTCACCTGTCATCCCACGACAGACATAAAACCCAGGAGCTGAGACTGGAATAGAGACGAAGACAGAGACAAATGAGGCGAGCACGTTTATTCACCCTTCCTTCCACGGGTTCCCTGTAGAGTCAAGGCTAAGGCGCACTGGTTGTCAGACGCATCCTTTTCTGTCCCACCAACAGGGAAAAAAAAGCTGCCAATAAAACTACGACACAATATTTCCTTATCACTTACAATTTTTATTGTACACTTATTGAAAGAGCTGCTTGTAGACTGACTTAGAAAATACACATTTTTACCATATGTCACTCATGTGTGCATCGAACTAGGAAGATACAAGGGAAATAAATTGACTAAGCTGTTCCCAAAACCACACGGCCTGACTCTGTGGAGTCACTTCTGCCTCCGAGGAGTGGACGTGTACGCTTTGCCACACCACGTGTCCTCCGTGCCATCAGCGGTGCCAATGATGCTATTAAAAGCAGCTCCATTATCACTTCCAGGCAGTGACAGCTACGTCACAATGGCTGCCTGGCTGACAGCAATTGTAAGGTGCCATCAAGTGTGACTCTTCCTGATTTAGAATTGCTAAAATGTGGAGGGGAAGATGCATCTTAGAATCAGTGAAGGTGTTTCCTCAGTGTCCTCTCTGTGTCCACCAGGCTGGGAACGCAGCGATGACAGAGCCAGCCCTTTTATCCAGGGAGGAAGTTCACGCAGATATGCACCCTGTGTGCCAAGGGCCTGTTGGATGATGTTCGGGACCCAGCAATGACCAAGACAGCCCCAGCTGTGTCCCCAGACAGTGAGGACCCACAGGGTAAGGTAGGGTTGGAGTTGCCCAGAGGGGTGGGTGGACCAAGAGGGCGCCTGACCCGGTGGCAGGCAGGGGAGGCGGCAGGGGAGTCAGAGAAGGTTCCTCCACTCAGCACACACTTGCTGACCACCTGCTGTGTGCCAGGCCCTGTGCTGGTTGAGGCTGGAGATAGAGTCGGGACCAAGACAGTCCCCGATCCTGCCCTCATGAATCTCCCAGTCCTCTGCCTCGTCTTCTGCCCCCCAGTTCTCCTGCCCACTCCTAATCCCCCTTTCCTCCCTGTCCTTTCTCTCCATGTCTCTTAAAAATCCTCAAGCGCTTCCCTCGGAATATCTACACACTGTGGCTTCACCTTCTCTCCATTCGCCAGAATCCCGGGGAAACCTGAAATTAGTCCCTAGGGTTTCATTCATTCATTCAAAGACATAGGCTGCCTCCTGTGTGCTCGGCACGGTTCTAGGCACTGACACGTGGAGAGTAGACACAGACGGCCCTCATGGAGCTTATATTTTTTGAAAGATAAAGATAATAAACAAAAATAAGATAGTGTCAAACAGTGATGAGGAAAAAGAAGGCAGCAAGGGTGAGAGATGGGTGAGGGGGTCAATGAACTGCCTGTAACCGTGGCCACCAACAATTTCTCCCATCTCTGGAGGCACATGCCCCTCTTCAATCATCCTCTCCCCTTGCTTCTGGGCTGGCCTCGTGACTTGCTTTGATCAACAGACTGCAGCAGAAGTGACATTCTGGGCCTTCCAAGCCCAGGCCTTCCGAGGGCAGCTTCTGCTTTCTCCTCCTCAGAGCCCTGAGCTGCCATAGAGGTCGTGCCACCCTGCTGGAGAAACAGAGGCCACGTGGAGGTGAGCCTGAAGCCATCTAGGACATTCCTGCCCCAGCTGAGCTCCAGCTGAAGGCAGCCAATACCACATGGGAGTAGAAGAGCCATCCAGCTGAGCCCAGCCAACCCAGAGACTTGTGAGAAATAACAAATCGTTATTTTAGGCCACTAAACAGCCAAGTGATTCGGGGGAGGAAGTGTACTGTTTTTGATAGAGTGGTCCGGAAGGCCTGTCTGAGAAAGTGACATTCTATTCCAGCAGAGATCTGAATGAAGCGTGAAAATTAATCCAGGGAAACCGAGTTTAAAATGGAGTGGGGAGACTGGAAGGGGGAGCTCTCACGAAGCACCACGGGAGGTCAGTTACAGGAAAGAGTCAATTACAGACCCCAAAGGAAAGCAGTTGTCACTAGGAAGAATCATCTTCTACAGACCCCAAGAAGAAATGTACGTTGCATCCCAAAGAGAAATCGACTACCCCAGGAACTCAGCCAATGAGAAGCCATCACCACCTTGAACTCTTGCTTTTCTCCAATGGACTTTCATTCAAAACATCCCTTCCCAATTTCCTCCTTTCTCCCTATGAAATAAGGTTCTCTCTTTTGATTGTTGGACGTGCCTATGGCTTTTGCCATAGCATGCAGGTCCTGAATTGAAATTCTTTGGTTTTCCCCTAATAAACTCATTTTGCAGTTAAAATGATTGGCTGCTTTGGGTTTATTTTTAACAGAATTATGGAAACAAGCCATGTGGACATCAGCGGGAAGAGCATTCCAGGCAGAGGGCATGGCAGTGCAAAGGGCCTGAGGCAGAACTGAGCCTGGTGTCTCTGGGGAGAATCATGGTGGCCAGTGTGGCTGGAGCAGAGTGCTAAGGGAGGGACTTCTAGGAGATGAGGTCTGAGAGGTGACCCAGGCCCAGATCTCATGATGGACCACAGTGAGGATTTACACCTTTACCTGGGAGGGAATGGAGGAGCTTTTAGGGGTGTCCTGGGAGGGGACCAGGGATGAGGTAGGTGTCCTTCTACCCTCAGTGACACAACTTGGTCAGAACTAGGGCGAGGACTGGAACCAACAAGTGAGGCCCTGGCCTTGGGTGTAAAATATAAGGGGGTGTAGAAGCCGGCCCGGTGGCACAGCGGTTAAGTGCGCACATTCCGCTTCAGCGGCCCGCGGTTCACCAGTTCGGATCCCGGGTGGGGACATGGCACCACTTGGTAAGCCATGCTGTGGCAGGCGTCCCACATATAAAGTAGAGGAAGATGGGCACAGATGTTAGCTCAGGGCCAGTCTTCCTCAGCAAAAAGAGGAGGATTGGCGGCAGATGTTAGCTCAGGGCTGATCTTCCTCAAAAAAAAAAAAAAATATGTAAGGTAGTGCCAAAAGACTGAGTTACCAAGATAAATGACATTTTAATGCAATTCTTTTTGGAAAATCAAAGTTCATGCAAAACAATCCATGAGATTTTGATGAACAAAATATCAAAATTTCAAATAAAGACCAGTATCCTGCCAAGCCATGTTGGTGCATCCGGGCTTTGACAGAAACAAACTCATCGATAATGGTTTCAGAATCTGATTCTTAGCTTATGGCATTCTCAATTGAGAAATGTATTTTCCTGCCTGACAGTTTCTCCTGACCAAATAATGATGTTAAAGAATTTTTAATTAACATACTGAAATAAAATTATAATAAATTCTGTTTTGGTATAAATAAAATATTTTTTTTTTAAAGATTTTATTTTTTTCCTTTTTCTCCCCAAAGCCCCCCGGTACATAGTTGTATATTCTTCGTTGTGGGTCCTTCTAGTTGTGGCATGTGGGACGCTGCCTCAGCGTGGTTTGATGAGCAGTGCCATGTCCGCGCCCAGGATTCGAACCAACGAAACACTGGGCCGCCTGCAGCGGAGCGCGCAAACTTAACCACTTGGCCATGGGGCCAGCCCCATAAATAAAATATTTTAACTCAAAATAATGTGAGTTTTAATATACACTTTTTATAATTTGTCAATATTTTTTTCAACTGATTTAGTGTTCTGGAAAAAAAATAGGCATTAAAAAAAAGAGGGCCAGCCCAGTGGCGTAGTGGTTAACTTCACCTGCTCCGCTTTGGCAGCCCAGGATTCATGGGTTTGGATCCCTGGTATGGACCTAGCACTGCTCATCAAGCCATGCTGTGGTGGCATACCACATACAAAAAATAGAGGAAGATTGGCAATGGATGTTAGCTCAGGGCCAATCTTCCTCACCAAAAAAGACCCCAAAAAAGGCCCCCATAGAAGCATGTTGATAGGACCTTTTGCATGGGACTCCAACAGGCTCAACACAGCACTGGGAAGAACCCCAAATTTTTGCCTGCAAAGGGTCAGGGAGATAGGCCAGGGCTGTTTCTTGAAAGAAGTAAGCAGAAGAGGAGGCTGGGAAGTCAGTTTCAGCCTGCGGAGAGAAACAGGTGCTCCCCACAAGAAGGCTGCAGTCAAGAAGAAACACTTGAGGCCAATCTGACATCATGTATCAATGAATTAAATGCACACATTCGGGGCTGGCCCGGTGGCGTAGCGGTTAAGTTTGCACGTTCCACTTCTCTGTGGCCTGGGGTTCGCCGGTTTGGATCCCGGGTGTGGACATGGCACCGCTTGGCAGAAGCCATGCTGTGGTAGGCGTCCCACATATAAAGTAGAGGAAGATGGGCACGGATGTTAGCTCAGGGCCAGTCTTCCTCAGCAAAAAGAGGAGGATTGGCAGCAGTTAGCTCAGGGCTGATCTTCCTCAAAGAAAAAAAAAATGACAACTGCACACATTCCCTTCAGCCCGCATCCCCACCTCCTGAGAATCATCCTCTGGACATTTAAGTACTGAGGTGATTGAACTGACTGCTCCCTGGAGTTGCAGGGGAGAGGGGTGTCGAGGGGGCCTCGCCTGGGTGAAGATGACACCGGGGGAGGTGAGGGAAGCTGCTCTCTGGGCCCCCAATTCACTATCTCTTACTTTTAATTTTTAACTGTAACTTTCGATTCCATTTCATTATATCTTTTAGAATTTTCCTTAAATGCATTAAAGGGATATATCATCCAAGCTTTTAACATTTACTAGAAATTTTTCAAGGCACGTAGAAATATAAGCAACACCCCCCCCCATCATCAGGATGTTTACGGCTGAATGGCTCACAGTGGGAGGGGGAGAAAGAAACAGCGTGAATTCCCTCAGTAGGATCACGGCTGAATAAATGTGGGTACATCCATGCCAGGGGTGACACTTCAAAAGGTGTGAGTCATATGACTTGGAGGATTTCCATGAGGCACTGTCAAGCGAGAAGAGCAAGACACAAAGAGCTGTGGCTGATATCATATTTTTAGAAGATTAAAAAAACCCTATATACCTATATGATATAGACATGACATGGATATGTCTATATGATATACATATGACACATATAGATATGTGTATATCTACATATGTATTGATATGTATACATACATATGTATAAGTATCAAATGTCTGTATAGGATTATCTGAGTTTGGACAATAACAGGAAGAGATATCCAAAGTGGTTAATATGAAATTCCGGGGGTTGGGGGGCATGGGGAGAGTCCACGGCGAGAAAAGAGTGGGAAGAGAGAGCCAAGCAGAAAAGGCAAAGGGTTACAGACAGCTAATACTCAACAAAGGAGCCAAGAACGGACAGTGGAGAAAGGACAGTCTCTTGAATAAATGGTGTTAGGAAAACTGGACAGCCACATGCAAAAGAATGAAAGTAGACCATTATCTCACACCATGCACAAAAATTAACTCAAAATGGATTAAGACTTGACTGTAAGACCTGAAGCCATAAAACTCCTAGAAGAAAACATACACAGCACGCCTTTTGACATCGGTCTTAGCAGCATCTTTTTGGATATCATGTCTCCTCGGGCAAGGGAAAAAAAAGAAAAAACAAATAAATGGGACTACATCAAACTAAAAATCTTCTGCACAGCCAAAGAAACCATCAACAAAACAAAAAAGCAACCCACTGATTGGGAGAAGATAATTTCAAATTACGTATCCGATAAGGGGTTAATAACCAAAATATAGAAAGAACTCACATCACTCAACAACAAAAAAGCAAACAACCTGATTCGAAAATGGGAAGAGGATCTGAACAGACATTTCTCCAAAGAAGATATACAGATGGCCAACAGACACATGAAAAGACGTCCAACGTCACTAATTTAGGGAAATGAAAATCAAAACTACAATGAGATATCACTTCGTGCCCATCGAAATGGCTGTTATTCAACAAGACAAGAAATAACAAACATTGGAGAGGGTGTGGAGAAAAGAGAGCCCTCTTACGCTGCTGGTGGGAGTGCAAACTGGTGCAGACACCATGGAAAACAGTATAGAGATTCCTCAAAAAGTTGAGAATAGAGCTACCATATGATTCAGCTATTTCACTTCTGGGTATTTTTCCAAAGAACAAGAAAACACTAACTTGAAAAGACACATGCACCCCTGTGTTCATCGCAGTGTTATTCACAATAGCCAAGACTTGGAAGCAACCCAAGTGCCCATCAAGGGATGAATGGATGAAGAAGATGTGGTACATATACACAATGGAATACTATTCAGCCATAAAAAAGATGAAATCTTGCCATTTGTGACAACATGGATGGACCTTGAGGGTGTTATGCTAAGCGAAATAAGCCAGGCAGAGAAAGACAAACACCATATGATTTCACTCATATGGAAGATAAAATAATAATAATGATAACAAACAAACACATAGAGAACAGAGAACAGGTTGGTGATTACCAGAGGGGAAGAGGGTGGGGGGAGGCTGAATGGGGTAAAGTGGGACATGTGTATGGTGACGGATGGCAGGTAGACTTTAGATGGTGAACGCAATGTAGTCTATCCAGAAGTTGAAATATGATGATGCACACCTGAAATTTATATAATGTTATAAACGAATGTGACCTCAATAAAAAAGAAAAAGGAAAGAAAAGGGAAAAGACTTGACTCAAAAAATTCAGAGCCTGTGCGTGTAGCAAAATTACCAATATCCCGTTCAGGGTAGAAGTAATCTCGGGGGAGGAGAGAGGGAAGGCACGTGGCTGCTGAGATTTCAACTGTTTGGATGCTTCTTTTCTTTCAGCTGAGTGGTGAGAGACACTGCTTATTTTTTATTTGTTTTTGTGGTTTTTTTTTTTTTTGGAGGAAGATTAGCCCTGAGCTAACTGCTGCCAATCCTCCTCTTTTTGCTGAGGAAGACTGGCCCTGAGCTAACATCCATGCCCATCTTCCTCTACTTTATACGTGGGACGCCTAGCACAGCATGGCGTGCCAAGCGGTACCATGTCTGCACCCGGGATCCGAACCGGCGAACCCCGGGCCACAGAAGCGGAATGTGCACACTTAACCGCTGTGCCACCGGGCCGGCCCCTGTTTTTGTGTGTTTTAAATAATTTATAATAAATTTTCAAAACTTGAGTAATATACTCGCATTTATGCCCTCACGGAAAATTAGAAATGTACCATAAAATTTAATTTTCTGCTCAGGTTAGCTCCACCCACCCCTAAAGTCCCTTTCTCCCCACTCCCGCAACATCCTCCAGGGTCACAGTCAGTAAATGACTGTTTCCACCCCTAAGCATTTCGTCAGCACCTGCGGCTCAGCTGAGACGGGTCATATCCTCCTCGCATCCCCGGGGCCTCCAATTTCGCAGAAACAGCTCCTTCCTTCCTCGCCTCCTCCAATGCCGCTGCAGGTTCCGGCACTCCCTCCCTAGGGCAGGCAATCCAGACAGGAGGCCGTGCTGGGCGGCAGAGAGAAAGGGGCTTTTGGAGTTGACTGCGTGACCCAAAGGGCGCTCCCCCTCCCCGATAATAACAGTTCAAGCTCTTATTTGCTTGTACTGACCTCTTCCCATGTGCGCTGTTCTGCTTACTGTGCACCTATCGACTCTTTCAACCCTCACATCGCCCCTAAGAGTAGCCACCATTATTGCCCCATTTCACAAATGGGAAGGCTGAGGTCAGGGTCCTCACTCAAGGTCACAAAGCTAGTAACTGGTCATGGTGGCCTTTGAGTCCAGACAGACTGATGCTAGAATCCATACTCGTAACCACTGTGCTGGAGTCTCTCTGTGGGTGTGACTCCTGTCTGCATATGGAACCAGGCACTTTTTTTTTTTCTTTAGGAAGATTAGCCCTGAGCTAACATCTGCCGCCAGTCCTCCTCTTTTTGTTGAGGAAGACTGGTCCTGAGCTAACATCCGTGCCCGTCTTCCTCTACTTTATACGTGGGATGCCTACCACAGCAATGGCTTTTGCCAAGAGGTGCCATGTCCGAACCTGGGATCCCAACCAGCGATCCCCGGGGCCGCTGAAGCGGAACGTGCGCACTTAACCACTGCGCCACCCGGGCGGCCCTGAACCAGGCACTTCTGATAGGAGTTTTCTATGGAGACTTCAGAAGAAGGCCGCAGCAAACTGGGTGAAGGGAGGTCTCCCCTGCAGGTCCAGGACATTCTAGGGCCTTTTGCTGGTGGGCAGGGATGGGGACAGGTCATGCTAAACTCTCAGCGGGCTTTATTGTCGTCAATCCTCCCTCCCAGGAAGGGAGCTGTCATGAGGACTAACCAGCCCACAAGGTGACCACTTCCCTCTGTTGAAAGCTTAGGATGAGCCGAGCCTTATGCTTTAAAGACTTTACAATGATGGGAAGTCAAACTATTAATATCTCCCTATTACAAATGGGGAAGCAGGCTCAGAGGGCTTGTGAGACCTGCCCAAAGCCACACAGCAGACGACTTGGGAATCCACCTGCAAACCCAGGGCTGTCTGAGTGCAGAGATCTTAACCACCGCCCCATCCAGGCCAGCAGTTTGAGAACATGGTTCTACCCACAACTCTGCCTTCAAATCCCTTTGCGAGCTTTGCACCAGTCAGGACAGGCCAGGTGATGCCACAGGAACAAACAGCCTCAACATCTTGGTGGCTCCTGACAACAGAGTTTATTTCTCGCTCACATCGCACGTCCATCAGGGTCAGGCTGATGGACTCTGTCTGGAACCTTGCAGCCATCATGGCTGAGAGAGAGAAGACTCTTAAAGCTTCTGCCCAGAACTGATTCATGTTGCTCCTGCCCACATTTCAGAGTCCCTGCAAGGACGTCCCCATCCTTTCAACACTGGGCCTGACGACCCTTAGATCCACGTGAATCACGATTCAGGAGCCATAGAGGAGTCCAGCTGCTTGATGTGTGACCTTGACTTGGAGACTCAGAGGTCTCCATCCATCACCTGCAAAATGAGGGCTTATAATGCCTACCTCATAGAGCACGAAATAAATGATGCGAAATGCTCCACAAAGCGCCAGCCGGAAATACTACCCCTCTCCCTCCCTCCTGTCAGCACTCTTAGGGACTGAACGTTTCTGTCTCCCCCAAAGTTCATAGGCTGAAGCCCTAACCCCCCCAAAGTGATGGTACTTGGAAGTGGGGCCTCTGAGACATAATCACGGGGCCCCCCCATCATGGGAAGTGAGCTCTCTGCCACACACAGGCCAGGAAGAGCGTCCGCACCACACTGGCGCCCTGATCTCAGACTTCCAGCCTCCAGCTGTGAGAAAACGAATGTCTGTCACTTAAGGCCCCCAGTCTATGGCATTTTGTTACGGCGGCCGAGCTAAGACAGTGGCGTTCTAACAACTGCCATTTATTGAAAGCTCATTACCTACTAAGGACTCTAGCCACACACGTTCACTTTTTCAGGAACAACTACTACTCCCATTTTACAAATGAGGAAACTGGAGCTGAGAGAGAGAAAGGGACCGGCCCAATGTCATCATTACTTCCCTGTGGTCCCTCAGCTCCAGATCCATGCTTCCCTGCTGTGATACAGGGCCGGGAGTTTGAAAACTACATTTCCCAGGCTCCCTTGCCACCTGACTTCTGCAAAGAGGAAGTACTCTGGGTCGGGAGGTAAAAGGTGCTCCCCGACCCCTGCTTCTGGTAGCATCTGTGGAACAGGCTGTGATGCCTCCTCCGTGGCCCCAGCCCTGGCCACGCAGCCGCCCATCCGTGGTTCCAGCACAGCCGCACCACAGCACAGCAGCAAGGAGACTCTTAGGTTGTACAAACACCGCCTCCTCCCTTTGGTTCTCCCTGGGGATGGTAGCTGCTTCCTGCAGTTGCTAATCCCCAGGTACTCCCTAGGCAGGTTGTGTTTTTCCAAAACCGGCCACAGCAATATTTCTGGTCCTAAGTGCTCTTTCAGAGCCTCGTCCCTCTCACTCCCCATCAAGGGTGGAGCCCAGCTCCCCTTCCTTGAACCGGGGTGAAGACAGCATGGCAGAAGTGATGCTGCCTGACTCCGGAGGCCAGGTCCTAACGCGCAGTAGGGCTTCTCTCTCGGCATAGGACACTCACCCAAGAGCATCGATCACTGAGTAACAAAATCACCACAGTTATTGGCTTAAAATAGCGCTCATCTATTATCACACAGTTCTGGGGGTCAAAACAGTCCAGATGGGCTCGGCTAGGTTCTCTGCTTAGGATCTCGAAGGCTGAACTCAAGGTCTTGGGCCGGGCTCTTCTCTGGGGCTCGGGCCCCTCTTCCAGGTCCACTCAGGTTCTTAGCAGAATCCAGTTCCTTGCATTTGCGGGGCTGGGGGCCACTCTTGGCCCCTAGAGGATTTCTACATGGCCCCCTCCAACTTCAAGCCAGCAATGTCACATCCTATCCTTTTCACGCTTCAAATCTGACTTCTCTTGCTACCAGCCAGAGAAAGCTCTCTGCTCTTCAAGGGCTTATCTTACCAAACACAGGTTCGTTTTTGCCTGTTGTCTGGAAAGCCAAACACAGAGACGACGAGATTGCAGCAGAGAGAGGGTTTAATTACAAGGCAGCCAAGTGAGGAAATGGGAGAATGAATCTCAAGTCCACCTCCTCGAAAATGGGGACTCAGGGGTATTTATGGGGTATGGGGCAAGGTGGTCTGAAATGTGGAGATGGATGATGGGAGGTGAGGTAATTGATGATCTGTGCAAGCATAGTCAAATCGTGCCTCTTCGTACGACGCATGTTCACAAAATGGTGGTGTTAGCACGATTTGAGTTTTTACCCTCTTGACATCAAAAGGTCATTTATCAGACATCTGCGAGGGCCCAGTTGATGGGTTGGTGGTCTCAACCAGCCTGAAGTGGACGAGGGGTTCTAATTCCTGAAAAACAGCTCAAACACCCATTGCCATGGTGACCCAGGCTCCAGGGAGCTGTTCCTATAGGAACCTAGTGGGGGTCAATAGCATATTGCCTAAACAGCACAATTACCAATGGCTGGATTAAACAGCAAAAAGCTATAATCAATAATTGCAAAAAGGAAAAAGAACTTTAGTTCCTATCTACTTGATCATCAATGGTTAACTCTTTACCAGTTTCACTTATGTGAGTAGATCAAGCTCACCCAGATAATCTCCCTTTTGATGATCTCAAAGTCACCTAACCAGTACCCTTAATTACATCTGCCAAATCCCTTTTGCTGTATAACATATCATCACGGATATCGTGTCTCATGGCATTCATGGTCCCAGGGACCAGGGTGGAAATCTTCAAGAGCCATTTTAGAATTCTGCCAACCATAAGCCAAAACCATGTGTCGTGAGGTGGTCCAAGTCATGCAGAGAAGCTCCCTATGAGTGTCCAGCTGTGGCCCCAGGAAAGGTCTCAGCCGTCACCCTGCATCACCTGTCAGACTTGCAAGCATATGAGCCTTCAGGTGGCTCCAGCCCATGCACCGGACATCATGGAGCACAGACCGCCATGCCCAAATTCCTACTCCTGAATTGTTTTGTGCCACTGGATGTTGGGGTGATTTGTTACACAGTCCCAGTAACTGTACCACACTCTCCTCTCTGCCCTCCAGCTCCCCTCCTTCCCTCCTCTGCTCTCCCAGCTGTTCCAACACAGTGGAAGCAATCCCCTGTATGAAACTCCTTCTGTTGAAACACCTGGGGTGCCTCTTCTTTTCCTGACTCATCCCTATGGATCTATTTCCCCTTCTTCTTTGCTAACAGAATCCCATTTTGACCAGAATTTGGGGCAACCATGTACTTTGTGAGAGGTTGGGGCATCTCTCAACCCCGGGGACTGAATCTTGATTTGGCAAAGTCAATCGGGATAATCCATCCCCTTGCCAGGGACTGGCCAGCTCAATTCTGTTCAGTGGGACATGAGGGAAGTCTGCTAGGGGGTGGGGTTTCTGGGAAGACAAGGATGGGAGGCCACTTCTTCCAGCTTTGAATGTGGTTGTAGGAGGGTACGATGCTGGAGCTCTGGCCATCATCATGCAAACACCAACATGCTGAGGATGGCAGGGCAGCAAGTTAGGTCCATGAGCCCTGGGTATCCCCTGCTCCCATTCCTTCTGTTTAGTTGTATAATATTAGCTGCTCTTTACTGGCCTCCAGCTCAGGGCCCTTGTGTTTGCAGCTCTCAATGCCTGGAACGCTCCCTCCCCTCCACCCCAGATACCTGCACGGCCCTCTCCCTTGCTCCCTTCAGGTCTTTACTCAGGTGTCACCCTACTGAGGACTTTGAACCCACCCTATATAAAAGTGCACCCCTTCCACAGTACGCCCCGTTCCTCTTCCCTGCACTGCATTCTCCCCAGAGCACTTGCCACTAGCTGGCATGTTATACGTGATGTTTATGATCTTCCTCCCCCACTAAAACATAACCCTCCTGAGAACAGGGAATTTTCTCTACTCTGCATCCTACAGTCTAGAACTGTGCTCGAGGCATGGGATGGGATGGACATTTGTTGAATGAGTGCTGAGTGAATTGTTTCAGTTCTTTTAGTTGGACTTCCTATTACTTTCGGCTGAAGGCAAATGCTTCCTGGCATTCTGCCTCCCGTGAGTTCCCCATTTTTACCTCTCTGCTCAATCCTATGGGTCCAATGCTTGCCCTAAAATGACGCTCACCTCAGACTGAGCGTTTGATCTTACGCCCACCCTGGCTCCCAGACGTTGTCATCTGCAGGTGCCCTCAGGTCCCAGAATCACCAGCCCAAGAGAGCCCTGGCTTCCCTTGGCCCCAGAGGAGAGAGTAGACCATATCGGGGCCCTCTTTGAGGCTGCAGCATCAGAAGAAGGAAACCCAAACCACTCGGCACTGTGGGATGCCATTCATTCCGATTTGGTGACAGCCGGGACAGTGAGCCCAGATTGCAGAGGGCCTGTGGAGGGGGTGGCAGTGATGCGGGGTCAGTGAGCCGAGGAATCAAAAGAAAGATTTCTTAGACTCTCAAGATCTGGCAGTAGTGCTCTTTTATTTAGAGAATAGTATAGAATAGCATGGGGACAGGACCCATGGGCAGTCAGAGCTTCTGCTGCCACCGCTTCTGCTGCCCCCGCTGGCATGGGGACAGGACCCACGGGCAGGCAGAGCTGGTGTGTGGGGAAAGGACCCACGGGCAGTCAGAGCTCCTGCTGCTGCCCCGAGTTGAGGGTTAGGGCTAAATTTAAGGCATGGGTATGTGAGTCATCTCTTTACGAGACAAAGGAAAAAAAGTTAAAATGGTACCAGTGCAGATAGGGTCCGGCCATTGGGCGGTCCCACAACTTTTTTTTTTTTTTTTTTTTTTTTTTTTTAAAGATTTTATTTTTCTCCTTTTTTCTCCCCAAAGCCCCCCGGTACATAGTTGTATATTTCGTTGTGGGTCCTTCTAGTTGTGGCATGTGGGACGCTGCCTCAGCGTGGTCTGATGAGCAGTGCCATGTCCACACCCAGGTTTCGAACCAACGAAACACTGGGCCGCCTGCAGCGGAGCGCGCGAACTTAACCACTCGGCCACGGGGCCAGCCCCCGGTCCCACAACTTTTAGATAAGAATCAAACCGGATTGAGTAAATGGCAGAAGTCACCACTCAAATATTATCTTCAACTAAAGACAAAGGAGGATTTTGGGGTGGGGGGTCAGTTACATGAGGTTGCCAGACAGTAAACAACTTAAGTTCTTGCCTTCCCCATCAAGAGTTTCCAGAGATAAGGCCATCCCCACTTCAGAGAGGGAGGCATGGAGATTTCCTTCACAAATGCAACTGTCTCTGATCAAAGGGCAAGCAAATTCCACTCCTCGGAACCTGCTTCTTATCTGTAGTTTTAAAAGTAACCAGCCTAAAAATCCTCATCAGCAGGGCCACTCTAGATGCCTGGGAAGGGGGTGAATTTTGTCCTCAAGCCCCACGTTGGCCGCACGGGACTCTGCTCGACCCTAAAGAGGGAGACAGGCAAAAGAGGATTTGCTTCCCAACGTTGGGAAGAAGACGCCGCCCTACTCTGAGGAGGCAGCCTGGAGTGGGGGACCCCTAGTTTGAGGAAGGAGGCTTAGTCTTTGAGGCCCCCAAACTGAAGGAGAATGTGGAACTGTGGAGGCGTCTCTGAGGAAGGAAGACACACAGCCTATCTGAGGAGGGAGGGACAGCCTCGGGGCCCCAGGGTGAGGACAGAGGCCGGCCTCGGGGAAGCCCTAGTCTGAGGGGGGAAGCTCCCTCCTGGTTCCTGACTCTCTCATCAGACGCTTCCAGGCCCCCCGCCCCTCGTAGAGGGACCAGGGCGCCACCTAGCGACGCGCGGAACAAGCCGGGGGTCCCCCGGGCGAGGGTGGTCGAGACGGGACAGCTCAAGAGAGAGCAGCGCGAGGCGGAGCCCCGGCGTCCCGCCCGAGTGGCACTTGGAGCCCCCGATGGCGCGCTGCCTGCGGCTGCCGTGCATCGTGCGCACTAGCGGGAGGCTGGGGGGGCGGCGCGGGGAGCCCTTCGTCCCCGCCGGGACACCGCACAGGTGGCCGAAGTCGCAGCCGCGCACGCTGCGTCCCGGCCGCCTCCGGAGACGGGTGGGGACCGGGACGCGAGGCCGCGCGCGGGCCGGTGTCACCCTGCAACGCGCTCCGGCGCATGCGCACGTCGGCACTGGCACCAGCCCCGCCTCCCCGGCCCTAAAACCGAGCAACTTTCCAGAAGCGGCCTCCAGACCCGCGGGGCCGCCTGTTTGGCCAGCTCAGAGCTTTGGGATCTGCCAGGCTCGCTGAGGTCTCGTAAAAGAAGAGATGTTGTCGCATAGAAAAGGAAACACGAGGAACAGCCAATCTCGGGGGGGGGGGGGGGGGCGGGGGCGGGGCCGGGGGTGGCAGTCCTGGAATTTATGTCCTTCGGGGAAAACTCTCCAGGAATCTTCTGACCCTTGAGCTGGGGCCTGGGGCCTGGCCAGGCTGTCCTTTCATTGTTTGTACCTTACATGTGTGTTACAGATGTCCTTTTACTTGTGTTCCATATTCATAAAAACTGACACCCGGAGGCTACTCTATTTCCCACACTCCTCCAACCGGTCTAGTGCACAATTTTCTCAACTAGTCCCTATACTTCCTCAGAGCCACATATAATATAATATAATAGGATACGATGTGATATATTTAGGCACGAATACTGTATAAACATAACCAGTTTATTGAGGACTCAATGGGTGCTATGAAAGTGAAGAGTCTTATTTTACCAACGAAAAATACCTCACCACAATTGTAGGTTATTTTTAAGTCTTTATCTTTTGTGTGTGTGTGTGTGTGTGTGTGTGTGTGTGTGTGTGAGGAAGGTTGGCCCTGAGATAACATCTGTTGCCAATCCTCCTCTTTTTTTTTTTCCTCCCCAAAAGCCCCAGTACATAGTTATGTATCCTAGTTGAAGGTCATTCTAGTTCTGCCATGTGGGCTGCCCCCTCAGCATGGTTTGATGAACGGTGCTAGGTCCACACCCAGGATTCGAACCAGCAAACCCCGAGCCACCAAAGCAGAGTGCGTGAACTTAACCACTCAGCCACAGGGCCAGCCCCCGGAAGGTTCTTTTTAATGGCGGTAAAAAACACATAATATAAAATTTACCCTCTTAGCCATTTTTAAGTGCACGGTTCAGTAGTGTCAACTATCTCCGCATTGCTGTGAACAGATCTCTGGAACTTTTTCATTCTGCAAAACTAAAACTCTATACCCGTCAGACAATGACTCCCTATTTCTCCCTCCCATGAGCCCTTGGGGACCACCCTCTACTTTGTTTTTCCATGAATTTCACTACTCTAGGTTCACTCTAAGTGGAATCACATTGTATTTGTCCTTATGTGACTGGTTAGGCCACTACGTCCTGAGGTGGCTTGTTATTCAACAATAAATAACTATAACAAAAGTGACATCAGATTTTAAACTCCCATCCTGCACTGCAAGCAGCCCCTGTCCTCCGGGGCCAGGAAAACGTTATGTGGCTGGAGTGGAGGCTGCAGACATGGGGAGGGCAAGGAGAGGCTTTGGTCTGTCGCAGGCACCGTTCCTGCCTCACCTTCCCAATCCTGTCTCTGGGGAAACTCACCTCTGATGCCCGCTGGCTGAAGGCAGGGGTCCCTATCTACCTGGCGGGGGAGGGGGTCATAATGGTAGATGTCTGAGCAGGTGAAACAGCTGGTGACCTCTGCCTTGGTGTGGGTCGCAGTTGCTTGGGGACTTGGGGAGAGAGGAAGATGAGCTGGCTGGAGGCCAACCTCTACCTGTGTGTGTGTGTGTGGGTGTGTGTGTACATTTCTGGGCACGTTGGTATGTGCCTGTGGCTGTGCAAATGTGTTACATGTGTGCACTTCTGCGATGATGCATTGTGTGTCCAAGCACGCAGACCTGTTTGTCTGTGTGCATGCATAGTTGTGCATGCCTGTGTTGAACTCTGCATTCTGGGACTGTCTGCGGAAGGGTGGGGCTGTTTGTGTGCACCTCTGTGGGCAGGTGTCTGTACATCTCTGTGAGAACAGAGTGCATGTTTGTGCATATGTGTCTAAGGCTGGTTCTGTGGGTCTCTGTGTGTTTCTATGTCTGGGTGTGTCTGTGTTTCCAGCAAGGAGTGGTGGGCTTGCATATATACATCAGCGTACAGATGAAACGCTCGTGGCTGTTAGTAAAGTGTTCCGGCATGTCTGTGTCTATTTTGTGCTTTTGTGTGTTTGTTTCTACCTGTCTCTTTCTCATTCCCATTTGTTCTATGGATCTGACAACCAAGGTGTCCTGCACAGATATGTTGTAAGTTCACAGGGATTGTACACACAAAAATTCCATGTCCCGTATTCCAGTTATTAGTAATCCTATTTGCCCTATTTTTCCTTTCCGTATTTTAAATGTTGAGATCCCAGTCCCCCTTTTTTTCTTCATTGTGATCATTAATTTAATCCACTGCTTGGTTTTGAAAAGTAAAACTCCTAGCAGCTGGCAATTGGAGGAAGTGAACGTAAGACTGTTCCCACTTCGCCTGCAGGCTCAGCAAACACACCCTCTTCACATCACAGGACTGTCCTCGCCGTGTGGTTTCTAATAAAAGTGTCTTCTATGTTGTCCCCCGAGCTGAGGGAAGGCTGCTCCATCCAGGTTTGAAAACTGCCTTTCTCATCTCTGAAACGTCCGTCATTCTGTTTAGTTGTCTCACTTAAAAAGCTGTTGGCCCAGTAAACACGATTTCCGTTAGCATCTCTCTCTTCTGGAGGACAAAAATCATCGCTAATGTTCTCTGTTAGGCCAGAAGACTGTTAGCAAACCTGTCTTCTTTCACAAGCAAGGAAGTGAAGAAAAGAAAGAAAAAGACCATCACATTTCTTATTTAAACCGAGTTTGGATCTCTAGTCTCACTTACACAACAGGATGTTCGTATTTAGAAATGCGTGCTCGGGGCCGGCCCCGTGGCCAACTGGTTAAGTTCGCTGCTCCGCTATGGCGGCCCAGGGTTTCGCGGGTTCAGATCCTGGGCGCGGACATGGCACCGCTCGTCAGGCCTCATTGAGGCGGCGTCCCACATGCCACAACTAGGAGGACCTGCAACTAAAATATACAACTATGTACCGGGGGGATTTGGGGAGATAAAGCAGGGAAAAAAAAAATAGATTGGTAACAGTTGTTAGCTCAGGTGCCAATCTTTAAAAAAAGAAAAGAAAAGAAATTCATGTTCCTCTGTAGGTGGATGTTGGGTGCTAGGATATAAATGTGGATGTGTGGATGTGTGCTTCCAGGGGTTTTCTGCTTCCAGGCGTGTCAGGGTGTGTGTGTGTGCATATGGGTAATTGCACTCCCTGGGAGCATGATGGTGGGAGAGAGGATATCCTGGGAACACATAGGATTGGGAAGGGCATGTGGGGTCCAGGGAGGGAAGAGAGGGGAGGGTCTCAGAAAGCACCTGACTGGGTGGGAGGAACCACGTAGTTGCATTCAGGTCTGGTAGTGAGATGAAATCCAGATGCTTCCGGGCCCAGAGTGGTGTTCGCTTGCAGCTGGCAGACCTCTGGCATAGCACAGCCCTTGAGGATTTGGGGGCCTCCTGCAGAAACAGGGGGACTCTGCAGGGGGCACTCAGAGCCTGAGCCTTACCACCTCGATGTCTTGTTTCCTTGTGCGTTTCATGGGCTCGGATTGTGAGCTCATGTTTGATTGATGTTAATCTGTGGGAGTCCTGGGGGCTTTTCCCTGGAGAGGATTTGCTTTTGCTTATACTGAGAGCCAGGAGGTGCTACCAACCTGAGATCAGTTCAGCCTCCTCTCAAGGCCCCTGGCTTATGTGGGAATCTGAGTCAGCTCCCCAGCCACCCCAGCTCTGCAGACACAAGATCTCATCATCCAAAGCAGGCTGTTATCAGCATTCACTCTCAGGGCCACTGTGCCTTCCATGTTTGTTCACTGCCCTCCTTCTGATTTCTGCTCACGTTTTTATTTTATAATTTTAAAATTTTTATTTTTTCCTATTTTCTGCGTTCTTTTTTTTAATTTTAATTTTTGTAGCAGTAACATTGGATTGTAACTTTATATAACTTTCAGATGGACACCATAATCTGTTTCGAACTCTGTGTAGCTGACATCATGTTCACCACCCAAAGACTAATTACAATCCATCACCACACACATGTGCCTAATTACGCCTTTCGCCCTCCTCCCTCCCCCCTTCCCCTCTGGTAACCACCAATCCAGTCTCTGTTGCTATGTGTTTGTTTGTGTTTGTTTTTATCTTCTACTTATGAGTGAGATCATATGGTATTTGACTTTGTCCCTCTGACTTATTTCACTTAGCATAATCCCCTCAATCCATGTTGTCACAAATGGCCAGATTTCATCATTTCTTATGGCTGAGAAGTATTCCGTTGTGTATAAATACCACACCTTCTTTATCCATTTGTCCCTTGATGGGCACCTAGGTTGCTTCCAAGCCTTGGCGATCGTGAATAATGCTGTAAGGAACATTCTGCTCCCGTTTTTATTTTGTTTGGGGACCCTTGGAAATTCCCCTAACTTCCTGTACACCCCAAAAAGCATGGAAAATATATTTGTACAGCATCTAGTTCATCTGTAAACAGTGGCATACCAAAGGGAGGTGGTGGGAGCAGTCCATCCTGGAAGCAGGCTCCTAAGGGGTATATTGCCTGTAGAACATTTAAAAACAATAATAAGATCAACTAAAAGTCAATCTGCTTTTTATTATCACCATATTCCAGCATTTCTGAAAAATGGCAGTGATAAAAGACGCCTCCCCACCAGGATGGACGACTCCCACCACTCCTCACCTTCCCAGCATGCCACTGTTTCTAGCAGGAAGACCCTTCAGATGATCTGTCCACCTGACTGCCAGGAGCAGAAGCCCAGACCACTCCTCTCTGGCACTCTGTTGGCTTCGTAGTAAGTCTATCCTCTGGTCGGTATGGTTCTCTTCTAAGCGTTTTGCTCAAAAAGCCTCTGCTCCAACCATTTGCAAACACATAATGGTGATTTTTTAAAATATCCACAAATTCTTCTACACACCAAGCGATGAGGGTCTATGCCTCCCCTCCTTGAAACCAGATATACTTCTGTGATCATTTCAACTACGAACGCATGGTAGAAATGACATGATGTGACTTCCAAGGTTAAGTCGTAAAAGACCATGCAGCTGACACTTTGTTGGGATATGCGTTCTTGAAGTCTTCAGCCGCCGTGGAAAGATGCTGGCAGCCATGACGTGAGGAAGTCCAATCTAACTGACGTAGAGAAACCACAGGGAGAGGCCCTGAGATTACATGAAGAGAGATAGAGAGATGCCCAGCCAGCCCCAGCTCTGCCTTGTTTGCTACACTCTTCCGTACAGAAGTCTTCAGCCTCCATTGAAAGAGCTCCAAGGTGGCCATGCTGTCTGGAAGTCCAGTCTAACCGACGTGGAGAGAACACATGGAAAGGCCCAGAGTCTGCATTGGTGAGATGCCGAGAAAGCTCCTAGTCGCTCTTGGCCCTGCAGTTTCAGCTCCAGGCGCCCTCTGACTGTAACCCCATGAGACCCAGAACTGTCCAGCTGAGCTCTTCCAAATTCCCAACCCACAGAGACTGTAAGAGTTGATGAAATGATTGTTGTTGCTTTAAGCCACTGTGTTTGCCAGTGATTTGTTAAATAGCAGTAGATAACCAGAACACACATGCAAGTGAACCTCAAAACTTCTATGTGCAGGTGGGAGGGAGGCCCACCATGCAAATGACCTCCTGGAGGAAACCTTACCTGCACTCCATGTCCAGTTGAGGGTGAGACACACAGTCTGGTTCCCGGTGACCAAAAGGGAGTCACATGGGGCCGACTTGTCCCAAGAACAGTAGTGACACTTCACCCCATTGGGCTGGGCTTTGGGCCCTGCCTCTGGTGGGAGTGGGTGTCATTGGTGGGATAGAGGCTGAGAAATGCCCCCTCTCAGCCATCCTTCCCTCATCAGTCCTCTGTTCTTGCTGCTTCCACCCACCACAATCCAGAGCATTATCCTCCAAAGTGAGACCACCTGGTCCCAGTCACCTCCTTCCCGGCCCTGAAGACTTATTCTGAGGAGCAGCGAACCGAGCCAAAGGGGGCGCTGGCCTCACCCTGTTCATTTGTCCTAAACAAACCTTTGGGCTGGAGCCTAAGGGTTCTTATATTCATTCCACAAACATTTTTTGAGCACCTACTGTGTGCCAGGCCTCGTTCTGGAGACACAGCCCTGACCACACAGACAAAAGCCCTCCCTTAAAGACCTCAAATTCCAAAAGTGATTAAAAGGTGATCCTGTTATTTCAGGATTTAAGATATTGTGGCATTCTGCCAAAGAGCTGGACCGTGGGTTTCCGGGTTCTTCACCATCTGATTAATTTTCAGAGCTTTCTCAGAGATCTGAGACATTTCAGAGGAAGCTGTTTAAGCAAACTTTTCTGAGTCAAAACTAAGCCATTGGGCTGGCCCAGTTGCGCAGCGGTTAAGTGCACACGTTGCCAGTTCAGATCCCGGGTGCGGACATGGCACCGCTCGGCAAGCCATGCTGTGGCAGGCGTCCCACATATAAAGTAGAGGAAGATGGGCACGGATGTTAGCTCAGGGCCAGTCTTCCTCAGCAAAAATATGAGGTTTGCCAGCAGATGTTAGCTCAAGGCTAATCTTCCTCAAAAAAAATACTAAACCATGGGGCCTGCCCTGTGGCCTGGTGGTTAAGTTTGGCATGCTCCACTCGGTTCCTGGGCACTGACCTACACCACTCATCAGTGGCTATGCTATGGCAGTGACCCACATACAAAATAGAGGCAGGTTGGCACAGATGTTAGCTCAGGGCGAATCTTCCTCAAGCAAAAAAAAAAAAAAAAACCCAAACCATGAATGTGTGTTTATACTGAAACATTGGCAGATACAGAAAAGTGGACTGAAGTGGCCACGGTCTCCGTGTGCCTATCGAGCACTTGAAACATGGCTGGTTCCCTTCAAGATGTGCTGTGGGTGTAAAATACGCCCCAGATTTCAGAGGCCTAGTTTGAAAAAAGAAAGTAAAATATCTCATTCATAATTTTATACTGATTATATACATGTTGAAATAATATTTTAGATATGTTCCCTTAAAGAATATATATGATTAAAATTAATTTCACCCATCTCTGTACTTTTTCATGTGGCTGCTAGAAAAGCTTTCACTCCATATACGGCTCACATTATATTTGTAATGGGCAGCGCTGCCAAGGATGGCCCACAAAAGACAATTACTCTAAGTATTCCGAGCTGGTCCCTCCGATCTTTCTTGACACACAGTTTCTTTATGTAATTATCATCATAACTGGCTTTTATATACTGAATAGCATGCCACCTCTCAGCTTGGACCTGGCTGTTTTATTTGGTTGAGGTGCACAATTTAGGGAAATCTGAGTTGTCTGGAAGGATGGCCAGTAGCCCTGAGTGTGGAGCTGTCACACACACACACACACACACAGAATTCAAGAACTGGACTCAGGGCTGGAGGTGGGAGGGCTGTTGGGAGAAGATCGAGGACCACTTTCCTGGAGGAGTGCGAATGACGTCCGGTGGGCACGGCAGCGTGGGCAGAGGTTCGGGGGCGGCCTCGGCATCTCCAGGCTGGCCGTGCTGGCCGCCTCCATCTACTCCACCAGTTCTCGCCACCGAACTCTTCCTCCAAACGGCTCCCTCTTGAGCCCAGAACTGAACAGATGAAAGTGGAACTTCCTCCTTAGGCTGGGCTGAGCAGACTCCGTCGGTCCCGCCGGTATTCTTGGACTCCGGAGACGCCCCTCAGGTTCTTGCAAGAAACCTCAAGGCTCTGAGAAGCACAGTTTGAAAAGTGCTGACCTTGTCTCATACCTTCCTCTTATGGACGAGGAGACTGATGGTCTTAGAGGCTCACCCGAGGTCACACAGTGAGACCCTGGCAAGGTTCTAGGCCACTTAGTTCCCAACCTGGGTCACAGGTGGCAGAATTAGAACCAAAGGGGAGATAGGCAGGTAAGGTAAAGGAATAATAATAACTCTCCTGGCTATGAATAAGAGCCCCCCCCCTCCCCTTCAGACTGGTCTACTTCTGGTCTGATACTGTTCTAAGCTCTTAAAAAGCTCCTCAAACATATTAATTCAATGAATGCCCCCAACAGCCCTCTGAGGCAGGGTCATTATCATCCTCATTTCACAGATGTGGAAACTGAGGCACAGAGAGGTTAAGTGGCTTACCCAAGGTCACACAGCTCAGAAGTGGCAGCACCGGGATTTGAACCCAGGCAGCCTGGCTCCAGAACTGTGCTCTCAAACACTCCCTTCAGCAGTCTCTGCCAGACAGAAAGCCGAGGTGGAAAGAGCTGGGCTCAGATTCTGAAGCCAGATTCCCACCACCCATATGAAGATGGGCTGATCCTCTCGCTCAGAGGGACCACCCCCCCGTGCACCGACCTGCTGGGGCCACCAGCGCTCCCAGGAGCACTAGAGCAGGGAGGAGTCGGAGCACGATCCCGGCTGGAGAGGAGGAAGCAGGACATAGGTGCCCTGGCTTTTCACTCAAGGGCCTTGTGAGGGTGACAGCCCGGGAGGAGGGAAAGCAAATAGGCTGGGGAGATAGCATCCCGCTCGCCGTCCTGGCCACTGGGACACCTGCCGGGGAGTGGACTTTGGGAACATGGAGATGGGGAAACTGAGTCCTGAGAGGCATATGGGAGGAGGCCGAGGCTACTCAGGGAAGCCAAAGGAGGGATGGACGCGTTGTTATTATTATTACTCCTATTATTAACAGGTTGCCTGGTCAGTCCACGGAGATGTCAACTCCCTGAACCCTTACAGCGCCCTGCAAGCCATTATCATTAACCCCATATGGGCTATTCAAAACACGGGAGCATCAGTCAGCAGAGGCCTGGAAACTCTGCCCCACGGTTAGAGCAGCTGCCTGGTAGCCTCCACTGACCTGGAGTTTCCCTTTAGACGCTAGGACATGTGGGTGTCTGGGAGGCCCCAGAGATGCCCTGGCAGGAACTCAGGTCAGCAGATTTTTACCAACCAAATCCAGAAGTATCTCCATATGTGAGCAGCTGGGGCAGCTGACATGAGGCCTGAGTCAGAGCTGCTGAGACCCTTGTCCAAAGCCACGAAGTGAGGACGTGGCACAACCAGGATCTGAACCCAGGCCTCTCTGACCTGACCCCTGGGCTTCACCAAGGGGGGAGGGGAGGACAGCCCCCCCCGGATGAGGCCGGCATTGCTCTCCTGCCCCTGCCTCTGACTGGGCTGCCTTGATTTGCACACCTGTTCAATGGGAACAAGGTCAATCTCAGCCACTCCATGAGGGGCCTTCCAGCCCCGATGCCCGGTCATCACTTCACGCACATTAACTCCCCACCTGCCTCTCCTTTGAGGTGTAGCTCCTGGGATGTCCCTCCTCCTGTTTTGGGCCCCAGTGTGTTCATCCACTAAATTGACATAACGCAGGGCAGCGCTCGATAAATGGCGGCTACCTTAGGGGAGAGGGGAATTCATACTAGTGATGGTCAGGCTTCAGGGAAACCACACGCCCGTCCGAGGAGGATGAGCACTTCAGAGACAGACAGCCTGGGTTCAAGTTCCAGTCCTGCCACTTCAAGCTGGGAAGGCATTTCCCCCATCTGAGCCTCAATTTCCTCATTTGTCAAACAGAGAAACTAGGAGGATGTACACCCAGGGACTGCGGTGAGGGTTGAGTGAGCTGAGGCCCACAGCGTGCTGAGAGGGTGGTCTGTCAATCCTCAAGCATCATTTGGCAGCGTGCCTGGCAAGACTGGGTGGGCCTCTCCCCTGGGCTCAGAGGAGAGATCCCGAGCAAGAGAAAGGACCAGTCTAAGTTCAGTCCGCAGGCCTGTGGGGCTTCCAGGACTCCCGGGCGGGGCCCTCAGTCAGCATGTACATCAATCAAGGAGTGAGCTCCTAAGGGAGAAAGGGGGCAGGTTTTCCTGACGGGGAGCTGTGGCAGGGAGAGGTTGGGGAAAAGGCCCACCTCCTTCCTGGGTGGATGCAGAGCCGCTTGGTCCAGGAGACGTGGGAAGAAGGGAGAGCCGGTCCCCCAGTCTGGAGTCTGGAGTCTGGAGTCGGGAAGAGGGGAGTGGCTCCCGGTGCTTCCTGACGAGAAGCAGCTGGTGTCCTCAAAGGTTAGCTGGTAACCTGGGCTGGGTAACAAACATGAGTCATTTTGGGTCAAAGAGTGTGAAGGGCAGGGAGGCGGGAAGGGACGTCCCCCTGCCCTTAATTTGAAACCTGGAGGCGAGAGGACATCTGAGGAGTTATTTAATGAAGGTACAAGTAAATATGGGCACATGCACCCCTCTTTGACGCACAAACAGCAGCATACCGCTATAAACTGTTTTGCCCCTAGATGTTTCCATTTGACAGTAAATAATGCAACCTGAATTACATAGTTTCCTCTTTCTCTTTTCCGTTGGATAAATGTACCTCTTGTCCAGTTAGGTATTTTCCCACCACTTGGTCTTACAAACCGTGGTGCAACCAACAACTCTGCGCCCCCATCATTTCATACTCGCATCAAGTTCCCCGAAGTGGTGAGTCGTTTTGCAATGCCAAAAGGTTTTTCTGTGTTCCCAATTTTGAGAGCAGTTGCAAAATGATCCTCCACGAGGTTGGACCAATTTACACTCACACCAGCATGAAGAGGAGTGTCTGTTTCTCTGCAGACTTGCCAACTCCTTGTATCATCAAATTGTTTTATTTTTGCCGACCTGCCAGTGAAGGGTGTGGTAGAACGCAAATAACCACGAAGTCTGTGCAATTCCTTCCATCAAGAGGTGGTGTCTTGGGGCCGGCCCCGTGGCCAAGTGGTTGGATTCTCATGCTCCTCTTCGGCAGCCCAGGGTTTCGCCGGTTCGGATCCTGGGCGCCAACATAGCATCGCTCGTCAGGCCACGTTGAGGCAGCATCCCACATGCCGCAACTAGAAGGACCCACAACTAAAATATCCAGCTACGTACTCAGGGGTTTTGGGGAGAAGAAGGAAAAAGGAAAAAAAAGAGAGAGAGAGATGGTGTCTATTTGCCTCTCCTCATTTCTGAGCCCGGCTTGGAACTCGCTTTGACCAATAGAATGGGGTGGAAGCGATGTCGCCTGCATCCTGAGCCCTGGCCTCAGGGGAACTCGGAGCTTCTACTCTACATTTCCGGCTGCTGGAAACCCTTTTGCCACCGTGTGAACAGGCTTGCCTCATGTCGGATGGGAAGTCGTTCGGAGAGAGGCTCCGGGCATCCCAGCCAACCCAGCTGAGGACCTTTGCGTGACGCCATCCAAGAAGAGCCAGGCCAGCCAAGCCAGCCTCCACCAGCTGGGCCCAGCCAACCTACAGAATCCGGAGGCATAATGTTTGTTATTTTAAGCCACTAAGTTTTGGGGTGGCATAAAACAGCAAAAGCTAACTGAGGCAAACAGTATTTTACTGTCATTTTTCTAAGAGCCATTTGTGTTTCTCCTCTGTCCTCTGCTAATTTTTTCTATTGATTCATAGAAGCCAAATTCGTTTCCTTTGGCTGCAGCAACAAAGGACCACAAACGGGGTGGGTTAAAACGACAGAAGCGTATTGTCGGGCAATCTGGAGGCTGGAAGTCCAAAATCAAGGTGTCAGCAGGACTGCGTCCTCTCTGAACCCTAGAGGGGAATCTTTCTTGTTCCTTGCCAGCTGCTGGTGGTTTGCTGGCCATCTTTAGCATTTTGGCTTTGCGTAACTCCAATCTCTGCGTTTGTCAACACATGGCCTTCTCCCTGTGTCTCTGTCTCACAAAGGCGTCTTATACAGACACCAGTCACGTTGGGTTAGGAGCCCACCCTGCTCCCTGTGACCTCATCTTAACTGATTACATCATCGGCAACAACCTTATTTCCAAATAAGGTCACGTTCTGAGTCTTGGGAGTTGGGACTTCAATATATCTCTTTCTTTCTTTCTTTTTTATGGAGAAAAGGGTAGGGGGACACAATTCAACCCCTAATGGGAGCTCTTTATATATCAGCATCACCAGCCCTTGGATTGCAATGATGATTATTATTATTTCTGCTATTAGAGCTACGTGGTGAAACTTGAGCTACAAAGTGCTAGAGACGGGGAAACCTGTCTTCTTTGCACAAACTCAGCACATTTTTTCTTCTCTGGACTCCCTCTTCTCCCCAGGTCACCCCTAACCCCGTGAGGCTAGAGAGAGGCATGCCCAAGGGAAGTGGCGGAGGACGGGATGGAAAGAGGCTGGGGGCTTCCAGCTCCTGGTCCTGTGCCCCCAGGGAAGCAACCCTCAGCTGGGTGGTTATGAACGGGGAGGGAGAGCCGGACTGCTGGAGTCCAAATCCTGACTCTACTCACAAGTTGTCATAGGCGAGTGACTTATCCTCTTGATTAATTTCCTTTTGTGGCTGTAACAAATTATCACAAACGTAGTGACTTGAAGCAACAGAAACTTGTTCTCTGACAGCACTGGCGGTCATAAATCTGAAAAGAGTCATAAGGGGCCCACATGGAGGTGTGAGCAGGGCAGGGCTCCCCGGGAGACTGGAGGGGCGCAGTGGTCTCCTTGCCTCGGCACCAGCTGGAGCCACACTCTTCGCCCACCTTTGTTCCGGCTCCTTCCTCCATCTTCAAAGCCGGCAGCAGAGCATTCTCTCTCTCCGCTTCCGTCTATTGTCAGATGTCCACCTGCCTGCCTCTGATAAGGACGCTTGCGATTACATTTAGGGCCCACCTGGAGCAGCAGGATAATTCTCCCCATCATATGATCCATGACTTAATCAAGTCTGCAAAGACCCTTTTTCACGTAAGGTGACAGTCACAGCTTCCTGGGCATAGGACCTGGATGTCTTTGGGGCTGTTATTCAGCCAACCACTCCTCTCTATGGCTCGGTTGCCTCGGCTGTAAACAGGATACTGTGAGGATCCACAAATTATACAGACAAAGCGCTCAGAATGGCACCCTGCCTAGCACGAGCACTCAGCATTTGAAGTGTCCCCTCTGGGCCTTAGTTTCTCAGCCTGGAAATTGGGGGAAGGGGGATGTGGACTTCAGGGACTTAGCAGCTCTTTCACTCCCAGGGCTGATTCCTCTTCTTTGCCCCTTTTTGGCAGAGGGAAAGCCGAGGCCCTGAGAGGGGATGTCCCTGCATCCAGGATGGGAAGGCCACATTGGCGCTGGCTGTTAGGGCCCCTGGGGGAGGGGAGGAAAAGGCCACAGCCTGCCCTCACCATCAGCCCAGGCCAGAGGCCGTCACTGCTTCAGGCAGGTGGCAAGAGGCTGAGGAGGTCCCAGCTGTGCGCTCACACCCGCACGTGCACACTCACACGCACACACGGCATGTGATCCTCTGTGTCTCTACTTTTCTCTCTTTGAAGGCAGTTGGGTACCATTCTCTCTAACTCCCTCTGTCCATCTCTCGCTGTCTCTCTGCCCTCTGTTTCTCACCGTCTCTGTCCTCATCTCTCGGATGCTGTTTTGTCAGTCTCTCTCTCTCTCCTTCTCTGATTTCCCGAGTCAGTCTGTCTGTGGTCTCTCCTCTCCCCTCACTCTCCTCCCCTCCCCACCCCATCTGAAATTCTATCTCTCTGTATGTCTCTCCTTCCTTGTCTGTCTCTCCCTCTCTGTGTCTCTGTCTCTCTCAATCTCTCTCCCACTCTGTCTCTGCACAAAACTCTCCTCTCGTCAGCCCGGGGAAGCCCCTGAAACCTGTGGCCTCAGCCAGGACTCAGCAGGCAGGCAGCAGCCGGGCGAGGCCCAGGTGAGTCACAGGGGAGGAAGGAGCTGACATTCCTGCCGCATTTCTGGGGTTGTGCACTGGCCCAGCCCCCTGCCTGCCCCGCCCCCGTGACTCGTAACTGGACCTCACAGGTATGTGTCACATGAGGGAGAGACAGAGAGAACAAGTCAGAGACAGAGAGAAAAGAGAGAAGCAGAGATAGAGAGAGAGAAAGAGATAGGAAAAAAGAAGGAGAGACATAGAAAGAGAGAGAGGTACAGAGAGCGTGAGAGGCAGGGATGGAGAGAGACAAAGAGACAAGGACAAAGAAAAAGGACAAAACAGAAAGATAGGAAAAGACAGGGAGGTCAGCCCAGTGGCGTAGTGGTTGAGTCTGTGTGCTTCGCTTCAGCGGCCTGGGGTTTGTGGGTTCGGATCCTGGGCACGGACCTACACATGGTTCATCAAGCCATGCTGTGGCGGCATCCCACATACAAAACAGAGGAAGGTGGGCACAGATGTTAGCTCAGCACCAATCTTCCTCACCAAAGGAAAAAAGAAAGAAAGAAAGAAAAAGACAGGGACAGAGATTTATAGAGACCAGAGCAGTCTGAGGTGGGAACGAGTGGGCTCCTTCTTTAAATAAAAGAGGAAACTGTGGCCCAGAGTGAGGTCATCTTGCCAGGAAGTGGCAGCCGCAGACAATACAGCTCCGAGTGACCCCCAAACCGGAGCTTTCCTTTCCCTGAGAGATGCCTCCCATCCCCCACAGACCCAGACCCCCTCACAGCTGGGAAAAGGAAGGACCATCGGAGTGAAGCCACCTGCCCAGGGTCACTCAGAAACAAGTGGCTGAACTGTTTATTTCCCCATCTCAGATGCATTAATGGCTCCTTCCAACCCCGAGAAGGGCCCCGTTTTCGCCTGAGGAAACTGAGGCTTGAAAGGAGGCTACGTGTTGGCCCAGAGTGACCTAGTCGACAGCATGACAACCGCTGACCTCAGACTCATGACATGTCCCAGCCTCCCTCCCCACCCCACGAAACCAGGGCCAGAGTCTAGAGTTGGGCGCGACAACAATGACGATGGCAGTTACCGTTTTTTATTGAGCACTTAACTATGAGCCAGGCACTGTGGCAAGCCCCTTGGGTGCATTCTTCTGTATTCTTAGCACACCAGCTGTGGGAGGGAGGCACTTGGTAGCTCTGCTTTCCAGACAAGGAACGTGAGGCACAGGAAGGTTAAGTCACCTGTCCAAAGCCACACAGCTGGTGTGTCACTGGAATTCTAACCCTCACAGTCAGGTGCCAGTCCCCACACTCTTAATCACTAGGCTATACTGCCTCTTAGGAGAGTGAATTTCTTTGGGACCTTTCTTACCTTATTTTAAAATTACCAGCCTAAGGTGTCAATGAATTAACAAGAATAATAACAGTGTAATCATTATTATAACGGTAGAGGCAGCTGCCACTTACTCATTGCCTACTACTCTCTCCCTTCCCAATTCTGTTCCAGTCACACTGGCCTCTCTGCTGTTCCTAGATCTCTTCAGGTAAGTTCCCACCCCAGGGCCTTTGCACTGGCTGTTTCCTCTTCCTGAAACTCTTCCCAGACCATCTACCCAACTTCTTCCCTCCCCACATTCAGCCCCTTCTCAGAAGCTGCCCGCTCAGGGAAGCCTTCCTGGATCTCCTCACCTAAAACCGACCACGCCTTGCCTGGACCCTCGTACCTCCTGCCAGGTTTGTTTTTCTCCATTTTACTTATCACTGCCCGACAGCAATTTATTGGATAAAACATATTTACTCCCCACTGTCACAAGGTCAGGGACTTTCTTTACTTTCCTGTGTGTCCCCAGCTCCTGGACCAGTGCCCGAGACAAGTTAGGTCTTCTGTAAATGTTGAGGGAATTTGTTGAGCCCTCCCTGTGGGCCAGCGACTGTCTCGGGCCTGTCACCAGCATTTGCTCTGATTGGTGAGAAGTATCCTGAAATGGAGAGAGTATCTTATCTTTTGCATTTGATTTGACTTTTTTAAAAAAACTTATTAGGAACCTTTACAAACACATAGAAAAGAAAACAGAATGGCATATATCTAAGCTATCTTGATATAATTAATACAAATACTTTGCTCTTTTGCCTTTCTTTTTTCCTAAAGCATTTTCAAGTAAATGCAGACATCAGGGACATTCTCTTCTAAATATTTCAGTGAGCATCTGTAAAAAATAATGATTTTTTCCACAGAACCACAAAACCATCGTCATAACAGCTTTTTGGCTGGTGCGTTTTAAGGCAAGTTAGAGATCCTAAATGATTTCACCCCCAAATATTTCAGCGTGCATCTCTGGATGATAGACACTTTCCCACCTAACCACAATCCCCTTATCCCTCCGAACAAAACTAACAATAACCCTAACATTCTCTAACAATCAGCCACGAATTTCCCATTGGGAGGAGTTTTCATCGGAGGGCTGGGGTCCCAGAGCAGGAAGAGAGAAAACTGGAGTTGGGACCCCAGCAGTCTGGGGACAAGAGCTGTGACCACAGCCACGTTGAGTCAGAGCGGAGCGAGCCCCCTCCTCCCGGCTGGCCACGCCCAGGTAAAGGAAGTTTTGGAGCAGGGAGGTGACGTGGGGGAGGCGGGGGAGGCGCCCACGCGTCTGAGGGTGACTCGCTCTTTCGCAAACCCTCTGGGAGGAGCCCCCGGGGCCACAAAACTGTCTCCTTCCCCGGGCCAGCCTGAGAGGGTCAGGGAGGCCTCGGACAGGAGCGCTGCAGACATGGGCCGCCCGCTGCCGCCGCCGCTGCTGCTGCTGCTGCTGCTTCTGCTGGTTCAGACCTACATTCCAGGTAAGGGTTGGGCGCCCGGACCTGCGCCGGGAAGCGGGTCTGCTGACCGGGAAACGGGGAGGGCAGCGGAGGGGGGCTCAGAGGCTGATGAGGTGCAGGAGGAAGGCTCGGTCCCCAGCTCCCCGGCTCCGATAGTAATCCTCCTGGTCTCTCCAGCCCCACGCGGCACAGCAGCTGGCACACGGTAGGTGCTCAGGAAATATTAGCTGAGCGAAAGCATTTGACAACAGTTCCCCTTTAGAGAGTGCGCTCTTTATTCCCAGCGCTTTTCTAAGCTCCTTCTTGCAATTTCAAACTGGGTGGGCAGGACTATTTTAACCCCCTTTCACAGAGAAGGAAACTGAGGCACAGAGAAGCTAAGTAACTGGTCCGAGGTCACACAGCCAGTCCTTGAAGAAGTGGGATTCTGACCCCGCGAGGGCGTCCCTCCAGTCTGTCGGATTCCCCCTTCTCCCGCTTGAAAGACAGAAGGACAGCGCCTCATTTTACACAAGTTGGAAAGAGAATCAGGCCAAGCATGGCAGAGCCAGGGGCTGGGGACCCAGGGCTCGTCCCCAGAGGACCCTTCCCTTTCACTACCCACTAGCCGTAACCCTCTCACCTCCTTTTTCCGGAGAATGTAGGGAAAGGGTAGGGAAACGAGAGGAAACTGAGAAGGAACTGAGTCAGGGTGGGGCGAGAGCGGGGGCTGGGGTTGGGAGGTGGTTCGGCAATGAATAACCCGGAAAGCTCTGCGGACCGCTGGAGGCCGGGGTGAGTAATGGCCCTGCAGGACTATGAACTCGCGGCGGGGCAGGGACTGCCAGGGAGCCTGGGGGCGGGGCCAGGCCATGGGCGGGGCCAGTGGGTGGAGCAATGGCCTCGGGGAGGCGCTGGCGGGCGGGGCTAGAGCGGGGAGGAGGGGCTGGCGGGCGGGGCTAGAGCGGCGAGGAGGCGCTGGTGGGAGGGGCTAGAGCGGGGAGGAGGGGCTGGCGGGCGGGGCTAGAGCGGCGAGGAGGCGCTGGTGGGAGGGGCTAGAGCGGCGAGGAGGCGCTGGCGGGCGGGGCTAGAGCGGGGAGGAGGGGCTGGCGGGCGGGGCTAGAGCGGCGAGGAGGCGCTGGTGGGAGGGGCTAGAGCGGCGAGGAGGCGCTGGCGGGCGGGGCTAGAGCGGCGAGGAGGGGCTGGTGGGCGGGGCTAGAGCGGCGAGGAGGGGCTGGTGGGCGGGGCTAGAGCGGCGAGGTGGGCGGGGAGAGAACCTCAGGGAGGGCTAGTGGGCGGGGCTAGAACCTCGGGAAAGATGTGGCAGGCGGGGCTAGAGCCTCTAGGAAGAGTTGGTGGGAGGGGCTAGGACATCGGGGAGGGTCTGCGGCAGTCCGGGTTACAGCACCCGCCCACTGGAGGGCGGGCTTAGAACTTCGAATGGACTGATGCGCGGGGAGAGGACGCTGGGGAGATGCTGCGGAGGGGGTAGAACCTGTGGGAGATAGTTAATTGGGGGGCACTGGGGTCCGGGGCAGAACGTAAAGATCCACTGGAGTCAGGGAGGATAAAGGAGAGCTTGCAGGAGGAATAGACCGCGGGCGGGCGGTGTGGGTTTCCGGACCAAGGTGGGATCGACAGAGGGGGTGGGCTAGGACTTTCAGGATAGGCGCGGCGCGGACAGAATTGAAGGCAAGACGAGCGAGGGCAAGACTTCTGGAAAGGACTGGTGGGCGGAGATAGAACGTGGGGCTAGAGATAGACCAGCGTGGAGCCCGGGGGCTGGCAGAACGTGGAGCACGAACCTGAGGGCACGGGGCCTGGAGACTTGGTCCTAGTATTGGAACATGAGGGGGCCAGAGGGGGATCCTGGCACGGAGCGATAACCACCTCTCCTCTTCTCTCCTCCCTCTCCCCCCAGCCTCCTGGGGCCTGCGGTGCATGCAGTGTGAGAAGACCGGGAAATGCCAGGTGGAAGAGTGTGCCCTCCGCCAGAACCTCTGCAGGACCACCGTCCTGCGCATATGGGAAGGTGAGCTCCCCAGCTCCAGCGCGACAGGAAAATGGAGGGACCAAGGAACCTTATCTCACCAGTAATCAGGGAAATCCAAGTGAAAAAGACCAGGAGACCCTGGTTCGAGGCCACCAGATGGACAAGCGCTTAAAAATCTGACTATCCTGGGGTCAATGAGAATGTGGAGCTGCAGACCCTGCTTTTAGGGGGCAAATTGGTGCACCCAACGGACAGAGTGATTCGGCAATATCTAGTGCGGATAAAGATTAGCATACCCATGGGGCCAGGCCGGTGGCGCAGCGGTTAAGTTTGCACGTTCCGCTTCTTGGCGGCCGGGGTTCACCGGTTGGATCCTGGCTGCAGACATGGCACCGCTTGGCAAAAGCCATGCTGTGGTAGGCGTCCCATGTATAAAGTAGAGGAAGATGGGCATGGATGTTAGCTCAGGGCCAGTCTTCCTCAGCAAAAAGAGGAGGGTTGGCAGCAGATGTTAGCTCAGAGCTAATCTTCCTCAAAAAAAAAAAAGATTAGCATACCCTGCAGACAGCAGTTCAACTCCTAGGAATACAGAAACCCCAAAGGACTTTGGTCACATGTGCCCGGGAACACATGTATAAGAATGTTCTTAGCGGTAATATTTGTGATATGGCAAATTGGAAACAACCTAAAGTCAGTCTTCAGCAGAGGAGAAACATTATGGTGTAATCGGGATGGAATGTTCCACAGCAGTTTAAATGAAGGAGCTAGAGTTGCAGGCATTAACGTGGATACATCTCAAAAACATAAGGTTGAGAGAAAAAAAGCAGGTTGCGGAGAATGATATCTTTTAAAATAAATAGTGTATAACAATATACGATCACTAATAAATATACAATATACAATAAATATACAAATAAACAATGGTGTATATTGTTATGCATACATAGTGTGGGAATTACCTACACCAGTGTTTACCTTTGGACGTTGTATAAGGGGAGTAAGATTAGGTGGGGCGGGGGAGGGGCGGTGAGCAGGAGGTTTTTAACTGTATCTTTTCAATTTAGTTTAGAAAAACATCTGAAACAAATATAGCTAAATGCTAATATTTTATAAAGTTGGGTGATGAATACACAGTATTTGTTATATCATTCTATTATACTTTTTGGTAAACTTGAAGGATTTTCCTTTAAAAATTTCTATCAGAGTCATCTTCCTGCTAAAATCACTAATCCGGGAGGGAGGGGGTACATGGATCCAGAAGGTCCCAGTGATGGTGTTGTCACTAAGAGAGAGTAGGCTCCTTGTGAGGGCAGATGGGGGAAGGGAGGATAATTTTAGAAAAGATAGTTGGACCCAAACAAGAGGGAAGGCAGGGATCAGCCTGGGAGTGGGTGAGCTTAAGATCAAGAACGTTAGAGGCTGGTTGGGCCCAGGGGAGCCTCTGGAGTTACCAAGAACCATTCCTCACAGGAGGCGAGGAGCTGGAGGTGGTGGAGAGAGGCTGTACCCACCCCGAGAAGACCAACAGGACCATGAGCTATCGAATAGGCATGCAGGTCATCACCCTCACAGAGACCGTGTGTGGCTCAGACTTGTGCAACAAGCCCCACCGTGGTGAGTAGGGCAGCCCTCGCCATGCCCAACCCCAGACCATCCTCAACTCACCCTCATCATCATCATCATCCCAGTTTTATCCCCAGTCCTATGCCGTGCCAACCCCAACTCCATAGCTTATCCCGGGACCTACCCCAACTCAAACCCTTTCTTATCCCAAACACATCTCCAGCCCCGCCCCATCCTCATCCCCAGCCCCAACTCAGCCTCACCTCCAATCCTATCCCCAACTTCATTTACCCCCAACACCCTCCAACTCAAACCCATCCTCATTCGGAACACATCTATAAACCACGCCCAAATCAACCCCATCTTATCTCAAACTGTCCCCAGTCCCGCCCCGAACTACAAGTTCATCCCCATCCCTAACCCTATTCCATCCCGTACGTGTGTTTGTTTTTATATTGGTTGTTATGTATAAGTTGTATGGTTGTTATGTATAAGATGCAACGCCTGCCCTTGAGAAGCTACACTCGCATACGCCTGCTTGAGAGCTAGAGGAGGAATCTCGCTGATGCTTTGCCATCTCATTTTTCCCATGGGGTAGGAGGTGGTTCAGGCAATAGGTGGTAAGGGACCAAGATACAAAGATCAGAGACACCAGAGACTCAAAGTTCTTAAGGGAAGACAAAAGAGGAGGGGACCAGACAGGCTGCAGTGGGCTTGGGAAGTTCTAGAAGAGACGGTTCTTGAGTTGGGCAGTGAAAAAGAATGTGAAGACACTTCCATAAGCCCTTTGGTTGAGTTTCACGGCTTTAGGATCTGGTCATTTTAAGAAAAAGACTTAGAAAGACTCCTATTCCCTGAGTTCCCCCCAGAGATGAAGGGTGGGGAAGGAATGGACCCATGTTGCATGATCGGGCAGAGATTCCTCTTTCTGGTGAGGAAGGAAACTGGTTCAGGCTGGTCTAGTCACAATGACGTCAGGAAGCAGAGCACCTGCGTTCGCACTGGGTTTTTCTGGTTCTTCGCCCCTCCTGCTTCTGCCTGATCGTCATCCATCCTGACCTCATTCATCTGTTGGCGGGAACTGAATCAGATGCTTATTTTCAAAGAAGTGACAAGAGAGAGGACGCTGGCTTCCCTTCTCCGTTAGATGTGCTTAAGGAAAGCACTAATAACTGAGTCTAAGTAATGCTTCCAATAAGAGATAAAATTCAAAATATTTAACACTATCGATCAGTGCTGAAGGCATTGATCAATCAGAACAGACCTCTGGAGGCCCCTGCTGGGCCTGGCGTTACCTCTTTAGCGGACGGATCTTGGGGACGTGAGGGTTCTATAGGGAGAGTTGGGAGGGGTCAGAGGTCCACCAGGGAGTCAATTCAGTTATTTAATAACTCATATGCCTATATCAGCCCCATTTCTATGCCATCTTACCCTGCTTGTGGTGACTAGAATAGTTGGTTAAACCACATCCTGTACTTACGTGATACTGGGACACGGCAGTGACCAGGACAGCCTTGGACCCTGCCCCCGTGGAGTCCAGTGGGGAGGTGACAGACCCATCACCGGACCGTCATTGCCCAGATCAGTCAGAGCCAGGATGGGGGAGCACAGGTAGAGGGTCAGGACCATGAGAGGGGAAACAGAGACCAGGGGGGTCCGAGCTGTAATGGGGAGGCCCAGTCTAGAATGGTCAGGGCCGAGATGGAGGAAACAGAGGCCAGAGCGATCAGGGCTGGGAGAGTGAAGAGTGGGGCTGTGAGACCCTAGAGGGGAAACTTGAATCAGGTCTGGGAAGGTTTCCCACAGGAAGTGGCAGCTAAGCTGGATCTTGAGGGATGAGTAGGAGTCAGACTTAAAAAGACAGTGGAAAGGGTTTTCCAGACAGAGGGAGCAACAGATACAAAGGCCCAGGGGTGAATGAAAGTAGTATGGCTGGAGGAAGGGAAAAGTGGGGCGAGAGGAGCTGGTGCAATTGGTAGGATCGTATTACTCAGGGTCTTCTGGGCTGGGGTGAGGAGTATAGACGTTATCCAGGGAACAGTGGGAAGTCATGAAAGGGTTTTAAGCAGAGAGTGTCACGATCGGATTTGTATTTTTAGCAAATTATTGTAACTTCAGAGTGGAAGAGAGATTGGATGGAAGCGAGAGTGGAGGAAGGGAGACCAACTCGGAGGTGGGTGAGGTTGTCCAGATGAAGAAGATGGTGGTTGGACCAGAGTGTCAGCCTGCAGATGGAGAGAAGTGGATGGATTTGAGAGCTGGTTAGCACGTCGATGAGCAGGACTTAGTGATGGGTTAGATGTGGGAGGTGGATTTGCAGTTCTTGCCACGGTGGAGTCGCTTGTATCAGACTAGCCCCCCTGCCAATGGCCGCTATAAAAGCTGGACAAATTGTAAACAATCATTTGAAGTTACTGGAGAGGAACAAATGAAGAGAGGAACTTGAGTGCTACAGTCTTCGAAATAAGGGAAGCACAAGAGTGGAGTCCCACAGACAAGCTGGCTTTTTTCTCGAGTGCACTTTCCAGTTCACTGTTGCGAAAAGGAAATAGAGCCAAAATAGAAAGAGATCATCGCTAGACTGGGAAGAGAGAGGTTGGCGTCTGGGGCTGCCAGAGTGTCTGGAAAATGAGAGGTGAGATCCTGGAATGCATGGAACCACAGAAAAGGGAGTCCCCAAATCTACAGATTTCCTTCAAGTCATTGGCAAGCTGTACATGCGTAGGGTGAGACGCCAAGAAGCTCAGCAGAAAATAGTATCTGGGAAGCTACAGAATTGAGCAAGGATTCCAGCGGGCATATGATGCTGGGGAGGCTGAAGTTGCCAAGTTGGAGAGAAGTCTGGACCCCCTCAAGCTTTCCGCTAAGACCACACCCTAGGAGGAAGGGCAGAACTGAAATAGACTAGCCCTAAAAATCCCTACATCTGGCCTTCAGGAAGAAAACTTAACCCTCTTTGGAAGAAATAACATCATTTAGAGGCTTTACAAATTTTCATCTATAATGTCTGGCATCTAATCAAAATTTACAAGGTATCCTGAAGAAAATTAAAAAGACCGATTGACTGGAAGCCAAGAGAAAAATCCAACAATAGAAACAAACTCATAATGATTCAGATACTTGGGTAATTAGACAGGGAACTTTAAAACAGCTATGATTAATATATTCAAGAAAGTAGAGGAAAGGAAAAATGTTAGCAGAGATCTGGAATCCATTTTTAAAATGAGTCAAACAGGAAATGTAGTACGATGACTGAAATTAAGAACTCAACAGATGTGCTTAATAGAAATCAGAAACAGGGGCTGGCCTGGTGGTGCAGTGGTAAAGTGTGCATGTTCCACTTCAGAGGCCTGGGGTTCGCCGGTTCAGATCCTGGGTGCGGACATGGCACCGCTTGGCAAGCCATGCTGTGGTAGGCGTCCCACATATAAAGTGGAGGAAGATGGGCACGGATGTTAGCTAAGGGCCAGTCTTCCTTGGCAAAAAGACGAGGGTTGGCAGCAGATGTTAGCTCAGGGCTAATCTTCCTCAAAAAAAAAGAAGAAGAAGAGCGACATAAGAAGAAGAGTCCACAAAGGAGACCCATGGGTGGTAAGAGACAGCTATCTTGGCAATGATGCCAATTCACGTTTTCATTTTCATGGAAGTTCATGTGTGAAGTCATGGGTTGTAGGCCTTTTAGTTATTTTCCTTTGTGGCTGAAGATTTGGCTTTTGATGTAATATGATTCACCTAATTACAGCAACTGGCCTGCCAGTTTGAGAGCCTTGGCGGGACAGCCTCTCACTTCTCTAAGACTTGGCCCAAACTCGACTCAGGTATCTGGGGTCAGGAAGAGGAGGGCGTGCCAGGCTTGGGAATGGTGTGAGCCAAGGCCTGGGCAGAGCAGTGAGTGACTCTGGTGAATCCAGAGAAAAGTAACTCCTCCGCTTGGCTTGGCCTGGAAGGTCCATGTGAGAGGCAAAGTTGACACAGATCAATCAAGCGAGGCTTCGACCCCTGACATAATTGGGTTGTTATTAATTAGCTATTGCTGCCTTACAGAGTGTCCCAAAACTTAAAACAAAAATAAGTATGCGTTATTTCGTGACATTCCTGAGGGTCAAGAATCCAGGATTGGCTTAGCTAGGTGGTTCTGGCTCTTTCATGAGGTTGCGTCAAGATGACACCTGGGCTGCAGTCAGCTGAAAGCTTCCAAGATAACTTCACTCACATGGAGGATCCACTCCATGGCCTTGGCAAAGGCCTCAGTTCCTCGCCAGACGGAGCTCACCATGGAGGCTGCTTGAGTGTCCTTACAACACGGCAGCTGGCTCCCCGCAGAGCAAGTGATTCAAGACAGAGCCAGGAAGAAGTTGCAATGTCTTTTCCACTCTAGCATAGAAGTTACACCCCGATATTTCCACAATACCCTATTGGCTACACAGGTCAACCCTATTCTTTTTTTTCCTCCCAAAGCCCCAGTACATTGTTGTGTATTCTAGTTGTAGGTCCTTCTAGTTCTTCTATGTGAGACGCCACCACAGCATGGCTACTGACAGACGAGTGGTGTGGTTCTGAGCCCGGGAACGGAACCCCAGGGCACCTAAGCAGAGCAGGCCAAACTTCAACCACTAGATCATCAGGGCTGGCTCAAGTCATCCCTATTCTTTATGGGAAAGGACTACACAAGGGCATGAATACTAGGAAGCAGGGATCATTGGGGGCCGTCTTGGAGATTGGCTGCCACAGGGAACAAAAGAAAGGCTTCATGCAGTTGTTCATTAATTCATTCATTTAGTAAATATTGATTGAATATCTTCTCTGGCCCTGACCCTGTGCTGGGTGGCGTTGAGACACAGTAGTGACCAAGACAATGCTGACCCTACCCTCCTGGGGCTCAGAGTCCCATGAAGGAAACAGACCTGTCACCAGGCAGGGACAACCCAGAGTGAGTGGCAGTGGGATTGGGGAGCCCAGAAGGGGTACCTGATCCAGCCTGGGAGGTCTGGAGGGGCTTCTTGGAGGAGGTGAAATTGGAGAAGATGATGCCTGAAGAATGAGTAGGAGATAGGGAAAGTGGGTGCGAGGGAAAATGCTCTAGGCAAAGGCAACAGCACACGAAAAGGCCCAGACGCCAGTCAGCATGTATCTTCGGGGACTGTGGGAAGTTGTGCGGAGGAGAGTCTGAGGGGCTGGTGGAGGGAGATGAGGCAGGAGAGGTGACCAGGACCCAGTCTTTGATGGGCCTTGAATGCCATGCTGAGGATCTTGGGGTTTATTCTAAGGGCAGTGGGGAGCCATGCTGGGGTTTTGAGCAGAGGAGAAGCAGGGTCAGATTTGAGTATGGGAAACATCCTTCTATGGCCCTATGGGGATGCACTGGTGGTGGGAGGGGGGGGGGGCGGTGGGACAAGAATGTAAACTAGAAGGCCAGGGAGGAAGCTGGTATTAAAGGAGATCTAAGCTGGACTTGGTCATGGAGCTGGAAAGGCAAAGATGGATTCCAGAAAGATCCAGAATGGCCAGGGCTTGATGGTTGGCTGAAGGCTGGCAGAAGGAGGAATTGATGTTGAGTCCTCAAGGGAGCTGGATCTCCAGGACTCTCCCCAAGGAGTCTCGCCCTCTTGCCCCTCCCCAAACAGGCCGGGCTTCCGTATTTCCCCGAAGCCGATACCTCGAATGTTCTTCCTGCGCCTCATCAGACCTGAGCTGTGAGAGAGGCTGGGACAAGAGCCTGCAATGCCGCAACCCTGGAGAACAGTGCGTGGAGGTGGTCACCCACCAGAACCTGGAAGGTGAGCCCCAACCTGCCAGGAATTCCTCCTCCCTCCTTTGCTTCTCCCCAAGGTTGCACTTAACAATGACCTCAAAATAGCAGTGATTTAAGCAAGGTAGAAAGTTAGTTCTCACACACAGAAAAAGTTCAGTGATAGGAAGTCCAGGGTCACTAGGACAGTTCCACAGTTACTAGAAACCCAGATGCCGTCTCATTTCTATCATTCTCAAGATTGCCTCATAGTCCAAGATGGCTGCCAGAGCTCCAGGGCTCATGTCCAAGTTCTGGGAAAGAGGAAGGGGAAAAGATGAGGCAAAAAAAGGGGCACCTCCCCTTTTGTAAGGGTTCTCCTTTCTGGAAGTCCCATAAAACCTTTCTACTCATATCACATTGGCTAGAATTTAGTCACACGACTATCCCTACGGAGGCTGCAAAATGTGAAATATCCTTTGGCTAGATATATGGCTGCCCTAAATAAAATGAGGGTCTTATAATGAAGCAGAGAATGGTCAGGTGACTGCCGTGGTGGGCAAACCCCAGTCTCAGCCTCTCATCAACAATCTGACCTCTCTCCTCTGCCCGCCACAGAGGGTCCGGGCGATGAGCGCTACACCCGCGGCTGCGGCACCCTTCCTGGCTGCCCAGGCCCCACCGGCTTCCACAACAACCACACCTTCCACTTCCTGCGGTGCTGCAACACCACCAGATGCAATGAGGGCCCAGGTAAGGGGCAGGGGACCCAGCGTGAGGCCCGCGATCAGGGCGGGGAGGTGCACTGGCTCACAGGCAAACCCCTCCTCTCTAGGTCTCTGTTTCTTCCTCTGAAAAAGGGACAGATCAAGCCCTTCCTCAAAGAAGGATTTTGTGAGACTTCAATGAGGTTATGAAACTATTAACTCGAAAAGCATCAAAATGAGTTTATTTGGGAGTAGCCAAAAGAATTACAACTCAGGATGTGTGTGGAGGGCAAAGCCTAGGCAAATCCAGCAGATGAAGGAGGGGAGCGGCTTTTATAGAGAAAAAGGGGGAGTAGGGAGGGGCTGTCCTAAAGGAAAGTCCATTGGGGGAAAGTAACAGTTCAGGGCAGCAACAGCTTCTCATTGGCTGAGCTGCAGCACTTCTCATTGGCTGAGCTGCAGCACTTCTCATTGGCTGAGCTGTGGCGTTTCTCATTGGCTGAGCTGTGGCGTTTCTCATTGGCTGAGCTGCAGCGCTTCTCATTGGCTGAGCTGCAGCACTTCTCATTGGCTGAGCTGTGGCGTTTCTCATTGGCTGAGCTGTGGCATTTCTCATTGGCTGAGCTGCAGCGCTTCTCATTGGCTGAGCTGCTGCTGGGTGGGGAGAGAAATCTTCCTTCAATGGTAAAGTTTTACTTCTGGAGGAAGATGCAGCTGACCGTCTCTTCCCGGTTGGTGTAACTGACACGTGTGATAGGGCGTGGGAGCTCGCCCTGAAGACCTTCCCCACTCCGGTTATTTAGGTTTCTCTTACCAGTTTCCACAAAACCTTCACCAAGACCCATGCTTTATGCTTCCTACATCCTCTTGAATCCTTCCACTGCTCCCGCCTCCTCTGCCCCCGCGCTGGTCCGAGCCACCATGACCTCTCGCCTAGATTGTTGCAGGATCACCCTCTGGAGGGTCCCCCTGCTTCACCTCCTGTCACCCTAAGGCCAACGTTCACTGCAGCAGCGAGAGCCATTTCTTAAAAATGTAAATCAGATCATGTCACTCTCCTTCCTTAGGCACTTTGACAACTTCCGCATGCTCTTAGAATAAAATCCAAAGGCCCTACTATGCCCTGTGTAATCCAGCACCCGTCTGCCTTAGTTTCTTCATTCAGTTTCTTTCTACAACTGCCTCCAACCATCCAGCCTCAACAGCAGTACCCTTCACCAGGAACACGTGTCCCCTAAAAGTTCACCTGGCTGGCTACTTCTCATTCCTTAGCATTAAAGTCTCGTCCTCAAGGACACTTTCCCTGTCCCTCCCCTCCAATAGAATCTAGATCCTATGTGTTATTCTGTCTCTATAAACCAGTACTGCCCAACAGAACTTTCCACACTGATGGAAATGTTCCATGTCTGTCCTGTTCAATATGGTAGCCACTGCCACATATGGCTATTGAGCCCTTGAAACGTGAACTGAATTTTGAATTTTATTTAATATTGATTAATTTCAACATAAACGTCAACAACCACATGTGGCTTACTGGCTACCAGATCGCACAGCCTAGCTTTAAATGGTAAGTTCTGTGAGGGTAGGGCCTGTTTCGTCTTACACAGCTGCTTACCCAGTGCCTGGTCGGCTGGGGGCTCATGGGGAGCCAGAAGCTGGCGTTTCTCTCCCAGGCCCCACAGAACCCCCAAAAAGAGAGTGCCGTTCCAATGCCTGACCACAAGGTGGCTCCATGACATCTCAGGCTGAGAGTTGGGAGTCCTGGAGGTAATGCAAGGAAAGAGGACACCCCCCATCCCCTCCCCCCCCCTTCGTGCTAATTTCCCCGGTTTCTTGTCTTCTCCCAAGTGCTGGAGCTGCAAAACCTGCCGCTGAACGGCCTCCAGTGTTACAGCTGTGAGGGGAACAGCACTCACGGGTGTTCCTCTGAAGACACTTCCCTCATCGCCTGCCGAGGCCCCATGAACCGATGTCTGGAAGCCACAGGCACTAAAGGTGAGGCCCTTCAGGAGGCTGGGAGAGGTGCTTATGGGCGGCTGGGGTTTGCAAGAGGTTGGCTGCCAGCTAAGCTGGACTTCCTTCATGAGGGTGCAAAGTGTCCTAAGGAATTAGGACTTGTTCACTAGGAAATGGATATTTTTGGGGCTTCCAATAAGTGGGTGGGACTTCCTATGGGCATCACTGGTTTCTATTCTGTGACATCCTGGGGAAGTCTCTCTATTCCCGTGGGTTCTCAAAATTTCTGGTCTCAGAATTCCTTCATGCTCTTAAAAGTTGCTGTCTATGTCAGTTGTATCTATAGATATTTACTGCATTAGAAATTAAAGCTGAAAAAATTTTGAAGATGTGTTATTAATCCATTTAAAAATAACAATTAAAAACTTGTGACGTGTGAAGATATTTTTAAGGGGAAAAAATGACATTTTCCAAAATGAAAAAATTTAATGAGAAGATGGGCATTGTTCTACAACTCTGCAAATCTCTTTAATGTCTGGTTTAATAAAAGACAGCTGGATCCTCATGTCGGCTTCTGCATCCAGTGTGATGCAACATGACTTGGTCCTGGGGTTTCTGGAAAACCCCATTGTACACTTATGAAAGCTAAAAGGCCAAATGATATCTTAGCATTATTATGAGATTAATTTTGACCTCACAGATCCCCTGGAAGGTCTGAGGGACCTCCAGGGATCCCTGGACCACGCTTAGAACTACTACTTGCTCCAAGTGGCACCCACCACAAGGGGGCGTGTCACCCAGTGAGAACTCCAGGCCCAGGGCCAAGAGCCGGGAGTCTCATCCAGTTTTCTCTCTCCGCAGGCCGGGGGAACTCAAGCTACACAGCAAGAGGCTGTGCAACTCCCTCATGGTGCCACAGCCTCCCCGTGGCTGAGGCCTTCAGCCTGACCCATGTCAACGTCTCGTGCCATCCCGGAAATGGCTCTAACTACGCATTCAAGTCCCACATGGGGGGTGCCCCTCGGCCTGGCCCTGCCTACTTCAGCCTCACCGTCACCCTGCTTATGACTGCCAGACTCTGGGGAGGCACTCTCCTCTGGACCTGAACTCCACACTCCCCCTGCCTTGGCTGGATCCAAGGGCCCCCTTTGCCCTTCCCTCAGCTCCCAGCCCTGCAGACTTGCTGTGTGACTTCAGGCCAGTGTGCTGCCCTCTCTGGGCCTCAGTTTTTCCAGCTGTCAAAACACCTATCTCGCAGAGTTGTGAGAAACAGGGGAGAAAAGTTGGAGAAAGGCTGCAGGCCAGCGAGAGAGCTCTTTTTATTAATGTTATTGCCGCTGTTGTTATTATTAATTAATATTTGAATATTTGTTTTATTTAATATTTTATACTTGAATAAAGATTTTTGTACCACTGAACAAGGCCAGATCTGCTCTTCTCCATAGTGTCTGTCTTTGGGATGGTGAATGGGGGCACCTTTCCACGGGCTTCTGGAATTAGGGGTCACATTGTAGGAGCCAGGCATTCAAGGTCCCAGCCTTGCGAGCAGTCCCACATGGGCTTTCACCCTAAGCTGCCTCCACGTCTATTTCTGGGCTCCAAATACAACCTTCCAACTTTCTCACCCAAGCACGAACCTTCCAGTCTCTTCTCCCAAACTCCAAATGTCAAGACCACTTTGTTGTTCTAGGAAGGCACGTCTACATTTCCTGAGGGATTCTGAGACAGGGAGATGAATAGGAGATAACGTGATGGCCAGAACTCCCTTCATGCACTGCAGTGAGGAATAAGGACAGGACTACATTTCCCCTGATGCTCTGGGACAGGAGATAAAGGCTGGGCTGTATTCTCTAGGATGCCCTCAGACTGATGGGGGAAAAGACAGAACTACGGTTTCATTGGCACGCTTGGAGCTCAACATTGAAGTTTCTCATGGTTCGCTGAGGGAAACCCATAGAGACAAAATTTCACTCTCCATGAAGCCCTACGGCTAATGAAGAAAAAGATGGGACATCTTCCATGGTATTTGGGGGCAGGTGAGGGACAGGGTTTCTTTTTTAGGACCTCCTCAAGTCACATATCACCAACTGTCATGGTGGTAGCTTAAAGAGGTGGGGTGTGTCCCCACCTCTTGAACATGAGTGGCTCTGTGACTTCTCTGACCAATAGAACGTGGTGGAAGTTACGCTGTGCCATGTTCTTTTGGAACAGGCTTTTGGCAACTGTCTGGCCCTGAGGACGCCAGCTGCCATGGAAAAGTCCTCCTGTACTGAGACTGCCATGCTCTGAGGTCCCCCAAGCTACTCAGGAACGGATGCCATATGGAGAGAGAGCCCCAGACGTTCCAGCCGTCTCAGCCCAGGTGCCGGACAAGTGGGACCTGCTCTGGACATTGCCACCCCAGCAGATGTCATGCGCAGGAGAACTAGGCAAGCCAGCTGTTTTCGTTTCGTAGGGCTGACGTAATAAATTACTACAAACATACCAACTAGGGGCCTTCCCCAATAAAAATGTATTCTCTCAGAGCCCTGGATGCTACAAGTCCGAAATGTCTCTGGGGAGGAATCCTTCCTGGTTTCTAGGGGTTGCTGACAATCCTTGGTGCTCCTTGGCTTAAGGCTGCATCAGGGGCCGACCCGGTGGCAGAGTGGTTAAGTTCGCACGTTCCACTTCTCAGTGGCCCAGGGTTGGCCGGTTCGGATCCCGGGTGTGGACATGGCACCGCTTGGCAAAAGCCATGCTGTGGTAGGCGTCCCATGTGTAAAGCAGAGGAAGATGGCCATGGATGTTAGCTCAGGGCCAGTCTTCCTCAGCAAAAAGAGGAGGATTGGCAGTAGTTAGCTCAGGGCTAATCTTCCTCAAAAAGAAAAAAAAAAAAAGGCTGCATCACTCTCATCTCTGCCTCTGTCGCCACGTGGCCTTCTTCTCTGTGACTGTGGCTATGCATCTCTGAACCTCTTTCTCTCCTTAGAAGGACACAGCCATTGGCTATGGGGGCCCACCCTAATCCAGTATGACCTCAGCTTACTCACATCAGCAAAGACCCTATTTCCCAATAAGCCCACATTCAGAGATCCTGGGGGTTAGGACTTCACCGTATATTTTGAGGGGACACGATTTACCCACACCACCAGCCAACAGTCAGAACCAAGGTTTCAGATATATCGCCCTGGATGAACCATTGCATCCATCTCCAGCTGTTCAAGCCAGCCCATTCCGGCCCCCGTCCATTGTGGAGTAGATACGCACTGATCCCGTTGTGTCTTGCTCAAATTCCTGACCCACAGAATCATAAGATGCAATGGCTGTGTTTTCACATCACTGAGTTTGGGGGCATTTTGTTACGCTGCAGTGGTTAACGGGAACAGTCTTTTTTTTTGCTAACTCTCGCCACTCTAACCTCCATCAAGGGCAAGGTCTTTTATTTGCTCACTACTGTATTCTTAGGACCTCGAATAGTCCTGGGGCAAAGCAGGTGTTGAAGCAAGAAAGGAGGGAGGGGAGGAAAAAAAGACTACATCTTACAACCAAAACTGGGCTAGGACTATCTCTGCCACGATGCCCGACAGCAGAGATGAAACTAAGGTGATGTTTTCTGAGATGCCCTCTGACTAAAATTAAGGATGGCTTCACCTTACCCATGATTCCCTACAGCAGAGATTGGAGGCTGGGAATAAATTCCCATGATGCCTCACAGCAGGAATTGAGGCTAGGACTGCATCTCCCAGGAGACTCTATGGCAGAGGTGGGAGGCTAGGATTACATCTCTCATGATGCCCTACAGTGGGGATCAGAGGATAGAAATACATGTCCCATGATGCCCTACAGCAGAAATTGAGGCTAGGAAGTAGCCAGCCCGGTGGCACAGCGGTTAAGTTCGCACATTCCGCTTCGATGGCCTGGGGTTCACCGGTTTGGATCCCAGGTGCGGACATGACACCACTTGGCAAGCCATACTGTGGCAGACGTCCCACATATAAAGTAGAGGAAGATGGGCATGGATGTTAGCTCAGGGCCAGTCTTCCTCAGCAAAAACAGGAGGATTGGCAGCAGATGTTAGCTCAGGGCTAATCTTCCTCAAAATAAATAAATAGATAAAGAGTACACAATGTATGATTCCAAAAGAAAAGAAAAGAAAAGAAATTGAGGCTAGGGATAAATTTCTCATAATGTTCTTCACCAGAGCTTGTGATCAGGACCTCATCCTTAATGGCTCTCAAGTTTTTGTTCAGGGATCTTGGTTGCAAGAAATAAAATCTGTTTCAGCTGACTCAAGCAAAAATGACAACATTATTGGAAGTTTAGGATCCAAGCAGGAGCTAGGTCTCCGGGCCTCACCAGGGACAAGAAACAGAACTGAAAAGCTGTATGAAATCAAGGTTGTCTCCCTTTTGCAAAATCTGGCTGTCTGTCTGTCTCTCTCTGAGTGCATGGTTTCCCTCGTGGTCTTCCACTTTATCTCTCTGTCTCTCCACAGACTACCTTCTTCTGCTTCACACAGAGTAACCAAATCTGCCCTCGAAATGTCAAGCACCAAGTGATGCAGGCTCAGCAAGCCGAGGAAAGAAAGAAAGATTTCTTGGACTCTCAAGGTCTCGCAGTAGTGCTCTTTTATTCAGAGAATAGCATGGAGTAGCATGGGGACAGGACCCACAGGCAGTAAGAGCCACAGGCATGGGGACAGGACACACGGGCAGTAAGAGCTGCAGGCATGGAGACAGGACCCATGGGCAGTAAGAGCCACAGGCGTGGGGACAGGACACACGAGCAGTAAGAGCTGCAGGCATGGGGACAGGGCCTATGGGCAGTGAAGAGCTGCAGGCTTGGGGACAGGACCTGTGGGCAGTGAAAAGCTGCAGGCGTGGGGACAGGACCCAGGGGCAGTGAAGAGCTGCAATGGGTTGAGGGTAGGGCTAAATTTAAGGCACAGGTATGTGAGTTATCTCTTTAAAAGACAGAGGAAAGATTATGTTAAAAAGTCATTAAAATGGTATCAACGTAGGTGGGGTCTGGTTATTGGGTGGTCCTATAGCTATAGATAAGAATCAGATCCGATCAGGTCAGGACGTCCTCTGCTGCCCGGAGGATGATATAGATCGGTATGTAGGGCAGGTCACCTTGGGCTTCTCTCCTTGGGGCAGCCTTGATCCTCTTCACCAAGAATTACTTGTGTCCCCTTGTTCTAAAATTTTAACGGACAGATTCTGACGGGGTCCAGATTGGGTCAGGGCTCTGCCTATGGCCCCCTCTGCTACAGCCAGGGAAGTTCACATCAAAGCCGCCACATACAGTTGTTCAGGTTGTAAACAGGCATCCATTGCTCCTGCAGTTCTTGCGGTATGCAGCCCACTCAGCCAGAGGTGGGAAAATAACCTGTGTGAAAGAGATCCTCCCACGAGGACGGGGGAGCAACTGAAAAAGAAAACTATCACTTAGAGTGCTTTAATCTGCAAGCAGGGCTGCCTCCATGTAGTCTATGCAAATCACAGGCAATATGGTGGCCAGGGCTGTAAGCAAGGGAATACCCAACTCGAAATGGTTGAAACAAAGAGGAAATTGATTATCTCACAGAACGAGAGATCATGAGTTAGGGCAGTTCCTGAGTTGACTAATTCAATGTTTCCACTATGTCCTAAAGGATCCATTCAGGCTTGTCCACCTCATGGCCTCAAGATGGCCGCTGCAGTTCCAGGCATCACACCCACATTCACAGGCCATAACAAAGGGCCATCTCTTCTTGGGTCTCTTTTTTAAAACAAAGAAAGCTTATCCCAAAACTTCCAGACTGACTTGCACTTACTTTTTATTCACCAGACTTGTTTCATACACCCATGCCTACAGCAGTTACTGGAAGGGGCCATGGAACCACATTATTTGGCAAAGTATACTCAGACCCCACTGCTGGGCTTCCTGCACATCATCTGAATATTAAAGAAAGGTGGATGCCTGAACAAAATCAGGGTTCTCTTAGGCAGGAACAAAGGGAGAGGAAATGTGTGTTAGAAAAAAAAAATACCCAATCTTCCTCCTGTACAGGGAAAAACCTAGTTCTTCCATACTATATTTTTCTCCTGTGTGTCTCCTTACCTTTCACACTACTACCACACTCACAACACTTCTGGTCACCAAATGTGTGTGTAGAGGGGTTTCCCACACCAAGCAATTCTCTGTGACACCAACTGGGTGTTCTACAATTTAACTCAATTCTGCCCCTATCTACCTGGAGAAAGCGTCAAATTCCACAGGTGAAGGGCTCAGTCCCACAAGACCACTCCCCACTTCAGATGACAGTCACCAAGTTCAGGTTGTCACCTGTGCTTCTGCCTGATCAGCTGTAAATCAGGGGTTCCCGTGACCCCCTCTGCAAGTTCAATTAATTTACTAGAGTGGCTCACAGAACTCAGGAAGACAGGAATGTACGTTTATTGGTTTATTATAAAAGGATATGACAAAGGATCCGGTGAACATCCAGATGGGAGGGATGCATAGGGCAAGGTATGCGGGCAGGGGCCGGAGCTTCCACACCCTCTCTGGGTACATCACTCTCCCAGCACCTGTACACGCTCACAACCCAGAAGCTCCCTGAACCCGGTACCACTGCGATTTTATGAAGGCTTCCTCACGCAGGCACGATGTATCATTAACTCCACGGCCAGCCCTTCTCCCTTCTCAAGAGAACGGGGGGTGGGGCTGAAAAGGTCAAGCTTCTAATCATGGCTTGGTCTTTCTGGTGACCAGCTCTCCTCCAGGAGTCATCCAGGAACCCACCCAGAGTCACCTCATTAGAACAAAAGACACTCCTATCACCCAGGAAATTACAAGGGTTTCAGGAGCCGTGTGTCAGGAACCGGGGACAGAGACCAAATATGTATTTCTATTATCTCACAGAATGATACTGAGAAAACAACTAGCAAAGTCCTCACCATCCCAAGACCAAAAAGTCAAGAATGGTCAACTCTTGGTGTGCAGCCCACTCCCTCCCCCCACCCCACCCCTCCCCACACAGCAGGCACAGCAGCTGTCTCCCCAATATCATGTCTGTTTCAGAAAGCTGATTTCTCCTCTGACTCAGGGATGGTGGGAGCCTGTGGTCCAAGTCTAATTTAAACAACATAATCTCATGCCCTGGCCATTGATATTGGTTCAGTGATAGGCAGCTGGCCTCCTCTGGACCAACAAGACACAATGGAAGGTTTTTGGGGGGGCTTCTGGGGAAAAATATTTCCCCACTCAGCTGAGGGAGCTTGTTAAAGTCCCTCTCTTCTCTTTCCTCCTCTCAGTTTCCCTCAGTCTGGCTCTTTCTGTCTTTCTCTCTGCTCCTCTCCAAATGTGAAGGAAAAGTGTGGCCCCAAGGGAATTTGCCAGCCGTTTTGCAACATGAGGGAAGCCATCTATCCTTAGGACAAGAGAGATAGACAGACTATCCCAAAGCCAGCCATGCCCAAGACTTTTTAAATATGAAACAATTCTCTTAAGGCAACTGAGTGAGATTTGCTGTCACTTGCATGAAACCCCTAATGGATAAGGTACTCTGGAGTAGGATGTGGATGGGACCACCTCTCTCGTGATGTCCCAAGGTGGAAGAAATGGTGGGACCCAAAGAAGGCAGATAAGAATCCAACCAACATCTCCCAGGGTGTCCTGCAGCTGGAGCAGGAGAAATTGGTTAGAGCCATGAGCAAGGGGATTTATAGGTTCCTGGGAGAAAGACCACCATTAGCTAGCCCCTAACCCAGTGTCTCAAATGCAGATTGGACACCTCTCTCCCACCTATCCTAACACACAGACTGTGAGCCCTGGAAGGATTAGAGGTTACCCAGCCTGACCACCTCTTTCCTCAGTTTACAGAAGGATAAACTGAGAATTGAAAAGGAAAGGAGTCACTCAGAGCTGTGGTTCTGGCGACACAGAAGTTGATGGGAGCTTCGGTCCTGAAGACAGAGAGGATGCTAGGAGCCATGGAGCTGGGGATAGAGGAGTTGATAAGAGTCTGGGTCCCGAGGACAGAGAGGATCCTGGGAGTAGTGGTCCTGGGAATACAGAGGTTGATGGAAGATTTGATACTGAGGACAGAGAGGATGTTGGGAACTGGGCATGAGGACAGACAGGGTGTTGGGATGATAGACTAAAGTCCCTTGGTGGACCTGGATGTAGAATTTTTTGGTGGTGATGGAGATAAAGAGCAAGGATTTTCATAGTTGGCATACCTCAGTTTACCTGATTGTCACAGTCATGGGAGAGGTTGAGGTCTCCTACCTTCCATGGTACTACTCTTCCTGCGTCCCAAAGGTGATAACCCTGCACCAGGCTACAAGGTCCCACAGAAGGGGGCTCAGGGAGACCCACTCCCCAGGAGGGAGAAGGGACCCAAGTCTTGAAGGGTGAGTCAGCACCAGCGATGGGAGGGAAGTGGGAACAGCACATAGAGAGACAGGGACACAAAGAGAGACCGAGGCAGGAAGAGTAGGGGGGTGAGGTGGGGAAGCTGGACCACAGGGCCCGGGAGGCGTCCACAGGAGCCCCTCTCTCCCACGGAATGATGCAGAAACCCAGCGTTTCCAGGTCAGGCCAGGAGGGAGGGTGGGACCTGACCCCATCTCAGCCCTGCCCTGCCCTGCCCTGGAGAGCCTGGACCTGCCCAGACACGCGGCTGCTGCCCTCCCTCTCAAGGTGGCTCAGCTCACGGCAGCTCACGTGACACTCTCACCCTCACACTCACCTTTCCCACGGGACACCCCCCTCCCTCCATGCTCACACCCTTACCCAACACTCTCCCCTGCACACACCCGCACACACACCCACCCCCTGACAGTTACCTGTCCCTCACACCCTTACCCTCCCGCGACACCCGCACCTCTTCATAGCCTTCCATCAACACCCTCACACACTCCCCTCTCACACCACACACTCACTCTCACACTCACGCTTTCACAGTGTTCTTGCCTTCACACACACCTGCACACTCTCACTTCTTTGCACGGCACCCACAACCTCTGCCGTCACCCAGCACGCTCGCCCACAGCCCCCGCCTCTCCCGCCTCTCCCCCCGCAGCCCTCGCCCGCCTAATCTCGGGCCCCTCTGGGCCCCCGGCCCCGCCTCCCAGCGCCGGCCCCGCCTCCAGGCCCCGCCCCACCTCAGCGCCCCGCCCCTCGGGCGGGCAAGGGGCGGGGCCGGGGGCGGGGCTGGCGGCGCGGGCGGTGCAGGTGCCGGGCCGGGAGCAAGCGGCGGCGGCGGCGGCGGCGGCGGCACCATGGGCCGGGCCCGGCGCTTCCAGTGGCCGCTGCTGCTGCTGTGGGCGGCCGCGGCGGGGCCAGGTAGGGTCGGGGGCCGGGGCCGGCCGGCCGGGCCGGGGCGGGGGGCGCGCCGCGGTGACAGCCCGGCCGCCGCGGGGCCGCAGAGGCCGAACAATGCGCGCGGGGCCGGGCCGGGCCCCCTCCCCGGGACAAAGCGCAGCGCGGGCCGGCGCCGGGAGCCGCGAGGGGGAGGGGGCGCGGGCCCCGGCCGCCGTGCCGCAGCCCCCCCACCCCGCGCAGGCCGGATCCCGGCGGGGACAAAGGGCCGGAGACCACCCCCCTCCCGAGCCCGCCTTCTCCAGGCCGGTCCTGCTGTCCTTCTGTCCGCTCTCTGCGTCCCTCTGTCCGCCTGCCTCTGAGTCCCTCAGTGTCTCTCCTTGTCCCCCTACCCTTGTCCTCTGTCCCTCAGTCTCGAAGTCCTGTCCCTCCCTCTGTCTGTCCCCCTTTCTCCTTGCCTCCCTGTCCCCCACCTCTCTATCCTGTCTTTGTCCCCCACCTCTGTCCCTTGGCCTCTGTCCCTTTTTACTGGGTCACTCTGTCCCTCCATCGTCCTCTCTGTTCCCCCTTCTCTGTCCCTCTATATTGCGCCCTCCCTCTCTGCCCCGGTTCCCCCTCTGTCTCGCTGTCACCCTTGCTTCTCTGTTCCCCATCTGTCTCATCCCCTTGTCTCTCTGTCCCCTGTCTTTCTGTCACGCCTGTTTCTCTAGCCCCCTCTGTCACCTGTCTCCCTCATCCCCCCCCCCCCGTCCCACTGTCTCCCTGTCCCCTGTCTGTCTGCCCCCCCTTACCCTTACCGCCTCCATCCCGGGATCCCCCATCCCCATCCTTCCTTCTTCCATCTCTCTATCCCTCTGCGCCCCTGGCGAGGAATCGAGTCAGGCAGGGCATCCTAAAGGGCCCTGGAGGGAAATGGATTGGTGTATGTGTGCGGGGAAGTGTGTGCGGAACCTCAGCGTGTGGGCACACACGTGGATTCAGCAAATGCCTGCCCAGTGCAGCCCCTCCTCACCCATTCCCACGCCCAGGCCATGACTGACACGGAAGCCCCCTCCAGAACAGCCAGGGAGCCGTCCACACACGCTGCTCCCACACTGCAAAAAGCTGGAGACCTCCAAGATAGGGTGACCCTGAGACTGGGGACAAGGTCAGGAAATGTCAGCCACACACACACACTCTCACACTGTGTGTGCCTGAAACCTGCCCCAGGTCACCCCGTCCCTGGTGGGGAAAGCCACTCTTGGGAGAAACGGATGATTGGGAGGTGGCTGGGCAGAAGTGGGAGGGCCGGGCATTCTGTAGATTTGGGGGAGCCGTGTAACCAGATGGCACCGGGCTGGGGGCCTGCCCGGCTTTAAATCCTGGCTCTTGCCGTTTACCACAGCAGCCAATGGCAAGCACCCTCTCCCTGGGCTTCTGTTTCCCTTTCTGTAGATGAGGATGTTGAACTCAGTGACCTGAAAGAAAAAGAACTCCAGCTGGGAACTCTGAAGGGCTTTCTGGCAAGCGGGGTGCAGTCACACCTTCCCCACCCCACGGCTGGAGGCAGAGCCCCTGTCTCCTTGGGACAAGGCGAGGGGCAAAGCTGACCCCCCACCCTCCACCTTGCTCTCTTCTATCGTCTTCTGCCATCGCCTCAGAACTTTCATCATGACTTCTTTTCTTTGCGGCAGACGTGGCACAATTTCCCAGATGAGCACTTTAGAACTTTAGCCACATTTCCATTCAATTTTATTTTTCCTTCTTTATTTTTTAGGCCCTAAAAACCAGGCTCATGGAACCCTAGAACCAGGGAATTCAGTAAATAAAGAGCCTGAGGGTATTTTAGAATGTTGACATCTTTCAGATTCTAGAATCCCAAAGTCTTTAGACTCTTGACCCCTTTAAAATTCTAGAACCTCGATGGCGTTAGCCTTCTAGCCTCTTGACATCTTTAAAATTCTGAAACCTTGACCTCCTGGAGATCCTGAATCTTGACACCTCTGACATCTAGAATATTGACAGCGTAGATTTGTAGGACTTTGGAGTCTCAGAATCAGAATATAGTCTAAGACGGCCACCTGCCCAGTTCAAGAATCTTTTCTCCATCCTTTCTGGGAGGTAGCTCGGCAGGCGTGTCGCTTGTTTGGTTTTAAAGTCACTGCTTCCTGGTACCCTAATCCCTTCTGTAAACTTCCCTGGAATTAAATGGCGTGGGGCTTTATAAGTTGGGAGAGAGCTAGGTGTCATGGGAAGCACTCTGCACTGGGAACGAGGGACCAGGCCTCTCCAGTGTAATTTTCTGTCAGCCACTATCCCTCTCTGTGCCTTGCTTTCTCCTTCTCTAAGGCATGGGGTAGGAAGCCGGAGTACATGGCCTCAGAGGGCCCTGCCTACTTTCCTCTTCTTTGGACATTTCCGAATGGCCTTGGCCACCAGATTTTAGGGGTCTCCATGGTCCCCACCTTTCCCTCTTAGTCACCCCCATCCTCTCTCACCTGGCCCAGCCAGCAGGAGTGGGGATGGACGATGGGGTCCATTTGTGCCCTTTCAAAAACGTGTTCTCTCTTTCCTGGCTCACTCATCTGCCAAGAATACCAGAAGAAGATGAGGAGGTTTATGAAAAGAAAGAAAGAAGGGTCCAGGATGGGCAGGCGAGAGGGAGTGAGAAAGAGAGAGAGATGGGTTGCCTGCCCAGAGACGCACACAGGCAGAAACCAAGACCCGCAGGCCAGGAATTGGATGGAACAGAAAGGAGCCGAGGAAACAGATATCCAGATCCGAAGAAAAGAGAGAGAGGCTGTTAAGAGTTGGGGGGCCTGGCGGAGGGGGAGGTGTGGATCCCGAATAATGTTTCCCTCCCAAGTGACTCACTTTCTTCTGCTGAAGTTCTGCCCGGCTACTCTGAGAATAGGGGACCTTCCCCCCCAGTGTGAGTCACCCCAGGGTACAGGTCTTAGGAGGTTTCTCTCACTGACCCCCACCCACCCAGGAGCCGGGGGCTTGAGTCCCCAGAGCGGAGGTCAGGTTCCGCCATGGATTCCAAGACCTTAGACGCAGCAGGGCTGGGGCCTGGGGTGGGTTAATGTCGTGCGAGCCTGGCCTGTCCCCGTCTTAGGGAACACAAAGGCAGCTTTCTCTCTCTGGGTGGGGTTGGGGGTGCTTGGAGACAGTCAGACTCGCCAGCGCCCAATGGCCTGTGGCACCAGGACCCAAGCACCCACTGGTTCCTGCCTGTGCAGACGCCAGATCCGTAGGTCCTCGGGAACCAGGTTGCAAGGCTCCTCCACTGGCACCCACTGGGGCAAGGGGACAGCGGCAGAGCCTGGGCTCCTCTGGGACCGGGTGAACAGGGCCCTGAGGGTGGAGGGTAGGACAGCGTGCACTCAGTGCAGGCCCGTACCCTTCCCGGAGCAGGAATTCCTTCCCTGACCCCACACCCAGGGGGAACCTTCTGAGGACTCCCCCACCCCCTGGCTGGGCCTGAGGCCCAGAATCCAGGGAGTTCCGAATATCCCAGGAACGCGGGGGCCACAGCGGGGACTTTGTGTGTGAGGCTGCTGACTCACCCCTACGCCCCCACCTGATGCTTGGGTCCCCAGAGAGAGGGGGACAGAGGGCTGGGGGAGGGCAGGACTGTGGTTCTGGGGGTTGAGGAGTGTGGACCTGGAGTCAAAAGTTTGCAGGAGAGAAGAGGGCCAAGGACCTGGACTCCTGGGTGTGAGGGAGGAGGGGCTGGGGGCCTGGACACCTGGGTCTGAGGGAGGAGGGGCTGGGGGCCTGGACTCCTGGGTCCGAGGGAGGAGGGGCTGGGGCCTGGACTCCTGGGTCCGAGGGAGGAGGGGCTGGGGGCCTGGACTCCTGGGTGTGAGGGAGGAGGGGCTGGGGGCCTGGACTCCTGGGTCTGAGGGAGGAGGGGCTGGGGGCCTGGACTCCTGGGTGTGAGGGAGGAGGGGCTGGGGGCCTGGACTCCTGGGTCCGAGGGAGGAGGGGCTGGGGCCTGGACTCCTGGGTCCGAGGGAGGAGGGGCTGGGGGCCTGGACCCCTGGGTGTGAGGGAGGAGGGGCTGGGGGCCTGGACTCCAGGGTCTGAGGGAGGAGGGGCTGGGGGCCTGGACTCCTGGGTGTGAGGGAGGAGGGGCTGGGGGCCTGGACTCCTGGGTGTGAGGGAGGAGGGGCTGGGGGCCTGGACTCCTGGGTGTGAGGGAGGAGGGGCTGGGGGCCTGGACTCCTGGGTGTGAGGGAGGAGGGGCTGGGGGCCTGGACTCCTGGGTCCGAGGGAGGAGGGGCTGGGGGCCTGGACCCCTGGGTCTGAGGGAGGAGGGGCTGGGGGCCTGGACTCCTGGGTGTGAGGGAGGAGGGGCTGGGGGCCTGGACTCCTGGGTGTGAGGGAGGAGGGGCTGGGGGCCTGGACTCCTGGGTGTGAGGGAGGAGGGGCTGGGGGCCTGGACTCCTGGGTGTGAGGGAGGAGGGGCTGGGGGCCTGGACCCCTGGGTGTGAGGGAGGAGGGGCTGGGGGCCTGGACTCCTGGGTCTGAGGGAGGAGGGGCTGGGGGCCTGGACTCCTGGGTGTGAGGGAGGAGGGGCTGGGGGCCTGGACTCCTGGGTGTGAGGGAGGAGGGGCTGGGGGCCTACACTGACCCCTGTGTCTGAGGGAGGAGGGGCTGGGGACCTGCACTCCTGGGTCTGAAGGAGGAGGGGCTGGGGTCCTAGACTCCTGAATCTGAGATAGGAGAGGACTAGGGGTCCTGGACGTGTGTCAGAGGGAGCAGGGGGCTGGGGTCCTAGACTCCTGGATCCTGAGGGAGAAGGAAGCTTGGGATCTGTACTCCTAGATCTTGAGGGAGGGAGGGTTGGGGGTACAGGCTTCTGAGTCTTGAGAGAGGAAGGGGCTGGGGTCCCACTCCAGGTTTCCGAGGGAGGAGGGGCTGGGACCCTGACGCCTAGGTCCTGCGAATACAGGCTCCTTCACAAGGCTGAGCTGGGGAAGAATTGATGCTTTGTGCGAGGATGTTCGGACTCCGCCATTGATGGGGGGCAGAGGGGGGGTTTGATCAGGGCGCAGGGATGTACCACGTCCTTAGGGGAGGAAGTGGGGAAGGAGGCATGATGCCACAAGCCCCCTGGGGAGCGGATGCAAATGGGGTGGCTGTGACCTTCCCGGAACCGTGACCTTGAGACTCCCTTGGGTATTCGCTGACTCAGGACCCAGGAAGTGCTCCCCCACCCCCCTTAGTCTCCGTGGAAACATCCACCAGCTGTGTACTCTGGGCCCCTGGCTCCTGGGTCCTGAAGGAGGAGGGGGCTGGAGGCCCAGACTCCTGAGTTTGAGGCGGGAGAAGGCTGGGGGCCCGGGACTTTGGGGTCTGAGGGAGGAGGATGCTGAGAACCCAGCCTCCTGGGTCCTGGGGAAGGAGGGCGCCAGCTAGGAGCCTGGACTCCCAGGGGAGAGGAGGCAGTTGGGGGCCGGATTCCTGGGTCTGAGGGAGGAGAGTACTGGATTCTGGGTCTCTACACATCACCTGCTCAGCAGCTCCTTCCCAAACCCTCCCCAGTCCCTTTTTCCAGGCACCATCCCCATGACGACTCCAGGCTGTCAACACAGTTTAAAGGGCCAGTGCCCCAGTCCCAAAGCTCAGCCCCTCTCTGACCAGGAAGTCCCGCCTCACCACCCCCCAACCCCGAAACAAAAGCTCCTGAGACATTAATATTCAAGGCACACACACTGTTGGTTACTGACTCCTCAGGAGGGGGAGGGAATAAGACAAAAGCCCCCCCACCCTCATCCCACGTGCACCCTCAAGCAGAGAGCAGGGGATAAATGTGGGGGAGCAGATCCAGAGGTCCTGATGGCTCCCAGGAGATGTTGAGTTTCTGCCACTGACTTGCCTGGGACTCCTGAGCCTCATTCTCCACATCTGTAAAATGGGGGGCTAGCATTGGGCTAGCCCTGAGGTCCAGGATCCATGGATAAGCTTCAAGATGTTTTTTAAAAGCGCCAGATGTGCAGGTAGGCCAGTTTCCATGTGCATGGGCATGTTTCCTGATGTTGAAATGACAGAAGCTCTGCAGAGAGGGCTCCCTGAGCTTCTGGCACTGGGCTGATCCCCACGAGGCAGGCACTGGCATCCTCATTTTACAGACGGGGCATCTGAGGTTCAGAAAGGTTAAGCCACTTGCCCAAGGTCACACAGCAGGCAAGTGGTCCAGCTGGGATCAACCCAGATGTTTAAGATGAGAATAATGATGTCACAAAGTCGTTGTGAGGCTGTAACGAAATCCTGCCTGACACACACAGTTCATTCATCAGTCTCCCCAGACATTTGTCAAGTGCCGGACACACTTCTAGGCACTCAGGGTGCGGCAGGAAACCCAATGGCTTACATCCTCATCTTCACGGGGTGTATATACTAGGGATGGGGGCAAACAGACAATAAACAAGGAAGCAAATTAATAAAATAATGTCAGAGAAGTTTCCACAGAGGAAATAAAACAACGGTGATGACATAGAAAGTCTGAAGGTGAAGGGACGAGGAGCGAGAGAAATTCTGAGGATGTGTTGATATGAGTAGAGACCTGAATGAGAACAGAAGGCAGCCCAGAGATGATTGAGGGGGAAGAATGTTCCAAGCAGAGGGAAGAGCAAGTGCAAAGGCCCTGAGGTGGGATCAAGCACAGTACGGCTGAGGGACATCAAGGCCCTGAGCCTGGAGTGAACTGAGTAGCAGTTGGAACCGTGCTCAGAGAGGGGCCCGGCCACATAGCGCCTTGACTAGGAGTCTAGATTTTGTTCTCAGTGTATCAGGCAGCCTTTGGAGGGTTTTAAGCAGAGAGGTAACTTGAGCTGATTTACCTTTTTGAAAACTCCGTCTGGCTGCTGTGTGGAGAATGGCCCAGGGGAGGCAAGCACAGAAGCAGGGAGACCCTTGAGCAGTTCTTGAAGGTCCAGGCAGAGATGGTGTCGTTGGACTAGGGTGATGGTAGAAGAGGCGCACAAAGGTGATGAGATTTGGGATCTGTTTTGGAGGTAGAATGGATACATCTTATTGATGGAATGGATGTTAGAGGGGAAGGAAAGGGTGAGAACTTGGATCATTTCTAGGTTTTTGGCCTGAGCAACTAGGTGGATGGTTGTGAGATTTACTGAGATTGAGAAAACATAGGGAGGAAAATATTTGGGGCAAGGATTGGACATTTTAAGCTTGATATTCCAAGAGGTGCTAGATAACCCCTGAATAGTGACTTAAATACACAAAGCACTATATTCAAACATAAAAGAAGTCCAGAAGTAGGCATCCAGGGTTTTTATGGGAGCTCTACATCATCACCAGAGACTCAGGCACCTTCCAGCTCTTTGTTCCACCATCCCTACTGCCACTGTCCTCATGGTCCAATATGGCTGCAAGAACTCCAGGCATCACATCCGAGTTCCAGGCAGCATAAAGGTGACCTGGTGGGAAAAAAAGACTTGTCCTCTTTCTTTAGGAAGTCCTCCCGAAATTACCACATGACACTTTTTCTTATATCCAATTGGACAAAACTTTATTACATGGCCTCACTTAGCTGCAAGGAAATCTGGGAAATATCTCTTTATGCGGGACACGGGGAAACCACAACATACAATCAGGGTTCTTTTACTAAGGAGAAAGGGAAGAATGGATGCAGGGTAGGAAGATAGCTGTCTGCCTCCATCCCCCAGAATTAATCTTTTCCACTCTTCAGCCCCCAAATCAGGTCACCTATCCCTCTTACAGGAAACATAACGCCTTTGATGGGATATTACAGTGTTTATGTCTACCTCCCCATAAATCTTTTTTTTTTTTTTAAGGATTGGCACCTGGGCTAACAACTGTTGCCATTCTTTTTTCTTTAAGGATTGGCACCTGGACTAACATCTCTTTTTTTTTTTTTTTTTTTTTTTTTTAAAGATTTTATTTTTTTCCTTTTTCTCCCCAAAGCCCCCCGGTACATAGTTGTGTATTCTTCGTTGTGGGTTCTTCTAGTTGTGGCATGTGGGACGCTGCCTCAGCGTGGTCTGACAAGCAGTGCCATGTCCGCACCCAGGATTCGAACCAACGAAACACTGGGCCGCCTGCAGCGGAGCGCGCGAACTTAACCACTCGGCCACGGGGCCAGCCCCTGGACTAACATCTCTTGCCAATCTGTTTTTTTTTTTTTTTTTCTGCTTTATCTCCCCAAACCCCCCCTGTACACAGTTGTATATCTTAGTTGCAGGTCCCCCTAGTTGTGGGATGTGGGACACCGCCTCAATGTGGCCTGAGGAGCGGTGCCATGTCCACGCCCAGGATGCAAACCCTGGGCCGGTGCAGTGGAGAGCTTGAACTTAACCACTCAGCCACGGAGCCGGCCCCTACCTCCCCCATAAATCTTGAAGGCCTTCCACGACAGGGGCCTCATCTGACTCATCTCGGGGCGCCCAGCCCCTGAAAACTTACCTTGAGGCCCTTCGCTAGCACGTCCCACACCCCCTCCCCAAGGCTGGATGCTTTTCCCCCAGACAGCCAGGAGTGGATGTGGATGCAGGCCGTGGAATCGGAGAGATCTCGGTGCCGAGCCCGACTTGGCCACTCTCGGGCTGTGACCTTGGGCAAGTCATTTCCTCTCTCTGGACCGATTCTCTCATCTGTAAAATGGGAACTGGAAGAAACCTGGGGATTGTTAATAGTGCTACCTTATTCTAGTAGGGTGATGATTAAATGGAAAATATATAGGTGATGCCCTTAGCACAGAGCCTGGCACAGCCAGTGTCTAATTAACCGTAGCTGCTGTGGTTATTGTTATTTTGAAGATGCCTGCGACAGTGATGATGGTGATGCTGATGCTAATCAGTCTCAGCTCTGAGCTTTGTGTTCCCTCTGCTGGAAACACCCCCTCAGTAATCCCCTATCTTGTTCCTCTGATGGATTAATCAGGGTAGGGTAACTGCTGTTAACAACAGCGCTGAAACCTCCATGGCTTAACCAAAAACTGTTATTTCTTGCTCATGTCACAGTCCTGTGCAGGCCCCGGGTTCCTTCCAGCTTGTGGTCCTGTCCTCCTTTAGGCCCTTTAAATTCCTCTCTCTCCAGCCAGCTTGATTGTGAGTGAGATGAGCCAGGCTGGAAGAGGTGTTTCTCTCTTCCACCTACATCCCCTTGGGCAGAAAGCAGTCACGTGGCCCCACCGCAGTACAAGGGAACCTAGGAAATGGATCTATTCATGTGTTGAACCAGTTAACTTTAGTGGTGTCACAGACCCTCCAAAACGTAGTGGCTTCAAACAACAGTCGAGTCATTTGCTCGTGGCTCTGGGGGCAGCAGTTTGGACTGGATCTCTTGGTCTCAGCTGGGGTCACTCAAGTGGCTGCAGTTACCTGGTGGTGTAACGGGGGCTGGAGGGTCCAGGATGGCCTCACCCATGTGACTGGCGGTGGGGGCTGGAGGGTCCAGGACAGCCTCACTCACATGGCTGTTGGCAGTGGGGGCTGACTGTTGGCGGGGCTTCCCTCCGTGGTCTCTCATCCTCAAGGAAGCTAGTCCTGACATCTGTACCTGACAGTCTCAGGGCAGCAGGAGCCACGAGGCTTCTTAAGGCCTGGGCTCCAGAACTCACAATATCACTTCTATCAAATTCTGTTGGTCCAAAGGAAGTCCCAAGGCCTGCCCAGATTCTCAGGTCAGAGTGCCTCCTTGATGGGAGGAGCAGGGAAGTCAGCTTACAAAGGGCATGGACAGGGATGGGAAGGCTACTGTGGCGATCTCTGCAGAGAAGCTGCAACAGGTGCCAGGTGTGAAAGATGGGGCTTGGCAGACAGAGAGCAGTTTTCCACACCTGGTGAACTTCTGCTCACTCTGAGATCTGGATCCAGTGGACCTTTCTTCCAGAACCTTCTCTGATCACCCATCTCCCTAGGTAGTCTTAGTCTCCCTTTCCTCTGGGCTCCCAGTGTGCCCTGTGCTGCCCGCATTAGAGCGCACACTGCTGGATCTTGACTGCAGCTCCTCAGGAGCAGGGAACAGGTTCCCTTCGTCTCCCAGGCTCCAGCCCGCAGGAACTGTTGGGTATCATGAGCTGAATGAGAGGGGAAGGAGGGGGATGGGAGGTTTGGGTGGGAGAGGCACAGAGGGAGAGAGAAAAGATTGAATTGCAGCCCTCAGTGAGTCTCCTTCTTCTGTCTACTGGTGCAGGGGCAGGACAGGAAGTACAAACGGAGAATGTGACAGTGGCCGAGGGTGGGGTGGCCGAGATAACCTGCCGTCTGCACCAGTACGATGGGTCCATAGTTGTCATTCAGAACCCAGCCCGGCAGACCCTCTTCTTCAACGGCACCCGAGGTGAGTACTGGCATCCGGATTCTGAGTCTTGAGGGAGGAGAGGGCTGGGGCATGACTCCTGTGTCCTGAAAGAGGATGGAGCTGAGAGTCTGGACCCCTGGGTCTGAGGGAGGAGGGGCTGGGAGCTGGGACCCCTGGGTCTGAGGGAGGAAGGGCTGGGGGTCTGGACTCCTGGGTCCAAGGGAGGAAGCGTTTGGGGCCTGGACTCCTAGTCCTGTGGGCGTGAGGGCCTGATTCATTATGAGTCTCCAAGGGAGTAACTAGGTGGGCGCCGTAGACACACAGATATGACTGGAGAAAAAAGGCGGAGGACTGGACTCTAAGCTCCTGGAGGAAGGGTGGGACCCCTGAAGCCAGGATTCCCCAAGTTCACTCCTTCCGATTCACTCTCTCTAGCCCTGAAGGACGAGCGTTTCCAGCTTGAGGAGTTCTCCCCGCGCCGGGTGCGGATCCGGCTCTCAGATGCCCGCCTGGAGGACGAGGGGGGCTATTTCTGCCAGCTCTACACGGAGGATACCCACCACCAGATTGCCACGCTCACTGTACTGGGTAACAACCTCCCCCTCCTCGGACCCAGCCCCTCCTCCTTTCTCCTCTGCTTATCCCTTATCCTGAGACCTGACCCTGGCAGTTTTTAGCTTCCTGGACATCTGGCCCCAGTAAATATGGCCTGTCTTCATGACCTCTGACCCCTTACTTGACCCTGTCACCTGGGACCCTTGTTCCCTTTGGTCCCTGGGATCCCGCAGCCTGGTGGCTTTGAGCGCATCTCGGTGCCTCCCCTGACACCTCCCTTACCCCCTTTCTCCCTGCGGCAGTGGCCCCCGAGAATCCGGTGGTGGAGGTCCGGGAGCAGGCGGTGGAGGGCGGCGAGGTGGAGCTCAGCTGCCTCGTGCCGCGGTCCCGCCCGGCTGCCACCCTGCGCTGGTACCGGGACCGCAAGGAGCTGAAAGGTGCTACTGAGGTTGCGGTGGGGTGGATGGGGGAGGTGCCGGAGGGGGCGGGGCCCGAGAGGAGGTGGTGTTCCGGGGGCGGGGCTTGGGCGGGGCTGATTTGTATGTGGGCGGGGCTTGGAGAAGAGCGCACAGGTTCCGGCAGACCCTAGCCGCTCCAAATGCAGCTATTGAACGGATTGATAGACGAGAGGGCGTGGGAGTGAGAGGGGGAGGGGCTTTGGGAAGAGGCAGGTGCGGTGGTGGGCTGGGTTCGGAGAGGGGCGTGGTTTGGAGGGCAAGGGGCGGGGCTTTGCAAATAGCTTGCTTTGGGATTGGCTGCGGGGGAGTGGGCACTCCTCGGTGGGCGGAGCCTGACAGTATCCCGGCGGGGCGTGGCAGGAGTGAGCAGCGGCCAGGAAAATGGCAAGGTCTGGAGCGTGGCGAGCACAGTGCGGTTTCGCGTGGACCGCAAGGACGACGGCGGTATCGTCATCTGCGAGGCGCAGAACCAGGCGCTGCCCTCCGGCCACAGCAAGCAGACGCAGTACGTGCTCGACGTGCAGTGTAAGTGCCCGGCGGGCCGGGACCCGAGGGAGGAGGGTCCCAACGCCAGCCGCCTACCCCCGGGAAGGCTCCAGCCCGGCGTGATGACCCGGACAACCACTCTCCCATCTCACGTTTGCCCACAGACTCCCCCACGGCCCGGATCCATGCCTCCCAAGCTGTGGTGAGGGAGGGAGACACGCTGGTGCTGACGTGTGCTGTAACGGGGAACCCCAGGTGAGCTCTGGGGCCCGAAGAGAACAGGACTGGCGATCTGGACACCTGTGTCTCAGGAAAGAGAGGGCTGGGGCCCGAGTCCTGAGAGAGGAGGGATCTGGGGGCTCTGACTCCTAGATCCCAAGGAAGGAGGCTGTGAGGTCCAGACTCCTGCATTCTGAGGGTGGAAGGGGCTGGGGGGGGCGGGGTCTAGGATTCCTGATATCCTGATGATGGATGGAATCTGAGCCCAGGACTGTTGGTCTTCTAGGCAGGAAAGGGTTAGCAGGGATTCTCTTATTTGGAGATGCTGCATGTCTAGATTTCTTGAGAAGTCAGAATTGGGCGCTGACACCTGCGTCTCTAACTCTCATTATACTTTACCCCCGCCCAGGCCAAACCAGATCCGCTGGAATCGCGGGAATGAGTCTTTGCCGGAGCGGGCCGAGGCGGTCGGGGAAACGCTGACGCTGCCCGGCCTGGTCTCAGCGGATAATGGCACCTACACCTGCGAGACGTCGAACAAGCACGGCCACGCGAGGGCGCTCTATGTGCTCGTGGTCTATGGTGAGGGAGGCTGCGGCGGGCCTGGGGGCGGGGCGTAAGGCAGGGGCGGGGCCTCCAGGGGGCGGGGCCTCGCGAATGGGCGGGCTGGATTGGATGGTCCCAGGCCTGCCGGGCCTTTGAGGGCGGGGCCTGTGCAAAGAATGATTGGGGGTCAACAGTCAACAGAGTTCTTATAGTTCAGATTCGGTTCTGCAGCATTCTATTGCGGGTAACTTAGTTTACGTCTTAGTTTCCTCATCCGTAAAGTGGAAACAAACATAGCACCTACCTCATAGGGTTGTCGTGAAGATTATATGAGCTAAATATATAAAGCAGTTGGAATGGCCCCTAGCACAAAATAAGTGTGATGTGTTTAGCTCTTATGACGGTGGGGCAGGAATTTTGGAAGTGGTTGGGCCCTAGCCCAGCATTTTAAATGCCTGGAGCATTTCAGACGAGATGGGAAGGGACTTGGACTTGAGGTTCCGTGGCCAAGAAACAGTGAAAAGAAAAGAGGTGTGCTTTTTCTCTTCTCTGGAGGGTGGGAAAAGGAGGCAGGGTGCACATTAGCAAAATGATTCAGGGGCCAGGTCGGGCCGTGTACAAACCAACACGCATTCCTTTAGAAAGTGAAGCATCAGGAGAGTGGTGCCAAGAGAAGGGACCACGAGGTGTCAGTGATTTTCGAGGGGCGTGGCACATAAAAGGGAGCGGTTAGATGGGGTGTGCGCAGTGGTTTAAGAGGTTGGCGGCGATGGCCAGGCTGGGACCGTCCTCTGATGACCTGGTCTTGCGCCCTGTCCCTCTGGCAGACCCCGGTGCGGTGGTAGAGGCTCAGACGTCGGTGCCCTACGCCATCGTGGGCGGCATCCTGGCGCTACTGGTGTTTCTGATCATCTGTGTGCTGGTGGGCATGGTCTGGTGCTCGGTACGGCAGAAGGGTGAGTGGGGCGGGATCTGAGGGTCCAAATTTAGCGAGGGGTGTGGTTGGTCGTGAGATTCGGAAGGGGGCGGGGCCTAGAGCCTGGATTCGATTGAGGGCGGGCGTAGAGCCGGGATAACAAGGGGGCGGAGCCTAGATCCAGGATTTGAAACCCAGCGGGACCTAAAGCCAAGATTTCCAAATGGGCGGGTCTTTCGGCCCAGGACTGTAAAAGGGGTGAAAAGTTCAAGTTGAATTAAGGCCACGGGTTTGAATAAAACAATTTACCTTCCTAATTGCTGGATTCGTCGGGAGCGGAGCAAGGGGATTCCACCAAGAGAACGGATAGGGGTTGATCTTTGCATGAACTTTAGGAGTCTTCCTAATTCTGCTTTACGTCTTTCTCTGCCCCTGTTCTGCCCTTCCCTGGACTTGATTCCTTCTCCCGGTCTGTTCCGTTTCTCCCTCTTCCTTCGTCTGGTATGTCTCGTCTGTCTCCCTCTCCTCCTATATCTCTCTCCAACTTCTGGGTCCACATACATGTCGCCTGGGGATGTGTCATCTCTCAGGCTCCTATCTGACCCATGAGGCCAGTGGCCTGGATGAGCAGGGAGAAGCAAGAGAAGCCTTTCTCAATGGCAGTGACGGACACAAGAGGAAAGAAGAATTCTTCATCTGACCCCACCTCCACCCTAGGCGTGGGCCTGGGCTGGGGTCCACCCCACTGCCAGCTGCAAAGACATTTACCAGAGTCTGGGATGGTGGGCTTCCCCCACCACTAACACCTCAGACACTTGGGCAGGGATGGGGGTGTCAGAAGCCTGAGGCTCTGCAAGGGCCAGAAGCAAGGGCCCAGAGGTCTGGGTCCCCCAGGGGGTAGGGCCCAAAGGTCCAGACCCCCCAAGTCCAGGGAGGGTGGTAGGGATTGGGTTGGGGGAAAATAACTGGGGGAAGGCCAGGGCCCCTAGGCTGCAGAACCAGGTCTTGTGGGAGGGGATCAGATTCTGGGAAGGGCAGGGTGGGCAGGGAAGGGGAATGCAGATTTCTTTGGGGGTCCCAGACCCCATGCCAGCCATTGTAGGAGTTCCACAGAGCTCTGGGCACCTCTTTGCAAAGCCATGTTTGCACGGTGGGGGTAAGGGTGGGGGGAGGGCGTGGAAACAGGGATTCTGTGTCTTTGTGTCATAACTTTGATGGGAGCGGTGAGGGAGACAGCCCCGACCCTTTTCTCCAATTCCCCTCCCCCCCCCCAGTTCCTGGGCTCCCCTTCCCTTCTCCCCCTCCCCCTACATCAGTCCCACCCATTTTTGTCTCTGTCCACCCACTCCTGGGGGGGCCTTCCCCATCTCTCCTCCAGGCCCCCCGGGGAGGGGGAAAGGAGTTTGGGTGGGTGGGTTGGTCTCTATGGTTTTATATATAATATATTAAAAAAAAATCAAAAATCTGTATGAAAATATCAGATTGTGCCCCCCCCATTCCTAGCTTTTGCCCCTTTTTCTTGTTTAAAAAAAAAAGCAAACACATTTTGTACGGGGCCGGGAGGGGAACGGGGAGGGGGTTTGGCAATCCCACTAACCACCATTAAACTGAGGAGAGAACAAGTGTTTGGGGTGGCTGTGTGTCTGTCCCTCTGCCCAGAGCTGCACTGTGTTGGGAGGGGGACGGCCCTAAGGGAGGGGGGAGGGAGAGGAGTGGGATGGTTGCTGGTGGACAGTCTAGGCCAGGAGAGGGTACTTACCTCTCCAAGGATACCTCCACCCTTCTAAGAAACCGGGGTGTTTCCTGGCCAAAAGTCACGAGTTTTGTCTCTTCAATAGACTCCGAGCTACCCTATCCCCAACCAATGACCTTGACCCTTCCCCTGGCTTAGCCGCACCCCTGACTGCACTCTCCAGAGAAGCTTTCAGTTACTCACAGCTCATCCTGCCAAACCCGTCCCCGCCCTGCTCAAAGCCTTTCCCTAGCCCCCATCACCTCTAGATCAAGTCAGAGCTCCTTAGCCCAGCATTCCAGCCTCCTCATTCATTCATCTAAATTTTAGATGAGTGATTCTAACTTTCGATTCAAAAATACATTGACCTCGGGGCCGGCCAGGTGGCACAATGGTTAAGTTCACACGTTCCGCTTCAGCAGCCCGGGGTTCTCGGGTTGGGATCCTGGGTGCGGACATGGCACCGCTTGCCAAACTATGCTGTGGCAGGCGTCCCACATATAAAGTAGAGGAAGATGGGCACAGATGTCAGCTCAGGGCTAGTCTTCCTCAGCAAAAAGAGAAGGATTGGCAGCTGATATTAGCTCAGGGCTAATCTTCCTCAAAAAATAAAATAAAATAAAATACATTGACCTCTTACCTTGTGCCAGGTGCTGCTCAAAGGTGATGCCATGGTAAACAGAACAGGCAAATGTTAGGCGTTCCAGACAGTTGAGTGCTAATCTGGAACTTGATCCTGTTAGGCACTGAGGCCCCAAAGTGAAAAAGGGTGACTCCATGCTTACCCTCACAAAGCTTTCATGAGGAAAACAGACTACAGCAAGGAAGCCAAAAAGCTTAACTTCAGATTGCCATAACTACTATTAAGGTAAAATGCAGAGTAAGGGGCTGTAGGGTACCATTTTCTTTTAATTTACTATGGAAAACTTGAAACATAGTGTAGACAGAAGAGGATGATGAAGCCCCATGCACCCTTCACCCCAGCTTCAACAACTATCAACTCATGCCCAATCCTGCTTTATCCACAACCTCGCTCACTTCCCTAAAGCAAATCTGGAGGTGCTATCTTAGGAAGATCCCGAAAGCCTGTCAGACTGACATCTGTGCCAAGATATGAATGAGCGCACAAGGAAGATCAGAGGAACAAGCATTTACAGGCAAAAGGAATAGCATGGGCAGGGCCTGAGATGGTAAAGAGATTGGCGTGTTTGAGGGGAAGTGGAGCTAGACAGGAGGTCTAGAGGAGAGGTGGGTGAGGCAGAGATCAGCTGGGCCAGACCCTGTGGAGAGCCCCTGGGCCATGGTAAAGAGTTTGAGGTTTTTCTAAGTATAATGGGATATCATTAGCAAGTTTTAAGCTGGAAGGTAAATCACTTCCAGGAAGCCTGGGATGCTGCAATAGCTTTCTATACTCTCAGCATGAAGTCTGAGCTCTTAACATCACCTGTAGGAGCCTCTCCCCTCTATTCCAGGCATACCACACTGCTTTCACTTCCTCAATCAAACCTCGCACTTTTTTTTTTTTTTGCCTCTAGGCCTTTGCCCTTGCTGTTCCTTCTGCCAAAAAGACTCCCTTTCTAGTTGGCTTCTATTCATCCTTGGCTTAAAGATCATCTCCAGGAAGCCTTTCCAGGCTGGGGCAGGCGCCTCCTCTGGCTCCCATAGCTTCCTTTGCTCCACTCATCCCAAGTCTGACCACTCTGGCTTGTGGTTCTGATTACGTGTGGATCTCCTTCCTTTGACTGGGGCGACATGAGGAGAGGGGCTGTGTAGGTCTTGTTCACTGAGGAAACCATAATTCCCACTAGCACAGGGCCTGACACATAGGAGAGCAGTAAATATTTATCCTGGTTCGGGGGATGGAGGCTTAGTAATGGTCCTAGCCCTCGTGCCCGCTCTGGGGATGCAAACCGATCCTGACTGAGACAAGGCTCCTCGCTTCGCGCTAGTCCGCAGTCTCCGTGCGCACGCGCCTGGCTCAGGCGCCCCCCACCCCACATATGCTAATCACTGCGCTCCGAAGTGCGGCCTCTCCCGGGAATATGCAAATCAGCCCTTTCAGCACCCCAGGCCTCCTATTGTCCCGCGCTAAGATTATGCAAATGAGCAGGCGTCAGGTCCAGGACAGTGGCCGAGCTGGCGCCCCCCACCCCCAGCGCATGCCGTTTTCTATAAAGCGCGTTCCTGCTGGCTCACGCACGCGCCAGGCTTGCAGTGGCTGGGTCCGTCGGGCTGCGGACCGTACCAAGTCAACCGGGACGGCGAGGGGCACAGCCGGGAACCCCCTGCGCGGGGCCTCGTCGACAGCCCGACTCGGAGAGCCCCTCTTCCCACTGTGCGACAGGAATGGTCCATCTCTCCGCGCAAGCGCCCTAGGCTCTGCACGCCCCTCGCTCTCCCTCCTACCCCGCTTGCAGCGCAGGCGCAGAGCCCGGGCGTGCAGCCGCCGCCGCCGAGCCGGAGCGGGGCCCGTGGGCGCCGGTGAGTGTCCGGGATGGAGGCGCGCGGGGCATGCTGGGAAGCGGGCGCTACGGCACCGCTGCATGACGGGAGTGACGGTTCCCGCCACCGAGGAGCGGGCCTCGGGCTTGGGCCGTGATGGCCTGAGGGCGAGACCCAGGCTCCCTTTTCTTCCCCCGCGCGGCACCGTGCAGCCCTGGGCATCCTGGGAAGACAGGACGCCGCGCCCTAAAGCATTGTGGGAGTCGGTCTGCTAGTCGTTATGAGCCTGATGCCTGGGGGAAGGATTGTCTCTGCTCCTTGTGGGGAGCCGGTCCCTTTTGTCACACACCTTCCGCTGAGCATCCTGGAAGGTGGTCATTATAGGCCCGAGGCATCCTGGGAAGAATTGTCGCAGAGCATTGTGGGGACTGGTCCTTATTGTTCCATATAAGGTTTTGCTTTGGCCTCCTCGCTCTAGCATTGTCGAAATGAGTGCCTATTATGTTCGCGCAGGGCATCCTGGGTGTTGGTCGCTATAGGCTTAGGACATTGTGGAGTCTTGGGCACTGTGTTTTCCTTATGGTAGTGAGGGAGCCCCGTTTATGCCCCTGTAAGATCGTGGGAGCCAGTCTGGCTGCCATAGTCGTTGTAGGAATGGGAGTTGTGCACCAATGAATTGTCTCCACCTGACATCTGGAATACGCTGCAAGGGCCCTTGTGTGTTGGGGGTTTGGGGAAGGGTGGGCTGGATTGGTGAGCCATGTCTCCTTGTAATCTCATGGGAAGTTCTGATTGCCCGTGGTGTAGGGTTGCCAGTTAAAACATAGAATGCCCGGTTAAGTTGAATTTCAGATAAACAATCTTTAAGAAATGTCCAATTTAACTGGGCGTTGTCTGTTTTTATTTACTAAATCTGGCAAGCTTATTCAAGTGTGAAGTAGGATTTCCAAATCAAATGGGGCCGAACAGGCAATAGGATATTTTGAGAACTCTCTTCTGCCAATTAGGAATCTTCTCTCTCCAGAAAGCCCAGATCCAGGTGTCTTTAGAAAGCTCCCCACCCTCGATGCCAGCCCTCCCATGCCCCGGCCTCCTCCAGGCTTCGGTCCTAATCTTTTTCTCTTTAGTCCCCAGCATTAAACTTGACCTCCAAGCTTTGAAGGGATGGTGTACTTTCCACCATTGTATGCCCAGTGCCCAGCACAGGCCTTGATGTATAAGAGGTGCAGCTCAGGCTGCCAGCCCCTTCACTGACTTGCCTTGCCTGGCTCTTTACTGTCCGGGAGTGCAGTGGGAGACAAAAGAAGCGCTCTGTGTGTGTGTTTGTGTGTGTGTGTGTGTGTGTGTGTAGGGAGCTATTGGTGGAGAGGGAAAGGAAGGAGAGGAGTCAGAGAAGGCTTCTTGGAAGAGGCAGAGGTGGTATTGGGGTTGGGAAGAAATACAGAGGTTCTCGTGCTTGAGGTGGGCTTTGGAGGGTGAGTAGGAGTTCTCTAGGCAGACAAGAGGAAAGGAGGACATTCTAGAAAGCAACAGCAGGATTTGCTAAGACCCACAAATGTGAAAATCCCTGGTGTGCGCGGGGAGAGGTGAGAAGTCTGGAATGGCATTTATAGAGGGTTGGGGGTGGGGGGAGTAACAGCCACTGTTAATGGAGTACCCAATACATACCAGCAGTTTATATGAATGAGCCTACTGAATCTTCAAAAAATCTTTTCAGAGGCCGGCCCCGTGGCCGCGTGGTTAAGTTTGTGCGCTCCTCTTCAGCGGCCTAGGGTTTTGCCTGTTCGGATCCTGGGCACAGACATGGCACCGCTCATCAGGCCATGCTGAGGCAGTGTCCCACAGAGCACAACCAGAGGCACTCACAACTAGAATATACAACTATGTACTGGGGGGCTTTGAGAGGAAGGAAAAAAAAAGAAGACTGGCAACAGTTGTTAGCTCAGGGCCAATCTTTAAAAAAAAATCTTTTCAGCCAAGGGATCTTTTTAAGAAAAGTAGCTTTCTTATGACACGGCTTCAAATCCCAGTTCACCTACCTAGCTACCAGTTGGTGTGAACTTGGGCTACTTGTTAATCGTCTTTGTGCCTCAGTTTCCTCATCTGTACTAAGGAGATAAGAATCTGTCTCAGCATGGTTATGAGGAGTACATGAGTTAAGCCCTGGAAGCTCTCCTTGTAACTGAGAAGGAGACAGGCTCAATTTAGGATTGAAACCTAGACAGCATCTTGCCAAGGTATAAATTGATACAGAACTAGGGCTGACATTCACAAACTAGTGCAGGCATTACCAGTCATTTAAATATTGAAATTCTTCTAGATTGATTGGTATATAACTGGTACACAAGGTAATCCCTACCCCCAGCCCCAGACTTTCCTACAGTCCAGCAAGTGAAGGGTTAATGTCTGGCCTAGGACCATGTTCCGCTCTGGTTCTGACTGAACCCATGCTAGGACCCGCTGTTAAATGTTTGGAATGTTACCCTTCTTCACTCCAGTGAATAAGAACCACAGACAGCTTTGTTGCCCAGATGGGGAAATTAAGGCCTACAGAGGGGCGGGGCCTGCAGCCAAGGCCCTGTAGGCAGTCAGGGACAGAGCTGGGGCCTTCTTTGCCTTGTCTCCAATACTGAGCACACAGCTGGGCCTGGGGAGGCAGATGCTATGTAGAAATTTATTGAGTCACCACAGGCCTTTCATTCCCCTTTGCAGCATCCCTCTCTACCTGCCAACATCCTGCATTAGAGAACTTGTGGCTGTGGAGAGCTGGCCAGGGAGGGACGCTGCCCAGCTGCTGCTCTGCTCCTGTCTCCTGTCCCCTCCCCTGGCCATGACAGAGACCCGTGAGCCAGCTGAGACTGGGGGCTACGCCAGCTTGGAAGAAGATGATGAGGACCTCTCTCCAGGTGAGGCAGCCTTAGAGGTGGTGGTGTTGGCTTGAATATCATCCTGGCCTGGGATTGGGGCTCCACTAAGAAATCTTGATGGGGAGTGGCTTCTTGTCTCGCTGGGTATTTTATTCTGATCGGGACTCTCTGCCCTGCTAGGGGATCCCTTCCGGTTGAAACTTCTGGGGGTTGTAGATTGGCTGGGATTGCTCTCCTTGCTGGGAGTTCTAGATCGGCTGTGGTCTCTCTTGCTAGAGATTCTAGGTTGTCTGTGATGCCTCTCTTTTCTGGAGATTCTAGATTGGCTGTGGGACCCCTCTTTTCTGGGAGTTGTAGGTTGGCTGTTCTTGCTTTCCTTGCTGGAGTTTCTAGATCGGTTGTGATCTCTTTCCTTGCTGGAGATTCTAGATTCGATGTGATAGCGCTCTCTTCTGGGAGTTCTAGATTGGCTATGATCTCTTTCCTTGCTGGAGGTTGTAGATCTGCTGTGATCTCTCTCTTTTCTGGGAGTTCTAGATTGGCTGTGATCTCTTTCCTTGCTGGAGGTTCTAGATCGGTTGTGATCTCTCTCTTTTCTGGGAGTTCTATATCGGTTGTGATCTCTTTCCTTGCTGGAGGTTCTAGATTGGTTGTGATAGTGCTCTCTTCTGGGAGTTCTAGATTGGCTATGATCTCTTTCCTTGCTGGAGGTTCTAGATCGGCTGTGATCTCTCTCTTTTCTGGGAGTTCTAGATCGGCTGTGATCTCTTTCCTTGCTGGAGGTTCCAGATTGACTACAGTCTTTCTCCCTGCTGGGAGTTCTAGATGGGCTCTGATCTCTCTCCTTGCTGGGGCCCCTTGACTGGCTGTGACCTTGGTCTCTTCTGGGGGTTCTAGATTGGTTATAATTTTTCCCTTTGCTGCAGTTTCTAGACTGGCTATGTTTTCTCATCTGGCTAGGACTTCCCTTCCGGGTAAGACTTCTTGCCCTACTATGATTTCTCTTCCAACTGTGACTTCTCATCCTGCTATGAGCCCTCTTCTGACTGCAACTTCTTGCCCTTTGAGGTGTTCTAGACCGGCTGTGACTTCGGGTCCTGCTGGGCGTTCTAGACCGGCTGTGACTTCGGGTCCTGGTAGGGGTGCTAGACCAGCTGTGACTGTGGGTCCTGCTGGAGGTACTAGACCAGCTGTGACTTCGGGTCCTGGTGGGGGCACTAGACCGGCTGTGACTTCGGGTCCTGGTGGGGGCGCTAGACCGGCTGTGACTTCGGGTCCTGGTGGAGGCGCTAGACCGGCTGTGACTTCGGGTCCTGGTGGGGGCGCTAGACCGGCTGTGACTTCGGGTCCTGGTGGGGGCGCTAGACCGGCTGTGACTTCGGGTCCTGGTGGGGGCGCTAGACCGGCTGTGACTTCGGGTCCTGGTGGGGGCACTAGACCGGCTGTGATTTCGGGTCCTGCTGGGGATGCTGGACTGACTGTGACTTCGGGTCTTGCAGGGGGCACTACTCTGGTTGTCACTCTTGACTCTGCTAGACACTTCAGGTGGGCTGGAACTCCGTTCCCTGCTAGGGGTGATCATCTGACTGTAACTCTTCACTCTCCTCGATGAGGATGGAGACTGGCTGGAGCGTTTCTCCTTGAAGGGAGTTCTAGTGGAGCTGTAACTCTTTGTTCTACTGGTGGCTACAGCCAGCCTGGAACTCTTCTCCATACCTGAGGCTCCTGGTGGGCTGTGATTCCTCTCTCTGCTCATATTTCTAGGCTGGCTCTCACTCCTTTCCTGGTTGTTGCTTCTAGACTGGCTGTTACTCTTCCCCCGACTCTGTTTTTGCTGGGAAGTAGGAGTTCTCATCCCGCTGGGCATACCTGGTCTGGCACCATGAGTTCTCATCCTCCTGGGAGTGCTGGCCCTGCTGGGTGACCTCTTGGAGCCACGGCTTCCCCTTCTGCCAGGAGTTCTGCCACGGCTGTGTGTTCCCCTCCGCTGGTGGTGTCTTACCCTATTGGCCTTGCTAGATTTGCTGGCTCTGGTGTCGGTGCTGGCCCTGGTGTCAGTGCTAGCTCTGGTGTCGGTGCTGGCCCTGGTGTCGGTGCTGGCCCTGGTGTCGGTGCTGGCTCTGGTGTCGGTGCTGGCCCTGGTGTCGGTGCTGGCCTTGCTGGATGTTCTTGCTCTGCTGCGGGCTTGGGACCTGCTGCTGGGCTGGTTAGAAGGGGTTGGCTTTGTACCTGTCCCTTTGGTAGACTTGGAACTGCTCGGGCTCATGAGCAAGTTGGGGGCTGTCAGTGGCTTGGTGGGCACTGAGGAGCTGTGGGGCACTGCTGATTTGGTGGTCTTCAAGGAGGCGGGAGGCTTGGGAGACGCTGTGGGCATGGAGGGTCCAGTGGACTCCGGAGACATGCTGGGCTTGGAGGATCTTGTAGGTGGAGAAGGCATGGTGGGCACAAGAGGGCTTGTGCTCCTAGAAGTCATGGTGTGCATGAAAGACCTGGTCGCTGTGGACAACGACCTTACTGCCTTTCACAGGCCAACTGCGTGAAGTCATAGTGGGCATTGAAGACCCTGGAGGGTGGGTGCGTGAAGTCAAAGGTTGGAGGATAAAGAGGGATGGGGCTCCAGCCCACGGCCAGAGATATTTCCTCTGTGTTTTGCAGCCATTCAGCAAAGGTTTCCTGAGGCTGACTCATACTCAGCGTCTCTGGGAACACAGAGATGGGTCAGACTTAGGGCCTGCCTTCCAGGAGTCTCCAGACCCTGACAGTGACTGCCCAGCTGGTCAGGATGTGTAGGGGGCAGGGGCAGGGGAAGCCCAGAGGAGAGAGATACCAACCACCTGGGGAGTCAGGGAGGACCTCACAGAGGTGGTGACGTGGGCCTTAAAGGGGAGCAGGAGTTTGCTAGTAGAGAAGGAAAAGGTGCCCCAGGTGGGAGAAGAGCAGAGGCAAGGGCCTGGAGGAGGGAGATGAGGGCCTTGGGGCCACCCTTGTTCATTCGACCCATATGTCCTGTGCTGGGTAGTGTTGGGGACCCCAAGATGAGTCAGACCAGTCCTTGAGGGGGTCCCAGTCTGATGGGAGAGACATACTGGGGCACAGATGGCTACAGCCTCTAGGACTGCCACAAGGGGAGGTGCCGGGCCAGGGGGACCAGGGGTGACTTCATAGAGGAAAGAGCCTGTGCTGGGTCCTGAAGGATGAGTAGGAGGTCATTAGGTGGAAAGAGTGGGGAACAGTGTTTCTGGCAGAGGGACCAGCCCACGCCAAGGCCTCAGGAAACATTTATTAAATGGCAGAGAGAAAGCAAGACAGAGACAGGAACAAGTAAGAGACATTCAGCAAACATTTCTAGTCTCTTCTTCTGGGCTGGGTGATGCCGGGGACCCAGCAATGAGTCACACCAGGCCTGCCCCTGGTCTGGTGGGAAAAGACTATGGACGGGCACAGCCCTGACGGCTTCAGGCTGCGACAGGCGGAGGGCAAAAGGAAGTGACTGGCTCCCTGGGCTGAGGAGATCTGGGATGGCCTCACCCCGGAGGGAGGCCTCCTGTTGGGTCCTCAAGGATGATGGGAAAATCGAGGGCGAAAGGGTCTCAGCAGAGGGAACAGCATGGCCGAAAGCCTTAGAAGAGGTTAGTCAGATTGAACACCAGACTCAGAAATTGTTCTAGATGCTAGGGACGCAGCCATGAGCCAGAGTCCCTGCTTTCAGGGACGGGCAGGAAACACACAAGGAGATGTTGTATATGATAAATTGAAGGGAAACTGAAGCAGTTAGGGGCATACGGAGTGCTAGGGAGGGACTGCTCGTGAGATGGGGTGCCTAGGGTGTCACTGAGAAGGTGACACTTGAGCAGAGACGTGGCAGAGGGCAGGGAGCGAGCCCTCCTGCCTGCAGAAAGGGTGGCGAAGGCCCTGAGGTGGGTGCGTGGCTGGGGTGTTGAGGGGCAGTGAGGAGCCTGGCGTGGCTGGCCCAGTTTTAACGGGATCCCTCTGGGCTGCCCAGGGAAACTGAGGACGGGGGCAGGATGGACGCAGGACAAGGCCGTCACGGTCCTAGGAGGTGCTTTGGCAGGCTTCTGCCACCTTGCCTGAAGAAGCTGGTGTTTCCCACTCTGCCACTGTCATGGAGACTCCCCCATCGCCAACCAGTGCCCCTGTACGCACCCCATACCCACTGCTGCTGTCACTCTTTTCCTGTACATCAACTTCAATTTTTTTTCCTTTTTGTAACCCAAAATTCTCCTAGGCATGTTGTTCATACCCATGAAATCACAGTAATATATTTATATTTATAAATAAGTATTTTAACTCACTTAACTAGATATTTACATGTATATATAAAACCACATGTAATGGGGCCGGCTGGTGGTGTAGTGGTTAAGTTTGCACGCTCCATTCAGGGGCTGGGGTTCGCCAGTTCGGATCCTGGGCGTGAACCTGAGCACCACTTAGCAGGCCATGCTGTGGCAAGCGTCCCACATATAAAGTAGAGGAAGGTGGGTGTGGATGTTAGCTCAGGGCCACTCTTCCTAGGCAAAAAAAAAAAAAAAAAAAGAGGATTGGCAGCGGATGTTAGCTCAGGGCTAATCTTCCTCCAAAAAAAAAAAACCCACATCTGTCAAAGTGCATATATATGTATGTGTTTTAATTTGCTGACATACCTGTTCACATGTTGAAATGTTTGTCCATCTCCCCACAGTGATCTAGCATAGGCCATCACCCACTTTGAGCTTTCCCTGTTAGAGCCGTGTAACTGGAAACGATTGAGCTGCCTAATCTCTCTATGCCTCAGTTTCCCCATTTGTCACTTAGGCATAATAGTACCTCCCTCAAAGTGTTGTTGTAAGGATTAGGTGAGTTAATATATAAGAACAGCAGTGATGCTTCTGTTGTTTTTATTATTCCTGCTCCTACTTGGTCCTCATTAAACCCCTAAGAGGCAGGTCTTGCAAGACATTTGTTTCCTTGACACCTGGATTCTGGGCACCTACTGTGTGCCAGGCACCTATTCCATGCGACGGGGATGCGTCTGTGGGGAAGGGCAGGGCGTGCCCAGGCGACCCTCTCCATAGTGTGGCCTCCATACTGGGAGGGCACCGCCCTCTGTCCTCTGATGTCACTCTCTTTCCCTCCCCGGCTCCAGGCCCCGAGCATTCCTCTGACTCAGAATACACTCTCTCAGAGCCGGACTCCGAAGAGGAAGAAGATGAGGAGGAGGAGGAAGAGGAGACCACTGATGACCCTGAATATGATCCTGGCTACAAGGTGAAGCAGCGCCTGGGCGGGGGCCGGGGCGGTCCGTCCCGCCGGGCCCCCCGTGCAGCCCAGCCCCCGGGCCCCCCAGCCCAGCCCTGCCAGCTCTGTGGCCGCTCGCCCCTTGGGGAGGCCCCGCCAGGCGCCCCACCTTGCCGCCTCTGCTGCCCCGCTACAGCCCCCCAGGAAGCGCCAGCCCCTGAAGGCAGGGCCCTCGGGGAGGAAGAGGAGGAGCCGCCTCGGGCTGGGGAGGGCCGACCAGCCGGGAGGGAGGAGGAGGAGGAGGAAGAGGAGGAGGAGGAGGGCACCTACCACTGCACGGAGTGCGAGGATTCCTTCGCCAGCCTCGGGGAGCTGCATGGGCACTTCATGCTGCATGCCCGGGGGGAGGTGTAGGCAGAGCCCCACGCAGGCAGCTTGGTGGGGGGCGGAGGGAGGAGGGGGCTGAGGAAATCGGGGTGGTCGGCGTTCCGGGGGGGGGGGGGAAGGGGTACCGCCGATCTGTGTCGTCTTAGCAGTAGCTGTGTGGAGGCCAGAATAAAAGCCGAATTCTGTGTGTGTCGGTCCAGTGTGTGTTTGGTGTCCGTATGTGTGTACACTGGAGCGGGTGAGGCATGCGCCTGGGCGTTTATCCCACCATCCACCTGGGCTCCTTGGGGGAGCCTTAGGATGGCTGTTGCTGAGATAATTAGCATTAAGTGCTTGAGTTCAGCGTGGTTTCCACGTATTTGCTCATAGACCCCATCATGCACGGGCTCAAAGATGACAGAGTTTCGTTTCTCACTCACGTAATAGTCCAGGGTGGGTGTCTCAGCTTGGCGGGTAGCCCCTCTCATATGGTGATCTGGGGCGCAGGCCATCCCTTAAGCCTGTGGTCATCCACGTGGTCGTGGCTCAGTGGCCTTGGCCTGGGTCCTGCTGACGGAAGAGGAAAGGGAGCCTGGAGAGGTACACATGTTCCCTCACCAGCCCTGATCAGAGGTGGCACGGAACTGCTTCCATTTACCTTCCTTAACGAGAGTTTAGTCACACGGCCACGGCTCCCTGCAAGGGAGTCTGGGAAAGGTGGTCAGCCAAGTGCCCAGAAAGCAGAAAAGAGTTTGTGGAGGACAGCTAGTGCTCTCTGCCTCTCCCTCGTCATCCAAGAACCTTCACAAAGAGGACTTTAATTATAGTCACAGCTATGCTTCCTGGGCCACCTCCTGGGTGCCAAGTGCCAGTCCAAGAGCTTTATATATTGACTCATAGAAGCTGTGCATCTAGGAACTTACAAAAATAGAATCTTAATTATAATTACAGCTGCCATCTTCCCAGTACTTACAGCGTGCTGCATTTTATTTGCATGAGATCATCAGGTCCTCAGAATAACTGTGAGGTAGGGACTGGGATCCATTAATTCAGTTAACAGATAGCTTTTGAGGACCTGCTGGGTGCTAAGCGTTGCAAAGACACCAGTGGATAAAATAAAATCCTTGTCCTCAGGGAGCTTCCATGGGGGTGGGAAGGGGCCACTGGTGGGGACGGACAGTAAACCAGTAACGTGTAGCAGATGCTGCATGGGGTAAAGGCTGTGAACAGTTCTGGAATGGGGTTTGCAGTTTTACATAGTGTGCTCCTCCCTGAGGAGGTGACAGCACTAAGCCAAGACCTGAAGGAGGGAGGGAGGGAGCCATGCACATCGGTGGGAAGAACGTTCTAGGTGGGAGGAGGCAGGAGCCTGCCTGCCTGTCAGGAAGGCCAGAGTGGCTGGAGCAGAGAGAGGGAGGGAGGGCAGGGCTGGAGGGATGAGGTCAGAGGGGAGCAGAGGGCTAGCTCGTTACAGCCTTGCCGAAACTTTGGCTCTCATTCTGACATGGGAAATACTAACTCACAGAAGTTTGGCACTGAAGCTCCTTTGAAAATAGAAGCCTAATTATAATGCTAGTTACCATTTATTGGGTATTTACCGTGTGCCAAGCCCTGTTCTAAGGCGCTTTACGTGTGTTAACTCATAGAAGCTTGGCAACTAAGAATCTTCGAGAATAGAACCCGAGTTACCGTAATGGCATCATTAAGTCAGCGCTCGCAGTGGACCAGGCCCTGGGCCAAGCACTTTATATGGACAGTCGCATCGGATCCTTATGAGGTAGGGACTGTTATTTATTTACTCATTCATTCAACAACGATTTACTGAGCACCTTCGAGAGGAAGGCCCTGTTCTGGGAGCTGGGAATAGAGCAGTAAACACAGTGAACAAGACTCCCTGCCTTTGTGGAGGTCACATTGTAATGGGGAGACAGACAGATCCGTAATTAGATATTTACGTCAAATGTGTAGAATGTTAGGAGGTAATAAGTGCTGGGGAGGAAGACGGAAGGTGGGTGGGGAAGCTTGTGTGTGTGTATGTGTGAAGCAGTTACAAATAGGGTGGTCAGGAAGGCTTCACTGAGAAGGTGACATCAGAGCCGAGATCTAGAGCAGGGAAAGGAGTGAGCCATGTGGCTGTCTGTGGGAACAGCAAGTGCAAAGGCCCTGAGGCGGGAGTCTGCTTAGGATGTTTGTGAAAGAGCACACGGGGCCACAAGGCTGTTGCTGAGGAAGGCAAGGGGAAGACAGGTGGGAGGGCCAGGTCACATAGGCCATTATACTGGCTTTGGCTTTTCCTCTGAGTTGTCCTCATCATAATCCTTAGAGGCACAGGAGCTATTATCATGGCCACTTTAGAACTGCTACCACTGGGGCACAGAGAGGTTGAATTATCCACTAGAGGTCACACAGAAGCAGAGCCCAGGTTTGATTCCAGACAAGTGGATGCAGGGTGCACATTCTTAGCCACTGAGCCACCCACCAGAAATAGGAGTCTGTGGTCCACAGCCACCATCTGACTTGGAGGAGTGTATTTGGTCTCCACAGTGTTACTGAGGTGTTTTAACCATGTTGGTTACCAGCCTTTAAAAATGGACAGATTTCACATAAAAATGGAGATTTCTGGCTTCTCTTAAAAAATTGTGAGATCTCGATTGCTGAACCCACAATCCCATGGGGCGGTAGTTTGCTGTGCAGGGCCATCCTGTTAATGGGCCATTCTGTCCCACGTGCCCAGTCCCCACCGTCTTGGATCTGGACCCCACACACCCTGCTTGCTTCACTGATTTATGGTACCTACGTGGCCCCAAAGAGTATTTGCATTTTGATACCTGTTACAGTATCTTAGACCAGAGCATCTTTGAAAACCCACACTTTTCATCCTAGAAGCTCAGAATCTCAGAACCTGCCATTTATCCCCCACCTTGAACTGAGACTTTCAAAACCACTCTAGCTTACCCTCACTGAATCTCAGAATTGTCAAAGCAGAAGGTCATTGAGACAACATGGATGGATTTGATTTCCTGGGGCAGCATGCCTGAGCCCCCTTCTGCCCTAAGACAGGGCTTTCTCAGCACAGATGGAGAGAATTAGCCTTTCATCAGCAAAAACTCCCAAGGATCACGAGCGACCGGGAACCAGGAGACCTGCTCTGCTCCCAGTGGGCCCATTCGGTTCCTTAGGGCCCCATCAGGATGTGGAAGCCAAGCTGGGAATCCCACAGAGAGGATTTTGTACAGGGAATTGGTCACACCGCTGTTAGAAGGCTGAAAGCTCAAAGGTGGAAGAGAGGTAACCGAGAAATCAGTGTGTACAAGAAGCTCCCACCTCCAGGACTGGGATACAAAAAGATTACCAGAACCCGTAGGAGCTCGGAGGGCAGGCTGCACGCGGCTGGAGCAGGGACCAGTGACAGGGTGCCACACAGCTGGTGCCCAGACCTCAAGAGGGACCTGGTGCCTTCTGCTGGGAGAACAGAGCAGTACTAGAGCCCGAGCTGCTGCTGGAGGGCTGCTAGCCGGAGCCCAAAGCAAGGTGAGTCTTCCTGCCTGCCCTCTGCCCACACCTCTCATGGGCAGAACTTAAGGAAGCCAGCTCTCAAGGGGGTCGGGGAAGCATAATGTGGAAAGGCCAGCGTCACAGAGCAGTGTGGAAGGGCTGGAGGCTGACAGACACTAAGGGTATTTTTTGAGCCTCATGGTAAGCGCTGTCCCAGGTGCTGGGGATGAAGCAGTGAGGGAGACGGGACACGCCCTCGGGAGCTTGCATTCCAGCGTAAGGACACGGATAATGATATAAACAAAAGTTGGGTAATTCCACGTGTTGAAGAGTGCTAGGAAGAAATTCAGTCAGGGTAAAGGTTGGAGGTGCTACGTTCGCCAAGCAGGTCGAGGAAGGCCTCTCGGAGGAGGTGGCACGTGTTGAGACAGCCTTGCAAAGTTCTGGGTAAGAGTACTCCAGGCAGAGGGAACAGTGAGTACAAAGGCCCTGAGGCAGAAGCCAGCCTGGCCTGTGTGGCGGGAGTGTTGTGAAGAAGACAGAGCAGGGAGGGAGTTGAGGTTCTTAGTGGGCTGGGACCCAGTCACTGTGGAGTCTTGCGGGCCTGGATAAGGTCTTTGGACCTTATTTATGGGATGCCAGTGGAGGGTGTTAAAGGAGGAGGGATGTAAGCTGATTTACATCCACACAGGGGGTGGTCTGTAGTAGAGACTGGAGAGGGGCAGTGGTGGTAGCAGGGGGAACAGTTAGGACAGGAGGGCTGGGGTGAGAAGTAGTCTGCTCAGGAATTTAGAAGTAGACTGCACAGTTTACCAAGGCAATGGTGGTTGTGGTGGGGTAGGGGGCTGCAGGAGTCACGGTGACCCATTTTAAGTTTGAGATTCCCATTCATCATCCAAGTGGCTGTGTCTCGTGGGGAGGTCTGGGGTTTGGGCTGAAGATAAAGATTTGGAAGTCACCAGTGATGCTATTTAAAGTCTTGGGAATCTGTGAAATCTGGAGAGTGCAGAGAGAACAGGAAGCCACAGCTGTACTCGGGCGGGCTGCTGTGTACCTTGGGGGAGGATGTGGGATTAGATCCTTAGGTTTGGGTTTGATGGGGCCCCTGCGGGAGTGGTGTGAAACATCTGGCTCAGAAACTTCTGGGCTTTCACCAGGTGCCAGAGGAAATATGTGGCTTTGGTGAAGCTGGTATCTTGGAAAAACTTGTTGGCCAACCTCTTCCAAACCAGTTTCCCCATAAATCACCCCAGCAAAGAGATCCAGGTTAGATCCCTGCCCCAAATCCTACACCCCGCCCACCCCCCTCCCACACACACACTACTCCTGCTAGACTCCTGCTAGAGGTGGTATTTCCAGGCGGGAATCCCTGCTTCCAGGCTGAGAGTAGGTTGTATGTCTAAAGTTAGACGAGGGGTCGGCAAACTTTTACCGTAAAGGGCCAGATGGGAACTATTTTAGGCTTTGTGGGCCATACGGTCTCTGTTGGAACTACTCAAGTCTGCTGTTCTGTGCGCAGCCACAGACAATACATAAATGAACAAGCGTGACTGTGTTGCAGTAAAACTATTTGCAAAACCAGGAGACAGGCTGGATACGGCCCTAGTGTGCTGACCTTTGCCTTAGGCTGTAAGTTCCGCTGCATGTGACGGAGACCCAAAACTATGGTGGCTTAAATGAGACAGAGGTTTATTTCTCTCTTACAAGACAGTGTGGAAGTGGATGTTCTGGGGCTGATATGATTGATGGCTTTGCTCCATCATGTCCACCAGGGACCCAGGCTCCTGCTCTTATTGCTCTGCCATCACACGTGTTGCTGTCATGGTCCAAATGGCTAGATACCGTGTCCACATTCCAGGCAGGAAGGTGGAGGAAAGGCATGTCCCTTTCTGAAGCTTGAGGACTCTACCCAGGAATTTGGCCGGAACTCAGTCTCATGGCCACATCTAGCTGCAAGGGGCTCTGGGAAATGTAGTCGTTGTAGCCACCATGTGCCTAGCTAAAAAAAGGGAAACAGCTATCAGTCTCTGCCACATCCATCTCACCTGTGGGCTTTAAAAACACCCCTCAGGGGCCAGCCCCGTGGCTGAGTGGTTAAGTTCGCGTGCTCTGCTTCCGCGGCCCAGGGTTTCACCGGTTCAGATTCTGGGTGTGGATGTGGCACTGCTCATCAAGCCATGCTGAGGTGGCATCCCACATAGCACAACCAGAAGGACCTACAACTAGAATATACAACTATGTAGTGGGGGTCTTTGGGGAGAAGAAGAAATAAAGAAGATTGGCAACAGATGTTAGCTCAGGTGCCAATCTTTTAAAAAAAATTTTTTTTTTTTTTGAGGAAGATTAGCCCTGAGCTAACATCTGCCACCAATCCTCCTCTTTTTGCTGAGGAAGCCTGACCCTGAGCTAACATCCGTGCCCATCTTCCTCTACTTTATATGTGGGATGGCTGCCACAGCATGGCTTCACAAGTGGTGCCATGTCCACACCTGGGATCTGAACCAGCGAATCCCGGGCCTCCAAAGCAGAACGTGCAAACTTAACCACTGCGCCACCAGGCCGGCCCCTAAAAAAAATTTTTTTTAATAAAAATAAATTTTAAAAAATCCCTCAGTTCAAATAGAGTCTATGGTTACTGTATGCAGGGCATCAACCACTGTCTCTAGGCTTAGGGCAGGTAATGCAAGGGAGTAAAACTGGCCCACCTGGGCCTTTCAAGAGCTGAAAATAGGATCTGAATGGGAAATCTTCCAGTGTTGGCCACATACAACAGGAAACAGAAGGTATCTCTGTTTGATTCCAAACCAGTTTCCCCACAGGGCCAGGCCAGCTCTGCCCTGAGCTCCCCCTCCCCGTGCCCTTCTTATGTTCTCTGGGAAGTCCTGCTCAAAAGCCAGAGTTCCTTGTTTAGACATTTTAATATAGACCTGTTCTGTTTTCAGATACTATTTCTGTTAGTTTATTCATGCCATCTTTCCTACGCATATAAAAAATATCCCATGGCCAGAACGGTACATAAACTTATCTAAATGGGCAATAAATTATCTGGGGCGGGGAGCAGTGGCGGCAAACCCATCCACTGCCACGGCCCCTCCTTGAGTGGGAAAGGCTGGCGGGTGGGGGCGGGGGGACAAGAACTGGAATTGCAACCCCCACATGACTCAGAGGACAGCTCCCAACTTTGCAGCCCCATCCCCAAAGGCCCAAGTTGCTCCACATCTGGAACCCATCTGCGGGCATTACAGGCCAGCAACACCTCACCTTCCCTGTCCCCATTCAGGCACCAATCCAGGGCAATTTGCTCCTATAGCCCATGGCATCCATCTGGGAAGAAATAAAGGTGATTACACAATCTGTAGCTAGTTGTGATTTCAAAATATTTAATTGGGAATGAGGGACATACAAATAACAATTTTCCCTATCTTGCTCATTCTTTTTTTAAACAAAAGATCTCACTATTGTCTGATTACACTGTTTCCCTGAAAGCCTTTGTGTCCTCCAAAGACTGAAGCTCTAAATAAGCATCTCGTGGGTCCTATTTCTCAGGAGCCCTTTGCCTTTCCAGGGAGGGGAGCAAATCCCTCCAAGGCTCCCAGCCCATATCAGAGGAGGGTCCTACCAGCCACAGAGCCCCCACTGCCCTGGGGAGTGCTGAAGCTGCACTCAGAGCTCCCCCCGGGCATGCCGGATGTAGTGTTGATGCAGCCCAGCTTCCTGGGCAAAGTCCTGGCCACACTCAGTGCAGGCGAAGGGGCCAGGAGGGGTGCTGGCCTCGTGCGCCTGGCGGTGCCGCCTCAGGGAAGCGGCCAGCCCAAAGGTCTTGCCACAGTCAGGACAAGGGAAGGTGGGCTGGCTAGTCGTCGGCGCAGCCGGTGGGGAGGGCCTGGTGGCTGGACCATGGCTGCGCTGGTGGGTGATCAGGGCCTTGGAGGAGGGGAAGGAGCGGGCACAGGTGAAGCAGACGAAGAGGGCCCCCTGCAGCTTCTGGGCCACGAAGTCCGCTGGGTGCTCCCGCTTCATGTGACGCTCCTGGAACTTGGAATCGGCGAAGGTGATGAGGCAGCGGGTGCACTGTGGGGCCCCCAGGTGGCCTGAGGGACGTGGGGAGAGGTCGGGGGAGGCCAGCAGGAGTCTCCAGGAACCTCTCCCAAGCCCCGGAATCATGCCAACAATGAACATTCAGTGCTCACTACGTGCCAGGTTCTATGCCAGGGCTGGACAGCAAGCAGTACAGGCAGACTCCTATTGGACCTTTTTATGGATGAGCAGACTGAGGCTCAACAAGGTTAGGCAACTTGCCCACAGTGATGATGCCAGGAAATGAAAATGTTGGAGTCCAGACTGGAACCCAGGGAGTCTGCCCTTCCGACAGAGTCCTGTGATTAGAGCACAGCCCCTGGGCCCAGGCTGCCTGGAATTGAGGAGTCCAGCTCTCCTACTTCCTGGGCAAGTCCAACAGTTTCCTCATCTGGAAAATGGGGTAATAACCATCTCAGTATCTACCTCATAGGGTTGTAGGAAGGAGTAAATGAATGAATTTTCTTATATATATAAAGTGCTTAAAACAGTGCTACACAATGGTTTGCAATTATTACTATGGAGAAAGAAAAGCAGCAGGACAGCCGGGAGCTGGCCTCTGTGTTCTCCTGTTGAACATAAACAGTTTCACGGAACATCATCGGAGCAGGCCACGCCATGACTGAGATGAATCAAGACAACAGGACCATGCCATAATCACGTCTGAACACAGACACAACTGTGAATGTTGTCCAAACGCCCCCCATCCTGGCTAATAGGAGTGCCTGCTGCTGCTTTACCACAGTTTGCACTTTGCTTGGTTCTGCCCTCCTTCTAAGAGATTAAGATACCAACCATGCAACTACCGCTGCTTCCTGGCAGCAGCCAATCCAGAGCAAAATCCCTCTTCCTTGACCCCGCCCCAAATCACCTACCAAAAGCCCAAGTCCTCTAAGTCCTTCCTAACCCTCTGTTACTGAGATGCCCCACAGTACCCCATCGTGTGTGTTCTTCCTCAGTGCAATGAGCAATAAACCCAACTTGTTCAACTGCGGGTGTGTTCCTGGTGGTCTCTGGCTGGAGGGCGTTGACACTGGCTCCAATTGTTACAAATACTTAACTTCTGTTTGCCACAGTTCCCTCTTCTGAAAGTGATAACCTATTTCACAGGGTCTGTTAGGAGGACTGAATGGGATAATGAATGTTAAGCTCTTAGAAGGCGTCTAGCACATAATAAGCATTCAGTAGAAGCTGTTGCTATTATTATAGGTCAAACTAGCGACCTTCATTAACATCAAGCTTTCCCCTTTTTTTGCTGATAATCCCCTTAACAGCCCTGTGAGATGAGCAATAGCAACCCCTTTTGACAGATAGGGAAACTGAGGCCCAAGTCACACTGGAAAGTCTGGGGCAGAGTTGGGACTGGAACCTCAGGGCTCCTCTCACGGTCTCTGCCCTTTCCCAGCCATATCTCCCGAAGCCTCTCCGGATGCCACTCTGTCCCTCTGAAATGCATCCCACTCATGCTTACGTGGACAGAGTGGGTACATCTGAGCATAATGAGGGTGACGGTGGGGAGTGGCACCTCCTGGTAGGGCAGCTCCCCAACAGGCAAGTCCCTGCGACGCCTTGGACGTTGAAATGCTATCGAAATCTTCACATCAGCTTCTGCACCCCACCCTCCTCTGGCCAGCAGTACTCACAGATGTCGCCTCTTGGACTGCCAGGACTCCTCTCCTTGGACGAATCCTGCTGCTCCATGAGCTCTTCAGAGTGCGGGTCCTCCATGGTGACTGGTACCCCTCTGGTCAAGAGAGGAGAATGCATGATAGAATAGTAAATCAACGGAAGTCGCTCGACTGTCACCAGCCATAGAGGGCCCGCTAATCCTATGACCTTTGACACAGAGGTTCTCCTTGCCAGCCTTGGACCCCCACGAGATACCATCTCCTTGAACTCTAACCTGATGGAGCTCCCTCCAGAGAAGCTTCAACCCTCCCTAAAGATTCGACTCCCCAGGTTTGTGACTCCCCTTAGAGCCTTGTCACCTCTGTGAGACCTATGACCTACATCAAACTAACTCCCAGCACTCAGAGCGCGGGACCCTTGATCTTTGACACCAGCCTCATTCCCGTCTCTCCCACGTGTTTTGAGGCAGGTAGTGTTACCCACGCTTTAGCCCGCCCCCACCCGGGAGACATCCTTCCCTGACATCCCGTAACTCCTGTCCCACCCACAACCCCCCGCCTCCCACGCGCGCTCTCAGCCGCTGTGTCCCGCTGCCCCAAGCACTGCCCTCGGCTCCCTCCTCCCGAGGCGCGTAGCCCAGGCCTCTGCTTTTTCTCCAGACAGCACACGGGTGCCTTTCGTGGCGCCTGTCAGTCGCTCGTCACAGCGCCACCACCCGGAGGGAAGCCAGGTAGGGCCCACCGAGTCTCAAAGTCCAGGTGGTTTTCACGCCCTTTCGCCTGATGAGCTTCTCGGAACCGAGATCCTGGATTGCCATGCGGCAATGAGGCAGTCGGGCCAGCCCGGTCCTCAAAAATAACGGGAGGGGTCCTTCTCTGTACTGGGACGCGTTATGATGACGTTGCAAGCCACCCGTGCCGTACAGACCTAAGCTTCTCGCGCAGGTGTGGCTCGGCGCTCCTGGCGCGCAGGCGCTTTGGCTCCCTCATTGTTTTAGGCTCTGCGGCAGTCGGAGCTGGAGAGCGAGCACGCTTCGGCCGTTCTGCGCAGGCGCCGCGAAGGGCTGTGTCCCCGAGTTCACGCTCCCAGAACACACCCCTTCCTAAGAGGAGTGACGTCAAGTTAGAGTCCCCGGAACGTGCCTGGACATCCCCAAATCCCCGCGCTCTGCCCTCTTCGGCCTCCGTCCGCCGGACCCCAGGGGCGGGGCTTCTCAGCGGCTGACCGGCCGCCGTCGCCGCGCTCTCCGGTGTGCCGCCTGTTGGCTCGGTTAGTGATTTGGGAGGGAGGAGGGAGGGTGAAAACATCTGTGCCCCTGAGGCAGGAGGGGGCTGGAGGCCGAATTTCTCAGTTTTCGGAGCAGAAAGAGAAACACATCCAGAAAGCGAGCAGACAGGATCCTGGGTCCCTGGGGAATAGGGTCTGGGCGCCAGATTTGTAGGTCCCTGGGAGTGACGCCCGAGAATGGAAGAAGGGAACAGGGTGGAAGACTGAAGGCTGAGGCGACTAGAAAAGATGAAGGCTGGGGGCTCGCTGACCCGAGGCTTCCCCACCCCTTGCTTTTCAGCCATGCCTCCGCCGCGGGGTGACGTGACCGCCTTGTTCCTGGGGCCTCCGGGCTCGGGAAAGTCCCCTCTGATCGCAGCGCTGTGCGACAAAGATGTGGAGATGGTCGAAATCCCCGACGGACGGCCGGACTCCGGGATCCCCAGCCTGCGAGCTGCGGGCCCAGGCCTCTTCCTGGGCGAGCTGAGCTGCCCACCTGCAGCGCCGGGGCCCTGGGCGGCCGAGGCCGACGTGCTGGTACTGGTGCTGCCCGGCCCCGAGGGGAATGGGGAGCCCCTGGCCCCCGCGCTGGCCGAGGCAGCGCGGGCCGCCCTGGCCCGAGGGACCCCGCTGCTGGCTGTGCGGAACCTCCGTCCGGGGGACTCCCAGAATGAAGCCCAGGCCCGGGATCAGACCGCGGCCCTGCTGGCCAGCGCGGGGTTGGGAGCCGCGGCTCTCTTCGTGCTGCCGGCGGACTGCGGCAGCAGAGACGGCTGCGAGGAGCTCGAGCGCCTGCGGGCGGCGCTGCGGAGCCAGGCGGAGGCGCTGCAGAGGTGAGCGCAGATTCTCTGGGTGGGTTGGGGAGGCCTGGGCCTTTAGTCTAGACCTCACACCCCTAACGGGCTCTTTGAGATCCGCGAGACCCCTCCCCCAGTGAGTTTGGGGCCAGCCTTATCCAGATATCTGCCTGAGGCCCTGCTCCCTCATCCAGGTCGCTCCTGCCCCTCTGGGCAGGTTTTGAGGTCAGAGAGGTTCCACCCACAAGTTTGACCCTTTTCTGTCATCTAAGCCCAGCCTCAGCCAAGGGTCTGCTGAAGATCCCAAGCCGTCATCCAGTTCCTGCCTTCTGCGAGGTCACAAGCGCCCCTCCCGCGCCCCTCCCTAGCCAGAATTCGAAGGGAGGCGGGGACCTATTGCCCAAATACTGCCCCGAGGCGAAAGCTTGAAGGAAGGCTCAGTGTCATCACACAAGCTTGTGATCCCCGTGAAAATTTTACCCGAAGGCTTTCGAGTCTTCTCCGTCCCTCCTTCCATCAGCTTGGTTCTCAATCAACCGTGCTCTCAGTGAGCTTTGTTATTTCTGGGCGCCCTCCTCCACCTCCTTTCTCTAACCCCTTCTCACTTCTGTGCCCACTTGCTGACTACCTCCTGAATTGTCTCCCCCGACCCGGAGCTGCCTCGTTTTGTAGATGTCAAAAATGAGGCTCAGAGAGAGGCAGCCTCCCCTCCAGGTCCACTGCTCATCTTTTCTCCTTAGCCGTAGCCCCTTGGTAAGGACTAGTAGATGAGGCTTCTCCCCTCACCGGCCCTTGCTCCCCTCCTCGCCCTAGTCTCAGGAAGGAGCGCCCTTCGTGACCTCTCCCATGTCGACTTTCGGTTAGTCCACGGTACAGTCGCGATTGTGTCTTTGCTCCCAGCCCCACCCCCTGCGAGTTTTGCCCCGCTCAGCCCAGCCTTTTCTTAACCCTGCAGGTCCCTCGGAAAAGCCCCGCCCCAAAGGCTGTATCCGAGAGAAGTCTGAGCAGGGTTCCCATTTTTATCAACTCCCCTCCCCCACAATCCCTGCTTTAAGTCCTGGTTTCTGTTTGCTGTGCCGTCACTCTGCCTCCTCCCTTTCCTGCTCCGGCCTTCCTCGGGGATTTTTCGGAAAGCTCTGCCCTTGTCGTCGTAACCCAGTCCAGCCCCTCTTCTGCCCTTGACCCCATCCCTCCCTGTCCCCGCAGGCTCCTGCCACCGGCTCAGGATGGCTTCGAGGTGCTGGGCGCAGCAGAGCTGGAGGCTGTGCGCGAGGCCTTCGAGACGGGTGGCCTGGAGGCCGTGCTGTCGTGGGTTCGCGCGGGCCTGGAGCGACTGGGCAGTGCACGGCTGGACCTGGCGGTGGCCGGCACAGCTGACGTGGGCCTGGTGCTGGACATGCTCCTCGGTTTGGATGCCGGCGACCCAGGTGCGGTGCCTGCTACGGCTCCCGCGGAGCCCACGCCTTACCCGGCCCCAGAGCGCCCCAATGTGGTGTTCTGGACCGTTCCTCTGGGCTCTGCGGGCACTGTGGCCGCCCCCCACCCAACCCACTACGACGCCCTCATCCTTGTCACCTCTGGGGCCCCCACGGAGAAGGACTGGGCCCAGGTCCGGCCCTTGGTGCTACCAGATGCGCCGCTGGTCTGCGTGCGAACAGACGGCGAGGGCGAGGATCCAGAGTCTCTGGAAGAGGAGGAACAGGCGGAGAAGCCCAGCGGCCAGAGCTTAGAGAACGCAGGCGGAGGGGGGTTGGAGAATGCAAGTAGTGAGGGAGGAGAGAAACTTGGCCCTGGATCGCAGAAAGCAGGCAACGGGGAAGGGTCAGAGAAAGCAGGCCGCGAGAGTTCGCAGGAGGTTGGCGTCGGCGTGAAGAAATCGGGCGGTGGGGACTCGGAGCGGGCGGCCGCCTTGAGCCCAGAGGACGAGACGTGGGAGGTGCTGGAGGAAGCGCCGCCGCCGGTGTTCCCGCTGCGCCCGGGCGGCCTCCCCGGGCTCTGCGCGTGGCTGCGGCGCGCGCTGCCTCCGGCGCAGGCGGGGGCGCTGCTGCTAGCGCTGCCGCCCGCGTCTCCCGGCGCGGCCCGAACCAAGGCGGCGGCGCTGCGGGCCGGGGCGTGGCGGCCGGCGCTGCTGGCTAGCCTGGCGGCGGCGGCGGCGCCCATCCCGGGGCTAGGCTGGGCGTGCGACGTGGCGCTGCTGCGGGGTCAGCTGGCGGAGTGGCGGCGGGCGCTGGGGCTCGAACCGGCGGCGCTGGCACGACGCGAGCGCGCGCTGGGCCTGGCACCCGGGGAGCTGGCCGCGCGCACGCGCTTCCCCGGGCCGGTGACGCGCGCCGAAGTGGAGGCGAGGCTGGGCGCCTGGGCGGGCGAGGGCACGGCTGGGGGCGCGGCGCTGGGCGCGCTCTCCTTCCTGTGGCCCGCGGGCGGCGCAGCGGCCACCGGCGGCCTGGGCTACCGCGCGGCGCACGGCGTCCTGCTGCAGGCACTCGACGAGATGCTGGCCGACGCCGAGGCCGTGCTGGCGCCCCATGCGCCCGCGCACTGAGGAGTGGGACGAAAGCCGGGGCTTCTGGGGGCGCCGGGGGCTCCAAGTCCTGGTTAGAGGGAGGGGGGCTGAGGGTCCAGACTCTGGCATGGGACGTCTGGGCCTCTGAGATAACAGCGGGGGGCCACCACGCGGAGTTCTGGATGCTCGAGGGGGAAGAGGGCTCTGACTACTGGTTGGGATGTGTGACTTTCAGTTACCCGGATTCCTGGGTCCTGAAGGGGAATAGAGTCTGGGGACCACGGAGCATGATGCCCAGACTTGTATCCTGAGGGAGTTGAGGGGTGGACTCCTAGAAGGGGGATATCTTCGTCTCCAAGGGAGTAGAAACTGGGGCTATTGGAGGTCTAGTCTTGCATGGGGAGAGGGAGTGGCAGCTCTGATTCCTGATGAAGGGGTGTCTCCATCACACTGGGGATCCCAGTGTGGAGAACGGGGTCTGAGTACCCTAGGGAGCTGGGACTCTTGGGCTTCTGAGTCACAAAGGGATATAGAGTCTAGGTTTCCTGGGGAAAATGGCCTGTACCTCAAATGGCCAGTTCCTCAAGAGGCAGGGGGCTTTGAATCGTCACTGGGGGGAGGGGTGGTCTCTGGGGTCTCAGACTCCTGGCTCTCAGGAGGGCTGTGGACCTTGGTTCCTAATTCCTAGGTGGTGGGAGGGCTACATCTAGAGGAGGGAACAGAGCTGGAGACCAATTGGTCCCTCTTGGTCTAATATTTGCTTCTTGGGGGGTGCCTGGTGACCCAGACTCCTTTCCCAGCTGTTGTGGGGAGGATGGTCCCACAAAAATGAGGGGAGGAGGCAAGAGGGGTGTGGTGGGCTCTGAGGAAAGCCAGAGACCAGGAATGAGGCCTGGGTATGGAAGGGGAGGAAGCCATACCTCGGAGGAATCTCCCACACACCCCTAAGGGATGTGGATCCTGGCAACTGCCTCTCTCTGAGTTTGCCCCGGAGGGGATATGACTACCCCATTTTGTAGGTGCTGAGCAATTCACCGGCTCTCTGGGGATTCTGTTCCTCTGTCACTCTCTCCTTTAGGGGTTTCTATCTTTTTTTGGTCTTGGTTTCTTCTATCATTAAACCTTAACCCTTTCTGGCCTTGGTATTTGGCACACCTGCCTTTCTGGAAGAGCAGCCATATTGCTGCCCTAATTCAGACGTTTCTGTGTTGGCTACCTCAGGTATCCCTAAGAGGCCCCGCCTTGGAGTACCCAGCACCCACAGAACATCAGGGCAGTGTTCCAGACCGTGGGAATGTGCCATGAGTGAGGCAAAGACAGAAACCACAGTGCTTGGAATGTTGTAGGCTGCCAGCTACATGCAGAGGAGAAGCCACAGGTCACAGAATTCTTCAATGTCAAAAACAGAAAGCGGGGACCTGAGGGGCCATCCAGTAGAATCTCTTTTATGATAGATGCGGAGAGCAAAGCCAGGAGAGGGCGGGCTCTAGATCCAGCAGCACACAGCAAGGCCCTGTGTGGTCTGGCCTCTGCCTGTTCTCATTCTCTGCCCCACCTCATCCTCCAACCAGCTTGACAGATCTTCCTTCTGATGCTTGACTGTGCCATCTTGGGTCCTGCCTCAGGGCCTTTGCACTTGCTGTTCTTTTTGCCTAGAATGCCTGGCTCTGTCCTGTCAGTTAGGTCTCAGCTCAACTGTCCCCTCAGAGAGGTCTTCCCCACCGCTTTTACTGAAGTAGCTCACACACCCCATCATTCATCTCAGTCGGTTAATTTTCCTGATAGCAATTATTACTATAGAAAATCACCTTATTTATTTATTTATTTGTTTATCAGTTATTATCCCTTGCCTGTCTTGTTCCCTGCTGTACCCCCAGCACCTAGAATAGTGCTTGATAAGTGCTTAATAAGCACAACAGGTGCTTATTAAATAGTATTTTAATTCATTTGTCAATGGCAGAACCAGGTCTGAAATGTAGATTGCCAGCCTCTTGCCACCAGACAGGGGAAAGAAGCGAGATGGGGAGAAACAAACCTCTCATGGGAGAGAAAGCCCTTGTCTGAGGTCAGGGGACCTGGGAAGCAAGCACAGCTTTGCCACTGTCACTCTGGGTGACTTGGACCAGTGCCTTATTTTCCCATCTGTGAAATGAAAGGGCTGGATGAGAACCACACGTGTATCCAAGATCCTCTTTCCTCCAACAGCTGAAGACCAGGGTCACCAATCTGAGGGGCAGACGCTTGAGGGATGGTACCCCCGTCTCCAGCTTGAATTCCCACCAGTGGCCCAATTTGTCCCATCAAAGGCGAGAGGCCCATTGCTCTGTACCGAATGGCTCCAGCATTGGCCCCCGAGCTCTTGCAGCCTTAGGGTAATGTTGTTCATCTGGATCTGTGATACTCAGTACAGCACCGTCTCCCCTCTCCTCAATCTAGCCTTCAGGCCTTCCCATCAAGCGTGCCAGAGCGGGAGAGCCACCGAGCGGCACTGTCCAGTCGAAACAGAATGCAAGCCACATATGTGATTTTAAATTTTCTTGTAGCCACATTAAAAAAGTAAAAGGAAACAGGTGAAACGAATTATCATATGTTTTACTTAACCCAATATATCCGAAATATTATCATTTGAACATGTCATCAATGTAGAGAAGTGTTAATGAGATATGTTGCATTCTTTGATGCTAAGTCTTTGAAATCTGGTGTGTATTTTATACTTACAGCCCATCGCAATTCAGATGGTAAATTTTCATCAGAAATACTTGACCTCTATTTAGATTTCCTAAAATTCATATTTGGAGAAGGAGATTCATATACCCAAGTTGTCCCAATTATATTGAATAGTTTTCCGATAACTGAGATGAGTATCAATTTTTAAGCTAATTAAAAGTAAAATGTAAAATGCACTTTCCCAGTTGCACTAGCCACATTTCAAGGGCTCAGGAGCCAAAAGTGGTGAGTGGCTATAGCACTGGACAGCACAGACCTAGAACATTTCCATTGTCACAGGAAATCCTATTAGCACAGCTCTAGCCTCACACAGTCCTTCTACTGACCTTGGGAGTGACCTTGGGTGAGGCACTCCGCAGATGGCATCTACCTCACAGGGTAATTGTGAGAACATGGTGTGTGTGCAAATATACATGCATTCCCCCTCACACGTCAGCATGCTGGAACCCCTCCTGAGAAGGCTGGTGCACTGGGAGCTCAAAGGTTAGCCTCCTTGCCCTTGCCCCCATGCCCTCAGCCCCTGGCAGCACCCAGGCGACTCTAGTCTGGGCACCTTCTGTCTCACCTGCATGCCTTTGCTCACAGAGTGCCCTCCTCTATTTCTGCTACTTTGACGCCATCTCTGGTTTGGTCCTGCGTGACGTCTCTGCCCTCACGCCAATGGCGATCGTGCCAGAGGTGGTATCTGAGAAAGCAAGACCCACTTTTGTTTGCATGGCTCTGTCCATTGGGGAGTGCTGATTGTGTTTATGTAGTTATAGGCCAGCACTCTTGGGTGTCACGTCTACTTTTTGGGGTGGTTGCCTTTTAAATCGTGACTTTCAGTGGGATTGAATTTTAGGCTTTGTGGAAGCATAAAGTTGCCAGTGAGGCATCTGTCTCTGGGAGCATCCAAGCAGAAAAGACTAAGACTCCCTTGTGCACTGACCGCTGTCTGCCGTCAGGGTGTGAATATGTGGCACCTCAAGGCTGGAAGACCCTCGAAGGCAAGAATTCAAAGAAGCGTATGATGAATCTTAGCATTGCCATCGCTAGAAGCAGAATAGACACAAAAAACTCAAGTAGATGAGACAGTCTCATCACCTTAGCTGAGTTTCGTACACTTCTGGGTAACGATGGAGGGACTTGTGTCCACTGGAGTGGGGAACCATGAAGGGCAAATCAAGGGTGTGGTTGGCCTGTGGTGCTTCCTGGAGGAGTGAATAAAAATGAGTAGAAATCCCATTGTGTGTTTGTTCTTTGGGGATTTGAAAGGAAAAAAAGATACTTGGGATTCGACTGGAGCTGGAAGCCTGGACTCCTGGGTCTGAGGGAGGAGCGGCCAAGGGTGGGGACTCTTGGGTTGTGGGAGAGGAAGGATGATGGGGGTCTATACAGGAAAGACTCCTTGGGCTGGAATTGAGGGACTCTGAGTTTTTCCACCCTGGGAGGGGGCATGGACCAGGGACTGTTTAGACCTTGCGGGCTTGTGATGGTAAAGCATCTTAGCTCTGGAACCAGCCTGGCCCATTGATGCCACCAATTTGTTCAGCTTCTCTGTAGCCACGTCCTTGGATAGTGCCTTCTCATCCTAACTCCAGACTTGGCCATGTGATTTGCTGGGCCACTGGGACAAGAACAAACATGATGCAGAGGCTTGGAAAGTGCCCGTGCCTTGGGGCTTCCTCTCTAGCTGCCCTTGGGGTCCCTGCCACCACTGCCATGTCAAGAAGTCCTGGCTAACCTGCTGAGTAATAAGAGATGTGGCCCAGTTGGCCGTGACGCCCCAACCCACAGCCAGCCAACCCTCTGAAACAGAGCTGCCTAATGGACAGAGAGCTGAACCCAGCAGGGACCAGGAGAACTACCCAGCTAATCCCAGACCAAATTGCCAACCCGTAGAATCCTGAGCTAAATGATAACTAAGACAGGCGTGTTCCCTCTCTCTGTGATGTGGTATCTTTCTCCCCCTCAACACGACCCAATAAATCTCAAATCTCAATCTCTGCCACTTTTTCACTGTGCAACTCCAATGTGACATCCCTTCTCTGAGCCTCCGATTCTTCTGAAAACCTGTGATAATAATAGTGCTGATCACATGGAGTTGTTGTGAAGATAAAATGAAAAACAGCCCCTCGGAGGTCATGGTGGCCATTTGTGCTGTTTATGAAACATGTCCATGTCAGGGCAGGATTGCATGTCCTGGGCCCCGTATGCTTTGGTGGGGCCGTGTGAGTGGTCCCATCCAATGAGTTGTGTCAAGTCACTTCTGGGTAGCAGCGTTTAATCACCTATGTGAGACTTCCCTGTGCACAAAAATTGGCAGCGTTCAAGTGTGGCTGCTCTGTCTGTTATGGAATGTTAGCACACCTGACTTCATCAGGGACCTTAAATACAGTTGGCCTCTGTGCTCCTGTGATCTCTCATGAGAAGAACATTAGCCAGGAGCCACTGATCGCAGAAGATTGTGGAATCCCATGGAGGAGAACTGGAATCCTCTTCCCAAACTGGAGCCAAACCAGCCAATAAACAGCCAGAAGCAGACCCACCCACAAACCCCTAGAAGGAAAAATGCTTGTTGTTACAAGTCTCAGTTTGGGGATGGTTTGTTACACAGTGTTACTGCAGCATTAGCTGACTAATGCAACTTTGTCATTTTAAACCACTGAGATTAGGGGCTTTGTTACCGTAGCATAATCTAGTCTGTCTTGATTGGTGATGATGTTTAGCACCTGCCAACTAATGGCCACCCAGTAAGTGGCAGCTATTATGATGATTATTATTTACTCAGACATATTGTCTCTAGAACTGCACTAATTGCTTTTTTGTTTTTCTTTCATTTGACTCTTAAAACAACCCTCTGAGATTATAACTTAATATCCACATTTTGCAGATGTGAAAACAGAGGGAAAAAGAGGGAGAGGTTGTTAGGAGAGGTGATCGTGGACTCAGGAGTCTGACCCTCCCTAGCAGTTTGACCCAAGACAAGCGAACACCACCATCTGTGCCTCAGTTTGTTCATCTGTAAAATGGGGATAATAATGTCAACTACATAGAGTTGTGATTCTGAAATGAGGTACAGCATGGAAAACAGAGCACAGGGGCCCAGCTGAGAGTAATCCTTCAGTAAAAGGTTGGGTCTTCCCTCTCTTCCTTGCAAAGAAGGGGTTGCCAAGGGTTGAGACCTCTGCTTTCTACATCCTACTTCCCCAGAATGCATCCCCTCACAAGGACTCAGGCTTGCTTTATTAACCTGTTTAATTTATAGGCACATGGGGAGCTGTCGGCCGAGGACTAATGGGGACCTCAAGCCACATTTTCCTCACTTCTTCACTCAGCCCTGCCAGGGGGCTGGGGTGCTGGAAGGCAGTCTGCTCGGCGGAGGAAGTAGAGATAGGAGGCTGAGGGCACCTCGGCCCCCTCCTTGGCGTAGCAGGCACTCTCTGTAGCACAGCCCCGAGTGGCAAATTTGGTATTGATGATACCTAAGAGGGGGGTTCAGGCTGGAGTCAGGGCTTCCAACCCCTCCCTCCTATGACCCAGGAGCCTTGGCCCCTGCCACCCCCTCGCCCAGTTCCCAGGAGCCACCATCCCCTCTAGAACCTGGAAGTATTAGCCTCCAGTGCTGGGGCCCCAGTCCTCTCCTCCAGAGATCTAGGTGTCCCTCACCAGCCTGCACGTTGCCAGCAAAGTAGACGCAGTGGGTTTCCTGGCCAACGCAGCGGGCTGCCTGGGTCCCCGGGCATGTCTCCTGGAAGGGTACGACGCAGGCGGGGCACTGGAGGCCGTTCTCAGTACGATTGTTCTGGGGTGCTGAGGATGAAGGGGCAGTGTAAGGTGACAGGGTCCTTTAGACCCTTCCCCAAGCTCGCAACAGCCTGGGGAACAGCGGTTGCTAATGGACACTGCATTTCACAGGCGAGGAAACTGAGGCTCAGAGTGAGCAAAATGCTTGCCCAGTGTTACAGCATGGGTCAGTGGCAGGTGACAGCACACACAGTGGGCTCTTGGGGCGGGCTGGAAGGGACTCCCCATGCCGGGCTGAGCTGGCACTTACGGGGCACGGAACCTTGGTTGCAGCCTTCGCTCTGGCAGCAGTACGTGTAGGACACCATGTAGTCCTGGGAGCCCATGGTGGTTGATACGAAGCCTGAATAGCAGTCGCTGAACTTCATGCAGCCCTTGTAGGTGTTCACTGAGTGGCGGCCCTCTGCAGGATGGGGGACAGGAGGGAAGGGCTCGGTGGCGCTGGCTGGCCCCACCCTGGCTTCCACCCTGGCCTCAGGGTCTCTCCCAACCCTATACCTCCCCCACCCTGCGACTGTCTAGGGTGGTCTCTTCCAACCCCTCAACCACGCTCCCTTATCTCCCTGGGGTACGGTCTGGAGTGGATTCTTCGATACCTTCCCCTCCCCCCACCCTCGCTGTTGCCATAGCCCCCAGTAAGCCTTTGATGGTCTCTTGCAGCTCCCCATGGCCAAACCCACGCGCCTGCCTGTCGTGGTCCCTTCCGCCCCGCCCCACCGCACCCCACTGCCATCCTCGAAGGGTCCAGTGCCCCGCGGTCTTTTTCAGGCTTCCTATGGCTGCCCCCATGCCTGTGTGAAATGGTCTCTTCCAGCCTTCCCGACTTTTGTCGTCCCAGCATCTTGGAAGTCCCTTCCAACAAACTCTGGGATGCCACCCTCACCCCCCACCCTGCAACACCCATAACCCTCTCTGTCTAAAGTGGTCTCTTCCAGATTTCCCCATGGTCACTCCCTAGACCTCCCACCGATGGTCTCTTGCTACCCTCCTAGGCTACTTCTAGGTCTTGCCTGAAGGGTCTCTTCCAGTCTCCACCTCACTGTGGTGGTCTCTTCCAACCCAGTCTAAGAGTGTCCTCCTCTTCACCCCACTGAAGGGTGGTCTTTTCCCACCTTCCTCTCCTCCTGGGCCCAGGGTCCGTATCTCCCTTCTCTATGTCTGGGTGGTCTCTTCAAGCTTTTCAGGTGCTTCCCCTACCTGCCAAAGCTTGCTAGGTGAGCAGGGCTGCGTGCAATCTTCTATCCCACCTTCCTTACACACCCTCTCCTGTCGGGATGTTTTCTCCTTACACTCAAGGTTTCCCTTCATCTCCTGTCACAGCCTTCTTCCCGGCGCCATGCCCCATCATCTCTCCTCCTGTGACTAATGGTCTCCTTCAGCTTCGAATGAACACCTCCCACCCCGTGGTCTCTTCCATTGCTCCCCTTCCCCGTCATCCTTTCTCGGGTCTGGGATGATCTCTTCCATTTAAGTTATGCCCCTCTTCTCCCATTTTACTCACCGGCCTCCCCCTGCCCCGTCTCTACTCTTTGCGATGACTTGCTCCATACTTCTCCATACTTCGGGATTATCTTCCCTCTCCTGTCTGCTGTGCTCCCTTCTACGTGTCTCCCCCTACCCCAATATCATCTCTCCTCCTCCTGTCAGGAATGGTTCCTTCCAGCCCGCACTACCCACACTTCCACCTGTGGTGGATTCCTCCTGCCCGCCCAGAGTGGTCAACCTGATCACATTCCTCCCAGCCTACCTCAGTCTCTTCCTCCCCTCTGCCCCGCTCCCCTTCCTCTATGCCTATTAGATTCTTCCCCTCTATTTCTCTGTTCCCCCGTGTCCTTCCCTCACCCCTCCCGCCTAAGAAAGTCTCCATATCTGCCCTCCCATCTTCTCTTTCGGAGGGTCTCGTTTTCTGAAATCCCTGACAACAATGGTATCTGTCTTCCCATTAAATTCACTTCCCTCCATCCTCCTCCAGGTAGTCTTTCTCTCTACTCTGCCCGCCCACCACGGGACCGTGACGCACCCCCCCCCCCCCCCCGCCCCCGGCTCCGCGTGGTGGTATCTTCCACCCTGAGGGCGCGAGGGTCTGGCGCCATGCCGCGAGGACCTACTTGTGCTGGACTCCCCCACGACGATCACGCAGGCATCCTTGCCCGCCTCGCAAGTCTTGATTTTTCCGCTGCACGTGGGCCCGGAGCCCCTGCACATCTCACAGCTTAGCGGGCACCCTGCAGTGAAGAGGGCGGGGCTGAACGCATGGGTAGTGTGGTCTGGGGACCACAACATTGACTGCAGAGTCCAGAGGGAGATGGGGGCAGGGGGGCCGGGCTTTTGGGTCCTGACGGAAGAGGGACGGGTGTCTCCCTGACTGTTCATGGGCGGGCATTGACCGCTGTCCAGGAAACTGTCCCGAGCTCTGACAGGGACGCGGTGGTGATGCCAGCAAAGCTGCTTCCAGGGGCGGGAAGCGACTCCGCCAGGGAGCCTGTTTACCTAATTACAAGGCTGGGAACTTTGGACGCTAGGGTCCTCTGAGAAAGCTCAGGGACAGGGAGTGGTCCTGGCGAAGTTTCCGTGGACTTTTGTGAAGCTTCATGTCCAGCTGGTTCTTGGACGTGGGACCCTCCGCCTTGTAGATACCGCACACAGCTCTCGTAGACAGTAGGAGCTCAGGCAGGGGTACCTGAGGCTGGGGTGCGCATCCCAGATCAAGACGGGAGAGCGAGGACCAGGAGGGCTGAGGGCATGTACTCCTTGGTCCTGAGAGAGGAGGCAACTGGGGGCCCAGACACCTGGGTCCTGGGGAAAGTGGGGCTTGCTCGAATTCCTGCTTCTAAGGGAGGAGCGTCTGCGGGGGCCTGAACTCCCCAAAGTCCAAGGAGAAAGGAAATCTCTCCTCATCTCCGTTTTTTGTTTTTTTTTTAAGATTTCCCTTTCGAGTCACGCTCTCTTAGGATTTTCTAGAATTCAGATGTCTTATTTCGAGACCCTGCATGGAGGACAGAGAATTCAGAGGCCCTGAGTCCCCTCCTTTCTCAGGGACCCCATCAAGTGATGGGGCTAGTCCTTTTGAGCTAGTCCTCTCCTGGGGCCCCAGGCTTTCTCTTCCTTGAGCCTCTGCCTTCGCCATGAATCTGAATTCCCACGACACCTCCTCTTTTCCCCTTGAGGACCTTGCTGAATGCTCTCTCCTAGTCCTCTCTTTCCTGAGGGTCCAGGAGTCCAGGCCCCCAGTCACTTACCGAGACCCAGCAGGGTGCAGAGCAGCGCGGAGGCCAGGAGGAAGGTAGAGGGCTTCATGGTGTGAGAACCTGTTGTCCTGGGTCCCAGCCCTTATAGGAAGCTAAGGAGGGGCGGGTCTGGACCCACCTTCACCCTGGGGTGAGAAACAGCTGAGGTAAGATCTCAGGGCAGGCCTCTGCGGCTCTGGGTTTGGGAAGTGGAACCAGAATCTGAAAGGGACGTAGGCCTCTTGTGCTCAACCCCTCTTCCATAGGGACCCCAGGAGTCTGGGCCTCCAGCCCTCTCTTCCATCAGGACCCAGAAAGTCACTTTCCAGTTTTCTCACATTCTCACCGCCCCTCCTTTTTTTCCTGGCCTGACGCCCAAGGTCAGAGTCAGGTAACTTGATTCCTTATAGGTGTAGAGCAGCTGCAAGGACTGAGATCCCGTCCCTTGTCTCTTCCCAAGAAAGCGCCCAGCGTGGGTGGGGCCCTACCTGGGAGCGCCCAGCACGTCCAGGCTCGTTCTGCGGGGGCCCAGAGCCTCGTCTCCCTTTCCTTCTCCGGGTTCTTGGCTTCATACTCTCTCTTCTGTGTTTGTGCGGGACCCCGCCTGGGGCTGCATCCCTGGGTCTCACGGAGACCGAACAGAGGGGTGCCTGTCAACGGGCAGGAGCGGGACGTAGTAGGAGACAGATGCCCACAGGTCACATTGGGAAACTGAGGCATGGGTGGAAGCACTCTAGACTGGGTGTGTGTGTCTGGTTTGGGAGCATGCTTTGTGTTTTATTTAGGTCTTTGACCCACTCTCTCTTGGCCTCAGGCATAACCCTGAGAGAGATCAGAGGGTTTTTTCGTGTGAGTGAGGTTGTGGGGTAGCGGGGAAGAGTGTAGCCGCAGGAACCGGTGGAGGGGGTCCTATTGCCATAGGTTCCAGGATCCCAGAGAAAAGACTCAGGTTTGCTGTCCTCTTGCTTTCTAGGCTTCGGTTTGGGCGGTGACTACGTCGTCCAATGAGAATGGCGAATTTTTTCTAGGGCCCAATCGTGGGGGGCCGCTCCTGTTGCTAGGCGCCCAGAAAGCAGGGTGTTTACGTCACCGGGAGCGGGGCTAGAGAGTGGCGGGGCCAATGAGAGGCGGGGCTAGAGGAAACGCCGGTTGCTAGGGGACTCGGCGCCTTGCTCCGGAGAGGCGCGACTGGGCCTGCGCGGTGTCGACGCGAGCGCGGGCGCGCCGCGGTTTGAAAGGCCCAAGCCTCGCGCGCTTGCGCACTTAAGCCCGCGCAGGGAGCAGCGGCTCCCCGCCCCCCAAACCCCGACCCTACTTCATCCTTCGGTCCTGGCGGAGCCCACGACGTTGACATGCCGGAGATCCGCCTCCGCCATGTGGTGTCCTGCAGTAGCCAGGACTCGGTGAGGGACTGGCGTGGGGGAGGTTGGATGACGTAAGGGAATTCTTGCGGGGGCGCTCTATAAGAAGTTTTGGAGCGTAAAAGGGAACTTCATGGAAGTCTGAGAAGGGTCACGGGGGAATTTCCAGGGGGCTCTAGGGAATTCTGGGGGAGATATGGAGTAGAGGGAGATCTGGGCGTCTGTGGGACTTCCGGAGAGAAAAGGAGGAATAGGGGAGCTTCCTTGGAGAGCCCATAGGCGACCTTCCAGGGCAAGATGCTGTAGGAGACTCAAGGCGGGGGGGGGGGGGGGGGCGGGGGGGGCATTAACGGGGAAACTTAAATGTTGGGGGGGGGGTCTCAGGGGACTTGGGAGGACTCCGAGGAATAATCTGAGGGCTGGGGCCCTAGCCCTCATCTCTGTACCCTAACTTTCCCGTTCCCACTCTTGTCTCCAGACTCACTGTGCAGAAAACCTGCTCAAGGCGGACACTTACCGGAAATGGCGGGCAGCCAAGGCCGGCGAGAAGACCATCTCTGTGGTGCTCCAGGTGATCCTGTTCCCCACTCTCCATCTTCTTAATAGGAGTCTGGGGACCCAGGGCCCAGACCCAGCTCTTGAGCCAACTGGCAGTGAGTTGAGGCACTTTCCCTTGTGAGCCTCAGCTTCCTTACCCGGAAACTGGGAGTCTGATCACTGTGCCCCTTAGCAGAGGAGAAAGGTGATCCAAGGCCTGGGCCAAGGGTGACCATAGGAACCAGTGTGTGGCCCCAGGTTGCTTCTACTTTCTGGGCCTCGTTTCCTCCGCTGGAAAGGGTGAATCATTGCCATCTATCCTGCCTTCTAAAGTCATTGAGCTCTGGGCTGGAGGGTGTCTCGGAAGATTGTCTGAGCCAGTCAACCTCATTTTAAAGACGGGGAAACAAGCATCGGGAGGGGAGAAGTGGCGTGGCCAGTCTAAGCTACCATTTCTGGCATGCTGGCCAGGCTCTTTCTGAGTGCTTTTGTCCATGGTCTCACTAAATCTGCCCCACAGCCCTGTGAAGGTGGAGGGAAGCAAAGAGGAAAGGGTGGTTTGACCGGGGATGGGTACAGAATTCCAGACAGGCTGTTCTTGTCAGGGATAAGCAACCGGTGGGAAAAGAGAGCTAAGTGTGTTTTAAGCATCTGCTCTTTGCCAGGTGCCGGCCTGGGTGTCCTGCCTGCGTGATCTCACTCTTCACAAGTTATTGCCATTAATAAATGTCGGTGCTGAGACCTGAACCCATTGTTGGTGCTCTTAACCACTCTGTCACACTGCTTTGTGTTCATACATTGGCTTTCTTGATTTTGGCCGTATTCCTTATTTCTGAACGTAGGGCTGTTTGGGGAGGGACGTTGGGGGGGCAGGCTTACATGCGTGTGCTGAACATCGTCTTGGTCTCTCTGTTGCCCTGTGGTTCTGAAAAAGTTTTGAGTCACAGAGCCTTTGAGAATTAGAGAGAAGCTGAGGATTCACTTCCGAAGAAAAATACTCAGACCTACAAGATTTTCTGAATGATTTTAGGACTTTAAACATCTCCTAGGTCCCTAACGTGGCAATAGTAAGGAGAACTAACATTTATTCAGCGTCACAACTGCCAGTCACCATTCTAAACACCTCACGTGGATTCACTCATTGAATCCTCATAAAAACCCCGTGACCCACAGTCTGTTATTATCCCCATTTTACAGATGAGGAAACTGAGGCCCAGAGAGGTTATGCAACTTGCCTAGAGCCAATTTTGCAAACTGAGGATATAAGGTTGCTGACGATTTAGTCTTGGGACCTGGATTCAAGTCCCCAGCTCTCCCTCTTACTCACTCTGTGACCTCAGGCAAATTGTTTGATTTCTCTGAACCTGTTTTCCTATCTGTCCATTGGGAATAAGGAGGTCTAAGCCCAGGGCTGTTGTGAAAATCTGGTGACATAATGCCTGCACAAGTGCTCTGTCAACATGTGAGTGTTTGTGTAAAGGGAGGGATTCATGTTTTTATTACCGAGTGATGATTCTGCTGGGCTCTCTTATGATCGGGTAACCTCAGGAAAATCACATTCCATTCTGTACCCCCGCTGCAGTGGGAACAGAGACATCAGAGGCAGAAGAGACAGCACATGGAGAGAGGGAGCCAGAGAGGCCGGGAACAAGACACAGCATGCTCTGGCCTGGGAGCCTGAGGGAGACATTGCAGCTGACACATTAGGTTGGGGTGTCCGGGTTTGACGTGACTTTTGGACATCCAAGGGGCAGCATCCAGGAGGCAGTGAGGGCTCAGACGTGAAGCTGGAGACAGAGGCGTGGAAATTGTCAGCACAGGGACAGGACCTGTAGACTCAGGAGTGGATAGATTCATTCATTGAATAATTATTTATGAGGTGCCTTCTATCGGCCAAGCACTGTTTTGGGCACTGGGGTGATATAGCAGTGGACAGACGGACAAAAATATGTCCGTGCTGTGGAGCTTTTGTGTAGTAGGGAAAGACTGACAAATCGGTAAGTAACATACGTCAGATGATGAGTGCTGTGGAGGAAAATTAAACAGGCAAGAGGAATGGGGAATGCCTCAGCTGGGGGAGCAGGCAGTGACAAGAGGTTTTTATTTAAATAGGGATCTAAGAAGGCCTCCTCAAAGTGACATTTTTGCAGAGTGAGCTATGCAGATACCTGGGGCAGAAACACAGACTCCAGGACGAGCTGGTGCCTGGCGTGCTGGAGGAACAGCAGGGAGGCCAGTGTGGGTGGCGTGGAGTCAGCCAGGGGGAGAGAGGTAGGAGGTGACATAATGGGGTGGCGGTGGAGGGCCCCCAACACACTTAGGGCCTGAAAACCATTGTAAAGACTTAGGCTTTTACTCTGGACCAGATGGGAGCCACGGAAGGGCGCTGAGCAGAAGAGGAACAGACTCTGACAGGTTCTTGTGGAATCCTCTGGCTTCTGTGCTGAGAAGAAACTGCAGGGGGCAAGTGCAAGAGCAGACAGCATCGCAGCCATTGTTAATTTATCTGACGTTAGAGACCCTTTGGAAAACATCGTTGCATTTGGCGCTGGCCAATATGCAGGGTGACTCCAGACTCACCGAATGCTAATTTTGGTTCTTTTCAAGCAAGTGATAAGGCAGGAATTTCCAGACCCCAAGACATGTAGACTAATCTGTGGGTTTTCCTGCTACCCTGTATTTTCTCCTGCAAACAATATTACACCACATCCGGATGTTACTACATAGGGTTCAGCCCTCTACTTGTGACAGCCCCACACACCTTTTTTGTTTGTGCTAGCCACAGGAGGCTCTGTCGCCAACTTGTCACCTGCTCCCAGGAGGGGAGTTCCAGCCTCTTTGCCAACCGCTCCTGGGCCGGAGGGGAGGGCTGGGACGTGGTCCAGGTGTAACTCTGGTGCCCCACTGGAGGTGTGTTCTTTAGAAGAAACGTTCAACAGCACGGTGACAAATGTTTTGTTTTTATTTTTCGGTGGTTTTCTAATCACTCAGTCTGCCATCGTGGTGTTTTAAATTTGTTTTTACCTTCTTTTGACGTGTGACGTGTGTACAGCAAAGAGCACGGTTCAGTGAATCCTCACTAGCTGTAACCTATGGACCCCACACCCAGATCAAGTAACGGAACATGCCCAGCCTCCTGGCGCCCCCTGGCACTACCCCCACAAGGGTAACCACGATCCTGATTTTTAACAGCATAGATTCGTTTTGCCTGGTTTTGAATTTTATGTAAATGGAATCATGCAGAATATGCTTTTGTGTCTGGCTGCTGTCACTCAACATCATGTTAGTTTCATTCGTGTTGTTGGTTCATTCTATTTCTATAGTATTCCATTGTGGGAAAAAAACATTGTTTTATTGACTTTACTTTTTGAATGGGTATTACATGCATAGGGTGCAAAATTCGAAAGGCACAAAGAATATCCCCTTCCACCTGCCCCCATCCTCTCCTGCTCCCTCCTCCGACTCCTGCTACCCAGTTCTTCTCTCCTGAGTCAGGCACTGTTAGTGGTTTCTCGGGTGGCCCTCCCGGGTCACTCTGTACACATATAAGCATATCCATCCCCCTCACCACTCCTTTTAAAGTACATAGTATATACACTATTCCTCCCTTTGCTTCTTTTCAAATAACAATATATCTTACTGATCCACTGTCATTGCATAAAGTTCTTCCTTATTCTTTGAAACGGTGTGTCATACTGCCTTTCGTGGATGTGGAACAATTTTGTAACAAGATGTCTCCCAGGAACTTTGCTAGCCTTCCGAGTCCCGTTTGTTTCGCTGTCATGAACCGTGTCTTCCTGAGAAAGGTGCACACAGACCCGGGCCACAGATGACAGTCATCTTGTGCCTAAGCCCTTCTCTTCACAGCTGACGTTTACAGAACACTCACTTCTTTTTTGAGATAAAATTCACCGTATTAACCATTTAAAGGGTACAGTTCAGTGGTTTTTAGTATATTGATAATGTTCTGTGATCATCAGCACTATTCAATTCAGAACATTTTCATTACCCCAAAAAGACACCCCATAACCATTAAGCAGTCCCTCCTTATTCCTCTCTTCCCAGGTCGCCCCTGGCAACTACTCGTCTACTTTTTGTCTGTGGATTTGCCTGTTCTGGACATTTCATATAAATAGGATCATACAATGTCTGGACTTTTGTGTCTAGCTTAAAGGTTAGCGTGATGTTTTTGAGGTGCCTCCGTGCTATACCATGCATCAGTACTTCATTCCTTTTTACAGCTGAATACTGTTCCGTCATATGGGTGTGTATACCATACAGTGTGTATCCATTCATAAGTTGGTGGACATTTGGGTTGTTTCCATGTATAAATGTTTTTATCAGAAATTTTTTATTTATCCAAGAGAAGAGATACAAGGGAACATATATATGTGTTTAAAGTAGAAGTAGTTATATAGGCACTACGAATCAGTCATTTAAGATATGGATACTACAGTTGTCCTCCCTTACCCGAGGTTTCACTTTCCTCGGTTTCAGTTACCCATGGCCAACTGCAGTCTGAAAATGTTAAATGGAAAATTCTGGAAATAAACCATTCGTAAGTTTTAAATTTCACGCTGTTCTGAGTAGCGTGATGAAATCTTGCGCTGTCCACTCCATCCCATCCTGGATGTGAATCGTTCCTTTGTCCAGTGTATCCACACTGTATATGCTCTTCGCCCATCAGTCACTTAGTGGCCGTCTTGGGTATCAGATCGGCTGTCATGGTATCGCAGTGCTTGTGTTCAAGTCACCCTTGTTTTACTCAATAATGGCCCCAAAGCATGGGAGTAGTGATGCTGGCAACTCAGATATGCCAAAGAGAAGCCATGAAGTGCTTCCTTTAAGTGAAAAGACGAAAGTTCTCAACTTAATAAGGAAAGAAAAAAATTGTGTGCTGAGTTGCTAAGATCTACGGTAGTTTTTATTGCAGTATATTGTTGTGATTGTTCTATTTTATTATTAGTTATTGTTGTTAATATCTTACTGTGCCTAATTTATAAATTAAACTTTTTATCCTTTGTATGGATATAAAGGAAAACATATATAGGGTTTGGTACTATCCATGGTGTCAGACATCCACTGAGGGTCTTGGGATGTACCCCCCGCGGGGGCTACTGTATATACAAGGCAAAGCTGGGGCCTTGTGCTTATATTGTGGGAGAGGTAAAGATGTTGAATTTATACCTCAAGGACTGAAATAGGGGAGTTGAGAAAGGGTTTTAGTCTATAGTCAGGCAATTGGTCCAAATTTCTCTGCCAGTCATTTGCTTTGTATGATGTGTGAGCTGTTTATTAACCTGTCTGAGCCTCAGTTTCCTCATCTGTAAAACCAGGAGGGTAACAGACCCTCCTAAGGTGGTTGTGAGGGTTCAGTGACGTCTGGCCCAGGAAGAGCTTAGCCAAGTGTGGTAGACAGAATAATGGCCCCTAAAAAATGTCCACATCTTAGTGCTCAGAACTTGTGAATATGGTCCCTTACATGGCAAAAGGGACTTTGTGGATGTGATGAAGGGTCTTGAGACAGTGAGGTTATGCTGGCTGACCCAGGTGGGCCCAATGTAATCTCAAAGGTCCTTGTAAGGGAAAGAAGGAGGCAGGAGTCAGAGTCGGAGGAGGAGATGTGACGATGGAAGCAGAGGTCGTGTGATGTCATTGCTGGCTTTGAAGAGGGAGGAAGGGGCCATGAGCCAAGGAATGCAGGTGGCCTCTAGAAGCTGGAAACAAGGCAAGGAAACAGCTTCTCCCCTAGAACCTCCAGAAGGAACGCAGCCCAGTCGACACCTTGATTTTAGCCCAGTGAGACCAAATGTCAGCCTCCTGACCTCCGGATCTGTAAGGTGTGTTGTTTTTAGCCGCTGAGCTTGTGGTGTTTGTTACAGCAGCAGTAGGAAACTAGGGCATCAAGTGCCTGGCACAAAGAATCCGAAAATGTTAGCCCTTTGTGATGGATGGGGACACTGAGACGAGTGACTCGCCAACGCCACTGGTCAGGGAGCACAGAGCCAGAGTTACAACCCAGGGGGCGTTTGTTCCTTTGTCAAACGGTTACTGGGGCTTCCCGTCCATCTGTGTCCATCACTGCGGAGAGTATTGAAGGCCTTCTGGGATAATAGTATCAGCTGCCACTTGGGGCGCATTGCTCTGTGGCGGGCTCTGTTCCAGGGCCTTTGTGTGCATTCCCCATTTGAATCTTCCCAACTCGATGAGGTAGAAGTTGTTACTTACGCCATTTTACAGGTTAGGAAACTGAGGCCCAAGGAGTGAATTGAAACCATTTGCTCCAGGATCACACAGCAGTAAGCAAGCAGCCCTGGGAGGACTGGACACTGTTCTTGGCGTTGGGGCTACAGTAGGGAATGACCCAAATGTTGTCCCTGCGCTCATGGCGCTTGGAAGTCTAGTGGGGGAGACAGACGCTAGACAAAGACAAATAAAACCTGTAACTGTATAATATCCAGTGGTGACAATGAAGGAAAATAAAGCAGGGTTAGGGACCAAGAGTAGCACCTGGGAGGAGGTGAGGGAGGCTACTGTGGTTGGTCTGAAGAGGTGACAACTGAGCACAGACCTGAGTGATCGAAGGAGCAGCCCTGTGAAGGTTTGGGGGAAGACTGATCTAGGTAGGGGGATGGCAGGTGCAAAGGCCCTGAAGTGGGAAGGAGCTGGCTTATTCTTGGGAAAGAAGGAAGGCCAGCATGGCTGGAGGGGAGCGATCAGTGTGGCAGGAGGCTGAGAGGTCACACTGGGCACCACCACACACCAGCCCAGGGCTCAGAGCTGGGAGCAGTGGTGGAGGCAGGGGAGTCCCCAGGAGGCCAGCTCAGCACAGCCTTGAGAAGAGCCTCCCCTCAGCACCGCCTCTTTCTGCAGCACACCTGGGCTCTGGCAGCCTGCCTGGGCTCCCATCCCAGCTCCGTGCTCACCAGCTGTGTGACCCGGGGACATTGCATAACCGCTTCCTGCCTCCGTGCGTTCATGTATGAAATGGAGATAATAATAGCCCTGCCTTGCAGAGCTGTTGCGAGGAGAGACGACTCCGACGCACATGTGACTCGTCTGGCACATCGTGAGCACTTTGATGCAAGCTGCAGTTGTTGCTGTGGTTGTTACCGTTGTGTCAGCCCCCTGCAGAAGGAGGCTTATGATGACAACCCTCCCTTTTCACACTGAGGAGGCTGCCGCTCAGAGAGGTTGTACCTTACCCAGGGTTGCACAGTTTGGAAGTGGCAGGGCTGGATCTGAGCCTAGCCTTGCCTCACCCCAAGCCCAGGCTCCTTCCTCCCACCTGGGGGTGCTCCTGTTTGTAGCAGTGTGCAGGCCGTGTCTCGCGGCCTCCTGACTGGGAGGTGAGCAGGCACGTAATGGGGACATTATGTGGTCCCAGGGCCAGGGCAGCGTCGGTGGTGGACTGGGTACCTTGGAGGGTTGTAATAACTTGTCATTCTAGGATCTGAATAAAAGCCCCAACAGGGGAAGTGGGAGACTTGCCTCAGCTGTTCCTAACTGCCTTCTGCCCCTGCACGGCTTTCTGTGCCCTAAGTGTCAGAAGGGAATGGCAGGTCCTGGGGGGAGGCCACCTGCAGGTGGCTCTTTCCTTCTTTCCACGAGTAGTTATCGAGCATTGACTAACAGTGCCCCTGACTGACAGCAGTAGAGTGCCTGCCACATGCCGGGCCCTGTGGCCACAGTATTCATGTGGGTAATCAGATCTGGTGATCGTCCCCATTTTACAGATGAGGAAACTGAGGCCCCACGAGGTTAGCTGGCAAGGCCATATAGCTAGTGTGTGGCAGAGCTGGAATTCAAACCCAGGAGTCGATGGTGAGCAAAACCACACCAGGCCCCTACCCTCAGGGAGCTTCCATGGAGTCCTTGTGATGGGGAGGGAGGACAGGTGTGCCATCTGTCTGTATGATTATTTGAATAAAGTCATGACTCTGGCAAGTGCTCCCAAGGAGTGCTCCACGGCGGCACGTCATAAGCCGGTCCAAGCTGGTCCGGCAGAGTCTGGAGGGGTTTTATGCATTCATTCAGGGAATGCTTTTCGAGCTGCAACTCTGTGCCACACCTTGTGCTGTGTGCAGGGGACACAGCGGTACCACTCAGGCCCGGCCCCCACTGTCACAGAGTTGACCTTACAAGGAGATATGGCGGCCCCGATGGGGGTCCTCCCACCCCTGAGGTCCCACAGCGAACCCAGGGGCAGAGCAGGCCCTGACAGTGGCCTTCCTCTCTCCCGCAGCTGGAGAAGGAGGAGCAGATACACAGCCTGGACATCGGGAATGATGGCTCGGCCTTCGTGGAGGTGCTGGTGGGCAGCTCGGCCGGAGGGGCCGGGGAGCAAGACTACGAGGTAAGCCGGGCCCTGAGATGGGCCCCATGCTGATCCGAGATAGGCTCCACGTTGATCCAGGCCCCAGGCGCCCCCGGGGCCTCCTGGGTGTCAGGCCGGGTCGAGGATGGGTCGGGGATGAGTCACACGTCAGTTTGGAATGCCTCTGTTAGTCACTGTTTGCAACAAACGTTTACAAGAGGGAATGCCTTTTGCTCTACTATGAATATTAAAAAAAGTCGGCATCGTGCTTTTTTACTGGCTGAATTCGTTAGAGCTGGACTGGTAAGATCATAGTTATCCAGCTGGTTAATCAGTGAAATGTTTTTGGGTAGAAAATAAACCTACTGTGACAAAGAGAGTTTACAATTTTAAGTGATCAAACCAGTTTCTGCAAGGTGTGTTTTTTTTCCTTTTTCTCCCCAAAGCCCCCCTGGTACCTAGTTGTATATTTTTAGTTGTGGGCCCTTCTAGTTGTGGCATGTGGGACGCCACCCCAGCGTGGCTTGACGAGTGGTGCCATGTCCATGCCCAGAATCCGAACCGATGAAACCCTGGGCCGCCAAAGCAGAGCGCGTGAACTTAACCACGTGGCCACTGCCAGCCCCGGCAAGATGTGTTTTTTTCTTGCGATGAGAAGTTGTTTTTAACTGAGCCAATGTTTTACATTCAAAACAATGCACAGGTCAGAGTTTTGACAAATGTATCCACCTGTGTCCCTGTCCCCAGATGCAGACATGGAGCACTCCAGCTTCCCTGACGGTTCCCTCCTGACCCTTTGCGGTCACTCCTCCCTCCCCCAGCTCAGGCAACATCTCTCCTCTGTCCCCACAGACTAGTTTGGCTGGTCCTAGAATTTCATATCAATGGAGTTTTACAGTCTGTGCTCTTTTTTGTGGCTGGCATCTTTCACTTTGAGATTCCATGCAGTGAATACGTCAGGGGCTGTTCCCCTTTGTGCTGAGTCGTGCTCCACTGTAAGCACAGACCAGTTTGTTGATCTGTTCTCTTGTTGATGGCCATCTGGGCTGTTGCCACTTTTTGACTATTACGAATAAAGCTGCTGTGAACATTCTTGTACAAGCTTCTTATGGAGATCTCTTTGGGGTAAATATCTAAGAGTGGAATTTCGAGGTCTTGGGGTAGACATATGTTTTAACCTTATTGGAAATTGACAGTTTTCCAAAGTGGTTGGACCATTTCATATTCCCTTCAGCAGTATATGAGAGTTCTAGGGCTCCATATCATTACCTTTACTTGGTGTTGCCAGTCTTTTTAATATTTTAAACCCCAGCCGTTGAAATGGCACATAGTGGTATTTTATTATGGCTTTAATTTGCATATTCTTGACAAGTAAAGGTTAGAACGTCATGTAACCTTTCATGTACTTATTGGCCATTCATTTATCTTATTTTATGAAGTGTCTGTTCGAGTCTTTTGCTTATTTTTTATTGGGTTGTTTGTCTTTTTGTCATGGGCATGAACATGTATTTTTTTCAGGGTTTTTTTCCCCAGATATGTTTGTTGCATATTTTTCCCCCAGTCTATGACTTGCCTTTTGATTATCTTAAACAGTGCTCTTTTTGGCTTGTTTGTTTGTTTTTTGTTTTGTTTTGGTTTTTTGGTGATGAAGATTGGCCCTGAGCTAACATCTGTTGCTAATCTTCCTCTTTTTGCTTGAGGAAGATTGTTGCTGAGCCAACATCTGTACCAATGTTCCTCTCTATTTTCTGTATGTGGGATGCTGCCACAGCATGGCTTGATGAGTAGTGTTTAGGTTCACGCCGGGGATCCCAACCCGTGAACCCGGGCTGCTGAAGCGAAGCACAGGAACTTAACCACTATGCCACTGGGCAGGACTCTTGATGAGCAGAAGCTGACGAAGTCCAATCTATCAAGGTTTTTTCACAAATACTTAGTGCCTTTTGTGTCCTATAAGAAATATTTGCCTGTCCCAAAGTAATGATGGTAGTCCCTGTATTAGTTTCTTATTGCTGTTGTAACAAATTACTGCAGATGCAAATTCCTGCTAAAAACAATACAGATTTACTGTCTTACAGTTCTGGAGGTCAGGAGTCCAAAATCAGTCTCTGGCCTAAAATCATGGTGTCAGCAGGGCTGGGTTCCTTCCTGAGGCTCCGGGGGAGAATCCATTTCCTTACCTACCCCAGCTTCTAGAGGCCACCTGTGGGTCTAGGCTTGTGGCCCTTCCTCCATCTTCAAAGCCAGCCATCACATTACTCTAACATCTGCTTCCACCGTCTTTCCTCTGACTCTGACTCTCCCGCCTCTCTCTTTCTTATAAAGACCCTCGTGATTACACTAGGCCCACCTGGATAATGCAGGGTAATCTCCCAATTTAACATCCTTAACTTAATCTCAAAGTCCCTTTTGCCGTATTCACAGGTTCTAGGGATCAAGATGTAGACGTCTTTGGAGGGCCGTTATTCTGTCTACCACCATCTCCTGTGTCTTCTTCTAGAAGCTTTATATTTTTAACTTTTACCTTTAGATCTCTGATCCATCACAAATGAATTTTTGCATATTATGTGAAGTAGCAGATGAAGTTCATTTTTTTCCCTTTTGTTTTTTATGTTCTTTGAAAATACTTTTTTTTTAAAGACTTTTCTTTTCCCATTGAATTGTTTGGTTCTTTTGTTGAAAATTAATTGACCACATATATGGAGGTTTATTTTTGTACTCTCTATTTCATTCCACTGATATGCATGTTTATCTTTATGCCAATACCACACTGTCTTAGTAATGAACATTGATAGTATGGGCCGGCCCCGTGGCTGAGTGGTTAAGTTCGCGAGCTCCACTTCAGTTGGGGTTTGCCAATTCGGATCCTGGGTGCTGACCTAGCAGCGCTCGTCAGGCCATGCTGAGGCGGTGTCCCACGTAGCACAACCGGAAGGACCTACAACTAGAATATACAACTATGTACTGGGGCTTTGTGGAGAAAAGAAAAAAAAAAGAGAAAGATTGGCAACAGATGTTAGCTCAGGGCTAATCTTCCTAAAAAATCCAAAATCTTAAAAGAATTTTTTTTAAATATTGATAATAAATATTGATAGATTGTGTTGAACTTCCGACTTTGGTTGTCAAGATTCTCTTGGCTATTCTAGATCCTTTGCATTTATTTCCATATAAATTACAAAACCAGCTTGTCAATAACTTTATTTCAGACCTACAGAAAAGTTGCATAAATAGTACAAAGGATTCCCATATACTCTTCACTCACATTCCCCGAATGGTAACATATATGTACATATTTTTTAATGAACTGGAGGTAAGTTGCATACATGATGTCCCTTCATCCCTACTGACTCCACTGGATATTTCCAAAAAACGGAGACATTTTCTTACCTAACCCCAGTACAATTATCAAAATTAGGAAATTAACATTGACATGGTACTCTGTCTTCTGATCTCAGAGCTTATTCAGATTTCCTTCGTTGTCCCAATAATGTTCTTTATAGCAAAAGAAAATTCAGAATCATGCATTGCATTGATTTGCCGCATCTCCTTGGTTTCCTTTCAGTGGGTACAGTTCTTGCGACTTTCTTGGTATTTCATGCTGTTGTCATTTTGGAAGAGTAGCAGTCAGTGATTTCGTAAAATGTCACTCATGGTACAAAATGTCTGACGGTTCCTCATGATTAATTTATGTTATACACCTTTGGCCAGAATACTGCAGAAGCGATGTTGTGTTCTTGGTGCATCAGATCATGAGGCACATGCCTCTGACTTGCTTCATCACTGGTGTTAGCCTGGATCATTTTGTTAGGTGGTGTGGGCCAGGGTTCTCTGCTCTGAAAGTACTGTTTTGCCTTTTGTAATTCACAAGTATCATGTGGGGAAATACTTGGAGACTATGTAAATATCTTGTTACTCCTCAAACTTGTTCTCACTAGTTATAGCATCCATTATTGATTCTTGCCTAAATTATTGATGCTATCGAAATGATTTTTTTTAAATTTCCTTTTCCAGTTGTTGGTAGCATAATAAAGGTACGGTTGATTTTTGTATATTGATCTCGTATCTTGTGACCTTGTTAAATTTACTTATTAATTCTCGTAGGAGAGTCCCTTGGGATTTGTGTAGCTCTCTGGGGATTTTCTACATAGACAATCATATTGTCTGTGCATAAGGACAGTTTTCTTTCTTTCTAATCTTTATGCCTTGTTTCCTTTTTCTCATCTTATCACACTGACTGGTATGTCTAGTACCATGTGGAACAGAAGTGTGAGGGCAAGCATCCTTCTCTGGTTCCTGATCTTAGGGGAAAGTGGTGAGCCTTTCACCATTGAATGTGATGTCAGCTGGAGGTTTGTTTATAGGTGTCCTTTGTCAGTTGAGGATGTTCTTTTCTAAACCTGCTTTGTTGAGAGCTTTTCTCCATGAATCTGTGTTGAGTTTTATCAAGTGCTTTTTCTGCTCTACAAGGTACATTTTAACAAATGAGGTTTGCCTTCAACATTCTTAGTCTCAAGGTTATATAAGTGGTAAAAAGGTAAACTGAGGCACGTTAAATTTTAAAGAGTTTACTTGAGCAAATGATTCAACTCAGGCAGCCCAAGCTGAAAATGGTTAGGGATGCCCTGTGGGCATGCCAGAGCAGAGGTTTTTATGGAGAAGACACGGAAGCAAAGCAAAGCAATTATTTAATTGGCTGTAGCTTAAGTGGTTACCTTATTTGGGAAAATCTAGTTATTCATCTATTTTTTTAATTTTTATTTTTTTGCAGGGAAAGATTGGCCCTGAGCTAACATCTGTTGCCAATCTTCCCCTTTTTTTTCCTCCCCAAGGCCCCAGTGCATGGTTGTGTATTCTAGTTGTAAGTCGTTCTAGTTCTTCTGTGTGAGCCGCTGCCACATCATGGCAGTTGACAGATGGATGGTGCGGTTCTCCACCCAGGGGAACCCAGGTCGCTGAAGCAGTGAGCACCGAACTTTAACCACTAGGCCATCAGGGCTGGTTCTGTTTGGCTATTATGATAGTTGTTCTTGCATTGCGTTTTCTCAGATTCGGGAACTTCAGTTGGTTGTATATGATGAATTGTTCTTGCATTTCATTTTCTTGGATTCGAGTGCCCTGACTCTGGCTTAGATTTTGGTTTGTTTACATAGGTCACCAAGGCACTAGAGTCACTCACTCTAATGGCCTCTTTCTTTAATTGCTTTAACAAAGTCAGTAGTCTTTGGACTATAAAAAAAAAAGTTTGCTGTTCTTAGCAAGCAGATCAAAATTCTACTTTATAGAGATGAAAGCAGAATAAGTGCGTTCTTAGCTAACATTTTATTATATCCGGTTTATTATTCACCCCTTTATCTATCTAGCAAGATGGAACGACCTGCTCAGGGCTTTGTCTTTACCAAGTCTGAAAATGCCTATGCCGTTAGTCTCCCGTTTGTTCAAGGTTTTTAATTAAACTTCTGCTGGAGCCTCGGGTTTTTGTTACAATTTCCAGCCAAGACTGAATTAAAGACTTTGGGGCTTATAATGTTTGACTTCCACCCAGAAACTAGATAGGGCTGGAAGAGCCAAGAAAGAAAAGGAAAAAGGATGGAGCAGGGCTGGTCGACGTTGATGTCACCTATACAAATCAAGCGTAAGGCACATATTGGGATAACTAATACCATTTTATACAAAATCAACACGTTCTTGTTTCTCCCCTCCAAATTCTACAAAGGAGATACGTAAGCTTTCGAGGTTAACACGGCCTAGAGAATAAAGGCTTAATCCTGGGACCGTAAAGACAGTGTTAGGTAATAAGACAGACTGATACCTAGAGTTATTTTCTTTTTCTGATGAATGGGAGGAGAGTGTATTCAGAGGAAATCTACCTCTTATATAGGGAGCAGCTGCCCGCCAGAGTTTGTGTTGCCCCTTCATTTTAGTCACTAGGTGATAAATTCACCTCCCCTGTCAGCTCCCTTGTCAGCTCAATCAGGCCTTTTATAAACAAGTATAGTCAAGGCCAGGGAAATGGCTTCCCTTCTGTATAATTTTCTTTGTCGTTTCTTTTTCATAATCAGAGCTGAGCACAAAGAGACATGTAGTTATGTTCTGGTTTTCTCAGCAAAAGGCTTTTGTTTTCTAATTTCACAAATTTCACAGCATGTCTGTTAGAAAGGAGACTAAGTAAGAGATATACCCAACTAAAATTGGCTTACTGCATAAGAATATTTATTGTTTCTTTGGGAGGGAAGTCTGGCATTAGGCAGACCCAGAGTGGATCTGGCAGCCTAACAAAGTCAGTGTGGTTGGTTGGCATCGCTTGATTCTTTTGGACTTGCCCTCGTGGTTACAGGATGATTGCTGCTGCTCCATCCATCACTTAGTAGCATCCAGTGCAGGAATTGGAAGAAATGGAATGGCAGAAATTCAGTGGCTCTCTTCCATCCTGTGTTTCTCTTTAATGAGGAAGGAAAATCCTTTTCAGAAGCCCTAGCAGTCTTCCTCTTAAAATCACATTGGCCAGAACCAGCTCACGTGCACATCCTTGGACTGGCCATTGGCAGAGGGAATTGAGTTTTTAGACAATCATGATTCATCCCTTAGTGTTGGATGTACAGCTATTCCACTGTTTTTCAAAATGGCCTGGTCAGTTTTGATTGTCATTTGTTCCATCATACTGTCAGTATCTTCATTTATCTCTTTAAACTATTAAACATACTTACTTTTATATTGTATGTTCAATAATTTCAATATTATGCAGCCTCTGTGGGTCTGAGTCTGCAGTTTGTGGTTTCTGCTGACCCCGAGTCATGGCTGTTTCCTCCTGCCTCATGGGGTGTGTGTGTGTATTTCTAATTGTTAACGTCTGTCCTTTGGGACTGTGTCTCTGGGGGATCTTTGAGGACTTGCTTTGAAGTACATTCCTCCAGAGAAGATTCGCCCTGATGTCAGGTGATACTGTGTACGTGGGACCATTTAAGATGTTCCGCTTGAGTTTTTCTATGCAGTTAGCTAGTATGAATTTTTGCTCCAAATCCTTAGGAATTCTCCAGAGAGAATTTTTCATCTTTTCTCTGCTGTCGTCCAGAGCTCGGGCCTCCTCGTGACTCTCCACAAGGCACATTTTCCCATTTTACCCATGGAGGGTGTTGCCCATGGAGGGGGCCCAGCTCTGCATGATTTGGTGATAGTCTCTGAGATGCTCTTCTTTCTTGCTTGGAGCCCAGGCTTTGTCTTCTGTTTCCCCTGCCACCACCACCTAGGGTCCTTTAAAATCAAGCTCTGTGCCACCAGGGCAAACACCAATATCATTGCCACACACTGTATCAGCCAGGGTCCCACCAGGAGACTGACACCACACCAGTTATTTTAATGGAGAGAATTTAACATAAAGAATTAGTAACTAGGTACAGCTGCCCCTGCGTATCTGCCAAGGATTGGTTCTAGGACCCCCGTGGATACTCAAGTCCCTTATATAAAGTGGGCATAGTATTTGCAAATAAGCTATACACATTCTCCTGTATACATTAAATCATCTCTAGATTACTTATAATAACTCATGCAGTGTAAATGCTATGTAAGTTGTTATGCCATATTGTTTAGGGAATAACGACAAGAAAAAAAAAGTCTACGTGTTCAGTGCAGACGCACCCATCATAGGCCTTCTGATCCGGGCATGGTTGAATCTGCGGATGCCGAGCCCACGGACGCGGGGCGACTGTACTGAACTGAGGGGGCCAGGAGACTAAGGCACGATGAAGAAGGAACTGCAGGGAGCAGCTACCACCCCGGGGGTGGGGGAACAAAAGGAAGGGGTTGGAATTATTGAAACTCAGCTGTTTGGAAGCTTGGAGGTGGGGTCCAGAGAGCTGAAACTCAGATCCTGAGGAGGGGGCCCTCGGCGGCTGGCGCTGGTGGCCCGGAAGGAGGTGCAGTGAGGCCGGTTCTGCGAGTTGGGAGGCTCCAAACAGGATTCATCTGCCACCGGGAGAAGGAGCCTCTGCAGGAGCACAGGCGCCCGGTGGTGCTGCTCACGGGTCGGGGAGGAGGAGCAGGGGGAGGAGGAGCAGAGCCCTCCCTCTTCCAGCCTTGCAGCCTCTCCCGCGCCCCCTGTTGGCAGAGCCTGACAAGGAGAAGCTGAAGCGTCCCTGCCCGGCAACCCAGAGCTGAGCATCCGAGGGGGCGCTTTAGCCGACAGACACTCAGTCAGCCGCTGGTGCAGCTCCCTGCCTCTTTGGATCCTGTGCTCTCAGTTCCGACCTCCGATGACCTCCGATAATGCCCCTGGCCTTTCTGCTGACTCAGCCGTGCTTTTCCCAAAGGTGTTGGACCATTGCGCCTGTCGTTGTGAATATTCTCTGCTGGGAGGGTTCCTGAGGCCCTGTAGCCTACCATTTGGCCAGATAAGGGAGACTCTTTGGAAGAATTGAGAAAGGATCGATCAGATCTGGAAGTAGAGGGCTCCCTCTGGGGCCTGTGTCAGGGGAGGACTGGCCAGAGGCCCAGAAACAAGAGAAGAGTCTAGAGACCTTGAGGCACATCGCAGCGCGAGCTGGATCTGGCGACTACCTGGCCCTCACTCAGGCCCCCTGCCCCCTTCCTAGCCCCTAGGAGGTGTCATTTAAACCAGCCAGCCCCGGTTCTCATTCACTGTGCCTTCTCCCAGGTCCTTCTGGTCACCTCATCTTTCATGTCCCCTTCCGAGAGCCGCAGTGGCTCAAACCCCAACCGCGTTCGCATTTTCGGGCCTGACAAGTTGGTCCGGGCAGCGGCCGAGAAGCGCTGGGACCGCGTCAAAATTGTTTGCAGCCAGCCCTACAGCAAGGTACCTAGGGTGCGGGCTAGGGGCGTGGGGTCCTTGGTCCTGGGCAAGGAGAGAGCTGAGGGGCCAGTGTTGAGTTGCAGAGGGCTGGGAGGATGGGGAAGCTGGTCTCCCCATGGGACTGTGAGGAAGCTGGGTCCTGCCGTCCCCGAAGTGGGTTTGAGATCCCCCCATAATGGGAGGCGTTGTTTCCTGGAGGGAGTACAGGGAGGGTGAACTGCAGGACCTCCCAGGGGAAGTGGAGGAGGGGCAGCTGACTTGTTAGGGGGTCTGGTAGAGTGGGCCTGGGAATTAACATCACGAGATCTGGAGTCAGGTGACTGGGTTCAAAACCTGGCTGTACCACTTCTCAGCTGTGTGACCTTGGGCTGGTGACTTAACCTTTCTGGCCTCAGTTTACAGATCCTTATAGGGTTGGCGTAAGTTAGGGATGCTAAGCTATGGTAACAGTGACACTGAGTATGTCATGACAACACACGATAGAAGTATACTTCTTACCCATGGAACTGCCCTGGGAGTGTTCAGCCGGTCATCCAGGGACCCTGGCTTCCATCTCATGGCTCTGCATCCAGCTATTGGAGGGGGAAAGAACCTGGAGCATTTCTGTGTTCCAAAAGAGGCACATGGCGTCCCCGCCCCCCGCCATTCCACAGGCAGGAATTGGAGCACGCGGGATGGATTCGCTTGGACACCCAGCAGCCTTTGCCTGTTGCTGTGAGACTGGAGGAGCTAATGCACAGGAAGGGCTTAGTGCCGAGCCCGAGCCAGAGTTAGGGCTCAATAACAGCTTGATGTTAGTAGAGTCGTCACTGTCATCTGGACACCTCCGTAGACATGTGTGTCCATAAGAGGGAAAGAGCCAGAAAGGGGTTTCCCTAAGTGAAAGGGGCTTGGGGAGCAGGCCTTTGTCCTTGGCCAGACTCCCTGACTCCCAGCCCTCCTTTCCCAGGACTCTCCCTATGGCCTGAGTTTCGTACGGTTTCACAGTCCCCCAGACAAAGATGAGGCAGAGCCCTCACCCCAGGTAAGCTCCACCTGCCACCCCCAGAGCCTTCTCCCTACCTCTTCACCCCTGACCACTGCACTGACCTTGCGGGACCTTAGAAGGTGACCAAGCTTGGCCAGTTCCGCGTGAAGGAGGAGGATGAGGGCGCCACCTCCCTGAGACCTGGGGCCCTCTTCTTCAGCCGGAACAATAAGACTTCCACAGGTGAGTGCGGAACATTGAGTCCTGAGTGAGTATAGGGCTGGGGCCTAGACTCCTGGGTCAGAGGGAGGAGGGGCTAAGGGCCTGGACTCCAGGGTCTGAGGGAGGAGGGGCTGGGGGCCCGGACTCCTGGGTCTGAGGGAGGAGGGGCTAAGGGCCTGGACTCCAGGGTCTGAGGGAGGAGGGGCTGGGGGCCCGGACTCCAGGGTCTGAGGGAGGAGGGGCTGGGGGCCGGGACTCCTGGGTCTGAGGGAGGAGGGGCTGGGGGCCCGGACTCCAGGGTCTGAGGGAGGAGGGGCTGGGGGCTCGGACTCCAGGGTCACTGCAGGGTTTTGGGAACAACACTCTGTCCCATGGATAGGAGCTGATGGGTCTGAGGGCCTATCTCTCTCATCCTGGATCTACTTTGTTCCTCTGTAGCCACAGCCAGTGACCCAGCAGGACCCAGTTATGCAGCTGCTACACTACAGGCCTCCAGTGCCGCCTCCTCAGTGTCTCCAGTCTCCAGGGCAGTAGGCAGCACCTCCAAGGTGAGATCATCAGACCCTGGTGGGGTGGAGGAGGAGGAGAGAGGCTAGAAGGCTCAACTTATCCCTCTGCCCAGCCTCAGGAGTCCCCCAAAGGGAAGAGGAAGTTGGATTTGAACCAAGAAGAAAAAAAGACCCCCAGCAAACCATCAGCCCAGCCCTCACCACCCGCCCTCAAGAGACCCAAATGTGAGCAAACTGGATTCCTTGTTCCGATAGGGTCCTGTGCTCTGTGTCCTAGGGGAGGAGTTGCTGGGGGCCTGGACTCAAGGTCTGAGGGAGGAGGGGCTGGGGGATGGACTCCTGGGTCTGAGGGAGGAGGGGCTGGGGTCTGGGCTCAAGGTCTGAGGGAGGAGGGGCTGGGGTCTGGGCTCAAGGTCTGAGGGAGGAGGGGCTGGGGGATGGACTCCTGGGTCTGAGGGAGGAGGGGCTGGGGGATGGACCCCTGGGTCTGAGGGAGGAGGGGCTGGGGGATGGACCCCTGGGTCTGAGGGAGGAGGGGCTGGGGCCTGGGCTCAAGGTCTGAGGGAGGAGGGGCTGGGGGATGGACCCCTGGGTCTGAGGGAGGAGGGGCTGGGGGATGGACCCCTGGGTTTGAGGGAGGAGGGGCTGGGGTTTTGTTGCAGTAGTGCTGACTGAATCTACTCTTTGGCTTCTCCAGTGCCAGCTCCCACTCGATCCCCAGCCACCGCCCCAGTCCCTGCTGCAGCACGGGGGGCAGTGCCAGGGAATTCCCGAGGAGAAGGCAGCGAGCCCAGGGGACCCCGAGCTGGCCCACAGGAGCTGGGGAAGATCCTTCAGGGTGTGGTGGTGGTGCTGAGTGGCTTCCAGAACCCCTTCCGCTCGGAGCTCCGGGACAAGGCCCTAGAGCTGGGGGCCAAGTATCGGCCGGACTGGACCCCAGACAGCACCCACCTCATGTAGGCCTGGGCCCTCCTCCCGTGCTCCCCACTGCTTCTCCTCCGTCTCCTCCATCTTGCTTTCTCTCTCTCTCCTTGTCTCTTCAGCTCTCTTATCCTCTGCCTCTTTTTCTCTCTGATTCTTCTATCTTTCCCTTAGTCTCCCTGTGTCTTGTTTCTTTGTCCCGTATCTGTCTCTTTATCTCTCACTCATGTCTCTTTCTCCCTCGCTCTGTCTCCCTTGTCTTCCTCTTTCCCCTTCACCCCTTAGATCACAGCTGACCGACACCCTCCATTCTGCTCCCCCATAGCTGTGCCTTTGCCAACACCCCCAAGTACAGCCAGGTCCTAGGCCTCGGAGGCCGCATCGTGCGGAAGGAATGGGTGCTGGACTGTTACCGCATGCGTCGACGGCTGCCCTCCCGGAGGTGAGGCCTCACTGCACGCGTGTGGTAGACATGTGTACACACGCACACACATACACACACCAAACCTGCCCCTTATCCCCATGCTGGGCAGTGCCGGAATCTGGAGAGAAATCAGACTGGGGCCTGCCGGTAGAGGACACTGCAGCCCAGCCCAGAGTCAGCTGACTTCTGAGAGGAGGGGGGCCCTTCCGGGGGCTCTGGGAAGTCTGCTCAGTGGAGGAGGAAAAGAACTTTGCAGGCTGTTCAAACAGCATGCGCAGAGGTTCAGGCGGGAGAATGGAGTGTTGGGGCCTGTTTAGATTCATTCAAAGCAAGCCCCTGAAGCTCCTGCTTGGTCCCAGGCTGGGCTGCACGATGCTGGGCCCCCGGATGTCAGGTCCTGCCCTTGAAGCCCTCTGACTTTGATGAGGGGACCAGACTTGTTATAAAACAGTATGGAGGAAGGCCCAAGTGGAGACCACAGGGGGTGGGCCGTCTTCCAGGACAGGAGGTTTTCCAAGCCGAAGAGAGGCAGAAAGCATGCTGGGTGGAGGAGCTGAGGTTGGCTCAGCCTGGTGTGTGCCCCGAGGAGTGGCAGGTGGGGCTCAGCTTGCAGTGGGAGCGGGAAGTGGCAGGAAAACGAAGCTGGGGGCAGCAGGAGCCACGGAAGGCTTTTGAGCTGAGGGCAGGGTCAGATCCAAGGCCTATGGATTGGAGGGGAGACTTGAACTGTGAAAGAAGACAAGACCTGAGTGTGTTCAGAACTGGGCCTGCGCCTGGCATATTTCAGAGACAGTCTGCGTTGGGGAGAGGTGGAGTCAGGGAGGCGGGTGGGGTCAGCTGAGAACTGGGCTCCATCCAGCTCCAGAGACACCTCATCTGTCATATGGGAATCCAGACATCTCTGGAAACAAAAGTGCTTTTCTAGGTTTACCACAAACTCATTTGGCTGGACGATCATCCTGAACTGATGTGGGGCTGTTTATGGACTTTATTTATCCCATTAAGTGCATCAGCATATTTATTACAGAAATATTAATGGATTGGATTTACGGGGCACTCCCTTATACTCCACTCAGGGGTGTTATGTAACAATCTATACGCCTGCCACTTGCCTCTGTCAAGTCTGAAAAATTCAAAATTCTGAAACTCATCTGGCTCCAGGGGGTTTCCTCTGTGAGCAGTGGGAAGCCACAGAAGGTTTGAGGGGAGCAGAGCCAGGCTCTGCTGTGAGGGGTGGAGGGTCAAGGAGAGGCTTCAAGTGGGGACCCCAGAGGGGGCTGGGGCCTCGGGTGTGGAAGGAGGGATAGGATGGGGATTTCTTTAAGGACAGAGGAACTGGGTTCGGATCACTGTCTGCCTGGGAGGTGAAAGTGTGCAAGGAAGAAAAGGCAACTAGACAAACAGTGTTGGATTTGCCACTGGGTTTCGACAAAAAAAAAAATTCAGAAAGCACTTTATATTTTTAAAAATTGACGATAGAAGGACGACGCCGGGGGATGGCTCTCCTCACAAGAATCCCAAATTGAGACTTTGAAAATCTTTTAATTCAAAGCATTTTCAAGAACAAGCTTAGTAAACCTACCATTGATTCCTCAATCAGCGGCTCCACTTACATCCTCTGAGTTTCCCATGAGCCACCATTTTACAGCAAGTGTGACTTCCCTGAAGAGCGTTTCAACAGCTTTGAAACAACCCTCCAATGCTCAGAAGGGTCTTAACGTGCGCACCATGAGAGGGGAGCCAACTTGTTCATTTGCTTCTGCCGCATGCTGCTGCCCTGTGATTAGGGGCCAGTTGATTAATCTCTCTGGGCCTTAGTCTCCTCATCTGTAAAATGGGGCTGAAAATAGTACCTACCCCAGGACTCAGTGACTCCGTTTGTTGTACGTGTTCAGAACAGTGCCTGGCTCATAGGAAGTCACATGTAAGTGTTAGCTGCTGCTGTTATTATTGGAACCAGGAGAATTCTTTTCCCGGAGTGTCAGCGGCTTAAGGAACCATGAATATAGTGTCAACATCTTTACAAATGTATTTGCTTTTGAGAATTTTCCCTTAATTGGTACACATTCCCCTAATGAAAAAGTGACTTTAATTCTGAAAGGGGAAAATTATTTGATTTTTTTTCCTTTCTGCAATGGGGCATTTCTTCCCCAAGAGGGAGGGGAAGGCAGGGAGTCTCAGGTCCCTGGTGTGGGTGGCTGGGGTGGCTGAGGGTCACTGGGGCCCTTCCGGAGCTGGGAGGAGGGGCAGGCTGGGAGAGCGGCCACGATCGTGACCCTGAATATTTAGTAAATGCTAGTGGCTCTTGCTTCCTGAGCACCCTCCCTACCTCCCCCACAGGCCACGATATGCTCTTTGTCTGAGGCCGATTCCTCCCCTAGGTACCTCATGGCAGGGCCCGGCTCCAGCAGCGAGGACGAGGAGGCCTCTCACAGCGGCAGCAGCGGGGATGAAGCCCCCAAGCTTCCTCGAAAGGTCTGATGCCCCCTGCCTGGGGGTGGGAGGGTGTAGTGGGAGGAGGACGTGGGTCTGTTGTGGTACCCCAAACCCTCCACTCCTGCCTGCTTCGGGCACACACCCCAAACACACTCACACCCACGCTGTTCCTTCCCTTCTTACTGACCCACCCTCCCTCCCCAGCGCCCCCAGACCAAAACCAAGCCCCCGCAGGCAGCAGGACCCAGCTCACCCAAGAGACCTGCAGCCCCAGAAGAAACCAAACCAGCCTCACGGGGGCCCCAGGAAGATACCGACACTGATGGGGAGCAGTCAGGTCAGCGCCGGAGGGAGGAGGGGCTGGGGGCCTAGACCCCTGGGTCTGAGGGAGATGGGGCTGGAGGCCCGGACTCCTGGGTCTGAGGGAGGAGGGGCTGGGGGCCCAGATCCCTGGATCTGTGGGAGGAGGGGCTGGGGCCTGGACTCCTGAGTCTGAGGGAGGTGGGGCTGGGGGCCTAGACCCCTGGGTCTGAGGGAGGAGGGGCTGGAGGCCGGGACCCCTGGGTCTGAGGGAGGAGGGGCTGGGGGCCCAGACCTCTGGGTCTGAGGGAGGAGTGGCTGGAGGCCCGGACCCCTGGGTCTGAGGGAGAAGGGTGTGGGGGCCCGGACCCCTGGGTCTGAGGGAGGAGGGGCTGGGGGCCTGGACCCCTGGGTCTGAGGGAGGAGGGTCTGGGGGCCTGGATCCCTGGGTCTGAGGGAGGAGGGGCTGGGGGCCTGGACTCCTGGGTCTGTGGGAGGAGGGGCTGGGGGCCGGGACTCCTGGGTCTGAGGGAGGAGGGGCTGGAGAATGGACTCTTGGCTCTGAGGGAAGAGGGGCTCGGGGCCTGGACCCCTGGGTCTGAGGGAGGAGGGGCTGGGGCCCTAGACTCCTGAGTCTGAGCGAGGAGGGGCTGGATCCCAGACACTGGACGTGGGGGAGGAGGAGGCAGAGGCTCTGTAACTGGATCTGGAGGGCAGTTGAGGCTGGGGGTTGGGATGCCTCCTTCTGTGCTAGGGTGTGAGACTGGGAGGGGGGTTTACCAGTTTTCCCAGGAGACAAGGCGGCCCCTCCCGTTGACTAAACTTCCACTCGCAGGCCAGGACAATGGGGCGGATGATTCTGGGGATACTGAGGATGAGCTGAGAAGGTAGGGTGGGGGTTGGGGGTCAGGGTGGCCCTGGCCTTGGGTGGAGGGGGATCTGGTCTGCATGCTCTTCCCCAACCCCTTTTGGCTCCTCCAGGGTGGCTGAGCAGCGGGATCAAAAGCAGCCGCCTGGCCAGGGGGAGAACGGTGAGGACCCATATGCAGTATCCACGGATGAGAACACAGACAACGAGGGTCCCTCAGAGTCTCCTGACCTGCCCATTCCTGAACTCCCAGGTAGGAAATCCCTCCCTCCCTCTGGAAGAGGGATTTGTCCCTCAGTTCTTGGCTGTAACTTAAGCCCAGCAGCCTTGGGATCTCTGCTGTCCCCTGTGACTTGTGTCCCCTGATGCCCCGGAACCCCACTACCTGCCTTTGCCACCTCTTTGCTCTCTTAGGCCTATTCCCTTCCCTTTGGCATCCTCTTATGACTTTCCTCTCTGTCCCCTTCCTGATTTCCTGCTGTGACTGCCCCTGTCACAGTCCAGTGCCAGCTTGCCTTTCCACTCCACTGTGAATGGCCCTGCCTCACTGGCCCTGCATCAGGGCTTCGCCCTCCCTAGGCCTCAGATCACCTGGGGGGCTTTTAGAATCTGCAGATGCTCAGAGCCCACCCCCAGGTTCAGTTTTGTGGGTGTGGGGTGGGGCCCGGGCACACAGGTGACTGGGCAGTGATCTCTGTTGGGACCTAGGTGGTGGTGGCATTGTTGTTTGTCATCCCAGACATGGATGCAGGGGGCATGGGATGGTGGCCGGAGTCAGAGCCACTGCTGGTCGCAGATGGAGGCAGTCACGGGGTCTGAGTGGAGGCCAGATTCAGCGGCCACTGGAAGAAGCCATTTTCCCCTGGTTCCTCATGGGTGATGGGCAGTGAAGTCCCTTGATCCTCCAAAGCCCCATAAGTGGCAATCAGCAAATTGATGGCCTGGAAAGTCATGTCAAAAGAGAGAGAAGGAAGAAAGCCAGAGAAAGCACTGGTTGAGAAGGCCTGAGCCAGCCCGGGAAGAAGGGGCAGGCTCTGAAGTTCCTACCCCAGGCCCAGCTAATGAAGGGGCTCCAGCCCACCTGTGATTTAAGAAAAAATTTGCAGATTTGTGTAAGAAATATGTTGCAATAATAGTAATTGTGTCTTTTACCATTAAAGCAAAGAAAGGGGGGAAAAATCTCCCAGAAGGCTCTGGTGGGCCTGGCCGAGAACCACCGCTGTCACCCCGCTGGGTGTGTGTGAACGCCCCTGTGCAGCCACTGCACTGGCCCTCCTGTCTTGCCTCCAAGGGTTCTGTGGCTCCAGCTGGTGTCCGGAACTCCAGGGGTCTCACACTTGGCTCTTGCACCGTTTCCCCTGCAGACTTCTTCCAGGGCAAGCACTTCTTCCTGTATGGGGAGTTCCCTGGGGATGAGCGGCGGAAGCTCAGACGCTATGTCACTGCCTTCAATGGGTCAGTCTCCAGGGGTGGGCAGCGGTGGGGAGGGGATGCTGAGTCCAGGGGAGGGGGTGGGAGGCTGTGGGAAGGAAGGCAATGGGAGGATGGAGCAGGGGCCTACCCTGCAGGATGGGCACAGGGCAGCCACGGATGCACGGCTTCGCCTCAGTTTTCCCTGCTCAAAGTGAGGCTCCCCACCTGAAGGATTAGGGATGAGGGAGCTATCGGTGTTGTGGCTGGGCAAGACTGGCACGTGGGAGGATGGGGGTCCACAGGCAGCCTTGGGGGACACAGTGGGGTTGGAGAGGACAGCCTTTGAGAATCACTGGGGAGCAGGATGCTAGAAGAGGGGACGCCAATTCTCTGCCTCTTTTCTTTTCCCACCAGGGAGCTTGAGGACTATATGAGCGACCGAGTCCAGTTTGTGATCACGGCACAGGATTGGGACCCCAGCTTTGAGGAGGTGAGTCCCAGAGGGGCAGGGAAAGGGGGACCCAAACCCCCATGCCTCCCCTCCAACGCCCCTCACTCAACGGGTTCCCATATGCACCCCACCCCACGCTGCAGGCCTTGATGGACAACCCCTCCCTGGTGTTCGTCCGCCCCCGCTGGATCTACAGCTGCAACGAGAAGCAGAAGTTACTTCCCCACCAGCTCTATGGGGTGGTGCCCCAGGCCTGAAGTATGTGTTTGCGCACATGTGCGTGCACACATGCACACACACACACAGGATGCGTTTAATAAAGGTGACTTGGTTTGGAGCTGCTGTCCCTCTCACTTGGGACTCTCCCAGAACCTCCAGAAGGCCCATGGTTTTCTGTCTTATGTTTGGTTTTTGCTTCCCCTCTGAGCGCCAGGTCTCTGGGCTGCCTTAAGACTCCTGTCCTGGGGTCCTGGAGAGAATGAGGGGCCCCCTCTCAGGCGTCTGGTCGGGAAGGAGCTCTTTGCTACCTCTCCCTGGCCCCTCAGCCCTATGGTGGCAGGTGGCAGGGAACTGGGCATCTGACACTCAGCGCCCCGCCTTGGCTGGTTCTGACCCTCAGCCCATTCGTGCACGTGGCTGTCCCCGTGGGTCCTGGGCTAGAGGCTGGGATGCTCAGGAAGTGTGCCTCTCCTGAAGTCTCAGCCCCCCAGGCCAGGGACATCTCCCTTCCTCTGAGCGTTTCAGAAGGCCTGTATAACTGCTGCCAGCGTGGTTTGACATCACCTCACTTGGGAGGTTCACTGGGGGGAAGGGGCATTTGAATCAACCCACCCAAATGCTGTACCCCCTTCAAGGCTCCACCACACTTCCAGTGGGAACTGAGCTGGGTGTTGGAGAATCAGGGCAGAAGCAGGATGGTGTTCAAGGCAGGGCCATGGCGTGGGCAAAGGCCGGGAGCTGGGGCCAACCCAGTGCCTGGGGCAGTTGAGAGAGCATTGCCACCTTTGATGAAGAGGCTTTAGGGCCGAGGTGGCTGGAAAGGTGGACATAGCCCTTGCAGTTGTGCTGTCCAATGCAGGAGCCACTGGACAGGTGGCTATTCAAATTTCACTATAGTGAAATAAAGAACTCACTTCCTCAGTCACACTGGCCACATTTCAAGTGCTCAGTGGCTGCTGTACTAGACAGCACAGAGGGAACATTGCCATCACTGTAGAAAAACAAAGGACAGGGCTGTCCTGGAGGGCTGTGAATGCCAGGCCGAGAAGCCTAGACGTTATCCTGGGGGCGGGGGTCAGAAAGGGCTTTGAGCAAGGCAAAGGGCACGGGCAGAGCTGGGTTACAGCTTACCCCAAACTTAGTGTCTCAAAACAACAGAAATTTATGATCTTCCAGGTCTGGAGGGTAGAAGTCTGAAATGGGCCTCCTGGGCCAAAAATCAAGGTGTCGGCTGGGCTGTGTTCCTTCCGGGGGCTCTAGGGGACAGTGTGCTTTCTTGTCTTTTCCACAATCCACATTCCATTCCCCTTCCACGTTCAAAGGCAGCAGTGGTCAGTCGGGTCTTCCTCACACTGTGTCACTCTGACACTGAGCCTTTTGTCTCATTCTCCCACGGTTAAAGGTCCTGGTGGTTACACTGAGCCCACCTGCATAATCTGAGGTCATCTCCCCGTTTTAAGGTCAGCCAATTAGCCACCTGAATTCCTGATGTTACCTCACTTCTCCTTTGCCACGTAACCTATCCATAGGTTCCAGGGATTAGGATGTGGACATCTTTGAGAGGCCACCCACCACATGTGAGATGTGAGTCACCACTCTGATGGGGCTGACCTTCTGCTGGGGGAGAGACGGTGAGTGTGTCCTGCAGCGCTGGGCAGTGCTCAATGCCGTGAGACAGATAGAGCAGGGCAGTGTCACACGGTGAGCAGAGTGAGGGGGCAGGGCGGGGTAGTTCAGTTGGGTCATCGGGGAAGGCCTCTCACAGGCCTTACCCCTCTGCAGAGACCCGGGAGAAGTAAGGGAGCATCTGGGGGAACCATTCCAGTAGAGCAGAAGCAAGTGCAAAGGCCCTGAGGCATGTGCAAGGAGCAGCAGGGCCTCGGGATCCACCCTGACTCAGCACTGTCCCACTGTTTGGTTGCGGGCAAATCCCATCGCTCCTGGCCTCAGTTTCCCCATTTGCACATGGTAAGGTTGGACCGGATCAACACCTCTCGAATGAGTTCGTGCCCTTGAAACTTTGACCGTGGTGTGGTTGCTTTGGAAGAAAGTTTCCAGGACAGCTCTATATATAAACATGGATACCAGCCATACTGCTGGGTTTGGAGGAGAGACTGGAATCCTTACCCTCCCCCGGCCCTCCCCAAGGCCTTTCTGAGCAGCCTGCAGTCCAGCAGCCTGCTAATTTCCATCTGCCTGCTGGCTTCCCCCCCTTACCCTGGGTACTTCCACAAAGCACCTCTCAGTCCATCTTCCACACCTTTCAGATCTCAGCTCAAACATCACCTCCTCAAAAAGGTCTTCCCTAACCTCCATATAACAGGATGTGCCAGGTATACACTCTTACAATACTGCGTGTCTGTCATAGTTGTAACTTGATTAGTTTATGGTCAGATTTACCAGTCTTTTCCTCTACAATTTGCACTTTTTGTATCTTAAGGATACTTTCTCTACCTCTGAGATGACTAAGATATTCTCCTTTATTTCCATCTAAATGTTTTAGAGTTTTGCTTCTCAAATTTAGATCTTAAATCATCAGAAATTTGTTTTTGTGTATGATGTGAGGTAGGGGTCTGTATTAGTTTCCTATTGCTGCTATGACAAATTACCACAAGCTTAGTGGCTTTAAACAATACGACTTTATTTTCTTTTGTTCTGGAGGTCAGCAGTCCAAAATCAATCTTTGTGGGCTAAAATCATGGTGTTATTAGCAGGGCTGTGTTTCTTTTGGGGGCTCCAGAGGAGAATCCATTTCCTAGCCTTTTCTAATCTCGAGAGACTGCCCTTCCTTGACTCTTGGCCCTGCAGCACTCCAATCTCTGCTTCCATTGTCACATCTCCTCTGACTCTTTCACTTTCCTCTTCCCAGTATGAAGACCCTTGTGATGACATTGGGCCCACTCGAACAATCAGAACAATCTCCTCTCAAGATAAGACCCTTAATCACATCTACAAAGTTCTTTCTGCCATGTGGAAGCTAACATACAGGTTCTGGGGGTTAGGATGTGGATATCTGTGGGGGACCATTATTCTGCCTACCACAGGGTCCCATTTAATTTTTTCCATATCTCTCAGCTCACTCACAGATCAGCCTATCCATTCCCCACTCGTCTACAGCAGGGGTCGGCAGACTATAGCCCAGAGGCAAAATCCAGGCCACCTACTGTTTTTGTAAATAAAGTTTTATTGGAACACCGCCACACTCATTCATTTATGTATCAATGTGTACGGCTGCTTTCGTGCTACAATGGCAGAGTTGGGTAGTTGTAGCAGACACAGTGTGGCCTGCAAAACGTAAAAATATATACTGTCTGGCCCTTTACAGAAGTTGTTTGCCAATCTCTGATCTACACATGGGGACTGTCACATGTCAGGACCTCCTATAAGCACAGGTCTGTTTCTGAGCTCTCAGATCTCTTCCACTGGCCTGTCCCCAAGTCAAAACCACAGGTGTCATCACTACAGCTTTGTAATAATTCTTGGTGTCTGGTGGGGGGCGGGGGGCAAGGCTCCCCTTATTCTTCAAAACAGACTTGACTTCCTTACTTATTTTTTTGCCTCCACTTGATTCGTGTCCACTTCCTTCCCTAGACCAGGTCTGTCTTGTTCACTGCTGCGTTCCTGATGCCCTGTGCAGGGCCCAGCACACAGTAGGTGCTTAATTCATGTCTGGAGAATGATGAGCAGTCCACTGTTAGCTCGACCATCCTTATTTCATAGCAGGAGAAACAGGCTCCAAGAGGGGAGCTGACTTTGCCCGAGAGGGGGCTTGTGCCCTAATGGAGGCCTTCAACACTCCCATTTTATAGATAAGGCCTCTGGGGCCAGAGAAGTGACAGCTTCTCCAAGCCCCTCTGTTCCTAAGTAGTGGGTCAGGACCGCCTCCAAAGCTTGGGCTTTACAATGTTTTCATACTATCGGTAGTACCACATTTGTTCTTGCTTTTATCCTTTAGTATATCTCGTGAATCTTTCCATGAGTACATACAGAGCTGCCTTTTTTCCCTCCAGCTACATACTCCATTCTGTGGCTGTGTTCTGATTCATCAGCCACTCCCCTATCTATGGGCACCTGGTTGGTTCCCATCATTGGCCCCAACCATCCCGCTGCAGTGAACATCCTGCCTCTCGTGCCTGTTTCATGTACTCGAGTTTATCTACAGGATCAATTCTTGGAAGTGGAAGAGCTGTCATGAGCGTGTGTGCATTTTCAATTTTTTATAGATACAGGCAAATGGCCAGAGTGGAGGCGCTCATTTAAGCTCACAACAATGTGGAGAGGGCCTGTTCCCCACCCTCCTCACGAGCCCGCTGTAGGGGCCGTCTTTTTACCTTTGCCATAAGAAGGGAAAACCAGAGCCAGGGCTCCCAAACCATACCTTCAGGTTCATGGTTTGGGGCCCAGTGCTAACTCTCTCTGGGTGATGCCTTCCCCTCCCCCAAGCAGGTGAGCAAAGAGTTCCTCCAGCTTCTAAGCTTGAGCCCAGGATGAGGGGCCAACCTCCCTGCCAGCCAGCCGTCTGGGAGCAGCAAGCCCATACAGCCTGGCTTAGAAACACCGCCTCTGTATTGACGGGGCTGGCGGCAGCGGGGGCCAGGGAGCCCAGGGGAGGGCTCACTCTGGCTCCCCCTGGCTCTCAGCCGCGGGGTGGCTGCGTTGATGAAGGAGCAGGAGGCGTTTTTGGCCAAACGCCTGGCCGCAGCTGGAGCAGTGATGCCGGGCCGCGGGCTGGCTGCCCGGCGCGGTGGGGGGGTCGTGACAGAGGCGATGGGCAGCCAGTTTGGAAGGGAATGAAAAAGCCTTGGGGCAGTGCGGGCAAGGGTAGGGGCGGGCGTCGGTGGCATGGTGCGTGTGGCGGTGGGCCGCCAGCTTGGAGGGGTAGCAGAAGGACTTGGGGCAGTCGGGGCACGGGTAGGGGCGGGCGGGCGCGTGGGTCCAGAGGTGGGCCGCCAGCTTGGAGCGGTGGCCGAAGGCCTTCGGGCAGTGCGGACACGGGTGCGGGCGTGCGCCGCTGTGCGTGAGGCGGTGGGCCGCCAGCTTGGAGGGGTAGGAGAAGGCCTTGGGGCAGTCGGGGCACGGGTGCGGGCGGGCGCCGCCGTGTGCCAGCCGGTGCGTGGCCAGCTTGGACGGGTACGAGAAGGCCTTGTCACAGTCGGGGCAGCGGTGCGGGCGCTGGGGCGGGGGCCGCCGGCGGGGTCGGGAAGGCGCCCCCGCGGACAGAGCGGGCCCTGGAACCGACTGGCTGGGCGTCTGCGGCGGGCCCTGGTGGGGAGCTAGGGGACAGGAGAGCTGGTGGGCTCCAGGAAGCAACGCCCTGAGTCTAGGCCAGCCCCCGCCCGCAAGCTTGATATATTCGAGTGTACGTGGACACCTCAAGGGTCATACTGAGATTCCCCAAGTGACATGTTCCTACTCCCCACTCCCCCCATGCATCATCCTAAAGGGCTCCAAAGGGTTACCTAACTGGAACCCCAAAGCCACTAAGGTGTCTGCTTCTAGCATCTTCCCAAGTAATCACCCTAAAATCCCGCATGTCGTCCCCTCGTCCCTCCTGTAATTTTCTGAGCCCTATAAATGATCACTGAGAATCCCCAAAGATAACCAAGTGGGTTTCCCAGAACGCCGTGTTTTGGGGACCCCAAAAGGTCATCACCCAGAGCCTTCAAACTTTCACCCTGAGATCCCCTCAAAATGTGATTCTTTTAGCCCCAATTCCTGGAGAATGCCCCCTACCCACCCACAGGTGGCGCCGCTCTTACCTCCTCTCTTGGTCACTGGTTCCTTACCAGCGGGACGAGGATCGGTGTCCCCGGCCGCGGACTCTGCATCTCGCTCCAGCATCTTGCTGGCCCAGGAACCTAGAAGGAGGGCCTAGGACGGGGAAGGGGGCCACGCCGCCGGTGATTATCAGCCTGATGGGGCTGGGGCTGGAGTACCTAAAATCAGGGGTCAGTCTGATTCGGAGCGGGGTCTACTTAAGCCTGGCGTCCTAAGGCGAGGGCGGGCTTGAGAGAAGGCGGAGCTTAGAGCACCATGGGCGGGGCTTATACAAATCTGACCAAGAAGCAGCTCCTTTTGCAATTTAGACCCAGACTTGGATCCTTCTAGCTGACTTGGCGGGGCCTCTACAACTTAAGCTCAGCGGCCGTTCTGAGCGCCGAGCTGGCGGAACCTCCCCCACCAGAACCACGCGGCCGGGGAACCCAGGACAGGAGTGGGCGGACGTATACAAATAGGACCCAAAATCGGTTGCTTAGCAACTCAGGCCCAGGGGCGGGGCCTTCGAGCGGAGTGGGCGGGCCTTGTCCAACGCTGTCCCGGAGGAGGGGCCTGTGAGCTCAGTGGGCGGGATTTCACACGGAAAGGTAGCTTTACCCGGCTCTTGGGTTGGTCTCAGTCCACTGACGCCGCGTCAACTGCTTCCTTCTTGTCGCTAAGTTTCATCCCCGGCATGAGGCTGGGGCCGTGAGGGCTAGACGGGAGACCTGGAGGAAGACAGAAGGAACGTGGCGTGTGTTGCGAATCAGAGACCTCTAATGGACTTCTCCCTCGGGGTCCCAAGGGTCCAGGCCTCAATGCACCCTCCCAAGGCCCAGACACCAGGGCAGCCCCTCCGGAACCTATGCATCAGGACCCCAATCAACCCCTCTTCAGCAGGTCCTGGCGTGCTGTCCCCAGTCCACTTCTCGAAGACCCACGGGTCTGGGCCCGGACCCCTGCCTCGCTCACCTGCGGGCGGCCCCTCCCCGGGGGCGGGGCTCCGAGCCCCTCCCGCGGCGGCCACTGCAGCTGCGGCGCTGCCCTCGGACCTGGCGGAGCTGCACCGCCCGGCGCGCGCCCAGCGGTGGGAGGGGAGGGGCGGGAGCGCGCGCGAGCTGCCAGGCCCAGCCTTATTTCCATCCCCTCCTCCCACGCCGGGCCCGCGGGGGCGTCAGTACGCATGCGCTGTCGCAGCCAGCGGAGGCTGCTGCAGGGGAGAAGGAATGGAAGGAGGGGGTGAGTGCGCAAGGCAGGGAAGGTGGTGAGCAAGCGCCAAGCTATGGGCCGAAGAACGGGGGAAAAATGTTCAGCGGCTCGTGGGGCCTACGGTGGCTGACTGGAGTCAAGCACGTGCAGGCCCTAACACGGGGAAACTTCGCTTAGAGATCATCGAGACAGTGCCCGGCATATGCACCTTCCCTTTTCTATGTCCCGCTTCTTTTAGAGAATTCCACTGGCGGCCTGAGTTGCGGCTCCGAAGTCAGTTTCAAGAGCCAGCTGCCCATTTCACCCCTCAAGGCGTTTGCAAAAAAGTCTGGCCATTTCTTCGAGAGAGGGCCGAGGCGGGACGCAGGGCTAGAGCCAGCTGTCGCCCAACAAAAGGCCCGTTATTTGCATAGCGCCCCAGCACCCTTCGCTATTGGGTGATTCAAGATTCTCAGCCTCTCCTACCCCAATGCGAAGGCCCTGGCAGGAGGGGGAGTCCTGAGGGGACCAGGCCCTTGTTCCCCCACCCCCACCCCCGGAGGGCTGGAGCTCCTGGTGCCAAGCCCTGGGTGGCATGCTTGGCACCTTTCCCTGGGCAGTGACGGTTCACTTTCCCACCCAGCACAGAATGACCATGAGGTACCCGTAGGAGGAGGTCGTCAAGAGGAAGTGACTGCAGGTTGACCCTTGAGCTGGACCCGGGCAATTGGAGGTTCCTCACCCATCCCCTGTCCTTGGACTGTGCATTCTGCTTGCCTTCCCTGCTCCCAGAAGCAGCCCCAAGGATACAGTCTTGAGATAGCGATGTGGTGATGTCTGTCTGGACTGGGTCCTGGACTGAACCCAGTTAAGGCCTCTATATACACTTTTAAGACTTGGCGGGTGGGTGTGGAGATCTCTGCGTCTTGCAGCTGCCCAAGGTGAGCTTCAGGTCAGTTCCCTTGCTTATTAAACCTGCCACCCACCAATCTGGAGTGGTCTGCCTCTTTCTTGGGTCTCTCCCTGCCCTCCAAGTAGGGGGATCAATTTCAGATTACACCCAGAGAAGCTCCCTGAGGAGGTTTCGAACCAAAAATTGGTGAGCCGGCCAGGAGACCAAAGAAATGGATGTTGGAAAAGAAGCATCCTCGGTGGGACTCCCAAGCCGGCTTTTGAGCTCTAAGTGGGGAGGGGTGGCCTGTATGTTAGATGCTTGTGGATCGCTGTGTGAGTATGGGGATGCCCCAAGAATGCCAGCTGGTCTAATGTGCTTGTTTGAGGAATTGCGCGTAGCACACTGCTGCAGTGGGCTAAACTCTGCTGCGGGCAGTTTGGCTGGCCACCAATGCCCAACTAGAGGCTGAAGTTGGAGTCAGAGAGTTGGAAGAAGAGCTGAAGTTAGAGAAGAACACACGGTTGGTCCACCAGTCTACTAGCTTTGGGGCTGGCAGACAGGGTAGGAGGGCACGACATGCCACAGAGTGAGGTCCGAGCGCTGCGATGAGGCCTGATTGGGACACTAAGAGCTGGAACCCCTGGGAAAGCGATGACATTGAAGAAGAGGATGTTGTGGTGATTGATGAGGAAACAGACGAAAGGTCCTGTGCTGTCGGGCCCCTCATACAAAGGCAGCCCCTAATTGAGGAGACACTCATGATGAGAGAGTATGCTCACTCAGAGCTTTGAGATGTAGCTGCCCAGATCCAGCAAAAGGCCCGGCAAGTGTCCAGGCGTGGTTAGGGCCGCTCTGGGATAGGAGGGGAGACGGCATCTCCCTGACAGGTCTGGAGACAGAGAAAATGAGCAACATCACCACACACCTGCCCTCTGGTAGCACCTGCATGGCCTCAGGGGTTCAAGGGACTCACTCTCTTACAGTCCGGATTATTCTAGCCTGCAGGGAGGCATGGCCCAAGGAAGGGGATCTCCTTGGGCATGTGGGATACTGGAAATCTATAGAAGAGGTACAAGTTCTTAGGGAGTTGGGAATGAGACAGGCCATCCATGACCCTGTCTTTGAAGGCTCTGCTGGGGCCACATTCACTACAGGAATGAAAGCCAAGACACTCCAGTCTGTCCCCCGCAGCTGGTATGGGACGCTGATACCCATGCGAGCCCAGTTGTGGGACAAGACGTTTATGATGTTGGGCAGTCCATTGCTGATCTGGTGGAAACTGACGAATCCCGGAAATGGGTACAGGCTGTGGGAAAGACCCGGGACAGGGAGCTCAAAAAGCCAAGGAGCTATCCCAGTTGCTAGAAATGGTCCCGTGAAAGTAACCCGGAGGCAAATGTGGTTTGACCTCGTGCTGCCAGGACCCCACATGAACAGACAGACCAGCAACCCAACACCGTGCTGGTTGGCCTGAGGCAAGCCGTAAAACCTGAACAACAGTTCAGACCTGGTCCACCTGCCCCTGCCATCCCTGAGGCCCCGCCTGCTCCAGCAGAGGCCTACAGGGATAGAGTCCTATTTGGGGTGGGTGCCTCCCGTGGCCCAGGTGTAGGATGCAGGCCAAGATGGCCTCCAGGTGAGGGCCACTGGGGGCGATCGACGGCCTCATGCTGAGCTCACTATTCACTGGTCCTCTAGAAATACAAGCTGACAGCTCTGGTGGATAGTGGAGCTGAACGTTCTCGAATATATGGTAACCCTCAAAAGTTTCCTGCCCTGCCCCCCCACCATCAATGGCTATGGGGGGCAAACGGTGATAGTCAGGCAGGTCCTTTGGACCCTGCAAGTTGGATGTCGTCATTCCCTCTACCCCCTCCTAGTAAATGAGGTTTTTATCTCTCTAATACCAGAGAACATATTGGGCATTGCTGACCTACAAGGTCCAACTCAGCAAACCTCTATTGGTGGTTTCTGCCTCCCAGTTAGAGTAATCGAATCAGTGCTGAGGGGAAACGCCACGGGGAACCAGTAAGCCTACCGCCCCCATGAAGAGTGGTAACTGTCACTCATATAAACTGCCCAGGGGGGCATAGGAGGAGAGGAGAAACTACCCAAGAGCCACACCGAGTGGGTATTGAACACCCTGCTCATAGTGTTTTCAGCAGCCAGGTATGGCCGGTAGAAAAGCCAGATGGCTCAGGGCAGATGACCGTGGACTACAGAGAATTGAACAAGGTAATGCCTCCCATCCATGCGGCTGTGCCCAACATTGCCGCCATCTTAGATGTCTTGGCCACGGTCCTAGGAGTATACCATGCCATGCTGGACTTAGCAAATGCTTTTTTTCAGTATACCCCTGGCTGCTGAGTCACGAGTTCAGTTTGCCTTCACGCAGGAGGAGCAACAATGGACCTTCCAAGTGCTTCCCCAAGGCTCCCTGCACAGCCCCACCGTATGTCGTGGGATGGTAGCCTGAGACCCGTCCCTGTTCTCCTTCCCCACATCAGTGAAATGGGCCCATTGCGTTGATGATATAATGTTAACACGTGAAGCCCGGCCTGTGCTGCAGGGCACTGCAGGCCTTGCTGGAACATCGGCGAGGGAGAGGATGAGCGGTGGGTGAACCCACAGAAAACTCAAGGCCCAGGCACCTCTGTAAAGTTTTTGGGAGTTGTTTGGTCAGGTGAGATGCGCGTTGTTCCCAGAAGCTGTGATTGAGAAGGGGCAAACCTATGCAACCGCTAAGAAGGTGAAAGAGGGACAAGCCTTTGTAGGGATGTGGGCGGCTTGGGGGACTTTCATTCCCCCCCCGGCACAGTGCCTCCGTCCCTTATACTGCCTGGTAAGGAGCGGGCACGTGTGGGACTGGGGATCAGAGCAGCCCCCGAAGACAAAGATGCTAGTGAAGCAGATTAAAGCTCTGGGCATCTCCCCAGCAGGGCTACCATTTGAGTTAGAAGTGGCTGCGACTCCCGAAGATTGGGTCGGGCACTGTGGCAGAGACAAGAGAAGGAGACAGCGTCCTAGGATTTTGGTGCCTGCTCTAGAAGGGGACAGAAACCCAACATACCCCTGCTACAGAGAAACAGATCCTAGCGATCGCTCCTCCAGCTAGAGCCTCTCGGGAAGGAACAGCATTTCATGGTAAGAACTTCCCTCCCTATCAAGGGGGGGTTGAGAAGATGTTTCATTGACCCACCTCTGCCAGGGCTCAAACCCCTACGTTGACGAAGTGGCATGCCTGTTTATAGCAGGGGAGCACCCTGTCCATTGGCCCACCGTCTCTGGAAATGCAGTGCTCCTAGGCCCTGTAAAGTATGTAGATACTTCAAGTGACCCCCCGCCTCTGTTCCTGTAGCAGCCCCTGAGGCCTGTAGAGAGGGAGCAGGGGAAATTCCCACTGACGCCTGGTATACAGATGGCTCCAGTCCAGGCTACCTGCCCACAAGGACTGCGGTCGGTATTCAGCCCAACACTGACACCATCTGGATGGAAACAGGAACAAACGGCAGCAGCCAGTGGACTGAACTCAACTGTCTCGCAGGTGATCACTCAGGAGCCCTGGCTGTTAACTCTTTGCACTGACAGTGGGCTCTTCTAAAGGGATTAACCCTATGGCATGGACAATGGGAAGCCAAGGGGTGGACGATTGTGAGTAAGGCCTTGTGGGCTCAGGATGCGTGGAGGGACATGTGGGTTCACCTACAAGAGCCTGAGGCAACCCTCACGGTCTTCTGTGTCCTGGCTCACATGGCGCTGACACCACCTGTCAATCAGGAAGCTGATGCCCTAACCCAGATATAAGCCCTAGCAACCAACCCTTCAGTGGATGGAGCGGTTTGGGCGCACAGAAAGAGCAGCCACCACAGTTCCCTGGGTGGAACGGCATATTGCCAAAGATGCCAGATTGCCCTTGAAATACAGTGGCTTGGTTAATGAAGTCACAGCATGTCCTGTGTGTTCTCAACAATGCCCAAGGCAACTGCCAAAGGAATCTAGGGCCATCCACTGGAGTTCCCAAGTGGTGAGGGATTGGCGGATTGATTCTGGTGGCTCCTCCCTGTGAGTGAGGGTTCTAAATAGGCCTTAGTTTGTGAGGACCCCGAGTCTGGTTTAACCCAAGATTTCCCTTGTCGTTGTGCAAACCAGGCTGCCTCCATTGGAGAATTAGAGAAACTGAGTACCATGTACAGATGCTCTCATCAACTAGTGATCAATGGCCACACTTCACAGGTCATGATGTGCAAGACTGGGCAAAAGAACATGACATTGATGGAGGTTCCATCTCCCCTATAACCTGCAAGCAGCACAGTTGCTAGAAAGGAAAAATGGAATATGAAAACAGAATAAATTACTGATACATTAGGTTAATACATTTGAATGATTGACCATATGTTGCCCCGTATGCCAGACTGGGGACCCCTGCTGAGACATCCAACGGGGTAAGGTTTGGAAATCACAGGAAATGGCCATTGCCCCAACTCTCACCGTGGATCCACGTGCTATGCTGAGGAGAACACCAAGCCCCATCATGCCTGGGAGAGGCATTATCTACTGGAATTTGTAATGGGACATCCCACCAGGATGAGTGAGTTACTTGGCATGCCTGGGTGAGGGGAAACTACAGATCCCCTTGTTCTACTGCAAGCCAGGCCCATGGAAACACATTCTACCTGGAATGGGACATGCAGCATTGAGAGAGGGGGATGGCAGGGGTCCTGGTCTGGCATATCCTACCCCCAGTTCATCTTCTCACGCCTGACAGGGCTGCCTCCCCTGGCTGGCATGTATATTTTGCACAGCTAGGTCAAGTTCCTAAGGCTGCCAACCTCCCTCTCCTCAAGGCCAGGTGGGCATGATTTGGCCACCATCTTTGTTCCTTCCCTTGGCCTGGAGGACGTTATAGCCCTTACTAAATTCACCCAGCAAGCCTTAAATGACAGCCTACAAAGCCTGTCCTTACTGAACACTGAAAAGTCTCTAGTGAGAAAAGCTGTCCTCCAAAATAGGATGGCCTTGGACATTATTACTGCCTTGCAAGGAGGCACCTGCGCCATTATCCAAACAGAATGTTATACATTTGTACCCGATGAGTCTGCTAATGTGTCATCTTGTTACCAAACACAAACGAGGGTCCTTTTATCCGCCACACAAAAGGGGCCAAAAAAGGCAAAACTGGATCGCCAGGCTTATGGCAAGGAAAGGGGCTTTTATTACTATTGAAAGGTGGCCAGATGAGGAGATGGGAGCTCCAACTCAAATCCACCTCCTGGAAGGGGAAAAAGGTAGGAGTTTTCATTTGGGGTTTTAGGTAGGGGAGGGGGAGCATGTGACCTTGCTGGTTGACACCTTCCCACCAGCCTGCGTTTGGCCTTGTGAGGCTGCTGGTAGGAAGGGGGATGGCAAGATAAGGGAATCTGCAGGTGAGCATTCTTGGTTGTCTCCCTCTGTGTTGGATGGTGGATTCTGGCACCAGAAAGTCAAGGAGTTGGGACCTAGGAAGCTTCTGTTTCTTGATAGTCTCTGGACATCAGTTTCCCTGCAATAAACTTCAAGGGCCTATAATTAACCAAAACTTTAGTGTGAGCTCTGGGAGAGGCCACCTGGGCTTTAACAAGCTGTAACTTCTATTTGGTTGTGAAGCTCAGGGATACAAAGGTTAAAGAAACTGATATTAACATATGAATGTAACTCAAGAGGGAAAGAGGATGGGTGCTTTTGGTTTTAACCCCATATATGCTGGGTTTAATGTAGGGGAAGCGAGATCAGGGCCAGTAACAATCTTTATTAAATCACATGAAGTCACAAGTGAATGCCCTGAGTGATCTGACCCCCGGCCTGAGGGACTTTAATAAATCAATGGTTCGGATCCCGGGGATCTTGGTGGAAAAAGTTGTCACTCACTTTGGGAATCATTGTCTTAATCTGTGTTATCTCTTGCATGTGCCTGGACTGTTGCTGTGGCATCTGTCCCCAGTGCGGCCAGGTACTCTCCAAAGGAGCCACATCTATGCTAGTGAAGTCCTTTGCTGATGGCTCAGGGCCCGTTGTGGAAGATGGGGGGTGTGAGATTGTAAGAGCTGGAGTGTTGGAGGATGTCATCAGGATGACGTGACTGCCACTTGACCCGCGAGCTGGACTGGGGCCATTGGAGGCTCCTCATCCCTCCCCTGTCCTTGGACTGTGCATTCCACTTGCCTTCCTGGTTCCCAGTAGCTGCTCCAAGAATTCAGCCTTTAAATAGTAACGTGGTGATGACCCAATCTGGACTGGGTACGTGACTGAACCCAGGTAAGGCCTCCATATAAACTTTTAAGATTCTGGCATGCAGGTGCGGAGAATTACGCATCTTGTGGCTGCCCAAGATGAACCTCGTAAGTAAGTTCCCTCACTTATTAAACCGGCCACCTACCCATCTGGAGTTGTCTGCCTCTTTCTTGGGTCTCTCCCTGCCCTCTGTGGAAGGGGGAGAGGCCGTTTCAGATTACACCCTGGAAACTCTCAAGGAGGTTGCCCTCCTACAGTGCCCATAAAAATCCGCAGCATGGGTGGCGTTCACCCTGATAACCTGCCAGGTCTGGCAAGCCCTGGGAGTCGTAGGAGTTATGTGGCGGGGTTCTTTTAGGCTTTGGAGCCAGACTGTCTGGGTAACCGGTTTGGAATCTTGGCTCTGCCATTTTCTAGCTCTGTGACCTTGGGCAAGTCACTTCACCTTTCTGGGCCTCAGTGTCCTCATCTATAAAATGGAAGGTTGTTAGGATTAAATTCAATAATCAATGGAAAGTGTTTAGAGCAGTGCCTACAGTGCTTAATAAATGTTATCAGTGTTGGTTTTTGTTTTTATTGTGTATTCAACTGGGCCTTCATGGGGTCACGGTTGCCCCAGGAACGGCAAATGCACAGACTTCAAGGTGGGAAGGAGCATGCTGTGTTTAGGGATCTCTCCTCTTGTGTCATGCCGTGTTCGAGATTCCCTGACCTTCCTTCCAGTTCTTGTACATGCTGTGGTCAATCCTACCTCAGGGCCTTTGCACTAGCTTTTCCCTCTGTCCCCAAGGTCCTTCCTCCATCAATTTGTTTTCCTGATTCCGCCCTCAAATATTACCACTGCAGGAGGCCTCCCCTGCCCACCCGAGCTCATGGAGCCCCCTTCCCTCCATGACTGTCGTCTCATCCCTCTTGTATGCACTTAACCCTGTACACGTGTCTTCTAGAATGCATCCTCTGTTAAGATGGACCACTTGTCTATCTTCTTCATCCCTCTGTCCCCAGCATCCAGAACAGAGCTTAGCACAGAATAAGGTGTTCAATAAATTTGTGTGAAATAAATGCTTGGAAAAATTAACAGCCAGAAGCCCCAGTGATGGGAGGATAGAAGGATGGGAAGAATGCAGAACTTGAGGTCAGGGAGTTGGAAAGAGGCTGATGCTGAGTGGGAAACCCAGGGAAGGTTTCACACACAGGAAGTGATGTGAAGTGATAAGTTTTCATGTAGTCTTTTTTTTTTTTTCTTTTTTGTTTACTATTTCTTAGGTTATGGGAAAATTCAAACATACACTAAAGGAGAGGGAGGGGGAAGATTATAACTAACCCCTGTAGACCCATTACCCGGGTGCAACATGGCCAATCTTGCTTCATCATCCCCCAACACCCCTCCTTGAATTATTTTGAAGCAAATTCCAGATATTTCATCCAGAAACACTTCAGTCTGTGTCTCTAAAAAAATAAGGTTTCTCTTTCTCTCTTTTGAACACAACCACCTATCATTATGACACGTTTCCAAATTTAGACTCATTTCTTCATGTTATCACACATCTCATCAGTGTTCAAATTTCCCCAATGGTCCATGTACATCTTTTTTTTCTTTTCCAAGCGCAATGTTGTATTTTATTTCAAACATACAGAAAAGTCGAGAGAATAAAGAATCGTTCTCTGCATTAATGGTAGAATTGGCCAGCATCAATAATTACCCAGGGGCCGGCCCCGTGGCCAAGTGGTTAAGTTTGCGTGCTTGGTTTTGGCGGCCCAGGGTTTCACCGGTTCAAATCCTGGGCACGGACATGGCACCACTCATCAAGCCACACTGAGGTGGCATCCCACATGCCACACTAGAAGGACCCACAACTAAAAATACACAACTATGTACCGGGGGCCTTTGGGAGAAAAAGGAAAAATAAAATCTTTGGAAAAAAAGACAAAACAATTACCCAGTCGTGGCCAGTGTTGTTCCCTCCCCCCACCCACTCCTCCCAAAGGATTTTGAAGCTGTATGCCAGACATCACATCCTATAAGTTTCTTTTTATTACTCTGGGTCTGTTTGAATCAGGATCTACACAAGAACCACACGTTGCTTTTGTTTGCTGTGACTCTTCAGTCTCTTTTCTATGGACCTTTTAAAAGGGTCACTCTGGTTGCTACATGGAAAGTGGATTGTACGGAGGCAGAGTGGAAGCCAGAAGCCCAATGAGGCTGCTGTTATATATTATAATACTAAGTACCACCTTTTATTTGGCACTTATTATATACCAGAAGCTGTCCTGAGTGCTTTATATGTATCCACGCATTTAATCCTGACAGCAAGCTTTTAAGAGTTGGCGTTACTATTATTCCTGTTGTATAGAAGAGGAAAACGAGGCACAGAGTGAGGAGGTCACTTATCCAAGGTCACACAGCCAGGAAGTAGCAGGGCCTGGATTTGAACCCCTGCAGCCTGGCCCTGGAATCCACGTAATTTGCATTTATGCTTTGCTGCCTGTTGCCTCCCACCTTGGGGAAGTTGTCTGTTGGAAAAGTGGCCGGATGGGAGAGGTCAGCTCATCAGGGCCCAGTGATGATTTGGGAGGAGGTGGTGAGAGGAGGAAGGAGTCCGGGATGGTGATGAAATAACGGTAGCCAGCTCCCATTGACAGCTTGTTCTGTGCCAGGTGGTCGCCCAAACTCGTCACATGTGTGAACTCACTGGATCTTCATATTGAGGATAGAACTGTTCTCAACATCATTTTACAGGTAAGAAACCAAAGCCCAGAAGAGGGTAAGTTTTGAGCCTGAGGTCACACAGCCGGGAAAGATGATGCTAAGGTTTCTATCTCTGAGGACATCTCACAGCTGACGCTATAAAAACCCCAGAGAACGTTCCAGGTAACCGGTCTAGCGATCCTGCAAAAACAATGGGAATGGGTCCCAGCGGGAAGACGTCTGATTTGGGGGACCCTCAGAGTAAACAGTGCCTGAGGGTCCCCGTTGTCCTGGTTCCTCCCTCCCCTGGGCTCCTGGCATTCCCTGCACCTCCCCTCCTTTCAGCCCTGATGTCCGCCCCATTGTCCCCCACCAACCAGACTGAGGATCCACCTTTGGGTCGCCAACTTTGCCCAGCGTGGGCCAAGCAGGCAGGAGACCTCTGCGTGAGGTGTAGGTGACAGATTCTCTCCTTGACTCGGAGCTTTTCTGTCCGCCCATTTCTCTCCTCTCTGGGTGTCTCCCAGGTTTGAGAGAGTCTCTCCCCCTTTCTGCGCATCTCTCTTGCTCTCACGTCTCAACATCTCTTCCCATCTTTCATAATCTTCGAGAATCTCCCAGTGTGTCTTTGTGACCAGATTTCTTTGATGGACATCTGTATCGGGGGCCCGTAGCTGGTGTATTAAATTAAGAATATGCAGATATAAGGCTGCAAGCCCAGCTGGGCTAGGGCGGCAGGGTATCATACCGAGAGACTGAAGAAACGACGCGGAGACTGCGAATGCGACATATAGCTTTATTGGAACTGACTTACAGGGAGAGTGTCCGGTGGTGGCTGGCTGGACGGAAGTGTGCACCCGCTACCACCCCATAAGAGAAGCTTGCTTAAGTAGGCAGAGGAACAAAGGCTGCATGCTGGCCAAAGGGCTGTCCTTGGTACCACCAGGGTTCCCAGGAACAGTAGCTCACATGGAGGGGCTCTGTGTCCCTGTAAGACGCGATGTTCTTCACGGGGGATAAGGGAGGATTCAGGCTGGCCAGGCCTGGATCATTGCAAATCCCACTAGCTGCTCTGCCTGCCCAGCAGGGAGCCAGAAGGACACATGGTTGCAATGGGCCTGGGGGTTTCTGCTGAGCAAACAAGGCCCAGGCCCTACGGCAGATTATGACCTGCTGAGTGAGGAGGCACAGGCGGCCCACATGGGGTCGGCAGGCAGCTCCCTCAGCATGTGAGCTCCCACCTTGGGGAAGTGAAAACCTGGGGTCGTTTTGATTGAAGGCACAGTTTCAGTACACGCACACGACGGAAGTAGAGTCATGAGATTTGTTACTTTCAGATACCGGAAACATGGGAGCCGGAGCACAGGGAGCCGGGGTGGGGAAGGGCGGTCCAGTGCCCCAGGTCATAAGCGGCAGGAGACAGAGAGCAGGGTAGCAAGCACCCATTTCTTATAAGGTGGTTGGGGTGGAGGTCACTAACTTTTCACAGGCTCAACTCTCAGTGGTTACTTGAAAAGGTGCCCTGGGAAAAAAGCAAAGCGGGAACTGGTGGTGGAATTCCAAGCTCAGGTCCTTATCTCACTGTCCAGACTCTGGATGTGAGCAGGGCCACGCTGTAAAATGCTTAGACAGCAACTCAAAATTGTTGTTTTCTCATCACAACATCTCATTTCGCCTCAACATCTCCCCACGTGTCTCTGAAAGTCTCTCCAGGTCTTTCTCTTTGGTATCTCTGAGTGTCTCTTTCCAGTCTCTGAGCATCTCCCTCGTCCCTGAGTGGCTCTCGGAGTCTCTCCCCTGATAGAGAGTGCCAGAAATACACTAGGAGTCTGGCAAAGTTGGGTTTTACGGACTTGCGGTGGCTAAGGAGGGGGGACCGCAGAGGGAGCATGGACTGTCTCCCCAAACACAGGGGGAGAGAAGAGTCATTATAGGATTTTTAGGAAAGGTGGTATTTACATAAAATTTAAATGAAACAGCGTTTGATTGGTTAAAGGTAAAGTAGGCCTCACGGAAAGGGACTCCTGTAGGGCCTGGTCCAAGAATGCCATGCAGGGCCGTTCCCTGGAAGCTCCAGACTTGAGATAAATGTGGGATGTTGTAGCTGGCAGCCCCTCCTGAGAAGCCCTGCACCTGGGGTGGACATCAAGGCTGCTTCTCGGTGACGAAGTGACTGATTGACAAGAGTGGGTGTCCTATTCTCATTTCTGGTGTGATTCCAGAGAGCCAGCTTTCTGACAGTCTATGACTTTAGACAAGTTTCTCAACTCTAGGTCCTCTGTGCAAATTAACTGAAGCCGTTTTCAGAGGTTCAGTTCCAACAGACGCCAAACAATCGCGCCAACCTGATTTTGCAAGATACAATGCAAAATTAGGTGTTTTTTTTTTTTTTTTTTTTTTTTTGAGGAAGATTAGCCCTGAGCTAACATCTGCTGCCAATTCTCATCTTTTTGTCAAGGAAGACTGGCCCTGAGCTAACATCCCTGCCCATCTTCCTCTACTTTATACGTGGGATGCCTACCACAGCATGGCGTGCCAAGCGGTGCCATGTCCGCACCCGGGATCCTAATTGGGGAACCCCGGGCCACCGAAGCGGAACATGCGCACTTAACCACTGCGCCACCGGGCTGGCCCCCAAAATTGGTTTTAAAAAATGATTTCTTGGGGCTGGCTCCGTGGCCGAGTGGTTAAGTTCGCGCGCTCCGCTGCAGGCGGCCCAGTGTTTCGTTGGTTCGAATCGTGGGCGCGGACATGGCACTGCTCATCAAACCACACTGAGGCAGTGTCCCACATGCCACAACTAGAAGGACCCACAACGAAGAATATACACTATGTACTGGGGGGCTTTGGGGAGAAAAAGGAAAAAAATTAAAAAATCTTAAAAAAAAAAGATTTCTTCCTGGGAAGAAAAAGATTTCTGATAAAACACTTAGCCATCTTTGGGTAAACTTTAATGAGATCAAATGTTGTTCTGGGAGCCCGGTACCCCCCAACAGTCCCTCAAGACTAGTGACATTGAACCAAACGTTGTTTTCTCTTTAACAAGGAGAATCCGACCACTTGCTTTTCCTATAAAAGGGCACCGGGGTGTATTGGGGCCCCTTGTGGGGTTTCTACTTGTCTGCCTGTCTGTGCTTCTCCCAGCGTCTCTCCCTCACCCTTTGAGGGTCTCCCTGTTCCTCGCTGACTTGTCGGTGTCTGAAGTCTTCCCACCGCCCCAGCCCCGCTCAGCCGGCCCCGCCGTCGGCTCTGGGCGCTTGCGGCCCCTTTAAGGCGGGCCCCGCCCCTCCCCGGTCGGCCCGCTGCACCGGCCGCGGCGGGCGCTGGGCTTCCGCTCAGTCGGGACCCGGACGCGGGCGCGATGGCCGGGCGGCTGCTGACGGTCGCCGGGCGGCAGCTCAGCCAGCACAGCGGCTCTGGAGCCCCGCTCCTCCTCCGGCAGGTGCGCCGTGGCCGGACCGGGGAGCGGGATTGCTGGGCCCCGGGCGGCGACGGCGGCGGAACTCCTGGGTCCTTAATGCGGGAGGCATCCCGGGGCCTCGACGCCTGGGTCTTTGCAGAAAGGAGCTTGGAGATGGACTCTTGGGTCCCTGGAAGGGAGAGATCTGGGAGCTGCTAGGCTTGGGGCCTGGCTCCTGGGTCCTTTACAGAAGAGGGTGCTGGGGACTCTGATTTGGGGGTGTTTGAAAGTTGAGACTCATTGATTCAGACGGAGTAAGGGGCTGGGGCCTCAGACTCCTGACTCCGGGGGAAAAGAAAGGGTTGGGGTTTCTGCTTCTGGATCTCAGAAAGAGAATAGAATGGAGGCCTGGACTCCTGGGTCCCCAGTGACACTCACTCGTCCCCCACCCCCTTCCCAGATGTTTGAGCCCAAGAGCTGCACCTACACGTACCTCCTGGGGGACAGAGAGTCCCGAGAGGCCATTCTGATCGACCCGGTTCTGGAGACAGCTGCTCGGGACGCCAAGCTGGTCAAGGAACTGGGGCTGCGGCTGCTGTATGCTGGTCTGTCTGGGGGCGAACTCCTGGGCCTGAGGGAGGTGGGGCAGGGGGGTGGGGGCTGGGCATCCTGCGTCCTCTCTGTGCCCTCCTGGACTTGGCCCTCCTCTCTCTCCCAGTGAATACCCACTGCCACGCGGACCACATTACGGGCTCGGGGGTGCTCCGGTCCCTACTCCCCGGCTGCCAGTCTGTCATCTCCCGCCTTAGTGGGGCCCAGGCTGACTTGCACATTGAGGATGGAGACTCCATCCACTTCGGGCGCTTTGTGAGTTGGATGCTGGGTCCCTGAGAGGGTGGTGGCCTGGAGTTCTTGGACTTTAAGGGAAGAGGGGGCTGGGGGCCTGGGCTCCTGAGTCCTGGGGTAAGAGGGGCCTCAGAGCTGTGTTCCTGATTCCTGAGTTTCTATCTCTGGGAGGAGGGTGCTATAAACCCAGGTGGGGCACTGGGGCTCAGGGTAGGTGTGTCTGGCCGAGCCCCTTAAGTCAACAGCATTTATGGAGTTTCCTACTGCTTTGGGGCAGCTCCATTGGCCTGGCATCTCGGGCAAAGTTGACTGGGGGCTGGAATTCCCCGGCCAGGGCTGACCGGGAGACCCAGCCCTGTCTTCTGAGAGCCAGTGTGCAGGATGGAGCATCTGTTGCCTGGGGCCAGGACTAGGGTGAGGCCAGCCAGCACCTATGGTACACCATTTAAGGAGGCACTCACTCTCAGGGTCGGGTAAGGGCGAGGCCAGCATCTTTGAGGGGGCACCACCTTAAATGTTGTGCCCTAGGCTCCTGTTACCTCACCCTAGTCCCAACCCCGCTATTGCCTCACACAGTCTGGTCTGAAGGTTCCTACTTCCTCTCCTTTGTTTGCCAAAGGCAAATCAGTAGGTTTCTGGCCAGAATTTCAACCCAGGGCAATATGGAGTGGTGGGGAGGCAGTGGTGGGGAGGGTGCCAGGAGGAGGTGCCCTCAGAGGGACAGGAAACAGCTGGCAGGGTTTTATTCTGATCAGAGTTGCTAAAGATGCAGAGAGTTTGGCTCACTTTGGGGACAGAATGTCAGGTGACCGGTGAGGACTCGGCCTCCAGCTTAGAGTTTTGCTAAATGGGAACAGTTTCTGTGAGTCAGAGCGTTTAGCGGAAACGACGGCTGTGTGTGGGATCAGAGGGTTTAGCTACAATAGTTCCAGCCTCTTTATTTTAAGCCTTTTTCTGGAAACAGGTAAAAAAAGGCATTGTACATTCATGTACACTGTACATAATCGTCACTGCTGACAAGCATTTCTTGGGTTGAGAAGCTTTAGAAGAACTAGAAATACTTGGAGTTTTGTGTCAGGATGAGCCCTTAGTTAAAGTGAATGAGTGATGTTTTCAGTGAATGCATGTTGAAGGGTTTAGCTGTGGCATATTTAGCTTCCCTGTTTGTTTTTTTAAACAGCTTTATTGGTACCATTCACAAACCATCCAATTCACTTGTTTAAAGTGTACAATTCAGTGACTTAGCATATCTACAGAGTTGTGCATCCATCACCACAATTAATTTCAGAATATTTTCATCAGTCCAAAAAGAAATCCCTTACCCCTTAGTCGTCACCCCAGCCCTCCCACTCCCCTGTCACCCTACAGCCTTAGGCAACCACTAATCTACTTTCTGTATCTGTAGATTTTCCTATTCTGGACATGTCATAGAAATGGAATCATACAGTGTGTGGTCTTTTGTGACTGGCTTCTGTCACCGACCATAAGGTTTTCAAGGTTCATCTCTGTGGTAGCATGGATTAATGTTTCATTTCTTTTTATTGCTGAAGAATATTCCATTATATGGATGTACTACATTTTATTTATTCATTCATCAGTTGATAGACATTTGAGTTGTTTCCACTTTTTGGCTATTAGCAATAATGCTGCTGTGAATGTCATGTCTAAGTTTCTCTGTGGGTGTATGTTTTCATTTCTCTTGGGTGTATATCTAGGATGGAATGGCTGGATCATATGATAACTCTCTGTTTAACATTTTGAGGAACTGGCAAACCGTTCTCCAGAGTGGCTGCACCATTTTACGTTCCCCCCAGCAGTGTACGAGGGTTCCACTTCTTCCACCTTCTTGCCAATGCTTGTTACTGTCTGTCTCTATGATTACTCAGTGTTTTGTTTAGTTTTCTTTTGAGTTCTCTATACACCTTTGGAGATGGGCACGTTTTTTTTCTTTCTCTCATTTTCATCTTCCCACTTTTAAAAACTGAATTGTAACATGCATATTATATGGTACAAAGTGCACATATTGTACAGAAGCAGCTCGGTAGATTTTTACATGTGTCCACTTGAGTCTCCACCGCCCAGATCCGGATCCAGAACATGCCCATCACCCCAGAAGCCTTCCTTGTTCCTCTTCCCGGCCATTGATGCCCCTGCTACGGGACCATTCTTCTGACTCATTTGATCATAGGTTGGTTCTGCCTGTTCTGGAACTTGTAAACAAGAAGCATACAATGTGTACTCTTTGTGTCTGGCTTCTTTCGCTCTATATAACATTGTATATATTTACAGTTCTTTCCTTCCATTGCTACTTCGCAGGGGTTGGCAAACTTTTTTTGCAAAGGACCAGATAGTAAATATTTTCTGTTTTGCAGGCCATATGGGCTCTGCGTAGCTACTCAATTCTCCAGTCGGTGTGAAAGCAGCTGTATACAATGCACAAATGAATAAGCATGGCTGGGCTCCGATAAAACTTCATTTATGGCCACTGAAGTTTTAATTTCAATAATTTTCACGTATCTTGAAATAGCATTCTTATTTTGATTTTTTGAAAAACTGTGAAAAAGTGTAAAAACCATTCTTAGCTCTCAGGCCTTACAAAAGCAGGCGGCAGGCCAAATCGGGGGCACTGGCCATAGTTTACCAAGCTGGGATGGAGAGCATGTCATTGTGTGAATTTGTGACAATGTATCCATTATCTTTTTGAAAACCGATTCCAGTTTTTGGCAATTATGAATGATGCTGCTATGAAGATTCGTGTACGAATCTCTTGGTGGACATTACCCTCGTTTCCAAGACGTGGACTTGCTGAATCATTGAGTTGACATAGGTTTAACTTCGGTAGAAACTGCCGAAAGAGTTTTTGAACTAGTTGTACGTTGTACGTTCACAGTGGGCCAAATTTGGACGGTTTCCTTGCAGAAGGAATTTTCTGTTTTAATAAGCACTGTTTGAGACTTGAACATTTTAGCTCCTGGGATGGGCGGCAGAAAGCCTTCTCTTAAATATGTTGGTCGAGAGAGGTGCTGTTCAAGATATTGATCGCTCCCCTCCCCCACACACTTTAGCGATTCAGATTTAACTGTTCAGGGCAGACACAGGGAATCCGTAGCTTTTAAAAGCTCACAGGTGATCCTCAGGTGGCCATGTGAGGTATTCAGTGCTTCCTCCTATGTGGAATTGAATATTTGAACTGTGGAATGTCTTTTCTCCCCCAACATGTTGTGAAAATTTTCAAGCATACAGAAAAGTTGAAAGAAAACTCTGCAGCATACACCTCTATCCATCCATCACTCCATCTTATTTTTTGATGCTTCAGGTTATAGATATCGGTACACTGTCCCCTAAACAGAGCAAATAATTTTAATTTTGTTTTTTTTTTTTTCCACAAAAGAAAGGAAGAAAGTGTAGCTTGTGGAGGTTCAGAATATTTAGCTACAATGGAAAGCGACATTATAGGTTTTCGACTTTAAAAGGTATAGAAACTGTGGATGGTTATATCAGGATTAAGGACTTTTGAATAAGGAAACGAAACCATAAACTTGGGGACCAAAGGGAAGAGGAGCTGAGAGCTTACCTGCCAGCAGGGGGCAGTGTGGGCCGTGGGAACCGCAAGGCGAGTGAGCTGCGCGCATGCGCTGATCGCCTGTGTGTTGCATTTAGCTGATGGATTAGTTTCCGGACGCTAATTTCGCTGCCGCAGGAAACGGAGTAACAGCTGTGCAGCTGTCTCTGGTATTTGATGCGTCGTGGAAGGGGAGAGTGAGTATGTTGGAAAGATCACTCAACAAGTTTCAGGAACGGTTCAGGCTGCCTGAAGTCAGGATGTTAGGTTCCCTGCCCCCTTTTATTTTTAATATTTTCAAATCTATAATAAATCGAATTAATAGTGCCATTAACATCCTCATGCCCTTCACCTGATGTGCACGAGCTGCTGACATTTTTACATTTGCCTATTTCTTTCTCACTTTTTTTCCTCCCTCAGCCCTCAAAAGCTAAATTGAGGATATTTCACTTCTAAAGACTTCTGAGAATAAAGATGTTCTCCTGTATCAGCGGTTCTCAAACTCAAACTTTTTGGTCTTAAAAAAATTATGGAGGGCCCCAAGAAGCTTTTGTTTATGTGGGTGCTATCTATCAATATTTACTGTATTAGTTATATGTCAGTTGTATCTCAGTAAAAAAAAAACAAAAAACAAAAAAAACTGGGCCGGCCCATGGCTGAGTGGTGAAGTTCCGGGGCTCAGCTTTCATGGCCTGGGTTCGCTGGTTCGGATCCTGGGCACGGATCTGGCATCGCTTGTCAGGCCATGCTGAGGCGGGGTCCCACCTAGAAGAACTAGAATACACAGCTATGTACTGGGGGACTTCTGGGAGAAGAAGGGAAAAAAAAAAAAAAGCTTGGCAACAGATGTTAGCTCAGGTGCCAATCTTAAAAAAAAAAACCAAACTATAACTATTCAGATATGCAAAAAAATACTTAAAACTGAGACTTTTTAAAAACACAAGAACACACTAGTACACATTCCATCACCTGTCAGAGCAATGATGTCATCACAAGTCATGGGGCTTCTGGAAAACTCCACTGCACTGTCATGGGAGAATGAGCAAGAGAAAGGGCAAAAGGCCTCTTCATACTATTATGAAAGTAGTTTCGATCTTGCAGACTCCCAGGGTTCCCTCAACTACACTTTGAGCCCCATTCCTTTACAAAATCTTTGTCACACCTAACAAAGTACACAATAATTCTTAAATCCAGCCCATGTTCAAATTTCTCCAGTTGCCCAGGAATCATTTTCACAGCTGCTTTTGGGAACTGGGATGCAGTTGAGGTTCACACATGGCCTTTGCTGTTCTGTCTGTTTAGTCTCTCGAAATAGAGCAGCTTTGTACCCTTTCAGCCCCATGACATTGACTTTTGAAGCCACCAGCCTGTTGTCTTGTAGAACGTCCACATTCTGGATGTGTCTGTTTCCTCATGTTGTCATTTAACTTGATCTAAAACTTCTCTTTGCTCTCAACTGAAGTAGATTGTAGATATTTTTGTGTTGGTTAATGAGAATAATAATTTAACAATAGTTAACAAACATAGAGTGATTGCTTCTCACCAGGCAGTGTGCTAAGCTCTGTCATTGCATTTTCTCAGCATTTATCTCACAGGATTTTCAGAAACAAATATCGCTGCCAGGCAGCAGGGAGTGGTGGAGTCTGTGGTAAATGTTAGGGTGGGTGCCCCATTTATGGCGGACACCCACTGTGCAATTCAAGTTGATTATTCATGTTTAGGAATGTAGTCTGTCTACTGCCAGGCCTCCTCCTCCTCCTCCTTTTTTTAAAATAGAAGCTGCAAATATATGTAATTTGAGAAATCTTCCACTTTTTAAGGGTAGTCAACAAATTCAGATTTATAATAACTACGGAGGAGTCCAAACAAAATCCATCTATGGCTGATCTGACCCTTCGGCCTCCGCTATGTCCTCACTGACAGGTAGATCTCATTCAACCTTCATAACCGCATAGTGAGATCAGAATTATTTTTCTCCTTTCACAGAGAAGGAAGTGCAGAAGAGGGAAAGTGACCTGCCCAAAAATTATACTGAGAAAGTGGCTGAACCAGGATTTGAACCCAGGAGGCCTTGTAGTTCCACTAGATCAGTGTTTTTTGAATTTTAAAACATTCCTATTATTTTTCTTACATAGCAATTATTGTGCCCTGGGCTTTATTTTATTTTATTTTTTTTGCTGAGGAAGATTCACCTTGAGCTAACATCTGTGCCAGTCTTCCTCTATTTTGTATGTGGGTCACCGCCACAGCATGGCTGATGAGTGGTGTAGGTCCACACTCAGGATCTGAACCAGTGAACCTGGGCGACCCAAGTGGAGCATGTGAACTCAACTACTAGGCCACTGGGCTGGCCCCAGGGGCATTTTTTAAAGTGCTGTTACATACATGAAATAGTTTAATCTTTATAATAGTCCTATGAGGTGGGCACAATTATTATCCTCATCGTACAAATCAGCAGAGAAACCCAGAGAGGTGAAGTAACTTGTCTAAAGTCACATAGCGAGTAATAGCAGAGCCAAATTTAAATCCCTGTCATCTGGCTCCAGAGACTGTTCTGAACCATGCGCCCTCGCCAAGAGGTCAGTATTTTACATCTGGATTCAGGACTGAAACCTCAGCTTCATGAAATACCATTCACCCTTACTGTGTCTCAGGAGCTCTGAGATATCTCACTGCATTCCTTTCCTTTCCGTTCTGTTCCATTCCACGCCACTCCACTCTTGCGCATAGCCCACTTTTTTTGCTCATCCTTATGGCTGTGAGATTCATCTATATTGTCATGTATGGTTTATAGTTTGTTCATTCTCCTTCTCATTCTGTGCCTCAGTTTCCTCATGTGTCGAATGGGGACAGGAATGGCACGTACCTCATAAGGAGGTGTGTGGGCTGAGTGAGGTCAGTCATGTCAAGCACTTGGAAGAGCACCTGGCACAGGAGAAGGGATCAGTCAGGTTAGGGCTCTTCGAGAACGAGTAGACCTGATTGATGGGAGAAGCAGGAATGGCGTCCCTGGCAGAGGGAACTGCGTGGGCAAAGAGGTGTGGAAAAGCCCAGTGCTTTCTGGAAACAACCCCGGGGTTCATAGTAGCTGGGCGTGTTGGGGAAAGGAGGATGTTATAGGACATCGGGCTGGAAAGGTGGGTGGGCACCAGAGCTGGAGTGTTTCAAAAATCAGGCCGAGGAGCGAGAACTCTGCCCTGGGGACAATGGGAGCAAAGGAAGAGTTTTGAGCAGAGCAGGGCAGGTTTGGATCTGGGCAGTAGGACACCCCCTCGGGGTCATGGGGGGATGGATTGGAGGCTGGCAGGCCAGGAAGGAGGCCAGTGGTTGGTCCAAGCACGAGAGGATGAGGCCTGAGATGGGCAGGGTTGTGGGGGTGGAGAGAGGGGGGATGGATTCTAGATATTCCAGAGAAGGGAAAGGTCAGATAAACAGGGAGGCTGATGGTCAGCAAAGCCACTTGCGACACAGGCTCCGTCACCAAGGGCCTAGGAAATCTCGATCCATGTGGCAAGCAGGATTTTGTTCAACTGATATGAAAATTTTGTGCAGTTTATAGACATACACACATGTATGTCGTATATGTATACTTAGCTGTATCCTACATGTAGGTACCACATGTGTACTCTGTCTAACTGCACCTGTTGTTTACAGCTGGTGTCCTGCTGGTTGGCTGCTACCCACGTTATAACTGCAGTTAAATATTTTGAGCATTACTCCTGAATATTCGTCCATATTTTCAGTTCAAAAGACATTGGTGCTTTTGTTTAAAAAAAAATCATGGGGCTGGCCTGGTGGCTTAGCGGTTAAGTTTGGGTGCTCTGCTTCAGTGGCCTGGGGTTCGTGGGTCCAGATCCTGGGCACGGATCTGCACTTTGCTTATCAAGCTATGCTGTGGCAGGCGTCCCACATGTAAAATAGAGGAAGATGGGCACAGATGTTAGCTCAGGGCTAATCTTCCTCCAAAAAGAGAGAAAAAATCAGAGTATACAAAATAAAAAGTGAAAGATCACCCCTCCTACCACCAAAAGGTGATGCTAATTTTTGAGGGGTGTGATTTTTCCCACATGATTTTGCGAGATTTCTGATTTTGCTTTGCACTTGTTTTGCATTGTACAGATATGCTATTGTATATGAACTAGGAGGGTGTTTGGCTGGAAGTAACTGGAAAACCTCATACACTAGCTTAAATAAATAGGAGTTTAATTTCCCCCTATAACAAGAAATTTGGAAGATGGCAGTTACTCTTTTTGATTCAGCAGCACTCTCATTTGTGGGATTTTCTTGGCTTTTCCTTCATGGTTGCAAAGTGGCTGCTACAGCTGCAGCCATCACACCTTGTGCTCAGAACCACATAAAGTGGAAAGAGGAGGTGCCAGTCCTTTTTATCAGGAAAAGTTTTCCCAGAAATCCTCAGGAGACTGACTGACATCTCATTGGCCAGAGAACTGTGTCAGAGACCACCCAAGGTGCCAGGGAGGCTGGGGAAGTGCTTGGCTGAGCACTCTGATGCCCCAAACCAAACTGGAGACCCGTAGGCGGGGAAGAGCAGAATGGATAATGGGTGTGGGAACAGGGTCTGCAAATGGTGTCCTTCAGTAATCAGCAGATGACTGACCTGGACAAGGATGCTGATTAGTGGGAGGGGCCTCTATGAAGAAGGGAGGAGTCATGTGTGAGTGGGAACTAATCTTGTAGGTGGTTGTTAGATCATTAGGGTAATAATGTCTTCTGACAATTGCTTCCCGGAACTGGGTGTGGGGCTTTTGATAACAAGGAATCCCCGGGTGGGCAGCTTTGCGCAGTGCGTCCGGGATTCATAATGGCAGAGTCTTAGAAGTGGCTTTGAGGGGTCAGACAGTGTGCACATTTGAGATGTTGATAGACAGTGCTAAGCTGCTCTAAAATGGCAATGCTGAGCTGCACCCACATCCCAGGAAATGTAGGGGCTTGCTTCAAACATCCTAAACAGTTCTGACAGTTGCCAATCTGGTGGGTAAAAAATAAGGGTTTTTAAATTTAAGTCTCTTTCTTCTTTCTTTTTAAGGGAGCTTAAATATCTTTTCACGTTTTTTGACTGTGTATTTGCTCTTCCATGAATTGCTTATTTTTTCCTTTTGCCCATTTTTCTTTTGAGGATTCTTATTGATGCTTAGGAGCTGTTTATATATTATGGCTATTCACAGTTTATAATACTTTTTTTTTTGCTGTGGAAGATTATCCCTGAGCTTACATCTGTGCCAATCTTCCTCTATTTTATATGTGGGTCGCCGCCACAGCATGGCTGACGAGTGATGTAGGTCCGCGCCCAGGATCTGAACCTGCAAACCTGGGCCGCTGAAGCAGAGTGCACTGAACTTAACCACTAGGCCACGGGCATTGGCCCTTTTAGTTCCCTTTCAATTTTGTTCATGATGTTGTTGCCATTCAGAAACTTCAAATTTATTTAAAGTCAAACCACTGACCTTTTACTTAACAGTGTATGACTTTTGGGATCGCATTTGAACATTCTTCTCTAACCAGAGATCACATATTCATTTGTATTTTTGTTGTCGTCACAGTTTTATGATTTTATTTTCTTGCTTTAAGTTTTTAATTCATTGGGAGTTTGGTGGGAGGTTTCATTCTGGGAATCTAACTTAATTTTTTAATCAAAAAAAGATAATCTAGGGGCTGGCCCCGTGGCCAAGTGGTTAAGTTCGCGCGCTTCGCTGCAGGCGGCCCAGTGTTTCGTTGGTTCGAATCCTGGGCGCGGACATGACACTGCTTATCAAACCACGCTGAGGCGGCGTCCCACATACCACAACTAGAAGGACCCACAACGAAGAATATACAACTATGTACCGGGTGGGGCTTTGGGGAGAAAAAGGAAAAAATAAAATCTTTAAAAAAAAAAAAAAAAGATAATCTAAGGAAAAAAATAAAATCTTAAAAAAAAAATATGAAGGGGCTGGCCCCGTGGCCAAGTGGTTAAGTTCACGCGCTTCACTGCAGGCGGCCCAGTGTATCGTTGGTTCGAGTCCTGGGTGCGGACATGGCACTGCTCATCAAACCACGCTGAGGCAGCGTCCCACATGCCACAACTAGAGGGACCCACAATGAAGAATATACAACTATGTACCCGGGGGCTTTGGGGAGAAAAAGGAAAAAAATAAAATCTTAAAAAAAAAAAAATAGGAACGTTTAAAAAAAAGAAAAAAAGATAATCTAGATGTGACCCTGGGGTGGGCTCTTCTGGGGACAATTGCACCATGAGGGCAGAGCCATTGTTTTGTTGGTGACTGTCTGTCTCTCTCTCTCTGCCAGGCCTTGGAGACCCGGGCCAGCCCCGGCCACACCCCAGGCTGTGTCACCTTCGTCCTGAATGACCACAGCATGGCCTTCACTGGAGATGCCCTGCTCATCCGGGGGTGTGGGCGGACGGACTTCCAGCAAGGTCACAGGCCCCTTTCCCCAGCTCCAGATCTTAGTATACTTATGTGCGTGCCAGGGTCTTAGGTAGCAGTTGCAAGAATTAATGAATGCGTGTTAGACTTTTAGGGGGTCAGGAGTAGATTGAAGAAGTTTACCTGCTGGAGTTGGAGGAGAGTTCATTCAGGGGTGAGCTGATGAGGGACAGTTAGATTGAGGGGTTAGGGGACAGTTAGGTTCAGGGGTGTGTTAATTATCTATTAGTGTGAAACAAATTACCCCAGAACATAGTGACTTAAAACAATGATTAGGGGCCGGCCCGGTGGCGCAGCGGTTAAGTGCGCACATTCCGCTTTGGCGGCCCGGGGTTCGCCGGTTCAGATCCTGGGTGCGGATATGGCACCACTTGGCATGCCATGCTGTGGTAGGCGCCCCACATATAAAGTAGAGGAAGATGGGCATAGATGTTAGCTCAGGACCAGTCTTCCTCAGCAAAAAGAGGAGGATTGGCGGCAGATGTTAGCTCAGGGCTAATCTTCCTCAAAAAAAAAAACAAAAAAACTATGATTAGTGTTTGTTATATCACACAGTTTCTGAGAGTCAGGATTCTGGGAGCAGCTTAGCCGGCTGGTTCTTGCTCAGGGTCTCTCATGAGATTGCTCAGGATCTCTCAAGCTGCTGGCCTGGGCTGCAGTCATCTGAAAGCTTGACCGGGGCTACAGGGTCTGCTTCCAAGGCGGCCCCCTCGCATGGCCAGCAAGCTGGCACTGGTTGCTGGCAGGAGCCTCAGTTCCTCATCCCGTGGACCTCTCCATGGGGCTGCTCGAGTGTCTTCATGACATGGCAGCTGGATCCTCCTAGAAGGAATGATCAGAGAGAGAGAGAGAGAGACCGACTGACAGAGCGCTAACATTTTTTGAAATGACCTAGTCTCAGAAGTTAAACTCCGTCATTTCTGTAATATCCTATTTATTAGATGCAAGTCACTTAGTCCAGACCACTAAGTGTGAGTGAGGGGAATAAAGAGTCACATTTTGAAGAGAACAGTGTCACAGAGTTCGTGGACCTATTTTATTTAATTTAATTAATTAATTAATTTATTTATTTAAGATTTTATTTTTCCTTTTTCTCCCCAAAGCCCCCCAGTACATAGTTGTATATTCTTCGTTGTGGGTCCTTTTAGTTGTGGCATGTGGGACGCTGCCTCAGCGTGGTCTGATGAGCAGTGCCACGTCCACGCCCAGGATTCAAACCAACGAAACACTGGGCCGCCTGCAGTGGAGCGCGCGAACTTAACCACTCGGCCACGGGGTCAGCCCCTCGTGGACCTATTTTAAAAGCCCGTAAGGGGGTTAGCTGCTGGAGGTGTGGCAGGGGGAGGATGTGGAGGATTCAGGAGTTTAGCTTCTAGGAAGTTGCTAGATTCAGCGGTTTAATTGCATGTGGGCAGTGTTACATGTGGGGTTTAGCTGCTGGGGGCGGTTAGATTCCAGAATTTCGCTGTGGGAAGGAAGTTTGGTTTCAGAATCTCAGGGCGTAGCTGCCCTTTGAGTGTGTGTGTGTGAATGTGGGGTTGGCACTAGATGGGAAGGACGTAGTTGCCTTGCGGGAGGAGAGTGAGGCTGGATGAGAGAGGAAGGATGGAACCACAATGAGCCCCGTGGGTAACCAGATCCCCAGGCTGCCTCTGGCTTCCTCTTCCGTGTCTCATTCTCTCTCCATCTTGGTCTCTGTCTTTTTCTCTCTGCGGCTCCTAACCTCCCTTTATCCATTCCGTAACACAGTCATGAAATGGAAGGATTTAGGCTGAAGTGAAAGGTTGAAGAACATTCCAGAGAGGTTTGCCCCTGCTCCAGCTCAGGACTCAGAGCTTCTGGTCGGCACCATGGCTCCATTCTCCTCCTTGGCCTCGTGTCTTCAGTTTCTCACCTTCTAGTCCTGCTTCCCTGCCCAGAGTGAGGGCACAGCTCCTTGGTGCTTCAGGGTCTCTTTCCAACCTTATTTACAGCCATGCTGAATTTCTCACCGTTCCCAGTTCTTTGTATTTGCTGTTCCACCTGCCCAGAATGCCCTTCCCTCTCCTTCTCTACCTAGACAGTGGGGTACTGGCAGGAAATGAGGGAGAGGCTTTAGCCAACAGTGAGTGTATCCTCCCACCCTTTTCCTGAGGGAAGGGGTTAGGGGGCTTCTCTCCTCCCCTTGATCCACACTGACCTCTGAGCTTTCCGTCCCCAGGCTGTGCTAAGACCTTGTACCACTCGGTTCACGAAAAGATCTTCACACTTCCAGGAGACTGTCTGATCTACCCTGCTCATGATTACCACGGTGAGGGCTTCCTGGAGGAGGAGTGGGGCTTAACTGTTTTAGAACGAGCACCCAACTGCTATAATCCTCATGGGGCGTGGAGACTACCATTCCCAGAGTGCTCTGGCCAAACAGATCAAGTGCTTTTAGGTGTACTGAGTGTGGCTGTAGACACTACGACTCCTAGAATTGCAGAGGGCATGAGTTTTCCTGGGACTTCACTAAAGATCGTAGGGAACTGTGGGAAACTACATTTCCCATAGTGCCTGTTGAGGAGGGAAAGAGGTCTCAGGAACATATTGGGAAGAGCCTGTGAGTCCCAGTCAGGAGAGGCATCCTGAGGCTTCCTGGGAAATGTAGTTCTGGGAGGCCTGAGACACTGGACCAGTCAACATTGCTCCCCCTCCCTTGGCCACTAGGGCTCACAGTGTCCACTGTGGAGGAGGAGCGGACTCTGAACCCTAGGCTTACCCTCAGCTGTGAAGAGTTTGTCAAGGTCATGGACAACCTGAACTTGCCCAAGCCTCAGCAAATAGGTGAGCAGTTGGGGGCCTGGACTCCTGGGTCTGAGGGAGGAGGGGCTGGGACCTGGACTCCTGGGTCTGAGGGAGGAGGGGCCGGGGGCCTGGACTCCTGGGTCTGAGGGAGGAGGGGCTGACGCTTGGACTCCTGGGTCTAAGGAAGGAGGGGCTGGGTCCTGGAGTCAAGGTTTGAGGGAGGAGGGGCTGGGGCCTGGAGTCAAGGTCTGAGGGAGGAGGGGCTGGGGCCTGGACCCCTGAGTCTGAGGGAGGAGGGGCCTCAGGGTCAGAATTCTAGTTTCCCCAAAGAGAAGGGCTCTTAAGATTTCTGGGTCCCCAGCCTGGAGGCTCTGCCTGGCCCCTTAGCTTCACCCTTGGCTTCTCCCTTTCAGACTTTGCTGTCCCAGCGAACTTGCGCTGTGGGATCCAGACAGCCCCTTCGTGACCAGGTCTCTGTCAGGTGCTCAGATCCGTTAAGAATGCACTAGGAGAGGGGTGGGGAGAGGTGTCATCACGGCAGTCTCTCTCCTCTTCCCCTCCCTCACCAGCCCCTCGAACTTCTTAAATAAAAATCTTTTTTCGTTTTGCTCTGAATCTGCCTTCTCTCCGTTTCCTGGGGGAACCAGTTGGGTTTCTGGGCTGAGGTGGTTAGTTTGGGTCCCTGCAGAGGCCAGGGAGTGGGGCAGGGTGAAGGTCCAGGGAGCCCGGAAGGAGGAGATTTTCTGACTCATAAGATCAGAAGCCAACAGCTATCTGGCGCAGGGCTTCTCAGCTCCTTGGGTTAGAACTCCATCTTGACTTTGAGCCACTTGCCCCTGCGAGACCCAGGATGAGGTACTTCCCTTCTCCAGGCCTCAGTTTTCTCATCTGTAAAATGCCAGTAATAACACTAATCACAGGGTGTTGGGGCGATCAGAGAGTCCATACGTATGAGTTGTTTGGCACACTCCCTGCAGGGCGCACTTCCCATCCGTGTTAATTATTATTGTTACTGTCATTTGGGATGATCTTCCAGGCACTTCCTGGCTTGGCGTGACGGAATGCCTAATGATTAAGAACATGGATTTTCCAGAGAACAAATCTGGAGTTAACATTATTAACAACGTGTAGACTTTGGGCACACTTTCCCCCATCAGCTTCAGTTTCCCCAACTATAAAATGGAGATGGAAATCCCTTTCTCGTGCGCTGTGAGGACAAAATTAAATTAACGTGTATAAAGTGTTTAGCACAGCTCCTAACATCCAATAGTCCCTTCTCACATGCTAGTTATTTTCCTGTTTTTGCCCAGAGAGGAGGAAAGGGTCTGGCTGAGACCTTTAACCTCTGCCCTTCACCCCATAGCAAAGTGGGGGGGCCACACTTCCCCCTGTCTCTGGGCGGGTCTCTGACTCAGCTCAGGGCACCCCCTCCCCTTGCCCAGCTCCCCAAACCGGTCGGGGCCCTTCTAAAGGGCTTATTAGAGGGGAGAGGCCCCTATTTCTGTTCCCCTCTTCCTTTCAGGATTCCCAGGGTCTGGGCATTAGGGAGGCGCTGATACATAGGTGATCAGAACGCCTGGCCCTCCAGGGGGCAGGAATTGCGAAGCTGGAGGCAGAGGGGGGTCGTGATGCTGGGTTTCCCGAGGGTGGGGCTGGTGGGGCCGCCTGCCACGGCCGGCCGCGGCCGCCACGGGTGGGGCAAGCTGGTCGCTCCCTCCTCCCTTGGGAGCTGTTGGACCTGTTGTCCCCCCCTCCACTTCCGGGCTGCTGGGGAGGGGGACCGAGCAGCCTGTCTCTCCTCCCTCTTCCCCAGCCACCTGTCTCGTAGGCAGACACTGCGGCGCCCAGAGCGCAGAGGAGCGCGCCGGAGCAGGTGAGGGGGCCGGGGCTGCCGGGGCGGCGGGGGCCGGAGATTCGGCCGCCTGGGTCTGCGGGAGAGGAGGAGGCGGGAGTTCAGGAATCTCGCTCCCGGGAGGAGCAGAGGACTCAGACCCCTGGTTGGTCCAGAGACGGGGAGACTAGGAGCCCCGATTCCCGGACCCCTGGGTGAGATGGCATGGGCGCTGCTCCCTTACATTGGGGTCGGAGCCAAGATTACCTGGCCCCGGGGAGGAGGGGGCGGGAGCTGGGACTCCTGAGTCCCCGAGGGAGAAGGAGACGGGGTCGCTCCAAGGTGGTCCAAGGGTTGCGCGGGGCTGCCGGGAGCGTACAGGGCTGAACACCTGGATAGCAGGAAGAGGCCGGTAGGGGGCGGGCTAGGACCCGGGACTCAAATTCCGGTCCCGCCTCCGGGGGCGTGGCGCCCTAGGAGCGCCCCGCCCCCCCCGAACCCCGCCCCTGGGAACTCCAGGTCACGCCCCCGGGATGCTCAGCTCCAGCCTTTGAACCCTTAGGCCCCGCCTCCTGGAGCAGAGCCGTCGGGTGCGCGCTCTGGCCTCGGGCCCCGCCCCTCGCCGCCAGGCCACGCCCCCGGAGCCTCGGGCCCCGCCCACTCCGCAGGAGCACCGAGCGGCCATGGGGACGCCGAGCAGCCCCGAAAAGGGGACCCAGCCGCCGTCGGTCCCGGAATGCGACGCGGAGGTCCGGCCCCAAGGGGCTGCCCAGTCCCGGGAGCACCCCGAGGACCCCCGCGAGCAGGAGGCGCCCGAGGCCCCGGCGGAGCGTCCGAGCGGCCGAGGAGCCGAGCAGCAGGCGGAGGAAGAGGAAGAAGTGGGAGAAGGCAGCAGCACGGAGAGCAGCCGCGACGCGGTGAGGGACCTGGAGGGCGAGGGCCACGGGGGGACCCAGAAAGACACACAGACCCAAGCGGATGACAGACACAGAGAGACAGGTATAGAGAGACCAGACAGACAGAGACCCGGAGACAGAGAGAGAGCCTCAGAGATATGGAGACTCCTGAGAGTCAGAGACGGAGCCAGAGAGACTCAGAGACATCGAGAGACAGCTATACCCCCTGATAGACAGAGACCCGGAGACAGGGAGACTGAGAGACAAAGACCCAAAGAGACCCAAAAGAGACAGAGACACAGACAGACCAGAGAGAGAGAGATCGAGAGACGGGGACTCAGAGAGATGGGAATAGCGACGCAAACAGAAACGCAGAAACAAAGGGCAGAGATGCTCAGAGAGACAGAAACAGAGACAGAGAGACCTTGAGAGAGGGCGATACTCCGAGGGGGAGAGAGACCTAGCGATGCAGAGACAGAAGACAGATACTGGGCTGGAGGGACCAAGTCCAGGGAAACAGGAGGAAAGACTCAGAGAGATTCGGGAGAGAGAGCGAGAGGTCCAGGGCCTAGGAGGACGGGACGCCCAGAGAAGGGGACCTGGATGGAGAAAAAAGCCTTCCTTGAGTGGGTTTCTTATGCTTCCCTGGACGGCGAGCCCCTGGGCCTGCTCCTGGGGCCGGGTGGCCCCGGACCTGCACCCTCCCCCAACTGAGTATAAGAGCGCGGTGGTTGAGTCAGGCCGACTCAGACCCCCTGAGGGTCATGTGTGGTGGGGAACAGACCTACTTGGTGACTCCGGGGGGCGAGGCCTCTCCACTTGACCACGCCCTCTTCAACCTCAGGCGGAGGCTCCACCTCCCGTGCAGCTCCCGGCCACGCCCCCCTCATCCTCCCAGTCTTGGGAAGGGGTGCGAGGGGCGGCGCGGCGGCTTCGAGCGCAGCAGCTGGAGGCACTGACTCGCGTGGCCCTGATGGAGCAAAGAGTGAAGGAGCTACAGCGCCAGAGGAAGGAGCTGAGGATCGAGGTGAGGCTGCGGACCTTGGGGAAGTCTGGCCCAACTCCTGGGCACCTGCAAGGCCAGGCTCCCAGGACGCCCTCAGACCCAGGAGTCTCAGCCCCCAGCCCCCTCCGTCCTTGGACCCAGGCCTCTGGGCACCAGCCCTCGCATTCTCTCCGCAGATGGAGGTGGAAGTGGCCCTGCTGCGGGGCGAGCTGGCTGGGGAGCGAGTGGCCGCTCGGCGGGAGGAGGACAAGCTCCGGGACCTGCTCGGGCAGCGGGTGGACACGGAGCAGGGCGCCCAGGAGCAGCGGGAACAGGTCCGTTTGGCCGGCGTGGTCTTCATCATCAGTTTCCTTCCTTGTCGGATGGATTTTCCTGGTGGTGCTCCTGGGACCTGGGCCCATGGGGTGACCCCATTCCCCAAATATGGATACTTGGGTGGGGGGGGAGGGGTGTGTGTGGTAGATGCCTCTCCTTGTTTTCCCCCTCTCTCCCCACCATGATTCTGGGGCCTGACTCACTGGGGCCTCTTCCTTTGTCAATCTCTCTTTGCTCTTTAAATGTCATGTTGTGAAAAACGTCAAACCAACGAAAATAGAATAGTCAGGGGGCTGCGGTGTGGGGTGCTCACCAGCTTCAGCTGTGATTAATCTTCTGTTCTTGTTTCATATCCCTCAATTTGATTCCCTGTGCCTAGGTCCCTAATTTTAAAAGCCAGTCCCAGACATCATCTTGCCTGTAAATCCTTTAGTTCTTATCTTATAGATAAGAACTCCTTTTTAGAAAGATTATCACGATATCGTCATCACCCCTTAAAAATTAAGTTCTTCATGTCGTCTCATTTCCAGTCGGTTTTCAGGTTTCCTAGATTGTCTCAAAAAGGCCAGTTAGCCACTGGCTGTTTGAATCAGGCCCCCAAAAGGTGAGTGTGTTGTAATTGGTTGAAATGTCTCGTATGTCTTGTTTCACCTTGATGGTTCCTGCTCACTGTATGGTTTGCTCCCCATACGATTTGTTGGAGAAACCAAGTCTTCTGTTTCTCAGTCAAGGAGGGGCTGTCTGTGTGCCTGTGATGTCCTTTACTGTGTTCCTCTTGTGCGAGCAGGTGTTGGTTGCATGTCGAGGCTGGATCAGAGTCAGATGCGCGTTAGTACTTCCCGCACGCCGAGTCGGGGGAAATCCTCTCTGGCTGTCCAGACCTCAGCGAGCTCGCTCTGATCCCTTCATAAGAATCGTTTACCTAAAGCTTTAAGATCTCTCGGTGGTCATTGCTTAGATTGGTTATCGTTATAGGTTGGAAAATGGGTGCTGTAATTCTATCAGTCTTTTTCTTTGCCTTTATCATATACATGGCAATTTCCTGTGGCTGGGTCTGGGTCTTCACTGACGCTCAGAGAACCTATATTTCTCCCAGCCCTGATTCCCTCCTGAAATTCCCTCCTGTGTGTGCTGCTTCCTAGGATACTGGGTCCTAGATGCTCCTTCCTCCCCAAGGACCCAGGGGTCCAGGTCCCAGCCCCTCCTCCCTCAGACCCAGGAGTCCAGGCCCCCAGTCTCTCCTCCCTCAGACCCAGGGGTCCAGGCCCCCAGCCCCTCCTCCCTCAGACCCAGGGGTCCAGGCCCCCAGCCCCTCCTCCCTCAGACGCAGGAGTCCAGGCCCCCAGCCCCTCCTCCCTCAGACCCAGGAGTCCAGGCCCCCAGCCTCTCCTCCTTCAGACCCAGGAGTCCATCTCACAGCCCCTCTTCCATCTGACCCCTTATCATTCACCTTATCATTGTATTTTGGATAGAAAACTGACCTCAGCAACTCCCTTTTCCACATTGTCTCTATCTCACTGTCCCTTTGGTCACCAGGCCGCCGTCCTGGCCCTTCTCCTCACACCTCCCTCTCACTGACCCCAAGCCTGTCAGTCAACATGTCCTGTCTCTCTGCTCCCTGAACCTCTCTCTCTGGTCCGTCTCCTTTGCATCCTCGCTGCCCAGACCCGGTTTAGGTCTCATCCTCATTGTTTGGAGGACTCATGAAAGAGCTGGTCTCACCCCCTTGAATCCATCTCCCAGAGGAATCGTTCCACACCCAGATCCTACTCTAGCCTTTCAATCCTTCCTTGGCTCCCCATTGCCCCAGGATAGGGGCTCCTCCGCCTGGTTGACGAAACCCGATGTGAGCTGTGTGGTACCCACCTTTCCACTGCTGTCTCCCACCAGCTCCCCATGTCTTCCCTCCACCACATCTTCTTCTCTGACCCGAGTTTGCCCTCTAAACTTCCTGTACTTTTCAACTTCATGGTGCATTTGTGACATGCTGTTCCCTCAGTCCAAAATGCCCTTCCAGCTCCCTCTTTGTCCCCAGGTCTGAATGCTCCCTGATTTTTGAGGCTCACCTTCAAATCCTCCCATCCAGGAAGCCTTGGATTACCCCAGTAGAAACTGCTCCCCCTTCAGGGTTCCTGTAGTCTCTGTGTTTCACTGTGCTGATTGTCCCAGGCTGTAACTGGCTGTGTCCCCACCTGGAGCGACCCTGCTCTGGGCCCCAGTCTCAATCACCCAGCATGGATACGTTTTGCATTCATTCTTTCATTCATTTCTTAAATAACCGTTTACTTGGCGCCTACTCTGGGACAGGCCTGTACAAGAGTGACTGAGACAGACGGGGTCCCTGCCCTCCTGGAGCCAACACCCCAGGCAGAGGTCTGTGAGCCGGCTGCCCTGGCCCTTGGGGCCTCTATTTCCCTTTCTGTGCTCAGAGGCTGGCTGTCCTTTCAGGAGCAGAGGCGGCTGAGCCAGGAGCGGGCTCGTGTGGAGGGTCTGCGCCGGAAACTCCAGGAGGCCCAGGGACAGCTCGAGTCACAGCCAGAGGACCAGCGGGAGCGGCTTATGCAGGGGGTGCATGAGGTGAGGGCCCCCCGGACTCGCTCAGGGACCTGCTGTCCAGGCCACTCCTCTCCCAGGACCCAGACGCCCAGGCCCTCAGTCCCCTCCTCCCCCACCTAAGAGTTCAGGCCCCGAGCCCCCTACCCCTCAGGACCCCTGACTCCAGGCCTCCAGCCCTTTGGGGTTCCCACCCACAGATGAGGGAGCAGCTGGATGTGGCCCAGCGTGCCTACGAGGACCTGGAGTTCCAGCAACTGGAGCGGGAGAGCCGGCGGGAGGAGGAGGACCGGGACAGCCCTGGGACCCGGGCGCTGGACCCTGAGGCCCGGGAACTTCAGGCCAGTGTGGCGCAGCACAGGGTGAGTCAGGCAGGCCTGGCCCTGCCTCCCTCGCTGTTCCCCTCTGTCTCCTCCACTCTGTATGTGACCCTGTCTCTGTCCTCATTTCCTACCTGTGTCATGTTCTTCGGAGCAGTAACAACACCGCTGACATTTATCGAGCAATGACCGTGTGCCAGGCATGGTCTTAAAGGTTTCATGAGTATTTGCTCATTGAATCCTTACAACCATCCTACGAGGCAAGTCGTATTTTTTCCCTTTTGTAAATGAAGAAACTGAAGGTCAAGGTGCTCAAATGATCTTGTCCAAGGTCACCTTGTTTGGGAAGGACAGAGCTGGGATCTGAACCTGCTCAGTCTTCTCCACTACACTCTGTGTCTCTCAACCCTCGTCCCAAAGGACATTCCCACAAGTCCTTCTGGGAGCTTCACATTCGAGGGTCTGACAAGTCCTGCTGGAAAAGCCGACACATCTGACTGTATTTAACACAGAGTTTTGGATTAGACCGTTCTGATATGGGTCTCCTTTCCCCACCTGTTTCTGGATCTTTTCCTGTCTCTCTCTCTTTCCCCTTCCTCTGTCGCACACAGCTTCTGTCTGTCTCTGTTCTGTTTCTTTCTTGTCTCCTTTCTCTGTCTCTTGGTGTCTGTCTTGGTCCTTGTTTTCTGTATCTGTTCTGGTTTGTCTCTCCGTCTGTCCCTTTCTCTCACTCTCTGTTCTCGACGACTCTCTCTGGGTCTCTGTCTCCCTCGGTCTCTGTCTGTGTGTCTGATCTTCCATCCCCTCCAGCCCACCCCAGGTCTCATCTAGGTCCTAAGAGGGAAGAAGCTACCAGGGAGCTTGACTCTGAGTCCCCCACCCCTTCCCAGGCACCCAGATCCCAGAGTCTCTGTTCTGGGGTGGAGCACACCCCAGGCTCTCAAGGAGGACCTGGTTCTGTGGGAGCCACCCGGGGACCCCGGGACCCTGGGACCCTGAGTAACCGGGGCTCTGGGGGTGCCCTGCAGCGCCGGATCCAGGTCTTGGAGGAGCAGCTCAAGTCGCTGGGGGAGCAGATGGCTGCTGAGAGCCGGGGGCTGAGCCGGAAGAAGGAGGAGGCCCTTCAGGCCCTGACGCAGGTAAGCTGCCTGTGTGAGACCTGGCCGCCTGTCCTCACTGCTGCCTGCGGCATCCCATCCCTTCCTGTCCCCAAGTGTCTCCTGGCATCAGGGAAAGATGCTGGGATGGCTGTCCTGACTCTGAGGTGTGGTCACCGGCGATGTCTTGCCCTCCCCTAGGAACGGAGCCGACTGCTCGAGCTGAATCACCTTCAGGGAATCCCGGGCGGGGACTTCTCTGAGCCCAACCAGGCCCTCACTAAGGTACGGGGATTTCGTGTGCCTGTCAGTGCCTCCTCCCTCAGACAAGGAGTCCAGCCCTGAGACCCTCGTCCCTCAGACCAGGAGTCCAAGCCCTCAGTCTCTCCTCCCTCAGACCCAGGGGTCCCAGGCCCCAGCCCCTCCTCCCTCAGACCCAAGAGTCCAGGCCCCCAGCCCCTCCTCCCTCAGACCCTGGAGTCCAGGCCCTGAGACCCTCGTCCCTCAGACCCTGGAGTCCAGGCCCTGAGACCCTCGTCCCTCAGACCCTGGAGTCCAGGCCCTGAGACCCTCCTCCCTCAGACCCAGGGTCCATCCCCCAGCCCCTCCTCCCTCAGACCCAGGAGTCCATTCCCCAGCCCCTCCTCCCTCAGACCCAGGAGTCCATCCCCCAGCCCCTCCTCCCTCAGACCCAGGAGTCCATCCCCCAGCCCCTCCTCCCTCAGACCCAGGAGTCCATCCTCCAGCCCCTCCTCCCCTGAGATCCAAGATTCCCAGCCCCTAATCCCTTTTACCCTTGGGACCAGGAATCCTGGCGCAGCCCCTCCTCCTCAGGGAGCCAGCAGTCTGCCCACAGCCCGGCTCACTAAGACCATGTTCCAGCTCTTGTGACCTTGAGCCTTCGTTTTTCCATCTGAGAAATGAGCTGGCCTTAGAGGCATGGGCCCGAGCATCCGGGAACTGGTGGGTCCCATGAGATCCTTCCAGCTCCCATTAGCCTCCACCCCTCACGCAGCTCCTGTTCACCCAGAAGACAGACCGCCGGTTGCTGGTGCTCCAGGACCCCACCACCCACACTGCCACCGCCGCCTCTTCCTGCCTCCTCTCGGTTCACAGCTCCCTGCAGGTGCCCCCCCACTGCCTCTGTTTCCCCACCTGTCCGTCTGGTCACTGCGTCTGCAGAACTTCCACTGTGGCTTCCTCTGCATGGGGCATGGGGGACAGGGAAAGATGATCAAAGGGGATTTTTATTTTTATCAGCCTCCAGCTTTATTGTTATTTTTCTTTCTTCTGACTCACACCCCACTCCTCCCCTGGCAAAGTGGGAACTTATGCTCCCAAGAGGGAATTTTAAAAGCGACCCAACGGGGCGGATTGATAAGAAATTCTACCCCCCACCCCCAGCTCCCCCACAGCTCCTCCCCAGGGTCCTGCCTTCCAAATCGTCTTGAAACCGGGTGCCCCACCTTATTAATGGGTGAAAACATTCCATGAATGGGTCGTTACTAACTTCTTAAAATGCAACAGAGTAGACAGTGTCAGAGGCCCTGCATGAGGTGGGAGGGACGATCAGAGGAAGAAGATTTTGTTTCAGTTGTGTGGGTTTGGGGGGAGCGCTTAGATTGGTGGCTTTTGTGACAGCCTGTAAATGTCTTTTTCAAAAATGTGTATATTAACTAGTTGCTTTTATTTTCTAACTTAACACTCTCTTAAGGAGACTGTTTTCTATTGATATATTGAGAGCTGCTTCGTCATTTGTTTTTTAAAGATTGGCCCTGAGCTAACATCTGTTGCCAATCTTCTTTTTTTTTTTCTCCTCAAAGCCGCCCGGTACATAGTTGTATATTCTAGTTGTAGGTCCTTCTAGTTGTGGCACGTGGGACGCTGCCTCAGCGTGGCCTGATGGGCGGCACTAGGTCCACACCCAGGATCCGAACCCTTGAAACCCTGGGCTGCCGAAGCAGAGCAAGAGAACTTAAGCACTTGACCACAGGGTCAGCCCTGCTTCATCATTTTTAATGACTCTGTAATAATAACAATATAAACAATAACAGTAATAATGACAGCTAATATCCGCTGAGTCCTGGTAGTGTGCCCGGCGCTGCTTAAATGCTTCATACGGATTCACTCATTCCGTCTCTGCAGCAACTCTCCCAGCTAGGTTCTTATCTCCATTTTATAGGGAAAGAAACTGAGGAAGAGGTGACGTTACTTAATTAATACATTTACGAATTATTTATGTGGCAGAGCCGGGATTTGAACCCGGGACTCTGTGTTCAGAGCCTATGGTCTCCCCACTCTGGGCGTCCACGTGGCACACGGTTCTACGTAGGGCATTGAGCCCGCCCTCCTCTGCGCATGGTGATTGTGACTTGAGGCTTTTACAGTTTAAGCAGTGCTGTCACGAATACCCCTGTGTGTGCATGTGTGGCTTTGTACACTCAAGAACAGTAACATTAATTATTGTCTAATTAATTATATTGTCTGTTATAACATATAGTTGTCGATTATATTGTATCATATGCAATATATTATTTATTATTTAATATATTATTATATTATATTATAATTATATTATTTTATTTATATATTTATTTATAATATATTTATATATTATGTAAGTATAATATATAAATATAAATATATATTTATTTAATATATTAATATAATAATATATTATTTATTATTATAATATATACTATTATATTATTATGTATTATTATAATAATATATAATAATAAAATAATCATTTTTGAGAGCTTAAAGTAGGCTAGGGTCTGCTCGAAGCCCATTTTGTCATTTCGAACCATATGGAATTGCTATTCTTTAAAGGTGAGAAACAGTCAAATATTGACATTTTGAGATGGTTCAACCTAATATATATATGTTCCTGAGATTATATGTATAATATGTATGTGTGTGTATAAATAATCTATCATTCCATTTTTCACTCAGAAGAACCTGCAGAAGTGGGTCCTGTTATTGTTTGAGTAAATGGTTAGCAGATCTGTAACTTTCTAGCTGGTTCCGCGGAAGCCTGATAAGGTGGGGCGCCAGCTGTGTTGCCAGGCAACATGACCTACAGTGAAGGTGACCCTTATAAGTCAATCACAGATCTGTAAATCCTTGGTGGGCAGCCGTGTCCATTCCTGTGGAGTCATTGCCTGAGTTATTGGCTCCTGTGGACACGGGTCTTCTAAGGCCCGGGGGCCCCTGTCCCCACCGACGTGGATCTCCTCTCCCCCTGGCACCAGGTGCGCAGGGCAGCGGGACGGTCCTCCCTTCACTGAGGGGAATCCAGCCTGAGAAGGGCAATGATCGCAAAGTCACATGCAGTAAGGGTCAGAGCTAGGCAGGAGCCAAGTCTGCCTGCCTCCCCAGGCTGTGCCTTTCGGGAGATGAGGGTCCCCAGGAACCCGTCAGAATCCGACTGGGCACCCTGCTTAGCACTCCTCCAGAGGGAGCACTGGGGACCTCAAAGCATGTGAGAACCAGGGAGTATTATTGACTCAGCCAGAGCAGCATGAACAAGCGGATGCATGAGTGCATGAATGAACCCGTTACTCCTCCTTGCCCCTCCTCTCTCTCCTCTGAGGCCTATTCACCCCTTCTCAATTTCACCCCTGACTTCCCGCATCACGGGATGGCGAAGAGTACTGACTGCTTGGGATCAAATACCTGTTCTGCCACAGCCTAGCTGGCTGAACCTAGACACGTCTCTGTGCCTCACTTTACTTAGCTGCAAAATGGGAATAATAACAGCATGCATTGGTTAATGCTTTAAAGTGCTTAGTGGGTGCCTGACACACAGTCGGTGGGCTGCTGTTACTCTGATTATAATTATAATGACTAGTATTATTATATGTATTATCCTTCTTCCACCCACTCCCACCCTCAACTCTGGTTCTTGTGATCTTATACCCACCTCCTCCCTGATGTCTCCGTCTTCATCCCTCGTCCTCAGTCCTCCCCACCAAAAGCCTTCAGCGGGCCCCCGAGCCTCCTCACCATGGCCCACAAGTCTCTACATGATCTGGCCCCTGCCCACCTCTCACCACTCTCCCCATACTCACTCTGTGCAGCTGCAGGAGTGCTGACCTGCCAATATCCCATCCTTGTTCCTGCCTCAGGACCTTTGCACTTGCTGATCCTCCCACCTGGAACACTTCCTCTCAGTCTTCTCTGGTCAACTCTTATCCTTTGGGCCTTAGGGTCAGCGTCTGGAAGGTCCTCTTTTATAACACCCTATTCTTTTCACTCACAGCATTTCTGATGACACATTCTGTGTGATGGCTTGTTCAGTTCCTACAGCGTCAATGGCATGCAGACAAGGCCTGGGTCCATCTTACTCACCTGTTTCCTCAGTGCCAAGATTCTGAGTTCTCTCAGCCAGAAAGTGCTGGGAATATGGGTTGAAGGAAGGAGAGAGTGCAGAGGAACTCAGGACTGGCCTTCCTCTCTGTCAAGGGGCTCGAACCATCCTGACTCCCAGGGCTTTTAGAAGCTTAGGTGGCTCTGCAGAGTTCCAGGTACGCTGTTGGGCACATAAGGAGCACTTGATACATATTGGCTGTTACTGTTTTTATTTTGTTTGTTTTTTGTTTTTTTCCGAGGAAGATCAGCCCTGAGCTAACATCTGCCAATCCTCCTCTTTTTTTCTGAGGAAGACTGGCCCTGAGCTAACATCCGTGCCCATCTTCTTCTACTTTATATGGGATGCCTACCACAGCATGGCTTGCCACGCAGTGCCACGTCCACACCCAGGATCCAAACCGGCAAACCCCGGGCCGCCAAAGCAGAATGTGCTCACTTAACCGCGGTACCACCGGGCCAGCCCCAGCTGTTACTGTTTTTAAAAACTTTATTATAGGGTGTCGCCCGGTGGCATAGTGGTTAAGTTCACATGCTCCACTTTGGTGGCCTGGAGTTCGAGGGTTCAGATCCCGGGTGTGGACCTACACACCACTCATCAGGCTATGCTGTGGCAGGGTCCCACATACAAAATAGAGGAAGATTGGCACAGATGTTAGCTCAGGACCAATCTTCCTCACCAAAAAAATACCAAACCTTATTATGAAAAATAACACACATATAGAAAATCACATCAAACACACACACAGCTTAATTATTATATAAGAACACTCAGTAACTGCCACCTGTGTCAGGGGATACAAGTGGCAGCCACTCCAGAAGGCCACTGCTTGCCCCCTCAATGACAACCCTCAGCTGCCTCCTTAGAATAACCACATTTCTAGTAGTATCTGTCTTACATTTCTTTAAAGTTCTGTCCATTAGGTGTCTATCGCTAAACACTATAGTTTTGTCATACTTTTTGGTGGATCTCTCTTTTAAGTTTCCTTTAATCCATAGATCCCCCCTCCATTTCTTTTTTTGTCCCCTTGCGATTTATTTGGTGAAGAAACCAAATGGCTGTTCTGTAGAGTTTCCCAGGCATGGTTTGCTGACTGCGACCGTGGGGGGCACTGTCCCCTTGCTCTCTTTACTGCTCACGTTCCGCTTCGGCGGCCCACTGTTCGCCAGCCCAGATCCTGTGTGCGGATATGGCACCACTTGGCAAGCCATGCTGTGGTAGGCGTCCCACATATAAAGTAGAGGAAGATGGGCACGGATGTTAGCTCAGGGCCAGTCTTCCTCAGCAAAAAGAGGAGAATTGGCGGCAGCTGTTAGCTCAGGGCTAATCTTCCTCAAAAAAAAGAAAAAAGAGAGACAGACTTGTCTTCCTTTAATATTTGGTTACCCAGGGGTATGGTTTTTGTAGGAAAGGCAGGAAGAATGCTGGATGGTTTCACTTTATTCACCTGTCTTCAAAATTAAGAGTTGGTTGGGTGCTGGCCTGGTGGCATAGTGGTTAAGTTTGCACGATCCGCTTTGGCGGCCTGGGATTTGCCTGTTCGGATCCTGGCTGTGGACCTATGCACCACTTGGCAAGCCATGCTGTGGCAGGAGTCCCACATATAAAGTAGAGGAAGATGGGCACGGATGTTAGCTCAGGGCCAGTCTTCCTCAGCAAAAAAAATTTTTAAAAATTTTAAGAGTTGGTTCTCTTGCATCCTCTCAAGGTAGCCAACTTGATTTTTCCTTTACTGTTATGAACTCACGGATTAAATATGTTTGATGAGTTATGATCTATAGCCATGAGTATCCTTCTTGGTACTCAAATCCTACAAGTTATTATTTTCATTATTCTTTATTATCCATGCAGAGCTGTTGCTGTTTTTTCTTTAAAAAAATGATTTCAGTTTTTATATCTTTATTTATTTCTCTCAAATAAGTTTATTTTCAGTTTTTGGTAATTTTTTAATTTTGAAATAATTTAAGACATGAAAAATCACAGAAATAGTAGAAAGAATTCCTGTGTACCTGTCACCCAGATTCTGTAATTAGCATTTTACCACATGTGACATTTGCTTTATTATTCTTTCTCTCTCTGTGCGCGCGCACACACACACACACTCAATTTATGATTCTTTTCTGGAGCATGACTCCCCTTTACCCCTAAATACTTCTACATTTATTACCCAAGGTCAAGGCTGTTCTTTTACATAACCACAGCCCGGGGATCAAATTCAGGAAACTAACATCGAGACCATACTGTTAACATCCACAGATCTTATTATGTTTTGTCAGTTGTCCCACTAATGTTTTTTCTAGAAAAACAAAAAAAATTTTTCTGGTGCAAGAACACAGGTTGAGTTTAGGCATCAGATTTATTTTTTTTTAAAAGCTAACATTCCCCTCATTCAAGGTTCAAAGTGCACCGGGGTACATTCAGAGAAACGACTCTCCCGCCGCTGTTTCCCGGGGCGGCCAGGGTTCCCCATTTTGCATGTCTTCCTGGGGATCTTCTGCGGTGACACAGTCGGTCCTGTGTATCCTTCCCCCTCTTTTTGTGCATTATGTATATTCTTTACACTGTTCTGTGCTTGCTTTCATCTTGAGATTAGTTTCTATCTGGATATAAAGAAAAGAGCGTCCTTCTCCTTTTTATATGCTGCGGAGTTCTCTGGGTGCGGACAATCCTTGGTTTATTTACCGCCCCATGCTGATGAGCACTTAGGTGGTCTCGCGGCTTTGCGGGAGATGACCTTGAACTCAGGCTATTTTGCACACGTATGAGTGTATCCATAGGATCCAGTCCTAGAAGTGGAATCAGGGCTCAAAAGTTGATGTATTTGTCATGGAAAAAAAAAAGCCAAGTTGGCCTCCATTTAGGTTGTTCCCATTGAACCCCCCCCGCCGACCCCGCAGTGTGTGGGAAAGCATCTGGGTTTCCCACATCCCTACCAACGCGGGTTGTTTGGTTGGTTTTTTCACAGTTTTATCGAGATGTAATTCACATACCTTCAGTTCACTATCAAGATGTAATTCACATACCACACAATTCGCCCATTGAAAGTGCACAGTTCGGTGGGTTTTAGTGTATGCACAGAGTTGTGCAGCCCATCTCCGTCAATTTTGGAGCATACTCATCACCCCCAGAAGAAACCCTGCACCCTTTAGCTGTCACCCCTCATCCCTCTCTGGCCCCAGCCCCTGGCGAGCACTTAAGTTCCTGCTCTGTGGACTTGCCCACTCTGACGGGACACTGTGTGGTCCTTTGTGATGGCTCCTTTCACTCAGCATCACGTTTACAGTAGCTTTTTGATCGGCGCCAGTTAGACGGTGGTGTTACTTGGCAGACCTCCGACTCACAGTTGACACTGAGCATCCTATCCTGTGTGCACGGGCCTTGTGTGTTTTCAGGGCTCCATCGGCCTCCAGAGGACTGGAAGCCTGCCCCGGAAGAGGGGAGACAGGGCGAGCCAGAGGGGATCCCCCCGACCTCTGTCCTTCCATTGTACTGGTGAGAACCCCTCCCACTGCCCACCCTCCTCCCCCGTCACCACCCTTCCTGCAGCGCAGGATGGAGGAACCTAGACGCCTGTTGTGGGGAGAGGTGGAGGGGTTTGGACTAGGGAGAATCCCAGCCTCCTGGGCCCATCCTTTCTCCTCCAGGACCCCTGGAGGCCTCGGCCCTCCCGCCAGCAGCCGCAGACTCCCGGAGACACCCCCTCTATCAGCTGCTGAACTGCGGCCCCGGGAATAGGTGAGACGTCACAGGGAAAGTAGGGGGATGGGGGGAAGAGGCCGGGCCGGCTGTGACTGCCGTGGTCTCTGTTCCCTCCTCCAGCTGTGGGGCCGTCCACCCAGACATCGCCCGCATGGAGCGGCTCCTGCAGCAGGCCATGGCGGAGAGGGAGCGGCTGCTCAAGGCCAGGGTGAGACCCCACCCTCCTCCTTAGGGTCTGGAGATCCAGCCCCTTCCTCCCTCAGACCCAGGAGCCCAGGCCCCCAGCCCCTCCTCCCTCAGACCCAGGAGTCCATCCCCCAGCCCCTCCTCCCTCAGACCCAGGGGTCCAGGCCCCCAGCCCCTCCTCCCTCAGACCCAGGAGTCCAGGCCCCCAGTCCCTCCTCCCTCTGACCCAGGGGTCCAGGCCCCCAGCCCCTCCTCCCTCAGACCCAGGGGTCTATCCCCCAGCCCCTCCTCCCTCAGACCCAGGAGTCCCGGCCCCCAGCCCCTCCTCCCTCAGACCCAGGGGTCCAGGCCCCCAGCCCCTCCTCCCTCAGACCCAGGGGTCCAGGCCCCCAGCCCCTCCTCCCTCAGACCCAGGGGTCCAGGCCCCCAGCCACTCCTCCCTCAGACCCAGGGGTCCAGGCCCCCAGCCCCTCCTCCCTCAGACCCAGGGGTCCAGGCCCCCAGCCCCTCCTCCCTCAGACCCAGGGGTCCAGGCCCCCAGCCCCTCCTCCCTCAGACCCAGGGGTCCAGGCCCCCAGCCCCTCCTCCCTCAGACCCAGGGGTCCAGGCCCCCAGCCACTCCTCCCTCAGACCCAGGGGTCCAGGCCCCCAGCCCCTCCTCCCTCAGACCCAGGGGTCCAGGCCCCCAGCCCCTCCTCCCTCAGACCCAGGGGTCCAGGCCCCCAGCCCCTCCTCCCTCAGACCCAGGGGTCCAGGCCCCCAGCCCCTCCTCCCTCAGACCCAGGGGTCCAGGCCCCCAGCCCCTCCTCCCTCAGACCCAGGGGTCCAGGCCCCCAGCCCCTCCTCCCTCTGACCCAGGGGTCCAGGCCCCCAGCCCCTCCTCCCTCAGACCCAAGGGTCCAGGCCCCCAGCCCCTCCTCCCTCAGACCAGGAGTCCAGGCCCCCAGCCCCTCCTCCCTCAGACCCAAGGGTCCAGGCCCCCAGCCCCTCCTCCCTCAGACTCAGGAACCCAGTACATTTTTCCCCACTTCTTACTGGTTAGCATCCTCATTGACTCCTTCATCCTGACCCACAGGAGGGGATGAGAAAGAGCACAGAAGGTTCCTCAGGCCCTGCTATACCTGCCATCATGGTCAGTGCCCCCCTGCCCTCACCCCTACCTGTCTCTGCACTGTTTCGCCCCCTGGCCTCTGTCCTTTCTCATCTCACCCTTTTCTCTCCTCCAATGACACAGGAAAGTGTTCTGGGCTTGGCAAGGGAAGGGGAACTCAAAAGACCTAGTTTCTGTTCCCATTATGGTCATGTCTGTCCTCGGGTAACAGGCTCTACTTCTCTCTGCCTCAGTTTCCTCTTCTGTAAGTGGGTGACGATGTCAGCAGTTACTGTAGAGTGAAGGCAACTACAGGCTGGGGACTTTTAAAAAAAGTCACTTAAAATTGTGTTGTATTTATTTATTTTGGTTTCTTCTATAAAACCCTTTTTATTATAGAGATGTTCAAGCATAGGCAAAGGTAGAGAGAACGGATTAATCAACCCCCATGGACCCCGGGCAGCTTCAGTGATGGTCAGGATTGAATCTTGTTTTACTTGCCAACTTTGACTTACTGATTCCTCGCCTACTTGCCACTCTGCAGTAGAATATTCTACAGCAAACTCCAGATGTTCTATCATTTCATCCAATAGATAAGTTTATGAGATTATTAATAATTCTGTATTATCCTAACACATGGTCCATATTCACATTTCCCTAATTATCTCCAAAATGTCTCTCTCTCTTTTTTTTTTTTGCTGAGGAAGATTAGCCCCAGCTAACATCTCTTGCCAATCTTCCTCTTTTTTTGCTTGAAGAAGATTAGCCCTGAGTTAACATCTGTGCCAGTCTTCCTCCACTTTATATGTGGGTCGCAGCCACAGCATGGCTGATGAGTGGTGTAGATCCATGCCTGGGATCTAGACCTGCGAACCTGGGCCACTGAAGCAGAGTGCGCCCAACTTAACCACTATGCCACAGGCCTGGCCCCTCCGAAATGTCTTTTTATAGCTGGTTATTTGAATCTGGATCCAAACAAGGCACCCATAATGCATTTGATTAAAATGTCTCTTAAATCTCTAATCTTTAAGAGTCTTCCTCCCCCTCCACTTGTTTAAAATAATGCCACTTATTTGTGGAAAAAAATCGAGTCATTTATCATGTCGAGTTTCTCACATTCTACATTTAGCTGCCGGTTCCTTATTAAAGTTTTATTTTTACCCAGGCGAATAGCACGAATATGTTTGTCATAAGAACATGACAGCGTAGAGAAAAGAAGGTGTCCCCACCACACCTCGGGCACTGGTGTTTTCTGTTGAGGGGCCTTTGAATCTTTTTTATGCTTTTCCACATACCCTGATCAAACCATGCTTTGTGAATTCATTTCCCCGTTAACGGGCACGTTGTTCTCAACCTGTTTTTTGTTTCTCCACCGTGTGTCCTTTCCTTATTCATCTCAACCAGTATTTATGGAGGGCCTGCTGTGGGGGAGGTCCTGGGGGGGCAGCAGGGACCCAAGTGACAGTCCCTGCGCTCAGGGAAGCTGATGTTTCCAGAGCAGAGAGACAAAAAGCAGCATCAATAAGTGAAACACCTAGCAGGCCAGGTGCTGATAAGAGCCGGGCCGTGCAATACAGCAGGAAGGGTGGTGGAGCCTTCCCATTGTCGGGCATAAGCTCTGCCTCATTAAAAATGAAGCTCTCCTGCTTGCTGGCATCATCATTTATTAAACAGCCCCCCGCTGTCTGCATTGTCCCGCCACCCCCGCTCACACCCCGAGCTGCCTTCTCGTGCATGGGAGCAGGCATTTCTCTGGGAATCCCAGGGTGGCGAGCCGGGCAGCAGTGAGCCCAGCCCTAAAATGGCCCCGTGAGGAGGGCGCTGTGAGAAGCCCAGGTTTCAGCACAGGGAAACTGAGGCCCCGAGAGGGGCAGGGCTTCTGTGGATGTGACACAGGTGGGCAGTGGTAGAGCTGAGGGTCCCAAGCTCATCTGTGCTCTCCTAGATCGGAGCCCCACTCTGCCACATCCTCCCTGGGTGACCTTGGTGAGTCACTTCCTTCTAGAAGCCTCAGTTTCCCCCCTCTGTCAACTGGGGACAGTCGTGGGTTGTTTTGGAGAGGAAATGAAGTGATTGCTTGGCACCATGCCGGACACATGGTGGCAGCCTCCATACACGTGGTGATAGTGTTACTGTATGGATTTGGCGAGGTGACCTATAGAAGATTCCAGGCCCCACTGGGGGCCTTTTTCACCGCCCCTTCCCCTCCTGTGCATCCCCCCGGCTTTTCCTGATTCCCCTCCTCCTCGTTCTCCCCACCTCCATCCAAGGAGCCTCATCTCTTTCTCCTCCCTGCTTGCTCTGGCCTTGCGTCGGTTTTCTCAGTTGAACCCAGAGTGTGGTCCGTGGACCGGCAGCATCCACATCCCTGGGAGCTCGATAGGTGTGCAGAGCCTCACCCCCACCGCCGAGTGACTGAATCCCAGTCTGCATTTTCCCACAATCCCCAGGGGGGTCTGTCTGTGTGCTGAAGCCTGAGGTGTCGCGCCCTGAGCCTCAGTGTGACCACGGCCATCACACCCCTCTTTGCAGGGGTCCTGTGGGAAGCACAGGGACGATGAGGCTGGGCGTCGGAACAGTAGACCTTTCACTGCGTTAATTCTTCTTCCCTTTGTGGCCACCTGAGATGACCGGCTCTGCCCGCTGAGTCCTGGCTCGGTCAGCTCTGGCTGTGTGACTTGGGCCTAGTGACTTAACCTCTCTGAGTCTTGGTTTCCACATCTGTAAAATGGGGCTAATAAGTACTTACCCCCCCAAGAGAGTTTGGGGGGCAGAGGGATTATACCTATAAAGTGCTCAGCACAGGGAATAATCACTAATTTCATCACAAGAACAATAACATCAACAACAATAATAATAATGGAAACAGTGCTCTCATGTTTTGGTTGCTTGACCAAATATGGTCCCTGTTTTACAGAGGCCGTATATGAGGGTCCCACTTTGGGGACTGTGGCCCATGGGTCCCTCACTTTTCTGACATGCTTCTGGCGTTTCAGGGTGAGCTCTAGGGTCAGGAAGACCTGGGTTCACATCCCAGCTCTGCCACCTAGAAGCTCTCTGTGACCTCAGGTGGGTTATTTATGAAGCTCCTAATAGCCCTGTGCTAAGGGTGGCCGTGGGGAGTCACGGAGTTGATGCTGGGAAGGCCCTGGGCAGTGTGTCATAACCCATAAATGTAGCTGCCAGAGTCATTATCGTGACCGCCCTTGTTAATATTACTGCTTAAAGGCTGTGGCAGACCTTGCGCAGGAGCCCTGCTGGCTCCCCCCGGGACTCCAGGAGGCAGGACCCCCTCCTGACCCTAGGCGGTCAGCTGCCCCCTTCTCTCCCCCCACCCCCCAGGCCCCACCCACGACCCCACCCCACCCTCCAGGCCCCAGGGTCTTGGATCTCCGGCAGCACTTGGAACGATGGGGCCACAACCCGGAAAACTGCCCGCACGTGGGGGTGTCGGGGGGCTGCTGCCGCGGACCCCTTGTCAAGATGGGCGGCCGCATCAAGACCTGGAGGAAGCGCTGGTTCTGCTTTGACCGCCAGGCCCGCCGCCTGGCCTACTACGCAGGTGAGCCCGGCCGGCCGCCGTGGGCCCCAGGACCCGGGAGGAGTCCGCTCGGAGGCTTTCCCCCCGGACACCTAGGAGTCCCGCCCCTCCTCCCCCTTAGGCCCACGGGTCTGGATCCCCAGCCCCCTCTTCTCCCAGGACCCAAGAGTCCAGATGCCCAGCCCCTTCCTCCTTGATCGACCCAGCCGTCCTGGGTAACAGATGTGTTGTACAATTCTGGCTCGCAGACCCCATCTTCCTAAGATACCCAGGAGGGTACCTGGGTGCCCTCAGGAGGGTCTGCAGCTGCATCGCCAGCCCCATCCTCCCTCCCAACACCCAGAAGTCCAGGCCCCTCCTCCTATTCTGACCCTCTCCTTGAGTCCCTTGCCTTCTCTGGGACCAAGGAACTCCAGGACCGAGGATCCCAGGTCCCCGGACCTCCTTCCCCAGTCTTGTCCAGTCTCCACACCCGTCTCCCATGTGCCATCAACATTCACTCACCCTGCAACCGCAGTACTTTTGGGGCCTTCAGACTCCGTCACCATGTTCCTCACCCCAACACCAGTCTCGGGGCCTGGGCCCAGTGACCCCCGCCCTGACACACAGACAGACCCCTCTCACTGACTCTGTTTCCTTCTCTCTCCCTCTGTCAGACAAGGAAGAGACCAAGCTGAAAGGCGTCATCTACTTCCAAGCCATCGAGGAGGTCTATTATGACCACTTACGCTGCGCCTTCAAGGTGAAGCCCTGCTGGGGGCCGCCCTGCCCTCCTGGTCTGAGCCCCTGCCGTCAAGCTGCGGTTTGTCCCCGGGAAAGGCCACCCACAGCCCCCAGTCTCAGGGTTCTCCATCCAGCACGGGGGACCAACAGGTCATTTCACTGCAGTGACCAAAGATGAAGAGCTCAGTCTCTGGCTCTCAGCCACGGTTACTGTTCTTGGAGCAAAATGTTTAGAGCAAAAATTTGGCAAACTCAGATGCCACGCTGGGGATAAATGCCTGGAGAGAGCAGGGCGAGGACCCTGGCGGCCCAGGAGCATCTAAAGGAGGCGATCCCTTCTCGGCTTCTGCCCACAGCTGCCAAGTGGGAATGTGCCCCATGGTGTCACATCATACGCTTTTCCCTAGAGAGCTCAGGAATTGGAAACTTTATAAAAGTGGGGTGCCAGGAATTTAAATGTTGGCAGCTGGCTCAGTGTTTAGAAGGAGAGCAGCCAACTATGGCTTTTTAGAGAGTAAGTTGGAATCCCAGCTGTGGGACCTCAGGAAAATGACTTCCCTTTGCCGGCCTCAGTTTTCTCACCTGCAGAATGGGCCACTTCAACCCATTTCCTCAGAGTTGAGAAGGTTAAGAACAGATAATGGATGTAAGGGATTTACTTAATTTGGGATTGGCAAATAGGTTCTCAATAAATGGACTGTAGACACCAGCTTTCCGCTAGGGGGACCTAGATTTTGGGGAGGGGAAATTTGAATGCTCATATTTCTAATATAGGAGAAGGTAGGCTGGGACAAGAGGACCTGGCGCCTCCTTTTAACTTCCTGTTGCTCCTAAAATTCTAAGCCCGGTCTTGTGTTAGTTCATGTAATCCTCATAACCCAATGAGATAGGTGGCATTATTTAGGAAGACAGATGAGGAAACAGATTCAGAGAGTCTAAGTAACTTATCCAACGCCACACAGCCTGTAATTAGCAAGGCTGGGATTCGAACCCACGTGTTGTCTTAACCACCTCCACTCCGCTACTTGTTCCAGAGCCCCAACCCTCGCCTGACGTTCTGCGTCAAAACCTACGAACGCCTTTTCTACATGGTGGCGCCGAGCCCCGAGGCCATGCGCATCTGGATGGACGTCATCGTGACCGCAGCCGACGAGAACCACGCCCCCTGAGCGGCCCCGCCCCCTGGGGGGACGTCCCGGCGAGGCCCCGCCCCTTTGGAACTCTCCCGGGAATTGTGCGGGCGCTGCGGCCGGGCTGGCCTGAGCCGCGGCGTTCAGGGCTGCAGGCGCCTTCCCGTGACGGGAAGCCAGCACCTGGGGCCGTGCCCTGGGCCGGGAGGAGGATTGACGGGGCGGGAAGGAACTATTTATTGGTGCTCCTGTGATACCGAATTAAACATGGAGGAAAAACAGTGGTTGCTGCTGTGGTTTCCAGCCCAGGCGTCTGGGGCCAGGCAGGAATCTGAGTTATGGGGACCTCAGAGCCAAGCGTCCCACAGCCTGTTCTCCCCTCTTAGGAATGGAGGCCTTTGACTCTAAGGTCAAGGCTGGGGGAGGGAGATGGGGACGCATGCGCCCTTAGTCTTGGGCAATTTTGTTTTTTTAGTTTGTGGGTTTCCACCCTTTTTGACTTGACCTGGCTATTGGCAATTTCTGGGAACTCCTAGGCTCCTGCCTTCCAGGTCTTGGCACATGTACTCCCTGTGGCCTTACCCTAACCAGCTGGCTCCTGATTCTTCAGGTCTTAGTTGCGATGTCGCCTCCTTCAGGAAGCCCTTCCTGACTCTCCTTGCTGGGTCAGGCACCTCCACCCCCTTAGAGCTCCCCTGTCCTAGCCCTGAACACCCTGGGTCATCACTGGTGATGGATCTGTGTCCTTATGGACTGGGAGCTCCATGAGGGAGGAGCCAGGCCTGTCCTGGTCACTGCCGTGTCCTCAGCACCGTAGGGCACATTTCATTCCATGGAAAAAAAGCTTCCCTTTCACCCCTCAGTCTTCGTACATACTCTTCCTTTCCCCACTCCACCCAACTCCTACTCATCATTTAGGTCATAGCTCAGATGTTTCCTTCTCCAGGAAGCCCTCCCTGATTCTCGTGGCGGAGTCAGATGCTTGCTCAGGGCTTCCCATCCCTGCCCTGATCACTCTGCCTGTGCTGCCCCCATCATGGCCTTGACTACTCTGGGCCATCACTGCTGATGAGTGTATCTCCCTGCTGGATGGGAGCCCCAGGAGGCAGGGATCGGGGCTGTTTCCATCACTGTCTGATCCCTGGCCCACAGCAGAGGGCCTAGTGCAAAGTGGGTATTGAGGGTGCATCCGATGGTTGAGTAAATTGATGAGAAAAAGAAGCAGAGGAGTGGGGAGAGTGGTGAACGAGGCAGACAGAACTCTGCATCCTCAAGGTCTCACCCAAGGTGTCCCCTCCTTTGAGAAGCTCTCCTTGATCCCTAATCTGCGTCAGGTGCCTATTCTGGGACTCCACACAACAGCCCCGCCCACTCCCGGCTGTCACTGTGGAGACAGGGCTTTCCCCCTTCAGTCCTCTCTGGAACTCGGCGTTCAGTCCCTCTGGTCCCCGTCTCCTCAGGACCTGGATGTCCTGTCCCAGGATTCCTTGAGGATCCAGATGTGGTGCTCCTGAGTCCTGGCCTTGCAAACACCCCAATCCCCAGGCCCTCAGGGGCCCCAAGTGTCCCTTGGCCTCCACCTCCAGGCGTGAGACATCTGGATTCTTGGATCAATTCAGCCCCCAGCCCCTTGCAAACTAGGCCCTGACTGGGGTCAGCTTCACGGGCATCACGGGTGTGTGCCCAGTGTAGTCGACAGGTCTTCCCGCTCAGAAGAGCCCTCTTGGGTCTGGTGCTCTGGGGTTGCTGTCTGGAAATTCTTACTTTGTATTTGCGTCTGTGTTTTGTAAGTGAAGTCTGACGGGACATGAGCTGGGGCCTTGGGGCCTCGGCTCACACAAGGTCCCACCGCCTGCCACCTCCCACCTCCCCGGGATAGCTTCTGTCTGCCTTCCCCTCTTTGCCCGTGCCCTGTGACCACTGCCACCCTCCAGCCCGGCAGAGCCTGGGTGCCCACGGGAAGTTCGGTGTCAGGCGCTTGTGCCTTATGGCATCTCCAGGTGGGGCATGGCTGTGCCCAGCTGATGGAAGGGAAACCCAGCAACGAGGCTGCTTTAGTTGTGGGCAGGGTCTCTAGACTCCTGTGAGGGTCTGTGCTCACACCTTGAGTGTCCCTGTGCCCAAGGGAATGTGACGTTAAACCCGGTGAGGGGCTGAGAGAGATGGCGGGAGAAAGGAAAAGAGTGTTTTCTTTCCATTTAGTACCTTCCACGGCACTCTTTCCTGCCTTTTGAACCAGGTTCCCATATTCTCATTTTGCACTGAGCCCTGCAAATTATGTAGCCAGCCCTGCCCCTGCCCCCACCCCTTCTCTGACGCATCCCAGACAGTGCATCCCGGAGGGAGTGGGTCTGAGACCGGCTGGGAGCATCACTGGGCTCAGAGCCTGCTCTGCCCCGGGGGACAGGAAACCCACAGTGGATATGGCCCCAAGCTTGTCTGAGGCCCTGGCATGACCTCCAGGGCCGGGGACCGCCTCTGCCCGGACCCCTCTGTTCATCTGTCTGCAGAACCAGATTCTAAATCTCTTTGCAGCGACCTCTGCAGAGAGGATCTGGGAAGAGTCATGGAGCTGGCCTGAGTACAGGGCCCGCATTCAAACCTCCCTCCGCTCTCTGGTCCTGGGCCAGGCCAGGGTCAGCGCCCAGAATCCGGGCAGGCCTGAGCAGGAGGAGACTCCCCACCCTGGGTCCCACTCCCTCCCGAGATGCTAGTTCTTCCGGTCTGGCCAGTTGGGGTTCCTCCCTGAAACTCTCCCACGCAGCTGGGGCCCCCGGGGCCTCCTGCTCCCGAGCACAGAATAATAATAGTATTGTCACCCTGCCTCCCTCCGTCCCTCAGGAGATAGGGGTTTTCAGACCCATTTGGCAAAGGAGGCGGCTGAAGTTCAGAGAGGGAGATCAAGTTGTTTGAAGTCACCCAGCAAGAGGATGGCAGAGGCAGGATGAAAATTTCAGTCTGTCTGCTTCTAGCCTTGATACTTTGCCCACTGCCTCACTCCAGCATGAAAGACGCTCCTTCCTTGATTATAAAACGGACACCTCAGAGACTCAGAGAGGTGAAGACACTTACGCAGGGTCACCCAGCAAACCCTAAGTGGGGCTGGGACTCCAACCTGGGAGGCAGGGGCTACTGCTGGATGACCTCACAAGGAGTCATTCACTTTCTCTCTCTGAGCCTCAGCCTGATGCCAAGTGACCTCACCTAGTGACTGAGGTGCTAGTCACTGTGGCGAATGGGGGTGCCCAACGGGGTCTGGGAGCAGATAATGTCTTTATGAACACAGCCGCTATTTTTCCTGCCAGAGAGAAATCTTATCTATGAGCCAGGAGAAACAAAGCAAGGTCTGAGCTGTAACATATAATAATATAATACATAACACAAATAATATAATGTAATGTAATGTAATGTAAGCAGTTGCTTATATGAACCGGGACGTGGGGATGCTCAGTCATTTGTGGTTTGTAAAGTGTTCTTGTTTGTGTGTTCACACATGGAAATACAGGGTCCTGATTGTGTCCCGCCCCATCCCGGTTACAGTGTGGCCCCATCTGATGCTGGCGTTCTGTGACATTGTCTCCGTGAAACAGAACACCACGGCCTCGCTGTGGTGTCAGCCGTCAGGGGCTGCTTTTTTCTTTCTTACCTGGAAGACTGTCCAGCCCCTCAGTGTCTCCTGGCCTTCTCTCTCGCTTCTTCTAGAGTCTTTTCCTTTTTTACACAGAGTGACATTTTTCCTTTCTTTTTTGAAGTATAATGTACACTGAGTGAAGTGCATTATGTTTACAGCTCAGCGATTCTTTACATTATCGGCACACACGTGTAACTACAATTAGAATGTACTGTAGTATACGATGTATTGTATTGCATTGCCCTCCCCAGAGGAACCCCTGTTCTGCTATCTATCACCACTGATTAGTTTGTTCTAGAACTTCATATAAAGGAAGCCGTGCAGTATGTTTTATTTGTCTAAAGCTTCTTGAGCTCAACACAAAGTTTGGGGCATTCCTCCACGTTGCTGCCGTCACCAGCAGTTGGTGCGTTTTCATGGCTGTGTAGTATTCCACAGGACTCCTGAACCACTCCTTCTTTCTCCATTCACTTCTTGATGGATATTTGCCTTATTTCCCAGATTGATTGTTTTTAAAAGCAAATCTGATCATGTCCCCCAGCTGATTTAGAGCCTCTCAAAGGTTTTCTACTTTTTTCAGAATTAATTCACATCTCCCCTCAGGGCTTGTAATACCCTGAATTGTCCAGCCCCTGCCTGGTTCTTCTGCCTCAGTTTCTACCCTTCTCCCCTTGCCCTCTGAGCTCCAGGCACACTGCTCTCCCCTCTGAGTTTGAATGGTCCACGTTACTTCCCACCTCTAGGTCTTTGAGATCACAACTCCCTTTACATCCTTGGGGAAGCTTCACTGATCAGTGCCACTTCTGGACCCCACACCTCCTTGTAGCTCCCCACACTTCTTCACTGTCCTCCTTGTAAAAAACAGTCTGTATGGTTATTTGATTAACATCTGTCTCCCCCATCAGACTATGAGCTCTGTGTGGTCAGGCACTGGTTCTGTCTTAATCTCTATCACCCAGACCACAGCCCAGCACATGGTAGGTGCTCATTAAATATTTACTGAGTGCTGAGTGTTGAGTAGACCCTCTCTGTGAGCCTCAGTATTCTCCCCTCTACCTCCCAAACACACAGACTTTCTCCTGGGAGCCACTGGGGAACCCTGACTCCCGCCCTTTCCCTCCCTGGCAGCTGTGAGTGACGCACCCAGGGGTGGGTGCCCCGCCCCACGGCGGACGCTGATTTGGCCTGGTTGGGCAAGGCCAGGGGTGCCTGGGGGCAGGTTACTCATCCTGGGCTCAGGTAAGAGGGCCCGGGTTGGGAGGTGGCACAACCAGGGGGGACGCCGAGGGAGCAGGACTGAGCCATGGACTCCGCCGAGAAAGCAGGCGCCCGGGCTGTGATCTGGACTCTGGGCTGGCTGCTACTGCCGCTGCTACTTCAAGAAGGTTGGTCTGCTGCCAGGAGAGGGCAGAGGGGGCAGAGTGGGGGCTCTAGGGAGGAGGGTCCCCCCTCCCCCTACAGAGCGGGCTGGGGGAAGGATCTCCATCATGGGCACAGGGGACTGGGGAAAAGTTCTTCCATCCTGAGCAGAGGGGGCTATAGGAAGAGTGCCCATCCTAGGCAGAGGGGACTGTGGAAAGGATTCCTGCCCAGGGGGGCTGTGGGGAAATTCTTCCATCCCTAGCAGAGCGGGGCTGTGGGAAGAGATCCCTCACTGAGCCGACTTGACTGTGGGAAAAGTTCTGCCATCCTGATCGGAGAACTGTGGGCAGGTATCCCCCCTAGTCATGGCAGCAATTCCCCCGGGCTCCACGGCAGGGACTCCTCACCGGGCATAAGGGGATGCGGGAAGGATGCTCTCACTGCAGACATAGGGGGCTTGAAGGAAAGGGACACAGTGTATCCCATGGCCCCCGATTTGTGGAAAGGTCTTCCTTACTCCTGTCCTGGAAAAGGAGTGTGCAATAGGGTTGCCTCGTTCCGGGGACGGAGGTCGTAGGAAGGACTCTGTCTCCTTGCGGGGAGGAGGCCTCAGCAGGGATCGCTCATTTCTACTCGGCCCTGCACCCCCAGGAGCGCAGGCCCTGGAGTGCTACAGCTGCGTGCAGAAAGCAGATGACGGATGCTCACCGCACAAGATGAAGACGGTGAAGTGCCCGGCCGGCGTGGACGTCTGCACAGAGGCGGTGGGGGCGGTGGAGACCAGTGAGTGGGGCCCCCTGGTCCATGCGTACCCCTCGAAGCTCCTCCAGCCAGGCCCCGCCTCCTTGTAGTCCCGCTCCTCCCTCTGACCACGGCCACACCCTTCAATGCAGCCCTTGGACTCCCTTTCAGCCTGGCCTGGTCCCTTCACCACCACCACGCCATCGGGGATCAGAGGGCCGAGGGGCTGAGAGTTGTGAAACGGGTGGGGTGAGCTGGAAGAGCCCGGCTCTGGGCACACCATGTCCATTTCCGCTCCACACTGACACCGCCCTACCCAATTCTGTCCCTTCTAGAACCCTTTCCTCCCCAGCCCAGCCTCCCCTATTCCAGGCGGGCCCTTGGTAATGGAGATCCCTCTAGAGGTCTTCTCCTAGGTTCCGCGGGCTGAGGCTCCGCCCTTCTGACCCGCCCTCTGTGGATCCCCGCCCCTATCTGAGGCCCCCACTCCTCTCTGATCCTGTGCCTTTTTTTTTGGATCGGTCTCAGCTCCTTTCGATGTTGCTTTCTGCAGATACAGGTTCCGCCCCTTTACGGCCCTCCTCGATTCTGTCCCGCTTCTGTCAGCCTGCAAGCCCCTGGGACTCAGCTTTTTGAGGTCCCGCCCCTCCATCTGTCATTTCCCCTCCGATCTGCTCTTTCTGAGGCCCCGCCCTGTCCGACCCTGGCCTGTCCATCCTCCGGTACTGGTCTATTCGAGGCCGCGCCTCCTCTGACCCCGCCCCCTCCCCTCTCCGCAGTTCACGGGCAATTCTCGGTGGCAGTGCGGGGCTGCGGTTCGGGACTCCCCGGCAAGAATGACCGCGGGCTGGACCTTCACGGGCTTCTGGCCTTCATCCAGCTGCAGCAGTGCGCCCAGGACCGTTGCAACGCCAAGCTCAACCTCACCTCGCGGGCGCTCAACCCAGCAGGTCGGTGGGGGCGCGGCCCGAGGCTCAGGGGCGGAGTCACATCGGGCCGAGCGGCTGGAGGCGGGAGAACTCGGCCGGGCGGGGGCGGGGCCAAGAGACAGTGGGCGGGGCTTCTTTGCTGTTGGCGCCGTGTGGTTGGACGCGGGGGCGGGGTTATGGCTGGTGGGCGGGGCAACCTAGTGGGCGGGGCTAGGGGCTGGGCTGAGAGTCCGTCGAGGGGCAGAGACCCCGACTGGAGGGACCCGGTGCAAGCTTTGCTTCCCAGACCCCCTCGACCGCCTCCCTCCTCCCCGCTCCCCTCGCAGGCAATGAGAGCGCATACGAGCCCAATGGCGCCGAGTGCTACAGCTGCGTGGGGCTGAGCCGCCAGGCCTGCCAGGGTAAGGCGCCGCCCGTCGTGAGCTGCTACAATGCCAGCGACCGCGTCTACAAGGGCTGTTTCGACGGCAACGTCACCTTGACGGCAGGTGAGCGAGCCCGGGAGCACGGGGCCTGCAGGAGTTGTGGTGGCCTTTCTGAGGCCTCATGAGCGGTAGGCAGCCCTTTACCCAAAGGGGTCCCCCAGCTCCAACGCCTTCTGGGAACTGTAGGCCTCAGTTCTTGTCTTGGCCTAGAGCATCATGAGAAGTGCTGTCCTATCCCCACTATAGCGTGGGGATACGGATGCTTTTGTCCTGGAGTTTTTTGGGGAAATACATTTTTATAGAGCCCTGCCAGGTGCAGAATGGGAGGATGTGCTATGAGAAATGTATTTCAGCCTCCAAGCGTCTGTCCAGGCATTGCAGGCGATCTAGTTCTGACTCCTTAAAACTCGAGGGGTTAGAGTCCCCACCTAAGCGCTTGGGAGAGCTGTAGTTCATCCTTCTGGCCTCTGCCTCAGGGAACCATGGGAGATGAAGTTCTTCAAACTCCATCTTCTGCCAGGTGTATTCTGGGAGATGTAGTTCTGACTCTAAGACTAATTTTAATGGGGGTGGGTTGTGAGCGAGAGGGAGGGGGAAAATGACAGGAGGGATGTAGGAGAGGTTTGTTCTGCTCTCTGGTTACGGGAGAGGTGTTGATTCCTGTCCAGACTTTTCTTCCAAGGCATTGTGGGACTTGTAGTTCAGCCTACACACACTTCCTTACAAAGTACTATGGGAAATGTGGTCCACATTTACCCCCAAAGACAGTGGGACAGTGTTTCTCAAAGTGGAGACTGAATTGAGACTTTTGGCTTAATGAATACAGAGCCCTTCTGTCCCCTGTTTTGGGGGTTCTTGCTCTTGTCTTGCCCCTACGTTTTACTCTGCCTACGCTTACCCTCCTCCCTCCAACCGTGGACCTACCTGTGTCTCCCTCCTGCAGCTAATGTGACCGTATCCTTGCCTGTCCGGGGCTGCGTCCAGGATGAGTTCTGTACCCGGGATGGGGTGACAGGCCCAGGGTTCACGCTCAGCGGCTCCTGCTGCCAGGGTTCCCGCTGTAACTCGGACCTCCGCAATAAGACCTACTTCTCCCCTGAGTTCCCGCCGCTTGTCCTGCTGCCCGCTCCTAAGACCACCACTCGGGCTCCAACCACCTCTGTCACCACTTCCACCCCAGCCCCAACCACCACCACCACTACCACCACCACCACCTCTACCGCCAAACCCACGTCAGCCCGAGCCAGCCAGACTCCTCCACGGGAAGGAGAACCTGAGACCTCCGAGGAGGAGGAGGAATCTAGCTTGCCTGGAGGTGCTGCTGGCCACCAGGACCGTAGTAACAAGCAGCAGTACCCCACAGAAGGTGGGGCCCATGATAATGGCTCTGCCACTCCCTTGGCGGGGTTGGCGGCTCTTCTGTTGGCTGTGGCTGCTGGCACCCTGCTCTGAGCTTCTCCACCTGGAAACCTCCTCTCTTCCCATTCCTTCCCTTTCCCACCACTGGACTGGACTGGGCTGGCCCAGCCCCTGTTCTTCCAATCTCCCGCCGTGGCCCCAGCTTCTGCTGCACTGGTTTGCGGCTTTGGGAAATAAAGGTACCGTTGTATATATCCTGCCAGGGTATTCTAGCTTCTTGAGGGCAGCCCGTGTTTCCCCCTCATCTTTGTCTCTCCCTGCTCGCCTCGTGGTGCCTAGGACAGAGAGCAGTCAGAGCTGTCACAGGGAAGGTGGGAGGGACATGATAAGCTTCCTGTTTGCTTTCTCTTGGCCAACCTGCACTGAGGGGGAGGCGGGGCGGGATCATGGGTCCCCCTCTGATGGCTGCTGCCCCTGCCCCCGTCCTTGTGGGAATCGTTTCAGCGACTGTCTGTCTTCCTTACTAGACTGTGAGCTCCTCCTGGGCAGGGACCGTGCCTTGTGCCTCTGTGTGGCCCGTTTCTGGCACGTAAAGGCCTCAATAAAAGTTTAATTACTTTGTATAGTGTTTCAAAGGAGTCATTTCTGCCTCATTTCTTATAACAACCTCCTGAAGCTGAGCTAGGGCAGGAATGCGAAGACCTTTAACAGATGGAGAAGCTCCAATCCAGAGTCACAGCGCTGGAGAGAGTCAGTGTTGGAACTCCTTCATCTCCTGGGGTTTTAGCCAGCTTGTGGGTGAGCCCACTGGTGAGGGGGAGACCGGGTGAAACCATTAAGCAGTGTCACAGGGGTGAATGAGACTTCCAGCAATGCTTGGGACCAGAGGGGAGCTCTGTTTAATGGGTTTCTACATGGTACCCGGGCCCCACCCACCTTGCCAACTACCTGGTTTCTTAAGAATCATTCAGTTGCATCCCACTTGTCCAGAGGGTTCGAGGGTGCTACTGTCAGTCTTTGCTTCGTGTTGGGGACTTGGGGCCTGAGCCCCAACTCCATCTCCTCCAATCAGATGAAGGCCTGGGGGCCCCAGGGAGGAAAAGCCTGGCTTGGGAATGAGAGAGGCTGGCAGGCTTCAGGACTGCCTGATGGAAGGGGACCACGTGTGGGGAACAGTAAGATAGTAATAGTAATAGTGCCAATATCACTATTTTTTTTTTTTTTGAGGAAGATCAGCCCTGAGCTAACATTTGCTGCCAATCCTCCTCTTTTTTGCTGAGGAAGACTGGCCCTGAGCTAACACCCATGCCCATCTTTCTCTACTTTATACGTGGGACGCCTACCACAGCATGGCTTGCCAAGTGGTGCCATGTCTGCACCCGGGATCTGAACTGGTGAACCCCGGGCCGCCGAAGCAGAATGTGCAAACTCAACTGCTGTACCACCGGGCCGGCCCCCCAACATCACTATTAATAGGGAGTAATAAGATGTAATAATAACAAAACAATAATAAATAATGATTAGAGTAACAAAATAGAGAATTAATAAGAGAATGAGCCACCGTACAAGGGGAAACATCAGTCGTAGTAACTATAGTTACAGGAATGTTAGTCATCAAAGAGTCTTACCAGATGCCCAGCTGGTACTTAGGGTGTTTACATCCATGATGTCATTTAATTTTCCATATATATTCTCGGGTGGGATGATTGGGGAAACTGAGGCTCAGAATGATAAGGTAACCTAAGCCACAGCAAGTAGTACATTTACTATGTCCTAGGTAAGTGCTGTACTTGGATCCTATGAGGTAAGTATTTATCATCTGCATTTTATAAGATGAAGAAATCAGGCCCAGAGAGGTTGAGAAACTTGCCCCGGGTCACCCAGCTAATAAACAGTGGAGCCCATTTTTGTACCCAGGCAGCTAGCTGGGCTTTACGGAGCATGACCAAACTGGTCATAACTTTCCCCTCAGCTTGACTAAATTTTAGACAGGCTTCTTCCTGCCTCAAATCCGTGACCTTCCTCTCACCCCAGCCCTTCCAGAATCCAGATGACCTAACCACAGGGGCCCCAGACCTCCCTTTTCTTAGAGCATTTACTTTAGGAAACTTGTCCTCATCGAATTCCTTCTCTGCCCCTTTGAGATAGATGTAAATCTCTTTAAAAGCCTCTTGTCACCTTTACAAGCAGGGAAATGTCTTTCTCAAGGACCTGGGAACCATCTCTTTGAAACGTAAAGATGGCACTTCTGTCTCCCAGTTTCCCTGGGAGGGTGTGAGCCTGCCTCCCGTGGGTGCCTTTCTCCAAGTTGTCAGGAGGATAAAGCAAGTTTCCCTCTCTTTTGGGCAAAGCTAATGAAAACACAGATGGCCCGCGATCTGTCCCTTGCCCCAGCTCCTCACCCGCAACTGCACTTGGGTTCATCAGATTCAGACCTCACATCCTGCTGAGGCCTGAAGTCAGTGGTGATGCCACAGTTGTGAAGCTGAAGCAGATGTTGAAGGAATATATATGGATATATTTTTCTTTTTTTTGCTGAGGAAGATTTGCCCTGAGCTAACAACATCTGTGCCAATCTTCCTCTGTTTTTAAGGATGTGGGCCACCAGCACAGCACAGCCACTAACAGAGCAGTGTAGGTCCACACCTGGGAACCAAACCTGGGCCATCCAAGCAGAGCGCACTGAACTTAACCACTAGGCCTCTGGGGCTGGCCCAAGGGTAGTATTTTTAAAAGGTAAAATCATGGCTTTCACACAGATATAAAATGAACACGTCAATGATTTTATTTAGCTCGTTCCGGAGTAAGGAAACCAGTAAAACGTTACAACCAGTTCAAAGGAGAAGTTGGAGAACACATGCATACAGGCGATCAGGAAGGGTAAGATCAATTTATAAGTGGAGGTGAAACTGGTCACTATCCAGAGGGAAATGATCAGCCGTGTTCCACCAGGCAGGAATCTTCTGCGTTCCTATCAGTTTAGTGTCATAGTTTTTTAAGACAACGAAAGGTGGAGACAACCCAGAAGGGTGTGCTGGAAGGTCACCGGGTAATCCTTTCTGCCCGGGACAAAGGCTTTCACCTCTCGAAGCCCCCGGTGTGGTGAGGGAGGCCGAGACACAGTCTGTCCTGGCAGCGTGCTGTGAGAGGTGGGGTAGGGCATTTTGTACACACAGATGAGGGACACAGGGAAGAGGCCCTCCAGGTGTGGGTCCCGTATTGAGGGTGACACCTTGCTCACCTGCACAACTATGCGACCACCCAGCACTGTCCATTTCAGAGACCGTATTATTTTCCTAGGGCTGCTGTAACGAAGTCCACAGACTGGTGGTAAAACAACAGACATTTATTGTCTCAGTTCTGGAGGCTAGAAGACCGACTTCAAGGTGTTGGTAGCGGGCCGGCCCGGTGGTGCAGCGGTTAAGTGTGCATGTTCCGCTTCGGCGGCCCGGGGTTCACCAGTTCAGATCCTGGGTGCAGACATGGCACCGCTTGGCAAGCCATACTGTGGTAGGCGTCCCACATATAAAGTAGAGGAAGATGGGCATGGATGTTAGCTCAGGGCCAGTCTTCCTCAGCAAAAAGAGGAGGATTGGCAGCAGTTAGCTCAGGGCTAATCTTCCTCAAAAAAAAAAAAAAGGTGTTGGTAGGGGCAAACACCCTTTGAGCCTCTGGGGAGGGTCCTGCCTTGCTTTGTCCAGCTTCTGGTGGGCCCAGGCATTCCTTGTCCTGTGGGCACATTACTCCACTCTCTGTCTCCTCTGTTGCAGTGCACTTCCCCTGTCTGTCTGTGTCCAAATTTCCCCTCCTTATAAGGACCCCGGTCATATTAGGTACTGGCCACGCTAATGACCTCATCTTAACTGCAAAGAACCTATTTCCAAATAAGGTCACATTCACAGGTCCTGGGGGTTAGGACGTCAACATATCTTTTTAGTGGGACACAGTTCTTCTCATAACAAACACTGTAGAATAGAGGTTCAGGGGCCAGACTTATGTCAGATAACCCATTTCAGTCCCAGCTCTGTTTCCACTCTGTGCCGGGTACCCCTACTACTGTTCCACTCAGGCTGAAGTTGAGCTGGGGAATTCTCTCTAAGCCTCAGTTTCCTCATCTCTTAAATGGGGATAATAATAGTTCCTACCTTTAGGACTCATGAGTCTTGAACTTGATAATGTGGGTCAGGTACAGTGTCTGGCATATAGGAAGAGCTCAGAATATAGGGAATCAGCAAGATGGTAAAGTTGACTCACAAGCATTTAGGCAAGGTGGAAGTATATTTAGTCAGTGAAAGAAAGAGTGCTGAAATCAGATTGCAAAGAGAGATTCAAAACTAGTTCTTTGGGCCAACACCGTGGCATACTGGTTGAGTTCACACGCTCCACTTCGACAGCCCAGGGTTCGCTGATTTGATGCTGGGCTCAGACCTACACACCACTCATCCTCAGGCCATGCTGTGGCAGTGCCCCACATACCAAAGAGAGGAAGATTGGCACGGACATTAGCTCAGGGCCAATCTTCCTCACCAAAAAAAAAAAAAAAAAACGCAACCCCAAATTGAATTAAAAACAACAACAAATTAGTTCTTGTCCTCCAGGACAATCAAATCTGAATGTCTGGGGTTGTATTTTCTTCTGCACAGAAATCATTTCCACCAGAAATCCTTTGCATCTTTACCAGACAAAAATCATTTGCAACTTATCAATCTTCTACAAGTTAATATCTAAATCGTAGAATCTGAGCCCTACTCAATAATAAATAGTAAGACAAACAAAGCTGCATTCCTGCCAAGAATCAGAGCATCCCTGAATGGGTCTCTAAGACAATGCTCCAGTGACGTATTGGAAGTACACGTGGTTCCGCTTTTGTCTTATTTCTAAGTTTGAGGTCAGCGTTGCTCAAAGAAATATATTGTAAGACACAAATGTAATTTAAAATTTCCTAGGATCCGCGTTCAAAAATGAAAAAGTTGCAATTAATTTTAATAATATATTTTAACCCCATATATGCAAATATTATTGTTTAAATATGTAATCAATGCAAGAGCATTATTAATGAGATATTTTGGATTTTTTTATACTAAGGTTTTGGAGTCTTATGTGTATTTTACATTTCATTTTGCACTAACCACATTTCACGTGTTCAATATCTAAAGCTTTAGAACTTTGTATAAATGGAAATTCACTGTCTATATTCTTTTGTGTAAGGCTTCTTTCACTCAGCTGACGTGGTGTGTCACACTTTGTTTACTCGTTCTTCCACTGAGGGACCCCGGCGCTCTTTCCTCTTCCGGGATATTATGACTAAAGCTGCTATGGATATTCTCGTACACTGATTTTTATGAACATATGCTTTCATTTCACTTGCGTAAATACTCAGGAGTAGGATTGCTGTGTCAAGGGATTGGTGTGCACTTAGTTTAATAAGAAACTAGCAGGTCCTCTTCAAAATCGGTTATGCTATTTTACAGTCTTAATATAAATAAGAATTCCAGTTGTTCCGCATTCTCATCAACATACGGTGTTGTCAGTGGGCCTTTTAAATTTTCCCCATTCTGGTAGGTGGGTTGTGGTATCCGCTCGTCGTCTGAAAGCATTTCCCTGAAGACTAGCTGTGTTGAGTGGGGTCTCACTTGTGCGATATCCAGAGGGATAATGGGAGGAGCTTTGTGGAGAGTTAAGAGGCTATGAAATAGGTGAGTAGGCACGTGAGTGGACCATGAAAGTCTAGGCTGATTTCTAGGCGGAGTTAAAGGCGCATTGGAGGGTGGGAATCATGAATTGAAGCCTTTCATCAGGACTGTGTGATTTTTCTCCGGCTTCCGTCACTTACGTGGGTACAGGCATTGAGTGGGTCTGAGGTTGGATGTTTCCAGATGGCCTTGCAAATAGGGCAAAGCCAGGGACTTGAGAGAGTATGCAAAAGACCCGTTAGAATGATGAAGAGTGGAATTTAAGGTTGGAAAGGAGGAAAATTAGGACCTGGGGGATGTGACAGTTCATTCATTCACTCATTCAACACGTGTTTCTTTTTTTTTTTGGAAGATTTTGTTTTTCCTTTTTCTCCCCAAACACCCTGGTACATAATTGTATATTTTTAGTTGTGGGTCCTTCTAGTTGTGACATGTGGGATGCCGCCTCAGCATGGCTTGATGAACGGTGTCATGTCTGCCCCCAGGATTCGAACCTGTGAAACCCCAGGCCGCCAAAGCAGAGCGCATGAATGAAACCTCTCCGCCCTGGGGCCAGCCCCTCAACATGTTTTTATTTAACATACACCATGGGTCACACGTCATGCTGAGTGGTGGGGATATGGTCATGAACAAGGAGTCGTAGTTCTTGCCCCTGTAAAGAGGTGATATGGTCGTGTGGTTAAGAGCTTGGATTCTGAATCACACTGCCTGCGTTCCAATCTTGGTCCTGCCAGCTACCATCAGTGTAACTTGGGAAAGTTCTTGAACTTCTTCTTTTCCTTTTTTTTGGTGAGGAAGATTGGCCCTGAGCTAACATCTGTGCCAGTCTTGTTCTATTTTGTATGTGGGACGCCACCACAGCATGACTTGAGGAGCACTGTTGTAGGTCTGTGTCTGGGATCCGAACCAGTGAACCCCAGCTGGAGCACACAAACTTAACCACTATGCCACTGGGCTGGCCCTCTTTTTTTTGTTTTTTTTGTGAGGAAGACTTACCCTGAGCTAACATCCGTTGCCAATCTTCCTCATTGTTTTTTTTCGCTTGAGGAAGATTAGTCCTGAGTTAACATCTGTGCCAATCCTCCTTTACTTTGTATGTGGGATGCTCCACAGCTTGGCTGATGAGTGGAGTAGGTCTGCACCCGGGATCCGAACCTGGGACCCCGGGCCACAGAAATGGAGCATGAGGAACTTTAACCACTCCACCATGAAGCTGGCCCCTGTTCAACTTCTTTGTGCCTCACTTTCTTCATCTTTAAAACAGAGATGATCTAGAAAGTAAGGAAATATTCAAAGAATGATGGGGGTGTGTCAAAAGGACACAGGAAGACATCTTAAAGAGGCTCCCTGTGACCAAATCTGGGACGAGTTGAGCATCTGAAATTAAATGATGATAGTAGAGGAGTATAACCCATGGAATAAACAAGAATCCGTGGTTACATACTGATAATAAATAAGTCAGCAAATAAAGAAGGGAAAGCCCTTTGTTATAGCCAAAAGTCAACTAAAGAATGTAGAAGGAATGACAGAATCAGAACATCATCTGGCAGCCCTCATAATAATTGATTCAGGCTAAAAAATCAATAATAGATGCTGTGATATTGTGATTTATTGTAAGAAATATATATTTGGTCTTTCTTCCGGTTTCTGGCACCGAAGCTCTTCAAACCCCTGGAATTCCCTAAGTGCTAAGAGTGATAAAGGTGTCCTGATATTCCTAACAAACCCCTTTCAACCACACTTGAATTGATGTTAATGAGGTGGCTTTTGGAAGGCCCCTACGGATGGGCGCTGGTTGCCAGGGGAAGCAACCAAATGTTTAGAGGGTTGGAGCCTTCAGCCCCACCCCTCTGAGCTCCTGGGATGGGGAGAGAGGCTGGATGTTGAATCAGTGCCCAATGGCCAATGATTTAATCAAGCATGCCTATGCCATGAAGCCGCCATAAAAACACAAAAGGAGGGGCTGGCCCCGTGGCCGAGTGGTTGGGTCTGTGCACTCCGCTGCAGGCGGCCCAGTGTTTCGTTGGTTCGAATCCTGGGCACGGACATGGCACTGCTCATCAAGCCACGCTGAGGCGGCGTCCCACATACCACAACTAGAAGGACCCACAGCGAAGAATATACAACTATGTACTGGGGGGCTTTGGGGAGAAAAAGGAAAAAATAAAATCTTAAAAAAAAAAAAAACAAAACACAAAAGGATCCGTTCAGAGAGCTGTGGGGTGGGTGAGCTCGGGGAGACGCTGGGAGAGTGGTGGCTCAAGAGCGCGTGGACACTCCAAGCCCCCTCCCCATCCTTTGCCCTATGCCTCTCTTCCATCTGGCTGCTCCTGAGTTACGTCTTTTTATGGTAAACCAGTAATCTAGTAAGTAAACTGTTTCTGTGGGTTCTGTGAGCCGCTCCAGCAAATGAGCGGAACCCAGGGAAGGGGTTGTTGGAACCTCCAATCTATAGCCAGATGGTGAGAAGCACAGGTGACAACCTTGACTTGTGATTGGCGTCTGATGTGACCGAGGTGGGGGTGGGGAGGGGCAGTCTTGTGGGACTGAGCCCTTCCCCTGTGGGATCTGCCCAGGAGATAGCGTCAAATAGTGTCCGAACTGAGCTAACTGCTTGTTGGCGTCAGAAAAAACGCACATACTGTAGATGTTAAAACTAGTGGGTTCAGGTTTGAGGAGGAGGAGAATATTTACATGGGCACAAATTCTCTCCCCACAAGATGCTTATTAGTTACACAGGAGGAAATGGTGACATAAATAGGAAAAACCTGGCAGCCACCACTTTAACCAAGTGATCAAAGTTCGCATCGCTAGAAATGGGACAGACAGGCATCACGGGTCTCCTGGTAGGGTGCACGGAGGAAGGACACAGCATGACTTCCGCGGTTTTGCATAAAATGCACACAACCTAAATCTAATGTGGAAACATCCGATAAGCCCAAACTGAGGGACATTCTACGAAATAGCTGACTTCTGCTTTTCAAAAATATCCATGTCATGAAAGACAAATGACGGAGGCCCCGTTCCAGGTAAAAGGAGATTGAAGAGACTAGAAAAGTGAATGCAGGGTGTGAGCCAGGATCTTTCTTTGCTACAAAGACGTTACTGAAGCAACTGACAAAATCTCAAGAAAGTCCACAAATGAGATAATTTATGTTTGATGTCAATTTGTTGATTTAGAATATAAATGTACTATGATTATGTAAGAGAAGGTCCTTGTTTTTAAGAAATACACACTGATGTATATTTAGAGGTAAAGGGGACACATGTCTGCCACTTACAGTCAAACTGTTCAGGAAAAAATATTTATCTGGGGACAGAAGAAATGATATAATAAATGTGGTAAACCATTAACTTTGGGGAACCTGACTAAAGGGGTTATAGGAATTCTTGGTGTCACTTTCACAACTTTTCTATAAGTCTGAAATTATGTCAAAAGTTTAAAAAAGAAAAAATAACAGTCAGGGCCGTTTCGGCGGTGCAGTGGTTATGTTTGCACGTTCTGCTTCGCCAGGCCCGGGGTTCACCAGTTCGGATCCCAGGTGTGGACCTACGCACTGCTTATCAAGCCATGCTGTGGTGGCGTCCCACATATAAAGTAGAGGAAGATGGGCATGGATGTTAGCTCAGGGCCAGTCTTCCTCAGCAAAAAGAGGAGGATTGACAGCCCATGTTACCTCAGGGCTAATCTTCCTCAAAAAAAAAAAAAAGAAAAAATAACAGAGACAATAATAATACCATACTAAAAGTAAATAATAACATACCTACCTCTTAGAGTGGTTGTGGGGATTAAAATGAGTTAATATATATAAAACAGGACAGTAGCTGGCATGTAGGAAGTACTCACTAGGTATTGTTCTTTATTTTATTTTTATGCCTCTGATACCCTGTAAAGAGTAGATACTTGCCAGGTAAACGCTTGTTCAGTATTTTAAAGCACCCATTGTTTCTGTGTGCCAGGCTCTATGGTAAGCTCCTTCCATGCACCATCGAAAACTCAGAGCAGTCTTGGAAAGTAGTATTAGCATTTTGTTTTCCAACTTTTTTTTTAAAGATTTTATTTTTCCTTTTTCTCCCAAAGCCCCTCGGTACACAGTTGTGTACTTTTAGTTGTGGGTCCTTCTAGTTGTGGCATGTGGGATGCCGCCTCAGTGTGGCTTGATGAGCGGTGCCATGTCCGCGCCCAGGGTTCGAACTGGTGAAACCCTGGGTCACAGAAGCAGAGTGCGAGAACTTAACCACTCGGCCAGGGGGCCGGCCCCTCCAACTTTTATTAAGAAAATTTCATACCTACAGACGAGCTGGAAAGGTCCTACAATGCACATCCTCTTAGAGTTAATGACTTCCAACATTTTGCGAGGCCCACTTAGGATGCTCCATTTTAGAGATGCACATACTGAGGTACAGACGCAATTGAATCACTTCCTCAAGGTTTCCCAGAGCTGGGATTGGACCCAGGGAACTGACCCTAGAAACGCAGAACAACTGGTTTACATGTTAGGTGGGCGTGGGGAAGGCACTGCCCGATCCTTCTGCCGCTCACCGTTTCATGCCGCACTGTTCCATATGGTGGCCGATAGCCCCATGAGGCTATAGACATTTCAGTTTAAATTCGGTAAAATTAAATAAAATTTCAAGTTCAGTTCCTCAGTCACATTTCCAAGTGATGAAATAGCCACTTATGGCCATTGTTTAAATGGCCACATGGGGCCACGGTATGGACGGTGCTGATATAGAAATTTCCATGATCACAGCACTAGTGGGTAAGACAGAGAAGAGATATGATTTCAACCCACATGGCAGTGGGGGTGATGGAGAGCTCTGGGGCCTGCTTAGAGAATATGCCGGCAACAGATGGGGGAAAAGTTTAGCCAGCTGGATATTTCCTCCCCCACTACTCTTATCTTTCATTTTTTTAAGAAAACCTTTCATCTGCCCTCATAGATCTGTTATTCTTTCCTGGGCTCCACCCTATCTCTGCCTGTCTATCATTAGCATACATTCAGTTGTCAGTCTCCTGTAATCCTGATTGCTTTGACAAACATCGTGACGAACTTTCCAGCGGGCCGAGTCAGAATTATTTTCATGCTGGAACCAGTGTCTCTCTCGGCTTGCTTTAGATTAGGTAAATGCATTCACAGGAAGAAGCCGGATGTGTCTTTGGGGTGGACAGATCCAAGTTCATATTTTATATTTATTACCTGCGTGGTTGTGGGCAGGTGACTTCACTTCTGTGAGCCACTGTGTCCCATTTGTAAAATGGGCGTAGTCACACCTGCTTTCGTGGGTAGCCTGAGCGTGAGGAAGATTAGGTCTGTAACAGCCCTAGCTGGGTAGAGCATTCAGGAATTGATAGTTGCTGTTATTTGCAGAAAATTTTTTTCTGTTTTCTCCACTTGTAATTCTTCGGGGCGATACATACATTGAGTGACACGGAGTCCCAAATTCAGAGGTAAGATCTGTGTCAAGCCAATGGATGAGAAATCTACAAGGTGAGCATTCACAGGTACCATCAGGTATCAAGACCATGGATTGAAACCCAAGTTAAAGTTTGTGGGTGAATAGGCTTTTTTTTCCTGATGTTGGTTTGTATGAAAATTCTGATAATGCCACTTGAATGAAAACACAGTTAAATGTGGTTTTTAACAAAGCTATATATAGAATGTACTCTTCCATTTGTCATTTAATCAAAGAATATCCAGATACCCCAGCTGCCCTTTAGAAAGAATAATTGTCGAGCCCTTGCAAAGCGATTTCTCAATTCCACCCTGTCCGATAGAACTTCCTGTGACGATGGAAACGTCCTGTAGCCTGTGCTGTGCACTGTGGTAGCCACGAGCACATGTTGGAAGTGGAGATGGTGAGACACTGAAATTTCAATTTTATTTAATTTGAATTGACTTAAATTTAAACAGCCACGTGTGGCTAGTGGCTACTCTTTTGGACAGCGACACCCTAGATGGAGAATCTCAGTGTGGGTGAAACCGGAGAGGTGTCTTCTCGTAATTGAGTTTGATGAACAAATAGTGGTTCCTGATGTGGGAGCTAAGCATTGACATTTCTCCATGACTATGCAAGACTATTCTTGGGGGCTAGTCTCTGCTTTTCAAAATCAGCATGGCCATGGCCTGGCCATTTGGTTTCTCTGAGCCTTGGTCCTCCAATCTGTCAGATGAGGGACAATAAAATCTCTTTGCTAGGGTGTTGTGAAGTCAGCCTAAAATTCTAAGCTGACTCCACCATTTCCTAGCTGTGTGACCTTGGGCAAATTACTTAAACTTCTTGGCCTCAGTTTCATCAACTTTAAGATGGGAATTAATTACCTTCCTCAAAAGATTGGTGTGAAGATTAAGCAATATCTGAAAAGTACTTAGAACAGAGCCCGAGGCATCATACAACCTGTATATGCGTTTGCTCTTATTAGGATGTTCTTGTGAAAAGACCAGACAAAAATTGTAGGTCATGGAATCAATTCAGTCAGTCTCTACCAGTGTTTTTGGGGGTTGTTTCTTCACTGTTGCTCTTGAGATTTATTTCTCTGGGTTATATTAATAATTTATAAAACCATATTTGATATTATCTTTTATTTTGCTTGAAGAAGATTGGCCCTGAGCTAACATCTGTTGCCAATCTTCCTCTTTTTTTGCTTGAAGAAGATTGGCCCTGAGCTAACATCTGTGCCAATCTTCTTTTATTTTATATGTGGGTCACTGCCACAGCACGGCTGACAAGTGATGTAAGTCTGCACCTGGGATCCGAACCTGTGAAACCGGGCTGCTGAAGTGGAGCTTGCCAAACTTAACCACTAAGTCACGGGGCCAGCCCCTGATATTATCTTTTTAAGCCAGGATATGTTTTGTTTTTTGACGCTTTTGAGTTTCAAAAATATGTTGCATCCTGGCCTTGATGTCAAATATATTTCTTACTCCCCATGTACTCAAACAAGTTTTAAAAGCACTGCTTTCATATTTTTTTTTATTTGGAAAGACCTCAAAATTACAGAAAAGTTGCAAGTACAGTACCAAGAAATTATTTTTCTTAAACCAGGAGATAGTGAGTTGCCAATATTATACCCCGTCACCTACAGATGTTTAGTGTATGTTTCTTACGAACAAGGACCTTCTCCTACATAACCAAAGTACTACCTCAAAAATAAAATGTATGAGCGTTGATGACTTACTACCGTCTGATCCTCAGACTCCATTCAGTTTCCGCCCGTTCTCCCCATAGCGGCCGTGATAGCGAAGGTTCCAATCTCGACTCCTGCACTGCGTTCTGTGGTCCTGTCTCTTCAGCTGCCTTCCATCTAGGAAGAGTCTTCATTCTTCCCTTGACCTCAATGAACATCGTGAGCATTACAGGCCGGTTTTTGGGGGGTAGGGTGTCCATTAATTTCATTCATCTGATTCCTTCTCGTGATCAGATTCGGGTTATGCGTCTTCGGCAGGAGTGTCACGCAAGTGTGTTCGGATCGTCTCACGTCCATCAGGATGTAACTCTGATCACTTCAGTGCGGTTGTGTCTTCCAGGCTTCTCTGCTGTAAAGTTACTCTTTTCCTCATTGTAATTAATCTGTTTTCTGGGGAGATATTTTGGCGCTATGTAAATACCCATTCCTCATCAAACTTTCAATTTACTCATTTATTTTATCATGTCCGAATAGACTCATAGCGTCGACGGATTACAATCTGATACAATCATTGTTTATTTTGATGTTCAACTTGTCCCCAATTTGGCCTGTGGGAGCCCCTTCGAGCTGGCTTCTGTGTCCTTTTGGCCTGTCCCTGTCATTCCTTGAGCATTTCTTTCTTTCATTTTTTTTTTTTTTTGGTGAGGAAGATTATCCCTGAGCCAACATCTGTACCAATCTTCCTCTATTTTTGTATGTGGAACCTGCCACAGCATGGCTTGATGAGTGGTGTGAAGGTCCATGCCTGGGATTCGAACCCGTGAACCCTAGGCCGCCAAAACACAGTGTGCGAACCTAACCACTGTGCTACTGTGCTGGTCCCTGAGCATTTCTTTGCTTCCTGGCGTAGATGTACCAGGCTCACCTTGTACTCTCCTTGTCCCAGTCCTGCAATTAGCCTTTTCTCCAAGAAGCCCTGGTATATTTCACTGGAGAATGACATTTAGAAACCGAGATTCGGCGCCCACGTGTGGTCATTGCTGTGGGCTCCTGCTGCACCCAGGCTCTCTCAGTGGACAGCGGTAGGGAGTATATGTGTATTTATAAATACACACATATTTACATCTGTATTCATTTATACATCTCTCTATATATATTGAAAGCCATGAGTTTACCCTGATATCCCCAATTCCAACCCCACACTACAAGATTCATTCTCGTTTTCTCCCTTTGCACCATTGGAGCTCATTTCTCCATCGGTGAGAATCTGGCTGCCAGTGTTCTCAATATATTAACTTATTTACTCCATCCTCCTGAAAGTAACTGATCTCTGATGGCTGCCACGACCCACCCCTGGCCCCTGGGGTGGATGCCCTGCCCACCCCACTTGGACTCTGACACCTGGGCCCTGCGCCACCCCTTCCAACCCTGCCTCCAGACACCTACCTGCGCGTGTTCAGGAAGGGAGGGACAGGAAGAGCTCGGTGTGTTATAGATTCTTGTTTTGCTCTCCCACTTTCTGCTTCTAAGCTCCTAGCGCTGCTTCCCTGTCCTCATATCTTTCTTGTTAAAAATGCCAGATTCTGCCTAATTTGTGTTCTTTTATTGAACTGGACACAACTTAAAAATGTTTTCAGTTTGGTGCTCACCAGAACCGAGGTTAGAGAAAGAAGAGCGAGGAGGGGAAGGAGGAAGAATGTGAAAAGAAGGAAAATCTAGTCACGGGAAAAGCAGCAGAGGAAGAAACGCCGTTGCCTCGTGCCTGTGCCGTTTCCACCCTTTGGTCTTTGAGGTCCATGTTTGTGCTTGAGGAACGATTTCAACATCACGCGGGGCTTGTTGGGGACCACGTGTGACGGGGGCCAGGAAGGGAGGCTCTGCCTGAACTGGCCTTGCTGGTTTCTCTCCTTCCAGGTGTGCATCTTTAACGAAGGGCTTATTTAATTTTAATTACGTAAGTCGTAGATGAATACTTTCTCACCAGAGAACATTCCAACAGCACAGAGAGAACAAGAAGCCCTTTGGAGAAGTGGGCGGTCCACCAGGGGTAGAGCGGGGAGTCTGGAGCACAATGTTTTTCAAAATGACAGATGCACGTCCCTTTCGACTTGGCGCTTTTCCTCCTGGGGATTGATCCTACGGGCACGGACTCATGTGGCCGATGCGAGATCTGCCCAAATTATGTTCATTTCAGTAGTGTTTGTGATGGCAAAAAACTAGGAGAACAGTGTGCCCCCATCGTGTAGAAAAAAATAAATCTATGTGTGAATGCTTGTATATGCCCAACATATTTCAGGAAACACCCACAAGGCAATAAATACCCTTGCCTCTGGAAAGGGAATTGGGTGGCCATGGGATGGGGATGGAAGGAGAACTTTCCATCCTTCCTGTGTGATCTTGGGCAAGTCACGTGTCTTCTCTGAGCCTCAGTTTCCCCATCTGGAAAGGGAGCGTCATTAAACGAGAGACTGGAGTTCTCATTCTGGAGCTGGCACGCCAGAGAGGCCCTTACAGAGAGCTCATCCTTCCCCATCCCTCCTGGGCTGGGACTTCACCAGGAACTCTCCAATCTCCTGTTTCACCCGACCATAAAAAGTGTCAGTAGCTTTTGCAGCCACATCTGCAGCCAGAGGCACGAGGGGATTTTCCTAACTCCTCGGCAATCCTTCCCCTCATCTCTTCATTCCCACCCACACCCTCTTGCTTCGGTCCCACTGAGGGTTTCTCCTTCAGGATTCTCAAGAATCATCATCATTCTCTCTCTGACAGACGTCTGCTGAGAGTGGGGGTGGCCTAACATGTGGCCAGTGGAGGAGTCCATCTCAGTCCTACTTGCCAGGGGCGCCATTGCTTGGGTCCAAAGCCCCACGCCTCCTCCAGTCTGCGACTTTTGGTAAGTCCCTTCGTCTTTCCATGCCTCAGTTTCCTCATCGATAAAATGGAAGCAATGCTGGTACCTACTTCATAGGGTTGTTGTGAAGACATATTAATTAGCTAATATGTCCATATCTGCTCTGTCCGATATGGCAGCCACTGGCCACCCGGGACTACTGAGCCCTTGACATGTGGCTGGTCTGAAGAGAGATGTGCTGTGAATGTAAAACACACGCTGCATTTTGAAGACTTAGTGTGAAAAAGAAAAGAATGTAAAATACTTCATTAATCATTTTTGTATCGATCGCATCCTAAAATGATAGTATTTTGCTTATGTTGGGTTAAAATATGATTAATCTCACCTGCTTCTTTTTGTGATTTCTAATGTGGTTACCAGAAACGTTAAAATAACATATGTGCCTCGTGTTATATTTCTATTCAATGGTGCTGGTTAAGGAAAGTTCTGGGCACACGAATTTTAGCTGCTAATACAAGCCGCCCACAAGAGCCTATTTTTGTTCCAACAGCCACTTGATTGTCTTATTTCCAGCTTTATTGAGGTGCAATTGACAATTGACAAATAAAAATTGTTTAATGCCTGAGTTCGGGCTCAACTCTTGTCTGCTCTGTGTTGTTCTCGCAGCTTCCATGCGCATGTCTTGTGGTGGCCATTGCTCCTGGACACCAAGAGCCAGTTCCCTTCTACCTTGGGGCTTATGGAAGGATCACCCTTTCCCATGCCTTGAAGAACCACACGGCCATGTGACTTGCTGTGGTCCAAGAAGTGAGCAGAAGTGAGTGGCGCTTCCAGGTGGAAGCGTTTGAGCTGATGTGTGTGACTCTCCGTGCACTTGTTGACTTGACCACCAGCTTTCCAAATGGTGGAGCTTTTGTCAGCCAAGGTCGTAGAGTGAAAATGACGTGGAACAGAGTCCTTGTAGATCCATGACCATGGTCACATGAGTCAGGAATAAACCTTCCTTGTTCTGAGCCACTGAATTCTGGAGTTGGTTGTCACTGCAGCGTAGCTTAGCCTATCCTGACCGACGCGTTCCCACCCCCTTCACTTGCTCTGTGTTTGGAATCGTTTGCAAATCTGGCCAAGTCCTGCTGCTGCCCAGAACCCTTTCATGACTCCCCAGCACTGTTGGGATGAGGTGCAACAGTGGCTTTACTGTGGCTTACGAGGCCACCCCTGCCCTTCGGCATCATGCTGATGGCTTCACACTCATATTCAGCCTCTCCTCACCCTTCGTTTACATTCGTATTCCAGTTGTGCTGAACTTTCAGCTTACTGTAAGCATCATACTCTTCTGCTCTCTTCCTGGCCTTTCCACATGCTGTTCCTTCTGCCTGGAATGCTTTTCCCTTGTCCTGCCCTCTCTCTCTACCGGCTGACACCAACTCCTTCTTCCAGGCTCAGCTCTGATACCCTCTCCAGCAGGAAGTCCTCCCTGATCTCCAGTCTGGATCCGGTGCCTCCTTTGGGCCTCCCACAGCCCTGGGCTTCTCCCAGAATTGCTCGGACACCCTGGAATATCTCTGTCTGGGGAACAAGTTTGTCTGTCATTGGTCCCTGAGTCCTCAGAGGGCAGGGCCCGGCTGTGTTTTCAGCACTGCCCAGCTCAGGACCAGGCACAGAGACGGGTTTCAATTAATGTTTGTTGAGGGGCCGGCCCCGTGGCTGAGTGGTTAAGTTCATGCCCTCTGCTTTGGTGGCCCGGAGTTTCGCCAGCTCAGATCCTGGGCATGGACCTAGCACCACTCATCAAGCCATGCTGAGGTGGTGTCCCACATAGAAGAACTAGAAGGACCTGCAACTAGGATATACAACTATGTAGTGAGGCTTTGGAGTAAAGAAGAAGACAAAAACAAGGATTGGCAACAGATGTTAGCTCAGGGCCAATCTTAAAAAAAAAAAAAGTTTGTTGACTGCATAATAAATGAGTTCAGATGTTAAACAGATCTCTTCCTCCCAGGATTCTGAGGAGTGGTGGTGCTGTCTCTGCATTTTTTCTACTGATAGGCTTCCTCCACAGCAGAGACATGATTGTTGTCAGCATAATTCATTCCTGAATGCTGGAGGGAAATGGCTGTGGTTTCTATGGAAAGTCCCAGGAAAATTCTTTTTTTCTTGGCTCCTCTGACCAATTCAGTCCAAATTTCTTTGCTGACTCAACACCCTCACCAAGTTTTATTTTACATTTTCCCAAACATTTTTATTTTTTTATTTTTTATTTTATTTAATTAATTTTTTTTTTTTGAGGAAGATTAGCCCTGAGCTAACTGCTGCCAATCCTCCTCTCTTTGCTGAGGAAGACTGGCCCTGAGCTAACATCCGTGCCCATCTTCCTCTACTTTCTATGTGGGACGCCTACCACAGCATGGCTTGCCAAGTGGTGCCATGTCCACACCTGAGATCTGAACCAGCGAACCCCGGGCCGCCAAAACGGAACGTGCGCACTTAACCGTGGTGCCACCAGGCCGACCCTTCCCAAACATTTTTAATGGAAAGTTTCAAACATAGAGAAAAGTTGAAATAATTTGACAGTGAACACTCACGTGCCCGTCCCTTGGATTCCACAACGAACATTCTATTCTACTTGCTTTATCACACATCCACCCATCTTTCCATCCCTCTGTCCATCCATCGCTGCCTGTTGTTTTCCTGATGCATTTCGAAGTTGCCGTCACCAATACACTTCCCTCTTAATGCTATTGCATGTGCAAAATTAACAAGAGTTCAATATTTATTTACAGTTCATTCTTATTTATTTGGTCTTTACTTTTCAGGTAAAGTTTACATACACCGAAATGCACGCATCTTCAGCTGAAATGCACGCATCTTCAGTGCACTGTTAGAGAGTTATGATAAGTGTGGAGCCCTGTGCCAGCCAAATCTATAACAAATCAGAGCCTTACCATCACTCCAGAAGGTTCCATGGCACCGTTTCCCAGTCGATCTCTGGGTTTCAGAGAGGAGTAGGGTTGGTAGGAGTAATGAAGTGGAAAGACGGGGGCCGGACCTTGAAGGACCTCTTAGGCCGTGATGAGGAATTTAATGATAAGATAATACTATCGATAATAATAACAATACTATGCTGGATATTTTTTCTTATGTCTTCTGATCTGGAAAGGTGGAGACATTTCCAGCCATACTCTTGGGAATATGATCAGCCCTTGGGAGGCTGATCAGTATGGACTACTATGGGCTTTCTTAACCTCTGGCTTCCTGTTCCCTTTGGCCAATGGGGACACTTGGCAAGAAATTGGAGGGAAGGGAATTTATTTCTCCAGCTCCCTTCTTGATGTGGGGGTTGCCTGGGCTGCCTGTGTCTTTCCACCCAAGGCCACAGCTCTTTTCAGGAGGCCCTCTTCAGGGGCCGGCCTGGTGGCGTAGTGGTTAAGTTCCCGGGCTGTGCTTCAGTGGCAGGGGTTCGAGGGTTTGGATCCTGGTTGTGAATCTACACATCACTCCTCAAGCCATGCTGTGGCAGTGTCCCACATACAAGATAGAGGAAGACTGGCACAGATGTTAGCTCAGGGCCAATCTTACTCACCAAAAAAAAAAAAAAAAAAAAAATACAGTAATTAAAAAAAAAAAGAGAGGAGTTCCTCTTCACACACATCTGGGTTCTGTGGCTGCCTTTCAGTCCTGGGGGAGTGAATTCACTCCCATCTTTCTAGCCCTGGAGAGAACCACCACCCTTTGTGGTCTCCCTACTTTCTGCCTCCACCCTTGTAAACAGTCTCTTTATTATACTCTCCCCCATCACTCAGTTTGAATGTGCTGTTTCCTGCTGAGACCCTGCGTACTGAATGTCCTAAGTATCTGACACTGTTCCAAGCGCTTTATAGAAATTGTTTAATCCACCTGACGACCCTACCCAGAAACACAGGCCTGGAGAGGTGATGTCACTAGCTCAGAGTTTCAGGATGAGTAAGTGGCCCACCCAGGATTTGAACCCAGAGGCGTCTTCACTGTTAACCTTAGAGCAACCGGGAGCCCCTCCCCTGCGGGGGTTGTAAGCGGTCAGGTCGGCGTTTTTGGAGGCGCCCCCTGGCGGCCGGGAGGAGCACTGTCCGCTGAGTTAGCATCGGCCCCCGTCCGGGCTCTGCAGGTGCAACGTTCACAGAAATCCTGCCGCCGGGACCAGGACAAGTGGACTCTGCCTGGGTCCCAGGATGTCTTCTCGGAGGAGGTGACGCTGGAGCCCGGCCTTAAAGAACAAGCAGCACGTGCAAAGGCCTGAGAGACCCCGCCTTGTTCTGGGAAGAGGGTGCAGCTTTGTGTGGGAGGCAGTCGGGCGGGGAGGCTGCGGAAATGGGTCGGGCCCATTTAGGAAAGAACCTTGGCCCTGGGTGGGTGCTCAGTAACCCAGTTTACAGCTTGTGAACCAGCCAATTCCAAAGGCGAAATTGGAGGGTCAGACACAGGGTTGCCCATTTTTAATTCTGCCAGTACGGACTTAACACAAAAAGAGACCATTTGTATTCATTCTAAAAGATCTTATTGAGCGCCTCCTGTGTACGTATTAGGGGATGTTCTGGGGCAGGGTCTGACTCTGTTTTGTCCGCCGTTGTGCCCTCAGCGTCCAGAGTCCTGGAAAGCCCCTAATAGAAGGAATGAATGAAATTCGAGATGATTGCCAGGGCGAGGTCAGTGCAGGAATAGCTTCTGGGAATGAGGTCGAGGAGGGATGTGGGTTTGGAGATGGGTTTGGAGATAGAAGGGAATAAAGTTGGGAGTCTTCCATCTTTATATTATTATTAGTTTAAAAAATAAGTCATCGTTAAATATGGCTATTTCCTATATTCTGGGTATTTGAGGTGGGGATGGTACGACAGAAATACCCAATTCTGGAAAAAACATTATGCAAATGTCTCTGTCTGTATTGGGACACAGGCCTTCTGTCCTTCTCAGATCCCCTTGGCGGCCTCCTTCCAGGGATGGAGGAGCTCACTCATGGCCCCTCAGATGGGGAGTTGCAAAGTCAGGCTTTGAATTCTGGGCAGACTGGCTCCAGCCCTTCCCCATTTCCCTCCTGTTTAAATTTCCTGTTTAAATTACCTTTTTCTAAGAATTTCATCTTTCTTCTCAGCCAGTGCTTTTTCTTTTCTTTTGTTCCCCCAGTGGCGTTATCATGGACTTTCAGGCATTCCTATGTACTGGGATAACTTGTTTGAGAGCATATTTGTATGGAAGTCTCATGTTTTAATCTAACAGGTATCAAAATTCAGAAGAAAGTCAATTCTCAGGCATGCAATTCCCCATATCTGAAAACTACCATTTTTGGAAATGCATGTGCATTATACTGAAATATCTGATCAAAGGTTAAGAAATACGGCACGATGTGGCGAGGAGGAAGTGGAGTGGGCAGGACACAGCCCTGGGGGGCAGAAGGACTCTGGCCCTGGAAGGAAAGGAGAGAGGGGCACGAGCGCACCCAGACTATTACTAGTAATAACAGCGGACTCTTGAAACACGCCAGTGGCTTTCCTTCTCCCTTATGGGAAAGGCCCTCACTCTTACGGGGTCCCCAAGGCCCTCCAGGTCCGGCCCCTGCTGCCTGCGTGGCCTCCCCTCCTGGCCCGCTTGCCTGCTCCCCTCCAGCCCTGCGCGCCTCCTCGTGATCCTCAACCACAAAGGCCGGTTCCCTCCTCAGAGCCTTTGCACTGGCTGTTCCCTCTGCCTGGAGGGCCCGCCTGCGCCGTTATCCACAACAGCGTCACCAGCACGTCTGTACGGCTTACTTTGTGCCAAGAACAGTTCTAAGCAATTTAGAAACGTTAGCTCCATTCATGGCGTCCTCACTTCATTGAGGCCATGGGTCAGAGGTCTCCGTGAGGTCTTCCTGGGGCCTGTTTAGACCTCCCCCTCACTTCCCGCACAACATACCCCTTGACGCTCTTATCCTTCCCTCCTTAATTTGTTTTTAACGCGTTTCTACAACTAACACATTATCTATTTATCTTCGCTTTGACTCTTACCTGCCCCTCCTCCCACCCGACTAAATGTAAGATCCTTGAGGGTGGAGGTTTGCGTCTGTTGTATCCCCTGAGCCTAGAACATGCCTGGCACACAGTAGGCGCTCTGGGAATGTTTGTGGAACGAATTTACGGCGTTCTTCCTTCCATGAATCATCTCATTTAATCCTCACATCCGTTCTATGAAGTAGAGGGTCTTATCGTGAGGTCATTCTAAGATGGGAAAACGGAGGTTCTGAGAGGGGAAGTCACTTTCCTGAGGAGGCACAGCTTGGAGCAGAGCTTCAGTACACACTTAGGCCATCTGGCTCCGGAGCAGACACGGATTTGAACCACCTATGTGCCATTGCCCTCATTGAGGGGACTGTGGAGCAGGGAGGGCGTTTTCCCTCCTGCACCACGTGGGGCCTGGGAGCACCCAGCCCCTGAGAGGTGGGTTGAGGTCCACCTGGCTTTTTCTCTGCCTGTAAATGGTTTCTGGGAGGAATTAACATGAATCTCGAAGTGACTGTTTTAGGGACCCGGTGAGATTTTAGACTTCCTGCCAGTTTACAAAGGATGGGAGCGATTCTTCCCAGAATACTTTATTTCCAATTATTTTTGTGTTTTTTAAAAAATTGAAATAAAATTCACATAAAATAAAATTAACTGTTGTAAAGTCTACAGCTCAGTAGCATTTGGTACATTCACGATGTTTTGCAGTTACCACCTCTACCTAGTTCCAGAACATTTTCATCACTTAGAAAGGAAACTCTGTATCTGTTAAACAGGCACCCTCCATTCCCCGCTCCCCTACCCCCTGACAACCACCGATCTGCTTTCTGTCTTGATGGATTTGTCTATTCTGGATATTTCATACACTATGTGACCTTGTGTGACTTGCTTCTTTCATGTAGGATAATATTTTCAAGGTTCATCCATGTTGTGGCATGGATTGGCACTGTATTCCTTTTTATGGCTGCCTAATATTCCACTGTATAGATATACCACATTTTGTTTATCCATTCATCCAGTGATGGGCACTTGGGTTGTTTCATGCTATTATTTCTTTATTGTGCAAATAACACATGGACTCAATTTTGCTGTAGAAATTAAAATGATACTGACTCAGGTCAAGTCAAAAGTGAAAGTTCCTCTTGTCAAGATTCCCCCAGTGAATCTGTTTCTGCTTAGTTCCAGGAGGGGCAACCATCCCACGAGGCATTTCCTCTTAGGACCCTGGAATAGGGAGACGCTGGATTTTGTGACAGTAAAGTGGAAGCTGACACTTACTGAACACTCACTGTGATTTAGGCACTGTCCAGGGCTCTTTCCACGTATTGACTCATTTAATTGTCACAATGAAAAAACACAACTCCTTGCTCTTCTTGATCCCATCACTGGCCACCTCTCAGCCATCACCTCCTGCCACTCTCCTCCCTGTCTTCTTCAGTCCGCCTTCTTTCCACTCTTCATACACACCAACCTCATGTCTGCCTCTGGGCCTTTGCACTGGCTGTCACCTCTGCTGGGAGAGCTCTTCCTCTCCGTCTTTGGATGACTTCTCTCCCTCTTCATTCCCAGGTCTGTTGGAAGTTCATCTCTTCTGAGTGGGCTTCCCTGGCTGCCTTATCAGAAGCAGCATCTCTCTCCTGCATCCCTGGTCCTCCATCCATTTACTCCGCTTTACTTCTCTTCATAGCCGTTCTCTCTACCTGACGTTTTGCTGTAGATCTATTTGTTTTTTTATGCATCTGCTCACACTTGACTGTCTGCTCCCTGAGAGCCACTCCTTACATGCAGCAGAAGAGCTCCAGAAACATTAGCCTCCTGAATGATGAAACAGTCCTTTTGGGGTTAGAACTACTCTGATCCCATTTTACAGATGGGGGAGTTAAGCCACAGGAAGGTTAAGTCACTCAGCTGGCAAATGACAGAGATGGGATTCAACACCGAGCATTCCAGCTTAATTTCTGACCAGGGATCTGTAGGTTTCTGGTATCACTTAGCTTTTGCTCCTGTAATGCTGTGTGACAAGCCAGCACTCAAAGCACTGATTTATCTCATGAGCTCGTGGTGGGCCGTTTGGGCTGGGCTGGGCTGGGCTGGGCTGGCTCTCCTGGGCTCTGCTGTGCTTACTCAGATGTCTGGGGATCCGCGGTCGGCTGATCTAGCCTGCTGTTGGCTGGGATGGCCGGGAGGCTTGGTTTGCTCCACGTGTCCATCATATTCCAATAGGCTAGCCCGGGCTTGTTCTCACGGAGGTGGAACATACAGGTGGAAATGTTGCAAGGCCTCTCAATTAAAACCTAGGCTTTTGTGGACAGATTTTGGGACCCCTCTCCCTGGTCTGATAGGCAAGTCTAGCAAGCAAATTGCGTCGGCTTTGAGTCAGTACAATAACATCCGCGATGTGCTGTGAAGCAGCCTTGCTGCCCATCTGCAGCCTGTGTCAAAATGATGCTGCAACTCTACACCTTGTGACCGAAGACACCAACTAGAGAAATCAGCAACAGGAAGAGATAAAGGGGTCCCGAGCTCCTACACCCACAGCTGCATTTCTTGGAGATTAAGGGAATAAGTAACAACCCTGGTCCTCGCCTCCCTCCACACATAGATGACGTCAGCAGCTCTGAACTTGTTTGATGTATCACCAAGGAATTCTTGTTTATGTTACCATCAAGTATAATCTAGAGAAAAGCCCAGATGTACTCTCTCCCTTTTTGGACATATGTGAAATCTAGTTGTAAGTTTTTTTGCTCTTCCCTGCACGTGCACTGTTTTGTGAAAGAGAGATGAGCTGCGCCTGCACTCACGCACCCTGGAGCGGTTCCATCAGGCTGCTCTGATGGTCTGTTTCCCAGGATTCCAATTCCTCCCCTTGATTATCAAATAGACTCATTTAATTAACCTTTACCCAGACTCTTTACTTCCGTCGACAGCTTGAAACTGGCACTCTGTCACTTCCACCTCATTCTGTTGGTGAAAGCAAGTCACACGGCCAAACCAGAGTCGTGTAACTATGAAGTTACATGGGAAAGATCACGGACGGATACACGGAGGGACGAAGAATCGGGGCCAGATGTACAGTCTACCATGGTCCCCACCAGCTCAAAGTTCTTGGGCTCTGCTGGCTGACAGGAGAGGTCATTTGGGAGAGGACCCCAGGGAGCTCCCATGTGTCACTTCCTGGAAGGAAGCTCTTAGGCTCAGGGTGGACGGCGTTTGTGCTGGGAAGGGAACAAAGTGGTAGAGAGCAGCTCAGCAAAGAAGCCGCTGTGTCTGCATTTCTTGTTTGGGTGTGGCTGTCTAGAGGAGGCTGGCAGGGAGCTTGGGAAGCATCTCCATTTGCCGGTTGATTAGTGAATGCTGACAGTATTTGATCATAGCCACTGCATTAGCTCTTTTGGGGTTTTTAATCTAGATAGATTAATTTAGATCTATCGACCTGTCTTTCAATGATACGTCGATCGATCTATGTTTTTCTTAATTTTTGCCTTTAAGTCAATTGAGCATTGCTTTGTCAATAAAGGTGCAGATGAGGATTCTGTGCCTCCCAAGATCTTTTTGATGTGGATTAAGGCTGCCCCAGCTAGAGAAGCCCAAGGTGACCTGGCCTACATGACAAACTATATGACCCAGTGGACTTTTTTTATGGTATGAATTAGGACTGCCCCAGGGAGAGAAGCCCGGGGCATCCTCACCTGCATGCCGATCTATATGGCTAGATTCATATCTAAAGTTATATGACCGCACAATAACCAGACCCCATCTGCACTGAAATCATTTAATGACTTTTTACATCATCTTTTCTTTTCTCCAGTAAAAATAAGTCACGTACCCATGCCTTATAAAATTAGCCCTAACCCTCAACTCGGGGCAGCAGCAGGAGCTCTGACCGCCCGTGGGTCCTGTCCCCACGCACCAGCTCTGCCTGCCCATGGGTCCTGTCCCCATGCCAGCGGGGGCAGCAGCAGCTGCTCTGCCTGCCCATGGGCCCTGTCCCCATGCTATTCCACACTATCCTCTAAATAAAAGAGCACTACTGCCAGATCTTGAGAGTCTAAGAAATCTTTCTTTCGACTTCTCGGCTCACCGACCCCGCATCATTTTGAGTTCCCTTCAAAATCTTTACTGAGGGGGCTGGCCTGGTGGCACAGCAGTTAAGTGCACACTTTCCACCTCGTCACCCTGGGATTCCCCGGTTCCGATCCCGGGTGCGGTCATGGCACTGCTTGGCAAGCCATGCTGTGGCAGGCGTCCCACCTAGAAAGTAGAGGAAGATGGGCACGGATGTTAGCTCAGGACCAGTCTTCCTTAGCAAAAAGAGGAGGATTGGCAGCAGATGTTAGCTCAGGGCTGATCTTCCTCACAAAAAAAAAAAAGAAAAACTTTATGGGACCTGCCTGGTGGCGTAGTGGTTAAGTTCACAGGCTCCACTTCGGGGGCCCAGGCTTCACAGGTTCGGATCCCAGGTGTGAACCTAGCGCTGCTCATCAAGCCATGCTGTCGTGGCATTCCTCGTAACATAGAGGAAGATTGGCACAGATGTTAGCTCAGCAACAATCTTCCTCAAGCAAAAAGAGGAAGATTGGCAACAGATGTTAGCTCAGGGCCAATCTTCCTCAGACACACACACACACACACACACACACACACACACAGAGATCTTTCCTTGTAGTTCTTGCCTAAGCTTCGGGCCTCACAAACCTGCAATCCAGGCTGGTTCCATGCACGTGACACATGGAAGTCACTTAATCATCACGACAGCTCTCTAAAACCAGAACAATGATGATTTCCATTTTACAAATGAGGGAAATTGAGGGGTTTGAACAAGCCAGTTTCCCAGGCCTTTTGCTGCTTGTAAAAATAATCAGACCCAGATGATTCTAGGATTCCCCTGGGTGAAGTGAGGCTGGGCTGTCACCGGCAGATTCGAGACAGCTGTCCTGGTGCAGGGGCCTGAGGCAGGGATCCAGGCATGCTCCCATCTCTCCAGCACCACAGGATGTAGGATGGAGGGACTGGTCTGTCTGTAGCTGTCATTCTTACAGTAACTGTGGGTGTGGGGTTTTCCTGGTTTCTGGTCTCCTGGAACCTCCCTATCCTCAGGGCTCACAGGCTTTGAGAGGCTCACTTCTGTCACAGCAGTCATGTTTTTACAGTTAATCTGGCAAACCCAAACCCAGTCTTCCACATTTGGAAGATTTATTGCCCTGTGTCGTGCATTTGGAGTGTTAGTTAATTTCCCTGTGTTTTACCCATCAGAACTCAGTTATTTTTGTCCTTGGCTTCCAAGCAGAGGGAGATGCCAAGAGAGCTCCACATATGGAGAGAGATGGGGTAACTATTCGGGTTCAAAACATATTTGGCTTGAACTAAAGAAGGCTGACTTATGGCCTGTCAAACATACATTGTACATCTGCTTATCCATTAAAGAATGCACTCTCTTAAGATAAGAATGCAGACTTCCCCTCCTACGCCCTATTGGTAACACCCTTTTGGCAACGCCTCCACATCAGTCCCTTTCCCGACCTCAGGGTCATGTTGACTTGCTAATTTGCAACTAAATACCTCTTTAAAACTTTGAAAATGTATCCTGGGTTTTTAAATTTTTTTTGAGGAGGAGGATTAGCCCTGAGCTAACATCTGCCACCAATCCTCCTCTTTTTGCTCAGGAAGACTGGCCCTGAGCTAACATCCGTGCCCATCTTCCTCTACTTTATGCGTGGGACGCCTACCACAGCATGGCTTGCCAAGCAGTGCGTAGGCCCGAGCCCAGGATCCGAACTGGTGAACCCTGGGTTGCCAAAATGGAAGGTGCGAACTTAACCCTGCACCACCAGGCCGGCGCCCTGGGTGTGTTGAATGTATGCTCTTTGTTCTAGAAAAACATAAGGCTGGACTGAAAACCATGCTTCTCTGGGATGCTTTCTTTCCTTTTCTTTTTTGTTTTTTTTAAAGATTTTATTTTTCCTTTTTCTCCCCAAAGCCCCCCGGTACATAGTTGTGTGTGTGTGTGTGTTTTTTTTAGTTGTGGGTCCTTCTAGTTGTGGCGTGTGGGATGCCGCCTCAGCATGGCCTGATGAGCGGTGGCATGTTCACGCCTAGGACTCGAACCAGCAAAACCCTGGGCTGCTGCAGCAGAGCACACGAACTTAACCACTCGGCCATGGGGCCGGCCCCTGGGGCGCTTTCTAAGGCCTTCCTGGGTTATCAGTCTCACTCTGGCGCAAGTAAAACTCAGCTTATTTCTCTAATCTGTAGAATGGTTATTGGTTATTTTGCACCGTCAGAGACAACCAGTATCTCCTGGCCATTCAGAGAGATTCTGGTTGAGAATAAAGAACCTGGATCCAGTGGTGGGCTTTTGCAATATTGAGGTTACTCCTGTCTCCCCCCACGCCCATCACTGCGGCCCTGCAGGCTTTGCCGGCACTGACCATCAGACCAGTGTAGGGGAGGAAGACGTTTCCTCTTCCCAAATGTGGGTTTGTCTGGCTGGAGAACAAATTAAATTCACATGAGACAGAATAGCAAGAGAAAATTAAACAAAGCTTTATGAGGAACCATGGCCCGGGGCCTTTCTTCCCGAAGGAAGAAAGGGCACTGAAGAAGTGGGGTGCACAGAGCGGTTATATACCCCCAAACGGGGTGTTTCACATGTGATTGAAATGTCCCTCCCACAATAGTCACAAGATTGCCCTGTCGGCACAGCACTTGATGGACACAGCAGGTAGTGGGTCTGCTGTCTCAGAGGGCGTAGCAGGAGGCAAGTCGATTGTCTGGAGCTGGGCGGCCACAGGTGAGCACAGCAATCAGTTCCTTCCCTAAGGAAAGATGCTTAATCCTTAAAGAAATGCCAACGTTGGGAGGGGGAGGGAAGTCAGTTACAGGAGGTTACCAGAGTAGCACAATAAAATGCAGATTTAAGTCCTTGCCTTTGGTATTGCTTAAGAGTTTCTAGAGAGAAGGTCATGTCCTTTCTTCTTCCTGGTACAGAGAGGGAGGCACCTTAACAGATAGAGATTTACCTTATAAATGTAAATGTGTCCTAACAAAGGGCAAGTTCCATTCCTCGGAGCCTCCTTCCCTGTCCCAGTTTATCAAAAGCAATCAGCCTCAAATAATCCTGATGCCAAAGAGACATATCTTGGGGTGGCCAATTTCAGGTCCGCACACCAGGAATCAATGTTCTATCACCCACCTTGGAGCTGGAAGGGGCGTTATCAGCCCCACACCCTTACACCCCCAACCTGTGCCCACCAAGCTCCTGAGAAGGCTGCCCATGTGTAGGGACAGCCCGAGGATTAGAAAGTGCTTCCAGGGGCCGCCCTGGTGGCACAGCGGTTAAGTTCATGTGCTCAGCTTCGCTGGCACTGGGGTTTGCAGGTTCGGGTCCAGGCGTGAACCTACACACCACTTATCAAGCCATGCTGAGGTGGTGTCCCAAATATAAAATAGAGGTGGATGGGCACGGATATTAGCTCAGGGCTAATCTTCCTTAGCAAAAAGAAAAAAAAAAAAAAAAAAAGAGATAGTGCTTCCAGACAGGGCACTGAGGCAGCTGGCCTCTTGCAGCTGGTCCTGAGGGTTGCACATTTCCCAGCCACTCCCAGGCTGCATCCCACTCCCGGCTTTCTGCACCTCCCGCTCTCACAGTAGAACCAGACTGCTGGGGTTCAAATCCTCCTTCTGCACGAGCAAGCACGCTTTTGCTTCTTATTTAGACTTTCTGTACCTCAGTGTCCCCGTCTGTAAAATGGGGGTAATAAAAGCACTGACCTCCTTGTGTTGTTGTGAGGATGAAATGAGTTGACACGTGGAGAGTCCTTCAATCCTGCTGCGCTGGTCAGCACTCTATAGATACTGACATTGAAATTATAACTATTGTCCACACAAATAATCCATAACCAACCTATAAATCAAAATTGGGGTGAGTTTATTATGAGCCAGAGCGAGGATTATAACCTGGGAAGGCCTTAGAAGGCTTTCTGGAGAAGTGTGGGTTTCAGTACAGTCATATCTTTTTAGAACAAAGAACATACGTTAAACACACCCAGGATAAATTTCCATCAAAATTTCAAAGAGGTATTCAGTTGCAAATTAGCAGGTCAACATGACCCTGATGTCGGGACAGGGACGAATGTGGAGGCGTTGCTGACAGGGCGTAGGAGGGGAAGTCTGCATTCTTATCTTAAGACAGTGTATTCTTGGGGCTGGCCCCGTGGCTGAGTGGTTAAGTTCGCGCGCTCCGCTGCAGGCGGCCCAGTGTTTCGTTGGTTCGAATCCTGGGTGCGGACATGGCACTGCTCATCAAACCACGCTGAGGCAGCATCCCACATGCCAGAACTAGAAGGACCCACAACGAAGAATATACAACTATGTACCGGGGGGCTTTGGGGAGAAAAAGGAAAAAATAAAATCTTAAAAAAAAAAAAAAAAAGACAGTGTATTCTTTAATGGATAAGCAGATGTAGAATGTATGTTTGATAGGCCATAAGTCAGGCTTTCCAGTTCAAGCCAAATCAGTTTTGAACTCGAATAGTTGCCCTGTATACCTCAGTGTGTGAAAATCCCGTCACTATTTGTGTGTGTGTGTGTGTGTGTGTGTGTGACTCTTCCAGGTCCGTTGACGCTCGCTCTTCCTGCTGTGAGCACTGAGAAATGGAAGGATTCCGGGCCCAAGGTGGCTGTGCGTGAAATGATGAGCACATTTATTTATCCTCTCTACTGTTGACAGGCATTTGCATCGCTTCCAATTTTTGGCAATTACAAATAGCGCCGCTAGGAGCAATCCTTAGAGGTCCTTTGCAGACATTCCTGTGCGTTTCTGTTGAGCATCGAGGCAGGAATGCAAGTGCAGGGTCCGAGGGCGTGCGCGTGTTCAGCTAAATTCTGACAGACAGGTTTTCAATGTGGTTGTACATACTTACTGAATTTTGAACCATGAGATTGCATTTCCTGTTTAAATAAAGAAAGAAAAGTAAGATGTACAACTGTGAACATCGCCAAGTTGCCCAGACGTTGCCTGAAGTGGAGTGTATTAGTTTCCAATTGTGCCTGTAAAAGGCACCACAAATTTAGTGGCTTAAAACAGCACAGTTTGTTATCTCATAGTTCTGGAGGTCAGAAATCTTAACTAGGTCTTACAGGGCTAAAATCAAAGGCTCTGTTTCTTATTGAAGGTTCTAGGAGAGTATCCGCTCCTTGCCTTTTCCAGCTTCCAGAGGCTGCCCGCTTTCCTCGGCTCCTAGTCACATCACTCTGACTTCTGCTTCTGTTGTCACTTCTCCTTCTCTGACTCCTTTCCTCCCGCCTCTCTCTTATAAGGACCCAGGTGATTACATTGGACCTTTCCTGATAATCTAGGATAATCGCCGCATCTCAAGATCCTTAATGACACCTCTAAGGTCCTTTTTGCCACGGAAGGGAACATATTCACAGGTCCTGGGTATTAGGATGTGGAAATCTCTGGGGGGCGGGGTCATTATTCTATCTCCTGCATTGAGATACACACTTTGAAAGCTACAGAAAGACTGGTCCACAGATGTGGACCAGCACTGGCTGTGGCCACTGTGAGCAGGCCATCAAGTTCTGGCAAAGAACATGGAAGCCAGAAAGGGATCTCTTATCTTTAGCTCAGCCAGCCTCCCAATACCCAGTTGGCCCTTGAAGAAGTGGGAGGCCGCGTCTCCCCCTTTTGGTTACTGAGATTTCATCTCTTGATATTAATTCAGGTAATGACATTGAGTTCTTCTGTGCCAGGTGATGTTTTAAGAGTTTCATGAGGATTAACTCATTTCACACTAACAGCAACAACAGTACCACCCCCACCAACCACCCCTCAAGGTATGTACTATTATTATTTCCAATGTACAAATGATACTGATGCACAGAGAAGTTAAGGAACCTTCCCAAAGTCACACAGCTGGGAAATGGTGGGGCTGGGTTTCAAGCCTTTGCCTTGCAAGGGCTATGCTCTTCTGTAATGAGGGCGGTGTCATTTACACAGCATTCTCACCCCAGACCCAAGCTCTTCCTTTCAGGAGCACAGGGCTCTCCTCCTCCAGCGTCTTGCCTGAGTTTTCCCAGAGGACTGGGAAAGAGACTTGAGAGAGGGGAGAGAGCCACCTTGTGGTGAGAGAAGGAATCTGAGCACCTGGGCCCAGCTCTCCAGGTGTACACTCCCCTGGGGTAGTCCTGCATTCGGGTATTTTATGTCTTGAAAGTACTGCCATACTAGTCATTTAATCTGAATTTATTTAAAATTTTTAAGAATTTAACTTTTTATTGGGGTATAACTTAGAGCACAAAACTGAAGTGTACAGCTCAATGAATATACATATATGTCACCACCACCTAGGTCAAGATATAGAACATTCTAGTATTTCCAGAAGGTTCCCTCGTGCCCCTTCCAGTCAGTACTACCCAGAGGCAACAGCTTTCTGATTTCTCTCACCATGAGTTACAGTTGCCTGTTTCTAATATTTATATGAAAGGAATGGTACAATTATGTATTCTTTTGTCTCTGGCTTCTTTTATTGAATGTTATGTCATGAGATTCAACCATGTTGTGGCATGTAGCAGTATTGTTATTTTTTTTTAAATGGCTGTGAAGCATTTTGTTTTATGAATATCCCACATTTATTTACCCAAGTCTGTTGTTGATGGACATTTGGGCTGTTTCCAGTTTTTAGTTGTTATGAATGGAGCTCCCGTGAGCATTCTTGTCCATGGGTAGATGCCATCATTTTTCTTGGATGTACACCCCCATGTGGAATTGCTGGGTCATGGGACGTCCATATTGGTAGTCTTATAGTAGGTACTGCCAAACATTTTTTCCAAAGTGCATACTGGTAGTTTTGATTCTGTGATGTAATTCTTCTGGTATTTCAGAAGTCAGAAATCTGAGTCATTTGTCTTGAGATGTGCCCAGCAAAGCAAGCACTGCATTAAAAGTCTACCTTGAACAAGATTCCTCAAAAAAATTAAAAATAGAACTACCATACGATCCAGCCATCCCACTACTGGGTATTTATCCAAAGAGCTTGAAGTCAGCAATCCCAAAAGTCCTATGCACCCCAATGTTTATTGCAGCACTGTTTACAATAGCCAAGACATGGAAGCAACCTAAGTGTCCAGCAACAGACGAATGGATAAAGAAGATGTGGTACATATATACAATGGAATACTACTCAGCTGCAAAACAGAACAAAATCATTCCATTTGCAATAACATGGATGGACCTTGAGAGAATTATGTTAAGTGAAATAAGCCAGTGAGAGAAGGATAATCTGTGTATAACTCCACTCATGTGAGGAATTTAAAATTATGGACTAAGAACAGTTTAGTGGATACCAGGGGAAAGGTGGGGTGGGGGGTGGGCACAAAGGGTGAAGTGGTGCACCTACAACATGACTGACAAACATTAATGTACAATTGAAATTTCACAAGATTGTAACCTATCAATAACTCAATAAAAAAAAAAGTCTACCTTGAACAGTTTGCTCATTTCTATTTCTCTCCTTTGTTTGTAAAACTGCCAAGATAACTTATTGTTGTTTTAGTTTGCATTTCATGGCTTCCTAGGGAGGGAAATCAAACATCTTTTCCAGCCTCCCAGCACATTAGATCATTTATGGGTGATGCCATTGTCTAAAGGCCTGGGTCCACTGGGGGGAGAGGGGCACCACCCCAGAGGCACACGTCACAGAATTCTGGTTCAGAGGGCACCATTTCCACAGACCACTTGTAGACTGCTGTGCTAGGGTCCTACCTCTTTTCCCTTAGGAGAATTAAAAAAAAAATCAAGACTTTCTCTCCTAATTATCCCATCTGGACCTAACACCTGAATATGAACCCTGGAGGAATAGCGCAGTGGCAGAGGAGAGCGTATGGAAGACACTAGTGACCAGTCATTGAATAAATACTTACTGAGCATCTTTTTTGTTCCAGGCACTGTTCTAATCACTGAGGCTACGGCAGGGAACAGGACAGACAGAAATCCCTGCTCCAGTGGAGCTTGTTTTCTAAGTGGGGAGACAATAAATACTAAAAACAAGTATGGTATGTGATGGCAATAAGTACAAAGGGGAGAAAAAAGGTCAGGGAGAGGGAGAGCTTGGGCTGGGGAGATGGTTGCAGTTTTAAATGGGGTGATCATCCTCAAACTGTTCCAAAGAATTGAAGAGGAGGGGAGGTTTCCTAACTCATTCTACAAAGCCAATATTATCCTCATACCAAAACCAGACAAGGACAACACACAAAAAAGAAAATTACAGCCAATATCACTGATGAACATCGATGCAAAAACCCTCATCAAAATACCAGCAAATCAAATACAACAATACATTAAACAGATCATACATCATGATCAAGTGGGTTTTATTCCAGGGGTGCAGGAATGGTTCAACATCCTCAAATCAATCAATGTGATACACCACATTAACAAAATGAGGAATAAAAATCACATGATCATCTCAACAGATGCAGAGAAAGCGTTTGACAAGATTCAACATCCATTTATGATAAAAACTCTAAATAAAATGAGTATAGAAGGAAAATACCTCAACATAATAAAGACCATATATGACAAACCCACAGCTAATATCATTCTCAATAGAGAAAAACTGAAAGCTATCCCTCCAAGAACAGGAACCAGATAAGGAGGCCCATTTTCACCACTCTTATTTAACATAGTATTGGAAGTCCCAGCCAGAGCAATCAAGCAAGAAAAAGAATAAGAGATCCAAACTGGAAAAGAAGAAGTGAAACTGTCGCTATTTGCAGACGACATGATTTTATACATAGAAAACCTAAATAATCCACTAAAAAACTTTTAGAAACAATAAATGAATACAGTCAAGTTGCAGGATACAAAATCAACATACAAAAATCAGTTGCATTTCTATACACTAAAAGTGAAGTAGCAGAAAGAGAAATTAACAATACAATCCCATTTAAAATTGCAACAAAAAGAATAAAATACATAGGAATAAAGTTAACCAAAGAGGTGAAAGATCTGCATACTGAAAACTATAAAATGTTGAAACAAATTGAAGAAGACACAAAGAAATGGAAAGATATTCCATGCTCTTGGATTGGAAGAATTAACACAGTTAAAATGTCCATACTTCCTAAAGCAATCTATAGATTCAATGCAATCCTGATCAAAGTTCCAACAACATTTTTCACAGAAATAGAACAAAGAATCCTAAAATTTATATGGAACAACAAAAGACTCTGAATTGCCAAAGGAATCCTGAAGAAAAAGAACAAAGCTGGAGGTATCACACTCCCTGATTTAAAAATATGCTATGAAGCCATAGTAACTGAAACAGCGTGGTACTGGCACAAAAATAGACACACAGATCAATGGAACAGAATTGAGAGCCCAGAAATAAGCCCACACATATATGGACAGCTAATTTTTGACGAGGGAGCCAAGAGCATACGATGGAGAAAGGAAAGTCTCTTCAATAAATGGTGTTGGGAAAACTGGACAGCCACATGCAAAGGAATGACAGTAGACCATTATCTTACACCATACACAAATATCAACTCAAAATGGATTAAAGACTTGATGGTAAGACCTGATACCATGGAACTTCTAGAAGAAAACATAGGCAGCACGCTCCTTGACATCGGTCTTAGCAGCATATTTTCAAGTACCACGTCTGACCAGGCAAGGGAAACAAAAGAAAAAATAAACAAATGGGACTACCTCAAACTAAAAAGCTTCTGCACAGCAAAGGAAACCATTAACAAAACAAAAAGACAACCTAACAATTGTGAGGAGATATTTGCAAACCATATATTGGATAAGGGATTAATATCCAAAATATACAAAGAACTCATACGTTTCATAACAAAAAAACCAACAACCCAATTAAAAGATGGGCAAAAGATCTGAACAGATATTTCTCCAAAGAAGATATATGGATGGGCAACAGGTACATGAAAACATGTTCAACATCTTTAACTATCAGGGAAATGCAAATCAAAACTACAATGAGATATCACCTCACTCCACTCAGAATGGCTATAATTAACAAGAGAGGAAACAACCATTGTTGGAGAGGATGTGGGGAGAAGGGAACCCTCGTACACTGCTGGTGGGAATGTAAACTGGTGCAGCCACTATGGAAAACAGTATGGAGTTTCCTCTGAAAATTAAGAATAGATCTACCATATGATACAGCTACTCCACTGCTGAGTATTTATCCAAAGAACTTGAAAACACAAATGCATAAAGATACATGCACCCCTAAGTTCATTGTACCCTTATTCACAATAGCCAAGACTTGGAAGCAACTTAGGTACCCATCAAGGGAAGAATGGATAAAGAAGATGTGGTATATATACACGATGGAATACTACTCAGCCATAAGAAATGATGAAATTCAGCCATTTGTGACAACTTGGATGGACCTTGAGGGGATTATGCTAAGTGAGTTAAGTCAGAGGGAGAAAGTTAAATACCATCTGATCTCACTCATAAGCAGAAGATAAAAACAACAACAAATAAATGCATAGCAACAGAGATCGGATTGGTGGTCACCAGAGGGGAATGCGGGAGGGAGGAGGATGAAAGGGGTGATTAGGCACACATGTGTGGTGATGGGTTGTAGTTAGTCTTTGGATGGTGAACATGATGTAATATACACAGAATTTGAAATATATTATGACGTACATCTGAAAGTTATATAGTGCTATAATCCAATGTTACTGCTATAAAAACAAAAAATAAAAAAAATAAATAAATACGGTGGTCAGAGAAGGTCTCATTGAGAAGGGGACACTGAAGGAGGTGAGAGTGCTCCCCAGAACAGAAGAAACAGCAGGTGCAAAAGTTCTGAGGTGGGAGAGTCCCTGGTGCATTGGTGGAATAGGAAGGAGGCCAGTGGGGCTGGAGTAGAGTTACCCAAGGGATATGTCTTAGGAGATGAGGTCAGAGAGATCAAGGGTTGGTACAGAGAGTGTAGGACCTTGGAGGCCACCATAAGAACTGTGACTTTGACTCTCACTGAGATGGAGAGGCATTGCAGGATTTCGAGAAGAGGGTTTAGACTTATTTTTAAAAAGGATCACTCTGGCTGCTGTTTTGAGAATAGAGTGATGCTGAGGGAGGGCAAAGGTTGATGCATAGAGACCATTGGCTTCTGCAATAATCAAGGTGGGAAAGGGCGGTGGCTTGGACTGGGGAAGTAGCAGTGGAGGTAATGAGAAATGGTCAGATTCTGGAAGAATTTTGAAGGTGGGATATGCTAATAGATTGGATTTAGGGTAGGAAAGGAAGAGAGGAAGATCAAGCATAACGTCACTACTGTAGTCTGAGTAACACACTTAAAAAACCTCTTTGATTACAGACTATTTCAAATGCATACATAAATAGACAAAAATAGTATAAGAAACCCGATGTAGCTCCCAACGAACTTCAAGAATTATCACCCTGTGGTCGATTTCATTTCTTCTAAGCCCCCACCCACTCTCCATCCCATATTATTGATAAATAAATGAAAAGCAATAGGATATATCAGAGTATATGAGGAAGCCATTTGGTGTAAAACTAATTGGGCCTGACCTTGTTTTTCCAAAAGGGCCTGACGTGGCCTGTTGAGCATGCATTGTACATCTGCTTTAAACATTTACAACGTCCCAAAGACAAGAATGATGCCCTTAAAGATAGGGATGTAGCTTCTCCCCAATATTGGCATTTCTTTCTTTTTTTTTCCTCCCCAAAGTCTCAGTACATAGTTGTATATCCTAGTTGTGGGTTATTCTAGTTCTTCTAGGTAGGATGACCCCACAGCATGGCTTGATGAGCAGTGTGTAGGTCTGCATTCAGGAAGGTCTGTGCCCAGGATGCAAACCCGCAAACCCTGGGCTGCAGAAGTGGAGTGTATGAACTTAACCACTCAGCCACAGGGCTGGCCACATCAGCCTTTCTTTAAGGATAAGCATCTCTTGCTGGAAACTAAGGATTAATTACCGACCTGCTGTGCTCACCTCATGACCACTGACCTGCTGACTGCCTACCTGCTGTGCGAGCTAAGCACCTCATGACAGTAGTAAAAGGGAAGGCCCCATCATATGTGATGCATGCTCTTTGTTCCAAGATGGTTTACAACCACCCTGTACACCCCACTTCTTTGATGCCCTTGGCCCCGGGCTATAGTCCTCAGACCTGGCTCATAATAAACTCACCCCGGTTTTGATTTACAGATTGATTATGGATTATTTGCATCAACTTTATATTGAAGCAAATCTCAGACTTTAGTTCATTTAATTTGTAAATCCTTTAGTATTTTTCTTCAAAAAGATAAGCTCCCTCTTTTTATTTATTTATTTATTAAAGATTGGCACCTGAGCTGACATCTGTTGACAATCTTCTTTTTCTTTTTTTCTCTTCTTCTTCTCACAGCCCCTCAGTGCATAGTTGTATATCCTAGTTGTGATAGTGCCTCTGGTTGCACTATGTGGCATGGCCTGATGAATGGTGCCATGTCCGTGCCCAGGATCCGAATCAGTGAAACCCTGGGCCACTGAAGCAGAGTGGGCGAACTTAACCACTTGGCCACGGGGCCGGGCCCCCCCTCTTTTTAAATAAACATGCCACAAAACTATTATTATACCTGTTAACAATTGACTTTCTTACTAAGACCACCAGGGTCTCAGTAATGCCACAAAGGGGAAAATTAAGTAAGGCTATTTGAGGTGGGTTCTTCAAAGAAGGTAACTGGCTAGGATTGGGCAAGGATTATGACACAATAGTTTGGCATTGGTGAACACAATAACATGGGGGTCTTGAAGTAAGTCTTGGTAAGAAAACTATTGTCTGATAGGTGAGCTATTTGCCCAGGTGAACAAGCTCTTTGCCTAGATAAATTGGTTTGCAGTAATTTCCTGGAGCAAATGCATTCTTTACTGTTTTACAGACATTCTCCTAGGCAAGAATTTCATGGAACAGTTAAGTCTTGTTGAAATGCATAGTCTCAGTTCTCATATCTAATAGAATTTAAAATACCTAATATGATTAAATAGCCAACCAATTAAATAGACAACCTTGCTTGTCTCATAAAAATATTTTCCCTGGTTTTTCAAGTCAGGATCCAAGTGAGGGCCACACATTGCACTTGACTTTGTGTGTTTAAGTCTCTCTTAAACTATGGCTTCCCCTCTTTTTTTTTTCTAAAAATAATTTTGGTAAAGACACATCTGGATTTTGCTGACTGTATCCCCATGGTGTCATTTAACTTGCTCCTTTGTCCCATGAATTTCCTTTAACTTAGTAGTTAGAACTATCAATCCAAGCTACTTAGCTTAAAAAATATGGCAAACAACAGGAAGATGGCAGAATAGGAAGCACCAGGAATCTGTCTCCCCACCTCGACAACAATTGCACTGGCAGAATCTGTCTGAAATAAGTATTTTGGAACCCTGGAGTCTGTTGAAGTCTTGAAACTTCCAGGGGAAGGCTTGGACAGTAAATTGTGGTTAATTCCAGCTCTTAGCACAGCTAAGAAGTAGCTACCACATGGCAGACAGCTGTGTGTATGTTCCTGGAGAAGCTTACATGCATCTTGTGGGAGCCAACATGGGTGATAAGGACCCTGTACCCCAAAATATTGGGGATCTGTGCTCTGATCACTAATCGCTGCCTCTGGTCACAGAGGTGCAGAGAAAGAGGTGGGCAGCCATTGCTGCTGTGCCTCCCCTCTTTGTTGCAAGTCCCTCTCCCTCCAGCTGAAGTGGCTTCCAGGGAATTTGAAGGGTTAGCGCCTTTTTTTCACCCCTTCTTTTCACTTTTTTCCCTTTTGGGAGCCAGACGTTAAAGACCAAAACGTTAAAAAAACAACTATATATGTGGGGAAAATTAAAAAGTGACTGTGCCTGTCCAGGGAAAGTCTGAGAAAGGACTTGAGAAGACCTTAAGTTTATACCTCAGGCTGGTCCTCAGCACACAGACAGCCTACAGCAATAATAACAACAACAAAACAATAAATACAAATAAAACCAGCAAACCCTGGGGAAGGGGGAGAATCTGATATCCAGAGTTGCCATATTATTAGATTCAAATGTCCAGTTTTCCACTAAAAACCACAAGGCATGCTAAGAAATAGGAAAGTATGGCCACTGAAAATAAATAAATAAATCAACAGAAAGTGTCCCTGAAAAAGACATAATGGCTGATGTGCTGGACAAAATCCTTAAAATAACTGTCTAAAAGATACTCAGAGAACTAAAGTAAGATGTGGAGAAAGGAAAGAAAACGATGTGTAAATAAAGTGGAAATATCAATAAAAAGGTGGAAAACCTAGAAGGAAACTGAAAAGAAATTCTGGAGCTGAAAAGTACAATTGCTGAAATGAAAATTTCATTAGAGGGATTCAAAGGCAGATATGAGCAGGCAGAAGAAGAGATCAACCAACTTGAATATATGACAGTAGAAATTATTGAGTCTGAGACAGAAAAAAAATATTGAAGAAAAATGAACAGAGCCTAAGGGTTTGGTGGGACACCATCAAGCAAACCAACACGTGCACCAAGGGAGTCCCAGAAAGACAAGAGGGAAAGGAGCAGTGATAATATTTGAAGAAATAATGACTGAAAACTTCCAAAATTTGATGAAAGACATGAATGCAAACATCCAAGATGCTCAATAAACTCTGAGTATGATGAACTCTGAGACCCACACCAAGACATACAATCAAACTTTCAAAAGCCAGAGACAGAGAATCTCCACAGCAGCAAGAGAGAAGCCAATTGTCACATCCAAGGGGTCTGCAATAATATCTTCAACAGATTTCTCATCAGAAACTTGGAGTCCAGAAGACAGTGTGCCTGCTAATATATTCAAAGTGCTAAAAGAAAAAAACTGTCAACCCTATAGCCAACTAAACTGGCTTTCAAAAGTGAGAGAAAATTACGACATTCCCAGATAAACAAAAACTGAGGGAATTCATGACTTCTAGGCCTGCCCTGTAAGAAATTCTCAAGGGAGTCCTGCACAGTGAAATGAAGGGACACTAGACGCTAACTGGAAGCCGTCTGGAGAAACGAAGGTCTCAATATAGGTAAACATATGGGCAGTTATAAAAGGTAGTATCATTGTAGCCATGACTTGTAACTGCACTCCTTGTTTTCTACATGATTTAAGGGATCAACACATTTAAAGAGAAGAACAACTATTAGTGTAAAAGCTAGTATTCCTGTAACTTTGGTTTGTAACTCCAAATCTTGTTTTCCACCTAATTTAAGAGGCTAATTCATTTAAAATAATTGTTAGGTTTTTTGGGATGCAATGTATAAAAATGTAATTTATGACATCAACAATATAAAGAAGTGGGGATGGAGCTGTAAAGGAGGAGAATGTTTATATGTTATAGAAGTTAAGCTGGTATATATTCAAATTAGAACCTTGTAACTTTAGGATGTTAAATGTAATCCTCAGGGTAACCACAAAGAAAAGAGACATAGATTTATACAAAAGGAAATGAGAGGGGAATTTAAAAATTTCACTACAAAAAGAAAATCAACAAAACACAAGAGAAGACCACAATGCAGGAAATGAGGGCCAAAAAAGCTTTAAAGCTTATAGAACACAAATATCACAATGACAGAAGTGTGTCCCTCCTTATCAGTAATTACTTTAAATGTAAATGGATTAAACTCTCCAATCAAAAGACAGAGATTGGTAGAATGGATAAAAACAAATGATTCAACCATATACTGTCTACAAGAGACACACTTGAAATCCAAAGACACAAACAGGTTGAAGGGGAAAGGATGGAAAAAGATATTCATGCAAACAGTACCCAAAAGAGAGCAGGGATGGCTTAACATCAGACAAAATAGACCTTAAATTGAAAAAGATTATGAGACAAAAAAGGACATTATTTATTAATAGAAGTTTCAATACAGCAATAAGATATAACAGTTATAAACATTTGTGGACCTAATGACAGACGATCAAAATGTATGAAGCAAAATCAGGCAGAACTGAAGGGAGAGATGATAGCAATATTCGGAGACTTCAATACCCCACTCATGATAATGGATAGAACAACAAAACAGAAGATAAGTAAGTAAACAGAGGACTTAAAAAACTCAATAAACTGGGGCTGGCCCCGTGGCTGAGTGGTTAAGTTCGCGCACTCTGCTGCAGGCGGCCCAGTGTTTCGTTGGTTCGGGTCCTGGGCGCGGACATGGCACTGCTCATCAAACCACGCTGAGGCAGCATCCCATATGCCACAACTAGAAGGACCCACAACGAAGAATATACAACTATGTACCGGGGGGCTTTGGGGAGAAAAAGGAAAAAAATAAAATCTTTAAAAAAAAAAAACCTCAATAAACCAATGAGATCTAACAGGTATATACAGAACTCTCTACTCAACAACAGAATATACGTGGGACATTCTTTTCAAGTGTACATGGGACATTTTCCAGGACAGGCCATATGTTAGGCCACAAATGAAGTCTCAATACATTTAAAAAGATAGATATCATACAAAGTGTCTTATCTAACCACAACAGGATGAAGTTAGAAATCAGGAACAAAAGGGAAATTGGAAAATTCACAGAATTATGGAAATTGAACAACACACTTGTAAACAAGCAATGGATCAAAGAAGAAATTGCAAGAGAAAGTAGAAAATACTTAGAGATGAATGAAAGCAAAAAACAACACACCAAAATTTATGGAACACAGCAGAAGCAGTGTTAAGGGATAAATTGATGGCTATAAATGCTTACGTTAAAAACAAGAAAGATCTTCAATCAACAATCTAACTTTGAAACTTAAGGAGCTAGAGAAAGGATAACAGAGTAAACTCAAAGCTAACAGAAAGTAGGAAAGAATAAAGATTAGATGGGGATAAATGAAATAGAGAATAGAAAAAGAATAGAGAAAGTCAATGGAATCAGAAGTTGCTTCTTTGAAAAGATCAACAAAATTGACAAACCTTTAGCTAAATGAGCTAAGAAAAAAGAGAGAAGACACAAATTACTAAAATCAGAGGTGAAAGTGGGGACATTAGTACTGATTCTCCAGAAATAAAAAGGATTATAAGAGAGTACGATGAACAATTGGACACTAACAAATTGGACAACCTAGGTGAAATGGGCAAGTATGTAGAAACACAAGACCTACCAATATTAAATCATGAAGAAATAGAAAAATCTGGATAGACCTAAAGCTAGTAAGGACATTGAATCAATAATCAAAAACTTCCCAATGAAGAAAAGCCCTGAACCTGATGGCTTCACTGGTGAATTCTACCACATTTTTAGAGAAGACCTAATACCAAACCTTATCAGACTTTTCCAAAATATTGAAGAGGTGGAAATACTTTCTAACTCATTCTATGAAACCACCATTCCCTTGATACCAAAACCAGACAAAGACACTACAAGAAAAGAAGGCCACAGGCTGATACCCCTTGTGAACATTGATGCAAAAATCTTCAACACAATGCTAGCAAACAGAAGTCATCAGTATATTAAAAGAATTATACACCACAACCAAGAGGGATTTATTCCTGGAATGCAAGAATGGTTCAACATACGAAAATTGATCGATGTAATCTATCACATCACAGAATGAAAGAAAAAAAAAACACACATGATCATCTGAAATGATGCAGAAAAAGCATTGGACAAAATTCAACATTTCATGATTTCATTCAAAATTTCATGATAAACAGCACTCAACAAACTAGGAATAGAAAGAAACTACCTCAAGATAATAAAAGCCATATTTGAAAATCCCACAGTAATCATCATACTCAATGGTGAAAGACTGAAAGCTTTTCCTCTCAGATCAGGAACAAGGCCAGGATGTCTGCTTTCTTTGCTTCTGTTCAATATAGTACTAAGGAAGGTCTAGCCAGAGCAATTAGGCAGGAAAAAGAAATAAAAGGCATCCAAATTAGAAAGGAAGAAGTAAAATTCTCTCTGTTTGCGGGTGATATGATCTCATCTGTAGAAAACCCTCAAGATTACACAAAAAAGCTCTTAGAACTAATAAATGAATTCATCACAGTAGCAGGATACAAAGTCAACACACAAAAATCAATTATATTTGTATACAAGAATGATACCAACCCTGATATTGGTTCCCCCACGTTAAACCCAGCATATATGGAATTAAAACCAAAACACTCTTTCCCTGCTTACTCTCTGGCTTCCTGGCTCCATAATCCACTATCATCCATGGAGACAGACACAGCCAAGGACAAGTGCCTGGATTCACTATCTCCTCCCTGCAAAGAGATACAGGCTGGTGGGAAAGCTGCTGACCAGCAAGGTCACCAGCTCCCTCCTCTCTGCAAGTAGTCTCAAGGCCAAAGACAGGCTGGTGGGAAAGGTCATATGCTCCCCCTCCCCTACCTAAAACCCCAAATAAAAACCCTTCCTTTTAGCTTTTCAGTGAGTTTGGGATTTCAGCATTAGCTGCCCTTTCTCCTTGCTCAGCGCTGTGCAATAATAAAATCCTACTTCCACTACACCTGGTGTCAGAGATTGGCTTGCTGTGCAATGGGTGAGTGAACTCGTTTCAGGTTACATATCATGAACAATCTGAAAAAGAAATGACAAAAACAATTCTATTTACAATAGCTTCCAAAAGAGTATAATACTTAGCAGTTAACCTAACCATGGAGATGAAAGATTTGTACACTGAAAACTACAAAACGTTGAAAGAAATTAAAGAACGCTCCTGGCATTCCTTGGCTTGTAGCTTCATCACTCCAATCTCTGCCTCCATCTTCACATGGCTTTCTCCTGTGTGTGTGTCTCTGTGTGTCCTCTCCTTATAAAGACACTAAACATTGGATTTAGGGCCCACCCTAATCCAGTATGACCTTAACTTAACTGATTAGATCTACAAAGATCCTATTTCAAGTAAGGTCACAGTTTGAAGTTCTGGGTGGACGTGAATTTTGGGGGGACATTATTCAACCCACCACAGCTACCTTGAGCAACTCTTGCAAATATTGGACTCGTTTATGAATCCCTCACAATTTGAACCACTAAAAAGAAAGAGAGAGAATGCTTTTCACTGCTGGGAATTACTATTTCATTATGCAGTTACTTTGGTGGTCTTTTGTCTGAGAGGAAAACATTTCTTTTTTCTTACAGGAGTGCTCTGCTACTCAAATCTTCCCGTTCTCCAAAGCTTGACAGAGTGTTCATGTCTGACTTTGGTAATGGTGCGACTCACAGGGCTTTATGTTGTATATTTTGTGGTCATAGGGCAAGGGTTGTGGAGAAGCGTTTTTCTGAGGCCTGGCTGGTGCTAGACACAAGAGTGGGTGTTGAGGGCTGTGGATTGCACAGTGCCATGGATGAGTGCCAGCTCATGAGTAATGGAGGCACCAACGTGTTCTTAAATCATTGTGGGTGTGTGTGTTTGTGATGTGTAGAACACTCTAAAGTGTGGCCTCTTGTCTAAGTCTTGCCCAAGAAAACTATGATTGTTATTCTAAGTGAATGAAGCCAAAGAGATATAACAACCAAATGCAGTGCATGGACCCAGATTACTTTTCAGTTAAAAAACAAAAGACTTCGAAAGACAGTCTGAGAGCAACTGGGGACATTTTAACAAGAACAGATATTGAATGATATTATGGAAATATTGTTAACTTTGTGTCATTTAAATTTGATGATTATGATAATTTTGCCCTCTTTTGCCTTTTTAATTTTACAGTGTTTATTGGAAATGGTTTCTGTTACCAAGGGTAGAAAGCTAATTGCAAGTAACAACCGTATTGTTTCTAAAGTGATGAAAGTGAAACGCATGAAACACGAATATAGATGAATCAAACATGTATATAGATACTTGAATTTCCAGAGACTTTTAATTTTCTTATATGTGATAATTGTTTGGGGGTTGCATAGAAGATTGCCCTTATTCTTGGAAGATGCATGTTGAAATGTTTAGATGTGAAAAGCCATGATGTCTGAAATGTACTTTCAAAAAGTTACACAGCAACACAAGTGGTGGGGAGGAAGAGAGAGGAAGTAAATATGGCAAAGAATTAACAATTGTTGGACCTGGCTGGAGAGTATGTGTTGTTCTCTTCATTAAACTTTTCTTTGTGTATGAAAATTGTCTAATACAAATTTCGGAGAAAGAAGTATATAATGGAGAAAGACTATTAAAATTTAAGTGGATAGATACATGTCATTATACATTTTTCCAAACCCATAGAATATACAACACCAGGGGTGAACCCTAATGCAGACTATGGACTGTGGGTGGTAGTGATGTGTCCATGTTGGTTCATCAATTGTAAAAAATGGTCCATTCTGTCCTAGTGATTTATGCCAAACTTCCTAAAGGTGGTGCCCTTGTTTTAGGAGCTTAAGCGTTTGTTGATTTTTCCTTTAATAATAATATCTGCTATGTTTCACCATTAATTGTGATGTTGGATGTTGATTTGGAAAAGCTATATTTGGAAAGGTATATTTTTCTTAACAAGTTAAAGAAATATTTTCTTTCTTTTTTATTTTTGGTGAGGAAGATTGGCCCTGAGCCAACATCTGTTGCCAATCTTCCTCTTTTTTTTGTCCCCAAAGCCCCAGTACATGGGTGTGTATATCCTAGTTGTAAATTATTCTAGTTCTTCTATGTGGGATGACATGACAGCGTGGCTTGGTGAGTGGTACGTAGGTCTGCGCCCAGGATCTGAACCAGTGAACCACCAAAGCAGAGCACGTGAATTTAAGCACTCAGCCACAGGGCTGGCCCCCAATATTTTCTTTCTTCTTTAAGGGTCCTTATTAATAAGGACTTATTTAAAATTTATCAAATAGCATTGATACAAGAAAAAAATTATCAAATATATTTTAACAACCGTAGAGATGATTATTTGTGATATATATTCTTTTCCCTAGTAATATTTATTGAATTTTTTCTAGGTGTCAGGTGTCATTCTGAGCACTGGGGCCTGGCATAACTGTTTGATAATGTACTTTTATTAGAGGAATTCAAGATATTTTCTTAATTATAATTATGAGTGTTGTCTCACTGTCTTAAGCACCTCACACACAGAGCTGCTTTATTTTTCATAGATAGTTTTGACATACATTCTATGTTTTTAAAAGGGTTCTACTGCTAAAAAGCCAAGCAACAATGAAAGTTTGGGTTTCATTCCGAGCTCACCTACTTCTTCGCTGTGTGACCTTGGGCAAGTTACATGAACTCTCTGATGCTTCACTTCCTCCTATGTAAAAAAAAAATTAATAAACAATATCTCACTCAAGGAATAGCAGGGGAATTAAAGGTTATGAGTATTAAGTGGAGAATGCCTCCAAAGCTCTTAGAGTATGCTTACATCATGGGAAGCGTTCCATAAATGTTAGCTGCTATCCACATCACTTCTCAGTCCATGAATCAGCAATTCCAAATGAAAAGTTCCCCAGGCTGGTGGAAGGGGCAATTGAATCATGTTCTCCTGTGCTACTGATTTTGTGTGATGTTTGTATTTAATCTGTTGCTATAATTGTTAGGTTTTCTAATTCTGAGCTCCCATTGCTTTGCCTCCAAAAATTCAATTTGGCTATGGTGTGTTGATCTTTTCATATGTTGTGGCATTCTCTTTTTTGTGATGATATAATTATTTATGCAGAAAATCCAATAGACATTTTTTTTAAAATGAAAGTAAATGAGAGAATTTGTGAGAGTGGCTTTTCTCTCTTCTGGAAACAAAACCAAAGGCAGTGTTCTTTGTCCAGCTCTCATATCTGAATCTGAATATTTCTCTGCATTTTCCTTGTTGGTTCATTGTCTTTCTCTACATCAAAGGCTTTTCTCTAACTTAACAGAATTAGATATCTTGAAATGCTCGTTGCTTCCTTCTCTGCATATTCTCCTTTGTGCCTCTTTGTTCTTTTATTAGCTGACATTTCTTGATTTGAAAAGCATGTCTTTACCTTTGATCTGGTTAGAGTTCTCTGAACCAGAAGAAATCTTCTTGGAAATGTCCCTTTCCTTTTCCTTACTTAGGGTTGCTGTCCCATGACTTGAAGGTTCACAACTCACTCTCTGTCACCCACCCCAAGCCTGCTTGACCTCAGGTGTAGCCAAATCAACACCACTGGAGGAGAAAAGGTTTATTTATTGAGCATGATATTATGTACTACCTTCTGGAACATGAACTTACAGAATCTCCACCAAAATCTTGCAAGAGAAGTTGACCATTACCAAATATAGAAGGGAAAACTGAGACTCATAAAGGATAATTTTATTGGCAAGATTGAATTTTGAACAAACGTTCTTATGACTACACTGCATTATCTCTTCAGTGTTCAGCATCTTCACGTCTTCACTCCATTCTGTAGGCTGCACAGGGTAAATGGATTTAGGGTTTGGAGTCTGATACTCCTAGGTCTGATTTTCAGCCCCACCTTTTATTAGTTATTGCATCCTAGGCAAATTATTTAACTTTTTCAGAGTTTTCCCCCTATATTATGTATAAAATGCTGATTTTTTAGTCCTTCCACTAGGACTGAGGTGAGACTCTATGAGGCACAGTTCTTACCACAGTGTCGGGCACATAGTTCATATCACAGCTCTTCTCTTTCTCTCCACTGTTCCCTCCCTGTTCCTCCAGCTTCCCTCTTCTCTTCCTCTTCCTCCTGTTCTCCATCTCCCCACCTTCCTTGCTCTCACCTCCTTTTTTCTCCTTTCCTCTCACTCCTTCCAAACACCCACTCTTCTTCTTTCATTCCTTGTCACTAACCCCCTTGTCACTTTTATTTTATGAAGCCACTAGCTTCCTTGACTGGGAGAAGTAGCTACCAGGTGCATTCTTGAGAGGACTAAGTCTGGTTGACCTTGAGTAGAGTGGAGTAATGGTGGTGCAAGGGAGAGACCAGGATCAGTTGAACAGATACCACATCCACTGAAAGTCTCAGTGACATAATTGACTCAAAGAAAGATGAACAACAGGGGTAGCTCCTTTCTCGTGTTAGCATGGGTGATAATTAACATACAAACAAAATTGAAGACAAGAATGTGTCAGGGCCACAAGGGAAAATGGCAGAGGGGAAGCAGGGTTAACACTCTGGAATTAGCTTTGCAGCTTTCATCTCCTAACTTTATTGCTTTCTTCTCTAGGAGTAGCTTTTTACTCCTGCAATAAGAGTAACTAATCTAGAAAGCCCACAATAATCACATTGAACTTTGATAATTCAGTTTTGAAACTCACATACAACCCATAATATTTGTACATCCCACTAAAAAATTCCTACTACATTCCCCTCCTTAAAAAATCAAACAGGTAGAAACTCCATTAAGCCAAGAGATCCAGTGAATCTTTTCCTAAAATCTTTGAGTGTTACAAATAACCTCTGGTATTTTGAGAAAGCCGGGACTCACTGAGAAATTTCTGCCATGTCTGAGAGACAGAAATAGACACATAGAGAGACAGAGATGGGGATGAGGGTACGAGAGAGAGAAAGGAAAGAGAAGGCAGGCCTTTTTTTCTTTATTCTTTTTTCAGTGTGGGTACGAGAACAGAAAAAGGGAGGGTTGTAGCAGATTCCCCATACTAAGAGAAGGGTGGAAGTCTGCAAATTACCAGGGAAGCGGAGTACTGATTCCACTCCTTACACTTTGATAGTACTGGTAGGATCATGAGGCAAATAGCCATGTTGTTCTGATCACCTCATATTCACTCCATTGGTGAGGGAGGGATACCCCACCTTAAATGGAATGAGATGACTGAACATACAGCACCTGCACAGATGAGATTGACATCAGTATAGAAGTCTCATATATTCACAGCATGGGGGAGGAGGACATTGGACACCCCCCAGGGCCACCTGGGGATTGCAGGAGATGACTGCATAAACCAAGGGTTGAGGGGCCAGCCCAGTGGCGTAGTGGTTAAATTTGTGTGCTCCACTTCAGCAGCCAGAAGTTCAAAGATTTGGATCCCAGGTGCAGACCTAGCACCACTTTTCAAGGCACACTGTGGCAGCATCCCACATAAAATAGAGGAAGATTGGCACAGATGTTAGCTCAGGGCCAATCTTCCTCAAAATAAGAACAAAAACAAAAAACCCCCAAAGGTTGCAGGAGGCAGGCTTTGTGGTAATTAGAGAAGGTGGTGTCCCCTGGTTCTCTTAGTTTGATGGGAAAATTCCAACTATGAAAATTCATGAGGTTGATACAGGGGATTAATATGTGTATAGATTAATCCCTAGGAAGATGTCTAGGACTTTCTGATGAGTATCAAAATCAATCAGTCCCTGGAAGAGAAAAACTCAGTGTCCATCTCTCCTGCTGATTGAATAATGATCCTGGCTGTGGGACCCAGTGTAAGCATCCAAGAAACTTCCCTTTACTCTTGTTTTTAAAAAGAGCTTCACTGAAGTAATATTTGCATGCCATAAAATCCACGTGTTCAAAATGTACAAAACATTGTAGAGAGAAATTTAAGAAGACCTAAATCAATGGAAAGACATCCCATGTTCATGGATGAGGAGACTTAACATGGTCAAGATGGCGGTACTCGCCAAATGGATCTTATTATTGTCTCTGCCCTTTCGTCTCTTCTCCTTCTGGTGCTCCCATTATGCATATGTTGCTGTACCTGATGGCGTCCCCTAAGGCTCTGGGGCTCTGTTCACTTTTCTTCATTCTTTTTCTTTCTTTTCTTCATTCTTTTTCTTTCTGTTCTTCTCATTAGATAATTTTCTGGCTCTTTTCCTCAGATAAGATAATTTCTGTTGATCCACCATTAAGTTCACTGATTCTTTTGCTAGTTCAAATCTGCTGTGGGGACCTTCTAGAGAGTTTTTATTTTTATTTTTTCTGGCTAATTAAAAAATTATTTTATTGAAGTCCTAGTGGTTTATAACATTGTGTAATTTCAGGTGAACATTATTATTTATCAGCTTCACATTATTATTTATCAGCTTTCATATAGACTGCATCATGCTCACCACCAATAGTTTAATTTTTATTCGTCACGATATATATGTGTCCCTTTCCCCCATTCGTCCACCCCTCAACCTCCTGCCCCTCTGGTAACCACTAATCTGTTCTTTTATCCATGTATTTGTTTATCTTCCACATATGAGTGAAATTATGTGGTGTTTGTCTTTCTCTGTCTGGCTTATTTCATTTAACATAATACCCTGAAGGTCCATCCATGTTGTTGCAAATGGGATGATTTTGTCTTTTTATGGCTGAGTAATATTCCACTGTATATATACATATGTCACATCTTCTTTATCCATTCATCAGTCAATGGGCACTTGGGTGGTTCCATGTCTTGGCTGTTGTGAATAGTGCTGCAATGAACATAGGGGTGCATAAATCTCTTTGAATTGTTGATTTCAAATTCTTTGGATAAAATACCCAATAAAGGGATAGCTGGATTATATGGTATTTCTATTTTTAACTTTTTGAGAACTCTCAGTACTGTTTTCCATAGTGGCTGCACCAGTTTGCATTCCCATCAGCAGTGCATGAGGGTTCCCTTTTCTCCACATCCTCTCCAGCATCTGTTATTTTTTATCATGCTAATTATAGGCATTCTGACAGGTGTAAGGTGATATCTCATTGTAGTTTTGGTTTGCATTTCCGTAGTAATTAGTGATGTGGAACATCTTTTCATGTGCCTGTTGGCCATCTGTATATCTTCTTTGGAAAAATGTCTGTTCGTATCCTCTGCCCACGTTTTGATTGGGTTTTTTGTTGTTGTTGTTATTGAGTTGGTTGTGTTCTTTATATATTTTGGAAATTAACCCCTTGTCAGATATGTGGTTTGCAAATATTTTCTCCCTGTTTGTGGCCTGTCTTTTTGTTTTGTTCCTAGTTTCCTTGGCCTTGCAGAAGCTGTTTAGTCTGATGTAGTCCCATTTGTGTATTATTTCTTTTGTTTTCCATGCCCGAGTAGACATGGTATTAGAAAATATGCTGCTAAGACTGATGCCAAAGAGGGCACTGCCTATATTTTCTTCTAGGAGTTTTATGGTTTCATGTCTTACCTTCAAGTCTTTAATCCATTCTGAGTTAATTTTGTGTATGGCGTAAGATAATGGTCTACTTTCATTCTTTTGCATGTGGCTGTCCAGTTTTCCCAACACCATTTATTGAAGAAACTTCCCTTTCTCTGTTGTATGTTTTTGGTCCTCTTGTTGAAAATTAGCTGTCCATAGGTGTGTGGTTTTATTTCTCGGCTTTTGATCTTGTTCCTTTGTTCTGTGTGTCAGTTTTTGTGCCAGTACCATGCTGTTTTGAATACTGCAGCTTTGTAGTATATTTTGAAGTCAGCGATTGTGATGCCTCTAACTTTGTTGTTTTTTCTCAGGATTGCTTTAGCTTTTTGAGGTCTTTTTGTTCTTCCATATAAATTTTCTGATTCTTTATTCTACTTCTGTGAAGAATGTCATTGGGGTTCTGATTGGCATTGCAATGAATCTGTAGATTGCTTTAGGTAATATGGACATTTTAACTATGTTTATTCTTTCAATCCATGAGCATGGAATACCTTTCCATTTCTTTACATTATCTTCAATTTCTTTCAATAATATCTTATAGTTTTCAGTGTATAGGTCTTTCACCTCCTTGGTTAAATTTATTACTAGATAATTTATTCTTTGTGTTGTGATTGTAAATGGGATTGTATTCTTGAATTCTCTTTCTCCTAGTTCGTTATTAGTGTATAAAAATGCAACTGATTTTTGTATGTTGATTTTGTAGGCTGCAAGTTTGCTGTAGTTGTTGATTTTTCCTAATAGTTTTCTGGTGGATTCTTTAGGGTTGTCTATGTATAGGATCATGTCATCTGCAAACAGTGAGGGTTTCACTTCTTACTTTCCAATTTGGATAATTTTATTTCTTTTTCTTGCCTAATTGCTCTAGCCAAAACCTCCAGTACTATGTTGAATAGGAGTGGCAAGAGTGGGCACCCTTGTCTTGTTCCTGTTCTCAGAGGGATGACTTTCAGTTTTTCACCATTGGGTATGATGTTGGCTGTGGGTTTTTCATATGTGGTCTTTATTATGTTAGGTACTTTCTTTCTATACCCACTTTATTGAGCATTTTTATCATAAATGGATGTTGGATCTTGTCAAATGTTTTTCCTGCATCTATTGAAATGATCATGTGATTTTTAATTCCTCATTTTGTTAATGTAGTGTGTCACACTGATTGACTTGCAGATATTGAACCATCTCTGCATCCCTGGTATAAATCCTACTTGATCACGGTGTATGAGACTTTTAATGTATTGCTGTACTCGCTTTTCCAATATTTTCTTGAGGAATTTTGTATCTGTGTTCATCAGTGATATTGACTTGCAATTTTCTTTCTTCATGCTGTCTTTGCCTGATTTTGGTATCAGGGTAATATTGGCCTCATAGAGTGAGTTAGGGAGCATTCTATCTTCTTTAATTTTTTGGAATAATTTGAGAAGGATAGGTATTAAATCTTTGAATGTTTGGTAGAATTCTCCAGAAAATCCATCTGGTCCTGGACTTTTGTTTTTTGGGAGATTTTTGATTACTGTTTTGACCTCTTAACTTGTGATTGGTTTGTTCAGATTTTCTATTTCTTCTTGATTCAGTTTTGGGAGGTTGTATGATTCTAAGAATTTATTCATTTCTTCTAGGTTATCCTATTTGCCAACTAGCTTGCATATAATTTTTCATAGTATTCTATAATCCTTTCTATTTATGGGGTATCCATTGTAATTTCTCCTCTTTAATTTTAAATTTTATTTATTTGAGTCTTCTCTCTTTTTTTCTTCGTGAGTCTGGCGAAGGGTTTGTCAACTTTGTTTATCTTTTTTTCCCTGCTTTTTCTCCCCAAATCTCCCCAGTACATAGTTTTATATTTTAGTTGTGGGTCCTTCTAGTTGTGGCATGTGGGACACCACCTCAGCATGGCCTAGTGAGCAGTGCCATGACTGCACCTAGAATCTGAACCAGTGGAACCCTGGGCCGCTGAAGCAGAGCATGTGAACCTAACCACTCCACCACAGGGCTGGCCCCAATTTTGCTTATCTTCTCAAAGAACCAGCTCTTTGTTTCATTGATCCTTTCTACCATTTTTTTTTTGTTTCCATTTCATTTTTTTTCTGCTGTAATTTTTATTATTTACCTCATTCTGCTGACTTTGGGCTTTGTTAGTTCTTTTTATAGTTCTGTTAGATGTAGTTTAAGATTACTTTTTTAAGATTTTTCTTGTTTGTTGAGGTGGGCCTGTATTGCTATGAATTTCCCTCTTATAACTTTTTTGCTGCATCTCTTAAGAGTTGATATGTGTATTTTCATTTTCATTTGTCTTCTCTTAATTTTGCTGTGAACCTAACACTTCTCTAAGAAATAAAGTCTATTAAAAAATTTAGAGGGAAAAATAGCCAATGGTTTAGGACTCTTGAGTATTTATGGATCCCAGAGTGAGCAGGGTTTAGACTGGAGTGAATAGTCACCATTTCTGAGATGAGCATGTGTGGGAACCATACATTCCCTGATTGTGTGTATTGGTAACAGATGCACCCCCATGCCTGGGGATGGGGGTTGGAGTGAGAACCATCCCTCATACATGGTTTAGTTATAGAAAAGAAAAATCTTGAGAATTTAAATGTTTATGTTTTTAGAATTTGTCAAGATGTCTCATCACTATGAGAATGGTGTGTGTTGCCTCCCCTGTACCTTAAAATATAGCACTCATAATTTGTCTGTTAGGTGTAAAGTTCCCTGTGTGAAAATTAAATAATAAAAGTAACCTCATTTAAGATGGAGTCAGGAGGCCAGTAAGTGGAGCTCCCACGCAGTACCACTGGAGGTCAATTACAGGAAGGTAGTCAATCACAGACCCCAACAGAAAGAAGTCCTCAACAGGAAAGAATGACAATTACAGGAAGAAATGGACCTTGCATCCCAAACAGAAATCCATTAACCTAGCATCTCAGACATTGAGAAACCACCTCCACCCTGAACTGTTGCTTTTCTCCAATGAACTTTTGTTCAAAACAACCCTCCCAATTTTCTCCCTTTTCCCTATAAAGTGACATTCCTCTCCTTTGATTGTTGGATTTGCCCATGGTCTACCACAGTAGGCACATCTGGAATTATAATTCTTTGGCTTTTCCCAAATAAACTTGTTTTGCTGGTAGAATAACTGGCTATTTTATGTTTAAGGTTGACACCAGCTATTGACCCCTGGATACCCAGGTAGCAATCCAGGATTCTTTGCTCCCTAGAGCTTATAGCCAACTAGCAAAAAACAAGATAGGTATGTTTATTAAAGATATTCTTTAGTTGGTGTCAAGATGGCAGCATAGGCAGACTCTGAACTCACTTCCTCCCACAGACCCAACAAATTTACAACTACCCTTGGAACAATTACCCCTGAGAGGAAACTGAAATCTTCATATAAAGAACCCCTGTCACAAGGGACAGTCCTGACTGAATGGAAGAGGCAGTAATTCCTTTCTAGAGAGAAAAAAAAGCCACCTTCACAATCTGTGGCACTTCATGGCTCACTGGGACCAATCCTAAGGTAAACAGCCTTCCCTGGATGAGTGGGGGACCTGAGTCGGGGAGCCTTACCATTATAAACATCTTTTGGACTCAGAACAACTGAGACAAGTGTCATAATATCTGGCTCTGCTGGCTACTAAGAACAACAGGGAATACCCCTAGAAAAGCGATTGGACATAAGGGCAAAAAAGCCAGCTTTTAAGGAGGCCCTGCACAAATTCACTCAATTCAGAAAACAACCTAAAATCACCAGGAAGAAGGTGCACAATCCTTTGGTGAAAAGAGATTCACCTGATAGGCTCTGGGTGCCTCTTTGTCAGAGGTGAGACCTCTCTAGGGACTGAGCCATTGGCAGCAGCCATTATTGTGACCTCATGCAGGCATGCTGACACAGATGCTGGCAGACGCCATTGGAGTTCTTCCCCTGGCCTGTTAGCCCAGGGTCTGCCCCACCCACTAGACCACCTATTTAATAGAGATCAGCCAGAGCAGGCAGCCCCCCATAGGTACTGGCCACACCCAACAGCAAGCCCTCGGGCAGCTTGTGGGCCTGCCTAGGCTGGGTGCCTGGATCCTCTGCAGCCCCATGAGTGGGTCAGCTTCTGAGGGGCAGGGCATGCGCAAAGAGTTGGTGGAGTGTGTGGGACCTCTGCACTGCAGTGACTGGGTCTGCTTCAGGGGTTGGGGCATGGGCATGGGGTAGGACTGTGTTGATGGTGTGTGTGGCCCTGTGGGTGGTGGGGCTTGCTAGCTGCAGAAAACTTGTGCTACTCAAATAGCCATATAAGGATTGGCCTAGCCTTCCAAAGCCTGAAACAATTGGGAGCTCCCATGCCTGGGGCCAGCCCTACCCAGCTGAAATCCTGAGAGAGCTGACAACAGCCTTGCAGGCTGGAGGCCTACAGCCATTGTAAGCCCCTGAGCCTAGCAACCAGCCACGCTGGGGGCCTACTCACTTAACAGAAAAACTGCAACAGGAATGTGGTAATAGACCTTGAGGCCACCTGTGCTGGGGCTCCCCAAGCCCAACAAAGTGACTGAAGGGTCCATAGCAGCCACATACAGCTGAGCATTACAACCAGCTGTCCAGGGGCACAGCCTCACCTCCCTGGGTACCTGCAGCAAGAGCAACCCTGCCACAACAGAAAGACACATGCAGCCCACACAGGGAACACCCTGGAACATTTGGAACTGGTGATGAGAGAGAAGCACCCTGTTGGGCCTCATAAAGCATCTCTTAAATGAGGCTATCTCTCCAAGATCAGGAGCCATAGCTGACCTACCTAATAGTTAGATATAAGCACAGAGAAAGAGGCAAAATGAGGATGCAAAAGAATATGTTCCAAGTAAGGGAACAGGACAAAACCCCAGAAAAAGAACTAAGTGAAACAGAGATAAACAATCAACCTAACAAAGAGTTCAAACAAAAAGTCATAAGGACGATCACTGATCTTGGGAGAAGAATGGATGAACTAAGTGAAGACTTCAACAAAGAATTGGGAAATATAAAAAAATCAGAAATGAAGAATAGTGGAAATGAAAAATTCACTAGAGGGACTCAACAGCTGAGTAGATGATTCAGAAGACTGGATCAGTGAACAAGATGAAAGTCTAGAGGACATCACCCAAGCTGAACAGATAAAAGAAAAAAGAATTAAAAAGAATGAGAACAGTCTAAGGGACTTCTGGGACAACATCGAGTGCACTAATTTTTGTATTATAGATGTCCCAGAAGGAGAAGAGAGAGACAAAGGGGCATAGAATCTATTTGAAGAAGTAATAGCTGAAAACTTTCCTAACCTAAAGAAGGAAACAGACATTCAAGTACAGGAAGCACAGAGAGCACCAAACAAGATAAATCCAAAGAGGGCCACACCAAGACACATTATAATTAAAATGTCAAGGATTAAAGATAAAGAGAGAATCCTAAAAGCCACAAGAGAAAGTCAACAAGAAATCAAAGGAGAGATAAAAAAAATACCTGGAGACAAATGAAAATGAAAATACAACATGCCAAAATTTATAGGATAGAGCAAAAGTGATTCTAAGAGGGAAGTTTATAGCAATTCAGGCCTACCTCAACAAATAAGAAAAACCTCAAATAAACAATCTAACAGTGCACCTAAAGGAACTAGAAAAAGAAGAAAAAACAAGCCCAAAATCAGTAGAAGGAAGGAAATAATAAAAATCAGAGCAGAAATAAATGAAATAGAGACTAAGAAAAAAAAGAATAGAAAAAAATCAATGAAACCAAGAGTTGGTTCTTTGAAAAGACAAACAAAATTGACAAATCTTTAGCTAGACTCACCAAGAAAAAAAGAGAGAAGGTTCAAATAAACAAAACCAGAAATGAAAGAGGAGAAATTACAACAGATGCCTCAGAAATACAAAAGATTATAAGAGAATACTACAAAAAGCTTATGCCCGCAAATCGGATAATCCAGAAGAAATGGATAAATTCTTAGACTAATACAACCTTCCAAGACTGAATCAAGAAGAAATAGAGAATTTGAATAGACCAATCACCTGTAAGGAGAACGAAACTAATCAAAAACCTCCCCCAAAACAAAAGTTTAGGACTAGATAGCTTCCCTGGTGAATTCTACCAAACATTCATAGAAGACCTAATAGCACTCCTTCTCAAGCTATTCCAAAAAATTGAAGAGCAAGGGAAACTTCCTAACTCATTCTATGAAGCTAACATTACCATGATACCAAAGCTGGAGAAGGACAACACAAGAAAAAGAAAATTACAGGCAAATATCACTGGTGAACATCAATGCAAATATCCTCAACAAAATACTAGCAAATCAAATACAAAAATACATTAAAAAGATCATACACTATGATCAAGCGGGATTTATTCCAGGGATGCAGGGATGGTTCAACATCTGCAAATCAATCAACATGATGCACCACATTAACAAAATGAAGAATAAAAATCACATGATCATGTCAACAGATGCAAAGAAAGTATTTGAGAAGATATAGCCTCCATTTATGATAAAAACTCTGAATAAAATGGGTATAGAAGGAAAATACCTCAGCTGAAGTCCATATATGACAAACCCACAGCTAAAATCATTCTCAATGGAGAAAAACTTAAAGCTATCCCTCTAAGAACAAGAACCAGACAAGGATGCCCACTGTCACCACTCTTAGTTAACACAGTATTGGAAGTCTTAGCCAGAGCAATCAGGCAAGAAAAAGAAATAAAAGGGATCCAAATAGGAAAGGAAGAAGTGAAACTGTCACTATTTGCAGATTACATGATTTTATACATAGAAAACCCTAAAGAATCCACTGAAAAACTTTTAGCAATACTAAATGAACATGGTAAACTTGCAGGATACAAAATCAACATACAAAAATCAGTTGCATTTCTATACACTAACAACGAAGTAGCAGAAAGAGAAATTAAGAATACAATCCCAGAGCTGGCCCTATGGCTGAGTGGCTAAGTTCATGCACTCTGCTTCAGCGGCCTGAGGTTTGTGGTTTCGGATCCTGGGCATGGACCTACACACCACTCATCAAGCCATGCTGTGATGATGTCCCAGATAGAAGAAATAGAATGACCTACAACTAGGGTATACAACTATGTACTGGGGCTTTGGGGAGAAAAAAAAGAGCAAGATTGGCAACAGATGTTAGCCCAGGGCCAATCTTCCTCACCAAAAAAAAAATTAAACAAAGGAATATAGTTTCTTAAAAAAAAAGAAAAAGGAATACAATCCCATTTACAATTGCAACAAAAAGAATGAAGTACCTAGGAATAAACTTAACCAAAGAGGTGAAAGATCTATACACTGAAAAGTATAAAACATTGTTGAAAGAAATTGAAGACAGAAAGAAATGGAAAGATATTCTGTGCTCTTGGATTGGAAGAATTAACATAGTTAAAATGTCCACACTTCCTAAAGCAATTTACACATTCAGTGCAATCTCTATCAAAGTTCCAATGACAGTTTTCACAGAAATAGAACAAAGAATACTAAAATTTATATGGAACAACAAAAGACTGTGAATAGCCAAAGGAATCCCGAGAAGAAAGAACGAAGCTGGAGATATCATACTCCCTGATTTCAAAGTATGCTACAAAGCTATAGTTACCAGAACAGCATGGTACCGGCACAAAAACAGACACACAGAACAATGGAACAGGTCAAGAGTCCGGAAATAAACCCACACATCTATGGGCAGCTAATTTTCAACAAGGGAGCTAAGAACATACAATGGAGAAAGAAAGTCTCTTCAATAAATGATGTTGGGGAAACTGGACAGCCACATGCAAAAGAATGACAGTAGACCATTATCTTACACCATACACAAAAATTAACTTAAAATGGATTAAAGATTTGATGGTAAGACCTGAAACCATGAAACTATAGAAGAAAACTTAGGCAGTATGCTCCTCAATATAGGTCTTAGCAGCACCTTTTCAATTACCATGACTGACCTGGCAAGGGAAACAATAGAAAAAATAAACAAATGAGACTACATCAAACTAAAAAGCTTCTGCACAGCAAAGGAAACCATCAACAAAATGAAAAGACAATCTACCAATTGCGAGGAGATATTTGCAAACCATATATCTGATAAGGGGTTAATATCTGAAATATATAAAGAATTCATACATCTCAACAACAAAAATACCAACAACCCAATTAAAAAATGGGCAAAAGATATGAACAGACATTCATCCAAAGAAGAGATACAGATGGCCAACAGGCACAGGAAAAAATGTTCAACATCATTAACTACCAGGGAAATGCAAACCAAAACTACAATGAGATATCATCTCACTCCTGTCAGAATGGCTATAATTAGCAAGACAGGAAACAACCAGTGTTGGAGAGGATGTGGAGAAAAGGGAACCCTCACACACTGCTGGTGGGAGTGTAAACTGGTGCAGCCACTATGGAAAACAGGATAGAGATTCCTCAAAAAATTAAGAATAGATCTACCATAAGATCTAACTATTCCACTCCTGGGTATTTATCCAAATAACATGAAAACACGAATGCATAAAGATACATGCACCCCTATGTTCATTGCAGTATTATTCACAGTAGCCAAGACTTGGAAGCAACCTAGGTGACCATCAAGGGACGAATGGATAAAGAATATGTGGTAAGTAAACACACTGGAATACTACTCAGCCATAAGAAACAATGAAATCTGGTCATTTGTGACAGCATGGATGGACCTTGAGGGTATTATGCTGAGTGAAATAAGTCAGAGGGAGAAAGTCAAATATATATGATATCACTCATAAATAGAAGATAAAAAACAACAGCAAACAAACACACAGAGACAGAGATTGGATTGATGGTTACCAGAGGGGAAGGGAGGAGGAGAAGGATGAGGTGGGTGATCGGGCCCATGTGTGTGGTGATGGATTGTAATTGGTCTTTGGGTGGTGGACATGATGTGATCTATGCAGAGATCAAAATATAATGGTGTACACCTGAAATTTATATAATGTTGTAAACCAATGTTACATCAATAAAAAAAGACATATTTTAGATTAAAAATAGAAGTTAGAAGGAAAAAGAGGTATAGCGGTGATGAAATCACTCTCCTCTGAGCAGAACATTATGCTAAAGTTAACATAATATCAAAAGCTAAAAACTCAACTGACGAAAAGTATCCTTAATATTTTACCTTCCTTTTGAATGTTTATGTATTATGTTTCTTTATTCTGCCCTAATGAATTATAGCAAATTTCCTAAAAGTGGTGCCCTTATTTTAGGAGCTTAATCTTTTGTTGATTTTTGCTTTAACAATAATCTCTCTTGTGTTTTACTGTTGATTATGATGTTGGCTGTTGATTTGGAAAAGATATTAAGAAAGACAAAAGTTTTTTAGCAAGTTTAAAGAAAAATTTTGTTTCTTTAAGGGTCTGTATTGTTAAAAAATAAGGGTCTTTATTAACAATGAAGAGTTGTTAAAATGTATCAAATAGCATTGATATGAGAAAAATATTTATCAAATATATTTTTTAAACTATTGAGATGATTGTGTGTGATATACATATTTCTTAACTCAGCAGTATTTATTGAATGCTTTCTAGAGCCAAGTGTTCTGAGCCCTGGGGACAGCATACTTATTTGGTAGGGGTACTTTTAGTAGAGGATTCAAGATATGTTTCTTAATTATAATTATCAGTGTTTTCTCACTGTCTTAAGGGCCATCACACACAGAGCTTCTTTGTTGTAAAGGGTTGTGGCATAGATTGTGTTTTTTATGAAGGTTCCGTCGCTAAAAAACCAAACAAAAATAAAAACTTGGGTTTCATTCCTAGTTCATCTACTTCTTTGCTGTGTGACCTTGGGCAAGTTACGTGAACTCTCTGAGGCTTCACTTCCTTCTATGTGAAAAATTAATAAACAGTATCTGGCTCAAAGACTAGCACGGGAATTAAATGTTATGAGTATTAAGTGGAGAATGACTCCAAAGCTCTTGGCTTATGCTTACCTCACGGTAAGTGTTTCATTAATGTTAGCTGTTAACCACATCACCTCTCGATCCATGAGCCAGCAATTCCAAATTAAAAGTTCCCCAGGCTGGTGGAAGGGGCAATTGAATCATGTTCTTCTGTGCTACTGATTTTGTGTGATATTTGTATTTAATCTGTTGCTATAATTGTTAGGTTTTCTAACTCTGAGCCTCCATTGCTTTGCCTAGAAAAATATAACTTGAATGGGGAATATTGATCTTTTAATATATTGTGGCATTCTCTTTTTTGTGATGAGATATATATTTATGCAGAAAATCCAACAGGGTGGTTTTTTTTTAAAAAAAGAAAGTAAAACAACAGAATTTGTGAGGGTCAATTTTCTCTGTTCTAGAACCAAAGGAAGTGTTCTTTGTCCAGCTTCATATCTGAATCTAGATATTCCTCTGCATTTTCCTTCTTGGTTCACTGTCTTTCTTTACGTCAAAGGCTTCTCACTAACTTAACAGAATTAGATATCTTGAAATGCTCATTGCTTCCTTCTCTGCATATTCTCCTCTGTGCCTCTTTGCTTTTTCATTAGCTGCTATTTCTTATTTCAAAAGCATGTCTTTATTTTTGATCTGATTAGAGTTCTCTGAACCAGAAGAAATCTCCTTGGAAATGTCTCTTTTCTTTTCCTTACTTCAGGCCCCTGTTGTCTGAGTTGGAGATCCACAACTTGCTCTCTGCCACCCATCCCAAGCCTGCTTGACCTCAGCTGTACCCAAATCAACGCCACTGGAGAAGACAGGATTCTTTACTGAGCACTTGACTATGTACTACCTCTGGGACATGAACTCATAGATACCCTACCAAAATCTTGGAAGAGAAGTTGACCATTATCATGTATAGAAGGGGAAACTGAGACTCATAAAGGATAATTTCATTGGCAAGATAGAGTGGAACAGATATTCTTCTGACGACATCACATTATCTCTTCAATGTCTGGCATCTACGTGTCTTCAATCCATCATAAAGGCTGCACAGTATATACATATTTAGGATTTGGAGTCTGATACTCCTGGGTCTGATTTTCAGCCGTACCTTTCATAAGCTTTTCATCCTGGGCCAATTATTTAACTTTTTCTGAGCATTTGCTATCTTATATATAAAATGGTGATATTTTTAGTCCTTCCTCTAGGACTCAGGTGAGACTCTATGAGGCACAGTTCTTACCACAGTGTCGGGCACATAGTTCATATTACAGCTCTTCTTTCTCTCCACTCTTCCTTTTCTGTTCCTCCAGCTTCCCTCCCTTCTTCCTCTTCCAACTGTTCTCTATCTCCCTGCCTTCCTTGCTTTCACCTCCTCTTTCCCTTCCCTCTCTTCACCAACACGCTCCTCATCACCTCCTTTTCTTTTCTCATTCTTCATCACTAACACCCTTGTCACTTCATTTATTTTATGAAGCCACCAGCTTCCTTGACTAGGAGAAGTAGCTACCAGGTGCATTCCTGAGGGCTAAGTGTGGTTGACCTTGAGTAGAGTGGTGTAATGGTGGTACAATGAGAGAGACTATGATCAGCTGAAAGAGATATCACATCTACTGAAAGTATCAATGACATGATTGACTCAAGGCAAGGCAAGAAACAAGGATAGCTCCTTTCTTGTGTTAGGTTTGGTGATAATTAATAAGCAAACATGGCTCTTCCTTGAGAGGATCCTTGTTAGGGCCACAAGGGAAAATGGCAGAAAGGAAATGGGGGTAAAAGTCTGGATAGCTTTGTAGCGCTGTATCTTCCATCTTTATCACTTTCTTCTGTAGGAATAGCTTTTCCTCCTAGAATAAGAGTAACTAATGTGGGAAGCCCACAGTAAACACAGTGAACTTCAATAATTCAGTTCTGAAACTCACATACAACCCATAAAATTTTGCATCCCACCAGAAAATTCCTACTATATTCCCCTCCTTAAAAAATTGAATAGGTAGAAACTCCATTAAGCCAGGATTCCAAGTGAATGTTTTCCTAGAATCTTTGAGTGTTACAAATAACCTCCTGTATTATGCGGTTGCCTGGACTCACTGAGAAATTTGTGTCAGGTCAGACAGACAGAAGTAGATACACAGAGAGACAGAGGTGGAGATGCAGGGAGCAGAGAGAGAAAGAAGAGAGAAAGCAGGCTTTCCCTCCCTTTTTCCAGTGTGGGGTATGAGGTCAGAAACAGTGAGAGTCATAGCAGATTCCCCATACTAGGAAGAGGGTGGAGATCTGCAGGTTACCAGAGAAGCGGACCATTGATGTCACCGCTTACTCTCGGTAGTACTGGTAGGATCACGAGGGAAATAGCCATGTTGTTCTGATCACCTCCTAGTCACTCCATTGGTGAGGGAGAGATACCCACCTTAAATGGAAGGAGATGACCAAACACGCAACACCTGCACAGATGAGATTGACAGCAGTATAGAAGTCACATATCTTCACAGCCTGGGGGAGGAGGACTTGGCACACCCCACAGGGTCCCCCAGCAGTTGCACTCAGGAGCAGAGTGAATAAGCAGGGTCTGTAGGAGGCAGGTTTTGTGCTAATAAGAGGAGGAGGTGTCCCCTGGTTCTCTTAGTTCAATGGAAAAATCCAACCATGAAAATACATGAAGTTGATGCAGGCGGTTAATATGTGTGTAGGTTAATCCCTGGGGAGGTGTCTAGGGCTTTCTGATGAGTATCAAGAACATTCAGTCCCTGGAAGAGAAAAACTCAGTGTCCATCTCTCCTGCCGACTGAATAATGATCCAGGTTGTGGGACCCAGTGTAAGCATCCAAGAAACTTCCTTTTACTCTTGTTTTTAAAAAGAGCTTCACTGAAGTAAAATTTGCATATCTTAAAATCCACCTTTTTGACCTGTACGAAGCATTGTAGAGAGAAACTTAAGAACACTTAAATCAAGTGAAAGACATCCCATGTTCTTGGATGACGAGACTTAACGTGGTTAAGATGGCGTTACTCCCCAAATGGATCTTATTATTGTCTCTGCCCTTTCCTCTCTTCTCCTTCTGGTGATCCCATCATGCATATGTTGCTATACCTGATGGTGTCCCATAAGGCTATGCGGCTGTGTTCACTTTCTTCATTCTTTTTCTTTCAGACTGGATAATTTCTATTGATCTATCATCAAATTTGCTGATTCTTTTGCTAGATAAAACCTACTGTGGATCTGCTCTAGTGAGGTTTTTGTTTTCTGTTATTATACTTTCAAACTGAAGAATTTCCACTTGGTCCTTTTGAAAAAATAATTTCTAATTATTTATTGGTATTCTCTATTTCATGGGTCAATGTCATCATACGTTCTTTTCCACAATGGGTGAATCTGTCACGGGCCCTTTAAGACCAGGCTTTTCAATCTCTTATGTTTGATAGTTTTTCTGGTCGTATTCCCCCTGGGTTTTAATATCCAGTAAAGCCAGGTATTATGACACTGATCTTGGTTGTGCTGAATTCTAAGGCTGCTTATGGTGGCATAGCTGTCCTGTTCAGATCCCCTGCTCTTCCAGGAAAAGCTTTGTACCTTAAGATTGCTCTAGGCTGTGAGGTGCTGTGGCTAGAATGTATTTTTTTTCCCTCAGCAGAAAGGTATTTCTACTTCTTCTGCCCCTGCCAGGGTTGTCCCCTGTTGTGGGGTTCTTTTTATCCAGTTTCCACTTCTCTCTCAGAGGAAATTGTTCCACATGTAGTTGTAGATTTGTTGTGTCTGTGGGAGGAAGTGAGTTCAGAGTCCTCCTATGCTGCTATCGTCCCAGAAATCCACATGGTACTTTCTTTTAATTCTGTAACATGGCTTCTTTTTGTTCTTTCAACATATTTGTAATATATGCTTTGGGGTCTTTGTCTGGTAAGTCCACCATCTGCACCGCTCAGAGATAGCTCTTACCAATTGCTTTTTTCCTGTTTAGAGACCATTTTTCTTTCTTTGTATATCTCATAACTTTTTGTCAAAAATAGGACATTTCTGAAAATAGATTGTCACCACTCTGGATTTTGATTCACTCCCAAACCCAGGGTTATTTATCTAGCTGTTCACTTGTTTCTTTAGTCACTTTCCTGGACTAATTCTATGGAGTCTGCATACCCAGCCATAACTGCTGATGTTTCCATTCAGCTGTTCTTTCTTTTTTTTGTAAAATTTTTTATTGCAGTAACATTGGATTATAACATTATATAACTTTCAGATGTACATTGTAATATATTTCGAATTCTCTGTAGATTATATCATGTTCACCACCTAAAGACTAATTATAATGCATCACCACAGACATGTGCCTGATTCCCTCCTTTCACCCTCCCCCCTTCCCCTCTGGTAACCACCAATCCAATCTCTGTTGCTATGTGTTTGTTTGTCGTTGTTTTTATCTTCTACTTATGAGTGAGATCATATGGTATTTGACTTTCTCCCTCTGACTTATTGCACTTAGCATAATACCCTCAAGATCCATCCATGTTGTCACAAATGGCCGGATTTCATTGTTTCTTATGGCTGAGTAGTATTCCACTGTGTATATATACCACATCTTCTTTATCCGTTCATCCCTCGATGGGCACCTAGGCTGCTTTCAAGTCTTGGCTATTGTGAATAATGCTGCGATGAACATAGGGGTGCATGAATCTTTCTGCCTTTGCGTTTTCAAGTTCTTTGGATAAATACCCAGCAGTGGAATAGCTGTATCATATGGTAGATCGATTCTTAATTTTCTGAGGAAACTCCATACTGTTTTCCATAGTGGCTGCACCAGTTTGCACTCCCACCAGCAGTGTATGAGGGTTCCCTTCTCTCCACATCCTCTGCAACATTTGCTGTTTCCTGTCTTGTTAATTCTAGCCATTCTGACGGGAGGGAGGTGATATCTCATTATAGTTTTGATTTGCATTTCCCTGATAGTTAATGATGTTGAACATGTTTTCATGTGCCTGTTGCCCATCCATATATCATCCTTGGAGAAATGTCTGTTCATATCTTTTGCCCATTTTTAAATTGGGTTGTTGGTGTTTTTGTTGTTGAGCTGTATTAGTTCTTTGTATATTTTGGATAATAACTCCTTATCAGATATATGGTTTGCAAATATCTTCTCCCAATTGTCAGGTTGTCTTTTCATTTTGTTAGTGGTTTCCTTTTCTGTGCATAAGCTTTTTAGTTTGATGTAATCCCATTTGTTTATTTTTTCTTTTGTTTTTCTTGCCCCGTCAGACACAGTACTTGAAAATATGCTGCTAAGACCGATGTCAAAGAGTGCGCTGCCTATGTTTTCTTCCAGAAGTTTCATGGTTTTAGGTCTTACATTCAAGTCTTTAATCCGTTTTGAGTTGCAGCTGTTCTTTCTAAGTTCTTGTTTTTCTTTTTACACCTGGCTTCTGAGGAGACATCTCTGTTTCAGCATAGCTTAGTGGTGAGCCAGTGATGGGTCAGACATAGTGTTGAAATATCTTGAGTTAGTTCAGTTCCACCATGTTTTGGTGGATCTTTGTATGATTTGGGCAACACATTTAAAGTTTGAGCAATGGAAAATTATGCCTAGGTTTTACTTTTTGTGGACACAAGGACTTACACTCAGCCAGGAACAAGTAGACAACTAGGGCGCTCTTTGCTCTCACACAGCCCTGCACATGAGCACAGACTTCTAGATCCCCAAGGATGTGTGGCTGCTTATCAAGTCTTATTTGGGCCGTCGTGTTCCCTAGATCCCCTGTAGAACATGGCTAGTCTGCTGCTCTGTGTTTTGCCCAACCAGCTCTACAACCTTGCTGTGATACGGATCCCTCTTAAAGTTTGCCCCTGGAGGTTGCTGTTATTTTCGACAATGTCTATGGGTGTGTGTTTTTGTGATTGCTGAAGCAGTGAGGAAGATGAGTTGGGAATGGAGGTCATCTAGGAGAGGTGTGCTGGCAGTTAGGCCTGGGGAGTTACCTTCAAAAAGGTGACACTCTTCAAGGTGAGAGTTAAGATACTCTACTCCTCACTAGGCAGTGTGTGGTTAAATTGGAGGGCTGATGACCTATGGATTCCCACCCATGGTGAGCTGGTGTTCACAGAGCACCTATTGTGTGTGGAGTCCCCACACCAGCTTAAAGGTCCTAATATATAGAACTCACATTGTGTTGTAAGGAAGGGATTGTTATGTGCATTTTGCAAGTGAGAAAATTGAAGTTCAGATCAGGGGGTTAGTATTTCATAATGAGTAAAGGAGAGTTCCAGGCCTTTCTGGTCTTGTCTGGAAAATGGGCTGTGTTTACAGTGTTTCTTGAGCTTTGAGCCAGGATACGGAAGCTGTTTGGGGACCATCAATATGGTCAAGTGTGGCACATGGCAGGAAAACTTCCACACTGAAAATGTCCGCTAGGTGAGGCAGGCCCAACAGCGGCACTGCCCCAACACACCCTGTTCCCTTGAGGATTTCTCTGAGCCTCAGTTTCTTCCTTCAAGTGGAGACTTTCACGGCTGCCTCGTCAGGTTACCTTGAGGCTCCTACAGGAATCTGGTTGAGGCTTGTGCCTGATGCTGAGACTGTGGTCAGGAAATGGGATGGACGCTGTCGAACACCCGTGAGAGAAAATGGTCTTTTTCATCTGCCCCTCATTCCTTTTCCTGGTCATGGGGCACTGGAACTGAAAAATATTTTACAAACATTTTTGCTGCAGTTTAAACTATTGAGGCTCAGGGATATTATATGGCTAGCCGATGTCCTGTGCATGCTACCTGAGAGATAAACTTGAACGTCATGCTCTCAGGCTTAGGAACGCACAAGTACTTTCCTGGTGAGGTTGATTCTTATCAGGTCAAGGGGGTGTGGGGTAAGGTGTAAGGGGTAGATAAAAAGGCAGTGGCTGTTGACATTTGTCAGTCCCAGCAAGGAAGCCGTCATGGCGCTGCATTTGGGAATCTTTCTGATTTGGGCTGGTGCCTTTGTCTTTCTACAACTGGACCATGTGGATGGAGGTGAGGGGTGGGGGGAGACTGGCTGGAATTGATGCAGAAGAATCTGCAGCAGAAATGGGTTGATGTGTAATAGAATAATAATAATAGCGGCAAGAAATATATCTGTCGATTCTTGCATAGGTCCCAAGGACCAGACACTATTAAGGGCTTTACATTATATTTAATTTTCAAACGAGTCTTTGAAATGTAAAGCTAGTCAGTCTGACTCAAAAGCCCACAGTGTTATTGGCTATCAACCCTCATGACAGCTGTCGCATTCCTAAATAACCATTCCAATGTCCCAGATCTGGGCAGCCTATACACAGGGTTAGCTATATTGATCAAAGGAAGAGTTTTTTATGAAAATGGGATTTGCTGTTTGGAATAGCAGGAGAGGTGGAATCTCAGGGAATGTCTTACAATTATTGTGGTGTAGAGTCTCAGCTTTGTCCTTGAATTCACGTGTGCCAGTATGATAGCAATGAGAAAGTGTAAGATTCTTACTCATCTGTGCTGTTCAGCCCTCTAGTACACATCCAGAGTGTATCTGTTTAGAACAAACATGGATGTCAAAATGTGAAAGAATATACAGTATTGCTAATTCTCATCACTGCATTGGATAGTAGATCTCTAGAACTTGCACTTGAAAATGTATTAAATGGGAAGATCGTGTTAAGTGTTCTTACCACAATAAAAAAATTATAACATTTTAATGTGAAAACAAAGAGAGTTAGGGGCCTGCCCAGGGGTGTAGTGGTTAAGTTCAGTGCACTCTGCTTTGGTGGCCTGGGTTCATGGGTTTGGATCCCGGGCACAGATCAACACTACTCATCAAGACATGCTGTGGAGGCATCCTACATAAAAAGTAGAAGAAGATGGGCACAGATGTTAGTTCAGGGCCACTCTTCCTCAAGCAAAAAGAGGAAGATTGGCAACAGGTGTGAGCTCAGGGCCAATCTTCCACAGCAAAAAAAAAAAAAAAAAAAAAAAAACCCACCCCAAAAGCAAAGAAAGTTAGAGATGCAGGTCCTAATATAGAATGTATTCAGATTGCCTTAATTTTGTTCTTGCTCCTCCTCCATCCATCTCATCTACTTCCGAATTTCTTCCAGCTACGAAGACGTCTGGGAATTGCACTGTTCTTGAAGTGAAGCCAGGTAATCAATTTGGAAAATAAGGAAACAAAACAACTATCAAGTGAAATAACTTAACATGTGTGGGGTGGTAACTGTGATTGATTGAGATTCTTCTGACATATTTTACATGCAAGAGCTAGTTTTGCCCTTTCAGCAACAGGAGGAGGCAGGGGCACACATCCCCAGGCTGTATGTGAGGAACAAGGGGCCCTCCATAGAAGTGTTTACTTATCAAGGCCAAGCAGACTGTAGAAAGCGGGACTGGAATCTGAACCCAGGTCAGGGTTTCAGGGCTGGTGCCATTTGCCAAGGCAGATAGGGCCTCATTGCAAGGGATGACGTTCTAATAAGGTAGCCTGTCCAAGAGGCATAAGGCAGGACTGGGTGTGGAGATAATATTCAAACAGAAATATGCATGTGAGTTTTGGAAAGTTGATATTTGTGGCCAGTAAATCTGCTGATGAGGCTGAGAGAATTCAGCAGGCCAAAGATGCCTTGGCCAGGTCCACATAACCACAAAGCCCGCTGGCTTCCTGGGATTTTCATCTTCAATCCATTAAAATGGCTAAGTCAGTGCACACTGAGACGATCTCAGATGTGCCATGACTTTATTTGGCACAGAATGGGGAGGGGGACGTTCACGACTAAGGGCACTCTTGTAAAAAATAGAGATTTTCGGGGTAAGCAATGAAAAGGAGATTAGTAGGTCCATGCCATCAACAAGATAAACCCTAGGCTAGTGATTTAATTAGAGAGAACTAGGGAAAGAGGCAACTAAGAGGAGTCCTCCTGGGGTCAGAAGAAACCTCAAAGTTGGACCTCAGAAGCAACCCCTGTCAGGGGCTGGACCCGTGGCTGAGTGGTTAAGTTCATGCTCCAGCAGCCCAGGGTTTCACTGGTTCAGATCCTGAGCATGGACCTAGCACCACTCATCAAGCCATGCTGAGGTGGCGTCCCACATAACAGAACTAGAGGGACCTACAACTAGAATATGCAACTACGTACTGAGGAGAAGAGGAAGAAAAAAAGGAAGATTGGCAACAAATGTTAGTTCAGGGCCAATCTTAAAAAAAAAAAAAACAGCAACCCCTGTCTGAATTTAATAGGATCTGATTGTGAAGCAATTTATGTTCCAGGGCACTGTCAAAAACAATAGAATAATCAGCCAGCAAATTAGTGGAACCTAACAGCTGGGTGAGATAACTATAGAGGCAGACAGCTTACCAGAGAGATGGGGGAAGACAGACAGACAGCCCTGCTAAACCCACTGTCTTTCTAGGGTAAGTGTGTGTGCCCAAGGAGGTGCCCTGCAGAGAAAATAGATATCACTGAAATAGTCCAGCCAAATCACTAAACAAATGAACAAACAACAGCAACAACAAGCCCTGGGTGTTCTCTAACCAAACATTATTTGGAGAGATTTAAATATTGTGCTGCTTTTCCTCAGGTGAAGAGCACGTGGCTTCCCAGTTGAAGGGGAAACTTCCATAATTGCTCCCTAGATGGAAGCCTCAGTCTTACCTTGTCTTGCCCAACATGTTGCATTTATGTCCCTTTCTCTTGATAATGTGAAAAAACTTTTTCTATTCAGCATTTTCTCACCCATTCCTTGTATTTTTCAGACATTTCCCAATGTACGTTTCCCTTTATCTATTGTGGTCAAACATTTGACGATTGCACAACTTCTGGGAGTCTGCTTGGGACACGTTGGTGCTCAGTCACTCCTAACTATGATGATGATAAAGGTTGGAAATATTGCTAGTAACAAAAGGGTAAGTGTCTGGGGGAGGATGAGAAAATATGGGAGTGAGTAGGGAAGAGACAGAGCTGGATAAAGAGATGGAGCAAGGTGACAGAGAGGAGTGAGAAGGAAAGAGGAGACAGATGGAGGGATGGGAAGAGATAGAAAGGATGCAGGAGGAGAGTGAGGAGCAGGGGTTTGGAGAGGAGAAAGGGGAGAAAGTCAGAAAGAGAGTAAGAGACAAAAGGCAAAATGCAAAAGATAGTGAGAGGATAGTTAGGAAAGGAAGAAGAAAGATAGTTTGCAGGGTAAAAAAATGCAAGGAGGAGGATCTGAGGAGGATTAGTGGCAAGAGAAGGTAGGGGGAGAGAAGTGAGAGAGGGAAAGAGAGAGTACAATATAGCCTTTTGAGCAGGTGTGAGAGAGCAGGAGAAATGGGGAAGAGCAGAGAGAGAGAGGAGAAAGAGGAGAAGAGAAACAGACCTTTGCACTCATGTCATTATATGGTAAAATAAACAGAACTCATTGAGATTTATCATCAATGCCATGTTAAATTACTGTACAGTTCGTCTACTCATGGCCATGGATGCAATCAAACCTTTGAAACCTAAGTGAAGGAAATCAAGAAATCTCAAACCTGAAGGTGATCCTCTGCACTGCGGAGATGAAATCCCTTGCCCGCCACTACACCAAGTTCCCACTGTGCATGGATTCAATCAATAAACCATTCTTTCTGCAGGTGTGATCTTGTTTTCCTTTCATGAAAGGAACTATCTTTCCAATGGGAGGGTCTCAGTGTGCCCAGGTTGATCACACAGGATCTTCATGTCCTGGCCCTCTCCTCCTCCAGACCCTGATGGAATATCGACACACATCAGAACTGTCTTTTCTGTGAGTTTGATTGAATGGCAGTGTAGTGGTGAGGCCACTGGGGTGAAGGTGGGAGGTGAGTCTCAGAAGGTATGGAGGGCTTGTCCCTGCCATGAACAATTTGCCTTTCTCACCTTAGGTGAAATGTTATTTCTTCCTGGAGATAGTCTCTGACTCCCCAGTATTAGGAGTCCTGATCATGCTCTTCCAGTTCATCCACTCTCTACTTGCAATTAATCTGCCTATTTTCCCTGGGGGACTGGAATCTTTGGGATGACAAGATGAACTGTGTCCTTTGCCCTGGCATCAAGTACTAAGTGCAGAACCTGGCACCTCCTTGGCCCTCAGACAATTTTCAAAATACCTACTACCCTGTTTTTTAAAAAAACAGATATTCTAGAAAAACAATATTTCAGTCAATAGCTGGGCTTGAATGAGTCAAATTTAAATTCATATGTGCCAGAAATTAAAAAGGACCTTGAAGGTAAAGCCTAAGCTTTAGTGTCCAGAGTTGGGAGAATATATTATCTAAAATTTCCAGGTTTCAAACAAAAATGAGGCAGAGTCTGCCCTGATGGCCTAGTGGTTAAAGTTTGGTTCACTCTGCTTCAGTGGCCCAGGTTTCGTTCCTGGATGTGGAACCATACCAGTCACCTGTCCATAGCCATGCTGTGTCAGTGGCTCACGCAGAAGACCTAGAAGGACCTACAACTAGAATATACAGCTATGTAGTGGGGCTTTGGGAGGAAAAAAAAGAGAGGAAGATTGGCAACAGATGTTGGCTCAGGTTAAATCTTTCTCAGCAAAAAAAAAAAAAAAAAGCTTTAAAAAAATGAGGCATATGAGGATATAAGAAAGTGTGACTCCTAAAGTTGCAGGGTACATAATAAATTGAAAAATAATTTATATTTTTATTCATTGGCAATGAATAATCCAAAAACAAAATGATGAAAATTATTCCGTTTACAATAATATCTAAAATAATAAAATACTTAGGAATAATTTAACCAAAGAAATATAATCGTTATACTCACAATAATTACAAAGTATTATTGAAAGAAATTAAGGAAAGCCTTAATGGAAAGATCCCCTGTTCATGAATTGAAAGACTTAATATTGTGAAGATGGCAATACTCCTAAATTGATTGCCAGATGCCATTCAATCCTTATGAAACCTCCAGCTGGCTTCTGTGCAGAAATTGATAGGCTGATTCTAAAATTTGTATGGAAGTTCAAGGGACTCAGAATGGCCTAAACAGTCTTGAAGTGAAAGAACAAAATTGGAAGACTCACACTTTCCAATTTAAAGCTTAGTGCAAAGCCAGAGTAATCAAGACAGTGTGGTTCTGACCTTCAGAAAGACCATGGAATAGAACTGAGAGACTAGAAATAAACCTTCATATTTATGGTCAAATGATATTTGACAAGGGCGCCAAGACCATTCAATGGGAGGAAGAATAGACTTTTCAACAAGTAGTACTGGGACAACTGGTCATCCATATGTAAAATAATGAACTTGAAGTCCTGTATTAGATTTCCTCAAGGGAGGCCTGCGAGACGAGACAAAAAGACACCAGACAGTAACTCGAAGCCATATGGAGAAATAAAGATCTCAATATAGGTAAATACACAGGCAATGATAAAAGGTAGTATTATTGCAACAATCACTCATAACTGCGCTCTTTGTTTTCTATATGATTTAAGAGACTAATACATTTAAAGAAAAGGAAAACAATTATTAGTGTAAAAGCTAGTATTCCTGCAATTTTGGGTTGTGACTCCCAATTTTGTTTTCTACCTAATTTTAGAGATTAATCTATTTAAAATAATTATTCATTTTTTTTGGCACACAGTGTATAAAGATGTAATTTTGTGACATCAACAATCTAAAGGTGTGGGGATGGAACTGTGTGTGTTATTGAAGTTAAGAGGGTATAAATTCAAATTACAGTCTTATACTTTTGCGACGCTAAATGTAATCCCTATGATAACTGCAAAGCAAATAGCTATAGAATATGTACAAAAGGAAATGAAAAAGGAGTTGAAACATTTCACTACAAAAAATCACCTAAACACGAGAGAGGATAGTAATGCAGGAAATGAGGGCCAAAAAAAAACTATAGGGCATATAGAAAACAAATACCACAATGTCAGAAGTAAGTCCTTCCTTATTAGTAATTACTTTAGATGTAAATAGTTTAAACCCTCCAATCAAAAGACAGAGCAGGGGCCGGCCCGATGGCACAGCAGTTAAAGTGCTCATGTTCCATTTTGGCAGCCCATGGTTCGCTGGTTTGGGTCCCCGGTGCGGACGTGGCACTGCTTGGCAAGCCATGCTATGGCAGGCATCCCACATATAAAGTAGAGGAAGATGGGCATGGATGTTAGCTCAGGGCCAGTCTTCCTCAGCAATAACAGGAGGATTGGCAGCAGATGTTAGCTCAGGGCTAGTCTTCCTCAAAAAAAAAAAAAAAAAAGACAAAGCAAGGTAGAATGGTTAAAAACACAGGATTCAATTTATGCAGTCTACAAGAGACTTACTTGAGATCCAAAGACAAACAGGTTGAAAAAAAAGGATGGGAAAAGATATTCATGCAAATAGTACCCAAAAGAAAGCAGGGATGGCTGATACCAGACAAAATAGACTTTAAATAAAAAAATTTATGAGACAACAAAAGATATTATTTATTAATAAAAGTTTCAATACAGCAACAAGATATAGTAATTATAAACATTTGTGGACCCAATGGCTGACCATCAAAATGTGTGAAGCAAAACTTGACAGAATTGGAGGGAGAGAGAGACAGTAATAGTTGGAGACTTCAATATCTGACTCATGATAATGGATAGAACAAGAAGATGGAGAATAAGTAAGGAAACAGAGGGCTTATACAACACGATAAACCACCTATATCTAGTAGATTTATAACAGATCCAGAACACTCTACCCAACATCAACAGAATACACATTCTTATCAAGTGCACATGGGACATTCTCCAGGACAGGCCATATACCAGGTCACAAATGAAGTCTCAATAAAAAATAAAAAAAAGATAGATATCACGCAGAGTATCTTCTCTGACCACAAGAGGATAAAGTTGGAAATCGGTAACAAAAGGACAATTGAAAAATCCCCAAATTATGGAAATTAAACACCACACTTTTAAACAAGCAATGGATTAAAGAAGAAATTGCAAGGGAAATTAGAAAATACTTAGAGATGAATGAATACAAAAACACAACATACCAAAATTTATGGAACACAGAGGAAGAAGTGCTAAGGGGAAATTTATAGTTATAAATGCTTACATTAAAAAAAAGAAAGAGAGGCTGGCCTCGTGGCATAGTGGTTAAGTTTGCATACTCTCCTTCAGGGGCCTGGAGTTCGTGGGTTTGAATCCTGGGCACAGACCTACACACTGCTCACCAAGCTATGCTGTCAAAGCATCCTGTATACAAAACAGGGGAAGACTGGCACAGATGTTAGCTCAGGGCCAATCTTCATCACAAGAAAAAAAAAAAAAACAAGAAACATCTCCAATTAACAATCTAACTTTGAAAGTTAAGGAACTAGAGAAAGAATAACAGAGTAAACTCAAAGGTAATGGAAGGAAGGAAAGAATAAAGATTAGAGCAGAGACAAATGAAATAGAGAATAGAAAACAATAGAGAAAATCAGTGAAACAAAAGTTGTTTCTTTGAAAAGATCAGCAAAGTTGACAAGACTTTAGCTAGGAGGACTAAGAAAAAAAGAGAGAAGTCTCAAATTACTAAAATCAGAAATGAAAGTGGGGACATGACTACCGATTCATCAGAAATAAAAAGGATTATAAGGGAGTACTATGAGCAATTGGACACCAATAAATTGGATAATGTAGATGAAATGGACAAGTTCCTAGAAACACAAAACCTACCTAGACTAAGTCATGAAGAAATAGAAAATCTGAATAGACCTATAACTAGTAAGGAGCTTGAATCAGTAATAAAAAATCTCCTGATAAAGAAAAGCCCTGGACCTGATGGCTTCACTGGTGAATTCTACCACATATTTAAAGAAGAACCAGTATCAATCCTTCGCAAACGTTTCAGAAACTTGAAGAGTGGAAGTACATTTTAACTTATTTTATGTGGCCCACATTCCCCTGATACCAAAGCCAGACAAAGACACTACGAGAAAAGAAAACTACAGATTAATATCCCTTATGAACTTTGATTAAAAACATCTTCAACAAAATGCTAGCAAACAGAACTCATCAGCATACTAAAAGGATTATTGATCCATGACCAACTGGGATTAATTTCTGGAATTTAAGGATGGTTTAACAAAAAGAAAAATGATCCATGTAATATACCACATTGACAGAATGAAAGAAAAAAGCTGTGTGATCGTCTCAGCTGATGCAGAAAAAGCATTTGACAAAATTTAACATTTCACGATTTTGTTAAAAATTTTGTGATAAAACCCAACAAACTAGGAATAGAGGGATACTACTGCAGCATAATAAAAGCCATATCTGAAAAACCCGCAGTGAACATCACAGTCACTGGTGAAAGACTGAGTTTCCTTCAAGCTCAGGAACAAGGCAAGGATGTCCACTTTCACCGCTCCTGTTCAGTACAGTACTAGGTAAGTTCTAGCCAGAGCAGACAGGCAAGAAAAAGAAACAAAAGGCATCCAAATTGGAAAGAAAAAGTTAAAATTATCTCTGTTTGCAGATGACATGATCTTATATGTGGAAAATTCTCAAGATTCCACAAAAAAATCTGATAGAACTAATAAATGAATTCATCAAAGTAGCAGGATACAAAGTCAACACATAAAAATTGGTTGCCTTTTTATACATGAACAATGGACAATCTGAAAAGGAAATAAAAAAAAACAGTTCAATTTATAATAGCATCGAAAATAATAAAATACCTAGGAATTAAATTAACCAAAGAGGTGAAAGGTTTGTATGATGAAAGCCACACAACTTTGTTGAAAGAAATTAAAGAACGCTCCTGGCATTCCTTGGCTTGTAGCTTCATCACTCCAATCTCTGCCTCCATTTTCACATGGCTTTCTCCTGTGTGTGTGTCTCCGTGTGTCCTCTCCTTATAAAGACGGTAGTTGTTGGATTCAGGGCCCACCATAATCCAGTATGACCTTATCTGAAGTGATTATATCTGCAAAGACCTTCTTTCCAAATAACGTCACATTTTGAAGTTCTGGGTGGACGTGAATTTTAGGGGGAGACTATTCAACCCACTACAGCTGCCTTGAGCAACCATTGCGAATATTGGACTCATTTGTGAATCCCCCTAGAACCACAATTCGGACTATTAAAAAAAAAAGAGAGAATACTTTTCACTGCTGGGAAGTGATATTTCATTATGCAATAACCTTTGGTGGTCTTTTTTCTGAGAGGCAATTTTTCTTTTCTCTTAACTAACTGCTTCTGCCACTCAAATCCTTCCCATTCTGCAAAGCTTGACAGAGTGTTCATGTCTGACTTTGGTAATGGTGCGACTCACAGGGCTTTATAGTGCTTGTTTCAAGGATATAGGGCAAGGGTTGTGGAGAAGCATTTCTCTGAGGCCAGACTGGTGTTAGAGAGAAGAGTGGGTGTTTAGGATTATGGATTGCACGGTGCCATTGCTGAGTGCCAGATCATGAGTGGTAGAGGCACCAGTGTGCTCTTAAATCTCTCTCTCTCTGTGTGTGTGTGTGTGTGTGTGTGTGTAGGGACACTCTCAAATGTGCCTTCTTGTGTAAGTCTTGCTGAGGAAAATTGTGAGTGTTATTTTAAGTGAAAGAAGCCAAAGAAAGATAACAACCAAATACAGTGCATGGACCTAGATTACTTATTGGTTAAAAAACAGAAAAGCTTCAAAAAATATTCTTAGAACAACTGTGGATGTTTAAGAATAGATATTCAATGATATTTTGGAAATATTGTTAACTTTTATTTCAGTTTGATGATTATGATAATTTTGCTCTCTCTTACTGTTTTACTTTTACAGTGTTTATTGGAAATGGTTTCTGTTACCAGGGGCAGAAAACTAATTGCAAGTAACAACCATGTTGTTTCCAAAGTGATGAAAGTGAGACACTCGTTTTAGTGAAACATGTATACAGATATTTGAATTTCCAGAGATTTTAATTTTCTTATATCTGATAATTGTTTGGGGTTACATAGAAGATTGCACTTATTTTTGGAAGATGCATGTTGAAATGTTTAGATGTGAAAAGTCACGATGTCTGAAACTTACTTTCAAAGGTTCAACAAAAACACAAGTGGCGAGGAAGAAGAGAGAGGCAGCAAATACGACCGAGTCAACAATTGTTGGATCTGGGTGGAGAGTGTGTGGATATGTCTTGTTCTATTCCTTAAACTTTTCTATGTGTATAAAAATTTTCTAATACAAATTTTGGAGAAAGGGGAATATAAAGGAGAAGGGTCACTAAAATTTAAGGGGATGGATACATGTCATTATACATTTGACCAAATCCATAGAATATACAACACCAGGAGTGAACTCTTACGTAAACTACGAACTCAGGGTGATAATGCCGTGTCAATATAGGTTCATCGGTTGAACAAATGTTACACTGTGGTGCAGGCTGTTGTTAATGGGGGAGGCTATGCTTGTGGAGGGCCAGGGTAATCTGTACCTCCCCCTCGTTTTGCTGTGAACCCAACACTTCTCTAAAAAAATAAAGCCTATTAAAAAAATTTAGGGGGAAAGATAGCAAATGGTTTAGAAGTCTTTCAGACTTGATGGATTCTCAGAGAGAGAGCAGAGTTTTGATTAGAGGGAACAGTCACTGTTTCTGAGATGAGCACATGTGAGAAACATACGCCCCCTGATTGTATGTCACGGTGACTGATGCCCTCCAGGCCTGTGGATGGGGTTTGGGATGACAACCATCCCTCACACATTGTGAAGTTACAGAAAAGAAAAACCTTGAGAATTTAAAGGTTTGTGCTTTTAGAATTTGTCAAAATGTCTCATACTTACGAGAATAGTATTCGATGCCTCCCCAGGACCCAAAACTTTAGAAGTCATCTGTTTGTTTTTAGGCATAAATTTCCCTGTGTGAAAATTAATAAGAGGTAGCCTCACTTAAAATGAGGTCAGGAGGCCAGAAAGGGGAGCTCCCATGCAATACTGCTGGAGGTCAATTACAGGAAAATAGTCAATTACAGACCCCAACAGAAAGAAGTCCTCAACAGGAAAGAACATCAATTACAGGAAGAAGCATACATTGCATCTCAAACAGGAATCACTATCCAGCAACTCAGCCAAAGGGAAACCATCACCACCTGAACTCTTGCTTTTCTCCCATGGACTTTTCTTCAAAACAACGCTCTCAATTTTCTCCTTTTTCACTATAAAATAGCATTCCTCTCCTTTGATTGTTGGATTTGCCTATGGTCTACCATAGTATGCGCATCTGGAATTGCAATTCTTTGGTTATCCCCAAGTAAACTTGTTTTGCTGGTAAAATAACTGGCTGTTTTTTTAAAAAAAAACTTTTTATTGAGATTATGATAGTTTACAACCTTGTGAAATTTCAGTTGTACATTCTTGTTTGTCAGTCATGTTGTAGGTGCACCACTTCACCCTTTGTGCCCACCCCCCCTTCCCCTGGTAATCACTAATCTGTTCTGTTTGTCTACATGTTTATCTACCACATGTGAGCGGAGTCATACAGAGACTGTCTTTCTCTATCTGGCTTATTTCGCTTAACATAATACCCTCAAGGTCCATCCATGTTGTTGTGAATGGGATGATTTTGTCTTTTTTATGGCTGAGTAGTATTCCATTGTATATATATACACCAAATCTTCTTTATCCAGTCATCATTTGATGGGCACTCAGGTTGCTTCCACATCTTGGCTGTCGTAAATAATGCTGCAATGAACATAGGGGTGCATGGGACTTTTGGAATTGCTGATTCAAGTTCTTTGGATAGATACCCAGTAGTGGGATAGCTAGGTCATATGGTATTTCTATTTTTAATTTTTTGAGGAATCTCCATACTGCTTTCCATAGTGGCTGCACCAGTTTCCATTCCCACCAGCAGTGTATGAGAGTTCGTTTTTCTCCACAACCGCTCCAACATTTGTTACTTTTTGTTTTGGTTATTTTTCTGGCTGGTTTTTTTTTTAAGGATGACAATTGCAACCAAGCCATGAATATTCAGAGAGCAATACAGCATTCTTTGCTCCCTAGGAGCTTATAGCCAACTGGTAAAAACAAGATGGGTAAGTATATTAAAGATATACTTAAGATAGATCAAAGATAGAAGGAAAAAGAGATACAGTGATGATGAAATCTCTTCCCTCTGAGCAGAACATTATGTTAACATTAACATAATGTTAAAAGCTAAAAACTCAACTAACAAAATTATTTTTAATATTTTCCTTCCTTTTGAATGTAAAAGTATTATGCGTCTTCATTCTGTCCTAGTGACCTATGCCAAATTTCCTAAAAGTGGTTACCCTTGTTTTAGGAGCTCAATCTTTTGTTGATTTTTACTTTAATAATAAAATCTCTTGTGTTTCACCATTAATTTTGATGTTGGCTGTTGGTTTGGAAAAGATATTAAGAAAGATACAACTTTCTTAGTAAGTTAGAGAAATAGTTTGTTTCTGCTTTAAGGGTCTTCATTAATAGGGAATTATTTAAAATTTATCAAATAGCATTGATACAAGAAAAAACATCAAACATTTTAACAACCATTGAGATGATTATTTGTGATATATATTTTTTTCACTCAGCAATATTTATTAAATGCTTTCTAGGTGTCAAGTGTTGTTCTGAGCACTGGGGCCTGGCATAACTGTTGGACAGCGGTACTTTTATTGGGGAGTTCAAGGTATGCTTCTTAATCATAATTATCCGTGGTTTTTCACTGTCTTAAGAGTCATCACACACAGTGCTGCTTTATTTTATATAGAGCATTTTCACATAGATTCTAGTTTTTTTTTTAAGGGCTCTACTGCTAAAAAAAACCAAAACAAAAAGGAACGCTTACATTTCCTTCTGAGTTCACCTACTTCTTGACTGTGTGACCTTGGGCAAGTTACATGAACTCTCTCAGCCCTCATTTCATTCTGTGTAAAAAAGTTAATAAACAATATCTCGCTCAAAGGTTAGCAGAGGAATTAAAGGTTGTGAGTATTAAGTGGAGAATGCCTCCAAAGCTCTTAGCCTATGCTCACCTCAAGAGAAGCGTTCCATAAATGTTAGCTGTTATCCACATCGCTTCCCAGTCCATGAGTGAGCAATTCCAAATTAAAATTTCCCCAGGCTGGTGGAGGTGGCAATTAAATCATGTTCTCCTGTGGTACTGATTTTCTTTGATGTTTGTATTTAAGCTATTGCTGTAATTGTTAGATCTCCTAATTCTAAGCCTGTGTTGCTTTGCTTAGAAAAATTCCACTTGGATACAGTACATTAATCTTTTAATGTATTGTGGCATTCTCTATTTATGATGAGTTAATACTAATACAGAAAATCCAATAGGTTACTTTAAAAAAAAAAAGAAAGTAAAATGAGAGAATTTGAGAGTGACTTTTCTCCATTCTGGAAACAAAGGCAGTGTTCTTTGTCCAGCTCTCATATCTGAATCTGGATATTTCTCTGCATTTTACTTCTTGGTTCATTGTCTTTCTCTACATCAAAGGCTTTTCACTAACTTAACAGAATTAGATATCTTGAAATGCTCATTGCTTCCTTCTCTGCATATTCTCCTTTGTGCCTCATTGTTCTTCCATGAGCTGATATGTCTTTATTTGAAAAGTGAGTCTTTACTTTTGATCTGGTTAGAATTCTCTGAATCAGAAGAAATCTCCTTGGAAATATCTCTTTCCTTTTCCTTACTTCAGGTCACTGGCCTATGACTTGAAGTTTGACAACTCACTCTCTGCCACCCATCCCAAGCCTGCTTGTCCTCAGGTGTACCCAAGTCAACACCACTGGAGAAGACAGGGTTTCTTTACTGAGCATCTGACAATGTCCTACCTTCTGAGTATGAACTCATAGAATCCCCACCAAAATCTTGCAAGGGAAGTTGACTGTTACTTTACCTAGAAGGGGAAACTGAGACTCATAAAGGACAATTTGATTGGCAAGATGGAGTTTGGAACAAATATTCTTATGACTACATCACATTATCTCTTCAGTTTTATCACCTATGTTTCTTCAATCCATCCTGAAGTCTCCACAGTATATATGGATTTAGGATTTACAGTCTGATACTCCTGGGTCTTCTTTTCAGCCCCACCTTTTATAAACTGTTGCATTCTGAGCAAATTATTTAACATTTTCTGTTTTTTTTTTAAATCTTATGTATAGAAGGGTGATATTTTTAGTCCTTCCTCTAGGACTGAGGTGAGATTCTATGAGGTACAGCTCTTACCACAGTGTCGGGCACATCGTTCATATTACATCTCTTCTGTTTCTCTCCCCTGATCCCTTCCTCTTCCCTTAGCCTCCCTCTCCTCCTCCCCTTCCCCTGTTCTCTATCTACCTGCCTACCTTGCTCTCACCTCCTCTTTCCCTTCCCTATCTTCTCCTCTCCCTCCTTTCCGACACCCTCCTCATCACCTCCTCTTCTCCAATTCCTAATCACTAACCTCTTTGTCACCTCTTTGACTTTATGAAGCCACTAGGTTCCTTGACTAGGAGAAATAGCTAAGAGGTGTGTTCTTGGGATAATTAAGTGCGGTTGACATTGAGTAGAAAGGAATAATGGTGGTGCAAGCAGAGACCATGATCAGCTGAAACAGATACCACGTCCACCGAAGATATCAGTGACATAACTGACTCAAGGCAAAGTGAGCAACAAGGGTAGCTCATTTCTTGTGTTAGCATGGAATTAACAAACAAACATGGCTCTTCTTTGAAGACAGGAACGTGTTAGAGCCACAAGGGAAAATGGTGAAAAGGAAATGGGAGAAGCAGTCTTCTTTCATCTTCTATCTTTATCACTCTCTCTCTAGGAGTAGCTTTTCACACTTATAATAAGAGTAACTAGCGTGGACAGCCCACAATAAAAAACAGTGAACTTTGATAATTCAGTTTTGAATCTCAGATACAACCCATGATATTTTTATGTCCCACTAAAAAATTCCACCATATGCCCCTCCTAAAAAAACCCAACTAGGTAGAAACTCGATTAAACCAAGACGTCCGGTGAATCTTTCCTAGCGTCTTTGAGTGTTACAAATAACCTCCTGTGTTTTGTGGAATCGTGCACTCACTGAGAAATTTGTGTCGTGTCTGAGAGACAGAAATTGATAAATAAAGACAGAGATGGAGACGAGGGGAGGACATAGAGGAAGGAGAGAGAAGGAAGTTCTTTTCTTTTTTCTTTTTTCAGTGTGGGGTATGAGAACAGAAACAGTGAGAGTCATAGCAGATTCCCCATACTAGGAGGAAGATAGACGTCTGTAAGTTAACACAGAAATGAAACATTGATTCCACTCCTTACACTTTGGTGGTACTGGTAGGATCATGAGGGAAATAGCCATGTTGTTCTGATTACCTCCTGTTTACTCCACTGGTGAGGGAGGGATACCCCACCTTAAATGCGCGGAGATGTTCAAACACACAACACCTGCATAGATGAGATTGACATCAGTATAGAAGTCTCATATGTTCACAGCCTGGGGGAGGAGGACATCGGACACCCCTCAGGGCCACCTGGGTGTGTCACTCAAGAGCAGAGTGTGTAAGCAGAGTCTGTAGGTTGCAAGCTTTGTGGTAATCAGAGGAGGAGGTGTACCCTTGTTCTCTAGTTCAATGGAAAAATCATATCGTGAAAATTTATGAAGATGACGCAGGTGGTTAATAAGTGTATAGGTTATATCCTGGGGAGATGTCTAGGACTTTCTGATGAGTATACAGAACATTCAATCACTGGACAAGAGAACTCAGTGTCCATCTCTCCTGCTGACTGAATAATGATCCAGGCTGTGGGACCCAGTGTAAGCATCCAAGAAACTTCCCTTTACTCCTGTTTTTGAAAAGAGCTTCATTTCACTCAGCAAAATACCCTCAAGGTCTATCCATGTTGTCACAAATGGCCAGATTTCATCATTTCTTATGGCTGAGTACTAGTCCATCGTGTATAAATACCACATCTTCTTTATCCATTCTTCCCTTGATGGGCAGCTAGATTGCTTCCAAGTCTTGGCTATTGTGTATAATGCTGCAATGAACGTAGGGGTGCAAGTATTTTGCTGAGTGAAATAAGTCAGAGGGACAAAGTCAAATACTGTATGATCTCACTTATAAATAGAAGATAAAAACAACAACAGAAAAACACATAGCATTGGGGATTGGATTGGTGGTTACCATAGGGGAAGGGGGGATGGGGGAGGGCAAAAGGGGTGATTAGGCTCACATGTGAGGGGATGGACTATAATTAGTTTTTGGGTGGTGAACATGATGTGATCTACACAGAATTCGAAATATATTATGGTGTACATCCGAAAAAAAAAAAAAGAAAAGAGCTTCGTTGAAGTAAAATTTGCATGTCGTAAATTCCATGTGTTTGAAGTGTATAAAACTTTGTAGAGAGAAATTCAAGAAGACCTAAATCAATGGAAAGACATCCCATGTTCATAGTTGAGGAGACTTAACATTATTAAGATGGCAGTACTCCACAAATGGATCTTAGTATTGTCTCTGCCCTTTCCACTCTTCTCTTTCTGGTGCCCCCATTATGCATATGTTGCTAGACCTGATGGTGTCCCAGAAGGCTCTGAGGCTCTCTTCTTCACTCTTTTCTTCTGATTGGATAATCTCTATTCATCCATCATTGAGTTCACTGATTCTTTTCCTAGCTCAAATGTGCTGTGGAGCATTCTCTATTCAATGGGTCAATATCATCCTACATTATTTTATTCCATAACATGGCTTCTCTTCATTCTTTGATCATACACATATGTGCTTTGGAGTCTTTGTCTGGTAAGTTCACCATCTGCAGTGGTCAGAGATTGCTCCTACTGATTGCTTTTTTTCCTGTGTAGAGGACGTTGTTTCTGTTTCTTTGCATATCTCATAACTTTTTGTCAAAAACAGGGCATTTAGAAAACAGATTGTCACCACTCTGGATTGTGATTCACTCTCTAACCTAGCGTTATTTATGTTGCTCTTTATTTGTTGGGTTAGTCCCTTGCCTGGACTAATTCTGTGAAATCTGCTTTCTCTGCTGTGACTGCTGATATCCCTGCTCCATTGTTCTCTTGTAAATTCTTGTTTTCCTCTCAAACCTGGCTTCTGAGGAGACATCTCTGTTTCAGCATAGCTTAGTGGTGAGCCAGTGATGGGTCAGACATAGTGTTGAAACATCTTGAGTCAGTTCGGCTTCCACCATGTGCTGGATCTTTGTATGAATGGGACACACATTTAAAGTTTAGGCAGTGGACAATTACGCACCAGGTTTTACTTTTGTGGACACAAATCCTTACATTTATCCAGGAAGAAGTTGATAGCTAGGGCGATCTTTTCTCTCTTTTAGCCCTGCACGTGAGCAGAGACTTCTAGATCCCCAAGGATTTGTGGCTGCTTATCAAGTCCTATTTGGGCCATCTTGTTCCCTAGATCTCCCTTCAAAATGTGGCTAGTCTGCTGCTCTGTTTTTTGCCCAAAGAGCCTCCCAACCATGTGGAATACAGACGCCTCTTAAAGTTTGCCTCTGGAAGTTCTTCTTGTTTGTGACAGTGTCCATGGGTATGTGTTTTTGTGATGACTGAAGCGTCAAGGAAGATGAGTTGGCAAATGGAGTCATCTAGGAGAGGTGCTGAAGGTTAGGTCTGGGCAGTTACCTTCTAAAAGGTGACACTTTTCAAGGTGAGAGTGGAGATACTCTACTTTTCACTACCCAGTGTGTGGTTAAATCGGAGGGTTAGAAGGAGGCATGGAGGACAGAGTGAAGGACCCATGGATCCCCACCAGTGGTGAGCTGGTGTTCAAAGAGCACCTACTGTATATGTAGTCCCCACACCAGCTTAAAGTTCTCAGTATACAGAACTAACTGTAAGGAATGGATTGTTACGTGCATTTTGCAAGTGAGAAAATTGAGGTTCTGAGCCAGGGAAGCATTTCATAACAAGTAAAGGAGAGCTCCAGGCCCTTCTGCTCTTGTCTGGAAAATGGGCTATGTTTCCAGTGTTTCTTGAGCTTTGAGCCAGGATGGGGAAGCTGTTTGGGGGCCATCAATATGGTCAAGTGTGGCACGTGGCAGGAAAACATCCACACTGAAAATGTCCACTAGGCGAGGTGGGTCCAACAGCGGTTCTGCCCCAACTCACCATGTTCCCTTGAGGAGTTCTCTGAGCCTCAGTTTCCTCTTCCGTCAAGTAGAGACTTGCACGGCTGCCTCATCAGGTTGCTTTGAGTCTCCAACAGGAATCTGGTTGAGCCTTGTGCCTGATGCTGAATCTGTGGTCAGGAAATGAGATGGATGCTGTCGAACACCCATGAGAGAAAATGGTCTTTTTCATCTGCCCCTCAATCCTTTGCCTGGTCATGGGGCACTGGAACTGAAAAGGATATTACAAACATTTTTGCTGCAGTTTAAACTATTGAGGCTCAGGGACATTATACGACTAGCCAATGTCCTATGCATGCTACCTGAGAGATAAACTTGAACTTCATGCTCTCAGGATTAGGAATGCACAAGCTGTCTCCTGGTGAGGTTGATTCTTATCAGGTGAGGGGGCATGGGGTAAGGTATAAGAGGGTACTTAAAAAGGCAGCAGATGTTGATGCTGTTAGTCTTAGCAAGGCAAGCTGTCATGGCTCTGCATTTGGGAATCTTTCTGATTTGGGCTGGTGCCTTTGTCTTTCTACAACTGGACCATGTGGATGGAGGTGAGGGGGTGTGTGGAGTTGGGTTATATTGTTCAAAGGAAGAGTTTTTGATGTAAATAGGATTTAATGTTTGGATTAACAGGAAAGACATAGTCTCAGGTAGCATCTTATGACTAGTGTGGTGTGTCAGTATGATAGCAATGAGAAAGTGTAAGATTCTTTCTCATCTGTTATGTTTAGCTCCCTAGTACACAGATCCAAAGTGTATCTGTTTATAACAAACATGGATGTTAGAATGTGAAAAAACTCCACAGTACTGCTAAATTTCATCAGTATATTGTATAGTAAATTACTATGACTTACACCTAAAAATATGTTAAGTGGAAGATCTCGTGTTCAGTGTTCTTACCACCATAAAAAAATTATAAAATTTTAGTGTGGAAAAAAAGAAAGAAATGCAGAGTGGGTCCTACTATAGCATGTATTCTGATTGCCTCAATTGTTTACTCTCTCCATCTCTATCCATCTCCTCTACTCCTGAATTGCTTCCAGTTCGGCACCTGATTGAGACCTGCCATTTTGCTGAAATGAAAACAGGTAATCAATTTGGAAAATAACGAAACAAAACGACAATCAAATAAAACTAACGTGTGGGATGGTAGCTGTAGTTGAGATTCTTCTGCGATATTTTACATGCAAGAACTAATTTCACCCTCTCAGCAATAGGAGGAGGCAGGGGCTCAAATCTCCAGGCTGTATGTGAGGAACAAGGGGTCCTTCATAGAGGTGTTTACTCATCAAGGCCAAGCAGCCTGTGGATAGTGGGACTGGAATCTGAACCCAGGTCAGGGCTTCAGGGCTAGTGCCATATGCCAAGGTAAATAGGGCCTCATTGCAAGGGATGGCTTTCTAATAAGGGAGCGTGTCCAAGAGGCATAAGGCAGGACTGGGTGGGGAGATAATATTCAAACAGAAATATGCATATGAGTTTTGGAAAGTTGATATTTGTGGCCAGTAAATCTGCTGATGAGGCTGAGGGAATTCAGCAGGCCAAAGATGGCTTGGCAAGGTCCACATAACCACAAAGCCCTCCGGCTTCCTGGGATTTTCATATTCAATGCATTAAAATGGCTAAGTCAGTGCACACTGAAACAATCTTAGATGTGCCATGAATGCGGCACAGATAAAAATCAGGCTTAGTGTGAGGCAGAATATTAATGACAGGAACAAGAAATTGCCTGTGTTCACAGAGATAAAATCTCTTTAGACTTTTGGTGTTGAAGGTGGGAAAGCAGAAAGTACAGCTTTCGACACAACAGAATAACAGGTGATAAAAATTATGATGCAAAATCAGGCTGCTGTGTTGTCTGGAAACCTCGTCCGTTGCCTGGTGCTCCAATATCCATAGTAGATACCTCTGGGTAAATGTCCCTGGTAGTTAAAGAGCCTTTCCTAGTCCCTGAGAATGGAGACCACATCATGCTAACCTTGACATCGCTGATGCTTAGTAAAGGGCTTTCTACATGGCAGGCCCTTGGTGATGATGAGCTAGCTGGAACAGAAACTTTGCCAGAGTTACTGCAGAGATAATGATACCCTGAAAAGCTGATGAAGACAATGTCTTTGATTTTTGCAGATAATCAGTGTGTTTTCCCATTCGACTACTCAGGCAAACGGTATTTTGATTGCACTAAGGATGGTTCCCTTTACAGTTGGTGCTCTCTGACTACATCTTATTCAGGGAGATGGAGATATTGTACTGACACAGGTGAGTATGCAGCTTTTCTTCATGTGAGGAGCACATGGCTTGCCAGTTGAAGGGGAAACTTGCATAACTGCTCACTAGATGGAAGCCTCAGGCATTACCTCATCTTGCTGAACATGGTCCATTCATGTCCCTTTCTCTTGATAACGTGAAAAAAATTTTTATATGAAGCACTTTCTCACCCATTTCTTGTACTTTTCAGACTTTGCCAAATGTGTCTTTCCCTTTATCTATAATGGCCAAAAATTTTACAAATGCACAACTGCTGGGAGTCTGCTTTGGAATTATTGGTGTTCAGTCACTGCTGACTATGACCGTGATGGAGCTTGGAGATATTGCTAGTAAGAAAATGGTAAGTGTCTAGGGGAGGATGAGAAAAGATGAGTGTGGTAAGTGAAAGGATGAAGCTGCATAAAGAGATGGAGCAAGGTGACAGAAAGGAGTGAAATGGGAATAGGAGGCAGGTGGAGGGAAGGGACAAAGTAGCAAGAATGCAGGAGGAGCATGAGGAGTGAGGATCAGAGGTTTGGAGAGGAGAGAGAGGAAAAAGGGGAGAGAAGTCAGAAAGAGAGTAAGAGACAAAAGGCAAAATGCAAAAGATAGTGAGAGAAGAGTTAGGAAAAGAAGAAGAAAGAGAGTCTGCAGGGTAAAGAAATGCAAGGAGGAGGATCTGAGGAGGATTAATGGCAAGAGAAGGTAGGGGGAGAGAAGGGGAGAGAGGGGAAGAGAGAGTACAATATAGTGTTTTGAGCAAGTGTGAGAGCAGGATAAATGAGGAAGAGCAGAGGGAGAGAGAGGAGAGAGAGAAGAGAAACAGATCTTTTCACTCATGTCATTATATGGAAAAATAAACAGAACTCATTGAGATTTATCATCAACACCATGTTAAATTACTGTACAGTTCATCTACTCATGGCCATGGCTGCAATCAAGCCTTTGAAACCTAAGTGAAGGAAATCAAGAAATCTCAAGCCTGAAGGTGATCCTCTGCACAGTGGAGGTGAAATCCTTTGCCTGCCAGTACACCAAGTTCCCACTGTGCATGGATTGAATCAATAAACCATTCTTTCTGCAGGTGTGATCTTGTTTTCCTTTCATGAAAGGAACTATCTTTCCAATGGGAGAGTCTCAACGTGCCCAAGTTGATCACACAGGATCTTCATGTCCTGGCCCTCTCCTCCTCCAGACTCTGATGGAACATCGACACACATCAGAACTGTCTTTCCTGTGGACTTGATTGAATGGTGAACGTGTGGTGGTGAGGCCATTGAGGTGAAGGTTGGAGGAGGGTCCCAGAAGGTATGGAGGGCTGGTCCCCGCCATAAACAATTTGTCTTTCCTGCCTTAGGTGAAATGTTATTTCTTCCCAGAGATAGTCTCAGACTCCCCAATATTAGGAGTCCTGATCATGTTCTTCCAGTTCATTCACTCTCTACTTGGAATTAAACTATCTGTCTTCCCTGGGGGACTTGAATCTTTGTGAGGGCCAGATGGAGTGTGTTGTTTGCCCTGGCATCAACAAATAAGTGTAGAACCTGGCAGCTCCTTAACCCCCAGACAATTTTCAAAAGGCCTACTGCCTTTTTTTTTTTTTAAAAAAAGGTATTCTAGAAAATTAATATTTCAGTCAATAGCTGGGCTTGAATGAGATAGAGTAAAATTCACAGGTGCCAGAAATAAACAAGAGCCTCAAAGCCAGAGTCTAAGCTTTCTTCGGGTACATGAGCAGCCCAGAGAGATATAGAATAGTGTCTGTGGGACACGGGGATGATCTTTTAGTCACCATTCAGGGAGGTCACCATTCATGGCCTCTGTGATGTTGGAGTTAGTAATTGAGACTAGAACTTAAAACTAAGTCAATATAACGGCTATCCCTTAAGGGGCCTAGAAAATCTTCTGTTATGGTCCCAGAGAAGCAAGAAAAATTTCTATCTTTTGTCACTCTGAATACGGATTATCGAGACACATTTATTCAAGAAAATATACTAAGTATCAGTCAGAACAAGAGTCTGAGGGATCTGAACTACCCTATGATCCCTACCCAGCCCACCACCCACCCCCAGCTCTGTGTGACAGAAGCAGCATTTTGTAACCAAAGATCCTCTAGGACGAGTTTGACTGACCCCGTATTATCATTAGAGTAATTAAGAGTTGTTTTCAGGATCTGAGAGTCCTCCCTTGTCCAGTTCAGGCCAGTAGAGACTACTAACCCATCAATTGGGCCTGTGCAAATGACCAAAATATGACCCTCTTTATGTCAAAGGGCTGAAAACTCCACCCACAGATCACACTAACACCACTATTTTGTGAACATGCATCCTATGAAGAGCCATGAAACTTGACTATGCTGGCACAGATCATCAATTATCTCACTTCTCCTCACCTCCAATCATCTATCTGTACACTTCAGACTGCCCTGCCCATCATCCCATAAATTTTCCCCCAAGTCCAGGATTGGGGAGACAGATCTGAGAGCATATGCCTCCTGTCTCCTTGCAGATTGATGTTGCAATAAAGCTGTTTTTTTTTTTCCCCAAAAGCTGATGCTGTGATATTGGCTTTCTTATGCGTACCAGGTAGGAGAACACCATCTTTGTGCAGTAACATTTTGAGTAGGTGCAGCCAAAAAGACAGATTCCCTCTTCCTTCATCTCCCCTCAAGGATTATAGCATCACCACCACTGGGGCAGGCTGTCAGCCTAACTCATGCCCCTCAGCTCCATGTTGCAGAGGGTAATTTTAGTTCCATGTGATGCAGAGTCATAAAAACCAGGATCTGCCCAGTGAGAGCAGGCTGAGAATACTGGGATCACCATCACCCCTGCTCCAGCTTGCTTGCCATGAAGATTTCCCATGTTGGGAGAAGCAGACAGAAAGGCCAGAGGCTACCACCCCTGTCCAATACCCTGTTTGTAAGGCAGGAGTGAGATTCTGAGAGAAGCCCTCCTCTGTCCTTGGCTCCAGCTCCCAAGCTGTGGCTCAGAGATACTGGTAAGCACAGAGAGCTTCAAAGTTCTTCCCACAGAATGTGACTTCATTTGGCACAGAATGGGGAGGGGAAGTTCATGACTAAGGGCACTCTTATAAGTGATGGAGATTTGGGGGGCAAGCAATGAAAAGGAGATTAGTAGGTCCATGCCACCAACAAGCTAAACCCTAGGCTAGTGATTTAACTAGAGAGAACTAGGGAAAGAGGCAACTAAGAGGAGTCCTCCTGGGGTCAGAAGAAACCTCAAAGCCTGGCCTCAGAAGCATCCCTTGCCTGAATTTAATAGGATCTGATTGTGAAGCAATTTACATCCCAGGGCACTGTTCACAACAATAGGATAATCAGCCAGAAAATCAGTGGAACCTAACAGCTGGATGTGATAACAATAGAGGCAGACAGCTTAACAGAGAGATCAGGGAAAAAGACACTCAGACAGTGCTGCTAGAACAATTGTTTTCTAATGTGACTATGTATGCCCACAGAGGTGCCCTGCAGAGAAAATAGACATCACTGACATAGTCCAGCCGATTCACTAAACAAACAAAGAAACAACAACTACAGTAAGCCCTGGGCAGGTAGTAATTAGTGTCTAGGGTTGGTACAATGTATTATATAAAAGTCCAGGTTTCAATGAAAAGAATTGTGGCATATAATGATATAAGAAAGTGTGATTCATATACAAAGTTGCAAGGTAGAAAATCAATTTAAAAATCAACTGTATTTCTATACATTGGCAGTGAAGAATCCAAAAACAATATGAAGAAAACTATTCCATTTACAATAATATCTAAAATACTTAGGAAAAATTTAACCGAAGAAGCATAAAAGTTTTACTCATGAAAATGACAAAATATTATTGAAAGAAATTAAGGAAGGCCTAAATAATGGACAGATTCCATGTTCCTTGATTGGAAGACTTAACATTGTCAAGATGGCCGTATTCCTAAATTGATCACCAGATGCAATTCAATACTTATCAAAACTCCAGCTGTCTTCCATGTGGAAATTGACGAGCTGATCCTAAAATTTGTATGGAAATTCAAGGGACCCAGAGTAGCCTAAACAGTCTTGAAATGAAAGAACTAAATTGGAGGACTCACACTTCCCAACTTCAAAGTTTTATTCAAAGCCAGAGTAATGAAGACAATGTGATTCTGACCTTTGGGAGACATAAGTCCATGGAACAGAACTGAAATACTATAAGTAAACCTTCATATTTATGGCCAAATGACTTTTGACAAGTGGGCCAAGGCTATTCAATGGGCAAAAGCATAGACTTGCCAACAAATGGTGTTGGGAGCACTTGGCTGTCCACATCCAAAACAATGAAGGTAAACCCCTATACTAGAAATGCTCAGGAGTCCTTCAATGTGAAACAAAGAGACACTAGACAGTAACTCAAAGCCATATGGAGAAATAAAGATTTCCATATAGGTAAATATACAGGCAATTATAAAAGGTAGTATTATTGTAACAAGGATTCGTAACTGCACTCTTTCTTTCCTACATGATTTAAAAGTTTAATACATTTAAAGAAAAGTGAAACAATGTTTTAGCATAAAAGCTAGTATTCCTGTAACTTTGGGTTGTAACCCAAATCCTGTTTCCTACCAAATTTAAGATACTAGTCCACTTAAAATAATTATTAGTTTTTTGGGCACACAATGTATAAAGATGTAATTTTGTGACATCAACAATCTAAAGGCATGAGGATGGAGCTGTAAAGGACAGAATTTTGGTATGTTATTGAAATTAACCTGGTATAAATTCAAATTACAGTCTTATACCTTTAGGATGTTAAATGTAACCCCTATGGTAACCACAAGGCAAATAGCCATAGAATATATACAAAAGGAAATGAAAAAGGAATCAAAACATTTCACTACAAAAAATCAACTAAACACAAGAGAGGATAGTAATGCAGGAAATGAGGGACAAAATAATATAAGGCATATAGAAAACAAATACCATAATAACAGAAGTAAGTCCCTCCTTATCAGTAATTACTTTAGATGTAAATGGCTTAAACTGTCCAACTGAAAGACAGAGCAAGGTAGCATAGATAAAAACACAGGCTTCAACTATATGCTGTCTACAAGAGACCCACCTGAGATCCAAAGATAAACAGGTTGAAAAGAAAGGATGGGAAAAGATATTCAAATAGTACTGAAAAGGGAGCAGGGGTGGCTGATATAAGATAAAATAGACTTTAAATAAAAAACATTTGCAAGAGACAAAAAGGACATTATTTATTAATAAAATTTCAATACAGCCACGAGATATAACAATTATAAACATTTGTGGACCTAATGGCAGATCATCAAAATGTATGAAACAAAATCTGACAGAATTGAAGGGAGAGAGAGACAGTAATAGCTGGAGACTTCAAAACCCCATTCATGATAATGGATAGAACAAACCAGAAGATAAGTAACAAAACAGAGTACTTAACACCAGACATGTCTAACAAATTTATAACAGATCTAGAATGCTCTATTCAACAACAAGAAAAGAATACACATTCTTTTCAAGTGCACATGGGACATTTTCCAGGACACACCATATATTGGGTCACAAATGAAGTCTTAATACATTTAAAAAGGTAGATATCAAACAAAGTATCTTGTCTGACAACAACAGGACGAAGTTAGAAACCAATAACAAAAGGAAAATTGGAAACTTCACAAAATTATGGAAAGTAAATAACAGACTTTTAAACAAGCAATAGATCAAAGAAGAAATTGCAAGGAAAGTTAGAAAATACTTAGAGATGAATGAAAGCAAAAACACAACATACCAAAATTTATGGAACACAGCACCAGGAGTGGTAATGGGGAAATTTATGGGTGTAAACACTGACATCAAAAACAAAGAAGATCTCCAATCAGCAATCTAACTTTGAAATTCAAGGAACCAGAGAAAGAATAACAGAGTAAACCAAAAGATAACAGAAGGAAAGAAATAATAAAGATTAGGCCAGAGATAAATGAAATAGAGAATAGAAAAACAATAGAGAAAATCAATGAAACCAGAAGGTGTTTCTTTGAAGAGATCAACAAAATTGAGAAACCTCTAGCTAGGCGGACTAAGAAAAAAAACAGACAAGACTCAAATTACTAAAATCAGGAATGAAAGTGCGGGCATTACTATTGATTCTACAGAAATAAAAAGAATTATGAGAGAGTACTATGGGCAATTGGATGCCAACAACTTGGATAACCTAGATGAAATGGACAAATTCCTAGAAACATAAAACCCACCTAGACTAAATCATGAAGAAATAGCAAATCTGAATAGACCTACAGCTAGTAAGGAGATTGAAGCTGTTAAATCTCCTGATAAAGAAAACCCTGGACCTGATGGCTTCACTGGTGAATTCTAACATGTGTTTAAAGAAGAACTAATACCAACCTTTCTCAAACTTTTCCAAAAATTGAAGAGTGGATATACTTTTTAACACATGCTATGAGGTTCCATTACCCCAATACCAGTTGGACAAAGACACTACAAGTAAAGAAAACTACAGATCTATATCCCTTATGAACATTGATGCAAAAACCTTCAACAAAATGTTACCAAACAGAATTCATCAGCGTATTAAAAGGATTATACCCTATGACCAAGTGGGATTTATTCCTGGAATGTGAAGATGGTTCAACATAGGGAAACTCATCAATGTAATAAACCACATCAACAGAATGAAAGAAAATAACCCATATGATCATCTCAATAGATACAGGAAAATCATTTGACAAAATTCAACTCCTTTCATGATAAAAAACACTCAACAAACTAGAAATAGAAGGAAACTACTTAAACATAACACAAGCCATACATGAAAAATCCATGGTAAACATCATACTCAATGGTGAGAGACCAAAAACTTTTTCTCTAAGATCAGGGACAAGGCGAGGCTATTGGGTCTCACTGCGTCTATTCAATACAGCACTAGGGAAGCTGTAGTCAGAGAAATTAGGCAATGAAAAGAAATAAAAGTCATCCAAATTGGAAAGGAAGAATGAAAATCATCTCTGTTTGCAGATAATATGATCTTATATGCAGAAAACCCTTAAGATTCCACAAAAACTCTGTTAGAACTAATAAATGAATTTATCGAAATAGCAGGATACAAAGTCAACACACAAAAATCAGTTGCATTTCTATATATGAACAACTAAAAGTCTGAAAAGGAAGTTACGAAAACAGTTCTCTTTACAACGGCTTCAAAAAGAATAAAACACTTAGGAATTAATTTAACCAAGGAGGTGAAAGATTTGTACGTGAAAACTACAGAACATTGTGGAAAGAAATTAAAGGACACTCCTGGCATTCCTTGGCTTGTAGCTTCATCACTCCAATCTCTGCCTCCATCTTCACATGGCTTTCTTCTGTGAGTGTGTCTCTGTGTGTCCTCTCCTTATAAAGACAGTAGTCATTGGATTTAAGGCCCACCGTAATCCAATATGACCTTATCTGAAGCTACCTTGAGCAACTGTTGCAAATATTGGACTCATTCATTGATCTCTCAAGAACCACAGTTTGGACTATTAAAAAAGAGAGAATGGCTTTCACAGCTGGGAAATAATATTCCATTATGCAATAACCTTTGGTGGTCTTTTGTCTGAGAGGAAAATTTCTCTTACCTAAGTGAGAAACCCCCACTCAAAACCTCCCCATTCTCCAAAGCTTGACAGAGTGTTCATGTCTGACTTTGGTAATGGTGTGACTTTCAGGACTTTATGATTCTTGTTTCAAAGACATAGGGCAGGGCTGTTGAGAAGCGTTTGCCTGAAGCGTGACTGGTGTTAGACTCAAGAGTGGATGTTTAGGGTTATGGTTGCACAATGCCATTACTGAGTGCCAAATCATGAGTGATATAGGCACCAGTGTGCTTTCTAATAATTGTGTGTGTGAGTGTATGTGATGTGTGGACACTCTAAAATGTGGCCTCTTGTCTAAGTCTTGCCCTAGAAAGTTGTGATTGTTATTCTAAACAAAAGAAGCTAAAGAGAGATAATAACCAAATGCATTGCATGGACCTAGATTACCTTTTAGTTATAAAACAAAAAAGCTGCAAATGACAATCTTCAATAATTGGGGATGTTTGAATAAGAATAGATATTCAGTGATTTTAGGAGATATTGTTAACTTTTTATTTTAATTTTATGATTCCTATAATTTTGCACTCTCTTGTCATTTTATTTTTACAATGTTTATTGAAAATAATTCCTCTTATCAAGGGTAGAAAACTAATTGCAAGTAACAACCACACTGTTTCTAAAGTAACAAAAGTTAGACACTTGTTTTAATGAAACGTATATAGACACTTGAATTTCAAGAAACTTTCAATTTTCTTATATGTGATAATTGTACTGTGGCTGCCTAGAAGATTGTACTTATTTTTGGAAGATGCATGTTGAAATGTTTAGATGCAAAAAGTCACGATGTCTGAAACTCACTTTCAAAAGGTTCAACAACAGCACAAGTGGTGGGGAAAAGGAGAGAGGAAGAAAATAATGGCAAAAAATGAACAATTGTTGTATCTGAGTGGAGAGTATATGTTGTTCTATTTATTAAACTGTTACAAGCCAAACCAGATTTGGCCTGAGGGAAGACATTTTGTAACTCTGTAAACTTTGTTTCACATGCCACCCCCAGAGGACATTTAAGGCTGCACGGTAGTCCAGCTGATTAATGACCACTCTCTGGGAGATATGCTGTTCTGTAGGTTTTATGACCCTTGCTTACCTATATGCCTCCCAGCTGCAGAAAGGAGATAACTTTGTTCTTCTGCATTCCTTGTGAATGCTTTGGACAAATATTCTATACTGTTCTGCAGCATCAAGGATAGGTGAAAGGCATGCTGTTGCCACTCCCAGTCTGCCTTGCCAGATGGTCAACATTGCTGATCCCCTCCTCTATAACCCACTGGCCCCATATAACTGCTTCAAGATTCTGTATCCACTTAAGATGGTTTTCTTAGGATGCTAGTCTGCCATCTTCCCATCAGCTAGCTCATCATCTAATAAAGTCCTTTCTCTACCACCATCTTACTTCCTGACAAATCAGCTTCATCTCGTGGTGAGTAGGTGGAGCCCTTTGTGTGGTAACAAAATTGGCAACCACGTAGGGACCCATGAGTCTGCCCATGGCTACCTGACCTTGGGGGAATTGTTCCTAGTAGTGCTGAGGTCTCTTTTCCTCAGGGATGGTCCCTGTCAGTTTCCCTCTGCTGTTGGCTGCCTCCAATGCTCTCTATGATGGAAAGAGAAATGACTGCTTCCGGTGAGTCGACAGACTCAGATCTGGAGTAGGGTAAGTCACCTCTGTGTGCATAACTGAGAAGTCCCTTCCCCTCCATTTGGGGTCTTCCTTCTTTGAGAGGCAGGACCATCTGGTTGATAGGGTGCCCTGCCAGAGAGGCAATAGTTGTAGGACTTTTACCCAGAATCCGGGAACTGGTTCACTGGTGTCCGGTCTTTCTGTGTCTGTGTGTGTGTTTGTCTATCTCTGTGTGTCAGAATGGGGAACAAGCCATCTGTCCCAAAGCGGAGCCTATAGGAGCTGATTCAGAATAGATGGTCTGATTATAGTTATGAGCCTGTGCTTAAGACAGTGATGGTTTTCTACTGTAATACTGCATGACCACAATATTCTTTGGGATCCACCGAGCACTGGTCATTCAATGGCTCTCTGAATTATCATACTATCTTACAGTTAGAATTGTTTGGTAAAAGAGCTGGAAAGAATGATGAAGTCCCATATGTAGAAGCTTCTATGTTGCTGTACCAAGATGAGAAAAAAGAAGGGAAGTATTTTCTCATGGTACAGAGAGAAGAGAAGGAAGAGAATGGATCTGTTATACAGGATGTTAAAGAGGATGATGATGCAATGGTATCACAGACACTTAATTCTCCCCCAGTTGCATAGGCACCAGCCTTTGAAGCTGCCCACTCAGTGTCACCACCTCCAAAGGTGTCCTTGGTAACTAAGGTGGGTGCTCTGCTCTCTTATGAGAGGAAGGCTGAAATGGACCCATGAACAGTGGACTGAATTTCACCCTCCCCTGCTAGACAGGGAACCCAATTTGGTCAGGGTGCTCCCCTGGAACAGGGCAGTTCTCATTATGGCAATACCCCATAGGGTTCAATGCGCAAGGACAGCCTGCTGGATTCTTCTGGATGCATAACCCTTCCTCCATCTCTGATCTATTTAACTGGAAAAATAATAATCCGCCCTACTGGGAGGATCCCCTGTGGACGACAGAATTGTTCTCTTCTATCTTTGCCACCTATCATTTATCGTGGACAGATATGCATATTTTAATGAATATGCTCCTAATGGGAGATGAAAAAAGATTGATAATAAACAAAACCAGAGAGGAATCTCACCAGCTCCATCTAGCAGACCCTGCTAGTACACTTGAGGCTAACACAGCAGTCCCAATAACTGGAAGCCTGGGACCCTAATGATGCCACAGGGAGAATCAGACTGGAACATCACAAGAGATGTATCTTAACAGGCCTGAGAACCAGGCTCCCTAAGAAAAAGAGCCTAAACAAGGTCCAGGAGATTCAACAAAAATCAGATGAAGACCCCTATGAATTCCTAGAAAGGATTTACCAAGCCTATGCACGCTATATGGATACGGATCCAGAGGTCCCTGAAAACCTTAGAATGGTTAACATGACTTTTATAGGACAAAGTGCTCCAGATATTAGGAAGAAATTACAAAAACTAGATGGGGCATTAAGAATGAATCCCTCTCAGGAGCTAGCCTGGTGGTATAGTAGTTGAGTTTGCATGCTCCATTTTGGCGGCCCAGGGTTTGCAGGTTCGGATCCTGGGCGCAGACCTAGCACCACTCATTAAACCATGCTGTGGAGGCATCCCACACAAAATAGAGGAAGACTGGTGCAGACGTTAGCTCAGTGACAGTCTTCCTCAAGCAAAAAGAGGAAGATTGGCAACAGATGTTAGCTCAGGGCCAATCTTCCTCTCTCACACACACACTCAAAAAGAATGAATCTCTCTCAGCTTGTCGATATTGCCTTTAAGGTGTAAAACAACAGGGAGTGTGGATCAAAGTAGGAAGACATCAAGAGGGATGCTGCTTTCCTGGCTGGTACTCTGGGCAGGCAGAACCTGAGCCATCTGAGAGGAAAGCCAGGCCAACTGATGGGAGGTAGGCATCCTTTGGGAAAAAGCCAGTGTGTTTATCGCAAGGAAAGAGGACATTGGAAAAAGGAATGCCCTAACAAAGAAAAAGAAATTGTAGATGGAAAGAGGAAGGAAACTGCCCCGATGGTGGAGAGAGGGGAATGTTCTGATGAGGACTGAAAGGGCCCAGAGGTTCCTTTGAACTTAAGACATCATCCCATCCAGATTTCCCCACAGGAGCTCTGGGTACAACTGACAGTGGGGAACAAACTGAATTTTTAGTTGATACCAGTGCCACCTATTTGGTCCTAAACGCTAAGTTAACAAAAAAGGGTCAAAATCGACCCCAGTTATGGGAGTCCTTGGTGAAATCCAAGATTATTCATTTCTACAGCCCTTAGAGTGTCAGGTGGGGGACCTGACCCTGAAACACAGTTTCCTATACATGCCAGAATGCCCCATCCCACTTCTGGGTGGAAAACTTCTCTGTAAATTAAATATACAAGTCACTTTTGCACCAGGACAACCCAAAATATGCATTCCTCCAGAACAGTCCCTAAGTTTGCAGATGGCCTTGCTGGGGATCCTAGAGTCAGAACTGGAACTGTTACCACCTGAAATCTATGAGGAGGTAAGGCCCAATGTATGGGCAAATGGGACCCCAGGGAAGGCAAAGAATGCCCAACTAGCACAAACACTCTTAAAAGAGGAAAAAAATAAAGCCCAATCTAAAACAATGTCTGCTGGAAAAAAAAGAAGCTCAGAGAGAAATACAGCTTATTTTCAAAAAATTCTTAGAGGCAGGATTAATTAGACCTTGTCAGTCTCCATACAACACCCCTATTCTCCTGGTAAAGAAGCCAAATTCTAATGAATATCACTTTGTTCAAGATCTGTGTGCCTTTATAAATGAGTTGGTTCAAGAACTGCACCCTGTGGGTGCCCAACCCCTACACCATATTAACAAATATACCGGGAGAATATGGTTGATTCTCAGTATTGAACCTAAAGGATGCATTTTTCTGCATACTATTGGCTGAGGAGGCCCAACAGTTGTTTGCCTTTGAATGGTGTGACCCAGACACTCAGATGACACAACAGTGTTGTTGGACTGTCCTCTAGGGGCTTAGGAACTGTCTCACTTTATTTGGGTAAGCATTGGTTAGAGATTTAAGTCATCTAAAACTACAGGAAGAACTGTTATTACTATGCTTGGATGGCTTGCTAATAGCAAGCCCCACTGATAAACAATGTCTGACCAACACAAGTGAGACTTTTAATTATTTGGCAGAATGCGGATACAGGGTCTCTCAAAAGAAGGCTCAGATTTGTAAAGAAAAGGTCACATGGTTGGGGGTTGCATATCCAAGGGACAAAGAGAATTATCGCCTGATCGAAAGAAGGCAATAGCCTGCTTAAGTCCTCCCCAAACTCAACAACAGCTGCGAGATTTCTTAGGAATGGCAATTTTCTGTCAAATCTTGATTCCTATTTATGGGCTCATAGCCCCTGTATGAGGTTCTGAAGGGTCTAGAGTCAGAACCTTTGGACTGGATTAAAGAATGCCAGCCAGTATTTGATACTATTAAGGCCAGGCTGACCGCAGCTCCAGGCTTAGGATTGGCAAACCTGGACAAACCCTTCAGTCTCTATGTGCATGAGACATGGAATAAATCTAGGAGTATTAACTCAATAATTGGGAACAACCTTTAGGCCTGTGGCCTATTTCTTTAACAATTGGATCAAATGGTGAAAGGATGGCCCCCTTGCCTCCAGGCAGTAGCAGCCACACCTGACATTCTTCAAAAGGCTGAAAAATTTAATCTAGGTCAGACTACCATGGTATACGTGCCCCACCATGTCCTCACATTACTGGAACAGAAAGGGGGATACTGGCTCACCTCAGGAAGGATGGGCAAATATCAAGCCATCGTTTTGGACAATCCAAATGTCAGCTTACAAGTCATCTCAACTGTAAGCCTGGCCACCTTGCTCCTCAGTGAGACCTCACAAGCTTTAGAACATGATTGCTTACAGATGGTAGGAATGGTTTATTCTAACTGGCCGGCTCTAAAGGACCAGTCATTAGAAGAACCTGAACTGGAGCTTTTCACAGTTGGTAGTAGCTTCATGGACCAAGGTAAGAGGCAAGCTGGGGAAGCAGTTGTAACCTTACAAAAAAACTAACCCACAGAAGCCAACGGATTATCCCTAGGGACTTCATCCCAGAAGGCTGAGATCATTGCCCTGACCAGAGTTTTCCTCTTATCAAGAGGGAAGAGGGTGAATATTGATACAGATTTCTGGTATGCATTTTCAGTGGTCCATACCCACAGAGCTGCCTGGAGGGAAAGAGGGCTTCTAGCCATCAACAATAAAGAAATTAAACATGCTCCAGATATATTACAATTATTGAAGGCAATCTATGAGCCCTCTCAGGTGGCCGTAATGCATTGCCCTGGCCACCAAAAGGGTGAAATGCCTATAACTAAGGGAAATTGATTGGCTCATGAAGCAGCAAAAAGGGCAGCAAAAACAAAGACCCTTGCTATGATGGGCTCTTTGCTTCCCCAGGTATATTTACCTGGATACCAGCCAGCATACTCAGAAAAAGACCTAAATTGGGCAAAAGAATGGGGTTTCGTCTCGAAGCATTTGACAGTCTGGAAAAGTAATGCTCGGGCAACAGTTTTAATTCCTGAGGCTCTTCTGTACCCAATTTTAAAATGCATACATGAAAGCACCCATTGTGGAAGAGATGCTACCTTACAATGGGTCCAGAAGCACATCATGGGACTTAATTTACAGAAGACCATACAGCAAGTAACTAAAAATTGCACCACTTGTGCAAGAAACAAGCCTACGGCAGCTCCGGGACCCCCTTGCATGGGAATCCACCATAAACGGGACTGACCTACTGAAGAGTGGCAAATGGACTTTGCTCAAATGCCGTGAATAATTGGAAACTTCCATTACTTGCTGGTGTTTGTGGACACTTTCTCTGGGTGGGTAGACGCCATCGCCATGCGAACTGAAAAAGCATCAGAAGTAGTTTGTGTTTTATTAAAATAAATTGTTCCTAGATTTGGCATGCCTAACACTGTATAGAGTGACAATGGACCTGCCTTTATTTCTCAAGTCCCATGACAGTATCTAAGGCACTGAACATCAAATGGATGTTACATTCAATGAGGAGACCTCAGTCAGCTGGAAAATGGAAAAGATGAACCACACTTTACTTTTTATTTTTTTTTGTTTTTGCTGAGGAAGATTCACCCTGAACTAACATTTGTTGCTGCCAATGTTCCTCTTCTTGTTTTTTTGGTGAGGAAGATTGTCGCTGAGCTAACATCTGTGCCAATCTCCCTTTATTTTGTATATGGGACACCACCACAGCATGGCTTGATGAGCAGTGTGTAGGTCCATGCCTGGGATCTGAGCCCACAAACCCCAGACTGCTGAAGCAGAGTGTGTGAACTTAACCACTACGCCACTGAGCTGGCCCCCAATCTTCCTCTTTTTGTATGTGAGTCACTGTCACAGCATGGCCACTAATAGACAAGTAGTATAGTTCTGCACCTGGGAACTGAACCCGGGCTGCAAAAGTGGAGTGCACTGAACTTAACCACTGGGCCACTGGGGCTGGCTCTGAACCATGCTTTAAAGGGAAGCACTGCAAAGACATGTAAGGAAGTACAATTAATGTGGGATAAGGCACTATTCATTGCCCTGCTGTGGATTAAAGTGGCTACCTGAAGTAGGCTTAAGTTAAGCCCCTTTGAAATTCTATACAGCAGGCCATTTCAGACTTCTTTTGCAGGAGGATCCCTTGAGACCCTAAAAGACGTTATGATCACAACTTATGATAAATCTTTGAGGTCTATGCTAACCTATATTCATGAGTTTGCTTCCTGCAGGTCAACTTATCTGTCTGATGTGTCCCTGAACCCTTTCCATCCCAGTGAGAGTCCTACTAAAGACCTGGAGAGAACAAGGACCTGAAAATCAACTGGCAACCAAGTGGATGGATCCTTTTGATGTGCTACTGACCACCCACTCATCTGCAAACTCACGGGGTTTAAGCTGTGGATACATTATACCCCAAAAAATCAAGACCCACTGATAGAAGTGCCAGATCTGCCCCAAACCCCAACGTGGGCATGTGAGCCCATAAAGGATCTAAGACATGTATTTCATAAGTCTACTTAATCTATACATACTGGTCTTTGTACCTGGCACTATGGGATGGGGAGATAACTCTTTGGTATGCATTTCCCAAGATATAGCTTCTTCTACCAAGGTAAGAGACTGCTGGTTCTATCATCCAAGGCCTTACTCAGTGTATGATCCTGGTGACCCCATAGTAATGCCAGTAGCCACTTTCTCAAGTATACCTAATTTTACTGTGACCTATGATATAAAACCTTCAGATATAACCTATAGGGTCAGATTAATTGTCAGGGGATCTCCTGTCCCCTGTTTCTTTATACACCCCCCCCACAAAGGAACCTATAATGGTTTTCAGGGAAAAATGTAAAGATAAATGGTCATATGACCATAAGAACCAGACATTTGCTGATGGACAACTAAACTTACCTGTTTGCTCAATGGCATTTACTTCTCACCTCCTGTCTCTTACTCTCTGGTCAGGGAAAGGTGAATGAAAATGTCTTCAAACTACAGGTCCACCAAATTATGTCAAGATTTTAATGAAAAGTACCAAGTGTACCTTCAAAGATCACCCAGCTCTCTGCTAATTTGCAGATTAAATTTTTCCTCCTGGACACTGCCTTACCCTGACTCCTTGCTTGACTGGATCCTAGATAAAATTCCTAAAAATGAAGGCCTACATTTTAGCAACATGACTGATATTCTATGTGTCCTCTTAAGGTATGTCTTTGTCTGTGGATCTAATCACTAACCCTGGACCTATAATTGCCTTGATAGCTGGCACATAGAAGGTGCCCGTCTATTAGGATATTTAATCACTCCTTTCTCTGTACATGACTCAAACGAAGACAAACAATGGCCAAATTCCCTTAAATTATTTTCCTGGGTAAACCGAGAACTGATATCTGATGGAGCTACTGATTTCTTTGGTTATGCCCTGCTTCTATGGTGGGGAGTAGTGGCCCATGAGCATGTGCTGTGAAATTTATCCCATACTCTTATGACTATACCAATGAGACTGCCAAATCCCTCACAAATTTACAGAAGTCCCTTAACTCTTTAGCTAAAGTAGTTATAGACAATAGAATTGCCCTAGATTATATACTAATAGAACAGGGAAGGGTCTGTGTAGTGGCCAACACCTCCTGTTGTTCTTACATCAATACCTCCTCACAAGTAGAAACTAGCATTAACAAAATCAGGGAACAGGCTCTGTGACTCCAATGAACTGTAGAACATGATAGCTCCCTTTTCAGCCTTGACACAGATTAGTTTTCTGGTCTCTTTTTCTGGATACCTTCAGGCATCTGGTCCTTCTTAGGCAGTCTATTCAGGCTGGGGTTAACCAGGCTTCTACTCTTCCAGGGACGTATCTTCTCCTAAAGTTAATACTTTGCTGTATCAACAAAGGTTGCTCTCACATAACCCAAACTACAAAAAAACCACAATTGCTGATGTGCCAACCTCACTTAAATAAAAGGGAAGGAAAAGACTTTTTTCACTAACACATCAAGTTATTCCACATGATGATGCCTCTTCACTGCCGATACAGCAGTGAGTAGCCAGATGTGATATGTTGCCCCAATTCCCCAAGACTATGGAATAGACAACTGACAGTGGGGAATTGTTATAGGCAAATCCAGACTCGGCCTGAGGGCAGCCATCTTGTAACTCTCTGTAAACTTGGTTTCACAACCCATCCACCCTAGAGCACATTTAAGGCTGCACATAGTCCAGCTGATTAATGGCCACTGTCTGGAAAACACACGTGCTCTGTAGTTTTTATGACCCCAGTTTACCTATATGCCTCCCAGGTGCAGAAAGGAGATAACTTTGTCCTTCTGAGTTCCTTAGGAATGTAACAACCTTTGGACAAATATTCTATACTGGTATCCATCATCAATGATAGGTGGAAGGTCTGGTGTCGTGACTCCCAGACTGCGTTGCCAGTTGGCTAACATTCATGACCTCCTCCTTTATAGCCCGCTGGCCTTATAAAACTGCTTCAAGATTCTGTACCTTCTTAAGATGGTTTTTTTGGGGACACTAGTCCACCATCTTTCCATCAGCTAGCTCATCATCTAATAAAGTCCTTTCTCTACCACCATCTTGCCTCTCAACTAATTGGCTTGGACTTGAGGCAATGAGTAGATCAAGCTCTTTGCACAGTAACAAAACTTTTCTGTGTGCTTGAAAATTTTATAATACAAATTTTGGAAGAGAGGAATATAAAGGAGACAGGCCACTAAAATTTAAGTGGATGGATATATGTCATTATGCATTTGTCCAAACTCATAAAATATACAACACCAGGAGTGAACCCTAATGTAAACTGTGGACTCCGGGTGATAATGATATGTGAATGTAGGTTCATCAGTAGTAATATGTGTTCCACTCTGGTGCAGGAAGTTGTTAATGGGGGAGGTTATGTGTTTGGGGGTAGGGGATAGATGGGAAATTTTTCTCCCCTTAATTTTGTTGTGACCCTGACACTTCTCTCAAAAAGAAGGTCTCTTAAAAAATTTAGGGGGAAAATAGCAAATGACTTAGAACCCATGAAGACTTGATGAATTCTCAGAGAGCAAGCAGAGTTTGTTTTTTAAAGATCGGCACCTGAGCTACCATCTGTTGCCAATCTTCTTTTTCTTCTTCTTCTTCTTCTTCTCCCTGAAGACCCCAAGTCCATAGTTTTATCTTCCAGTTGTGAGTGCCTCTGATTGTGCTATGTGGATGCCTCCTCAACATGGCCTGATGAGCAGTGCCAGGTCCATGTGTGGGATCCGAACCTGTGAAATGCTGGGCCACCAAATCAGAGTGCGTGAAATTAACCACTAGGCCAAAGGGTCGGCCTCTGAGCAGAGTTTTGATGGGAGTGATCACCATTTCTGAGATGAGCTTATGTGGGAAACACACACCCCATGATTGGATGTAATGGTGGCTGATGCCTCCCAAGCCCGGGGATGGGGTTTAGGTGAGAACTATCCCTCACACATTGTTTAGCTATTGAGAAAAAACCTTGAGAATTTAAAGGTTTGTGATTTTAGAGTTTTTCAAAATATCTCTTACCTTTAAGAATGGTGTTTGTTGCCTCCCCAGAACCCCCAAATATAGCACTCATCCTTTTGTTTATTAGGCATAAATTTCCCGGTGTGAAAATTAATAAAAGGTAACATCACTTAAAGTTGAGTCAGGAGGCCAGAAAGGGGAGCTCCCATGCAGGACTACTGGAGGTCAATTACACGAGGATTGTCAGTTACAGACCCCAACAAAAAGAAGTCATCAGCAGGAAAGAATGACAATTGCAGGAAGAAATGGACCTTGCGTCCCAAACAGAAATCCACTCTCTCGGCAACTCAGCCAAGGAGAAACCATCAGACCCTGGAACTCTTGCTTTTCTCCAATGGACTCTTGTTCAAAACAACCCCTCAAACTTTCCCCCTCTTTCCCTATATAATAAGATTCCACTCTTTTGATTGTTAGATTTGCCTGTGATCTGCCATAACATGCACAACCCAAATTGCAATTTTTTGGCTTTTCCCAAATGAACTTGCTCCTGGTGAAACAACTGGCTGTTTTACCAGGGCTCAGACACCTGCTACTGAACCCTGAATAGTCAGATAGTAATCCAGCATTCTTTGCTCCCCAGGAGCTCATCGCCAACTAGAAAACACAATATAGGTAAGTGTGATAGGATAGCCTTAAAATAGATTAAAAATAGAAGTTAGAAGGAAAAAGAGGTAGAGTGATGATAAAATCACTCCCCTCTGAAAAGAACATTATGTCAAAGTTAACATAATGTTAAAAGCTAAATACTCAACTAACAAAATGTATCCTGAATATTTTACCTTCCTTTTGAATGTTTATGTGTTATGCTTCTTTCTTGTGATCTGGCGAATTTCCTAAAGGTGGTGCCCTTGTTTTAGGAACTTACCCTTTTGTTGATTTTTGCTTTAACAATAATATCTCTTTTGTTTCCCCATTAATTATGATGTTGACTTTTCATTTGGAAAAGAACATAAGAAAGATAAAAGTTGCATAGCAAGTTAAAAAATATTTTGTTTCTGCTTTAAGGGTCTTTCTTAATAATGAAGAGTTATTTAAAATTTATCACAAAGCAGTGATAGAAGAAAAAATTTATCAAATATATTTCAAAAACCATTGATAGGATTCTTTATGATATATATAGTTCTTCAGTCAGCAATATTGATTGATGCTTTCTAGAGCCAAGTGTTGTTCTGAGCCCTGGGGTACAGCTTAACTGTTTGATAGACGTACAATTAGTAAAGGAAGTCAAGATATTTTTCTTAATTATATTTATCAGTGTTTTCTCACTGTCTTAAGCGCCATGACACACAGTGCTGCTTTATTTTATATAGAGGGTTTTGACATAGATTCTAGTTTTTTATGAAGGTTCTACTGCTAAAAAACCAAAACAAAAATGAAAGCTTGGGTTTCATTCCTAGTTCTTCTACTTCTTCACTGTGTGACCTTGGCCAAGTTACATGAACTCACTGAAACTTCATTTCCTTCTGCGTAAAAAAATTAATAAACATTATCTCGCTCAAGGACAGCAGGGCAATTAAAGGTTGTGAGTTTTAAGTGGAAAATGCCTCCAAAGCTCTTAGCATAGGCTTACCTCATGGGAAGTGTTCCATAAGTGTTAGCTACTATCCACATCACTTCCCAGTCCTTGAGTCAGCAATTCCAAATTTAAAGTTCCCCAGGCTGGTGGAAGGGGCAATTGAATCATGTTCTCCTGTGGTATTGATTTTTGTGTGATATTTGTATTTAATCTGTTGCTATAATTTTTAGGTTTTCTAATTCTGAGCCTGCATTGCTGTACCTCAAAAAATTCAACTTGGTTATGGTATATCGATCTTTTAATATGTTGTGCCATTATCTTTTTGGTGATGAGATATACTTTTTTGCAGAAAATCCAATAGTGTTATTTTTTTTTCAAAAAAGAAAGTAAAGTGAGAGAATTTGTGTGGGTGGCTTTTCTGTGTTCTGGAAACAAAGGCAGTGTTCTTTGTCCAGTTCTCATATCTGAATCTGGGTATTTCTATGCATTTCCTTGTTGGTTCATTGTCTTTCTCTACATCAAAGGCTTTTCACTAACTTAGTAGAATTAGATATCTTGAAATGCTCATTGCTTCCTTCTCTGTATATTCTCCTTTGTGCCTCTTTGTTCTTTTATTAGCTGATATTTCTTGATTTCAAAAGCATGACTTTATCTTAGATCTGGTTAGAATTCTCGGAACCAGAGGAAATCGTCTTGGAAATGTCTCTTCTTTTCCTTACTTCAGGCCCCTGTTGTCTGACTTGCAGATCCATAACTTGCTCTCTGCCACTCATCCCAAGCCTGCTTGACTTCAGGTGTACCCAAATCTACACCATTGGAGAAGAAAAGGTTTATTCATTGAGCATCATATTATGTGCTATCTTCTGGAACATGAACTTACAGAATTGCCACCAAAATCTTGTAAGAGAAGTTATCCATTACCATATATAGAAGGGAAAACTGAAACTCATACAGATAATTTCATTGGCAAGATAGAGTATGGAGCAAATATTCCTATGACTACACAGCATTAATTCTTAAGTTTTCAGCATCTACATGTCTTCAATCCATCGTGAAGTTTCCACAGTGTATATGGATTTAGAATTTGGAGTCTGATACTCCTGGGTCTGATTTTCAGCCCCACCTTTTGTAAGCTGTTGCATCCTGGGCAAATTGTTTAACTTTTTCTGAAGTTCTTCTATCTTAAATGTTAAATGGTGACATTTTCAGTCCTTCCTCGAAGACTGAGGTGAGACTGACTATATGAGATACAGTTCTTACCACAGTGTTGGGCACATAGTTCATATTACAGCTTTTCTGTTTCTGTCCCCTGTTCCCCCACTCTTCCCTTAGCCTCCCTCTCCTCCTCTCCCCACTGTTCTCCATCTCCCAACCTTCCTTGCTCTCACCTCCTCTTTCCTTTCCCTATCCTCTCCTCTCCATCCTTCCAAACATCCTCCTCATCACCTCCTCTTCTCTCATTCCCCAGCACTAACCTCTAGGTCATCTCTTTTATTTTATGAAGCCACTAGTTTCCTAGACTAGGGAAAATAGCCAAGAGGTGTGTTCCTGGGAGAAGTAAGTGTGGTTGACATTGAGTAGAATGGAGTAAAGGTGGTGCAAGCAGAGACCATGATCGGCTGAAACAGATATCATATCCATTGAAAGTATCAGTGACATAATTGGTCAAGGCATGGTGAGGAATAAGGATAGCTCATTTCTTGTGTTAGGGCGGGGTGATAAGTAATAAACATCGCTTCTCCTTGAAGACAGGAATGTGTCAGGGCCACAAGGGAGAATGGCAAATGGGAAATGGGAAGAGCAGTCTTCTTTCCTCTTCTATCTTTATCACTCTTTCTCTAGGAGTAGTTTATTCCACCTATAATAAGAGTGACTATCGTGGACAGTCCACAATAAATGGAGTGAACTTTGATAATTCAGTTTTGAAACTCCCATGCAACCCGTATATTTTTATGTCCCACTAAAAATTTCCTACTATATTTCCCTCCTAAAAAAATCGAATAGGTAGAAAATCCGTTAAGCCAAGATTCCTGGTGAATCTTTTCCTCGCATCTTTGAGTGTCACAAATAATCTCCTGTATTTTGTGGAATCACGAACTCACTGAGAAATTTGAGTTAGGTCTGAGAGAGAGAAATTGGTGAATAGAGACAGAGAGATGGAGTTGCGGGGGAGGACAGAGAGGAAAGAGAGAGAAAGCAGTTTTTTTCTTTTTCCTTTTTTTTCTTTGAGGAAGATTAGCCCTGAGCTAACATCTGCTGCCAATCCTCCTGTTTTCTGAGGAAGACTGGCCCTGAACTAACATTCGTGCCCATCTTCCTCTACTTTATATGTGGGAAGCTGCCACAACATGGCTTGCCAAGCAGTGTGGACATCAGCACCCAGAGAACCCTGGGCCAGCGAAGTGAAACATGCAAACTTAACCACTGCACCACCAGATCAGTCTCTCTTTTTTCTTTTTCAGTGTGGGGTATGAGAACAGAAACAGTGAAAGTCATGGGAGATTCCCCATACTAGGAGGAGGATGTAGGTCTGCAAATTACCAGAGAAGTGAAACATTGATTCCACTCCTTACACTTTGATGGTACTGGCAGGATCATGAGGGAAATGGCTGTTTTCTTCTGATCACCTCCTATTCACTCCATTGGTTAGGGAGGGATACCCCGCCTTAAATGTGATAAGATGACCAAAGACATAACACCTGCACAGATGAGATTGACATCAGTATAGAAGTCTCATCTATTCATAGCCTGGGGGAGGAGGACATCGGACACCCCTCAGGGCCACCTGGGTATGGCACTCAAGAGCAGAGTGAATATGCAGGGGCTGTAGGATGTCAGCTTTGTGGTAATCAGAGGAGGAGGTGTACCCTCATTCTCTTAGTTCAATGGAAAAGTAGTATTGTGAAAATTCGTTAAGTTGACACAGGTGGCTAATAATTGTATAGGTTATATCATGGGGAGATGTCTAGGACTCTCTGAGGAGTATCAAGAACATTCAATCCCTGGAAGAGAAAAACCCAGTGTCCATCTCTCCTGCTGACTGAATATTGATCCAGGCCGAGGGACCCAGTGTAAGCATCCAAGAAACTTCACTTTGCTTTCGTATTTAAAAGAGCTTCGCTGAAGTAAAGTTTTCATGCCATAAAATCCACGTGATTGAAGTGTACAAAATGTTGTAGAGAGAAATTCAAGAAGACCTAAATCAATGGAAAGACATCCCATGTTCATGGATGAGGAGACTTAACATTAAGATGGCTGTACTCCTCAAATGGATCTTATTGTCGTCTCTGCCCTTTCCTCTTTTCTCCTTCTGGTGACCCCATTATGCATATGTTGCTATACCTGATGGTGTCACATAAGGCTCCGAGGCTCTCATCTTCATTCTTTTCTGTCTTTTCTTCTGATTGGATAATTTGTATTGATCTGTCATCAAGTTCACTGATTATTTTGCCATCTCAAATCTGCTGTGGAGCCCCTCTAGTGAGTTTTAAATGTTTGTTATTATACTTGTAAACTCCAGAATTTCCATTTGGTCCATTTTAAAAAAATAATTTTTAATTCTCTATTGGTATTCTGTATTTGATGAGTCAGTGTCAGGCTACTTTCTTTTAATTCCATAACATGGCTTCTTTTCGTTCTGTGATCATACACATGCTATGTGCTTTGGAGTCTTTGTCTGGTAAGTTCACCATCTGCACTGGTCGGAGATAGCTCCTAGTGATTGTTCTTTTTCCTATGTAGAGGACATTTTTTCTGTTTCTTTGCTTATCTAATAACTTTTTGTCAAAAACAGGGCATTTAGATAGCAGATTGTGACCACTCTGGATTTTGATTCACTCCCTAATGTAGGGTTATTAATGTAGCTTTTTATTTGTTGGGTTAGTCCCTTGGCTGGACTAATTCTGTGGAGTCTGCTTGCCCCACCAAGACTGCTGATGTCCTTGCTCAGTTGTTCTTTTATAAGTTCTTGTTTTCCTCTTTAAATCTGGCTTCTGAGGAGACATCTCTGTTTCAGCGTAGCTTAGTGGTGAGCCAGTGATTGGTCAGAGGTAGTCTAGAAATATCTTGAGTCAGTTTGGCTTCCACCATGTGCTGGTGGATCTTTGTATGAACTGGGACACACATTTAAAGTTTAGGCAGTGGACAATTACACATCAGGTTTTACTTTTGTGGACACAAGATTTACAATCATCCTGGAATAATTAGACTGCTAGGGCATTCTTTGCTCTCACCCAGCCCTGCACATTAGCACAGACCTCTAGATCCCCAGGATATGTGGCTGGTTATCAAGTCCTATTTGGGCCATCTTGTTCCCTAAATCTTTCTTTTAAAATGTTGCTAGTTTGCTGCTCTGTTTTTGGCCCAAACAGCCCCCCAACCTTGTGGGATATAGATGCCTCTTAGAGTTTGCCTGTGGAGGTTGCTGTTGTTTTGGCAAATGTCCATTGGTATGTGTTTATGTGATGGCTGAAGTAGCAAGGAAAATGAGTTGGTAACTGGAGTCATCTAGCAGAGGTACTGAAGGTTAGGCCTGGGCAGTTACCTTCAAAAAGGTGACACTTTTTAAGGTGAGAGTGGAGATGCTCTTCTCCTCACTACACAGTGTGTGGTTAAATTGGAAGGTTAGAAGGAGGCATGGAGGACAGACAGAAGGACCCATGGAGTCCTACCAATGATGAGCTGGTGTTGAAAGAGCACCTACTGTATACATAGTCCCTACCTCAGGTTAGAGTTCTCAGTATGCAAGACTCACATTCCACTGTAAGGAAGGGATTGTTATGTACATTTTGCAAGTGAGAAAATTGAGGCTCAGAGCAAAGGAAATATTTCATAATGGGTAGAGGAGAGTTCCAGGCCTTTCTGCTCTTGTCTGAAGATGAGTTGTGTTTCCAATTTGTCTTGAGTTGTGAACCAGGATGGGGAAGCTGTTTGAGGATGATCAATATGGTTGAGTTTGGTGTGTGTTAGGGAAACTTTCACTATGAAAATGCCCACTAGGCAAGGTGAGTCTAACAGCGGCTCTGCCCCAACTCACCCTGTGGCCTTGAGGAGTTCTATGAGCCTCAGTTTCCTTCTCCTTCAAATGGAAACTTGTGTGCCTGCCTCATCAGGTTGTTTTGAGTCTCCTACAGGAAGCTGGTTGAGCTTTGTACCTGATGCTGAGACTGTGGTCAGGAAATGAGATGGATGCTGTTGAACACCCATGAGAGAAAATGGTCTTCTTCATCACTCCCTCATAGCTTCACCTGGCCATGGAACACTAGAATTGAAAAGGATTTTACAAACACTTTTGCTGAATTTTAAACTATTGAGCCTCAGAGACATTATATGGCTAGCCAATGTCCTGTGTATGCTACCTGAGAGATAAACTTGAACTTCATGCTCTCAGGCTTAGGAATGCACAAGCACTCTCCTGGTGAGTTTGATTTTTATCAGAAGGAGGGGGTGTGGGGTAAGGTGTAAGGGGGTAGATAAAAAGGCAGGGCCTATTGATGTTGTCAGTCCCAGCAAGGCAGGCTGCCATGGCACCGTGTTTGGGAATCTTTCTGATTTTGGTTGGCGCTTGTATCTTTCTCCAACTGGACCATGTGGATGGAGGTGAGGGAGGGAGGAAGGGCTGAAATTGGTGTGGAAGAACCTGCATCAGATGGGTTGATGTGCAATAGAATAATAATATAATGGTGGCATGAAATATATCTGCCAATTCTTGAGTATATCTCAAGGACAAGACACTATTATGGCCTTTACATTACATTTAAGTTTCAAACAAGTATTTGAAAGTAAACCTAGTCAATCTTACTCAAAAGCCCACGATGTTATTGGCTATCAACCCTCATGACAGCTGCCTCATTCCTAAATATCCCATCCAATGTCCCAGCCATGGGCAACCTATACACAGGGTTGGCTAATTTGTTCAAAGGAAGAGTTTTTGATGTAAATAGAATTCAATGTTTGGAATAACAGGAAAAGTGTCGTCTCAGGTAACATCTTATGGTTTATTTGGTGTAATTCAGATGCGGCAGTATAAGAACAGTGAGAAAGTGTAAGAATCTTACTCATCTGTGCTGTTTAGCCCTCTAGTACACACATCCAGAGTGTATCTATTTAGAACAAACTTGGATGTCAAAATGTGAAAAAAAATACAGTATTGTTCATTGCCATCACTACATTGTATAGTAGATTACTAGAACTTACACTTAAAATTGTGTTAAGTGGGGGGTCAGTCCCATGGCCAAGTGGTTAAGTTCACATGCTCCACTTCAGTGGCCCAGGGTTTCGCCAGTTTGGATCCTGGGCACAGACATGACATGACTCATCAGGCCATGATGAGGTGGCATCCCACAAAGCACAAACAGAAGAACCTACAACTACAATATACATCTATGTATGGGGGGACTTTGAGGAAAAGAAGAAGAAGAAGGAAGAAGAAAATTGGCAACAGATGTTAGCTCAGGTGCCAATATTTTTTGAAAAATTTGTTAAGTGGGAAAATCTCATGTGTTCTCATCACAATAAAATAATTATATAATTTTAGTATGAAAACGAGAAAGTTCTATATGCAGAACAGGGCCTAGTATAGCATGTATTCAGAGTGCCTTAATTTTGTTCTCGTCTCATCTTCATCCGTCTCCTCTGTGAATTTTTTCCAGATCAGCAGCCGATTGCGACTGACCATTCTCCTACAAGGAAACCAGGTAATCTATTTGAAAAATAATGAAACAAAATAACAATCAAATAAATCCAACTAACGTGTGGGGAGGGAACTGTGATTGAGATTCTTCTGACATATTTTACACGTAAGAGGTAACTTCACCTTCTCAATAATTGGAGACGCAAATGCACACACCTCCAGGGTGTCCTTGAGAAACAAGGGGCTCCCCATGGAGGTGTTTACTCATCCAGGCTAAGCAGCCTATAGAGAGCAGGATTGGAATCTGACCCCAGGTCAGGGCTTTAGGGCTAGTGCCATGCGCCAAGGTAAATAGGGTCTCATTCCAAGGGATGGCACTCAAATAAGGGAGCTTGTCCAAGAGGAATAAGGCAGGATTGGTTAGGGAGATAGTTTTCAACAGAAATATGCACGTGAGTTGTGGAGAGTTGACATTTGTCACCAGGAAATCCACTGATGAGGCTGACAGAATTCATCAAGTCTAAAGATGCCTTGGCCAGGTGCACATAACCACAAAGTCCTCTGTCTTTCTGGAATTTTCATCTTCGATCCATTAAAATGGCTAAGTCAGTGCACACGAAATGCAAAAGATGCAATGTTAGAAAAGGAAGGAGAAACTATCTTAGATATGCCATGATTGTGGCACAGATAAAAATCATGCTTCCATATGATGTGAGGCAGAATATTAATGACAAGAACAAGAAATTGCCTGTGTTCACAGAGATAGAATCTCTTTAGACTTTTGGTATTGAATGTGGGAAAACAGAAACTACAGATCTCAACACAACAGTATAACAGGCGATAAAATTTATGATGCAAAATCAGGTTACTCTGTTGTCTGGCAAGCTCGTCCATTGCCTGGAGCTCCAATATCCATGGGAAATGCCTCTGGGTAAATGTCACTGGAAGTTAAAGAGCCTTTCCTTGTCGCTGAGGGTAGAGATCACTTCACGTTGACCTTAACATCCCTGATGCTTAGTAAAGGGCTTTCTACATGGCAGGCCCTTGGTGATGATGAGCTAGCTGTTATAGAAACATTGCCAGAGTTACTGCAGAGCTAATGATGCCCTGAAGAGCTGATGGAGACAATCTCTTTGCTTTTTGCAGATAACAAATGTGTCTTCCCATTCATCTATCAAGGCAGACAGCATTACGACTGCACTAGGGCTGATTCCTTTTACCGTTGGTGTTCCTTAACTGAAAAATACTCTGGGAAATGGAAATATTGTGCTGCCGAGGGTGAGTATGCAGCTTTTTCTCACGTGATGAGCATGTCGCTTCTCAGCTGAAGAGGGTACTTCCATACTTGCTCACTAGATGGACGTCTCAGGCTTTAACTTGTCTTTCCCAACACGTTGCATTCATGTCCCTGTCTCTTGATGACACAAAAACATTTTCCTGTAAAGCACTTTCTCACCCATTCCTTGTACTTTCAGACTACGCCAAATGTTTCTTCCCCTTTGTCTACCGTGGCCGAACATACCACACTTGCACAACTGATGGGAGTGTTTTACTCATTCCTTGGTGCTCAGTCACTCCAGACTATGACCTTCATGGAGCTTGGAAATATTGCATATGATAAAAAGGTAGGTGTCTTGGGGAGAATGAGAAAACATGGGAATCATCAGGGATGAGATAGAGCTGGATAAAGAGATGGAGCAAGGTGACACAGAGAGGAGTGAGAAGGAAAGAGGAGACAGGTAGAAGTATGGGAAGAGGTAGAAAGGATGCAGGAAGAAGTAGAAAGGAAGAGGAAGACTGAGGACCAGAAGTTAGGAGAGGAAAGAGAGAAGGAAGGGGAGAGTAGTTGCAACGAGAGTAACAGACAAAAGACGAAATGCAAAAGATGGAATGTTAGAAAAGGAAGGAGAAAGAGAGGTTTCAGGGTTAAAAATGGAATGACGAGTATCTGGGGAAGACTACCAGCAAGAGAAGGTAGGGGGAGAGAAGATGAGAGAGAGGAAGAGATAGTACAATATAATCTTATGAGCAAGCATGTGAAAGCAGGAGTAGAGACGGGAAAGAGCAGATAGAAAGGAGAAAGAGGAAAAGAGAAACAGACCTTGGCACTCATATGACTGACTGGAAAAATAAATAGAACTCCTTAACATTGACAGCAACACCGTGTTAAATTGCTCTCCAGTGTATCTAACCCATGGCCATGAATGTGATCAAGCCTTTGAAACCCAAGTGAAGAAAATCAAGAAATCTCAAGCATGAAGGTGATGCTCTGTGCAACACAGATGCAATCCTTTCCCTGAAACTCCACTTTGTTCCCACTGTGCATGGATTGAATCAATAAATCACTTTCCCTGCAGCTGTTGTTTTGTTTTCCCTTCATGAAAGGAACCATCTTTCCAATGAGAGGGTCTCAGTGTGCCCAGCTTGATCACACAGGATCTTCATGTCCTGGCCCTCTCCTCCTCCAGACCCTATGTGGTGATGGAACATCAACACACATCAGAGTTGTCTTTTCTGTGGGCTTGATTGAATGTTGATGGTGTAGCATGGAGGCCACTGGGGTGAGAGTGGGAGGAGGGTCCCCGAGGGTATGGAGAGCTGGTCCCTGTCTTAAATAATTTTTCTTTCCTGAGTTAAGTGAAATGTTATTTCTTCTTGGAGATTGTCTCTGACTCCCAATATAAGGAGTGCTGATCGTGTCTGTCCAGTTCATCCACTCTCTACTTGCAATTACACTTTCCATTTTCCTCAGGGTCTGGAATCTTTTGGAGGGCCAGATGGGCTGCCTTGTTTCCCCTGGTATCAAGTGTTATGTGAAGAATCTGGCACCTCCTTGGCCTTCAGACATTTTTCAAAAGACCTACTACATTAAAAAAAAAAAGATATTCTAGAAAAATAATATTTCAGTAAATAACTGGCATTGAATGAGACAAAATGAAATTCACACGTGCCCAAAATAAAGAAGGGCCTTGAAGGTAGAATCTAAGCTTTCTTCTGGTGCATGAACATCGCAGAGAGATACAGAATAGTGGGTATTGGATTGGGGATGATATTTTGTCACCATTCAGGGAGGTCAGCATTCTTGGCCTCTATGATGTTCAACTTGGTAATTTGCTGGAACTTAAAACCAGGTTAGTTTAAGGACCATCTAGGAAAGAAGCCTAGAAATGCTTCTTATGTCATCCCAGGAAACCAGATACAAATTTCCTTTCTTGTCTCTCAGAATGGATTATAGGCACACATTTATTCAAGAAAATACTCTAAATATCAGTTACAACAGGAGTCTGTGTGATCTGAACTACTTTATGATCCCCACCCAGCTCACCACCAACTCAAACCAATCATGAAGTCACAAAAATTTACATTCTAATTGAGACAGAAGTTAAAATAGTAGTCATAAAGAAACTCAACAGGTTACAAGAAAATTCAGACAGACAATTCAATGAGCTCAGAAATAAAATTAATGAGCTGAAGGAATACTTCTCCAAAGAGACTGAAACACTTAAAAAAACTATACAGAAATTCTGGATATGAGGAACACAATTGATGAGATAAAAAATAATCTAGAAACCATACATAATAGAGCTGACTGCATAGAGGAGAGAATAAGTGACCTAAAAGATAGAAATCTAGAAATCTTCAGGTGGAGGAGGAGAGAGAACTAAAATTTTTTTACACATGAAGAAATTCTTTGAGAAATATCCAACTCAACTAGGAAAAGCAACCTAAGGATTTTAGGTATTCCAGAGGGAGAAGGGAGGTAAAAATGGAGCAGAGAGTTTGTTCAAAGAAATATCTGAGAATTTCCAAATTTGGGTAAGGAAGTGGACTTACAAGTACATGAATTCAATAGAGCTCCTAATTAAATCAATTCAAAAGATCTTCTCCAAGGCATATACTATTAAAACTGGCAAAAGTCAATGATAAAGAAAAGATATTAAGAGCAGCAAAACAGAAGAAATTAGCCTACAAAGGAACCCCTATCAGGCTTTCAGTAGATTTCTCAACAGAAACCTTACAACCAGGAGAGAATGGAATGATATATTCAAAATACTAAAAGACAGAAACGTTCAGCCAAGGATACACTAGTCAGTGAAAATATGTTTCTGATATGATGGAGAAATAAAAACTTTCCCAGATCAACAAAAGCTGAGGGAGTTCATTGCCACTAGACTTCCCTTACAAGAAACAATCAAGGAAGTCTTCATACCTGAAACAAAAAGGCAAAGGTTTACAAATCTTTGAGCAAGGAGATGTACAGACAGACAAAATCAGAACATTGCAGTTCTTTATCTGAACAGGTTAGCAAACACTTGATTATAAAATAAAAGATAAAGGGAAGGAACACACCAAAATAACTATAAACACTTCAATTTAGTCACAAACTCACAACACAAAAAAGAATAATTTGTAACAACAATAACTCAGAAGGGGAAGAGGGGAGGGATGGAACCTGTTTATGCTAATAGAGATAAGAGGCTATCAGAAAATGGACTATCTCCTCTATGAGATATTTTTTCTTTTTTTTTTAAGTTTGGTACCTGAGCCAACATCCGTTGCCAATCTTTTTTCTTGCTTCTTCTCCCCAAAGCCCCCAGGACATAGTTGTATATTCTAGTTGTAGGACTTTCTGGTTGTGCTATGTGGGCTGCTGCTTCAGCATGGCGTTGATGAGTGGTGCCATGTCTATGCCCAGGATCTGAACTGGTCAAACCCTGGGCTGTTGAAGCAGAGGCGGTGAACTTAAACACTTGCCCCTGGGGCCAGCCTCTCTAGGAGATATTTTATAGAAACCTCATGGTAACCACTAGACAAAAAATCAGAGCAGAGCCACAAATCATGAATAAACAGAAAACCACCAAAGTGAAATCACAGTCAGAAATACATGGGAAAAGGAAACAATGGGTAAATAGAACACCATAAAACAAGAGACAAAATGGCAGTATTAAGCTTTTGTATGTTAATAATCACTCTAAATGTAAATGGATTGAATTCTCTAATCAAAAGACACAGAGTGGCTGGATGGATTAAACTACAAGACACAGGGAGTGACGTCAGCATCTTGATGGAGTGAGTTTTCCCAGTAATCTCTCTCTTCCACCATACAACAAAAAAGACTGTCATCCTCCAACAGAAGACATCTGCACAACACAAAAGACGTCTGAGTCACACACACACAGCCGTATGTTGCAGGGTGGAGAGGCTGATGCCTCCCTTGGAGGAGGTGGAGTGGGGTAGGAAAAACCTTTCTCTCTCCCCAAAACTGCGATCTGATACAGCACTTGGCCATTGAGAGGGAAGGAACGGGGGCGGGGGGAGGATGCTCATTCATGGGAACATCAAAGATCCCAAGGGCCCTTGCAGCCTTGGGAAATGTCCCCTACTGGGATGAAAGCTATCACGGATTTGACCTCATCAAGCCAACACCACAGTAGAGCAGATAGCAAGAGAGGAGCAAATAAGCCTGTGAGACCATGGGGAGAAAGGACCCCTCACTCCCAACCATCCAGTGCTGACTCCAGCACCTGGGATCCCAGTGGAAGGCAGAGGGCTCAGAATACACAGCTCTTGATCCCCATTCAGTGGTGATAGGTGGTAACTATGGCCAAATAATGCCAGGATCCTAAAGAACAAAGCCACGACCTATAGCAGTATCAGAAATTATATTAAATCTCCAAACCAGAGAGAAAATGACAAGTACCTAGAAATCAGTCCTGAGGACACAGAAGTATGTAATCTAAATGATAGAGAACTCAAAATAGTTATAAAAAACCTCAAAGAGTTAAAAGAGAGTGTAGAGAAACAACTCAATGAGTTCAGGAGCTACTTCACAAAAGAGATTGACAGTATAAAAAAGAATCAATGAGAAATATTGGAGATGAAAGACACAATTAATGAGATAAAACAAAATATGGATTCTCTGAATGCTCTAGCAGACATCATACAGGAGCCGATCAGCATAATTGAGGATAGACATATTAAAATGCTCCAGATAGAGGAGGAGAGAGAATTAAGACTAAAAAGAAATGAAGAAAGTCTCTGAGAAATATCCGACTCAATTAGGAAATGCAACATAAGAATTATAGGTATTCAACAGGGAGAAGAGAAGGAGAATGGAGCAGAAAGCTCTTTCAAATAAACAATAGCAGAGAACTACCCAAACCTAGGGATGGAAATGGGAATCCATGTGGAAGAGGCTATAAGATCTCTTAAATATATTAATGTAAAAAGACCTACTGCAAGGCATCTAGTAGTGAAACTGGCAAAAGTGAATGACCAAAAAAAAAAAAAAATAGTAAGGGCAGCAGGGCAGAAGAAAATAACGTACAAAGGAACCCCTATCAGGCTTTCAGAGGATTTCTCTGCAGAAAGCTTACAGACTAGGAGAAACTGGAATGACATGTTCATGTCTTCAATGGACAAAAGCTTTCAGCCAAGAATACTCTATCCAGCAAAAATATCCTTCAGAAATAATGGAGAAATAAAAACATTCCAAATAAACAAAAGTTAAGGCAGTTTGTAGCCACGAGACCCTCCCTACAAGAAATCCTCAAGAAGGCCCACATTCTTGAAAAAAGGAGAGAGGGTTTACAAAGCATGGAGTAGGGAGATAGGTAGACAAAAGAAGAAAAATGTAGCTATAGATCAGAACAGGTTAGCAAATACTAAAGTATAGCATTAAAGTTAAAGTGAAGGAAAACACCCAAAGCAAAGATAACCCTGTCATTTTAACCCCAAACTCACAATGTAAGATGGCATAAAATGTGAGAAAAACAACTTAGGAGGGGAAGAGGGATGGGACTGAATCAATTTAGTCTAAGGAAACAAGAGGCCATCAAAAAATGAACTATCTTATCTATGAGATTTTGAATCTGATCCTCATGGTAACCAGTAAACAAAAAAGCAGAACAGAGACACAAAAAATAGATAAGGAGAAAACAAAGAAACACAACATAAAAAACTACCTAACTCAATTGGTAGACTGGAACACACAGGATAAGAAACAAAGGAAATTCAGGAGTAAGAGAAAATGAGTGATAAAATGGAAGAATTAAGCCCTCATGTCTCGATAATCACCCTAAACGTAAATGGATTGAATTCTCCAATAAAAAGACACAGAGTGGTGATACGGATTAAAGAACAAGACCCAACAATATTCTGCCTCCAGAAAACACATCTCAGTTCCAAAAACAAACACAGGCTCTGAGCAAAGGGGTGGAAGATGATACTCCCCAAACTAATGATGAACAGCAGAAAGCAGGTCTCACCATAGTCATATCAGACAGAGTGGATTTCAGGATAAGGCAGGTAAAGAAAGACAAAGGGGGCAGTATATAATGATCAAAGGGACACTCACCAAGAAGACATAACACACATAAATACCTATGCACCCAACACAGGAGCACTAAAGTATGTAAAGCAACTATTAAGAAACCTAAATGGAGATGGTAATAATAACACAATAATAGTTGGGGACCTCAACAACCCACTCACATCAATGGATAGATCATCCAGACAGAAAACCAACAAGGAGACAGTGCAATTAAATGAAAAGCTGGACCAGTTGGACTTAGTAGACATATATAGAACACTCCATTGAAAAACACCTGAACACACATTCTTCTCAAGTGTGCAGGGAACATACTCAAGGATAGACTCTATGTTGGGAAACAAGGGAAGCCTCAATAAAGTTTAGAAGATTTAAATAATAACAAGCATCTTTTCCAATCACAGTGCTATTAAGCCAGAAATTAATTACTACAAAAAAGCTGAGAAAGGGACAAAGATGTGGAGACTAAACAACATGCTATTGAATAACCAATGGCTGATTGAAGAAATTAGAGGAGAAATAAAAAGAATGTCTGGAGACAATTGAAAGTGAAAATGAAAACATTCCGTACCAACTCATATGGGATGCAGCAAAAGCCGTATTAAGAGGGAAGTTCATCACAATACAAGCACAGCTTAACAACAAGAAAAATCCCAAATAAGCAATCTCAAACTATACCTAATTGAATTAGGAAAAGGAAAACAAAGCCCAAAGTCAGAAGAAGGAGAGAAATAATAAAAATCAGAGTCGAAATAAATGCTATCAAAACAAAAAAGGCAGTATAAAGGATCAACAAAACAAACAGCTGGTTCTTTGAGAAGATAAACAAAACTGACAATCCTCTAGCCAGACTTAGAAGGAAAAAAAGAGAAAAAGCTCAGGGAAATAAAATTAGAAACGAAAGAGGATAAATAACAATGGATACTACAGAAATACAATGGATTACAAGAGAATACTATGAAAAGCTATATGCCAACAAAATGGACAATTTTGAGGAAATGGATAAATTCTTAGACTCTTACAACTTCCCAAAGCTGAATCAAGAAGAAATAGAGAATCTGAATAGAATAATCACAAGGAAAGGGATTGAAACAGTAATCAAAAGCATCCCCCAAAATAAAGCCCAGGACCTGACGGCTTCCCTGGAGAATTCTACCAAACTCTCAGAGAGGATTTAATACCTAAACTTCTCAAGCTATTCCAAAAAATCAGGGAAGAGGGAACACTTCCTAATACATTCTACAAGGCCACCATTACTCTGATCCCAAAGCCTGACAAGGACAACACAAAAAAAGAAAACTACAGGCCAATAACGCTGATGAACATAGATGTAAAAATCCTCAACAAAATATCGGCCATCTGAATACAGTGATACATCAAAAGGATCATACATCATAATCAAGCTGGATTTGTACCAAGGACACAGGGATGGCTCAACATCCGTGAATCAATCAATGTGATACACAACATTAACAGAATGAGGGATAAAAACCACATGATCATCTCAATAGATGCAGAGAAAGCATTTGAGAAGATCCAACAGCGATTTATGATAAAAACTCTTAACAAAATGGGGATAGAAGGAAATTACCTCAACATAATAAAGGCCACATATGACAAACCCACAGCCAACATCATACTCAATGGGGAAAAACTGAACACCATTCCTCTGAGAACTGGAACAAGACAAGGGTGTCCAATCTCACCAGTCTTATTCAAAATAGTACTTGAGGTTTTGTTCAGAGCAATTAGGCATGAGAAAGGAATAAAAGGAATCCTAACAGGGGGTAGAGAAGTGAAACTCTTGCTGTTTGCAGACAACATGATCATATATATAGAGAACCCTAAAGAATCCATTGGAAAACTGTTAGAAATAATTAACAACTACAGTAAAGTTGCAGGGTACAAAATCAACTTAAAAAAGTCAGTTGCATTTCTGTACTCTAATAATGAACTTACAGAAAGAGAACTCAAGGATACAATTCCATTTACGATCGCAATGAAAAGCGTAAAATATCTAGGAATAAAGTTAATCAAGGAGGTGAAGGATTTATACAATGAAAAGTATATGACATTGTTGAAAGGAATAAATGATGACATAAAGAGATGGAAAGAGATTCCATGCACATGGGTTGAAAGAACAAAATTAGTTAAAGTGTCCACACTACCCAAAGCAATCTACAGATTCAATGCAATCTCAATCAGAATCCCAATGACATTCTTCACAGAAATAGATCAAAGAATCCTCAAATTCATGTGGGGCAACAAAAGATCCAGAATTGCTAAAGCAATAATGAGAAAAAAGAACAAAGCTGGTGGCATCACAACCTCTGACTTCAAAATGTGCTACAAAGCTGTAGTAATCAAAACAGCATGGTACTAGTACTAAAACAGGCACACAGATCAATGGAGTAGAACTGAAAGCCCAGAAATAAAACCGCATAGCTACGGACAGCTAATTTTCAACAAAGGTGTCAGGAACATACAATGGAGAAATGAAAGTCTCTTCAACAAATGGTGTTGGGAAATCTGGACAACAACTTGCAAAAGAATGAAAGTAGACCATTATCTCACGCCATACACAAAATACATAATTAAAAATACACAAACTCAAAATGGATCAAAGACTTGAAGGCACATCCTGAAACCATTAATCTCCTGGGAGATAATATAGGTAGTTCACTCTTTGACACTGAACTTAAAAGGATCTTTTTGAATACCATGTCTTCTCTGAAAAGGGAAAGAAAAGAATAAATAAACAAGTGGGACTTCATCGGACCAAAGAACCTCTACATGGCAAAAGAAACTAGGATTAAAACAAAAAGACAACACCCTAAATGGGAGAAAATATTTGTAAATCATATATCTGACAAGGGGCTAATCCCCTTTACATATAAGGAACTCACACAACTGCAGAAGAAAGAAACAAACAGCCCGATCAAAAAATGGGCAGAGGATATGAACCGACATTTTTCCAGAGAAGATATACAGATGGACAATAAACATATGAAAAGATGTTTAACAGAACTAATCATCAGGGAAATGCAAATCAAAAGTACCCTAAGATACCACCTAACAGCCATTAAAGTGGTTATAATCACTAAGACTGAAAATAACAAATGTTGGAGAGGGTGTGGAGAAAAAAGAACCCTCATACACTGCTGGTGGTAATGTGAACTGGCGCAGCCACTCTGGAAAACAGTATAGAGATTCCTCAAAAAAACTAAAAACAGAAATATTGTATGACCCAGCTATCCCACTACTGGGTATCTACCCAAAGAACTTGAAATCAACAATCCAAAGGAACATATGTACCCCTATGTTCATTGAAGCACTTTTCTATAGCTAAGACATGGAAACAACCCAAGTGCCCATCAACCCATGATTGGATAAAGAAGATGTGGTATATATTTAAAATGGAATATTACTCAGCCATAAAGAAAGACAAAGTCATCTCATTTGCAACAACATGGATGGACCTTCAGGGTATTATGTTTATGTCAATGGGGAAATTTATAGCTATAACTGCTTACTTTAAAGAGGAGAAAGATCTCCAATCAACGATCTAACTTTGAAACAGAAGGAACTGGAGAATGAATAACAGAGTAAATCCAAAGGTAGCAGAAGGAAAGAAAGAATAAAGATTAGAGCAGAGACAAATTAAATAGAGAATAGAAAACAACAGAGATAAATCAATGAAGCCAAAAAGTGGTTCTTAGAAAGATCAACAAAATGGAGAAATCTTTAACTAGATGGACTAAGAAAAAGGAGAGAACATTCAAATCACTAAAATCAGAAATAAAAATCGGGACATTGTTATGACTCTAAGAAATAAGAAGGATTGTAAGAGAGTACTGTGAATAACAGGACGCCAATAAATTGGATAAGCTAGGTGAAGTGGATAAGTTCCTAGAAACAGAAAATCTGCTAAGACTAAATCATGAAGAAATAGAAAATCTGAATAGACCTATAGCTAGTAAGGAGATTGAATCAATAATCAAAAACCTTCCAATAAGGAAAAGCCTGGACCTGACGCCTTCACTGGTGAGTTGTAGAACACATTTAAAGAAGAACTGATGTCTATCCTTGTCAAACTTTTCCAAAATCTGAAGAGGTGGAACCTCTAATGTAAACGATGGACTCTGGGTGATAATGATGTGTGAATGTAGGTTCATCAGTGGTAACAAGTGTTCCACTCTGGTGCAGGAAGTTGTTAATGGAGAAGAACCTGACACTTCTCTCAAAAAGATGGTCTATTAAAAAATTTAGGGGTAAAAATAGCAAACAGTTTAGAACTCGAGAAAACTGGCCAGATCCTCAGAGATTTAGCGGATTTTTTTTTTTAAGGATTAGCACCTAAGATAACATCTGTTGCCAATCTTCTTCTTACAATTTTTCCTTTTTCTTCTCCCCAAAGACCCCCAAGTCCATAGTTGTATATTCTAGTTGTGAGTGCCTCTGGTTGTGCTATATGGGGTGCCGCCTCAACATGGCCTGATGAGTGGTGTCATGTCCGCTCACGGGACCCGAACTGGCAAAACTAGGGGCCACCAACGCAGACCGTGCTAACTTAACCACTAGACCCTGGGCCATGCCCTCAGCAGAGTTTTGACTGGGTGATCACCATTTCTGAGATGAGCTCATGTGGGAAATATACATCCCATGATTGTATGTAATGGTGACTGATGCCCCCCACGACCGGGGATGGGGTCAGGGTGAGAAGTATTCCTCACGCATTGTTTAGTTATTGAGAAAAAACCTTGAGAATTTAAAGGTTTATGACTTTAGAATCTGTCAAAATGTCTCATAACTATGATAATAGCGTTTGTTGCTTCCCCAGCACCCCAAAATATAGCACTCATTCATTTGTTTATTAGGCATAAATTTCCCGGTGTGAAAATTAATAAAAAGTAACATCATTTAACATTGAGTCAGGAGGCCAGAAACGGGAGCTCCCATGCACAACTACTGAGGTCAATTACAGGAAGATAGTCAATTACAGACCCCAACAAAAGAAGTCATCAGCAGGAAAGAATGACAATTGCAGGAAGAAATTGACCTTGCATCCCAAAGAAAAATCCACTCTCTCGGCAACTCAGCCGAGGAGAAACCATCAGACCCTGGAACTCTTGCTTTTCTCCAATGGACTCTTGTTCAAAACAACCCCTCAAACTTTCCTCCTCTTTCCCTATATAATAAGATTCCACTTTTTTGATTGTTAGATTTGCCTGTGATCTGCCACAACATGCACAACCCAAACTGCAATTTTTTTGGCTTTTCCCAAATGAATTCGCTTTCCTGGTGAAACAACTGGCTGTTTGACCAGGGCTCAGACACCTGCTACTGAACCCTGAATACTCAGATAGCAACCCAACATTCTTTGCTTCCCAGGAGCTCATCGCTGACTAGCAAACACAAGATAGGTAAGTTTGATAGGATAGCCTTAAAATAGATTAAAAATAGAAGTTAGAAGGAAAAAGAGGTAGAGTGATGATGAAATCGCTCCCCTCTGAAAAGAACATTATGTCAAAGTTAACATAATGTTAAAAGCTAAATACTCAACTAACAAAATGTATCCTTAATATTTTACCTTCCCTTTGAATGTTTATGTGTTATGCTTCTTTCTTGTGTTGTGGGGAATTATGCCAAATTTCCTAAAGGTGGTGCCCTCGTTTTAGGAGCTTAATCTTTTGTTGATTTTTGCTTTAATAATAATATCTCTAGTGTTTCACCATTAATTATGATGTTGGCTGCTGATTTGGAAAAGAACATACGAAAGATGAAAGTTTCATAGCAAGTAAAAAGTAGTTTGTTTCAGCTTTAAAGGTCTTTCTTAATAATGAAGAGTTATTTAAAATTTATCACAAAGCAGTGATAGAAGAAAAAATTTATCAAATATATTTTAAGTACCATTAATATGATTCTTTATGATATATATAGTTCTTCACTCAGCAATATTTATCGAATGCTTTCTAGAGCTAGGTACTGTTCTGAGCCCTAGGGTACAGCTTAACTGTTTGAGAGACCTACTTTTGGTAAAGGAATTCAAGATATTTTTCTTACTTATAGTTACCAGTCTTTTCCTACTGTCTTAAGTGCCATCACACACAGTACTGCTTTATTTTATATAGAGGGTTTTGATATAGATTGTAGTATTTTATGACGTTTCTACTGCTAAAAAAACAAAAGTAAAATTAAAGCTGGGGTTTCATTCCTAGTTCATCTACTTCTTTGCTGTGAGACCTTGGCCAAGATACATGAACTCTTTGCGAGTTCATTTCCTTCTATGCAAAAAAATTAATAAACATTATCTCGCTCAAAGGACAGCAGGGGAATTAAAGGTTGTGAGTTTTAAGTGGAGAATGCCTCCAAAGCTCTTAGCCTATGCTCGTCTCATGGGAAATGTTCCATAAATGTTAGCTACTATCCACATCACTTCCCAGTCCAGGAGTCAGCAATTCCAAATTTCAAGTTCCCCAGGCTGGTGGAAGGGGCAATTGAATCATGTTCTCCTGTGGTACTGATTTTTGTGTGATATTTGTATTTAATCTGTTGCTATAATTTTTAGGTTTTCTGAATCTGAGCCTGCGTTGCTTTGCCTTGAAAAATTCAACTTAGCTATGGTGTATTGATCTTTTAATATATAGTGGCATTCTCTTTTTTGTGATGAGATATATATTTATGGAGAAAATCCAATAGAGTGTTTTTTTTTTCTTAAAAAAGAAAGTAAATTGAGAGAATTTGTGAATGTGGCTTTCCTTGTTCTGGAAACAAAGGAAGTGTTCTTTGTCCAACTCTCATATCTGAATCTGGACATTTCTCTGCATTTTGCTTCTTGGTTCAATGTCTTTCTCTACATCAAAGACTTTTCACTGACTTAACAGAATTAGAGATCTTGGAAGGGTCATTGCTTCCTTCTCTGTATATTCTCCTTTCTGCCTTCTTGTTCTTTTATTAGCTGATATTTCTTGATTTGAAAAGTGTGTCTTTATCAAATATATTTTAAAAACCATTGATATGATTCTTTGTGATATATATATACTTCTTCATTGTGCAATATTTATCGAATGTTTTTTGTCTCTTTGTCCTTTTCTTAGCTGATATTTCTTGATTTGAAAAGCATGTCTTTATCTTTGATCTGGTTATAATTCTCTGAACTAGAAGAAATTTCTTTGGAAATGTCTGTTTCCTTTTCCTTACTTTGGGTCCCTATGCTATGACTTCACGTCGCACAACACACTTTCTGCCAACCATCCCAAGCCTGCTTGTCCTCAGGTGTACTCAAATCAAGACCACTGGAAAAGAAAGGGTTTCTTTATTGAGCACCTGACTATGTTCTAGCTTCTGGGACAAGAACTCATAGAATCCCCACCAAAATCTTGCAAGGGAAGGTGACCGTTACCATACATAGAAGGGAAAACTGAGACTCATAAAGGACAATTTGATGGGCAAGATTGAGTGTGGAACAAATATTCTTATGACTACATCATGTATCTCTTCAAATTTCAGCACCTATGTATCTTCATTCCATCCTGAAGGCTGCACAGTATATGGATTTAGGATTTAGAGTCTGATATTCCTGGGTATGATTTTCAGCCACACCTTTTATTAGCTATTGCATCCTAGGCAAATCATTTAACTTTTTTTCTGAGTTTTTTCTGTCTTATGTATAGAAGGGTGATATTTTAGTCCTTCTGCTAGGACTGAGGTGAGATTTTATGAGGTATAGTTCTTACCACAGTGTCGGGCACATCGTTCATATTACAGCTCTTCTGTTTCTCTCCCCTGTTCCTCTCCTCTTTCCCTAGCCTTCCTCTCCTCCTCTTCCCACTGTTCTCCATCTCCCCACATTTCCTTGCTCTCACTTCCTCTTTCCCTTCCCTATCCTCTCCTCTCCCAGCTTCCCAACACCCTCCTCAGCACCTCCTCTTCTTTCATTCCTCATCACTACCCTCTTTGTCACCTCTTTTATTTTGTGAAGCCACCAGTTTCCTGGACTAGGAAAGATAGCTAAGAGGTGTGTTCCTGGGAGAAGTAAGTGTGGTTGACATTGAGTAGAATGGAGTAATGGTGGTTCAAGCAGAGACCATGATCAGCTGAAACAGATACCACATCCATTGAAAGTTATCAGTGACATAATTGATCAAGGCATGATGAGGAATAAGGATAGCTCATTCTTGTGTTAGGGTCAGGTGATAATTAATAAACAAACATCGCTCCTCCTCGAAGACAGGAGTGTGTCAGGGCCACAAGGGAGAATGGCAAATGGGAAATGCGAGGAGCAGTCTTCTTTCATCTTCTATCTTTATCACTTTCTCTAGGAGTAGTTTTTTCCAGCTATAATAAGAGTGACTAACGTGGACACCCCACAATAAACAGAGTGAACTTTGATAATTCAGTTTTGAAACTCCCATGCAACCCATAATGTTTGTATGTCCCACTAAAAATTTCCTACTATATCTCCCTCCTAAAATATCGAATAGGTAGAAACTCCGTTAAACCAAGATTCCTGGTGAATCTTTTCCTAGCACCTTTGAGTGTCACAAATAATCTCCTGTATTTTGTGGAATCATGAATTCACTGAGAAATTTGTGTTAGGTCTGAGAGACAGAAATTGATGAACAGAGACAGAGAGATGGAGTTGCCTGGGAGGACAGAGAGGAAAGAAACAGAAGGCAGTTCTTTCCTTTTTTCTTTTTCTTTGAGGAAGATTAGCCCTGAGCTAACATCTGCTGCCAATCCTCCTCTTTTGGTGAGGAAGACTGGCCCTGAACTAACATTCGTGCCCATCTTCCTCTACTTTATATGTGGGAAGCTGCCACAGCATGGCTGGCGAAGCAATGTGGACATTAGCACCAAGTGAACCCTGGGCCAGCAAAACAGAACATGTGAACTACACTCCTGTGACACTGTGCTGGCCCCTCTTTTTTCTTTTTTCAGTGTGGGGTATGAGAAGAGAGACAGTGGGAGTCATAGCAGATTCCCCATACTTGGAGGAGGATGGAGGTCTGCAAATTACCAGAGAAGCAAAACATTGATTCCACTCCTTATACTTTGATGGTACTGGTTGGATCATAAGGGAAATAGCCTTGTTCTGATCACCTCCTATTCACTCCACTGGTTTGAGGGAGGCATATCCACCTTAAATGCAATGAGATGATCAAACACACAACAACTGCACAGATGAGATTGACATCAGTATAGAAGTCTCATATGTTCACAGCCTGGGGGAGGAGGACATCCGACACCCCCCAGGGCCACCTGGGTGTGTCACTCAAGAGCAGAGTGAATAAGCAGGGTCTGTAGGGTGCCAGCTTTGTGGTCATCAGAGGAGGAGGTGTACTCTCATTCTCTTAGTTCAATGGAAAAGTCCTATTGTGAAAATTCATCAAGTTGACCCAGGTGATAAGTTGATAAGTGGTTAATACCGGGGGAGATGTCTAGGAGTTTCTGATGAGTATCAAGAACATTCAATCTCTGGAAGAGAAAAACTCAGTGTTCATCTCTCCTGCTGACTGAATAGTGATCCAGGTTGTGAGACCCATTGTAAGCATCCAAGAAACCTCCCTTTATTCTTGTATTTAAAAGAGCTTCACTGAAGTAAAATTTGCATGCCATAAAATCCATGTATTTGAAGTGTACAAAACATTGTGGAGAGAAATTCAAGAAGAACTAAGTCAATGGAAAGACATGTCATATTCATGGATGAGGAGACTTAACATTGTTAAGATGGTGGTTCTCCCCAAATGGATCTTATTATTGTCTCTGCCCTTTCCTCTCTTCTACTTCTGGTGATTCCATTATATGAATGTTGCTAGACCTGATGGCATCCCATAAAGCATTGAGGCTCTATTCTTTACTCTTTTCTGTCTTTTCTTCTGATTGGAGAATCTTTATTGGTCTATCATCATGTTCACTGATTCCTTTGCTATCTGAAATCTGCTGGGGAGCCCCTCTAGTGAGTTTTAAAAGTTTGTAATTATACTTTTAAACTCCAGAATTTCCATTTGGTCCTTTTTAAAAAATAATATTCAATTCTCTATTGGTATTCTGTATTTGATGGGTCAACGTCATGCTACTTTCTTTTACTTCCATAATCTGGCTTCTTTTTGTTCTTTGGATATCCATAATATATACTTTGGAGTCTTTGTCTGGAAAGTTCACCATCTGCACTGGTCAGAGATAGCTCCTACTGATTGGTGGTTTTTCTGTGTAGAGGACGTTTTTTTCTGTTTCTTTGCATATCTCATAACTTTTGTGAAAAACTGGGCATTTAGATAGCAGATTGTCACCACTCTGGATTTTGATTCACTCCTTAACCTAGGGTTATTAATGTAGCTCTTTATTTGTTGGGTTAGTCCTTTGCCGGTACTAATTCTATGGAGTCAGCTTGCCCCACCATGACTACTGATGTCCCTGCTCGGTTGTTCTTTTATAAGTTCTTGTTTTCCTCTTTAAACCTGGCTTCTGAGGAGACATCTCTGTTTCAGCATAGCTTATTGGTGAGCCAGTGATGGGTCAGAGTGGTGTTGAAATATCTTGAGTCAGGTGAAACCATGTGCTGGTGGATCTTTGTATGAACTGGGACACACATTTAAAGATTAGGCAGTGGACAATTACACACCATGTTTTACTTTTGTGGACATGAAGACTTACATTCAGGCTGAAGAAGTAGACAGCTAGGGCATTCTTTGCTCTCATACAGCCTTGCACATTAGCACAGACTTCTAGATCCCCAAGGATATGTGGCTGCTTATCAAGTCCTATTTGGGCCATCTTGTTCCCTAGATTTCTCTTTTAAGATGAGGCTAGTCTGCTGCTCTGTTTTTATCCCCCAAAGCCCTCTGTCCTCGTAGGATATAGACGCCTCTTAGAGTTTCCCTCTGGAAGTTGTTGTTGTTTTGGCCAATGTCCATGGGTATGTGTTCATGTGATGGCTGAAGCAGCAAGAAAAATGAGTTGACAATTGGAATCATCTAGGAGTGGTAGATATGTTGAAGGTTAGGCCTGGGTAGTTATCTTCAAAAAGGTGACATTTTTCAAGGTGAGAGTGGAGATACTCTTCTTTTCACTACACAGTGTGTGGTTAAATTGGAAGGTTAGAAGGAGGCAGGGAGGACAGACAAAAGGACCCATGGATCCCCACCAAGGTTGAGCTGGTGTTCAAAGAGCACCTACTGTATACATAGTCCTTACGCCAGGTTAAAGTACTCAGTAAACAAAACTCACATTGCACCGTAAGGAAGGGATTATTATCTACATTTTGCAAGTGAGAAAACTGAGGCTCAGAACAAGGAAAACATTTCATATGAGTAGAGGAGAGCTCCAGGTCTTTCAGCTCTCATCTGAAAAGGGATTGTGTTTCCAGTTTGTCTTGAGTTTTGAGCTACGATGGAGAAGCTATTTGGGGATGATCAATATGGTTGAGTTTGGCATGTGTTAGGGAAACTTTCACTATGAAAATGCCCACTAGACCAGGTGAGTTTAACAGTGGATCTGCCCCAACTCACCCTGTGCCCTTGAGGAGCTCTCTGAGCCTCAGTTTCCGCCTCCTTCAAATGGAACCTTTCGTGGCTGCCTCATCAGGTTGCTTTGAGTCTCTTACAAGAAGCTGGTTGAGCCTTGTACCTGATGCTGAGACTGTGGTCAGGAAATGGGATGCATGCTGTTGAACACCCATGAGAGAAAATGGTCTTTTCATCTCCCCCTCATTCCCTTGCTGGGTCATGGGTCACTGGAACTGAAAAATATGTTACAAACAGTTTTGCTGCATTTTAAACTATTGAGCCTCAGAGATATTATATGGCTGGCCAATGTCCTGTGCATGCTACCTGAGAGATAAACTTGAACTTTACGCTCTCAGGCTTAGGAATGCACAAGCAGTCTCCTGGTGAGGTTCATTTTTTATCAAATGGAGGGGATATGGGGTAAGTTGTAAGCGGGTAGATAAAAAGGCAGTGGCTATTGATGTTGTCAGTCCCAGCAAGGCAAGCTGCCATGGCACTGCATTTGGGAGTCTTTCTGATTTGGGCTGGTGTTTGTATCTTTCTCCAACTGGACCATGTGGACGGAGGTGAGGGAGAGGTGAAGGGCTGGAATTGGTGTGGAAGAGCCTGCACCAGAAATGGATTTATGTGTAATTGAATAATAATAATAATAATAGTGGCATGAAATATATCTGCCAATTCTTGAGTATATCCCAAGGATCAGATGCTATTATGGCCTTTACGTTATATTTAATTTTCAAACAAGTGTTTGAAATGTAAACCTAGTCAGTCTTAGTGAAAAGCCAACAATGTTATTGGCTATCAACCCTCATAATAGCTGCCTCATTCCTAAATATCCCTTCCAATGTTCCTGACATGGGCAGCCTCTACACAGGGTTGGCTAATTTGTTCAAAGGAAGAGTTTTTGATGTAAATAGAATTCAATGTTTGGAATAAGAGGAAAAGTGTAGTCTCAGGTAACATCTTATGGTTTATGTGATGTAATTCACATGTGACAGTATAATAACAGTGAGAAAGTGTAAGAATCGTACTCATCGGTTACGTTTAGCCCTCTAGTACACACATCCAGAGTGTATCTGTTTAGAACAAACATGGATGTCAAAATGTGAAAAAAATACAGTGTTGTTAATTGCCATCACTACATTGTATAGTAGATTACTAGAACTTACACTTAAAATTGTGTTAAGTGGGGGGTCAGTCCCGTGGCCAAGTGGTTAAGTTCACATGCTCCACTTCAGTGGCTCAGGGTTTCACTGGTTTGGATCCTGGGCACACACATGACACAACTCATCAGGTCACACTGAGCTGGCGTCCCACAAAGCACAACCAGAAGAACCTACAACTAGAATATACAACTATGTACTGGGGGACTTTGAGGAAAAGAAGAAGAAGAAGGAAAAAAAAGGGAAATTGGCAACAGATGTTAGCTGAGGTGCCAATTTTTTTAAAGAAAAATGTAAGTGGGAGGATTTTGTGTAAAGTGTTCTCACCACAATAAAATAATTATAAAATTTTAGTGTGAAAACAAGAAAGTTATAAATGCAGAACAGGCCCTAGTATAAAATGTATTAAAAGTGCCTTAATTTTGTTCTCATCCCATCTTCATCTGTCTCCTCTACTGTGATTTTTTCCAGATCAGCAGCAGATTGTAACTGACCATTCATCTACAAGGAAGCCAGGTAATCTATTTGGAAAATAATGAAAGAAAATAACAATCAAATAAATCCAACTAACGTGTGGGGAGGGAACTGTGATTGAGATTCTTATGAGATATTTTACATGCAAGAGGTAACTTTGCCTTCTCAGTAATTGGAGATGCAAGTGCACACATCTCCAGGTTGTATGTGAGGAACAAAGGGCCCCCCACAGAGGTGTTTACTCATCCAGGCTAAGCAGCCTATAGAGAGCAGGATTGGAATCTGACCCCAGGTCAGGGCTTCAGGGCTGGTGCCATATGCCAAGGTAAATAGGGTCTCATTCCAAGGGATGGCATCTGAATAAGGGAGCTTGTCCAAGGGGCATAAGGCAGAATTGGGTAGGGAGATAGTATTCAACAGAAATATGCACGTGAGTTGTGGAGAGTTGACATCTGTGACCAGGAAATCCACTGATAAGGCTGACAGAATTCATCAAGTCTAAAGATGCCTTGGCCAGGTCCACATAACCACAAGCCCTCTGTCTTCCTGGAATTTTCATCTTTGATCCATTAAAATGGCTAAGTCAGTGCACACTGAAACTATCTTAGATATGCAATGATTGTGGCACAGATAAAAACCATGCTTCCATATGATGTGAGGCAGAAATTAATGATAAGAACAAGAAATTGCCTGTGTTCACAGAGATAGAATCTCTTTAGACTTTTGGTATTGAATGTGGGAAAGCAGAAACTACAGATCTCGACACAACAGAATAACAGGTGATTAAAATTATGATGCAAAATCAGGCTACTTTTATGTCTGGCAAGCTCGTCCATTGCCTGGAGCTCCAATATCCATGGGAAATGTTCCTGGATAAATGTCCCTGGAAGTTAAAGAGCCTTTCCTAGTCCCTGAGGGTTGAGATCACATCATGTTGTCGTTGACATCCCTGATGCTTAGTAAAGGGCTTTCTACATGGCAGACCCTTGGTGATGATGAGCCAACTGGAACAGAAGCTTTGCCAGAGTTACTCCAGAGCTAATGATGCCCTGAGGAGCTGATGGAGACAATGTCTTTGCTTTTTGCAGATAACAAATGTGTCTTCCCATTCAAGTATCAAGGCAGACAGTACTACGATTGCACTAGGACTGATTCCTTTCATCGTTGGTGTTCCTTAACTGAAAATTACTCTGGGAAATGGAGATATTGTGTTGCTGAGGGTGAGTATGAAGATTTTCCTCACGTGATGAGCATGTCGCTTCTCAGCTGAAGAGGGTACTTCCATACTTGCTCACTAGATGGACGTCTCAGACTTTGCCTTGTCTTTCCCAACATGTTGCATTCATGTCCCTGTCTCTTGATGACACAAAAACATTTTTCTGTAAAGCACATTCTCACCCATTTCTTGTACTTTCAGACTACGCCAAATGTTTCTTCCCCTTTGTCTACCGTGGCCGAACATACCACACTTGCACAACTGATGAGAGTTTTTTTCTCATTCCTTGGTGCTCAGTCACTCCCAACTATGACCGTGATGGAGGTTGGAAATATTGCATGTGATAAAAGGTAGATATCTTGGGGGAGGATGAGAAAAGGTGGGAATGATCATGAAAGAGATAGAGGTGGATAAAGAGATGGAGCAAGGTGACACAAAGAGGAGTGAGAAGGAAAGAGGAGACAGGTAGAGGTATGGGAAGAGGTAGAAAGGATGCAGGAAGAAGTAGAAAGGAAGAGGAAGATTGAGGACCAGAAGTTAGGAGAGGAAAGAGAGAAGGAAGGGGAGAGTAGTTGCAACGAGAGTAACAGACAAAAGATGAAATGCAAAAGATGGAATGTTAGAAAAGGAAGGAGAAAGAGAGTTTTCAGGGTTAAAAATGGAATGACAGGTATCTGGGGAGGATTATCAGCAAGAGAAGGTGGGGGAGGGAAGATGAGAGAGAGGAAGAGACAGTACAATATAATCTTATGAGCAAGCATGTGAAAGCAAGAGTAGAGACGGGAAAGAGCAGATAGAAAGGAGAAAGAGGAAAAGAGAAACAGACCTTGGCACTCATGTGAATGACTGGAAAAATAAGTAGAACTCCTTAACATTGACAGCAACACCGTGTTAAATTGCTCTCCAGTGCATCTAACCCATGACCATAAATGTGATCAAGTCTTTGAAACATAACTGAAGAAAATCAAGAAATCTCAAGCATGAAGGTGATGTTCTGTGCAACACGGGTGCAATCCTTTCCCTGAAAGTCCACTTTGTTCCCACCGTGCATGGATTCAATCAATAAACCAGTTTCTCTGCAGGTGTGGTTGTGTTTCCCGTTCATGAAAGGAACCATCTTTCCAATGGGAGGGTCTCCGTGTGCCCAGCTTGATCACACAGGATCTTCATGTCCTGGCCCTCTCCTCCTCCAGACCCTATGTGGTGATGGAACATCAACACACATCAGAGTTGTCTTTTCTGTGGGCTTGATTGAATATTGATGGTGTAGTGTGGAGGCCACAGGGGTGTGGGTGGGAGGAGGGTCCCAGAGGGTATGGAGAGCTGGTCCCTGTCTTAAATGACTTTTCTTTCCTGACTTAGGTGAAATGTTATTTCTTCCTGGAGATAGTTTCTGACTCCCAATATAAGGAGTGCTGATCATGTCCTTCCTGTCCATCCACTCTGTACTTGCAACTAAACTTTCCATTTTTCTGAGGTTTGAAATATTTTGAGGACCAGATGGGATGCCTTGTTTGCCCTGGCATAAGGTGTTATGTGCAGAGCCTGGTACCTCCTTGGCCCTCAGACATATTTCAAAGATCTGCTATCCTTTTCTTTTTTAAAAAACAGATATTCTAGAAAAATAATATATCAGTACATAACAGGGCTTGAATGAGACAAAGTAAAATTCACATGTGCCCCAAAAAAGAAGGACCTTGAAGTCAATGCCTAATCTTTCTTCTGGTGCATGAGCATCCCAGAGAGAACTAGAATAGTGGGTATTGCATTGGGGATGGCCTTTTGTCACCAATCAGGGAGGTTACCACTCTTGGCCTCTATGATGTTCAAGTTGGTATTTCACTGGAATCTGAAACCAGGTCAGTTTAAGGACTATCCAGTAAAGGAGCGTAGAAAGGCTCCTCGTGTGGTCCCAGAGAGCCAGGTAGAAATTTCTATTCTTGTCCCTCTGAACCTATTTGAGAGACACATTTATTCAAGAAAATACACTAAATATCAGTCAGAACAAGAGTCTGTGAGATCCGAGCTACTTTATGATCCTCGCCAAGCACACCAACCCGCAACTCTGTGTGATGAAAATAACATTATGAACAACATCATGAGATCAGTGGAAAAGATACTCAGACAGCCCTGCTCCAATGACCATCTCTCCAGGGTGACTGGGTGTATGCCCATGGAGGCACCCTGCAGAGAAAATGGACATCATTGAAACAGTCCATCCACCAACAGGCATATGAAAAGATGCTCAACATCGTTAGCTATCAGGGAAATTCAAATCAAAACTACAATGAGGTATCACCTCACTCCAGTCAGAAGGGTTATAATTAACAAGACAGTAAACAACAAATGCTGGAGAGGCTGTGGAGAGAAGGGAATGCTTGTTCACTGCTGGTGGCAGTGCAAATTGGTGCAGCCACTATGGAAAGCCGTATGGAGTATCCTCAGAAAATTAAGGATAGATCTACCATATGATCCAGCTATCCCACTGCTGGGTATTTATCCAAAGAACTTGAAAACACAAAGGCATAAAGATACTCGCACCCCTATGTTCATTGCGGCATTATACACAATAGCCAAGACATGGAAGCAACCTAGGTGCCCAACAAGGGACGAATGGATAAAGAAGATGTGGTATTTATACACGATGGACTACTACTCAGCCATAAGAAATGACAAAATCTGGCCATTTGTGACAACAAGGATGGACCTTGAGGGTATTATGCTGAGTGAAATGTCAGAGGGAGAAAGTCAAATACCATCTGATCTCACTCATAAGTAGAAGATAAAAACAATGACAAAAAAGAAAAAAACATATAGCATTAGAGATTGGACTGGTGGTTACCATTGGGGAAGGGGGGGAGGGCAAAAGGGGGATTAAGCTCACATGTGAGGGGATGCACTATAATTAGTGTTCGGGTGGGGAACATGATGTAATGTACACAGAATTCGAAATATGATGTACATCTGAAAAAAATAAAAATTAATAAAAAAAGAGTCCATCCAAGTCACCAAAATTGTAAAGAACAAGAAGAACAAGCCCTGGGTAGGTAGTAATCATTGTGCAGAGGTTGCACAATATATTCTATAAAAAGCACAGGTTTCAAAAAGAAAATTGAGATATACAATGATATAAGAAAGTGTGACTCCTACACAAAGTTGCAAGGTACAAATTGAATTGAAAAATCAATTGTATCTGATACACTGGCAATGAATAATCCAAACAAAATGAAGAAACCTATTTCATTTGCAATAATATCAAAAATAATAAAATACTTAGAATTAAATTTAACCAAAGAAGCACGTGATTTACACTCATAAAAATTAAAATAGTATTGAAGGAAATGAAGAAAGTCCTAAATTATTTAAAGATCCCATGTTCATGGATTGGAAGACTTAATATTGTTAAGATGGCAATACTCCTAAATTGGCTTCCAGATGCAATTCAATCCTTATGAAATCCTCAGTTGTCTTCTGTGCAAAAATGCTAATCTGATCCTAAAATTTGTATGGAAGTTCATGGATTCAGAATAGCATAAACAGTCTCGACCTGAAAGAGCAATAACTTTGGAGGACTCACACTTCCAAATGTCAAAGCTTAGTGCCAAGCCACGGTAATCAACACAAGGTGATTCTCACCTTTTGAAAGAACATGGAATAAAACTGAGAGACCAGAAAGAAATCTTCACATTGGTGGTCAAATGATTTTTGACAACTGTGGCAAGACCATTCAATGGGTAAAACAATAGACTTTTCAACAAATGATGCTGAGAAAGGTGGATAGCTAAATGCAAAATAATGAAGTTAAAGCCTTATATTAGAAATGCTCAAGGTACTTGGCTCATGATGTCAGCAGCATGGCTGAGTGAGTTGTTCACTTTTTCTCTCCCCTCTAAGTTACTACTAAATGGGCATTCATTAACCAACAGAGAATTCCCTACACAGCACAATAGGAAGCTTGGGAGATCCACACAGCTATGCATCTGCAGGTAGGTGGACTGGATCATCATGAAGCAGTGCAACTAGGTGAGAAGACCCCTCCCCATCCTTGGCAAAGAAATCGAGGTCACAGAGCCTCACACAGAGGCTGACCTGACTGTGAGGGGAGGCAGGGGCAACCTGGCCTTTCCACAAACACTTTTGGAGTGGTTGCTCAGCATGAGGGAGTGACCACTATGCCATAGCAGTGTAACCCATGGGAACACTTCCCACTCAGTGATGGTGGCCCAGCATCCACAGATGCTCCCAACCCAGCAACTGCAGTAACTCAGCCAAACAACATGTGAATGCAGTGCCAACATGTGCACAAAAAACATGCCACATCTACTTAGCACAGCAGCTCACCTGGTCCTCTGCCCAGCCCAATGGCCCTGCCTGCAAGACAGTGACCTACCAACTGTCTTTGGCCAGGCTGTGCTCACAAAGAGCAGCCCTCGTGGTGCAACTTCCAACAGACGGGGAAGGTTCAGAAAACACTGCTCCTCCTCCCTCCACTGATGGTAGGTGGAACCTGCAGACTTATACTACCAAAAATGTGCCAGGAAAGGATCAACTCATCAAACACTGAAGTCCTACAGTAACACTTCAGAGCAGAAGGGAAATGACAAGTCTCCAGAAACCAATAATGAAGTCACGGAAATTTACATTCTGAATGAGACAGAAGTCAAAATAGTTGTCATAAAGAAACTCAACAGGTTACAGGAAAATTCAGAAATCCAGTTCAATGAGCTCAGGAATAAACTTAATGAGCTGAAGGATTACTTCTCTTAAGAGACTGAAACACTTTAAAAAACGATACAGAAACTATACAGAAATTCTGGATATGAAAAACACAATTGATGAGATAAAAAATCATCTGGAAACCATACATAATAGAGCTGACAATATGGAGGAGAGAATAAGTGACCTAAAACATAGAAATCTAGAAATGCTTCCAGTGGAGGGCGAGAGAGAACAAAATTTTTTAAAAATGAAAAAATTTTTGAGAAATATCCCATTCAATCAGGAAAAGCAACTTAAGGATTTTAGTTATTCCAGAGGGAGAAGGGAGGGAAAATGGAGCAGAGAGCTTGTTCAAAGAAGTAATAGCTGAGAATTCCCAAATCTGGGTAAGGAACTGGGCTTAGAAGCGCATGCAGTCAATAGAACTCCTAATTGCATCAATGGAAAAGATCTTCTCCAAGGCATATACTATTAAAACTGGCAAAAGTCAATGACAAAGAAAAAATATTAAGGGCAGCAAGGCAGAAGAAAACAGCCTAGAAAGGAACCTCTATCAAAACAGATTGAAATTATAAAAAAGAATCAATCAGAAATACTGGAGATCAGAGACACAATCTATGAGATAAAACAAAATATGGATTCCCTTATTTCTAATATAAGGCTTTTCTAATATAAGGCTTTAACTTCATTATTTTGCATTTAGCTATCCACCTTTCTCAGCATCATTTGTTGAATGCTCGAACAGACCTCAGAGAGCAGCAGATCAGCATAATTGAGGGTAGACATATTGAAATGCTCCAGATAGAGGAGGAGAGAGAACTAAGACTAAAAAGAAATGAAGAAAGTCTCTGAGAAATAGCTTGCTCAATTAGGAAATGCAGCATAAGAATTATAGGTGTTTGAGAGGAAGAAGAGAAGGAGAATGGAGTAGAAAGCTCTTTCAAATAAACAAGAGCAGAGAACAACCTAGGGAACGAAATGGGAATCCACGTGGAAGAGGCTATAAGATCTCCTAAATATGTTAATATAAAAAGACCTACTGCAAGGCATCTAGTAGTGAAACTGGCAAAAGTGAATGACAAAGAAAAAATACTAAGGGCAGCAAGGCAGAAGAAAGTAACCTACAAAGGAACGCCTGTCAGGCTTGCAGTGGATTTCTCTGCAGAAAGCTTACAGACTTCGAGATACTGGAAAGACATGTTCATGTCTTCAACCGACAAAAGATTTTGGCCTAGAATACTCTATCCAGCAAAAATATCCTTCAGAAATGATGGAAAAATAAAAACATTCCCAGATAAACAGAAGCTAAGGGAGTTTGTAGCCACAAGACCCTCTCTAAGAAATCCTCAAGAAGGCCCACATACTTGAGAAAAGAGGGAGAAAGGGGTTACAAAGCACAGAGTAAGGAGATAAGTAGACCAAATGAGAGAATTATAGCTATATGTCAGAACAGGTTAGCAAATACTCAAGGATAGTAGTAAAGACAAAATGAAAGAAAACACCAAAAGCAAAGATTAACCTGTCATTTTATCCCCAAACTCACAACATAAGATGGAGAAAAACAGCTTAGGAGGGGAAGAAGGAAGGGACTGAATCAATTCAGTCTAAGGAAATAGGCCATCAGAAAATGACACTCTTATCTATGAGAGTTTGAATATGACCCTCATGGTAACCCATAAACAAAAAAGCAGAACAGAGACACAAATAATACATAAGGAGAAAACAAAGAAACACAATATAAAAAACTACCTAAATCAACTGGTAGACTGAAACACATGGGATGAGAAACAAAGAAAATGCAGGAGAAACAGAAAATGATTGATAAAATGGAAGTATTAAGCCCTCATGTCTCGATAATCACCCTAAACATAAATGGATTGAATTCTCTAATAAAAAGACACAGAGTGGCAAGACAGATTAAAGAACAAGACCCAACAATATGCTGCTTCCAGAAAACACATCTCAGCACCAACGGCAAACACAGGCTCAGAGTGAAGGGGTGGAAGACGATACTCCAAGCTAATGATGAACAACAGAAAGCAGGTCTCACCATAGTCATATCAGACAGAGTAGATTTCAGGATAAGGCAGGTAAAGAGAGACAAAGAGGGGCAGTATGATCAAAGGGACACTCCACCAAGAAGACATAACACCTAAATATCTATGCACCTGACACAGGAGCACTAAAGTATGTAAAGCAACTATTAAGAAACATAAAAGGAAATAGGAATAATAACACATGATAGTAGGGGACCCTAACAACCCACTCACATCAATGGATAGATCATCCAGACAGAAAATCAACAAGGAGACAGTGGAATTAAATGAAAAGCTGGACCAGTTGGACTTAATAGACATGTATAGAACAGTCCATTGAGAACAGCTGAATACATATTCTTCTCAAGTGTGCAAGCAACATTCTCAAGGATAGACCCTATGTTGAGAAACAAGGGAAGTCACAATAAAGTTTAGAAGATTTAAATAATAACAAGCATCTTTTCCAATCACAATGCTATGAAGCCAGAAATTAATTCCAACAAAAAAGCTGATAAAGGGACAAAGATGTGGAGACTAAACAACACGCTATTGAATAACCAATGGCTCATTGAAGAAATATAGGAGAAATAAAAAAATCTGGAGACAAATGAAAATGAAAATATACTATACCAACCCATATGGGCTGCAGCAAAAGCTATATTAAGAGGGAAACTCAGCACAATAAAGGCTCACCTTTACAAACAAGAAAAATCCCAAATAAGCAGTCTCAAACTACATCTAACTGAATTAGGAAAAGGAGAACAAACACAGCCCAAATTCAGCAGAAGGACAGAAGTAATAAAAATCACAGCAGAAATAAACGCAATTGAAACAAAAAAGACAGTAGAAAGGATCAATGAAACAAAGAGTTGTCTCTTTGAGAAGATAAAATCGACAAACCTCTATCCAGACTTAGAAAGAAAAGAGAGAAAGCTCGGAGAAATAAAATTAGAACTGAAAGAGGAGAAATAACAATGGATATCACAGAAATACAATGGATTACAAGAGAATACTATGAAAACCTATATGCCAACAAAACGGACAATCTAGAGAAAATGGGTAAATTCTTAGACTCCTACAACCTCCCCAAACTGAATCAATAAGGAATAGAGAATCTGAATAGATCAATCACAAGAAAGGGATTGAAATAGTAATGAAAAGCATCCCCCCAAATAAAGCCCAGAACCAGACGTCTTCCCTGGAGAATTCAACCAATCTTTCAGAGATGATTTAATCCACATCCTTCTCAAGCTATTCCAAAAAATTAGGGAAGATGGAACCTTTCTAACAGATTCTATGAGTCCTACATCCCTCTGATACCAAAACCTGACAAGGACAACACAAAAAAGGGGAATTACAGGCCAATATTGTTAATGACTATATATGCAAAAATTTGCAACAAAATATCAGCCACCTGAATACGGCGATACATTGAAAGGATCATACATCATGATCAAGTGGGATTTGTACCAAGGAGACAGGGATGGTTCGACATCCGCAAATCAATCAATGTGATACACCACATTAACAAAATGAGGAATAAAAACCATGTGATCATCTCAATAGATGCAGACAAAGCATTTGAGAAGATCCAACAGCCATTTTTGATAAAAACTCTTAACAAAATGGGGATAGAAGAATATTACCTCAACATAATATAGGCCATATATGACAAACCCACAGCCAACATCATACTCAATGGGGAAAAACTGAAAGCCGTCTCTCTGAGAACAGGAAGACAAGGATGCCCACCATCGCCAGTCTCATTCAACATCGCACTGGAGGTTTTGGCCAGAGCAATTAGGCAAGAGAAAGGAATAAAAGGAATCCAAACAGGGAGTGGAGAAGTGAAACTCTTGCTGTTTGCAGACGACAAGATCATATATATGGAAAACCCTAAAGGATCCATCGGAAAATTACTAGAAATAATTAACAACTACAGTAAAGTTGCATGGTACAAAATCAACTTACAAAAATCAGTTGTATGCTTGTACTCTAATAATGAACTTATGGAAAGAGAACTCAAGAATACAATCCCATTTACGATCTCAACCAAAAGAATCAAATATCTAGGAATACATTTAACGAAGGAGGTGAAGGACTTATGCAATTAAAAGTATAAGACATTCTTGAAAGGAATAGATGATGACATAAAGAGATGGAAAGAGATTCCATGCACATGGAAGAATGAACATAGTTAAAATGTCCGCACTACCCAAAGGAATCTACAGGTTCAATATCATCACAATCAGAACCCCAATGACATTCTTCACAAAAATAGATCAAAGAATCCTCAAATTCATGTGGGGCAACAAAAGATCCAGAATTGTTAAAGCAATACTGAGAAAAGGGAACAAAGCTGGAGGCATCACAATCCCTGACTTCAAAATGTACTACAAAGCCGTAGTAATCAAAACAGCATGGTACTGATACTAAAACAGACACACAGATCAATGGAGTAGAACTGAAAGCCCAGAAATAAAACTGCGTATCTACGGACAGCTAACCTTCGACAAAGGTGCCAAGAACATACAATGGAGAAAAGATAGTCTCTTCAACAAATGGTGTTGGGAAATCTGGACAACCACTTGCAAAAGAATGAAAGTAGACCATTATCTCATGCCATACACAAAGTAAATAACTGAAAATACACAAACTCGAAATGAATCAATGGCTTGAAGACAAGTCCTGAAACCATAAATCTCCTGGTAGATAATACAGGTAGTACATTCTTTGGCATTGAACTTAAAAGGATCTTTTTGAATACCATGTCTTCTCAGACAAGGGCAAGAAAAGAAAAACAAACAAGTGGGACTTCATTAGACTAAAGAGCTTCTGCAAAGCAAAAGAAAATAGGATCAAATCAAAAAGACCACCCCTCAACTTTGAGAAGATATTTGTAAATCATGTATCCGACAAGGGGCTAATCCCCTTTATATATAAGGAACTCACACAACTGAAGTACAAAAAAACAAACAGCCTGATCTAAAACGGGCAGAACCGACATTTTTCCAGAGAAGATATACAGATGGCCAATAAACACATGAACAGGTGTTCAACAGAACTAATTATCAGGGAAATGCAAATCAAAAGTACCCTAAGATACCACCTAACACCCAATAAGGGGCTATAATCACTAAGACTGAAAGTAAAAATGTTGGAGAGGGTGTGGAGAGAAAGGAACCCTCATACACTGCTGGTGGGAATGCCAACTGGTGCAGCCACTATGGAAAACAGTATAAAGATTCCTCAAAAAACTGAAAATAGAAATATCATATGACCCAGCTATCCCATTACTCATTATCTACCCAAAGAACTTGAAATCAACAATCCAAAGGAACATATGTACCCCTACATTCATTGCAGCACTACTCACTATAGACAAGACATGGAAACAATCCAAGCGCCTGTCAACCAATGATTTGATAAAGAAGATGTGGTATATATGTACAATGGAATACCACTCAGCCATAAAAAAAGACAAAATCATCCCATTTGCAACAACATGGATGGAGCTTCAGGGTATTATGTTTATGTCAATGGGGAAATTTATAGCTATAACTGCTAGTTCTGAGATGAGAAAGATCTCCAATCAATGATCTAACTTTGAAACAGAAGGAACTGGAGAATGAATAACAGAGTAAATCCAAAGGTAGCAGAAGGAAAGAAAGAATAAAGATTAGAGCAGAGACAAATTAAATAGAGAACAGAAAACAACAGAGATAACCCAATGAAACCAAAAAGTGGTTCTTTGAAAAGATCAACAAAATTGGGAAACCTTTTGCTAGACGGACTAAGAAAAAAAGAGAGAATATTCAAATTACTAAAATCAGATTAAAATTGGGGACATTACTATGACTCTAAGAAATTAAAGGGATTGTAAGAGAGTACTGTGAACAACTGGACGCCAATAAATTGGATAAGCTAGGTGGATAAGTTCCTAGAAACAGAAAATCTGCTAAGACTAAATCATGAAGAAATAGAAAATCTGAATAGACCTATAGCTAGCAAGGAGATTGATTCAATAATCAAAAACCTTCCAATAAGGAAAAACCTGGACCTGATGGCTTCACTGGTGAATTGTACCACACATTTAAAGAAGAACTAATGCCAATCCTTGTCAAACTTTTCCAAAATCTGAAGAGGTGGAACCTCTAATGTAATCGATGGACTCTGGGTGATAATGATGTGCGAATGTAGGTTCATCAGTTGTAACAAGTGTTCGACTGTGGGGATAGGGGATAGATGGGAAACCTTTGTTCCCCTTAATCTTGTTGTGAACTGGGCAGTTCCCTCAAAATGGTCTATTAAAAAAATTTAGGGGAAAAATAGCAAATGGTTTAGAACACTTGAAGACTTGATGGATTCTCAAAGAGTGAAAAGAGGTTTTTGGTTTTTTTTTTTTTAAAGATTGTCGTCTGAGCTGACATCTGTTGCCAATCTTTTTCTTCTTTTCTTTTTTCCTTCTTCTTCTCCCCAAAGACCTCAAGGTCATAGTTGCATATTCTAATTGTGATTTCCTCTGGTTGAGCTATGTGTGATGCCGCCTCAGCATGGCCTGATGAGTTGTGCCACATCCGTGCATGGGATCCGAAGCTGTGCAACCCCAGGTCACCAAAGCGGAGCAGATGAACTTAACCACTCGGTCTCGGGGCTGGCCCCTGAGCAGAGTTTTAATTGCAGTATCACCATTTGTGAGATGAGCTCATGTTAGAAACAGACACCCCATGATTGTATGTAATGGTGACTGTCTCTAAGTCCTCACACATTGTTTAGTTATTGAGAAAAAACCTTGAGAATTTAAAGGTTTGTGATTTTAGAATTTGTCAAAATGTCTCCTACCTTTGAGAATGGTGTTTGTTGCCTCCCCAGCACCCCAAAATATAGGACTCATCCTTTTGTTTATTAGGCATAAATTTCCCTGTGTGAAAATTAACAAAATATAACCTCACTGAGTCAGGAGGCAAGAAAGGGGAGCTCCCATGCAGGACTACTGGAGGTCAATTACAGGAAGATAGCCAATTACAGACTCCAACAAAAAGAAGTCATCAGCAGGAAAGAATGACAATTGCAGGAAGAAATCGACCTTGCATCCCAAACAGAAATCCAGACTCTCAGTAACTCAGTCAAGGAGAAACCATCAGACCCTGGAACTCTTGCTTTTCTCCAAAGGACTCTTGTTCAAAACAACCCCTCAAACTTTCCCCCTCTTTCCCTATATAATAAGATTTCACTCTTTCGATTGTTAGATTTGCCTGTGGTCTGCCACAACATGCACAACCCAAACTGCAATTCTTTGGCTTTTCCCAAATGAACTTGCTTTCCTGGTCAAACAACTGGCTGTTTTACCAGGGCTCAGACACCTGCCACTGAAACTTGAATACTTAGATAGCAATCCAGCATTCTTTGCTCCCCAGGAGCTCATTGCCAACTAGCAAACATAAGATAGGTAAGTTTGATAGGATAGCCTTAAAATAGATTAAAAATAGAAGTTAGAAGGAAAAAGAGGTAGAGTGATGATGAAATCACTCCCCTCTGAAAAGAACATTATGTCAAAGTTAACATAATGTTAAAAGCTAAATACTCAACTAACAAAATGTATCCTTAATATTTTATCTTCCTTTTGAATGTTTATGTGTTATGCTTCTTTCCTGTGTTGTGGGGAATTATGCCAAATTTCCTAAAGGTGGTGCCCTCGTTTTAGCAGCTTAATCTTTTGTTGATTTTTGCTTTAATAATAATATGTCTTGTGTTTCACCATTAATTATGATGTTGGCTTTTGATTTGGAAAAGAACATAAGAAATTTAAAAGTTTCATAGCAAGTTAAAAATATTTTGTTTCTGCTTTGAGTCCTACTTAATAATGAAGAGTTATTTAAAATTTATCACAAAGCAGTGATAGAAGAAAAAATTTATCAAATATATTTTAAGTACCATTAATATGATTCTTTATGATGTATATACTTCTTCACTCAGCATTATTTATCAAATGCTTTCTAGAGCCAAGTGTTGTTCTGAGCCCTGGGGTACAGCTTAACTGTTTGAGAGACTTACTTTCAGTAAAGGAATTTAAGATATTTTCCTTACTTCTAGTTACCAGTCTTTTCCTACTGTCGTAAGTGCCACTACACACAGTACTGCTTTATTTTATATAGAGGGTTTTGATATAGATTGTAGTATTTTATGACGTTTCTACTGCTAAAAAAACAAAAATAAAATTAAAGCTGGGGTTTCATTCCTAGTTCATCTACTTCTTTGCTGTGAGACCTTGGCCAAGATACATGAACTCTTTGCGAGTTCATTTCCTTCTATGCAAAAAAATTAATAAACATTATCTCACTCAAAGGACAGCAGGGGAATTAAAGGTTGTGAGTTTTAAGTGGAGAATGCCTCCAAAGCTCTTAGCATAGGCTTACCTCATGGGAAATGTTCCATAAATGTTAGCTACTATCCGCATCACTTCCCAGTCCATGAGTCAGCAACTGCAAATTTAAAGTTCCCCAGGCTGGTGGAGGGGACATTGAATCGTGTTCTCCTGTGATACTGATTTTGTGTGATGTTTGTACTTAATCTGTTGCTGTAATTGTTAGGTTCTCTGAATTTGAGCCCGCATTGCTTTGCCTTGAAAAATCCAACTTGGCTATGGTATGTCGATCTTTTGATAAGTTTTGGCATTCTCTTTTTTGTGATGAGATATAAATTTATGGAGAAAATCCAATAGAGTGTTGTGTTTTAAAAATAAATAAATAAATAAAGTAAATTTAGAGAGTTTTTGAAGGTGCCTTTCCTTGTTCTGGGAACAAAGGAAGTGTTCTTTGTCCAACTCTCATATCTGAATCTGGATATTTCTCTGCATTTTGCTTCTTGGTTCACTGTCTTTCTCTACTTCAAAGGCTTTTCACTGACTTAACAGAATTAGTGATTTTGGAAGGCTCATTGCTTCCTTCTCTGTATATTCTCCTTTCTGCCTCATTGCTCTTTTATTAGCTGATATCTCTTGATTTGAAAAGTGTGTCTTTATCTTTGATCTGGTTAGAATTCTCTGAACCCGAAGACATCTCCTTGGAAATGTCTTCTTCCTTTTCCTTACTTTGGGTCACTGTCCTATGTCTTGAGGTTTCACAACTCACTCTCTGACACACATTCCAAGCCTTCCCGTCTTCAGTTGTACCCAAATCAATACCACCGGAGAGGAAAGAGTTTCTTTATTGAGCACCTGACTACGTCCTACCTTCTGGGTATGAACTCATAGAATCCCCACCAAAATCTTGCAGGGAAGTTGACCATTACCATACACAGAAGGGGAAACTGAGACTCATAAAGGACAATTTCATTGGCAAGATGGAGTTCGGAACAAATATTCTTATGACTACATCACATTATCTCTTCAATTTTCTGCACCTACGGATCTTCACTCTATCCTGAAGGCTGCACAGTATACAGATTTAGGATTTAGAGTCCGATACTCCTGGGTCTTCTTTTCAGCCCCACTTTTTATTAGCCATTGCGTCCTAGGCAAATCATTTAACTTTTATTGAGTTTTTTTTTCTTATGTATCAAAGGGTCATATTTTAGTCCTTCCACTAGGACTGAGGTGAAATTTTATGAGGTACAGTTCTGAACACAGTGTTGGGCACGTAGTTTATATTACAACTGTTCTGTTTCTCTCCCCTGTTTCTCTCATCTTCCCTTAGCCTCCCTCTCCTCCTCTTCCCTCTGTTCTCCATGTCCCCACCTTCCTTGTTCTCACCCCCTCTTTCCCTTCCCTATCCTCTCCTTTCCATCGTTCCCAACACAGTCCTCATCACCTCCTCTTCTCCAATTCCTGATCACCAACCTCTTTGTCACCTCTTTTATTTTATGAAGTCACTAGGTTCCTTGACTAGGAAAAATAACGAATAGTTGTGTTCTGGGGAGAATCAAGTGTGGTAGACATTGAGTAGAAGGGAGTAATGCTGGTGCAAGGAGAGACTTTGATCAGCTGAAACAGATACCACATCCATTGAAAGTTTCAGTGACATAATTGACTAAGGCAAGGTGAGCAACAAGGATAGCTCATTTCTTGTGTTAGGGTGGGGTGATAACTAATAAACAAACATCGATCCTCCTTGAGGACAGGAGTCTGTCAGGGCTACAAGGGAGAATGGCAAAAGAGAAAAGGTAGGAGCAGTCTTCTTTCCTCTTCTATCTTTATCACTCTTTCTCTAGGAGTAGCTTTTTCCACCTATAATAAGAGTGACTAACGTGGACAGCCCGTAATAAACACAGTGAACTTTGATAATTCAGGTTTGAAACTCCCCTGCAACCAATATATTTGTATGTCCCACTAAAAATTTCCTACTATATTTCCCTTCCTAAAAGATCAAATAAGTAGAAACTCCATTAAGCCAAGATTCCTGGTGAATCTTTTCCTAGCATCTTTGAGTGTCACAAATAATCTCCTGTATTTTGTGGAATCATGAATTTACTGAGAAATTTGTGTCAGGTCTGAGAGACAGAAATTGATGAATAGAGACAGAGAGATGGATTTGGGGGGAAGGACAGAGAGGAAGGAGAGGGAAGGCAAGTTTTTTCTTTTGTCTTTGTTTTTTGAAGAAGAATAGCCCTGAGCTAACATCTGCTGCCCACCTTCCTATTTTTGCTGAACATGACAGGCCCTGAGCTAACATCATGCCCATCTTCCTTTACTTTATATGTGGGATGCATGTCACAGCATGGCTTGCCAAGTGGTACGAAGGTCTGCACCCAGTGAACCCCAGGCCAGCGAAGCAGAACGTGTGCAAACTTAGCGTTGTGCCACCGGGCTGGCCCCTCTTGTGCTTTTTTCAGTGTGGGGTATAACAACAGAAACAGTGAGAATCATAGCAGATTCCCCAAACTAGGAGGAGGATCGAGGTCTGCAAATTACCAGAGAAGTGGACCACTGCTTACACTCCTTGCACATTGATGGCAGTGGTTGGATCATGAGGGAAATAGCTGTGTTGTTCTGATTACCTCATATTCACTGTATTGATGAGGGAGGCATATCCCACCTTAAATGCAGTGAGATGACCAAACACACAGCACCTGCACAAATGAGATTGACATCAGTATAGAAGTCTCATATATTCACAGCCTGGGGGAGGAGAACATCGGACACCCCCCAGGGCCACCTGGGTGTAGCACTTAAGAGCAGAGTGAATAAGCAGGGGCTGTAGGTTGCTGGCTTTCTGATAATCAGAGGAGGAGGTGTACCCTTGTTGTCTTAGTTCAATGGAAAAGTCCTATCATGAAAATTCATGAAGTTGATGCATGTGGTTAACAATCCCTGGGGAGATATCTAGAACTTTCTGACGAGTATCAAGAGCATTCAATCTCTGGAAGAGAAAAACTTGGTGTCATCTCTCCTGCTGAGAGAATAACCATCCAGGTTGTGGGACTCAGTGTAAGCATCCAAGAAACCTCCCTTTACAATTGTTATTAAAAAGAACTTCACTGAAGAAAACTTTGCATGCCATAAAATCCACGTGTTAATAGTGTACAAAGTATTATTCAGAGAAATTGAGGAAGACCTAAATCAATGGAAAGACATCCCACGTTCATGGTTGAGGAGACGTAACATTGTTAAGATGGCGGTACTCCTCAAATGGATCTTATTATTTTCTCTGCCCTTTCCTCTCTTCTTCTGGTGACCCTATTATACATGTTGCTAGACCTGATGTTGTCCCATAAGGCTCTGAGGCTCTCTTCTTCACTCTTTTCTGTCTTTTCTTCTGATTGGAGAATCTCTATTGGTCTATCATCAAGTTCACTGGTTCCTTTGCTATCTTAAATCTGCTGTGGAGCCCCTCTAGTGAATTTTAAATGCTTGCAATTATACTTTTACACTCCAGAATTTCCACTTGGTCCTCTTTAAAAACATTATTCTTAATTCTCTATTGGTATTCTGTATTTGATGGGTAAATGTCCTGCTACTTTCTTTTAATTCCATAACATGGCTTTTTTTCATTCTTTGAACATATACATAATATATGCTTTGGAGTCTTTGTCTGGTAAGTTCACCATCTACACTGCTCAGAGATAGCTCCTACTGATTGGTAGTTTTCCTGTGTAGAGGAGATTTTTTTTTCCTGTTTCTTTGCATATCTCATAATTTTTTTTGTCAAAAAACATGCATTTAGATAGCAGATTGTGACCGCTCTGGATTGTGATTCACTCCCTAACCTAGGGTTATTAATGTAGCCCCTTATTTGTTGTATTAGTCCCTTGCCTGGACTAATTCTGTGGAGTCAGCTTGCCCCGCCATGACTGCTGGTTTCCCTGCTCAGTTGTTCTTTTATAAGTTCTTGTTTTCCTCTTTAAACCTGGCTTCTGAGGAGACATCTCTGTTTCAGCATAGCTTAGTGGTGAGCCAGTGATGGGTCAGAGGTGGTGTTGAAATATCTTGAGTCAGTTCGGCTTCCACCATGTGCTGGTGGATCTTTGTATGAACTGGGACACACATTTAAAGATTAGGCAGTGGACAATTACACACCATGTTTTACTTTTGTGGACACAAAGACTTACATTCAACCTGGATGAAGTAGACAGCTAGGGCAATCTTTTCTCTCCTCTAGCCCTGCAAATGAGCACAGACTTTTAGATCCCCAAGGATTTGTGGCTGCTTATCAAGTCGTATTTGGGCCATCGTGTTCCCTAGATTTCTCTTTTAAATCGTGGCTAGATGGTCTGTTTTTTTCCCTAAAGCCTCCCAACCTTGTGGCATATAGATGTGTCTTAGAGTTTGCCTCTGGAGGTTGCTGTTGTTTTGGCCAATGTCCATGGGTATGTGTTTATTTGATGGTTGAAGCATCAAGGAAAATGAGTTGGCAACTGAAGTCATCTAGGAGAGGTGTTCTGAAGGTTAGGCCTGTGCAGTTGCCTTCAAAAAGGTGACATCTTTCGAGGTGAGAGTGGAGATACTCTACCTTTCACTACACAGTGTGTAGTTAAGTACAAGGGTTAGAAGGAGGCAGGGAGGACAGACAAAAGGACCCATGGATCCCCACCAAGGTTGAGCTGGTGTTCAAAGAGCACCTACTGTATACATAGTCCTTACACCAGGTTAAAGTACTCAGTATACAAAACTCACATTGCACTGTATGGAAGGGATTGTTATGTGCACTTTGTAAGTGAGAAAACTGAGGCTCAGCGCAAGGGAAAGATTTATTCAGGAGAAGAGGAGAGTTCCAGGTCTTTCTGCTCTTGTCTGAAGATGGGTTGTGTTTCCAGTTTGTCTTGAGTTTTCAGCCAGGATGGGGAAGCCGTTTGGGGACAATCAATATGGTTGAGTTTGGCATGTGTTAGGGAAACTTTCACTCTGAAAATGCCCACTAGACCAGGTGAGTCTAACAGCGGCTCTGCCCCAACTCGTCCTGTGCCCTTGAGGAGTTCTCTGAGCCTCAGTTTCCTCCCCCTCCAAATGGAACCTTGCATGGCTGCCTCATCAGGTTGTTTTGAGGCTCCTACAGGAAGCTGGTTGAGCCTTGTACCTGATGCTGAGACTGTGGTCAGGAAATGAGATGGATGCTGTTGAACACCCATGAGAGAAAATGATCTTTTCATCTCCCCCTCCTTCCTTTGCCGGGTCATGGGGGACTGGAACCGAAAAGGATATTACAAGCATTTTTGCTGCATTTTAAACTATTGAACCTCAGAGACTTTACATGGCTGGCCAATGTCCTGTGCATGCTACCTGAGAGATAAACTTGAACTTCATGCTCTCAGGCTTAGGAATGCACAAGCACTCCCCTGGTGAGGTTGATTTTTATCAGGTCATGGAGCTGTGGGGTAAGGTGTAAGGGGATAGATAAAAAGGCAGTGGCTATTGATGTTTTCAGTCCCAGCAAGGCAAGCTGCCATGGCACCACGTTTGGGAATCTTTCTGATTTGGGCTGGCGCTTGTATCTTTCTCCAACTGGACCATGTGGATGGAGGTGAGGGAGGGGAGAAGGGCTTGAATTGGTGTGGAAGAACCTGCACCAGAAACGGGTTGGTGTGTAATAGAATAATAATAATGATGATGGCATGAAATATATATGCCAATTCTTGAGTATCTCTCAAGGACCAGACACCATTATGGCCTTTCGTTATATTTAAGTTTCAAACAAGTATTTGAAATGTAAACGTAGTCAATCTTACTCAAAGGCCGACATTGTTATTGCCTATCAACCCTCATGACAGCTGCCTCATTCCTAAATATCCTTCCAATGTCCCAGCCATGGGCAGCCTCTATACAGGGTTAGCTAAATTGTTCAAAGGAAGAGTTTTTGATGGAAATATAATTCAATATTTGGAATAATAGGAAAAGCGTAGTCTCAGGTAAAATCTTATGATTTCTGTGGTGTAATTGATTTGTGGCGGTATGATATCAGTGAGAAAGTGTAAGAATCTTACTTATCTGTTATGTTTAGCCCTCTAGTACTCACATCCAGAGTATCTGTTTAGACAAAACATGGATGTAAAAATGTAAAAAAAATACAGTATTGTTAATTGCCATCACTACATTGTATAGTAGATTACTAGAACCCTATAATTAAAAATGTGTTAATTGGGGTCCCAGCCCCATAGCCAAGTGGTTAAGTTCGTGTGCTCTGCTTCAGCAGGCTAGGGTGTCACCAGTTTGGATCCTGGGCGCAGACATGGCACCACTCATCAGGCCATGCTGAGGCAGCATCCCACATGGCACAATCAGAGGAACCTACAACTAGAATATACAGCTATGTACTGGGGGGCTTTGAGGAAAAGAATAAGAAGAAGAAAAAAAAAGAAGATTGGCAACAGATGTTAGCTTTGTTGCCAATGTTTAAGAAAAATGTGTTAAGTGGGAAGATCTCGTGTTAAGTGTTCCTAGCATGAGAAAAATGCTTATAAAACTTTAGTGTGAAAAAAAGAAAGTTATAGATGCAGAGCAGGTCCTACTATAGAATGTAATCAGAGTGCATAAATTTTGTTCTGATCCCATCTCCATTCATCTCCTCTTCTCCTGAATTTGTCCAGATCTGCAGACGACGGGGGCTGACCATTCTGCTACAGTGAACCCAGGTAATCTACTTAAAAAAAAAAAAGAAAAAACATGGATGTCAAAATGTGAAAATAATATAGTATTGCTACTTCTAATCAGTACATTGTATAGTAGATTACTAGAACCTACAATTAAAAATGTGTTAAATAGGGGGCCAGCCCCATAGCCAAATGGTTAAGTTTGTATGCTCTGCTTCAGCAGCCCAGGGTTTCACTGGTTTGGATCCTGGGTGCGGATATGGCACCGTTCATCAGGCCACGCTGAGGCGGCGTCCCACGTAGCATAATCAAAGAACCTACAAATAGAGTATACAGCTATGTACTGGAAGGCTTTGGGGAAAAGAAAAAGAAGAAGGTAAAATGAAGATTGGCAACAGATGTTAGCTCAGTTGCCAATGTTTAAAAAAATGTGTTAACTAGTAAGATCTCATGTTAAGTCTTCTTACTGCAATAAAATATTTATAAAATTTTAGTGTGAAAAAGAAGAAAGTTATAGATGCAGAGCATGTCATACTATAGAATGTATTCAGAGTGCCTTAATTTTGTTCTTGTCCCATCTCCTTCCATCTCCTCTACTCCTGAATTTTTCCAGATCAGCAGCTGATTATGACCAAACATTCTGCTACAGTGACACCAGGTAATCCATTTGGAAAATAATGAAAAAAACCAACAATCAAATAAATCAGATTAATGTCTGGAGAGGGAACTGTGCTTGAGATATTTACATGCAAGAGGTAAGTTTGCCTTCTCAATAATTGGAGATGTAAGTGTACACATCTCCAGGGTGTATGTGAGAAACAAGGGGCCCTCTATAGGCTAAGCAGCCTATAGAGAGCAGGATTGGAATCTGACTCCAGGTCGGGGCTTCAGGGCCGGTGCCAGATGCCAAGGTAAATAGGGCCTCATTCCAAGGGATGGTGTTCGAATAAGGGAGCTTGCCCAAGAGGCATGAAGTAGGATTGGATAGGGAGATAGTTTTCAACAGGAATATGCACGTGAGTTGTGGAGAGTTGACATCTGTGACCAGGAAATCCACTGATGAGGCTGACAGAATTCATCAAGTCTAAAGATGCCTTGGCCAGGTCCACATAACCACAAAGCCCTCTGTCTTTCTGGAATTTTCATCTTTGATCCATTAAAATGGCTAAATCAGTGCACATTGAAACTATCTTAGATCTCCCATGATTGTGGCACAGATAAAAATCATGCTTCCATGTGATGTGAGGCAGAATATTAATGATAAGAACAAGAAATTGCCTGTGTTCACAGAGATAGAATCTCTTTAGACTTTTGGTATTGAACGTGGGAAAGCAGAAACTACAGATCTCGACACAACAGAATAACAGGTGACAAAAGTTATGGTGCAAAATCAGGCTACTCTGTTGTCTGGCAAGCTCGTCCATTGCCTGGAGCTCCAATATCCATGGAAATGCCTCTGGGTAAATGTCACTGGAAGTTAAAGAGCCTTTCCTAGTCCCTGAGGGTAGAGATCACTTCACGTTGACCTTGACATCCCTGATGCTTAGTAAAGGGCTTTCTACATGGCAGGCCCTTGGTGATGATGAGCTAGCTGGAATTGAAATTTTGCAAGAGTTACCGCAGAGCTAATGATAACCTGATGAGCTGATGGAGACAACGTCTTTGCTTTTTGCAGAAAATAAATGTGTTTTTCCATTCAACTATCGAGGCTATCGGTATTACGATTGCACTAGGACTGATTCGTTTTACCGTTGGTGTTCCTTAACTGGCACTTATTCAGGGAGTTGGAAATATTGTGCTGCCACAGGTGAGTATGGAGCTTATGCTCACGTGGTGAACATGAGGATTCCCTCGTGAGGGGGGTACTTCCATAATTGCTCACTAGATGGAAGTCTCAGGCTTTACCTTGTCTTTACTAACATGTTGCATTCATGTCCCTTTCTCTTGATAACACACAGAAAATGTTTTCTATGAAGCACTTTCTCACCCATTCCTTGTACTTTCAGACTATGCCAAATGTGCCTTTCCCTTTGTCTACCGTGGCCAAACATATGACCGTTGCACAACTGATGGGAGTCTTTTTCGCATTTCTTGGTGCTCAGTCACTCCTAACTATGATCATCATGGAGCTTGGAAATATTGCTAGTAATAAAAAGGTAAGTGTCCTGGGGATGATGAGAAAAGGTGCGAGTGATCAGGCATGAGACAGAGCTGGAGAAAGAGACAGAAAAAGATGACACAGAGAGGTGTGAGAAGGCAAGAGGAGACAGGTGGAGGGATGGAAAGAGATAGAAAGGATGTAGGAGGAAGAGTGAGGAGCAGAGGTTTGGAGAGGAGGGAGAGGAAAAAGGAGAGAAAAGGTACAAGATGAGTAAGGGAAAAAAGACAAAATACAAAAGATGAAGAGTTAGAAAAGGAATAAGAAAGAGAGTTTGCAGGGTTAAAAATGGAACGACGAGTATCTGGGGAGGATTAGTGGCAGGAGAACGTACAGGGAGAAAAGGTGAGAGACAGAGAGGAAGAGACAGTGAAATATAATCTTATGAGCAAGCATGTGAATGCAGGCGTAGAGATAGGGAAGAGCAGATAGGACAAGGAGGAAAAGAGAAACAGCTTGGTACTCATGTGACTGACTGGAAAAATAAGTAGAACTCCTTAACATGGACAGCAACACCTTGTTAAATTGCTGTACAGTGCATCTAACCCATGGCCATGAATGCAATGAAGCCTTTGAAATCTGCGTGAAGAAAATCAAGAAATCTCAAGCATAAAGGTGATGCTCTGTGCAACAGAGGTGCAAAACTTTCCCTGAAACTCCACTTTGTTCCCACTGTGCCTGAATTCAATCAATAAACCACTTTCTCTGCAGGTGTGGTTCTGTTTCCCGTTCATGAAAGGAACCATCTTTCCAATGGGAGGGTCTCAGTGTGCCCAGCTTGATCACACAGGATCTTCATGTCCTGGCCCTCTCCTCCTCCAGACCCTGTGTGGTGATGGAACATAACACACATCAGAGTTGTCTTTTCTGTGGGTTTGATTGAATGTTGATGGTGTAGTGTGGAGGCCACTGGGTGTGGGTGGGAGGAGGGTCCCAGAGGGTATGGAGAGCTGGTCCCTGTCTTAAATGACTTTTCTTTCCTGACTTAGGTGAAACGTTATTTCTTCCTAGAGATAGTCTCTGACTGGCAATATAAGGAGTGCTGATCATGTGCTTCCCGTCCATCCACTCTGTACTTGCAACTAAACTTTCCATTTTTCTGAGGTTTGGAATCTTTTCAAGGACCTGATGGGCTGCCTTGTTTGCCCTGGCATAAGGTGTTATATGCAGAACGTGGCACCTCCTTGGTCCTCAGACATATTTCAAAGACCTGCTATCTTTTTCTTTTTTAAAAAACAGATATTCTAGAAAAATAATATATCAGTACATAACAGGGCTTGAATGAGACAAAGTAAAATTCACATGTGCCCCAAATAAAAAAGGGCCTTGAAGTTAATGCCTAATCTTTCTTCTGGTGCATGAGCACCTCAGAGAGATCTAGAATAGTGGGTATTGCATTGGGGATGGCCTTTTGTCACCATTCAGGGAGTTTACCACTCTTGGCCTCTATGATGTTCAAGTTGGTATTTCCCTGGAATTTGAAACCAGGTCAGTTTAAGGACTATCCAGTAGAGGAGCATAGAAAGGCTCCTCGTGTGGTCCCAGAGAGCCAGGTAGAAATTTCTATTCTTGTCCCTCTGAACCTATTTGAGAGACACATTTATTCAAGAAAATACACTAAATATCAGTCAGAACAAGAGTCTGTGAGATCCGAGCTACTTTATGATCCTCACCAAGCACACCAACCCACAGCTCTGTGTGATGAAAATAACATTATGAACAACATCATGAGATCAGGGGAAAAGATACTCAGACAGCCCTGCTCCAATGACCATCTCTCCAGGGTGACTGGGTGTACGCCCACGGAGGCACCCTGCATAGAAAATGGACATCACTGAAAGAGTCCAGCCAAGTCACCAAAATTGTAAACAACAAGCCCTGGGTAGGTAGTAATCATTGTGCAGAGTTTGCACAATATATTCTATAAAATGTCCAGGTCGTAACAAGAAAATTGAGGCATGCAATGATATAAGAAAGTGTGACTCATACACAAAGTTGTAACGTACAAAATGAATTGAAAGTCAATTGTATTTGATACACTGGCAATGAACAATCCAAAAAAGATGAAGAAAACTATTCCATTTGCAATAATATCAAAGATAATAAAATACTTAGAATTAAATTTAACCAAAGAAGCACGTGATTTATACTCATAAAAATTTAAATAGTATTGAAGGCAATTAAGAAAGGCCGAAATTATTTAAAGATCCCACGTTCATGGATTGGAAGACTTAATATTGTTAAGATGGTAATACTCCTAAATTGGCTTCCAGATGCAATTCTATCCTTATGGAATCCTCAGTTGTCTTCTGTGCAAAAATGCCAATCTGATCCTAAAATGTGTATGGAAATTCATGGACTCAGAATAACCTAAACAGTGTTGACCTGAAAGAACAACATTGGAGGACTCACACTTCCCAATTTCAAAACTTAGTGTGAAGCCACAGTAATCAACACAAGGTGATTCTCACCTTTTCAAAGAACATGGAACAGAACTGAGAGACCAGAAAGAAACCTTCACACTGGTGGTCAAATGATTTTTGACAAGTGTGCCAAGACCATTCAATGGACAAAACAATAGACTTTTCAACAAATGGTGCTAGGAAAGCTGGGTAGCGAAATGCAAAATAAAGAAGTTAAAGTCCTATATTAGAAATGCTCAAGGGATTTGGCTCATGATGTCAGCAGCATGGCTGAGTGAGTTGTTCTCTTTGTCTCTCCCCTCTAAGTTACTACCAAATGGGCACTCATTAACCTACAGAGGAGTTCCTACACAGCACCATAGGAAGCTTGGGAGATCCACACAGCTATGCATCTGCAGGTAGGTGGACTGGATCCTCACGAAGCAGTGCAACTAGGTGAGAAGGCCCCTCCCTATCCTTGGGAGAGGAATTGAGGTCACAGAGCGTCACACAGAGGCTGACCTGACTGGGAGTGGAGGCAGGGGCAACCTGGCCTTTCCACAAACACTTTTGGAGTGGTTGCTCAGCATGAGGGAGTGACCACTATGCCATAGCAGTGTAACCCATGGGAACACTTCCCACTCAGTGATGGTGGTCCAGCATCCACAGATGCTCCCAACCCAGCAACTGCAGTAACTCAGCCAAACATGTGAATGCAGTGCCAACATGTGCACAAAAAACATGCCACATCTACTTAGCACAGCAGCTCACCTGGTCCCCTGCCCAGTGCAATGGCCCTGCCTGCAAGACAGTGACCTACCAACTGTCTTTGGCCAGGCTGTGCTCACAAAGAGCAGCCCTCGTGGCGCAACTTACATCAGATGGGGAAGGTTCAGAAAACACTGCTCCTCCTCCCTCCACTGATGGTAGGTGGAACCTGCAGACTTATACTACCAAAAATGTGCCAGGAAAGGATCAAGTCATCAAACACTGAGGTCCAACAGTAACACTTCAGAGCAGAAGGGAAATGACAAGTCTCCAGAAACCAATCATGAAGTCATGGAAATTTACATTCTGAATGAGACAGAAGCCAAAATAGTTGTCATAAAGAAACTCAACAGGTTACAGGAAAATTCAGAAATCCAGTTCAATGAGCTCAGGAATAAACTTAATGAGCTGAAGGATTACTTCTCTTAAGAGACTGAAACACTTTAAAAAACTATGCAGAAACTATACAGAAATTCTGGATATGAAGAACACAATTGATGAGATAAAAAATCATCTGGAAACCGTACATAATAGAGCTGACAATATGGAGGAGAGAATAAGTGACCTAAAAGATAGAAATCTAGAAATGCTTCCGGTGGAGGAAGAGAGAGAACAAAATTTTTTAAAAATGAAGAAGTTTTTGAGAAATATCCAACTCACTCAGGAAATGCAACCTAAGGGTTTTAGGTATTCCAGAGGGAGAAGGAGGGAAAATGGAGCAGAGAGCTTGTTCAAAGAAATAATAGCTGAGAATTCCCAAATCTCGGTAAGTAACTGGGATTACAAGTGCATACAGTCAATAGAACTCCTAATTACATCAATGGAAAAAATCTTCTCCAAGGCATATACTATTAAAACTGGCAAAAGTCAATGACAAAGAAAAAATATTAAGGTCAGCAAGGCAGAAGAAAACAGCCTAGAAAGGAACCCCTATCAAAACAGATTGAAATTATAAAAAAGAATCAATCAGAAATATTGGAGATCAGAGACACAATCTATGAGATAAAACAAAATATGGATTCCCTGAATGCTCGAGCAGACATCACAAAGGAGCAGATCAGCATAATTGAGGGTAGACATATTGAAAAGCTCCAGATAGAGGAGGAGAGAGAACTAAGACTAAAAAGAAATGAAGAAAGTCTCTGAGAAATAGCTGGCTCAATTAGGAAATGCAATAGAAGAATTATAGGTCTTCAAGAGGGAGAAGAGAAGGAGAATGGAGCAGAAAGCTCTTTCAAATAAACAAGAGCAGTAAACTACCCAAACCTAGGGGAGGAAAAGGAAATCCGTGTGGAAGAGGCTATAAGATCTCCTAAATATGTCAATATAAAAAGACCTACTGCAAGGCATCTAGTAGTGAAACTGGCAAAAGTGAATGACAAAGAAAAAATACTAAGGGCAGCAGGGCAGAAGAAAATAATCTACAAAGGAACCCTTATCAGGCTTTAAGAGGATTTCTCTGCAGAAAGCTTACAGACTTCAAGATACTGGAAAGACATATTCGTGTCTTCAATGGACAAAAGCTTTCAGCCAAGAATACTCTATCCAGCAAAAATATCCTTCAGAAATGATGGAGAAATAAAAACATCCCCAGATAAACAGAAGCTAAGGGAGTTTGTAGCCACAAGACCCTCTCCAAGAAATCCTCAAGAAGGCTCACATACTTGGAAAAAGAGGGAGAAAGGGGTTACAAAGCACAGAGTAAGGAGACAAGTAGACCAAATGAGAGAATTGTAGCTATACATCAGAACAGGTTAGCAAATACTCAAGGATAGCATTAAAGATAAAGTGAAAGAAAACACCAAAAGCAAAGATAAACCTGTCACTTTATCCCCAAACTCACAACATAAGATGGAGAAAAAGAACTTAGGATTGGACGAGGGAAGGGACTGAATCAATTTCGTCTAAGGAAAAAAGAGGCCATCAGAAAATGACACTCTTATCTATGAGAGTTTGAATACCACCCACGTGGGGTCAGTAATATTTATTCAATGCTTTCTAGAGCCAGGTACTGTTCTGAGCCCTGGGGTACAGCTTAACTGTGTGATAGATGTACTTTTATTTTAGGAATTCAAGATAATTTTCTTGATTATAATTATCAGTGTTTTCTTACTGTCTTAATCACCATCACACACAACTGCTATATTTTATATAGAGGGTTTTGACATAGATTGTAGTATTTTATGAAGTTTCTACTGCTAAAAAACCAAAAGAAAAATTAAAGCTGGGGTTTCATTCCTAGTTCCTCTACTTCTTTGCTGTGAAACCTTGGCCAAGATACATGAACTCTCTGAGAGTTCATTTCCTTCAATGTAAAGAAATTAATAAACAATATCTCACTCAAAGGTTAGCAGGGGAATTAAAGGTTGTGAGTTTTAAGTGGAGAATGCCTCCAAAGCTCTTAGCCTACGCTCACCTCATGGGAAGTGTTCCACAAATGTTAGCTACTATCCACATCACTTCCCAGTCCAGGAGTCAGCAATGCCAAATTTAAATTTCCCCAGGCTGGTGGAAGGGGCAATTGAATCACGTTCTCCTATGGTACTGATTTTGTGTGATGTTTGTATTTAATCTGTTGCTATAGTTGTTAGGTTTTCTAAATCTGAGCCTGCATTGCTTTGCCTCAAAAAATTCAACTTGGCTATGGTATGTTGATCTTTTGATATGTTTTGGCATTCTCTTTTTTGTGATGAGATATACATTTATGCAGAAAATCCAATACAGTGTTCTTTAAAAAAAAAAAAAGAAAGAAAATAAATTGAGAGAATTTGTGAAGGTGCCTTTGCTTGTTCTGGAAACAAAGGAAGTGTTCTTTGTCCAACTCTCATATCTGAATCTGCATATTTCTCCGCATTTTCCTTGTTGGCTCATTGTCTTTCTCTACATCAAAGGCTTTTCACTACCTTAATAGAATTAGAGATCTAGAAATGGTCATTGTTTCCTTCTCTGTATATTCTCCTTTGTGCCTCATTTCTTCCATTAGCTGATATTTCTTGATTTGAAAAGTGAGTCTTTACCTTTGATCTGGTTAGAATTCTCTGAACCAGAATATATCTCCTTGGAAATGTCTCTTTCCTTTTCCTTACTTCGGGTCACTGTCTATGACTTGACATTTCACAACTCACTCTCTGCCACCAATCCCAAGCCTGCTTGATCTCAGTTGTACCCAAATCAACACCGCTGGAGAGGACAGGGTTTCTCTCTTGAGCATCTGACAATGTCCTTCCTTCTGAGTATGAACTCATAGAATCCCCACCAAAATCTTGCAGTGGAGGTTGACTGTTACCATACATAGAAGGGAAAACTGAGACTCATAAAGGACAATTTCATTGGCACGATGGAATTTGGAACAAATATTCTTATGACTACATCACATTGTCTCTTCAATTTCAGCACCTACGTATCTTCACCCCATCCTGAAGGCTGCACAGTATATATGGATTGAGAATTTAGAGTCTGATACCCCTGGGTATCAGCCCCACTTTTTATTAGCTATTGCATCTTAGGCAAATTATTCAAATTCTTCTGAGTTTTTTCTGTCTTATGTATCAAAGGGTGACACTTTAATCCTTCCACTAGGACTCAGGTGAGATTCTATGAGATACAGCTCTTAACACAGTGTCGTGCACGTAGTTTATATTACAGCTCTTCTGTTTCTCTCCCCTGTCCCCCTCCTCTTCTCTTAGCCTCTCTCTCCTCCTTTTCCCATTGTTCTCCATCTCCCCACCTTCTTTGCTTTCACCCCCTCTTTCCATTCCCTATCCTTTCCTCTCCCTCCTTCCCCACACCCTACTCATGACCTCCTCTTCTCCGATTCCTGATCACTAACCTCTTTGTCACCTCTTTTATTTTATGATGTCACTAGGTTCCTGGAGTAGGAAAAATAACGAAGAGCTGTGTTCTGGGGAGAACTAAGTGTGGTAGACATTGTGTAGAATGGAGTAATGGTGGTGCAAGGAGAGAACATGATCAGCTGAAACAGATACCACATCCCTTGAAAGTTTCAGTGACATAATTTGCCAGGGGCCAAGGCAGAATTTGATCGGCTGTTGGACAGGGTCCAGCCGATCAAGAAGAGCCGAGGGGTCCAGGGCACCCCTCCGCAAGAATATGAAGAGCCGGCCTTTCCCCAAGCTATGCTGAACTTTAAAAACTTGTTTTTCTTCCCTTTGTCTTATACCCCATTTTCCTACTCATGCTGTAATTTTTCCAGATGGCCGCTTTAAAGAAAAGAGCATGCTCCCCCCGCGGGGTTGGTGCTGAGAAAAATATGTGACCACCTGCATAAGCCTTCAGAATATTGCAAGGGGCAAGTTCCCCCTGACACACATAGATAGTGGGAGAACTTTTCTCCCTAATGAGGGGTTCGTACTGAAGAGAATATTTGGATCAAAGCAGCTGCCTCCTTCTGATTGATGTTTTGCTCTTCCCCCAGTTTCCCTGGTGGGAGTGGATGTACCTCTTCCTCTGTGGTTGATTGGAGTGTTCCTGCATGTGCTAGTTGTTGAAAAGTGTATTGTTCCCCTGCATGAGTTTGGAGGAACATTGTAGAGGTCTTTTTTTAATTGCTGAAGTCGCTTTTGTGCAGGAAAAGATAGTTAACTTCTGCCCCCCTAAAAGTTAACTTGGTTCCCTGTAAGATTATACTTATCAATGATTGCTTTTTGGTTTATTCTGCAAGAACATCTGTACTGCTATATTTATCTCCTGCTGAAAAAGATATAAAAACACTGTAAATACCAGTAAAGACAGACTTGCTTTGTACTTCCATATCTGTCTGAGAATATTTGTAGAGCTATTTCTGTAATAATCCTGAAAAATATAAAAATGACACTTGTGCACAGTAAAGACAGACTTGATTGCACCGACTCAAGTCTCACATCCCCTCTTTCACTGCGCCGACTCCGTCTCTCCCTCAGGAACCTGGACTCTGCTGGAGCTGGACTCCGGCAATAATTGATTAAGGCAAGGTGAGCAGCAAGGATAGCTCATTTCTTGTGTTAGGGTGGGGTGATAACTAATAAACAAATATCGATCCTCCTTGAGGACAGGAGTCTGTCAGGGCTACAAGGGAGAATGGCAAAAAAGAAAAGGGAGGAGCAGTCTTCTTTCCTTTTCTATCTTTATCACTCTTTCTCTAGGAGTAGTTTATTCCACCTATAATAAGAGTGACTAACGTGGACAGCCCGTAATAAACACAGTGAACTTTGATAATTCAGTTTTGAAACTCCCCTGCAAACCATATATTTGTATGTCCCACTAAAAATTTCCTACTCTATTTCCCTTCTAAAAAGATCGAATAGGTAGAAACTCCATTAAGCCAAGATTCCCGTTGAATCTTTTCCTAGCATCTTTGAGTGTCACAAATAATCTCCTGTATTTTGTGGAATCATGAATTTACTGAGAAATTTGTGTCAGGTCTGAGAGACAGAAATTGATGAATAGAGACAGAGATGGATTTGGGGGGAAGGACTGAGAGGAAGGAGAGGAAAGGCAAATTTTTTCTTTTGTCTTTGTTTTTTGAAGAATAGCCCTGAGCTAACATCAGCTGCCAATCTTCCTCTTTTGCTGAGCATGACAGGCCCTGAGCTAACATCATGCCCATCTTCCTCTACTTTATATGTGGGATGCGAGCCACAGCTTGGCTTTCGAGGGGGTACGTAGGTCTGCAACCAGCGAACCTCGGGCCAGTGGAGAAGAATGTGAAAACTTACTGCTGTGCCACTGGGCCAGCCCCACTTTTTCACTTTTTCAGTGTGGGGTATAACAACAGAAACAGTGAGAATCATAGCAGATTCCCCATAGTAGGAGGAGGATAGAGGTCTGCAAATTACCAGAGAAGTGGACCACTGCTTACACTCCTTGCACTTTGATGGTAGTGCTTGATCATGAGGGAAGTAGCTGCATCGTTCTGATCACCTTCTATTCACCAACCAAGAGATACACCAACTTAAATGCAGTGAGATGACCAAACACACAACACCTACACAGATGAGATTGACATCAGTATAGAAGTCTCATATATTCACAGCCTGGGGGAGGAGAACATTGGACACCCCCCAGGGCCACCTGGGTGTAGCACTTAAGAGAAGAGTGAATAAGCAAGGTCTGTAAGTTGCCAGCTTTCTGATAATCAGAGGAGGAGGTGTACCCTCGTTCTCTTAGTTCAATGGAAAAGTCCTATCATGAAAATTCATGAAGTTGATGCAGGTAGTTAACAATTCCTGGGGAGATGTCTAGAACTTTCTGATGACTATCAAGAGCATTCAATCTCTGAAAGAGAAAAACTCAGTGTCATCTCTCCTGCTGATTGAATAACCACCCAGGTTGTGGAACTCAGTGTAAGCATCCAAGAAACTTCCCTTTACCATTGTTATTAAAAAGAATTTCACTGAAGAAAACTCTGTGTGCCACAAAATCCATGTGTTCATAGTGTACAAAACATTGTGGAGAGAAATTGAGGAAGACCTAAATCAATGGAAAGACATCCCATGTTCATGGTTGAGGAGACTTAACATTGTTAAGATGGTGGTACTCCTCAAATGGATCTTATTATTTTCTCTGCCCTTTCCTCTCTTCTCCTTCTGGTGACCCCATTACGCATATGTTGCTAGACCTGATGTTATCCCATAAAGCTCTGAAGCTCTCTTCTTCACTCTTTTCTTCTGATTGGAGAATCTCTATTGATCTATCATCAAGTTCACTGGTCCATTTGCCATCTCAAATCTGTGGAGCCCCTGTAGTGAGTTTTAAATGTTTGTAATTATACTTTTACACTCTAGCGTTTCCACTTGGTCCTTTTTTTAAAAAAATAATTTTTAATTCTCTATTGGTATTCTGTGTTTGATTGGTCAATGTCAGGCTACTTTCTTTTAAGTCTGTAACATAGCTTCTTTTCATCCTTTGAACATATACATAATATATGCTTTGGAGTCTTTGTCTGGTAAGTTCACCATCTGCACTGCTCAGAGATAGCTCCTACTGATTGGTAGTTTTCCTGTGTAGAGGACATTTTTTTTTCCTGTTTCTTTGCATATCTCATAATTTTTTTTGTCAAAAAACATGCATTTAGATAGCAGATTGTGACCGCTCTGGATTGTGATTCACTCCCTAACCTTATGTGTAGCCCCTTATTTGTTGCATTAGTCCCTTGCCTGGACTAATTCAGTGGAGTCAGCTTGCCCCACCATGACTGCTGGTTTCCCTGCTCAGTTGTTCTTTTATAAGTTCTTGTTTTCCTCTCTAAACCTGGCTTCTGAGGAGACATCTCTGTTTCAGCATAGCTTAGTGGTGAGCCAGTGATGGGTCAGAGGTGGTGTTGAAATATCTTGAGTCAGTTTGGCTTCCACCATGTGCTGGTGGATCTCTGTATGAACTGGGACACACATTTAAAGTTTAGGCAGTGGACAATTACACATCAGGTTTTACTTTTGTGGACACAAAGACTTACATTCAGCCTGGACGAAGTAGACAGCTAGGCCAATCTTTTCTCTCTTTTAGCCCCGCCCATGAGCACAGACTTCTAGATCCCCAAGGATATGTGGCTGCTTATCAAGTCCTACTTGGGCCATCGTGTTCCCTAGATTTCTCTTTTAAAATGTGGCTAGATCACTGCTTTTTTTACCCAAAGCTCCCCAAACTTGTAGCATATAGATGTGTCTTAGAGTTTGCCTCTGGAAGTTGTTGTTGTTTTGGCCAATGTCCATAGGTATGTGTTTATTTGATGACTGAAGCATCAAGGAAAATGAGCTGGCAATTGGAGTCATCTAGGAGAGGTGTTCTGAAGGTTAGGCCTGTGCAGTTGCCTTCAAAAAGGTGACACTTTTTGAGGTGAGAGTGGAGATACTCTACCTTTCACTACACAGTGTGTGGTTAAATTGGAAGGGTAGAAGGAGGCAGGGAGGACAGACAGAAGGACCCATGTGTTCCCACCAATGGTGAGCTGGTGTTCAAGGAGCACCTATTGTATACATAGTCCTTATGCCAGGTTAAAGTTCTCAGTATACAAAACTCACATCACACTGTATGGAAGGGATTGTTATGTGCATTTTGTAAGTGAGAAAACTGAGGTTCAGCGCAAGGGAATGATTTCATCACGAGTAGAGAAGAGCTCCAGGTCTTTCTGCTCTCGTCTGAAGATGGGTTGTGTTTCCAATTTGTCTTGAGTTTTGAGCCACGATGGGGAAGGCATTTGGAGACAATCAATATGGTTGAGTTTGGCATGTGTTAGGGAAACTTTCACTATGAAAATGCCCACTAGACCAGGTGAGTCTAACAGTGGATCTTCCCCAATGCGTCCTGTGCCCTTGAGGAGTTCTCTGAGCCTCAGTTTCCTCCCCCTCCTTCAAATGGAACCCTGCATGGCTGCCTCATCAGGTTGCTTTGAGTCTCTTACAAGAAGCTGGTTGAGCCTTGTACCTGATGCTGAGACTGTGGTCAGGAAATGAGATGGATGGTGTCGAACACCATGAGAGAAAATGGTCTTTTCATCTCTCCGTGATTCCTTTGCTGGGTCATCAGGCACTGGAACTGAAAAATATGTTACAAACATTTTTACTACATTTTAAACTAGTGAACCTCAGAGACTTTATATAGCTAGCCAATGTTCTGTGCATGCTACCTGAGAGATAAACTTGAACTTCATGCTCTCAGGCTTAGGAATGCACAAGCACTCCCCTGGTGAGGTTGATTTTTATCAGGTCATGGAGCTGTGGGGTAAGGTGTAAGGGGGTAGATAAAAAGGCAGTGGCTATTGATGTTTTCAGTCCCAGCAAGGCAAGCTGCCATGGCACCACGTTTGGGAATCTTTCTGATTTTGGCTGGCACTTGTATCTTTCTCCAACTGGACCATGTGGATGGAGGTGAGGGAGGGGAGAAGGGCTTGAATTGGTGTGGAAGAACCTGCACCAGAAACGGGTTGGTGTGTAATAGAATAATAATAATAGTGGTGACATGAAATATATCTGCCAATTCTTGAGTATGTCCCAAGGACAAGACGCTATTATGGCCTTTACATTATATTTAAGTTTCAAACAAGTATTTGTAATGTAAACCTAGTCAATCTTAGTAAAAGCCAATGATATTACTGGCTATCAACCCTCATGACAGCTGCCTCATTCCTAAATATCCTTCCAATGTCCCAGCCATGGGCAGCCTCTATACAGGGTTAGCTAAATTGTTCAAAGAAAGAGTTTTTGATGGAAATATAATTCAATATTTGGAATAACAGGAAAGATGTAGTCTCATGTAAAATCTTATGATTTCTGTGGTGTAATTCATTTGTGGCAGTATAATAACAGTGAGAAAGTGTAAGAATCTTACTCATCTTTTATGTTTAGCTCTCTAGTACTCACATACAGAGTGTATCTGTTTAGACAAAACATGGATGTAAAAATGTAAAAAAAATACAGTATTGCCAATTCTCATCACTACATTGTATAGTAGATTACTAGAACCTAAAATTTAAAATGTGTTAAGTGGGGTCCAAGCCCCATAGCCAAGTGGTTAAGTTCATGTGCTCTGCTTCAGCAGGCTAGGGTTTCACCAGTTTGGATCCTGAGCACGGACATGGCACCAGTCATCAGGCCATGCTGAGGCAGCGTCCCATATGGCACAATCAGAGGACCTAAAAATAGAATATACAGCTATGTACTGGGGGGCTTTGGGCAGAAGAATAAGAAGAAGAAAAAAAAGAAGATTGGCAACAGATGTTAGTTCAGTTGCCAATGTTTAAAAGAAATTTGTTAAGTGGGAAGATCTTGTGTTAAGTGTTCTTACCATGATTAAAATATTTATAAAATTTTAGTGTGGAAAAAAAAGAAAGTTATAGATGCAGAGCAGGTCCTGCTATAGAATGTAATCAGAGTGCTTAAATTTTGTTCTGACCCCATCTCCATTCATCTCCTCTTCTCCTGAATTTGTCCAGCTCTGAAGCCGATGGGGGCTCACCCTTCTGCTACAGTCAAACCAGGTAATCTATTTGAAAAAAAATGAAACAAAACAACAACCAAATAAATCCAACTAATGTGTGGGGAGGGAACTGTGATTGAGATTCTTATGAGATATTTAACATGCAAGAGGTAACTTTGCCTGCTCATTAATCTCTAGGGTGTGTGTGAGGAACAAGGGGCCCTCCATAGAGGTGTTTACTTATTGAGGCTAAGTAGCCTACAGACAGGGGGACTGGAATCTCACCCTAGGTCAGTGTTTCAGGGCTGGTGCCATATGCCAAGGTAAATAGGGCCTTATTCCAAGGGATGGTGTTCGAATAAGGGAGCTTGTCCAAGAGGCATGAAGCAGGATTGGATAGGGAGATAGTATTCAACAGGAATATGCACGTGAGTTGTGGAGAGTTGACATCTGTGACCAGGAAATCCGCTGATGAGGCTGACAGAATTCATCAAGTCTAAAGATGCCTTGGCCAGGTCCACATAACCACAAAGCCCTCTGTCTTTCTGGAATTTTCATCTTCGATCCATTAAAATGGCTAAGTCAGTGCACATTGAAACTATCTTAGATCTGCCATGATTGTGGCACAGATAAAAATCATGCTTCCATATGATGTGAGGCAGAATATTAATGACAAGAAGAAGAAATTGCCTGTGTTCACAGAGATAGAATCTCTTTAGACTTTTGGTATTGAATGTGGGAAAGCAGAAACTACAGCTCTAGACACAACTGAACAACAGGTGACAAATATTATGATGAAAAATCAGGTTACTTTGTTGTCTGGCAAGCTCATCCATTGCCTGGAGCTCCAATATCCATGGAAATGCCTCTGGGTAAATGTCACTGGAAGTTAAAGAGCCTTTCCTAGTTCCTGAGGGTAGAGATCACTTCACGTTGACCTTAACATCCCTGATGCTTAGTAAAGGGCTTTCTACATGGCAGGCCCTTGGTGATGATGAGCTAGCTGGAATAGAAACTTTGCAAGAGTTACTGCTGAGATAATGATACGCTGAAGAGCTGATGGCGACAACGTCTTTGCTTTTTGCAGAAAATAAGTGTGTCTTCCCATTCAACTACCGAGCTGATCGGTATTATGATTGCACTAAGGCTGATTCGTTTTACCATTGGTGTTCCTTAACTGAAGATTATAGAGGGAGTTGGAAATATTGTGCTGCCACAGGTGAGTATGGAGCTTATCCTCATGTGATGAGCATGTGGCTTCCCTCTGAAAGGGGATGCTTGCATAATTGCTCACTGATGTAAGCATCAGGCTTTACCTTGTCTTAACTAACATGTTGCATTCATGTCCCTTTCTCTTGATAACACACAGAAAATGTTTTCTATGAAGCACTTTCTCACCCATTCCTTGTACTTTCAGACTATGCCAAATGTGTCTTTCCCTTTGTCTATCGTGGCCTAACATATGAAAGTTGCACAACTGATGGGAGTCTTTTTCGCATTTCTTGGTGCTCAGTCACTCCTAACTATGATCATCATGGAGCTTGGAAATATTGCTAGTAATAAAAAGGTAAGTGTCCTGGGGATGATGAGAAAAGGTGCGAGTGATCAGGCATGAGATAGAGCTGGAGAAAAAGATGGAAAAAGAAGACAGAGAGAGAAGTTAGAAGGCAAGAGGAGACAGGTTGAGCGAATGGGAAGAGGTAGAAAGGATGTAGGAGGAAGAGTAGGGAGCAGAGGTTTGGAGAGGAGGGAGAGGAAAAAGGAGAGAAAAGGTACAAGATGAGTAAGGGAATAAAGACAGAATACAAAAGATGAAGAGTTAGAAAAGGAATAAGAAAGAGAGTTTGCAGGGTTAAAAATGGAACGACGAGTATCTGGGGAGGATTAGTGGCAGGAGAACGTACAGGGAGAAAAGGTGAGAGACAGAGAGGAAGAGACAGTGAAATATCTTATGAGAAGCATGTGAATGCAGCAGTAGAGATAGGGAAGAGCAGGTAGGACAAGGAGGAAAAGAGAAACAGCTTGGTACTCATGTGACTGACTGGAAAAATAAGTAGAACTCCTTAACATGGACAGCAACACCTTGTTAAATTGCTGTACAGTGCATCTAACCCATGGCCATGAATGCAATGAAGCCTCTGAAATCTCCATGGGAAAATCAAGAAATCTCAAGCACAAAGGTGATGCTCTGTGCAACAGAGGTGCAATCCTTTCCTTGAAACTCCACTTTGTTCCCACCGTGCATGGATTCAATCAATAAACCACTTTCTCTGCAGGTGTGGTTCTGTTTCCCGTTCATGAAAGGAACCATCTTTCCAATGGGAGGGTCTCAGTGTGCCCAGCTTGATCACACAGGATCTTCATGTCCTGGCCCTCTCCTCCTCCAGACCTTGTGTGGTGATGGAACATAACACACATTAGAATTCTCTTTCCTGTGGGCTTGATTGAATATTGATGGTGTAGTGTGGAGTCCACTGGGTGTGGGTGGGAGGAGGGTCCCAGAGGGTATGGAGAGCTGGTCCCTGTCTTAAATGACTTTTCTTTCCTGACTTAGGTGAAATGTTATTTCTTCCTGGAGATAGTCTCTGACTCCCAATATAAGGAGTGCTGATCATGTCCTTCCCGTCCATCCACTCTGTACTTGCAACTAAACTTTCCATTTTTCTGAGGTTTGGAATCTTTTCAAGGACCTGATGGGCTGCCTTGTTTGCCCTGGCACAAGGTGTTATGTGCAGAACGTGGCACCTCCTTGGTCCTCAGACATATTTCAAAGACCTGCTATCTTTTTCTTTTTTAAAAAACAGATATTCTAGAAAAATAATGTATCAGTACATAACAGGGCTTGAATGAGACAAAGTAAAATTCACATGTGCCCCAAATAAAAAAGGGCCTTGAAGTTAACGCCTAATCTTTCTTCTGGTGCATGAGCACCTCAGAGAGATCTAGAATAGTGGGTATTGCATTGGGGATGGCCTTTTGTCACCATACAGGGAGTTTACCACTCTTGGCCTCTATGATGTTCAAGTTGGTATTTCCCTGGAATCTGAAACCAGGTCAGTTTAAGGACTATCCAGTAAAGGAGCGTAGAAAGGCTCCTCGTGTGGTCCCAGAGAGCCAGGTAGAAATTTCTATTCTTGTCCCTCTGAACTGATTTGAGAGACACATTTATTCAAGAAAATACACTAAATATCAGTCAGAACAAGAGTCTGTGAGATCCGAGCTACTTTATGATCCACGCCAAGCACACCAACCCACAGCTCTGTGTGATGAAAATAACATTATGAACAACATCATGAGATCAGGGGAAAAGATACTCAGACAGCCCTGCTCCAATGACCATCTCTCCAGGGTGACTGGGTGTATGCCCATGGAGGCACCCTGTGTAGAAAATGGACATCACTGAAAGAGTCCAGCCAAGTCACCAAAATTGTAAACCACAAGCCCTGGGTAGGTAGTAATCATTGTGCAGAGTTTGCACAATATATTCTATAAAATGTCCAGGTCGTAACAAGAAAATTGAGGCATACAATGATATAAGAAAGTGTGACTCATACACAAAGTTGTAAGGTACAAAATGAATTGAAAAATCAATTGTCTTTGATACACTGGCAATGAATAATCCAAACAAAATGAAGAAACATATTTTATTTGCAATCATTTCAAAAATAGTAAAATGCTTAGCAATAAATTTAACCTAAGATGCGCATGGTTTATACTCATAAAAATTTAAATAGTATTGAAGAAAATTAAGAAAAGCCTAAATTATTTAAAGATCCCACGTTCATGGATTGGAAGATTTAATATTGTTAAGATGGCAATACTCCCACATTGGCTTCCAGATGCAATTCAATCCTTATGAAATCCTCAGTTGTCTTCTGTGCAAAAATGCTAATCTGATCCTAAAATGTGTATGGAAATTTATGGACTCAGAATAGCCTAAACAGTGTTGACTTGAAAGAACAACATTGGAGGACTCACACTTCCCAATTTCAAAGCTTAGTGCCAAGCCACTGTTATCAAGACAATGTGATTCTCACCTTTAGAAAGACTATGGAGTAGAACTGAGAGACCAGAAACAAACCTTTACACTGGTGGTCTAACGATTTTTGACAAGCATACCAAGAGCATGCAATGGTCAAAACTATAGACTTTTCAACAAATGGTGCTGGGAAAACTGGCTAGCCAAATGCAAAACAATGAATTTACAGTCCTATATTAGAAATGCTCAAGGGACTTGTCTCATGATGTCAGCAGCATGGCTGAGTGAATTCTCTCTTTGTCTCTCCCCTCTAAGTTACTACTAAATGGGCATTCATTAACCAACAGAGGATTCCCTACACAGCACAATATGAAGTTTGGGGTATCTACACAGCCTTCCATCAGCAGGTAGGTGGAGTGGATCCTCGGAAGCAGTGGAAATGGTGAGCACACCCCTCCCCCTCCTTGGTGGCAACAACCCATGTCACAGAGCGTCAAACAGAGGCTGGCCTGACTGTGAGAGGAGGCAAGTGCAGCGTGGTCCATGCACAAACACTTTTGAAGTGGTACTCCAGCATGAGGGAGCACCCACTATGCCATAAGAACTCCACTTATGGGAACACTCCCCACTGAATGATGGTGGCTCAGCATGCACAGAAGCTCCCCACACACCAACTGAAGTAACTCAGCCCAACAACATGTGAATGCATTGCCAACCCATGCACAAAAAATGTGCCCAACCTTCCTAGCACAGCAGCTCACCTGGTCCCCTGCCCAGTGCAATGGCCCTGCCTGCAAGACAGTGACCCACCAACTGGCTTTGGCCAGGCTGTGCAAATAAAGGGCAGCCCTAGTGGCACAACTTCCAACAGACGGGGAAGGTTCAGAAAACACTGCTCCTCCTCCCTCCACTGATGGTAGGTGGAATCTGCAGACTTATACTACCAAAAATGTGCCAGGAAAGGATCAATTCATCAAACACTGAGGTCCTACAGTAACACTTCAGAGCAGAAGGAAAATGACAAGTCTCCAGAAACCAATCATGAAGTCATGGAAATTTACATTCTAAACGAGACAGAAGTCAAAATAGTTGTCATAAAGAAACTCAACAGGTTACAAGAAAATTCAGAAATCCAGTTCAATGAGCTCAGGAATGAAATTAATGAGCTGAAGGAATACTTCACAAAAGAGAAACATTTAAAAAAATTATACAGAAAGTGTCAATATGAAGAACACAATTAAAATATAAAAAACAATCTATAAATCATACATCTTAGAGCTGACCATATATAGGAGAGAATAAGTGACCTAAAAGATAGAAATCTGGAAATGCTTCCAGTGGAGGAGGAGAGAGAACAAAATTTTTTAAAAATGAAGAAATTCTTTGAGAAATACCCAACTCAGGAAAAGCAACCTAAGGATTTTAGGTATTTCAGAGGGAGAAGGGAGGGCAAAAGGAGCAGAGAACTTGTTCAAAGAAATAATAGCTGAGAATTCCCAAACCTGGGTAAGGAACCAGACTTACAAGTACATGACTTTAATAGAACTCCAAATTACATCAATGCGAAAGACCTTCTACAAGACATACACTATTAAAACTGGCAAAAGTCAATGACAAAGAAAAAATATTAAGGGCAACAAGGCAGAAGAAAGCCTACAAAGGAACCCCTATGAAGCTTTTAAGAGATCTCTCAGCAGAATCCTTACAGCTTAGGCGAGAATGGAATGATATATTCAAAATATTGAAAGACAAAAGCGTTCACCCAAGAATACGCTATGCAGTGAAAATTTCCTTTTTTTTATTGAGTTATTGATAGGTTACAATCTTGTGAAATTTCAATTGTACATTAATGTTTGTCAGTCATGTTGTAGGTGCACCACTTCACCCTTTGTGCCCACCCCCCACCTTTCCCCTGGTATCCACTAAACTGTTCTTAGTCCATAATTTTAAATTCCTCATATGAGTGGAGTCATACACAGATTATCTTTCTCTCGCTGGCTTATTTCACTTAACATAATTCTCTCAAGGTCCATCCATGTTATTGCAAATGGAATGATTTTGTTCTGTTTTGCAGCTGAGTAGTATTCCATTGTATATATGTACCACATCTTCTTTATCCATTCGTCTGTTGCTGGACACTTAGGTTGCTTCCACGTCTTGGCTATTGTAATCAGTGCTGCAACAAACATTGGGGTGCATAGGACTTTTGGGATTGCTGACTTCAAGCTCTTTGGATAAATACCCAGTAGTGGGATGGCTGGATCGTATGGTAGTTCTATTTTTAATTTTTTGAGGAATCTCCATACTGTTTTCCATAGTGGCTGCACCAGTTTGCATTCCCACCAGCAGTGTATGACGGTTCCTTTTTCTCCGCAACCTCTCCAACATTTGTTGCTATTAGTTTTAGATATTTTTGTCATTCTAACGGGTGTAAGGTGATATCTTAGTGTATTTTGATTTGCATTTCCCTGATGATCAGCGGTGATGAGCATCTTTTCATGTGCCTATTGGCCATCAGTATATCTTCTTTGGAGAAATGTCTGTTCATGTCTCCAGCCCACTTTTTGATTGGGTTGTTTGATGTTTTGTTGTTGAGTTGCGAGAGTTCTTTATATATTATGGATATTAAGCCTTTATCAGATATATGACTTGCAAATATTTTTTCCCAGTTAGTGGGTTGTTTTTTGTTTCAATCCTGTTTTCATTTGCCTTGAAGAAGCTCTTTAATCTGATGAAGTCCCATTTGTTTATTCTTTCTATTGTTTCCCTTCTCTGAGAAGGCATGGTGTCCGAAAAGATCCTTTTAATACTGATGTCAAAGAGTGTACTGCCTACGTTTTCTTCCAGAAGCCTTATGGTTTCAGGTCTCACCTTTAGGTCTTTAATCCATTTTGAGTTTATTTTTGTGAATGGTGAAAAAGAATGGTCAATTTTCATTCTTTTACATGTGGCTTTCCAGTTTTCCCAGCACCATTTGTTGAAAAGACTTTCTTTTCTCCATTGTATGCCCTCAGCTCCTTTGTCAAAGATAAGCTGTCCATAGATGTGTGGTTTTATTTCTGGGCTTTCAATTCTGTTCCATTGATCTGTGCACCTGTTTTTGTACCAGTACCATGCTGTTTTGATTACTGTAGCTTTGTAGTATGTTTTGAAGTCAGGGATTGTGATGCCTGCAGCTTTGTTCTTTTTTCTCAGGATTTCTTTAGCAATTCGGGGTCTTTTGTTGCCCCATATGAATTTTAGGATTCTCTGTTCTAATTCTGTAAAGAATGTCATTGGGATTCTGATTGGGATGGCGTTGAATCTGTAGATTGCTTTAGGTAGAATGGACATTTTAACTATGTTTATTCTTCCAATCCATGTACATGGAATGTCTTTCCATCTCCTTATGTCGTCATCCAATTCTCCCAGAAAGGCCTTGTAATTTTCATTATATAGGTCCTTCACTTCCTTAGTTAAGTTTACCCCAAGGTATTTTATTCTTTTTGTTGCGATTGTGAATGGTATTGTATTCTTGAGTTCTTTTTCTGTTGGTTCATTATTGGAGTATAGAAATGCTACTGATTTATGCAAATTGATTTTATACCCTGCAACTTTGCTGTAGTTGTTGATTACTTCTAACAGTTTTCCAATGGATTCTTTGGGGTTTTCTATATATTAGATCATGTCGTCTGCAAACAGCAAGAGTTTCACTTCTTCCCTCCCTATTTGGATTCCTTTTATTCCTTTTTCTTGCCTGATTGCTCTGGCAAGGACCTCCAGTACTATGTTAAATAAGAGTGGTGATAGAGGGCATCCTTGTCTCGTTCCTGTTTTCAGGGGGATGGGGTTCAGTTTTTGCCCATTGAGTATGATGTTGGCTATGGGTTTGTCGTATATGGCCTTTATTATGTTGAGGTAGTTTCCTTCTACGCCCATTTTGTTCAGAGCTTTTATCATAAATGGCTGTTGGATCTTGTCAAATGCCTTCTCTGCATCTATTGAGATGATCATGTGGTTTTTATTCCTCAGTTTGTTGATGTTGTGTATCAAGTTGATTGATTTGCGGATGTTGAACCATCCCTGTGTCCCTGGTATGAATCCCACCTGATCCTGATGTATGATTCTTTTGATGAATTGCTGAATTCTGGTTGCCAAAATTTTGTTTAGAATTTTTGCATCTATGTTCATCAGTGATATTGGCCTGTAGTTCTCTTTTTTCGTGGTGTCCTTGTCAGGTTTTGGTATCAGCATGATGTTGGCCTCATAGAATGTGTTAGGAAGTGTTCCATCTTCCCTAGTTTTTTGGAATAGCTTGAAAAGGATAGGTATTAAATCCTCTCTGAAAGTTTGGTAGAATTTCCCAGGAAAGCCATCTGGTCCTGGGGTTTTATTCTTTGGGATGTTTTTGATTGCTATTTCAATCTCTTTCCTTGTGATTGGTCTGTTCAAATTGTCTGCCTCTTCTTGAGTGAGCTTTGGGAGATTGTAGGAGTCCAAGAATTTATCCATTTCCTCTAGGTTATCCATTCTGTTGGCATATAGTTTTTTTGTAGTATTCTCTTATAATCTGTTGTATTTCTGCAGAGTCTGTTGTTATTTCTCCTCACTCATTTCTGATTTTGTTTATTTGAGCTTTCTCCCTTTTTTTCTTTGTAAGTCTGGCTAGGGGTTTGTCAATTTTATTTATCTTCTCAAAAAACCAGCTCTTTGTCTCATTGATCCTTTCTATTGCCTTTTTCATTTCAATAGTATTTATTTCTGCTCTGATTTTTATTATTTCTCTCCTTCTGCTGACTTTGGGCTTCATTTATTCTTTTTGCTCTAGTTCAGTTAGGTGTGCTTTAAGGTTGCTTATTTGGGATTTTTCTTGTTTGTTAAGATGTGCCTGTATTGTGATGAATTTTCCTCTTAATACAGCTTTTGCTGTATCCCATATGAGTTGGTACGGCATGCTATCATTTTCATTTGTTTCCAGGTATTTTTTTATTTCTTCTTTAATTTCTTCAATGATCCATTGCTTGTTCAGTAGTGTGTTGTTTAGTCTCCACATCTTTGCGCCTTTCTCAGCTTTTTTCTTGTAATTAATTTCTAGCCTTATAGCACTATGATCTGAGAAGATGCTTGTTATTATTTCAATTTTTTTAAATTTGTAGAGGCTTTCCTTGTTTCTCAACATATGGTCTATCCTAGAGAATGTTCCACGTGCACTTGAGAAGAATGTGTATTCAGCTCTTTCAGGGTGGAGTGATCTATATATGTCTATTAAGTCCAATTGTTTTAGTTTTTCATTTAGCTCCACTATTTCCTTGTTGATTTTCTGTCTGGATGATCTGTCCATTGATGTGAGTGGGGTCTGGCAGTCCCCTACTATTATTGTGTTGTTTTTAACATCTTCCTTTAGGTCTGTTAATAGTTGTTTTATGAATCTTGGTGCTCCTGTGTTGGGTGCATAGATATTTATAAGCGTTATTTCTTCTTGATGAAGTGTCCCTTTGATCATTATATATTGTCCCTCTGTCTCTCTTTACCTGTCTTATTTTGAAATCCACTTGGTCTGATATGAGAATTGCAACACCTGCCTTTTTTTCCTTGCTATTTGCTTGAAGTATTGTCCTCCACCCCTTCACCCTGAGTCTGTGTTTGTCCTCGGGGCTGAGGTGTGTTTCCTGGAGGCAACAAATTGTTGGATCTTGTTCTTTAATCCATTTTGCCACTCTGTGTCTTTTTATTGGAGAGTTCAATCCGTTTACATTGAGAGTGATTATCGATGCATGTGGACTTAATGCTGTCAATCTGTTGCTCATTATCTTGCTTTCCTGCGTTTCTTTTCCTGTGTGCTTTAGATTACCCATTTAATACTGCAATTTCTTATGCTGGGTTTCTTAGATTTTTCCTTATTTATGATTTGTGACTCTGTTCTGTACTTTATTTTAGTGTCTACCTTGAAGTTTGTATTTAGAATCTCATGTATAATATAGTCTATTCTCTTGTGGTCTCTTACCTACTTGACCAATACTGATTTAGACCCTTTGCTCTTCCCCTCCTAAATAGTTATTTTCATTTTTTATTCCAACTCGTCTTATTCATTTGTAGTTAGAGTGCTAAGATCGTCCTTGTTTTGGTAGTTTCCTTACCTTTACCCTAATGCTATAATTGAATATTTGCTATCCTGTTCTGGTTCTATCCATCGGTCTCCCTAGTCTGTGGATTGTGTCCCCTTTCTCCCTTTTTTCTTTTTTCAAGTATGAGAGCCTTCTTGAGGATTTCTTGTAATGGAGGGCTTTTAGTTACAAATTCCCTTAACTTTTGTTTGTCTGGAAAATATTTAATTTCTCCCTCATATCTGAAGGAAATTCTTGCTGGATAGAGTATTCTTGGCTGAAGGTTTTTATCCTTTAAAACTTTGAATATATCACTCCATTCTCTCCTAGTTTGTAGGGTTTCTGTAGAGAAATCCGCTGACAGTCTGATAGGGGCTCCTTTATAGGTTATTCTCTTTTTTTCCCTTACTTCCCTGAGTATTCTCTCCTTATCATTCCTATTTGCCAACTTTACTACTATGTGCCTTGGGGTAGCTCTTTTAACATTGACAAATCTAGGAGATCTAAAACCCTCCTCTACACACATTTCTCCGTTGATCCCTAGATTTGGGAAGTTCTCTTCAATAATTTCATTAAGCACACTTTCTGCTCCATTTTCCTTTTCCATATTCTCGGGAATTCCTATGATCCTATGTTCTTACTCCTCATTGAATCCATTATCTCTAGGAGATTTTCCTCATTTTTTAAAATTCTTAGTTCTCTTTCTTCCTCTGTCTGGTGCCATTCAGCCTGTCTGTCCTCGATTATGCTAATTTTCTCCTCTATGTTGTCTACACGGGCATTCAGGGAATCCATATTCTGTTTTATCTGGTCCATTGTGTTTTTCATCTCAAGTAATTCTGTTTGATTCTTCTTTATGATTTCAATCTCTTTTGTGAAGTAACTCCAGAACTTGGCTTGTTTCTCTATCTTTCTCTCTACCTCATTGAGTTTTTTGATTATAGCTGCTCTGAATTCATTATCACTTAGTTTACCTAATTCCAAATCCTCAGGACTTAATTCTGTGTTTTTATTGTTTTCCTTCTGGTCTGGGGCTTTTATAAATTGCTGGATGGTAGAGGAGCGGTTTTTTCTCATGGTGGTAGAATTCGGTTGCAGTTACAGCCTGTCACCACTAGATGGGGATCAAGAGCGGTGTGTTATGAGCTCTCCACCTTGGGGCAAGATGGCTGCGCCCACTGGCTTTGCTGGGGGGGGAGGGGCTGTTACTCACATGCGCCTGTCTGGGTTCAGATCAGTTCTGTTCTCTGGTCTCCCAAGGCCCTTGATTCATGGGGTCACCGCGCACGGAAGCTTTCCCCCCATCAGCGGGTCTCCACTGAATCAGCGGCAGGAGTCCTGGATGATCCCCCGGTCGTGCAGCCCTTCCCCCGCTCCTTCCCGACCCACGCCGCAGCTATCGCAGACTCTAGGGGAGGGAGCGATGTTCTCTCCTACCGTTCCAGTGCCTCTGAAGGTGTAAGCAAAGTTTATGATCTCCGCCTTTTTGGTATTGTAGGTCTCTAACGAGCTGGCATTATTTTTGTTCTCTGAAATTCAGTTCTTCCAATCTTTTGTTGTATTTTGGAGGGGAGAGAATCCCGGGTCAGCTCACCTCGCCATTTTGCACCAAGAAAATTTCCTTTTGATATAATGGAGAAATAACTTTCCCAGATAAACAAAAGCTGAGGGAGTTCATTGCCACTAGACTTCCCTTACAAGAAACAGTCAAGGAAGACTTCATACCTGAAACAAAAAGGCAAAGGTTTACAAATCTTCGAGCAAGGAGATGTATAGACAGACAAAATCAGAACGTTGCAGCTCTCTATCTGAACAGGTTAGCAAACACTTGATTATACCATAAACGATAACAGGAAGGAAAGCACCGAAATAACTATAAACAATTCAATTTAGTCACAAACTCACAACACAAAAAAGAATAATTTGTGACAATAATAACTCAGAAGGGGAAGAAGAGAGGGATGGAACCTATTTATGCTAATGGTGATAAGAGGCTTTTTGAAAATGGGCTATCTCCTTTATGAGATTTTTTCTTTTTTTTTTTTTAAGATTGACACCTGAGCTAACATCTGTTGCCAATCTTATTTTTGCTTCTTCTCCCCAAAGCCCCCTAGTACATAGTTGTATATTCTAGTTGTAGGTCCTTCTGATTGTGCTATGTGGGATGCCACTTCAGCATGGCATCATGAGCCATGTCATGTCCAGACCCAGGATCTGAACTGCTGAAACCCGGGGCTGCTGAAGTGAAGGGCATGAACTTAACCACTCAGCCATGGGGCCAGCCCCTCTATGAGCTATTTTATAGAAACCTCATGGTAACTGCTAGACAAAAAATTAGAGCAGAGCCACAAACCATAAATAAAGAGAAAGCCACCAAACTGAAATGGCAGTCAGGAATACAAGGGAAAAAGAAATAATGGAAATATAGAACACCATAAAACAAGAGATAAAATGGAAGTATTAAGCCTTCATATATCAATAATTACTCTAAGTGTAATTGGATTGAACTCTCTAATCAAAAGACACAGAATGGCTGGATGGATTAAGAAACAAGACACAGGGAGTGACGTAAGCATCATGGTGGAGTGAGTTCTTCCAGTGATCTATCCCTTCCACCATACAATTAAAAAGGCAGTCATACTCCAACAGAGGACATCCACACAACACAAAATATGTCTTAGATGCCCACACAACCATACATTGGAGGACAGAGAGGCTGGAGCCTCCTTTGGAGGAGGTGGAAGAGGGTAAGAGAAAACTTTGCTCTATCCCTAAAAGACTGCAATCTGGGACTGCACGTGGCCTCTGAGAAGGAAGGTGGGTGAGGGGTTCCTCGTTCATGGGAACTTCAGAGATCTCCAAGGGCCCTTGCAGCCTTGGGAAAAGTCCCCTACTGGGATGAAAACTGTTGTGGGTTTGACCTCATCAAGCCAACACCACAGTAGAGCAGATAACAAGAGCAGATCAAATAAGCCTGTGAGAGCACGCAGAAGAAAGCAGCCCTTGCCCAGACCCAACCAGTGCCGGCTCCAGCACCTTGGATCCTGGTGGAAGGAAGAGGGCTCAGAACACGCAGCTCTTGACCTCCTCTCAGTGGTGATAGGTAGTAACTACAGTTAAATATTACCAGGATGCTAAACAACAAACTATGCCCCATAGCAGTATCAACATTTATATTAAATCTCCAATCAAGGGAGAAAATGACAAGTACCCAGAAATCAGTCTTGAGGCCACAGAAGTATGTAATCTAAATGAGAGAGAATTCAAAATAGTCATCATCAAAAAACTCACCCACTTGAAAAAGAGTGTAGAGAAACAATTCAATGAGTTCAGGAGCTACTTCACAAAAGAGACTGAAAATATAAAAAAGAATCAATCAGAAATATTGGGGATGAAAGACACAATCTATGAGATAAAGCAAAATATGGATTTCCTGAATGCTCGAGCAGACATCAGAGAGGAGCAGATCAGCATAATCCAGGATAGACATATTGAAATGCTCCAGATAGAGGAGGAGAGAGAACTAAGACTAAAAAGAAATAAAGAAATTCTCTGAGAAATATCTGATTCAACTAGGAAATGCAGCATAAGAATTATAGGTGTTTGAGAGGAAGAAGAGAAGGAGAATGGAGTAGAAAGCTCTTTCAAATAAACAAGAGCAGAGAACTACCCAAACCTAGGGAAGGAAATGGGAATCCATGTGGAAGAGTCTATAAGATCTCCTAAATATGTTAATATAAAAAGACCTACTGTAAGGCACATAGTAGTGAAACTGGCAAAAGTGAATGACAAAGAAAAAATACTAAGGGCAGCAAGGCAGAAGAAAATAACCTAGAAAGGAACCTCTATCAGGCTCTCAGAGGATTTCTCTGCAGAAAGCTTAGGGACTAGGAGAGACTGGAATGACATGTTCTTGTCTTCAATGGACAAAAGCTTTCAGCCAAGAATACTCTATCCAGCAAAAATATCCTTCAGAAGTGTTGGAGAAATAAAAACATTCCCAGATAAACAAAAGCTAAGGCAGTTTGTAGCCACAAGACTCTCCCTACAAGAAATCCTCAAGAACGCCCACATACTTGAAAAAAGAGGGAGAAAGGGGTTACAAAGCACAGAGTAAGGAGACAAGTAGACCAAATGAGAGAATTGTAGCTATACATCAGAACAGGTTAGCAAATACTCAAGTATAGCATTAAAGATAAAGTGAAAAAAAATACCAAAAGCAAAGATAACCCTGTCATTTTAACCCCAAACTCACAACATAAGATGTGAGAAAAACGAGTTAGGAGGGGAAGAAGGAAGAGACTGAATCAATTTAGTCTAAGGAAATAAGAGGCCATCAGAAAATGGACTATCTTATCTATGAGATTTTTAATCTGATCCTCATGGTAACCCATAAACAGAAAAGCAGGACAGAGACACAAAAAATAGATAAGGAGAAAACACAGAAACACAACATGAAAAACTACCTAACTCAATTTGTAGACCAAAAAACATGGGATAAGAAACAAAGGAAATGCAGGAGTAAGAGAAAATGAGTGATAAATTGGAAGCATTAAGCCCTCATATCTTGATAATGACCCTAAACGTAAATGGGTTGAATTCTCCAATGAAAAGACAGAGAGTGGTGAGATGGATTAAAGAACAAGATCCAATAATATGCTGCCTCCAGAAAACACATCTCAGCTCCAATGACAAACACAGGCTCAGAGTGAAGGGGTGGAAGACGATACCCCAAGCCAATGGCAAATGAAAGAAAGCAAGTGTCACCATACTTATATCAGACAGAGTAGACTTCAAGATAAGGCAGACAACTAGAAGGACCCACAACGAAGAATACACAACTATGTACTGGGGGGCTTTGGAGAGAAAAAGGAAAAACGAAATCTTAAAAAAAAAAGATAGGCAGGTAAAGAGAGACAAAGAGGTTGAGTATATGATGATCAAAGGGACACTCCACCAAGAAGACGTAACACTTATAAATATCTATGCACCCAACACAGGAGCACTAAAGTGTTTAAAGCAACGATTAAGAAACCTAAAAGGAAATAGTAATAATAACACAATAATAGTAGAGGCTCTCCACACTCCACTCACATCAATGGATAGATCTTCCAGACAGAAAATCAACAAGGAGACAGTGCAATTAAATGAAAAGCTGGACCAGTTGGACTTAATAGACATATATAGAACACTCCATTCAAAACAACTGAATACACATTCTTCTCAAGTGTACATGCAACATTCTCAAGGATAAGTAAATAAGGAAAGGCCTGGACCTGATGGCTTCACTGGTGAATTGTACCACACATTTAAAGAAGAACTGATGTCTATCCTTGTCAAACTTTTCCAAAATCTGAAGAGGTGGAACCTCTAATGTAAATGATGGACTCTGGGTGGTAATGATGTGTGAATGTAGGTTCATCAGTTGTAACAAGTGTTCGACTGTGGGGATAGGGGATAGATGGGAAATCTTTGTTCCCCTTAATTTTGTTGTGAACCAGGCAGTTCTCTCAAAATGGCCTATTAAAAAAATTTAGGGGAGGGCTTTTGATCCAAGATGGCAGCGTGAGTAGTCTTCTTTGTCTCTCCCCCTTTGAATCTACAACTAATTGGACATTCATCGCTTAACAAAGGATATCCATATAGCATCTCAGGACGCCTGAGAGACCCACGCTGCTATACATCGGAAGGTGGACGGACTTCCCTCTGGGAGGAGGTGGAGATAGGTGAAAACTCTCCAACCCTGACCCCCGAACAGCCTAGTACCTGCAAGCAGCTTTCTCCCAGAGGATGCCCCCAGAACATCGCCACACACCAAGGGCCGGAGGGAGCGCACACCCGAGGAGCAACGATGGAAACAGGTGACCAGAGCCCTACCTAAGCCCCCCGCAATTACACCTAAGCCCGGAGGGAAGCTCCAGAGTTACACACCAGAGGCGGCAGGGAAAACCCCTACCCACCATTAGCGGAGAGGCCCTGCCTAGCATCCACAACTCCAGGAGGCTCCCGGAGAGAATCCCAAACAGGGTGGCAGCTCGCCAGCTGCCGCCGCCAGCCCCACTGACTGCGGCTACCACCCGGCCGGGACTTGCGGCTACCGGAGATCTCCTGGGTGAGGACTGGGGCTGGCTGGAGCTCCAGCGGCCGGCTCCGCAGCCCGGGGGGGGGGGAAACTTCACAGTTCCATCTGGGCAGCAGGCAAAGTCTCTACCTGCCATTAGCGGAGAGGCCCTGCCCAGCATCCACAACGCTGGGAGGCTCCTGGAGAGAATCCCAAATGGGGCAGCAGCCCGCCAGCTGCCACCGCCAGCCCCACTGACTGCAGCTATCACTCGGTTGGGGCACGGGGCTACTGGAGATCTCCTGGGAGAGGTCTGGGGCTGGGTGGAGTTCCGGTGGCTGGTGCTGCGGCCCAAGGGGAAACTCTGGGCTTCTGTCCTGGCAGCAGGCATAGCCTCTACCCACAAATAGTGGAGAGGCCCTTCCCAGCACCCACAACACCGGGAGGGTCCCGGAGAGGAGAATCCCAGGCAGGGCAGCAGCCAGCCAGCTGCCACTGAACACAAGGTCTCCGGCTATCCCCCAAACAGGGCAAGGGGCTCCCTGAGATCCTGGGGGAGAGGACTGGGGCTGGGTGGAGTTCCAGTGACCCAGCTCTGTGGTCCAGGGGGAAACTCTACAAGCTCACAGCAGCTTCAGCGAAAGCCTCTGCACAGCACTAGTAGAGAGCACCCACCCGGCAACCACAAGGCTGGAAGACCCTGGGACAAAAGTAGCATAGCTAGGTGAGCTAACCACAGACTGCAGAAGATTCCCATAGCTCTGCTGTGACCCATAGTGGACAAGTGAGACTTTGTGGGCACCAACAGTGACAGAGCTGCAAATATAAGTGATCCTGCCCCTGGCCGCTGGGACAGCCCATAACACCACTGCAGACCCTAAGGAGGGAGCACGTCTAGGTGGTCTGCAACAGTAGGCACCAGCAGCCTGAAGCCCCCTTGTGACGGCCCCCACAGCTGAAGAGGGAACCCACAGGACCACTGTGACTACGAGGAGGGGCCCAGGCCCAGTTAGCAACTGCGGATAGGATTCCTGGTTGGTGCAGTATAAACAGCTGTTCCCCCACCACACCAGTAGAAACAAGTGGAAGCAGTAACTAACTCTATCTCTATGCGGAGGCGCAAATCTACACCATCAAGCAATATGAAAAAATATATTAAATCTCCAGAACAGAAGGAAAATGACAAACACACAGAAAACAATCCCAAAGACAATGAAATATATAACCTAAATGATGATGACTTCAAAACAGCCATCATTAAAAAACTCAATGAGTTAAAAGAGAATTCAGATAGACAACTCAATGAGTTCAGGAGCTATGTCACAAAAGAGTTCGATACTGTAAAGAAGAACCAAACAGAAATACTAGAAATGAAGAACACAATAGAGGAGATTAAGAAAAATCTAGACACACTGAACAGTAGGGCCGATAATATGGAGGAAAGAATTAGCAATTTGGAAGATAGGAATATAGAAATGTTGCAGGCAGAGGAGGAGAGAGAACTAAGACTAAAAAGAAATGAAGAAACTCTCCAAGAATTATCTGACACAATTAGGAGATGCAACGTAAGGATTATAGGTATACCAGAGGGAGAAGAGAAGGAGAAAGGGACAGAAAGCCTATTCAAAGAAATAATGGCTGAGAACTTACCAAACCTGGGGAGAGAGATGGAACTTCATGTGACAGAAGCTAATAGATCTCCAAACTTTATCAATGCAAGAAGACCAACCCCAAGGCATATAGTAGTGAAGCTAGCAAAAGTCAACGACAAGGAGAAAATACTAAGGGCAGCCAGGCAGAAGAAATTAACCTACAAAGGAACCCCCATCAGGCTATCAGCAGATTTCTCAGCAGAAACTTTACAGGCTAGAAGAGAGTGGAATGATATATTCAAAAATCTGAAGGACAAAAACCTGCAGCCAAGAATTCTCTACCCAGTGAAAATATCCTTCAAATACAATGGAGAAATAAAAACTTTCCCAGATAAACAAAAATTAAGGGAGTTCATTGCCAAAAAACCTCCTCTTCAAGAAATGCTCAGGAAAACCCTCATTCCTGAAAAATCAAAAAAAGGAAAGGGGCTACAAAACCAAGAGCAAAGGAGATAAGTAGAAGGACAACAACAGAGAGTAGCAGCTCTCCATCAGAACAGATTAAACCATGGGACGAGAAACAAAGGAAATTGAAGAGAACCGGAAAACAAGACATAAAATGGCAGTGGTAGGCCCCCACATTTCAATAATCACTCTAAATGTAAATGGATTGAACTGTCCAATCAAAAGACACAGAGTGGCAGGATGGATCAAAGAACAAGACCCAACAACATGCTGCCTCCAGGAAACACACCTCAGACCTAAAGACAAACACAGACTCAGAGTGAAGGGATGGAAGACAATACTCCAAGCTAATAATGAACAAAAGAAAGCAGGTGTCGCTATACTAATATCAGACAAAGTAGACTTCAAAACAAAACAGATAAAGAAAGACAAAGAGGGACAGTATATAATGATAAAAGGGACTCTCCACCAAGAAGACATAACACTTATAAATATATATGCACCCAACACAGGAGCACCAAAATTTGTAAAGCAACTCTTAACAGAACTAAAAGAAGACATCAACAACAATACAATAATAGTAGGGGACCTCAACACCCCATTAACACTAATGGATAGAACATCCAGACAGAAAATCAACAAGGAAATTATAGAATTAAATGAAAAATTAGACCAGATGGACTTAATAGATATATACAGAACACTTCATCCAAAAACAGCAGGTTACACATTCTTCTCAAGTGCGCATGGAACATTCTCAAGGATAGACCATATTTTGGGAAACAAAGCAAGCATCAATAAATACAAGAGAGTTGAAATAACATCAAGCATCTTTTCTGATCATAATGCTATGAAACTAGAAATCAACTACAAGAATAAAGCAGAGAAAGGTGCAAAAATGTGGAGACTAAACAACACGCTACTGAACAAACAATGGATTATTGAAGAAATTAAAGAAGAAATCATATATTATCTGGAGACAAATGAAAATGAGAACACGTCATACCAATCATTTGGGATGCAGCAAAAGCAGTCCTAAGAGGGAAATTCATTGCAATACAGGCTCACCTCACTAAACAAGAAAAAGCTCACATAAGCAACCTCAAATGACACCTAACAGAATTAGAAAAAGAAGAACAAACAAAGCCCAGAGTCAGTAGAAGGAGGGAAATAATAAAAATAGCAGAAATAAACGATATTGAAACAAAAAAGTCAGTAGAAAGGATCAATGAAACAAAGAATTGGTTCTTCAAAAAAATTAACAAAATCGACAAACCCTTAGCCAGACTCACCAAGAAAAGAAGAGAGAAATCTCAAATAAATAAAATTAGGAATGAGAGAGGAGAAATCACAACAGATACCAATGAAATACAAGGGATCATAAGAGAATACTATGAAAAATTATATGCCAACAAATTGAACAACCTAGAAGAAATGGACAAATTCCTAGACTCTTACAACCTCCCCAAACTGAATCAGGAAGAAATGGAGAATCTGAATAGGCCAATCACAAGTAAAGAAATAGAAACAGTAATCAAAAACCTCCCCAAAAATAAGAGTCCAGGATCAGATGGCTTCTCTGGAGAATTCTACCAAACATTCAAAGAAGATTTAATACCTATCCTTCTCAAACTATTCCAGAAAATTGAGGAAGATGGAGTACTCCCTAATGCATTCTATGAAGCCAACATCACTCTGATCCCCAAACCTGACAAGGACAACACAAAGAAGGAGAACTACAGGCCGATATCACTGATGAATATAGATGCAAAAATCCTCAACAAAATTCTGGCAAACTGAATACAGCAATACATCAAAAAGATTATACACCATGATCAAGTGGGATTTATACCAGGGACACAGGGATGGTTCAACATCCTCAAGTCAATCAACGTGATACACTACATCAACAAAATGAAAAACAAAAACCACATGATCATCTCAATAGATGCAGAGAAAGCATTCGACAAGATCCAACACCCACTTATGATAAAAACCCTCAGTAAAATGGGTATAGAAGGAAAGTACCTCAACATAATAAAGGCCATATATGATAGACCCACAGCCAACATCATACTCAATGGACAAAAACTGAAAGCCATCCCTCTGAGGACAGGAACAAGACAAGGGTGCCCACTTTCACCACTCCTATTCAACATAGTACTGGAGGTGTTGGCCAGAGCAATTCGGCAGGAAAAAGAAATAAAAGGAATCCAAATAGGCAATGAAGAAGTAAAACTCTCACTGTTTGCAGACGACATGATCTTATACATAGAAAACCCCAAAGAATCCATAGGAAAACCATTAGAAGCAATCAACAGCTACAGCAAAGTTGCAGGGTATAAAATCAACATACATAAATCAGTAGCATTTCTATGCACTAACAATGAACTAACAGAAAAAGAACTCAAGAACTCAATCCCATTCACAATCGAGAGGAAAAGAATAAAATACCTTGGGATACATTTAACCAAGGAAGTGAAAGATTTATACAATGAAAACTACAAGACTTTCTTGAAAGAAATTGACGACGACATAAAGAGATGGAAAGACATTCCATGCACATGGATTGGAAGAATAAACATAGTTAAAATGTCCATACTACCTAAAGCAATCTACAGATTCAACACTATCCCAATCAGAATCCCAAGGACATTCTTTACAGAAATTGAACAAAGAATCCTAAAATTCATATGGGGCAACAAAAGACTGCAAATTGCTAAAGCAATCCTGAGTAGGAAAAACAAAGCCGGAGGCATCACAATCCCCGATCTCAAAACACACTGCAAAGCTACAGTGATCAAAACAGCATGGTACTGGTACAAAAACAGATGCACAGATCAATGGAACAGAACTGAAATCCCAGAAATAAAACCACACATCTATGGACAGCTAATCTTTGACAAAGGAGCTGAGGGCATACAATGGAGAAAAGAAAGTCTCTTCAACAAATGGTGCTGGGAAAACTGGACAGCCACATGTAAAAGAATGGAAATTGACCATTCTTTTTCACCATTCACAAAAATAAACTCAAAATGGATCAAAGACCTAAAGATTAGGCCTGAAACAGTAAGTCTTCTGGAAGAGAATATAGGCAGTACACTCTTTGACATCAGTTTCAAAAGAATCTTTTCGGACACTATAACTCCTCAGATGAGGGAAACAATAGAAAGAATAAACAAATGGGACTTCATCAGACTAAAGAGCTTCTTCAAGGCAAGGGAAAACAGGATTGAAACAAAAAAACAACCCACTAATTGGGAAAAAATATTTACAAGCTACTTATCCGACAAAAGGTTAATCTCCATAATATACAAAGAACTCACACAACTTAACAACAACAACAAAACAACCCGATCAATAAATGGGCAGAGGACATGAACAGACATTTCTCCAAAGAAGATATAAGTATGGCCAATAGACACATGAAAAGATGTTCATCATCACTAATCATCAGGGAAATGCAAATCAAAAGATATCTAAGATATCACCTTACACCCGTTAGATTGGCAAAAATATCCAAAACCAAGAGTGACAAATGTTGGAGAGGTTGTGGAGAAAAAGGAACCCTCATACACTGTTGGTGGGAATGCAAACTAGTGCAGCCACTATGGAAAACAGTATGGAGATTTCTCAAAAAGTTAAAAATAGAAATACCCTATGACCCAGCCATCCCACTACTGGGTATCTATCCTAAGAACCTGAAATCAGCAATCCCAAGAGTCCCATGCACCCCTATGTTCATCGCAGCATTATTTACAATAGCCAAGACATGGAAGCAACCTAAATGCCCAGAAACTGATGATTGGATAAAGAAGATATGGTATATATACACAATGGAATACTACTCAGCCGTAAAAAAGGACAAAATTGTTCCACTCGCATCAACATGGATGGACCTTGAGGGTATTATGTTAAGCGAAATAAGCCAGACAGAGAAAGACGAACTCTATATGACTCCACTTATAGGTGGAGGTTAACATAAGACAAGGAGAACTGATCGGTGGTTACCAGGGAAAAGGGGGGGTGGCGGGAGGGCACAAAGGGTGAAGTGGTGTACTCACAACATGACTAACAATAATGTACAACTGAAATCTCATAAGGTTGTAATCTATGATAATCTTAATAAAAAAAGGATTTAGGGGAAAAATAGCAAATGGTTTAGAACAATTGAAGACTTGATGGATTCTCAAAGAGTGAAAAGAGGTTTTTTGGTTTTCTTTTTAAAGATTGTCACCTGAGCTAACACCTGTTGCCAATCTTTTTCTTCTCTTTTTTCCTTCTTCTTCTCCCCAAAGACCTCGAGCTCATAGTTGCATATTCTGATTGTGATTTCCTCTGGTTGTGCTATGTGTGATGCTGCCTCAGCATGGCCTGATGAGTGGTGCCACATCCATGCATGGGATCCGAAGTTGTGCAACCCAAGGCCACCAAAGCAGAGCAGGCGAACTTAACCACTCGGTCTTGGGGCTGGCCCCTGAGCAGAGTTTTAATTGCAGTGATCACCATTTGTGAGATGAGCTCATGTGAGAAACATACACCCCATGATTGTAAGTAATGGTGACTGACCACCCCTAAGGCTGGGAATGGGGGTTAGGGTGAGAACCATCCCTCACACATTGTTTAGTTTTTGAGAAAAAACCTTGAGAATTTAAAGGTTTGTGATTTTAGAATTTGTCAAAATGTCTCCTACCTTTGAGAATGGTGTTTGTTGTCTCCCCAGCACCCCAAAATATAGCACTCATCCTTTTGTTTATTATGCATAAATTTCCGTGTGTGAAAATTAACAAAATGTAACCTCTCTTACTGAGTCAGGAGGACAGAAAGGGGAGCTCCCACGCAGGACTACTGGAGGTCAATTACAGGAAGATAGTCAATTACAGACCCCAACAAAAAGAAGTCATCAGCAGGAAAGAATGACAATTGCAGGAAGAAATCGACCTTGCATCCCAAAGAAAAATCCACTCTCTCGGCAACTCAGCCAAAAAGAAACCATCAGACCCCAGAACTCTTTCTTTTCTCCAATGGACTCTTGTTCAAAACAACCCCTCAAACCTTCCTCCTCTTTCCCTATATAATAAGATTCCACTCTTTCGATTGTTAGATTTGCCTGTGGTCTGCCATAACATTCACAACCCAAATCGCAATTCCTTGGCTTTTGCCAAATGAACTTGCTTTCCCGGTAAAACAACTGACTGTTTTACCAGGGCTCAGACACCTGCTACTGAACCCTCAATACCCAGATAGCAATGCAACATTCTTTGCTCCCCAGGAGCTCATCGCCAACTAGCAAACACAAGTAAGTGTGATAGGATAGCCTTAAAATAGATTAAAAATAGAAGTTAGAAGGAAAAAGAGGTAGAGTGATGATGAAATCACTCCCCTCTGAAAAGATCATTATGTCAAAGTTAACATAATGTTAAAAGCTAAATACTCAACCAACAAAATGTATCCTCAATATTTTACCTTCCCTTTGAATGTTTCTGTGTTATGCTTCTTTCTTGTGTTGTGGAGAATTACGCCAAATTTCCTAAAGGTGGTGCCCTTGTTTTAGGAGCTTAATCTTTTGTTGATTTTTGCTTTAACAATAATATGTCTTGTGTTTCACCATTAATTATGACGTTGGCTGTTGATTTGGAAAAGAACATAAGAAAGATGAAAGTTTCATAGAAAGTTAAAAAATATTTTGTTGGTACTTTGTCTTTCTTAATAATGGAGAGTTATGTAAAATTTATCACAAAGTAGTGATAGAAGAAGAAATTTATCAAATATTTTTTACATACCATTGATACGATTATCCCTGATATATACACTTCTTCACTCAGCAGTATTTATCGAATGCTTTCTAGAGCCGGGTACTGTTCTGAGCCCTGGGGTACAGCTTAACTGTTTGGTAGATGTACTTTTATTAGAGGAACTCAAGATATTTTTCTTCACTATAATTATCAGTGTTTTTCATTGTCTTAAGTGCCATCACACACAGTACTGCTTTATTTTATATAGAGGGTTTTGACATAGATTGTAGTAGTTTATGAAGTTTCTACTGCTAAAAAACCAAAAGTAAAATGAAAGCTGGGGTTTCATTCCTAGTTCATCTACTTCTTTGCTGTGAGACCTTGGCCAAGATACATGAACTCTCTGAGAGTTCATTTCCTTCTATGTAAAAAAATTAATAAACAATATCTCACTCAAAGGTTAGCAGGGGAATTAAAAGTTGTGAGTTTTAAGTGGAGAATGCCTCCAAAGCTCTTAGCCTATGCTCACCTCATGGGAAGTGTTCCATAAATGTTAGCTACTATCCACATCACTTCCCAGTCCAGGAGTCAGCAATGCCAAATTTCAAGTTCCCCAGGCTGGTGGAAGGGGCAATTGAATCATGTTCTCCTGTGGTACTGATTTTGTGTGATGTTTGTATTTAATCTGTTGCTATAGTTGTTAGGTTTTCTAAATCTGAGCCTGCATTGCTTTGCCTCAAAAAATTCAACTTGGCTATGGTATATTGATCTTTTAATAAGTTGCAGCATTCTCTTTTTTGTGATGAGATCTACATTTATGGAGAAAACCCAATGGAGTGGTTTTCTTTTTTTAAACAAAGAAAGTAAGTTGAGAGAATTTGTTAAGGTGCCCTTGCTTGTTCTGGAAACAAAGGAAGTGTTCCTTGTCCAACTCTCATATCTGAATCTGCATATTTCTCCGCATTTTCCTTGTTGGCTCATTGTCTTTCTCTACATCAAAGGCTTTTCACTACCCTAATAGAATTAGAGATCTAGAAATGGTCATTGCTTCCTACTCTGTATATTCTCCTTTGTGCCGCATTGTTCTTCTATTAGCTGATATTTCTTGATTTGAAAAGTGAGTCTTTACCCTTGATCTGGTTAGGATTCTCTGAACCAGAAGATATCTCCTTGGAAATGTCTCTTTCCTTTTCCTTACTTCGCATCACTGTCCTATGAATTGATGTTTCACAACTCACTCTCTGCTACCGATCCCAAGCCTGCTTGATCTCAGTTGTACCCAAATCAACACCGCTGGAGAGGACAGGGTTTCTCTCTTGAGCATCTGACAATGTCCTTCCTTCTGAGTATGAACTCATAGAATCCCCACCAAAATGTCGCAAGGGAGGTTGACTGTTACCATACATAGATTGGAAAACAGACACATAAAGGACAATTTCATTGGTAAGATGGAGTCTGGAACAAATATTCTTATGACTACATCACATTATCTCTCCAATTTTCAGCACTATGTATCTTCACTCTATCCTGAAAGCTGCACAGTATACAGATTTAGGATTTAGAGTCCGATACTCCTGGGTCTTCTTTTCAGCCCCACCTTTCCTTCGCTATTGCATCGTAGGCAAATTATTCAACTTCTTCTGAGTTTTTTCTGTTTTATGTATCAAAGGGTGATATTTTAGTCCTTCTGCTAGGACTCAGGTGAGATTCTATGAGGTACAGCTCTTAACACAGTGTCGCGCACGTAGTTTATATTACAGCTCTTCTGTTTCTCTCCCCTGTTCCCCTCCTCTTCCCTTAGCCTCTCTCCTCTTCCCATTGTTCTCCATCTCCCCACCTTTCTTGCTCTCACCTCCTCTTTCCCTTCCTTATCCTCTCCTTTCCCTCCTTCCCAACACCCTACTCATGACCTCCTCTTCTCCGATTCCTGATCACTAACCTCTTTGTCACCTCTTTTATTTTATGTAGCCACTAGGTTCCTGGACTACAAAAAATAATGAAGAGTTGTGTTCTGGGGAAAATTAAGTGTGGTAGACATTGAGTAGAATGGAGTATGGTGGTGCAAGGAGAGAACATGATCAGCTAAAACAGATACCACATCCATTGAAAGTTTCAGTGACATAATTGATTAAGGCAAGGTGAGCAACAAGGATAGCTCATTTCTTGTGTTAGGGTGGGGTGATAACTAATAAACAAACATCGATCCTCCTTGAGGACAGGAGTCTGTCAGAGCTACAAGGGAGAATGGCAAAAAGGAAAAGGTAGGAGCTGTCTTCTTTCCTTTTCTATCTTTATCACTCTTTCTCTAGGAGTAGTTTTTTCCACCCATAATAAGAGTGACTAACGTGGACAGCCCACAATAAACACAGTGAACTTTAATAATTCAGTTTTGAAACTCACATGCAGCCCATAATATTTATATGTCCCACTGAAAATTTCCTACCATATTTCCCTCGTAAAAAAGTCGACTAGGTAGAAACTCCACTAAGCCAAGGTTCCTGGTGAATCTTTTCTTAGCATCTTTGAGTGTCACAAATAATCTCCTGTGTTTTGTGGAATCACAAATTTACTGAGAAATTTGTGTCAGGTCTGAGAGACAGAAATTAATGAATGGAGACAGAGAGGTGGATTTGGGGGAAAGGACAGAAAGGAAGGAGAGGGAAGGCAGTATTTTTCTTTTGTCTTTGTTTTTGAGGAAGAGTAGCCATGAGCTAACATCTGCTGCCAATCCTCCTCTTTTTGCTTAGGAAGACTGGCCCTCAGCTAAGATCCGTCCCCACCTTCCTCTACATTATGTGTAGGATGCGTGCCACAGCATGGCTTGCCAAGTGGTACGTAGGTCTGCACCCAGCGAACCCCAGGCCAGAGAAGCAGAACGTGCAAACTTAACCATTGTGCCACCTGGCCGACTCCTCTTTTTTCTTTTTCAGTGTGGGGTAAGAGAACAGAAACAGTCAGAGTCATAGCAGATTCCCCACACTAGGAGGAAGATGGACATCTGCAAATTGCCAGAGAAGCAGAGCATTGATTCCACTCCTTACACTTTGATGGAAGTGGTTGATCATGAGGGAAATAGCCGTGTTGTTCTGATCACCTCGTATTCACTCCATTGGTGAGGGTGGGATACCCCACCTTAAATGCAATGAAATGACCAAACACACAACACCTGCACAAATGAGACTGACAGCAGTAAAGAAGTCTCATATATTCACAGCCTGGGGGAGGAGGACATTGGACACCCCCCAGGGCCACCTGGGTGTGGCACTCAAAAGCAGAGTGAATAAGCAGGGTCCATAAGATGACAGCTTTGTGGTAATAAGAGGAGGAGGCATACCCTTGTTTTCTTGGTTGAAGGGAAAAATCCTATCACTGAAATCCATGAAGTTGACACGGGTGGTTATTAAGTGTACAAGTTAATACCTGGGGAGATGTCTAGGACTTTCTGATGAGTGTACAGAACATTCAATCCCTGGAAGAGAAAAATTATGTGTCCATCTCTCCTTCTGACTGAATAACGATCCAGGTCATGGGACCCAGTGTAAACATCCAAGAAACTTCTGTTTACTCTTGTTATTAAGAAAAGCTTCACTGAAGTGTAATTTGCGTGCCATAAAATCCACCTGTTCAAAGTGTACAAAACGGTGTAGAGAGAAATTCAAGAAGATCTAAATCAACAGAAAGACATCCCATGTTCATGGATGAGGATACTTAACATTGTTAAGATGGTGGTTGTCCCCAAATAGATCTTCTTTTCTCTGCCCTTTCCTCTCTTATCCTTCTGGTGACCCCATTATACATATGTTGCTAGACCTGATGGTGTCCCATAAGGTACTGAGGCTCTCTTCTTCATTCTTTTCTGTCTTTTCTTCTGATTGGATAATCTCTATTGGTCTATCATCATGTTCACTGATTCCCTTGCTATCTGAAATCTGCTGTGGAGCCCCTCTAGTGAGTTTTAAAATTTTGTAATTATACTTTTACACTCCAGAATTTCCACTTGGTCCTTTTTTAAAAAAAATATATTTTTAATTCTCTATTGGTATTCTGCATTTGATGGGTCAATGTCATGCTGCTTTCTTTTAATTCCGTAACAGGGCTTCTTTTTGTTCTTTGAACATATACATAATATATGCTTTGGAGTCTTTGTCTGGTAAGTTCACCATCTGCACTGCTCAGAGATAGCTCCTACAATTGGTTTTTTTTCTGTGTGGAGGACGTTTTTTCTGTTTCTTTGCATGTCTCATAACTTTCTGTCAAAAACCGGGCATTTTGGTAGAAGATTGTCACCACTCTGGATTGTGATTCACTCCCTAACATAGCATTATTTATGTAGCCCATTATTTGTTGGGTTAGTCCCTTGCCTGGACTAATTCTGCGGAGTCTCTGCTAGCCCCATCATGACTTCTGATGTCCCTGCTCAGTTGTTCTTTTATAAGTTCTTGTTTTTCTCTTTAAACCTGGCTTCTTAGGAGATATCTCTGTTTCAGTATAGCTTAGTGGTGAGCCAGTGATTGGTCAGAGGTAGTGTTGAAATATCTTGAGTCAGTTCAGCTTTCACCATGTGCTGGTGGATCTTTGTATGAACTGGTACACACATTTAAAGTTTAGGCAGTGGACAATTACACATCAGTTTTACTTTTGTGGACACAAAGATTTACAATCATCCTGGAAGAATTAGACAGCTAGGGCATTCTTTGCTCACACCCAGCCCTGCACATGAGCACTGACTTCTAGATCCCTAGAATATGTGGCTGCTTATCAAGTCATATTTGGGCCATCTTGTTCCTTAGATACATCTTTTAAAATGTGGCTAGATGACTGCTCTGTTTTTTTCAAAAAAGCCCCCCAAACTTGTGGCATATAGATGCCTCTTAAGAGTTTGCCTCTGGAGGTTGCTGTTGTTTTGGCCAATGTCCACGGCTATGTGTTTATGTGATGGCTGAAGCATAAAGGAAACTGAGTGCCCAATTGGAGTCATCTAGGAGAGGTGCATTGAAGGTTAGGCCTGGGAAGTGACCTTCAAAAAGGTGACACTTTTCAAGGTGAGAGTGGAGATATATTCTACTTTTCACTACACAGTGTGTGGTTAAATTGGAGGGTTAGAAGAAGGCGTGGAGGACAGACAAAAGGACCCATGGATTCCTACCAACGTTGATCTGGTATTCAAAGAGAACCTATTGTATACAAAGTCCTCACACCAGGTTAAAGAGCTCAATATACAAAACTCACATTGCACTGTAAGGAAGGGATTGTTATGTGCATTTTGCAAGTGAGAAAATTAAGGCTCAGAGCAAGGGAAACATTTCATCATCAGTAGAGGAGAGCTTCAGGCCTTTCCATTCTCATCTTAAGATGGACTGTGTTCTCAGTTTGTCTTGAGTTTTGAGCCAGGATGGGAAAGCCGTTTGGGGAAGATCAATATGGTTGAGTTTGGCATGTGTTAGGGAAACTCTATGAAAATACCCACCAGACATGGTGAGTCTAAGAGCAGCTCTACCAAACTCTTCCTAGGCCGTTGATGAGTTCTCTGAGCCTCAGTTTTTTCCTCCTCCTTCAAATGGAACCCTGCATGGCTGCCATATCAGTTTGCTTTCAGTCTATTACAGGAAGCTGGTTGAGCCTTGTACCTGATGCTGAGACTGTGGTCAGGAAATGGGATGCATGCTGTTGAACACACATGAGAGTAAATGGTCTTTTCATCTCCCCCTCATTCTTTTGCCGGGTCATGGGGCACTGGAACTGAAAAATATGTTACAAACAGTTTTGATGCATTTTAAACTATTGAACCTCAGAGACATTATATGGCTAGCCAATGTCCTGTGCATGCTACCTGAGAGATAAACTTGAACTTCATGCTCTCAGGCTTAGGAATGCACAAGCACTCTCCTGGTGAGATTGATTTTTATCAGATGGAGGGGGTGTGGGGTAAGGTGTAAGGGGGTAGATAAAAAGGCAGTGGCTATTGATGTTGTCAGTCCCAGCAAGGCAAGCAGCCATGGCACCGCGTTTGGGAATCTTTCTGATTTTGGCTGGCACTTGTATCTTTCTCCAACTGGACCATGTGGATGGAGGTGAGGGAGGGGAGAAGGGCTGGAATTGGTGTGAAAGAACCTGCACCAGAAATGGGTTGATGTGTAATAGAATAATAATAATAGTGGTGATGTGAAATATATCTGCCAATTCTTGAGTATATCCCAAGGACCAGACGTTATTATGGTCTTTACATTATATTTAATTTTCAAACAAGTGTTTGAAATGTAAACCTAGTCAATCTTACTCAAAAGCCAACGTTGTTATTGCCTATCAACCCTCATGACAGCTGCCTCATTCCTAAATATCCTTCCAATGTCCCAGCCATGGGCAGCCTCTACACAGGGTTAGGTATATTGTTCTAAGGAAGAGTTTTTGATGGAAATGGAATTCAACGTTTGCAATAACAGGAAAGGTGTAGTCTCAGGTAATATCTTATGGTTCCTGCATGTAATTCATGTATGGCAGTATGATAACAGTTAAAAAGTGTCAGAATCTTGCTCATATGTTATGTCTAACCCTATAGTACACACATCCAGAGTGTATCTGTTTAGAAAAAACATGGATGTCAAAATATGAAAAAAATACAGTATTTCTAATTCTCATCACTACATTGTATAGTAGATTACTAGAACCTACAATTGAAAATGTGTTAAGTTGGGAGGCAGCCCCATATCCAAGTGGTTAAGGTGTGTGCTCTGCTTCAGCAGCCCAGGGATTCATTGGTTTGGATCCTGGGTATAGACATGGCACCACTCATCAGGCAACACTGAGGCGTCATCCCACATGGCACAACAAGGGGAACCTACAACTAGAATACACAACTATGTACTCGGGGGCTTTGGGGAAAAGAAGAAGAAGAAGACAAAAAAAGAAGATTGGCAACAGATGTTAGCTCAGGTGCCAATCTCTAGAAATAAATGTGTTAAGTGGGAAGATCTCATGTTAAGTGTTCTTACCATGATAAAAATATTTGTAAAATTTCAGTGTGAGAAAAAAGAAAGTTATAGATGCAGAGCAGGTCCTACTATAGAAAGTATTCAGAGTGCCGTAGTTTTGTTCTCGTCTTATCTCCAACCATCTCCTTTACTCTGAATTTTTCCAGATAAGCAGCCGATTACGACCACTCTTTCTGCCACAATGAAACCAGGTAATCTATTTGGAAAATAATGAAACAAAACAACAATCAAATAAATCCAAATATTGTGTGGGGAGGAAACTGTGATTGAGATTCTTGGGAGATATTTTCCATGCAAGTGCTTTACTTTCCTTTCTCAGTAACTGGAGATGCAAATGCACACATCTCCAGGTTGTATGTGAGGAACAAGCGGCTCACCATAGAGATGTTTACTTATCAATGCTAAGCAGCCTATAGAGAGTGGGACTGGAATCTGACCCCAGGTCAGGGCTTCAGGGCTGGTGCCATATGCCAAGATAAATAGGGCCTCATTCCAAGGGATGACATTCGAATAAGGGAGCTTGCCCAAGAGGCATGAGGCAGCATTGGGTAGGGAGATAGTATTCAACAGAACTATGTACGTGAGTTGTGGAGAGTTGACGTCTGTGACCAGGAAATCCACTGATAAGGCTGATAGAATTCATCAAGTCTAAAGATGCCTTGGCCAGGTCCACATAACCACAAAGCCCTCTGTCTTCCTGGAATTTTCATCTTTGATCCATTAAAATGGCTAAGTCAGTGCATACAGAAACTATCTTAGATCTGCCATGATTGTGGCACAGATAAAAATCATGCTTCCATATGATGTGAGGCAGAATATTAATGACAAGAAGAAGAAATTGCCTGTGTTCACAGAGATAGAATCTCTTTAGATTTTTGGTGTTGAATGTGGGAAAGCAGAAACTACAGCTCTAGACACAACATAACAGGTGACAAAAATTATGATGCAAAATCAGGCTACTTTGTTATCTGGCAAGCTCGTCCATTGCCTGGAGCTCCAATATCCACGGAAATGCCTCTGGGTAAATGTCTCTGGAAGTTAAAGAGCCTTTCCTAGTTCCTGAGGGTAGAGATCACTTCACGTTGACCTTAACATCCCTGATGCTTAGTAAAGGGCCTTCTACATGGCAGGCCTTTGCTGAAGATGAGCTAGCTGGAACAGAAGCTTTGCCAGAGTTACTGCAGAGCTAATGATGCCCTGAAGAGCTGATGAAGATAATGTCTTTGCTTTTTGCAGATTATAAATGTGCTTTCCCATTCAACTATCGCGGCAAATGGTATTTTGATTGCACTAGGGCTGATTCCTTTTTCAAATGGTGTTCTCTAAATGAAGATTATTCAGGGAAATGGAAATATTGTGTTGATGACGGTGAGTATGCAGCTTTCCTCATGTGGAGAGCACGTGACTTCCCAGCTGAAGGGTGAACTTCCATACTTGCCCACTAGAAGGAAGCCTCAGGCTTTACCTTGTCTTTCCTAACATGTTGCATCCATGTTCCTTTCTCCTGAAAATACATGAAAATTTTTTCTGTGAAGCACTTTCTCATCCATTCCGTGTACTTTCAGACTATGCCAAATGTGTCTTTCCCTTTGTCTATCGTGGCCAAACATACAACCGTTGCACAACTGATGGGAGTCTTTTCTGGATTTCTTGGTGCTCAGTCACTACTAGCTATGACCGTGATGGAGCTTGGAGATATTGCTAGTAATAAAAAGGTAAGTGTCTTGGGGGAGGATTAGAAAGGTGGGAGTGATCAGAGATGAGACAGAGATGGATAAAGAGATGGAAAAAGGTGACCCAGAGAGGAGTGAAAAGGCAAGAGGAGACAGGTGGAGGGCTGCAATGAGGTAGAAAGGATGTAGGAGGAAGAGTGAGGAGCAGAGGTTTGGAGAGGAGACAGAGGAGAAAAGGGAGAAAAGTTTCAAAGAGAATAAGGCACCAAACACAAAGTACAAAAGATGAAAAGTTACAAAAGGGAGAAGAAAGAGAGTTTGCAGGGTTAAAAATGGAACGACGAGTATCTGGGGAGGATTACTGGAAGGAGAAGGTACAGGGAGAGATGGTGAGAGAGAGAGAGAGGAAGAGACAGTAGAATAATCTTATGAGCAAGCATGTGAAAGCAAGAGTAGAGATAGGGAAGAGCAGAAAGAGAGGAGAAGGAGGAAAAGAGAAACAGACCTTGGCATTCATGTGACTGACTGGAAAAATAAATAGAACTCCTTAACATTGACAGCAACACCATATTAAATTGCTGTACAGTGCATCTAACCCATGGCCATGAATGCAATGAAGCCTTTGAAATCTGCATGAAGAAAATCAAGAAATCTCAAGCATGAAGGTGATGCTCTGTGCAACGGAGGTGAAATACTTTCCCTGAAACTCCACTTTGTTCCCACTGTGCCTGGATTCAATCAATAAACCACTTTCTCTGCAGGTGTGGTTCTGTTTCCCGTTCATGAAAGGAACCATCTTTCCAATGGGAGGGTCTCAGTGTGCCCAGCTTGATTACACAGGATCTTCATGTCCTGGCCCTCTCCTCCTCCAGACCCTGTGTGGTGATGGAACATAACACACATCAGAGTTGTCTTTTCTGTGGGCTTGATTGAATGTTGATGGTGTAGTGTGCAGGCCACTGGGGTGAGGTTTGGAGGAGGATCCCAGAGGGCATGGAGAGCTGGTCTCCATCTTAAGTGATTTTTCTTTCCTGACTTAGGTGAAATGTTATTTCTTCCTGGAGATAGTCTCTGACTCCCAATATAAGGAGTCCTGACCACATCCTTCCAGGACACCCACTCTCTACTCGCAATTAAAGTTTCAATTTTCTCTGAGGGACTTGAATCTTTTGGAGGATGACATGGGTTGCCTTTTTGCCCTGGCATCAAGTATTATGTGCAGAACCTGACACCTCCTTGGCCCTCAGACGTTTTTCAAAAGACCTAACCCTTAAAAAAAAACCACCAGATATTCTAGAAAAATAATGCATCAGTAAATAACTGGGCTTAATGAGACAAAGTAAAATTCACATGTGACCGAAACAAAGAAGGGCAGGGAAGGTAAAGCATAAGCTTTCTTCCAGTTACAAGAGCATCCCAGAAAGATGTAGAATAGTGGCTATGGGATTGAGGATGACTTTTTGATCACCTTTCAGGGAGGTCACCCTTCTTGGCCTCTATGATGTTCAAGTTGGTAATTCACCTGAATTTAAAACTAGGTCAGTTTAAGGACTATCCAGTAAAGTAGCCTAGAAAGGCTTCTCATGTGGTCCCAGAGAACAAGATTCAAATTTCTATTCTGGTCTCTCTGAATGGATTTTAGAGACACAATTATTCAAGAAAATACACTAAATATCAGTCAGAACAAGAGTCTGTGGGATCTGAACTACTTTAGGATCCCCACCCAGCACACAACCAACCAGCTCTGCAAGATGAAAGTAACATTATGAACATTATGAGATCAGAGGAAAAGATACTCAGACCACTCTGATACAATGACTGTTTCACCAGGGTGACTGGGTGTATGCCCGTGGAGGCACCCTGCAGAGAAAATGGACATCACTGAAAGAGTCCAGCCAAGTCACCAAAATTGTAAACAATAAGCCCTGGGTAGGTAGTAATCATTGTGCAGAGTTTGCACAATATAGTCTATAAAATTTCCAGGTTACAAAAAGAAAATTGAGACATACAATGATATAAGAAAATGGGACTCGTATATAAAGTTTAAAGGTCCAAAATGAATTGAAAAATCAGTTATATTTGTACACACTGGCAATGAATAATCCAAAAACAAAATGAAGAAAACTATTCCATTTGCAATAATGTCAGAAATAATAAAATACTTAGGATTAAATTTAACCAAAGAAGCACAAGATTTATACTCATACAAATTTCAAAATAGTATTGAAAGAAATTAAGGAAGGCCTAAACTGTTTAAATACCCCATGTTCATGGATTGGAAGAGTTAATATTGTTAAGATGGCAATACCCCTAAATTGGCTTCCAGATGCAATTCTATCCTTATGGAATCCTCAGTTGTCTTCTGTGCAAAAATGCCAATCTGATCCTAAAATATGTATGGAAATTCATGGACTCAGAATAGCCTAAACAGTGTTGACTTGAAAGAACAACATTGGAGGACTCACACTTCCCAATTTCAAAGCTTAGTGCCAAGCCACAGTAATCAACACAAGGTGATTCTCACCTTTTGAACGACTATGGAATAGAACTGAGAGACCAGAAATACACCTTTACATTTCTGGTCGAATGACTTTTGACAAGCATGCCAAGACCATTCAATAGGCAAAACAATAGACTTTTTAACAAATGGTGCTGCCAAAGCTGGCTAGCCAAATGCAAAACAATGAAGTTAAATCCCTGTATTAGAAATGCTCAAGGGACTTGGCTCATGATGTCAGCATGATGGCTGAGCTAGTTGATCTGTTTGTCTCTCCCCTCTAAGTCACAACTAAATGGACATTCATTAACCTACAGAAGATCTCTACACAGCATGATAGGAGTTGGGAGATTCACACAGCCATCCATCTGCAGGTAGGTGGACTTGATCCTCATGAAGCAGTGGAACCAGGTAAGCAGACCCCTCCCCCACCCTTGTAGCAACAATCAAGGTCACAGAGCCTCACACAGAGACTTACCTGACTATGAGAGGAGGCAGGGAAGCCTGGCTCATGCACAAACACTTTTGGAGTTGTAGCCCAGGACAAGGGAGCACTCAGTATGCCATAGCAGCCCCACACACGGGAATGCTCCCCACAGAACAATGGTGGTTCAGCATGAATAACATCTCCCCACCAACCAAGTGCAGTAACTTAGCCAAACCACCCATGAGTGCAGTGCCAACCCATACACAAAAAAGTGCACCACGTACCTAGCACAGCATCTCAGCTGGTCCCCTGCCCTGTGTAGCAGCCTTGCCTGCAAGAGAGTGACCCACTGACTGGCTTTGGCCAGGCTGTGCAAATAAAGAGCAACGCTACTGGCACAACTTCCAGCAGACGGGACAGGATCAGAAAACACTGCTCCTACCCCCTCCACTGGTGGTAGCTGAAATCTGCATCCTTATACTACCAAAAATGTGCCAGCAAAGGATCAAGTTATCAAACAATGAAGTCCTACAGTAACACTTCAGAGTAGAAGGAAAATGACAAGTCTCCAGAAACCATTCAAGAAATCAAGAAAATTTCCATTCTAAATGAGACAGAATTCAAAATAGTTGCCATGAAGAAACTCAACAGGTTACAAGAAAATTCAGAAACACAGTTCAATGAACTTAGGAATAAAATTAATGAGCTGAAGGAATACTTCACCAAAGAGATTGAAACCCTTCAAAAAATAAAAAAAACCACACAGAAATTCTGGACATGAAGAACACAATTAATGAGATAAAAAATAATCCAGTAACCATAAATAATAGAGCTGACCTTATGGAGGAGAGAATAAATGACCTAAAAAATAGAAATATAGAAATGTTTCAGGTGGAGGAGGAAAGAGAACTCAGATTTTTAAAAAATGGAGAAATTCTTCGAGAAACATCCAACTCAATTAGTAATAGCAACCTAAGGATTTAAGGTATTCCAGAGGGAAGAGTGAGGGAAAAAGGAGCAGAGAACTTGTTCAAAGAAATAATAGCTGAGAATTCCCAAACCTGGGGAAAGACCTGGACTTACAAGTACATGAAGTCAATAGAACTCTGAATTACATCAATGCAAAAGGCCATCTCCAAGGCATATACTATTAAAACTGGCAAAAGTCAATGACAAAGAGAAAATATTAAGGGGAGCAAAATAGGAAAAAATAACCTGCAAAGGAATCCCTATCAGGCTTTCGGCAGATTTATCAGCAGAAACCTTACAGCCTAGGAGAGAGTGGAATGATATATCCAAAATACTGAAAGACAAAAGCATTCAGCCAAAAATATGCTATTCAGTGAAAATATCCTTGTGATATGATGGAAAAATAAAAACTTTCCCAGGTAAACGAAAGCTGAGGGAGTTCATTGCCACTAGACTTCCCTTACAAGAAACAATCAAGGAAACCTTCATACCTGAAACAAAATGGCAAAGTTTACAAATCTTTGAGCAAGGAGATATATAGACAGACAAAATCAGAACATTGCAGCTCTCGATCCAAACAGGTTAACAAACACTTGATTATACCATAAAAGATAAAGGGAAGGAAAGCACCAAAAATAACTGTAAACTCTTCAAATCAGTCACAAAATTACAACACAAAAAAGAATAATTTGTGGCAACAATAACTCAGAAGGGGCAGAGGAGAAGAATGGAACCCGTTAAGGCTAATGGAGATAAGAGGCTGTTTGAAAATGGACTAGCTCATCTATGAGATTTTTTCTTTTTTTTTAAGATTGGCAACAGAGCTAACATCTGTTGCCATCCTTTTTTTCCTTCTCCTCAAAGCCCCCCAGTACATAGTCGTACATTATAGTTGTAGGTCCTTCTGGTTGTGCTACATGGAATGCTGCCTCAGCATGGCATGATTAGCAGTGCCATGTCTGCACCCAGGATCCAAACCGGGGAAACCCTGGGCCGCTGAAGCAGAGTGTGCGAACTTTACCACTAGGCCATGGGGCTGGCCCTTCTATGAGATATTTTATAGAAACCTCATGGTAACCACTAGACAAAAAATCAGAGAAGAGCCACAAATCATAAATAAAGAGAAAGCCACCAAACTGAAACAGCAGTCAGAAATACAAGGGAAAAGAAATAATGGAAATATAGAACACATTAAAAGAAGAGATAAAATGGCAGTATTAAGCCTAAGTATTAAGTATATCAATAATCACTCTAAATGTAAATGGATTGAATTCTCTAATAAAAAGACACAGAGTGGCTGGATGGCTTAAAAAACAACACACAGGGAGTGACATCAGCATCTTGGTGGAGTGAGTTCTTCCAGTGATCTACCCCTTCCACCATAAAATGAAAGAGACAGTCATCTTCCAACAGAGGACATCCACACAACACAAAAGACATCTGAGACATCCAAGCAACCATACATCAGAAGGCAGAGAAGCTGGAGCCTCCCTTGGAGGAGATGGAATGGGATAAGAGAAAAGACTGTGATCAGGGACTGCACGTGGCCTCTGAGAAAGAAGGAAGAGGAGAGGGGGTGCTGGTTCATGGGAACATCAAAGATCCTCGAGGGCCCTTGCAGCCTTTAGGAATGTCCCCTACCAGGACGAAAGGCATCACGGGTTTCACCTCATCAAGCCAACACCGCAGTAGAGCAGATAGCAAGAGCAGATCAAAAAAGCATGGGAGGGGCTGGTTCTGTGGCCGAGTGGTTAAGTTCACGCGCTCCACTGCGGTGGCCTAGGGTTCGGATCCTGGGCGCAGACATGGCACAACTCATCAGGTCACATTGAGGTGGCATCCCACATCCCACAACTAGAAGGACCTGCAACTAAGATATACAACTGTGTACGGGGGGGGGGGGGAGTTGGGGAGATAAAGCAGAAAAAAAAAGATTGGCAACAGTTGTTAGCCCAGGTGCCAATCTTTAAAAAAATAAAAAGCCTGTGAGAGCATGAGGAGAAAGCAGCCCCCCCCAACCAGTGCCAGCTCCAGTGCCTGGGATCCCAGTGGAAGGCAGAGGGCTCAAAATACACAGCTCTTGACCCTCACTCAGTGGTGATATGTGGTAACTAGGACCAAATAATACTAACATGCTAAAGAACAAAGCCACAACCTATAGCAGTAACAAAAATTATATTAAATCTCCAGACCAGAGAGAAAATGACAAGTATCCAGAAATCAGTCTTGAGGACACAGAGGTATGTAATCTAAATGACAGAGAACTCAGAATAGCTATCATCAAAAAACTCAATGAATTAAAAGAGAGTGTAGAGAAACAATTCGATGCGTTCAGGAGGTACTTCACAAAAGAGATTGAAATTATAAGAGGGAATCAATAAGAATTATTAGAGATGAGAGGCACAATCTATGAGATAAAACAAAATATGGATTCCCTGAATGCTTAAGCAGACATCATAGAGGAGCAGATCAGCATAATCAAGGATAGACATATCAAAATACTCCAGATAGAGGAGGAGAGTGATCTAAGACTAAAGAGAAATGAAGAAAGTCTCTGATAAATATCCAACTCAATTAGGAAATGCAACATAAGAATTATAGGTATTCAACAGGGAGAAGAGAAGGAGAATGGAGCAGAAAGCTCTTTCAAATAAACAATAGCAGAGAACTTCCCAAACCTAGGGAAGGAGATGGAAATCCATGTGGAAGATGCTATCAGATCTCCTAAATATGTTAATTTAAAAAGTCCTACTGTGAGGCACATTTTAGTGAAACTGGCAAAAGTGAATGACATAAAAAATACTAAGGGCAGCAAGGTAGAAGAAAATAACCTACAAAGAAACCCCTATCAGGCTTTCAGAGGATTTCTCTGCAGAAAGTTTACAGACTAGGAGAGACTGGAATGACATTGAAATCTGTGATGGACAAACCTTTTCAGCCAAGAAAACTCTATCCAGTGAAAATGTCCTTCAGATATGATGGAGAAATAAAAACTTTCTCAGATAAATAAAACCTAAGGGGGTTCGTAGCCACAAGACCCTCCCTACAAGAAATCCTCAAGAGGGCCCACATACTTGAAAAAAAGAAAGGGAGAAAGTGGTTATAAGGCATGGAGTGAGGAGATAGGTAGACAAAATCAGAAAATTGCAGCTATGTATCAGAACAGGTTAGCAAATACTCAAGTATAGCATTAAAGATAAAGTGAAGGAAAACACCAAAAACAAAGATAACCCTGTCACTTTAACCACAAACTCACAAAATAAGATGGAATAAGATGTGTGAAAAACAGCTTAGGAGGGGTAGAGGCAGGTGAATGAGTCAATTTAGTCTAAGGAAATAAGAGGACATCAGAAAATGGACTATCTTATCTACGAGATTTTGAATATGACCCTCATGGTAACCAGTAAACAAAAAAGCAGAACAGAGACACAAATAATAGATAAGGAGAAAACAAAGAAACACAACATAAAAAACAACCTAACTCAATTGGTAGACCGAAACACATGGGATGGGAAACAAAGGAAATGGCGGAGACGCAGAAAATGAGTGATAAAATGGCAGCATTAGGCCCTCATGTCTCAATAATCACCCTAAACATAAATGGATTGAATTCTCCAATAAAAAGACACAGAATGGACAGATGGATTAAAGAACAAGATCCAACAATATGCTGCTTCCAGAAAACACATCTCAGCTCCAATGACAAATACAGGCTCAGAGTGAAGGGGTGGAAGATGATACTCCAAGCTAATGGCAAACAAAAGAAAGTAGGTGTCACAATGCTTATATCAGACACAGTAGACTTCCAGATAAGACAGGCAAAGAGAGGCAAGGAGGGGTAAAATGAGGAATAAAAACCACATAATCATCTCAATAGATGCAGAGAAAGCATTTCAGAAGATCCAACAGCCGTTTATGATAAAAACTCTTTTTTTTTGAGGAGGAGGAGGAGGATTAGCCTTGAGCTAACTGCTGCCAATCCTCCTCTTTTTGCTGAGGAAGACTGGCCCTGGGCTAACATCCGTGCCCATCTTCCTCTACTTTATATATGGGACGCCTGCCACAGAATGGCTTGATAAGTGGTGCCATGTCCACACCTGGGATCCAAACCAGCGAACACTGGGCTGTTGAAGCAGAACGTGTGACCTTAACTGCTGTGCATCCGGGCCAGCTCTTGTGATAAAAACTCTTAACAAAATGGGGATAGAAGGAAATTACTCAACATCATAAAGGTCTTATTTCTAAAAATGGTTGTAAATCATATCTGACAAGCAGTTAATCTCCGTAATATATAAAGAACTCACACAACTGAAGAACAAAAAAAAAAACAGCCTGATCCAAAAATGGGCAGAGGATATGAACAGACATCCTTCCAAAGAAGATATACAGATGGCCAATAAACACATGAACAGATGTTCAACATCACTAATCATCAGGGAAATGCAAATGGAAACTACACTAAGATACTATCTAACACCCATTAAAGTGGCAATAATCACTAAGACCGAAAATAACAAATGTTGGAGAGGGTATGGAGAAAAGGGAACACTCATACACTGCTGGTGGGAATGCAAAGTGGTGCAGACGCTATGCAAAATGGTATAGATATTCCTCAAAAAACTAAAAATAGATGTGGAAACAATCCAAGTGCCCATTGACCAGTGATTGGATAAAGAAGATGTGGTATATATGTACAATGGAATACCACTCAGGCATGAAAAAAAGGACAAAATCATCCCATTTACAATATCATGGATGGGCCTTCAGGGTATTATGTTTGTGCTAATGGGGAAATTTATAGCTGTAGCTGCTTACTTTAAAGATGAGAAAGATCTCCAATCAATGATCTAACTTTGAACCTGAAGCAACTAGAGAATGAATATCAGAGTAAATCCAAAGGTTGCAGAAGGAAAGAAAGAATGAAGATTAGAGCAGAGATAAATGAAATAGAGAATAGAAAACAAGAGTTAAGTCAATGAAACCAAAAGTGGCTCTTTGAAAAGACCAACAAAATTGAGAAATTAGCTAGATGGACTAAGAAAAAAGGAGAGAACCTTCAGATTACTAAAATCAGAAATAAAATTGGAGATATGACTATGATCCTAAGAAATTAAAAGGATTATAAGAGAGTACTGTGAACAATTGGACACCAGTAAGTTGGATAAGCTAGGTGAAGTGAATAAGTTCTAGAAACACAAACCTACTAAGACTAAATCATGAAGAAATAGAAAATCTGAATAGGCCTATAGCTAGTAAGGAGATTGAATCAATAATCAAAAACCTTTCAATAAGGAAAAGCCTGGACCTGATGGCTTCACTGGTGAATTGTACCACACATTTAAAGAAGAACTAATGCCAATCCTTGTCAAACTTTTCCAAAAACTGAAGAGGTGGAAATCTTTTTAAACTTATCCTATGAAGGCAAAACTACCCTGATAATAAAGTCAGATAAAGACACTAAAATAAAAGAAAACTACAGACCAATATCCCTTGTGAATATTGGTGCAAAAATCTTCAACAAAATGCTGGCATACAGAATTCATCAGCATATTAAAAGCATTTTATACCACGACAAGTGGGATTTATTTCTGGAATGCAAGGATGGTTCAACATATGAAAACAGACAATGTAATATACCACATCAATAGAATGAAACAGAAAAACCATATTATCATCTTAATTGATGCAGAAAAACCTTTTGACAAAATTCAACATTTCACAATTTCATTCAAAATTTCCTGATAAAAAACACTCAACAAACTAGGAATAGAAGGATACTACCTCAACATAATAAAAGTCATATCTGAAATTCCACCATGAACATCATAGTCAATGGTGGAAGACTGAAAGCTTCCACATTCCAAGATCAGGAACAAGGCAAGGATGCGTGCTTTCACCACTTCTATTCAATATAGTATTAGGGAAGTTCTAGCCAGAGAAGTTAGGCAAGAAAAAGAAATAAAAGGAATCCAAATTGGAAAGGAAGAAGTAAAATCATCTTTGTTTGCAGATGACATGATCTTGTATGCAGAGAACCTTCAAGATTCCACAAAGACCCAAAAAGACCTGTTAGTAGTAATAAATGAATTCGTCAAAGAAGTAGGTTGAATGCTGCTACTTTTTCAACACAAAAATCAACACACAACAATCAGTTGCATTTCTATACTTGAACAATGAACAACCTGAAAAGGAAATTACAAAAACAATTCAACTTACAATAGCATCAAAAAGAATAAAATTCTTAGGAATTAACTTAACCAAGGAGGTGAAAGATTTGTATAATGTAAACTACAGAACATTGTTGAAAGAAATTAGAGAATGCTCATGGCATTCCTTGCTTTCTAGCTGCATCACTCCAATCTCCGCCTCCATCTTTGCATGGCTTTCTACTGTGTGTGTATGTGTCTGTGTGTCTTCTCCTCACCTTATAAAGACACCAGCTATTGGATTTAGAGCCGACTAATCCAGTATGACCTTATCTTAACTAATCATGTCTGCAAAGACCCTATCCTCAAATAAGGTCATATTTTGAAGTTCTAGGTGGACATGAATTTGGGGGGACATTATTCAACACACTAAAGCTGCCTAGAGCCACTGTGCAAATGTTGGACTCATTTGTGAATCCCTCCAGTGCTGCAATTTGGACTATAAAAAGAGAAAGAGAATGTTTTCTCTGCTGGGAAATGATATTCCATTATGCAATAACATTTGGTGGTCTTTTGTCTGAGAGGAAAATTTCTCTTTTTTCTTACCTAAGTGCTTCTGCCACTCAAAGCCTTCCCATACTCCAAAGTTTCATAGAGTGTTCATCTCCGACTTTAGTAATGGTGTGACTCACAGGACTTTGTGTTTGTTTCAAGGACATAGGGCAAGGGCTGTGGAGAAGCATTTCTCTGAGGCCTGATTGGTATCAGACACAGGAGTAGATGTTAGGGGCCAGCCCCATGGCCAAACAGTTAAGGTCATGTGCTCCAGTTCGGTGTCCCAGAGTTTTGCCAGTTTGGATCCTGGGTGTGGACACGGCACTGCTCATCAAGCCATGCTGAGGTGGCATCCCACATAACAGAGCCAGAAGAACCTACAATTAGTATATACAACTGTATAATGGGGGACTTTGGGGAGAAGAAGAAGAAAAAGAAAAAAAAAGATTGGTAATAGATGTCAGCTCAGGTGCCAATCTTTAAAAAAAAAAGAGTGGCTGTTAAGTGTGATGGATTGCACGATGCCATTGCTGAGTACCAGATCATGATTGCTGGAGGCACCAATGTGATCTTAAGTGATGTGTGTGTGTGTGTGTGTGTGTGTGTGTGTGAGATGTGATGTGTGGGACACTCTCAAATGTGCCCTCTTGTCTAAGTCTTGCCCAAGAAAATTGTTAGTGTTATTCTAAATGAAAGAAGCTAGAGAGACATAACAAAATGTATTGCCTGGACCTAGATTACCTGTTAGTTAAAAAACCAAAAAGCTTCGAAAGATTCTTAGAACAATTGGGGGATGTTTGAATAAGAATAGATATTCAATGATATTTTGGAAATATTGTTAACTTTCTGATGTTTTAATTTGATGGTTACGACAATTTTGTCCCCTCTTGTCATTTTATATTTACAATGCTTATTGAAGATAGTTTCTGTTACAAAGGATAGAAAACTAATTGCGAGTAGCAACCATATTGCTTCTAAAGTAATGAAAACGAGACATTCATTTTAATGAAACATGTATAGATAGTTGAATTTCCAGAGACTATTTGTTTTCTTGTGTGTGGTAATTATATTGTGGCTACCTAAAAGATTGTCCTTATTCTCGGAAGATGCATGTTGAAATGTTTAGGTATGAAAAGTCATGATTTCTGAAACTTACTTTCAAAGGTTCAACACAACCACAAGTGGCAGGGAAGAAAAGAGAGTCAGCAAATGTGGCAAAGGGTTAACAATTGTTGGATCTGAGTGGAGAGTGTGTGGGTACGTGTTGTTCTATTCATTAAATTTTTCTATATATATGAAAACTTTCTAATACAAATATTGAAGAAAGACCAATATAAAGGAGGAAGGCCGTTAAAATTTAAGGGAGTAGATCCGTGTCATACATTTGTCCAAACCCATAGAATATACAACACCAGGAGTGAACCCTAATGTAAACTATGGACTCTGGGTGATAATGATGTGTCAATGTTGGTTCCTCAGTTGTAACAAATGTTCCGCCCTGGTACAGGATGTTGTTAATGGGGGAGTCTATGTGTGTGGGGGCCAGTAGTAATCTCTGCACCTTCCCCTCAGTTTTCCTGAGAACCTAACATTTCTCTAAAAATTAAAGCCTATTAAAAATATTTAGGGGGAAAATAGCAAATGGTTGAGGACCCTTGAGGACTTGATGGATTCTCAGAGAGTGAGCATGGTTTTGATTGGAGTAAACAGTCACCATTTCTGAGATGAGCACATGTGGAAACCATACAGTCCATGATTGTGTGTATTGGTAACAGATGCACTCCCCCACCCCGGGCCTGGGGATGGGGGTTGGAGTGAGAACCATCCCTCACGCATGGTTTAGATATAGAAAAGAAAAACCTTGATGTTTTATTTTACTGTGGTAACATTGGTTTATAGCATTATATAAATTTCAAATGTACATTGTTCTATATTTTTATTTCTGTGCAGATTACATTATGTTCACCACCCAAAGACTAATAACCATCCATCAGCACATACATTTGCCTAATGACTCCTTTCATCATCTCCTTCCCTCCTTCCCCTCTGGTAACCACCAACCCAATCTGTTTCTGTGTGTTTGTTTGTCGTTTTTACCTTCTACTTATGAGTAGGATGATACAGTATTTAACTTTCTCCCCCTGACTTATTTCATTTAGCATAATACCCTCAAAGTCCATCCAAGTTGTCAAAAATGGCCAGATTTCATCATTTCTTATGGCTGAGTAATATTCCATTGTGTATGTATACTGCATCTTCTTTATCCATTCATCCCTTGATGGGCATCCAGGGTGCTTCCAAGTCTTGGCTATTGTGGATAATGCTGTGATGAACATAGAGGTGTATGTATCTTTATGCATTCATAAAACCTTGATATTTTAAAGGTTTGTGCTTTTCCAATTTGTCAAAATGTCTCATAACTATGAAAACGGAGTTTGTTGCCTCCCTAGCACACTAAAACATAGCACTCATCATTTGTTTTTTAGGTGTAAATTTCCCTGTGTGAAAATTAATAAAATGTAACCTCATTTAAAATGGAGTCAGGAGACCAGTAAATGGAGCTCTCATGCAGTACCACTGGAGGTCAATTACAGGATGATAGTCAATCACAGACCCAAATAGAAAGAAGTCCTCAGCAGGAAAGAATGTCAATTACAGGAAGAAATGGACCTTGCATCCCAAACAGAAATCGACTACCTCAGCAACTCAGCCACTGAGAAATCACCTCGACCCTGACCTGTTGCTTTTCTCCAATGGACTTTGCTCAACACAACCCCTCTCAATTTTCTACTTTTTCCATATAAAGTAACACTCATCTCTTTTGATTTCTGGATTTGCCTATGGTCTGCCATAGTATGCACATCTGGAACGGCAATTCTTTGGCTTTTCCCAAATAAATTTGTGTTGCTGGTAAAATAACTGGCTGTTTTATTTTTAAGACTGACACATGCTACTGACACCTGAATACTCAGAGAGCAATCCAGCATTCCTTGCTCCTTAGGAATTTATAGCCAACTAGCAAAAACAAGATAGGTAAGTTTATTAAAGATACAGTTTAGATTAAAGATAGAAATTAGAAGGAAAAAGAGATAAAGTGACGATGAAATCACTACTCTCTGAGCAGAACATTATGTTAATGTTAACATGTTAAAGGCTAAAAACTCAACTAAAAAAACGTATCCTTAACATTTTACCTTCCTTTTGAATATTTATGTATTATGCTTATTTATTTTGTCCTAATGACTTATGCCAAATTTCCTAAGGGTGGACTCTTTATTTTAGGAGCTTAATCTTTTGCTGATTTTTGCTTTAATAATAATATCTCATGTTTTGCCATTAATTATGATGGGGGCTGTTAATTTGGAAAAGATATTAAGAAACATATAGCTTTCTTAAGAAATTAAAGAAATATTTTGTTTCTGCTTTACAAGTCTTTATTTATAATAGGGGAATTATTTAAAATTTATCGAATAGCATTTATAGAAGAAAAATTTATCAAATATATTTTAACAACCATTGAGATGATTGTTTGTGATACATATATTTCTCCACTCAGCAGTTTTTATTGAATGCCTTCTAGAGCCAAGTGTTGTTCTGAGCATTGGGGCACAGCATACCTGTTGGATAGACATACTTTTAGTAAAGGAATTCAAGATATGTTTCTTAATTATAATTATCAGTGTTTTCTCACTGTCTTAAGGGCCATCACACACAGTGCTGCTTTATTTTATATGGAGGGTTTTGACATAGATTTTAGTAGGTTTTTTTTTTAAAGAATTCTACTGCTAAAAAACAAAAATGAAAACTTGGGTTTCATTCCGAGCTCACCTACATCTTCACTGTGTGACCTTGGGCAAGTTACATGAACTCTCTGAGACTTCATTTCCTTCTATGTAAAAAAAATTAATAAATAATGTCTCAGTCAAAGGATAGTATTGGAACCAAAGGTTGTGAGTATTAAGTGGAGAATGCCTCCAAAGCTCTTAGCCTATGCTTACCTCATGGTAAATGTTTCATAAATGTTAGCTATTATTGCCATCACTCTCAGTTCATGAGTCAGAAATTCCAAATTAAAAGGTCCTCAGGCTTATGGAATGGGAAATTAAATCATATTCTCCTCTGCTCCTGATTTTGTATGATATTTGTATTTAATCTGTTAATATAATTGTTAGATTTTCTAATTCTGAACCTGCATTGTTTTACCTAGGAAAATTCAACTTGGCTATGGTATGTTGATATTTTAATATATTGTGGCATTCTCTTTTTTGTGATGAGATATACATTTATGCAGAAAATCCAATGAAGTCTTGCTTTTGTAAAAAAAGAAAATAAAGTGACATAATTTGTGATGTGGCTTTTCTCTGGTCTGAAAACAAAGGCAGTGTTCTTTGTCCAGCTCTCATATCTGAATCTGGATATTTCTTTGCATTTTGTTCCTTAGTTCATTGTCTTTCTCTACATCAAAGGCTTTTCACTAACTTAGAATTAGATATCTTGAAGTGCTTATTGCTTCCTTGTCTGCATATTCTCTTTTGTGTCTCTTTGTTCTTTTATTAGCTGATATTTCTTGATTTCAGAAACATGTCTGCACCATTAATCTGGTTAGAATTCTCTGAGCCAGAAGAAATTATCTTTGAAATGTCTTTCCTTTCCTGTCCTATCACTTGAAGATTCATAACTTCCTCTCTGCCACCCATCCCAAGCCTGCTTGACCTCAGGTGTACCCAAACAAACACCACTGGAGAAGAAAGGATTTATTTATTGAGCACCTTAATCTGTACTACCTTCTGGGACATGACCTCACAGAAATCCCACCAAAATCTTGCAAGGGAAGTTGACCGTTACTGCATACAGAAAAATCGAGACTCATAAAGGATAGTTTTACTGGAAATATCGAGTTTGGAACAAATATTCTTGTGACTACATGATGTTCTCTCTTTGGTGCTGAGCATCTTCATGTCTTAAATCCATGCTGATGGCTGCACAGTATATATGGAATTAGGATTTGGAGTCTGATACTCTTGGGTCTGATTTTCAGCCGCACCTTTTATTAGCTGTTACGTCACGGGCAAATTACTCTTTTTCTGAGCTTTCACTATCTTATGTATAAAATAGTGATATTTTTAGTCCTTCCTCTAGGACTGAGGTGATGCTCTCTGAGATAAAGCTCTTACCACAGTGTCGGGCACATAGTTCATATTCCAGCTCTTCTCTTTCTCTCCCTGTTCCCTTCCTCTTCCCCCAGTCTTGACTCCTCCTCCTCTCCCCACTGTTCTCTATCTCCCCACCTTCCTTACTCACACCTCCTTCTTCCCCTCCATCTCCTCTCCTTCCCAACACCCTCCTCATCACTTTCTCCTCCTCTCTCATTCCTCATCACTAACTCCCTTGTCATTTCTTTTATTTTATGAAGCTACTAGTATCCTTGACTAGGAGAAATAGCTAAGATGTGTGTTCTTGGGAGAATTAAGTGTGGTTGACATTGAGTGGAAAGGAGTAATGGTGTGCAAGGAGAGACCATGATCAGGTGAAACAGACACTACATCCACTGAAAGTATCAATGATATAATTGACTCAAGGCAAGGAGAGCAACAAGGATATCTCATTTCTTGTGTTAGGGGTGATATGTTTTTTCTGCTTTATCTCCCAAAATCCCTGCGGTAGATAGTTGTATATCTTAGCTGAAGGTCCTTCTAGTTGTGGCATGTGGGACGCCGCCTCAACGTGGCCTGACGAGTGGTGCCGTGTCCACGCCCAGGATCTGAACCAGCGAAACCCTGGGCCGCTGCGGCAGAGTGCACAAACTTAACCACTCGGCACGGGGCCGGCCATGGGGGTCATATTTAATAAACATAGCTCTTCTTTGAAAAGCGGAACATGTCAGAGCCACAAGGAAAATGGAAAAAAGGAAATGGGAGTAATACTCTTCTTGCATTTTCTGTCTTTATCAATTTCTTCTCTAGAGTAGCTTTTTACTCCTAGAATAAGAGTACTTAATGTGCAAAGCCCACATTAAACACCATGAACTTTAATAATTGTTTTGAAACTCATGTACAACCCATAATATTTGTATATCCCACTAAAAATCCTACTATATTCCCCTCCTAAAAAAATTCAATAGGTAGAAACCCCATTAAGCCAAGATTCCCAGTGAATCTTTTCCTAGCATCTTTGAGTGTCACAAATAACCTCATGTATTTGGTGTAATTTTGAACTCACTGAGAAATTTGTGTCAGGTCAGGCAGGCAAAAGTAGATACATAGACAGAGATGGAGACATGGGGAGCAGAAACAGAAAGGAGAGATAAAGCAATTTTGCTTTCCTCTTTCAGTGTGAGGTATGAGAACAGAAACAGTGAGAATCATATCAGATTCTCCATACTAGAAGGAGGGTGGAGATCTGCAGGTTACCAGACAATGGGCCATTGATGCCACTCCTAACACTTTGATAGTACTGGTAGGATCATGAAAGAAATAGCTATGTTGTTCTGATCACCTCCTATTTACTCCATTGGTGATGGAAGGATACCCACCCTTAAATTGTGTGAGATGACCAAACACACAACACTCAACACTGCACAGAGGAGGTTGACAGCAGTATAGAAGTCACATATATTCACAGCCTGGGGGAGGAGGACTTGGTACATCCCACAGGGACCCCCAGCAGTTGCACTCTGGAGCAGAGTGAATAAGCAGGGACTGTAAGAGGCAGGCTTTGCGGTAATAAGAGAAGGAGGTGTTCCCTGGTTCTCTTAATTCAATGGAAAATTCCAACTATGAAAATTCATGAGGTTGATGCAGGAGGGTAATGTGTCTATAGATTAATCCATGGGAAGATATCTAGGACTTTCTGATGAGTATCAAGAACATTCAATCCCTGGAAGAGAAAAACTCGGTGTCCATCTCTCCGGCTGACTGAATATTAATCCAGGCCGTGGGACCCAGTGTAAGCATCCAAGAAACTTCCCTTTTCTCTTGTTTTTAAAAAGAGATTTCTGAAGTAGTTTGTGTACCTTAAAATACACCTGTTTGAACTGTACAAAACATTGTAGAGAGAAATTTAAGAACATTTAAATCAATGGAAAGACATCCCATGTTCTTAGATGAGGAGACTTAACATGGTTAAGATGGCTGTACTCCCCACATGGATCTTATTATTGTCTCTGCCCTTTCCTCTCTTCTTCTGGTGCTCCCATTGTGCATATGTTGCTATACTTGATGGCGTCTCATAAGGCTCTGAGATTCTGTTCACTTTTCTTCATTCTTTTTCTTTCTTGTCTTCTCATTGGATAATCTCTATTGATCTACTACCAAATTTACTGATTCTTTTGCTAGTTCAAAACTGCTGTGGAGCCCCTCTAGTGAGGTTTTAATTTTTGTTATTATACATTTAAACTCCAGAATTTCTATTTGATCCTTTTGGAAAAAATAATTTCTAACTGTCTCTTGGTATTCTTTCTTTGATGGGTCAGTGTCATAATACTTTCTTTTCTGTAATGGGTGAATCAGTCATGGGCCCTTTAAGACCAGGCTGTCAATATCTTATGTTTGATAGTTTTTCTGGGGATATTCACCCTTGGTCTTAGTATCTAATAAAGCCAGGTATCATGGCATTCATCTCAGTTGTGCTGAATTCTAAGCCTACTTATGGTGGCATAGCTCTCCTGCTCACATCCCCCGCTCTTCCAGGAAAAGCTTTGCACCTTAAGCTTGCTCTGGGCTGCAAGGTGCTGTGGCTAGAATGTGGTATATTCCTCCCCAGAAAGGTATTTTTGCCTCTTCTGCCCCTGCCAGGGTTGTCCCCTGTTGTGGGGTTCTTTTTATCCAGTTTCCAGTTCTCTCTCAGAGGAAGTTGTTCCACATGTAGTTGTAGATTTGTTGTGTCCGTGGGAGGAGGTGAGTTCAGAGTCCTCCTGCGACACCATCTTTCCAGAAATCCACATAATACTTTCTTTCAATTCTACAACATGATTTCTTTTTCTTCTTTCAACATATTCGTAATGTATGCTTTGGAGTCTGCGTCTCGTAAGTCCACCATCAGCACTGCTCAGAGACAGCTCCTACCAATTGTTTTTCTCCTGTTTAGAGGACCATTTTTCTTTCTTTGCATATCTCATAACTTTTTGTCAAAAAGGTGATAGATTGTCACCAATATGAATTTTGATTCACTCCCCAATCCAGTGTTATTTATTTATGTTGTTTATTTGTCTGTTCCTGGACTAATTCTGTGGCATCTGCTTACCCTGCCATGACTGTGATGTTCCAGTTCAGTTGTTCTTTCTAAGTTCTTGTTTTTCTTTTTAAACCTGGCTTCTCAGGGGTCACCTCTGTTTCAGCATAGCATAGTGGCGAGCCAGTGATGGGTCAGAGGGAGTTTGAAATATCTTGAGTCAGTCCACTTACACCATGTTCTGGCAGATCTTTGTATGAATTGGGCAGCACATTTAAAGTCTGGGCAATGGACAGTTATGCACCAGGTTTTACTTTTTATGGACACACTGCCTTACAGTCAGCCAGGAACAAGTAGACAACTAGGGCGCTCTTTGGTCTCACACAGGCCTGCACATGAGCCTGGACTTCTAGATCCCCAAGGATATGTTGCAGCTTATCTAGTCCTACTTGGGCCATCTTATTCCCTAGATCCCCTGTAGAACGTGGTTAGTCTGCTGCTCTGTTTTTTGCCCACCGGCCCCACAACATTGCTGTGATGTGGATCTGTCTTAAAGTTTGCCCCTGGAGGTTGCTGTTGTTTCTGACAGATTTCTATGGGTATGTATTTCTGTGATGGCTGAAGCAGAGAGGAAGATGAGTTGGGAATGGAGGTCATCTAGGAGAGGTGTGCTGAAGGATAGGCCTGGAGAGTTACCTTCAAAAAGGTCACATTTTTCAAGGTGAGAGTTAAGATACTCTACTTTTCAGCACACAGTGTGTGGTTAAATTAGAGGGCTACAGGAGGCACAGAGGACAGACAGAAGGACCCGTGGATTCCCACTCATGGTGAGCTTGTGTTCACAGAACACCTATTGTGTATGGAGTCCACACAACAGCTTGAAGTTTCCAATATACATATGGCACTGTAAGGAAGGGATTATTATGCACATTTTGCAAGTGAGAAAATTGAAGCTCACAGCAAGGGTTTAGCATTTCATAATGAGTAAAGGAGATCCCCAGGCCTTTCTTCTCTCCTCTGGAAAACGGGCTGTGTGTCCAGTGTGTCTTGAGCTTTGAGCTAGAATGGAGAACCTGTTTGTGGGAGATTAATATGGTCAGGTGTGGCACGTGGCAGGGAAACTTCCACTCTGAAAGTATTCACTAGGCTAGGTGGGTTCAACAGCCGGTCTGCCCCAACTCACCCTGTGCCCTTAAGGAGTTCTCTGAGCCTGTTTCCTCCTCCTTTAAATGGTGACTTGCATGGCTGCCTCATCAGGTTGCTTTGAGGCTCCAACAGGAAGCTGGTTGAGCTTTGTGCCTGATGCTGAGTCTGTGGTCAGGAAATGAGATGGATGCTGTTGAACACCCATGAGAGAAAATGGTCTTTTTCTTCTCCCTTCACCCTCTTGCCTGGTAATGGAATACTGAAACTGAAAAAGATTTTACAAACATTTTTGCCTCATTTTTAATGTATTTTAACAATTGAGGCTCAGGGACATTAAATTGCTAGCCAATGTCCTGTGCATGCTACCTGAGAGATAAAATTGAGCTTCATGCTATAAAGCTTAAGAATGCACAAGCACTCTCCTGGTGAGGTTGATTCTCATCAGGCTGATGCTGTTTGGTGTAAGGGGTAACAGGGTATAGAAAATGGCAGTGACTTTGTTGATGTTGTCTGTCCAGGGAAGGCAATCTGCCATGGCACCACATTTGGGAATCTTTCTGATTTGGGCTGTTGCCTGTGTATTCTACAACTGGATCATTTCAATCGAGATGAGGGAGGGGAGATGGGCTGGAATTGGTGTGGAAGAACCTGCACCAGAAATGGATTGACGTGTAATGGAATGATTATAATAGTGGCACCATATATATCTGCCAATTCTTGGTATGCCTCAAGGACCAGACACTATTAAGGGCTTTACATTTTAAAAAATTTTCAAACAAACCTTTGAAATGTAAACCTAGTCAGTCTTACTCAAAAGCCCACAGTGTTATTGGCTAACAACCCTCATGACAGCTGTCTCATTCCTAAATAACCATTCCAATGTCCCAGATCTGGGCAGCCTATACACAGGGTTAGTCATATTGTTCAAAGGAAGAGTTTTTGATGTAAAGAGGGTTTAATGTTTGGACGAACAGAAGAGGTGTAATCTCAGGGAATGTCTTACAATTGTTGTGGTGTAGAGTCTCAGCTTTGTTATTGAATTCATGTGTGTCAGTATGATAGCAACGAGAAAGTATATGATTCTTACTCATCTTTTATGCTTAGCCCTCTAGTACACACTAGAGTGTTTCTATTCAGAAGAAGCAGGGATGTCAAAATGTGAAAAAACATTACAGTTTTGCTAACTGTAGTCTCTATTGTACAGTAGATCTCTAGAACTTACACTTAAAAATGTGTTGTGGGAAGATTTCGTGTCAAGTGTTCTTGCTACAATAAAAAATTATAAAATTATAGTCAGAAAAAAAAGAAAGCTAAAGATCCAGAGAAGGTCCTACTATTGAATGTATTCAGGTTGCCTTAATTTTGTTCTCACTCTTCCTCCATCCAATTACTCTACTCCTGAATTTCTTCCAGTTTGGCAGCTCCTTGAGACCTGCCCTTTTGCTGAAGTGAACCCAGGAAACTGATGTTGGAAAATAATGAAAACAAAACAGCAATATAAAATAAAACAAACTAATGTGTGTGGGGTGGTAACTTTGATTGGGTCTTCTGAGGTATTTTACATGCAAGAGCTAACTTCGCCCTCTCAGTAACGGGAGGAGGCAGATGCAGACATACCCCAGGCTGTATGTGAACAAAGGGCCCTCCATAGAGGTGATTACTCATCAAGGCCAAGCAGCCTGTAGATAGTGGGACTGGAATCTGAACTCAGGTCAGGGCTTCAGAGCAGGTGCCATATGCTGAGATAGACAGGGCCTCATTCCAACAAACAGTGTTCTAATAACGGAGCCTGTCCAAGAGGCATAAGGCAGGATTTGGTGGGGAAATAGTATTCAAATATAAACATGCACGTGAGTTGTAGAGAGTTGATACTTGTGTCCAGTAAATCCAGTGATGAGGCTAGGAGAATTCATCCAGGTCAAAGATGCCTCAGCCCAGGTCCACATAACCACAAAGCCCTCTGGCTTCTAGTAGTTTTCATCTTCGATCCATTCAAATGCCTAAGTCAGTGCACACCGAAACTATCTTAGATATACCATGATGTGGCTCAGATAGAAATCAAGCTTCCATATGATGTGAGGCAGAATATTAATGACAAGAACAAGAAATTGCTTGTGTTCACAGAGATAAAATCTCTTTAGACTTTTGTTGTTGAATGTGGGAAAACAGAAACTACAATTCTAGATGTGACAGGATAACAGGTGATAAAAATTATGATGCAAAATCAGGCTACTTTGTTGTCTGGCAAGCTCGTCCATTGCCTGGCGCTCCAACATCCATGAGAAATGACACTGGGTAAATAACATGTCACTGGAAGAACCTTCCTAGTCCCTGAGGGCAGAGACCACATCACAATTACCTTAAAAATTCCTGATCCTTAGTAAAGGGCTCTGTACATGGCAGGCCCTTGGTGGTGATGAGCTAGCTGGAACAGAAACTTTGCCAGAGTTACTGCAGAGATAATGATACCCTGAAGAGCTGATGAAGAGAAAGTCTTTGCTTTTTACAAGATAATAAATGTATTTTCCATTCACCCATGTAGGCAGTGGTATTTGGATTGCACTGATGATGATTTCCTATACTATTGGTGCCCTCTAACTGAAAATTATTTGGAGAGATGCAAGGATTGTACTGAGGAAGTTGTATATGCTGCTTTTCCTCATGTGAAGAGCATGTGGCTTCCAAGTTGAAGGGAGAACTTCCATAACTGCTCCCTAGATGGAAGTCTCAGGAGTTACCTTGTCTTGCTCCACTTGTTCCATTCATGTCCCTTTCTCTTGATAAGATAAAAAAAAAGTTTCCACCAAGAACATTCTTACCCATTCCTCCTACTTTTCAGACTACACCCAACGTGTCTTTCCCTTTCTCTATCATGGCCAAACATATGACAGTAGTACAACAGCTGGGAGTGTCCTTGGGATGTCTTTGTGCTCAGTCACTGCTAAGTATGACCCTGATGGAGCTGGGAAATATTTCCAGTAATAAAAGGCTAAGCGGCTGGGGAGGATGAAAAAAGAGAGGAGTGAGCAAAAAAGAAGTAGAGCTGGATAAAGAGATGAAGTAAGGTGACACAGAGAGGAGTGAGAAGGCAAGAGGAGACAGGTGGAGGGATGGGGTAAGGTAGAAAGGATGCAGGAGAAAGAGTGAGGAGTAGATATTTGTAGAGGAGAGAGAGAGAGGGAAAAGACAAGAATAGTTGGAAAGAGAGTAAGAAACAAAAGGCAAAACGCGGAAGATGCAAAGTCAGAAAGGAGGAAGAAAGAGAGTTTTCAGGGTTAACAACGCAACGATGAGTATCTGGGGAGGATTAGTGGCAAGAGAAGGTAGTGGGAAAGAAGGTGAGAGGGGAAAGAGAAAGCGCATTACAGTCTTTTAAGCAAGTGTGTAAGAGCAGGAGTAGAGATGGGGAAGAGCAGAGAGAGAGGAGAAAGAGGAAAAGAGAAATAGACCTTCACACTCCTATGACTGACAGGAAAAATAAACAGAACTCATTAACATTGACACCAACACCATGTTAAACTACTGTACAGTGAATCTACCCGTGGCCATGGAAGCAATCAAGTCTTTGAAACCTAAATGAAGAAAATCAAGCAATCTCAAGCATGAAGGTGATGACCTGTGTGACAGAGGTGAAATCCTTTCCCTGAAACTCCACCATGTTCCCAATGTGCATGGGTTCAATTGATAAACCACTTTCTCTGCAGGAGTTGTCTTGTTTTCCCTTCGTGAAAGGACCCCTCTTTCCAATGGGAGGGTCTTAGTGTGCCCAGTTTGATCACACAGGATCTTTATGTCCTGCCCCCTCCCCCTCCAGACCCTGATGGAACATCAAGACACATCAGAATTGCCTTTTCCGTGGACTTGATTGAATGGCAGTGTAATGTTGAGGTCACTGGGGTGAGGGTGGGAGGAAGATCCCAGAGGGTATGGAGGACTGGTCCCTATCATAAATGATTTGTCTTTCATAAGCATTTGACTTAAGTTAAGTCTTATTTCTTCCTGGAGATATTCTTCGACTCCCCAATATAAGGAGTCCTGATTATGTCCTTCTAGTTCATCCACTCTCTACTTTCAATTAAACTATCCATCTTCCCTGGGGGACTGGAATCTTTGGGAGGACAAGATGAACTGTGTCCTTTGCCCTGGCACCAAGTACTAAGTGCAGAACCTGGCACCTCCTTAGCCCTCAGACGTTTTTCAAAAGACCTACTACCCTTTTATTTAAAAAAAAAAAAATCCAGATATTCTAGAAAAATAATATTTCAGTAAATAGCTGGGCTTGAATGAGTCAAAGTTAAATTCACATATGCCAGAAATTAAAAAGGACCTCGAAGGGTTGGCCAGGTGGCATAGTGGTTAAGTTCACGAACTCTGCTTTGGCTGCCCTAGGTTCATTGGCTTGGATCCTAGGTGTGGACCTACACACTGCTTATCAAGCCATGCTGTGGTAGCATCCAACACAGAAGAACTAGAGGGACTTACAACTAGGCTATACAGCTATGTACTGGGGTTTTGAGGAGGAAAAAAAAGAAAAAGATTGGCAACAGATGTTAGCTCAGGGCCAATTAAAAGCATAGCTTAAAAAAAAAAAGAAGACAAATTATAAATTCTTTTTTTTTTTTCTTAAAAAAAAGACCTTGAAGGTAAAGCCTGAGCTTTCTTCTGGTGCATGAGCAGCCCAGAGAGATATGGAAAAGTGACTGTAGGACGTGGGGACGACTTTTTAGTCACAGTTCAAGGAGATCATCATTCGTGGCCTCTATGATGTTGGAGTTAGTAATTGAGATTAGAACTTAAAACCAGGTCAGTGTAAGGGCTGACCACTTAAGGAGACGGAAAGTCTTCTCTTGTGGTCCCGGAGAACTGGAAACAAATTTCTATTTTTGTCCCTCTGAATGGGTTATAGAGAGACCTTTATTCAAGAAAATGTACTAAATACCACTCAGAACATCAAGAGTCTGTGGGACTTTATGGTCCCCACTCAGCCTACCACCCAATCACAGTTCTGTGTGATGAAAGTAACGTTATGAGCAACACTATGAGATCAGGGAAAAGATAGACAGCACTGCTAGAATGACTGTCTTTCCAGGGTGACTGGGTGTATGCCCAAGGAGAGAAAATGGACATCACTGAAATAGTCCAGCCAAGTCACTAAACAAACAAACAACAAGCTCTGGGTAGTTAGTAATCATTGTTCAGAGATGGGTCAATATGTTATATGAAATGTCTAGGTTTCAATAAAGAAAATTGAGACATTCAATGATATAAGAAAGTATGACATACACAAAGTTGTAGGGTACAAAATAATTTTAAAAATCAATTGTATTTGGATACACAGGCAATGAATAATCCAAAAACAAAAAGAAGAAAACTATTTCATTAACAATAACACCCAAAATAATAAAATAGGAATAAACTTAACCAAACAAGCACAACAGTTATACTCATAAAAATGAGAAAATATTATTGAAAGAAGTTAAGGAAAGCCTGAATAATGGAAAGATTCCCTGTTTATGGATTGGAAAACTTAATATTGTCAAGATGGCAATACTCCTAAATTGATCTCCAGATGCAATTCAATCCTTATGAAAACTCCAGCTGTCTTCTGTGCAGAAAGCGACAAGCTGATCCTAAAATTTGTATGGAAATTCAAGGGACCCAGAATAACCTAAACAGTCTTGAAATGAAAGAACTAAATTGGAGGACGCACACTTCCCAACTTCAAAGCTTAGTGCAAAGCCACAGTAATCAAGACAGTGTGGTTCCGACGTTTGGATAGACCATAGAATCGAACTGAGAGACCAGAAAAAAATCTTCATACTTATGGTCAAATGATTTTTGACAAGTGTGCCAGTACTATTCAATGGGCAAGAGAAGAGACTTTCAATAGATGGTGCTGGGACAGCTGGCTATCTACATGCAAAATAATGAACTTAAAGCCCTGTGTTAATTTCCTAGGACTGGTATAACAAAGTACCACAAACAAATGGCTCAAAACAGCAGAGGTTCAGGGGGCCCGCCCCATGGCCAAGTGGTTAAGTTTATGCGCTCAGCTTCGGCAGCCCAGGGTTTCACCAGTTCGGATCCTTAGTGCGGACATGGTACCACTCGTCAGGCCATGCTGAGGTGGCGTCCCACAGCCACAGCTAAAAAGACCCACAACTAAAAAATATACAACTGTGTACTGGGGGGAATTTGGGGAGAAAAAGCAGGAAAAAAACCCCAGCAGAAGTTCATTCTCTCACATATTTGGAGGCTAGAAGTTTGAAATTAAGGTTTTAGCAGACCCATGCTCTCGCTGAGACTCTGGATAGAACCTTGCTTGCCTTTTCCTAGCTTCTAGTGGTGGCTGTTGATCCTTGGTGTTCCTAGATTTGCAGCTGTATCAGCGCAATCTTTGCCTCTGTCATCACAGGTGCTCTCCCCGTGTGTCCCTTTTTTTCTTGGAAGCACACCAGTCATATTGGATGAGGGCACACCCAACTGACTTCATACTAACTTGGTTACATCTGCAAAGAACCCATTTCCAGATTAGGTCTTTGTATTAAATAATATAAACATGTCTTGTTAATTATAGCCATTCTGACCAGAGTGAGGTGACAGCTCATTATAGTTTTGATTTGCATTTCCCTGATGGCTAATGATGTTGAGCATCTTTTCATATGCCTGTTGGCCATCCATATATCTTCTTTGGAGAAATCTCTGTTCAGATCTTTTGCCCATTTTCTAATCGGATTGTTGGTTTTTTGTTGTTGAGCTGTGTGAGTTCGTTGTATATTTTGGATATTAACCCCTTTTCTGATAAATGGTTTGCAAATATCTTCTCCCAATTGTTAGGTTGTCTTTTCATTTTGTTGATGGTTTCCTTTGCTGTGCAGAAGCTTTTTAGTTTGATGTAGTCCCATTTGCTCATTTTTTCTTTTGTTTCCCTTGCCCGGTCAGACATGGGACTTGAAAATATGCTCCTCAGACAGATGTCAAAGAGCGTACTGCCTATGTTTTCTTCTAGAAGTTTCATGGTTTTGGGTCTTAAATTCAAGTCTTTAATCCATTTTGAGTTGATTTTTGTGCATGGTGTAAGGGAATGGTCTACTTTCATTCTTTTGCATGTGGCTGTTCAGTTTTCCCAACACCATTTATCGAAGAGACTCTCCTTTCTCCATCGTATGCGCTTGGTTCCCTTGTCGAACATTAGCTGTCCATAAACGTGTGGGTTTACTTCTGGGCTCTCAATTCTGTTCCATTGATCTGTTTTTGTGCCAGTACCATGCTGTTTCGGTTACTATGGCTTCATAGTATATTTTGAAATCAGGGAGTGTGATACCTCCAGCTTTGTTCTTTTTTCTCAGGAATCCTTCGGCTATTCAGGGTCTTTTGATGTTCCATATAAATTTTAGGATTCTTTGTTCTATTTCTGTGAAAAATGTTGTTGGAACTTTGATAGGGATTGCGTTGAATCTATAGATTGCTTTAGGAAGTATGGACATTTTAACAATATTAATTCTTCCAATCCAAGAGCATGGAATATCTTTCCATTTCTTTGTGTCTTCTTGGATTTCTTTCAACAACGTTTTATAGTTTTCGGTGTACACTTCTTTCACCTCTTTGGTTAAGTTTATTCCTGGGTATTTTATTCTTTTTGTTGCAATTGTAAATTGGATTGTATTCTTAATTTCTCTTTCTGTGACTCCATTGTTAGTGTATAGAAAGGCAACCGATTTTTGCACATTGATTTTGCATCCCTTGACATGACTGTATTCCTTTATTGTTTCTAAAAGTTTTTTAGTGGAATCTTTAGGGTTTTCTAGATATAAAATCATGTCATGTGCAAAGAGTGACAGTTTCACTTCTTCTTTTCCAATGTGGATCCATTTTATTTCTTTTTCTTGCCTGATTGCTCTGGCTAGGACTTCCAATACTATGTTAAATAAGAGTGGTGACAGTGGGCATCCTTGTCTGGTTCCTGTTCTGAGAGGGATAGCTTTCAGTTTTTCTCCGTTGAGAATGATATTTGCTGTGGGTTTGTCATATATGGCCTTTATTATGTTGAGGTATTTTCCTTCTATACCCATTTTATTTAGAGTTTTTATCATAATTGATGCTATATCTTGTCAAATGCTTTCTCTGCATCTATTGAGATGATCATGTGATTTTTATTCTTCATTTTGTTAATGTGGTGTATCACGTTGATAGATTTGTGGATGTTGAACCATCCCTGCATCCCTGGAATGAAACCCACTTGATCATGATGTATGATCTTTTTAATGTATTGTTATATTCAATTTGCTGGTATTTTGTTGAGGATTTTTGCATCGATGTTCATCAGTGATATTGGCCTGTAATTTTCTTTTTTTGTGTTGTCCTTGTCTGACTTTGGAATCAGGATAATGTTGGCTACATAGAAGGAGTTAGGAAGCCTCCCCTCCTCTTCAATTTTTTGGAAGAGTTTGAGAAGGATAGATATTAAGTCTTCTTTGAATGTTTGGTAGAATTCACCAAGGAAGCCATCTGGTCCTGGACTTTATTTTTTGGGAGGTTTTTGATTGCTGTTTCGATCTCCTTACGGGTGATTGGTCTATTCAAATTTTCTATTTCTGCTTGGTCCAGTTTTGCAAGGTTGTATGTTTCTAAGAATTTATCCATTTCTTCTAGATTATCCAATTTGTTGGCATATAGCTTTTCACAGTATTCTTTTATTATCTTTTGTATTTCTGAGGTGTCTGTTGTAGTCTCTCCTCTTTCATTTCTGATTTTATTTTTTTGAGCCTTCTCTCTTTTTTGCTTGGTGAGTCTAGCTAAGGGTTTGTCAATTTTGTTTATCTTTTCAAAGAACCAGCTCTTGGTTTCATTAATTTTTTCTATTGTTTTTTTTTAGTCTCTATTTCATTTATTTCTGCTCTGATTTTTATTATTTCCTTCCTTCTGCTGATTTGGGGCTTTGTTTGTTGTTCTTTTTCCAGTACCTTTAGATGCAATTTTAGATTGTCTATTTGGGATTTTTCTTCTTTGTTGAGGTAGGCCTGAAATGCTATAAACTTCCCTCTTAGAACCGCTTTTGCTGTATCCCACAGATTTTGGCATGTCGTGTTTTCATTTTCATTTGTCTCCAGGAATTTTTTGATTTCTTCTTTGATTTCTTCATTGACCCAATCGTTGTTCAGTAGCATTTTGTTTAATCTCCACATTTTTGTGGCTTTTCTGGTTTTCTTCCTGTAGTTGATTTCCACTTTCATACCTTTGTGGTCAGAAAAGATGCATGGTATTATTTTGATCTTCTTAAATTTATTGAGACTTGTTTTGTGGCCTATTATGTGATCAATCCTGGAGAATGTTCCATGGGCATTTGAAAAAAATGTGTATTCTGTGGTTTTTTGACGGAATGTTCTGTATATATCTGTTAAGTCCATCTGGTCTAATGTGTCCTTTAAGGCCAGTGTTTCCTATTGATCTTCTGTTTGGATGATCTATCCATTGGTGTAAGTGGAGTGTTAAAGTCCCCTACTATGATTGTGTTACTGTCTATTTCTCCTTTTATGTCTGTTAATAATTCCTTTATATATTTAGGTGCTCCTATGTTGGGTGCCTAGATATTTACAAGTGTTATGTTTTCTTGTTGGATTGTTCCCTTTATCATTATGTAGTGCCCGTCTTTGTCTCTTGTTACAGTTTTGGTTTTAAAGTCTATTTTGTCTGATATAAGTATTGCTACCCCTGCTTTCTTTTCTTTGCCATTTGCATGGAATATCTTTTTCCATCCTTTCACTTTCAGTTTGTGAGTGTCTGTAGGTCTGAAGTGTGTCTCTTGTATGCAGCATATACATGGGTCTTGTTTTTTTATCCAGTTGGCCACCCTATGGCATTTGATTGGAGCATTTAGTCCATTGACATTTAAAGTAGCTATTGATAAGTATGTTTTTATTGCCATTTTGTCACTTTTTTTTCTGGGTGTTTAAGTAGTTCTTCTCTGTTCCTTTCTTTTTCTCTTGCTCTCTTCCCTTGTAGTTTGATGGCTATCTTTAGTAATATGTTTGATTTCTTTTATCTTACTTTTTTTCTTGCTTGTTATAGGTTTCTGATTTGTGATTATCATGAGGATCCTATCGAGTATACTATGCATATAACAGTCTATATTGAGTTGATAGACTCTTCAGCTTCACCTCTTTCTAAAGCTCTACTTTTTCACTCCCCTCCTTCTACATTATATGTTTTTCAAATCATATATAGTCTCTTGTTTAGTGTGTGTCTATCCATTACCCTCTTATCATTGAAATAGGTGATTTTAGTACATTTGTCTTTTAACCTTCATATTATCTTCACAGGTAGTTGATCTGCTACCTTACAAGTGATTTTATTGCCTGTTTGTTGTTGTTGTTGTTGTTTTGCTTTTTTGATAATTTTTTTAATCTCTATTTGTGGTCATTGTTTTCCCACTTACATAAGTCCCTCAGCATTTCTTGCAGAACTGATTTCTTGGTGGTAAACCCCTTTAATTTTTGCTTGTCTGGGAAGCTCTTTACCTTTCCTTCCATTATGAATGACAACCTTGATGGATAGAGTATTCTTGACTGTTGGTTTTTTCCTTTTAGCACTAAATATGTCATGCCATTCTCTTCTCGCCTGTAGGGTCTCAGCTGAGAAGTCCACTGATAGCCTGATGGGCTTCCCTTTATATGTCACTTGTGGCCTTTCTCTTGCTTCTTTTAGGATTCTCTCTTTGTCTTTAATTTTGGACATTTTGATTATAATATGTCTTGGTGTGGGCCTTTTGGGGCTTATCTTGTTTGGAGCTCTCTGTGCTTCCTGAACTTGGATGTCTTCCTCAGGTTAGGAAAATTTTCATCTATTATATCTACAAATACATCTGCCCCTTTGTCTCTCTCTTCTTCTTCTGGGACACCTATAATCCGAATGTTAACATGCTTGATATTGTCCCAGAGTTCCCTTAGACTGTTCTCATTCTGTCTACTTCGTTTTTCTCTTTTCTGTTCTGCTAGGGTGATTTCCTCTAGTCTTTCGTCTAGCACACTGATCCATTCTTCTGCTCCCTCTACTCCGCTATTGAGTCCCTCTAGTGAATTTCTCATTTTGAGTGTTGTATTGTTCATTTCTGATTTTTTTTAATGTCTTCCAGTTCTTTGCTGATGTGCTCACTGTGTTCATCCATTCTTCTCTGCATATCTGTGAGCATCCTCATGATATTTTGTTTGAACTCTTTGTCCAGCAGGTTGCTAGTTTCTGTTTCAGTTAGTCCTTTTTCTGGGGTTTTGAACTCTTCCCTTGTTTGAAAAGTATTCCTTTGCCTCCTCATTATGCCTCTTTCTCTGTGCTTATTTCTATGTATTAGGTGAATCAGCTATGTCTCCTGATCTTGGAGAAGTGGCCTTATGTATGAGATGCCTTATGAGGCCCAGCAGTGTGCTTCCCTCTTGTCACCAGTCCATAAGAAGCAGGAGTGACCTCTTTGTGGGCCACTTGTGTCCTTCTGCTGTGGCAGGGTTACTCCCACTGCAGGTACCCAGGGAGTCTAATCTTTCCTTCCCTGGCCAGCTGTTTGTAAATTCGGTTTGGGGAGCTTCAGCACTATTGGCTACAAAGTCTATCAGCATACTCCTATTGCAGTTTTCCTCTTAATTGGGTTGGTACCTAGTGTAGCTGGTTGCTAGGCTCAGGGGCATACAGTTGTGATAGGCCTCAGGCCTACAAGGCTGTTGTCAGTTCTCTTAGGAGTGCAGCTGAGTGGGGCTGGCCCTAAGCAGGGAGCACTCGATTGTTCCAGGCTTTGGAATGTGGGGCTGATCCTTTTTATGGTTATTTGTGAAGCACAGGTCTTCTGCTGCTGATAAGCCTCACCCCCCTCATGACCATAAACACCATCACCACAGTCCTGGTCCATGCACACTTCTCAACCACCTGGAGTGTACCCCGATGCCACACTGCAGAGGCCCCCACCTCTCCACAAATGCCCCCCACAGTTCACCTGGTCCTCACACAGGCCCTGCCCCACAGACGCAGACACCATTGCCTGCCTGTAGAGGATCAAGGCATCCAGTCAATGCGGGCTGAAAAGTAGCCTGAGGGCTTGCTGTTAGGTGGTGCGGGTCTCTAGGGCGGGTTGCCTGCCCTGGCTGAACTGGATTAAATCTGTTCTCTAGTGGGTGTGGCAGACCCCTGGGCTAACAGGCTAAGAGATGAACCTCAATGGCTCCCACTGGGGTCCATGTCAACACACCTGGACCAGCTCAGAACAACGGTCCCCACCAATGTGTCAGTCTCTGGAGAGGTCCCTCCTCTCACTAAGATGCCCCCAGAGCCCACCAGGTGAGTCTCGTTTCACCAAAGGACTGTCAGCCTTCTCTCTGGTGATTTTAGGTTGCTGCAATGAGTGAGTTTGTGTGTGGGCCCTTTAAGACCTGGGTCTTTTTGGCTTTCACCAATAGCTTTTCTGGGGGTATCCTTGCTGCAGTTAATAGCCAGCAAAGCCAGACAGTAAGACCTCTGTCTCAATTGGGCTGCGTCTGAAGGATGCTTATAGCAGTATCGGCCCCCGCTCAGGACCTCACTCCTCCAGGGAGGGCTGCGTACCTTAGGGTGGCTCCCACCTGGCCAGCTGAGAAGATCCACTGCTCCCAAAGGTGGCTTTTTTCCTCTCCAGCCAGAATTACTGCCTCTTCTGCCTTCGTCAGGACTGTCCCTTGTTGTGGGGGTTCTTTTTATCCAGTTTTCGGTTTTCAATCTGGGGCAATTGTTCCAAAAACTGTTGTAACCTGGTGTGTTCATGGGAGGAGACAAGGTCAATGTCTGCTCACACCACCATCTTGATGAGATCTTGTGATCCTTTTTAGTTATTTCCTACCCCAAACCCCATTCTAGATAAGCACACATCTGCTTTCTGTCACTTTAGATTTAACTTTCATTCTCTAAAGTTTATATAAATGCAATCATACAGTACAGACTCTTTGTTTTTGTGCAGAGTCTTTCATTCAGGATAATTATTTTGAGATTCATTGTGTTGCTGTAGGTATCAATAGTTCATTCCTTTTTTTTTTTTTTACTGATTAGTATTCCATTATAAAGACATATCATAATTTATTTATTCTTTCACTGTTGATGGGCATTTGAGTTGTTTCCAGCTTTTGGCTATTATAAATAAAGCTGTTATGAACATTTGTATAAAAATCTTTGTATGGGGGTTGGCCCCGTAGCCAAATGGTTGAGTTTGTGCATTCCACTGTGGTGGCGAAGGGTCTCACTGGTTCAGATCCTGGGTGCGGACATGGCACTGCTCATCAGCTCATGCTGAGGCGGGGTCCCACAAGCCACAACTAGAAAGACCCACAACTAAAATATGCAACTATGTATGGGGGGAGCTTTGGGGAGAAAAAGGAAAAATAAAATCTTTAAAAAACAATCTTTGTATGGACATATGTTTTTGTTTCTTTTTGAAAGGAATGGTTGAATCCTATGGTAAGTGTACGTTTAATTTTTTAAAAACTTCCTAAGATTGAGAACAAAGCAAAGTGTCCACTCTTATTAATTTTATTCATTGTACTAGAAGTTCTAGCCAGTGCAATAAGAAAAAAAAGAAATAAAAGACCTAAAAATTGGAAAGAAAAAAACCTGAACCTATTTGCAGATGACGTGATTGTCTACTTAGAAAACCCCATGAAGATCCAGCCCTGATGGCCTAGTGGTTAAAGTTCAGTGCCCTCCACTTTGGTGGCCTGGGTTCAGTTCTTGGGCATGGAACCACACCACACATTTATCAGTAGCCATGCTGTGGCAGGAGCTCACATAGAACTAGAAAGACAGAATATACGACTATGTACTGGGGCTTTGGGGAGGAAAAAAATGGAAAAAAAAAAGAGGAAGATTGGCAACAGATGTTACCTCAGGACGAATCTTTCCCAGCAAAATAAATAAATAAACAAACATCATTTAAATAGAAAAAAAGAAAATCCCACGAAATCTACAAAAGAACTCCAAAACTAATAAAGGAGTTCATCAGAGTGGCAGGATATAAGGCCAACACACAAAAATCAATTGCATTTATTCTGTATAGTAGCAATGAAAAATTGAAAAAATTAAATTTACAAGAACCATTTACAATAGCTTCCAAAAAGTGAAATAAGTATGAACTTAATGATATATGTTGTGGGATCTATATCCTGAAAACCACAAAAGTAGAATTCTCATATATTACTGGTGGGGAAAAAAAAGCACTGTGGAAAAGAGTTTCTCAATTTCTTGTGAAGTTGCACACACTCTTGCCATGTGATCCAGCAATCTTAGTCCTAAGTATTTACTCTAGAGAAATAACACTTTATGTTTGTATAGAAACATGTGCACAAATGTTCAAAGCAGTTTAATTCATAACTGCCCCAAACTAGAAACAACCCAAACATCCTCAATGGGTTAATGGATAAACAAATTGTGGTACATCTATACAGTAGAACAATATTTATCAATAAAAATGAATAAACTGTTGATATAAACAACAATATAGATGAATCTCAAAGGCATTATGCTAAATGAAAGTAGCTGGTCTCGAAATGTTCCATACTGTATGATTTCATTTCTATGACATTTTTGAAAAGGCAAATCTATAGTGATAGAGAACAGATCAGTGGTTGTCAAGGGAGGATGTGACTACAAAGGAGTAGAAAGAGAGCTTTTGGGGAGAAAAAACCTGGTATTCTGATTGTAGCATTGTTTACTAGACAAGTGATATTTTGCTCTCAGAGAAATTTCTTATTTTTTTTTTTAACATAGTGCTGGTTTAATGATGTGTTGCACATCCAAAAAATGTGTCTGTCACATTTTTCTTATCTGTTCCCCTAGTAATGATATTTAAGTTGCCTCAAACTCCCCACCAGAAACACACTGTGGGATTACACAAATTGTATTTCTAAAGTTCTGAGCATAGAGCCAGAAACAGATTAATTTCCCAATAAACGATAATTATTTTTATTAACATTAAATTATAATAAAAGGACCTAAACAATTAGTTTCCTAGCCCATGATCAAAGCTGACTCCCACTCTGATCTCACTGCCCCAAATCAGGATGTGCCCCCATGGCCACTATAACACCATTGAGGAAACAGAGGAATCTTCAAATTCTTACCTTTTTGCAATGCCCATTCTTCTTAAACTTCTGCCTCTCTTCTTCTTCTCTACCCTCTAGAACTTAGTGCCTTTTTTCTCCATATTAGCATCAAGTGTAAGGTAATTGGTTGCAGTTGGTGGTGGTTAGTTTAGTTGTTGGAGAGAGGTATGTGTGTGTAGGGGAAGTTTGGTTCACTTCAATAAGCAGTTCTGGAAGACCCCAAACATCAAGTTTCCAGTCATATCTTATGGGTGCTGTTAAGTTGTAAAGCTGTTGGAAACAAGGCCTGTCCCTGAGGCGCTGCTAACTTGTTGGAGGAGACAATACTTTGTGTAGGACACAGTAAAATATTGAAGCGAGGCAGGCAGATGTGCTGGGGCTATACTGAGGGAGATCAGTGAGTGCTGGAGAAGTCAGGAAAGGTCTGCTGGAGTTGGCAGTGAGGTGTCTAATGGGGCCCTCATGGGTGGCTAGGTGGGAAGGGGACATGGAAATTCAGGGAGAGAAAAACATGAACACAGCCCTGGAGGGAGCAATGAGTATCATTTGTGGCAACAGAGGCCAAGTTGAGATTGATGAAGGAGCAGATGTTTGGCAGGATTCTATTTTGCTATTACTGTTGTCTCCCTGCTCCCCAATTCTTTATCCTACTTCTCTTGCTCCTTATCCTCCCCACCCCGCAATTCAGTCAATAGGGCTATTACTACAGAAATGCAAAGAGCCAGAGTGAGTGATGTCAGCATCATGGCGGAATGACCTGTTTCCTTAGTCTCTCCTCACCTAAGTTACAACCAAACAGACATTCATTAACCAACAGAGGATTCCCTACAAAGCACAATAGGATGTCTGAGACATCCACACAGCCATACATTTGAGGGAGGGGTACTGGATCCCAGGGAAGCAGTGGAAGGAGGTGAGCAGGAATCCCCTCCCCCACCCCACAGCAGCAATCCAGGTGGCAGGTCCTCATGCAACAGCTGGTGTGCAACTGTAAGAGGGGGCAGGAGAACAGGCAGACCTGTACATGAATGCTTTCACTTTCAGAGTGGCAGCCCAGCCCGCAGGAACACTCTACATTGAGTGGTGTGGCTCAGCCAGTGTGTAGGTGCCCTCACAAAGAGCCACAGCTGAGGCAAACCACCCATGAGTGCAAAGTGGGCCCATGTGTGCATGAAAGAAAGCAGCACCCCACTTTATCTAGTAGACCAGCTCAGCTGGTCCCCAGCCAAGGCAGCGGTTCTGCACCAGAGCACCTGCAGGTGCGTGTGTGACCCACCAAGCAGCTGTGCCCAGTGGGCAAATTGCAGACGAGCCCTGTCAGCACAACTTCCCCGCAGATGTGGCAGGTTCAGAAAAAACAGCTCTTGCCCGCCCCCCAGTGGTGGCAAGTAGAATCTGCGACCTGATGCTACCCATTATGTGCTAGCAAAGGATTACACTTCATCAAACACTAGGAAGAACTACATTAACACTCCAGAGCATAAGGAAAATGAGAAGTCTCCAGAAATCAACCCTGAACTCACAGAAATTTACAATCTAAATGACAGAGAATTAAAAATAGTTGTCATAAAGAAAAGCAACGAGTTGCAAGAAAACTCAGAAAAACAGTTTAATGAAGCCAGGAATAAAATTAATGAGGAGAAGGAATTCTTCACAAAAAAGATTGGAACTCTAGAAAAAAACCCAAACAGGAATTCTAGAGATTAAGAACACAATTAATGAGATAAAAAAAAATCTAGAAACCTTAAAAAACAGAGCTGATTTATGGACAGAATTAGTCATTTAGAAGACAGAAATATAGAAATGCCTCAGGAGGAGGAGAGAGAACTAAGACTTAAAAAAAATGAAGAAATTCTCGAGAAATATCTAACTCAATTAGGAAATGCAACATAAGGATTATAGGTATTCAAGAGGGAAAAGACAGGGAGAAAGGAGCCAGAGAGCTTGTTCAAAGAAATAATAGTTGAGAACTTCCAAAACGTGAGGAGGTATCTGGACTTACAAGTACATGAAGCCAATAGAACTCCTAACTACATTAACACAAAAAGACCCTCTCCAAGGCATATAATAGTAAAACTGGCAAAAGTCAATGGCAAAGAAAAATATTAAGGGTAGAGAGGCAGAAGAAAATAATCTACAAAGGAACCCCTATCAGGCTTTCAGTGGATTTCTCAGCAGAAACCTTACAGGCTAGGAGAGAGTGGAATGATATACTCTATCTAGCAAAACTATCCTTCAGATATGATGGAGAACTAAAAGCTTTCCCAGATAAACAAAAGCTGAGGGAGTTCATCACCACTAGACCTCCCTTACAAGAAATGATCAAGGATGCCCTCATACCTGAATCAAAATGGCAAAGGTTTACAAATGCTTGAGCAAGGAAATAGACAAAATCAGAAAATTGCAGCTCTCTGTCAGAACAGGTTAGTAAACACTTAATTCTAACAGAGAAGATAAAGGGAAGGAAAGCATGAAAAACAATTATAAACATTTTATTTTAATTAAAAGCCCACAACACAAAACAGAATAACTTGTGACAACAAGAACTTCGATGGGGGAGAAGAACGGGATGGGACCTGCTTAGGCTAATAGAGATAAGAGGTTATTGGAAAATGGACTATCTCATCTACGAGATCTTTTATACAAAACTCATGGTAATCACTAAACAAAAAATCAGAGCAGAAACACAAATCATAAATAAAGAGAAAACTGAGAAAACCATCACAGAAAACCACCAAACTGAAATGGCAGTCAGAAATACAAGGGAAGAGAAACAAGGGAAATAGAGAACAACCAGAAAACAAGAGAGAAAATGGAAGTATTAAGCCCTCATATGTCAATAATCAGTCCAAATGTAAATGGATTGAATTCTCCAATCAAAAGAGACAAACTTATATGCCCCCTTATTAAAATTTGTTTGTGCTCCCTCTCCCTCTTTGGAGAGATTCAGGAAACTGACATGAGGGGGAAATGTATGACTAGGGACAAAGATAAAGTATTAGCTGGGGGGAGTGGTTAGCTCAAAGAGTTGGTTAGAACTAGAGAACTTTCCAGAAAGAACTTGACTGGAATATACCATGGCCAAGCTCCTCCATCCTGTCCTTTGTGGGAGGGGTCAATAGTTTGCAATAAGTCTCTCTGCCCACCCCCTGTGCAGTTTACCATATGTCAATTAAGCCCAATAAAACTGTTCTTAAAAAAAAAACCAAAAAACAAAAACTGTTCTTAAAAAATGAAAAAAAAATCTGTTCCCCCTTACCTTCTCTACTTTTACTTTGTTCTATACAACTTCTAGTTCATTGGAGTCTTTTACAATAAGATATATTTTGTGTGTCCTTGAGAAATAAGTAAACAAATAAGCAGAATCTAACCAAAACTTCCACCCAGGGGCTGGCCCAGTGGCATAGTTGTTACATTTGGTGTGCTCTGCTTTGTTGGTGCAGGTTTGGATCCCAGGCGTGGACCTACACCACTCATCAGCCATGCTGTGGTGGCAACCTATATACAAAATAGAGGAAGATTGGCCACAGATGTTAGCTCAGGGCGAATCTTCCTCATCAAAAACAAAAAACAAAAAGCTTTCCCCCAATAGTCCCAAGCCGCCATTCATCACAGCCTACTGAGCCCCAACTACCCTCCCGAGTCCTCTCTGCCCACTGAAGAAGTGTGAAGTAGGAAGCAGAGAAGGGAAGGAATGATGCAAAGTTGGCAAGAGACATACAGGACACAGGAAGATGGAGACCATTATAATGGAAGAATTGGGAGTCTGATTTTTCTCATTCTGCCATACCTCCCAGGGAAATATTATAACCGCAAAACCGTTGACTTTGTCCATAAGATTGGGCTGGGAGTGCTCTGGAGGAATCTAATGCTAGTCTCTCACCCAGCTAGCAAGAGAAGTTAGCCTATTAGAGTGAAAGGAAAACCAGACTTTAGGTCAAACTATCAAATTTCTGGTCTTGGCTCTGTTCATAGCTATGTAAATGTGAGAAACTTGCTAAAGTGTTCCAGATCTCCAATTTCCTTTCTGCAAAATGCGTGGGTTGGAGAAGACGAATTTTAAGGGCCCTTTCAGCACTAAAATTCCACTTCCAGTCTTAGGTCATACACAAATCACAGCAGAAACTTTATTAGAAATGTCAAATAAATCCACAGGAACACTCTGTTCTTCAAATCTGCACCCGCTCCTCAACTTGTTGATGACCAGCAGTCAGAAGGTTCCCAGTAAAAAGAGATCCTTTGACTCTGGACCAGAAGTGCCTCCTCAGGAACAATGGACAACTGATTGCAGTAACAGCAGCAGCAACAGCTCTAACCTCCAAACCGAAAAGAGAAGCCAGGTGGCCCCATTTTCAGCTTTTCGGGGCTGAATGAGAGACGGGTACTGACATACTTCCTTCACCCACATGGGTCCTACTGTAAAGACCCCAGCCATCAGCCTGCAACCAATCACGGATGTACAGCCTTTGACCTCCAAAGGTGAGTTGATGCCTCCTATGGAACAAGAAAGGATGGGGAGACACACAGATGCTTTAGGAAATCACAGAGGAATCTAGTCCTCCCTCCTTCCTGGAACCCTGAGTGTCAAAACCTCTTGGGATCCACTCAGACGTTTGGTTTTCAAGCCTCTGAAACCATCAACTGTTCAGTTTACCTCCAATGATCTGAAGTTTTCCTTGATAACATCGAGTCGTATCATTAGGACAGGGAAGAGAAGGAGCATTCAAACAGGTCCCCAAAGCCACACAGGTTGGGCAGTGGAGGTTTGCCGTCACCCTGGGAACTGGAGGGGGAAAGAGAGGGACATTTAAGGATATGTCCTGCCTCTGGAGTTGTCTCTCCTTGCTTCCTTCTCTTTCACAAGTATTTCCGGCTGACACCACTCTAAGCAAGGCCTATTACTGCAACCCCCTACCCTTCTCCAGTTGACTCTTCCCTGCTGTCAGAACCCCATTCAATATGACTCCCAAACTCTGTGCTTAGGTGTGGAGATACAGAGATGAAAAGGACACAATTTCTGTCATCTAGGATCATTGTCTAGAAGGAGAAAGACATGCAAGGAATTAAGTACAACTCAGTAGGCACTGTGTCCAAGATATAATGGAAAAGGCATGGAGGAGTACGTAACTACCTAAAAGAATTTGGTAACTACACAATATCGGGGCCTTGAAAGGGTGTAGGTTTGACCTCAGACTCCTGAGTCTGAGGGAGACAGGCCTAAAAGACCCCTAAAAGAATTTGCTATTCACACAGCGGATACCTGAGTTGAGATGGAGGATGAATAGAGGTTATTCACTGTGTGAAAATAGGGGTTGGATAGGGATAGCAAAGGAAACAGCAAGGACAATTGCCTGGAGATGTGAGCCAGCTTGGTGGATTCGAGGAATTGTGAGAAACTGCAGTACTGATATTCAGCTGGTAGGCACCGGTAGGGCTGGACTAGTTTTACAGCCAGCATCCATTCTGATTGGCCTGTCCCGTATCCATTGTTAAGTATTTTGAATACTTGCCCCCAGCTGGAACCCAATAAATGAGAGAGGGAAGAGAAGGAAACGAGTTGCAAAAATAGGGCCAGACTACTATAGGTCTTGAGGCCAAATGGAGGGAAGTGGGCTGTGGTTGTGCAGCAATGGGGAAGCAATAATAGTTACACCACACCCTGCTCAGAATCCTCCACTGACATGTTACTGTTTAGTAAACAGAAAACCCAATTTACACCCCACCTCTCAGTGATATCCCTCTGCTCTGAGCAGTGTTCAGACCCCAAGGTAACAATATAGAAAAAGAAAGACAAGCAGAAGTTCTGAGGTCCTTTTGTGTATGGCCCACTTGGGCCCAAGCCAAGAAAGAACACAAAGAAGGAAGACCTACTCTTCAGGGGTTTCTAGAGTTTCTCTTAGCACCCATCTCTCCCCTCCCAAGGTACCTTCGTTACGTTCTGGCTTCCATATCTGAAGTAAGTCCTCCATATCGTTGCAAAAGGACTCCTCACAGTAGTTACTGTAGGAGACTGTGACTATGCCGGGCGGTGGAGAGTGCTGGATAAACGTCATTGCCGGTGACCCTTCTGTGGTGCAGCCCTTAGAGGCCAAAACTGCTGTCTTGTTCCCTGTTATGAGACAAGAGGGAAAGAAAGTGGACGGCAGGCCTAATGCTTGGCCTGGGGCAGGGGGAATCTCATTTACATGGACACAATCACCCTTCCTCCCACCCAACCCAACTGCCCCTTTCTCTTTTTACCTGCTTTAATCAACAGCACAGATTCCTGGCAAAATGACCCATTGTCACAAGCCTCAACTTTCCCAGTGGTCCAGTTAAATGCATGTCTTGGATCATCTTCTATACTTATGTATACACCCTGGTGACAATACAAATTTTGTGCCACTGGGGAGACAATGAGAGAAGGATGAGCATTTGCCCTTCTCGGTGGGGCCCAAATCACTCTTTTTTCACCAGAAATCCATCCTCTTGACCCAGCTGCTCTTCCCCCCATCTCCCATACATACAGCTCAAGGGGGAGGCTCCCAGGAGAAAGAGCAACAGCCAACCCTGGAGAGGACGGGTTCCCATGGCTTCTTCTAGAGAGGCTTGGAAGAGCCGATCAGGATCTGTGATCTGAGGGAGAGGAAGAAACCTTTCAAACACACAGAATGAAATTAAATCTTCTTTCTGACAGGTACTGACTTCAGGGCAGAGTTTACTGTATATGAGACCATGACCTCTATAGTCAGTCCGTCCCTATCTAGCTTGTGAGTTTGAGCAAGTTAACGGGTTTACTGTGCCTCCGTTTCGACAGCTGTAACTCTCGGACCCAGCCACCTATTCACTTAAGACCCAGGAGTTCAACAATGTAATACCCTCCAACCTAGGGCCCCAAGAGTCTGGCCCAAAGGCCCGTCTCCCTCAGACTCGGGAGTCTGAGGTCAAACCTACACCCTTTCAAGGTCCCGGTATCTCAGCCCCCAGCCCCCAGCTCCATCAGAATCCGGAGTTCTGAGATCCCAGTCCCGGCCGACCTAGGGACCAGGAGTTCAGGTTCAGTCACCGTTTCCCACAGGACATGATTCTGGGACCCCAGCCCTCGACCCCGACAGATCCAGGAGGCCAGGCCCCCAGCCCTCGCCCCGCCTCAGACCCAAGAGTCCTGGCCCCCAGCCTTCTCTTTCCTCAGAACGCAGGAATCTGAGTCCCCAACCCCCTTTTTCTCTTCAACGGACAAAAATTCTCCAGGCTTCCAGAAGATCTCACAAGAATCTCACGGTGCTGAAGGCTCGACGTCGAACACCCCTCTCCACAACCTGGCTTGTCTTACGAGCTCCTCATAGCACGGAAGGCGGGACCAACCTCACTTATGGGTCACTCGAAGCCCCATTGGTCGACGCGGAAATGTCTGATGAGCTCATTGGATGAGCCTGGAGGAACGCCACGCCCCATTGGCCCAGGAAAAGCCTGTTCCTGGTAGTCTTGAAAGATGCGCATGCGCAGAATGGTGAGCAGCGAGCAGCGAGCTTGGGGAAGGAGAGCTGGGTTTTGAAGCGTTAGGCGTGCAGTGGCGGGCAGGGTCGCACATCCCGAAATGGATTTGCTTACCCTTCTCCCTCGGGTTATGGAGTCTCTGCTTGTCCAGCCACACTAGGAGGGCAACCCCTTGGCCGTAATCCCTGAACTTCCCTCCCTATCCAAATGGCCTCTCATGTTCCCAGCTGGGCCCCTGCCCCAGCACCCACCCAGTGGCTATAGCCGCTGGGAGTCGACTTGGCCTCCTCACTGTTCACTTGCTCTGGTTCCCGCTCAGCCCAGGCATCATCTTCTGATCGAATCATGGCCCCAGCCCCCTCCATGGTCTTCTGGAAGGCTGAATAGAGGAATGCCGACTTCAGTGTTATTTCCGGCGCTCCGAAAGTATAGATTTTTAGTACTCCGATTGAGTAGTAACTGTGTGTTGACACAGGTTGCCGTCATCTCTAACGCACTTGTCCGGGTCAGCGCCACAAGTAAGATGTGTCATTTAGATTACTTGTGCCTGGCTGGAAATTCTATTTCATGTATATATACGCATATACATATATATGCAAGCTTTTCAGATGCAACATGAAGTAAAGATGCCCTTTATGTGCTTTCAGACTTGGTACTGTTTCTGTGAGTTTTATGGTATAAACGAATATTTATTTTTAATAGCGAAAATACCACAATAGGAATGGTGTGGGTAAAGCCTTTAATTTTACGTAAAAATATATTAAGAACTTTCAAGTGGTAAAAAAAAAAAAAAACTATGGACAGTTAATACAAATATTAAGAGAAAGCAACTTAACTAGCTTAGAAAGAATAAGTCCTTCTAGAACCCCCAAAAAATGTTTTAAGAAATTTAATAATCAAGACAAAAGAGCTATAATTAGATTTTATTGTGGCCCTAATTATTTGATGGTCTAACATTCAAAACGCTAAGAATAAGCTTTGATTCATGGAAAGGATGGGAAATAATTAGGTATCAGATGCCCTTAGGTCCTGGGGCTACAGGACAGGATGAGTTGGGGTCATCAGGAGACAGGAAAGGATGAAACATCTCAGAAAAGGGCGATGGCCAATCCCAGCCTTGCACCAGCGACCAGGCCAGCGGCAGTGCCCACAGACTTCAGGGGAGGGGGTCTCTCTGTTTTGATGGTAGTGAGCATTGGTGATTCCATCATCACTGTCTGGCTGGCATATTCTGGAAGCTTTGGCAGTTCTTAGAATAACTGAAGGGACTGTCTTGACTGGTGCCATTTAACAAGGAGCAGACTTGTGGGCCGGACAGTCTTCAGTGCTCATGTCATTTTGATCTCACTTCCAGGAGCAAAGTTACAGGAAAGACAGCAAGAAATTCACCACTAATACTGGGTCTCTGATGCCCCTGGTCCTCTCATCAGTCAGGAACCTATGGATCCCTGTCCCTAGTTACCTCCTGCCTCAGGCTGGGGAGTCCAGGCCCTCAACTCCTCCTCCCTCAGAGCCAGGAGTCCAGGCCCTCAACTCCTCCTCCCTCAGGCCCAGGAGGTCAGGCCTTCATGATCTTCCTCCCCTAGTACCCAGGAGTCCAGGCCCCCAGCCTACTATCATCAGGACCCAGAAATCTAAGTCACTATCCCAAGTTCTTTCTTTCTTTTTTTTTGGTGAGGAAGATTGGCCCTGAGCTAACATCTGTTGCCAGTCTTCCTCCTTTTTTTTTTCTCCCCAAAGCCCCGGTACATAGCTGTGTGTCCTAGTTTTAGGTCATTCTAGTTCTTCTATGTGGGATGCCACCATAGCATGGCCCAATGAGTAATGTGTAGTCCTCGCCCAGGATCCAAACCGGCTAACTGTGGCAGCTGAAGCAGAGTGCATGAGCTTAACCACTTGACCACGGGGCTGCCTCCAACTCTTGGCATCTAGATGTAACATGAAATAAGGATACCCTTTGTGTACTTTCAGAATTGGTGCTGTTTCTGGGAGTTAAGCATAAATGAGTATTTTTTAATAGCAAAAATGCCACAATAAGAATGGTGTTGGTAAAAGCTCTTAATTTTGTGTAAAAATATATTAAGAACTTTCAATTGGGGACAGTTAATATTAATAATATGATTAATAATATAATATGATTATTAATATTATTATCAATATACGCATTAGGGACAAATATTGAGATAGTCCTGGTCCTGAAGACCCTGTCCCTTAGGACCCAGGAGTCTAAGCCGCCCTCTCTTCTTTTCAGGACTCAGGCATGAAAAGGACTCAAGACTCATCTCCTTCCATCTGTAACAGTATGCAGTTTTCTGGGGCACTGTATAACTACAGGCATGGGGCAGGGTCCTGGACCCTGGCCGCAATTGCCAGTGTAGGGCCAATGGGTTAGAGGAAACTGGAGGGCAGAGAAGGTGGTTGGGAGCTGCACAGCCACCTGCTTTGAGCACCAGAAACTTGTCTCTGGTCCCTCATCCCTCCCCATGTCTCTGCCTAGCACTTGCTTTTCCTCTTCAGTTCTGCAGCTGGCTTCTAGGACCTGTACTGAAGGTCATCTTTATTTTATTTTATTATTTTTATTGAGGTAATGTTGGTTTTAACATTATATAAATTTCAGGTTACATCACTGTATTTCAGTTTCTGGGTAGATTATATCATGTTCACCACCCAAAGACTAATTGCCATCCATCACCATACACATGTGCCTAGTCACCCCTTTCTCCCACCTGCCTCCCCCCTCCTCTCTGGTAACCATCAATCTAATCTCTGTATCTATGTGTTTGTGTGTTGTTGTTGTTGTTTTTGTCTTCTATTTATGAGTGAGATCATATGTTATTTGATTTTTTCCCTCTGACTTATTTCACTCAGCATAGTGTCTCAAGGTCCATCCATGTTGTCACAAATGGCAAGACTGCATCTTTTTTTAGGACTGAGTAGTATTCTGTTGTGTATATATACCACATCTTCTTTATCCATTTGTCCCTTAATGGGCACTTAGGTTGTTTCCAAGTCTTGGCTATTGTGAATAATGCCACGGTCAACATAGGGGTGCATATATATTGACGCATTCATGTTTTCATGTTCTTCAGATAAATACCAAACTGTGGAATAGCTGGATCGTGTGGTAGTTCTATTCTTAATTTTTCTAGGATACTCCATACTGCTTTCCATAGTGGCTGCACCAGTTTGCATTCCTACCAGCAGTGTATGAGAGTTCCCTTTTCTGCACACCCTCTCTAACACTTGTTATTTCTTGTCTTGTTAATTATAGCCATTCTGATGGGAGTGAGGTGATATCTCATTGTAGCTTTGATTTACATTTTCTTAATAATTAGTGATGCTGAACATGTTTTCATGTGCCTGTTGGTCATTTGTGTATCTTCTTTGGAGAAATGTCTGTTCAGATCTTTTGCCCACTTCTCAATTGGGTTGTTAGCTTGTTTTGTTGTTGAGATGAATGAGTTCTTTATATATTTAACCCCTTATCAGATATATGGTTTGAAAATATCTTCTCCCAACTGTTAGGTTGTCTTTTCATTTTGTTGATGGTTTCCTTTGCAGTGCAGAAGCTTTTTAGTTTGATGCAGTCCCATTTGTTTATTTTTTCTTTTGTGTCCCTTGCCTGAGTAGACATGGTATTTGAAAATACGCTGCTAAGACTGATGTTGAAGAGTGTACTGCCTATGTTTTCTTCTAGAAGTTTTATGGTTCCAGGTCTTACATTCAAGTCTTTAATCCATTTTGAGTTAATTTTTGTGTATGGTGTAATATAATGGTCTATTTTCATTCTTTTGCATGTGACTGTTCAGTTTTCTCCACATCATTTATTGAAGAGACTTTCCTTTCTTTATTGTATGTTTTTGGCCCCCTTGTTGAAAACTAGCTGTCCATAGATGTGTGGGTTTATTTCTGGGCTCTTGATTATCTTCCATTGATGTGTGTGTCTGTTTTTGTGCCAGTACCATGCTGTTTTGATTACTATGCCTTTGTAATATATTTTGAAATTGGGGAGTGTGATACCTCCAGCTTTGTTCTGTTTTCTAGGATTCCTTTTCTTTTCCACTTAAATAAGTTCCTTTAGCATTCTTGTAATGCTGGTTTCTTCGTGATAATCTCCTTTAGTTTTTGCTCGTATAGAAAACTCTTTCTCTCTCCTTCCATTCTGAATGATAAGCTTGCCAGGTAGAGTATTCCTGGCTGTAGGTTTTTTCCTTTTAGCACTTTAAATATATTATGCCACTCCCTTCTAGCCTGTAAAGTTTCTGCTGAGAAGTCAGCTGATAGCCTTATGGGGTTTCCTTTGTACTTAACTTGTTGCCTTTCTCTTGCAGCTTTTAGGATTCTCTCTTTATCTTTAATTCTTGACATTTTAATTATAATGTGTCTTGGTGTGGGCCTCTTTGGGTTTATCTTGTTTGGTACTCTCTGTGATTCCTGTACCTGGATGTCTGTTTCCTTCCTCAGGTTAGGAAAGTTTTCAGCTATTATTCCTTGAAATAGATTCTCTGCCCTTTGTCTCTCTCTTCTCCTTCTGGGACATCTATAATACAGATATTAGCGTGCTTGATGTTGTCCCAGAGGTTCCTTAGACTGTCCTTGTTCTTTTTAATTCTTTTTTCTTTTGTCTGTTCAGCTTGGGTGATTTTGTCTAGTCTTTCATCCAGCTCACTGATCCGTTCTTCTGAATCATCTACTCTGCTATTGAGTCCCTCTAGTGAATTTTTCATTTCCAGTATTATATTCTTCATCTCTGATAGGTTCTTTTTTATATTTTCCTCTTCTTTGCTGAAATTCTCACTGGGTTCACCCATTCCTCTCCCAAGATCTGTGAGCATCCTTATGACTAGATAGATTGTTTATCTCTGCTTCATTTAGTTCTTTTTCTGAGGATTTGTCCTTTTCCCTTATTTGGGGCATATTCCTTTGTCTCTTCATGTTACCTATTTCTCTGTGCTTATATCTATGTATTAGGGAGATCAGCTATGTCTCTTGATCTTGTAGAGATGGCTTTATATAAGAGATGCCTTATGAGGCCCAGCAGTGTGCTTCCCTCTGCTCGTTAGTTCCAAATGTTCCATGAGTGTACTTTATGTGGGCTATATGTATCCTTTTGTTTTGGCAGCATTGCTCTTGCTGAAGGTGCATGGGGAAGGTAGGCTGTGACCCTGGCTGGCTGGTTGTAATTCTCAACTGTGTAGCTGCTTTTGTCCCTTTGGTCATTTTATTGGGCATGGGGAGCCCCAGCACAGTTGGCTGCAAGGTCTAATAGCATGTTCTGGCTGCAGTTTTTCTGTTAAGTGAGTAGGATCCCAGCATGACTGGTTGCTAGGCTCAGGAGCATACAATTGTTGTAGGCTTCTGGCCTGCAAGGCTGTTGTCAGCTCTCTCAGGAGTGCAGCTGAGTGGAGTTGGCCCCAGGCGTGGCAACACACAATAGTCTCAGACATTGGAATGTGGGGTCAATCGCCTATGAGGCTGTTTCAGAAGCACAGGTCGTCTGCAGCTGACAAGCCCCACTACCTGCAGGCCCACACATCTCATCAACACAGTCCTGCCCTATGCACACACCTCAACCCACTGAAGAGGACCCACTCACTCCACGGCAGAGGTCCCACACACTCCGCCTATGGGGGCCCACAAGTTGCCCAAGGGCTTGCTCTTGGGTGGGGCCAGTCATTAGGGTGGGCTGTCTGCCCTGGCTGAGCTGGATTATTGCAGTGCTCTAGTGGCTGGGGCAGACCCCTGTGCTAACAGGCCAGGAGAATAACTCCAATGGAGTTCTGAACTAGCCCACAATAATGGCTGCTGCCAATGTCTCAGTCCCTGGGGAGGTGGTCCCAGTCTGGGGAGGTCTCACCTCTTGCAAGGTGCACCCAGAGCCTATCAAGTGAGTCTGTTTTCACCAAAGGACTGTGCACATTTCTTTCTGGTGATTTTAGGTTGCTTTCTGAAATGGGTGAATTTGTGCATGGGCCCTATAAAAGCCAGCTTTTCCTTTCCCTTATTTTCAATAGCTTTTCTGGCGATATTCCCCATTGTAGCTAATCGCCAGCAAAGCCAGATATTATGATACTCATCACAGTTGTGCTGAGTACGAAAGCTGCTTATTGTGGCAAAACCCTCCTGTTCAGATCTTGTGCTCCGCCAGGGAAGGCTTTGTACCTTTAGATTGCTCCTGGCCATGAAGCACAGAGGCTAGAATGTGGCTTTTTCCTCTCCAGAAAGGTATTTCTGCCTCTTCCACCTCAGTCAGCACTATCCCTTGTTGTGGGAGTTCTTTTTGTCCAGTTTCCATTTCTCTCTCAGGGGTAATTGTTCAAAGAGTAGTTGTGTCTGTGACAGGAGGTGAGTCAGAGTCTGCGTATGATGCCATCTTCCCAGCAATCACAAGGTCATCTTAAGTTGACTCTTGGCCTGTGTATTTGTTTGCTAGGGCTGCATTAACTGAGTACCACGGACTGGAAGGCTTAAACAACAGAAATGTATTGTCTCACAGTTCTGGAGGCTGGAAGCCCAAAATCAAGGTGTCAGCAGGGTTGGTTCCTCCTGAGGGTTCTTAGGGAAGAATCTGTCCCAGGTCTTTCTCCTTGGCTTGTAGATGGCTATCTTCTCTTGTGTCTTCATGTCATTTTCCCTCTATTCAAGTCCAAATTTTTGCTTTGTGTAAGGACATCAGACATATTGGATTAGAGCCTACCCTAATTACCTCATTTTAACCTGACTGTCTCTGTAAAGACCCTATGTCCAAATAAGGTCACTCTCTGTGGTAATGGGGGTTAGGACTTCAATGTATGAATTTGGGATGGGGGAGGGGACACAATTCCACTCCTAACAGACTGGTACAGAGATTTGTGTTCAGACTAAGTAGTGAGTATGGAATAGTGAATAGTGCTCCAGAGGCATCCCAGGACCATTTTGTAATTTCCTCTGTCTTAGTATCATTCCTGATGCAGCCTTTGCTTCTCATGGAGGCTGCCTTGATGGCTGGTGAGTGAGGATGTAAAGATGCAAGATGGAGGGGGTATCCCAAGAGTGAGTCAGGGGCCTGGAGGCTCACTGAGCAATTCCACAGGGGCAAGAGGAGTGAGTTGAATTCAGGGTCCCCTGTTCACACAAGGTATATACAGGGCATCCCAGTGAGTGTGTGGAGGGATCACCCCTTTCCACCCTAGCATACTCACCTGACTCTATTATGAGAAGACTAATGGAAGAGACCACCTGGGCACATAGGTCTGATTATTAGGGGACACTGTGGGATTTCGCTTGCCTTCAAGTTTGCCCCATCTTTGACGTATTTGAATGATTAAACATCAAAGGATCGGGGAGAAAGTACCCCCATTATCATCCCATGTCTGTCCCTTCAGGTTCCCAGCTTGAGAAAGTGATCAAGTTTTTAAGTCACACTCTGAGCGACCTGGCCACAGAGTCCCTCAATCTCAGATGTAGAAGGAACCTAAGCACCCCTCCTCTATCCTTCACCCCATTTCTGCTTATACATTTGTACAGATCTCCTCTCACCACCACCCCTTCTTGGAGAAGTGGCTCTGCCTTTTTTGGTGTAAGAGAAATCCATGGATCTTCCTTAGCCTGAGCTAATCTCTTTTCCTTTCTGAGCCTCAGTTTCCTCATCTGGAAAATGAGAATGTCTGAAGCAATGGTTGGCAAATTATTTATGAAATTACAGGGAGCATTTGTAAAACAAAAAAACCCAGAAATAATCTAATGGCTAACATAGTGAGGACACCTTTTTTAAAACACTTATGACACCATCATTTTTCACCTGGATTATTGCAATACACCCTGCCCTTGCCCCACTTCAATCCATTCCCCAACTGGTATCAGAGTGCTCTGTTAAACATAAGCCAGATTGCGTCCCTCTTTTGTTTAAAACTTTCTGATTGATTCCCATTTTACCCCAAGCAAGATTATAAGTCCTTAAAATGGCCTATAAGGTCCTCCATATCTGGTTTCCCCTACTTCTCTGTCCTCATGTCCTGCTCTGCTCTTGTTTGCTCATTCTGCTTCAGCCACACTAGCCTCCATGCTGTTCCCTGAATACATAGCAGACACACACACCTACCTCAGGGCCTTTGCATCTGCCTCCCTTACCGTGGAACCATCCTTTCCCCTATCCCACTTCATCACTTCATTCAAGTCCTTGTTCTGCCATCACTCTTTGCTGACTCTGTTATGTAGAAGAGCAGAACCTAAGTCGATCTCTGGCACCTTGCCCTGCTCAAATTTCTTCTTAGAACTTATCATGGCCTGATGTAGTATTTGTATGTTCAATGACTAAGTTTCCCTGACAAAAATGTAAACTCCAAGGCCGGGAATTTTTTGTTGTTCTGTTTGTTCCCTGGTGTATCCCCAGCATTTACCACAAAGCCTGGCAGTAGAAGGGGATCATTAAATAAGTATAGATCACATTAGTGAACAAGGCTCAATGAGGTGGTGACAATCAAAAGCTGGGACTAGAACACATCTTTCTGTTTGAGACACTAGGCTTTTAACTGCTGTGCTCTCTTGACTGTGCCAGCCCACCACTCTCACTGGGACCACCACCCAATTGCTTAGGGGGCTGTCAAGACTATTCACATTCCAGCCCTTCTGTTCTTCTTCAGCCTGAGCTCCTGCCATGGCTCATCTTGGGTAATCTTTCTCTTGCCCCCAGCCCTCTCCCACCCCCATGCCTTCATAGGCGCTGTTCTGCCACCCAAGAATGCCCTTCTCTCATCCACTTATTCCCTGAAATCTTATATCTAGCTTATGATGCCTGGTCTTGCTGATGCTCAAGAAATATTTGCTAAAGTGCTGATGTCCAAAGTCTCTTGTCTGTGCTTTTGTGTTAGGAATTTTTGCTTTGTTTTATAGTGGCTGTGTGTGTGCATGCATGTTTGTGTGTGCACATCTGTATGTGTGCGTGTCTATGTCTCTGTGTGCATATGTGTGTCTGTGGTGCATGTCTGTATGTATGTGCCTATCTGTGTCTATGTGTATGCTGTGTGTGCATGCATGGCTGTATGTGTAGACTGTGTCTGGGTGTATTTATGTGTCTGTTTGGTTCCTTCCAGCTAGGTCTGATCCATCTCTGTGTACCCAGTACATGATTACAGTGTAGGCATCCAGTAAATGCTTGCTGTTATATAAAACTCCTATGACCATTCATATACAAGCCCTTGTTTGAACATATATTTTTATTTTCATGGGTACATGTGAAACTGCTGGGGCATAGGGTAGGTGCATATTAGGTTTTATAAGGAACTTCCAGGCCTCCTTCCAAAGTGGTTGCACCATTTTACATTCTCATCGACAATGTATGAGAATTCCAGTTTCTCCACATCCTTGATAACCCTTGGTTTTGTCAGACTTTTAAATTTAACCATTCTAGTGGGTGTGTAATTGCATCTTATCATGCTTTTCATTTGCATTTCTCTGATAACTAAAAATGTTGAGCATCTTCTTATGTTGTCATCTTATTATTGCATTATAATAGTTCTTTGTGTTTTCTATATATCTACTGCGAATATTTTCTCTTAGTCTGTGACTCGTGTTTTTACCATTAAGAAAATGACATCTTTTGAAGAGCAGTTTTTCATTTTGAGAAAGTCCAGTTTATCAATTTTTTCTTTTATAATTCATGTTTTTTGTATTCAATATAAAAATCTTCATCTACCCTAAGGTCACAAAGATTTCCACTATGTTTTCTTCTAGAAGATTTATCATTCTACATTTGCGTTTAGGTTTATGATCCATTTTGAGGTCATTTTTGTGAATGGTGTGAGGTAAGGATTGAGGTCCATTCTCCCCTTAAATCCACTGGTTCCAGGACCCCTGTAGCAAAGATTGTCCTTTCCCATTAAATTAATTTAATTTCACACCTTGAATTGAAAATCAATTGACCATATGCATATGTATCTATTTCTGCACTCTATTCTGTTGTATTTGCCCTATATGTCTAGATGATACCCACGCTGTTTGATTGCTGTATTTTTATAGTAGACTTAAAATCAGATAGTATAAGTCCTCCAACTTCCTTATGCTTTTGTAAAATTGCCTTAGCTATTGTAGGTCTATTCTATATCATAAGTTTTAGAATCAACTTGTCCACTTCTACACAAGGAATGCTATACTTTTGATTGGGATTGAGATTTTATTTTGATTGATTGGGATTGCATTGAATCTGTACATCAATAAGGGAGAATTGATATCTTCACAATATTGAGTCTTCTAATCCATGAACGTGGTATATCTCTCCATTTATCTAACATTTCTTTAATTTCTGTTAGCTAGACTTACTAGCTTTCAGTGTACACATTTTCTACATATTTTGTCAAATTTATTATTTGGTATTTTATGCTTATAGGTACTATTGCAAATGGTAATTTTTAATGTTTCACTTTCCAGTTCATTGCTAATGTATAGAAATATTTAAAAATACATAATATAGAATAATATAAATATTTAAGTTTTGTTAGCATGGATATAAAGTAGACTTTATTCCGTGGCTGGTTTAGCCCTATTCCTAAGATGAAACTTTTCTGGGGTCTCTACTGAAGGTCCTATGTGTTCAACAAGATCCCTCTGCCTGGCTTATGGGAATTTGAATGTTCTCTTTCTGTGTGGGCTTTGGACATTTTTCCACATATAGCTCCCTGGAAGGTTTTTTTAAGTTTGTTTTTACAGAGTTCACAATTCACAAGCTTAAAGGGCTTTTTTTTTTTTTTTTTTTTTTTTTTTTGCCTATTCTACAGTACATTGCCTATAACTGCTCACTTAATCCTGGTCAAGGAAATGTGGCATTTTTATTTGTGTGCTTTAAATTTGTTTTTGGCTCTTTGAAGATGGCCCCAACCCACTTCTAAATAAAGTAATAGAAAAGCAGGCATTCAAAGTTAGTGTGGGTTTAAAATTTTATTTGTTGATGTGAATAAAGTAACAGTAAATCTTCCTTTAGTTTCAGTTTTTAGAGCCACCAAAAACTTAGTGAAAAGCCAGCCCTGATGGCCTAGTGGTTAAAGTTTGGTACACTTCACTTCCCAGGTTCCCACAGCCCAGGTTCAGTTCCTGGGCATGGAACCACACCACTCGTCTGTCAGTAGCAGTGCTGTGGTGGCAGCTCACATAGAAGAACCAGAAGGAGTTACAACTATACACAACTATGCACTGGGGCTCTGGGACGGGAATGGAAGGAAAAGGAGGAAGATTGGCAATAGATGTTAGCTTAGGGTGAACCTCCTTCTTAAAAAAAAATTAAAAAGGAAATAATTTGACACCAAAGGCTGTTGTGGGTGATTTTTCATAAGAAGCAACAAATACTTAAAAAAAAAAAACTCAGTGGAGATTCTTAAGAATTCACTATTAATAGTGAAAATGACAAACAGATGGAAAGGGAGTCAATGAATTCATTCACCTTTGTCTTCAGGTAATTCAGATCCCAAAGTGGTCAGAGGTTCTTTGACTGAATGAGAGGTTCTCAAGTCCCTGAAACTAAAGAAGCAAAGAAAATTCTACAGAGTGCCAGGCCTCTGTGTTGGGAGACAGCTGCAGAAAATAAAGCCACCTCCTCAACTAAAACATTTTATGTTGGTATATGGTGTAGATTGTTTAATGGCTACAGATTCCTCCCATCCCTATTCGCATATCCCTTTGCAATGTGTCTTTGCTGCTCTTCCCACCCAAAGTTGTAGTCCGTTTCTCCATCCCTTAAGGCTAGGTGTGGCCATGTGACTTACTTTGGCCAATGGTATCTTAGCAAACATGAAGCACTTGCACACTGGGGTTTCCCATATTTTACTGCCTGGAGGCCGTCACCTGAAGAAACCTAGGCTAAGCTTGAGCATGAGAAATCTTGTAAACAGAGAGGCCCAGCTCACAACCGGCACCACCTGTCAGACATGTGAGTGATCCATCTTAGACCATCCAGCCTCAATCAAATTATCAGACAAATGTAGCCACATGAGCATTTCCAGGTGCAACCAGCAGAAGAACCACACGTTGAGCCCAGTTCTATTTGGTGACCCATAGAATCGTGAACAGATAAAATAGCTTGTGTTTTAAGTGACTGGGATGGTTTGTTATGCATCAGTAGATAATTGATATAATGTAGTGTTGGAAAACCCAAATGACCATTTGTGGCTGGACCTGGGGAAAGTAGTGTTGAAGAAAAATCTTAGACATGACACGTGACCACTGAGTATTTTTATTTCTTTTTTTAAAAGATTGCCACCTGAGCTAACAACTGTTGCCAATCTTCCTTTTTTCCCTTCTTCTTCTCCCCAAAGCCCCCCAGTACATAGTTGTATATTCTAGTTGTGAGTGTCTCTGGTTGTGCTGTGTGGGACACTGCCTCAGCATGGCCTGATGAGCTGTGCCATGACCACGCCCAGGATCCGAACCAGCAAAACCCTGGGCCGCAAAGCAGAGTGCACGAACTTCACCACCCAGCCACAGGGCCGGCCTCCAGTGAGTGTTTTTCTTGTTAGCAAAAGAGAACTCTCTGACAGGTTGGCTAGAGCTCAACTAAAATGCTTTAACAGGAAGTACAACTATGAGCTTATATTCAATTTAAGCATAAGTTTGGGGTTGAAAAGTTACTGATTGGTTCTTGGCTGGGTTCATATATAAATCTGAGTATCCTTATTAATCTTTCTCATTGGAAGGTTTGTAAGAGTTAAAAAAAAGTCAGATGAAATATATGGCTCTGGTCACCCAAGTTTTGTAGTTGTCTCATCTGAGTGGTCACAGGCCAGTACAGAGCATAGAAAGAATTTTGTCTATTGTTTCTGATTTTTTGTCAGCTTTCAGTGGCCTGCGCCCGTTGCTTTCTCTTTTACCACCTTTCTTCTACCAGGAGAATCTAGCCTTCTTATGTCTTTGGAACTGTGGGTGGCTGCCCCTTGACCATGTTGGGTGGCTTCTCAAGCCATAATAGGGAGACCCACAGAGCCGATGGTCTCAGTGCTCACACACCACACACTTTGGCTATTGGAGTGCACATTTTTCTGGCAGTGACCACACTTGGTCCTTTACCCACCCACCCAGAGGTGAGGGTACCCTGATGGGTTCAGAGACAGAAGGGAGGCCAAGAATCAGTTTCAAAAGAATTGAGAGCTCAGAGGATCCTCAAGTGCTCTCAGGGCAGGGTATAGTCATGCCAACATGTGTACACTCACTGGCTCTCTCAAGGGGTGTGGGTAGTAGCGTGCTGGATCTGACTCCGACTGGTCCACGAGAGCCAATGTTTAAATTTTCAGGAATTTCACAAGCCAGTTGCTAAACCCACAGCCATTATTAAAAATTAAATTATAGGGGCCGGCCCAGTAGCACAGCAATTAAGCATGCACATTCTGCTGTGGCAGCCCGGGGTTCGCCGGTTTGGATCCTGGGTGTGGACATGGCACTGCTTGGCATGCTATGCTGTGGTAGGCATCACACATATAAAGTAGAGGAAGATGGGCATGGATGTTAGCTCAGGACCAGTCTTCCTCAGCCAAAAGAGGAGGATTGGCTGCAGTTAGCTCAGGGCTATTCTTCCTCAAAAAAAAAAAAAAAAATTATATGAACTTACAGCTAAATTGTATTAAAACGGGGCCTGCCTGGTGGCATAGCGGTTAAGTTCACACACTCCACCTCAGTGGCCTGGGGTTCAGTGGTTCAGATCCCGGGTGTGGACCTACTCACTGCTTATCAAAGCCATGCTGTGGCGGGCGTCCCACATGTGAAGTAGAGGAAGATGGGCACGGATGTTAGCTCAGGGCTAATCTTCCTCAAAAAACTAAATATATAAATTATATTATAAAATCTTTAAAAAAAAAAAAGGGCTGGCCCCGTGACCGGGTGGTTAAGTTCGCGCGCTCTGCTGCAGGCGGCCCAGTGTTTCGTTGGTTCGAATCCTGGGCGCGGACATGGCACTGCTCATCAAACCACGCTGAGGCAGTGTCCCACATGCCGCAACTAGAAGGACCCACGATGAAGAATACACAACTATGTACCGGGGGGATTTGGGGAGAAAAAGGAAAAACTAAAGTCTTAAAAAATAAATAAATAAATAAATAAATAAATAAATAAATTATATTAAAACAAAGGTAACAAATACTCAAAAATCGTTCCTTCCTAATTATCTTCATACATTTTACTATTACCTGTGCTCTTGAGCTTATTAACATCTATCGTATCTGTATGGTCTCAATATTATATGATGGTTGCTCTTGGGCATTTCTTCCCAACTCCGTGTTCAGTGACATCATGGTAGCTTGAAATGAACCATGGTAAAAGTATTTACACCATGGAAATTGGCAAATGCTAAACAAATCAGAGCTTTTTTTTCTCCCCTTGGGGAACCATTTGTTAAATGTTTTACCAGCACACCATTAGTGTGTGTGGCACTCAGATGTGGATTTATGTAGAAAGGAGCCTTCTCCTCATTTCAGTATTGAACCTTTTTATACTGGTTATATAACTATGAAGTGCATGGCACCCGCCCTGGACACAGAGCCTTTGTGCAGTGCGCAACCTGACCTAGGTTCACAGTGGTCCTGACTCTCTGTTATGTATTGTCGCAACAAACTATATATTTAAAATACAGGATTACTCTCAACTCCTGCACCATCCTTTGTGCTGACTCTGGATCCAATGTTACATTTGTAAGCAGCAGTTCCTTTAATAAATTCTACTCAGATTACCCAATTTGTGTAGACTATTCATTTCCTGCTGGGACCCTGATCAATTCAATAATTAGGATCAGGAGTGACACCCAGAAACAGACCAATAAAATTGTATTCTGGGGTTAGGTTTCCACCACATAGGAGAAGCACAGACATAACCACCTTGATGGAGGAAGATGGGGCACAGGTGAGACAAGTCCTATGATAATTTCACAATTGCTCAGATTAACACTGGTGGTAGCAGTGAAAGAAATGCAAGGAGAAACTAGGTTTGGGGAGTTGAAGTGGCTGTGGCACTTTGTTACTACGGCAACCACAGTGACTATGTTGATTGCAGAGTCAGTTGGTTTCTTTGGATGATTAGAGTGCTAACCTGGAGAATAGGAGCAATTGAAAGATGAGAATGTCCAAATGGGAAAGTGATGGACAACCAGAAAGCTTCCTTGGCAGAGTATCCTTTGTCACCTGTAGTCCCAGGGCAGATATAGCTGAGGACCAAGCCCAAGCCTGAGAGAAAGGGTTGCAGAGTTTCACCTCCAGGTAAGCGTTCAACCCTGCCAGGTTGTGCTAAGGTGAAGGCACTGGTGGAGAATGCAATGTGACCCTCAGACATGGGATGGAGACCTGGAACAGACCAAATCCACCACACGTGGCTGCCAATGAAGAGCCCCCTATCTCCCATCTGAGGGAACCAGCCTTCCCCTGCATAAAAGCATGCCAGTCATGCTCCTGTGGCAGTTACCTCGCAAAAGAATGCTTGTTCTCCTCCTGACCCCCAACAAGAATGAGGTTCTACCACAGCCCAGATGAGCACAGGGCCTGGTCTGGGAAGAGCACGCCACACCCTGAGAGTGTTACAGGACCTCACCAACATGCACCGGCAGGAGCCCCAGAGCATAGGTGTGAATAGATTCTGTGCCAGTGATGCATTTATTGCCTCTCAGCTCCACATCCTCTCGCCATCGCCCTGCTGGATCTTGCAGGCATCTTTCATCATCTTCCTGGTGTGACTTCAGGCTTTGCCAGTAGAGGGCGCCAGAGGGACATGGCAGGAGGAAGGGCTTCTCTCCAGGCCCAGTTAGTGGTAGAGGTTGCTGGCTGTGTCTGCTATTCCCTTCTTCTTTAGAATTCCCTTCACCTTTCAGTAACAGATCCCTGTTAACTCTAATCCCCTGTTACTAGTTAACTATTCTTAATATTGAACATTCCTGTTAAAATTACCATGTGGCTTCTGACTCCTGCCTGGACCCTGACTGATAGAGATTCTAAGGGTGTGAGACCAAATAGGACCAAGAAGAAGGCTTGATGGGACTGATTCTTTCACATGGGATATAGGCTTTAAGCTGTTGGCTCAAGCATCTGGGAACATCATTACTAGTCTGCTAGGGTAGTGAGTTAACATCTGAAGTCTGTGCTAGAATTTCTCTGGCACGTTGGAGAGAAATAGAGTCCCAAGTTTGGGAACGCGCAAAAGGTGGAATGAGTCTGTCATGTGCAGCCTCCTCAGTCACCTCCTTACCATATCCCCTGGGAAGTCATTAAGAAATACAGGGAGGAGGGGACACATCAAGAGTTCTCTGGTGGCTCATCCCTGAGACAGAAGATGCTGATGGAAGATGCTGGAAAAAGAGGATCCCGGAGTGGCCAAGTGGTGACACTGAGCATGCAGAGACAAAGTGGCCCCAATCACTAAAACAAACCGCGGAGCAAAAAACCATCAAATTTTGACAGGCAGAGATGTGTGGTAAAGCTCAATGACCAGAGGGGCCCTAAAAGTGAAATCAATGGGAAGCCTACTAAGGTGCTGCTTGATAGCAGTGGAGATTTCTAGTTCTGATGGGAAGAAATATGACTTGAGTCACCATGGCGGGTATTGTTGACGTCTTTTCCAGTTCCCAGACTGAGCTGGTTCACAGTCCTGGAACCCCATGAATGAGAGGGGAGGGTGGGTCTGTTTGAGAAGGACCTGCAGCACAACCACACGTGTAGACAGTAAATCTTCCCCTACACTGGAGGGACCAGGCACCATGCACCTGGGGAGCTGGGCTCTGGTTAAGGGGAAATGCTCAGGCCTTGTAGAGATTATGTGGATGGTGACGCATGCTACTCCTCACCGTGAACCAGGTCAGGGCATAGATGGACTTTTGGCTCAAGTCTCTTTCCCAGTAGACCACATCCTCATCTTGTTATTTATATCATCCCAGAATGTGTAATAGGAATAGGTAAGTGGAAAAGCCCCCACGTAGGTTCCCTGACCCATGGTGTGAGGGCTATTATGGGAGGAAAGGCCAATTGATGCTTCTGATACTATCACTGCCAAGACAGTAAATTAGGACCAGTAATGCCCCCCTGGGGGAATTTCTGAGATAAGTGCTAACAAAGCTTGAGAGATGTGGGAGTTGAGATGGCTACCACATCTCCATTTACCTTGCCTGTTCAGTCACTGGAAAAGGCAGAAGGGATTGGAGAATGACAACAGGTTATGGCAAATGTAAGTGGCCATGACAAATTCAGCTGCCATTCCGGGTGTGGTTTCTTATAGACTCTGGATATGCAGTTACAGATCTAACAATTCATTTTTCCGTATTTATTCGCAGAGATCATCAGAAGCATTTACATTCATATTGGGAAGAAGAGTACCTCTTCACTTCTGGCCTCATGTTTTGGTCAGCTCTTCTGCTTTCTTCTACAATATAGTCCAGAGGGACCTTGAGCATCTGATTTTCTGCAGAACATCATGCTTGTTCGCTTCGTTGATGAATTTATGTTATTTAATCAGACACAGTGATCAAGAAATAGCAAGCATCCTTGATGATTCAGGGATACGACACATGTATGCCAGAGGGTGGGAGATAAACTGTGCAACATCCGGCCCTCCATCACACTGGTGTAAATCCTAGGGGCCTGTGGGTCTGGGGCTTGTTCCAATATTCCTTCTAAACTGATAGACAATTTGCTACACCTTGTATGGCTGCCTTAATCCAAAGAGATAGGTCCCTTAGACTTTGGGGGAGAAAATGTAGCACATTTGATACACTACTCCTACTCATTTGTGAGGGAACCCCTAAGTTGCCAGTTTTGAGTGGATCCTAGATCAAGAAAGGGCTCTGATGAAAGCTCATGCTGGAAACCCAGATGCCATGAACCTTGGACCATATGACCCAACAGACCTGATGTCATGGAAAGTTTCTGTGACATAAAGAGATCACAGGATAATCACAGTGCATAACCTCAGGGTTTTGGAGCAAAGGTATATCTCCTTCTACAAATAACTACCCTTCATTTGGAAAGCATTCCTGGCTTATTACTGGGTCCCAGTGGAGTCTCAATACTTGATGACTGGACACCAAGGGCATTGTGACCTGAACTGCACATGATGTATTGGGTGCTGTCCCAGCTACCAAACCATGACATTGGGCATGCACAGGAGCATGCAGCATCTGTTAAAAAGGTGTGTATGGGATCAGGCTCAAGCAGGAATGAAGAGCACAGGTGAAAGCCCCAGCAGGTGGCCCAGACGACCATGTCACCTGCTCCTCCTGCCCCTGCCTCCACTCACACTGTGGATTCGTGGGAATTCTCTGATCTGTTTACAGAGGAGGGAAAGTTCAGACTGGGCTTATGGGTGGATCTGCATGGTGAGCTGGCTCCGAACGGAAGTGGATGGCTGCTGCATTAGCACTCCGTAAATATGGCCCTAAGGTGTGATGTAGGGAAATCCTTCAGGTGGCAAAATTCCATGGGTCCACCTTGTGGGAGAAAGGGACGTACTTAGGTCAACTTCTGCATGGATCCATAGTGAGCCACCTGATCAAGGACTTGGAAAGAATAAAAGCATAAAATTAAGACAGGGAGGATATGTGGATGGTCCTCCGGGGATGGGCACAGAATGTGGAGAAGTTCACAACCCACATGAATGTGCATGAGACCCATGCACTGAGGAGGAAGCTCTTGGTATGTAGTGGACAGTGTCAATCAGCTGCTTTCCCCATCAGTGCTTGCTCACTGGGCCCATGCGCAAAATGGCCATGTGGGCAGGGGTGGAGGCTGTGCATGGTTACAACAAATGGGCTCACTCACCCGAAGGCTGACCTGGCTATGACTGTACTCAGTGTTCAGACAACAAAGGTAGAGGCCAACGCTAAGACCGTTAGGGCATCATTCTTTGCCAGGGCTACACAAGATATGCCCCATCATGGAGGGGACTGAGGTTTATCCCCACAGAGACAGACACAAACTGTGGTCTCTGATTTGCCCTCCTTGTACTCAATGCTTCTGTCAATACTGCCATTTGAGAACTTACAAAATGTGTTTTCTATTGCTATGGTACCCCATGAAGTATTGTTTCCAATGAGGGGATACATTTTAAGGCAAAGGAAGTGAGGCAATCAACTCAAAACCAAGAGCTTGCTCCACTACACAGAGACAGTTGGCCTTTCAGGATGTGGAATGGCCCATGATGGCTTAAGAGGGCACCAGGTGAGATACAGTACCCTGTCACCCAACAGGAAATGCTGTATTTCTTAAACCAGTGGCCAGGCTATCATGTCACTTCCCCCATAGCCAGAATGTAGGAGCCCATGAAACAAGGGGGGATAAGGGAGTGCCCCCTCCCTCTAGTACACCAACAGCCCACTTAAAGGACTTTTGCTTCTGCTCCCTGTGACTTTGGAGTTGGTGTGGGTGAGGAATCCCATCATAGTTCCAATCAATTGGAAGTCATGACTGCCCCCTGGCCATTTTGTGCTCCTCATGCTGCTCAAACAACAGGCAGCGAAGAGGGTCGCTGCGCTGATTGCCAGAGGGGACCTGACTACCAGAGGGAGGTTGGGCTGCTGGGTCAAGGAGGACTCTGGCAGCCAAGTGATATGTTCGTGCGTACATCTTCCTATTTCATTGGCAAGTGGCCCTGTTTAGTGGAAGACTGCAGAAACTCAATAAAGACAAGCCCATCAAACACTCTCTTCCCATCAGAATGAAGATTTGCATCACACAAGAGTTGTTTAAACTAGGTGTTGGCAGGTGGTAAGGACTGTGGAACGGGTGGTAGAGTAAGGCAGCTGATTACCACCAGGTCCACACCCAGGATGCTCGCAGCTTTGTTTTACAGGATTTTATTCTCCATCCTCCTCTCACTATGGTATTTGAAGAACTGTTCAGCTAACACTGTGGGAGTATGATTCATTGTCCTTAGCAAACCACGTTACAATGATTAGGTAACAGATGGGAATTGTGTGCCTTCAATATTGAGGACTCTGATTTTCATTTGGACAAAGGAAAAGGGTGGATACTGGGGAGGAAAAGGGTGGGCTGTGCTGGACACTTTCTGTTTCCTTCTCCAGATTCACTCTCTCCTCTTCTCCCCCCTGCCCTGCACTGTGGGTGGCAGAGCTATGAGAACTGCATCAATGGGCTCTCCTGGCTTCCTCCTGCGTTCAGTCAATGGGGAGCCCCAACAGGAGACCAGAGGGAGGACACTGAGTCAGGTTGGGGTATTAACTCCCTAGCTCCCCTCCTGTAGTGTCACTGTGGGCTGGACGGATTATTCAGCCTGAGATCAGAGCTCCTGTCAGGCAGGTCTCTCTAAACCTCTCCCATCCCTCCCTCCAGACTCTAGCAATGGTAATAACCTCTTCTCAGCCTTTCAGGCCTGGATGATAACAGACCCAAGGATATCAGCCTCAGGAAACTGTGCAAACCCACTTGTTTCTCTACTTCAAGCAAACCCTTATGTCAAGATATTCACGTGGGGTGAGCCCTCTGTTTGTGCTGGGTCCCTGAATGCTAAGTAGAAGCCCCATTGGGTGAAGTCCATCTTCACCTCCCAAGTCATGGTGATGTCCAAATAGCTTTGTTGGCCGCACCCTAAAGTCTCTGCTGCCACCCAAGCTGGAATGGAGACATGTACCAGACCAGTGAAGGATGGACCTGAGATGGGGAATCTCCCACAGATTCCTCTCCTCCCCTGTGCCAGATTTCTGGGTGTCCTGCCCTCCCCTCCCCTCACATAGAGAAACCCCAGCACTGGGGGAAAGGACGATGTCTTTATTATCAGACACATGTGGCCACTGCTTGAATGTCAACTCTCCCACAGGGCAAGTCCAGCTGCTCCCAGGCCCTTCCATATGTGTCATCAGGCCACAAAGTGTGTGTGGATGATAATTCATGGAGAGGATGGGAAAATAATCCAGTGTTGGGTTATGAGGTCAGAGGGAGGGTTGGGTTTAGGGGGTTAGGAGGGGCAAAGAATCAAGGGGAAATGGGGTCAGCAGGGAGGGCACCCCACACCAAAGGGCTAAGGATAGCCCCAGTGCCACCAAAGCCGTGTAGGAGGAAGGGGCAGCTCCAGCTTGGGGGGGAAACTGATGCTCCTTCTCATTCTGTTTCTCATTCTCATTATGTTTCTCATTCTCCTTCTCTTTCTCAGTCTCATTCTTATACCAAGAGGTCTCAAACACGGAGAAGACCCCAATATTGCGGACATGGTTCAACAGATATCCGGAAGGTTGGGCCATGCAACCCTGAAGCTTGAATGAGGAGGACAGCTCACCTAGAGAATGAAGATTAAGTCAGAGAACTCAAAGCACAGCCCACTGAAATTCCTAAGACCCAGGAATCCCAGATGCGCCCTCTCCCTGGTCAGACCAGGAGATCAGCCTCTTAGTTCCCTCCTCCCCTAGACCTGGACATCGGGGTCCCCAGTCCCCTCCACCCCCAAACCCGTGAGTCAGGAACTCAGGCCACCTCCAACCTCAGGACCAGTGAATCCAGATCCTAATCCCGTCATCCTTGAGACCATCAGCACTCACCTCCCCTGAGATCAATGGAACCACGGTAACAACCAATGGTGCCCTTGGGGCAGGTAACATTTTCTGAGTTTTGTGAGCAGGATCCAAACAACTCAACACAGGCAGGACACTGCAGGTCTCCTGGGACAGGGGGAGCTGGAGAGCAAAGAGAAGGTTGGGGTGCACAGCTCTGCTCCTCCCTGAAGCCACCTTCTTTGAGCCGCGGAGCCTCTTGTCACTGGGGCCCCATCTATGCGTGTCCCTGGTCCCACCCAGCATGCTGGGATCCCACACCTGGACGGGGGATGGCATCCAACAGGGCACTGCTGTTGTTGGCCCCGTTGCACCCGCTGGAGGAGCAGAACCGGGCGTAGGAGGCGACGAGCATTCCGGGGGGCCCCGAGTGGACGGTGACAGTCGGGGATTCATGTGTCCTGATCTGGGTGCAGCCCTTGCTCCCCACTATGAGTGATCTGTGTCCTGAGGGGTGAGACAGTGAGAGCCGGGCTGAGGGAGGGAGGCTCCGAGGGAGGCAGGAGCTCAGCAGGCAGAGGGTGAGTGCAGGTTCCCTGAGCAAAAACAAGAGCACAGGTCATCTGGAATGTGGGGAAGACGGTGGAGGGCCCAGAGGCTGGGTCCTCCTCCAGCGCTGCCAGCTCTCAGTTCTTGTGCCAACGTCACCTTCGCAGCAGAACCTCCCCTGAGCACCCATTTTCACGTTGCAATCTTCCCCTCAGTTTCGCTCTCTCCTTTCCTTGCAGGATTTCTCTCCACAGCTCTTATCTCCACACCCATATCTTGCTCTTTGTTGTTGTTTTTTTTTCTGTTTCACCCGCCTTAAAGCTGCACAAAGGCAGGTGCAGTGGGATCTAGGGTGCCTGGCACACAGCAGATGCTCAATAAATCTTGAATGAAGCCATTGGGTCCCCCTGTGCCAGCTCTGCTCTCAGCCCTTGGCACGGACTATCAAGCTAGGCTCACGACCACCCAGCAAGGTAGGTATTATTATTGCCCCCAGTTTTCAGAAAGGGAAAGCAAGGCACAGAAAGAAGAAGAGTTGGGTTTAGAGTTCCAGGTGTAAGGGGAACCGGGCAGGAAAGCAGGGACAGAATCCAGGGCAGGGAGGCCCGGGACCCAGCGCAGGGGCCGTACCTCTTGTGCAGCCCACGCACCTACGTCTACCAGCAGAAGCGTCTCCTGACACATATCTCCAGCATCGCACGTCTGGTACCCCCTCGAGGTCCATTTGATGGGTGTCTGAGTTGAGTTTGGCCTTATCTCCACTATGGCTCCCCGTTGACAGGTCAGAAGAGCTAGAGAGAAGGAATTACCAGGGTCTGGGAAGGCTAGGGAAACAGCCATGTCTGTCCCTCCAGGTCTCAGGCTTGGAGGTGATCACATTCTTGAGTCGCACTCTAGATGACCTGGCCATAGAGTCCTTCAATCTCAGATTTAGAAGGAACCCTGGGAGTCTGAGTCCTACCTCCTTTCCTACCTTGTTTTTGCTCAAACACCTGCAGGGACCTCTCCCAAGCCTCTGGAAAAAGGCTGCTCCTCCCTTGGGAGTGAGAGAGATGGAGGGCTCCTCCTCAGCCTGAGCCAATCTCTACTTCCCTCTCAGGATCTCAAGGTCCTCATCCAGGTAATGAGGAGGGCAGAGTGACACCATACGTTTCTTTTCACTGTTGAACCACATGTTCTAAACAAAAAGATTCAAAGGCCTGGTGTGCACTGAGCATTTACTACGAGCCTGGCTGTCCTGACTGCTTTCCGTGGATTAGCCCCCTGACACCAGCCGAGGAGTTTACGATCTGGATCACCTTACTTCTCCACGGAAATCCCCAAAGCAGGTGGTGTTATCATCATCATCCCATTTCAAGATGGGAAACAGAGGCAGAGGAGTTGTTAAGTAGCTTGCTCGAGGGCCCACCACCAGTCAGGGGCCGAACTGGGCTCAGAACTCAGGCATTCTGTCTCCTGGGCTGAGTGATGGGGAAGAGAGGGATCAATGACCGTCCTTGGCTAGCTTGGCCCCTGTGGCCATCAGGAGTCTAGTGTGAAAACCACGAGCCCAGATCTTCTCTCAAGGCCATCACATGGTCAGCCGAGATGCATTCCCTGGGGCAGAAACTCGTGGGCTGATGACGCAGCATCCATAAACATAGGTAACATTCATGACAGTCCTACAAAGGGGGACCGCTCATTCCCCACATCACAGATGACAAAATCATGGCTCCTGCTGCCCTCCTTCTAGCCTGGCCCCTGCTCTCCCCACCCTCATCTTTCCCCACCATGGTCCGTGGCGGCTCCTTTCAGCAGTTGCTCAAGTCATTCCTGACACTCCCCTTTCTCTGACACCCTGTGTTGCGCCCATCAGGAAATCCTGTTGGCTTAAGCTACAAGATACCCCCAGAACCTGACCACGTCTCACCACCTCTACTGCTTCCAAGAGGCCCCTGGCTCTCACCTGCTTCCTCCTGGGTCTTCCTGGCAGTCCCTTCCCTGACTCCCACCTCCCCCTCACTCTATCCTCCACTCAGCAGCCAGATAGATCCCCATAAAGATAAGACGACTCATGTCATTCCACTGCTCAGCGCCTCCATAGGTCCCCATCCCACTCAGAAAAGAATTCTAAGTCCTTAAATCGGCCCCAAAGGCTCTAAGTGATCTGGCCTCCCCCTCCCTCTCTGTCTCCGTATCCTCCTCTTATCTCCCTTGATCACGCTGCTGGAGCCACACTGGCCCCTAGGCTCCACCTTGAACACACAGCAGGCATATGACCACCTCAGGGCCTTTCCATACACTCCCTTGCTCCCGACTGTCTGGAATTGTCTCCTCCTTCCTGAATTGCTTGAAAGAGGCTCAAAGAGGTGGTGATCCTCAACAGCTGGTTCAGTGGCAAAGCCCTGTTGACGAAAATAATCCATAACCAATCTATAAATGAAAATTTGGGTGAGTTTATTCTGAGCTAAAATCTGAGGACCGTGGCCCAGGGCTTTTCTTCCCAAAGGAACAAAGGGCACCGAAGAAGTGAGGTGTACAGAGTGGTTATATACCCCCATACAGGACTTTTCACATATGATTGAAATGTCCCTCCCACAATAGTCACAAGATTGCCCTGTCGCACAGGGCTTGATGGACACAGCAGGTAGTGGGTCTGCTATCTCGGAGGGCGCAGCAGGAAGCAAGTCTTGTCCTGAGCCGGGTGGTCACAGGTGAGTGCAGCAATCAGTTCCTAGCCTAAGAAAAGATGCTTAATCCTTAAGGAAATGCCAACGTTGGGAGGGGGAGGGAAGTTGCACCTTTATCTCAAGGGCCTTTGTTCTTGTCATAGGGAATATCTAAAGCAGATACACAATGCATGCTCAATAGCCACGGTCAGGCCATTTTGGAGGTCAGGCCGAATTAGGTTTACACCAAATGGCTTCCTCATATACTCCAATATATCTTATTGCTTGCCATTTTTATTTGTCAGCCCAGATGGGGAGCCAACATCTCTCTGATTCAGACATTAAGGTCTTCACTGCTGTGCTCTCCTGATTGTGCCACCCCGCGCTTTCCCTGGGACCACCGCCCAGTTGCTTAGGGGAGGTCAAGGCCCTTCACTTTCCAACCCTTTCGTTCTTCCTCAGCTTGGGGTCCTGCTGTGGCCCATCTTGGGCAGCCTGTGCTCTTGGCCCAGCCCTCTGCCACCCCCATGCCTTCTCAGGGGCTGTTCTGGCTCCGGGAATGCCCTTCTCTCCTCCACATATTCCCTGACCTCTTGTCATACCCAGCTTCTGATGCCTGGTCTTGCTGATGGTCAGGAAATACTTGCTAAACTGCTGAACTGAACACAACCAGGGAAGCCAAACACGTTCCAAGATCTGGCTCCAATGTCAAAAGCTAACCAAACATGGATTGTGATAGGAATATTCATTTGTGGCATAAAAGCTGTGTTTCATGTGGCATGTGTGTGGTGTGTGTAGTGTACATGTATGGTATGTGTGCAGAGGTGTAGTATTTGTGTGGGGTGTATGGAGTTTGTGATATGTGTATGGCATGTTTGTATGGTGTATGTAGTGTTTGTGTGTGGTACATGATGTGTGGTATGTGTGTGTACTGATACGGTGTGTGTGTGATGTATGTGGTATGTGTTTGTTGTGAGGGTGTGGCATGGTGTGTGTTCTGTGTGTCTGTGTTTTGTTTGCGTGTGATGTGTGGTGTATGGTGTGTATGGCGGGTGGACTTAGTGGTGTATGAGGTTTGTGGAGTGTGTGGTACACAGCTGGACACCTCTTACTGGCACCCTCACTGAAGTGCCTACCAGGAGAATGCCTCCCTGAGTGAGCAATAAACTCCTAAATTACTCGCGGGCGCTGGCTTTGGTGGGATGTGTTCGGGTGTCCCACTTTCACAAGGGTCACCGTGCCCCAAGGCTGCAGTGCAGGGCACGGCCTCGTCTCCCGCACGAGGGACTCACCTTCAGGGTTGCAGTTCTCGTGCACAGTCAGGGCCCCAATTTTTTGAGTGTTATTAAGCAGGTTGCAGCCTGCTTGAGACGCGCACCCCTGCAATCTCAGATTGGTGGCGATGTCCACTGTGGAAAGGAAGAGAGAGGGAGAGAGGGAGATGCTCCCAGTGGGACCATGCAACCTTCAGGGGAGGCGCAGCTCCACGAAGCCAGGCCCACCCTCCTCCAGGTCCCAGCCCTCAGCTACCCTCCCTCCCAGAGACCCAGATCCCGGCCCTCAGACCTCCCTGTTCCGTGTCCCCCAGGGACCCCGATGTGCCGCCTCACCTCCCCTGATCACGAGGACCCCGTTGTAGCAATGTGTGTCCCCAGAAGGGCAGGTCAGCTCTGTTGCAGACAGACAGCCTTCTGCGGACAAGCAGACTGGGCACCGCACGGACCCCGGGACTGGGAGGTGAGAGACGGAGAGAGAGGAAGAGAGGGCTCTCCCTTCAGATCAGGGGTTTTCTCTCCACCGCGCTTTTGCTTGCCCCAGAAATCAACCTCCCCAGTCTCCCCCAAAACGTGCCCTCCTCGGGCTCCTGTCATGCAGGCCTGGGGTGCAGGGAATTAGGTACTGTCCCTCTGTGCTAACCTCACCCCCTCAGCCCTGCCCCTTCCCTCCTCCCCGCACTCACTTTTCCCTCCTCCTCCTCCCCCTCCTCCCTCAGGCACCTGTTGGGGATAATGAGTCCCAGACAGGGGGCGTGATGGAGACATTGTTGCATAAGTCCCTATTGCGGCACACGTGGGTGTAGGAGACGATGGAGAGGCTGGGGCCTGTCCTGTGCTGGGTGACACGGGCCTTGTGATCTGCCTCCGGGGTGCAGCCCTTGTTGAGCACCAGTTTCACTTGGGGTCCTGGACCAAGAGAGGGAGGGAGGCTGTGGTGGGGTCAGGACTCTGGGTCTTAGAGAGATGGTCTATATCGTGGCCTGGGGTGGGAGACTGGACAGATGGTGACTGGGCACCCAAGACTTTGCCCCAGCTGGGGAGGGGACAGCTCCTGGTACGACGGGAGGGGTCCTCTGAGTTCCCATACAGAATGCAGGGAGGGCTGGGTGCAGGGAGGGATGTCTCTACACAGGAGAGGGTGGGAGCCAGGCTTGGGGCCTACGGGGCTTTTCTCACCGTTCTTAATGAGCAGCAGCGTGTCTTGGCAACCCCAGCCATCCTCACAGACTTGCTGGTCCTTCACATCCCAGAGGTACGGCATATCTGCTGCGTTGTTCACATCCTCAACTGTCGTGAACTGACAGGTCAGGGCCTGCACTCCTGAAATGGGAAGAGCAAATCCATCTCAGCCCATCCTCCAGGGAAGTCCCCCCCAAGGTTGGGATCCTCACTCACGGGGCAGCATGAGGGTGATGCCCTGGAGGGCCAGCAGCAGGGCAGGGCTCATGATCAGGGCAGCTGGACTCTCTCGCTCCTGCTCTTTCTCTCAGGAAACCGAGACCTTTTATATCTCACCCCATCCCAGGCAGTTCAGGAAAGGGGTGGGGAGGGGAGGGCCTTGCGAACGAGTTAGGAAGCTTCCCCTCCTTTTCAATTTTTTGGAAGAGTTTGAGAAGGATAGGTACTAAGTCTTCTTTGAATGTTTGGTAGAATTCACCAGGGAAGCCGTCTGGTCCTGGACTTTTATTTTGGTGGAGGTTTTTGCTTACTATTTCCATCTGCTTACTGGTGATTGGTCTATTCAAAGTCTCTATTTCTTCTTGATTCAGTTTTGGAAGATTGTATGATTCTAAGAATTTATCCATTTCTTCTGCATTATCCAATTTGTTAGCATATAGCTTTTCACAGTATTCTCTTATAATTTTTGTATTTCTGAATGTCCGTTGTAATTTCTCCTCTTTCATTTCTGATTTTATTTCTTGAAGCCTTCTCTCTTTTTTCTGTGGTGTGTCTAGCTAAAGGTTTGTCATGCTTGTTTATCTTTTCAAAGTAACAGCTCTTCTTGGTTTCGTTGATTTTTTCTTTTTTCTTTTTTTTAGTTTCTATTTCACTTGTTCTTGCTCTGATTTTTATTATTTCCTTCCTTCTACTGATTTGGAGCTTTGTTTGTTCTTCTTTTTTCAATTCTTTTAGGTGCACTGCTAGATTGTTTTTGAGATTTTTCTTGTTTGTTGAGGTAGGCCTAAATTGCTATAAACTTCCCTCTTAGAACTGCTTTTGCTGTATCTCATACATTTTGGCATGTTGTGTTTTCATTTTTGTTTGTCTCCAGGTATTTCCTGATTTCTCGTTTGATTTCTTCATTGACCCAATCATTCTTCAGTAGCATTTTGTTTAATCTCCACCTTTGTGGCTTTTCTGATTTTCTTCCTGTAGTTGATTTCTAGTTTCATACCTTTGTGGTCTGAAAAGATGCCTGGTATTTCAATCGTCTGAAATTTGTTGAGACTTGTTTTGTGTCCTAATATGTGATCAATCCTGGAGAATGTTTCATGAACATTTGAAAAGAATGTGTATTATGCAGTTTTTGAATGGAATATTCTGTATGTATCTACTAAGTCGATTTGGTCTAATGTGTCCCTTAAGGCCAATGTTTCCTTATTGATCTTCTGTTTGGATGATCTATCCATTGGTGTAAGTGGAGTGCTAAAGTCCCCTACTATTATTGTGTCACCTTCTATTTCTCCTTTTATGTCTGTTAATAATTGCTTTACATATTTAGATGCTACTATGTTGGGTACATAGATATTTATAAGTCTTATGTTGTCTTGTGGGATTGTTCCCTTTCTCATTATGTAGTGACTTTCCTTGTGGCAGGCATCTTGAACTGAATTGAGTGCTTGGGGTTTTAAGGAACTCAGCTGAGATTTTTTTTCCTGGAACCCAACTCAGTAAATAAGTGACCTACAGTCAGAGGAATGTAACACAATGGAGGGAGAGGGAGGGACAATAAATATCGAAATGGGAGAAAGCTGTGATGCCTCCCACATCCACCCTTTGCTGTCAGTCAGACATCTTTGAGGAAGTGTCACTCCTTAAACTGTGAGTCCTGCAGAGCAGCCCTTTTCTAATCCACTCCCTGCCCAAATGATACATACATAGGTGAGTCAGGTCCCCTATAAGCTGAACACTTTACTCCCTTCTCTGCTCCCTCCACCCACATAGCTCAGTGCTGGGTGCTCTGGTTTGGTCCCAGGCCCAGGCCTCTAGTTGGTCTGAGAAAACAAGGCCAGGAGGGGCAGGCTGAGAAGGAAGTCAGATGCCAACAGGCATGGAAAGAGACAGATGGGGCTGACATTTTTCCAAGGCCACAAACTCTGGGTGTGTCTTATGACTGTGTCTGTGTTTGGAATCTCATCCTCTTTGTGCCCATTGCAGGGAATCTCCCTCCTACTGCTTCTTTCTCATTACACTTTCTTTCCCTAGTGCACCCCTTTTATGGCCAGAGAATGGCTGTGCAAATAGCTGACAATACAGTGAACATCATTCTGAAAGGTGGATTTTGTTCAGGAGACCTCAGAAATCTTAGGGTGTCCTCTGCCCAGATTAAATTATTAACACTTATTTGAGTGAGAGATGAGGTATAATTATGGAGTTGTGTGATGTTAGGTAAATTATTTAACTTCTCTGACTCAGTTTTTTTAATCTGTAAAAACAGGTATGATATCACTTATGGGATTTTTTGGTGAAGACTAGCTAAATATAAAGCCCCTAGGATTCTGCCTGGTACATAGTGAGCAGTGAGTAAGTGTGAGCTACTAGAATTCTGGGACTAGGCAAAGGTGCCACCCTGGTCATCTAGAGTAGGGAGGCATTTTCTAGCTGGTGTCCTGGCAGGCCAGCCGGAGTTGAAGATGATAGGGGAGGCTTAACTTCCAGGAGTTGAAGGATTGGGTAGCAGTAACTTAGGAACAACATTCTGGAAAATGTCTTAATCCAAGGCAGAAATATTCAGAGAATATGTGGCTTCTGTCACGGTTATTGTCCCTGGGGGTCTGGAAATGTTTCTAGAGTTAAATGGTTTTGCTGAAAGCCAAGCCTAGAAATAAGCTTCAGGGGATGTCTTGCAAATAGCATTCATCTTGCTAAAGGAATTTGATGTTGTGGCCTGGGCATTGTTTTTGTCTTTGTACTGTCTTTATTTATAAGATGTAAAGAGAAAGACTGAAGAAGGATGAAATGAGGAAATGAACGTATAATATAGCAGGGCAGAATTAGGACTGGCATATCTAAGTTACAAGGAAGTATATGTAAGTTTTAAGTGACCATAAAAGGACTTCTTTAAAAAAACAAAACAAAACAGAACTCTCCTTATAAATGTCCATTGAAGCAGAATCACAGAGATGGGTAATATGGCCTCTTTGCTAAATAGTTAGACTGAGGTTAGACTAAGCCACTGAAGAGAAGGGAGATGAAGGAGAAAATGGGCCAGGGTGAGAGAAAATGGGATGGCAAAAGGAAAGGATTGAAAGGAATGTTTACTGAGGGCTCAACACATACCAGGCACTGTGTTTACTGCCTTATGTATCTTAACTTACTCTTTTACTGTCATTTCCTAAGGCAGTTAAGAGTTAATCTATGTTACAGATGAGAAAAAAGAAGCTGAGGGAGGTGAAGGGACTGGTCCAGGGACATCCAGGCACTTAATGGCAGAGCTAGGGTGTTTCACTTCAGAGCTTGTGCTCTTGTCTCTGTCTCAGAAGAAAAGTGAAAGAGGAGGAAGGCAAAGCAAATTTTTGTTGTGGGTACAGTTTAGAAAAGGTAGTTGTGGCAGGCAGAATAATGGCCTCCTCATAACATCCACATCCTGATCCCTGGAACCTGTGAATGTTACTTGATATGGCAGCAGGGACTTTGCAGATGGGATGATGTTAAGGATCTTGAGATGGTAAGAGTATCCCGGATGATCCCAGGGAGCCCAATGTAATCACAAGGGCCCTTATAAGTGAAAGAGGGAGGCAGGAGAGTCAGGGTCAGAATGATGCTGCATGAGAAAGACTCCACCAGCCCTCGCGGGCTTTGAAGATGGGAGGGGAAGGGGAGATATGAACTAAGGAGTGCGGGTAGCCTCTAGAAACTGGATCAGGTAAGGAAGCAATTTGCTCCTTGGACCTCCAGAAGGCATACCATTAGGCTGACACCTTGATTTTAGCCCAGTGAGGCCAATTTTGGACATCTGACCTCCAGAACTGTGAAAACTGGAGAAAAAAAAAAGTATGTAGTTTTTTCATTCCAGGAGGTTACAGTCTGCTACCCCAGAAAAGAGACTGGAAGAAATATGCTGAACGTGAAACAACGATAGGTCTAGATTATAGGTGGAAAATGGAATATGTGTGATATTTTCTTTTTCGTACTTTATCTTAAATTTCAAAAATGGAAAATTAAATATTACCTCATGATGTTATAAATACAGGTATGTCCAATGTACTGAGCACAGAGAGGGAACCATTCACTTGCCTTTGGGAGCCCCTTCAAGAGCTCTGGGAGAGCATGCCATTTGAGTTTGCTAAGGGCAAGGGCAGGCGAAGGAAGAGTGTTACAGATAGAGGAACAGCTTGTGCAAGGGCAGGAAGGGAGAAATGATAGACTTTGTCTTGAGGGGAGGCATGAGACTTTGTCTTTAAATCTAAGAGGTCCATCGCTTCAGTGGATCAAACCCAAAGGAATGCATCTCTAGGCATCAAGGAATATGGTCAGAGACCTTTTATGGGGGGAACCAAGACATTCTGGCAGCTCAGAAACATATCAAGTAGCTTTGGACTTGGTAGCTGAGGAGAATGTGCTTGCTGTGAAATATTTGTTGTCTAAGTCTCTGGCTTTTCTGCTTTCCCCTCCTCTTTTTTCTTGCAGTGGGCAGGGCCTCAGTCCCCAAATAGGTCCCCTGTATTTTGCAGGAGGGTTTGTTTCCTTTGTTGAGGGGTGGATGTGTAGCTTGGAGGTTTTTGTTTTTCCTTTCACCAGCAATTAGGGAAAGGATAGTGTGGCTCCTTTCTCTACTAATCATCTCATAATGGAACCATCTAAATCTCATCTTGATTCCTCCACCCTCTAGGGACCCAGACCTTTTCCTGGTCCTCCTTGATCCTGGGGGACTCAGAGGCCGTGCAGAACACTATGCGAGGAAAAAAAGCCCAATAACAACAAAAAACAAAAACCAGGGGTGAGTAGAAACTGTTGTAATTGCCTCTATTTTCTTAAAGTGTGTGTTACTTTTCTCCCTTCCCCCTGGTGATATCGGCTCAACACAAGGTTGACATAAGGGAAGCCATATTGTAGAGAAGAAACCATATTGTCACTTTGAATGATTAACTAACCCAGACATACTCAGTAGACTTTACAGCCCCTCCCAACTGCTATAAAATGATAATTTTGTTCATTAGGAATGTGATGATTCCCCAAGCAGAAAGTCTATGCTGATAGTCGTCAATGACAACTGAAAGATCAGCATGTAGGATGCTGCTCCAGTCTCTGATGCATATCCAGTGGAACAGAAGACTATGGGGAACTAAGACTAGATGTCTGTCCCATTCTGGAGATCAGATGTAGACCCCACTGGGATTAGGTCTATTTTTCAGGGACTGTTAAAATTTGGGTTGTCTATACTTCTTATCCTTCTGGTCTGATACTTGATTATAAAATGGGCCTTTAGATGTTGTTCTGAAACTGTTGAGCAAGGTACAAAATTCTAATAATACAAAATGTCAACGTGACACTGGGAACAAGAGAATATTTCCAAATGAGTACTAAACAGTTTCATTCCTCTAACCCAGATCTACGCCCTGGTTCAGCAGGAAGGAGCTAGATCAGTTGTAGCCCTGAGTCCTCCAAGAATGAGGAATGACCAAGGAATAGAAGGGACTGAAACAGGCAAACAGGTAGCCATTGATGATTAAGTAGCTAGGAACTCAAGAATTTTTCCTTTTTGCAATTACTGATTATACCTTTTAGCGGTTTAACCTGCCCATCGTTAACTGTGCTGTTTAGGCAATATGCCATCTGACTCCCACTAGGTTCCTAGAGATAACATCTCCCCGGAGCCTGGGTCACCATGATAATGGGTGTTTGAGCTCTTCTTCAGGAATTAGAACCCTTTGTCCACTCCAGGCAGGTTGAGCCACCAACTCATCAACTGGGCCCATGCAGATGTCCAATAGGTGACCTTTTGACATCGAGAAGCTAAAAGCTCCACCCTCAGATCATGCTAATGCTGCCATTTTGTGAGCATGCATCCTATGAAGAGGCATGAAGTCTGACTACACTTGTGCAGATCGTCAATTACCCCCACTCCCCTCGCCTCCAATCACCTATCTGCCTCCACATTTCAGACGACCTTGCCTACCTTTCCTATAAATATCCCTGAACCCCTATTTTCAGGAAAGCAGATTTGAGACTCATGTTCTTGCTTCCTCACATGGCTGCCTTGTGATTAAAACCCTCTCTCTGTTGCAATCTCATTGTTTCAGTGTTTGGTTTTCTGGGCGACAGGCAAAAACAACCCTGGTGCGGTAACACTGGTATTGTAGGGCCGAGTCCTGATCTCTGGGCAAAAAATTGCTATGGTTTGGTTCCATCCACCAAGACAATGGGCCCATATTTTTCTATAGTCAAAGGCCCTTGTGTTTGGCCCCAGGAGTTTCACCTTGAACTTGTGCCAATGCTCAAGACTTCCTGTTCTGTTCCTTCCAAGTCATCTTGGAATCTTCAAGCTTGTGGATGGAGTCGGGGGTCCTGAGTTGTGAGGAGGGAAAGGGGAAAGTTGTGGGAATCCAAGACAGTTGTGCTTGGGAGAGTCTTCTAGGCCTGTCAGTAGAAGAAACAGGATTGTGGAACAGGACACCTGGGTCCTAGTGCTGGTGACTAAACATTGACCTTGAAGAGTAGATTTGCTTCTCTAGGGCTTAGTTTTGCCTGCTGCACAATGAGGAGATTTGACTAGATGAACTCAAACCCTACAACTTGAATGCCCTGGCCATGCATTGCCTTTCCTCTTCCTCATTCAAATTTGTATCATCCCTTCATGGCCCAAGGATCCGGCATCAGATACGACAAGTTGGGCTAATGTTTGTATGAGTGGGGACCAACTGCCAGGTATCATGTACCCAGTTGACTGACCTTTAGGCTAGAGTGGAATGGGTGGATATTTTCGGCCTGGTATTATTTCGGGTTCTCTTTGGTAGCAGGAGGGGTGGGGTCCTACCAAACTGTGAAAGTCTTGACGGCCAGCCTGAGTCTGGACTCTTGTGAGTGGGGATCTACCAGAGGCTTTAAGTGAGAAGTGACCTGGTCAGATCTGAGTTTTGGGACATGCACCCTGACAGCTGATTTGTTGGGAGAACTGTGGCTGTGGAGAGTCCACATGAGAGTCTGAGATCTGAACTTGGAGGTCAGAGGGCATAGAGAGCAGGGGACAGAAGAGTCACTTGAAGAACTGGCAGGCCTTGGTGAGTGACCAGAGAGAAGGGGGTGGTGAGGAGGAGGCTTGAAGATCATTCAGAGCTGCGTTTAGTTTGGGCTTTTGGGTGGATCAGACGTCATTAGCCCTGAGATAAGGATGAGGGATTGGTTGGCTAGGGACTGAGATGCTAAACTCAGCTTGGGATAGGTTTAGATATGATGCCTGTGGACTCTCCAGGTGGAAATAGTGTGTGGGCATTGGGGAGAAGCTCTAGAAGGAGGCTGGGGCTGGTGCGAGTGAGTGGTGGAGGCCGAGATGGAGAAGAGGAGTGAGCCCAGAGTCTGTGCCTGTAGGGTACTGCTCGGCCTGGTCCCATCACAAGCCACAGGGCTGAGTTCTACTCTTCTGCAACATTTTCTCTGTTGATCAGAGTGACTTTTCAGGGTTTTGGCCCAGACAGATATTCTTAGCCTGGGGGTCACTTATTAATTGCCTAAAGGAAAGGAAGGGCTTTTGGAGAAAGTAATAGAGAAAAGCAGGCAATCAAAACACGTCCTATAAAACACTTTAACACTCATTGTAAAACATAGAAACACAATGTAAATTTAAAGTTTTGTTGAAAACACCATGTCCACAGGGCGGAAAGGGAGAGGGTGAGTCGAAGAGGGCAACAGGGAAGAAGTAACTTAGAAGCATTAAGCTAATAGCAAGGCTCCTAGGTCTAGAAATCTCCTTGGCAGGCTCCCTGTAGCTTAAAAGTTACTTGCCCTGTCAATTTCTTGGAAGAAATGAGTTTTATATGTACACATTGCAATGTAAAATACTAACAACCAAAAGGCATGGTGTGCTTACTAATTATCGTACAACTGACAACTAGTGCAACTAAGTGTGTACTAATAGAACAAGTTATAGCCAACAAATACTGTGTGCTTACTGCATGCCAGGCAGTGTGCTAAACACTTTAAATAACTAGATTACCTCATTTGATCCTCACAACAGCACACGTGGTGGGTGCTTTTATTACCCCTATGTTACAGATGAGGGGGCAAGTTGTAGTCATTTGCCCAGGGCCTTGCAGCTCGTGTGTTAGAGCCAGAATTTGCAGCCAGGCTGCCTGGGGGACTCCATAGCAGGTGCTCTTAACCTCTCAGCAGTCCAGTGGGGAAGTGATAAGGTAAGACTTCTCGTAGCGTGGTTCTCAGACCATCTGTATCAGAATTATCTGGGATGTTTGTCAAAAATTGAGATCTAGGAGCCAGCCTGGTTGAGTAGTGGTTAAGTTTGCGTGCTCCACTTTGGCAGCCCAGGACTCACCAGTTCGGATCCTGGGTGTGGACCTACACATGGTTCATCAAACCATGCTGTGGCAGCATCCCACATACAAAATAGAGGAAGATTAGCACAGAAGTTAGCTCAGGGACAATCTGCCTTGCAAAAAAGAAAAAAAAAAAAAAAGAAAAGAAAATTGAGATCTACAGGTCTCACCTTGGACCAACCCAAAGCAGAATTTCTCAAACACTAGTATTTGAGACTTACTGAGTTGGGGCTGGGTGTCTGGGTTCTGGAAGGCAATGGAATCTTGTCTTCTCTAGTCACCTGCAGTTTGGGTATTATCCTTCTGTGAAGTTGGCAATGTAGTCTATGCTGCTTTCTTTGGACTATTGGAGGGGTGCATTCCGTTCTGAGAGTGGGCAAAATCATGCTGACGTTAATGCTGGAGGAGGCATTTTGACACAGTGTCTTGTATTCACATTTTCCTTTCACCTTTCATTTGCTTCTCTCCCCTCTATACCCTCTCCCTGACCACTGCCCCTCACTTCTCGGCCTGTGCCCTGAGTATCTTACCACCTGGGAGGGACAGAGACAGGGGAGGGCAGGGGAACATGGCGCTCAGTGGGGGACGCACCCTGGGAGAGGAGCGGTTGATCTGTGGTTCCTCTCAAGCCCAGCCAGGCTCTCACGTGGAGGGGGAGCTTTCCATGAAGTTTAGCTGCATCATGCTGAGAGTGTGATGGGGAGAGTGGAGTTGCAGCCTGGGGTACGAAGTGGAAATCCTGTCACCCACAGTGGTGGTCTGCACATGTCCACGTCTTTTCTGAAATGAAGGGTTAATCTCCCTAAGAGCTCGGAGCCAGGTGATGCCGATAAACAGGAGGAAATGTGAATCTTTCTTTCATCCACTGGCAAGTTTGCAGGGCTGATCCTCTTACACTCTCTGCCTTGAGTGAGCACAACAGTGAGTTTTATACAGCTCACTTTTTGGGCTTTTCACACACCATGGCCTTGGGGAGGTCCAGAGGTGTGGGGAGGGCCCTGGGCTGGGAGTGAGGAGAGCTGGTTCTGTGTCAGCTAAGCTACCAGTTTCCTTCGTTACCTTGGGAAAGTCACTCACTCACTCTACGCTTGAGTTTTCTCATCTGAAAATTGTTGGATTTGGGTGAGACAATCGTGCGTGTTCCTTCTTGCTCTCAAGTTCTGCTTCTGTGATTAGCAGCAGGGAGGCGGGAGCAGGTGTGGCAGAGCCCTGGATGCTTCTCTTTATTTCTGTCTCATGTGCCTGCCTTCCCCCAAATGAGCAGGTAGTGAGTTCCGTTTGTGTCTCCTCTTGCACAGCTTTGTGTTTCAGAGGCCTGAAGATGCCCACTGTGGGTGTGGTGAGGAGAGTCTCTGGAGCCTGGGGCCCCCTGGGCCCTGGGGAAGGACGGCCTGCTTGGTAGGTTTCCTGCCATCGCACAGACTTCTCATGTTTTAGTTTGATGGGACTTCCCTCCCTGTTCTCCCCCCTCCTCCACAACCTACCCCTGAGCATCACATTCAGTTTCTGGAGTGGATTATGAGTGTTTGATAACTTTCCTGGCTGTTTCCTGCCTGTGGGTCCCTGAAACAAACAGCAGGAAACTCTCATAGACTTCGGGGTCTCTACTTCATGTTTTCCTCTTTCCCCATAGAGCCTGAGAGAACACACAGGGCTCCAGTTCCAGAGAGACACATGTACATGCTCTAGCTCCCAGCATTCCCATATAGTGAAGGGTGGGGTGGGGTTATATTCTTAATTGTCTTGGAGTCAGCATAACACATATGTGAACCTGTGCGGTGTCCTAATGTCCTGTATGTTGTTGCCACTTAAGAGTTTAGAGTGGGTGCTATGTATGTGTTGAGTGTATTACCTGTGCCTGGGTGTGTGCATGTGGGTCAGAGCGTGCGGTCAATTGCAGTTGATGCTGAGAGGAAGTAATTCAGGGGCTGGGGTTGCTCTCTTTATGTTTCTTCTTTTGCACAATGCGCTAGTAACAACTTGTGTTGTCAGAGGGCTGATTGAAAAGATGTTAGAAATTCCCTTAATCCAGTCTGAAATTCACCTTGTTTTATTCTTGGGTGTGTAATATGTGAGGGTGTGAGCAGGTGGAGGATGAAACACCAGACCTTCCTGAACAGTCTGAGGTCAGTTCTCAGAAATTAGCTGTTGACTGTTTGGCCATCACCACCTTGGGATTTGTGAGTAGGACCCAGAGGATGTGAGAGCTTCTGTGGCAGAGATATTCTCCTGTTCTGAGAAGATTAGAGACACATTGACAAGCTGGAAACAGGTCAAATTTGTGGCTTGTTTCTATCCAATATTTAGGCATTCTGACCTTTAAAAGCAATTTAATTTCACTGATATTGTCATCTAGGTACCAAGTGCCAGGTGGTGAGTTTTCAAAGATAAATGAAATTCAATCCTTATCCTCAGGAGCTAATAGTTGGTCTTTTCTTGAACAAGATTTTCTGGGCCTAATTCCCTCCATGGCCAACTCTGTCTCACTGGCAGTCTTCGGGACTCTCAGAACCACACAGGTGAGGTGAGATGCTGGAGTGGCTGATGGAAGAGAGTAGGGCAGGGGTCCAGCCCTTGCACTTTCTGACTCTCCTTTTCAGGTGCACAGTGACCATGGGAAGTAGGAAACTGGGCTCCTTAAGGAATGCTGTGGTAAGTAGTGTGGTGAGGATGGCAGCTCTGATGGTCCCTCAGCTCATCTCTCAGCTCCTCAGGCTACGAGAGCATGCCCTCCAGCACTCCCAGAGATGGAGATTGAGTATATTTCCTTGAGGGACTGGAAACAGGATTTGTTAGCTACTCTTAACAACATTAGCAGTGAGAGAGCAGGGCAATTCGAGGCCTTGTGGAATTGTCTCTGGGGAACTGCAGTTACTTCAGTCCATTCAGAGGAGGAGATTGGGCAGTAGCTAAGGGTGGGACAGAGAAACAGATGTTCAAAAATGCTCTGTGCAAGTTTTTTCTAGGGCTCCCATACTCAGCTCGTATCTCCTCCCCAATATGGCATCCCCTCCACCATGCCTAAGTCAACTGGGGTGTGACTCCCCCTCTCTCTTGAAAACCCATTCTGCTAAGACTTTGTGATGCCCTTTTGTGCCTACTTTCCCCCTTCAATATTGCCTTTGATATTCCTTTTAGCTCCAATGTCACTTCAGTAAAATGCCTTGGGGGAGGGGAAGGGATATTTTTCCAGAACCCCATTCTTAGGGTTGACTCTGGGCCCTGCACATTTCTACTTCTCCAGGATAACCCTGGGAACTTACTTCTAACCTGGGTTCTATTGTAGCTCTTTACCAGCCCAGCTGCACCCTAAGTACAGCTTAGGGAGAGAGACAAACAGAGACAGAGAGAGGCTTCAAGCATTGGGATGTGTCAGGTGTCCATGTGCCTTTGCAGTCAAGTAGAGCAGACCTGGATTGAGATCCTCACTTTGTCTTTTATTAACTGTGTGATCTTGGCAAGTGATGTAAGCTCTCTAAGACTCAGTTCCTCCATCTGTAAAATGGAGATGATGTCCACATCATAGTTAGAATAATAGCAACATGTATTGAGCACTTTACACTTATTATTTCACTCAATCCTCATACATTTCTAGGAATTAGGCACTATTGCAGTTGTCATGTTTCAGATGAGGAAACTGAGGCACAGAGAAGTTATTTAGCAGGCCCAAGTTAATGTAATTTGTAAGTGGTGGAGCTGGGATTCTGAACTTGGACAGTCTGACCTCAGAGCCTGTGCCCTTAACTACTGCACTAGACTGTGTAGTTCACAGAATGTTAACAGGAATTAATTGAGATAAACATTTGAAGCACCAGCTATAGTGCTTGGCACACAGTAGGCACTGAGTAAATGGTAGCTGTTACCACCAGAGCTGAGAAGCCTGCTTCCATGTGGGCATGAGGAAGATGTGGCCCTGGGTCAGGATGAGGCAGAGAGATGGGTCCTCTTGCTGACATGGGGGTTTGCACAGAGTCAGGGCTTCTTCCACCCTCACTCTGTAGGACAGGGCTTGTTGGCAAAGTCTTGTCCCTGCCATCCCAAAGTTGCCTGACAGGCCCTGAAAGGAAAACACAGGAGCTGAAACTGGGTGGCCATAGGGAGGGGCTCCCTCCCAGCCAGCTAATTGTTCAAGAATCCTTTTTTGACTCTGCTTCAGAGGAATCTGGCTGTTCATTTCCTGATGTCTTGCCCATTTGGTCAGGGCTCCCTGATAATCTACCTGTGGAACAGAGTGGGGCTGCTGCTTAAATTGGCACAGGGTAAAGGGTTAATGCCAGGAAGCTAAGGAGACCTTGCAAGGGCCCAGGGAAATCCAGATGTGGGCTTCAGAGGAGGGAGTATCAGGCTGGCTCTGTTTTCCTGTCATGTATACCTTGGCTCTCCACCGGGCCCTGGGAACGGCTCGGTCAGCAGTCAGCAGTTCCGGCACACCTGCGCCACGCCAGGCGCTGGCTGGGCTAGAGGCAGCGTGGCTCATGGCTGAAGGCTTTTGGAGGCTGAGGGACCTGGATTCCCAGGATGGCTCAGCCACTGTTTAGTTGTGTGACCTTGGATATTTATTCATCTTCTCTGAGCCTCAGTTTTCTCATCTGTGAGAAAATTGTGAGGATCAAGTGCAATAACACACATGAAGCCCCTAGAGCAGCAACTTACATGCTGTAGGTGCTCAGTAAATGTTGTGAGCCACGGTGGGTGCAGTGGGGGATGTGGAGAAATAGAAAATACAGTCCCTAATCTTTAAGGAGCTTATAGTCTGGGTAGGGGGAGAAGCAGTAAGACAGGTAAACATAGATCACAGCATCAGGACCGCATGCTCTATAACACAGGTCAGCAGGTGTAATGGGCAGTGAGAGCTTTGGGAGTTCAGAGGTCGGAGAGCTGCCCTGTGGGCTAAGCTGGTCACAGAAGGCTTCCTGAACAGGTGCCCCTTGAGAATGTGCAACGGTTGGAGAGGAAGTTGGAGGGGCATTCAGAAAAGCGTCTGAGATGAGGCCAAGCAGCATAAGTTCAGGGGATGGAGAAGAAAACTGTTGGACTGGAACCAGGGGTTTGTGGGGCAGACTAGAGGGAGATGAGGTTCAATAGGTAGGTTGGGGCTGTTGTGAGGGCTTTGAATGCCACCCTAAGGATTTTGGGGTTTATCTGAAGATTTTTGAGGAGGGAAATGGCATTAATATTATGACCTTGATTCAGTCACTTATTCTTTTAACCTCTCTGGATCTTAGATCCCTCATCTTTAAAGTAAGGAGTTTGGACCATAAAGGAGTTTCTGTAGCTAAGGAGTCTGTGATTCTGTGATAGAGGAGATTATTTTGATGAGAAAGTGCAGAATTGGTTGGAAGGGAGAAATAGAGGCAGAGGGAGTATTTAGGTAGCCAGTGCAATGTCAGGCATTGTTACCGAACCTGAAGTGAGTTCGCTCACCCGTTGCACAGCAAGCCAATCTCTGACACCAGGGGTGGTGGAAGAAAGTAGGAACTTTATTTTTGCACAGCGCTGAGCAAGGAGAGAAGGCAGCTAACGCTGAAATCCCAAACTCCCCGAAAAAGCTAAAAGGAAGGGTTTTTATTTAGGGCTTTAGGTAGGAGAGGGGGAGCATATGGCCTTGCTGGTCGGAGCTTTCCCACCAGCCTGTCTCTGGCCTTGAGACACTTGCAGACAGGAGGGAGTTCATGACCTTGCTGGTCAGAAGCTTTCCCACCAGTCTGTATCTCTTTGTGGGGAGGAGATGGTCCAGGTGCTTGTCCTTGACAGTGTCTGTCTCCATGGAGGATAGTGGATTCTGGAGCCAGGAAGCCAGAGAGTAAGCAGGGAATGAGTGTTTTGCTTTTAACCCCATATATGCTGGGTTTAATGTGGGGAAACTGATATCAGGGTCGATATCAACTCCCCCCTATTTTATGTCTGTCCCTCAATCTTGAGGGATTTGGGGTGGCGACCGATCTAGCTACTTCCTGCTGAAATGGGGCGTAGGTTGTTTCATCTCATTGAACCAGTCTTTTAATAAGGCGGTGATGCTGGTGGGCTCCTGAAGTTAGGCCTGTATCATGTAAGTAAGTAACCAGGTATTTAATAAGAAGTTTTTCTGGAGAAACAAAAAGAGAAAAACACAGTTAATGATTGGAGCAAATTATAAACCAGTTTCTGAGCCCACGGGGCAGCCAATCAAGATTCCTAGAAGTCAGGGTCGAAGCATCTTTTGCAGTTTGAAATGTCTCTGATGGTGTCATCTGGCACTCAGGTAGCTTTCTGAGTGGCTTACACAGCAGTAGACATGAATCTCTCTTAAGTTTATATTGGGTCTTCCAGCTTCAGTTTGTAAGGCTTTAGGAAAAAGGTAAGATTTAGTTTTCAATGACTCTAAATGAAAATAATTGGGGGAAAAAAAAACCCCTGAAAATGCTAGTTTGTAAGTTTTTAGCCAGATATTTCAGGAGACGAAGAATTCAAGATCCAGTCCAGTTAACAGGAGTAAAATAAAAATTTCAAAGACAATTGAAAAAAATTAAAATCTAATATCTATAAGCATGTATTACAGTTTCTATTCAAACATAATCTTCCTCCCTAAAATCACCCTCAATTTCACTAGACATAGCCAAATTAAAACTAACTGGTTTGCAAAATAAGTCTAGTTTTAATAAATTTGGCATAATTATTTACATAAGTACAGCAAGAATAGTAATTGATCATCTAGGCTCTTTTAAATCTGCTTTGCTGGAACCTTATAAGGAATCTCAGGTTGACCTTTAAAGGCCTCTCAAGGAAAGCCAAGCAAAGGACCCATTATCAGATTCTGCCTGCAGTACCTACGGATTTCCGTGAATCCCTCTCTTCGTGAGGTTCCCCAAAATATTGAGGTTCCTTGTACCTGCCAGAGGGAGCGACATTCTTTGCTCAACCTTACCAGGTTACAGAACCCATAAATACAGTACCAGGCCAATATTTCCAAGTGGCTTTATTCCAGAATGTCAACCTTCATTCCTCAAAAGCTGTCTTGTCATATCCAAGGCTGTATGTTTTTTTTAAATATGATATTCCAGTCAAAGTCTTGGTAATATAACCAGTGTTTCCAACTGTGTCCTGTTAAAAGAAGAACAGATTCTTATTGCACTTATGCAAACAGCTATATTGCCATAAGAATAAGAATACTTACTTATCAGAAGTTTTTGCGTTTTGGGGGGCTCAAATAGGGAGGAAAAGACAAATGTTTCAATTTTGTTTATAAATTGCTGCAAGTCATTGTTCTTTAAGAGAATAGAGAAAAAGGTTTTCTTAACTCTGAAAAAAAGCAAAACATTAAAAACAGTAATATCTCAGTTAAAAAGTCATAAAAATTATAATCATCTCTATCAGTTTATTCTGTCCTGTGTAATTGGCTCTTGATTTTAATCTTCTGTCAGCAGTTTGTGAGGTCATCAGTTTCTCTGTTGGAGTTCTGTAATTTTTACCCAGTTTAGTTTTACAATCTGAACATTTATTAGAAACCTGTATTCTAGAGTGCCAGAGTCCTTTCCATGAATTTCTCTGAAGATGAAACATCTTTGCAAAAACATCAAAGTAAAATAGCCACTGTTCATAAACAACAAAACATTTAAAAATGGTAATTGACCATCAAAAAGGGCATTTGACCATCTCTGTGATATACAACATTTTGAGATAATAACCAGGATTATAGCTGACAATCAGAACAGATCAGATAATTTTTAAAATATTTATATCAGTAACATTTATATAATATCATTTAAGAAAGTTTATCATTACTTATCTGACAATGCTTCTCATGTAATTTAACATACAAAATAAGCCTTATTAGTTTAGCTTTCTTTTCTTATAGGAAGAGAGCAAATTTCTCCGAGAAGTCCCAGGGGCCCTCTGAAAATCCCCAGAGAAACCTTCTCTCCTCTTCCAGGTCAAAAGAAAGCTTTTATTCAATACTTGAATATTTGTGTCAGGGGGGAAGGAAGCTTGTCAAAAATATTAAAAGCTTTAAAACATTTGTTCAGATAGGAAACAGAGTTCACTTGTAAAACCATGTTCAGGTATCTATTCAAAGTGACAACAGAAAGAGTCAAGGGGAAACAGTGTTAAAATAGTCAAAAAAAGCCTTTTTATAATCTTTTTATAAAAAGCAGATTAAAAATTTAGGAAAATTATCCTTTTAAGAAAGAGGAAACCAAGTTTTAATTTTGTACCAGTTTATTTTTGACATATAAGTTTATGTACTTAATTGGATTTACTTTAATCCTGGACAACTTGACCATATATAAATCTCTTTAGGGTTTTACTTTTACAAAGCTTTGGTTACTTCTTTTATGTTCAGAATTTGTTCCAGCATTTTAGGACAAATTTATTTTTCTCAACTCAAGAAACAAAAATATTTCCATTTTTTATATCTTTTTATTAAAAAACATATATTTTATTTTCTTTGTATACAGACCTTTTAGAAATATATGTTTTCTCAGCATACATAAAACATGTTTATTAATAAACCTAAGCACTTTTTAGTCTCTTTGATATAAGAAACCAAAGGCAGACAAATATATGCTTAGTAGTTAACCTTTAATATTTTATCTTATGTGGAAATGACCTAGATACCCAATAAACTGTTATTATTTAACTTAACTTAGTAAAGTTATAAAATTTAAGTTTCCCAAAAGATTTTGGAAGCTGTTTTTTAAGTATTCAGATTATAAAACATAATTATTGTACTTAAAACTCTTACCCAGTTTTAACAATTACTCTTAAAAACTTCATGTGACATTACCCCAGTTAACTATTGTCCTCAGTTGTTTTAAGTACATATATCATAATATAATTATTATACATATAATTATACATATAATTATTGTTAAAAAGTTTTTCCAAAAACTTTTATTTTTTATATTTATTTAGTTTACCTGTTCTTAATAATTATATTTAGATTGTCTACAAAAACTCCATGAGACATTAAACAAAATTAGCTATTATACTGAGTTATGAGTTTTGCTGATAAATTTTGTAACAGAGATGACATGAGCTCATTTGACCAGTAAACCCAGGCTGTATGTCTGCATTGTAGCCAATGCTCATAACTTTGAGGACATGTTCATTTTAAATGAAGCCAGCAAACTTAAACAGGCTTTTATTCATCAAAGGTCATTTTATATCATGTTAAATAACTTTGTCTCTTAGAAGTTTTTGCATATTCATTAAAGACTGCATTCCATTATGAGAGATTTTGAATCCTCTTCTGAAACAGGTTTTCATAATGATCGTTACAATTCCCAATTATCTCAAAAGTTTGCTTATTTTTACTTGTTCAATTTTAGATCAGAAATTTTGGGGGAGTTGAAGCGAAGCTCAGCTTGCTGGGAAGCTCAGCAAGAGAGTAGACAACAGCAGCAGATTTGGGTTGGCTGGCTGCTGGCATGTTTAATTATTTAATTATTTTCTTAAAGAGGCAGTAAAGTATTTCTAATTTTATTTAGAAGCCTCAAAAGATTAAAACAGGCTCCCCATTGTTGCAGCTGGCTTTTCCAATTGCATACATTAGTTTGGGTTAACTGTAATTGGCCCGTTTAAGTGTATCAGTTTTTACAAAACTTTATCTTAGTTTTACTAACCCTTATACTTTTAATTATAACTTACATTAGAATTCTATTAACAAGTTTTGGTATTACAATATTGTTCAGCAGAAGCATTCCCAGTTAGACATAACATTTATTCCCAAAGAAAACATCCAGGCAAAGATGACATAACCTCTTCATATAATATTAGCTTAAACACCTTAATCTTTATAGTCTTATTAATCTTAGTAGCCTAACTGTTGCCCCAAACAATTGTTGGTCAGGTTTTTCACTCTGATTTTTGCCTCCTGACCTTTTACATTTTTCAAGCTGGGGTAAATAGAACAGATTTGTCTGATGTCCTTTAATGTTGGGGAGCCAATAGAGGGGTCCCTTTAGCCCATCCAACCTTAGGCAGTGTTTCATTAAAACCTTTGTTTTAACTTCATTTATATCTGTTCCATTCATCCCATTGGGATGAGTCCTGTGACTCTTCCCTTTCTGATTTCTCTTTGTTAACATTTTCTTTAGCATCTGTAAGACTATGAGAAGCTGAGACCCCAAGTTTGATTAAGTTCTTAAGACTAGTCATTATAGTTTCCTCTTAATTTGGTCTTTTCATAGTACCAATAAAACAGTTGTTGATCATAAGAGCTATCTAAAAAGTTTCCCAACTTGAGGATCCATCTTTTGGCCATTTTTTTCTCTCCAGAGTCTAAAGAATATTGTGGCCACGTGGTGTTACAAAAGAAAATCATCCCTCTTTAGACATTGCCTTATAGCTATAGGTCGACCATCATCCAAAGTTTTTCCCAAGGGGCTCTTAGGTGGAATAAATGCAGCATCTCCCATGTTAACACTTTTAAAAGGACAGACAAACAGACAACAACAACAAACACCAAACACGCGTGCATTCCCAAAAACCCTCGGCCACAAACGGAAGCCAAAACAAAGACCAAAACCAAAAACCAAAGTGCTTCCAGCCCCACCTTAGTCCGTGTCCTACACTCGGGGGCGCCCAACAAATGAGGATCCGCCATCCAGATCTTCCCAAGTGAGCAAGGACAAGGGACCTCGGTTGTGCACACCCGGGGGACTCACCAAAACCTGGCCGGGGCGTTGCGGCAACTTCAAAACAAATGGAGCCCAGAGGGCTGCCAAGGTACTCATTATTTCCAGCCGGTCCTGTTGGAAAAGGTTAACACAAAGACAAAGACAAAAACTACCAGCTACTTACAAGAGACGTCTTCCTAAGTCCTAAACCTGGTTTCTTCCACCAACAAAGCAAAAGCGCCGTGGGCCAACGACGTCTGGCTAGCAGCCAGCTGCTTGGGGCTGTCCCTGAGACAAGGGGCTCAGGCAGCTGCAGGACAGCTTCCAAGAGAGGCCTTTAGCCAGAGGCCAGTGTGCCACAGGCGAGACGTCCACCTGGGACATTGTCCCATCTGGGTTGCCAAATTTTTACCGAACCTGAAGTGAGTTCGCTCACCCGTTGCGCAGCAAGCCAATCTCTGACACCGGGGGTGGTGGAAGAAAGTAGGAACTTTATTTTTGCACAGCGCTGAGCAAGGAGAGAGGGCAGCTAACGCTGAAATCCAAAACTCCCGGAAAAGCTAAAAGGAAGGGTTTTTATTTGGGGCTTTAGGTAGGGGAGGGGGAGCATATGGCCTTGCTGGTCGGAGCTTTCCCACCAGCCTGTCTTTGGCCTTGAGACACTTGCAGACAGGAGGGAGTTCATGACCTTGCTGGTCAGCAGCTTTCCCACCAGCCCGTATCTCTTTGCGAGAGGAGATAGTCCAGGTGCTTGTCCTTGATGGTGTCTGTCTCCATGAAGAATAGTGGATTCTGGAGCCAGGAAGCCAGAGAGCAAGCAGGGAATGGGTGTTTTGCTTTTAACCCCATATATGCTGGGTTTCATGTGGGGAAACTGATATCAGGGTCAGTATCAAGCTAACATCTGCTGCCAATCCTCCTCTTTATGCTGAGGAAGATTGGCCCTGAGCTGACATCTGTGCCCACATTCCTCTACTTAATATGTGGGACTCCTGCTACAGCATGGCTTGACAAGCAGTGCATGGGTCTGCATCCGGGATCCAAACCGGCCAACCCTGGGCCGCCAAAGTGGAATGTACAAACTTAACTGCTGCACCACCAGGCCGGCCCCACTCCCTTCCCATTCCTCCTTCCCCTCCCCAACTCCATTTTCACGGGACTCATATCAAGGACCCAGAAACCCTCATTCTTATTCTAAGGTCTCTCTCTGATCCCCACTACTCCCTTTTCTCTCACTTCTACCCCTGGCCGCCATATTTACCATGTGTTGCTAAAAACACCATAGATATTGGTAAAAGCTTAACTGGTGTACCTTTCAAAGTTTCATCATGAAAACAGAAACCCCTCTAGGTATTTCTATCAGAAAGGTCTTTAACATAGGGAATTAGGTGCTTTTAAAACAATTGAAAGGTTGGAGAAATGGAGGTTAGGGAGTTGTCACTGACGTCTGATTTCAAGGTCACACTGCCACAGCCCCCACCCAGAAGTAAAGAAACACCTGCCTCTTCCCATAAAGTGTGTGTCTGCCACACATCAGCCAATCCAATAGCAGAAATAGTAGCTTCCATCTCCCTTCCACCTTCTGAATCTCACACAAGTGTGTCTCAGAATTTAAATTAGATGTGGAAAGCCATTTGTTTGGAGGTAAAAAAAAAAATGGTAGTATTTGGCCTTTCGGTTCTTCTGATATGGGGGGGAATATAGATGCCAAGTGCCAACTGACAACGTATTGCATGACTGGGTCCAAATCCCAGCTCTCCCATTTGCAGCTTGTGTGACTCTGGGCAAGTGACCCCACCTCACAAAGCCTCAGTTTCCTCATGTGATTTCATAGAAAGATGTTTGGTCTTTGTCTTTGTTCCTGGCACAGGGCTCCTAAAACCCTTAGAATTTTCTGATTGATAAGGGTGATAGGAGTGTCTTTTGTTCTAATGAGGTAAGTGTTGATGGGCTTACCATGGGGGCTGGTCACCAGAAAGACCAAGTCTTGATTGGATCCTTGGAACTTTCAGCCCCACCTCTCAGCCTCTGGGGAAGGGAGAGTGGCTAGAGATTGAATTAATCACCAATGGCCAGTGATTTAGCCAATCAAGCCTAGGTAACGAGACTTCTAGAGAAACCCCTAACTGACAGGGTTCACAGAGCTTCCATGTTGGGAAACACATCAAGGTGCTGGGAGGGTGGCATGCCTGGGGGGAGGGGGCACCATGGAAGCTCCATGCCCCTTCTCCTGTACTGTGCCCCATGCCTCTCTTCCATTTGGCTCTTCCTGAGTTGTGTCCTCACAGTAAACCAGTCTTAGTAAGTAAAACCCTTTCCTGAGTTCTGTGAGTCATTCGAGAGAATGATAAAACCTGAGGGGGACTGTGGGAACCCCCTAATTTGTAGTCAGCCAGGCAGACATGTGGGTGGCCTGGGCGCCCCATTTGTAACTGGCATTTGAAGTATGAAACTGAAGGAGCAGTCTTGCAGGACTGAGCCTTCAACCTGGAGGTCTGCATCGACTCCAGGTAGCTAGTGTCAGAACTGAATTAAATTGTCAGACACCCAGTTGGAGAATTGGTTGCTGATGGAAGAAAAAACCCTTTCATCTCATGTGAAACATGACCAGGCAGGTGTGATGCTAGAAGTGATTATGATAATGTGCGTGATCTGCACATAGCAGGTGCTCAGGGAGTTTCAGAAGACTTTGTTTCCACTCTCCTCTCTCCTAAGACCTCTCACACCTTGACAGGTACCCTTCACCCCGTCTCCTTCTCTCTGTTCTCAGAGAGATAGGTCTTAGGCAGTGATTCTCATCCCAGGAGCAGCGGAGGGACCAGCCTGTAGATCTATACATATCACCCATGCAATTTTACGTTTACCTCAATTTAGTTCCACAAGCACACACAGCATGAATACTCGATGGAGATCCTGATGTGATTTACCAAAAAAATGGGTTTATCAGGGTCCCGGAGTCATGGTAATTTTGTGTGTCTCTGTATTTTCTTAGTCAGTAAGAGATATTGTGTATGGGGTATCCATGAAACACTCTGATTGTCCATGCCTTGTTCATTTGTTGATTCCCAAAAAGTGTAATGGGTACCAGGTGCTGTCCTGGGCCTAGAGGCACAGCCATGAACCAGAGAGACAAAACGGACTTGACTGCTGACATCCAACTATGACTTCACAGCTGATATCCAAAAGGCATTTCAAGATGCCCTCAGATTCTTGATCCCAAGCCAAATTTCTGATCTCAGTTTGCTGCCCCAGACTCTTTGCCCATCTCGGGAGGGGCCACCTTGGAGTTTTCCCAGCTCCACTCTTGTTCTCACACCCCACAACCAACCCTTCAGCAAATCCTCTGGACTCCACTTTCAGAACAGATCCAGAGACTGATTCCTTCCCACATGGTCGGGCCACTGCCACCTCTCACTTGGATTACTGCAGTCACCTCCTCACCGGGCTCCCTGCGCTCAACCCAGCAACCACAGGCATCCTGACAGAACATGCATCACTCACGTCCCTCCTCTGCTCTGAACCCTCAGTGGCTGCCCAGCTCACTCAGAATAAAGCCACAGTCCTGGCCACAAGGACGGGAGGCCCTCACCATCCAGCCCCTCTCTCTCTGACTTCATCTGCTCTCATCTCTCCCTCTCTCTGCTCCAGCTGGGCCTCCTCCTTGCTGCTCAGATGCCCACAGAGACGCAGAGCTAGTTCCTTTACTTCCTTGATGGCTTTGCTTAAATGTTGCCTCTTCAGTGAGGATTTCCCTGAACACCATCTTTTAAAGAAAAAGGAGGAAAAAAGGCCACTCCAAGCATGCCTTATTTCATTCTAACATATCATTGTTGTTGTTGTTTGCTTTATTGTGTGACTACCCCCTAGCACATCAGGTCTACGAGGACTCGGAGTCTTGCATGTGGCTCCAAGGTCACCTTGGACTCAACATAGATGGAGGAAGGAGAAGGCACTCCTGCTTCTCAACCACTCAGGCTCAGAAGTGACACCAGTCATTTCTGCCTGCATTTCATTGGTGGGAATTAGTCATCTGGTCCAACAAGAGGCAAGGGGGTGCTGGGAAATGTAGTCCCTGGTTGGGCAGTTTCCACCCACTTTCCAGGTGTGAGCTAGTCACATGGTTCACCTAGAGGCAAGGGTTGCTGGGAAATGTAGTCGCTGGCTGGGCAGTCTCCCCTTGTAACATCTCTACACCCTGAAGGGAGCATGGATCTTTGGTGGGCAGTCATCTCTGCCACATTGTGTGACCTTGGGCAAGTTACTTAACTCCTCTGGGGCTCAGTTTCTTTACCGAAAATATAGGACTATGAATAGGACCTCCCTCATAGTTGTGGTCATGATTTAGTGAGTTGAAACATACACAGTGCTTAGACTAGGGCTTGGAACAGAGTGGGGGCTCATCATATTCATGATTTTTATTGTTTGTTGAGAATCGACTTTGGGTTATATCCCTCAATCCTTACCACGACCACAGGGTGCACATATCCATCACACCTACTTTACAGAGGAGGACGATGAAGGTTGGAGAGGGGACGTCAGTGACCCAAGGCTACACAATCAGGAAGCAGCAGAATCAGCCTGGTAGCAGACAGTGTGTCACACCGGGGACTATCAGACTTGTTGCTAAACAGTCCCACCCCTAGCCTCTGCATTTCCCTCTTGTAAGATGCAGGGCCCCCAGCAAGGTTGCCTTAATATCCTGACTTAGTCTTGCATTGCTGGCCCTGCCAGCCTTTCCAATCTCATCTCCTATCACTCTCCATCTCCCCCACCACGACCCAGCCACCTGCTATCTCTCTAATCCTCACATAAGCCACGCACGGTCCCACCTCAGGGCCTTTGCACCTGCTCTTCCCTCTGCCTGGAATGCTCTTTCTGCGTGTCTTTCCATGGGTGGCTCTTTCTTCTCATTCTGCTCTTGCCTCAAATGTCACCTCCTCAGGGAGGCCCTCCCTGAGCCCAGCTCAGTCACTTCTTTTCGCATTACCTAGTTTCCCCTCTCTGCAGAGAAGCCAGAACCATCTAACATTTTACTGTGTTCATGTATTTGTTAGGGTCTGTCTCCCTCACTAAGCTGCAAGCTCAACACAAGGATTAGCCTCATTCTTTTTGCTCTTCCTATATCCCCAGTAACTGGAACTGTGCCTGGCATGAAGTCCAGCCTCGGAAAAGTAAGACTAACACAAGACATTTAACTGACAACCTATGACCCTATGTACCTCTTTGCCCACGCTTCTTTCCCTACTTCCTCCAGGGACACTGTTTGAGGGCACACACAACTCCAAAGGGCACCACTCCGGACGGCATCAATGTGCCCTGTTGGGAAAGGACGGTGTTTGTACAGTGCACAACCTATACAAACGTAGTGATGCTTCTGTTGCCATATTTCCCTCTCCATTCATTCGTTCAGTAAATATTTATTAAGTACATACGGTCTACCACAGTAGTGGTGTAGATGCAGTGGGAGATGAGAGAAACATGTTTCCGCCTAGGTGGCAAAGTTTAAACTTGCAAACACAAATAAAACAGAACACGTCAAAGTGTCAAAACTAAATATGCAACTGGGAAGCACAAAGTCATTGCTCTTACTTCTCTATATTTTTCTCATCCTCTCCTTTCTCCCTTTCCTCTCTCCTTATCAGATACCCACATTGAGGCTCTGCAGTCACCGACAGATACTCCTCATTCTTTCCTGTCTCTCTCCTACCCAGTGTGCTAGAGCTGGTTGGCACAGGCTCGCAAAAGCCAATTGTTAAATATTTAGGAATGTTGGGAGCTGGTTGTCAAACCGTTGGTAGCTTAAAATCAGGTATGTGTTAGAAGCGATTACACCACAGAAATGGGCCAACAGTGTAAGGCAGGGTATGTTGAGGCTGTTTTTCTGACCAGCTGGTTTTCCAGCACACCATGCTCCCATCTGTTTCTGGCAAAAGAAACTTGGCTTTGTCAAAGAATACCTAATTCCTTCACAGATATTCAGTCTCCACCACCAGCCCCGCCCCCGGCAGACTTCAGCTCCCTCCCGGGTGGTGGGAAGTGTAAACTCTATGGGCCATGTTGTGCTGGAGGAGAGAGAACAGAAGAAGAAGAAAAGCATGAGGAAAGCTTATGAAAAAGGGAATAGAAAGGAAAGCAATGTAGGAAGGAAAGAGAAAGAAAAGAGAAGTAGGAATCCATGAGGGCAGAGGTTAGGATAGAGAAAATGTGGGGACCTGCCAATACCCACCACACAATGTCCTCACAGGCAGTTGGGCCATTTCCCCACCTGGGACCTGAAGTTGGCCAGGTTGCCATGAAGATGAAAGAAACCGCAACACAAACTACCCTGAAACACGGTGGGGGTGGGGACACAGATAGCTGGGCTCAGGAGGGCTGGATCAGTGGTCCTGGGGCCAGGATGCCTCAGATTCTGAACTGTTGAGGGGGTTGGGGGCCTGTATCCTGGGTATGAGGGAGGAGGGGGCTGGGGGCCTGGACCCCTGATCTGAGGGAGGAGGGGACAACCCAGATTTCTCAGTCCCTGATCTGAGGGAGGAGGGAGGACACAGATTTCTCAGCCTTTAAGCCATTGAGATTCAGAGGGTGGGCCCAGGCCTCCTTTAGCAAGGCCCTCCCCTCCCCACCCCTTTCCTGAACTGCCTGGGATGGGGTGACATAAAGTGTCGGTTTCCTGATAGAAAGAGCAGGAGCAAGAGAGTCCAGCTGCCCTGATCATGAGCCCTGCCCTGCTGCTGGCCCTCCTGGGCATCGCCCTCATGCTGCCCCGTGAGTGAGGACCCCAACCTGGGGGGACTTCCCTGGAGGATGGGCTGAGATGGATTTGCTCTTCCCATTTCAGGAGTGCAGGCCCTGACCTGTCAGTTAGGGACAGGTGAGGCTGTGAAGAATGTATCGGACATGCCCCTCCACTGGACGGTGACGAATCAGCAAGTCTGTGAGGATGGCTGGGGTTGCCAAGACACACTGCTGCTCACTGAGACGGGTGAGAAAAGCCCCGTAGGCCCCAAGCCTGGCTCCCACCCTCTCCTGTGTAGAGACATCCCTCCCCGCACCCAGCCCTCCTGCATTCCCTATGGGAACTCAGAGGACCCATCCCCTCCTACAGGAGCTGTCCCCTCCCCAGCAGGGGCAAAGTCTTGGGTGCCCAGTTACCATCTGTCCAGCTCTGATCTAGGCCACGAGATACACCGTCTCTCTAAGACCCGGAGTCCTGACCCCACCACGGCCTCCCTCCCTCTGTCCAGGACCCCATGTGAACCTGGTGGTCAGCAAGGGCTGCACCCCGGAGGCAGATCACGAGGCCCGTGTCACCCAGCACAGGGCAGGGCCCGGCTGCTCCATCGTCTCCTACACCCACGTGTGCCGCAACAAGGACTTATGCAACAATGTCCCCAACACCTTCCCTGTCTGGGGGACTCATTGCCCCCAACAGGTGCCTGAGGGAGGAGGGGGAGGAGGAGGAGGGAAAAGTGAGTGTGGGGAGGAGGGGAGCGACAGGGCTGAGGGGGTGAGGTTAGCACAGCAGGGACAGTCCCAATTCCCTGCACCCCAGGCCTGCATGACAGGAGCCCGAGGAGGGCACGTTTTGGGGGAGACTGGGGAGATTGATTTCTGGGGCAAGCAAAAGCAGGGTGGAGACAAAACCCCTGATCTGAAGGCAGAACTCTCTCTTTCTCTCTCTCGTCTCTCACCTCCCAGTCCCGGGGTCCGTGCGGTGCCCAGTCTGCTTGTCCACAGAAGGCTGTGCATCTGCAACAGAGCTGACCTGCCCTGCTGGGGACACACATTGCTACAACGGGACCCCCCATCAGGGGAGGTGAGGCGGGACATCGGGGTCCCTGGGGGCACTGAAGGGGAGGTCTGAGGGCCGGGATCTGGGTCTCTGGGAGGGAGGGTAGCTGAGGTCTGGGACCTGGAGGAGGGTGGGCCTGCAGTTTGTGGAGCTGCGCCTCCCCTGTAGGTTGCATGCTCCCACTGGCAACATCTGCCTCTCTCCCCTTCCTTCCCACAGGGGGCATCTTCACCAATCTGAGAGTGCAGGGGTGCACGTCTCAAGCAGGCTGCAACCTGCTTAATAACATTGAAAAAATTGGGGCCCTGACTGTGCGTGAGCACTGCATCCATGAAGGTGAGTCCCTCGTGCGGGAGACGAGGCCGTGCCCTGCACTGCAGCCTTGGGGCACTGTGACCCTTGTGAAAGTGGGACACCTGAACACATCCCACCAAAGCCAGTGCCCGCGAGTAATTTAGGAGTTTGCTCCTCACTCAGGGTGTGCAAACGAAGGGATTCTCCTGGTAGGCATCTTCATGGGGGTGCCACTAAGAGGTGTCCCGTTGCAGGGGAGAGAGAGGGCACATGGTCCAGGCGACAGATATTCAGGGCTGGAACCCACCGCTGGATGTTTTAATTGATGATCAGGTTTAGGGCGATGAAGTCAGGGTGGCCTGTCCAGGCGGGAGGGGAACCCCAGAGCAGAGAGGGTGGTCACAGGGGCGGAGAGGGTGGCTGCTGTGCATTCCACTTTCTCCATCAAGTGCGGAAGTGAGGGCAGGAGCGCCCACTGGTTTTCATGCTGGGAGTGACTCACTGCTTCCAATTCCATTCTCCACACCCCTGGCCTAGGGTAACCCTGGGCTCCCACTTCTCCCCTATCACCTCACCCCTACTCACACCCACCCCACCCATGGTCCTGGAGCACCCCAGCAGCCCTGCTGCCTAGGGAAGAAGACCACAGACACTGGAAAGGGTGCTCCCAGTGTGACAGGGGCAAGCAAGAGCCAAATGGGGACACTGGGGGGGTCCCCACTTCCTCACGGAAACCACTCAAGGGCAGACTGAAAGTGGCCTGGGAGTGTCTCCATGGGAATGGCCGCTGCATGCAGGGAGGGTCAGGGGATTTTCAGAGAGGGAAGAAGTGCCGTCCCGGTCTGAGCCTCAGTTTCCTTGTCTGCCCATGGCACCCTGACCCTACAACTTTAAGAAAGAGCTGAGTGAGTTCAGCAAACTTTCCTCTTTGTGCTTCGATGCCTCTGGCTGGACTGGGGGCCTGAGGACAGGGCCTGGACGTCACTGACCGGAGAGTTCCAGACGCTGACAGCACAAGAGCTAGCTCAGGATGGGTGCCCGGGATTTATTTGCAAGTGAGTTCATGCAGGATTCAAGGTCTCCCATGCAGATCCCAGAGGACTCAGACCCCATCCCTGCTCAGGACTAGGAAGGGAGACGTCACTGGAGCAGATGGTCACAGGGCTGTGTGGGAGGGGGTCTGGGGAGCTCAGAGGAGGGAAAATACTTATCTCCTGGGGGTGGGTATCAAGGAGGCCTGCACAGAGGAGGTGATCTGTGAGCTGTGTTTTAAAGATGAGCTCTAACTTATTTGAAGAAGAGGAAAAGGACAGGAGCAGGCAGAGGGAAGAGCATGTGCAAAGGCCTGGAGGTGGGCTTGGAGGCTGCAGTTTCAGGAAGGCGTCCTTGGCTGTGCCTGAGATGGCTCATCAGAGGATGGGTACAGCCAGGCCACGGGTGATTACAAGTTTTCCAGGTAGACGAGGTGGGTGTGGGCGATGAAGGGAGAGCCATTCCAAGCAGAAGGAAGAGCTCGGGCAAAGCCAGGGAGCCAGGAAACGACCTGGAGTATCTTGGGAATGGATATTGGTGGGGACCAGATAGGTGGGTGGGGGCCTGGTGATGTCCCCACAAGGCCAGGCTGAGGAGTTGGCTTTTCTCCTGAGGGCAGGGGAGCCACGGAAGGGGGCTGAGCAGGGAGGGGCAGAGTCTGAGTCTCTCCTTCTGATTAATGCTGGTTTCGTAACCCGTCCGGGCCCTCATCGCTGGGACCTGCTGACATTCGTAATCCAGAAGGTGTTTCAGAAACAGTTCAGACAGAATGCACGCTACACACACACACACAACACACAATACACACACACATGAGGCCACATACACACCACACATCCCATACCACACACATTCCTGTGACATCAAACATGTACCACACACACCACAAACCTTATACACTATACAGACCACCCACCTCACCCGTTACATACAAACAAAACACAGACACATAGAACACACACCATGCCACTCCCTCACAACAAACACATACCACATACATCACACGCACAGTGTCACTACACACACACACACACCAAACATCATGTACCATACACACACACTACACTCACCATACAAACATGCCATACACATATAACACACTGCAGACAACCCCTACACACCACACACATACTACACCCCCACACACATACCATACACGTGTACTACACACACCACACATGCCACATGAAACACAGCTTTTATGCCACGAATGAATGTCCCATCATAATCCATGCTTGGTTAGCTTTCGACATTGGAGCCAGATCTCTTGGAGGATGTGTTTGGCTTCCCTGGTTCTGTTCAGTTCAGCAGTTTAGCAGCATTTCCTGACCATCGGCAAGACCAGGCATCAGAAGCTAGGTACGACAAGAGGTCAGGGAATATATGGAGGACAGAAGGGCATTCCTGGAGCCAGAGCAGCCCCTGAGAAGGCATGGGGGTGGCAGAGGGCTGGCACAAGAGCACAGGCTGCCCAAGATGGGCCACAGCAGGACCCCAAGCTGAGGAAGAACAAAAGGGTTGGAACATGAAAGGGCCTTGACCTCCCCTAAGCAACTGGGCGGTGCTCCCAGGGAGAAGGGTGGGTCTGCTCCTAGCCAGGAGAGCACAGCAGTTAAAGAGCTTGATGTCTGAATCAGAGACATGTTGGCTCCCCTGTCTGGGCTCTGCCACTGAACCAGCTATTGAGGGTCAACACCTCTTTGAGCCTTTTTCAAGCAATTCAGGAAGGAGGAGACAATTCCAGAGAGTCAGGAGCAAGAGAGTATATGCAAAGGCCCTGGGTGGCCATATGCCTGCTGTGTGTTCAAGGAGGAGCCTAGAGGCCAGTGTGGCTCCAACAATGTGATCAAGGCAGAGCAGAGCAGGACAGAGAGACGGGGGGGGGGGGGGGGGGTGGGGGGAGGTGCAGATCACCTAGACCCTTTGGGCCAATTAAGGGACTAGAATTCGATTCTGACTCGGATGGGATTCAGACCACCTATGGAGGGTCTGAGCAGAGGAGAGACAGGAATCAACTTACCTTTATGGGGATCCTTCTGGTTGTTGTGTGGAGAACAGAGTGAGGGATAGGTGGGAGTTTAGCAAGTATTTTGGAGACCCCCATGGAGACGTAGGACAAACAGGCTAGAGCCAGGGGCATCTTGGAAGCTGTTGAGGTGGCAAGACCTAGTCAGGTTCTGGGGGTATCTTGCAGCTTAAGACAACAGGATTTCCTGATGGCGTAACAGGGTGTCAGAGGGAGGGGATTGTCAGGAATGTTCTTGAGCAACTGCTGGAAGGAGCTGCCATTGAGCAAGGTGGGGCAGATGGGGATGGGGAGAGCAGACAAAGGCTGGGAGGAAAGCAGCAGAAGCTGTGATTTTGTCGTCTGTGATGTAGGGAAATGAGTGGTCCTCCGTCATGGGGCTGTCCTGAAGATTACCTATGTTTATGGATGCTGCGTCATCAGCCCGGGAGTTTCTGCCTCAAAGGACAACTCACTGTGATGGCCTTGAGAGAAGATCTGGGCTCAGGGTTTTCACACTAGACTCCTGAGGGCCACAGGAGCCGAGGTAGCCAAGCACGGTCATTGATTCCTGTCTTCCCCATCGCTCACCCCAAGGGGCCACAACGCCTGAGTTCTGAGTCCCCTGACTGGTGGTGGGCCCTCGAGCAAGCTACTGAACAACTCCTCTGCCTCTGTTTCCCATCTTGAAATGGGGTGATGATGATAACACCACCTACTTTGGGGTTGCTGTGGGGAAATAAAGTGATCAAAACACATAAGCTCCTCGGCTCGTGTCAGGGGGCTGATCCAAGGAGCAATCAGGACAGCCAGGCTCGTAGTAAATGCTCAGTGCACGGCAGTCCTTTGCGTCTTTTTGTTTAGAACATGTGGCTCCTCAGGGAAAAAGAATAGATGGTGTCACGCTACCCTCCTCATTACCCGGATGACGGCCTTGAGGCCCAGCGAGGACAGTGGGAATTTGGCCACGCTGAGGAGGAGCCCTCTATCTCCCTCACTCCCAGGGAAGGAGTCGCCTTTCTCCAGGAGCTTGGGAGAGGTCCCTGCAGGTGTTTGAGCAAAAACAAGACAAAGAAAGGAGGTAGGGCTCAGACTTCCAAGGTCCCTTCAAAGTCTGATATTGAAGGACTCTGTGGCCAGGTCACCTGGAGTGTGACTCAGGAATGTGATCACCTCCTCAGCCTGGGACCTGGAGGGACAGACACGGCTGTCTCCATGGCTTTCCCAGACCCTGCTTCATCCAACCAAGCTGTCCTGACCTGTCAACGGGGAGTCATGGTGAATGGATACAAATGGGCTCAGACACCCGTCGAATGGACCGCGAGAGGGTCCCAGACGTGTGAGGCTGGAGAGATGTGTCAGGAGACGCTTCTGTTGGTAGACGTAGGTGCGTGGGCTGTGCAAGAGGTATGGCCCCTGCGCTGGGGCCCAGGCTTCCCCACCCTGGATTCTGTCCCTGCTTTTCCTGCCCAGGTCCCTTCACACTGGAGCTCTAAACCCAACTCTTCTTCTTTCTGTGCCTTGTTTTCCCCTTCTGAAAACTGGGAGCAATAATACTACCTACCTTGCTGGGTGGTCGTGTGGATAGACTCGATAGTCCATGCAAAGGGCTGAGAGTAGAGCTGGCACAGGGGGACCCATAGGCTTCATTCAAGGTTTATGGAGCATCTGCTGCGTGCCAGGCACCCTAGATCCCACTGCACCTGCCTTTGTGCAGCTTTATGAGCCGGGGAAACAGAAACATGGCCAAAACAGAGAGCAAGATATGGTGTGGAGATAAGAGGTGTGGCGCGAAATCCCCCAGAGAAAGGAGAGAGAGAGAGTGAGGGAAGGTTGCACGGTGATAATGGGTACTCAGGGCAGCCTCTGCTGCAAAGGTGACGTTGGCACAAGAACTGAGAGCTGGCAGCGCTGGAGGAGGACCCAGCCTCTGGCCCCCCCACGGCTTCCCACATTCCAGGTGACCCGTGCTCTTGTTTGTGCTCAGGAACCTGCACCCACCCTCTGTCTCCTGAGCCCCCTGCCTCCCTCGGAGCTTCCTCCTCTCCCCAGCGGCTTCTCACTGCTCACCCCTCAGGACACAGATCACTCATAGTGGGGAGCAAGGGCTGCAGCAAGATCAGGACACATGGATTCTCCAACTGTCCACCGTCCCAGCCGGGGCCCCCCGGAATGCTCGTCGCCTCCTACGCCCGGTTCTGCTCCGCCAAGTGGGTGCAACAGGGCCGACAGCAGCAGTGTCCTGTTGGACGCCATCCCCCGTCCAGGTGTGGGATCCCAGGCATGCTGGGTGGGACCAGGGACAGAGATGGGGCCCAGAGACAAGGGGCTCCGGGTCACAAGAGGTGGCTGCCGGGAGGAGCAGAGCTGTGCACCCCAACCTTCTCTCTGCTCCCAGCTCCCCCTGTCCCTGGAGACCTGCAGTGTCCTGCCTGTGTTGAGTTGTTTGGATCCTGCTCAATAGAACTCTGATATTGTTACCTGCCCCAGGTAACGTTCCGTTGTTACCGTGGTTCCATAAATCTCAGGGGAGGTGAGTACTGATGGTCTCAAGGATGACGGGATTAGGATCTGGATTCACTGGTCCTGAGGTTGGAGGTGGCCTGAGTTCCTGACTCATGGGTTTGGGGGTGGGAGGTTGAGGACCCCGATGTCCGGTCTAAGGGAGGAGGGACGAGAGGCTGATCTCCTGCTCTGACCAGGGAGAGGGCGCATCTGGGATTCCTGGGTCTAGGAATTTCAGTGGTCTGTGCTTTGAGTTCTCTGATTTAATCTTCATCCTCTAGGTGGGCTGTCCTCCTCATTGGACCTGCAGGGCTGCATGGCCCAACCTTCCAGATATCTGTTGAACCATATCCGCAATATTGGGGTCTTCTCCTGTGTTCAAAAACCTCTCCACACGGCTACAAGACAAAAAAGACAGTTTTATTACTGAATGAGCATTAAACCAGAATGTGACGTGCACCACAGGCAATCCGCTAGGGAACCGCAAAGACAGAAGGACAGCTCACCCCTTATCTACCCAAGGGACAGACTGCCCCTCACACACGTGTTCTCAAGGTAAACAATACGAGTCCTCATGTAGGAAACTTGATGGGGCCATTGGTCACACTGAGTTCATTCTAAATTCATCTGGTAATTGGGGCCACCATCTGTGTTAGTTAACTGACTTTATCCAAACGAGAATAACCTGCTCATCCCTTTACGACTGGAGGTCATTTTGCACCAGGAGTGAGGTGTCCACCTCAGTTAGGCTCCTGCCCTCCCCAGAAGCTGGGAGACAGGCTGTCTTCCCTGCTGATTGCATTTCAAAGAGAATGGCTTTCCTGTACTTGAGAAAGACATCCCTGGGTTGTAAGGCTGGCGAGGGGCTCATCTACATTTTTTAAAGATTTCCATACATCTCAAAGGGACAGAGAAAGAATTTATAATTATACATTCTGAAAAGAAAGTGGGCTGTCTTTCCCTTTTTGCTCCACGGAAAAGATAAATTTTTTTGCTTTTTCAATTTGTATTGACCCTTACAGGGGTTATTGCAAGAGAAAAGTGGTGCATTGCATCAAATGCTGTAAATCTAGCCTGAGGGACGCCAGGCAGGTTTAGCAATAAAAGTCTGCAAATACAAAAAGAAATCTCAATTCCAGTGCTTTTTCTTCTGGAGTAGCCAACAGTTGGTATTTTTGCAATGGATCAGTCGCTTGCAATGGATTTTAGACTCTTGTAACCTGGTTTCGCCAATACAATTGGGCAAAAACCTTCCTTGCTGTAAGAGGAACTCAGACTTGACCAACCCTCACACTGGCTCTGAAGAAGCAAATCCTGTGCTGATAAATGCGGATACATTTTAATGCCAATAGGGGCAACCGGAAAAGACAGGCTGATGTGGGAAAGAGCCATAAATCAGAAAAAGGACGAACCATGGAAATCACAGAAAATTAGCAAGACTAGAAATTAACCCTAGCCTCTCCTCCCACCAAAATAGTCCACTTGGAAACACTAAAATATCTTCTAAAATACAACTCTGAGGTGATTATATTTAGATATTAACATTGATGTTTCCAACCAGTATATTTGGTATGGTAAACATCTTATAAGCTCCAGTAAGAGAACCACAGTGCAGAACTCCAGGTTTTGGACAAATTTGATGGTTCTTTCTTGGATTAAGCACTCCAACATTTGGAAAAGCTCTCCAGGCTTGTCACTGGGCCCCAGTGGAATCTGATGCCTGGTGCACTGGGCCTAATATTTGTGTTCCCCCAGAATTCGTATGTTGACACCCTAACCCCAGTGTGGAGGTTTTTGGAGCTGGGAACTTTGGGGAGGTAGTTAGGTTCCGAGGGTGGAGCCTTGAGACAGGGTTAGTGCCCTGTCTTAAAGTTCTCCAGAGAAACCGAACCAACAGGATATATAGAGGTGTGTGGAAAGATTTATTATGAGGAATTGGTTCATGCAATTATGGAGGCTAAGAGGTGCCAGGATCTGCTGTCAGGGAAGCTGGTGGTGGAGTGCCAGTCCAAAGCTCAGGCCTGAAACCAGGGGAGCCAATGATGAGACTCTCAGTCCGTGTTTGAAGGCCGGAGAACAAGAGGGTCGGTGTCCAAGGGCAGGAGAACATGGAAGTCCCAGCCCAAGCAGAGAGCAAATTCCTCCTCCACCTTTTTTGCTTGTTCAGGCCCTTGATGGATTGGAAGCAGCCCATTCCCACGGGTGAGGGCCGTCTTTACTCAGTCCACTGAGTCAAATGCCATTCTCTTCCGGAACGCTCCTCCCAGAAACACCCGGAAGATGTCTTACCAGCTGTCTGGGCATCCCTTAGCATAAAGTTGAACGTAAAATTAGCCATCACAGCATCCTTACAGGTAGAAGCCAGAGGCAGCCAGCCCTCTTTGAGCCATGTGAAGTTACAGTGAGACGTCTGCCATATGCAGCCCTGAGGAGGGCCCTCACTGCAAGCTAAAGGCACCCGGCTGCAAACACAAAGGGCATTGTGACCTAAACTGCACATCACCTACTGGGTGTAGTCAAGCTTCCAAACAACAACGGTGGGCATGCACAGCAGCATCTGTCGTCTACTAAAAAGCTGTGTGTGGGATCAGGCTCAAGCAGGCATGCAGGGCACAGGTGAAAGCCCCAGTAGGTGGCTCCGACGCCCACGGCAGCTGTTCTTCCTGCCTCTTTCTCACCCAAACTCTGGGCTCATGGGAATTCCCTGTGATCTGTTTACAGAGGAGAGAAAGCACAGACCAGATTTGGAATGGGTCTGCAACTCTCCCCAAGGCCCACCTGGCTGTTGACTGTTCTCAGTGCCCAAAGCAACAGAGGTAAAGACCAACACTAATCTGTTATGGCATCATGCTATGGCAGTGCTACAAAGGACACGCTCCAGCATGGAGGGCACTGAGCTTTGTCCTCACAGGGGTAGATACAAACTGTGGTCTCTGATTCGGCCTCCTGGTACTCATATGATGCTTCTGTCAACTCTGCCATTCAGCAACTTTGAAAATGTCTCTTCTTTGGCTGTGATATGCTACGAAGTACTGTTGCCTATGGGGTCAGACATTTTAAAGCAAAGGAAGGGAGGCAATGAGCTCACACCCGTGGAGCTCACTGATCTTCCCAGGTGCCCCACTACACAGAGAAGTCACTGAGTGAGTTCAGCAGTCTTTCCTCTTTGTGCTTGGATGCCTCTGGCTGGACTGGAGGCCTGAGGACAGGGCCTGGACGTCACTGACCCAAGGTTTCCAGACGTGGACAGCACAAGAGCTAGCTCAGGATGGGTGCCCGGGATTTATTTGCTGAAGTGAGTTCATACAGGATTCCAAGGTCTCCTGTGGAGACCCCAGAGGACTCAGACCCTGTTCCTGCCCAAAGGGCCTCCAGGACTAAGAGGGGAGACATCACAGAGCAGGTGGTCACAGCAGATGGTCACAGGGATGAGGGATCTGGGGAGCTCAGAGGAGGGAAATCATCTCTGGGGGTTGGTATCAAGGAGGCCTGCACAGAGGAGGTGACCTGTGAGCTGTGTTTTAAAGATGAGCTGTAGTTTATTTGTAGAGGTAAAGGTTAGGAGCAGGCAGAGGGAAAAAGCATGTGCAAAGGTCTGGGAGGTGGGCTGAGCCTGCTGTTTTCAGGAAGGCATCCTTGGCTCTGCCTGAGATGGCTCATCAAGAGGACGGGATATAGCCGGGCCTCGGGTGATTACAAGTTTTCCGGGTGGACGTGGTGGGTGTGGGCAATGAAGGGGAAAACCATTTCAAGCAGAAGGAAGAGCTCGGGCAAGGCCAAGGAGCCAAGAAATGAACTGTTGTATCTTGGGAATGGATATTGGTGGGGGACCAGAGAGGTGGGTGGGGGCCTGGTGATGTCCCCACAAGGCCAGGCTGAGGAGTTGGCCTTTCTCCTGAGGGCAGGGGAGCCACGGAAGGGGGCTGAGCAGGGAGGGGCAGAGTCTGAGTCTCTCCTTCTGATTAATGCTGGTTTAGTTGTCCAACACTCATTGCTGGGACCAGCTGACATTCGTAATCCAGAAGGTGTTTCAGAAACAGTTCAGACAGAACGCACGTGACACACACACACACACAACACACAATACACACACACACCATGCCACATACACACCACACATCCCTTACCACACACACATCTCCTTACACCTCACATGTACCACACACACCACAAACCTTACACACTATACATACATTCTGCCTACCTCACACGCAATACACCACATACCACATACAAACAAAACACAGACACACAGAACACACACAGCATGCCACTCCCTCACAACAAACACATACCACATACATCACACACACAGTATCACTACACACACACATACCCCACACATCCCTAACACTCCATACGCACACTACCCACTCCATACAAACATGACATATGCATATCACAAACCCCATACACCACACAAATACTACACCTCTGCACACATACCGTACATGTACACTACACAACACCACACATGTCACATGAAACACAGCTTTTATGCCACAAATGAATATTCCTATCATAATCCATGTTTGGTTAGCTTTTGACATTGGAACCAGATCTTGGAGGATGTGTTTGGCTTCCCTGGATCTGCTCAGCTCAGCAGTTTAGCAAGTATTTCCTGACCATCGGCAAGACCAGGCATCAGAAGCTGGGTACGACAATAGGTCAGGGAATATGTGGGAGAGAAGGGCACTCCTGGAGCCAGAGCAGCCCCTGAGAAGGCATAGGGTTGCAGAGGGCTGGAACAAGTGCACAGGCTGCCCAAGATGGGCCACAGCAGGACCCCAAGCCTAGGAAGAATGAAAGGGCTGGAACATGAGCTCCTTGACCACCCCTAAACAATTGGGCAGCTGTCCCAGGGAGAAGAGTGGGGCAGCACAGTCAGGAAAGCACAACAGTTAAAGAGCTTAAAGTCTGAATTAGAGGGACGTGGGCTCCCATCTGAGCTCTGCCGCTGAACCAGCTGTTGAGGATCACCACCTCTTTGAGCCTCTTTCAAGCAATTCAGGAGGGAGGAGACAATTCCAGAGAGTCAGGAGCAAGGGAGTGTATGCAAAGGCCCTGGGTGGGCATATGCCTGCTGTGTGTTCAAGGAGGAGCCTAGAGGCCAACGTGGCTCCAACAATGTGATCAACGGAGAACAGAGCAGGACAGAGAGACAGAGAGGGAGGGGGAGGCCAGATCACCTAGAGCCCTTGGGGCCAATTTAAGGACTTAGAATTCGGTTCTAGTGGGATGGGGACCTATTGGAGGCTTCTGAGAAGAGAAGTGACATGAATCAACTTACCTTTATGGGGATCCTTCTGGGGCCGTTGGGTGGAGAATGGAGTGAGGGGAAAAGGAGGAGTGAGGAGGGGACCCCCATGGGAGACCCAGGAGGAAGCAGGTGAGAGCCAGGGGCGTGATGGAAGTAGCAGAGGTGGCGAGACCTGGTCAGGTTCAGGGGGTATCTTGGAGTTTAAGACAACAGGATTTCCTGATGGGGGTCCAACACAGGGTGTCAGAGAGAGGGGATGGTCAGGAATGACCTGAAAACTGTTGAAGGAGCTGCCATTGAGCAAGGTGGGGAAGATGGGGATGGGGAGAGCAGAGTAAGGCTGGAGGAGGGTAGCAGGAGCCGTAATTCTGTCGTCTGTGATGTGAGGAAATGAGCGGTCCCCCTTCGTAGGGCTGTCCTGAATGTTACCTATGTTTATGGATGCTGAGTTTCTGCCTCAGTGGATGCATCTCAGCAGACCATGTGATGGCCTTGAGAGAAGATCTGCTCTGTGGTTTTCACGCAGACTCCTGAGGGCCACAGGGTCTGAGGGGAGGCAAGGACGGTCATTGATCTCTCTCTTCCCCATCACTCACCCCAAGGGGCCAGAACACCTGAGATCTGAGCCCAGTTCGGACCCTAACTTGGTGGTGGGACATCGAGCAAGCTACTTAACAACTCCTCTGCCTCTGTTTCCTGTCTTGAAATGGGGTGGTGATGATAACACGACCTCCTTTGGGGGTTGCTGTGGAAAAGAAGCTAAATCCCAGGCACAAAAGCTCCTTGAGAGGTGTCAAGGGGCTAATCCAGGGAGCAATCAGGACAGCCAGGCTCGTAGTAAATGCTCAGTGCACGGCAGGCCTTTGCATCTTTTTGTTTAGAACATGTGGTTCCTCAGGGAAAGAAAATACATGGTGTCACGTGACCCTCCTCATTACCTGGATGAGGGCCTTGAGGCCCAGCGAGGACAGTGGAAATTGGCTCAGGCTGAGAAGGAGCCCTCCATCTCTCACTCCCAAGGGAGGAGTTGCCTTCCTCCAGGAGATTGGGAGAGGTCCCTGCAGATGTTTGAGCAAAAACAAGACAAAGAAAGGAGGTAGGGCTCAGACTTCCAAGATCCCTTCTAAATCTGACATTGAAGGACTCTACGGCCAGGTCATCTAGAGTGCGACTCAAGAACGTGATCACCTCCAAGCTGGGGACCTGGAGGGACAGACACCGCTGTTTCCCCGGCTTTTCCAGACCCTGGTGATTGCTTCTCTCCAGCTAATCTGACTCCTGTCAACAGGGAGTCATGGCTAGGATGCAGCCAAACTCGGCTCAGACACCCTTGAATGGATCGCAGGTGGATACAGGAAGTGCGATGCTGGAGAGAACTGTCAGGAGACGCTTCTCGTGGCAGCAGATGTGTGTGGGCTGCAAAAGCAAGCACGGCCCTGCGCTGGGTCCCAGGCTTCCCCACCCTGGATTCTGTCCCTGCTTTCCTGCCCAGGTCCCTTCACACCTGGAGCTCTAAAGCCAGCTCTTCTTCTTTCTGTGCCTTGTTTTCCCCGTCTGGAAATTGTGGGCAATAATACTACATACCTTGCTGGGTGGTCGTGTGGATAGACTCGATAGTCCATGCAAAGGGCTGAGAGCAGAGCTGGCACAGGGGGACCCAAGGGCTTCATTTGAGGTTTATGGAGCATCTGCTGTGTGCCAGGCACCCTAGATCCCACTGCACCTGTCTTTGTGCAGCTTTATAAGCCAGGGGGGAAACAGAAACATGGCCAAAAACAGAGAGCAAGATATGGTGTGCAGATAAGAGCTATGGAGCTAAATCCCACAGGGAAAGGAGAGAGGGAGAGTGAGGGGAAGGTTGCAAGGTGATAATGGGTATTCAGGGGAGGCTCTGGTGAGAATTGACGTTGGCACAAGAACTGAGAGCTGGCAGCGCTAGGGGAGGGCCAAGCCTCTGGCCCCCCCCACCGTCTTCCCCACATTCCAGGGGACCTGTGCTCTTGTTTGTGCTCAGGGAACCTTCACTCACCCTCTGTCTGCTGAGCTCCTGCCTCCGTCGGAGCCTCCCTCCCGCAGCCGGCTCTCACTGTCTCACCCCTCAGGACACAGATCACTCATAGTGGGGAGCAAGGGCTGCAGCAAGATCAGGACACATGAATCCCCGACTGTCACCGTCCACTCGGGGCCCCCCGGAATGCTCGTCGCCTCCTCTGCCGGTTCTGCTCCTCCAGCGGGTGCAAACAGGGTCGACAGCAGCAGTGTCCTGTTGGATGCCATCCTCCATCCAGGTGTGGATCCCAACGGGCTGCGGGTGGGGACCAGGAGCACGCATAGATGGGGCCCCAGTGACAAGAGGTTCCGCGGCTCAAAGAAGGTGGCTGGCAGGGAAAGGAGCAGAGCTGTGCACCCCAACCTCTCTCTGCTCTCAATTGCCCCCTGTCCCAGGAGACCTGCAGTGTCCTGCCTATGTGAGTTGTTTGGATCCTGCTCACAAAACTCTGAAACTGTTACCTGCCCTAAGGGCTCCATTCGTTGTTACCGTGGTTCCCTTGATCTCAGGGGGAGGTGAGTGCTGATGGTCTCAAGGATGAAGGGGTCAGGGGCTGGAGGCCCGGACTTCAGGGTTGGGGTGGAGGAGGCTGAGACCAGAATGTTGAGGTTGAGGAGGACTCAGGAAGCTGAGTCCCTGGTTGGAGGGAGGGTGTGTCTGGGATTCCTGGGTCTTCGGAATTTCATTGGGCTGTGCTTTGAGTTCTCTGACTTAATCTTCATTTTCTCTAGGTGGGCTGTCCTCCTCACTGGACCTTCAGGGCTGCATGGCCAACCTTTCCAGATATTTGTGGCACCACGCACCCTATATTGGGGTCTTTACCGTGATGGAGAACTCTAGCAATGGGAATTGGCCTCTCTCCCGAAGCTGGAGCTGCCCCTACCTCCTACATGGTTTTGGTCGTGGTGCTAGAGCTACCCTTAGCCCTTTGGTATGGCGTGCTCTCCCTGATGACCCCATTTCCCCTTGATTCTTAGCCCCTCCTGAAACCCCCTAAACCCAACCCTCCCTCTAATCTCATAACCGAGCACTGAATTATTTTCCCATCCTCTCCAGTCAACCCACCAACCCAGCATGGCCTGATGGACGAGGAAGGTGGGTAACAGCTGGAAATCTGCCCTATGGAGAGTTGACATTTGAGCAGTGGCCACACGTGCCTGATAATAAAGGTATCGTCCTTTCCCCCAGTGTTTGGGTTTCCCTATGTGAGGGGAGGGCAAGACACCCTGAAATCTGGCACAGGGAGGGAGAGGAATCTGTGCCAGAGATTCCCCATCAGGGCTCCGTTCCTTCACTGGTCTGGTGCATCTCCATTCCAGCTTGGGTGTGTGTCTTAAACAAGTGGCCAGGCTATCATGTCGCTTCCCCCCACAGCCAGAATGCAGGGGCCATGAAACAAGGGGGTGATAAGGGAATGCCCCCTCACTCTAGTACACCTAAGTGCCCACTGAAAGGACTTTTGCTTCTGCTCCCTGTGACTTTGGAGTTGATGTGGGTGAGGAATCCCATCATAGTTCCAATCAATTGGAACTGATGTACCGCCCCTGCCATTTTGTGCTCCTCATGCTGCTCAAACAACAGGCAGCAAAGAAGGCCACTGAGCTGATTGCCAGGGGACCTGACTACCAGAGGGAGGTTGGGTGGCTGGGTCAAGGAGGACTCTGGCAGCCAAGTGATATGTTCGTGCGTACATCTTCCTATTTCCATTGGCAAGTGGCCCTGTTCAGAGGAAGACTGTAGAAACTCAATAAAGACAAGCCCATCAAACACTCTCTTCCCATCAGAATGAAGATTTGCATCACACAACAATTGTTTAAACTAGGTGTTGGCAGGTGGTAAGGACTGTGGAACGGGTGGTAGAATAAGGCAGCTCTGATTACCACCAGCTCCACAGCCAGGACCCTCGCAGCTTTGTTCATAGGATTTCCTCCTCCACTCCCTCCTCTCACTGTGGTATATGAACTGGTCGTCTAACACTCTGGGGTCTGACTCATTGTCCATAGCACATTACAGTGATTAGGTAACAGACGGGAATTCTGTGTCTTCTGGATAGAGGACTCTGATTTTCATCTGGACAAAGGAAAAGGGTGGATTCTGAGGGAGAAAAGGGTGGACTGTGCTGAACACTTTCTGCTTCCTTGTCCAGATTCAGTCTCTCCCCTTCTCCCTGTGGCTCTGCACTGTGGGTGGCAGAGCTAGGAGAACTATGTCAATGGAATCTCCTGGCTTCCAGCTGGGTCCAGTCAAAGGAGACCAAAGAGAGGACATTGAGTGAGGTTGGGGTGTTAATTCCCCAGCTCCCTCCTTACAGGGTCACTGTGGGGCTGGGCAGATTATTCAGCCTGAGTTCAGTTCCTCTCTGACAGCCCTCTCCAGATAGTGTTCTCTCTCTGTCTCTGTCTCTGTCTCTCTTCTGTGATGCAATGTCCCCATGTTCCAGCAGGATGGTAACAAAAACCCAGTGCTATCGGCACCAGAGAACTGCTCTAACCCTTGTGTTTCCTCAACAGGCTCATACTTTTGTCAATTATCTCGTTTTCAATCGCTTCTCAAGTTACTCAGGTGGACTAGTCTGCTTTTGTGCTGGGTCCTGACTGCTAAGTAGAAGCCTCTTTGGTGGAAAAACCCACTGTCACCTCCAAGGTCATGGTGATGCCCACCCTGAAGGCTCTGCTACCATCCATTGCTCCATCCAATGGAGACATGCACTAGATCAGTGTAGGATGCGCCTGCAATGGGGAATCTCTCTCTGGTTTCCTTTCCTCCTGATGCCAGATCTCTAGGTTCCTGCCCTCCCATCACATAGAGAAATCCTCTCATTGCAGAAAAAGATAGTGTCATTATCATCAGACGTATGTGACCACTGCCTGAAAGTTTCTTCTTCTAAAGGGTGAGTTCAGCTGCTCTTGAATCTTCTCATGTAGTGTTATGAAGTGATAAACTGTGTGTGAGATTTGGAAGGGATGGGGAAATACTTAGGATCAAAGGCCATTAGGTCACATGCTCATAAAGAGGGTTGGACTTGGGGATATTAATGGGAGGTTGGGAATTAGAGGTCATGCTATCAGTAGGCCAAAGGCCAGGGCAGCCATGTGGGAAAGTTCCAGTTGCTCTTCCTCGACATCTGATGTTGTCAGTTCCTTTGTTTTTAGCCATCTTAGTTTGCTTTCCTCACACTTTTGTTTAAAGTCTTTCCATTCTCCTGGGGGCCGAGACATTTGAATCACAAAAGCCAAGAGCGGACACCCTTTTCTCTGTTAATACCATATATCCCTTCTCTGAGAGAATAAGCGTTCTAGGGGATGAGCTCTGGGTCCCTGATGACATCATCACTGTGGGAATGGGAGATCTAGCTTTCTGAGGGGGAGGGGACTGTTACGGGATGAATTGTGCCCCCCAAAATTCTGTATGTTGAAGCTCTTCCCCCGAGTGAGAGCCTCAGAATGTAACTGTATTTGTGGGCCTTTACAGAGGCGATTGGGTTAAAATGAAGCCTTTCGGATGGTCCCTAATCCAGTCTGACTGGTGTCCTTATAAGAAGAGGAGATCTGAACACACAGAGAGACACCAGGGATTTGTGGGCACAACAGAAGGAAAAACCACGTGAGGACACAGGGAGAAGGCAGCCACCTGCAAGCCAAAAAGAGAGAGGCCTCGAGAGAAACCAAACCCAGTGACACCTCGATCTGTACTTCCATCCTCCAGAACTGTGGGAGAATAAACATCTTATCGTTTAAGCTGCCAGGTTTCTGGTACTGTTACTGCAGCTCCAGCATGCTAACAGAGGGACCATGGGCGTTGAGATGCCAGTGGGGACAGATGACACCAAGCACCAAATTCCACTCCTGCCCCCACCCCAACACTATTACACAGCCCCTGAGTGACAAGACAGGACTTCAAACTCAGGTCTGCTGGCCTGGTGAAGAGCACTCTATACACACTATTTCTAAACCTCATCACTTGACTTCCCTGCAAGGCAAAAATTGTCACCATTTTTAAATATGGACACTGAGACTTATAAAGGTGAAGTCATTTCCTGAAGGATAGGAGATAGTATATAGTGGCCCTTGGGCCAGCTCTGCAGCCCCAAGATCGCAGACTTGAGAATCAACCTAGGGGTCCTTTCTTCCTCAGCACCTGGGGAAGGCTCTTCTTTAACTAAACTTTCATTTTCAAGATGAAGATTAGCCCTGAGCTGACATCTGCCACCAATCCTCCTCTGTGAGGACATCGGCCCAAGCCATCCGTGCCCATGTTCCTCTATTTTATATGTGGGATACCTGCCACAGTGCGGCTTGATAAGCTGTAGGTAGGTCCACGCCAGGGATCTGAACCAGTGGAGCCTGGGCTACGGGGGCAGATCATGTGCACTTAACTGCTGCACTACCAGCTGGCCCTCTTCTTTAATTTTAGAAGACCTCCCAGACAGGTAGTCCCAGTGGGTTCTAAAACACAACTTTTATGAGGAGGAATGCAATATGATTAGGGGACCACTCTTCCAAGGCTGTGCCTTTTCTGTCCAGAGCTGTGGGCAGGAAAATCTGCAGATAGACCCCCACCTCTCTATCCCTACCTTCCCCCTTTTTTTGAGGAGGATTAGCCCTGAGCTAACATCTGCTGCCACTTTCTCTTTATGCTGAGGAAGATTGGCCTGAGCTGACATCTGTGCTCACATTCCTCTACTTTATATGTGGGACTCCTGCTACAGCATGACTTGACAAGCAGTGCATGGGTCTGCATCCGGGATCCAAACCGGAAAACCCTGGGCCGCCAAAGTGGAATGTACAAACTTAACTGCTGCACCACCAGGCCGGCCCCTCTCCCTTCCCATTCCTCCTTCCCCTCCCCAACTCCATTTTCACGGGACTCATATCAAGGACCCAGGAACCCTCCATCCTTATTCTAAGGTCTCTCTCTGATCCCCACTACTCCCTTTCTTCTGCTCCCACCCTGTGGTTGCACATTTACCATGTGTTGCTAAAAACACCATAGATATTGGTAAAGCTTAACTGTAGTAAATCTTTCAAAGTTTCATCATGAAAACAGAAACCCCTCTAGTATTTCTATCAGAAAAGGTCTTTAACATAGGGAATTAGGTGCTTTTAAAACAATTGAAAGGTTGGGAGAAATGGAGGTTAGGGAGTGGTTTACTGACGTCTGATTTCAAGGTCACACTGCCACAGCCCCCACCCAGAAGTAAGAAACACCTGCCTCTTCCCATAAAGCTTGTGTCTGCCACACATCAGCCAACCCAATAGCAGAAATAGTTGCTTCCGTCTCCCTCCCACCTTCTGAATCTCACACAAGTGTGTCTCAGAATTTAAATTTGATGTGGAAACTCATTTGTTGGGAGGTGAAAAGGTAGTATTGGCCTTTCGGTTCTTCTGATATGGGGGGGAATATAGATGCCAAGTGCCAACTGACAACATATTGCATGACTGGGTCCAAATCCCAGCTCTCCCATTTGCAGGTTGTGTGACTCTGGGGCAATGATGCCATCTCACCAACTCAGTTTCCTCATGTGATTTCACAGAAAGATCTTTGGTCTTTGTCCTTCTTCCTGGCTCAGAGCTCCTAAAACCGTTAGAATTTTCTGACTGATAAGGGTGATAGGAGTGTCTTTTGTTCTAATGAGGTAAGTGTTGATGGGCTTACCATGGGGGCTGGCAACCAAAAAGACCAAGTCTTGATTGGATCCTTGGAACTTTCAGCCCCACCTCTCAGCCTCTGGGGAAGGGAGAGTGGCTAGAGATTGAATTAATCACCAATGGCCAGTGATTTAGCCAATCAAGCCTAGGTAACGAGACTTCTAGAGAAACCCCTATCTGACAGGGTTCACAGAGCTTCCATGTGGGAAACACATCAAGGTGCTGGGAGGGTGGCATGCCTGGGGGGAGGGGGCGCCATGGAAGCTCCATGCCCCTTCTCCTGTACTGTGCCCCATGCCTCTCTTCCATTTGGCTCTTCCTGAGTTGTGTCCTCACAATAAACCAGTCATAGTAAGTAAAACCCTTTCCTGAGTTCTGTGAGTCATTCGAGAGAATGATAAAATCTGAGTGGGGCTGTGGGAACCCCCTAATTTATAGTCAACCAGGCAGACATGTGGGTGGCCTGGGCACCCCGTTTGTAATTGGCATTTGAAGTGGAGCAGTCTTGCAGGACTGAGCCTTCAACCTGGGGGTCTGCACCGACAGAACTGAATTGAATTCTCGGACACCCAGTTGGAGAATTGGTTGTTGATGGAAGAAAAAACCCTTTCATCTCATGTGAAACATGACCAGGCAGGTGTGATGCTAGAAGTGATTATGATAATGTGCGTGATCTGCATATAGCAGGTGCTCAGGGAGTTTCAGAAGACTTTGTTTCCACTCTCCTCTCTCCCTAAGACCTCTCACACCTTGACAGGTACCCTTCACCCCGTCTCCTTCTCTCTGTTCTCAGAGAGATAGGCCTTAGGCAGTGATTCTCATCCCAGGAGCAGTGGAGGGACCAGCCTGTAAATCTATACATATCACCCAGGCAATTTTACGTTTAACTCAATTTACTTCCACAAGCACACACAGTGTGAGTACTCGATGGAGATCCTGATGTGATTTACCAAAAAAATGGGTTTATCAGGGTCCCGGAGTCATGGTAATTTTGTGTGTCTCTGTATTTTCTTAGTCAGTAAGAGATATTGTGTATGGGGTGATGAGAATTTTAGGCTGGTTGTTTTTAAAACTACAGATGAGAAGCAGGCTCTGAGGACTGGAATTTTGCTTGCCCTTTTGAGAGACATTTGCATTTGTGAAGGAAGGGGGGGATGAGCTTGCAGGGACCTGAAATTGGCCACCCCAAGATATGACTCTTTGGCATCGGGATTGTTTTGGACTAATTGCTTTCGATAAAATGGGACAGGGAAGGGGGCTCTGGGGAATGGAACTTGCCCTTGTTGGGACACATTTACATTTGTAAGGTAAATCTCTATCTGTAAAAGGTGCCTCCCTCTCTGTACCAGGAAGAAGAGGAGAGATGACCTTATCCCTAGAAACTCTTAATGGGGAAGGCAAGAACTTAAGTTGGTTGCTGTCTGGCAATCTCATGTAACTGGTTTAGGGTGGTGGCCTCTATCCTTTCTAACCTTTACTTAATCCCATTTGATTCTTATCTAAAAGTTGTGGGACCACCCAATGGCCAGAGCCCACCTGCACTGATACCATTTTAATTTTTTTCCATGTTCTTTCCTTTGTCTTGGTAAACAGATGACTTACATACCTATGCCTTAAAATTAGCACTAACCCTCAACTCGAAGCGGCAGCAGGAGCTCTGACTGCCCGTGGGTCCTGTCCCCATGCCAGCGGGGGCAGCAGCAGCAGCTCTACCTGCCCATGGGCCCTGTCCCCATGCCAGCGGGGGGCAGCAGAAGCGGCGGCAGCAGAAGCTCTGCCCATGGGTCCTGTCCCCATGCTACACTATTCTCTAAATAAAAGAGTGCTACTGCCAGATCTTAAGAGTCTAAGAAATCTTTCTTTCAACTCCTCGGCTCACCGACCCCGCATCATGGAGTGTCCAGGAAACACTCTGATTGTCCATGCCTTGTTCATTTGTTGATTCCCAAAAAGTGTAATGGGTACAAGGCGCTGTCCTGGGCCTGGAGGCACTGCAGTGAACCAGAGAGACAAAACGGACTTGACTGCTGACATCCAACTATGACTTGACAGCTGATATCCAAAAGGCATTTCAAGATGCCCTCAGATTCTTGATCCCAAGCCAAATTTCTGATCTCAGTTTGCTGCCCCAGACTCTTTGCCCATCTCGGGAGGGGCCACCTTGGAGTTTTCCCAGCTCCTCTCTTGTTCTCACACCCCACAACCAACCCTTCAGCAAATCCTCTGGACTCCACTTTCAGAACAGATCCAGAAACTGATTCCTTCCCACATGGTCGGGCCACTGCCATCTCTCACTTGGATTACTGCAGTCACCTCCTCACCGGGCTCTCTGCGCTCAACCCAGCAACCACAGGCATCCTGACAGAACACGCATCACTCACGTCCCTCCTCTGCTCTGAACCCTCAGTGGCTGCCCAGCTCACTCAGAATAAAGCCACAGTCCTGGCCACAAGGACCGGGAGGCCCTCACCATCCAGCCCCTCTCTCTCTGACTTCATCTGCTCTCATCTCTCCCTCTCTCTGCTCCAGCTGGGCCTCCTCCTTGCTGCTCAGATGCCCACAGAGACCCAGAGCTAGTTCCTTCACTTCCTTGATGGCTTTGCTTAAATGTTGCCTTTTCAGAGAGGATTTCCCTGAACACCATCTTTTAAAGAAAAAGGAAGAAAAAAGGCCACTCCAAGCATGCCTTATTTCATTCTAACATATCATTGTTGTTGTTGTTTGCTTTATTGTGTGACTACCCCCTAGCACATCAGGTCTACGAGGACTCGGAGTCTTGCATGTGGCTCCAAGGTCACCTTGGACTCAACATAGATGGAGGAAGGAGAAGGCACTCCTGCTTCTCAACCACTCAGGCTCAGAAGTGACACCAGTCATTTCTGCCTGCATTTCATTGGTGGGAATTAGTCATCTGGTCCAACAAGAGGCAAGGGGGTGCTGGGAAATGTAGTCCCTAGTTGGGCAGTTTCCACCCACTTTCCAGGTGGGAGCTAGTCACATGGTTCACCTAGAGGCAAGGGTTGCTGGGAAATGTAGTCGCTGGCTGGGCAGTCTCCCCTTGTAACATCTCTACACCCTGAAGGGAGCATGGATCTCTGGTGGGCAGTCATCTCTGCCACATTGTGTGACCTTGGGCAAGTTACTTAACTCCTCTGGGGCTCAGTTTCTTTACCGAAAATATAGGACTATGAATAGGACCTCCCTCATAGTTGTGGTCATGATTTAGTGAGTTGAAACACACACAGTGCTTAGACTAGGGCTTGGAACAGAGTGGGGGCTCATCATATTCATGATTTTTATTGTTTGTTGAGAATCGACTTTGGGTTATATCCCTCAATCCTTACCACGACCACAGGGTGCACATATCCATCACACCTACTTTACAGAGGAGGACGATGAAGCTTGGAGAGGGGACGTCAGTGACCCAAGGCTACACAATCAGGAAGCAGCAGAATCAGCCTGGTAGCAGACAGTGTGTCACACCGGGGACTATCAGACTTGTTGCTAAACAGTCCCACCCCTAGCCTCTGCATTTCCCTCTTGCAAGATGCAGGACCCCCAGGAAGGTTGCCTTAATATCCTGACTTAGTCTTGCATTGCTGGCCCTGCCAGCCTTTCCAATCTCATCTCCTATCACTCTCCATCTCCCCCACCATCGACCTAGCCACCTGCTATCTCTCTAATCCTCACATAAGCCACGCACGGTCCCACCTCAGGGCCTTTGCACCTGCTCTTCCCTCTGCCTGGAATGCTCTTTCTGCGTGTCTTTCCATGGGTGGCTCTTTCTTCTCAGTCTGCTCTTGCCTCAAATGTCACCTCCTCAGGGAGGCCCTCCCTGAGCCCAGCTCAGTCACTTCTTTTCGCATTACCTAGTTTCCCCTCTCTGCAGAGAAGCCAGAACCATCTAACATTTTACTGTGTTCATGTATTTGTTAGGGTCTGTCTCCCTCACTAAGCTGCAAGCTCAACACAAGGAATAGCCTCATTCTTTTTGCTCTTCCTATATCCCCAGTAACTGGAACTGTGCCTGGCATGAAGTCCAGCCTCGGAAAAGTAAGACTAACACAAGACATTTAACTGACTACCTATGACTCTATGTACCTCTTTGCCCACCCTTCTTTCCCTACTTCCTCCAGGGACACTGTTTGAGGGCACACACAACTCCAAAGGGCACCACTCCGGACGGCATCAATGTGCCCTGTTGGGAAAGGACGGTGTTTGTACAGTGCACAACCTATACAAACGTAGTGATGCTTCTGTTGCCATATTTCCCTCTCCATTCATTCGTTCAGTAAATATTTATTAAGTACATACGGTCTACCACAGTAGTGGTGTAGATGCAGTGGGAGATGAGAGAAACATGTTTCCGCCTAGGTGGCAAAGTTTAAACTTGCAAACACAAATAAAACAGAACACATCAAAGTGTCAAAACTAAATATGCAACTGGGAAGCACATAGTCATTGCTCTTTCTTCTCTATATTTTTCTCATCCTCTCCTTTCTCCCTTTCCTCTCTCCTTATCAGATACCCACATTGAGGCTCTGCAGTCACCGACAGATACTCCTCATTCTTTCCTGTCTCTCTCCTACCCAGTGTGCTAGAGCTGGTTGGCACAGGCTCGCAAAAGCCAATTGTTAAATATTTAGGAATGTTGGGAGCTGGTGGTCAAACCGTTGGTAGCTTAAAATCAGATGTGTTAGAAGCGATTACACCACAGAAATGGGCCAACACTATAAGGCGGGGTGTGTTGAGGCTGTTTTTCTGACCAGCTGGTTTTCCAGCACACCACTGCTCCCATCTGTTTCTGGCAAAGAAACTTGGCTTTGTCAAAGAATACCTAATTCCTTCATAGATATTCAGTCTCCACCACCAGCCCCGCCCCCTGGCATACTTCAGCTCCCTCCCGGGTGGTGGGAAGTGGAAACTCTATGGGCCATGTTGTGCTGGAGGAGAGAGAACAGAAGAAGAAGAAAAGCATGAGGAAAGCTTATGAAAAAGGGAATAGAAAGGAAAGCAATGTAGGAAGGAAAGAGAAAGAAAAGAGAAGTAGGAATCCATGAGGGCAGAGGTTAGGATAGAGAAAATGTGGGGACCTGCCAATACCCACCACACAATGTCCTCACAGGCAGTTGGGCCATTTCCCCACCTGGGACCTGAAGTTGGCCAGGTTGCCATGAAGATGAAGAAACCGCAACACAAACTACCCTGAAACACGGTGGGGGTGGGGACACAGATAGCTGGGCTCAGGAGGGCTGGATCAGTGGTCCTGGGGGCCAGGATGCCTCAGATTCTAACTGTTGAGGGGGTTGGGGGCCTGTATCCTGGGTGTGAGGGAGGAGGGGGCTGGGGGCCTGGACCCCTGATCTGAGGGAGGAGGGACAACCCAGATTTCTCAGTCCCTGATCTGAGGGAGGAGGGAGGACACAGATTTCTCAGCCTTTAAGCCATTGAGATTCAGAGGGTGGGCCCAGGCCTCCTTTAGCAAGGCCCTCCCCTCCCCACCCCTTTCCTGAACTGCCTGGGATGGGGTGAGATATAAAAAGTGTCGGTTTCCTGATAGAAAGAGCAGGAGCAAGAGAGTCCAGCTGCCCTGATCATGAACCCTGCCCTGCTGCTGGCCCTCCTGGGCATCGCCCTCATGCTGCCCCGTGAGTGAGGACCCCAACCTGGGGGGACTTCCCTGGAGGATGGGCTGAGATGGATTTGCTCTTCCCATTTCAGGAGTGCAGGCCCTGACCTGTCAGTTAGGGACAGGTGAGGCTGTGATGAATGTATCGGACATGCCCCTCCACTGGACGGTGACGAATCAGCAAGTCTGTGAGGATGGCTGGGGTTGCCAAGACACGCTGCTGCTCACTGAGAATGGTGAGAAAAGCCCCGTAGGCCCCAAGCCTGGCTCCCACCCTCTCCTGTGTAGAGACATCCCTCCCCGCACCCAGCCCTCCCTGCATTCCCTATGGGAACTCAGAGGACCCCTCCCCTCCTAATAGGAGCTGTCCCCTCCCCAGCAGGGGCAAAGTCTTGGGTGCCCAGTCACCATCTGTCCAGTCTCCCACCCCAGGCCACGATATAGACCGTCTCTCTAAGACCCGGAGTCCTGACCCCACCACGGCCTCCCTCCCTCTCTTGGTCCAGGACCCCATGTGAACCTGGTGGTCAGCAAGGGCTGCACCCCGGAGGCAGATCACGAGGCCCGTGTCACCCAGCACAGGGCAGGCCCCGGCCTCTCCATCGTCTCCTACACCCACGTGTGCCGCAACGAGGACTTATGCAACAATGTCCCCAACACCCTCCCTCTCTGGGACTCATTGCCCCCAACAGGTGCCTGAGGGAGGAGGGGGAGGAGGAGGAGGGAAAAGTGAGTGTGGGGAGGAGGGGAGCGACAGGGCTGAGGGGGTGAGGTTAGCACAGAGGGACAGTCCCTAATTCCCTGCACCCCAGGCCTGCATGACAGGAGCCCGAGGAGGGCACGTTTTGGGGGAGACTGGGGAGATTGATTTCTGGGGCAAGCAAAAGCAGGGTGGAGACAAAACCCCTGATCTGAAGGCAGAACTCTCTCTTCCTCTCTCTCCGTCTCTCACCTCCCAGTCCCGGGGTCCGTGCGGTGCCCAGTCTGCTTGTCCACAGAAGGCTGTGCATCTGCAACAGAGCTGACCTGCCCTGCTGGGGACACACATTGCTACAACGGGATCCTCCTGATCAGGGGAGGTGAGGCGGGACATCGGGGTCCCTGGGGGCACTGAAGGGGAGGTCTGAGGGCCGGGATCTGGGTCTCTGGGAGGGAGGGTAGCTGAGGGCTGGGACCTGGAGGAGGGTGGGCCTGGCTTCGTGGAGCTGCGCCTCCCCTGAAGGTTGCATGGTCCCACTGGGAACATCTGCCTCTCTCCCTCTCTCCTCCTTTCCACAGGGGGCATCTTCACCAATCTGAGAGTGCAGGGGTGCACGTCTCAAGCAGGCTGCAACCTGCTTAATAACATTGAAAAAATTGGGGCCCTGACTGTGCGTGAGTACTGCATCCATGAAGGTGAGTCCCTCGTGCGGGAGACGAGGCCGTGCCCTGCACTGCAGCCTTGGGGCACTGTGACCCTTGTGAAAGTGGGACACCTGAACACATCCCACCAAAGCCAGTGCCCGCGAGTAATTTAGGAGTTTGCTCCTCACTCAGGGTGTGCAAAGGGAGGGATTCTCCTGGTAGGCACTTCGATGGGGGTGCCACTAAGAGGTGTCCGGTTGCAGGGGAGAGAGAGGGCACATGGTCCAGGCGACAGATATTCAGGGCTGGAACCCACCGCTGGATGTTTTAATTGATGATCAGGTTTAGGCCGACTAAGTTAGGGTGGCCTGTCCAGGCGGGAGGGGAACCCCAGAGCAGAGAGGAAGGTCAGAGGGGCGGAGAGGGTGGCTGCTGTGCATTCCACTTTCTCCATCAAGTGCGGAAGTGAGGGCAGGAGCGCCCACTGGTTTTCATGCTGGGAGTGACTCACTGCTTCCAATTCCATTCTCCACACCCCTGGCCTAGGGTAACCCTGGGTCTCCCACTTCTCCTCGATCACCTCACCCCACTCACACCCACCCCACCCATGGTCCTGGAGCACCCCAGCAGCCCTGCTGCCTAGGGAAGAAGACCAGAGAACACTGAGGGTGCTCCCAGTGTGACAGGGCAAGCAAGAGCCAAATGGGGACACTGGGGGGGTCCCCACTTCCTCACGGAAACCACTCAAGGGGCAGACTGAAAGTGGCCTGGAGTGTCTCCATGGGAATGGCCGCTGCATGCAGGGAGGGGTCAAGGGACTTCAGAGAGGGAAGAAGTGCCGTCCCGGTCTGAGCCTCAGTTTCCTTGTCTGCCCATGGCACCCTGACCCTACAACTTTAAGAAAAGAGCTGAGTGAGTTCAGCAAACTTTCCTCTTTGTGCTTCGATGCCTCTGGCTGGACTGGGGGCCTGAGGACAGGGCCTGGACGTCACTGACCGGAGAGTTCCAGACGTGGACAGCACAAGAGCTAGCTCAGGATGGGTGCCCGGGATTTATTTGCAAGTGAGTTCATGCAGGATTCAAGGTCTCCCATGCAGATCCCAGAGGACTCAGACCCCATCCCTGCTCAGGACTAGGAAGGGAGACGTCACGGAGCAGATGGTCACAGGGCTGTGTGGGAGGGGGTCTGGGGAGCTCAGAGGAGGGAAAATACTTATCTCCTGGGGGTGGGTATCAAGGAGGCCTGCACAGAGGAGGTGATCTGTGAGCTGTGTTTTAAAGATGAGCTCTAACTTATTTGAAGAAGAGGAAAAGGACAGGAGCAGGCAGAGGGAAGAGCATGTGCAAAGGCCTGGAGGTGGGCTGAGGCTGCAGTTTTCAGGAAGGCGTCCTTGGCTCTGCCTGAGATGGCTCATCAAGAGGACGGGGTACAGCCGGGCCACGGGTGATTACAAGTTTTCCAGGTAGACGAGGTGGGTGTGGGCGATGAAGGGAGAGCCATTCCAAGCAGAAGGAAGAGCTCGGGCAAAGCCAGGGAGCCAGGAAACGACCTGGAGTATCTTGGGAATGGATATTGGTGGGGGACCAGAGAGGTGGGTGGGGGCCTGGTGATGTCCCCACAAGGCCAGGCTGAGGAGTTGGCTTTTCTCCTGAGGGCAGGGGAGCCACGGAAGGGGGCTGAGCAGGGAGGGGCAGAGTCTGAGTCTCTCCTTCTGATTAATGCTGGTTTAGTTGTCCGGCCCTCATCGCTGGGACCAGCTGACATTCGTAATCCAGAAGGTGTTTCAGAAACAGTTCAGACAGAATGCACGCTACACACACACACACAACACACAATACACACACACATCATGCCACATACACACCACACATCCCATACCACACACACATCTCCTTACACCTCACATGTACCACACACACCACAAACCTTATACACTATACAGACCACCCACCTCACCCGTTACATACAAACAAAACACAGACACATAGAACACACACCATGCCACTCCCTCACAACAAACACATACCACATACATCACACGCACAGTGTCACTACACACACACACACACCAAACATCATGTACCATACACACACACTACACTCACCATACAAACATGCCATACACATATAACACACTGCAGACAACCCCTACACACCACACACATACTACACCCCCACACACATACCATACACGTGTACTACACACACCACACACATGCCACATGAAACACAGCTTTTATGCCACGAATGAATGTTCCTATCACAATCCATGTTTGGTTAGCTTTCGACATTGGAGCCAGATCTCTTGGAGGATGTGTTTGGCTTCCCTGGTTCTGTTCAGTTCAGCAGTTTAGCAAGCATTTCCTGACCATCGGCAAGACCAGGCATCAGAAGCTAGGTACGACAAGAGGTCAGGGAATATATGGAGGAGAGAAGGGCATTCCTGGAGCCAGAGCAGCCCCTGAGAAGGCATGGGGGTGGCAGAGGGCTGGCGCAAGAGCACAGGCTGCCCAAGATGGGCCACAGCAGGACCCCAAGCTGAGGAAGAACAAAAGGGTTGGAACATGAAGGGCCTTGACCTCCCCTAAGCAACTGGGCGGTGCTCCCAGGGAGAAGGGTGGGGCGGCCCAGCCAGGAGAGCACAGCAGTTAAAGAGCTTGATGTCTGAATCAGAGAGATGTTGGCTCCCTGTCTGGGCTCTGCCACTGAACCAGCTATTGAGGGTCAACACCTCTTTGAGCCTTTTTCAAGCAATTCAGGAAGGAGGAGACAATTCCAGAGAGTCAGGAGCAAGAGAGTATATGCAAAGGCCCTGGGGTGGCCATATGCCTGCTGTGTGTTCAAGGAGGAGCCTAGAGGCCAGTGTGGCTCCAACAATGTGATCAAGGCAGAGCAGAGCAGGACAGAGAGACGGGGGGGGGGGGGGGGGGAGGCCAGATCACCTAGACCCTTTGGGGCCAATTTAAGGACTTAGAATTCGATTCTGACTCGGATGGGATTCAGACCACCTATGGAGGGTCTGAGCAGAGGAGAGACAGGAATCAACTTACCTTTATGGGGATCCTTCTGGTTGTTGTGTGGAGAACAGAGTGAGGGATAGGTGGGAGTTTAGCAAGTATTTTGGAGACCCCCATGGAGACGTAGGAGCAAACAGGTGAGAGCCAGGGGCATCTTGGAAGCTGTTGAGGTGGCAAGACCTAGTCAGGTTCTGGGGGTATCTTGCAGCTTAAGACAACAGGATTTCCTGATGGGCGCAACACAGGGTGTCAGAGGGAGGGGATTGTCAGGAATGTCTTGAGCAACTGCTGGAAGGAGCTGCCATTGAGCAAGGTGGGGCAGATGGGGATGGGGAGAGCAGAGAAGGCTGGGAGGAAAGCAGCAGAAGCTGTGATTTTGTCGTCTGTGATGTAGGGAAATGAGTGGTCCTCCGTCATGGGGCTGTCCTGAAGATTACCTATGTTTATGGATGCTGCGTCATCAGCCCGGGAGTTTCTGCCTCAAGGGACAACTCACTGTGATGGCCTTGAGAGAAGATCTGGGCTCAGGGTTTTCACACTAGACTCCTGAGGGCCACAGGAGCCGAGGTAGCCAAGCACGGTCATTGATTCCTGTCTTCCCCATCGCTCACCCCAAGGGGCCACAACGCCTGAGTTCTGAGTCCCCTGACTGGTGGTGGGCCCTCGAGCAAGCTACTGAACAACTCCTCTGCCTCTGTTTCCCATCTTGAAATGGGGTGATGATGATAACACCACCTACTTTGGGGGTTGCTGTGGGGAAATAAAGTGATCAAAACACATAAGCTCCTCGGCTCGTGTCAGGGGGCTAATCCAAGGAGCAATCAGGACAGCCAGGCTCGTAGTAAATGCTCAGTGCACGGCAGTCCTTTGCGTCTTTTTGTTTAGAACATGTGGCTCCTCAGGGAAAAGAAATACATGGTGTCACGCTACCCTCCTCATTACCCGGATGACGGCCTTGAGGCCCAGCGAGGACAGTGGAAATTGGCTCACGCTGAGGAGGAGCCCTCTATCTCCCTCACTCCCAAGGGAGGAGTTGCCTTTCTCCAGGAGCTTGGGAGAGGTCCCTGCAGGTGTTTGAGCAAAAACAAGACAAAGAAAGGAGGTAGGGCTCAGACTTCCAAGGTCCCTTCAAAGTCTGATATTGAAGGACTCTGTGGCCAGGTCACCTGGAGTGTGACTCAGGAATGTGATCACCTCCAAGCCTGGGACCTGGAGGGACAGACACGGCTGTTTCCCTGGCTTTCCCAGACCCTGCTTCATCCAACCAAGCTGTCCTGACCTGTCAACGGGGAGTCATGGTGAAGTTGCAGACAAACTCGGCTCAGACACCCGTCGAATGGACCGCGAGAGGGTCCCAGACGTGTGAGGCTGGAGAGATGTGTCAGGAGACGCTTCTGTTGGTAGACGTAGGTGCGTGGGCTGTGCAAGAGGTATGGCCCCTGCGCTGGGGCCCAGGCTTCCCCACCCTGGATTCTGTCCCTGCTTTCCTGCCCAGGTCCCTTCACACCTGGAGCTCTAAACCCAACTCTTCTTCTTTCTGTGCCTTGTTTTCCCCTTCTGAAAACTGGGAGCAATAATACTACCTACCTTGCTGGGTGGTCGTGTGGATAGACTCGATAGTCCATGCAAAGGGCTGAGAGTAGAGCTGGCACAGGGGGACCCATAGGCTTCATTCAAGGTTTATGGAGCATCTGCTGTGTGCCAGGCACCCTAGATCCCACTGCACCTGCCTTTGTGCAGCTTTATGAGCCGGGGGAAACAGAAACATGGCCAAAACAGAGAGCAAGATATGGTGTGGAGATAAGAGGTGTGGCGCGAAATCCCCCAGAGAAAGGAGAGAGAGAGAGTGAGGGGAAGGTTGCACGGTGATAATGGGTACTCAGGGCAGCCTCTGCTGCAAAGGTGACGTTGGCACAAGAACTGAGAGCTGGCAGCGCTGGAGGAGGACCCAGCCTCTGGCCCCCCCACTGTCTTCCCCACATTCCAGGTGACCCGTGCTCTTGTTTGTGCTCAGGGAACCTGCACCCACCCTCTGTCTCCTGAGCTCCTGCCTCCCTCGGAGCTTCCCTCCCTCAGCCCGGCTCTCACTGTCTCACCCCTCAGGACACAGATCACTCATAGTGGGGAGCAAGGGCTGCAGCAAGATCAGGACACATGAATCCCCGACTGTCACCGTCCACTCGGGGCCCCCCGGAATGCTCGTCGCCTCCTACGCCCGGTTCTGCTCCTCCAGCGGGTGCAACAGGGCCGACAGCAGCAGTGTCCTGTTGGACGCCATCCCCCGTCCAGGTGTGGGATCCCAGCATGCTGGGTGGGACCAGGGACACAGAGATGGGGCCCAGAGACAAGGGGCTCCGGGTCACAAAGAAGGTGGCTGCAGGGAGGAGCAGAGCTGTGCACCCCAACCTTCTCTCTGCTCCCCAGCTCCCCCTGTCCCCGGAGACCTGCAGTGTCCTGCCTGTGTTGAGTTGTTTGGATCCTGCTCAGAGAACTCTGATATTGTTACCTGCCCCAAGGGCACCATTCGTTGTTACCGTGGTTCCATAAATCTCAGGGGAGGTGAGTACTGATGGTCTCAAGGATGAAGGGATCTAGGTTCTGGATTCACTGGTCCTGAGGTTGGAGGTGGCCTGAGTTCCTGACTCATGGGTTTGGGGGTGGGAGGTTGAGGACCCCGATGTCCGGTCTAAGGGAGGAGGGACGAAGGGGCTGATCTCCTGCTCTGACCAGGGAGAGGGCGCATCGGGGATTCCTGGGTCTTAGGAATTTCAGCGGGCTGTGCTTTGAGTTCTCTGATTTAATCTTCATCCTCTAGGTGGGCTGTCCTCCTCATTGGACCTGCAGGGCTGCATGGCCCAACCTTCCAGATATCTGTTGAACCATAGCCACAATATTGGGGTCTTCTCCGTGATCGAAAACCTCTCCACACGGCTACAAGACAAAAAAGACAGTTTTATTACTGAATGAGCATTAAACCAGAATGTGACGTGCACCACAGGCAATCCGCTAGGGAACCGCAAAGACAGAAGGACAGCTCACCCCTTATCTACCCAGGCAGATACTGCCCCTCACACACGTGTTCTCAAGGTAAACAATACGAGTCCTCATGTAGGAGGACTTGATGGGGCCATTGGTCACACTGAGTTCATTCTAAATTCATCTGGTAATTGGGGCCACCATCTGTGTTAGTTAACTGACTTTATCCAAACGAAGAATAACCTGCTCATCCCTTTACGACTGGAGGTCATTTTGCCCCAGGAGTGAGGTGTCCACCTCAGTTAGGCTCCTGCCCTCCCCAGAAGCTGGGAGACAGGGTGCTGTCTTCCCTGCTGATTGCATTTCAAAGAGATGGCTTTCCTGTACTTGAGAAAGACATCCCTGGGTTGTAAGGCTGGCGAGGGGCTTATTTACATTTTTTAAAGATTTCCATACATCTCAAAGGGACAGAGAAAGAATTTATAATTATACATTTTCTGAAGAAAGTGGGCTGTCTTTCCCTTTTTGCTCCACGGAAAAGATAAATTTTTTTGCTTTTTCAATTTGTATTGACCCTTACAGGGGTTCTTGCAAGAGAAAAGTGGTGCATTGCGTCAAATGCTGTAAATCTAGCCTGAGGGACGCCTGGCAGGTTTAGCAATAAAAGTCTGCAAATACAAAAAGAAATCTCAATTCCAGTGCTTTTTTCTTCTGGAGTAGCCAACAGTTGGTATTTTTGCAATGGATCAGTCGCTTGCAATGGATTTTAGACTCTTGTAACCTGGTTTCGCCAATACAATTGGGCAAAAACCTTCCTTGCTGTAAGAGGAACTCAGACTTGACCAACCCTCACACTGGCTCTGAAGAAGCAAATCCTGTGCTGATAAATGCGGATACATTTTAATACCAAATAGGGGCAACCGGAAAAGACAGGTCATGTGGGAAAGAGCCATAAATCATAAAAAGGACGAACCATGGAAACCACAAAAAATTATACTAGAAATTAACCCTAGCCTCCTCCCACCAAAATAGTCCACTTGGAAACACTAAAATATTCTTCTAAATAACTCCTAGGTGATTATATTTAGATATTAACATTGATGTTTCCAACCGAGCACATTTTGTATGGAACATCTTATAAGCTCCAGTAAGAGAACCACAGTGCAGAACTCCAGGTTTTGGAGAAAATCCATGGTTCTTTCTGCACGTAGCACTCCAACATTTGGAAAGCTCTCCAGGCTTGTCACTGGGCCCCAGTGGAATCTGATGCCTGGTGCACTGGGCTGAATATTTGTGTTCCCCCAGAATTCGTATGTTGACACCCTAACCCCAGTGTGGAGGTTTTTGGAGCTGGGAACTTTGGGAGGTAATTAGGTTCTGAGGGTGGAGCCTTGAGAATAGGGTTAGTGCCCTGTCTTAGAGTTCTCCAGAGAAACAGAACCAACAGGATATGTAGAGGTGTGTGGAAAGATTTATTATGAGGAATTGGTTCATGCAATTATGGAGGCTAAGAGGTGCCAGGATCTGCTGTCAGGGAAGCTGGTGGTGGAGTGCCAGTCCAAAGCTCAGGCCTGAAACCAGGGGAGCCAATCGTGAGACTCTCAGTCCGTGTTTGAAGGCCGGAGAACAAGAGGGTCGGTGTCCAAGGGCAGGAGAACATGGAAGTCCCAGCCCAAGCAGAGAGCAAATTCCTCCTTCCTCCACCTTTTTGCTCTGTTCAGGCCCTCTATGGATTGGAAGCAGCCCATTCCCACGGGTGAGGGCCGTCTTTACTCAGTCCACTGAGTCAAATGCCATTCTCTTCCGGAAACGCCCTCCCAGAAACACCCAGAAGTAATGTCTTACCAGCTGTCTGGGCATCCCTTAGCATAAAGTTGAACGTAAAATTAGCCATCACAGCATCCTTACAGGTAGAAGCCAGAGGTAGCTAGCTCTCTTTCAGCCATGTGAAGCTACAGTGAGACGTCTGCCATATGCAGCCCCGAGGAGGGCCCTCACTGCAAGCTAAAGACACCTGGCTGCAAACACAAAGGGCATTGTGACCTAAACTGCACATCACCTACTGGGTGTAGTCAAGCTTCCAAACAACAACGGTGGGCATGCACAGCAGCATCTGTCGTCTACTAAAAAGCTGTGTGTGGGATCAGGCTCAAGCAGGCATGCAGGGCACAGGTGAAAGCCCCAGTAGGTGGCTCCGACGCCCACGGCAGCTGTTCTTCCTGCCTCTTTCTCCACCCAAACTCTGGGCTCATGGGAATTCCCTGTGATCTGTTTACAGAGGAGAGAAAGCACAGATCAGATTTGGAATGGGTCTGCAACTCTCCCCAAGGCCCACCTGGCTGTTGACTGTTCTCAGTGCCCAAAGCAACAGAGGTAAAGACCAACACTAATCTGTTATGGCATCATGCTATGGCAGGGCTACAAAGGACACGCTCCAGCATGGAGGGCACTGAGCTTTGTCCTCACAGGGGTAGACACAAACTGTGGTCTCTGATTTGGCCTCCTGGTACTCAATGCTTCTGTCAACTCTGCCATTCAGGAACTTTGAAAATGTCTTTTCTTTGGCTGTGATATGCTACGAAGTACTGTTGCCTATGGGGTCATACATTTTAAAGCAAAGGAAGGGAGGCAATGAGCTCACACCCGTGGAGCTCACTGATCTTCCCAGGTGCCCCACTACACAGAGAAGTCACTGAGTGAGTTCAGCAGTCTTTCCTCTTTGTGCTTGGATGCCTCTGGCTGGACTGGGAGCCTGAGGACAGGGCCTGGATGTCACTGACCCGAGGTTTCCAGACGTGGACAGCACAAGAGCTAGCTCAGGATGGGTGCCCGGGATTTATTTGCTGAAGTGAGTTCATACAGGATTCCAAGGTCTCCTGTGGAGACCCCAGAGGACTCAGACCCTGTTCCTGCCCAAAGGGCCTCCAGGACTAAGAGGGGAGACATCACAGAGCAGGTGGTCACAGCAGATGGTCACAGGGATGAGGGATCTGGGGAGCTCAGAGGAGGGAAAATACTTATCTCCTGGGGGTTGGTATCAAGGAGGCCTGCACAGAGGAGGTGACCTGTGAGCTGTGTTTTAAAGATGAGCTGTAGTTTATTTGTAGAAGAGGAAAAGGTCAGGAGCAGGCAGAGGGAACAGCATGTGCAAAGGTCTGGAGGTGGGCTGAGCCTGCTGTTTTCAGGAAGGCATCCTTGGCTCTGCCTGAGATGGCTCATCAAGAGGACGGGATATAGCCGGGCCTCGGGTGATTACAAGTTTTCCGGGTGGACGTGGTGGGTGTGGGCAATGAAGGGAAAACCATTTCAAGCAGAAGGAAGAGCTCGGGCAAGGCCAAGGAGCCAAGAAATGAACTGTTGTATCTTGGGAATGGATATTGGTGGGGGACCAGAGAGGTGGGTGGGGGCCTGGTGATGTCCCCACAAGGCCAGGCTGAGGAGTTGGCCTTTCTCCTGAGGGCAGGGGAGCCACGGAAGGGGGCTGAGCAGGGAGGGGCAGAGTCTGAGTCTCTCCTTCTGATTAATGCTGGTTTAGTTGTCCAACACTCATTGCTGGGACCAGCTGACATTCGTAATCCAGAAGGTGTTTCAGAAACAGTTCAGACAGAACGCACGCTACACACACACACACACAACACACAATACACACACACACCATGCCACATACACACCACACATCCCATACCACACACACATCTCCTTACACCTCACATGTACCACACACACCACAAACCTTACACACTATACAGACCGCCCACCTCACACGCAATACACCACATACCACATACAAACAAAACACAGACACACAGAACACACAGCATGCCACTCCCTCACAACAAACACATACCACATACATCACACACACAGTATCACTACACACACACATACCCCACACATCCCTAACACTCCATACGCACACACTACCCACTCCATACAAACATGACATATGCATATCACAAACCCCATACACACCACACAAATACTACACCTCTGCACACATACCGTACATGTACACTACACACACCACACACATGTCACATGAAACACAGCTTTTATGCCACAAATGAATATTCCTATCACAATCCATGTTTGGTTAGCTTTCGACATTGGAACCAGATCTTGGAGGATGTGTTTGGCTTCCCTGGATCTGCTCAGCTCAGCAGTTTAGCAAGTATTTCCTGACCATCGGCAAGACCAGGCATCAGAAGCTGGGTACGACAAGAGGTCAGGGAATATGTGGAGGAGAGAAGGGCACTCCTGGAGCCAGAGCAGCCCCTGAGAAGGCATAGGGTTGCAGAGGGCTGGGACAAGTGCACAGGCTGCCCAAGATGGGCCACAGCAGGACCCCAAGCTGAGGAAGAATGAAAGGGCTGGAACATGAAGCTCCTTGACCACCCCTAAACAATTGGGCAGTGGTCCCAGGGAGAAGAGTGGGGCAGCACAGTCAGGAAAGCACAACAGTTAAGAGCTTAAAGTCTGAATTAGAGGGACGTGGGCTCCCATCTGAGCTCTGCCGCTGAACCAGCTGTTGAGGATCACCACCTCTTTGAGCCTCTTTCAAGCAATTCAGGAGGGAGGAGACAATTCCAGAGAGTCAGGAGCAAGGGAGTGTATGCAAAGGCCCTGGGTGGGCATATGCCTGCTGTGTGTTCAAGGAGGAGCCTAGAGGCCAACGTGGCTCCAACAATGTGATCAACGGAGAACAGAGCAGGACAGAGAGACAGAGAGGGAGGGGGAGGCCAGATCACCTAGAGCCCTTGGGGCCAATTTAAGGACTTAGAATTCGATTCTAGTGGGATGGGGACCTATTGGAGGCTTCTGAGAAGAGAAGTGACATGAATCAACTTACCTTTATGGGGATCCTTCTGGCTGTTGGGTGGAGAATGGAGTGAGGGGGAGGTAGGAGTGGAGGAGGGGACCCCCATGGAGACCCAGGAGGAAGCAGGTGAGAGCCAGGGGCGTCATGGAAGTAGCAGAGGTGGCGAGACCTGGTCAGGTTCAGGGGGTATCTTGCAGTTTAAGACAACAGGATTTCCTGATGGGTCCAACACAGGGTGTCAGAGAGAGGGGATGGTCAGGAATGACCTGAAAACTGTTGAAGGAGCTGCCATTGAGCAAGGTGGGGAAGATGGGGATGGGGAGAGCAGAGTAAGGCTGGGAGGAGGGTAGCAGGAGCCGTAATTCTGTCGTCTGTGATGTGAGGAAATGAGCGGTCCCCCTTCGTAGGGCTGTCCTGAATGTTACCTATGTTTATGGATGCTGAGTTTCTGCCTCAGTGGATGCATCTCAGCAGACCATGTGATGGCCTTGAGAGAAGATCTGGGCTTGTGGTTTTCACGCAGACTCCTGAGGGCCACAGGGTCTGAGGTAGGCAAGGACGGTCATTGATCTCTCTCTTCCCCATCACTCACCCCAAGGGGCCAGAACACCTGAGATCTGAGCCCAGTTCGGACCCTGACTGGTGGTGGGACATCGAGCAAGCTACTTAACAACTCCTCTGCCTCTGTTTCCTGTCTTGAAATGGGGTGGTGATGATAACACGACCTCCTTTGGGGGTTGCTGTGGGGAAATAAAGTGATCGAGGCACAAAAGCTCCTTGAGAGGTGTCAAGGGGCTAATCCAGGGAGCAATCAGGACAGCCAGGCTCGTAGTAAATGCTCAGTGCACGGCAGGCCTTTGCATCTTTTTGTTTAGAACATGTGGTTCCTCAGGGAAAAGAAATACATGGTGTCACGCTACCCTCCTCATTACCTGGATGAGGGCCTTGAGGCCCAGCGAGGACAGTGGAAATTGGCTCAGGCTGAGAAGGAGCCCTCCATCTCTCTCACTCCCAAGGGAGGAGTTGCCTTCCTCCAGGAGATTGGGAGAGGTCCCTGCAGATGTTTGAGCAAAAACAAGACAAAGAAAGGAGGTAGGGCTCAGACTTCCAAGATCCCTTCTAAATCTGACATTGAAGGACTCTACGGCCAGGTCATCTAGAGTGCGACTCAAGAACGTGATCACCTCCAAGCCTGGGACCTGGAGGGACAGACACCGCTGTTTCCCCGGCTTTTCCAGACCCTGGTGATTGCTTCTCTCCAGCTAATCTGATCTGTCAACAGGGAGTCATGGTGAGGATGCAGCCAAACTCGGCTCAGACACCCGTCGAATGGATCGCAGGTGGATACAGGAAGTGCGATGCTGGAGAGAACTGTCAGGAGACGCTTCTGCTGGTAGACGTATGTGTGTGGGCTGCAAAAGAAGTACGGCCCCTGCGCTGGGTCCCAGGCTTCCCCACCCTGGATTCTGTCCCTGCTTTCCTGCCCAGGTCCCTTCACACCTGGAGCTCTAAAGCCAGCTCTTCTTCTTTCTGTGCCTTGTTTTCCCCGTCTGGAAATTGTGGGCAATAATACTACATACCTTGCTGGGTGGTCGTGTGGATAGACTCGATAGTCCATGCAAAGGGCTGAGAGCAGAGCTGGCACAGGGGGACCCAAGGGCTTCATTTGAGGTTTATGGAGCATCTGCTGTGTGCCAGGCACCCTAGATCCCACTGCACCTGTCTTTGTGCAGCTTTATAAGCCAGGGGGAAACAGAAACATGGCCAAAAACAGAGAGCAAGATATGGTGTGCAGATAAGAGCTATGGAGCTAAATCCCACAGGGAAAGGAGAGAGGGAGAGTGAGGGGAAGGTTGCAAGGTGATAATGGGTATTCAGGGGAGGCTCTGGTGAGAATTGACGTTGGCACAAGAACTGAGAGCTGGCAGCGCTAGGGGAGGGCCAAGCCTCTGGCCCCCCCCACCGTCTTCCCCACATTCCAGGGGACCTGTGCTCTTGTTTGTGCTCAGGGAACCTTCACTCACCCTCTGTCTGCTGAGCTCCTGCCTCCGTCGGAGCCTCCCTCCCGCAGCCCGGCTCTCACTGTCTCACCCCTCAGGACACAGATCACTCATAGTGGGGAGCAAGGGCTGCAGCAAGATCAGGACACATGAATCCCCGACTGTCACCGTCCACTCGGGGCCCCCCGGAATGCTCGTCGCCTCCTCTGCCCGGTTCTGCTCCTCCAGCGGGTGCAACAGGGTCGACAGCAGCAGTGTCCTGTTGGATGCCATCCTCCATCCAGGTGTGGGATCCCAACGGGCTGCGTGGGACCAGGGACACGCATAGATGGGGCCCCAGTGACAAGAGGTTCCGCGGCTCAAAGAAGGTGGCTGCAGGGAGGAGCAGAGCTGTGCACCCCAACCTTCTCTCTGCTCTCAATTGCCCCCTGTCCCAGGAGACCTGCAGTGTCCTGCCTATGTGAGTTGTTTGGATCCTGCTCACAAAACTCTGAAACTGTTACCTGCCCTAAGGGCTCCATTCGTTGTTACCGTGGTTCCCTTGATCTCAGGGGAGGTGAGTGCTGATGGTCTCAAGGATGAAGGGGTTAGGGGCCTGGAGGCCCTGACTTACAGGTTTGGGGGTGGAGGGGGCTGGGGACCCAGATGTCTAGGTCTAGGGGAGGAGCGAGGAAGAGGCTGAGCTCCTGGTCTGAGTGGGGAGAGGGTGTGTCTGGGATTCCTGGGTCTTCGGAATTTCATTGGGCTGTGCTTTGAGTTCTCTGACTTAATCTTCATTCTCTAGGTGGGCTGTCCTCCTCACTGGACCTTCAGGGCTGCATGGCCAACCTTTCCAGATATTTGTGGCACCACGCACCCTATATTGGGGTCTTTACCGTGATGGAGAACTCTAGCAATGGGAATTGGCCTCTCTCCCAAGCTGGAGCTGCCCCTACCTCCTACATGGTTTTGGTCGTGGTGCTAGAGCTACCCTTAGCCCTTTGGTATGGCGTGCTCTCCCTGATGACCCCATTTCCCCTTGATTCTTAGCCCCTCCTAACCCCCTAAACCCAACCCTCCCTCTAATCTCATAACCGAGCACTGAATTATTTTCCCATCCTCTCCATGAATTATCATCCACACATACTTATGGCCTGATGACATTATAGGGAAGGGCCTGGGAACAGCTGAACTTGCCCTATGGGAGAGTTGACATTCAAGCAGTGGCCACACGTGCCTGATAATAAAGGTATCGTCCTTTCCCCCAGTGTTTGGGTTTCCCTATGTGAGGGGAGGGCAAGACACCCTGAAATCTGGCACAGGGGAGGAGAGGAATCTGTGAGAGATTCCCCATCTCAGGTCCGTCCTTCACTGGTCTGGTGCATCTCCATTCCAGCTTGGGTGTGTGTCTTAAACAAGTGGCCAGGCTATCATGTCGCTTCCCCCCACAGCCAGAATGCAGGGGCCATGAAACAAGGGGGTGATAAGGGAATGCCCCCTCACTCTAGTACACCTAAGTGCCCACTGAAAGGACTTTTGCTTCTGCTCCCTGTGACTTTGGAGTTGATGTGGGTGAGGAATCCCATCATAGTTCCAATCAATTGGAAGTCATGACTGCCCCCTGGCCATTTTGTGCTCCTCATGCTGCTCAAACAACAGGCAGCAAAGAAGGCCACTGAGCTGATTGCCAGAGGGGACCTGACTACCAGAGGGAGGTTGGGCTGCTGGGTCAAGGAGGACTCTGGCAGCCAAGTGATATGTTCGTGCGTACATCTTCCTATTTCCATTGGCAAGTGGCCCTGTTCAGAGGAAGACTGTAGAAACTCAATAAAGACAAGCCCATCAAACACTCTCTTCCCATCAGAATGAAGATTTGCATCACACAACAATTGTTTAAACTAGGTGTTGGCAGGTGGTAAGGACTGTGGAACGGGTGGTAGAATAAGGCAGCTCTGATTACCACCAGCTCCACAGCCAGGACCCTCGCAGCTTTGTTTTATAGGATTTCCTCCTCCATCCTCCTCTCACTGTGGTATATGAAGAACTGGTCGTCTAACACTCTGGGGGTCTGACTCATTGTCCATAGCACATTACAGTGATTAGGTAACAGACGGGAATTCTGTGTCTTCTGGATAGAGGACTCTGATTTTCATCTGGACAAAGGAAAAGGGTGGATTCTGAGGGAGAAAAGGGTGGACTGTGCTGAACACTTTCTGCTTCCTTGTCCAGATTCAGTCTCTCCCCTTCTCCCTGTGGCTCTGCACTGTGGGTGGCAGAGCTAGGAGAACTATGTCAATGGAATCTCCTGGCTTCCAGCTGGGTCCAGTCAAAGGAGACCAAAGAGAGGACATTGAGTGAGGTTGGGGTGTTAATTCCCCAGCTCCCTCCTTACAGGGTCACTGTGGGGCTGGGCAGATTATTCAGCCTGAGTTCAGTTCCTCTCTGACAGCCCTCTCCAGATAGTGTTCTCTCTCTGTCTCTGTCTCTGTCTCTCTTCTGTGATGCAATGTCCCCATGTTCCAGCAGGATGGTAACAAAAACCCAGTGCTATCGGCACCAGAGAACTGCTCTAACCCTTGTGTTTCCTCAACAGGCTCATACTTTTGTCAATTATCTCGTTTTCAATCGCTTCTCAAGTTACTCAGGTGGGATGAGTCTGCTTTTGTGCTGGGTCCTGACTGCTAAGTAGAAGCCTCTTTGGTGGAAGTCCACCTTCACCTCCAAGGTCATGGTGATGCCCACCCTGAAGGCTCTGCTACCATCCATTGCTCCATCCAATGGAGACATGCACTAGATCAGTGAAGGATGCGCCTGCAATGGGGAATCTCTCTCTGGTTTCCTTTCCTCCTGATGCCAGATCTCTAGGTTCCTGCCCTCCCATCACATAGAGAAATCCTCTCATTGCAGAAAAAGATAGTGTCATTATCATCAGACGTATGTGACCACTGCCTGAAAGTTTCTTCTTCTAAAGGGTGAGTTCAGCTGCTCTTGAATCTTCTCATGTAGTGTTATGAAGTGATAAACTGTGTGTGAGATTTGGAAGGGATGGGAAATACTTAGGATCAAAGGCCATTAGGTCACATGCTCATAAAGAAGGTTGGACTTGGGGATATTAATGGGAGGTTGGGAATTAGAGGTCATGCTATCAGTAGGCCAAAGGCCAGGGCAGCCATGTGGGAAAGTTCCAGTTGCTCTTCCTCGACATCTGATGTTGTCAGTTCCTTTGTTTTTAGCCATCTTAGTTTGCTTTCCTCACACTTTTGTTTAAAGTCTTTCCATTCTCCTGGGGGCCGAGACATTTGAATCACAAAAGCCAAGAGCGGACACCCTTTTCTCTGTTAATACCATATATCCCTTCTCTGAGAGAATAAGCGTTCTAGGGGATGAGCTCTGGGTCCCTGATGACATCATCACTGTGGGAATGGAGATCTAGCTTTCTGAGGGGAGGGGACTGTTACGGGATGAATTGTGCCCCCCAAAATTTGTATGTTGAAGCTCTTCCCCCGAGTGAGAGCCTCAGAATGTAACTGTATTTGTGGGCCTTTACAGAGGCGATTGGGTTAAAATGAAGCCTTTCGGATGGTCCCTAATCCAGTCTGACTGGTGTCCTTATAAGAAGAGGAGATCTGAACACACAGAGAGACACCAGGGATTTGTGGGCACAGAGGAAAAACCACGTGAGGACACAGGGAGAAGGCAGCCACCTGCAAGCCAAAGAGAGAGGCCTCGAGAGAAACCAAACCCAGTGACACCTCGATCGTGGACTTCCATCCTCCAGAACTGTGGGAGAATAAACATCTTATCGTTTAAGCTGCCAGGTTTCTGGTACTGTTACTGCAGCTCCAGCATGCTAACAGAGGGACCATGGGCGTTGAGATGCCAGTGGGGACAGATGACACCAAGCACCAAATTCCACTCCTGCCCCCACCCCAACACTATTACACAGCCCCTGAGTGACAAGACAGGACTTCAAACTCAGGTCTGCTGGCCTGGTGAGAGGCACTCTATACACACTATTTCTAAACCTCATCACTTGACTTCCCTGCAAGGCAAGAATTGTCACCATTTTTAAATATGGACACTGAGACTTATAAAGGTGAAGTCATTTCCTGAAGGATAGGAGATAATATATAGTGGCCCTTGGGCCAGCTCTGCAGCCCCAAGATCGCAGACTTGAGAATCAACCTAGGGGTCCTTTCTTCCTCAGCACCTGGGGAAGGCTCTTCTTTAACTAAACTTTCATTTTCAAGATGAAGATTAGCCCTGAGCTGACATCTGCCACCAATCCTCCTCTTTTTGTGAGGATATTGGCCCTAAGCTAACATCCGTGCCCATGTTCCTCTATTTTATATGTGGGATACCTGCCACAGTGCGGCTTGATAAGCTGTAGGTAGGTCCACGCCAGGGATCTGAACCAGTGGAGCCTGGGCTACGGGGGCAGATCATGTGCACTTAACTGCTGCACTACCAGCTGGCCCTCTTCTTTAATTTTAGAAGACCTCCCAGACAGGTAGTCCCAGTGGGTTCTAAAACACAACTTTTATGAGGAGGAATGCAATATGATTAGGGGACCACTCTTCCAAGGCTGTGCCTTTTCTGTCCAGAGCTGTGGGCAGGAAAATCTGCAGATAGACCCCCACCTCTCTATCCCTACCTTCCCCCCTTTTTTTGAGGAGGATTAGCCCTGAGCTAACATCTGCTGCCAATCCTCCTCTTTATGCTGAGGAAGATTGGCCCTGAGCTGACATCTGTGCTCACATTCCTCTACTTTATATGTGGGACTCCTGCTACAGCATGACTTGACAAGCAGTGCATGGGTCTGCATCCGGGATCCAAACCGGCAAACCCTGGGCCGCCAAAGTGGAATGTACAAACTTAACTGCTGCACCACCAGGCCGGCCCCTCTCCCTTCCCATTCCTCCTTCCCCTCCCCAACTCCATTTTCACGGGACTCATATCAAGGACCCAGGAACCCTCATTCTTATTCTAAGGTCTCTCTCTGATCCCCACTACTCCCTTTTCTCTCACTTCTACCCCTGGCCGCCATATTTACCATGTGTTGCTAAAAACACCATAGATATTGGTAAAAGCTTAACTGGTGTACCTTTCAAAGTTTCATCATGAAAACAGAAACCCCTCTAGGTATTTCTATCAGAAAGGTCTTTAACATAGGGAATTAGGTGCTTTTAAAACAATTGAAAGGTTGGAGAAATGGAGGTTAGGGAGTTGTCACTGACGTCTGATTTCAAGGTCACACTGCCACAGCCCCCACCCAGAAGTAAAGAAACACCTGCCTCTTCCCATAAAGCTTGTGTCTGCCACACATCAGCCAACCCAATAGCAGAAATAGTTGCTTCCGTCTCCCTCCCACCTTCTGAATCTCACACAAGTGTGTCTCAGAATTTAAATTTGATGTGGAAACTCATTTGTTGGGAGGTGAAAAAAAAGGTAGTATTGGCCTTTCGGTTCTTCTGATATGGGGGGGAATATAGATGCCAAGTGCCAACTGACAACATATTGCATGACTGGGTCCAAATCCCAGCTCTCCCATTTGCAGGTTGTGTGACTCTGGGCAAGCGACCCCACCTCACGAAGGCTCAGTTTCCTCATGTGATTTCACAGAAAGATCTTTGGTCTTTGTCCTTCTTCCTGGCTCAGAGCTCCTAAAACCGTTAGAATTTTCTGACTGATAAGGGTGATAGGAGTGTCTTTTGTTCTAATGAGGTAAGTGTTGATGGGCTTACCATGGGGGCTGGCAACCAAAAAGACCAAGTCTTGATTGGATCCTTGGAACTTTCAGCCCCACCTCTCAGCCTCTGGGGAAGGGAGAGTGGCTAGAGATTGAATTAATCACCAATGGCCAGTGATTTAGCCAATCAAGCCTAGGTAACGAGACTTCTAGAGAAACCCCTATCTGACAGGGTTCACAGAGCTTCCATGTTGGGAAACAAATCAAGATGCTGGGAGAGTGGCATGACTGGGAGGAGGGGGCGCCATGGAAGCTCCATGCCCCTTCTCCTGTACTGTGCCCCATGCCTCTCTTCCATTTGGCTCTTCCTGAGTTGTGTCCTCACAATAAACCAGTCATAGTAAGTAAAACCCTTTCCTGAGATCTGTGAGTCATTCGAGAGAATGATAAAACCTGAGGGGGACTGTGGGAACCCCCTAATTTGTAGTCAGGTAGGCGGACATGTGGGTGGCCTGGGCGCCCCATTTGTAACTGGCATTTGAAATGGAGCAGTCTTGCAGGTCTGAGCCTTCAACCTGGAGGTCTGCACCGACTCCAGGTAGCTAGTGTCAGAACTGAATTGAATTGTCGGACACTCAGTTGCAGAATGGTTGTTGGAAGAAAACACCCTTTCATCTCATGTGAAACATGACCAGGCAGGTGTGATGCTAGAAGTGATTATGATAATGTGCGTGATCTGCACATAGCAGGTGCTCAGGGAGTTTCAGAAGACTTTCTTTCCACTCTCCTCTCTCCTAAGACCTCTCACACCTTGACAGGTACCCTTCACCCCGTTTCCTTCTCTCTGTTCTCAGAGAGATAGGCCTTAGGCAGTGATTCTCATCCCAGGAGCAGCAGAGGGAGCAGCCTGTAGATCTATACATATCACCCAGGCAATTTTAGGTTTACCTCAATTTACTTCCACAAGCACACATAGCATGAATACTCGATGGAGATTCTGATGTGGTTTACCAAAAAAAAAAAGTTTATCAGGGCCCCAGAGTCTTGGTAATTTTGTGTGTCTCTGTATTTTCTTAGTCAGTAAGAGATATTGTGTATGGGGTTCCAGGAAACACTCTGATTGTCCATGCCTAGTTTATTTGTTGATTCCCAAAAAAGTGTAATGGGTACCAGGCACTGTCCTGGGCCTGAGGGACAGCAGTGAACCAGAGAGACAAAACGGACTTGACTGCTGACATCCAACTATGACTTGACAGCTAATATCCAAAAGGCATTTCAAGATGCCCTCAGATTCTTGATCCCAAGCCAAATTTCTGATCTCAGTTTGCTGCCCCAGACTCTTTGCCCATCTCGGGAGGGGCCACCTTGGAGTTTTCCCAGCTCCTCTCTTGTTCTCACACCCCACAACCAACCCTTCAGCAAATCCTCTGGACTCCACTTTCAGAACAGATCCAGAGACTGATTCCTTCCCACATGGTCGGGCCACTGCCACCTCTCACTTGGATTACTGCAGTCACCTCCTCACCGGGCTCCCTGCGCTCAACCCAGCAACCACAGGCATCCTGACAGAACACGCATCACTCACGTCCCTCCTCTGCTCTGAACCCTCAGTGGCTTCCCAGCTCACTCAGAATAAAGCCACAGTCCTGGCCACAAGGACGGGAGGCCCTCACCATCCAGCCCCTCTCTCTCTGACTTCATCTGCTCTCATCTCTCCCTCTCTCTGCTCCAGCTGGGCCTCCTCCTTGCTGCTCAGATGCCCACAGAGACCCAGAGCTAGTTCCTTCACTTCCTTGATGGCTTTGCTTAAATGTTGCCTTTTCAGAGAGGATTTCCCTGAACACCATCTTTTAAAGAAAAAGGAAGAAAAAAGGCCACTCCAAGCATGCCTTATTTCATTCTAACATATCATTGTTGTTGTTGTTTGCTTTATTGTGTGACTACCCCCTAGCACATCAGGTCTACGAGGACTCGGAGTCTTGCATGTGGCTCCAAGGTCACCTTGGACTCAACATAGATGGAGGAAGGAGAAGGCACTCCTGCTTCTCAACCACTCAGGCTCAGAAGTGACACCAATCATTTCTGCCTGCATTTCATTGGTAGGAGTTAGTCATATGGTCCAAAAGAGGCAAGGGGGTGCTGGGAAATGTAGTCCCTAGTTGGGCAGTTTCCACCCACTTTCCATCGGTGGGAGCTAGTCACGTGCTTCACCTAGAGGCAAGGGTTGCTGGGAAATGTAGTCGCTGGCTGGGCAGTCTCCCCTTGTAACATCTCTACACCCTGAAGGGTGCATGGATCTTTGGTGGGCAGTCATCTCTGCCACATTGTGTGACCTTGGGCAAGTTACTTAACTCCTCTGGGGCTCAGTTTCTTTACCGAAAATATAGGACTATAAATAGGACCTCCCTCATAGTTGTGGTCATGATTTAGTGAGTTGAAACATACACAGTGCTTAGACTAGGGCTTGGAACAGAGTCGGGGCTCATCATGTTCTTGATTTTTATTGTTTGTTGAGAATCGACTTTGGGTTATATCCCTCAATCCTTACCACGACCACAGGGTGCACATATCCATCACACCTACTTTACAGAAGAGGACGATGAAGCTTGGAGAGGGGACATCAGTGACCCAAGGCTACACAATCAGGAAGCAGCAGAATCAGCCCGGTAGCAGACAGTGTGTCACACCGGGGACTATCAGACTTGTTGCTAAACAGTCCCACCCCTAGCCTCTGCATTTCCCTCTTGCAAGATGCAGGACCCCCAGGAAGGTTGCCTTAATATCCTGACTTAGTGTTGCATTGCTGGCCCTGCCAGCCTTTCCAATCTCATCTCCTATCACTCTCCATCTCCCCCACCACCACCCAGCCACCTGCTATCTCCCTAATCCTCACGTAAGCCACGCACGGTCCCACCTCAGGGCCTTTGCACCTGCTCTTCCCTCTGCCTGGAATGCTCTTTCTGCGTGTCTTTCCATGGATGGCTCTTTCTTCTCATTCTGCTCTTGCCTCAAATGTCACCTCCTCAGGGAGGCCCTCCCTGAGCCCAGCTCAGTCACTTCTTTTCGCATTACCTAGTTTCCCCTCTCTGCAGAGAAGCCAGAACCATCTAATATTTTAGTGTGTTCATGTATTTGTTAGGGTCTGTCTCCCTCACTAAGCTGCAAGCTCAACACAAGGAATAGCCTCATTCTTTTTGCTCTTCCTATATCCCCAGTAACTGGAACTGTGCCTGGCATGAAGTCCAGCCTTGGAAAAGTAAGACTAACACAAGACATTTAACTGACTACCTATGACTCTATGTACCTCTTTGCCCACCCTTCTTTCCCTACTTCCTCCAGGGACACTGTTTGAGGGCACACACAACTCCAAAGGGCACCACTCCGGACGGCATCAATGTGCCCTGTTGGGAAAGGACGGTGTTTGTACAGTGCACAACCTATACAAACGTAGTGATGCTTCTGTTGCCATATTTCCCTCTCCATTCATTCGTTCAGTAAATATTTATTAAGTACATATGGTCTACCACAGTAGTGGTGTAGATGCAGTGGGAGATGAGAGAAACATGTTTCCGCCTAGGTGGCAAAGTTTAAACTTGCAAACACAAATAAAACAGAACACGTCAAAGTGTCAAAACTAAATATGCAACTGGGAAGCACATAGTCATTGCTCTTTCTTCTCTATATTTTTCTCATCCTCTCCTTTCTCCCTTTCCTCTCTCCTTATCAGATGCCCACATTGAGGCTCTGCAGTCACTGACAGATACTCCTCATTCTTTCCTGTCTCTCTCCTACCCAGTGTGCTAGAGCTGTTTGGCACAGGCTCGCAAAAGCCAATTGTTAAATATTTAGGAATATTGGGAGCTGGTTGTCAAACCCTTGGTAGCTTAAAATCAGTGTTAAGATTTTAACTTAACAATTAAAAGAAGTGTTAGAAGCAATTACACCACATAAATGGGCCAACAGTATAAGGCGGCGTATGTTGAGGCTGTTTTTCTGAAAAGCTGGTGTAGGGGAGGAAGACATTTCCTCCTCCCAAATGGGGGTTCGTCTGGCTGGAGAATGAATTAAATTCGCATGAGACAGAATAGCAAGAGAAAATTAAACAAAGCTTTTGAGGAACCATGGCCCGGGGCCTTTCTTCCCGAAGGAAGAAAGGGCACCGAAGAAGTGGGGTGCACAGAGTGGTTATATACCCCCAAACAGGGTGTTTCACATGTGATTGAAATGTCCCTCCCACAATAGTCACAAGATTGCCCCGTCGGCACAGCGCTTGATGGACACAGCAGGTAGTGGTCTGCTGTCTCAGAGGGCGTAGCCAGAGGCAAATCGATTGTCTGGAGCTGGGCGGTCACAGGTGAGCACAGCAATCAGTTCCTAGCCTAAGGAAAGATGCTTAATCCTTAAGAAATGCCAACGTTGGGAGGGGGAGGGAAGTCAGTTACAGGAGGTTACCAGACTAGCACAATAAAATGCAGATTTAAGTCCTTGCCTTTGGTATTGCTTAAGAGTTTTTAGAGAGAAGGTCATCTCCTTTCTTCTTCCTGGTACAGAGAGGGAGGCACCCTTTACAGATAGAGATTTACCCCACAAATGTAAACGTGTCCTAACAAAGGGCAAGTTCCATTCCTCAGAGCCTCCTTGCCTGTCCCAGTTTATCAAAATGAATCAGCCTCAAATAATCCTGATGCCAAAAGGACATGTCTTGGGGTGGCCAATTCCAGGTCCCCACACTGGTTTTCCAGAACACCACTGCTCCCATCTGTTTCTGGCAAAGAAACTTGGCTTTGTCAAAGAATACCTAATTCCTTCATAGATATTCAGTCTCCTCCACCAGCCCCGCCCCCTGTCATACTTCAGCTCCCTCCCGGGTGGTGGGAAGTGGAAACTCTATGGGCCGTGTTGTGCTGGAGGAGAGAGGACAGGAGAAGAAGAAAAGCATGAGGAAAGCTTATGAAAAAGGGAATAGAAAGGAAAGCAATGTAGGAAGGAAAGAGAAAGAAAAGAGAAGTAGGAATCCATGAGGGCAGAGGTTAGGATAGAGAAAATGTGGGGACCTGCCAATACCCACCACACAATGTCCTCACAGGCAGTTGGGCCATTTCCCCACCTGGGACCTGAAGTTGGCCAGGTTGCCATGAAGATGAAGAAACCGCAACACAAACTACCCTGAAACACGGTGGGGGTGGGGACACAGATAGCTGGGCTCAGGAGGGCTGGATCAGTGGTCCTGGGGGCCAGGATGCCTCAGATTCTAACTGTTGAGGGGGTTGGGGGCCTGTATCCTGGGTGTGAGGGAGGAGGGGGCTGGGGGCCTAGACCCCTGATCTGAGGGAGGAGGGACAACCCAGATTTCTCAGTCCCTGATCTGAGGGAGGAGGGAGGACCCAGATTTCTCAGCCTTTAAGCCATTGAGATTCAGAGGGTGTGCCCAGGCCTCCTTTAGCAAGGCCCTCCCCTCCCCACCCCTTTCCTGAACTGCCTGGGATGGGGTGAGATATAAAAAGTGTCGGTTTCCTGATAGAAAGAGCAGGAGCAAGAGAGTCCAGCTGCCCTGATCATGAACCCTGCCCTGCTGCTGGCCCTCCTGGGCATCGCCCTCATGCTGCCCCGTGAGTGAGGACGCCAACCTGGGGTGGACTTCCCTGGAGGATGGGCTGAGATGGATTTGCTCTTCCCATTTCAGGAGTGCAGGCCCTGACCTGTCAGTCAGGGACAGGTGAGGCTGTGATGAATGTATCGGGTATGCCCCTCCACTGGACGGTGACGAATCAGCAAGTCTGTGAGGATGGCTGGGGTTGCCAAGACACGCTGCTGCTCACTGAGAATGGTGAGAAAAGCCCCGTAGGCCCCAAGCCTGGCTCCCACCCTCTCCTGTGTAGAGACATCCCTCCCCGCACCCAGCCCTCCCTGCATTCCCTATGGGAACTCAGAGGACCCCTCCCCTCCTACCAGGAGCTGTCCCCTCCCCAGCAGGGGCAAAGTCTTGGGTGCCCAGTCACCATCTGTCCAGTCTCCCACCCCAGGCCACGATATAGACCGTCTCTCTAAGACCCGGAGTCCTGACCCCACCACGGCCTCCCTCCCTCTCTTGGTCCAGGACCCCATGTGAACCTGGTGGTCAGCAAGGGCTGCACCCCGGAGGCAGATCACGAGGCCCGTGTCACCCAGCACAGGGCAGGCCCCGGCCTCTCCATCGTCTCCTACACCCACGTGTGCCGCAACGAGGACTTATGCAACAATGTCCCCAACACCCTCCCTCTCTGGGACTCATTGCCCCCAACAGGTGCCTGAGGGAGGAGGGGGAGGAGGAGGAGGGAAAAGTGAGTGTGGGGAGGAGGGGAGCGACAGGGCTGAGGGGGTGAGGTTAGCACAGAGGGACAGTCCCTAATTCCCTGCACCCCAGGCCTGCATGACAGGAGCCCGAGGAGGGCACGTTTTGGGGGAGACTGGGGAGATTGATTTCTGGGGCAAGCAAAAGCAGGGTGGAGACAAAACCCCTGATCTGAAGGCAGAACTCTCTCTTCCTCTCTCTCCGTCTCTCACCTCCCAGTCCCGGGGTCCATGCGGTGCCCAGTCTGCTTGTCCACAGAAGGCTGTGCATCTGCAACAGAGCTGACCTGCCCTGCTGGGGACACACATTGCTACAACGGGATCCTCCTGATCAGCGGAGGTGAGGCAGGACATCGGGGTCCCTGGGGGCACTGAAGGGGAGGTCTGAGGGCCGGGATCTGGGTCTCTGGGAGGGAGGGTAGCTGAGGGCTGGGACCTGGAGGAGGGTGGGCCTGGCTACGTGGAGCTGCGCCTCCCCTGAAGGTTGCGTGGTCCCACTGGGAGCATCTCCCTCTCTCCCTCTCTCCTCCTTTCGACAGGGGGCATCGCCACCAATCTGAGAGTGCAGGGGTGCACGTCTCAAGCAGGCTGCAACCTGCTTAATAACACTCAAAAAATTGGGGCCCTGACTGTGCGTGAGTCCTGCAACCCTGAAGGTGAGTCCCTTGTGCGGGAGACGAGGCCGTGCCCTGCACTGCAGCCTTGGGGCACGGTGACACTTGTGAAAGTGGGACACCCGAACACATCCCACGAAAGCCAGCACCCGCAAGTAATTTAGGAGTTTGCTCCTCACTCAGGGTGTGCAAAGGGAGGGATTCTCCTGGTAGGCACTTCGATGGGGGTGCCACTAAGAGGTGTCCAGTTGCAGGGGAGAGAGAGGGCACATGGTCCAGGCGACAGATATTCAGGGCTGGAACCCACCGCTGGATGTTTTAATTGATGATCAGGTTTGGGCCGATTAAGTCAGGGTGGCCTGTCCAGGCGGGAGGGGAACCCCAGAGCAGAGAGGAAGGTCAGAGGGGTGGAGAGGGTGGCTGCTGTGCATTCCACTTTCTCCATCAAGTGCGGAAGTGAGGACAGGAGCGCCCACTGGTTTTCATGCTGGGAGTGACTCACTGCTTCCAATTCCATTCTCCACACCCCTGGCCTAGGGTAACCCTGGGTCTCCCACTTCTCCTCGATCACCTCACCCCACTCACACCCACCCCACCCATGGTCCTGGAGCACCCCAGCAGCCCTGCTGCCTAGGGAAGAAGACCAGAGAACACTGAGGGTGCTCCCAGTGTGACAGGGCAAGCAAGAGCCAAATGGGGACACTGGGGGGGTCCCCACTTCCTCACGGAAACCACACATGGGGTAGACTGAAAGTGGCCTGGAGTGTCTCCATGGGAATGGCCGCTGCATGCAGGGAGGGGTCAAGGGACTTCAGAGAGGGAAGAAGTGCCGTCCCAGTCTGAGCCTCAGTTTCCTTGTCTGCCCATGGCACCCTGACCCTACAACTTTAAGAAAAGAGCTGAGTGAGTTCAGCAAACTTTCCTCTTTGTGCTTCGATGCCTCTGGCTGGACTGGGGGCCTGAGGACATGGCCTGGACGTCACTGACCGGAGAGTTCCAGACGTGGACAGCACAAGAGCTAGCTCAGGATGGGTGCCCGGGATTTATTTGCAAGTGAGTTCATGCAGGATTCAAGGTCTCCCATGGAGACCCCAGAGGACTCAGACCCCATCCCTGCTCAGGACTAGGAAGGGAGACGTCACGGAGCAGATGGTCACAGGGCTGTGTGGGAGGGGGTCTGGGAAGCTCAGAGGAGGGAAAATACTTATCTCCTGGGGGTGGGTATCAAGGAGGCCTGCTCAGAGGAGGTGATCTGTGAGCTGTGTTTTAAAGATGAGCTCTAACTTATTTGAAGAAGAGGAAAAGGACAGGAGCAGGCAGAGGGAAGAGCATGTGCAAAGGCCTGGAGGTGGGCTGAGGCTGCAGTTTTCAGGAAGTCGTCCTTGGCTCTGCCTGAGATGGCTCATCAAGAGGGCAGGGTACAGCCGGGCCTCGGGTGATTACAAGTTTTCCAGGTAGACGAGGTGGGTGTGGGCGATGAAGGGAGAGCCATTCCAAGCAGAAGGAAGAGCTCAGGCAAGGCCAGGGAGCCAGGAAACGACCTGGCGTATCTTGGGAATGGATATTGGTGGGGGACCAGAAAGGTGGGTAGGGGCCTGGTCATGTCCCCACAAGGCCAGGCTGAGGAGTTGGCTTTTCTCCTGAGGGCAGGGGAGCCACAGAAGGGGGTTGAGCAGGGAGGGGCAGAGTCTGAGTCTCTCCTTCTGATTAATGCTGGTTTAGTTTTCCGGCCCTCATCGCTGGGACCAGCTGACATTCGTAATCCAGAAGGTGTTTCAGAAACAGTTCAGACAGAATGCACGCTACACACACACATACAACACACACACACCATGCCACATACACACCACACATCCCATACCACACACACATCTCCTTACACCTCACATGTACCACACACCATAAACCTTACACACTATACAGACCACCCACCTCACACGCTACATACAAACAAAACACAGACACACAGAACACACATCATGCCACTCCCTCACAACAAACACATACCACATACATCACACGCACAGTGTCACTACACACACACAGACACACCCCAAACATCATGTACCATACACACACACTACACTCACCATACAAACATGCCATACACATATAACACACTGCAGACAACCCCTACACACCACACACATACTACACCCCCACACACATACCTTACACGTACACTACACACACCACACACATGTCACATGAAACACAGCTTTTATGCCACGAATGAATGTTCCTATCACAATCCATGTTTGGTTAGCTTTCGACATTGGAGCCAGATCTCTTGGAGGATGTGTTTGGCTTCCCTGGTTCTGTTCAGTTCAGCAGTTTAGCAAGTATTTCCTGACCATCGGCAGGACCAGGCATCAGAAGCTGAGTAGGACAAGAGGTCAGGGAATATATGGAGGACAGAAGGGCATTCCTGGAGCCAGAGCAGCCCCTGAGAAGGCATGGGGGTGGCAGAGGGCTGGGCCAAGAGCACAGGCTGCCCAAGGTGGGCCACAGCAGGACCCCAAGCTGAGGAAGAACAAAAGGGTTGGAACGTGAAGGGCCTTGACCTCCCCTAAGCAACTGGGCGGTGGTCCCAGGGAAAAGGGTGGGGCGGCCCAGTCAGGAGAGCACAGCAGATAAAGAGCTTAATGTCTGAATCAGAGAGATGTTGGCTCCCTGTCTGGGCTCTGCCACTGAACCAGCTATTGAGGGTCAACACCTCTTTGAGCCTTTTTCAAGCAATTCAGGAAGGAGGAGACAATTCCAGAGAGCCAGGAGCAAGGGAGTATATGTAAAGGCCCTGGGGTGGCCATATGCCTGCTGTGTGTTCAAGGAGGAGCCTAGAGACCAGTGTGGCTCCAACAATGTGATCAAGGCAGAGCAGAGCAGGACAGAGAGACAGAGAGAGGGGGAGGCCAGATCACCTAGAGCCTTTGGGGCCAATTTAAGGACTTAGAATTCGATTCTCACTGGGATGGGATTCAGACCACCTATGGAGGGTCTGAGCAGAGGAGAGACAGGAATTAACTTACCTTTATGGTGATCCTTCTGGTTGATGGGTGAAGAATAGAGTGAGGGATATGTGGGAGTGGGGGAGGGGACCCCCATGGACACCCAGGAGGAAGCAGGTGAGAGCCAGGGTCGTCTTGGAAGCAGTAGAGGTGGCGAGACCTGGTCAGGTTCTGGGGGTATCTTGCAGCTTAAGACAACAGGATTTCCTGATGGGCACAACACAGGGTGTCAGAGGGAGGGGATGGTCAGGAATGACTTGAGCAACTGCTGGAAGGAGCCACCATTGACCAAGGTGGGGCAGATGGGGATGGGGAGAGCAGAGCAAGGCTGGGAGGAAGGCAGCAGAAGCTGCGATTTTGTTTTCTGTGATGAAATGAGTGGTCCTCCTTCGTGGGGCTGTCCTGAAGATTACCTATGTTTATGGATGTTGCGTCATCAGCCCGGGAGTTTCTGCCTCAAGGGACAACTCACTGTGATGGCCTTGAGAGAAGATCTGGGCTCAGGGTTTTCACACTAGACTCCTGAGGGCCACAGGATCCGAGGTAGCCAAGCACGGTCATTGATTCCTGTCTTCCCCATCGCTCACCCCAAGGGGCCACAACGCCTGAGTTCTGAGTCCCCTGACTGGTGGTGGGCCCTCGAGCAAGCTACTGAACAACTCCTCTGCCTCTGTTTCCCATCTTGAAATGGGGTGATGATGATAGCACTACCTACTTTGGGGGTTGCTGTGGGGAAATAAAATGATCAAAACACATATCCTCGTCAGCTAGTGTCAGGGGGCTAATCCAGGGAGCAATCAGGACAGCCAGGCTCGTAGTAAGTGCTCAGTGCACGGCAGGCCTTTGCGTCTTTTTGTTTAGAACATGTGGCTCCTCAGTGAAAAGAAATACATGGTGTCACACTATGCTCCTCATTATCTGGATGAGGACCTTGAGGCCGAGAGAGGACAGTGGAAATTGGGTCAGGCTCAGGAGGAGCCCTCCATCTCCCTCACTCCCAAGGGAGGAGTTGCCTTTCTCCAGGAGATTGGAAGAGGTCCCTGCAGGAGTTTGAGCAAAAACAAGACAAAGAAAGGAGGTAGGGCTCAGACTTCCAAGGTCCCTTCAAAATCTGATTTTGAAGGACTCTGTGGCCAGGTCACCTGGAGTGTGACTCAGGAATGTGATCACCTCCAAGCCTGGGACCTGGAGGGACAGACACGGCTGTTTCCCTGGCTTTCCCAGACCCTGCTTCATCCAACCAAGCTGTCCTGACCTGTCAACGGGGACTGATGTTGAAGTTGCAGCGAAACTCGGCTCAGACACCCGTTGAATGGACCGCGATTGGGTCCCAGACGTGTGAGGCTGGAGAGATGTGTCAGGAGACGCTTCTGCTGGTAGACATAGGTGCGTGGGCTGTGCAAGAGGTATGGCCCCTGCTTTGGGTCCCAGGCTTCCCCGCCCTGGATTCTGTCCCTGCTTTCCTGCCCAGTTCCCTTCACACCTGGAGCTCTAAACCCAACTCTTCTTCTTTCTGTGCCTTGTTTTCCCCTTCTGAAAACTGGGAGCAATAATACTACCTACCTTGCTGGGTGGTCGTGTGGATAGACTCGATAGTCCATGCAAAGGGCTGAGAGTAGAGCTGGCACAGGGGGACCCATAGGCTTCATTCAAGGTTTATGGAGCATCTGCTGTGTGCCAGGCACCCTAGATCCCACTGCACCTGCCTTTGTGCAGCTTTATGAGCCGGGGGAAACAGAAAAATGGCCAAAAACAGAGAGCAAGATACGGTGTGGAGATAAGAGCTATGGAGCGAAATCCCACAGGGATAGGAGAGAGAGAGAGTGAGGGGAAGGTTGCACGGTGATAATGGGTACTCAGGGGAGGCTCTGCTGCGAAGGTGACGTTGGCACAAGAACTGAGAGCTGGCAGCGCTGGAGGAGGACCCAGCCTCTGGCCCCCCCACTGTCTTCCCCACATTCCAGGTGACCTGTGCTGTTGTTTGTGCTCAGGGAACCTGCACTCACCCTCTGCCTGCTGAGCTCCTGCCTCCCTTGGGGCCTCCCTTCCTCAGCCCGGCTCTCACTGTCTCACCCCTCAGGACACAGATCACTCATAGTGGGGAGCAAGGGCTGCAGCAAGATCAGGACACATGAATCCCCGACTGTCACCGTCCACTCGGGGCCCCCCGGAATGCTCGTCGCCTCCTACGCCCGGTTCTGCTCCTCCAGCGGGTGCAACAGGGCCGACAGCAGCAGTGTCCTGTTGGATGCCATCCCCCGTCCAGGTGTGGGATCCCAGCATGCTGGGTGGGACCAGGGACACTCAGAGATGGGGGCCCAGAGACAAGGGGCTCCGGGTCACAAAGAAGGTGGCTGCAGGGAGGAGCAGAGCTGTGCACCCCAACCTTCTCTCTGCTCCCCAGCTCCCCCTGTCCCTGGAGATCTGCAATGTCCTGCCTGTGTTGAGTTGTTTGGATCCTGCTCACAAAACTCTGATATTGTTACCTGCCCCAAGGGCACCATTCGTTGTTACCGTGGTTCCATAAATCTCAAGGGAGGTGAGTACTGATGGTCTCAAGGATGACGGGATTAGGATCTGGATTCACTGGTCCTGAGGTTGGAGGTGGCCTGAGTTCCTGACTCACGGGTTTGGGGGTGGGAGGTTGAGGACCCCGATGTCCAGGTCTAGGGGAGGAGGGACGAAGAGGCTGATCTCCTGGTCTGACCAGGGAGAGGGCGCATCTGGGATTCCTGGGTCTTAGGAATTTCAGTGGGCTGTACTTTGAGTTCTCTGATTTAATCTTCATCCTCTAGGTGGGCTGTCCTCCTCATTGAACCTGCAGGGCTGCATGGCCCAACCTTCCAGATATCTGTTGAACCATATCCGCAATATTGGGGTCTTCTCCGTGATGGAGAACTCTGGGTATGAGAATGAGGATGGCCCTTTTCTCCAAGCTGGAGCTGCCCCTACCTCCTACACGGCTTTGGTGGTGGTGCTGGGGCTATCCTTAGCCCTTTCGAGTGGGGTGCCCTCCCTGCTGACCCCATTTCCCCTTGATTCTTTGCCCCTCCTAACCCCCTAAACCCAACCCTCCCTCTGACCTCATAACCCAACACTGGATTATTTTCCCATCCTCTCCATGAATTATCATCCACACACACTTTGTGGCCTGATGACACATATGGAAGGGCCTGGGAGCAGCTGGACTCGCCCTGTGGGAGAGTTGACATTCAAGCAGTGGCCACATGTGTCTGATAATAAAGACATCGTCCTTTCCCCCAGTGCTGGGGTTTCTCTATGTGAGGGGAGGGGAGGGCAGGACACCCAGAAATCTGGCACAGGGGAGGAGAGGAATCTGTGGGAGATTCCCCATCTCAGGTCCATCCTTCACTGGTCTGGTACACGTCTCCATTCCAGCTTGGGTGGCAGCAGAGACTTTAGGGTGCGGCCAACAAAGCTATTTGGACATCACCATGACTTGGGAGGTGAAGATGGACTTCACCCAATGGGGCTTCTACTTAGCATTCAGGGACCCAGCACAAACAGAGGGCTCACCCCACGTGAATATCTTGACATAAGGGTTTGCTTGAAGTAGAGAAACAAGTGGGTTTGCACAGTTTCCTGAGGCTGATATCCTTGGGTCTGTTATCATCCAGGCCTGAAAGGCTGAGAAGAGGTTATTACCATTGCTAGAGTCTGGAGGGAGGGATGGGAGAGGTTTAGAGAGACCTGCCTGACAGGAGCTCTGATCTCAGGCTGAATAATCCATCCAGCCCACAGTGACACTACAGGAGGGGAGCTAGGGAGTTAATACCCCAACCTGACTCAGTGTCCTCCCTCTGGTCTCCTGTTGGGGCTCCCCATTGACTGAACGCAGGAGGAAGCCAGGAGAGCCCATTGATGCAGTTCTCATAGCTCTGCCACCCACGGTGCAGGGCAGGGGGGAGAAGAGGAGAGAGTGAATCTGGAGAAGGAAACAGAAAGTGTTCAGCACAGCCCACCCTTTTCCTCCCCAGTATCCACCCTTTTCCTTTGTCCAGGTGAAAATCAGAGTCCTCAATATTGAAGGCACACAATTCCCATCTGTTACCTAATCATTGTAACGTGATTTGCTAAGGACAATGAGTCAGACCCCCAGAGTGTTTGATGACAAGTTCCTCAAATACCATAATGAGAGGAGAAAATCCTGTAAAACAAATCTGAGGGTCCTGGCTGTGGAGCTGGTGGTAATCAGAGCTGCCTTATTCTACCACCTGTTCCACAGTCCTCACCACCTGCCAACACCTGGTTTAAACAACTGTTGTGTGATGCAAATCTTCATTCTGATGGGAAGAGAGTGTTTGATGGGCTTGTCTTTATTGAATTTCTGCAGTCTTCCTTTGAACAGGGCCACTTGCCAATGAAATAGGAAGATGTACGCACGAACATATCACTTGGCTGCCAGAGTCCTCCTTGACCCAGCAGCCCAACCTCCCTCTGGTAGTCAGGTCCCCTCTGGCAATCAGCGCAGCCACCCTCTTCGCTGCCTGTTGTTTTAGCAGCATGAGGAGCACAAAATGGCCAGGGGGCAGTCACATCTTCCAATTGATTGGAACTATGATGGGATTCCTCACCCACACCAACTCCAAAGTCACAGGGAGCAGAAGCAAAAATCCTTTAAGTGGGCTGTTGGTGTACTAGAGGGAGGGGGCACTCCCTTATCCCCCCTTGTTTCATGACCCCCTGCATTTCAGCTATAGTGGACATGCTGTGATAGACTGGCCACCGGTTTAAGACATACAGCATTTCCTGTTGGATGGAAGGGTACGATCTCTTACCTGGTGCCCTGGTGCCAACATGGGCCGTTCCACATCCCGAAAGGCCAACTGTCTCTGTGTAATGGGGCACCTGGGAAGATCAGTGATCTCCATGAATGTGAGTTGATGGCCTCATTTCCTTTGCCTTAAAATGGCCTCATTGGAAACCATACTTCATAGTGTACCATAGCAATAGAAAACACATTTTCTAAGTTCTCAAATGGCGTGTTGACAGAAGCATTGAGTAGAAGGAGGGTAAATCAGAGACCACAGTTTGTGTCTATCCCTATGAAGATAAATCTCAGTCCCCTCCATGATGGGGCACGTCCTGCGTAGCCCTGCCATAGAATGACACCATAGCAGGTTAGCGTTGGCCTCTACCTCTCTTGGTTTGGGCACTGAGTACAGTCAACAGCCAGGTCAGCCTTGGGGTGAGTGAGCCCACTTGTTGTAACCATGCAGAGCCTCCACCCCTGCCTAAATGGCTACTTTGCACATGGGCACAATGAGCAAGCACTGATGGGGAAAGATGCTGCCTGACGCTGTCCACTACATAGCGAGTTCCTCCTCCTCTCTGCATGCATCTGGCGGGCATTCATGTGGGACGCGAACATCTTCACTCTCTGTGCCCATCCCCAGAGGACCATCCACATATCCTCCCTGTCTTAATTTTATGCTTTTATTGTTTCCAAGTTCTTGACCAGGTGGCTCACCATGGATCCATGCAGAAGTGGGCCTAAGGACATCCTGCCTCCCCCAAGGTGGACCCCTGAGGTTTTGCCACTTGAAGAATGTCCCTATATCACTCTTTCATGAACAGAGTGCTAAGCCAGCAGCCATCCTCTTCTGTCTGGTGCCAGCCTACCATACAGCTCCATCCCTAAACTTGGTCTGTGCTTTCTCTCCTCTGTAAACAGATCACAAAGGATTCCCATGAGCCCATAGTTTAGGTGGAGGAAGCAGCAGGAGGAGCAGTTGCCATGGGCGTCTGAGCCACCTGCTGGGGCTTTCACCTGTGCCCTCCATTCCTGCTTGAGCCTCATCCCACACACACCTTTTCCATGGATGATGGATGCTACTGTGCATGCCCACCATCGTGGTTTGGCAGCTGAGACAGCACCCAGTGCATCATGTACAGCTCAGGTCACAATGCCCTTGGTGTTCACGGCCAGGTGTCTTTGTCAGTTTAGGCTTCTATAACAAAATACCATGATTTATCAACAAGAGAAATTTATTTCTAACAGTTTTGGAGGCTGGAAGTCTGAGATGGGGCACCTGCATGCTAGCTTCCAGTGAGGGCCCTCCTCTGGGCTGCAGACAGCAGACTTCTCACTATAGCTTCACATGGCTAAAAGAGAGTCAACCAGCTCTGGCTTCTTCCCATAAGGATGCTGTGATGTTTAATTTTATGTTCAACTTAACTGGGGATGCTAAGGGATGCCCAGATAGCTGGTAAAGTACTATTTCTGTGTATTCTTTGTATTTCCGGGAGGGTGTTTCCAGAAGAGAACAGCATTTGAACCGGTGGACTGAGTAAAGACGGCCCTCACCAATGGGAATGGGCTGCTTCCAATCCATAGAGGGCCTGAACAGAGCAAAAAGGTGGAGGAAGGAGGAATTTGCTCTCTGCTTGGGCTGGGACTTCCATCTTCTCCTGCCCTTGGACACCGACCCTCTTGTTCTCCGGCCTTCAAACACGGACTGAGAGTCTCACGATTGGCTCCCCTGGTTTCAGGCCTGAGCTTTGGACTGGCACTCCACCACCAGCTTCCCTGACAGCAGATCCTGGCACCTCTTAGCCTCCATAATTGCATGAACCAATTCCTCATAATAAATCTTTCCACACCCCTCTACATATCCTGTTGGTTCTGTTTCTCTGGAGAACTCTGACTAAGACTGGGCACCAACCCTATTCTCAGGGCTCCACCCTCAGGACCTAATTACCTCCCAAAGTTCCCAGCTCCAAAAACCTTCACACTGGGGTTAGGGTGTCAACATATGAATTCTGGAGGAACACAGACACTCAGTCCAGTGTACCAGGCATCAGATTCCACTGGGGCCCAGTGACAAGCCCAGAGTGCTTTCCAAATGTTGGAGTGCTACCCGCAGAAAGAAGCACAAATTTTCTCCAAAACCTGGAGCTCTTCACTGTGGTTCTCTTATCGGAGCTTATAAGATGTTCCATAAAAAAAAGTGCTGGGTTGGAAACATAGACTTTCTTATTGTCATTAATATCTAAGTATAATCACCTAGGAGTTACTTAGAAGAATATTTTAATATTTCAAACGGGAAGATTTTGGTGGGAGGAGGCTAGGGTTAATTTCTAGTATAATTTTTTGTGGTTTCCATGGTTCGTCCTTTTTCTGATTTATGGCTCTTTCCCCCATGACCTGTCTTTTCTGGTCGCCCCTGTTTGGTATTAAACTGTATCCGCATTTATCAGCACAGGATTTGCTTCTTCAGAGCCAGCATGAGGATTAGTCAAGTCTGAGTTCCTCTTACAGCAAGGAAGGTTTTTGCCCAATTGTATTGGCGAAACCAGGTTACAAGAGTCTAAAATCCATTGCAAGCGACTGATCCATTGCAAAAATACCAACTGTCGGCTGCTCCAGAAGAAAAAAGCACTGGAATTGAGATTTCTTTTTGTATTTGCAGACTTTTATTGCTAAACCTGCCAGGCGTCCCTCAGGCTAGTTTTACAGCATTTGACGCAATGCACCACTGTTCTCCTGCAATAACCCCTGTAAGGGTCAATGCAAACTGAGAAAGCAAGAAAAATTGATTTTCCGTGGAGCAAAAAGAGAAAGAGAGCACACTTTCTTGCAGAGCATTTTCTTCAGAAAATGTATAATTATAAATTCTTTCTCTGTCCCTTTGAAATGTATGGAAATCTTTTAAAAATGTAAATAAGCCCCTTGCCAGCCTTACAACCCAGGGATGTCTTTCTCAAGCACAGGAAAGCCATCTCTTTGAAATGCAATCAGCAGGGAAGACAGCACCCTGTCTCCCAGCTTCTGGGAAGGGCAGGAGCCTAACTGAGGTGGACACCTCACTCCTGGGGCAAAACGACCTCCAGTCGTAAAGGGATGAGAAGGTTATTCTTCGTTTGGATAAAGCCAGTTAACTAACACAGATGGTGGCCCCAGTTACCAGATGCATTTAGAATGAACTCAGTGTGACCAATGGTGCCATCAAGTCCTCCTACATGAGGACTCGTATTGTGTATCTTGAGAACACGTGTGTGAGGGGCTGTATCTGCCTGGGTAGATAAGGGGTGAGCTGTCCTTCTGTCTTTGCGGTTTCGTGGCGGATTGCCTGTGGTGCACGTCACATTCTGGTTTAATGCTCATTCAGTAATAAAACTGTTTTTTTTTTTGTCTTGTAGCCGTGTGGAGAGGTTTTCTGGGTTGAAAGGAGGCTTTGCTTTTATTTTTAAACTTTTTTCTTTCTGATTGAATATATTTCACATATAACTGTAAATTTAAGGTGTACAACATGTTAATTGGATCCATTTCCACATTGTAATATTATTATCATTGAAGCGTTACCCAGCACCTCTATCACATTACGTAACTATCTTTCCTTTTTAGTGGTGGGAACAGTTAAGTCCTAGTCTCTTAGCAAGTTTCATGACGATACTACCATATTGTTGTCCATATCCTCTATATGCGCTGTGCATCAGATCTCTAGGGCTTCCTTACTCTCTTTGCAAGTTTGTACCCTTAACCACCATCTATCTTATCCCCCCAACCCCATCCCCTGATAGCCACCATTTTATACTCTGATTTTACGAGTTTGGCCTTTTTCAGATTCCACATATAAGTGATATCATACAGTACTCTCTTTCTCTGTCTGATATCTCACTTAGCGGAATGCGCTCAAGGTCCATGTTGTCCCAAATGGCAGGATGTCCTCCTTTGTCATGGCTGAATAACAGTCCATCATGTACATGTACATCTTCTTTATCCTTTCATCTGCTGATGGACATATAGGTTGTTCTCATATCTTGGCTATTGTGAATAATGCTGCAATAAACACAAGAGTGCATGTATCTCTTCAAAATCCTGTTTTCACTTCCTTTGGGTATATACACGGATGTGAAATTGCTGGATTTGTTTTTAATTATATTCTCCTGACACCGCTGAACTTTTGAATTTCTAAGCCATCATCCTGCTAGCCACTCCTCCTCCTTTTTATGCTGCTTTGCCTAGCCTTTCAATGTGGCTGTTCCCCAGGGTTGGTGCTGGCTCCTCCTTCCTGTCACTGTTCACACCCTCTCCTATCTTCATTCATGGCTTCACTTCCCTTCCTTAAGCTGGTGCCTCTCAAATACCCAGCTCTAGGCAGAGCCTCACTCCTGAACTCCAGGCTCCAATATCCAACTTCTCATTGGACATCTCCACTGGAGTGTCCCACTGGAAACTTGTGATGGACACGGTTCATATTCTGGCTGCCCAGCTTATTTTAAACTCCTTTGCTCTCTTTTGAGAGTTTTCTTCCCTTCTAAGCAAAAGCTGAAAGCTCATTTTCCCAGCATCCCTTGCAGGAATGACACAGACATGGGACCCAGACTTTCCCAATCAGATGCACTCATGCAAGACACAGGATTGTAAGCAAGCAGCACCACAACGCAGAGGGCACATGACACTGATTGTGTGGAGTGAGGACTGGTGATGGTGGTGATGTAGAAGCTTCTGGACTCCAGGGCCAGCCTCAACAGCGCAGTGTATGTTGTGGTTTCTGTGCCCAGCAGTGGGGCAGAAAATTTTGATCAGAGCCGCCTTGTGCCTGTACTTTGGGCCCCATTCTGGGCCATGTGGCCTCCGAGCCTGCTTCCCTGGTCCCTCAGAATTCTCTGATCTGCCTCCAGCGTCCTTCAATCAATTCCTTTTCTGCTTTCACTAGCTGGAGTGAGTTGGGTTGTTTCCTCCCAAATCGGCTCTTGTCCCTGGTTCCCCCTCTTAGGGAAGAGCACCACTGTGCACCCGGTCACCCCACTTTTCTTGCCCTCAACATCCACTGGTCACTCATTCTCAGCCCTTCTGTGTCCTAAGCCTCTCTTTCTTGTGTTTCCTCCTCTCCACCCCTTGGCCACCACCTAAGTTCAGACCACCATCAATTCTTCTTTGGATTTATACAATGACCTCCCCAGCCCCCCCGGTCACTCTGTCTCCACTGGTGCCACCAACCTCCAGTTCATTCTTTTCTCTTTGGCTGAGATGATCGTTCTCAGGTCTGGTTGCCATTCCAGAGTTCCCCAAGTCCACAGGATCCAAACAGCCGAGTGAAGTATACAAGGCTTTGCACCATTTGGCTTTGCGGTCCTCCTCAGCAGGGGCCCTGTTTAACCCCATCCCTCAGTAATTTCCATTTATTTTTTCGACTTAACTTTGTGAATAGGTATTATATTTACATGACCCCAAAATGTGTGTATACTACATGTATAGAAACATGAAAAGTCTCTGTCCCATCCCTATTTGTTATGTATCCAGGTCGCCAATGGTGACCTATGCTATTAGTTACTTACAAAGTTTTCTACAGTTTCTTTATGCAAATCAAATAAGTTTTTTAGGGGGAAGGAGGAATATTGGCCCTGAACTAATATCTGTTGCCAATCTTCCTCCTTTCTTCTTTTTTCTCCCCAAAGCCCCAGTACATATCTGTATATCCTCGTTGTACGTCCTTCTAAGTCTTCTATGTGGGATGCCGCCTCAGCATGGCTTGATGAGTGGTGCGTAGGTCCACGCCCAGGACCTGCACAGACAAACTCCAGGCTGCCCCTGCAGAGTGTGCAAACTTAAACACTATGCCACAGCGTCAGTCCCTCAAATAAGAATTTTCAAACATTGTATTAAAATATACAGAACATGAAAATTAGCCATTTTCACCATTTTTAAGTCCAATGGCCTTAGGTACACTCATATGATTGTGCAAATATCATCACCATCCATCTCCAGAACTTTTTCATCTGAAAACTCTGTACCCATTAAACACTAACTCCTCATTTCTCCCTTTCCCCAGCCCCTGACAACCACCTTTCTACTTTCCGTCTGTAAGAATCTGACCCCTCTAGGAGCCTCATAGAAGAGGAATCATACAGTGTTTGTCCTTTTGTGTCTGGCTTATTTCACTTAGCATAATGTCTTCAAGGTCCATCCATGTTATAGCATGAGTTAGAATTTCCTTCCTTTTTAAGGTTGTATAATATTCCATGGAATGTACACATCACATTTTGTTTATCCACTCATTCGCTGATGGACGTTTGTGTTGTTTCTACCATTCGGCTATTGTAAATAATGTTCCTATGAACATGGGTGTACAATTATCTGTTTGAGTCCCTTCTTTCAATTCTTTTGAGTATACACCCAGAAGTGGAATTGCTGAGCCATACAGCAATTGCATGTTTTACTTTTTGAGAAACCACCATCCTGTTTTCTACAATGGCTGCAACATTTTCCATTCCTATCAGCAATGCACAAGGGTTCCAATTTCTCCATGTCCTCGCCAACACGTGTCTTTTTCTTTCTTTCTTTCTTTGATAGTAGCCGTCCTAATTGGGTGTGAAGTGGTATCTCATTGTGGTTTTGATTTGCATTTCCCTAGTGATTAGTGATGTCAATCATCTTTTCATGTGCTTGTTGGCCATTTAAAAATTATTTTTACCTTTCCCCTTTTATAATGCAAAAGGTTGCACACTGTTCATTGTTTTGCCTCTAGTTTTTCTCACATTACAGTATATCTTAGAAGTCTTTCCATATCAGCAGACAAAGAGCATCCCTCATTCTTGTAACAGCTACATAGTATTCCATGATGGGGGCCATGGTTTATTTAACCAGCCCTCCCTATGTGAACATTTGAGTCATTTCCGGTCTTTTGCCATTTCCAACAATTCTGCAATGACTTGCCTTGCACGGATGTCAATTCATGTTTTGCAATTCCCAGAAATGGACTAGCAGGTCAGAAGGTAAGGACATTTGTGATTTTGGTGGAAATTGCTAAATTGCCCTCCGCTGGGATTGTACCCTTTTGCCCTCCAACCTGCTGTGAATGAGAGCAACTGTTTCTCCACACACCCAGCATGTGGTGCACTAGCACACACTTGGATTTCTGCCAAGCTGACTGAGGAAACATATCTCAGTGTCGTTAGACTTTGCATTTCTCTTCATAAGGGTCGGGTAGGGCATCAAGGGTCATTTGCACTTAATTTTCTGTGACCTCCCTTTTTCCTATTCATTTCCTTATTTACCCATTCTTATCTCTCCTCTGATGAATCAAGCATTCTCTCTCCTCCAGGTCTTTCCCCATGCAATTCTTTCTGTCAACATCATCTGTCCCTTTCTAGACTCAGTTCCAATGTCACCACCTCCAGGAAACCACTTCAGATGTTTCCAGACTGGATGGACCCTTGCTTGGTGACCCGTTGTCTGAGTCCCACACACTCTGTGTGCATCCTTGTCATGCCACATGGGTCTGTGTGGTGAGTATTCCAAGTCCTCTGGAAATGGGTCACAGTCTGAATGAGAATGAGGGAATGCACACGAAGTGTCTGATATGTACAAAGGGCTGAAGACATTGGTGGCTGATAGTATCATTATCTTCAGATCAAACCCACTTCCCTTTACGAAGTAAGGCTGACTATGTGCCACACCCATATAATACATCTTATGTTATTATCTCACTTGACCCTGACAATGACCCTAGGCAGTGGGAATTATCATCCCCATCTCACAGATGGGAAAGCTGAGAGTTCAGATGGATCCCGTATTTTCTAGGTGGCAGGGACTCCAAGGATCATGGTCTTGATCATTTGTCATAAATGCTTACCTCAGAGGCAAAGGATAAGAAGGTGAAATCCCCACTCGTGCTTGGCTCACGTGGGTGGTCAGTGAACACCAGATTCTGTGTGTGAAGAACGGTGGCCTCAGGGTCATTGGTGTTTGCTGGCTCTAATGACTTGGTGGAAGAAGGCAGTGCCCATTTTCCAATTCCTCAGCCCCCACTGGTTGTCAGGGATGGAGAATATATCAGTCAGAATCCAAGAGCTGCTCCAAGTATTTTCACAGAGAGGATTAAGGATAAGAGCCATCGTCCAGGGTTGGAGAACTGAGAAGACACAGAGAGGACAGAGGTGGGAACCTCATCCAGGTCCCAGTGGGAAGCAGAGGCCCTGGGAGGGGAAACAACTTGCCCAAGGTCTCACGCGCTCCCTGGAGAGCCAGGCGCTAGGACCCTGGGATCCACTGTCAGAGTTCTTCCCATAAGCCCAGCTCCTGGAATCTTACTAACAACAGGTAATATTTTCAAGGATTTACTGTGTGCCATGCTCAGCTCTGAACATCTTACAGGTGTTGACTCATTTCATCCTCACAAAACCGTATCAGGTAGTTATTGTTTATCATCTGTATTGTGCAGTTGAGGAAACTGAACCACAGAGAGGTCAAGTGACTTGCACCAGGTCACACAGCCAGGAGAAGGCAGATCTGAGTTCAAACCAGGCAACAGGCTACTGAGCCCACGCACTTGACCACTACACACACTGCCTTTCCCAGTGAGCAGGGACTGGAGTGGATGATCCCAAGGACCCTTCTCACACTAACCACTAACACTGTTACATGCCAGACTCTGTCCAAGCATTTTGCATGTATCAAATCAACCCTATGAGGTAGACGCTGGCATTGTCCTATTTTACAGATGAAGAAACTGAGGTCCAAAGAGAAGGAGTTACCTGTCCAAGGTCTCCTTGATGGTCAGTGGCAGGACCCACTTTGGGCCGATGTGTCTGAGCCAGAGCTGGGATCTGAAGGGCTACGCTCTTCTCTTAGAGAATGAAGACGTGCGCCTTGACCCAGACCTCCCAGCTCCGAATCTGGCATTTTCCCATCCACCACACCTCTGAGAAAGTAAACCTCAGCTCAGACTGTGAAAATCCGCCCAACCACTCACCAGCCTGGAGTCACAGGTGCGGACAAAGCCGGGTGCAGAGCAGGCAGGAAGCAGGGTCTCCCCAGGATGTACTGCCGCTGGAGGGGCCTCCCTCTCCCTTCCCTGAGGGAGCACGGCCTTCTACTCACTTGTCCTCTTTCTAAATGTTCTAGAAAATGCAAACTTACCTATAATGACAGAAAGCCGACGGAGGTTCCCTGGGAACACTGGGGGAGGTGGAGTCAGGGGGGTGGAATGAAGAAACTACAAGGGGGCACGAGGGACTTTGAGAGGAAAGGATACATTCGTCACCTTCACTGTGGCACTAACGTGTCTGCGCACCCACATGGCAAAACTTAATAAATTGTATGCTTTCCACATGTTAGGCTTACTGTATGTCAATTATAACTCACTGAGGCTCGTACAAGTCATTATAGACATAGGAAATATTGCTTAATATGTAAGTTGAATTAAAAAGGCAAAACTGTGTAGCATTTTTTCTTGCGCGTTTTTCTCCTTGTCCAGCAGAGGGCGGCAGAGCTACCCCACAGCCTGGCGCCTCCCCCGGGAGCTGCTGACCACCTTCAGCATCACCCACAGCCCAGCAGAGTCTGACCCTCACCAGCGTCATTCAGTCCACCATCTTCCTCGCTCTCCAAGCTCCACACACTGGACTCTGTCAGTCCCTCCATCCAGCCAGGCGTCTGTCCCCCTAAAGTCTGGTCCCTCTGTAGGCAGCTCCTCTCTCCACAGCCTCTGTCCTTCATGGGGCAAACGCCCACTAATGCTTCAGGTCTAAGGCAAAGGTCACTTTCTCAAACCAGCTGAGACTCCATTACATGTTCCAGAAGCACCAGACACTTTCTCTTCACAGCTCTTCTCTCAATTACAATTACACCTTAATTCCATGATTTTCTCTGACTGCCTGTCTCCCCATCACAAGGCAAACTCTGTGACCCAGGGCCCACATGTGTCCTCTTCTCTGTGGAGTTTCCAGGGCCCAGACCAAGGTCTGACACATCACAGAAGCTCAGAAAATACTCATTAAATGGATGAGGGAAATCACACAACAGAAGTCTGACACCACCATGTGACACCTGGGGGTCAGAGCATGTTCCTTGTAGACGTGGGGGCACTGGCATCAGCATGAGAGGAGGCCAGCAGGGCTGTCCCTGGGATGGGCCTTTCCCCTTGTAGAGTCAAGAGGGAGGACAGGGGCCTCCTAACAGTAAGGGGTCGGATCCCAATCATTCCTAGAAAAACACACCCCCCTCCCCATCTCTACCTTGTGAGTGACTTCTCTCCCCTAAGGGCCTGGGCCAGCAGCCTGTGGCCTTCCTTTGCTCATGGAGACCTGACTTTGTACAAACTCTGAATTCTCAGCATTGGGTAGACTTACCCTTAGAAGAGGGGGTGGCCCACCTTGACCTCAAAGGAATCAGGGGGCGACTCCCCATCCCCAGGGCCTCTGGTCTGTGGGACACCTGGATGTGGTCCCCTGAAGACATGTCACCAGCCCAAGGCATCCAGGGGGAACAAGGGGACTTTCCCATCCAGGATGGGACAGGAGAACCAGGATGTGCATTTGCTTCCATCTCAGAGGGGCTGAGGGTCCCATAGGGCCTCTCCTCTCCTAACAGAGGAACCCACAGGATCCCCTGTCTGAGTATCCAGGTGGAGCTTCTCCAGCTCCTGGGCCCTGTAGGAAAACCTAAAGCAGATGACAGACAGGGACATAGATGACTTAGATGCAAGACCCCAGTGCCGTGATGGGAGAAACACAGGCCATTCTGAGGACCAGCCCCACAGGTCTTGAGACCTCGCAGAGTGCTTTGAGATCTCAAGAGACCACTCGCTTGCCCTTTCCTTTGAACCTTGGGGGCAGAGAGCTCCTCCTGAGGCAGCACATCCACCAGGCAGCACAGGACACTGGATGGGGAGTCCACTGAGCAATGCCTGTCCTCACCCTTGGTTCACCCTGCACTAGGATGGAGTGGGGCAGCCTGAGGACGCTCAGTGACAAGACGCAGGCTGAAGGGATTCTCAGCATAGAGGTCAGAGCCCACCTCTGTCCAGGGCTCAGGATCAGCTCACACACTCTGGAGCCTGGTCAGCATTGCTGGTGCAGCCCCTGACATTGGCTGCAGGTCTCCTCATGCCCTCCAGGGGGCAACACTGAATACACAGACAACACACAGGAAATTAACACAGCAATTGACCAGGGCTTTGACCAGGGAGGTGGAAAAGGAACCTGATTCCCATCCCTGGGTCCAGCAGATCCTTCTGGTCCCATACCTCGTGCCTGCTCCATTCCACCTCCCCTTCTAAGGGCCTCAGAGAACCCTGCTCTGTCAGGGATCCCTGTGCATCTCCCTACTCCCTGCCTGGTACCACCTGTGGGGAAGGCAGGTGAGCATAAGAAAGTCAGCCAGCCAGAGGACAGAGGCCCCCAGGATGGTGAGGGAGCACATGGACAGACTCTGAGCCACAGCTCAGCAAACACACATGGAGAGGGGGGTCTCCCTAAAACCTTCCCCCAAGGACCAGGTACCCCACAGCCACCTGACCTCCCATCCCACCATCCTCTCACCCAGGACACACAGTAACCTCCCCCTTCACACCCAGGAGCTGTAGTTCCTAAGGCACCAGGTACTGGGTGTCTGTTCCTGGAAGCAGAGATCAGACTGGTGCCACTGGAGATGGAGGGCAGGTCCCCTCACCAGTCATTACTCCACTTGCCCCTTTCTCACCTCCAGAGTCACCTCTGTGACCTGACTGCTGGGAGTAAATCCAACTTTCCCAGAGCATTTGAGGACACTGGGAAGACCCTAGTGCCCAGCTGGGTTTCTGTGTCACAAACAGAAATAATCTCCCTGGTTTGGAGACTCCCGGGTCTCTGTGTGGTGCTGACAGACACAAGGCCAGGACACAGCAGAGGCCAACGCTGGGGCCAGGCGGGTTGTCCTCTCAGGGCACAGGGGTCCCCATCAGCCTTGCTATTGAAAGTGTGCTCCACAGGCCAGTGTGATCAGCATCACCTGAGAGCTTGTTAGATGCAGACTTTTGGGTCCACCCCACACCTGCCGGGTGAGAATCTTCATTTTTGCAGAATCTTCTGACTCTGAATAGGAGAAGGGGAGAGGCTGCTGAATCCCCACAAAATGGGGTCTCAGCCTGGCTGGGTATCCACAAACCTGGGAAGCTGCTAAAGTAGCATTTCTAAGGTGTCACCTGGGCATTCACAGTCTTTATAAAGTTCCACGGGTGATTCCAATGCACAGTGGGGGTGACATCTCTGTGACAAGAGTTCCTGATGTAGCCCCAGAACTCCTGCTCTGAAAAGAAAAGCCAGAAAGGAATGTGAGAGAGGAGGGTGACTGTGCCCCCCGAGCCAGAATTGTGGGGACTGCCCAGGACACCGACGGCCCAGGCTTACCCTTGTCCAAACATGGGGTGTATGTGTGTGCATGTGTGTGTGTATGAGTGTGGTGGGGAACCAGTGCTGAGAAGGCAGAGGACTCAGCAGTTCCCAGGGAACAGAAATATAGGTAGAAGGAAAGAGGAAGAAGGGAGAAAGGGATGCATGAATGAGGGGCGGGAGAGGGAGAGACCTGGGCAGAGACCACACTCCCAGCCCACGTGACCTGGAGAGGCACTCCTGCTCTGGGAGGAGGCTCAGCGAAGACGGAGGAAGGACAGCAGAGCTGACATCTCGGGAGCAGCAGTCCTTGTGAGCATTTCTGGACCCCAGCTCTTCTCACAGAAGGAGGGACAGAGCAGGCAACGGACACCATGGAGTCCCCTTCATCCCCTGTCCACAGAGGGCATGGCCCCTGGCAGGGGCTCCTGCTGGCAGGCCAGAGGGGACATTCTCTGAGGGTGGGAAGGGGGATGGGAGAAGAGAGACTGGCTGGGGTCTCTTGGGGAGAACAGGGCTCTGAGAGGGGACAGAGGGCTTCTGTTTGGCCCTGAGGGGAGAGGACATGGGATCAGGGTAGGATTGGGGGAGGGGGTCTCAGAAACAGGAAAGCCTCATGATCTTGAAGTGGGGAGAAGCAGGAATATCTCAGTTGCTGTAGCTTTCCACATTAGTCATCACTAACCAATAATTTTTGAGGAAAATTGATGACAATAATAATAATTATTTGAGGATGGCACCAGAAAAACTCAACTAGGTGCACTAAACGTTGCCCTTACCCACCTCCATTAGAAACTGGAAAATAAACACCAGGATGTGGAGGGCCCTGGGAACACGCATTCATTCATCCACAGGTGTTTGCAGCCTGTTCCAGGCACTGGGAGAACAGCAAGATCAGACAACTTCCTGCCCTCAGGAACTCATGTTCTGTGGGGAGGAGGAGAGAGAAGCAAGAGATTTAGAATGTGAGGTCAGGGACTGACATTGTCATGCAGAAAACAGAGCAAGGAAAGGTCAGAAAGTGAAGACAGAGCGTCTTTAGAGCAGGTGGTCAGGGAAGGCATCTCCCAAGGATGCCCCTGAGAGTGAGCAGGGTGCTGAGGGCAGGGAGGGAGTGAACTGGGCAGACACCTGGGGAAGAGTAATGGGAACAGAGGGAATAACAAGTTCAGAAGTGCTGAAGTAATGGTGTTCATGCTGCTGACCTTGACCGGTATACACACTTACACACACACACAAACACACACACCCTCACACACACATTCCAAGTCTAGGAGGTAAAGAGACCGGCTCAGGACCCAGGGCCTCATCTTTCCATCCCAATACATAGTTCCAAATATTGATTGATCTCTCTCTCTTCCCTCCTAGTCTCAATCATAACCTTCTGGAACACACGCACCACTGCCAGAGTCACTGTTGAATCGGTGCCGCCCAATACTGCCAAAGGGAAGGATGTTCTTACTTGTTTACAATCTGCCTGGGAATCTTTTAGGCTATGTCTGGTACAAAGGGGACAGAGTAGAGCCCAAACTTCAAATTCTATCATATGTAATAGACTCATCAGAAATTACCCCAGGGCCGGTATACAGCAGTCAAGAGACAATATACCCCTGCTGCTCCAGAACGTCACCCAGGAGGACACAAGATACTACACCCTACAAGTTACAAAGAAAAATTTCCTAATTGAAGCAGGAATTGGACAGCTCCACATATACCGTGAGCGATTCCTCTCTGACCTCTGGGTGTTGGATGGGGTGATTCTACTTCACAACCACAGGATTGACAGGCCCGGACTGTGCCTACATCCCCCTCTGCATTCTGTCTCATGTTAAGGTTTGAGCATTTAGTGGTGGACACGCACAGTAGAGACAAACTTCATAAGATCAGAATACCCTTCCCAGAATGCAGCCCTTGCAGACATTCCCTGCAGAGAGAAGGACCAGTCTGATGGGAGTAACTCAGCAGAGGAAGGTCAGTCTCAGTCCAGCTCCCTGGGTCCCTCCCCATGAACATGACCCTAAGAAAGACTCTGCAGGGCTCAGTCAGCGCCTGGCCTGAGGGGCCCCCTGGGATCCTCACAAAGAAGCTCAGCCCTGGGAAGCCCCTGCCCAGACCCATGTCTCAGGGGTCCTGACTCCAGTGACTCGGGAATCTATGCAAGGGATGGGTTTTGCCCTCCTGGGCAGGGCTGACAGGGAGCAATGTTTTCCCGGCCGTCCCAGTCCCAAGGCTCCTGAGCTGGTCACCAGCCAGGGCTCAGCCCCAAGAGCCACATCTGGGAAGGGGCAGGGGCAGAGCCTGGCCTTTCACCTGAGACTCAGCATGGAGAGCACAGATGAACAAGGCACCCAGGCCATTAGCTGACAGCCCTGGGCCCTCAGGAGACTTCAGAGGAAGGTCAGTGTTCCCAGGTGAGGCACAGAGGAGAGAAGATGCTGCTGGCAGCTCCTCATCCACCAGGGATCAGGCCCAGGGGCATTCCCTCTTAGAATCAAACGATAACAGATACATTTATTTGAGCAGCTCCTTTCTACCAAGATTTAAGTCAGGAACTGTCAATATTTTAAGGTTATTTCACTGACAACCTGGCAGCCAAATATTAATCCTACTTCATTGAGGGGAAACTGAGGCACAGGGTGATACAGTCTCTAAATCAGGGTCACAGAGACCATGAGCAGCAGATCAGTCACACGAGGTCGTCTGCAGCCACAGCCCCATCCTCTACTCCACCCAGGGGCCTTATTAGGTGTCTGTGACCCCAAGACAGGTTGTTGGTTCAGATACTTTCTTCTCGGGTATCCCCAGCTCAGAGGGAGAGATTCCGGTCTGGGGAGTGAGAGCAAGTGGAGAATTCACCCCCGTTTACTGAAGAACTAAATTACCTGCTTCAAGAATTAGAGTCAGTGCAGGAATGACAGGCCACCCCTCAGGTGTCTGGTCCAACCTCCCTGCACTGGACTTGAAGTCACTTACTTGTTTCCTGATGTGTTGGTGTCCCTCCCACTGGTGGATAAAGGAAAGACTTTGCCATCTCACTCCCCACTCGACACCTGCAGTCAGCACCTGGCCCACGTGTAAGAAACTCTCAAGTGAAGGAATGAATGGTGAATGAATGATCCAAAAATTTCTTCAGAGACTGGAACCTGGATGCACAAACCCTGGAATTCTGGCCACACAGGACAGATTCTCTGACCCTCCAGGGGCTGAGGCTAATGTCTCAGACCTCTTCCTGCTCTCTAGGGGAATACTCCTTCCCACAGTTGGTGTGAGACCCTGGGGTATTAACCATAATTTTCACATAGAGAAGAATTTTAACTTCTTCTCAAATTTCTATCTCATAACCACCAAACACGGTTTGTCCGTGGAGGCCATATTTGCAGCAAGTTCAGGCTCCTCCCTTTCCATCAGTCACTCTTCTGTATTTGCACACGTCCACAGCTGCCCTCAGCAGAGACAGAAGAGACATTAAAGACCAAGGACAGAGATCAGGTTCTGCTGCCAAAGCTGAACAGCTCCTGCCTGTCTCATCACTCTTTTCTGGATCATTCTTTGGATTCAATCATTTATTGGGTCACTGACTCATGTCAGTTTCAGTCGCCTGGGAAGATCTGATCCACATCTTTGCCCTGAGCCCGAGTACTCGCCTGACTGCCCTGCTTGCTCCTGGTCCTCATGTGTTATTTACACTCAAACTCCAAATCCATCATTACCCATCTCTAGGAGAACCTTGAAAATGGTGCCTCAGAAAAAACACACCTCACTGGGTGATGGAGGTGTGTGCAGTGGGATGGAGTCAGCCCTGGTTGGCCAGGCAGTGAGATGGTCAGTGAAGAACCAGCAGAGGTATGGAGGGTGGGGTGTGGGAGTGATGGTATCTCCGACTTCTGTCCTGTGCCTTTTCAAGACCAAACCCTGCTAACATATTGACACTTGAGAAAGTCTGTGCTTTCTCCCGGACGTAGAGCCAGCGGCCTTACGTTCCCTAAGCACTCCGATCCTCATGCATTTGTCTTCATATACACAAACCCGCATTATTCTTTCAAGGACTCAAGTTGACTGAGTGGTGAGAGATGCCAACTCTGATTTGCCCATTTTTCAATCAGGTTATTTGGTTTTATTGTTGTTGAGTTTAGCAGTTCTTTGTATATTCTGGATATTCACCCCTTATTGATATATAATTTGCAAATTATTTTCTCCCATTCCATAGGTCACCTTTCACTCTGTTGATTTGTCCTTTAATGAACTGAAGTTTTTCTTTGTTTTTTTTAAAGATTGGCACCTGAGCTAACATCTCTTGCCAATCTTGTTTTTTTTTTCTTTCTTCTTCTTCTGCCCAAAGTCCCCTGGTACCTAGTTGTATATTCTAGTTGTAGGTTCTTCTGGTTGTGCTACATGGGACGCTGCCTCAGCATGGCCTGATGAGCGGTGCTAGGTCCACGCCAAGGATCGGAACCGGCAAAACCCCAGCTTCACACTTCTGCATGCGGATGTCCAGTATCCCAATACTCTTTCTTGAAAAGACTGTCCTTACTCCATAAATGGTCTTGTCTACTTTTTCAAAATCATCTGATTACATTATTGGGGCTTTATTTCTGTATGGCTATTGTATCCCATGATCTATGTCTGTCTTTATGTCAGTGCCATGATATTTTGGTTCTTTAGCCCTGTGGTAAGTTTTGAAATCAGGAAGTGTGAGTCCTCCAATTTTGTTCTCCTTTTTAAAGATTGTTTTAACTATTCAGGGTCCCTTGAATTTTAAGTTGGATTTTTTGATTTCTGCAAAAATTTCATCAAGATTTTGATAAAGTGTATATGAAATATGAAGATAGTTTGGGGGATATTGGCATCTTAACAATATTAATTCTTCCCATCCATGAACATAGACGTCTATCCACTTATTTGTGTCTTCTTTAATTTCTTTCAAAATGTTTGGTCGTTTTCAGTGTACACATCTTTCACCTCCTTGTTTAAGTTTATTCCTAAGTATTTTATAGTTTTTGATGGTATTGTAAATGGAATTGTTTTCTTCATTTCTTTTTTGCATTGTTCATTGTTATTGTATATAAATGTAACCAATTTTGAGTGTTGATTTTTGTCTCCTGCAACTTTGCTGAATTTGTTTATTAGTTCTAACAATTTTTTTTGTGTGTGTGTGGAATCTTTAGGGCTTTCTACATATAAGATTATCTTCGGCTAAAAGAGAGAGTTTTTCTTCTTCCTTTCTAATTTGGATGCCTTTTATTTCTTCTTCTTGCCTCATTGTTCTGGCTAGCATTCCTCTACTATGTTGAATAGAAGTAGTGAAAGCAGCATTGTTTTCTTGTTCATAATCTTAGAGGAAAGTTTTCAGTGTTTCTCCGTTGAGTATAATGTTAGGTGTGGGCTTTTCCTTTATGACCTTTGTCATATTGAGTACTTTCCTTCTATTCCTAACAGTTCCTGTCTTTTGTTAAAACTGTAACCACTTCTCTGTAGAGGTTTCCTTCACCGTGATATTCAAGCCACAGAACAGGAAGTAAAAGTCCTCTTCAGAGTGAGAAATCCCTTGGATTAAGAAGCTCTCCAGGCCCTAAGGCTGTGGTGAGGCATCCTCACTCCCTAATAAATTATTTAACAAGAAGTAAATACCTTCCCACTTTATGTAACATTTCCTTGGCCCCAGAGATGGACAGAGCCGGCAAGCCCGCCTTCCCCAACACACACGGAAGTGTGTATAGGAATACGGCCTGATCTTTTCTGAAGTCAAAGAAAGTTCTAGGAAAAAATCAATGAAAGTTCATGAGAGAAAAATTCTACCTGATGATGAGGTCATAGGACACATGGGATGGGATGAGTAGAGGTTCCTGTTGCTGATACTACAGAGATGTCCAGAGTATTGATCAGGGGTCATCCTGGGGTGATATAGGGGTCCAAGGGGGAGATGCAGCCAGCTCCTTACAGATCCTCCCCTGAACAGAGATGCTTGTCTTTCTGCAGAGATCAGGACCATCTTCTGGGTCACCTTTACAGAGTGGCTGAGATCTCTGAGGAAGGAGTGTAGTCCCTGGCCCCAGGCCCACTCTCTGTCAGTCACCTCCTCTGTTTCTCCACAGAGCCAGTGTCAAAGCCCTCCATCTGAGTCAGCATAGGACATAAGGACCCCAGTCACAGAACATAAGGACCCTGTGGTCCTGACCTGCCTCATGCATGACCCTGGTATCTCCATCCAGTGGTTCTTAAATGACCAGAGTCTGCAGCTCACAGAGAGGACGAAACTATCCCAGGACACAGCACCCTCACCATAGAATGTGTCAGGAGGGAGGATGCTGGAGATTATCATTGTGAGTTCTCCAATCCAGTCAGTTCCAGCAAAAGTGACCTCCTCTGGCTCGATGTGAAATATGAGTCTGGCCCTCTGGCTCTCCTACCCTCCTCCGTGTTATTAACCTCTGAATAGATTTTTTTTTCTTATCTGTAAAATTATGATTCTGATGCAATTTTTAAGTAGAGTTGTTATGAGTAGTCAATGATGAAGGTGGAAATTCCTTGGAAGACTCACATTGAATCAGTAAATGCTCAACAATGTGAACTGACTTTGTCATTATTGTTGGCATAAGGCCATATTCCACTCCAGGTCCCAGCTCTTGTGGGTCTCACTGGCACCATCTCCACAGTGGAAGGACAAGCAGTGGCTTTGCAATGAGGCGTGGGAGCCCATGATAAGCTCTCAGGAATCATAGCTCTATCCTTCCTCCAGGGGGAGGTGTGGATGGCACCTGGACTGTGACAGAGACAACAGGAACAGATAAGAGGACATCCATATGGGTATCAACACTGATCTTTTTCTCCCTGTCCAATTCCTCTGGAAGAATTCCTAAAGTCTTCCTAAGTATTCTTATTTTCACGTCAATAGAGTTTTTCGTGTAGGTTCAGTAAGATTCTGTCCTCCTTGTTACTAGAATATCATTGAAAACCTAGCTGGTACAACTACGTCTTTTACTTGAATGTCTTATTTGAGAATGACGCCCATGGGATCAGATATGACCCACACTCTAAGGAGCTAAGGTTGACTTGATGAGTATTTTGGGGATCTGGGGAAGAGAGAACCTCACTCAAAGCTATAGACACTGCAGGTGAGTCCTGATGCCCAGGATTTCTAATGTCAAGAGGCTGTTAAAAGTTCCATCTGAGGTTCCTTAGGAAACCCTGCATCAGAGGAAACTGTGTGGTGAGTGTGCAGTTCCACAGCACCTGTGTAAAATCAGGCCAAATCGAGTGAGAGCAGCCTTGTTTCAGGATCAAGAACACTCTTCCTCGGAGATGATCTTTGATCAAATGGAAGTGACTGTCAGAGAAATGTTGAGTCTCATGGAAAAGTCCAGCAAGCACAGCCTTCTGATGATCAGATTCGGGCCCTGTTCACCGTCTCTCTGCTGTTTTGCACATCTTTACAAATTGCAGGGAACTGATGGAGATGCAGACTGGGTCTTGGCTGATAGAGATGGGGTTGTGTTTCCCTCCCACTGTGCAGAAAGCAGTTTTGTCATGACCTAGAGGCCTGATGTTCCCCTCAGACTCATTCAACTTCAGGCAGTTCGTCCTGACTCTAGGCCCCTGGCCTCCATTTTCTCAGAGCATTTCCTTTAGAAATGTAATTGCAACCTGTAATTGCAGATTCTTTCTCTGCACTTTCGTCTCCTTAAAATTTTCTTCCCAGGGGCCGGCCCGCTGGTGCAGCGGTTAAATGCACACATTCCGCTTCAGCGGCCCGGGGTTCACCCGTTCAGATCCCGGGTGTGGACATGGCACCGCTTGGCAAGCCATACTGTGGTAGGCATCCCACATATAAAGTAGAGGAAGATGGGCACGGATGTTAGCTCAGGGCCAGTCTTCCTCAGCAAAAAGGGAGTTGGCGGCAGATGTTAGCTCAGGGCTAATCTTCCTCAAAAAGAAAAAGAATTCTCTTCCCAGTTTTAGGATCCAGGGAATGTCTTTCCCAAGGGCTTGGGCCCAACCCTTTGACATGTAACCCTCCTGGAAGATGCTGCCCCTGCCTCATAGTCTCGGAGGGAGGGCGGGAGACTAACTTCAGTAGGTCCCTATACAACCAAGATGTAAAATGACCTCCTGTCAGGAATTTATGAGAAGTTTTACTTTTCTTTAGAGTAAGGCTGATTAGTAAACACAAGTGACCTACATTACCCTCTACCCACTCTTAAAATCTCTCCAGCCTTTTGTTTCAGGTGTTGAGTTCAGTTTCTCCCCTATTTCTTTGAGCTTGAATAAAGTCTTTCTGCTTCTTTAACTTTGGCACAATTTTTACTTTGACATTCCCTGCCTGTATTTAGCTGATCCTGTCATCTTGCACACAGTGTCAATCCTCACCATATTTTCAAATCCTCTAATTTCTTTCCTTATCTGGCTACAATCCTCCAAATGAACATTTCCAATTTTCCTCCCTCCCTTCTGACTTGGCCTCTACAGCAGGAGATGACCTGACTGCCCAGATCCTTCTGGGGTCCCAGTTTGCCCCCTACCTTGCCTTCGTTCCTAGGATCTGAGAAACACAGTGAGCTGAAGTCCAACGACTTGAAAGAGATGTGGAAGATGCCCCACCACAGTGGCCCGAGCCCCCATAGTGTCCTCATTCCACACACATGGTCACCACACCTTCAAGGAACAAGATCATGCAGATTTTTAAAGTCATTCTGTCATAAAACCCAACAACTCCAGTGGACAAGCAGGTCTCTGCCATATCAACCACCCCACATCCACACTGGATCATTCCTGTCCAGGGCCCTCCCCAGCCTTGGGCTCAGACATCTGTGTCCTCATTCTTTTCTTTCTTTGCTGTTTTTACAAACGCCATGTGTCTAATCTAAGGAGAGACCACAAACAAAACCTGGGAAATGGTAAATAGAATCTGTCCTCTGGTGCTGTGTCATTTCCTTCTCCTTTTGGCCTATGGGGAGTTTGGCTGAATCCTTGGAGATCCGGTGATGAGGTGGAGCAGGGGTAAGCAGAGGTGGGCATTGAGGGGTGGTGTGGAGGGATGAGGTCTGTGCAGAGTCCTGGTGAGAAATAGTAACTCCTGGGTGGGTTTTGGGGTATTTGGCATGACTTCAGATCTAGTGGGGCCATGTAGGAGGGCACTTTTTGGGGGCCTCCAAGATGAGCTGAGAATTCTGAGCAAGAGGCTGCTCCCCCTGTTGAGGGAGGTGCAATTGGAGCTGGTGCAGTGAAGTTGGGGTGCCATTCTTCTAGATTTGGTTGGGAGTGACTGGTGAGATAAAGGTTTGGGGAAAAGAATAAATTCTTGAAGGCTCAGATTAGTGTCCTGACAAAGGATAATTGGGGATAAGAGGGAGTGCCAGATGTACAGGCTGAAGTGGATACGGGACAGGGCACAAGGAGGAAAGGGAAATGAGCATCCAGTGGGGGCTAAGAGTTTGGAGAGTGAGAAAAGATTGGAGGACAGAGGACACCATGAACGCAGAAGACTAGAGTTGAGGGAATTTGGGGAATCAAGTCAGGAAGGGAGTTTGAGCGTGGGGTAGTCACACTAGAAAAGGAACCAGGGATGGAGCTTGGGGGAATGTGGTGAATGCAGGGCAGGTGTGGCAGTGAGGACTAAGTTGAGGGCCAGAGTTTTCCAGTCACCAGTCCTGACCAGGTGAGACATGTGCAGGTTGCTCTCAAAGCCTGGGAGCACTGTAGAAAAGCCAGATCTCACTCTTGTCCCCTGAGACCTACTTCAACTGAGTCAACAAGTGAGCCATGTCCCCAGCGGATTTTTGTGTGAGTGAGTAAGGCTGAATAGGAGCCTGCGGACAGGCAGGGGAAGGCAAATGTGGGGATGGGGAATGAGTGGCAGAATGAGGTTGGAGTGTGTGCAGGCTTTTCCTTCTTGGTTGACTAGTCAGCGTGAACTTCCAATGAATCCACAGGTGAGAGCTGTGTGACAGGTGAGGGGCGGTAGGTGTCATGAGCATCTGAACACCTGTCCTCCTCTAGTCCAGGAAGTGCCACTGCCATTTGTGATGTATCTGCTCTCCCCACCTGACTTTATGTTGGTGGGTGTGATAGAAACCCAGGTCATGAGGAGGAGTTCTGGCTCCCTGGTCACATTACACCCCATGTTCATATGTTCCATCTCTCCTGAGGCGTAGGAGCAGATCAGGAGCTGTTTTCCTATTGTTGTAGAAGGCATGGCCATGCTCAGAACCCTAGGAGTCAGCATGGAATTCTGTTATTAGTTCCTACCAGAGACTCCACAAAGCTCCTTTCATCCTCCTAACATGGGTTGCATGGAGGTACATGTGCAGGAACTTGTCCTTTCCTCTGGAGGGTGTGTTCAGCATGCCCCAGACTATTGGAGCCCTAAAACCTTCATAGTTGTAGCAGATCAATGAGTGGTCACGGATGTGGATGGTCCTACAGCCCATGGAACTCTCACACTTGCTTAGATTGTTGATTACTAGAGTTGATCCTGCCACTGATGTCATTGTCCACACTGACGTCATTGTCTTTGATTATCAATCTCAGCAGGCATTTAATTCCCCTCTGGAGCACACATGTCTTACTAAGGCACTCAGAATACTTGCCATTTCTTGTTCATAATTAACAAGAAAGCTTCTAGTTCTCACTGTTAAGTATGATATGAGCGGTAGGGCCCTAGGTTTTTTATGACTTGAGTTAACGTGGAATTGACTTGGAGGATGAACACGTCCGTTGCTCTGCCAGGCAGGGCCAGCTTCGTGGGCTCACAGTTTGTCCGGTCACTTAGAAGGCCCTGGAGGTTTTGCCATCGTGAAATTCTTCATGATTTTTGAACAGATCTGATTTTCACACTCAGTCCCCCAGTTTATGTAGCTGGTTCTGCCCTTGGGAGTGGCCATGGGTGGGTGGGATCCCTTGGGGAAAAAAGTTTGAACCAATTGGGAGATGCACCTTGAAATTTGGCCACCAGAGGGCGGCACCACCCCAGCATAACCCAGAGGGCTGTGAAGAGAGATGTGGAGGAATTGGGCTTTTTCTGCTCTATTTGTGTCATTGTAAGTCTCTAACTCTCCCCCACTCTGCCACCCCGACCTCTGATAACAGAGGGAAGGTTATCCAGGCCTTATGGACTTCAGAGATTCAGATTTTGGACTCCACATCCAAGGGGGGGAAAAAAAGAGAAGAAATCACAACTAGTTGGCTCAAATGTGAATAGTACTAAATAGACATAATAAAGTCCGTACTGAGTATTGGTCTTAGGAAGGCACTGGGGAGACGGGGACAGGAAGGGGGTATGTTATGATGATGGGGAAGAAAGGAGCTGAGTCCTCATCTTCCAATAGGGAAGACCTTAGATAATGCCTGAAAGTGAAAAATCAGTAAGTAGCCTCCGAGCATGTTGTTCAGAGAGGACCTTGCTTCCCTGCAGAGGAGCTGCTGCTGTTTGGGGCAGATCTCCTCAGTGTGGCCCAGATAGGAGATGCCAGGACCTCCCTGTGACCACTCTGAACAGAAAACAGAAGCACTGGGTTTATCATGGCCAAGTCCAGTGTTATCACAAATCTAAGAAAGAGAACATTCAACAGGAGGGAGGCAGCACTGATTTTGCTCACAGTGTGAATGTCAGGAACAGAATAATAATTTCACTGTTCTAGCTACAGTGGTCAGTGTGACAAGTTAAAATCTCCTCTGGGAGGTAAGTCAGTCACATCAAAACAATGTGCCCCTCTGAGCAAGCCTTACACACCTGGTTAAGAATCGTCCAAGAAGCCCACTGTTCTCAGGTCTTTGTCCATATGACATATGATGGGGACTGACATGTTCTCTCTGTTTGTTTGGGTTTTTTTACATCAGGAGCATAGAATTGAAAAACTATAATCTTTGGTTCATGACCCAGTATCATCACCAGTCCATACATTGCCCACCTTCCTTTTTTAGAGAACTATTGCTTATTTAACTTAATTTTTATTTTTTACTTGTATATTTAGAATCAGACTTTAGTTACAGCTTCCAGAAGATCTCCAAAGGCAGGACTGGAGGTTTGGTTCAGTAGGAAAGCTGTTGCTCCTTCCTGGATGAAAAAACTAGGAAACCAAGTCACTGCTGCCATGTTGGTGTCAGGCCACAGCACCTGGGCAGCCTCTCTTTAGGTACAAGCACGGGACCCACTGGCTCCACGGCCCTGAGTGCCAGGAGAGGCTCTACCGGCATCTCACGAGAACCACTTCCCTCTTCCACAGCATGAACCTGCTGTCAGAGATTCCAGGAACTGCTGCCTGCAGCTTCCCAGGGTTTCATGTGCTTTTGAATGTGGTTGGAAGAGATGAGTTAAGTCAATCTGGGGTGTCTGTCCTAGATGTCATTGGGCACCTCCAATGTAACATGTCCATAACCAAGACCTTTATTTCCCCACCTCCCAACTGATCCTCCCAGAGTCTTCCTCTTCTCAGTCAAGGTCAACTCCATCATTCCAGGGGCTCAGGTCAGAAATCTTGGTGTTATCCTTAATGTGTACGTTGCTCTCACTCTAATCTCTAATCCACATGCAAACCTTGCAATCCATCTACAGAATATAAATAGAATCCAGACACTCAGACCCAAACCACCACCATCCTACATGGGGTTACTGTAATAGTCTCCAGATGGGTCTTCCTGCTGCCTCCTTGTCCCCACTTCCCTTCTATCTGTCTGCTCAGTGTAGGATCTCTGAATCCTCAGAGGTGAATTCTTTTAAAGCCCAAATCAGGTCATCCTTTTTCTGCTCGAAGCCCTCCTGTCACTCACATCTCAATCACACCAAAATGCAACGTCCTCACCTCTGCCCACAGGCCCAGGTTAGTGATGCTCACAGTGCTGGTCTGCATCAAGACGGGGAGTTTCCACTGGAAGGTCAACTCTGTGCTTTGGTGGAGAAAGTCTTGCAAAGAAGAAAGTGTCCACCGAAATAAACAGGACACTTAGTGATGTGGTTGATCTACTTTCTGACCCAACCTCCTTGGCTCCTTGCAGATCACCTTTCAGCAGCACTGTCCTGTACAAACTGGTTCCTGCCTGCACTCTCATGTCATCCTCCTCATCCCATCTGTTGCCATCACAGTGGCTTCCTGACCCTGAAATCTGCCAAGTAAGTTCCTGCCCCAGGGCCTTTGCACTGACTGTTCCCACTCCTTGGAATAATCTTCTTCCAGTGACATGTGTGACCCCTCCTTCCCTTCCTTCAGGTCCTGCTCTCATGGCACCTTGTCATGGAGGGTTTCCTGACCATCTTATATAGAATAAAAAGATGCCTCCCAACCCAGCCACTCCCTATCTCCTTCACCCACTTTATTTTCCTTTAGAGGTCTTACCGCCATCTGAAATACTGCTTAATTATTTATCTTGATTGCCTCTCCCTCCTCACCAGAACGTCAGCTCCCCGAGGCCAGTGACTGTCTGTCAGGTTCACTTTTGTGTCCCCTGCAACCACAGTAAGACTGGGCAGATTGCGTGCTTGGTGTTCAGAAAAAATGGATTAACTCACCCGTGAATAACTGCACACTGAGAATTAAGTGTAGTCACTTCAACTTCACTGTCTGTAAAATGTGGATGATTCCAGCCCTGTCACCATGTAGAAATCAAGGAAGAATGGGCCTCAGTCCTGATATCTGTTACTACATAACAAAACACCTCAAACTTAAAATTTCACTATGTCTGAAATAATGAAGGACCTGAAAACTTTATAACCTCCGTCATGATGAGAAATGATGAGTTTGAGCACAGGAGAGACAGAGGAACCAAAATCTTGGGTGGAGTCCTTTACAGGAGGAACACTGGGGTCCCTGTGGAGGGTTCACCCTCCTGGCTTTTCATGCCTCTCCTCATGTCATCTCTGTGATGACTCTGAGAGAGTCACACTGTCCTCATGCCGCTTTACTGAGAGAAAACAGAAACTCACACTGGTGTTGTCACTTAACCACGTCCACATGAAACAGTGAGTCTATCTCTCTCTTATGTGCACACGCACACACACACACACTACATGGATTAGACACATGGATTAGTGTCTGGCTTCTTTTTACTGAATATTGTGTCTCTGAGATACATCCAAGTTGACATGTGTCGTCATATTTCTCTAATTGTCATCACTACAAGGTTTTACACTTCCTCAGGAAATGACACATAATATTAAATTACATTTATTAAAGACAGGACCACTGAATGTTTGTGTGACATGATCTGGATATTCTGAAAGGAAAAAGTCATCACACTTTTAAAAGCACACTATACTTTTCAAAGGGCAGTATCTTTACTGTTAATAAGGGGATATGATCATTTCATTTTCTATAACGACAACCTCATTACTCTTAAAAAGTCAGGTATTGCATTTTTAAAGAGATGATTCTTCTATCTTTTGAAAGGACCATATAATCTTATTTTAATAGATGACTTCATTAATTATAAAGGGCAGTACAATATCATTTATCTAAAATGGGTCATTATATTCTTGTAAACATGTTTGTGTTAAATATAAGGCAGGGGCCAGCGACATGGCTGAGTGGTTAAGTTTGCATGCTCCACTTTGGCAGTCCAGAGCTTCACAGGTTCAGATCTTGGGCACGGACACGGCACTGTTTATCAGGCCATGCTGAGGTGGCATCCCACCTAGCACAACCTGAAGGACCTACAACTAGAATGTACAACTATGTACTGGGGGACTTTGGGGAGAAGAAGAGGGAAAAAAAGATTGTCAACAGATGTTAGCTCGGGGGCCAATCTTCCAAAAAAAGAAAAAGATAAGGCAATTATGTGTTTAAAGACAAGATAATTATGAAACAAAACCATGAACATTACATTATAAGCTAGTTTATTTAGAAAGTATGAGAAAGTTCATACCACATAGGCATAAATTAGCAAAATAGAACAGCTAACACCTGGGTAACCACCCAAGTCAGGAACTAGTTCATTGACAGCTTCAGAAGTGCCTCTGGGTCCAGTCCTGGCCACCAGCTCTCCTTGAAGTGACAGTTTCCTGAATTTACAGACATTCGCATTATTTCCTTCACGCTTTTCCCAACTACACCTGAATCCAGAGATTGGGCTTAGGGTTTGTCTTCTTAAACTTCCACTAATGCACACCACACTCCAACTGCCAACTTCTCTTGAATCTTTTGTTCTCTATTGGGTTGTAAGTATCAAGCCTATTGCAGTAAGGAGGGGGTCATACCTTTTTTTCCCCTTAACTTTATTTTTCACTGTGGTAAAATACATATAAGTGAAATGTGCCATTTTAACCATTTTTCAGTGTACAATTCTTTGGCATTAAGTACATTCACAATGTTGTGGAACCATATACACTATCTATTTCCACATGTGATTTCCTCTTTTAAAAATTTCAGGAAGAGGATGTCAGCGTCATAGCAGAGTGAGCTTGCCTGGGACTCTCTCCCCTCCAACATACAACAAAAAGGAGCAACCATATTCCAAGAGAAAATATCCTAATAGCACAGGAATCCTCAGAGAGTCACAGCAGCCAGACAACAGAGGGCAGAGAGGCTGGAGCCCCCATTGAAGGAGCTGGAACAGGGGAAGAGAGAACTTCGCTCCCCTAAAGACTGGGATCGCTGCCATGGGAGACTCCATGAGAGAAGGAGTGGGGGAGGGGCTGCACATCCACAGGATCACCCAGGACTTCCTAGCACCCTTGCAGCCAAAGGGAAGCACTCTAATGGCATGAAAGCTATCATGTGGAGTGACCTCATCAAGCCAAGACCCCAGGAGACCAGATAGCGAGAGCTAATCAGGAAACCCAGGTCTGGGCACAAGAGAAAGCACCGCCCCCACCCTGCGCTGTGCTGCGCCATCTCTGCTGAAGGCAGAAGTCTTCAGAATATGTGACTCTCGACCCCCATCTAGTGGCGATAGGCTGTAACTGCAACCAAATAATATCACAATGGGCAAAACCTGTAGTTCCAGTATCAGGCAATTCATCAAATCTCCAGACCAGAGGGAAAACAATAAATACCAAGAATTATGTCCTGAGGACTCAGAGATAAGTAAACTAAATGACAATGAATTCAGAATAGCTATCATTAAAAAACCCAATGAGGTAAAAGAAAATATAGAGAAATAATTCAATGAGTTCAGGAGCTACTTCACAAAAGAGATTGAAACTATAAAGAAGAATCAATCAGAAATGCTAGAGATGAAAGACACAATGGAAGAGATAAAACAAAATACAGGTTCCCTGAATGCTCGTGTGGACACCATAGAGGAGCGAATCAGCATAATCAAAGATAGACATGCTGAATGGCTCCAGGCAGAGAAGGAGAGAGAACTAAGACTAAAAAGAAATGAAGAAAATCTCCAAGAGATATCCGGCTCAATGAGGAAATGCAACATAAGAATTATAGGTATCCAAGAAGGTGAAGAGAAGGAGAATGGAGCAGAAAGCATGCTCAAAGAAATAATAGCAGAGAACTTCCCAAATCTAGGGAATGAGAGAGAAATGTGGGTGGAGGAAGCTTTCAGATCTCCTAGATTTGTCAATGTAAAAAGACCTATGGCAAGGCATATAGTAGTAAAACTGGCAAAGAAAGAATACTCAGGGCAGCTAGGCAGAAGAAAATAACCTACAAAAGAACCCCTATCAGACTTTCAGCAGATTTCTCTGCAGAAACCTTACAAGCTAGGAGAAAATAGAATGACATATCCAAGTTTTAAAAGATAAAAATCAGCCAAGAACACTCTATCCAGCAAAAATATCCTTCAGATATGAGGGAGAAATTAAATATTTCCTAGACAAACAAAAGCTAAGGGGCTTTGTATCCATGAACTACCCCCTACAAGAAATCCTCAAGAAGGCCCTCATACCTGAAAAAAGAAAAAAAGGGAGAAAGGAGCCACAAAACACAGAGTAAGGAGACAAATAGATAGAATCAGAATAGGACAGCAAATATTCGACTATAGCACTAGGATAGAGGGAAGGAAAACACCAAAAACAAAGACAATCTTGTCACTTAACCACAAACTCATGACACAAGTTGGAATAAGATATGAAAATAACTTACGAAGGGAGGAGGAAAGGGACTGAGTCAGTTTAGACTAAGGAAATAAGAGGCCATCAGAAAATGGACTATGTTATGCACGAGATTCTGAATACAAACTTCAGGGCAGCCACTAAACTAAAAAGTAGAACAGAGACAAAAAAAATAAATAAGGAAAAAACTAAGAAACACAACATAAGAAACTACAGAAGTCAATGGGTAGACCAAAACACACAGGATGAAACACAAAGGAAATGCAGGAAAACCAGAAAACGAGTGACAGAATGACAGCATTAAGCCCTCATACATCAGTAATCATCCTCAATGTAAATGGATTGAACTCTCCAATAAAAAGACACAGAGTGGCAAGATGGATTAAAGAATAAGATCCAACAATTTGTTGCCTCCAGGACACACATCTCAGCTCCAATGACAAATACAGGCTCAGACTGAAGGGGTGAAAGACTATACTCCAAGCTAATGGCAAACAAAAGAAAGCAGGTGTCACAATACTTGTATCAGACAAAGTAGATTTCAAGATAAGGCAGGTAAAGAGAGACAAAGAGGGGCAGTATATGATGATAAAAAGGACACTCCACCGAGAAGAAATAATGCTTATAAATATCTATGCACCCAACACAGGAGCACCAAAGTTCATAAAGCAACTATTAACAAACCTAAAAGAACATATTAAAAATAACACAATAATAGTAGGGGACCTCAACACCCCACTCACATCATTGGACAGATCATCCAGACAGAAAATCAAGAAGGAAACAGTGGAATTAAATGAAAAGCTAAAACAGTTGGACTTAATAGACATATATAGAACACTACATCCAAAAACAGTAGAATATACATTCTTCTTAAGTGCACACGGAACATTCTAAAGGATAGACCATATGTTGGGAAACAAGGCAAGCATCTATAAATTTAAAAAAATTGAAATAATAACAAGCATCTTCTCCTATCATAATGCTATAAAGCTACAAATTAATTATAAGAAAAAAGCTGAGAAAGGGAGAAAGATGTGGAGACTAAACAATATGCTGTTGAACAAGCAATAGATCATTGAAGAAATCAAAAAATATCGAGAGACAAGTGAAAATGATAACATGCCATACCAACTCATATGGGATACAGCAAAAGCTGTATTAAGAGGGAAATTCATCACAATATAGGCACACCTTAGGAAACAAGAAAAATCGCAAATAAGCAATCTCAAATTACACCTAACTGAATTGGAGATGGAAGAACAAACAAAGCCCAAAGTCAGCAGAAGGAGAGAAGTAATAAAAATCAGAGCAGAAATAAATGCTACTGAAACAAAAAAAGCAATAGAAAGGATCAATGAAACAGAGAGCTGGTTCTTTGAGAAGATAAATAAAATGGACAAACCCCTAGCCAGACTTACAAAAAAAAAAAGAGAGAAAGCTCAAATAAACAAAATCAGAAATGAAAGAGGAGAAATAACAACAGACTCTACAGAAATACAATGGGCTATAAGAGAATACTATGAAAAACTATATGCCAACAAAATGGATAACCTAGAGGAAATGGATAAATTCATAGACTCTTACAACCTCCCAAAGCTGAGTCAAGAAGCAGCAGACAATCTGAACAGACCAATCACAAGGAAAGAGATTGAAACAGCAATCAAAAGCATCCTAAAGAATAAAACTCCAGGACCAGACGGCTTTCCTGGGGAATTCTACCAAAATTTTGGAGAGGATTTAATATCTATACTTTTCAAGCTATTCCAAAAAATTAGGGAGGATGGAACACTTCCCAACACGTTCTACAAGGCCAACATCACGCTGATACAAAGCCTGACAAGGCCAGCATGAAAAAGGAGAACTACAGGCCAATATTGCTGATGAACATAGATGCAAAAGTTCTCAACAAAATTTTAGCAACCCGAATTCAGCAATACGTCAAAAGGATCATACATCATGATCAAGTGGGATTCATACCAGGGACACAGGGATGGTTCAACATCCTCAAATCAATCAACGTGATACACCAATCAACAAATTGAGGAATAAAAACCATGTTATCATCTCAATACATGCAGAGAAAGCATTTGACAAGATCCAACAGCCATTTGTGATTAAAAACTCTGAGCAAAATGGTGATAGGAGGAAACTACCTCAACATAATAAAGGCCATATAGGACAATCCCACAGCCAACATCATACTCAATGGGCAAAAACTGAGCAGTATCCCCCTGAAAATAAGAATGAGACAAGGATGCCCTCTATCACCACTCTTATTCAACATAATACTGGAGGTTTTTGCCAGAGCAATTAGGCAAGAGAAAGGAATAAAATGAATCCAAATAGGAAGTGAAGGAGTGAAACTCTCACTGTTTGCAGATGACATGACCTTATATACAGAAAACCCCAAAGAATCCATTGGAAAACTATTAGAAATAATCAACAAATACAGCAAAGTTGCAGGGTATAAAATCAACTTACATAAATCAGTAGCATTTCTATACTCTGATAACGAACTAACAGAAAAACAACTCAAGAACACAATACCATTCACAATTGTAACAAAAAGAATAGAATACCCTGGGGTGAATTTAGCCAAGGAAGTGAAAGACCTATACAACGAAAACTACAAGATTTTCCTGAAAGAAATTGATGACGACATAAAGAGATGGAAAGACATTCCATGCACATGAATTGGAAGAATAAACATAGTTAAAATATTCATACTACCTAAAGCAATCTACAGATTCAATGCAATCTCAATCAGAATCCCAATGACATTCTTTACAGAAATAGAACAAAGAATCCTAAAACTCATTTGGGGTAATAAAAGACCCAGAATTGCTAAAGCACTCCTGAGAAAAAAGAACAAAGCTGGAGGCATCACAATCCCTGACTTCAAAACATACTACAAAGCTACAGTAATCAAAACAGTCGTGGTACTCCTACAAAAACAGACACACAGATCAATGGAACAGAATTGAAAGCCCAGAAATAAAACCACACATCTATGGACAGCTAATCTTCAACAAAGGAGCTGAGGGCCTACAATGGAAAAAAGAAAGTCTTTTCAACAAATGGGCTGGGAAAACCAGAAAGTCACATGCAAAAGAATGAAAATTGACCATTCTTTTTCACCATTCACAAAAATAAACTCAAAATGGATCAAAGACCTAAAGGTGAGACCTGAAACCATAAGGCTTCTAGAAGAAAATATAGGCAGTACACTCTTTGACATCAGTATTAAAAGGATCTTTTTGGGCACCATGTTTTCTCAGACAAAGGAAACAATAGAAAGAATAAACAAATTGGACTTCATCAGACTAAAGAGCTTCTTCAAGGCAAGGGAAAACAGGATTGAAACAGAAAAACAACCCACTAATTGGTATGTGCAAGTCATATATCCAACAAAGGGTTAATCTCCATAATATATAAAGAACTCACACAGCTCAACAACAAAAAATCAAATAACCCGATCAAAAAATGGGCAGGAGTCATGAACAGACATTTCTCCAAAGAATATATACGGATGGCCACTAGGCACGTGAAAAGATGTTCAACACCACTGATCATCAGGGCAATGCAAATGAAAACTATACTAAGATATCACCTTACACCCATTAGAATGGCAAAAATAACCAAAACCAAAAGTAACAAATGTTGGAGAGGTTGAGGAGAAAAAGGAACCCTCATACACTGCTGGTGGAAATGCAAACTGGTGCAGCCACTATGGAAAATAATATGGAAATTTCTCAAAAAATTAAAAATAGAAATACCATATGGCCCAGCCATCCCACTACTGTGTATCTATCCAAAGAACTTGAAGTCAGCAATTCCAAAAGTCCCATGCACCCCTATGTTCATTGCAGCATTATTTACAATAGCCAAGACATGGAAGCAACCTAAGTGCCCATCAACTGATGATTGGATAAAGAAGATATGGTATGTATATACAATGGAATACTACTCAGCCATAAAAAAGGATAAAATCATCCCATTCACAACAACATGGATGAACCTTGAGGGTATTATGTTAAGTGAAATAAGCCAGATAGAGAAAGGCAATCTCCGTATGACTCCACTCATATGTGGTAGTTAAACATGTAGACAAGGAGAAAAGATTAGTGGCTACTAGGGGAAAGGGGGAGTGGGAGTTGGGCACAAAGGGTGAATTGGTGCCCCTACAACATGACTGACAAACAATAATGTACAGTTGAAATTTCACAAGATTGTAAACTATCAAAAACAATAAAAAATTTTTTTTTAATTCAGGAAGATTTTGGTGTGTAGGTACTGTGCTCAATTACTAAGCAGTAAAAAACAACAATCTTTGCTGTTGGTTTATGACACATTATCTTTTTTAAAAATGATATTGTTTTTAAAATTTTCATGACCAACTGGGTATACAATGGAGCCATCTTGCCCAGTACAAATATACGCAGCCTCTTGATTAGAAATTAGACATCTGGTTTAAGAACAGCATTGACTATTTCTTTGGCTGTATCATTATTCTGTTAGAGAAGTCCTTATCTCATTCATGAGAAATGCAGCCACGATATCCACTACAACTGCTGTGGCCTTGTCCTTTGCACATGAAATAATCGAATGCTTGGGAAACACACTGAGTGCGTCTTTCTGCTTCAGTCCCAGTTATGAATTTATCCCTGGAGAGCTGGCCATGAAAGAAGTAAAGGATATGACCTCTGCCCATCCCACACAGCAGAGATGCTGCTGTCCAATGAGGCTGTGCCACGGTGCACAGCACCATGGGTCATCCACAGTCACCACCTCCAAGCAGACTGGCAGATGCGACACCAACAGTGCAAATGTCCAGGAGGTGAGAGGCAGCAGGGACTCTCCCACAGTGAGGGCTGGGGCAGCAAGAAGAGGTACAAATAAGGAGACAGCACTTTACTGCGATCAAGGAAACAGATTTTGAAAAGAATGGCTTTTGCAAAAGCTTTTTAATATAAATTCTGAATGTTTTGAAGTTCTTTGGATACTTGGTAGACTGAATAGTGGCCACCAAAGTATCCAGAGGCTCATCCCTGGAAACTGTGATTGTCCCTTTATACAGCACAAGGGACTTTGCATGTGTGATGAAGTTAAGGATCTTGAGATGGGCAGAATATTCTGGATCATCCCAAATGGAATCCCCAGGTCCTTCTAAGAGATGGGCAGAAAGCCAGAGTGAGATGAAGTGTCAGGACAGAAGCAAGGGAGGAAAGGCCTGTGATGCTGCCCTGATGCAAGGAATGAGGACAGTGTCCAGAATCTGGAAGTCAAGGAAAGGATTCTCCCCCAGAGCTTCCGGGGAGAGCAGCGACCTGCAGACATTTTTTGCGCCCTTTGAAAAATGTTCTCTTTGCCTTAACCATCTGTTAATGTCCTGAGTAACCCTCCTCCTCACTCCTCTTCTGCCCCTGACTACATGCTTCACCATTAAGGCACTGACCCAGTTTAATGTCTTTAGAAAAGGCAAGTGTTCTTAAACACAATGGGAAATTCAACGGCCACACTGGGGGACTGACTTGGGAACTCCTCAACCTGGCTCCTCTCAGACATCTCCCTCCCCCTCATTCCCTATCCTCATTTGTCCTTTGTTTTCCACCTTAGACTCTTCAGCTCTCTTAAATCCATTGATCTGTCCCTCTCCACACTCCTACCTCCTCCACCCCTCTCTCCACCCCTGCCAGACATTTCCCCTCCCGCCTTAGCCCCTCAACTCCCATCATCATTGGAGCTTGGGGCCTCCTCCCACATCATGGGCTCTTGAGAGGCTCACAGACCCCAAGAGCAACTGCCTGAGGGTGAAACAGCTGATTAGAAACAGGAAATGAACTCAGTAAACACTCACACTTTGTCCTCATCAGGCCCAGAGTAACACCTGTTGAGGAAAGGGGTTCTCAAAGGCCCCACGATTCTTAACTCGAAATTTCTCCCTTAAAACAATCTGTATTTAATTATAGCAGTAAACAAATAATGCTAAATTTACCATCATGAACCACTAACCAGTGTACAGTTCAGTAGTGTATATATACACTTGTTGTTGTGCAACATATCTCTAGCACTTTTTCATCTTGCAAAACTAAAAATCTATACCCATTGAACAACTCCCCATTTCCTCCCCACCCAAGCCTCTGACAAGCACCATTCTTCTTTCTGTTCCTATAAATGTGACTGCCTCAGATATCTGATATAAATGGAAACATACAGTATTTGTCTTTCATGACTGGCTTATTTCATTTAGCATAAAGTCCAGGATATCCTTCTTTTTAAGGCTGAATAATATTCCATTGTGTGGATATGCCACATTTTCTTTTTTCATTCCTATGTCTATAGACATTTGGGTTGCTTCCATTTCTTGGCTATTGAGGAAAATGCTGCAATGAAAATGTGGATGTGCAAATATCTCTTCAAAATCCTGCTCTCAATTCTTTTGGTATGAAACTAGAGTGAGTGTGCAGTATCACATGGTAAGTCTATTTCTGCACCATTTTACATTTCCACCAACTGTGCTCAAGGGTTCCAATTTCTCCACATCCTTGCCAACACAAGTCATTTCCTGTTTTGTTCTTTTTGAAAGTGGCCATCCAAATGAGTATGAGGTGATATCTCTCCCTTTGTTGTTTTGATTTGCATTCATCTAATGATAAGTGATGCTGAGCACATTTTCATAAGCTTCTTGGCCATTTGTATATCTTCTTTGGAGAAATGTCTATTCATATGTCTTGACCATTTTATAATAGGGTAGTTTGGTTTTATTGTTGTTGTTGAATTGTAAGGTTTCTTTACATATTCTAGATATTAACCCCTTAACAGAGTTATGATTTGCAAATACATTTTCCCATTCTGTAGATTCCCTTTTCACTCAGTTGATTGTTTCTTTTGATGGTCAATGGTTTTTAAGCTGTTGTAGTCCCATTTGTCTGTTTTGCTTTTGTTCCCTGAACTTTTGGTGTCATACCTAAGACATCATGGCCAAATCGAATGTCATGAGCTTTCTACCTGTGTTATGTTCTGTCGGTATTATAGTTTTGGGTCTTACAGTTCTATCTTTAATCCATTTTGAGTTAATTTTTTGTATATGGTATAAGATAAGGTTCCACCTTCATTCTTTTGCATGAGAATATCCAATATTCCCAACAGCTTTTGTTGAAGAGACTATCCTTTCCCCATTGAGTGGTCTTGGCACTCTTCTCAAACACTGCTTGACCATGTACAGGAGGGTTTATTTCTGGGCTCTCTATTCCATTCCATGTGTCTATATGCCTTTCTTTATCCCAGTACCACACTATTTTTACTGTAGCTTTGTAATGTGTCTCGAAAATCAGGAAGTGCAAGCCTCCACCTGTGCTCCTTTTCAAAATTTATTGGCTCCTTGGGGTCGCTTGAGATACCATGTGATCTTGAGGATGATTTTTTTCTATTTCTGTAAAATATGCCATTAGGATTTTAATATGGATTGCATTGAATCTGTAGATCACTTTGCATAGTGTAGCCATTTTAACAATCTTAAATCTTCGAATCCCTGATTCTGTTGCTAATGGGGATGGATTTTCAAAGCAGCAGGCAATCTGGTTCCCTTTCCTGCAATCTCCTTGCACTCAACCCTCGGAGGGGGTTCACTCATCTCTCCCACCCCACTCTGGGATGACTTACACGTGAGACAGGGAAGGGGTTCCAAGGCTTCAGATCCAGGGATCGTGTGAGGACATTAACAAAGCTGGACCCTTTCCATGCTCCTTTCATCTTTTTCTCTCTGGCTTAACTGTCAATCCCATGGGTAATTCTCATTCTGTAGCTCGTCCACTCTTTTCTTCTGCCAATGCAAGCTCAACTGGAACAATCTCGCCTAGTAGAAATAAAAACCTCCTTCAATAGAAGAGTAAACATCTGTTTTAAGAATGTTGGTGACTGGTTCATTGGACATGTCACTAATTTCTGTGTCAGAAGTATTCATAATTCATCAGTAAAAAAGGTAGCCAAGTTGTCCGTTAGAAATTCTAAAGCTTTGTCTTTCACAAATGCAATAACTGAGTCCTTGGGAGACATAATGAGGGTGTCTGTTCCCTTCAGTTCCAGGAATGACTTCAGACCTGGAGAGTCTGTCTCTTTCAGAATCACAAAGCTGCCTTAGCTTGCCCCACACGCAGAGGAACTGCTCCTGGTCAAGGAGCAAGTGCGCTTGTGTCAGCCCTATTTTCATTCTAGTGTCACCAGCCTCCAACCAGATTTCAGGAGGGATGCCTGACCATGCAAATATCCAAGAGGGTGGGGAGCAATAGGACCTAGGAGGGTCCTATAGTGCTGGGGGCACGAGGAGGTACAACTGTGGGGACAGCACTTTACCACGGTCAAGTACACAGGTTGGAACAGGACAGCTTTTTAAAATATGAATATAAGACATTCTGAAGTTCTTTTAAGACTGTGTTAGGGCAAGTAACTGCCCCCAAAGATATCCTGAGTTTTATCCCTTGAACCTATGAATGTTGCGTTCCCTGACAAAAGATGCTTTGCACATGTGATGACGTCATAGACTGTGAGATGGAAAGATTACTCTGGATTATCTAGGTGGTCCCTCTTCATAATCTCTAGTATTCTCTTGAAAGAGAGAGAGGGGCAGAGGGAGCCTGGACCATAGAGGAGGAGCAGGTGTGACCACGGAGCAGGGCAGGGAAGGCATACGTGATGGGGCCATAGCCAAGGATGAGGACAGCCTCCAGAAGCTGGAAAAGGCAGAAAGACAGATTCTCCCAGGGTCCAAGGAGAGAGCACGGTCCTATAAACAGACACCTCGATTCCAGCACAGTGAAACCCATTGTTGGATTATGGCCTCGAGGACTGTTAGAGAATTTGGAAACAGGCTGGATGTTTTGTCCACTCAGGTGCGCTTTGGAGGCACCCACATGACCCCCTGCTCACTCCTCAATCCCTTGTCTGAAATTTCCTCCATGACCACCATAGGATGGCACATGAGGCAAAGGACATCTTTAAAGGTCTCCTCACTGATAGTGAGGGGACACTGAGCAAATGATGTGTGTGGTAAATGACCAACAATTTGATAGAAACCAGGAATGGTCCCTCACCACCAACATTGTTCCAATTCCACAGACGTTTTCACTTCACATGTGAGGCAGCAGATCACACAGATTTTTCAAAGATATTCTGTCACAGAATGGCAGCATTCTGTGGGGCATAAGGACTCCTTAAAAAGGCGGTGGGTGGGAGGGCCACGCTCTAGCAGACAAACAGATGCCACCCTGGACAGGGACCCCCAAGGCCTTCACTACACTGTGATTGCCGACACACTTCAAGGGGCATCCACCTCAGGGCGGACATTCATGTCCTCATTTCTTGGCTTTCCTGCTGTTTTCATAAACTCAGTGTGCCTGTCTGAAAGAGAGTCCACAAACAGGATACTGGTAAATGGGAAATAGAGTCTACCCTCTGGCTTCTATTTGATTTTGTCTGCTCAGTTTGGCCTCTGAGCATTGGGCTGAATCCTAGATAGACCTGTGGGTCAGATGGAGCTTGGCAACCAGAGGGCAGTGAGCGGTGGCCTGGAGGGATGGGTCCTGGCAGAGTGGGGATTGGAAATTGTAACAACTGAGGGAGAAGGTGGGAGAGGAAGTGTATGGGGTGTAGTCATGGTTTTCCAGGGTCAGCTCTGGTCACCCTGGTTTAGGGTGAAGAGGATGTGGGAAGGCTAGGGAGGAGGAACAGGTTTTCAGGGAGAGGCTGAGGACTCCAAATGTGGGGAGAGTCACTGAAGCTGGTGGGGTTGAAGATGAGGGAGCCTTTCTTCCAGACTTCAGTGTGGTCTAGAGAGGAAGGTTGGGGTTTGGAGGAAAGAATAAGATACTTGAAGACTCAGATGAGTGCCCTTGACACCGGGACCAAACACTTTATTTGGGGAATCCATGGCAAGGTGAGCAGTCATAAGGATGAAAAAAAAAAGTAAACATCAAGAAACCAGAGGGAAGACAACGTGTCCCTCAAGAGAAGTAGAGGGAGGGACAGGCAGACATGTATCTCCAGAGCTCAGAAGTGCAAGGTTTAGGACTGGATGGCACCGGGGAAGGGGCCAACGGAAACCCTGGGAGAGAGGCCCTGGGTGAGAGGAAGATTAGAGTCCAGTGGGGACTGGAGTCCAAGGAGTGAGGAGGGATGGGAGAGCATGGGGTAGGGACCGCTCAGGGGCAGAAGGCTGGAGCTGAGGTGGGGAGGCAATTCCAAGGAGGGAGGGAATCAGACCACACGGTGTGCGAACTCCTGCCTGGGGGGAGGGTGGGAATGAAGGACAGGCTGAGGGTTGAGGAGTAGAGCCAGGAATCCCAATTTCCAGAGTGAGGGCCAGCGTTTTCCAGGGTCAGCTCTGACCAGGGTGAGACAGTACAGCTTGTTGCCCAAGTGGGGTCTGGGTTGGGCAGTTTCAGCATTTCTAGGGAGCATCTTAAGAAACCAACACATCACCTCCCTAGTCCCCCAAGACCTCTTCTCCTGAGCCTGCAAGGTAGGAATCTACCCAGGGAATTGGGTGCAAGTACACAAAAAGGAGGCACCAAGCAGAGGCTGAGGAGCAGCCTGGGGGAGGGAAGGAAGGGCAGGTGGGTGTTGGGCTGCCAGGTGTAAGGAGGTAGAGGTCAGGATGTCCTTGGAGCTTGCTGAACCCAAGGGAGTGAGGAAAGGGGTGAGGGTGGGGACGTGGGTCTAGGGCAGATTTGGGGGAGGGGTACTTCTTCAAGGTTCAGAGCTGTTTGTACAGTTTTATTTCTCCACACATCAAAGGACCTCTACAGTATAATGAGCTGTTTAAATTGTCCAGTAAACACACCTGTTTATTACATTGTTTTCCCAAAAGGCTGGGTTTGATGTTAAACCAACTGAGATTCAAAAATTGTGCATCCAAAGGAAAATGCACAGATCAGTCCGGTTTTCAAGACTTTTAACCAGCAGGGCATGTGGCTTCAGCTCTTCCAGCCACCTGAGAAGATGCCAACAATATTTTAAGAAGGGGCAGATCTGAGGGCCGGCTCGGTGGTGTAGTGGTTAAGTTTGCACACTCTGCTTCAGTGGCCCAGGGTTTGTGGGTGTTGACCTATATACCGCTCATCAAGCCATGCCGTGGTGGTGTTTCACATACAAAATAGAGGAAGGTTGGCACAGATGTTAACTCAATGACAATCTTCCTGAAGCAAAAAGAGGAAGATTGGCAACAGACGTTAGCTCGGGGCCAATCTTCCCCACCAAAAAAAGGGGGGGTCAGATCTTGGCCTCCAGGGTGCCAGTGACCAAAAAGATGACATCAGAAAGCCTCTGGAAGGTTTCCCTGTGCACTTTCATTCCTCCATTTTATCCTCCAGGCTGCCATTTCTACTCTGATCCAATTCCTACACCTCCCCTCAGGTCAGGAATTGCCCCTCAGACCACCCACAGTGGGACTCAGCCTCCCTGGAGATTCTCCTACTGAGTCAGGAGGTTCTCAAAGCCACTCAACCCTCAACTCCACAGTTTTAGACTTTGGGCCTCCCCTCCCCCATTCTCTGAACCAGATCCAGGCTCAAGCCCCTGGGCAGGCCGCCCCAGCCCCCAGAGAGATCTCCTCCCCACACCCATCCAGGGCTCTGTCCTGTTGACCCACTGCCCCTTGAGGGTCCAGGGCAGAGACCCTGGGCTGGACACCAGACAGACCTCCCCACAGAAAGGGCCACAGATGACATTCCATTTAACAATACTTTATTTTGCTCAGCTGTTCAAATCTGCCTTCTTAGTCAGGCAAGCAGATTTGATAAAATGATGAAAGCAGACCACTGATTAAAAGAAAAAAACTCGCTGATAAAAAAGTGCCTTTTTTTGATCCAACTATCCCACTGCTGGGTATTTATCCAAAGAACTTGAAAATGCAAAGACATAAAGATACTTGCACCCCTATGTTCATTGCAGCATTATACCCAATAGCCAAGACTTGGAAGCAACCTAGATGCCCATCAAGGGACGAATGGATAAAGAAGATGTGGTATTTATACACGATGGAATACTACTCAGCCATAAGAAATGATGAAATCCAGCCATTTGTGACAACATGGATGGACCTGGAGGGTATTATGCTGAGTGAAATAAGTCAGAGGAAGAAAGTCAAATACCGTATGATCTCACTCGCAAGTAGAAGATAAAAACGACAAACAAATACATAGCATTGGAGATTGGATTGGTGGTTACCAGAGGGGAAGCAGGAGAGGGCAAAAGGGGTGATTAGGCTCACATGTGAGGGGCTGTGTAATTAGTTTTTGGGTGGTGAACATGATGTAATCTACACAGAATTCAAAATATATTTTGATGTACATCTGAAAGCTATAATGTTATAATCCAGTGTTACTGCAATTTTTTTAAAGTGCCTTTTTTATCACAGCAGACATATTTCCAATAACAAAAATTTTCCTCTTGTGATGATAACCTATTTGAAAATTTCCATTGTGATCCCTTGAGGAAGGCAAAACATGGTATAGTCACCAGTTGTATTCACTTTCCATATACGTTCATAATTTTATCCTCAAACCATATTTGCACATATTGGTTCATGAAGCTTCTTCTGGTTAAAGAAATATGTGACAGTTTTTACAGCGTTAACCACAAACAGGTTTTCAATAGCAGCCACAATCTTTCTCATTCCACACTTAAGAGCATTCTCAGTTGCAGACATGCATATCGATGTAAGAACATCGGTAACTCCTTTAGATAAGTTATTAATTCCACTGGTAAAAATAGCATCATCTTACCCAAGACAAATGTCACCATGATATGCACTAGAAATTCCATGGGTATGCCTTTTATAAATGAAACTATTGCATCCTTAGAAAATAATGAATATCTCCTTCAGTCTCAGCCATGACTTCAGACCTGGTGCCAGGGTCTTAATTTATAGAGGTGAGAGTGGTAATAAAAAGAAGCCAATGCCATTAAAAAATAAAGTTACTCACCATTCCCCTAGACAGGAGAGGTGCTGCACAGCACGCAGGGACCCAGAAGAAGCACCAGGCTTGGGGAAGGCTGTGGAAGATCATTGAGGGGAGAGGGCGTAAGCCAGAGCCCTGGTTTCCAGTAAAGGCTCCATGGTGGGCAGAGCAAACAGTTTAATATTGTCTATTGTCTAATTGAGGCTTGAAGCTATAGGGGTGGTCTCTAGCTGCCTGGGACCCGACCCTGGGACAGTTAAGGGCAGGGAAAACATTGGCTTGGTGTGTGACAGTTGGATAAGGAGGTAATTGTATCTCAATAAAGCTGGAAAAAATAATAGCATCTGATTTTTTTAATTATAAAAAAGATGTTAATTTTATACAATCGAGACAATAAAGTTTTATAAAGATAAAAAGAAGACAAGGACGTACTTGTCTGGCGTATGAGAGGCCTGTCCCCAAGTAAGCTGTTCACTGTCTTTAGGATTTGGCTCGTCCTGGGAGGGGCAGCCTCCCCTGGGATCTGTAAGGCCCACAAATGTCACAGTTTCAAGAATACGGAAAGTAAGAAAATATGGTTAATATAATTGGCCCTGGGATGAATGGATGCCAAACAGACCAATATAGAACTTAAGACAACACAGAACAATGGGGCCCCTGGCTATTGGCATAATTTTAGGGAGACTTACAGAGATGATAATGGAGATTTCTAAGAGTAGGAAAAGGAATTGGAGAGTGGGTGCACCCTGGGGTGAGCAGTAATCTGTATTAATTTTAGCACAAGTGGGCGCCTTTACCAGATTTCCTTGAGGCATGTGACTGTGGGGTGGATGTTTGGGCAGGGAGCATGGAGGACAGCAGGATGAGGGGCTCAGCAGACAATGACTCAGAAACATAATAGAATCCCTAATATCAAAGGAAGCAAAGCAACGAATGTCCCTGGTCCAATCCGTGCCTTAGGAGAGGCATCCGTGGGCAATGCTGGGGTGGGGCTTTTATGCCTGGACTGAAGGGCTCTCTGGCACAGGAGGTCAAATCACCTCTAATGGCGAGGTCTTAGGCTGGGATGTTGTCATCTGTGATGTGGGACTGCAGTGTCCTCTCCAAGTGGGTATCCACTAAGGTTGCTGTGGCTCTCAGCATTTGTATTTCACTGAAATAGTGACTCAGTTAGAGAGTTGGGCATCTAGATTGTAAGCTGTGAGAGCAGCCAGGCCAGTGAGAATGAGACTAGCAGTCACTGGATGGTAAACAGCTGCACTTGACAGGTCTTATGTTTTTGTTTTTTGGTGGAAGTTTGGGTTCAAATGAATCCCATATCATATGAGCGACTGCCTGACCTGTGGGGCTATTTATGGCTAATGGGTCACAGGAGAGTATGGCAGCCTTATAACTAGCCTCCAACCCTCATAGGATGGGGCAAGATGGAAAGTCTGTAAAGATAGGTAAAGGCCTGGGGCAAGATAGAGATCCATCAGGGGCTTTATTTGCCAGATTGGAATTTTAGAAGGAGTTGTTTAAAGAGACCATTATGTCTCCTAACTAAACCAGTTATCTGAGACCTATCAGGGACAGAAAGTTCTGTTGAATGTCTCTCTCAAGAGCCCAGCTATCTATATTCTTAGAAGTGAAATGTGTGTCTTGGTTATCACCAGTAATGTCTGTAGGATGAAAGGAAATAAAGAGTGTCTGGCAAGGCCTTGTATCGTGGCCTTAGTAGATGTGGAAATGTGTGATTTTTAAGTATATTTTGGTATCAATGAGGCAGGAGATTCCCAGAGTCCTTTACAATAGAGGTAATTTTTAGTTAACAGGCTAATGGTTTATAATAAATGTGAAAATGGGAGCATTCATTGGCCAGGGCATCCACTGCCTGAAGCTTGGCCAAGTGTAGTGATGCTGGCATCCCATCCCTTATCTGGGACACCCTGGCTAAGGGATGGAAAGATGCAACATTCCACTGAGCTCCATGACAACTGGTGGTGCAGTGCCATCCACATGCTCTATGATCTCCCACTGCTGCTCACTCAGTGCATCCCAAGGGGCTCCCTGGGTAGCCAAGGGGACTCGGGGAGGGGTGACCTCCCTTGATATCTGACAAAGAACTGAGGACAGAGAAAGCTACTCCCTCCCACAGGTGGCATATACCAGGGGGCCCAGGTTTGGCTCCATTCTCTCTTAAGGAGGCCTCAGTAGCCATGCCAAGCTTGCAGGGTACTGTTTCCATGACCCGATGCATAATGGGAAGCTGGGAATGGAGGGTCACAGGCTCAGGGTCTGTAAGAGCCTTCGTTTCCAGGAAAGCTCAACTGGTAGCCAGCCATTTACTGTTTCAGTGGTGTACAGCCCAAGGCCGAGAAAGGCAGTTCTTGCAGTAGAAGCCCCTGGGCAACTTACGGCCATCAGAAGCACTCCAGAGTCTCCAGGAAGCATGAGAAGAGGTTGCTGAAGTTTCTTTAGTGCTGGAGTCTGTGAGGGCACTAACGGGATTGCTTGTTGATTTTAATTTGGAAGTAAAATTTGTAAATGAGGAATGTTGCTATCAGAACCCAAAAAGGACTAAAAGATTTTGGATTTATGTGTCCTTAATAAATGAAATGTGTCAAATGAATCTCCTTGCAGGAGGATATCACCATGTAACATCATATCTATGCTCCTGGAGCAAGGTGGATGCAGTTAAGATCTTTTCTGCAAAGATAGTGTGGGATGGCCAGCTGTTGATATGCCCCATGAGTAGCCTGGAAAAGGTGTCTTGTGTCCCTTTGGAGGTGAAGGCAATCTGCAATTGCGAGGCTGTGGACACAGGCACTGAACAAAATGTCTTCACCAAATCTATAAGAGCAAAATATTTGCTGGTTGTTGATTGAGTAGAATTAGTAATTTTAATAATATTGGATGTTGGGTCTGGAGGCCCTATGGATGGAACCAAAGTATGGAGGTTGTAGTAATCCACCATGAGGCACCCTTTATTTTTTCTGGGTTTAAGAATAGGCAAGATTGGGCTGTCAAATGGAGAAGGAGTGGGGATAATCATTCCTTTTATAATAAGGTTTTTATATAAATTTTTATCCTTGAGGACTCTGTTTTACTTTACATTTGGCCATATTAAGTATTTTAACCAGGGGCATCCACAGGGTCCCTTTTTATTAAACCAATTTTTAAGCACCAAAAATTGACTTTAATTTTAATATTCATTATGTTAGACTCTCTATGTCCAACATGGGATATTTTAGGACCATGGGTAATATGACTGTGGGAAATTTAGACAAAGCTACAATTAAAGTGAGACATACCTATTATTCCTCTATTTTATATGTAGTTCCCTTTCTAAGATTCGAGGGAGTACAATGCTTAAATTTGGTGAGATCCCCAGGTATAACTATAATTTGAGCCCCAGTATTGATTACATCTGCGAAGTGTTGTCAGTTGGCGAATTTTAGCAAATGCTCACATGAATTTAGAACCTAGGCTGGAGAAACACAAAAGCCAGTCAGTGCCCTTCTTCAACTATGTTGTATAAATTCTTTCATATATAAATCTAGTTTAGAAATGTTGGATTTCCAATTGGATCAAGTTATGGAACTTTACATTTAGTGTGTGTGTGTATATATATATATATATACACACACACACACAAATTATCTATTATCTATTTTCATTAAAATATTATATACGTATACTTATTTAATGAGCTATCATTTTCTTCCCCTGTATCTAGGGGTTTTTTCTTTTTTGCTCTCTTTTTCCCTTTGTATTGTTTTGTTGTGTTGTGTTTTAGGCTTTTTGCAGCTTCCAGCAGAGGTTTTGGTTGTGGCTGTTCCTGTCTCCAGCAGATTAGAGGCAGAGAGGGTGGAGGAAGGGCTGGTCCTCTGTCAGCAGTATCATCAGTCCTCCCCTCCCCACCCACCTTTTATTTCTTGAACAAAATCTTTTAGAATGGCTTGTGTCTATGGGAGGCTAATTTTTTTTTCTTCTTTTCTGTTTATAAACATCAAGAATACAGAGAGCTGGGGCCAGCCCGATGGTGTGGTGGTTAAGTTCACGCACTCCACTTCCACGGCCAGGGTTTCACAGGTTCGGATCCCGTGTGTGGACCTAGCAGCACTGGTCAAGCCATGCTGTAGCTGCATCCCCCATAAAATAGAGGAAGATTGGCACAGATGTTAGCTCAGAGCCAATCTTCCTCAAGCAAAAAGAGGAAGATTGGCAACAGATGTTAGCTCAGGGCCAATCTTCCAGACACACACAAAAAAAGAATACAGAGAATAAGAAAATGTAGTTATTATAAATGGCCCCATGATGAATGGATGCCAAATGGAAAAATAGAGAATCTAAGACAACACAGTAGAACCCGACTGCCTTTGAGAACAGTAATGGAGACAAGGATATTGCTTATATCTTATTGCACACACAGAGGAAGTGTCCTGGCCAGTGATTCTGTGCCACATGCCCAGCGCTAAAGGGAGGGATCTACCTGGACCCAGCAGGACATGGTGACTCTGTGGGAGGGACCCTCAGATTAACTGTTCAGGCACTAGTCAGATTAACTGGGTGTTAACCCAGGCCCATTGTGCACCAGGAGGGCAGGCCCTGGTGAGAAGGTCTCTCAGGCCATAGGCTGCAGGAAATGATGGAGATTACAGAGACACAAGCTGCAAACATTCCCCAGGGAAGGGAAAGATCAGTTCCAACAGCCCAGGGTGGGTCAGTTCAGAATGGGGCAGGAAGGGAGCAGTGCTCAGGGCTGGGTGTGAGTTCCAAAAATCACGTTAAGAAATCCAGTCCCTTAATGTGAATCCAGACAATACTGGTGGCTTTCTGTGTTCAGAGAGTCTCAAAGCACCATCTGTCTGTTTGGGTGCTAATGTGGTTGATTTTCTGAGGGGCAGCTGCTCCGGTTCCATTTCCTGGGATCCCTCACCTCTTTGACCCGGGATTATGTGAGGAAATTAATCAAGGGGACTCTTTCCTGGATCCTTTAAAGTGTTTTTCCCTTTGGCTTAATCATTTGCCGATATAACGGACAACTCTCTTTCTCCTTCCTCCTCTCCTGCTGACTGTGTTCATCACCAGTATGGCATCAATTCAGTGCAATTTCTTCAGAAAAATGCAAGCTTTTCCTAGAACAATTGGGAATTTCCATGGCTACTTCAGGCAACTTCGGAACCTCCAAGACCTCTCTCTTCCCATCCACTCATGATATGGAATGAATGTTTGTGTCCCCCCAAAATTCATATTTTGAAATCCTAATCAACAACGTGATGGTATTATGAGGCGAGGACTTCGGGAGGTGATAGGTCATGAGAGTGGAGCCCTCATGAATGGGATTAGCGCCCTTATAAAGAGACCTCAGAGAGCTCCCTCACCCTTTCCTCTACATGAGGACGCAGCAAGAAGATGGCCGTCTATGAAGCAGGAATAGGGTCCTCACCAGATACCAAATCTGCCAGTGCCCCGATCTTGGACTTCCCAGCCTCCAGAGCCGTGAGAAATAAATTTTGCTGTTTAAGTCACCCAGTCCAAGGAATTCTGTTCCAGCAGCCTCAATGGACTAAGACACCCCCTGTTCCTTCCTCCTTTTTCCCACCTTAGGCCTTTCCAACAGCTCCCTTGGATCCTTTGATCTGTCCCCCTTCAACACCTGTCCCTCCTCCACTCCTCTCTCCCTCTGTCCACCCTTCCCAAACGTTTCCCTTCCTACTCCTGCCCCTCAACGTGCTATAGTCACTGGGACTTCAGTCCTTCTCCCCCAAAGTGGGCTCTCAAGGGGCTCAGCGACCCCAAGAGCCGACCTGAGGCTGAAGAAGCTCATTGGAAACAGGCTGGATGTTTTATCCGCTCAGATGCACTTTGGAGACACTCAGATAGCCGCCTGGTCTCTCCCAGTTTCCTACCTGAAATTTCATCCACAACCCCCATAGGGTGACACATCACGGCAAAGGGCATCCTGAAAGGACCTCCTGCTCAAATATTGGTGGAAACACTTCAGGTCTCAGGTGACCTCAATTCGCTCATCTTCCAGAAAAGCAGTCCTAGTAAGAGTGTCCAGATGGAATAAGGAGAAGCACCCCTCTTTTCTACAAACCAGTGAGTTGAAGTTTTAGAATTGAAGCCATAAGCTCTGACTTTGTGTCTGTCTGCATGTCTATGTAGGTACATATGTGTAATATTTTCCCACCTTCAAGTGGTGTTACTAAATTAGATTATAAAATCCCTTCAAAGAGGTCTGGTTGAGGGCTCTATAGAAAAATAATTGAATATTTCTAAAATGCCCATAAATTAGGGAAAGTGAATTTATTCTGATGAAACTTTATTTCAGCTGTAATTATATCTCTGTAGTATGTCATGTCACCTTGAAGATAATTTTCAGAATCTTTTGGTAACTTCAAATCTTATTCTATGCTAAAATAATTATTGGCTATTCATTAAATAGCTAGATCAATTCTAAGTAAGTGAACACAATGAAATATTAATTACCAAGCATAATTTTCAAGGTGTGAATACTTTTGCATGTGTTCATTCTGTCACAGTGAGAATGTATACCGGAAGTACTTCTATGGTTATAGCTACATGGGGGATGTATATACATATGCTCTACTGCAAAATGCTGGGGCATGACAGACAGGTCACAATGATCCACTCCTAGTTTTCTCTGTGAAGTAGACATTTCTGTCGTTAAGATTATAACCCGTCCATGTGCATGAGACTCCAGTAGAAGAAAATATGTCAGAGAATAATATAGAATGAAAGATATGCTGGACGAGATTTTGTTAAGGAAACGGAGAGTAGTTTGGTCCTAACATGAGACAATGGGTTGTTCCAGAATGAGGAAGAGGAGAGTGTAGGACAAAACCTGAATGGATATAGACAGTGGCAAAAGGCTCACAGACAGTGAATTTTATTTGTCCAGGGCATAATTGGTCCAGATTTGATGGGTTTATGTATGAAAAAGTTTTAATGGGGGCTTTGGTGACCAATATTGCACTGATATAAAACCAGGATTTGCTTTTGCTGTTAAGAGGACAAAATTTTCCTTGGTTACTAGTTGGCTCTTGATAAGAAGTTTTAAAAATGTTTCTCTGCCCTCTCTTTAATCTCCCTAGGAGGCAATATTCTGTGTATTGTCAGAATAGTTCTCTGGGTTGTATGTTGACTTTATCACATCCTTGATTTTTAAGAAACCAAAATTCTCCTCACCCTTGAAAGGGTTAAATTCCTACATTATGTTCCTTCCAGTGTTGATACTTAAAATCTTCTACCGTTTTAAGTCAAATACCATACGATCTCGCTCATAAGTGGAAGATAAAAACAATGACAAACAAACACATAGCAATGGAGATTGGATTGGTGGTTACCATAGGGGAAGGGGGGTAGGGCAAAAGGGGTGTTAGGCTCACAAGTGAGGGGATGGACTATAATTAGTTTTTGGGTGGTGAGCATGATATAATCTACACAGAATTCGAAATATATTACGATGTACATCCGAAAGCTATATAATGTTATAATCCTATGTCACTGCAATTAAAAAAATTAAAAAAAATTTTTTTTTTAAATCTTCTACTGTTTTGTATGCCATTTAATCAACCACATTTCCTTGTCTGCTGCATTATTTTGGTAATGAAGCCTCATCAGATTTTTCACTTCTGAAAACTCTAAATAAGTTGATCACAGCCATTTTAAGTGTCTCTATAGCTTTTTGTTTTACTGTGGTGTTTGTCTGAAAGCAGTCAGCTACAGGCCAGAGTGCCCCTTCTCCCACCAAAGAGGACTGTGCAGAGACCTGTGGAGAAGGACTTTGCCAGGTCGCCGTGGGCATAGGCTTCTGATGACATCCCTTCAGTGACTTTGAAATCCTCCCGGTGTCAGTATTTCAGATGTGGGCATGAGACTGCTCACCCAGGATGCAGCAGAACCAGAATGGATTCCACAGCGCTGAATGAACTGGTGAAGGACCATTATGGGCTGTGTTTGGAGTATTGCTTATATTCGAATGTTCTATTTTCTAGAGAGCAGGAAGCCCTTTCTCTTTCCTCTTATCTATAACTCATTAAACGTACATAGTCTGCTCTAGACATTTACAGTTTGTGAGGTCAACTGTGCCAGATCAGAACATTTTCATTTATTTTTAAGCCGATGACTAGATGCGGATAATTGTTAATAAATTTAAACAAACAGGATGGGTTGGTGCCCATTTCTCTTATTTTTAACCAGTGAGGCTAAGTTGACACAGGTAAAAAATTTAAGACAAATAAAATCCAAGCATTCCTTATATATGTAAAGTAGCAGGACAGATGGTCTGCTTTTTTAATCAACAAGCCTTTATAGATGTGCCAAACAGTGAAGAGAAAGCCGGACTCTACAGTGAAATGCCAAGTAAAAAATATAGAAGAAATGACATAACAGAGAATCACCACTGACAACCATCATGGTAGTAACTGGTTTAGGTGAGAACATAGATGGATGTTGCTCCAGTGAGTGAAAGTCTGAGGAGGGACAGAGAGTTCACAGAGCACAGTCTCTAAATATCTCCCCCAAAATATATGTGAATGCTTAACGCTTATCAAGAAAAAAGTACAAAAGACTTATTAATTACATTTATGGTGCAGAGACGTGGCAGATACCATCTCAACCACATGACAATGAAATAAGTAAATTTTATGTGTCTCTTAATATAATATAGAAAATACAGCATCACTTCTGTGGCCTTTCTGCAAAATACGTAAACTGATTCTCTTCATGAGGAAATAATAGATAAACGCAACTCAGGGATATTCAACAAAATCTCAGCTGGGAGTTCTTCAAAAATGTCAGGGTCGTGAAACAAAAACAGACTGCAGTCCATGGACCTGATACCTCAATGCAGGATGCCAGCCTGGACCTGGTCCTGGGACAGCAAGGAAAGAAGGAAAAGGCTTTTATTTTCTTTAGGTTTATTTTGTTTTCTTTCTTTTATTTTTTGCCATAAAAATCTTTTTTGAACAATTGGTAAAATTTGAAGAGAGTCTTTGGATTAGATTGTAATATTGTATCAACGCTGATTTCCTGTTATTGGTGGACTTCTTAGGATTACATAAGAGAATGTCCTAGTTGTTAGAAAATACACACTAGGGGCTGGCCCTATGGCCTAGTGGTTAAGTTTGGCACACTCCACTTCAGTGCCCAGGGTTCAGTTCCCAGGTCCGAACTTATACCCCAAGTTAATGGCCATGCTGTGGGGCGACCCACATACAAAATAAAGAAGGAACGGTACAGGTATTAGCTCAGGGCAAATCTTCCTCAGCAAAAAAAGAAAAAAGAACATAAAAGACACACCAAAGAATTTTAACTAAAAGGACCACATCGGTACACATAAGACATTGTTTCAATCCAACTGACCACAATCAGGATATTTTTTCCCCTGAGATTTGAAAGCAACAGGCATGAACTCCTTTCTTTTAAACCAAAAACACCTGAGAAATACAATTTCTCCAAAACTCTTTATCCAGAAGGAAATGATCAACACATTTTTTTCAGGTCCCTCCTCTATCTCAGTGCTCATGCACTTCATCCCAGAGACACAGGCGTTAATGATGATGGATGACTGAGGAATGTGCTTACAATTTTAGGGACCAGTGGCATTCAAGATGTGACCATGGAAGTGGCTCCTGGACACCTCTCAGAGAAAACTATATAAAGACATGATGCTGGAGAATCTTCTCTCAGTAGCTCAGAGCAATGTTCTGTTGAGTAGGCACACAATCAGTATGCAGCCCGTTGTGGTGGGTCTTTATCTCCTCAGGCATCAGGGGGTATGGGATGCTGAAAGTGCCATAACGTACACAAAGAACTAAGCTCATAAAGCTTGGGTCTAAAATTCAGGGACCAGAGTGTCTGAAACCCTACCATGTTGAGAAAAGATTCTTTTTCACACTTGGGTAAAAGACTGATTTTTGAAGTTGTTAAGGGGTAGTTTCACTGGGTTCCTTCTGAAACCTTACCTTATCCGTCTTTGAGAGATTTCAAAGATCATGAGGGGCTAATACTAAATTTGGGGGTAATTTTGTCTCCTGCATGTTTTTCCAAGCCCTTATGGCTTTTCCAATTCTCTAGGATTAACTCTTTAAAGCGGATATTATATTCCAATTGAAGCCAGGACAGTTTTGCATGATGGAGAGAGAATCCTCCTAAGATGCATGTCTAGGTGAGAATGTGCAGATGAGAGTTCTGGCAGGTAACCCTTCAGTTCATCACTGTCCATGGTGGGAGCCACTGCCCACCTGTGGCTACTGAACACTTGAAACAGGGGGAGATCAAGTTGACATGTGCTGAAGTGTAAAACACATACTGGATTTCAAAGACTTAGGATGAAAAAAAGACTGTAAAATATCTTATTAATAATTTTATATTGATTACATATTGAAATTATAACATTTTATTCTTTTTTTTTTAGGAAGATTAGCCCTGAGCTAACTGCTGCCAATCCTCCTCTTTTTGCTGAGGAAGACTGGCCCTGAGCTAACATGTGTGCCCATCTTTCTCTATTTTATATGTGGGACACCTGCCACAGCATGGCTTGATAAGGGTGTTAGGTCTGCACGTGAGATTAGAACCAGTGAACCCCAGGCTGCTGAAGCAGTGCATGCGAACTTAACCAGTATGCTACCGGGCCTGCCCCGAAATTATAACATTTTAGATTAAATAAAATAAAATGAAATAAAATTCATCTGTTTATTTTGACTTTTTAAATTAAGGTCATATTTGCTTTTAACATTGTGTGATTTCAGGTGTACATTACTATATATTAGTTTCTGTATAGATTGCACTGTGTTCAATATCAATAGTCCAGTGATCTGTAACCATACATATGTGGCCCTTTCCCACTTTCCCCCTCCCCCACTCCCTTTTTCTCTTGTAACCACTAATCTGTTCTCCTTATCTATGTGTGTGTTTGTTATTTATCTTCCACATATAAGTAAAATAGTATGGTATTTTTCTTTCTCTGTCAGACTTATTTCACTTAGCATAATACCCTCAAGGTCCATCCATGTTGTTACAAATGGCATGATTTTGTCTTCTTTATGGCTGAGTAGTATTCCATCGTCTATATATACCACATCTTCTTTATCAATTCATGCACTGATGAGCACTTGGGTTGCTTCCACATCATGGCTATTGTGAATAATGCTGCAATGAACATAGGGGTGCATAAATCTTTTTGAATTGTTTATTTCATATCCTTTGGATAAATACCCAGTAGTGGAATAGTTGGATCATATGGTATTTCTATTTTTAGTTTTTTCACAAATCTCCATACTGTTCTTCATAGTGGTTGCACCAGTTTGCATTCCCACCAGCAGTGTAGGAGGGTTCCCTTTTCTCCATATCCTCTCCAATACTTGTTATTTCTTGTCTTGTTAATTCTGACTGGTGTGAGGTGATATCTCATTGTAGTTTTGATTTGCATTTCCCTAATAATTATTGATGTTGAGCATCTTTTCATGTGCCTGTTGGCCATCTGTATATCTCCTTCTGAAAAATGTCTGTTCATACCCTCGCCCATTTTTTGATCAGGTTGTCCATATTTTTGTTGTTGAGTTGTATGAGTTCTTCATACATTTTGGAAATTAACCCCTTGTTGGATATATGATTGGAAAATATTTTCTGTCAGTTGACAGGTTGTCTTTTCATTTTGTTTATGGTTTCCTTTGCCACACAGAAGCTTTTTAATCTGACGTAGTCCCATGTGTTTATTTTTTCTTTTGTTTCCCTTGCCTGAATAGGCATGGTATTCAAAAAGATGCTGCTAAGACTGATGTCAAAGCATACTGTCTATATTTTCTCTTAAGAGATGTATGTTTTCAGGTCTTACATTCAACCCCTTAATCCATTTTGGGCTAATTTTTGAGTATGGTGTAAAATAATAGTCTACTTTCATTCATTGCATGTGGCTGTCCAGTTTTCCCAACACCATTTATTGAAGAGACTTCCTTTTCTGTATTGTATGTTCTTGGCTTATTTTGATTAGCTGTCCATAGATGTGTGCTTTTATTTCTGAATGCTCAATTCTGTTCCATTGATCTGTATTTCTGTTTTTGTGCCATTACCTGCTGTTTCGATTACTATAGCTTTGTGGTATAATTTTAATTCGGGGGGTGTGATACCTCCAACTCTGTTCTTTTTTCTTGGGATTGTTTTGGCTATTTGGGGTCTTTTCTTGTTTCATATAGATTTTATGATTCTTTAATCTATTTCCGTGAAGAATCTCATTAAGATTGCATTGAATCTGTAGCTTGCTTTAGGTAATATGGACATTTTAACTATGTTTATTCTTCCAATCCATGAGCATGGAATATCTTTCTATTTCTTTATGTCTTCTTTGATTTCTTTCAATAATATCTTAAAGCTTTCAGTGTACAGGTCTTTTACCTCCTTGGTTAAACTTATTCCTTGGTAGTTTATTCTTTTTGTTGTGATTATAAATGGGATTGTATTCTTGACTTCTATTTCTGCTAGTTCCTTATTAGTGTATAGAAACGCAACTTATTTTTGTATATTGATTTCATACCCTGCAACTTTACTGTATTTGTTGATTATTTCTAATAGTTTTTCTGGTGGATTCTTTGGTGTTTTCTATAGAAAGAATCAGGTCATCCACAAATAGTGAGAGTTTCACTTATTCCTTTCCACTTTTCATCCCCTTTATTTCTTTTACTTGCCTAATTGCCCTGGGAAAACTTCTAGTGCTATGTTGAATAAGAGTGGTGAGAATGGGCATCCTTGTCTTGTTCCTGTTCTCAGAGGAGTAGCTTTCAGTTTTTCTCTATTGACTATCATGTTGGCTGTGGGTTTGTCATATATGGCCTCTATTATGTTGAGGTACTTTCCTTCTATCCCCATTTTGTTTAGAGTTTTTATCATAAATAGATGTTGGATCTTGTCAAATGCTTTCTCTGCATATATTGAAATGATCATATGATTTTTTTTCCTCATTTTGGTAATGTAGTATATCACATTGATTGATTTGTGAATGTTGAACCACCCCTGCATCCCTGGAATAAATCCCACTTGACTTTGGTGTATGATCCTTTTAATGTATTGCTGCATTCGATTTGCTAATATTTTGTTGAGGATTTTTGCATCTATGTTAATCAGCAATATTGGCCTGTAAATTTCCTTTTTTTGTTGTCCTTGTCAAGTTTTGGTATCAAGGTAATGTTGGCCTCATAAAGTGAGTTAGGAAGAGTCCCGTCCTCTCCAATTTTTTGGAACAGTTTGAGAAGGATAGGAAATTAAATCTTCTTTGAATGTTTGGTATGCTGATTTTTTACTTTTGAAGTGTAGTGTATTAGTTTGCTACGGCTGCCAGAACAAAGTCCTACAAACCAGGTGGCTTAGAACAAAGAGAAGTTCATTGTCTTACAGTCCTGTACTGGAAGTCTGAGATCAAGGTGTCAACAGGGTCGTTCCTTCTGAAGGTTATGAGGACACAGCTGTCATTCTTAGAAAACAAATCACTCAAACAAGAAATACAAAAACCCTTCAGTGAATTCCTACTCACTCAGCCTAAAGCACAGACTCTTCACGTGGTCCCCCATGCCCCACAGGATCTGCCCCTTATGTTTAAGGCACACTGGCCACTCCCAGTTTGAGGGGATGGGGATGTGGGTGTGGGTGTGAGTGGGAGGTTGGGTCTCCAGGTCCTTTCATTCTGTGGAAGAGATCCCCATTTCCATTAATTTTGTTGTAAGGTCATGAATACTAAAATCTCCTGAGCATCTTCTCTAGGAAGACTCACTTTTGTGTAGCTGTGTATACACAGCAGCCCTGCTATGATCATCTGCAGTGCCCATTCCAACAGCTTTAAGGACTGGGTTCTAACTTTAGTCCAAAACATGGGTGAGCTGTTGATCCAGCTGCCCCAAACAGTGATGGAGTCTGTGATACTTGCTTGTCTGAAGTTCCCGGTGTGGGAAAATGGAGAACAGTAACTTAACTATGATCCTTTTCTGATATTTTTTTGAGAATATTCAGAGCCTCAGGTAATATTTTTATCCCCTAAGATTCAGGTACTTCTACATAATTGATTACATAACTGCTTGAGTATTTTGGTTTAGTTTTATACATTAGGATAAGGAGCCCCAATTTGCAAATCTCCTGTAACCTACAATACGCCAATGATCCATCCTACTAGTAGAATCTCTCAAATTATACTATTTAGGGAAGTGTTTCTCATATTCTCAGTGTTCTTGAGAATTCCCCTAGGAGCTTTCTGAGACTGGGGATCCATGAACTCCATGTTCTTGTGGCTAAGGCCGAGAAAAATGGGGCTGGGTTGGAGATATGCTCTCCTTCTAGTGGGATGAACTGCGAGGTGCAGGCGAAGGGCATGGATGTATCACTCTAACACCAGGAAGACAGAAAGATTAGGAAGAGTGATCCAATCTATGACATGAGCCCTCATCTATTAGACATAGAAGTCCTAAACATGAATCCTCGCACTTAAAATAAACATTTGTTAAGTAACTCTCAAATTCCCTCACCTTGAGAATTCACATGTGTGCAGGGGCCCATCACACACACATATACACACACAGCCACCCTCAAGGAACCTCCAGGATCCTGGACTGCACCAGGCAGGCATCAGGAGCAGAGCAAAGAGAATGAATGACGCACACGATGTCCCTGGGGCAGTCAGCTCAGAGACTGCTGTGAGGCTGAAATGAGGCCGAGGGTGGGAAGATATGTCTCTGAGGGGTGGGGTGCTGCAGGGAGCAGGGAGGGCACCAGGAGGAAGGTGCAATATTCCTAACAGAGAACACATCTCTCTGCAGCAGCTGCACATACAGAGGGTGCCCAGGCCAGGCTACCAGTGCCTCAGCTCCAAAACCAATCCTGCTCTAGGGTGTGGAATTTGCAGTCTGTGCCCCAAATGGGTGGGATTGAGATTGACAGTGACATCAAGGGAAATTTATAATTCCAAACTCAGAAGCCTGTCCTACGAAATAAGAAAATACCCGTACATTCTCTACCAACTTCCCAGGGCACACACGGCCCACATCTAAATTAGCAGGAAGTTCAGTCATTTCCTGGGTTCCTCCCCCACAGGTCCACTGGCAGACACACAGGGTGGCTCACAATTGTCCCTGCATCTCTCCTTTGTCCAGCTGCTGCCGCCTCCTGACAGATAATCAGGAGAATGGGGCCTGAGAGCCTGGTCCCCCAGCTGACCAGGAAAGCAGGACTCAGCCTCCAGACTGGTGGGGACAAGGAAGCGCTGATCATTCTGAAGGCCTGGGGGTATTGGGAAAGTTGGGCAGTCAAACAGAGCTGCCCAAGTATGACAGGGACAGAGAGTTGATGGAGGACTGGGTCAGGGAACAGAACTGAGGGGCCTCAGCCTGAAGCACTGAACTGGGAAGTTCTTGAAGCTTTTCAGGGAAAAGGCTGATTCTCCAGAGGAAATGAGTCAGCTGCAGTAGCTCTGGGGGCTGGGCACTCCTGTCTGCCCACCGTCTACCCCTCCTCCCTCTAGGAATAACGGCCTCTCCGCACTTCCACCTGCCCAAACTCACCTGTGCCCCTTCACTGTGCAACTCTGCATGAAGGGACTCCCGGGGTCCCTTTCCTGCACTCAGGGAGGGGGAGGGAAGGCCGAGTTCCCACAGACAGCCCAGCAATGGTGTCCTGAGAGGTGGGGTAGGGCAGTACCTTCACTCCCCATGTCCTTAGTCCTAATCTAGAATTGATGGTGAATCCCAGACACAAGCTGTTCCCTCAGGCCCTGAGAGAAGCTGTGCCACAGCGAATGACATCTCTCCTGATTCTTCCCAATAGGAATGCTCTTGAAATACCTGGGAGGACCCATCTCTTGCTGTGGAGGGCCCAGTCTGGAATGTTCCATAGCAGCCCAGCCAAGGCCCATGTGCACAGATCCTAAATGACAGGGCCTTCAGGGTCACAGGCTCACAGTCATTTGCCCCAGTGTCCACACCTGGGCAGGGGCATCTGGGCCCTGAGTGTCCAGTGTTCACTGTCCACTGTGCCATCTCCCTCTCCAAAATGATTTGCTCCTGGGGTTGGCTCCAGGTCACCAGTCCAGGGTGCCACATCCTCCCAATGGGAGGTTCTTCCCTGGGGTCCCTGATGTCTGTCCCAGCAGCTTCACCCAGAACAAACCTAAAGAGTGTTTGAGGGCTGGGGGTTGTGGCAGTAAGAACACTTGCACTGGTCTCAGGTGATGGAAAAGGTCCACAGAAGCTCATGGGGAGCATGAGTGCCCTCTAGTGGATGGTTCCTGCTGGAAGAAGAGCAAAAGGGACCAGGAGATCTGAGAGATTAGTGCTGACCATGGCCTAAGGGCAAGTTTAAGATCAGAAGGAGGAATATTTAGGGGTGATTAACTTACAGATGCCTGTAAGTTGGAGCTGGAAGACTGTGGTTTTTCCAAGAGTGTAACCACAAGTCAGAATGACACCACTGGGTTACACTGCAAAGTGAGATGAGGGAAATATTATAGACGTTGAGATGAAAAAAATACATGATAAATCTATATGCAACGTCATTAGACAGTCTACTCTGAAGTTCTTACCATCTTAAGAGGCCTCTTACCAATGAATTCAAAGTCATTCTATCATTAGGAAAAATACTTATTAAGAAGAAAATTATATCACAGGAGTTTCTCTTCTTTTCAGAATCGTATACCTTGCATCATTCCTTAAATGTGAATCTACACCCAAAAAATGGACTTTGTCAGAGACTGTCTAGTGTTGGGGTCTCGTTCCCAGCAAGTGTGGACTGACAGTGCCCGCCCCCTAGGCCCCTGCAACCCAGGGCCCCTCTCCGAAGCAGAGGAGCCTTTGATGCTCCCTCATTAGAGGGAGAGGGGTTCTTTTTAGTGTCCTCAGCATTCACCTGTCCACTCTCACACTCTAAGCAGAATCTCTTGTCCATCTAGCATTTGATACTTAAATTACTGACCTCTACTTCTGTCCTTCATCCATACAACATTGTGACAGGTCCAAGAGATGTCTTCTGCTCATGATTTTGAGGGAAAATTTCCCCAAAACAGTTGCCTTCACCCACCTTGAACAGACCTCCACTTGAGTGCCATCATCATTACCTAGAAGGATTTGGACACATTTTTTTGGTATCAGATGCTTTCCAACTCTTAGGGGGAAGTGTGACTCTCTCCAAAGAGATGACCAGTAGAAATGGACAAAGAGAAATCACATTAGTGTTCTCAGAAGATCTACAGGAACGCATGAAAGTTTAAAATCACAGGAGAGTCCACATAAAACCCACATTCCTAGGCTGAAACACAGATTCTGGCAGCTTTTGCCATTTCCTTAAAAGCTAAACTACAAAAGTTACATTAACAATGAACTAGAGAATAAAACATACATTACAGTTACTGATAAAACTAAAATAGCTATTTGTTTTTCCTTTCCAGTGCATTATGTTCATTTTCACAATGATGTAAGCACACTCTTCTGGCAATTGGCTATCTACAACTTTGTGACCTGGTAGAAATGACTCCCCCTTTTCCCTTTAAATCTCAAAAGGGAACTAGAGGCGGCTCCTGGGCCCTCTCCCAGATCTCAATACCTGTGACCAGCAGCAGGAGGAGGCCAGGCTGGAGGTCTCCTGGTCCTCAAGACAGCACAGGCACCCCAGGCTGTCCCTGTGCTCTGATGTCGCCAAGTCCCCAGAGCACTGATGGGCGATGTGCGGCCCGAGACCAAAGAGTTCCAAGCTCTTTTTGTGGCTCCTTCTCAACCGTCACAGGACCCTATGCTCTTTGCCTCTGGCATCCACAGACATGGGGAAGTTCTGGAAGCTGAATTCCTACTGGAAAGCAGTGACCCCGCACTCAGATCTCAGCGTGCCCGGACCCCACCATCACCTGCCAAGATGCCACAGCACCGACCTGCCAGTCTGTACAGGTGGCATCCCCAAGGATTGGAGATACTTTCCCAGGAGCTGCCCTGATTCCATGACCTGGCTCTCATTTCCAATGCAAGAGTGTAACATGAAGTGGAGGGTTTGCTGGGCTCAGCACCAAGAGCATTTAAAACTCTTTGCCAGGGAACTGGTGCTGAGGCCTCAGGCGGCGCCAAGAGGGGAGACCGAGGTAGAACAAGAAACCTGTCGTGAGAGCAGGAGACGGAGCCAATGCATAGGCTACCATGATTAATCCCTGATGAGAGATAAAAACATCAGGTCCCTTCCTTGTCCCCAGGCAGAGACTCTGAACAGAAGCCTCCACTCTAGCCACAATGTCTAAAGGATGGGAAACAAGCCAAGCCAGATATCCAGCCATCCCTGTCTGCACCCAGTAATAGATACTTAATAGACACTGTTAAATGGATGAGGGAAACCATACAACCGAAGCCTGTCACCCGCCTGTGACACCTGAGGATCTGAGCACATTCACTGTAGACACAAGGGCACTGACATCAGCATGGGAGGAGGCCAACAAGTGCCCACGACTGAACCAGGGACAGGAGTGTACCCCTTGTAGAGTTAGGAATGAGAACACGGACCTCATAACAGTGAGGGGTCAGATATCCATTCATCTCAAAAACTCACACCCCCTCCCCATCACCATCTTGTGAGTGACTTCTCTCCTCAGAGGCCCTTGTCCAGCAGCCTGTGTCCTTCCTCTTCTCACAGAAGCCTGACCTGACACAAACTCTGGATACTTCACCCCAGATATAGTTACCACCAGAGAAGTCAGAGGCCTACCCTGATCACAAAGCAAATCAGGGGCGACTCCTCGTCCCCAGGGTCCCTGGTCTGTGGGGACACCTTGCCGTGGACCCTTGAAGACATGTCACAAGCCCAAGGTGTTGGGTGGAACAACGGGAATTTCCCATCCAGGTGGGACAGGAAAATCGGGATGTTTGCTTCCATCTCAGAGGGGCTGAGCATCCCACAGGGGCCTCCCTTCCTATAACAGAGGAGCCCACAGGATCCCCTGGCTAAGCCTCCACGTGGAGCCCCTCCAGGTCCTGGGCCCTGTGAGGAGACCTAGAGCACGTGACAGACAGGGACACAGATGACTCAGATGCAATGTCCTGCTGCTGAGATGGGAGAAACACAGGTCATTCTGGGGACCAGCCCCCTAGGCCTTGAGGCCTCCCAGGGTTCCTTGAGACCTCAATAGATCACTCACAGGGCCCTTTCTTTGAAACCTCAAGGACAGAGAGCTCCTCCTGAGGCAGCACATTCACCAGGCAGCAAAGGACACTAGATCAGGAGTCTACCGGACAAAGCCTGTCCTCCTCCTGGGCTCACCCTGCAGTGGGATGGAGCTGGGCAGCCTGGGGTCCCTCAGTAACCAGGACACAGGATGAAGGGCCCCTCAGCATGGAGGTCAGAGCCCACCTCTGTCCAGGGATCAGGGCCAGTTCACACCCTCTTGAGCCTGGTCAGCAACCCTGGTGAGGCTCCTGACACTGGCTACAGGTCTCCTTGTGCCCTCCAGGGCGCAACATTGGGACACACACACACACACACACACACACACATAATTAGCAGGAAATTAACCCAGGAATGTGGCTTTGGCTAATCAGGAGAAGGAACCTGATTTCTATCCCTGGGTCCAGCAGATCCTTCTGGGCCCTCCTATGTGTCTGCTCTGTCCTGCCTGTCCCTTCTAAGGGCCTCAGAGCACCCTGCTCTGTCAGGGGTCCCTGTGTTGTTCCCCACTGCCTGCCTGGCACCACCCATGGGGAAGGCAGGGTGACCACAGGAAGGTCAGCCAGGCAGAGGACAGAGGCCTCCAGGATGGTGAGGGAGCAACTGGATAGGCTCTGAGCCACAGCTCAGCCAACACACATGGAGAGGGAGGGTCTCCCTGAAACCTTCCCCTGAGGACCAGGGAGCCCACAGCCACCTGACCTCCCACCACCAGTATCCTCTCACTCAGGACACACAGGAAACCTGCCCCTTCACATCCGGCAACTGCAACTCCTCCTGAGACACTGGTACTGGGTGTCTGTCCCTGAAAGTAGAGCCACAGGCTGTCAGAGGCTGGTGACACCTGAAGATGGAAGGCAGGTCCCCATCAGCAGTCACCACTCAGCTTGCCCTTTTCTCAGCCCCTGAGTCATCTCTGTGACATTCCTGCTGGGAGTAAATCCAACCTTCCCAGAGCATTTAAGGACACTGGGAAGACCCTGGTGCCCAGTAGGGTTTCTGTATCAAAAGTGGAAATAATCCCCTGGATTTGGGGACTCCTGGGTCTCTGTGTAGTGCTGACAGACCCAAGGCCCAGTGCTGGGGCACGGCTGTAATCCTGTCAGGAACAGGGGTCCCCATCAGCCGTGCTATTGAAAGTGTGCTCCACAGGCCAGTGTGGTCAGCATCACCTGAGAGCTTGTTAGATGCAGACTCTGAGGTCCACCCCACACCTGCTGGGTTAGAATCTGTATTTTTAATAGCATCTGCAGACCCTCCCTGTACACAGGAGAGGGAAAGAGGCTCCCCGACTCCTCCCTCCTTGGGATCTCAGCCTGGCAGGGCATCTATGTTACCAGGGCAGCTACTGAAAGAGCATTTTTAAGGTGTCACCTGGACAGTCACCATCTTTATAAAGTTCCACAGGTGATTCCAATGCACAGCAGGGGTGACATCCCTGTGACAAGAGTTCCTGATGTAGCTCCTGGGCTTCTGCTCTGAAGAAAAAAAGCCAGATGTGGATGAGAGAGGGCGGCGGGGGAAGCTGACTGTGCACACAGACCAGGAGCTTGTGGGGACTGCCCAGGGCACCAACGTCCCAGGCTTGTGCTTGTCCAAACAGAAACGTCTGTTAGGGGGCGGGACAATCACTGCTAAAGAAGGCAGAGACCGCAGCAGTTCCCAGAAAACAGAAATAGATAGAAAGGAAAGAGAAAGTATGGATAAAGGAGGCAGGAATGAGAGGAAAGAGGGGGAGGGTCCTGGTCAGAGACTCCGCCCCCAGCCCATGTGACCCAAAAAGCTTCCTTGCCCCAGGAGGAGGCTCAGCGCAGAGGGAGGAAGGACAGCAGAGCTGAGGCTTCAGGAGCAGCAGTGCTTGTGAGCGTTTCTGGAGCCCAGGCTCTTCTCTCGGAGGGAGGGACAGAGCAGGCAGCAGACACCATGGAACTCCCAACAGCCCCTGCCGGCAAAGGGTGTGTCCCCTGGCAGGGGCTCCTGCTGGCTGGTGAGAAGGGGCAGTTCCCTGAGGGTGGGCAGGGGGATGGAAGAAAAGAGACCGGCTGGGGTCTCCTAGGAGGATAGGAGTTGAGAGGAGACAGACGGTTTCTGTTTGGACCTAAGGAGAGAGGACCCAGGAGCAGAGTAGGGTGGGGGAGGGAACTCAGCAACAGGAAAATCTAAGGGAACTGGAATTCGTGAAGGGCAGGAAAACCTCAATTGCTGTATGTTCTATGAGTTAATCATCTCTGAACAAGAAATTCTGGAAACTGATGACAATGATCACAATTGCTGACAGGGGAAAAAAATACTTAAGCAGGGGAACTAAACATTGTCTTTGCCCGGCAGCTGTAGAAAATAGCACATAAACACCAGGACATGGAGGGCCCTGGGACACTCATTCATTCATCCACAGGTGTTTGCAGCCTGTTCCAGGCACTGGGAGAACAACAAGATCAGACAAGTCCCTGTCTTGATGAAGCTCACAATCCATGGGGAGGAAGACAAATGAGCAAAGAGATCTAGAATGTGATGTCAGGAACTGACAAGTGTCATGAAGGGAACAGAGCAGGGAAAGGTCAGAAAGTGAAGACAGAGGGTCTTTAGAGCAGGTGATAGGGAAGGCATCTCCCAAGGATGCCCCTGAGAGTGAGCAGGGCGCTGAGGGCAGGGAGGGAGTGAGCTGAGCAGACACCTGGGGAAGAGTAATGGGAACAGAGGAAATAACAAGATCAAAGGGGCTGAAGTAATGGTGGTCATGCTGCTGACCTTGACCAGTAGGAGATACACACGCACATCCATACACACACATGCGTGCACATACAACACACACACACTCCAAGTCTAAGAGAGGAAGAGACCAGTCAGGACCCAGGGCCTCATCTTTCCATCCCAATACATAGGTCCAAATATTGATTGATCTCTCTCTCTTTCCTCCTAGTCTTACTCTCAACCTTCTGGAACCCACCCACCACTGCCCAACTCACTATTGAATCGATGCCAACCAATGTTGCTGAAGGGAAGGATGTTATTTTCCTTGTCCGTAATCTGCCTGGGAATCTTGCAGCCTATGGCTGGTACAAAGGGGACAAAGTAGATCACCATCAACAAATTGCATCATATAAGATAGGCCCAGTAGAAATTACCCCAGGGCCTGTATACAGTGGTCGAGAGACAATATACTCTAATGGATCCCTGCTGTTCCGGAATGTCACCCAGGAGGACACAGGATACTACACCCTACAAGTCATAAATACAAGTTATCAAGGTGAAGTAGGAACTGGACAGCTCCGCGTATACCGTGAGTGATTCCTGTCTGACCTCTGGCTGTTGGGTGGGGTGATTCTACTTCATACATGCAGGATTGACAGCCATGGGCTATGCCTATATCTCCCTCTGCATTATGTCTCAGGTTGAGGTTTAAGCTTTTAGTGCAGGCTCACATAGTGGAGACAAACTTCATAAGATCAGAAATCCTTTCCCAGAATGCAGCCCTTGCAGATATTCCCTGCAGAGAGAAGGACAGTCTGATGGGAGTAACTCAGCAGAGGAAGGTCAGTCTCAGTCCAGCCCCCTGGGCCCCTCCCTGTGAACATGACTCTGTGGCAGATCCTGCAGGGCTCGGTCACAGCCGGGTCTGTGGGGGGCCCTGAGATTCTCACAGAGCAGCTCAGCCCTGGGAAGCCCCTGCCCAGATCCCTGTCCCAGTGCTCCTGACTCCAGTGACCCTGGGGAGCCTATGCCGGGGTTGGATTTTGGCTTCCTGGGCAGGACTTTCTGGAAGCAATGATTTCCTAGCTGCCTGAGTCCTGAGGCTCCTGAGACAGTCACCAGCCAGGGCTCGGCCCTAAGAGCCACATCTGGTGGGGGACAGAGCCTGATCCTTCACCTGAGACTTGGCAGGGAGAGCACAGATGGACAAGGTCCCCATGCCATTAGCCACGTGCCCTGGAGGTATAGGGGACTCCAAAGGATGGTCAGCATCACCAGGGAGGAACAGAAGAGAGAAGAGCCTCCTGGCAGCTGCTCATCCACCAGGGATAAGGCCCAGAGAGCTCTCTCTCATGAATGCAAATAGCATGTAGTTGCCTTTATTTAGGCAGGTCCTCAATACTAAGCTTTAGGTCAGGTATTTGGGGATACTTTAAGGTTAACTCACAGACAACCTGGTAATCTAGAGACCATTTACCTGATTTTATTCAGGGTAAACTGAGGCACAAAGAGATATAAGCATTGAATCAGGGCCACAAACCATGAACATCAGATCAGAGGCATGGCGAGATCTTTGTGCAACCACAGCCCTGACCTCTCCACCACCCCAGGGGCCTTATTAAGTGTCTATGGACCCCAAGACCAACGGTTGGATCAGATCCCTTTTTCTTAGGCATCCACAGCTCAAAGTAGATTTTCTGGTCTGAGGAGTGACAGTAAATGGAGATTTAACCTGTTTTTACTCAAGAACTAAATTACCCTCACCAACAATCAGAGTCAGTGCCAGGAATGTCCAGGCCTCCCCCTCAGGTGACCAATCCATACTCTCCCTGCACAGGACTTGATATCACTTATTTGTTTCCTTATGTGTTGGTGTCTCTCCCACTGGAGTATAAAGGAAAGGGCTTTGCTTTCTCATTGCCACTCTACGCCTGCAGCCAGCACAAGTCCCAACAACTCAATTGCTCTCTCATGAAGGAGGGAGAGAATGAATGGTGAATGAATGAATGAACGATCCATTATCTCTTCACAGACTGAAACCTGGATGCAGAGTCCTAAGAGGTTATGGTGATACTGTTCCCTATCTCCCCAGGGGCTGAGACCCATGTTCCATCCCTCTGACCACTAGTCCCTAAGGCCTCTCTGAGAGGAGGGTATCATGATGACTGTGGGGCTGCTCAGCATGGGAAGGTTTTCTGGGCTATTCTGGTCCTGCTCCTGGGGTAGCCACAGGCTCTTGGTCTCTGGGATCTTTGAAGTCACTTGTAAACCCCACTGCTCACAACCTTTGATGTGTCTGGCTCTCTCACTTCCTTCCATGTCCCTCATCTTCCACCTGCTTCATTCCAGCTGGAACTGCACAGCTTCCCCCACTCTTAAGCCTTCCTCAGATTCTTCTGCTAACACCTATGGTCAGGCCCAGACTCCTGGGCAACAGTAAAGCACACAGAAATCAGTGGGAACAGCAGCCCCTTGAGGATCCATCACAAGCTAGTTCCCCCAGGTCACCAAGAGAACTAGCTTCTGCTTTGCCCCCATTCAGGGATCTTTCCCTCCTTGATGTCAACAAGTGGAACACGCCAGGTGACCGAGACATGTTACCCCTCAATCTACTCTTTGTGACTCAACTAGGGAGTCAAAGGCAGACGGACAGGTCTGCGGTCCCCAAAAGCTCACAGGCTCATTTCACCACTCTGACTCCTGACTCACATCCTCATCCTCGTGAGGCTCCCATTCTTCCAGTGGTTCCTGAGAACTTCCCAAGGTGGGGCTGGCCAGACCCTGCACTGTCTGACTGGTTTGCTGCCTGTTTCACACACATAGGTCCTCATGATGACACCTTTACCACAGGGTGGGATGCTCACAGATGGTGAGATCTACCAGTCACTGCCCTTTCACTTAGATGCTGCTCAATTTGGATGAATTTGATCAAACTTGCATTTCCTGAGGTTCAAAGAAAACTACATGCAATTGTTAGACCTCCTTCCCATTTAGCCTGACTGTCCATAGAAACTGGTGATAGGGTCCTCTTTCCTAAATTTAACACATATCATTTTGACTAATTCAGTAGCATTCCTTCCGTTATATAACAGAGACACCTCAGAATTGCCCCCTGATCAATTCTCTTAACAGACTCATCTCTCTATCTATCCAGGGAGCCACTGATTTCAAACCCCCTTTAGCATCTTCCTTTAATCATAATGTGATCCTGGTTGGACTGCAGAATTTAGTCTATGATCTTTAGTGCTTTCTAGAGAGATATTCCTCCAGAAACTGGTCTTAGATCTTCGGGGCATTAATATTAATTTTCAATATGGAAACAATTTAACTTCTCCTCAGATTTCTGTCTCATAACTGTGTTTACAAATAATCCATAAGGGCTAGATTCCATCCCCCACCCCCACCCCGTGCCTTTCACCAGTCACCCCTTCTGCATTTGAAAACATCCACTTATATTTCAGGAAAGATCAACATGGTCTTCACTGCCCTCTGCTGTGGGAGAAGAGACCTTAAAGACCAAGGGCAGAGCAGATGGCTCTGCTGCCAAATCCAGCCAGCTCCCCCCTGTCCCCCTCACTCTTTTCTGGATCATTTCTAGTCTTCACTCTGCTCTAGCCTTTATGGAGTCACTGTCTCATGCCAGTCACCATGGAACACCTGGGCAGACCTGCCCCACTTCATGGCCCTGCATCTTGAGTGTTGAGCTGACCTCTAGGCTTGCTCCTGGTCTCCCTGGTCTCCCAGACTATGATGTTCAATCCTCTCTGGGTTTAAGAACCATAGGAAGGCCCATCACTACCCACCTCTAGGACAACCCTGGAAAGCAAGGCCTCAGGGAAAACACTTCTACGCTAGGCGATGTAGGTCTGTGTAATAGAAAGGACCTCAGCACCCACAGTTTCCAGGTGAGGATCCCAAGGTTGGTCAGACAGTTAGCTGGTCAGTGAAGAGCCAGCAGAAGTGCTGGGTGGTCTCTGACCCAGTTCTGTGAATTTCATGACCAACCCTGATGCTTATTTGACTTGGGAAAGTCTGTGTTTTCCCCCAGACATAGAGCAGGCAGCCTTACATTCTCTGAGTGCTCAGATCCTCATGCATTTGTCTTGATATACATAGGCCTGCCTTATTCTTTTAAGGACTTGGGTTGGCTGAGAAGTGAGAGATGCCAACTCTGATTGAAGCTGACGTTGGAGGAATCAAAGGTACCAACAAGGCAGTATTCTCTGTTATCTATACAGCGGAGTTAAACAAACCCAACATCACATGCAACAACTCCAACCCCATGGAGCACAAGGACCCTGTAGTGTTAACATGTGAACCTGAGACTCAGGACACCACCTACCTGTGGTCGATCAACAATCAGAGCCTCCTGGACAGCACTTGGCTGGAGCTGTCCCTGGACAAGAGGACTCTCACTTTACTTCATATCACAAGAAATGACACAGGACCCTATGAGTGTGAAACCCGGAACCCAGTGAGTGCCCGTCGCAGTGACCCATTCTACCTCAATGTTCTCTGTGAGTAACTTCTGTCCCTACCTGACCCAGGCTGCCTGCCCAAATACACAGTGCCAGAGGCCAGGCCACATCCATCCCTCTCGAGTCCAAGTACACAGACCCTCACCCCTGGACACTAGGCTGGCCATGGCTTCCCGTCTCAGGTAAATCTGGGCAGGCCCATCCTTGAGACAAGACTAGGAGAGGACAGTCTGCTCCTGTCTTGAGGCTCAGGGTCAACAACCTGTGATGGGAGAAACAGGTTAATGTCTCAGACTCAGGATGAGCGAACACAGAGGGGTCAGGGTTGGGACTTTTTAAACAAGGTTACGACCCAGCTCAGAGGGACACTGTGGCCCTTGAATATACCAGGAGCTTCTCCTTCCCCATGATTACATCACATGTGGCTTTATTCTGTTTGCTCCAGATGGCCCGGACACCCCCATCATTTCCCCCTCAGACTCCTATTACCATCCAGGGGCAAACCTCAGCCTCTCCTGCCACGCGGCCTCTAACCCACCCGCACAGTATTCTTGGCTTATCAATGGGAGGCCCCAGCAATCCACACAGGAGCTCTTTATCCCCAACATCAGTGCGAATGATAGTGGATCCTATGCCTGCCTCGTTCATAACTCTGTCACTGGCCTCAATAGGACCACAGTCAAGACTATCACAGTCTCTGGTAAGTGGCTCCCTGGACCATCAACATGAGGCTCTGGATCGAGTCTGTCTAGTTTTCAGAAAAGAGCCTGGGAGAAGTTATTTCCTATCCTGTGTCCACGGACGCAAGCAAATCCCAAATCTGAACCCTTCCACTACATCTCTGGAGACGCTTCCTCCCCTTATTCTCTGATTTCCCAGGGCAGATGTGGGTCCAGCCTGGAATGTGGGGAGGGGGTTTTCTCAGCCCTACAAAGCCCCATACAATGAAGGGTGTTTCACAGAGGGAGAAGGAAGAAGATCCTTCTGCTCCAGGCTTGCCTTATGACTGACTGCTCTGATGCCATCTGTGGTGGGATATGGGGCATGTAGAGAAAGTACATGGGTGGCCTGACTTCAGTCTGGCCAAACTGTGCTGCCAATCGACACCAGAGCCTTTCTCAGACCAGGCTGCAGGGAAATTGGGAAAGAGCAAACCTTGGTTCAGACTCCTCTGAGCTGTGTCCTATTTCTGAAGTCACCAGCTGTATGACACTGTGTGACACCAGCACATATGTATACCAAAGGAGAACAGTGAATAATGGTGCATACCTGGAAAAATAGGTAGATTCATCCATGAAGTCCCTTCATGGGACAGAAGGAGCAGTGCCAAAAAGTTTATAATTTACAGAGAGGGCTAAGAGTACCAGCCTTTTATTAAAACTGTGACCACTTGTCTCTAGAGATTCTCTTCTCTGTGATATTGAGACTACAGGCCAGGAAGTAAAAGTCGTATGCAGATTGAGAAATCCTTTATATTGGAACTTTTCCAGGTCCTAAGGTCATGAAGACTGGCTGGGCCATACTCATTCTCTAATAAACTATTAACAAAAAGGAAATGCTTTCCCTTCTCTACGTAAAGCTACGTACTAGAGAGGGGGCCTGATCATTCATAGTCACAGAAAGCTCTAGCAAATGGTCACACAAAATCCAATGGGGAAAAAATTCCAGCTGATGATGAGGATGCTGGACACGTGGGCTGAGAAGAGGTTCCTGGTGCTGATGCTAGGGAGATGTCCAGGAGAACTGGTCAGGGGTTATCCTAAGGTGACCTTGGATTAAAGGAGGAGATGCAGCCCTCTCCATACAGATCGTCACATGAACAAAGACAGTTGTTCTTCTGCAGCGGTCACAGTCACCTTTACAGAACTCACTGTGGGATCTGAGAACTGGCTGAAATCTCTGAGGAAGGAGCGAGGTCCCAGGCCCACTCTCAGTCAGTCACCTCCTCTGTTTCTCCACAGAGCCCGTGGCACAACCCTCCATCCAAGCCAGCAACACCACAGTCACAGAACATCAGGACCCTGTGGTCCTGACCTGCCTCACAAATGACACTGGGATCTCCATCCAGTGGTTCTTTAATAACCAGAGTCTACAGCTCACAGAGAGGATGAAGCTGTCCCAGGACAACAGCACCCTCACCATAGACCCCATCAGGAGGGAGGATGCGGGGGATTATCAGTGTGAGGTCTCCAACCTGGTCAGTGCCAGCAAAAGCGACCTCCTCAGACTGGATGTGAAATGTAAGTGACCAATTGCCCCATCCCGCATTTTTCTGGGTTGATGGATGACTCTATCAATGTGGTGCAAAGTGGACCAAAGTCACAGGGGCTAGAATATAAACCAAGAGACCATTATAGTAAATGGAATGGCAAAGTGGTTAAGAGCTCAGTCTCTGAATCAGATATACTAAGTTTCTTATCATGAGTCTGGCATGTACAGTGTGATCTTACACAAGATTCTGGGTTTCTTCTGTTACCATTTTTTAATGTGATAAAATATACATAAGATTTACCATTTTAACCATTTTTAAGTGTACAGTTCCATTGCTTTAGTACATTCATATTGTTGTGCAGCCATCAGCACTATCCATTTCCAAAACTTGTCCTCTTATCTTACTAAAACTCTGTTCCCAATAAACAATAACTCCCTACTCCCTACTTCAGCCGCTCATAACCACCATTCTACTTTCTGAGTCTATGAATTTGATTATTCTAGGTTCCTCATATAAGTGGAATCACATGATATTTGTCCTTTTTGTGTCTTGCTTATTTCACTTAGCATAAATGTCTTCAAGGCTCCATCCATGTTGTAGTGTACATCAGAATTTCATTCCTTTTAAAGGCTGAACAATATTCCCTTGTATGTGTTTGTCACATTTTGCTTATCATTCATCCATCTGTAAAATTCTGGATTGTTCCCCCCTATTGGTCATTGTGAATAATGCTGCTATGAACATAGGTGTACACATACTGTTCAAATCCCTGCTTTCACTTCTTAGGGGAAAATACCCAGAAGTGGAATTGCTGGATTAAGAGGCAATTCTATGTTCAATTTTTTGATGAACTGCCATACTATTTTGCACAGTGGCTGCACCATTTTACATCCCACCAGCAATGCACAGAAATTTCCGTTTCTGCACATCCTTGCCAAGACTTGTTTTCTGTCTTTTTTTATATATATATAATAGCCAACCTACTGGGTATGAGGTGGTATCTCATTGTGGTTTTGATTTGCATTTCCCTAATGATTAGTGATGCTGAGCATCTTTTCCTGTGCCTCTTGGTCATTTATATGTCTTCTTTTAGGAAATGTCTATTTAAGTCCTTTGTCCATTTTTCTATTGGGTTTTTGGTTCTTGTTGAGTTGAAGTTCTCTATATATTCTGGATGTTAATCCCTTATCAGATATATGATTTGCAAATATTTCTCCCACTCTGTGAGTTGTCTTTTCACTTTGTTGTAAGTGTTCTTTGATGCACAAAAGTTTTTAATTTTGGCGAAGTCAAATTTATCTATTTTTTCTTTTGTTGCCTTTGCCTTTGCTTTCATATCTAAGAAATCATTGCCAAATCCAAATTCATGAAGCTTTCACTCTACGTTTTCTTCTAAGAGTTTTTATAGTTTTAGCTTTCACATTTAGGTCTTTGATCCATTTTCTGCTAATTTTTTGCATGTGGTGTTAAGTAAGGGTTCAACTTCATTCTTTCGCATGGATATCTACTTTTCCCAAAACCATTTGTTGAAAAAACCCTTCCCCATTGAATGGTCTTGGCACCCTTCTCAAAAATCACTAGACAATATATGCAAGAGTTTTTTCCTGGGCTCTCCATTCTATTCCATTGATCTATATGTCTTTCTTTATGCTAGTACCACACTGTTTTGATTACCATAGCTTTGTAGTAAACTTTGAAATCATGAAGTGTGAGTCCTCCAACTTTGTTCTTTTTTGAGATTGTTTTGGATATTTGGGGTCCCTTGAAATTCCCCATGAATTTTAGGATGGATTTTTCTATTTCTGCAAAAAAATATCTTTGGGACTTTGATTGGGATTGCACTGAATCTGTAGATCACTTTGGGTGGTATCAGCATCTTAGAATATTTAGTCTTCTACTCCATGTACACGGTTTGCCTTTCCATTTATTTATGTTTTTTTTTTCTTTCAGCAATGTTTTATGGTTTTCCAGTTTACAAGTCTTTCAACTCTGTGATTAAATTGATTCCTAAATATTTTTTGATGCTGTTGTAAATGGAATGTTTTCTTAATTTCCTTTTCAGGTTGTTTATTGTTAGTGTATAGAAACACAACTAGTTTTTGCATGATGATGTAGTATCCTGCAACTTTGCATGAATTTATTTATCAGTTCTAACAGTTTTTTGTGGGATCTTCAGTGTTTTACATGTAAGTGCTTGTCATTTGTAAACAAAGATCATCTTACTACTTCTTTCAATTTGGATGCCTTTTATTTCTTTTTCTTGCCTAACTTCTCTGGCTAGAACTTCCAGTACTATTTTGAATAGAAGTGGCAAAAGCAGGCATCCTTGTCTTGCTCCTGATCTTAGAGAAAAAACTTTCAGTCTTTTACCATTAAGTATGATGTTAGCTGTGGGTTTTTCATATATGGCCTGTGTAATGTTGAGATGGTTTCCTTCTATCCCTACTTTGAGTATTTTTATCATGAAAGGATGTTGAATTTTGTTGAATGCTTTTACTAATTCAATCTCTTTACTAGTTATAGGTCTATACATATTTTCTATTTCTACGTGATTCTATCTTGGTAAGTTTTGTTTCCTCTAGGAAGTTGTCCATTTCATCTAGATTATCCAATTTGTTGGCATATTATTCACAGTACTCTTAAAATTCGTATTACTTCTGTAGAATTGATAGTAATTTCCCCACTTTCATTTCTTTTAGTAATTTGAATTTTATTTTAGTAATTTGAATCTTCTCTCTTTTTTCTTAGTCAATCTAGTTAAAGATTTGTCAATTTTGTTAATCATTTTTGAAGAACCAACTTTGTTTTATTGATTTTTTCTTTATTATTTTCCCATTCTCTACTTTATTTATCTCCACTATAATCTTTGTTATTTCCTTCCTTATGCTAGCTTTGAGTTTAGTTTGTCCTTTTTTTAGTTCCTTATACGTAAAATTATGTTGTTGATTTTAGATCTTTCTGCTTTTTTAATCTAGGCATTTACAATTACCAATTTCTTGCACAAGATTCCTAAGTTCTCTAAGCCTCATATTCCTCAAGTGAAAATTGCAATAAGAGTATTTGCTTAATGTTATTATTTTAAAGATTTAATGTAATAATCAATTAAACCCTTCAGAAAATGCCACACACAGAGAAAATGTTCCATAAGTGTTAGCTACTCTTATTACTACTATTATCATTAGACCCTATGAAATCAGAAAGCCCTAGGGTCAAATCCCAGATCCACCTTTTACTGGCCATATGATGGTGGGTAAATTGTTCACCATTGTAAGCCTCAGGTTTTTCATCTATAAAAGGGAAATAATGTCTATCTGACAGGGTTATTATATGAATCAAATGAGATGTAAAGTATATAGCACAGAGCCTGGCACAGAGTAACTACCCCATTATAGTAGCTAACGTTAATATTAATCATCAGCATTGAATTGACTGGTGAAGGCAAGAGAAATAAAAAAGAAGACACAGATATAAAAGCCATTATATACAGGAGGGCATTACAGAAAAAAACATTAAGACATGGTTACTGAATCAATACTGGAAAGGAAAAAAAGGAGTTGAATGCAAAGTTTCAGCCTAGTATGTTAGTTTTTATCCCCTGAGATGCAGCCGAGATGAGATTAGACATACAAGATATTTATTGGGAAAAATGCCTGTGAGGGAAAGTAGGATGGGAGTGGGAAGAGCATGGGAGATTCCTCAGACCACGGTGCAGATCTGATCCCTGTGAAGGAGAAAGAGAAGGAAGGAAGCTTTAGCTTGCAGTGCAGCTCCAAGAGAGTGTCTACAAGGCTGACAGGGAGTCCTTGAGCTAAAGTCACCCATCAGAGGAAAATCGTTTCTCACAGAATTGGGATTGCTTTCATATCCTGGCCGGGAGCCTGTGGGAAGGGTGGTCACTGTGCATTGAATGGTGATGGTGAACAGAGATGGTGAATTCAGAGTGCACTAGCCCAGACCATCTGTGAGTTAAGTCCCCACCACAAGAGACCTGAGAGGCACATACTCATGGCTGCCACACCTGGTACACAGAGAAAGATGCAACCATGAAAACATGGGAAGTTATAACATACAAAAAGAGCCATCAGCCTTTCTCACATTTCCAGAGCCTTCAAAAATATCTGAGTCCAGAAAGACCAGGGTAAAATTGAGGCAAGTCTGACCACCAACTTAGAAATACAGTAAGAGAAAAGATTTGCAAGGACATAGTCAGCTAATCACCTCACAGCAACCTTCCCACAGAAAATTTATCCCTTGAAGGAACAAGTAGAGACGACTCCATGTTGAGAGTTATTTCCCAGGGTAACTCCACTGTAATATAATGTCACTTTCACTCATTCTTCTCTTTTCTTTCCATGACAGATGATCCAACACTAGGAAGTTCTGGACTCTCAGCTGGGGCTATTGGTGGCATCGTGATTGGAGTGCTGGCCGGGGTCGCTCTGATAGCAGCCCTGGTGTACTTTCTGTACATCAGAAAGACTGGAGGGTATGACGGCCTTTCCTCATGTTCTGCTTTCTCCAAGGCTAACCGCCATGCTTGGGAGAGGGAAGGAGACTTCAACACTGTCTCTGGGCCTGCATCTGTTCCTCCTCCCTCCTAAACCTCTGCTTCTCAGCACTAATTCCTGTGGGTCTCTTCCTCCCTGGTCTTCATTCTTCCTCTACCCCACTGTCTGTTGGGCATGGTTATTCCCATCCCCATCTGGTTAAGAGGGGGCAGATCCAATTATGTTCCTATGTCTCCCAGTCAGGGAAGCCAAGGTGCAAGAAGGAAAACAAACGAGGAAATGATACGAGGTACAGGAGAAAGCGAGTCTTGTGCTCTCTCGACCATAGCAGCAGGAGGAGGGAGGGATAAGACAGGAAGAGAACCTAAGAAAAAGCAGAAACAACCAAAGGCGTCTTGGGCAATAAAGAAAGTGAGGAAAAAAAAAAAAAAACAGCATCTACTTACAAAAGGGGAACAGTGTCAGGGTAGAAGTAGGCTCAGAAGCAGTTGATGAAGAATGGACCTAAATGTGCACATCCAGCAAACAGGGAAGGAGTAAACACTGGAAGGAATCAAGGGTAGACTGAGGAAGGAGGCCCTGAGAGGAAAGGCAGTACCTGCCATGGAATAAATGAACATTGAGGAGCCTGAGGAATTATCTGCTGACAGTGTCCTTCTCATTTAAGGAGCAAAGATCCTATGCTTGGGAATAGCAGTCACAGTGTCTGATATTTATTTAGGGCAAGTGTCCAGCATGATCTCACAGAGCACAAACCCTCAGCCTCCAACCACAGTAAGTAAAGCCACTCACCCAGTGAGAGCTGGTGTGTTCCACCATGTGCCTTGTCCTAGCAGGGAATCCTGGATTCCCACACCACTCCCTACCTTCTGAATTTTTAGAGGGGATCTCCACTTCCCAACCTTAAGTTGGCCTAAGTCCTCACACCCTTCCTAGCCACAGCAGATTCCCCTGGGACGCAGCCCCAGGAGAGATGCCCACTCTGCCTAGGCCAGGCAGGCCTGAGTAAGATGGACTTGTTTCCAGGAGCCATTTCCTCATCCTTCCTCCTTCCCCCTCCTGCCTCTTTATGGATGTGGGCATCTCCTTTGGTGAGACTTTCCCTGTCTTGTGGTGCTCTGGGTGCTGTGGGTCGCAATGCCCCTCCTTGCCACTGAAACCTCTTGCTAAGAGACACATCAAGGAAAAAATCAAGGTGTTGTGACCAGGAAAAAATCTTCAGAAGTGGACTGAGGCCTCCTGTGGCTCTACTTCTGCCCCTCCTCTGGTACTAATGCCCTGGGTCTGGACCACACATTCTGAGGAAGGACAATTCCTTAAGAAATCATGGGCCATCTCCCCACTCCATCCTCCCAACACCTGCCACCTCCTTCAACTAGAAATCACAACATCTTAGGTACAGCCTCATTCTAAGGCCATAAGTCAGCTTTGTATTTCCATAGGTAACTCTTCTTTTGCTTCCCCAGGTCAGGGCCACTCTGACAATTCTCCTAACAAGGTAAGCACAGCCAGTTTCACTGGCTCATTTTCTCATGGAAATACCTCTGTATAGAATGGGTTATTCTTGAAGACACTAATGTGAGACCAGGTTTGGGTCGAAGTTCCTCGATGCAGCCGCAAACAAAGCAGTGTTGGTAAGGACTCCCATGAGTCTACCTCGTTACACTCATGTGGACTTTCAAATTATCCCCATGTTGTGTTTGAATCCTGGCTGAGACTCTTAGTAGCTCTGTGACATTGGACAAGTAGCTTAACCTTTCTGATTCTCGGCTTTGTCATCTCAGAATGGGCGTGCTGCTTACTTCAAAGAGGAGGTGAAGGAATTCACTGAGATACAAATGCAAAGCACCCAGCACCATGCCCAACACAAGGAAGGCCTCAATCATTCTACCTTCAGTCTGACTCTGTTCTTACTGTCAAAGGATAATTTCCATTCCAATGGGTCTGACGTCTTAGTTCCTTTAATAATTTTACCATAGTTTTCTCATCTTAACCTTTCAATAGTGTACACATATACACTGAAAAGTGCTTAAATCATAAGTATATTTTAACGATGTATGAATTTTCACAAGTTGAACATACCCATGTAAGCAGCACCAAAATCAAGAAACAAAACATGTCATCCTCCCCACAAAAATCCCTCCAGTTACTTCCCTCCAAAGAGTAACCACTATCCGGCCTTCCAATGCACTAGATTAGTTTTGCCTGTTTATGCTCTGACATAAATGAAAGACACAGCATATCCTTATCCATAACTGGCTTCTTTCACTCAAACTTGTTTTGTGAGATTCATCCATATTGTTGTATGCATTCGTAGTGTGTTCACTATCGTTGCTGTATCATCATATTCCTTTGTACAATACCATAACCTCTCTCTTCCAATGATCATTCAGAGGATGTTAGCAAGCAGAAATAATAGGTGATAAAAGCCCTTCTCCAAAGCTAAAAGTTTCAAAGTGGTGATAGCAGGTGGTACTGAATCACACTAGACCGGTGAGGGCCTGACCTATGACACTGATTTAACTGACCACTGCTCATGCCTTTCAGATGGATGAAGTTACATATTCTTCCCTGAACTTCAATGTCCAGGAATCCGAGAAGCCAACTTCAGCCTCCCCACCCCCACCAGCCACAGAAACAGTTTATTCAGAAGTAAAAAAGAAGTAACATATCCTGCCCTGTTCACTGCACTGCTGACTTACTCCAAGCTTCTCATCCCCGTTACTGGAAGGATCCCTTTACCCTCAGAGAAAAGGGGAAGAAGACTTCCCCTCCCCTTAACTTCCAAATGAGGCACCTCCAGGCTGCCTGGTCACAGCCCCTCCCTTCAGTGTCAATAAATGAAAAGGTGCATCCGGGAATCTGTAGGAAACCCAACCTTCCTACTCTTTGAAATTTGGCAAAGAAGACCTTGGGAGAGAGTTGCCAGAACCTCCCACCCCTCCTCCTCTCCTGATCTAGACTTGTTTTATATTTACCTATTCAGAGCAGACTCACCTTCCCACCCCAGTCCTAAGTTGAATTTGCCATAACCTTGAGAGATATGTTCTTATCCACTGAAACGCATGTGCCAAAAAAGAACAGAGAAAAACTAAAAGTAAAAGTTTCTCCCATCTCTCCAAAGCCCAGGGGGAAGCCACCAGACACAGGAAAAGAAATATATAACCAATTCTGAACTGGGAGATTCTAGACCTTTGTCCACTGTCAGTGTTGTCTACCTGTAGTACCAGGGCCTAAGCACCTTGCTGCTTGGCTGGAATACCACCTAAGCCCTTTGGCAAGCCTGTCTTCAGAGAACCCACTAGAAGCAACGAGGAAAACTATTTGCTAAAGTCTGTAGGTGATTCCTAATGGAAAATGCAAAAGAAAAATGCACACAGGTTTTCGATAACTTTACAGGCTTTATTCAAGTAAATGTCCACAGAAGGAGGAGTTACAGCTTTAGGGAGCAATCAGCTGTTAACAGAGACAATCTGCTGGGAATTTGGGAAGGGAATGAGAGAGCTACCCTTCAGAGACTATTTAAGTGATTGTTAAAGAATGCACAATTTGGGGTATTGGATTTTTTTTCCTTTTCTCTGAGACATTCTGCCATTTCAATTTTTGTAACTGCTTATTTATGTGAGAGGGGTGATTGTTTTTTATTGAGGTCATAATAGTTTATAACATTGTGAAATTTCACTTGTACATTATTATTTGTCAGTCACCATATACATGCGCCCCTTTACCCCTTATGCCCACCCCCCACACCCCTTCCCCGTGAGAGGGGTTATTGTTACTTAGCTTAGCTGTGTAAGCCAATCCAACTACTTTAAGTGAAAGAAGCCACCAAAACCCCTCAAGTCCCCTTGGCCAGGAGCTCCTCAAGGCTTTTATGTCAGGGGCTCCAAACAGAAAAGAAGAAGCTGTTTTCCTCATTCATGGCTAGAAATGGATCTAACTCAGTTTCCAGGCATCTCAGGCCAATCACCAGCCTCCATTCTACCCCATGTATCTGTCTGTGCATGTCTGTCTGCCTCACTCCCTTTCTCAGGAAACCTTGGCCCCTGCTAAGGTGCATTTGGTCCTCGAGAAGTGGGAGCGCCTTGAAGGGAATGCTGTGACTCATGCCATTGGCATTGCTTACAACCTAGAAAGCTGCACTGGTGCTGATGCTCCTTAGGACGCACAGGAATATTATCACTGGGCCCTAGGCTTCTCGAACAGCCTCTGAGATTTGTTTTCTCTCACGGGGTCTATGAGTCTCAATGTGTCTTAGGACAAAAAGAAGGGCAGGACAAGGAGAAGCAAATGCACTTCCCACCCAGCCTTCTTCTGCACAGATGGAACCTCTTTGGGGCTGTTGAGAGAAAGGTTTTATTCAATATTTATTACTTTATCTCATGCTGTGTCTAAGAGGCACCCTCAAAGAGGGATAGTTGGGAGTTCTCTGTGCTCAGTACCTCTTTCAGGGTTTTCTAACCCTGACACACACTGTATGGACTTCCGCTTATCCATGCTACTCTGTGCTGTTTAATTTTACCTGGCTATGGCCACTTCTGAATTATTTGTAAATTGTGCTTTATATTTATAATAAAAATTATATATCAGACATCAACATGCTGCCTCACAGTTGATACTACTTATACAATGTCTTCTTTACAGGCAGAAGAAAGAGGAACTGCTTAACTGGGCATCAGAGTAAGCCTACTTCTAAGTCTACAGATATTTGATCTACTGATCAGAGAATTAGCTAAATTCATCTGCACGTCTGCTAACAAAGTGGGTCTGTCTAGAACCAACAGGCCACAGGCCCAACCTGCCTGGAAGAAACTGCCTGTCTTCCTCCCAGAAAGAAGATGATTTCATGAGTAAAGATCTCTCAGCCTCTTTCTTAGGGACAAATAACCCCTCCCGCACAGTGGGCTCCAGTGAATCAGATGCAGCAACACAGCTTTCCCTCACAAGAGCCTCCACAGGTTCAGCCACATAAAAATCTCTCCAGCACCTTCTATCTTCCTTGTCCCCAGTTCCTTTGTTCTGCCCTTCTCACAGGGTCAGCTCTCTTCTGCCCTGAATAACCTTCATTTATTTATTCCACAGAGTATTAACTTATTATCTCATTTCCTTCACTTCCCAGCAATTGAAACGTGTGCTGTCTTTCCCCTTCCTCATCACCTCATTTCTCTGGGGCCTCTTCATTAGTGCCTCCAGACCCAAGACTGCTGGAAGCGGCATAAAATCAGTGTCCATCTGTTGGCCAGATTCGAAAGTATTTTCACCATCCTCACATTGTTCACTTTAACAACATCAAAGACCACAGACAACATTTTCCTTCTTGGACGCTCTCCTCCTCCCATCCCCACTGATACACTGCACCCCGACACCAGATTTAGTTCTCAGACCCTGCTTGTCTCCCTTCACCACCCTCTTTTCACAGTTCAAGGACCTCTCTGCAGATGCCTCCTACATCTCTATCTTTAGCCCCTGCTGCTTCCCAGAACTCATCACACACATATCCGATTACCTTCTGAAAATATTCATTTAAACCAGCTTTGCCCCACAGCACGCTCATTTCTCGCAGTAACACCACTGTTTCTGCAGCCCTTGCTCTTTGGTTTCCCCAATTCAATACATCATTAAAGCCTGTTGATTCTTTTTCAATGTCTCTCAGTCGTGTTGTTCTCTCCATTCCCGTAAACCTTAATAACCCAGGCTCTCAACAACTCTGCTGCTGGAAGTACAGCTTGACTTCTTGTCTCTGTCTCTCTCCTGAAATCTGCCTTGCATACTGCTGTCTCATTACCTTCCTAAAAACTGGTTCACTCTCCTATTCAGAATCTATAGTGGCCTACCCTGGCCAACCAGAGAAGTTCACATTTCTTCCTCTTTACTAACGTTTCTTACTTTCTTTACCACTGCTCTCTAGTATAATTCCTCCATTGTAATTAGATCTGTCTCCTTACCCATCCCTGCCTCTCCACCCCATATACACGTGTAATTCCTAGTCCCAGTGATATGCCTGAAAACAAACACCAAACAGGGCAATGTTCTCCCTGTTCTCTCACAGAGGAGTTACCCACACTGGTGATCACAAGCAACAACTCCGACCCGGGGGAGGATGAGGACTCTGTAGCATTAACATGTGAACCTGAGACACAGAACACAACCTAGCTGTGACTGAGAATCTTTTCCTGATGACCAGTTCCTTTGTTCATGAAATCCTATTGAGCACCTGCTGTGCCTCAAGTCTCAGTGTTAGACTCCATGAATGATACAGAAATGAGAAAGGCAGTGTCCCTACCTCAGGGGACATAAAGCCTAAGACAGCAAATAAGGCATGAAAAGTTATCATAATGCAAAGATAGAAAGGGATAAATGCCACAAGAGAAGAGAGAAATCCAATGGGAAATATGGCTACATGTTAGAATGAGTGGGAAAATTTTAAAAACAACTAATACTCAGGCCTCACCCACACAGATCCTGATTTAACTGGTGTGAGGTGGAACCCTGGCAATGGCAATTTTTTAAAGCTTCCCAGATACTTTTAACATGTATCCAGGATGGAGAACCTCTGCTATAATAGATAAGACTTGAGCCTACAAGCAGTGGTTTTTAGCTAGGAGTATGAATCAGAATTACCTAGAGAACTTTTTCAACATACTTAATAAACCTATAAACCATCCCTGAAGAAGCCAATACAGTATGTCTAGAGTGAGACTTGGGCTTGTAAATTTTGAAGAACTTCCAGGTGATTCTCACATTTATTTTATGTTAGGAAATACTGACCTGAAACAGGGAGATTGAAAAACTGGGGAGTTGGGAGGACATCCCATGAGATGGATGTGAGATGGGAAACAACTGATATTCTTACACTTTGATGGTGGAAATATAAAATGGCACAACCACTCTGGAAAAGAGTTTGGCGTTTTCATATAAAGTTAAATATGCTTATACAGTTCAGCAATCCCACTTCTAGGTATTTACCCAAGAGAAATGAAAATAGATATCCACACCAAGAGTGATACACGAACATTCATAGCAGCATTATTCATAGTAGCCAAAAACATTAACTTATTATCTCATTTCCTTCACTTCCCAGCAATTGAAACGTGTGCTGTCTTTCCCCTTCCTCATCACCTCATTTCTCTGGGGCCTCTTCATTAGTGCCTCCAGACCCAAGACCGCTGGAAGCGGAATAAAATCAGTATCCATCTGTTGGCCAGATTCGAAAGTATTTTCACCATCCTCACATTGTTCACTTTAACAACATCAAAGACCACAGACAACATTTTTATTATATTGTTTATTTGGGAAACAACCCAAATATCCCCCAAGATATGAATGGATAAACACATGGTGGCATATCTATACAGTGCAATACTAATTAGCAATAAAAAGGGCACAAATTACTGCTAAAACAAGATGGATTACTCTCTAAAACAGTATGCTGTGCAAAAGAAGCCAGACACAAAGGAGCACGTACAATACGATGCCATTTACATGAAGCTCAAGAATAGGCAATAGTAATTAATGGTGTTAGAATTCACCACAGCAGGTGGAAGTAACAGCAAACGTGCACAAGGCAGCTTTTTGGGCTGATGGAAATGTTCTCTATCTCAATGCAGGTGGTGATTACGTGGGTGGACACATTTACCAAAAGCCAAATTGTGGACTTAAGATCTGCAGGCAGTTCAATGTATTTTAATTTTCTCTGAATTTTCAAAAATAAAATAAACAAAGGAGCAGCTAATTCAATCCATCAGGTACAAAGCACCTGTATTTTCTATTTTTGTAAAACAAATTAGCACAAATTTATTGGATTAAAACGACACCCATCTCTTAGCTCAGAGAATTCAGTTCCTTGAAGTTATTAGACTGAGGTCCCCATTGCTCTGCTAGGTACCGCTCTCAGCTACTAGAGGACGTTCTCAGGTCCTAGCCACAAGGCCCCCTCCATCTCAGCAATGGAGAGCATCCCCTAAATTGAATCCCTCTCATACTTCTAGTCTCTCTGATTTCCTTTCTGAGATGAACTAGAAAAAACTGCCTGCTTTTAAATGGCCTATGTGATTAGATTAATCCCACTCAGATAATCTCTCTTTTTGTTAAACTCAAAGTCAACTGCTTAGTAACCCTAGTTACATCTGCAAAATCCCTTTTACCACACAACGTAACATAATCGCAGGCATGATATCCCATAATATTCACAGTCTGGGATTAGAGGTAAATCTTGGGGTAGCATCTCAGAACTCTGCCTACCACAGCGCCATATGAAGCTGTTCATGCTCTCAAGGAGCTCCTTCAGGGTCCCTGTTCTGAAGAAACAGCAAAAAAGCCAGACATGGTCAGTCCAAACTCAAAGTGAGATGACAAGAGACTAACGACAAAAAAGAGAGACAAGAAAGTAAGGGCCTACGTCCTTCTAGCCTGTGAGTGTCTGAGTCACAGATACACTCATTGCCCACCAACCTTTAGCAATGTTCACAGGCACTGATGGTAGCCAGCATCCCTGTTAATCCCTAACTAAAGCTGTCAGAAACCCAAAGCCATCCCAAGAAACCAACCACAAATGACAGGCCACACAATCCAACCAGGAGATTTTATAGATTCCTGAAGATTCATTCATTCAACACACATTAGTAAGAATTCACTATATGTCAAGCACTAAGCCAGGTGCTGAGGAGAAAATGCAGATTAAAAAGTAAAGCCCTTATTTGGATCTTTATTTGAAAAACTCTACTGCAAAAAAAAGGGGGGTGGGAGACAACAAAGAAAGAAATAAAAGAATAAAGAAAAATGGGAAGGGAAGGAGAAAAAGTATGAGATAATTGCAGAAATTTGAACACTGAATATTTCATGGTAGTGAGGAAGTATTAATTTTAGTGTGATAATGGTGTTGTGGCTATGTTCTTTAAAGAGTCCCGACATTTTAGTAATACAACTGAAATATTTATCGACAAAATGATTTGATGTCTGGGATTTGCTTCAAGATACTCCAGGTTTGGAGATGAGGGTATAGCTGAAACAAGATTGGCCATGAAGTAATTGCTGAAGCTATGAGATGAGTACACGTAGATTCATTATATGATTAGCTTAACTTTTGCACATGTTTGAAATTTTCCAGGAAAAAAAGTCCTTGCTCTCCAGAAGCTTCTAAGACAAGGAGTCAGATATTCCAACAAATAAACACTACACAGTTAAAAAAAAAAAAAAAACATAAAGTGATTGCCCAGGGGGTATGCAGAAGGAGTCAGAAGATGTCACAGGAGCGTCCTCCCTTGACCAGAGTCTTTAAGGAAGAGTGTCCCAGGCACAAGGGCAGCCCAGTGGTATAAAGTCACACAGATGGGCAGCAGCAGAGCTTCCACACACTCTCCGGATGACTTATGAGAGGCCATGTTACCCAAGAGCATGTGTTCCAGAGCCAGACCACCTGTGCTGGAGTTCCTGCTCCTGAATCCCCACTGTGAGACTTCAGGCAAGCTATTTGTAATGTCTCTGGGCCTCAGATTCTTTACCTAGAAAACGCAGATTATAACAATACATACTTGAGAGCAACTCTATATGATAATTGACCACAGTATTTCGAGGAATGAGAGAACTTTTGGAAAAAACATAGAGCCACCCAGGACAACTACTTTTTGAGGTGCCAATAACAATATATACTTGAGGGGTGTTGTCAAGAGTCAACGAGTTAATCTGGGTATAAAATGCCTATAAGACAGTGGGTGAGCAATAAACGTTATCTGTTAGTAGTGGCGGCAGTATCCCAGCCCACAATACCACACATATTGAAAATCTCATCTGATTCCTATTAGTCACTGAACTTGTCTTTGTCAGACTGCAACACTTGTAAAGCAGGGACAGTGTCTTACTTATCTCTGTATCCCCAGAACCTAGCCTAAGGCCTTGCTCATAATAGACACTGATCAGGCAACTCTTCTTTCAGGCAGCAGGGGAGGGACCACCAGAATCCTCTGTCTAGTCCATCACGATTCCCCTATGGATTATACCCTCAACTCCTACAATTCTTTGGCTTCTGTTAGCTTCCTTCCTTGTTTCCACCTCCTCTCTTACTCTGCTCCAGAGATGTACATTCACTAACGGTGCTCTCTGGCCCCGTCCCTGGCAGGTGTTCCAGTGCCTCCATTCTCTCTCCCCACAGCTATATTATCTAAACAACCTCTGCATCACTTATTCTGAGATTAACAAAGGGTGAAGGGAGACTGAATTTCTAGAACATTGGCCTCATACCTATTTGTGAGAAGTAGAATCCTCTGGAAAAGAGAAAAGCAGGTAAGATGGTAGCCAGAACATAAAGCCTTCACACCTAGCCGCATCTTTGAGGAATCCTGTAGACATATTTGTACAATCAGCTAGCATCTCGCTGGGGTTTTGGGGGGGTGGTGCAGAAACTGCTAGGGAGGAGAGGGAGGCATGATGGGGAGGGAGCCCAGCTTTATGTTGTTTTTGCTTTTGAAACTTCAAGGTTTCATTCCCCCTCAACTAGTAAACATCCTCATTTTCCGCCAGAGCAGAGAGGAAGAGAGGAAGAGAATATGAAGATCCAGAGCCTGAGAACTGAGAAGATACGAAGCCACAGATGGCTAGACTCTAAAGATAAAGTAGGAAGGTCAGATACAGGTCTCTCTCAAATCACAACTCTCTGTAAAAAATGCCCTCTGCCCTGAGCAGCAATGTGGGGCTGGAACATGATTCACGTCTCCCCAAGAGGGAGAACTGCTGGTAAAACATTAACTAACTCCCCAGTAACAGAAGGAAATGGAGCCCCTGAAGTACCTCTCCCTACCCATTCTCCCCAAGTTTCCTCTGACAAGTGGACAATTCAAGACTATGTCCCCAGCCCTAGGATTTGACGGTTCTTTTCTGCAAAAAAGGTTAGGGAGGAGATCACAAGGCAGAAATGGGACACTGGAGAGAACACAGTAAAAAGAGCAGCTTCAGCATGGTTTGTTTAAAGTCAAAGTCCTGTGGAGCACACCAATCTCACATCATTGCTGGACTCTCTATGACCACCAGCCTCACCACATATGTGGAGCCCCACCTGAACCCAGAACTCTTCTTGCCTGGAGACTACAGCAAAAATGGAAAAGAGGAACTGGGAACAGGAAGACAAATAAACAAAGTAGAGTTGTAGGCTCCCTAATTGTGATTACAAGGAAGTGAAACTGATCTTCTCATAGGGCTTAGACTGGTTTCGAGAGCAACTCTATATGATAAGTGGCCAAAATATTTTGAGGAATGAGAGAACTTTTGGAAAAAACATAGAGTCACTCAGGACAACTACTTTTTAGGTGTCCATGTTTACCTGGATATGATATACTTGTAAAAGGAATCCTATAACTCACGTGAATCTCGTAACTTTATTGTCTTAACTCACATAGGACCTAGGAAGAGTCTGACATGACGAGGAGTTTGAGCAGCAAGGGAAGAACAGGAAAAAACCAAGAGTATATATGGTGGCAGAGATGTGTGGAGAAGAGGAAAGAAGAGCCAATGAGAACAGTAATACAAAAGGAACAATAAATGCCTGTCATAAAGACAGAGATGGAAGCAGTGAGTTAATTGTAGCTCAACTCAGCTAATAGACCCACTCCCCCACTCGAAGCTTTCCTGGATACCTCTGTCACACAGCCCTGTGTGGTCCAGCAGTGGGGTGGAACAGGAGTGGAAATGGGCAGAAACAGACACTAAATTCTCCCACTTCCATTTAAACCCAAGAAACGCTTTATTATCCTACACAGGAGAATTAAACTTTGTACATTCACTGGCTACTTTACACTAGACAAAGAAATTTGATTGTCAGTTCTTCAAAGAACCAGCTGTACAACTTGCCTATTGCTAAATTAACAAATTAAAGAGCAAGAGCTATTAGTGTTTATGTGTTTGTGAGCTTATTCTCTAAAGCAACCTCTCTTCTTAAGAATCCTAAGGTTTCCATATAACTCAGCAATTCCACTCCCAGGTATATACCCAAGAGAAATGGGTACCCAAGAACTTGTACACAAATGTTTATAAGCAACATTATTCGTAACAGCCAAAAAGTGGAAACAACCCAAACGTCCATCAACTGATGAAGGGATAAAAAAACTGGGGTCTATGGTGGAATATTATTTGGCAATGAAAAGAAATAAAGCACTGATACATGATGCAACATGGATGAATCTTGAAAATATTATGCAAAGTGAAAGAAGCCAGTCACAAAGACCATACATTATACGATTCCATTTATATGAAACATCCAGAATAGGCAAATTCATAGAGACAAAAGTAGATTAGTGGTTTCCAGGGGATGGAGGGAGGAGATGGTGGGGGAATGGGAATGAAGAATGGTCGCTAATGGGTACGGGGTTTCCGGGGAAGAGGGGAGTGATGAAAATGTTCTAAAATTGATTGTGGTGATGGTTGCACAATTCTGTGACTATACTAAAAACCACTGAGTTATACACTTTAAATGGATGAATTGTATGGTATATGAATTATAGCTCAATAAAGCTGTTGTAAAAAAAAAAAAAAAGAATCGTAAGGCCTAGATAAGGCTTATATCAGCTGGCTGGAGTTTAGATTTAGCTTTAGTATCCCATAAGCCCATTAAGACCCATAGCCAGCTTGTAAAACGGCAAAAACACGAAATTTTGCTTTGATTTTATTAAAAAACCTGACATCAAGGCCTTGATCTCATCTCTGCTCTCTCTCAACCACCTCCATCACTTGTTCAATTGGTTTAATGAGAAACGTGTACAAAGTAGCTATGATAAATCATTCATTGATAGCACAAATATTTACTGAGCATCTATTATGTGACAGGTACTTTTCTAGGCCCCAGGAATTCAACTATGAGACATGGAGTCCCTCCCTACAAGATGCTTACAGTACATTCACCAGGTGGTCTCAGGAGAGCATGGTAAGTGCTACAAAAGGTGTGAGCGTGTGGTACCGCAGGATCATAAACTGGGGTTAGTGTGTTAGCGTAGGATTACAGAAAAAGTAAGCTTTAAACCAAGGCCTGAAGGGTAACTAAAACTGACAGGAAAATAAAGAGGCATGAAGGGGTGTTCCAGGCAGAGTAAGAACAAAGTCCCCAACACTATAGAGAGCAGGGACATTTAAGGAATTAAAGTAGTGTGGTGTGACTGTAGTATAAAGTGTAAGAACTGGGGTGGGATGATGGGCAGGACTGGTACAGGTGAAACTGGAGAAGACTGAGGTGTTTTAAATTTGTGACATGACAAAAACTTGGGAGCCATGCTGAAGAGACCAAATGCATCATGGGAGCAATACAGGAAGATTAAAGGACTTTAATAATGGAAAAAGATATGATCAGAATTTTGTTTTCTAAGACAACTCTAGCTGCACTGTGGACCATGAATTAGAGGGGGCATGGAATTACACTGAAGGCAAGGAGGGGATTCAAGGAGAAGACCATTGCAGTGATCTAGAGAAGGAAATGGTGGTGGCTTGAATCAGTAGTGTGAGTAAGGTTGGAAAAAGGAGTGGACAGGTTAGAGAGATATTTAGGAGGCAGCATTGTGAAGCCTCAGTGACTGACTAGATGATGGAACGACAAAGGGAGGACTCAAGAACGTGGCCAGGTTTCTGGCAGAGATCACTGTGGGTACCAGCCACTAAAAATATATCTATATTTTTAAAGAATCAGGTTTGGAGGTAAGATAAGTTCAGTTTGGGACATGTTGCATATTCAAAGGCAGATATCCAATAGACAGTTAATATATACAACTCAAGAGAGAGTGATTACAAATGAAGCCACAAAGGGCCCGGTGAATATACATAGGAAGAGAAGAGGGCACAGGACAGAACTCTTAAGACCACTGACACTTATGGGATGTGCAGATCAGAGGAGGTGGCCAAACTGAAAAGGAACGGCCAGACTGGTGGGAAGCCACAGAGTGAGGGCCATGGCAACAGTTCCAGAATGAACAGTGGTCAACAGTAGGGAGTGCCTGTGACATCAGGTAAAACAAAGGTGAGAAGGGTTTATCATACTTGGGGACAATGTCACCATCAGAGACCTTGGTTACAGAAGTTTTGATTGTATGATGACAGGAGGAAAAAATCAACTCCTCAGTGCTGAGGAGTAGATGGGAGATAAGTACATCGAGATAGTGACTGAAAACAACTCTTTTAAGAAATTTGTCTATAAAAAGGAAGAAAGTGATAGAGTGGAAGTCAGAGCATGAGAAATAGGGTTCAAAGGAGAATTTTTAAAATATAAAAAAGATCTAAATATATTTAAATATTAAAATAGATGCAGGGAGTTTGTAGTTTTCTTTTATAATCATGATCTTTCCCCTAAATTCGCCCCTCCTTCCCACAGGAAACGTGGAAGGAAGATCTATCCTATCATATGCTAGGTGCTAAGTACTTTAAGCCAGAGCAACTTCACTGCAGACTTGACTTACCAACATCTTCTCAAACAGGAAGCCTCTAATATCTCATTAAAATCTGCTCTCATACCCAGTCTTTTCTCCATTTATGGCCACACATGACATAAAACTACTGATTTTCTCATCATCTTTAAAATAGTCTCTATTCTTCTAAAATGGGCCCTTTAAAACCATAAGTATTTGCTAACTTACAAAGATTCAATGGAGACATGCAAATGGTTGCCCTCTTTCTCTCTTCTTGTATCAGCAGTAGAATCTCCATTGCTACCTCAGCGGGAGTGCTTATTTGATGTTGTTTTTAGAGGAGCTGTGGTTTCAGAGGTGGAAAGGGGAAGAATGCGTCAAGGCAGTAAGTGCATAGGAGGTGCTGACCCTAAGACTGACCCCAGGAAGGTGATCCTGCCTGCCCATTGGGCAATTACTCAGAGATAGCACCCTCACTCTGCCTAAAATTCTCACCCCACTTTATTAAACTACTTGATATTTCATCCAAGTCATTTGGCAAATGATTCTGAGAAGGTTACAGAACTTTCAACCATAAATGAATCACTCGAACAGTCAGACTGCTTTTCCCCGCCACCTGCATCCAACCTACCACACTGAGTTGGGAGCTTTGATGGAGCACGGTTGGAAAGAGGACTCAACAGCAAGGAAAACTGGGGGCTTAAGTGAGGAACAGGGTTGCCTAGGTCAGGTATTACTGTGGAGGGCTAACGGAAGCATTGAAGTCCTATGTGCCTGAAGTATTGGAAAAGGGAGAAGAGCACAGATGAAAAGGTATCAAAGCTAAGCATCATTTTTAAAGTGTGCGTCATGTTAATTGAGTTCCAGGAAAGGTAGATAAAACTCTTTTCCTTCCTCTAGAATATTTCTAAAATCCTGACGCTAAGTGTATTTGGTCAGAGTTCTCCAGGGAAACAAAACCAATAGGATAGATAAATATCTAGATAGATAGATAGATAGATAGATAGATAGATAGATAGATATACGGAAAGAGACTTACAAGGAATTGGCTCATGTGATTATAGAGGCTGACAATTCCCAATCTGCAGGGTGAGTCAGAAAGCTAGAGACCAAGGAGAGCCAATGGTGTAGTTTCCGTCTGAAGGACAGCAGGCTCAAGACCCAGGGGAGCCAATGTTTCAGTTCAAGTCTGAAGGCAAGAAAAAGCATGTCGATGAAGCCCACCTGTATTAGGAAGGGCAATCCGCTTTACTCAGTTTATTGATTTAAATGTTAATCTCATCCAAAAACATCCTCACAAAAACACCCAGAATAATGTTTGACCAAATATCTGAGGACCCCATGGTCCAGGCCAATTGACACATAAAATTAACCATCACACTCAGTTAGTAATACAGTTCAGCCACATAGTTCATTCAACATTTACAAGGTCCTGGCTATGGAATATGCAGAGCTAAATTATTTATATATGATAACCCGTTTATAATTCTAGTAGATAGCATGTAGTACCATGAGGGGGTCTAAAAGTTGAGATGTTTGAGGTAGTGAGAGACTATTTCTTCCACAGCGTTCCATAGGAAGACTGTAACATTTCAGCAGGGAATTGAAGGATGATGATAATGGCATAAAGGAGGAGGATATTCCTAATGAAGAAAAGAAACAAAAGACAAAGAATCAGGAAAAAGTGGTGAGTCATCTAGTTCAACCGCAGTTTAAAGTACGAGAAACGAAAGGCCTTTGTATAATGGTAGGTGATAAAGGGAACCCAGAGCTTCCCAATCTCCCTAATAGGACTTTCTAAGAACCTACAACCTGTGGCCCAGAACCTTCCTGAAATTGTTGCAGTTCAACTGCTAAATATTTCTGAGAAGTAACTTACTTCCCATTCTGCTAACTTCTCCCATGTCCTAGAGTTCCTCTCCTTCTCAGGCCTTAGATATGTTCAGTATCCCATTAGGCTACAGATTTCAAAGGTTTCAGGGGGCCAGCCTAGTGGCGTAGTGGTTAAGTGCTTGTGCTCTCCTTCTGCAGCCTGGGTTTTTCAGGTTCAGATGGGCATGGATCTACACACCGCTCATCAAGCCGTGCTGTGGCAGCATCCCACATACAAAAAACAGAGGAAGACTGGCACAGATGTTAGCTGAGGGCCAATCTTTCTCACCAAAAAAAATAAAAGTAAAATAAAAATAAAAAATAAATGAAAGGCTTCTGAAGGGAAATCAGCACCTAACTGAACTATACAACATATTTCACGAAACATATTTCAAATCCAAAACAATGAATTTCAAATTCACAAAACAAATATCTAGCATCACCTACTATGTAACATGCTGTGAAAAGTCCTGGGAATACAAAAATGAATAAACACACGTTTCCTGCCCTAAAGGAACCCACTGTCTACTTTGGAAGAAAGACTCATCACAAGATGGAGAACGTCTTTGGAGACATCTTGAGAAGGGTCATGCAAAAAATATCTTCAAGGTCAGTTCTAACCTGGAAAGCAATTTTGCCTGGCTTGTGACCACAGGAAAAAGGGTACCAACCTTACTTTCAATCAGTGCTCAGTGGCCACATGATATGATAAACAATACAGATGAACATCCAGGTGGAAGAGATGAGTGGGGCAAGGTATGAGGGAAGGGGAGCAGAGCTTCCATGCCTCTCCAGGCACGCCACTCTCTGAGCACCTCCATGCGTTCACCAACCTGGAAGCTCTCCAAGACAAAAAGGATCAACAAGCTGTCCTCTTGGGTTTTTATGGACGCTTATTACATAGGTATGATTGACTAAGTCATTGGCCAATGGCCATTGATTCAACCTCAAGCCCCCTTCCTCTCTCTGAAAATCAGGGGGTGGGACCAAAAGTTCCAATCCTCTGATCACATGGTTGGTTCTCTTGGCAACCAGCCCCCACACTGGGTTGGGTCCAAAAGTCACCTTTGTTAACGTAAACAAGAAATGTCAAAGGTTTCAGAAGCTGTGAGCCAAGAACTGTGGACGAAGACCACATATATATGAGAAACATATTTTGGTCAACTGAATGACCAAATATATATTTCTTATAAATCACAATATCCCAAGCACTAAAACTCTGTTTTTATTCCCATTAGTTTACCAGTGCCTAATATAATGCTTAGCATCTAGTAAGCATTCAGGAAACTAAATACTTATTGAGGGATTGAATGAATGAATGAATGAAAAGTTACTGGAATCCACGTGTGAGACACATGGAAAAGACTTCAATTTAATAAATATTTATTGGGTACCTACAATATAAGTAGGATCTTGCCAGATACTTTCAAAATCAGGAATAAAAATTCCGTTTCTATCCTTAAGTTGCTTTCAGAGGAGCATGAGAAATTACATATGTAATCAGATAAAGAACAAGGCATAAGCATTATTTACAATAGCCAAGACATGGAAGCAACCTAAGTGCCCATCAACAGATGATTGAATAAAGAAGATGTGGTGTATATATATACAATGGAATACTGCTCAACCATAAAACAGAACAAAATGGTCCCATTTGCAACAACATGGATGGACCTTGAGGGAATTATGTTAAGTGAAATAAGCCAGTTAGAGAAGGACAATCTCTGTATGAGTCCGCTCATGCAAGGAATTTAAAAATGTAGACAAAGAGAACAGATTAGTGGCTACCAGGGGAAAGATGGGGTGGGGGGTGGGCACAAAGGGTGAAGGGGGGGCACCTACAACACGACTGACAAACAATAATGTACAACTGAAATTTCACAAGATTGTAACCTATCAACTCAATAAAAATTTTTTAAAAAAAAGAACAAGGCATAATGACAACACAATCGTGCTATTAAAGTTATAAAAAGGGCTAGGGGATGGCCATGGCCATCACCACCTGCTCTCTAGAGTTGCTCTTCCAACCACCCTAGTTATGCTTGGGTGGAAAAATCTTTCCTGCTTAGTTCAGCCAAGACTGAATAATTTTTCAGTAGGGACCAAGAACAAGAAAAAATATATAAAAGAATTTTTTAAAAAGACAGCAATTTTCAACCAAGGATAACTGAAGCCTAACCAGAGAATCCTCACTGCACACCACGTGGCAGGTTTAAACTTGCTTGGACAACAGATCCAGGCTCCTCAGGACCCTAACCAGCTTGCCAAGGGTCTGGCCTGACCTTCTTTTCACTCCCTTTCACTAAACCCTGGGCAACACTGGATGGAAGCAAATCCTGACCACTAGGAGAGGAGAGCCCTTCTCTTCCTGCCCTCTAGGCTCCTCTCCTGACCTTTACCCTGACCTGAGCACAATCGGAAGCAGCCTCCTTTGCCCTACATAGAGAACACTCCAATTTCGAGACCATGGAATTTCTTCTGCTGCCTGAAACTCACCTTTTTTCCGTCTTTTTTTCTTTTTTTAAAAAAAAACACCTCTCTGGAATATACGCCTTGGCCTGGTCTTTGTCCAGGATTGTTCTATCCTTTAAGAGCAACATCTGGGCCAAGCTCCAACGGCACGTTCCATCTTCCCAAGGTCTTCCTCATGGCCACCCTTGCCAAAACAATAGAAAACAGGTTCTTTTCCCATTTCAAAACCCCTTACTCCAACTCATATAATGCCAATGGAATTAGAGATAATTCTAACAACTTTGGGGAGAACACTTTACAATATTTATTAAGCGCTCAAGTAACTCCTTTGACCAAATGATCTGTTTGCTTTCAAAAATATAGCCCAGGAAATAACTAGAAATGCAAAACAAACAGTGCAAAAATACGTTTATCATAGCAATATTTAAAAGAGGAAAAAATTGGAAATAATCCAGATGTTCAATAATAGGGAAATTATTGTTATGCATTATCCATTAATATAATGTTATACATTTTCTAAATGTTTGTTAAAATTTTAGTAATATGAAAACAGCTCATAACAAGTGAGAAAAATCAGTATACAAAGTTATAGATGTAGTATGATCTCAATAAGAAGAAAAATAGGCCAAAGAAAAAGTCTAAATATATCTATGTCTCCAGGAGGTGCCATTAGGGGAATGTTTTCCTCTACTTTACAAAATTTCTATAATAAGCTTATATTGCTTTTACAATCAGCAAAAATATTTTTTCTTAAATATATGTCCTCTTGTGGACCTCAAATTAGTGTAGTACCTGATGCATATTAGGCACTTAATAAGTGTGTGTAGAATTAATTAAGAGAAGAAGTGAGCCCCTATTTGTTGTCCGAGGAACATGAAGCATAGACAGTTAACTACACTGAGAATGAGGAAGCCTAGATCTGAGAGACCCTGAGAAATTATGGCCTCTCCTCATCCATAAAATGGAGGGAGCCCCTGCCTAACCTCCCTCAGGAGACTGGTGAGAAGCAAATGAGACAATGCCTGTGAAACTAGTTTGTAAACTGGAAATCTCTACACACGTAAAAATGTAAAGACGGACAATAAGGAACTCCTGTTATTTTTATTCTTCCCGGTTTACTGCAGAATAGGAATGATATACACCTGAAGCCCACCGAATAATCACTCCTTTCCTGGAACAGCTGACCAATTTCCCCACTTCTCCAGGTGCCCCAAGAACGGGTGTCTCCTGGCGAGGAATCTTGCAGAACTCAAATTATTATAGATTTATAACATCAAAGTCCGTAAAACATACAGGAAAGATCTTCCCCACCCACACCTGGACTCTCTTACAAGCGGCAGAAAGAAGCTTCATGCTTGACATTGCACTGGCTTCCTAAATACTCCCTCTGCCTCCAGTTTCTCCCTTCCACCCAATTCTGCACTTTCTCATCAAAATAATCTCCTCTATCACAGAATCACAGACTCCTTAGCTACAGAAACTCCTTTATAATCACATGGTCCAAACTCCTTACTTTAAAGATGAGGGATCCAAGACCCAGAGAGGTTAAAAGAATAAGTGACTGAATCAAGGTCATAATATTAATGCCATTTCCCTCCTCAAAAATCTTCAGATAAACCCCAAAATCCTTAGGGTGGCATTCAAAGCCCTCACAACAGCCCCAACCTACCTATTGAACCTCATCTCCCTCTAGTCTGCCCCACAAACCCCTGGTTCCAGTCCAACAGTTTTCTTCTCCATCCCCTGAACTTATGCTGCTTGGCCTCATCTCAGACGCTTTTCTGAATGCCCCTCCAACTTCCTCTCCAACCGTTGCACATTCACAAGGGACACCTGTTCAGGAAGCCTTCTGTGACCAGCTTAGCCCACAGGGCAGCTCTCCGACCTCTGAACTCCCAAAGCTCTCACTGTCCGTTACACCTGCTGACCTGTGTTATAGAGCATGCGGTCCTGATGCTGTGATCTATGTTCACCTGTCTTACTGCTTCTCCCCCTACCCAGACTATAAGCTCCTTAAAGATTAGGGACTGTATTTTCTATTTCTCCACATCCCCCACTACACCCACCGTGGCTCACAACATTTACTGAGCACCTACAGCATGTAAGTTGCTGCTCTAGGGGCTTCATGTATGTTATTGCACTTGATCCTCACAATTTTCCCACAGATGAGAAAACTGAGGCTCAGAGAAGATGAATAAATAACCAAGGTCACACAACTAAACAGTGGCTGAGCCATCCTGGGAATCCAGGTCCCTCAGCCTCCAAAAGCCTTCAGCCATGAGCCACGCTCCCTCTAGCCCAGCCAGCGCCTGGCGTGGTGCAGGTGTGCTGGAACTGCTGACTGCTGACCGAGCCGTTCCCAGGGCCCGGTGGAGAGCCAAGGTACACATGACAGGAAAACAGAGCCAGCCTGATACTCCCTCCTCTGAAGCCCACATCTGGATTTCCCTGGGCCCCTGCAGGGTCTCCTTAGCTCCCTGGCTTTAACCCTGTGCCAATTTAGGCAGCAGCCCCACTCTGTTCCACAGGTAGCTTCCTTGGGAGCCCTGATCAAATGGTAAGACATCAGGAAATAAACAGGCAGATTCCTCTGAAGCAGAATCAGAAAAGTGATTCTTAAGCAACAAGCTCGCTGGGAGGGAGCCCCTCCCTATGGCCACCCAGTTTCAGCTCCTGTGTTTTCCTCTCAGGGCCTGTCAGGCAACTTTGGGATGGCAGGGACAAGACTTTGCCAACAAGCCCTGTCCTACAGAGTTAGATTGGAAGAAGCCCTGATACTGCGCAAAGCCCGATGTCAGCAGGAGGACCCATCTCTCTGCCTCATCCTGACCCAGGGCCACATCTTTCACATGCTCACATGGAAGCAGGCTTCTCAGCTCTGGTGGTAACAGCTACCATTTACTCAGTGCCTACTATACCCAGTGCTTCAAATGCTATTCTCAATTCATTCCTGTTAACATTCTGTGAACTACACAGTCTAGTGCAGTAGTTAAGGGCACAGGCTCTGGGGTTGGACTGTCCAAGTTCAGAATCCCAGCTCCACCACTTACAAATTACATTAACTTGGGCCTGCTAAATAACCTCTCTGTGCCTCAGTTTCCTCGTCTGAAAGATGAAAACTACACTAGTACTTATTTCCTAGAAATGTATGAGCATTAACTGAATTAATAAGTGTAAATGCTCAATACATGTTGCTATTATTACAACTATTATGTGGGCATCGTGTCCATTTTACAGATGAAGCAACTGAGTCTTAGGGAGCTTACGTCACTTGCCAAGGTCACACAGTTAAAAAAGGACAAAGCGAGGCCTTAAATCCAGGTCTGCTCTACCTGACTGCAAAGGCATGTGGACCTAACACATCCTGATGCTTGAAGCCTCTCTTCTCTCTGTCTCTGTCTCTCTCTATCTCTGTTTTTCTTTCTCGTTAAACTGTACTTAGGGAGCATCTAGGCTGGTAAAAGAGCTACAATAGGACCCAGGTTAGAATTAAATTCCCAGGGTCATCCTGGAGAAGTAGAAATGTGCAGGGCCCAGGGTCTACCCTAAGAATGGGAGTCTGGAAAAACTTCACTCACCCCATCCCCACTCATTTGACTCAAGTGACATCAGGCTAAAATGAATATCAAAGGCAGTACTGAAGGGAGAAAGAAGTCACAAAAGGGCATCACGAAGCCTTAGCAGAATGGGTTTTCAACAGAGAGGGGGAATCTCACCCCAGTTCACTTAGTGCCTCAGCGTGGTGGAGAGGATGCTGTATTGGGGAGGGGATACGAGCTGAGTATGGGAGCCTTAGAAAAAAGTTGCTCAGAGCATTGTTGTGCATCTGTCTCTCTGCCCCACCCTTAGCTACTGCCCAATCTCTGAATGGAGTGAAGTAACCACAGTTCCCCAGAGACAATTCCACAAGGCCTCAAATTGCCCTGCCTGCTCCTGCTAATGTTCTTTTTTTTTTTAAAGATGGGCCCTGAGCTAACATCTGTTGCCAATCTCTTTTTTTTTTCTTCTCCCCAAAGACCCCCAGGACATAGTTGTATATCCTAGTTGTAGGTCCTTCTGGTTGTGCTATGTGGGACACCGCCTCAGTACAGCCTGATGAGTGGTGCTAGGTCTGTGCCCAGGATCTGAACCAGCAAAACCCTGGGCTGCCAAAGCTGAGCGCACAAACTTAACCACTTAGCCATGGGGCTGGCCCCAGTGCTAATGTCCTTAAAAGTAGCTAACAAATCCTGTTTCCAGTCCCTCAAGGAAATACACTCAATCTCCATCTCTGGGAGTGCTGGAGGGCATGCTCTCGTAGCCTGAGGAGCCAAGAGACGAGCTGAGGGACCACCAGAGCTGCCATCCTCACCACACTACCTACCACAGCATTCCTTAAGGAGCCCAGTTTCCTACTTCCCATGGTCACTGTGCACCTGAAAAGGAGAGTTAGAAAGTGCAAGGGCTGGACCCCGGCCCCACTCTCCTCCATCAGCCACTCCAGCATCTCACCTCACACATCTGGTTCTGAAAATCCCAAAGGCTACTAGTGAGACAGAGATGGATGCTGAGTGAATTAGGCCCAGAAAGTCTTGTTCAAGAAAAGACCAAATATTAGCTCCTGAGGATAATGATTGCTTTCATTTATCTTTGAAAATTCAGCACCTGGCACTTGGTAGGCAGGTGACAGTATCAGTGAAATTAAATCATTTTTAAAGGTCAGAATGTCTAAATATTGGATAGAAACAAGCCACAAATTTGACCTGTTTCCTGCTTGTCAATGTGTCTCTAATCTTCTCAGAACAGGACAATATCTCTGCCACAGAAGCTCTCAAATTCTCTGGGTCCTACTCACAAATCCAAAGGTGGTGATCGCCAAACAATCAACAACTAATTTCTGAGAACTGACCTCAGACTGTTTGGAAGGTCTAGTGTTTCATCCTCCACCTGCCCACACCTTCATACATTACACACCCAAAAATAAAACAAGGTGAATTTCAGACCAGATTAAGGAAATTTCTAACATCTTTTCAATAAGCGATCTGACAACACAAGTTACCAGTACATTGCACAAAAGCAGAAATACAAAGAGAGTAACTCCAGCCCCTGAATCACTTCCTCTCAGCATCAACAGCCATTGACCACACACTCTGACCCACATGCACACACCCAGACACAGGTAATACACTCACAAACATGCATAGCACCCACTCTAAAGTCTTAAGTGGCTGCAACATACAGGACATTAGGACACCGCACAGGTTCACATATGTGTTATGTCGGCCCCCAGACAATATTAAGAATATAACCCCACCCCCCCCTTCACCAATATGAATGCTGGGAGCATGCACATGTGTCTCTTTGTGCCCTGTGTGTTCTCTCAGGCTCTATGGGGAAAGAGGAAAACATGAAGCAGAGACCCCAAAGGCTATGAGAGTTTCCTGCTGTTTGTTTCAGGGACCCACAGGCAGGAAACAGCCAGGAAAGTTATCAAACAATCATAATCCACTCCAGAAACTGAATGTGATGCTCAGGGGTAGGTTGTGGAGGAGGGGGGAGAACAGGGAGGGAAGTCCCATCAAACCAAAACATGAGAAGTCTGTGAGATGGCAGGGAAACTACCAAGCAGGTCCCCCTTCCCCAGGGCCCAGGGGACCCCAGGCTCCAGAGACTCTCCTCACCATACCAACGCTGGGCATCTTCAGGCCACTGAAACACAGAGCTGTGCAAGAAGAGACACAAACGGAACTCACTACCTGCTCATTTGGGGGAAGGCAGGCACATGAGACAGAAATAAAGAAGAAGCATCCAGGGCTCTGCCACACCTGTCCCCGCCTCCCTGCTGCTAATCACAGAAGCAGAACTTGAGAGCAAGAAGGAACACGCACGATTAACTTACCCAAATCCAACAATTTTCAGATAAGAAAACTCAAGCGCAGAGTGGGCGAGTGACTTTCCTGAGGTAACGAAGGAAACTGGTAGCTTAGCTGACACAGAACCAGCTCTCCTCACTCCCAGCCCAGGGCCCTCCCCACACCTCTGGACCTCCCCAAGGCCACGGTGTGTGAACAGCCCAAAAAGTGAGCTGTATAAAACTCACTGTTGTGCTCACTCAAGGCAGAGAGTGTAAGTGGATCAGCCCTGCAAACCTGTCAGTGGATGAGAGAAAGATTCACATTTCCTCCTGTTTATCGGCATCACCTGGCTCCAAGCTCTTAGGGAGATTAACCCTCCATTTCAGAAAAGACGTGGACATGTGCAGACCACCACTGTGGGTGACAGGATTTCCACTTCACACCCCAGGCTGCAACTCCACTCTCCTCATCACACTCTCAGCATGAAGCAGCTAAACTTCATGGAAAGCTCCCCCTCCATGTGAGAGCCTGGCTGGGCTTGAGAGGAACCACAGAGCAACTGCTCCTCTCCCAGGGTGCGTCCCCCACTGAGCACCGAACCACACCATGTTCCCCTGCCCTCCCCTGTCTCTGTCCCTCCCAGGTGGTAAGCCACGCAGGGCACAGGCAGAGAAGTGAAACCCACCCCTGTTGGGGAGTGGGCGGGGTGAGGTTATAGAGGGGAGAGGAGCAAATGAAGGGAGAAAGGAAAATGTGAATAAAAGATACTCTCAAAATGCCTCCTCCAGCATTAATGTCAGCATGACTTCACCCACTCTCAGAATGGAATGCACCCCTCCAATAGCCCAGATGAAGAAAGCAGCATAGACTATATTGTCAACTTCACCAAGGAACAAGACCCAAACTGCAGGTGGGGACTAGCCAAGTTTCCAAGATTCCATTGCCTTCCAGAACCCAGACACCCAGCCCCAACTCAATAAGTCTCAAATATCAGTGTTTGAGAAATTCTGCTTTCAGCTGGTCTAAGGTGAGACCTATAGATCTCAATTTCCTCTTTCTTTCTCTCTTTCTCTGTTTCTCTTTCTCTTTCTTTCTCTCTCTTTCTTTCTCTCTCTCTCTCTCTCTTTCTTTCTCTCTCTCTCTCCCTCCCTTTCTTTCTTTCTTTCTTTCCTTCTTTCCTCCCTACCTCCTTCCTTCCTTCCTTTCTTTCTTTCTTGAGGAAGATTGGCCCTGAGCTAACATCTGTGCCAATCTTACTCTATTTTGTATGTGGGATGCCACCACAGCATGGCTTGATGAGCCATGTGTAGGTCCACACCCAGGATCCAAACCAGTGAACCCTGAGCCCCCGCAGCAGAGCACGTGAACTTAGCCACTATGCCACGGGGCCAGCCCCTAGACATCAATTTTTAACAAACATCCTAGGTAATTCTGATACAGATGATCTGAGGACCACTCTACAAGAAGTCCTACCACATCACTTCCCCACCTGACTGCTGAGAGATTAAGAGCACCTGCTATGAAGTCACCCAGACAGCCTGGCTTCAAATTCTGGCTCTAACACACGAGCTGCAAGGCCCCAGGCAAATGAGTACACCTTAGCCCCTCATCTGTAACATGGGGCTAATAAAAGTACCCACCGCATGTGTTGTTGTGAAGATCAAATGATGTAATCTAGTTATTTAAAGTGTTTAGCACACTGCCTGGCATGTAGCAAGTACACAGTATTTGTTGGCTATAACTTGTTCTATTAGTACACACTTAGTTGCACTAGTTGTCAGTTGTACGATAATTAGTAAGCACACCATGCTTTTTGGTTATTAGTATTTCACGTTGCAATGTCTACATATAAAACTCATTACTACCAGGAAACTGACAGGTCAAGTAACTTTTAAGCTACAAGGAGCCTGCCAAGGAGATTTCTAGCCTAGTAGCCTAGCTATTAGCTTAATCCTTCTAAGTTACCTCTTCCCCTTTGCCCTCCTAGTCTCACCCTTTCCCTTTCTTCCTTGTGGACACAGTGTTCTCAACAAAACTTTAAATTTACATGTGCTTTTATGTTTTATAATGAGTGTTAAAGTGTAGTATAGGATGTGTTTTGATTGCCTGCTTTTCTTTATTATCTTTTCCAATAGTCCTTCCTTTCCTTTAGGCAATTAATATGTGACCCCCAGGCCTAGAATATGTATCTGGGCTCAAACTCTGAAAAGTCACTGTGAGCAACAGAGAAAGTGTTAAAGAAGAGTAAGACTCAGCCCTGTGGCTTGTGATGAGACCAGGCCGAGCAGTATCCCACAGGCACAGACTCTGGGCTCGCCCCCTCTTCTCCATCTCACCCTCCACCACTCACTCATGCCAGCCCCAGCCTCCTTGTAGAGCTTTTCCCCAATGCCTATACAATATTTTTCCATCTGGAGAGTCCACAGGCATCATATCTAAACATTCAAAGCTGATTTAGCATCTTAGTCCCTAGCCAACCAATCCCTCATCCTTATCTCAGGGCTAATGACATCTGAGCCACCCAGGAGCCCAAACTAAACACAGCTCTGAATCATCTTTAAGCCTCCTCCTCACCACCCCCTCCTCTCTGGTCACTCACCAAGGCCCGCCAATTCTTCAAATGGTGCTCCTGGACCCTCCTCTCCATGCCCTCTGACCTCCCAGTTCCGATCTCAGACTCTCATGTGGACTCTACACAGCCACACTTCTCCCAACAAATCAGCTGCTAGAGTGCGTGTCCTGAAACATAGACCTGACCAGGTCACTTCCCACTTAAAGCCTCGGGCAGATACCCACTCACAAGAGTCCAGACTCCTTAGGTTGGTCGTCAAGATTTTCACAATTTGGCAAGACCCTACCCCTCCCACTACCAAAGAGAGCCCCCAAATAACACCAGGCCAAAAATCTCCACCCACTCCACTCTATCCTAAAGGCCAGCCAACAGGGTACATGATACCTGGCAGCTGGTCCCCTCTCATACAGACATTAGTCAAATTTATTGTATCTCATGGTGGATCCTTGGACCATGAAGGGATGATACAGATTTCCAGTGAGGAAGGGGAAAGACAATGCATAGCCAGGGCATTCAAGCTGTAGGGCTTGAGTTCATCTAGTCAAAACTCCCCATTGTGCAGGAGGCAAAGCCAAGGCCTAGAGAAACAAATCTACTCATTCCAGGTGAAAGCTTAGTCACCAGCACCAGGACCCAGGTGTCCTGGCCCACAATTCTGTTTCTTCTGCCAACAGGCCTGGAAGACTCTCCCAAGCATAACTGTCTGGGATTTCCACAACCTTCCCCTTTCCCTGGTCACAAATCAGGACCTCCTACCACACCCACAAGCCTGCAGATTCCAAGATGACCAGGAAGGAACAGAACAGGAAGTCTTGAACTTTGGCACAAGTTCAGGGTGAAACTCCTGGGGCCAAACACAAGGGCCTTTGACTGTAGAAAAAAATGGGCCCATTGTCTTGGCGGATGGAACCAAACCATAGCAGCTTTGTGCCCAGAGATCAGGACTTGGCCCTACCATATCAGGGTGGAAAGGGGGAAGGGAGAAAGGAAAACATACTTTAAGAAAATAGAGGCAATTACAACAGTTCTTATTTACCCCTGGCTATTGTATTTTGTTGCTATTGGTTTTTTCCCTCACATGGTGCTGTGTGTGGCCTCTGAGTCCCCAGGATTTAGAAGGGCCAGGAAAAGGCCTGGCTTCCTAGAAGGCAGAGGAATCAAGATGAGATTTAGATGGCTCCATTATGAGACTATTAGTAGAGAAAGGAGCCACTCTATTCTTTCCCTAGTTGGTGGTGAGAAAAAAACAAAAAACAAAAAAACTAAGAGCCACACATCCACCCCTTGACAAAGGAAAAAATCCTCCTGCAAAATACAGGGGCCTATTTGAGGACCAGGGCCCTGCCCACCTCAGTACTGCAAGAAATGAGAGGAGGGAAAAAGCAGAAAAGGCTGAGCCTTAAACAACGAATATATTATGAGCACATTCTCCTCAGTCACCAAGTCCAAAGCTACTTGATATGTTTCTGAGCTGCCAGAATGTCTTGGTTCCCCCCATAAAAGGTCTCTGACCATATTCCTTGACGCCTAGAGATGCATTCCTTTGGGTTTGATCCACTGAAGTGATGGACCTCTTAGATTGAAGGACAAAGCCTCATGCCTCCCCTCAAGACAAAGTCTATCATTTCTCCCTTCCTGCCCTTGCACAAGCTGTTCCTCTACCTGTAACACTCTTCCTTCGCCTGCCCTTGCCCTTAGCAAACTCAAATGGCACTCTCTCCCAGAGCTCTTGAAGGGGCTCCCAAAGGCAAGTGAATGGTTCCTTCACTGCACTCCCACAGTACATTGAATATATCTCTGTTTATAACATCACAAAGTAATATTTAATTTTTCATTTTTGAAAATTAAGATAAAATATGAAAAAGGAAATATCACATATATTCCATTTTCCACCTATAATCTAGACCTATCGTTGTTTCACATTCGGCATATTTCTTCCAGTCTCTTTTCTGGGGTAGCAGACTGTAACCTCCTGGAATGAAAAAAACTACATACTTTTTTTTCTCCCAGTTTTTACAGTTCTGGAGGTCAGATGTCCAAAATTGGCCTCACTGGGCTAAAATCAAGGTGTCAGCCAGATGGTATGACTTCTGGAGGTCCAAGGAGCAAATTGCTTTCTTACCTGATCCGGTTTCTAGAGGCCACCCGCACTCCTTAGTTCACAGCTCCCTTCCATCTTCAAAGCCAGTGAGGGCTGGCGGAGTCTTTCTTATGCAGCATCATTCTGACCCTGACTCTCCTGCCTCCCTCTTTCACTTATAAGGGCCCTTGTGATTACATTGGGCTCCCTGGGATCATCCGGGATACTCTTACCATCTCAAGATCCTTAACATCATCCCATCTGCAAAGTCCCTGCTGCCATATCAAGTAACATTCACAGGTTCCAGGGATCAGGATGTGGATGTTCTGGGAAGGCCATTATTCTGCCTGCCACAACTACCTTTTCTAAACTGTACCCACAACAAAAATTTGCTTTGCCTTCCTCCTCTTTCACTTTTCTTCTGATACAGAGACAAGAGCACAAGCTCTGAGGTGAAACACCCTAGCTCTGTCATTAAGTGCCTGGATGTCCCTGGACCAGTCCCTTCACCTCCCTCAGCCTCTTTTTTCTCATCTGTAACATAGATTAACTCTTAACTGCCTTAGGAAATGACAGTAAAAGAGTAAGTTAAGATACATAAGGCAGTAAACACAGTGCCTGGTATGTGATGAGCCCTCAGTAAACACTCCTTTCAATCCTTTCCCTTTGCCATCCCATTTTCTCTCACTCTTGCCAATTTTCTCCTTTATCTACTCTGTCTTCAGTGACTTCGTCTGAACTCAGTCTAACCATTTAGCAAAGAAGGTCATGCTACCCATGTCTTGTGATTCTGCTTCATTGCTTCTTGGAATGGAGTCTGATATCTACTGAAGGAGGCACACTATATTTATATGGAGAGCGCTGTTTTTTTTTTTTTAAAAAAGTCCTTTTATATTCACTTAAAACTTACATGTACTTCCTCATAACTTAGATATGGCAGTCCCAATTCTGCCCTGTTAATTTATACATTCATTTCTTTATTTCATCCTTCTTCAGTCTTTCTCTTCACACTTTATATATAAGGATACTACAAAGACAAAAACTATGCCCAGGCCACAACAGGGAATTCCTTTAGCAAGATGAATGCTATTTGCAAGACATCCCCTGAAGCCTGTTTCTAGGCTTGGCTTTCAGCAAAACCATTTAACTCTAGAACACATTCTCAGACCCCCAGGAACAATAACTGTGGCAGAAGCCACACACCCTCTGAGTATTTCTGCCTTGGATTAAAACATTTTCCAGAATATTGTGCATACGTTACTGCTACCCAATCCTTCCACTCTCAGAAATTAAGCTTCCCATATCATTTTCATCTCCAGCCAGGCTGTCAGGACACCAGCTAGAAAATGCCTCCCTACCCTGGATGATCAGGGTGGCACCTTTGCCTAATCCCAGAATTATAATAGCTCCCACTTACTCAGCACTCACTATGTACCAGGCAATATCCTAAGGGCTTTATATGTAGCTGCATTCTTCCCCCAAAAATCCTATGAGTGATATCATCCCCGTTTTTATAGATTAAAAAACTGAGTCAGAGAAGTTAAGTAATTTACCCAACATCGCACAACTCAATAATTTTACCTTATCTCCCACCCAAATAAATGTTAATAATTTAATCTGGGCAGAGGACACCCTAAGATTTCTGAGGTCTCCTGAACAAAATCCACCTTCCAGAATGATGTTCACTGTATTGTCAACTATTTGCACAGCCATTCTCTGGCCATAAAAGGGGTGCACTAGGGAAAGAAAGCATAATGAGAAGGAAGCAGTAGGAGGGAGATTCCCTGCAATGGTCACAAAGAGGATGAGATTCCAAACACAGACACAGTCATAAGACACACCCAGACTTTGTGGCCTTTGAACAGAGGCAGCCCCACCTGTCTCTTTTCATGACTGTTGGTGTCTGATTTCCTTCTCAGCCTGCCCCTCTTGGCCTTGTCTTCTCAAACCAACTAGAGGCCTGGGCCTGGGGCCAAACCAGAGCACCCTGCACTGAGCTGTGTGGGTGGAGGAAGCAGAGAAGGGAGTGAAGTGTTCAGCTCACTGGGGACCTGACTCACCTAGTACATATCACTTGGGCAGGGAATGGATTAGAAAAGGGCTGCTCTGCAGGACTCATGGTTTAAGGAGTCACTCCCCCCCAATGCTGTCTAAGAGGAAAGGGGTGGATGTGGGAGGCATTACAGCTTTCTCCCATTTCGATATTCATTGTCCCTCCCTCTCCCTCCATTGTGTTACATTATTTACTGAGTTGGGTTCCAGGAAAAAAACATCTCAGTTGAATTCCTTAAAGCCTCAAGCACCCAATTCAGTTCAAGATGCCTGTCACAAAGAAGGGCACTACATACGATAAAATGAACAATCCAAGAAGAGGATATAACACTTGTAAAAATCTATGCACCCAACATAGAAGCACCTAAATATATAAAGCAATTACTAACAGACAGAAAAGGAGAAATAGACAGTAACACCATAATAGTAGGGGACTTTAACATGCCACTTACACCAATGGATAGATCATCCAAACAGAAGATCAATAAGGAAACATTGGCCTTAAACAACATATTAGAACAGATGGACTTAGTAGATATATACAGAACATTCCATCTGAAAACTGCAGAATACGCATTCTTTTCAAATGCACATGGAAAATTATCCAGGATAGATCACACAGTAGGCCACAAAATAAGTTTCAATAAATTTGAGAAGACTGAAATAATACCAAGCATCTTTTCTGACTACTAAGTTATGAAACTAGAAATCAACTACAGAAGAAAATCAGAAAAGCCACAAATATGTGGAGATTAAATAAAATCCTGCTGAATAATGACTGAGTCAATGAAGAAATCAAAGGAGAAATCAAAAAGTACCCTGAGACAAATGAAAATGAAAATACGACATGCCAAAATTTATGGGATACAGCAAAAACACTTATAAGAGGGAAGTTTATAGCAATACAGGCCTACCTCAACAAACAAGAAAAATCTCAAATAAATAAACTGACAGTGTACCTAAAGGAACTGGAAAAAGAAGAACAAAGCTCAAAATCAGTAGAAGGAAGGAAAACATAAAAATCAGAGCAGAAATAAATGAAATAGAGACTAAAAAAAAAAAAAAAAAAAAACCAGAAAAAAAATCAATGAAACCAAGAGCTGGTTCTTTGAAAAGATAAACAAAATTGGCAAACCTTTAGCTAGACTCACCAAGAGAAAAAGAGAGAAAGCTCAAATAAATAAAATCAGAAATGAAAAAGGAGAAATTACAAAAGACACCTCAGAAATACACAAGATTATACTAGAATATTACAAAAAGCTATATGCCACAAATTGTATAACCTAGATTAAATGGATAAATTCTTAGAATCATACAAGCTTCCAAAACTGAATCAAGAAGAAATAGACAATTTGAATAGGCCAATCACCATTAAGACGATCAAAACTAATCAAACTAAAATAAAAGTCCAGGACCAGACGGCTTCCCTGGTGAATTCTACCAAACAGTCAAAGAAGACAATACCTATCCTTCTCAAACTCTTCCAAAAAATTGAAGAAGAGGGGAAGCTTCCTAACTCATTCTACAAAGCCAACATTATCCTGATACCAAAACCAGACAAGGACATCACAAAAAAAGAAAATTACAGGCCAATATCACTGATGAACACTGATGCAAAAGTCCTCAACAAAACACTAGCAAAATGAATACAACAATACATTAAAAAGATCATAGGGACCAGCCTGGTGGCATAGGAACTAAATTTGTGCACTCCACTCCAGCAGCCCAGGATTCGCAGTTTTAGATCCCAGGCACAGATGTTGCACCACTCATCAAGCCATGCTGTGGCAGCATCCCACATAAAACAGAGGAAGATTGGCACAGATGTTACCTCAGCAACAATCTTCTTCAAGCAAAAAGAAGAAGATTGGCAACAGATGTTAGCTCATGGCCAATCTTCCTCACAAAAACAAATAAACAAAAAGATCATACACCATGATCAAGTGGGATTTATTCCAGGGATGCAGGGATGGTTCAACACCTGCAAATCAATCAACATGATACACCACATTAACAAAATGAAGAATAAAAATCACATAATTATCCCAGTAGACACAGAGAAAGCATTTGACAAGATACAGCATCCATTTATGATAAAAACCCTAAACAAAATGTGTGGAGAAGGAAAGTACCTCAACATAATAAAGGCTATATATGACAAACCCACAGCTAATACCATTCTATATGGAGAAAAACTGAAAGCATCCCTCTAAGAACAGAAACCAGACAAGGAGGCCCACTGTCCCCACTCTTAGTGGCCATAGTACTGGAAGTCCTAGACAGGGCAATCAGGCAAGAAAAAGAAATAAAAGGGATCCAAACTGGAAAGGAAAAAGTGAATCTCTCACTATGTGCAGATGACATGGTTTTATATATAGAAAACCCTAAAGAATCTACCAAAAAACTTTTAGAAATATAAATCAATATGGTAAATTGCAGGATACAAAATCAACATACAAAAATCAGTTGCATTTCTATACAATAACAACGAAGTAGCCGAAAGAGAAATTAAGAATACAATCCCATTTACATTTGCAACAAATAGAATAAAATACCCAAGAATAAACTTAATCAAAGAGGTGAAAGATCTGTACACTGCAAACTATAAAACATTGTTGAAATAAACTGAAGAACACATAAAGAAATGGAAAGATATTCTGTGCTCTTGGATTAGAAGAATTAACATAGTTAAAATGTCTATACTTCCTAAAGCAATCTATAGATCCAGTGCAATCCCTATCAAAGTTCTAACAACATTTCTCACAGAAATAGAACAAAGAACCCTAAAATTTATATGGAAAACAAAAGACCCCAAATAGCCAAAGGAACCCTGAGACAAAAGAACAAAGCTGAAGGGATCAGACTCCCTCATTTCAAAATATACTACAAAGCTTTAATAATCAAAACAGCATGGTACTGGCACAAAAACAGACACACAGACCAATGGAACAGAATCAAGAGCCCAGAAATAAACCCACACATATATGGACAGCTAATTTTCAATAAGGGAGCCAAGAACCTACAATGGAGAAAAGAAAGTCTCTTCAAGAAATGGTGTTGGGAAAACTGAACAGCCACATGCAAAGGAATGAAAGTAGACCATTATCTTACATCATGCACAAAAATTAACCCCAAATGGATTAAAGACTTGAATGTAAGACCTGAAACCATGAAACTTCTAGAAAAAAATATAGGCAGTACACTCCTAGGTCTTAGCACATTTTCAAGTATTATGTCTGATTGGGCAAGGAAAACAATAGAAAAAATAAACAAATGGGATTACATCAAACCTAAAACTTCTGCACAGCAAAGGAAACCATCAACAAAATGAAAAGAAAACTTAACAACTGGGAGAAGATATTTGCAAACCATATATCTGACAAGGGGTTAATATCCAAAATATGTAAAGAACTCAGACATCTCAACAACAAAAAAACTAACAACCCAATTAAAAAACGGGCAAAAGATTTGAACAGACATTTCTCCAAAGAAGAGATACAGATGGCCAACAGGCACATGAAAGGATGTTCAACATCATTAACTATCAGGGAAACGCAAATCAAAACTACAATGAGATATCACCTCACTCACATCAGAATGGCTAGAATTAACAAGACAGAAAACAACAAGTGTTGTAGAGGATGTGGAGAGAAGGGAACTCTCATAACACTGCCAGTGGGAGTGTAAACTGGTGCAGCCACTACAGAAAACAGTATGGAGATTCAAAAATAAATTAAGAATAGAACTACCATATGATCTAGCTATTCCACTGCTGGGTATTTATCCAAAAAACATGAAAACACGAATGCGTAAAGATACATGCACCCCTATGTTCATCACAGTATTATTCACAATAGCCAAGACTTGGAGGCACCCTAGGTGCCCATCAAGGGACGAATGGATAAAGAAGATGTGGTATGTATACACAATGGAATACTACTCAGCCATAAGAAACAGTGAAATCCAGCCATTTGTGACAACATGGATGGACCTTGAGGGTATTATGCTAAGTGAGATAAGTCAGAGGCAGAAAGTCTAATACCATACGATCTCACTCATAAGTAAAAGACAAAAACAACGAACAATCACATAGAGACAGAGACTAGATTGGTGGTTTCCAGAGGGGAAGAGGCGGGAGGGAGGAAGGCAAAAGGGGTGATTAGGCACATGTGTATGGTGATGGATTATAATTAGTCTTTGGGTGGTGAACATGATGTAATCTATACAGAAATCAAAATATAATGATATACACTTGAAATTTATATAATGTTATAAACCAATGTCACCTCAATAAAAAGAATAAAATTTTAAAAATGAGTGTCATCTTGATCAGACACAAATATCTTTTAAAGGCTCTGCAGGAAATTTTAACAAGAGTCTTTGCACCACCCAGAATCCCTCTGGGGACCAGAGAGCTACAAACAGGAGGATAGAACCTACTGTGTGCTGGGGACTTTTAATGTTTGCACCTCATCTAATGCTCACAGTGACCCTTTTAAGTAGGTACTATCATCCCTATTTTGCAAATGAGAAACCAAAACTCCAAAAAGTCAAATAACTTGTCCCTTATCCAAGAACTGGGAAAAGAGGGAACCAGGATTCAGACTGATGTATTTCTGAATCTAAAGATCATGTTTTCATTCCACACCATCCTATCTACCAGAATTTAAAGAACAGAAAGATGATTGCTTCTAACAGAAATGCTCATAAAAGGCTTCAATGAAGAGACAGGATCTAAAATGGACCTTAGAAAGAAGAATAATTCAGGAGGCTGAGCAAGACGGCAAAGGTATTATAGAAAGAAGGAAAAGAATTGGAATGAATTCAGACATGAGAAAGTAAAATGCAGGTTCAGGTCTTACTACACAGATCAAGGGAGCAGACTGGGGCCACGCTACAGGGTCTTTGAATGGCAGCCTAAGGAAATGGAACTTCATCCTGCAGATGATAGCAGTCACTGGAACGCTTTGAGAAGGTCAGGAACGGGATGAAATAGCATTTTCCAGAAGATTAGTCTGACAGTATTAGGCAAGATGACTTAGGGAAGTGGTTCTCAACTCTGGCAACTCATTAATTAGCTGGAAGCTTTTTTCATTGCTTTTTTTTTTTTTAATTTTACACTTTAACACAATTTCAGACATTCAAAAATGTTTGAAAAATCGTCAAAGTTCCCATATACCTTTCACTCAACTTCCCCAAATATTAATGCCATGTATAACCTCAGCACAATTATCAAAATCAATAAATTATCATTGATAGAATGCAATGAATTAATATACAGATTTTATTCAAATTCCATCAACCTTCCCACTAATGTCCTTTGTCTAAACTAGGACCCAATCTAGGATTACACAACACATTTAGTTGTTTTGTCTCCTCAGTCACTTTAATCAGAGCCAGTCCCTCAGAATTTATTTTACCTACGTGACCTTAATATTTTTTAAGATTAGTGGCCAGTTATTTTGTAGAATGACCCTCAGTTTGGGCTTATCTAATATTTCCTCGTGATTATACTTAAGTTATACACTTTTGGCAAGAATATCACAGAAGGGATGCTGTGCCTTCTCAGTCCATCATATCAGGCCCATGATATCGATATCTCTCCTTACTGGTGATGTTCACTTTGAACACTTGGCTAAGGTTTCTCCACTGTAAAATGACTATTTTACATGGAAGCTTTTTTAAACTACCAATGCCTTGGCCACACCATAGCCCAATCAAATCAAACTCTCTGCAAATAAGGCACAGGCATTGGTAGGTTTTAAATACGCTGAAGGTGATTCTAACCAGCAACCCGGGTTGGAAACCACTAGCTTAAATAACGAAGATTAGAGTCCTGGAAATCAGTGAGGATGTCATTCCTTGGGCCTCTCTTTTTAAAAGAATAGTCAGTTCCAGGAATAGATAAATATATCCAGACTTTAGCATGGACCCATGGTAGGGGAAAGGAAAGGCCAAAAATCCCCTGATTGAGAAAGTGATGGGTGAGTTGACCGCTGTCCAATAAGAAGAGAAGGCAGGACTCTCAGTGAAGTGTCCAGCCTTCCTGGTCTATTTTCTCTTCAGACCTCAGAGAAACTTTTGCCGCAGTGAAAGCACACACTATATAATTTTCTTGTCATAAGCCTGACATGAGCTCCTAATTGCCACTGAGGCAGGGAATTATGGACCACGTGATATAAAAATGCCACCACACAGGCAAACATAAACACTTTTGAGTACAGTTGAATGACTAATTCACAGAATCTAGGTCAGAGATGCATGAACTGCCTTAAACAACCTTGCCCTCCCCACTTGGTCTTTTGTCATTAATCCCTTCCTGAAGTAAAAGAGTAAGGACCCTGTTGAAAACTTCATGAAATAGGAAGGTATACACATCTCCTGTTACCAGGCTGTTGAAGCAATGATACTGGGCAAGACTTCCTTAGTGTTATTATCTTGGGGTTACCACAGAGATTTCATCAGCCCCTCCCTTGGAGGAGCCAACTGATAACATGCAAAGAGAAACACCAATTTAACCAAAAACCAGAGGCAGGAAAGACCCTGATGAGAACTTGCCCTAAAGTATCCACAAACTACCAGGATCTGGTGCTGCTGGTGCAGGAGGAGCTGCTGCTAGTCAATATCTGACAAAAGAGAAGGCAGCTTGAACACCCACGGAGTACTTACAAAGAAGTAACTCAATTATCCCTCAATTATTACACAGCCAATTATCCCTCAAGCCTCTCTATGGGGTCTCACTGAGAGGGATGGCACATAATTAAATGCTAACACATGGGTGAAATAATTTACAGAAGGGTGGGATCAACTGGGTCAGGAATGGCTGGGAAAGCTTTCGGGAAATAGGCAGGATGCAGGTTAGGCCTTTGAATGGTTGAATCTTAGGGAAACAGAGACAAGGAGAAACACAAGCACAGGGAACCAAGTGTCACGCACCACTGTAGATGCTAGTTTTGAAGGGGATTTCAGGGATGAGAGTGGGTTTGCATATGTTATTTTGTTTATTCCTCTCAACTACCGTATGGGGTTATTTCAGAGAAGGGTCCTTCGAAAGGTGAAGTAACTTGCCTAGGTCAGTGGCGGATCTGAGATTAGAAAGTAACTATGTCTAACCTCAAAGCCCACACCAGTACCAGTACCACTGAGAGAGGACTGAACACAGCATGTTTAGGCAACAGGAAGGGGTAGGGATGCCACAGCAGAAGACAGGGTTAAGATACAGGGCAGTTGGGTAAGCTTGCTAACGTGGGACCTTGTGTTGTACAGCCATGAAAAACAGACAGAGATATTTGAACTTGATCTTGTGGTTACAGAAGAGCCACTGGAGGTTTTGAATAAGGGAGTAAACAAAAAGTGACACCTTTGAACAAAGACCAAAGGGGATGGGGGAAAATGGGAGTTCTGGGTTCCTAAGCTACAGAGATGCCACTAACAACAGTAAAGGGGGCCACATAATATAGTGGAGCAAGAACTGGACTAAGAGTCAGAAGGTAGGGTTTAAACGTAAAAAGTTACATGATAAAGTCATGGCTATGTCAGGCAAGTCACATTCTCTCTCTGGACTTCATTTTCTCTTCATCCATAAATCAAGTGAAGCAAGAATCTCTAAATGACCTCTAAACCTTTGCTACTCAAAGTGTGGTCCACCAATCAGCAGCAAGGAATCGTCCAAAAGCTTATGAGAAATGCAGAATCTCAGGCCCCACCAGAGGAATCAGATCTGTATTTAAACAAGATCCTCAGGTGATCCGTAAGCAGATTAAAGTTCGAGACACTTCTCCAAATTGTTCAGACTCACCTTAACTCTGTCACTTCACAGGAAAAAACAAAACAAAACACAGAACGTTTTCATTTTCACTTCATCTGTGCCCTTTTCCTAATCCTAACCTCCCCTCTCAGACTTGCCCACATCCAGATAGAGAGGTTTAGGAACACCTGGTCCCCGCCCTCACTGAGCTCTAGGTTGTGGGGGAATTCAATGCAAAGCCACCCCATTACAATTCAGTGAGGAACAACATGATAGAAGTAAATACAGACTATTTTGGCCCATCTCACCAACCCTGTGAAAATCTTCCACTTTTGGTTTTCTGTACACAATTTTCCTCATGTCAAGCTTAAAGTGAAAAAAAAGACAGAGAGAATGCAAATGTCCAGATGGTCCTTTTGCAGTCATGGTTGGATTGGACATTTCCTTCTGGCTAATCCAAGGTGTTGGAGGCTCCCATTTCATTCTGCATGTCCTCTCTCTATTAGCGCTCACCACATGTGCACATGCAACAGCCAGGCAGCTGCACACTAACAGAAATTCTAGCAAGTCAGGAAACTTGACTTTTAGTCCTGTGGCTTTGAGGCTAACTGACTGTGTGATGTTGAACAAATCATGTAACTTCCTACACTTTCATCTCCACTTCTGTAAAATGAGCAGTTGGACTAGATTTCCATGGGTCTATGTGTATAGTGAGAGCTCCTCAGAAGCAGCATCACCCCTTGCTCCTCTCAGGAGCCACCACTTGGCAAATACCAGGCACACCTTAGATGCCCAAATGTTCACTGAATGCATGTATGAATAAATGATTATTAGAGCAATATAAATCATGGAATCGATCAACAAATATTTCTGAATGTCTGCTAAGTACACTGTAGAGTGGGGAAATAAAATAACTGGCCGAATAATATTTTCTCCCCTCTTTCCCCTTACCTCCTTCCTGGATGGAGAGTCCTTGTAATTCAGAGAGACTGTGCTGGCACAAATAATGTTCTGGAAATGGGCTCTAAGTATTTGTCAATATTAACAAGAGAAAAGTCTGTTTGTCTTGGAGCTGTATTATATCAATGGACCTGAGAGACCCAAAGTCCCCACCCATGATACACAGAACCCGACACCCCACCCCAAGCCCATGGAGGGGAAAACCAGACAAAGGAAACAGACTGGGAGCAGGGACCTGGGGAGAGCAGAGGAGTAAACAGACTGCAGCACCTGGAGAAAGTCTGAGGAGGAGCTCCCTGGTCCTGAGCAGCCCCGGAGGGGACTGATGGCAACTCAAATGGGACAAGTAAAGCACCTCCATCAGGTTCCATGTGTATGCGTGATCATTTACCAGTAAAATCTTCTTTCTGTTAAAGGAATGCACTTCCTCATGCTTTCTAACACATCAGGCCTAGTTAAAGTGTTACAAAAACATCATTCCATTCAACAAACATTTAGAGTACTCCCCAAGTGCCAGGCCCTATGTAAGTTCAGGAACACAAAAAGAACAAAAGCCAGCCCCTGCCATCAAAGATCCCCCCAACTAGCTCCATGCTCCTTCTCTGCATGGCCCTCTCATCTGCCCTCCACCAACCCAAACCTACCCCACCAGCAAGTCCCAGCCCAAGTTGCACTGACCCAGAGACCCTTGAGCTACTCTGACTCCATGGTGAACTCCTGTCACTTCTGAAATTTGGTTCCACTTATATCTCAAGATTTTATGAAAAGTATGTCATCTCCCCTGTTACTCTTGAGCCTCCTAAGGACAGAGTACATTGTTAGATTTTCCAGAAAGAAGCCACATTATTGATTGGTATCAGATCAAGCTCAGACCAAGCCCAAGCCTTCAACTCGAGGACAATCTCCACTGTTGAACACAGTGCCTGGCCCCCTGCATGCTTTACAAACTTTGTGGTAGCAAAGTCTACAATCACCTCCCAACCTGACAACAGGCAGGGATAACGTGAAAATTGAGAGGGTAAGAAGGATCAAACAAAAATCAAAAAGGGCATGATTCATGCCTTGCCTCTTCCCCCCTCTTAGGTGAAACAAAGTCACACCACCTGTTCTCACTCCTGCCTGCAGGCTGCTGGGGAGGACCTCCTTGTTACCCATGCCCTCGGTCCCCACAAATATCACCCAGCACTCAAGCCCACCTCTCCTCTTCCTTTGAGCTTGTTTCCTAAAGTCTCTGGACTAGGAGTCAGGTTTAGGAAGTGCTGATGTTCTGTGACCTTAATGGGCACTCCAAGTCGTATTACCTCCTTCTTTTACCTTGGGCTGTTTCCAAACAGGGTCTGGAGCCAAGAGCCCAGCAGGCTGGGCAAACACCATAAAAGGCTCCTTCCCTCATGTGGCTCCTACTTGTTGGACCTGAAGCACTGGAGATCTTCCACCAACCCAGTTCCCTGTCCTATAGGCTGGAGCAACTAAGCCACAGCCACCTTCCTGATGAACAAGGAGGCCTTGTGCGACCCACTGCTCCAGGGGCAGTGTTTTGGGCAAGAGAGAACAGCCTCTCCTCCTTGATCCTCTCTGATTCCCACCTCATGTGGCCACAGAATTGGAGGAAATTGTCTACAATGAGGACAGGGTCACTTCCCAAACAACAACACTACTATTGCCAATACCCTGCCAAGGATGGGAGTGGGGAGGACAGAGCAAAAACAGACCATGTCATCCTCTCTTCTGCCAATGCTTATACTCACTTTCTGGCCAGATATTAAGCTAGAAGGTGTCACTGAAAGGCATAAGGAAATTCAAACGAGAAAAAGATTTGGGGAAGAAACCACAATACATTGGGGGTTAGGGAGGCGGGAAGAAGGAGGGGAGGAAACAAGTATTGCTGCCAGGTTATCAGTCACCTTCTTATGTTCTTAAGAATGCTTCACCTCTGTTGTTTGGTCAGTTTCACCTTCCAGATTCCTGTAAAGCACATGGTCCAACCTGTTATCTAATAAGGCCAGCGTCACTTCTCTTTTCTCCCCTCTAATGGGAACACTGGCCTGGGATTAAAGTGCAGACTGCCAAGCCAAGTATTCAGGTCTGAGCCATCCCAAGAAGTGGGCAGCCTCAACCCGGGAACCTTCCACACCCTCTTCAAGCGACTTAGAGCAGCACCAACAGTCACCATGAAAGTTCTAGTCTCTTCCCTCCTTCTGTTGCTGCCCCTAATGCTGATGTCTGTGGTCTCTAGCAGCCCAAATCCAGGTAAGTGAGATAAATTTTCTACAAAAGGGAGCAAGGGGGAGAAAACATGGAAAAAACATGGATTGAAATGTAACCCCTTTTAGCTACAGGGATTCAGGACAAGTTAGCCTATCAGGGTTCGTTTCCTCATTTACAAAAAGGAAAAAACTGTACTAACACCAAAGTGTTGTGAGAGTTAAATGAGATGGTGTATATGAAAATGTTTGAAACTGTAGCTGGCAAAAATAAAATACTAGCCCAACAAATATTTGCTCCCTTACCTTCCCCCTAGTCTCTCTTCCAGAAAAGTAATGAATATCCCCCAGGCCAACCTTCATGGTGGTGGTGGTGTAAAGGTGTGGAAGGCAATTGTCCCATTGTAGAAGATAAGTCCTTGCTTATATTACTTATAGTGCACCAGACATGCCACCAACAACTTTTAACACTATTTAATGATGAAGTAACAAACTAGAAAAATTCTATCACCAGATAGTATCCATATTTGAAGCTTTAGCCATACCAAGCTCAGTTGTAATAGCTCACATTTTGGGAAACAGATCTTGGGTTAGGGGTGTTGAATGGCCTCCAGTTTCACTACAGCTCAAGTGGCCCAGCCCTTAGCAGAATCACCATGCAGAAGAGCTCATCCCCATGTATGGTTCTACTTGACAGAACCATCTGCCCAAGGGCTACTATGAGGTGAAACAGCTTTGTCACATACTCACCATCAACCTGGTGCTTAAAATCAGAAGTTCACCATACTCCACCCCAATTTCAAACTTCCCCTTCCTTGTAGAGAGAGCTCTCTGGAAGCTGCTGGGCCCCACAGCCCTAGGACCTAGACCACCCTTCTGGAAGGGAAGGCTGTTCTATTACTATGACAGACACCAAGGCTAGAGTCCTCAGCCTGGATTCAAAGTTCTAACCACAATCTGTCTTTCCAGTCCACCCCCTCCACTCACTAATCAGTGCTCTCTACATTCCACCTAAACCAGACTGTTGGCTATTCTCTGAACAGGTCTTGTGCTTTCCCACCACCTCTACTTTGTTCATACACCCAGCCCAAAGACCACCTCCTCCCCACAGCCTCCCTTGATTCCTCCCATGACCATATGTGAGCTTTCCTTCTAGTGAACAAGCTTAGCCCTAGCTTGACTCTTTCTCTGCACTTATCATATTCTGCCTTAGACTGAAGGTGTTGCCGTGCCTCTCCTAACTCCACCCCCTGCCCTTCTACACTGTAATCTCCTTGGTGGCACAATCTGGTGTATTGTTTCCATATCCCTCACATTATCCAGCACAGCACTCAGTAAATATTTGCTAAGTGAAAGAACAAATCCTCATGTTACTAAGTTCAAAATGTTGCCCTTGGAAAACACTACACCTGGCTTTAACAGCAGCTTTACTTGGGGCTGGATAATTCTTTGTTGTAGGGTGCTGTTCTGTGCATGGTAAGATGTTTAGCTGCAACCATGTGACCTCTACCCACTGGATGCCAGTAGCAGCCTCTCCACACCCCTACCCCCAGTTAAGAGAACCAAAAATACCTCCAGACGTTGTCAAATGTCCCCTGGAGAGGGAACCACTCCCCAGTTGACAACCACTGCTCCATATCAACAGTTCTCAAACCTGGCTAAACACTTAGACTTACCTAGACCTTTAGACTCAGCCTCGAAGTCAGGGGAACTGAGATCCAGATCCTGGCTCTGCCTCTTACTTTACAACCCTGGGAAAGTTGTTTAACTTTTTGGATCCTCAGTTTCATCGTCTTAAAATGAATAAAATACCACTTAGCACATACAATTGTGTGAAGATTAAATGATCTATGATGTGCACCTAGTAAGGCTTCAATAAATGGACTAAGTAGAATTTCTAAGTAGCTCCTAGAGCGCAAGGGCAATGGACTAGGGAAAGTGTGCTGCGCCACCGAGTGGTGCGATTACAAACCACATGGGATGGGAGGTGCTGGCTCAATTCCTGCAACACCTGAGGAAGTCTGGCTAGAGGAAATGACACCCCCTACCTACCCCCAAAATAAAATCGGATCTAATTTTATCTCTTAAAATAACTACATACATGCTCAATATGCTTTTCACCGGAGAGAGGGGAAAAAATAGATGAGAATATACGAGAACATTAGGAAACAAATTACTTATAATAATAGATTACTCCTTATAATATTACTTATTAATTATAAGATTACTTATAATAATAGCTGACGTGTTAAGCTATCCTATGTGGCAGGTATTGTTCTAAGCACTTCATGCATATTACCTCATTCTGTCCTCACAGAAATCTAATGTGTTCTTCTATTTTTAGCTTTTCATTTTACAGACTTAAAAAATGTTGTAATATAATCAGAGTTCCAACATATCCTTCATTCAGTTTTTTCAAATAACATCTTACATAATCAGAATACGATTATCAAAACCAGGAAATTAGGATTGATACAATACTATTAACTAATGCACAAATATTCACATATTGCTGATCATCCCATTAATGTCCTTTCTCTGGTCCAGAATCCAATCCAGGATCCTACACTGAATAAAGTTAGCATGTCTCCTTGGTCTCCTCCAATCTAGGGTAGTTTCTCAGCCTTCTTGTCTTTCATCACCTTGACACTTTTGAAGAGTACTAGTCAGTTATTTTGTAGAATGTCCCTCAATTTGGTTTTGTCTGATGTTTCCTCATGACTAAGTTCAGATTATACATTTTTGGCAAAAATACCACAGAAGTGATGTGTGCCTTCTTGGAGCATGCCATCAGAAAACCCATGATATCAATAACTCTCATTACCAGTGATGTTAACTTTGAACACTTGGTTAAGTGCTGTCTGCCAGGTTTCTCTACTGTAAAATTACTATTTTTCCCATTGTAATTAATAAGTATCTTGTAGAGCGATACTCTGAGACTATGCAAATAGCCTGTTTCTTCTCATCATACTTTTGCCCATTACTTTTTAAATTCATTGGAGAGTCTTGCCTACAACAAGTATTACTATGGTATTAGCCAAATGATGATTTTCTATTTCCATCATTCCTTCTGCATTCATTAGTTGGGATTCTTTTCTAAGAAAGAGTTGTTCCTTGTCTCCTACTTACTTATTTATTCAATTATTTATTTACATAAGTAAAGACTCATGAATATTTGTGGATTATAATCCATTGCTATCATTATTTATTGTGTTGCTCATGTTGCCCCAAAATTGGCCATCGAGAGTTCCTTCACGTTGGCTTCTGTGTCTTCTTGCATATCATTTGTTTAGCAGTTCCTGACTTTCTGACACCACAAGATGTTTCAGGCTCATCTTGTATAAAATTTCCTGCCTCAGCCCTAGAATCAGCCATTCTCCAAGGAACCCTGATTCCTTTCATGGGAGGATGGTATTCACAAACCATAGCACTAGGTATTGCCCATTGCTCTGGCTGGCATTGCATCTAAGCTCTCTAGTGGACAGAGCTAGGAAACAGATGTGTTCATACACACACCAATGTGCCATTATTAGACCCATTTTACAAATTAGGTAAATGAGGCACAGAAAAGTTAAGCAACTTGTCCAAAATCACAAAGCTAATATGTAGTGGAACTGGGAAGTCAAAGTAGTGATTGGATCTACTGCAAGTCCCAACAAGTGGAAGTAACTTCTTTACACATACAAGTCAGTAGAAAGCAACAAGCCTAACATTTCAGCATAGACAGTCTCTTTGGGAAAAAACTAGAAGTCCACAAAAATAACCACAGTAACCATCAGGTACTGAACACCTACTTGGGCATTAAGCACCGGGCACCCACAGTAGCTCATTAATTCCTAACTCTGCAAGGTGGATACTATTATCCTCATTTTACAAATCAGAGAATCAAAGATCAAAGAAGTTAAGTGACTTGTCCAAGACTACAGAGTTAAGTGACAGAACAAGTAGTTGAGCCCAAGTCTGTCTACATACAACATCCATGCTTCTTCCACTCTATCAGTATCTTCCAAGTTTGATTTTAGGTAGAACATAAATTAGCTTTTACTTTAATACTTATATGTTTATTTGAATGCATATTAGAAAAAAACTAAGCATATATCAAATCTGAATCTCGCAGATAATATTGCATATGATGAGGCTGTTTTGTAAATTAAATTTATTAAAGAAAAAGTATGAACTAAATAATAGTAAAGGTGGTACAAGCTATAGCAAAAGTCATAAAGGTGTCCATAAATGTCTGAGGGTTGGGAGACATTAGACTATAGTAACCTGAAGCTTCATTGTCAGTTATCAGAACTGCAGAAAGAAAAACAGACTAAGAATCTAAGACCTGGGTTTTAGCTCCAGATGTGTCACCACTACCCTTGTGAACTAGAGCATTTCATTTGCTCTTTCTGGGCATCAGTTTCCCCATCCGTAAAAAAAGAGATACTGATTTAGTTAACTAGTAAAACCCTTTTAAAAGCAATTTGGTAATGATATCAAGAAACACAAAGCTGTTAACTTTTGACCCACTAATTCCACTTTGGGAAATCTTGCCCAAGACAATTAATCCAACATTTGGAAAACAGTTACAAGCACAAAGAAATTTATCAATATGCAAAAGTAAAACAATCTAAATGTTCAGCAATGGGAGAAAAGTTAAATAATATGGAGCACAAATACTTGATGGGAGTGTTTTGCAGTCATTAAAAATGTCTGTAATGAAGACGACATAGCAACAAGTTTATAAAATGAACAAAAAGAAAATTGGTCACATGCTATGGTTATCACTATATACAGAAAGCAATGTGCAAGAAACATGCCAAAATACCAACAGTTAGTAAGAGTAAAGATTTCTTTATTTGTACTTTCCAAATTTTCCCTAATATAATTATATTACATTTAAAATGAAAAAAACTTCTCAATGAAGGGATTCAACTAAACAATATCCAAGATTCCTTCTGGCTCTAACATTCTGTGGCTTTCCTCTGGAACTAGGAGTAGAGGTCAGGTGAGAGTGAACTATTAGAACAGTTGGGATGGCAGGGGCTACGGATGTCTGCTTAAATTACTTTAACAGCACTCAAAACAGCACAAGAGAACATTTGGAAACCAGCTCTCAGGGAAATGATGCAACACCCTCCATCTGTGTGGTAGAAAGGGCACGAGTCTGGGAAATAGGAGACCTGGATTGAACCAGATGATCTCTGAGGGCCCTCTCTAGACAACTTGTCCACACACTTATTGAACAAACATTTACCAAGTGCCTACCATGGGTCGGGAACCATGGAGCTGAATGACTACTGAGCCACTGATTCAGAGTCTAAAGAGAGAGAAAGATTTTTCATTTGCCAAGGCTGCCATAACAAAATACCAAAGGCTAGGTGGCTTAAACAACAGAAATTTATTTTCTCACAGTTCTGGAGGCCAGATGTCCAAAATAAAGGTGTTGGTAAATTTGATTTCTTCTGAGGCCTCTCTCCTTGGCTTGCAGATGGCCACCTTCTTGCTATACCCTCACATGGTCTTTCCTCTGTCCACGTATGTCCCTGGTGTCCCTGGTGTCTCTTTGTGTGTCCAAATCTCTTCTTCTTATAAGGACTCTGGTCAGACTGGACCAGGGCCCACAATAACAGCCTCATTTTAACTCAATCATCTCTTTAAAGCTCCTGTCTCCAAATACTGTCATTCTGAGGTACTGGGCTTCAACATGAATTTTGGGGGGACGCAATTCAGTCCACAACAGATTTCAAGCAACAAACTCTAACTGTGCAATAACAGAGCTGCATTCAAATACAATGAGGAACCACGTGAAGGCTGACAGGGAATATCAGAAACTACTATACAGAGGAAGCATCATCTGGGCCCCATTCTACCTCCAGAATCTCAAGTCTATATACCACCATCCTTGATTGTCATAAAATATTTTAGGTATCCTAAAATGGGAATAAGACAGCATTAGGTGATATGACAGACTTGAATAGAGGCCAAAAGAGGAATGGATTTGTCCCAGAGGAACAAAGCTAAATACCATCCTCTTATACTTGAACTGAGATTATGGATTCAAACAAAGCAAACTTGGAGGTCAGGTGAAGACCCTGACTGGTTTATGGGATAATCTGCTCCCTGCTCTCATTCCTTAAATCATGAGGATTTTAATGTGTGTGTTGGGGAAGGGAGGGCGGTGTAAAGTCTTGACTGATCCCCACCTTTTGTCCTCTTTTCCATCCCTAAGCCATTCTTTCTCCACCTACCTCCAGCTAAGCTTTTCTCTAGGCCGGATTTAAACCTCAATTCCTTATCCATTTAAAATACTCCTCTCTTTAAGTACCCCAGATCCCTGAGCAAAAAAGGAAGAGAAATGGAACTGCATTGACCTGGGTAGCCCAAAGCTGGGGGACCATTTCTGTTGGCCCTTTCCCTTTCCAGTGCCTGGAAGTGATCTGTTTCCTTCCCACAGGGGTCGCCAAAGGCCACAGGGACCGACACCAGGCTTCTGGGAGATGGCTCCAGGCAGGTGGCCAAGAATGTGAGTGCAAAGGTCAGTAACTCAGCATCAACAACAGCAATGCACTATCATGATCCCAACTCTCTCCCCTGACTCCCTCTGAGACCAGGTGAGATGTTATCTGAGCTGATCTCACTCATTCGCCTCTCCACCAGCCCACCACATGCAACACCAATGCTTGCTTCCTTCCTGAGTCTCAGGCAAGAGCTGGACTCCTCCAAGGTCAAGGGAGACCTGGCTGCATCTCTGGCTGCCCCCTCCCCCAGACCCTTTCCTCCAAGAACTCAGGACTGCCTTCCAAAAGCTTCCTGGATCTTATCCTCAACCTTATTTTACTCACAGGTGAGACTGAAATCAGAGAGGCAAAATGCTTGCCCGAGGTAAGCAGCCACTAAAGGCAGACACCTAGATCTTATTCCTCATCTTCTGGTCTCCCTAATCATATCCTGATGCCCCCTCCAAACCTGCCACCAAATTCTTGCCAATACAGCTCAGGCAAAACAACTCAGAAGTCCTGGGACTCCCATAACTGGATACCTCCACTGCTCTGTGTTGACTCTTTTCCCCACCCCACTGCAGTAGGAAACAGGAACAAGAAGGCAAGGAAGATGGCAAGTGAAGCCCTGCCCTACTCTCTACTCGCAAATATACTAACACTCCCATCTAAGCAATAATCTCATTATTTCAGATTGGCTCCTGAGAGCCCCTAAAAGAAAACTCATGACGGTGCCTGGGCTGCCACAGAAGCAGTGTCCCTGTGATCATTTCAAGGGCAATGTGAAGAAAACCAGTAAGTTTCAAAAGAATGACCTTCCTAAAACAGAGTCCCTGTGTGGAGTGAAGCACAGGGATGAAACAGGGGTTGAGAATAGACAAGAGAGGTGAAATGAAGACCAGGATAAGCACACATCTCAGCCCCTTCTACTCAATGTCAATTTGTGGGGAAATAGGAAAAGGAAGAAAAGCAGGACACAATTCTCCTAATACTAGAAAGGGTTAAGCAAATGCTTAGATTTTAGAACAGCATTGCTTATCAAAGTGGAGGGAGATGGGGCTGTTGGGGACCTGGTCATTTATCTCTGAAGATGACACCAGTGTCAGCGTCAAACAGAATTTCATTCCTCCCTAGTCCAGCAGTTTTCAAATGTCATATAGAAAGTAAACTGGCAAATATTAAACTGATTTATAGATATTATCAAGAATGGGATAAATCAGGATCCTTATCACTGTTAATGGAAGTAAAATACAATTTGGTAGTACCTATCAAAAATTTAAATGTGTGCACCTTTCAACCCAGTAATCTCACTTGAAGAAATCTCTGGTATAAAATACTAGCATGGATACTCACAGATATATGTACAAGAATATTAATTATAGAAGTATTTGTATTGACAAATAAATAGAAATAAAAGACTTTTCACCAAAAGCAAATTGGGCAATTGTACAGCTGTCAAAAACAATGAGGTAAATCATTATGTGTTGATCAGAAAGATACCCACAATATATTACGTGATAAAAAGATGCAGAGAGGGGCTGGCCCCGTGGCCGAGTGGTTAAGTTCGCGCGCTCCGCTGCAGGCGGCCCAGTGTTTCGTTGGTTCGAATCCTGGGCGCGGACATGACACTGCGCATCAAACCACGCTGAGGCAGCATCCCACATGCCACAACTAGAAGGACCCACAACAAAGAATATACAACTATGTACCGGGGGGCTTTGGGGAGAAAAAGGAAAAAAATAAAATCTTTAAAAAAAAAAAAGATGCAGAGACCCCTACTTCACACTCTTCACAAAAATAAATTTCAGAGAGATTAAAGATCTAAATTTGAAAGATAAATTTATAAGGGAATATAGAATATATTCATGACCTTGGGTATGAAAGGATTTCTTAGATAAGATACAAAAAGTAAAAGCCATAAAAGAAACTATTAATAAATCTGACTCCATCTAAATTAAGAAATTTTGGTCATCAAAAGAATGACAATCTAAAAGTAGGAGATGATATCTGCAACATATATAACTGACAAAGGATTAATATTGAGAATACAGAAAGAATTCCTAGAGATCAATGAAAGGAAGGCAGGCAACACAACAGACAATAGGCAAAAGACTTCAATAGGCACTTTGGAGACAAGGAAATCCAAGTAGCTAATCAACATATGAAATGGCACTCAACCTTACTATAAGTGGGAAAATGCGAATTAAAACCAAACAGATATCACTACACATCATCAGATTGGCAAAAATTTTAAAGTCTGACAATATCAAGTGTTGACAAAGAATAGGACAGAGAAAGTCTCATAACCTCCTAATGGGAGTGTAAATTGGTGAATTACTTTGAAAAAGTGCTGGCAGTTATCTACTAAAGTTTAAGCTCTGTGACCAAGCAATTCCACTCTTAGATATATACTCAAAAGTAATGCAGGCTTATATACACCAGGAGACACGTACAAAAATTTCATAGCAGCATCGCTCATAACTACCCCAAACTGAAAAGTGAGGAATGAATAAATAAATGGTGGTGCATTTGAATATTATAAATCAGGGAGAATTAACAAACACATAATAATGTAAATGAATCTTACAAACATAATGATGAGTTAAAAAAAAACAAGACATGAGGGGCTGGCCCTGTGGCCAAGTGGTTAAGTTCGCGTGCTCCACTTCAGCGGCCCAGGGTTTCACTGGTTCAGATCCTGGGTGCAGACATGGCACCGCTCATCAGGCCACACTGAGGCAGTGTCCCACGTGGCACAACCAGAAAGACCTACAACTAGAATATACAATTATGTACTGGGGGGTTTTGGGAGAAGAAGAAGAAGAAGAAAAAAAAAAGATTGGTAAAAGATGTTAGCTCAGGTGCCAATCTTCAAAAAAAAAAAGACATGAGAAAATAGCTATAGTATGATTTCATAAAGTTCGAAAACAGGCAAAATTAAACTAACATTTAGTAAAACATAAATAAGTGGTAAAATAACAAAGAAAGTAAATGCTTACCATAAGAGTCAGGATTACCTCTGTGAGGGGGAGAGGGAGGATAATGATCAGAAAAGGAGGGGGGTTGCTGGCAATAGCCTATTTCTAGGCCTCAGTAGTAGTTTCATGAATATCTGCTTTATAACTATTTATTAAACTGCACATATGAGTTTTTATGGACCTCTACAGATGTATAATATTTTGCAATAATAAAAGATTTGTTAAAGAGCAGAGCAAAGCAATAAGTATAGTATAATCTCATTTTTGTTTTTTAAAGTAAACTATTATGTTTATATACAAAAAGCTACGGAAGACTATGTAGCAGCAAACTATTAACAGGGGTTAGCTCTGGGGAATGGGGAGTGAAGGGTGGGGAGGGCAAATGTCCTTTTACTTCTTACCGGATTTTTTTAATTTTAATTTTTTCCACTGGACAAGTCTTACTTTTATAATTTTAAAAGTTCTCATAAAAATTAAAATTTTTAAATATTTTCAACACTAGTCTCTCCCCTTTATTTTCACTAGGGCACCGAAGGCACCACAGGAAGCCAAACAAGCGCTCCAGAGCCTGCCAGCAATTTCTCAAACGATGTCAGCTAGCAAGCCTTGCTCTGCCTTTGTAGGAGCTCTGAGAGCCCACTCTCCCAACGAAACATTCTCAGTCAAGAGGCAGTGAGCGCACCTAGAGGATGCTCTTCTCCCACCTCAAGCTCGCCCTCCCTGTCTCCACTCTAGTGGCCTCAAAAAGCATTTTCTCAAGGTTATTGCTGCCTCTAGTGCCTCCTTCTCTCCTCAGTCTTTCCTGTGCCCTCCCCTTACCAAGGCTTAAGCTTAACTACCTGAAAGAAACCAGGAAACCCTAGTTTCCTAACTAGTCCCAACTGACCTAAAATACAACCAGGCAAGTAGCAAACAGAAGTCAATAAAAATTTTCAAATGTAAATAGTCAAAATCTTTTCTGTCAAATGGGGTCTGGCAATTCAATACAGATGATCCCAATGATCCACTTTACCCTGTCCACTCCAAACCCTCCCCAGATTCTACACACACTTCTCCCCACCACCACCCTCACTCCCTCTCCCTCTACTGCCCAACTATTTATTCTTTCACTCATTCAATAAATCTTTCCAGGATAAGAGCTAGGTGGGGCAAAGAAAGCAGGTAGAGCAACGAATCAGACGTGGTCTTATTAAAGATAATATAGGTTTAAGAAAAACAACAACTTGGCACAGTTTCCTAGCATGTAGAATGCCTTTGGTATTTATGATTATTATCATCCTCCTCCTCCTCATCATCATCAATGGTCACTGTACTCTGTGAGTTCCCAATGTAGCACAGAAGATATATTTGCAGAACCATACTTCAAGGCTAGAGAGATGGTGTGGAAGATCTCAAATGCCACTGAAAAAAGCTTCAAGCTGTAAAAGTGGGGGGACATCATTATTTTTCAACATGGTAGTGAATGATTATTAGGGGCCGGCCCAGTGGTGTAGTGGTTGGGTTCATGCACTCCCCTTCCATGGCCTGAGGTTCACAGTTTCGGGTCCCGGGTGCGAACCTACACACCACTCATCAAGCCATGCTGTGCCAGGCGTCCCACATACAAAATAGAGGAAGACTGGCACAGATGTTAGCTTAGGGCCAATCTTCCTCAACAAAAAAAAATAATAGTAATATATGGAAATTAAACTGGCCAGCATTTGAAAGAACGAATAAAGAAGAAAAGACTGCTACAACAGTATAGAGACTGCCTCCCCCTAGGACCCTTTCTTCAACATCAGAAGGGGAGAAAAAAAAAGGAACACTCATCCAGAATCTGAATTCTGTCACCCCAGATGAAACAGGACTAAGCTGGCATGCTTCCCTTAGGAGAAAAAGCCTTTTACCTGAGTGGTGAGTGGGGCAGGGCCCTATTTAAGACACAAGAGGACAAGCCCCTCCCCTCTGGTAGGGGAGTGCCGTGCACACAGCCTCCTGTTCCTAATCCCTCCTCCCACAGCAGGAGGCACACAAGTGCATCACTTGGCACAGGAGTGGGGGCCAGGAGTGGTCGGCCCACTTGCCAACTGCCTTAAAAAGGAAGACCAGGGATGTCAGGATGAAGGAGTGGAACCCAAAGGGAGATGCCATCATGAGGAACCAATGAGGGATCTGTGAGTAGGGAGGCGCCGGGGAGGAGGGGTAGAAGGATGAATCCTGGGAGATCAACATCTCCTGTGAGGGAAATAACACAGTGGAGCCAGGTTCTAAGTCCAAATCTAGGCCTGACCAGGAACCTGAGCCACACCAGACACCAATCACCCAGCCAGAACCTGGGCCAGAAAAGGCATCTACAGCCCTGACAGCATCTAAGACTCAGCAGGAACCCAACACCCAACAGGAGCCTGCCTCACAGCAAAGACCCCTCACTCAGCAGGAGCCCCTTGTTGAACATGAAGCTGAATCCCAGCAGGAGCCAAAACCCAACAAAAAAAAAATGCTTTGCTGCAGGAATTTCTTGCCGCACAGGAGCCTGCACCACAGCAATCACCTCCCACCCAAGGATGCCCCTCACTCAACAGGAAGCTGCCTTGCAGCGGAGACCTGGGCCAGGACTAGAATCTAGAAGTCAACAGGAACCACACTTGAGACAGGGATGTGCAGCCCAGACAGGATCTGGCCCAGGAGAGCCACTTCTAGCTCAGCAAGAAGCTGGATCAACACCTCCAGACCAGCCTAGACATGGACCCCAAAATGGACCACCTGCCCAGATTGAATCTATGTCCCAAGAGACACCAGGACAGTCAGACCCTACAGCCCAGCCAACAGCTCCAGCCCAGGGAGCCAAATCCCAGCAGGGATCTTTCATGGAGTGGGGATTTCTGTCAGAACTGAAGGAACTGTCCTCACAGCAACCAGGCTCAGAGAGGAAGACATGCTTTGAGTGCGTCCCAGATCCGGATTCAGAATCAGATTAGGGGTCTCTGTTAGGGACCGATTTGCTAGCCACGAGGGGTGGGACAGTACAGTGGCCCAGGAAATGAAGCTCATCTTCAAGGGGAAGTCTGGTTATGGAGTGATGTCAGGATATGGTGGGACATCAGCACCTGGGAGGAACAGCCCTAGCAAGAAGCACAGACACTACCGACACACGAGTGAGTGTGAGCCTGGGGGACAGGGAGCCTCCCAGGACAGTCATTCATTCAGTCAGGGGTACTAAGGACCACCGGTATGTCAGTTAGCCCGGGTGATCCCTCCCCAGTCCTGCCAGACAAAGAGCCCCAGCCCCAGTGACGGATGAGGAAGCTGACGCCTAGAGAAGAGAAGGCTGTGCCTGAGGCCCAGCCAGGACCCAAGCCAGGGTGGGATTTATTCCCCTGCAACAGGCTGCCCCCCACGGAGGATTGGGGGGCAATCACACAGAAGTGGGCAAGGGCTCTGGGCCGGGGTCCAGGAAACCAGGGAAGCTGCCCTCCTGCCAGTATCCACCCATCCGTCCCCAAACCACCCAGCACAGCCCTGTGCAGACACCGCCACAGGCACTGGCGACACAGGCTGACGCGAACCCTTACCCTCGGGGGTTCCGTCCTGACTTAGGATCCTGAGCTCCCAGGAAGACACCGCTCCCCGGCCAGGCTGCCCCCCAGGGGAGTCGCAGGCCAGCCAGGCCTCATGGCCTTGGGGCTGTTCTCAGGAAGGGAGCCTGCGAGAGGGGCTGTGGGGTCCGCCAAAGTCCGGGCAAGGTCGGGGCTGGATGGAGGGGGCAGCGGAGGGGGGGACGGGCCAGGACTCGGCGGCCGCCAGCTCTCCCTCCCCTCCTCCGAAGCGGGCAGGGGCCCGGCGGTGCAGGCTCAGCTCCCGCTCAGGCCCCGACCCTCCTTCCCTGGGCTCAGAAGCCCGCCATGCAGAAGGCAGGCGCGCAAGTTCCATCCGCGGACAGAGGGGTCCCTCGTTGAAGCGGCCTGAGGGCAAACAGGGCAGCCCAGTCGGGCGAGTCCGCAGGCCGCCATGCTGCTCTCGCCGAGGCCTGTCCTCCCGGAAGGGCTGCGTCTCTGAGGGCGGAGGAGAAGTCGGAACGGGAGTCTCTCAGGGCTGCTCGCCGGCATTGCGAGGGCGGGGAGGAGGGTCAGGAGGGAAAGAAGGTCCCAGTTCTGCTTTTTCCGGCGCTGACGATGAAGAGCTGTTTCTTCAGGCCTCCAGAACCCAGGCTCGAGGGACGCCCTCTCCACAGCGCCGCCACAGACCAGGCCGCTTCCCCTCAGGCGCCCGAGACGCAGTTGACTGTGTGCGCATGCGCGAGCCTCGAGCGTCGCCTGTTTCCCGCCTTTTCACAGGCACGCGCCCCTCCCTCTACCGCCGCTCCTCCCTGCGGGCCGCGCGTGGCTTGGGGCTAGTGCGCAGGCGCAGAGTATTCTCCTTCCCCTCCCTCACTATTATCGCGGGGAGGGAGAAAGCAAAGAACCCTGAGGAAGAGCAATGAGAGAACTAGGAGACAAAGAGCGGCGGGGGGGGGAGGGGGGGAGTAGAGGCAGGGCTTCCTTCTCCAAAGGCTGGCAGGCAAGCCACGCCTCCAGCGCTGGGGCCCCGCCCCGGCTTTCAATCGCCGCAGGACCTAGCCCTCCCCCCACCCCCAAGCGGAGGCTCCGCGGCGCCCCACTCTCCCAAACCAGCGGGCGGGCTGGGTCGCGTTGTAGGATCCCTTCGTGGGAAGGTGAGTGGAAGCGATGCTGAGCGTCAGCACGTGAGAACATCTAGGCTTCCCTGCTGGGGTGACCCCCGCGGGACTCTCCACTAGTCCTGCTCGGAGGACGCTTTTCGCCGCCTCCAGGGCTGCATTTTTTTTTTGGTCTGGGGCCCTTTAATACGCTTGAGGGGGCGTGGCCAGGCCGTAGGACCTAGCGGTTGGGGGCGGGGCCCGGCGGTGGATTGAGGCCCAGATTGCTCAGGGGGCGGGACCCAGAGAGGAGCGAGCCCAGGATTGGGTGATATGGGCGCCCGGCGGTGGAGTGTAGCAGGGATTGGCCCTCGGGGCGGCGCCTGGAGGCTGGAATTGGCCCCGCATGGGGGCCGCGGAGAAGTGATGGAGTCCGCCAGGGAAACGGAGCCCGCCTCAGCCGGGAGCGGGTAGGGAACTGAGGGGCACGGACAGTCTCCTGTGAAGACAGTGAGGAGCTCAGCAGCCTGGTGAAGTCCGAGGGTCCGCGGAGCCTGGCGCTACGGCCACGCCCCCAGCAGGCACCCTGCCCGCAGTCCGTGGAGGTGCACGTCCACGGCAGCGGCTTCGTGGCCCAGACTTCCAGATCCCACCAGCCCTACCTCAAGAGCTGGGCCCAGGAGCTGGGCGCCCCCATCCTCTCCATCGACTACTACCTGGCCCCCGGGGTCCCCTTCCTCCGCGCGCTGGAGGAGTGCTTCTACGCCTACTGCTGGGCCATCAAGCACTGCGCCCTCCTCGGTTAATCCCAGCCCCTCACTGCCACCCGTTCCCCCTTCCTGCCCCAGCCTGCTTCAGCCCCCACGTCGTACTGCAGGGGGAGCGAGCCATCTAGTGGTTCAAGCTTTATTCTCGTGCCCTCGCCTCCCCTCCCATCTCCTACCACCCAGACCTCGGCCATCTGTTCGCCTCCCACCCCTTACCTCACTCCTCCGTCTCTGCCTCAGCGCTTTCCCCCACTGCCCCTCTGCTCACCCGACCTTCCATCTCAACCACTTCCTCCTTCTGCCTCCTGCTCCCCCACTCCAGCCCTGATGCTGCATCCCCTCCACCTCTCCATCTCCTCTGACCTTGTCTGTCCTCCTCCTGTTTCTTCATCCCTGCTGTCCTGCACTGGCCCAGCTCCAGCCCGTTCTTCTAGCTCCTCTGACCTCTGACTTCAGACATCTTGAGAGGCACAGAGCAGGGTGGGGCCACACCTCAGGGCACAGGGCCTGTGGCCCTTCTGTGCTGTCAGCCTGACCCCTGGCCTTCCATCTCCTGGCCTCGGATGCCCCTCCCTCCTGAAATGAGCCCTTGATCTCTCCTTTCCCACCACCCACCCTCCTTACTTCTGATCTCTAGCTTCCCAAGCTTCCCCAGAGCTTCCTGATCTCTGGGCCCCTCTGTATCCTAAGTCAGCCTGACCCTCTGACCACTGTCCTCCAGATGGGTCCAAATCTTTCCCTCAGTTTACCAGTCTCTGAAATTGCAGTTGGCTAGACCTTGGGCTTTGGGCCCCCACGCCCCAGCTCTGAGAGCCCAGGGCTCCTGGCCCAGGGCTCAAGTTCCTCCCTGCCAGGCGTGACCAAGCCCCTCCTTCAAACCAGGCTCCACAGGTGAATGGATATGCCTCACTGGGGACAGTGCAGGCGGGAACCTCTGCTTCACCGTGTCCCTTTGGGCAGCAGCCTATGGAGTGGGGATACCAGATTACCAGATGGCATCATGGCAGCCTACCCGGCCACAATGCTGCAGTCTACCACCTCTCCTTCCCGCCTCCTGAGCCTCATGGACCCCCTGCTGCCCCTCAGCGTGCTCTCCAAGTGTGTCAGCGCCTATGCTGGTAAGTCCACACCCACAGAGCTGGGGGCCTGGTGGTGCTTGGATGCCTGGAGCCTGCAGGGACAGGGGCTACAGCCCAGTCTCCTGGGTCTGAGGGAGGAGGGGCTGAGGAGAGGAATCTGAGATCCTACTGAAGCGATCAGATATTCTTGGGTCTTGGGGCCGGCCTTGTGGCGCAGTGGTTAAGTTTGCACGTTCCGCTTCTGCGGCCTGGGTTCGCCGGTTCGGATCCTGGGTGCAGACATGGCACTGCTTGACACCCCATGCTGTGGTAGGCATCCCACATATAAAGTAGAGGAAGATGGGCATGGATGTTAGCTCAGGGCCAGTCTTCCTCAGCGAAAAGAGGAGGATTGGCAGCAGTTAGCTCAGGGCTAATCTTCCTCAAAAAAAATAAAAAAGATATTCTTGGGTCCGTGTGAGCACAGATGCCTGAGTTCTGGGCTTTGAGAAGGGGTCCAGAAAGAAAAGAGACAAGCTCAGCCCCACATAACTCCACAGGTGGGGAGACAGAGGACCACTCTGACTCGGACCAGAAGGCGCTGGGCATGATGGGGCTGGTGCGGCGGGATACAGCTCTGCTCTTGCGAGACCTGCGCCTGAATGCCTCCTCATGGCTCAACTCCTTCCTGGAGCTGAGCAGGCACAGATCTCACATGAATTCGGTGCCCATGGCAAGTGAGTGAAGCCCTTCCTTGATGAACCCATCCAGCGTAGCCAGGAGGGACAGCCTGGCACACCAAAAGTCCTGGGGGAGTTAAGGGGCTATGGCCTGGACACACAGGGAAGCAGAGATCACCTACCAAGCTCTGCCCCCTATCCATCCCTGGTCCCTACCACAAAGCCTTGATTTGCCACCACTGTCCACATCTGGAAACCCCAGGACTTCTGGCCCCCCAGGTCATCTCAGAGTCCCAGGAACTATAGGATTTAGCTTTCCAAACAGCCTCTCCCAGAAAGGCTCCCTGGGAAATGACTAAAAAGTCCTGCCACGTGTTTTGATTCTCAATCCCAGGAACGCCACCTGAATCCCTTGGGCCCTCAGGTGGGAGTCCAGCCTTCCTATACTCTTTCCAGACTTTTAACAGAGGCCTGTGTGGGTAATACCCCCCTCCAGGGGATGGCCTAGGAGCCTGGGGTGGGGAGATCAGCAGCCTGGACAGCCCTTGGGAAGTGGAGGAGATTCCCAGCCTTGGGTGGGTGGCAGGACCCTCAGGCAGCTGAAAATCACACCCCTCCAGGGATCCATTTTTTTCCCACTTTCTTTTAACATTTTAAGAATTTTGCAGCACAACAAACTCAATTTATTTTCTTTCTTTTTTTTTTTTTTGAAAGCAACAGCTATGGTTTAATTCTTACAGTTAGGTAGTACTTGTTTTAAATATATCATCATATTTTAGCTTTCACAACAGTCTTATGTGGGTAATTATTATTATATAAATGACGTGAGCCTTGCAGCATTCATACAATTTGCTCAAGTCACACTTTGAGTAAGTTCAACTCATTTTCTATCTCTAGCAAATCAACACTATTTTCTGAGTAATAAGAATTATATGTTCAAAACTGGATGCAGTTCCTATGATTCAGAAAATTATTCCAACGGGGTATGTTTTATTTTAAATTAAGTTTTTCATTTTAGGATGTGGATGCAAATAAATACAGACAAAAACAATTAAAAGGGATTTGAATTTTAGGCACATGGACCATTGAGCACTGGGGTTTCCCTTGGAGGATAAGGTGACAAGTGGTCCCCTAGAGGCCCACATGTCAGTCCAGCTCCTTATGGTACCAGGTACTCACTGGTTGCTGGGTGATGTAAGCAAATATCGGTATCTGTGAGCCTTGCTTTGCTCCTCTGTGAAATGGGTGCAATAAGGATGTTGTAAGGACTGCATGCACCTCTTTGCGTCAATCACCCAGCATAATACTGGCACACAGTAGGTGCTCTTGGAAGATGCCGGCACCCCTGACGGACCCACTAGGTCATGGTGCACTTCTGCAGTTTTTCTCTCATATCATCTTGCATTTTGCCTTCATGGATTTATAAAGACAAGTGAAAAAACTGAGAAAGGTAGGGTCCTGACCCTAGTGGTAAGCAGCAGGGGTCTGATAAAATTAATTTATATCCAAACCGGACCAAGAACAGCTTTGCATGATGGGGAGAGAATCCTCCCAAGATGCATGTCTAGGTGAGAACATCAGCTGAGAGTTCTGGCAGGTGACCCTTCAGTTCATCACTGTCCAAGGCGGAAGCCACTCCCCACATGTGGCTACTGAGCACTTGAAATGGGGTGCGTCTAAGTTGACATGTGCTGAAGTGTAAAACACATACCAGGTTCCGAAGACTAGGAATGAGAAAAAGAGTGTAAATACCTCACTAATAATTTTATATTCATTACATATTGAAACTATAATATTTTGGATCAAATAAAATTCATTTGTTTATTTTTGCTTTTTAAGTGTAGTCTATTAGTTTGCTACAGCTGCCATTACAAAGTCCTACAAACTGGGTAGGTTAGAACAAACAGGAATTTATTGTCTTACAGACCTGGAGGCTGGGTGTCTGAGATCAAGGTGTCGACAGGGTTGGTTATGAGGAAACATCTGTCCCAGGCCTCTCTCCTGGCTTCTGTGGTGTTCCCTGGTTTCTGGCCTCATGACTCCAATCTTCACATGGCATTCTCCCTGGGTCTCTGTCTCTGTGTCCCAATTTCCCCTTTATATAAGGACAGCAGTCATACTGGTTAGGGCCTCCTAGTGACATCATCTTAACCAATTACATCTGCAATGACTCTATTTCCAAATAATATCACTTTCTGAGGTACTGGGGTTAGGGCTACAATATAGGAATTGGAGGAGGGAGGGACACAATTCAACCCATAACATAGCTACTAGGAAACTTAAAATTGCACATACAACTTCCTTTATATTTTGAGTGGACAGAGCTGGCCTATGTGATCAGTGAAACAGCGATGCCTGTTGACCTGGACTGGCTGAGGCTGTTGGGAAGTGCATATTCATGCATTCCACGGGCACTTATGAGGATTTATTACCTGATTCAGCACTAGAGGTCGAGCATGGGATACTTAGCCGAAACCTCGCTCCCCCTCCAGGCACTTGCAGTTGACTGAGGGAGGCAGAAAACAGTCAATAACCACACAAATATTTAGTAGCAAAGTAGGCTAAGAGCTGTGACAGACAAGTACAGGAGTGACAGTGTGGAACTCTACCTGTGCCCTGTGCTCCTGGAAAACAGCGATGGTTAGGAACTCACCCACCCTACTATGTTCCAGAAACAGCTTACTGCCAGGAAGCTCCCTTTCCCATATGACTTAGATAAGACTCGTGATGGCCCCTGTTCACCTATGACAAGGCCAGACACTGACCCCCCAAATTCCCGTCCTCTGTATCATGAGTGAGCTCTGGTCTCAGTCACAGAGCAGCGGGAGCCATGAAGAGAGCTAGGCAAAAGAGCACCTTTGTCTGACTTACATTTTGCATCTCCTACTTCAACTCTCTTTCCACTTCTCAGTCTTTAAGGTCTCAGAGCGAGTCGGCAGCGGTCAGTGTCGGTGAGATTGTAGATGAATGTGCTTGGATGTACTGACACCCTGTGTGCCTAAACCTTGCTACACACAGGCTTTTTAGCTAACATTTTGTGAGTACTCGTTTTTTCATTGCTTCCAGACGCTATGCTAAGCCCTTTACACACATCTTACTTAATTTTTGCATTAACTCTATAAAGTAGATTCTATTACTACATCCATTTTTTTTTTGAAGATTGGCACCTGAGCTAACATCTGTTGCCAATCTTCCTTTTGTTTTCTTCTGCTGCTGCTGCTCCCCAAAGCTCCCCCAGTACATAGTTGTATATTCTAGTTGTGAGTGGCTCTGGTTGTGCTGTGTGGGATGCTGCCTCAGCATGGCCTGATGAGCGGTGCCATGTCTGCACCCAGGATCTGAACCTGTGAAACCCTGGGCCACCGAAGCGGAGCACATGAACTTAACCACTCAGCCACAAGGCTGGCCCCTAATACATTCATTTTTAAGAGAAGAAGTTAATTTGGCAAAGGCCCACACAAGCAAGGTTTAGAATGGAGTCTGAGTTGGAGTCATAAAAGTTCTTCAAGTTATTTATTTACAGTATGTCTGTATTTCTTGACTAGACTCTAAATTCCTAGAGGGCATGGGCTGAATATTATTTGGATTTGAATCCCAAGCATGTTCTAAACTGGTTATGGTACATGAACTTCAGCCTGGTGGATATTTAGTATTTGAACCCTCCAAGAGAAATAAGGACCTTTCTGGTTATGGAAGGAGCGTGAGCTGAGGCCTGGAGTTGGAAGTGGGCATGGCACATGGTTGTTTGGGAGGTGGGCAGAGCAGAGACTTACCTGAGTGGAGCAGTGGATGCTTGTTGGGGCTGGTGGAAGACAGGTTTGAATGTGTTTGGGGTACCCAGTGTAGTGGTCTGCATACCCAGAAGAGGAATGTGAGTTTTATGCTGTAGCTATTGGGGACAGGGACATTGATGGCAGCAAAGGTGAGGAGTTGAGAAGAGAAACTAGGGGATGGCAGTCTGATTCCACTGTTAGAAAGCTTCAGCTTAAGAGAAGAAAAGGGAGAGCGATCTTAGCACCTGTTTACTAGCAAGTGTCACACTGGGTCCCCTTCTGCACAGGGCCACTCTCACTATCAAGCCCTGAGGGCATGTTAGGATGCCAGGGTCAGGGAGCTTTTGTAGCTTGTCTGATTTCACGGAGGTTGAAAGCGTCAATGACAGAATTGGAGTACACATCTTCCTGACTACAAAGGGCATGTTTTTTTCACAGCAACATGCTGCCTTTGTCAGTGCTATTAAAGGCCAGGCTTCTGGAAACCAAAGAAAATTATAAATAAGTCTGTGGTATCAGTGTTTAAAAGTGCAACAAAAGACCAGGGAAATAACAGGTTAGAGAGATCGAAAGAAATTAGCCCATCTTTGTGGGGAGGGCAAGTGAGACCTCCATAGAACAAATGTCCAGAATGTCTTGGCTGTCTAATAGGCATCTCAATGTTTTATGTCCAAATGAGGCCCTCGGGTTTTTTCGTTCCCCCCATATGTTTTTCCCTAGTGTTCCCCACATCAGGTGGTACCGCTATCCCCCTGCGTTGATCAAGCTAAAAGCTTGATAAAGAGCAGGTAGGGCCTTGCATTCATGATGCGCCTGACAAGTGGGTGCAGGGACGCTCGGAGCCCATGACGGATGCCTTTCCAGCACCTGGGGCCTGCTGAAGTTTGCCCCAGGAGTTCTTCTGGTTGCTTGAATATCAGACAACCAATCAGTGGGTAGAGTTTCAATGAAAGCAGAGGGTGCAAGGAACTGTTGGAGTAACAATTATTTTGATGAAAAATGGGAGTTCTGGGTGAACAAGTGCTCATGTTCACCAGACGTGAAGGAAATAGGACAATTGTTCTATTGTGTTAAATGTGAGTCAGTTGACTGGAAAAACCCACCTTACAAAGTGTGCTTCAGAACAGACAAACTGAGAGTCATAGAAATAAGGCAGCTGCTTGTCCATTACCAAATGACTCTTCTGGCCAGATGATACTTCTAGACTCTTTTTTCATCATCTGCTGAAAAGCATGTCATTACACAAGCCACTGATGTCACCAGAAGCCTATACTAAATTGTGTCCACCTGGAAGAACCTCTTAAACTTGTGATCTCTGATATTAACAAAGGTAGGTGCCCTGTAGGTCTGATGTTTCAGAAATCTGAACCCAACCAGTTTTTCTGGTATGCTGGTCACCAGAGAAAACTTACGATGTTCTTTAGGCCATGGCATCATTCCTGTCATTTTTTTTTTTCCTTTGTGTCAGCACAGGACCTCCACAGTGAGGCTGAGGGTTCCCTAGGACATAGCTTGTCCCAGGGCTCCACAGAGTAGCAGGCATCGACTCCATGAGCTGGAAATGTGTATGCTGGGAGGTGCACAGTCGTGGGCTTTCAAGAAGCACCCTGTACATATTTCCGTGGTTTGTATTACTCTCCCTGGTTGTGTGGGGAGAAGTAGTGTCTGAGGGAAGAAGGGAGGATAAGTCTTTTGAGTGAAGAGGTGTTTGCTTCTGCCAGTACCCTGGTGATAGTGGGCTTTTTTTGGTTTTGTCTTTTAATATATTCAAGCTGCATGAGGAAAAGAAGCAAAAGGTACTCAGGACAGAATGTAGTTTGAATCACTTTCATTCTACTTGGGCCAGTAAAGTTCAGACATGAATTAATCACAATTTAACACAGAAAACAAGGGAGATGGGAGGATGCAACTGGTTAGTAATGACCCAGCCAGTGACTCTGCGACTCTTTAGCTGTAACGTGCAGGACAGTGCTGGCCACCAGCAGGGCATCCAGGAAACATCCTGCAGCCCAGGAAGGTGCTGGGTGAGGTCAGATCCCAGGCCTGTGTCCTCTGTTAGTTGTCCCATTGCTCGCTCAAATTCATCGCTGCCTTATAAGTCTGAAGACTTCAAGGTCCAAGTCGACACTGTAAGAATCACGTCACTCTGGATGGACTGCACACAAGGCCCTGTACAATCTCTGCCCCAGGCTTCAGGCACACTGGCCACACCCAGTTTTGGAAGGGATGTGGGTGTGGCTGTGAGCAGGGAGGGTGGGTCTCCAGGTCCTTTCATTCCTTGGACTAGATCCCCGTTTCCATTAATTTTGTTGTAAAGTCACGGAGACTAAAATCTGAGCATTTTCTCTGGGAAGACTCCCTTTGGTGTAGCTACTTATACCTGCCTGCCCTGCTAGGATCATCTGCAGTGCCCGTTCCAACAGCTTTAAGGACTGGGTCCTAACTTTAGTCCAAAACACAGGTGAGCTCTTGATCCATATGCCCCAAAACCGTGACCGAATCTGTGATACGTGCGTGTCTGAAGTCCCCAATGTGGGAGAATGGAGAATAGTAACTTAACTCTGATCCTTTTCTGCTATTTTTTTCAGGGAGGTCCAGAGCCGCAGGTAATATTTTTCTCTCCTAAGATTCCAAGTACTTCTACATAATTGATTATATAATTGCTTGAGTATTTTTGTTTAGTTTTATAGTTTAGGATGAGAAGACCCAATTTGCCAATCTCCTATAACCTGCAGTATGGCAACAATGTGTCCTACTGGTGGAATCTCTCAAATTATACTGTTTAGGGAAGTGTTTCTCATATTCTCAGTGTTCTTGAGAATTACGTGGGGTGCTTTTTGAGGATGGGAATCCCTGGACTCCGTGTTCTTATGGCCAAGGCTGAGAAAAACGGGGCTGGAGTGGGGATAGGCTCTCCTTCTAGTGGGAGGAGTTGGAAGGTGCAGGCAAAGGGCATGGAGGTGTCATTCTAACATTGAGAAGACAGGAAAATTAAGACGAGTCTATGTCTTGATCCAGTCTATGACCTGAAACTTCGTTTATTAGATGTAGAAGTCCTAATCATGAATCCTTGCATTTAAAATAAATATTTGTTAAGTGACTCTCAAATTCCCTCACCTTGAGATTTCACATGTGTGCAGGCCCCATCACACACACACATACGCACACATCCCTCAGAGAACCTAGAGAGCCAGCTCAGAGACTGCTGTGAGGGCTGAGAAGAGGCTGAGGGTGGGGCGATATGTCTCAGAGGGGTGGGGGGCTGCAGGGAGTGGGGAGGGCACCAGGGAGGAAGACACTATTCCCAACAGAGACGTGTCTCTCTGTAGCAGCTGTGCGTAGAGAGGGTCCCCAGGCCAGGCTGACAGTGCCTGGGCCCCAACACCAGTCCTGCTCCAGGCTGTGGAATTTGCAGTCTGTGCCCCAAATGTGTGGGATTGAGGTCGACCGTGACATCAAGGGAAATCTATAATTCCAAACTCAAAAGCCTGTCCTACAAAGTAAGAAAATACCCACGCATTCTCTACCAAGTCCCCAGGGCACACACTTCCAACATGTAAATGAGCAGGAAGTTCAGCCATTTCCTGGCTTCCTCCCCTCAGGTAGGGTGGCTCACAGTAGTCCCCGCATCTCTCCTTTGTTCAGCTGCTGCCACCTCCTGGCAGATGATTAATAATCAGGATGGAACCTGAGAGCCTGGTCCCCCAGCTGACCAGGAAGGCAGGACTTGGCCTCCAGGCTGGTGGGAACAGGCAGGCACTGCCCATTCGGATGGCCTGGGGGTGTCAGGAAAGTTGGGCAGTCAAACAGAGCTGCCCAAGTGTGACAGGGACAGAGAGTTGATGGAGGACTGGGTCAGGGGCCTCAGCCTGAAGCACTGAACTGGGAAGTTCTTGAAGCTTTTCAGGGAAAAGGCTGGATTCTCCAGAGGAAATGAGTCAGCTGCAGTAGCTCAGAGGGCTGGGTGCTCCTGTCTGCCCACCATCCACCCCTCCTCACATCCACCTGCCCAAACACATGTGCCCCTTCACTCTGCAACTCTGCATGAAGGGACTCCAGGGTCCCTTTTGTCAATGAAAATAATCCATAACCAATCTATAAATGAAAATTTGGGTGAGTTTATTCTGAGCTAAAATGTGAGGACCATGGCCTGGGGCGTTTCTTCCCAAAGGAAGAAAGGGCACCAAAGAAGTGAGGTGTACAGAGTGGTTATATACCCCCAAAGAGGATGTTTCACATATGATTGAAATATCCCTTGTACAGTAGTCGCAAGACTGCTCTGTTGGAACAGCGATTGATGGACACAGCAGGTAATGGGTCTGCTGTCTGGGAGGGGCGCAGCAGGAAGTAAGTCTGTTGTCTCGAGCTGGGTGGTCAAAGGTAAGCGCAGCAATCAGTTCCTGGTCTAAAGAAGGATGCTTATCCTTAAGGAAATGCCAATGGGGAAATTGCAGCTTTATCTTAAGGGCATTTGTTCTTGCCATAGTAAATGTTTAAAGCAGATATACAATGCATGCTCGATGGCCATGTCAGGCCTTTTGGAAAAAACAAAGTCAGGCCAAATCAGGCTTACACCAAATGACTTCCTCATATACTCCAATATATCCTATTGCTTGCCATTTCTGTTTGTCACTTTCCTGCACTCAGGGAGGAGGGGGGGAAGGGGAGGCCAAGTTCCCACAGATAGCCCAGCAATGGTGTCCTGAGAGGTAGGGTCAGGCAGGACCTCACACTCCCCACGTCTTCGGTCCTGATCTGGAGTTGATGGTGAATCCCAGATGCCAGCTGTTCCCTCAGGCCCTGAGAGAAGCTGTGCCACAGTGAATGACATCTCTCCTGATTCTTCCCAGTAGGAAGGCTTTTATTTTTTTATTTTTTTATTTTGTGTGGGTTTTTTTGAGAAAGATTAGCCCTGAGCTAACATCTGCTGCCAATCCTCCTCTTTTTGCTGAGGAAGACTGGCCCTGAGCTAACATCCATGCCCATCTTCCTCTACCTTATATGTGGGACGCCTACCACAGCATGGCTTGCCAAGCAGTGCCATGTCCGCACCTGGCAAACCCTGGGCTGCAGAACATGCAAACTTAACCACCCTGCCACCGGGCCGGCCCCCAGGAAGGCTCTTGAAATACCTGGGAGGACCCATCTCTTGCTGTGGGAGGCTCAGTCTGGAATATTCCATAGCAGCCCAGCCAAGGCCCATGTGCACAGATCCTAAGTGACAGGGCCTTCAGGGCCACAGGCTCACAGTCATTTCCCCCAGTGCCCACGCCTGGGCAGGGTCATCTGGGCCCTGAGTGTCCAGTCTTCACTGTCCATTATGCCTGCAATCATCTCCCTTCCCAGTGACTTGGGGCCTGAGGTCGGTTGCAGGTCACCAGTCCAGGCTGCCACATCTTCCAATCGAAGGTTCCTCCAATCGAAGGTTCCTCCCTCGAGTCCCTGATGTCTGTCCCAGCAGCTTCACCCAGAACAAATCGAAAAAATGTTTGAGGCCTGGGGGTTGTGGCAGTAAGAACACTTGCATTGGTCTCAGGTGATGAAAAAGGTCCACAGCTCAGGAGGAGCAGGTGTGCCCTCTAGTGGATGGTTCCTGCTGGAAGAAGAGCAAAAGAGGCCAGGAGAGCTGAGAGATTAAGGCTGATGTTGGACTAAGGGCACGTTCAGGTTCAGAAGGAGGCATATTTAGGGGTGATTAACTTACGGATGCCTATATCTCACCAGCTAGAAGACTGTGGTTTTCAAAGGGTGTAACCACAAGTCAGAATGACACCACTGGGTTACACTGCAAAGTGAGATGAGGGAAATGCTATAGACGCTGGGATGAAAAAATACATGATAACAAATCTATACACAATACCATTAGACAGTCTACTCTGATGTTCTTATCATCTTAAGAGGCACCTTAGCAATGTATTCAAAGTCAGTCTATCATTAGGAAAAAATACTAAGAAGAAAATTATATCATAGGAGTTTCTCTTTATTTTTGGAGTCATACACCTTGACATCATTCCTTAAGTATGAATCTATACCCAAAAAATGGACTTCGTCAGAGACTGGCCAGTATCAGGGTCTCATTCCAAGCAAATGTGGGCTGACAGTGTCCTACCCCCCAACCTGGGGCCCCTCTCCAAACCACAGGACACTTTGATGCTCTCTCATTAGGGTGAAGGAGGTCTTTTTAATGTCCTTGTTACCAGCACATCAGGTTCTTATTGTCCCCCAGGATGGAAATCAAGAGAGACAACAAACAGGAGTAGCAAAGTAAAAGTTTATTAGCTGGTGCACAGGAGAGGTACAAGGGAGCCAGTGCAGAAAGGAAAGGGGAAGGTAACCAGCTCTTTAGGGAGCAGGATGGTGGGGCTTTTCTTAGGCAAAAGTTGGAGAGGAGGGCCTTGTCGTGGCATGTAGAGGTGGGGTTATGCTTGTGCCTGCACTGTCAGGTAGCATGCTGCTACATGCGACTCGTGGATCATTAGCATGCCAGCTCTCCACCTCTGGGTGTGATTTTTATTATGATATGAGTCTAGGGTCACTTCAGTGGACTCCTAGGTGCTAGGATAAATGCCTAAGCCCAGGAAAGTCCAGAGGCTGAAAAATGTGAATCTTGGTGGCCTCTGTCTGATTCTCCTAGCTTGCCGATTGGTTAGGGACCTTATCTTGTTAGGCCAGGGGCCTTACAGATGGCCCTGTCTCATTAGGCTGGTTCCAGTCTCATCCTCACCATTCACCCATCCACTCTCCCACTCTGGGAAGAATCTCCTGTCCATCTTGGATTTGATATTTAAATTATCAACCTCTATTTCTGTCCTTCATCCATCCCAACATTGTGACAGACCCAAGAGGTGGCTTCTGCTCTTGATTTTGAGGGGAAAGTTCTCAAAAACACTTGCCTTCACCCACCTTGAACAGACCTCCACTTGAGTGCCTTCATCATCACCCAAAAGGACTTGGACACGTTTTTTGGCTGTCAGATGCTTTCCAACTCTCAGGGGGACATATGACTCTCTCCGCAGGGATGACCAGTAGAAACAGACAAAGAGAAAACACATTAGTGTTCACAGAAGATCTATAGGAACACATGAAAGCTTAAAATCACAGGAGAGTCCACATAAAATCCACATTCCTGTGCTGAAACATGGATCCTTGTCAGCTTTCACCATTTCCTTCGGAGATAAACTACAAAAAGTGAGCTTAACAATGAACTAGAGAATAAAGCATACATCACAGTTAGTGATAAAACTAAAATAATTTGTTTTTCCTTAAAAGAGAATCCAGTGCATTATGTTCATTTTCACAATGATGTAAGAGTGCCCTTCTGTCAACAGGCCATCTAGTTTTGTGACCTATTAGAAATGACTCCCATTTTCTCTTTAAATCTCAAATACAAAACCAGTTACGGCTCCTAGACCCTTTGCCACATCCCACCACCTCCTACTAGCAGCAGGACAAGCTCCTCTGGTCCTCAAGACAGTAAGAGGCACCCTGGACTGTCCCTGTGCCCTGATGTTCCCATGTCCCTGTGGCACTGATACCCCAGTGCCGGGCCTGCTGCCAGAGAGTCCCTCACGCTCTGTGTGGCTCCGTCCCAACCATCACCAGAACCCTGTGATCTTCGCCTCCAGCCACATCCACGGATATCGGATATTGGGAAGTTCTGGAAACCAAATACCTACTCTAAGAACCATCCCCATGCTCACTCTCAAGGGCAGCTCTTGGGTGCACTGGGACCCTGTGACCACCCGCCAAGATACCCTGTGGCAACCTGCCAGTCCCTGCAGGTGGCAGTCCCAGAGGCTTGGAGGCACTTTCCCATGAGACGGCCCTGATCTCATCACCAGCCCTTCTTTCCAATGCTAGGAGTGTCACATAAGGTGTCGGGTTTGCTGGGCTCAATACCAAGAGCCTCCAGACCCCTGGGACAGGGAGCTGGTGTTGAGTCCCCTGGCGGTGCCAAGATGGGAGATGGAAGTTTGACAATGAAACTGCAGTGAGAGCAGAAGGTGGAGCCAGAGCACAGGCTGCCATGATTAATCCCTGATGAGAGATGAGAACATCGGGTCCCTTCCTTGTCCCCAGGCGGGAACTCTGAAGAGAAGCCTCTACTCCAGCCACGATGTCTGCGAGGATGGGAAACAAGCCAAGCCAGATATCCAGCCATCCCTGTCTGCACCCAGTAACAGATGCTTAATAGACACTGTTAAATGGATGAGGGAAATCACACAACAGAAGCCTGTCACCCCCCTGTGACATCTGGGAGTCAGAGAACCTTCCCTGTAGACGCAAAGGCACTGACATCATGGGAGGAGGCCAGCAAATACCCACAACTGTCCCAGGGACAGGACTGTACCCCTTGTAGAGTTAGGAGGGAGGACAGGGGCCTCCTAACAGTGAGAGGTTAGATCACCATTCCTCCCAGAAAATCGTGCCCCCTCCCCATCTCTACCTTGTCTGGGCAGTGACTTCTCTGCCCAGAGGGCCTGGGCCAGGAGCCTGTGTCCTTCCTCTTCTCACAGAGACCTGACCTGACACAAACTCTGGATACTACACCCCAGATATAGTTACCACCAGGGAAGTCAAGCCCTACCCTGATCACAAAGGAAGTCAGGGGTGACTCCCCATCCCCAGGGTCCCTGGTCTGTGGGGACACCTGGCTGTGGACCCATGAAGGCATCTCACCAGCCAAAAGTGTCAGGGCAACAAGGGGTATTTCCAATGCAGATGTGACAGGAAAACCGGGATGTCTCTGCTTCCATCTCAGAGGGGCTGAGGGTCCCACAGGGGCCTCCTCTCCTGTAACAGAGGAACCCATGGGATCCCCTGGCTAAGTCTCCATGTGGAGCCCCTCCAGATCCTGAGCCCTGTGAGGAGACCTAGAGCACGTGACAGACAGGGACACAGATGAGTTGGATGCAATGCCCCAGTGCCGTGATGGGAGAAACACAGGCCATTCTGGGGTCCAGCCCCCCCAGGGCTTGAGACCTCACAGGTGGACTTGAGACCCCAAGAGACCACTCACTGGGTCCGTCCTTTGAAGCCTTGGGGACAGAGAGCTCCTCCTGAGGCAGCACATCCACCAGGAAGCACAGGACACTGGATCAGGAGTCCACTGGACAATGCCTGTCCTCTCCCTGGGCTCACCCTGCACTGGGATGGAATCAGGCAGCCTGGGGATGCAGGCTGAAGGGATTCTCAGTCTGGAGGTCAGAACCCATCTCTGTCCAGGGCTAAGAGACAACTCACACCCTCTGGAGACTGGCCAGCATCCCTGGTGCAGCTTGGGACACCGGCTGCAGGTCTCCTCATGCCCTCCAGGGGGCGACATCGGGACAAACAGACAATTAGCAGGAAATTAACCCAGGAATGTGGCTTTGGCTAATCAAGAGAGGGAGCCTGATGTCCATCTCTGGTCCAATAGATACTTCTGGGCCCCTCCTATGTGCCTCCGTTGTCCTGCCTGCTTCTTCTAAGGGCCTCAGACCACCCTGCTCTTCAGGGGTCCCTGTGTTGCTCCCCACTCCCTGCCTGGCACCACCCATGGGGAAGGCGGGGTGACCACAAGAAAGTCAGCCAGGCAGAGGACAGAGGCCCTGGGGATGGTTAGGGAGCACATAGACAGGCTCAGAGCCACAGCTCAGTCAACAGACATGGAGAGGGAGGGTGTCCCTAAAACCATCCCTCAAGAACCAGGGAGCCCACAGCCACCTGACCTCTCACCACCACTGTCCTCTCATCCAGGACACACAGGAAACCCCCTTCACACCTGGGAACTGCAGCTCCTGAGACACCAGTACTGGATCTCTATCACTGAAAGGAGAGGCCAGACTGGTGACACTGGAGATGGAGGGTAGGTCCCCTCACCAGTCATCACTCAGTTTGTCCCTTTTTCACCCCCAGAGTTATGGGAGATCATAATTGGCCACCCCAAAATGTGTATCTTTGGCATAAGGATTATTTGGGGCTGGCTACTTTTAAGAAAGTGCAGACAGGGGAAAAGCTCTGAAAACCAAGTAGAAGTTGCCCTTTGTAAGATACATATACATTTGTAAGGGAAATCTCCATTTGTAAACATATCTCCCTCTCTGTACCAGGAAGAGGGGAATGACCTGTCCCTAGAAACCCTTATCAATAGAGAAGGGGAAGACTTAAATCTGCGTAATAACCTTACTCTTGTTCACTGTGCTTTTCTGGTAATCTCCCATGACTGACTTCCCCTAGCCCCTACATCCTCCTTTGTCTTTAGCTGAAGGTAGTATTTTAAGCTGGCAGCCTTGGCCATTTTGGCAAGTTACCCAGTTTTTCTGAGTTTCTCCCATGTATACATGTGATAAATAAATGACAAGCAATAGGATATATTGGAGTACATGAGGAAGACATTTGATGTAAAACTAATTTGGCCTGAGCTTGTTTTGTCAAATGGGGCTGACATGGCCATTGAGCATGCATTGTATATCTGCTTTAAGTATTTACTGTGTCCCAAAGATAAGAGTAATGCCCTTAAAAATAAGAATGTAACTTCCCCCACATTGGCATTTCCTTAAGGATAAGCGTCTCTCCCTAAACTAAGGATTGATTGCTGGCCTGCTGTTCTCACCCTGTGACCACCCACTCGAGACCACTGACAGACAAATGGCAAGCAACAGCGTATTGGAGTATATGAGGAAGCCATTTGGTGTAAACCTAATTCGGCCTAACCTTGTTTTCTTTTTCCAGAAAAATGGCCGTTGAGCATGCATTGTATATCTGCTTTAATCATTTGCTATGTCCCAAAGACAAGAACAAATGGCCTTAAGATAAAGATGCAATTTCCTCCACCTTGGCATTTCCTTAATAATAAGCATCTCTCCATAGACTAGGAATTGATTGCTGCACACACCCTGTGGCCACCCAGCTCGAGACAACAGACCTACTACCTAATGTGTGAACAGCTGTGTTGTGCCAGCTAGTCAATCTTGTGACTGTTGTAAAAAGGACTTTCCTATCATATGTGATGTATGCTCTTTGCTCCAAGTGTTAACACACCAGGTTCATTTTTGCCCACCACCTTGAAAGCCAAACACCGAGACAATAAGATTGCAGCAGAGAGAGGGTTTTAATCACAAGGCAGCCATGTGAGAAAGTGAAAGAATGAGTCTCAAATCCACTTCCCTGAAAATAGGGATTCAGGGATATTTATGGGATGGGGGCAAGGTGGTCTGAAATATGGAGATGGATGATTGGAGGTGAGGAGAGGTGAGGTAATTGATGACCTGCACAAGCGTAGTCAGACTCCATGTCTCTTCATGGGATGCATGCTCACAAAATGGTGGTGTGAGCATGATCTGAGGGTGGAGTTTTTAGCCTCTTGATGTCAAAAGGTCACCTATCGGATACCTGCACATGCCCAGTTGATGAGTTGGTGGTCTCAACCAGCCTGGAGTGGACAAAGGGGTTCTAATTCCTGAAGAACAGCTCAAATACCCATTATCATGGTGACCCAGGCTCCAGGGAGATGTTATCTCTAGGAACCTAGTAGGAATCAGATAGCATATTGCCTAAACAACACAGTTAACAAAGGGTGGGTTAAATAGCTAAAAGCTATAATCAGTAATTGCAAAAATGAAAAAAGTTTAGTTCCTAGCTGCTTCATCAATGGCTGTTTGCTGGTTTCACAAGAGGGTATATAACCACTCTGTACGCACCACTTTAGTGCCCTTCCTTCCTTGGGAAGGAAAGCCCCAGGCTAAGCTAGTCCTCAGATCTGGCTCATAATCAACTCCCCCCAATTTTCACTTATAGAGTGGTTATGGATTATTTTTGTCAACACTACAGACCTGCTACCTGCTGTGTCCAACGATTGCTTGTGAAATGCTGTGCCAGCAAAGTAATCTCATGAGTATTGTAAAAAGGACATTCCAATCGTATGTGATACATGCTCTTTGAAGGTATATAACCACTCTGTACACCCCTACTTCTTTGGAGTGCTCCATTCCTTTGTGAAAGGACTCTCCCAGGATATATGGTCCTCAGATCTGGCTCATAATAAACTCACCCCAATTTTTATTTACAGATTGGTTATGGATTATTTGCATCGACATTTCTTGTCATAGTCACGGCAGGATTTCAGAGAAACCCACTGGAGACCACCTGGAATCTACACTGAACCAGCATTTGGTACCAATAGGGGTCATTGAGCATCCCTGGATCACTGCATTCTTCAGGTGACCCTGGTGAGTTCTCCTGGAACCCTGACCTCTTTACTTTAAGTGAATGGTCCAGAGTTTATATGCACTGTTTCAAACCTTAAGACTAGGTGTCTTAAGGGGGCACTGGTACAGACCCTAGATAGAGGAACCTAGGAGGGGGAATTCCTAGGAAAGAGAAACCTAGGGGGAATTTCCTAGGCCAGAAGAGCCTAGGGGGAACTTTGGAGTGAACGGGGCAGGCTGACCTTTTTAATTTGGCTTTAAATTGGAAAGAATTGTGTTTATAAAGTCTGAAAAAAACTGTTTGATGGAGAAATGAGAGACTGAACATGTTCAGCTCTGAAGAAAAAGGGCATTGCTCCTCTCAGCTAAAAGACATTCTCAGGTGACTAAGAACCTTAGCAGGAGTGTAGGAGGATCAAATCCTCATGATGTGTAGCAGTCCCATAGGGAACTCCACTATCATTCATGTTAATTAATTAAAGTTTCATCTGGGGAAGTACATACGGGGAGTTGGTCGCCCACTCTCTGAGCCCCCATGGTGGTTTTAGGCTGCTGGCGGGAGAAACTGAGGCATGTAAGGGAGTGTTTATTACCTTTCTTTAGGGAGTAACACTCACAAGCAGCACACTTCTGAACCACTACACTGTCCTTAGAAATTATTCAGACTTTATAGCAAAATGAAACTAAAAGAAAAGCGGGAAATGGAGTTTCTAAAAGCCCAGCCAGTTCCCAAATGGGAACCCTCCCCTCCAAACTCCAGCTGGCTTTATGCTGAGACTTTCAATTGCTTAACAAAAGAGGAAAATCTAGCCCATCACAGACTCCTAAGACTGAAAGAAAGGAACAAAAATGGGAAAAGAAGCTTTTGCAGATGCAGACTGCTAAAATTTTTTTAAACATAGGCTATAAAATTTTTGTTGCATCTGTTGTTTGTGTGTGTGTGTCTATATATGTATGTTACAAATGAGTGATATTTTACCTCCAGATGGTGTAATTTCCAAAAAGCTCTATTCAACTGGTTTAAAGTAAGCACTTAGAAAAAACTTATTTCTAAATACAACTAACCCAAATGTCTTTCAAGATAACGTGATATGAAATAATCTTTGGTAAATAAAAGCTTATTTAAGTTTGCTGGTTTGATTAAAATAGACAATCCTCAGAGTTATCAGCATTGGATGTGATGCAGATGTGCAACCTTTATTCTACATTTATTGGTCAAATAAGCTGATGTTATCTCTATTACAAAACTAGTTAACAAAAATAATAACATAAAGGGTGGCTAATTTTGTCTAATGTCTCATGAAGTCTTGTAGGCAATCTAAACAATTATTGGGGACAACTAAATAGATGTGTAAAAGATGAGTATGGGGTGAACTTTCAACAATAATTATGTGTTATGTGTTTGCACTTAAAATAGCTTCCAAAATCTCTTTGGTAACTTGAAACTTTGAAGTTTTTATAGGCTAATTTAAATTATAAAAATTCATTAAATGTCTAGATCATCTCTAAATAAGATAAAACATTAGATGTTAATTATTAAATATAAGTTTATCTACTCTTGGCTTCTTGTTACAGAAAAACTAAAAAGTGTTTAGGTATATTAGTAAACATGTCTTGTATTTTATTAAAAGATTGTACTATAAAGTAACATGTTTTTAGAAATTATAAAAGATATTTATAAATTTGCCAATCCACAAAATGCTATGTAAAAGAAAGTTTATAATTGCTTACTTCTTAGTTTTCACCAAAAATTAAGGTTTCTAAGGGTTAAAAATTCTAATATATGTGATTAAAGCTACTAAAAATTTAGGAAAATATATTTATATTCAAGGAAAGAAGGTATAAAGAATGGAAATATTTTTATTTTCTTAAGAAAGATAAATTTGGGGCTGGCCCGGTGGCACAGTGATCAAGTGTGCATGTTCCACTTCACTGGCCCAGGGTTCACAGGTTCGGATCCCAGGTACAGACATGGCAAGCCGTGCTGTGGTAGATGTCCCACATATAAAGTAGAGGAAGATGGGCATGGATGTTAACTCAGGGCCAGTCTTCCTCAGCAAAAAGAGGAGGATTGGCAGCTGATGTTAGCTCAGGGCTAATCTTCCTCAAAAAATAAAAGAAAGAAAGAAAGATAAATTTGTCCCAAAGTCCTAGGAGGAAAAAAGAAAGGCATGGGACAAATTCTGAATGTAAAAAGAAACTTATAGAAGGTTTGTTGAAGAGGAACCCTGAGGAAAGAGTTTTATGCATTGTCAAGTTGGCTAAGATGAAAATAAATTTAAGTGAATAAATTTTAATATCAGAAGTAGGCTGGTACAAAAAGTTAGAGTTTGGTTTTCTCTTTCTCTTAAAAGGGATAATTTTCTTAAACTCTTAGTATGCTCTTGATAAACAGGTTATAAATGGTTTTTCTTTATTTTTAAGCTTATCTAAAAGACAGAAGATCTATGTTTTATTAAAATAACTTCCTATGTTCAAAAAGACTGAGGTCTCTCTATTAGCCTGGAGGGCTAAAACACTGCACCCTGAGTTTCCCTTAGATGCAGGGAAGGATTCATATTGAACTAACACCTTTTGCCAATCTCCGTCTCTCTAAAGCCACTTGGGCTCATTCAGGGTTCCAGTGGTATGGCCACTAACTGGTATGGCATTTAGCTATATTTGTTCCTTCTTTGGGATGTCATATCACATACAGAAGCCCTTAACAGTAGTCAAGCAGGAATAGCTTTATTAAATACTGAAATGTCTTTAATGAAAAAGGCTGTCCTTCAAAATAAAATGGCCTTAGATATTTTAAACACCTCCCAAGGTGGTACATATATATCATTCAAACTGAATGCTGCGTTTTTACAAATAATAAGTCTTCCAATGTGTCATCTCTGCTAAAGCACATGAAAAAAAAATAGCTGAGTGCCTTAAGTGATCCTACAGATAGTCTTGATTTGTTTGGTTGGCTCCCTTCCAGTATCAGTTCTCTTTTTTGATCTGGATTGCAATTTCTATTTCTATTACTTCTTGAAATTCTTGTACTAGTCATAATATTCAAAATAATTGCTGTTTTCTTTACTCAGTGTTATAAGACTGTCATGCAAGCTAGAGTAACGACTGCTCAGAGACTTGAGATAGTTGATCAACCTGTCTTATATGTCTTATAACCCTGTTCAATAAGTTCGATAAGGACTATGCCTAAGAACTCATTTTAAACTAATCTTTTCAAATATATTGAATTATTATCATTGTTACTGTACGTGTTCTATATTTCTGAACAATGTAAACATAAGGAGTCATAGAAAAGCACATATACAATGTTTGTGTAACAATCTAAAATTAATTGAAAATTATATAACCTATGAAATCCTTCCTCTGTTAGTATATATACCTCTATGCTTGTCCACTATATCTGATTATTTCCTTCCAACGTGCTCAACTGGGCAAATAAATGAGACAAAAGCCTAGCACCAAGGGACATGATGGATCCATGGCAGGCAGCAACCACCCTGGCACCAAGGGACAATATTTTGATCACCAATGCTTTCTATCAAAAGATTATAGATCAAAAGGGGAAAAATGATAAATAAATGACAAGCAATAGGATATATTGGAGTATACAAGGAAGACATTTGGGGTAAAACTAATTTGGCCTGAACTTGTTTTTCCAAAAGGGCCTGACATGGCTTTTGGGCATGCATTATATATCTACTTTAAATATTTACTATGTCCCAAAGACAAGAACGATGCCTTTAAAGATAAGAATGTAACTTCCCCCGCATTGGCATTTCCTTAATGATAAGCATCTCTCCCTAAACTAAGGATTGATTGTTGGTCTGCTGTGCTCACCCTGTGACCACCCAGCTCGAGAGCAGAGACCTGCTATCTGCTGTGTTCATCAATTTCTGTGTGAAATGCTGTGCCAGCAAAGCAATCTCATGACTATTGTAAAAGGGACATTCCAATCATATGTGATACATGCTCTTTGATGGTATATAACCACTCTGTACACCCCCACTTCTTTGGAGTGCTCCATTCCTTTGTGAAAGGACTCTCCCTGGCTATGTGGTCCTAAGATCTGGCTCATAATAAACTCACCCCAATTTTGACTTATAGATTTGTTATGGATTATTTGCATCAACACATGTTGCAAAGCTCTATTTGATTTTCTCATGCCAATTTAATTCGTAGACCTGCCAGAAGGACCTAGAGAGGGTAGAGGAAATGTTCTTCCTCCCCTAGTGTTTGGCAACTTGGATGAGATAAAACTTCACTGGCTGGACACTGCTCACTCCTGGACTACTGCACCTGAGAGATCCTGGACCCCTGATAAGAGCCAGCAGGAGGTAAGAGTTGTTACCATGTCAGTCTCCTGGATCTCTGCCTGCAGGGTCCAATGGAAATGAGAGTGGTGAGTTTTTTCTTTTTCTAAATTTAGATTAGCAGGAGCAAAAATTGGGGGAAGCTAGCTTCTTGGACTCAGTGACTCTAGCATTTGCTTTGAGCACTCATTGGTTAATTGATCCTTTTCCTCCCAGAGATGGTGACTGCTTTTCCTTGTCTCTATCATTTTTTTTGTCATTTGTCATAAAATTGAAAAGCATAGGGCAAGACATGGGCATCTATAAGCCTATTATCTGGGAATATGCACATGCGGTGAAAGCTGTTGCTACAGGCATCTTGAAAGCCAAAAAGGCTGCAAATTTGGTGGGCATGGGTCAAGCACTTAAGAGCCATTAGTGTACTCACTGCCTCATGGAGTCTCCCATGAAAGGGTAAGTTGGGTCACGAAACAGGATAGATGACACAGGTCCCCCCACCAATTTCAGGACAATGTCCCTACAATGACAAGGGTCTCTGTAAAGCACACACAATCCCCAACCCCATGGCACCTCCCTCCTAGGTACTATTCTGGCTCCAAGAGACCCAATGCTTAGCTAAAGTTGTTAATGTGCATCAGATGAGGTTTTCCTTTTGTCTTGTTCTTGAGAGCTTGGCTTTGTGGCCTTTCTGGTTTCTGCCATCTGGAGGATGCATGTACCAGCACACATCTTGGTGGCCAGTTCTGGAACACCTTCTCTTTGTCCAGCTATGTCAGTTCTTGGAGGAGTTTGTCATAAGGGGTCCTGATTGCTTTCATTAGGGGCCTTTGTCATCTCAACCTTTTTTGCTTGTTGTGCAATGATGGCCTTTGCTTTCTTAGACTATTTTTGGGAGTGAACTTTCTGGCTCTCTTTTGGGGACACCTCTTGCATCCATGGTTAAGCTTATTAGTATGAATCACTGTTAAGATCCTACTCATCAATGTGGCCAGATAATGGATTGTTTAAGTTGGAAAAACTTCTAAATTGGGAAAACTTCTAAATTGGAAAAAAAATTGTGAGAGCTCTCATCACAACTGTTTTATTAGTATCTGTGAAAAGGCCAAATTAAAAAAGGAAATAAAAAAATAATGACTAGCCTTAAGACCCTGACTAGGGCTACAATTAAAGTGAGAAAACGTAAAAGTATAAATATGTATAAAATTATAAAGTTTGAAATGTTTGAGGTAATTTTCAATAAAGAGGTTATATCAACTTTGCCTGAGTATATTTTAAAATGTCTGACAGGGAATGCTTCCCCTATCCAAAATTATAAGACTAAGACCTATTGATAAAGTCCTAATGAAAACTGATTAGAGTTATAAGACTTGATGAAATTCAGATGAAATTTTGTAGAAAATTAATATATTTGTGTGCTTTATGTGAAGTGATTGTATCTCTTTTTGCATGATTTTATGGTAGATTGTATTGTGGGGATAAACAGTGCAACTCACTGGGGAAAGTTCCTCCTGCATGATTGTAAGACAGCATATAAATGTGCCCTTCAGACAAAGGTAATTGAACTTACAAAAGGAAGGTGAATAGGAGCCCACAGAGTATGAGATAAAAACTAGAGACTAATATCAGATGCTAATAAAAAAAAAGATAATAAAAGCTTTTTTTTGTAAGAGCTTGGTAGACAAAGGTAAATTGGTCTAAGGTTAAATTGTACATTTAAACAAAAAGGGTCTTTGTTAAATTATTTGTGCAGACTTTTAGAGGTGTAATACATTGTCCTAATGTTTTAAAACAATAGCTGCAAAGTCCTTGTGCATGTATGTCTATATGTATGTTATGTATGTGTGATATTTTATCTCCAGATGGCATGGCCAAAAATTAAGAGCTCTGCTTAAATTGGCTTAAAGTAAATGCTTACATTATTTCTAAATGTAATAGAAACTAACCCAAATGTCTTTCAAGTTAATGTGATATGAAATAATCTTTAGTAAATGAAAGCTTATTTAAGATGGTTGGTTTGATGAAAATGGACATGTCCTCAAAGTTACCAACGTTAGATATAATGCAGACATGTAGCCTGGGTTTGCTAGTTAAATTGTCACCAACTACTTGCCCCTAGGAACTCAAGGGTGGGTTTGGAAGCATTTAACTCTTTTTCCAAATTGTCTTTTTTTTTTTCTTTTGTTATGTTAAGGAGATGCAATCACCAACCACCCTAAACCAGAGATACCTCACCACAAGACCTAAGCCTATGATCTTTGCCTTATTTTTTTTAACTTCTGTTTGCCATGGAGACCTTTATTATTTTGTATTTACATATGAATTTTTTTGATAATACTTAATTTTTTTCCATTTTATTTATTTTTCTTTTTTTAATTGAGATTCATAAGAGTTCACATCATTATGAAATTTCAGTTGTACATTATTTCTTGTCTGTCACCACACAAGTGCTCCCCTTCACTCCCTATTCCTACCCCCCACCCCCTTCCCCTGGTGACCACTGAACTATTTTCTTTTTCCATGTGTTTGTTTATATTCTGCATATGAGTGAAATCATATGGTGTTTGTCTTTCTTGGTCTGGCTTATTTCACTTACCTTTGCCTTATTTTTAATGCTAAGATCTCTCCAAGAGGAGATTAGGCCTTCTTACCATAACCTACAGTGTATGTGGGAGCATGTTTTCCAACTGAGCCTGGGCAAGCAAATACCCACCTCTCCCTTTTGAATACTCATTTCCCATCTGAAATAAAAGGTCCCTGCTTCCCTTTTTTTGGAGAGCCAGGACTTTGGAGATGATTCTGCATGGTCTCCTATTTGTTGCAAATATACTTTACTTTGTAAGACAACTACTTCTCGTGGAGAGCCTTATCTAACTTGCCATGAGGTAAACCCACTTTGTTTTTGGTAACACATTTGGTGACCATGAAAGGGCTTACTGCGTTGTGGTGCTTGTGCCCCTGACTTGATGTTGCTGCCCCATTGTGAGACCCAGCAGCCGCACCAAGCACTTTGCTCAAAGGATCTCTCAATGGAGGTGAGTGGCGCCAACCCCATGGCACAGCTATGAGTTATTTCTTTAAGTCGTCTCATAAAGTTTGCCTATTGGAGCCTGGCTTTGAGTCCCCATCCAGAGGTAACCTGGCTCAGGGGGTTGAGAGCCACCTATGGTTGGAAGGATTGCAAACCAGGCCACTCCGGAAGGACGAATGCTCAGTACAGGTGAAGGGGACCAATCTCTGTTCCCTAGTCAGGTGTTTGAGTTCCCTCTGGAGATTGAGTCTCCTCTGGAGTGATGAAGTGGGGGTTTGAGTCCCCCCACCTAAAGTCACTGAGCCTGTCTTAGTGTTGTGCCTGTGATTGTAGAAGAGGTCCCCTTAGATGTGGTCAAACCCCCTCTGGAGTTGTTGAGTCTGTTTTTTGTTTGTTTGTTTGTTTGTTTGTTTTTGTCAACATTAACAATATTGTCGAGGATGTTTGGCATTAATCCTGTTTTTCCTCAGTCTAGCTTTCCCAGACTCCTAGGTCTCCTTTTTTTTCTCTGCCCTCCCTATCAGTGGTCCCTGGGTGAAACCCAGCATCCACAAGTTTTATTTCCCTCTAAGTATTTAGTTTGGACTGAGCTAAACTTGGCCTGAGGAAACTTGGCCTGATCCTTGTTTCAGGCTATAGGGTGCTAAACCTCCTCTGCAAAAAACGTTTGGCATCTGCATCACTACTAACTGTATCAAGTTGCTCCTGGGAGTTTGGAAACAAATCATAAGAAAAGACTCTAAAATATGGGGAAGTAATCTCCGTCCCAAAGGAGAGCCTGTTGGGTGGCATCCTCCAGAATTGGAAGTCTTTTGAGTATTCCCCATTGACCAGAGAGCAGATGAGCTTTGTATGTAACACAGCCTAGTTCTAATATTTACTGGAAGATGAGGGGGGGAAATGCCTAGAAAATGGGACCCTAAATGTCAATACCATAGTACACATGGATCTATTTTGCAAAAGAACCAAGAAATGGGATGAAATCTCTTATGTCTAGTGCTTCATGGCACTATGTCTAAATGAAGGGTTAAGGATTAAATCTAAGACTTCAAAAATACTTCTCATGTTACAAGATCTTTCTGACGAGGAGGACTTACTCCTCCAAATCAGGAAACGTGGGACTAAGGAAAGCCCACCTCAGAGTCCAACTTTCTCACATGCTCCAGCTTTGGCCCCATCATTGGACCAGCTGGTGAGCCCTGGGAGACCTCCAGAGGCTGTAACAGGGCCAAACCCTTTACTGCGCCCCCTGAGCAATCCCTCCACAGGAAATTAGACTCTCCAGTAACCAATGGTCCTTCACTCTCCTCTTCCAGATAGTACAACCAGATTAGGAACCAGTTACAAACCTGGGATATATCCCCTAAGACAGGTGCCTGATGGTGAGGGGAGACTTATTAATGTGCCCATCCCCTTTTCTACCTCTGATTTGTATAATTGGAAGGCACACATTAAAGGATTGAGAGCTGACCCAGAGGAATTCATAAACCTGCCACTCATAAGCCAACCTGGACAGATATCCAAAGCCTGTTAGCTACACTCCTTATGGCTGAAGAAATGTCGGCTGTACTGTTAAAAGCTAGAGAACAAGCACATAATGAATATGACCCAGGGTTTGCAGGCCTAGCGAACAGGCTGTACCAGAGACTGACCCTGCGTGGAATCCCAATGGCTCTGATGATCATGAAAAAGAAGAGAAGACAATGAAAAGGCAAGCCGTCCTGTTAGCTGTGGCCCTCCAGTCTGCTCAAGGTAACCTGAGGAAGAGAAAGAAGATGCCATGGGTGAGTGACCCTGGCCCCCACCAAGGGACCATAAAGCACAAACAATGTTGAGGGCTAATCAGTGTGTGCTGCAAACAGGAAGAGAATTAGCAGCAGGATTGTGCCAACTATCCCCAGAGAGGGAAGGGATTAAACAGGACCAAGCCATGGCACCTTCCCTTGACTACAGATGAGATGTGGCAGAGCTGTGGGGATCCCGTTGGCTCTAGGAGCCCTGGGAAACCTTGGAAGTAGGAAGAGAACATGTTAAAAATCTTGCTCCGTACTAGAGCCACACTCTCCATGTTGAATGCCCACAAAGAGAAACCTTTCTAAAGGAAAGTGTGATAAAAGAGGTATCAGGAAAAGTTGAAACCAAAAGATCTCTGGGTCCCTTAACCTGTGAAATAAGATCTGGACGTACCAGAATGCCCTGTTCCCCCTTTAGGGAGGGACATGCTATCTAAGTTAGGTGCCTCAATAAGCTGGGAACGAGATAAAATAGAGATCTAAGTCCCCAAAAGCCAGGGAGTTGAGCTTATGGCCCTTTTACAGGATACACCAGCATCTGAGAAGGAAGAGATTCCCCTAAATGTTTTAAGCTGAGTTAACTCAGAATTAGGGGCACAAGGATAGGTGGGGCGAGCAGCTGGTGCCATGCCAGTAAAGGTAAAATTGAGGCAGATCACTGGCCCCTGGTAATACCCCTTGAAGCCAGAATCCGTAAAGAGGAATCTAACCTGTAATCAGTAGGCTTTTAGAACAGGTATTGATCAGGCCATGGAGAGTCCCATGGATCACTCCCATGTTACCCATTAAAAGGCTGGGGACAGGGGAATATAGATTTGTTCAAGACCTTGGTGCTGCCAATGCTGTACAGTACTGGATTTATAATAGTGAATATCTTCATTTTGTTTCTGGTGCAGAGCTCCTAAAACTCTTGTAATTTCCCATGTGAGAGCCATAGAGGCAAATTTTTTTATAATTACTTTAGTCCTCAGTTCCTGAAATAATTACAGAGCAATAAAGGTGAAATGGGTGTCTTTTGTTATTCCTAACAAGCCCTTTTCAACCACACCTGAATTTATGTTATTAAGATGACTTTTGGAAATCCCCTAAGGATGGGGACTGGTTAACAGGGAAACCAACTGTGTGATTTGGGGGTTGGAGATTTCATCCCCAACCTCCTCCCCACACCTGCAGGGTGGGGAGAAGGGCCGAAGATTGGGTTCAGTTGCCAATAGCCAATGATCTAATCAACTGTGCCTATGTAATGAAGTCTCCATTAAAACCCAAAATGATGGGGTTCAGAGAGCTTCCAGGTTGGTGAACATGTGGAGATTCCTAGGGGAGTGGTATGCCCAGAGAGGGTCTGGGAGCTCCATGTCCTTTCCCCCCATATTTTGCTTTATGCATCTCTTCCATCTGGCTAAGTAAAATGTTTTCCTGAGTTCGTTGAGCCACTCTATCAAATTAGTCAAACCCAACGAGGGGGTTGTGGGAACCTCTGATCTGTAGCTGGTTGGTCAGAAGCAGAGGTGATAACCTGGACTTGCAATCGACATCTAAAATAGAAAGTTAAGGGTAATCCTGTGGGACTGAGCCCTTAACCTGTGGAATCTGATTCTATCCTCAGGTAGATAGTGTCAGAATTGAGTTAAGTATGTTAAACTTCCTAGCCAGTAAGGGATATAAAGTGTCTAAAAGGAAGGCCCAAATAATCCAGAGAAATGTAAACTATTTGTGGTTCATCGTTTCAAGGGAACAATGCAGGCTTCCTCAAGAGAGGAAAATGGTAATATGTCTACTTGCTTTGCCAAAAACTCATTGGCAGCTATGAGGATTATTGGAGATGGCTGACTTTTGCTGCATTTGGATCCCTAACTTTGGATTAATTGCTAAGCCTTTCTATGATAAACTACAGGGGCCAGAAGTGACCCTCTTTGAATGGGATAAGCTATGTTACCAAGCTTTCAATAAGATTAAAAACTTGCTAATGGAAGAGCTTGCACTGGGCTTACCAGACCTGAACAAAACATTTGACCTATATGTTCATGAAAGACAGTGTTAGGAGTACTAACCCAATTGTTGGGACCTCTAAAAGAGTGGTAGCCTATTTCTCAAATCAGATAGACACTGTGGTAAAAGGATGGCTCCCAAGCTTAATAGCTGTAGCTGCCACCTGCCTCTTAATCAAGAAAGCAGAAAAACTGACCATGGGCCAACCTACAATGGTGGACCCCCCATCAAGTCTCTAGTCTACTAGAGACTAAAGGATATCTATGGTTATCCCAAAATAGAATACTACAATATTAAGCTATACTGCTAGATTCCTCTCAGATTTCTTTAAAACCCTGTCATCCCTTAAACCAAGCTAATCTTCTCCCTGATTCCAATGGGCCTATTTAACCATGCTTGCCCAGAAGTGATTGACCAGGTTTACTCTAGCCACAGAGATCTCCAGAGTGAGCCATTGCCTAATTCAGAGGAAGTGTGGTTTGTAGACGGAAACAGCTTCAGGAAGAATGGACAAAGAAGAGCAGGTCATGTGGTAGCGTCCCTGCATACAAACATAGAAGCCGTGGGGCTGACGTCAGGCACCTCAGCTCAAAAAGCAGAAATAATTGTGTTAACCATAGCTTTGAAACTTAGGGGGAAAATAATAATAATAACAATATGCATGGACTCTAAATATGCTTTCTCTCTAATTCATGCTCATGGAGTCATTTGGAAAGAAAGAGGACTTCTTAACAGCAGCAGTAAAGAAATTAAACATGGGCCAGAGATCCTTAAACTGCTAGAAGTGGCACAGGGCCCTCAGGAAGTAGCTGTGGTCTATTGTAAAGGGCATAAAGGAGGAATCAGAGGCCGTAAAAGGGAATAACTTGACAGATGCAGCTGCAAAAAGGGCCACTATATCAGGAGAGCTTCTCCAATTACCATTAATTCCCACTCTACCCTTCTATGAATTTACACCAGTGTATTCCCCTCATGAAGTAAGGGAAGCCACTATACAGGATTACCAGTGGTCCCCAATAGTCAAGGGCTGGATGATAAGCCAATGAGGGAAGATTTGGATCCCCAAACAAGCAGCTTTGGGGCTCCTTAAGAGTGCACATGATTCTACCCATTATGGAAAATAAAATTTATACCTATGGCTGATTAAGGTCATAAGCACCCCAGGCATAAAAGAACTTATTGAAAAAATAAGTGGACAATGTGTTTACTGCCAGAAGGATCATGTACAAACCAGACGTCCCACAACTCCCCTCTTGAATATTCATTCCCCATCTGAAATAAAAGGTCCCTGCTTCCCTTTATTCTGGGACACCATGACTTTGGAAATGATTCCTCATGGTCTCATATTTGCTGCAAATATACTTTACTTTATGAGACAACTAATTCTGGTGGAGAGTCTGACTTAACTCGCCAGGAGGCAATCCACTTTGGTTTTGGTAAAAAAATAAGCTCATGTTATCCCTGTTACAAATTTGTCAGCATAATAACTTAAAATGATAGCTGATCTTGTCCAATGTCTCATGAACTTTTCTTGGGTAATCTAAACATAATTGTTGGGAACAAACAATTTAGATGTGAACAGGATAAGAGTTTAAACTTTGAATAACAATTATATTTATGACATGTATTTAATAACTTCCAAAATCTCTTTAGTAACTTGAAACTTTGAAATTTTGCTCAATTAAATAATGGAAAATTCATTGAATATTTACATTATTTCTAAACAAGATAAAATAGGAGACATTAATTTCTAAATATGAGTTTACCTACATTTATCTTATTACAGAGAAACTAAAGGGTGTTTGGGTCTATTGGTAAACATGTCTTGTGTTTTATTCAAAGATTTTACTATAAAGTAACATGTTTCTAAAACTTATAAAAAGTGTTTGTAAATTTGTCAAGCTACAGAATGATAATGTAAAAGACACTTTATAATTGCTTACTTCTTAGTTTTTACATAAAAATTAAAGTTTCTAAGGATTAAAAATTGTAATATGTGATTAAAGCTACTAGAAATTAATAAGGAAAACGTATTTGTATTCAGGGAAAGTAAGATGTATGTTTTCAGTAAAGAAAGTATAAAGAATAAAAATGTTTTTGTTTTGTTAAGAAAGATAAATTTGTCCAAAAGTACTAGAAGGGAATAAAGAAGGCATGAGACAAATTCTACATGCAAAAATATTTGTGAAAAAAATTTTTTTGAGAGTTTTGCCATGATCAAGTTGGCCAAAATTAAAATGAATTTAATTAAATAAATAAGTTTTAATATCAAAAGTAAGCTAATGCAAAATTAGAATTTATTTTTTCCTCTCTCTTTTAAAAGGATGATTTTCTCAAGCTTTTAGTCTTCTCTTGGTAAAGAGATTATGAAAAGTTTTTTGCTTTGAGTAGTGTACCAGAGGGGTAAGGATTTGGCATTTTATCAAAATAAATTTCCTATATTATTTTTATCAAGTCTTTAATCACAGCTACTAAGGTTTTTCTTACAGCTATTTATTTCTCTGCATTCACCTAAAATTCTTTAATTGTCACCATGGTTAAAGGGATAACTAAACATTGTTTCATAGGGACCTATGATATTGTGTGGGTAAATGTTATTGATGTAAGTGCTTTAAGAATTATATAAGATTCCAAAAATTCTAATCTATCCTGGTTGTCTGTCATAATTCTAGTTATTATCTTAAAGTGTTGTATGTCACAGAAATAACCAAATTTCTTTGTCAATTTTAAGTCTTTTGTCATTTACAGACAGTTATTGTTTTACTCTGATGCTTTTGCAAATGTTTCATCTTCAGAGAGATTCATGGAAAGGACTCTGACATTTACTCTGGAATGCAGGGTTCTGATAAACTTTCAGATTGTACACTGAACTGAGTAAGAAATTACACAACTCTAATGGAGAAACTGATGACTTCATGAAACTGCTAACAGAAGATCAAGATCAAAAATTGAGTATATGGGACTGAATGAACTGATGAAGATGATTATAAATCTTATCACTTTTCATTTGAAATATTGCTGATTTTTTATGGATTTTTTTTTCAGATTTAAGGAAACCTTTATCTCTTCTCTTAAGCTAACCATGACTTATAGCAATTTGGTAAATTATACTTTTGTAAACAGAATTGAAACATTTATCTTTTTCTCCCTACCTGATCCCTCCAGAATTTGGAAACTTTAATGAGTAAGTATTGTTATTTTCATGGCAATATAGTTATTTGCATAAGTTCAGTAAGAATCTGTTCTCAGAAGACTCAGGAAGAACATTTGATCTTCTCCCAAACTGCCTAAAAAAATTTAACATAGAATGGCTGTTCCAGGAAGGATCTAATATCGTAAGATAGCTATAGTATAGTATAAAATAGGTGTGATAAAAAGGCACCAACAAGCCCATTTTTGGCCCAGAAAAACTTGTTTAACAAACATTTGCATTTCCATCTCCCTGTAAATTGTCTTCCTCTCGTCTAAAACCCCAAACAACATCCTCCTTGTCTTTAGCTGAAGATATTTAAACTAACAGCCTTGGCCACATGATCGAGTTACCTAATTTTCCTGAATTCCTCCCACGTATACATGTTATAAAGCTTTGTTTGATTTTCCCCTGTTCTTCTGTCTCATGTCAATTTAATTCATAGCCCAGCCAGAAGGACCTAGAGTGGCTAGAGGAATTCTCTTCCTCCCTGACACACCCCTGTGACAAGAGGTCCTGGTGTAGCTCTGGGGCTCATCCTTTGAAGGGAAAAGCCAGACGGGGATGAGAGAGAGGGAGGATGACGTGTACCCCCACCCTGAGCTATAGGGACTGCTCAAGACATGATGCCCCAGGCTTGTGCTTGTCCAAAAAAGGGCGCGTGTGTGTGCATGCACATATGCATGTGTATGTGGTGGGGAATCACTGCTGAAGAAGGCAGAGGACTCTGTAATTCCCAAGGAACAAAATATACATAGAATGGAAAGAGAAAGAAGGGGACAAGGGAGGCTGGAATAGGGGAGGAAGGAGGAGGGACCTGGGCAGTGACCCCGCCCCCAGCCCAAATGATGATGGAAGCTCTCCTGCCCAGGAGGAGGCTCAGCACATAGCAAGGAAGGGCAGCAGTGCTTGTGAGCCTTTCTGGGGCAGAAGCTCATCTCACAGAGGGAAGGTCAGAGCAGGCAGCAGACGCCATGGAGACCCCTTCAGCCACCGCCCACAGAGGGCACATCCTACATGGGCTCCTGCTGGCAGGTGAGAGGGGACAATTTCCTGAGGGTGGGCAGGAGATGGAAGAACCTTCTGGGGTCTCCTGGGGAGGACGGGGTTTTGAGAGGGGACAGAGGTCTTCTATTTGGACATGATGGGAGAGGACATGGAAGCAGAGTAGGATGGGTGGAGGGCATTCAGCAACAGGAAAATCTCATGATCTGGAAGTGGTGAGGGGCATAAAAACTTCAATTGCTATACCTTTCCTGGTTAGATATCACTGACCCATAATATTTGAAATTTGATGATAATACTAATAATTTATTAGAGGATGACAGCAGAAAAAACTTAACTAGGGACACTAAACATTGTCCTTACCCACCACTCTTAGAAATTGGCAAATAAACACCAGGATATGGAGGGCCCTGGGAACACTGGTTCATTCATCCACAGGTGTTTGGAGCCTGTTCCAGGCACTGGGGGAACAACAAGATCAGAATGGTCCCTGTCCTCAGGAGCTCACATTCTCTGGGGATGAGGAGAGATAAGCAAAGAGATCTAGAATGTGAGGTCAGGGACTGACATTGTCATGAAGGGAACGAGCAGGGAAAGGTCAGAAAATGAAGACAGAGGATGTTTAGAGCAGGTGGTAGGGAAGGAATCTCTCAAAGATGCCCCTGAGAGTGAGCAGGATGCTGAGGTCAGGGAGGGAGTGAGCCAGGCAGACACCTGGGGAAGAGTATTGGGAACAGAGGAAATAACAAGATCAGAGGGGCTGCAGTAATGGTGTTCATGCTGCTGACCTTGACCAGTAGACACACTTACACACACACACAAACACACACACAAACTCCAAGTCTAAGACATGAAGAGACCCACTCAGGACCCAAGGCCTCATCTTTCCATCCCAATACATATGTCCAAATATTGACTGATCTCTCTCTCTTCCCTCCTAGTCTCACTATTAACCTTCTGGAACCCGCCCACCAGTGCCAGAGTCATTGTTGAATCGTTCCCTCCTGATGCTGCTGCAGGGGATAAGGTTCTTCTCCATGTCTCCCATCTGCCTGAGAATCTTGCAGCCTATATCTGGTACAAAGCGGACAGAGTAGATCCCAAACGTCAGATTATATCATATATAATAGACACATCAGAAATTATCCCAGGGCCGCTGTACAGCGGTCGAGAGAGAATCTATGATGATGGATCCCTGCTGCTCCAGGACACCACCCAGAAGGACACAGGATACTACACCATACAAGTCATAAAAAAAGATTACCTAATTGATGTAGGAACTGGACTGCTCCATTTAGACTGTGAATGATTCCTCTCTGACCCCTGGGTGGTGGGTGGGGTGAATTCTACTTCACACATGCAGGACTGACGGGCCTGGACTGTGCCTACATCTCCCTCTGTATTACAACGCATGTTGAGATTTGGGAACACTTAGTGCAGGACACAAACAGTAGAGAAAAACTTCAAAAGATTGGAATCCAGACCCTCTAAACTTTCCCTGCAGAGAGAAGGCCCAATCTGTTGAGAATAACTCAGCAAAGGGAGATGAGTCTCAGTCCAGCCCCCCTGGGACCCTCCTCATGATGATGGCCTTGAGGTAGATCCTGCAGGGCTTGGTCAGAGCCTGGCCTGGGGGCTCCCTGGGATCCTCACAGAGAACCTAAGCCCTGAGAAGTCCCTGCCTGGACACCTGTCCCAGGGCTCCTGACACCAGTGACCCTGGTGAGCCTGCGCAGGGTTGAGTTTTGGCCTCCTGGGCACGGCTGACTGGGAGCAATGATTTCTTGACTGCTTGAGTCTCAAGGCTCCTGAGCCAGCCACCAGCCACGGCTCAGCCCTAAGAGCCACATCTGGTCAAGGGCAGAGGCTGATCCTTTACCTGAGTCTCAGCGTGAAGAGCACAGGTGGACAAGGTCCCCAGGCCATTAGCCGACTGCCCTGGGCCCTCAGGAGACTCCAGAGGAAGGTCAGTGTCCCCAGGGGAGGCACAGAGGAGAGATTATGCTGCTGGAAGCCCCTCATACACCAGGGGTCAGGCTCACGGGCATTGTCTCTCTTGAATGAAACAATAACAGATGCCACTTATTTGGGCAGCTCTTCCCTACCAAGATTTAGGTCAGGTACTATAAATATTTTAAGGTTAACCAACTGACAACCTGGCAACCAAATATTTATCCTACTTTATTGAGTGGAAACTGAGACACAGGGAGATACTACCTCTAGATGGGAGTCACACACACCATGAGTGGCTGATCAGTCACAGGAGGTCTGTCTGCACCCACAGCCCCATCCTCCCCTCCACCCGGGTACATTAATTAGGTATGTGGACCCCAAGACAACTGTCACTTCAGATCCTTTCTTCTTAAGCATCCCCAGCACAGAGGGAGACATTCTGATCTGGGGAGTGAGAGCAAATGGAGAATTCATCCGTGTTTACTCAAGAACCAAATTACCGGCATCAACAATCAGAGTCAGTGCACATATGTCCAGGCCACCCCCTCAGGTGGCCAGTCCACACCTCCCTGCACTGGACTTGATATCACTTGTTTCCTGATGTGTTAGGGTCACTCTTACTGGAATGGAATATAAAGGAAAGACTTTGCCATCTCACTCTCTACTTTACCCCTGCAGCCAGTACAGGGCCCATTTGTAACAAACTCTCAATTGCTTTTGATGAAGCAGGAAAGAATGAATGAATGAATTTATTTATTAATGATCCAAATTCTCTTCAAAGACTGGAACCTGGATGCAGAGTCCTTGGAATTTTCTCCACAAGGACAGGTTCTCTGACCCTCCGGGGGCTGAAGCCCATGTCTCAGATGTTTCACTGCTCTCTAGAGAAATACTCCTTCCCACAGTTGGTCGGAGACCCTGGGGTATTAACCGTAATTTTCACATATGGAAGAATTTTAACTTCTCAAATTTCTATCTCATAACCACCAAACACAGATGATCCATGAGGGCCAGATTTGCAACAAGTTCAGAGATAAAAGAGACCTTAAAGACCAAGGGCAGAGGTCAGGTTCTGCTGCCAAAGCCAGGAAGCTCCTGCCTGTCCCCTCACTCTTTTCTGGATCATTCTTTGGACTCTATCATTTATTGGGTCACTGGCTCATGTCAGTCACAGTCACCCAGGAAGATCTGATCCACATCTTTGCCCTGAGCCCTGAGTACTCATCTGACTGCCTCCCTTGCTCCTGGTCCTCATGCGTTATTTATGCTCAAACCACAGACCCACCGTTACCCATCTCTAGGAGAACCTTGAAAATGGTGCCTCAGAGAAAACTCACCTCCCTGGGTGATGGAAGTGTGTGCAGTGGGAAGGAATCAGCCCTGGTTGGCCAGACAGTCAGCTGGTCAGTGAAGAACCAGCAAAGGCGTGGAGGGCGGGGTTGGGAAGGCTCTCTGATTCTTCTCTTTTGTCTTTTCAAGACCAAACCCTGCTAACATATTGACACTTGAGAAAGTCCATGCTTTCTCTCAGACATAGAGCCGGCGGCCTTACTTTCTCTGAGCGCTCTGATCCTCATGCCTTTGTCTTGAGGTATACAAACCTGCCTTATTCTTTCAAGGACTCAGGTTGGCTGAGTGGTGAGAGATGCCAATTCTGATTTGCCCATTTTTCAATCAAGTTATTTAGTTTTGCTGCTCTGGTTGAGTTTAGCAGTTCTTGGTATATTCTGGATATTAACCCCTATTGATATATAATTTGAAATTTAGTTTCTCCCATTCATAGGTCATCTTTCACGCTGTTGATTGTGTGCTTTAATGTAATAAAGGTTTTCATTTTGATGAAGTCCAATTTATCTATTTTTTGCCTTTTTTGCCTCTGTTCTTAATGTCACATTCAAGAAATCACTGCCGAATCCAATGTCATGAACATTTACCCCATATTTTCTTCTAAGAGTTTTATAGTTTTAGGTTTTACTTTAGAATTTGATCCATTTTGAGATAATTTTTGTGTATGGTGGAAGGGAGTGTCCAACCTCATTCTGATATCCAGTTTTCCAGTACTGTTTGTTGAAAAGACTGTCCTTTCTCCACTGAATCGTCTTGGCTCCCTTGTCAAAATCGTCTGATCACATGATCGAGGATTTATTTCTGGATCTCTATTGTATCCCATGGTCTATACTGTCTGTGTTTGTGTCAGTGCCACATTGTTTTTGATTCTTTAGCTCTATGGTAAGTTTTGAAATCAGAAAGAGTGTGTCCTCCAATTTTGTTCTCCTTTTTAAAGATTGTTTTAATTATTCAGGGTCCCTTGAATTTTAGGTTGGGTTTGTCAATTTCTGCAAAAAGTTCATTGGGATTTTGATAAGGATTATATGAAATATCATATGGTTTGGGGTATATTGGCATCTTAACCATATTCATTCTTCCCATCCATGAACATGGATGTCTTCCCATTATCATGTCTTCTTTAGATTCCTTCAAGACATTTGGGAGTTTTCAGTGTACACGTCTTTACACTCCTTGGTTAAGTTTATTCCTAAGTATTTTATACTCTTTCATGCTATTGAAAATAGAATTGTTTTCTTACTTTCTTTTTTAGATTGTTCATCATTATTGTATATAAGTGTAACTGACTTTGAGTATTGATTTTGTTTCCTGCAACTTTCGTAAATTTGTTTGTTTTCTAACACTTTGTGTTTGTGTGTATGTGTGTGTGGAATCTTTAGGGTTTTCTACATAGAAGATTATGTTTTCTGATAAAAGAGATCATTTTTCTTCTTCCTTTCCAATTTAGATGCCTTTTATTTCTTCCTCTTGCCCCATTGTTGTGGCTAGGACTCCTGTACTATATTGAATGGAAGTGGTGAAAGCAGCGTCCTTGTCTTGTTCATGATCTTCGAGGAAAGTTTTCTGTGTTTCACTGTTAAGTATGACGTTAGGCTTTTCCTTTATGGCCTTTGTTATATTAAGTAGTTTCCTTCTATTCCTAATAGTGCCTATCTTTTGTTAAGACTGTAACCACTTCTCTCTAGAGATTTCCTTTGCTGTGATATTCAATCCCCAGGCCAGGAAGAAAAAGTCCTCGTCAGAGTAAGAAATCCTTTAGATTAGAAGCTCTTCAGGTCCTAAGCTGTGAAGACTGGGAGGGATAATCCTCATTCACTAATAAATTGTTTAACAGGAAGTAAATGCCTTCCCACTTTATGTAACATTCCCTTGGCCCCAGAGATGGACAGGGCTGGCAAGCCTGCCTTCCCCAACACACACGGAAGTGTATATAGAGAATGTGGCCTGATCTTTTCTGAAGTCAAAGAAAGTTCTAGGAAAGAATCAATGAAAGTTGATGAGAGAAAATTCCCCCTAGTGATGAGGGTGTAGGATATGTGGGATGAGAAGAGGTTCCTGGTGCTTCTAATGCAGAGATGTCCAGGGAGACTGATCAGGGGTCAACCAGGGGTGATATAGGGGTCATATGGGGAGGTGCAGCCCTTCCCTAACAGATCGTTCCCTGAGCAAAGACACTCATCCTTCTACAGGGGCCAGGGCCATCATCTGCATCACCTTTACAGAGTGACTGAGATCTCTGAGGAAGGAGTGTGGCGCCAGGCCCAGGCCCGCTCTCAGTCTGTCACCGCCTCTGTTTCTCCACAGAGCCAGTGTTAAAGCCCTTCATCCGAGTCAGCATAGGACATAAGGACCCCAGTCACAGAACATAAGGACCCCATGGATCTGATCTGCCTCACAAATGACTCTGGGATCTCCATCCAGTGTTTCTTCAATGACCAGAGTCTGCAGCTCACAGAGAGAATGACGCTATCCCAGGACAACAGCACCCTCACCATAGAATGTGTCAGGAGGGAGGATGCTGGGGGTTATCAGTGTGAGGTCTCCAACCCGGTCAGTTCCAGCAAAAGTGACCTTCTCAGGTTGGATGTGAGATATGAGCCTGGCCCTCTGGCTCTCTTACCCTCATCTATCTTATTAAACTCTGAATAGATTTCTTTTTCTTATCTGTAAAATGATAGTTCTGAAACACTTTTTAAGTAGAGTTGTAATCATCAATGGTGAAGGTGGAAATGCCATAGAAGACTTGCATTGAGTCAATAAACGCAAAACAATGTGAACTGACTTTGTCATTATTGTCACATTCTTAAGGTCACATTCCACTCCAGATCGCAGCACTTGTGGGTCTCACTGGCACCATCTCCACAGTGGAAGGACAGGCAGTGGCTTTGCAATGAGGGGTGGGAGCACATGATAACCTCTCAGGAATCACAGCTCTATCCCTCCTCCAGGGGGAGGCATGGATGGCACCAGGACTATGACACAGACAATGGGAATAGACAGGAGGACATCCATGTGGATTTCAACACTGATCTCTTTCTCCCCATCTGATTCCTCTCAAAGAATTCCTGAAGTCTTTCTGAGTATCCTTATTTTCATGGCAATAGACTTATTGTGTGGGATCAGTACAACCCTGTCCTCCTTGTTACTAGAATATCAATAGAAAACTTGCTGGTAGACCCTCAGCTCTGAGTCAAATGTCCTAGTGGAAAACGATGCCCATGGGATCCGATATGACCCACACTTTAAGGAGCTAAGGTTGACTTGATGGGTATTTTGGGGATCTGGAGAAGAAAAGACGTCACTCAAAGCTGTAGAGACTGCAGGTGAGTCCTGATGTCCAGGCTTCTTAGTGTCAAGAAGCTGTTAAAAGTCCCATCTGAGGTTCCTTAGGAAAACCTGCATCAGAGGAAACTGTGTGGTGAGTGTGCAATCCCACAGCACCTGTGCAAATAATCAGGCCAAATGGAGTGAGAGCAGCCTTGTTCCAGCATCAAGAACACTCTTCCTTGGAGATGATCTTTGTTCAAAAGGAAAGTGACCGTTGGAGAAATGTTGTGTTTCCATGGAAAAGTCCAGCAAGCAGAATGTTGTGATGATCAGATTGTGGCCCTCTTCACTGTTTCTCTGCTGTTTTGCATCTCTGTACAAACTGCAGGGAACTGGTGGAGACGCAGACTGGGTTTTAGCTGATAGAGATGGAGTTGTGTTTCCCTCCTCCTGTGCAGAAGGCAGTTGACCTAGAGGCCTGATATTCCCCTCAGACTCACTCAACTTCAGACAGTTCTTCCTCACTTTAGGCCTCTGGCCTCCATTTTCTCAGAGCATTTCCTTTAGAAATGTAATTGCAATCTGGCATTGCAGATTCTTTCTCTGCAATTTTGAAATGTATATAAGTCTCCTTCAAATTTTCTTCCCAGTTTTAGGACCCAGGGGATGTCTTTCTCAAGGGCCTGGGCCCATCCCTTTGAAACGTAATCCTCCTGGGAGATCCTGCCCCTGCCTCCCAGTCTCTGAGGGAGGGCAGGAGCCTAACTTGGGTGGATCCCTTTACAACCAGGGTATAACACTACCTCCTGTCAGAATTTCATGAGAAGTTTTACTTTCCTTTGGGTAAGACTGATTAGTAAACACAAGTGGCCCTCATTTGCCTCAACCTGCTTTTAAAATCTCTCCAGCCTTCTGTTTCAGGGGTTAAGTTCAGTCTCTCCTCTATTGTGCTGGTCTTGAATAAAGTCTTTCTGCCTCTTTAATTTTGTCTACTGCAATTTTTACTTTGACATTCCCTGCCTGTAAATTATCGTGTTGTCTTGTACACAGTGTCAATCCTCACCATATTTTCAAATCCTCCAATTTCTTTCCTTATCTGGCTACAATCCTCCAAATGAACATTTCCAATTTTCCTCCCTCCCTTCCGACTTGGGCTCCACGGTAGGAGATGACCTCACTGCCCAGAACCTTCTGGGGTCCCAGGTTGCCTCCTACACAGCCATTGTCCCCAGGATCTGAGATGTACTGTGAGCTAAAGTCCAACAACTTGAGAAAGACCTGGAAGGTGCCCCACCACAGTGGCCCTGACACCAATAGTGTGCTCATTCCACATACATTGTCACCTCACCTTTATGGAACAAGATCACACAGGTGTTTAAAGATATTTTGTCATAAAACCCAACAACTCCAGTGGACAAGCAGGTCCCTGTCATGTCAGCCACCCCCATGCCCACACAGGACCATCCTGTCCAGGGCCCTCGCCAGCCTCAGACTCAGGCCAGACATCTGTGTCTTCATTTTTTTTCCTTAGTCATTGTTTTTACAAAATCCATGCACCTATTCTAAGGAGAGTGCACAAACAGAACCTGGGAAATGGTAAATAGAATCTGTCCTCTGGTTCTGTGCACTTCCTGGTCCTTTGGTCTCTGGGGTATACGGCTGAACACTTAGAGACCCAGTGACAATGTGGAGTGTGGATTAGCAGAGGTATGCATTGAGGGGTGGCGTGGATAGGTGGGGTGTGTGCAGAATCTGGAATAGGAATATTAAAGCCTGGGTGGGTTTCGGGGTGTTAGGTGTAATTTAGGATCTAGTGGGGCCATGCAGAATGGCTATTTTTTGGGGTGTTCCAGGATGAGGTAAGGATTCTGAGTGGAGAGCATACCTACATGTTGAGGGAGGAACAACTGGAGGTGATGTGATGAAGTTGGGCTGCCATCCTTCTAGACTTGGTTGGGCATGACAGTGAGATAAAGCTTTGGAGAAAAGAATAAGATTCTTGAAGACTCGTATTAGTGCCCTGACACTGAGAACAAGACAGAGCTCCAGATATTCAGGCAGAAGGGGACAAGAGATAGGGGATAAGAGGTAGAGGGAGATGAGCATCCAGTGAGGGCTAGGAATCTGGAGAGCGATAAAGGATTAGACAACAGAGGACACCATGAACACAAAAATCTTGAGCTGAAGGCATTTAGGGAATCAAGTCAGGAAGGGAGTTTGCACACAGAGTAGTCAGACTAGAAAAGGGATCTGGGATGGAGCCTGGTAGAAGGTGGGGAAGGCAGGGCCAGGATGGCAGTGAGGACCAAATTGAGGACCAGAGTTTTCCAGTCTCTGGTTCTGACCAGTTAAGACATGTTCAAGTTGCTCTCAAAGCCTGGGAGCACTGTAGAAAAGCCAGATCTCACCCTTGTACCCTGAGCCCTCCTTTAGCTGAGTCAACAAGTGAGGCATGTCCCCAGGGGATTTTTGTGTCAGTGAGTAAGGCTGAATGGGAGCCTGGGGACAGGCAGGGGAGGGCAGATGTGGGGTGGGAATTGGGAGCAGAACAAAGCTGGAGTGTGTGGAGTCTATTCCTTCTTTGTTGACTAGTCATAGGGAGCTTCCTGTGAGTCCACAGGTGAGAGCTGTGTGACAGGTGTCAGTGAGGAGTGGTAGGTGCCATGACAGTCTGGACACCTGTCCTCCTCTAATCCAGGACTTACCACTTCCATTTGTGATGTATCTGCTCTCTCCACTTGACCTTATGTTAGTGGGTGTGATAGAACTCAGGTCATGATGAGGAGTTCTGGCTCCCTGGTCGAATTATCTCCCACATTCAGACACTCTCTCTCTCCTGAGATGTAGGAACAGGTCAGGAGATGTTTTTCTATTGTTGTAGAAGGCATGGGCTTGCTCAGAACTCTAGGAGTCTGCATGGAATTCTCTTATTAGGTCCTGCCAGAGGCTCCACAAAGCACCTTTAACCCTTCTGACATGGGTTGGGTGGAGGTACATGTGCAGGAACTTGTCCTTTCCTATGGAGGGTGTATCCAGCATGCCCCAGACTATTGGAGCCCTAAAACCTTCATAGTTGTAGCAGATCCCTGAACAGTCACAGATGCGGATGGCCCTACAGCCCATGGAACTCTCACACTGGGCTTAAAGTGTTGATAACTAGAGCTGACCCTGTCACTGATGTCATTGTTAAGACTGATATCACTGTCTTTGATCATCAATATCAACAGGCAACTACTTCCACTCTTTGGAGCACAAGTGTCTTACTAAGGCATTCAGGATACTTGCCATTTCTTGTTCATCTGTAGCAAGAAAACTTCTAGTTCTCGAGAAAATATTTGCAAATCAAATATCTGACAATAGGTTAATCTCCATAATATATAAAGAACTCACACAACTCAACCACAAAAAAAAAACAGCCCAATCAAAAAATGAACAAGGATATGAATAGACATTTCTCCAAAGAAGATATACAGATGCCCAATAGGCACATGAAAAGACATTCAACACTGCTAATCATCAGGGAAATGCAAATCAAAACTACACTAACATATCACCTTAAACCCATTAGAATGGCTATAATCACCAAGATGAAAAATAACAAATGTTGGAGAGGACGTGGAGAAAAGGGAACCCTCATACACTGCTGGTGGGAATGCAAACTGGTGCAACCACTATGGAAAACAGTATGGAGATTTCTCAAAAAATTAAAACTAGAAATACCGTATGATCCAGCCATCCCACTACTGGGTATCTGTCCAAATAACTTGAAATCAACAATTCAAAGAGACTTATGCACTCCCATGTTCACTGAAGCATTAGTCACAATAGCCAAGGTGTGGAAGCAACCCAAGTGCCCATTGACTAATTATTGGATAAAGAAGATGTGGTATATACATCCAATGGAATACTACTCAGCCATAAAAAATAACCAAAATTGTCCCATTCCCAACAACTTGGATGGACCTTGAGGGTGTTATGTTAAGTGAAATAAGCCAGACTGAGAAAGACAAACACTGTGTGATTTCACTCATATGTGGAAGATAAACGAACACGTGGACAAAGAGAACTGTTTAGTGGTTACTAGGGGAAAGGGCTTGTTGGGTGGGCACAAAGGGTGAAGGGGTGCAGTTACATGGTGACTGACAAATAGTCACGTACTACTGAAATTTCACAATGTTGTAAACTATCATAACCTCAATAAGAAAAAAAAAACTTCTATTTCTCACCGTTAAGTATGAGATAAGCTGTAGGTCTGTAGGTTTTTTATGACTTGAGTTGACGTGGAATTGACTTGGAGGATGAACACATCCATTTGCTCTGTGAGGCAAGGCCAGCTTCACAGGCTCAAGAGCCTGTGCGCTCGTTTAGAAGGGCCTATGGTAGGTTTAATGCTCTGCTTTTACCATCTTGAAATTCTTCATGATATTTGAACAAGGAGCCCTGATTTTCACTTTACACTGAGTCTTGCAATTTACGTAGCTGGTTCCGCCCCTTAGTAGTGACCATTTTCCCAATGGGCTCCCTTGGGAAGAAAAAGTTGACCCTATTGGGAGATGCACTTTAAAATTTGGCCATTAGAGGGAAGCACCGCCACAGTGTAACTTGGAGGGTTGTAAAGAGAGATGTAGAAGTTGGCTTTTTCTACTCTATTTAAGTCATTCTATGTCTCTAACAGCGGCGCCCCCCTCCCCGCCTACCTGCCTCACCACTCCCACCTCTGTAGCTCACAGAGGGAAGGTTCTCCAGTCCTGATGTACTTCAGAGATTCAGATTTTGGAGTCCACATCCAAGGGGGAAAAGAAGAAATCAAAGCTAGTTGGCTCCAATGTGAATAGCGTTAAATAGACATCACAAAGGCCACACAGAGTGTTGGTCTTAGGAAAATACTTGAGATATGGGGATGGGAAGGGGTATGTTATGGTGATGGGGAAAAAAGGAGCTGAGTCCTCATCTTCCAAGAGGGAAGACCTTAGATAATGCCTGGAAGTGAAAATCAGTAAGTTCCTTCAGAGCATGTTATTCAGAGATGACTGGTTCCGTCCAGAGGAGCTGCTGCTGTTTGGGGCAGATCTCCTCAGTGTGGCCCAGACAGGAGAAGCCAGGATCTTCCTGTGATCACTCTGAACAGAACACACAGAGACAGTGGGCTTATCATGGCCAAGTCCAGTGTTGTCACAAATATAAGAAAGAGAATATCCAACAGCAGGGAGCCAGGACTGGTTTTCCTCAGTGTGAATATCAGGAACAGAATAATAATTTTGTTGTTGTAGCTAAAATGCGCTGCATGACAACTTTAAATCTCCTTGGGGTTATAGGTCATTCACATCGAAACAATGTGCCCCCTCTGGGCAAGACTTACACAGCTGATTAAGATTCTTCCAAGAATCACAAACTTCTTAGGTCACTGTCTGTATGACACGTGATGGGTACTGACATGTTCTCTCTGTTTGTTTTTTTTGACATCAGGAGCATAGAATCAAAAAATTAGAATGCTTGGTTCATAACCCAGTATCATCACCAGTCCATACACGGCCTACCTTCCTTTTTAAGAGAACTATTACTTATTTACCTTAATTTTATTTTTTACTTATATATTTGGAATCAAGCTCTCGTTGCAGCTTCCAGAAGATCAATGAAGGGCAGGACTTGGGGTTCAGCTCACTAAGGAAGCTCTCCCTACTTCCTGGATGAAAAACCTGGGAAATCAAGCCCCTGTGTTGGTGCCACAGCACTTCTGCAGGCTCTTGGTAGAGATAAGCTAGGGACCCACTGGCTCCATGGCCCTGACTGCCCGGATAAGCTCCACCTGCATCTCACAAGAACCGCTTCCCTCTTCCAAACATGAATCTGCTGTCAGAGACTCTGGGAACTGCTGTCCTTAGATTCTCAGGCTTGTGTGTGCTTTTCAAGGGAGTTAGAAAAAATGAGTTAGGTCAATCTGGGGTGTCTGTCCTGGGTAACATGGGGCACCTCCAATGTAACATGCCCACAAGCAAGACCTTTATTCCTCCACCTCCCAACCTGATCCTCCCAGAGTCTTCCTCTTCTCAGTCAAAGTCAACTCCATCCTCCCCAGGACTCAAGTTGGAAATCTTGGTGTTATCCTTGGTGCCTCTGTTGCTCTCCCACTAATCTCTAATCCACATGCAAACCCTGCAATCCATCTACAGAATATAAATAGAATCCAAACACTCAGGTCCAAACCACCACCATCCTACATGGGGTTACTGTAACAGTCTCCAAATGGGTCTTCCAACTGCCTCCTTGTCCCCACTTCCCTTCTGTCTGTCTGCTCAGTGTAGGATCTCTGAATCCTCAGAGATGAATTCTTTTAAAACCCAAATCAGGTCATTCTTTTTCTGCTCAAGCCCTCCTGCCACTCACAGTTTAATCACACCAAAATGCAACGTCCTCACCACAGCCCACAGGCCCAGGTTAGTGATGCTCACAGTGCTGGTCTGCAACAAGACGGGGAGATTTCACCAGAAGGTCAATCAACTCAGTGCTTTGGTGGAGAAAGTCTTGCAAAGAAGAAAGTATCAGCTGAAATAAACAGGGCACTTAGTGATGTGGTTGGTCTGCTATCTGGCCCAAGCTCCTTGGCTCCTTGCAGATCAGTCTTTGAGTAGCACGGTCCTGTACAACCTGGTCCCTGCCTACACTCTCATGTTGTCCTCCTCATCCGATCTATTGCCATCACAGTGGCTTCCTGACCCTCAAACATGCCAAGCAAGCTCCTGCCCCAGGGCCTTTGCACTTACTGTTCCCTCTCCCTGGAATAATTTTCCTCTACCGACATGAATTACCCCTCCCTCCCTTCCTACGGGTCCTGCTCAAATGTTACCCTGTCAAGGGGGATTTCCTGACAACCTCATGTAAAATAGAAAGTCCCCCCAAACCCAGCCACTCTCTGTCTCCTTTACCCACTTGATTTTCCTTTAGAGGACTTATCACCGCCTGAACCACTGGTTGTTTGTTTATCTTGATTGCCTCTCCCTCTTCACTAGAACATCAGCTCCCTGAGACCAGTGACTGTCTGTCAGGTTCTCTTTTGTGCCCCCTACCACCACTGTAAGCCTGGGCAGAATGTGTGCTTGGTGTTCAGAAAATGGATTAACTCATCTGTGAATAATTGCACACTGAGAATTAAGTGCAGTCACTTCAATTTCACTGTCTGTAATATATGGATGATTCCAGCCCTGTCACCATGTAAGAATCATGGGAGGATGGGCCTCAGTCCTCATATCTGTCACTATGTAACAAAACATCCCAAACTGGAAATTGCTCCACTTCTGAAATTATGAGGGGCCTTTATAACCTCGGTCATGATGAGAGATGATGAGTTTCTATACAGGAGAGACAGAGGAACAAAATCGCGGGTGACGTTCTCTGCAGAAGGAACACTGGGAGTCCCTTTGGAGGGTCCACCCTCCTGGCTTTTCATGCCTTTCCCCATGTCATCTCTGTGACGGCCCTGAGAGAGTCACACTGTCCTCATGCTGCTTTTACAGATAGAAAACAGAGACTCACACTGGTGTTGTCACTTAGCCACATCCATGTGAAACAGTCAGAATATTACCTCTCTTATCTGCACGCACACACACACACACATACACACACACACACGCTACATGTATTAGACACATGGATTAATGTCTGGTTTCTTTTTACTGAACATTGTGTCTCTGAGATATATCCAAATTGACATGTGTGGTCATATTTCTCTCATTGTCATCACTGCAAGGTTTTTACCTTTCCTCAGGAAATGAAACATTTATTAAAGGCAGGATCATCGAATGTCTACAGGACATGATCTGGATATTTTGAAAGGAAAAGGTCATCACATTTTCAAAGCATATTATGGTTTTCAAAGGGCAATATCTTTACAGTTAATAATATGATCATTTCATTTTCTATAAGGACAATCTCATTAGTCTTAAAAACCTGGATATTTTATTTTTAAAGAGAAAGGATTATCTATCTTTTGAAAGGACCATATAATCTTGTTGCAATAGATGACTTCACTAATTATAAGCGGCCATATAACGTCGTTTATCTAAAATAGGTCATTACATTTTTGTAAAAATATTATTTGTATTAAGGATACAGCAATTATATGTTTAAAGACATGCTGATTGTGAAACAAAACCATGAACATTACATTATAAGCTAGTTTATTTAGAAAGTATGAGAAAGTTCATACTATATGGGAATAAATTAGCAAAATATAACAGCTAACACCTAGGTAACCACTCAAGTCAGGAACTAGTTCATTGACAGCTTCACAAGTGCCTCTGGGTCCAGTCCTGGCCACGAGGACTGTTGAACGTGACAGTTGAAGTGACAGTTTCCTGAATTCATGGTCATTCCCATAATTTCCTTCACAGTTTTCTCAACTACACATGAATCGAGAGAATGAGGTTAGAATTTGTTTTCTCAAACTTCTGTTAACGCGCATCACACCCCCACTGCCAACTTCTCTTGAATCTTTTACTCTCTATTAGGTTCTAAGTATCAAGCCTATTACAGCAGGGAGGGGCAATTCCTTTTTTTCCTTAATTGTTTTTGTTGTAGTAAAGTACACGTAAATAATATTTGCCATTTTAGCTATTTTTCAGTGTAGAATTCATTGGCATCAAGTACATTCACAATGTTGTTTACAAGAAAATCCGAAAAGCCACAAATATGTAGAAATTAAACAAAATGCTGCTGAACACCGACTGATTCAATGGAGAAATCAAAAAGTAGCAGAGACAAATGAAAATGAAAATACAACATGCCAAGATCTATGGGATACAGCAAAAGCAGTTCTAAGAAAAAAGTTTATAGTAATTCAGGCCTATCTCAACAAACAAGAAAAATCCCAAATAAACAATGTAACAGTGCACTAAGGAACTGGAAAAAGAGGAACAAACAAAGCCCAAAGTCAGCAAAAGGAAGGAAAACATAAAAATCAGAGCAGAAGTAAAATGAAATAGAGATTTTAAAAACAATAGAAAAAATCAATGAAACCAAGAGCTGGTTCTTTGAAAAGATAAACAAAATTGACAAAACTTTAGCTAGACTTACCCAGAAAAAAAAGAGAAGGCTCAAATAAATAAAATCAGAAATGAAAGAGGAGAAATTGCAACAGACACCTCAGAAATACAAAATATTATGAGAATAATATGAAAAGCTATATGGCAACAAATTGGATAATGTAGAAGAAATGGATAAATTCTTATAATCATACAACCATCCAAAACTGAATCAAGAAGAAATAGAGAATTTGAATAGACCAATCACCAGTAAGGAGATCAAAGTAGTAATCAAAAACTTCCCCAAAGATAAAAGCCCAGGACCAGACAGCTTCCCTGGTGAATTCTACCAAACAAGTCAAAGAAGACTTAATATCTATCCTTCTCAAACTCTTCCAAAAAATTGAAGATGAGTGGAAGCTTCCTAACTCATTCTACAAAGCCAACATTATCCTGATACCAAAACCAGACAAGGACATCACAGAAAAAGAAAATTACAGGTCAATATCACTGGTGAACATTGACGCAAAAATCTTCAACAAAATACAAGCAAATCAAATACCACATTAAAAATATCATACACCATGATCAAGTGGGATCTATTTCAGGGATGCAGGGATGGTTCAACATCTGCAAATCGATCAACGTGATACACCACATTAACAAATTGAAGAATAAAAATCACATGATCATCTCAGTAGATGCAGAGAAGGTATTTGACAAGATACAGCATCCATTTATGATAAAAACTCTAAATAAAATGGGTTAGAGGGAAAATACCTCAACATAATAAAGGCCATATATGACAAATCCACAACTAATATCATTCTCAATGGAGAAAAACTGACAGCTATCACTCCAACAGCAGAAACCAGACAAGGATGCCCACTTTCACCACTCTTAGTTAACATAGTATTGGAAGTCCTAGCCAGAGCAATCAGGCAAACAAAAGAAATAAAAAGGATCCAGACTGGAAAGGAAGAAGTGAAACTGTCACTATTTGCAGTTGACATGATTTTATATATAGAAAACCCTAAAGAATCTTCTAAAAAACTTTTAGAAATATTATATGAATACAGTCAAGTTGCCGGATACAAAATCAACATACAAAAATCAGTTGCATTTCTATACACTGACAACAAAGTATCAGAAAGAGAAATTAAAAATACGATCACATTTACAATTGCAACAAAAACAATAAAATACCTAGGAATAAACTTAACCAAAGAGGTGAAAGATCTGCACACTGAAAACTATAAAACATTGCTGAAACAAATTGAAGAAGACACAAAGAAATGGAAAGATATTCCGTACCCTTGGATTAGAAGAATTAACATAGTTAAAATGTCCATACTTCCTAAAGCAAACTATAGATTCAATGCAATCCCTGTCAAAGTTCCAAAAACATTTTTCACAGAAATAGAACAAAGAATCCTAAAATTTATATGGAACAACAAAAGACCCCGAATTGCCAAAGGAACCCTGAGAAAAAAGAACAAAGCTGGAAGGATCACACTCCCGGATTTCAAAATATACTACAAAGCTATAGTAACCGAAATAGCGTGGTACCAGCAGACAAACAGACACACAGATCAGTGGAACAGAATTGAGAGCCCAGAAGTAAACCTACAAGTATATGGACGATTAATTTTTGGCAAAGGAGCCAAGAACATACAATGGAGAAAGGACAGTCTCTTCAATAAATGGTGTTGGGAAAACTGGACAGCCACATGCAAAGGAATGAAAGTAAACTATTATCTTGCACCATGCACAAAAATCAATTCAAAATGGATTAAATACTTGAATGTAAGATCTGAAACCATGAAACTTCTAGAAGAAAACATAGGCAGCACGCTCTTCAACATGGGTCTTAGCAGTATTTTTTCAAATACCATGTCTGACCAGGCAAAGGAAGCAATAGTAAAAATAAACAGATGGGTCTACATCAAACTAAAAAGCTTCTGCACAGCAAAGGAAACCATCAACAAAATGAAAAGACAACCTAACAATTGGGAAAAGATATTTGCAAACCGTATATCAGATAAGGGGTTAATATGCAAAATATACAAAGAATTCATACATCTCAACAACAAAAAGACTAACAACCCAATTAAAAAGTGAGCAAAAGATCTGAGCAGAGATTTCCCCAAAGAAGATATACAGATGGCCAATGGGCACACAAAATGATGTTCAATATCATTAACTATCAGGGAAATGCAAATCAAAATTACAGTGAGATATCACCTCTCTCCCGTCAGAATGGATATAATTAACAAAACAGGAAACAATAAGTGTTGGAGAGGATGTGGAAAGAGGAGAACCCTCATACACTGCTGGTGGGAGTGTAAACTGGTGCAGCCACTGTGGAAAACAGTATGGCATTTCCTCAGAAAATTAAGGATAGATCTACCATATGATACAGCTATTTCACTTCTGGATATTTATCCAAAGAACTTGAAAATACAAATGGATAAAGATACATGCATTGCTATGTTCATCACAGCATTGTTCACAATAGCAAAGACTTGGAAGCAACCTAGGTGCCCATCAAGGGATGGATGGATAAAGAAGATGTGGTATATATACACAATGGAATGCTGCTCAGCCATAAGAAATAATGAAATCCAGCCATTTGTGGCAACATGGATGGATCTTGAGGGTAGTATGCTAAGTGAAATAAGTCAGAGGGAGAATGTCTAATACCATATGATCTCACTCTCCGCTTTTTTCTTGTAATTAATTTCTAGTTTCATAACTTTATGGTCAGAAAAGATGCTTGCTATAATTTCAATCTTTTAAATTTATTGAGGCTTGCCTTGTTTCCCAACACATGGTTTATCTTTGAGAATATTCCATGTGCACTTGAGAAGAACATCCATCCTGCGATTTTTGGATGGAGTGCTCTGTATATATCTACTCAGTCCATCTTGTCTAGTTTTTCATTTAATTTCACTATTTCCTTTTGACTTTCTGTCTGGATGATCTATGCATTGACTCGAGTGGAGTGTTGAGGTCCTCTACTATTATTATGTTGTTGTTAATGTCTCCCTTTAGGTTTGTTAATAGTTGCTGTATGTACTTTGGTGCTCCTGTGTTGGGTGCATAGATATTTTTAGGTATGTCTTCTTGGTGGAGTGTCCCTTTGATCCTTATATACTGCCCCTCTTTGTCTCTCTTTACCTGACTTATCTTGAAGTCTATTTTTTCTGATATAAGTATTGCAACACCTGCTTTCTTTTGTTTGCCATTAGCTTAGAGTATTGTCTTCCATCCCTTCACTCTGAGCCTGTGTTTGTCATTGGAGCTGAGATGTGTTTCCTGGAAATATTACATTGTTGGGCCTTCTTCCTTAATCCATCTCTCCACTCTGTGTCTTTTTATTGGAGAATTCCATCCATTTACATTTAGAGTGATTATTGATATATGAGGGCTTACTGCTGCCATTTTGTCACTGATTTTCTGGTTCTCCTGCATTTCCTTTGTTTCTTGTCCTGTGTAGTTTAGACTACCAAGTCAGTTAGGTAGTTTTTTATGCTGGTTTTCTTAGTTTTCTCCTTATTTGTTATTCGTGTCTCTGTTCTACATTTTTGTTTAGTGGTTACCATGAGGTTTGTATGCAAAATCTCATAGATGAGATAGCCCATTTTCTGATGACCTCTTATTTCCTTAGACTAAGCCAATTCTGTCCCTTTCCTCTTCTCCTCCTAAGTTGTTTTTGTCACATATTATTCCATCTTGTGTTGTGAGTTTGTGGTTAAAATGACAAGATTATCCTTGTTTTTAGTGTTTTCCTTCACTTTATCTTTAATGCTGTACTTGAGTATTTGCTAACCTGTTCTGATGTATAGCTAAAATTTTCTGATTTTGTCTACCTATTTATCTCCTTGCTCAGGGCTTTGTAGGCCCTTTCTTCTTTTTTTCAAGTATGAGGGCCATTTTGAGGATTTCTTGTTGATGGGGTCTTGTGGCAATGAACTCCCTAAGCTTTTGTTTATCTGGAAAGTTTTTATTTCTCCATCACACCTGAAGGATATTTTCACTGCAAAGAGTATTCTCAGCTGAAAGTTTTTGTCTTTCAAATATTTGAATTTATCATCCCACTCTCTCCTAGGTTTCTGCTGAGAAATCCACTGAAAGCCTGATAGGGGCTCCTTTCTAAGTTTTCTTCTGCCTTGCTGCCCTTCATATTTTTCGTTGTTGTTGACTTTTGCCAGCTTCATTACTACATGCTTTCCTGTAAGTCCTTTTACATTGATATAGTTTGGAGTTCTGTTGGCATCTTTGACATGGATTTCCATCTTCTTCCCCAGATTTGGGAAGTTCTCCACTATTATTTCTTTGAACAAATTTTCTGCTCCATTCTCCTTCTCTTCTCCCTCTGGAATACGTATAATCCCTATATTGCATTTCCTAATTGAGTCGGATATTTCTCAGAGAGTTTCTTCATTTCTTTTTAATCTTAGTTCTCTCTCCTCCTCCATCTGAAGCATTTCTATATTTTTGCCCTCAATATTGCTGATTCATTCCTCCATGAGTATATGACCTCTATTTTTCAGGGAATTCATATCCTTCTTTATTTCATCCATTGTGCTTTTCATCTCCAATATTTCTGATTGGTTCTTCTTTATAGTTTCAATCTCTTTTGTGAACTAGCTTCTACATTCATTGAACTGTCTACCCATATTCTCTTTTAACTCATTGAGTTTTTTAATGATAGCTATTTTGAATTCTCTGTCATTTAAATTATAGATTTCTGAGTATTCAGGGTTGATTTCTGGGTACTTGTGATTTTCCTTCTGGTCTGCAGATTTAATATATTTTTTCATACTGCTATATGACATGGATTTGTGCTTCCACATTGTCGTAGTATTTGACTGCTGCTTCCAGCTGTTGCCACTGGGTGAGGGTCAACAGCTGCATATTCTGAGCATAACATGATCCAAAGCACAGCTCACAGATGCTGGACTGGAGGTCAGGGTGGGCAGGAGGGGTATTCTCTTTCTCCTGCATGATCTCAGGGGCTTCTTGCTCTGTCCTTGCTGTCTGCTCTCCTAGGGTATTGGCTTGATGAAGACACACCCATGACAGCTACTCACCTCTCTGTGGGGCTTTCCCCAGGACATGAGGGACTTTAGAGATTTATGGTGTCATCACAGAGGACTGCTGTCCCCTCCCTCCCTTCCTCTTGGAAGCCACATGAAATCCTTGGGTCACTGCCCTTTGGGGAGGAAGAGAAGATTTATCCTACCTCATTCCACTTCCTTGGGGGGATAATCCAGCACCTCCACTTTCTGACGTATGGCTGTGTGGGTCTCTCAGATGCCTTTTTTTTTTTTTTTTTTTTTTGAGGAAGATTAGGCCTGAGTTAACATCTGCTGCCAATCCTCCTCTTTTTTTTTTTTTTTTTTTTTGCTGAGGAAGACTGGCCCTGAGCTAACATCCATGCCCATCTTCCTCCACTTTATATGTGGGACACTTACCACAGTATGGCTTGCTACGCAGTGCCATGTCCAACCCATGATCTGAACCGGTGAACCCCAGGGTGCCAAAGTGGAACATGCACGCTTAACCACTGCACCACTGGGCCAGCCCTCAGATGTCTTTTGAGTTGTGTGGATGTCCTCTACTGGAATATGAATGTCCTTTTTGTTGTATCTTAGAGGGGAGAGTTTACAGAGAGAACTCACTCTGCCATGATGTTGACATTAAACCTCCATCATTTTTATTTTAAATCATGGAGAACTGAAATCACCCTTGTTCCTGAAGTCTTGAAAACTGAAGTTGGATAACTTGATATAAACTCAAGAGAGATCACCACAATAGAAGGTGTGTTGCTATGTAAGCCACTCAAAAGGATACCTGACCACTCAATGACATAATCAGAAACATTTCAAACTGCAAAAGATGCTTCAACCCTGAAGTCTAAAAATCTTCTTGACTAGCTTCCCCCGGGCTCAAAAACTGGTTTATAGTTTGCTCCAACCATTAACTTTGTTTTAATTTATTTGAGTATGACAGAAGAAAAAACCTAACTAGGGACACTAACATTGTCCTTACTCACCACCATTAGAAATTGGCAAATAAAGACTAGGACAAGGAGAGCCCTGAGAACACTCATTCATTCATGCACAGCCTGTTCTAGGCACTGGGGGGAAAACAAGACAACTCTCTGTCCACAGGAGATCACATTTTGTCAGCATGAGGGGAGATAAGCAAAGATGTCTAGAATGTGATGTCAGGGACTGACATTGTCATGAAGGAAACAGAGCAGGGAAAGGTCAGAAAGTGAAGACTGAAGGGCTTTAGAGCTGGTGATCAGGGAAGGCATCTCCCAAGAATGCCCCTGAGAGTGAGCAGGGCAGTGAGGGCCGTGAGGGAGTGAGCTGGGCAGACACCTGGGGAAGAGCAATGGGAACAGAGGAAATAACAAGTTCAGAGGGGCTGAGGTAGTGGTGGTCATGCTGCTGACCTTGCTCAGTAGACACACACATGTTCACACACACACACATTCCAAGTCTGAGAGGTAAAGAGACCCACTCAGGACATAGGGCCTCATCTTTCCTTCTCAATACTTATGTCCAAATATTGATTGATCTCTCTCTCTTCCCTCCTAGTCTCACTCTTAACCCTCTGGAACCCACCCACCACTGCCCAACCCATTATCAAATCAGTGCCAACCAATGCTAGTGCAGGGATGGAAGTTCTTCTCTTTGTCTACAATATGCCTGACAATCTGGTGGGTTATATCTGGTACAAGGGGACAGAGGAGGCCAAACTTCAAATTGTATCATGTAACAGACACATCAGAAATTACCCCAGGGCCCCTATACAACAGTTGACAGAAAATATAGCCTGATGGATCCCTGCTGTTCCAGAATTTCACCCAGGAGGTCACAGGATACTACACCCTACAAGTCTTAAAGATAACTTGGCTGTATGAAGTAGGAACTGGACTGCTCCATGTATACTGTGAGTGATTTCTCTCTGTCCTCTGGGTGTTAGGTGGGGTGAATTCTACTTCACACACACAGGATTGACAGGCCTGGTCTGTGCCTACATCCCCCTCTGCATTATGTCTCATGTAGAGATTTGAACATTTACTGCAGGACACAAACAGTGGAGAAAAACATCAGAAGATTGGAATTCCTTTCCTGGAATCTAGACCCTGCAGACATTCCCTCCAGAGAGATGGGCTGGGCTGGCGAGAATAACTCAGCAGAGGGAGATGAGTCTCAGTGCAGCCCCCTGGAGCCCTCCCTGGGACCATGGCCCTGAGGTAGATCCTGCAGGATCAGAGCCTGGCCTGAGGGGCCCCGTGGGATCTGCACAGAGAAACTCAGCCCTGAGAAGTCCCTGCCTGGACACCTGTCCCAGGGCTACTGACTCCAGTGACCCTGGGGAGCCTTTGCTAGGGCTGAGTTATGGTCTCCTGGGCAGGGCTGACAGGGAGCAATGTTTTCCCGGCCATCCCAGTCCCAAGGCTCCTGAGCTGGTCACCAGCCAGGGCTCAGCCCCAAGAGCCACATCTGGGCAGGGACACAGCCTGATCCTTCACCTGAGACTCAGCATGGAGAGCACAGGTGGACAAGGTCCCCAGGCCATTAGCTGACAGCCGTGGGGAGCTTAGGAGACTCCAGAGGAAGGTCAGTTCCCCAGGGAGGAACAGAGGAGAGAAGATGCTGCTGGCAGCTCCTCACCCACCAGGGATCAGGTCCAGGGGCATTCTCTCTTGGAAAGTAACAACAACAGATGCCACTTATTCAAGAAGCTCCTCTCTACTAAGATTAAGGTCACACACTGTGAATATTTTAAGGTTAACTCACTGACGACCTGCAGCCAAACGTTTATCCTACTTCGTTGAGGGGAAACTGAGGCACAGAGAGATATCATCTCTGAATCAGAGTCACATAGACCATGAGGGGCAGATCAGTCACAGGAAGACACAGCCCCGTCCTCCCTTTCAGCAAAGGGGCCTTATTAGGTGTGTGTGGACCCCAAGACAAGCTGTCAGTTCAAGTCCTTTCTTCTTAGGCATCCCCAGCACAGAGGGAGACATTCTGGTCTAGGGGGTGGCAGCAAATGGAGAATTCATCCGTGTTTACTCAAGAACTAAATTACCTGCATCAACAATCAGAGTCAGTGCAGGGAACATCCAGACCACCACCTCAAGTGGCCCATCCACACCTCTCTGCACTGGACTTGATGTTACTTATTTGTTTCCTGATGTGTTGGGGTGACTGCCACTGGAGTCTAAAGGAAAAGACTTTGACATCTCACTCGCCACTCTACACCTGTGTCCAGCACAGGACCCACATGGAACAAACTCTCATTATTCTGCTGATAAAGGAGGAAGGAATGAATGGTGAATGAACGAATGACCCAAATTCTCTTCAGAGACTGGAATCTGGATGCAAAGTCTTTGGAATTTTCTCCACCCAGGACAGGTTCTCTGACCCTCCAGGGGGCTGAAGCCCATGTGTCAGACCTGTTACTGCTCTCTAGGGAAATACTCCTTCCCACAGTTAGTCTGAGACCCTGAGGTATTGATCATAATTTTCACATATGAAAGAATTTAAACTTCTCCTCAAATTTCTGTGTCTTTACCACCAAACACAGATGGTCCACAAGTGTGAGATTTGCAGCAAGTTCAGAGACAGAAGAGAAATTAAAGACCAAGGGCAGAGGTCAGGTTCTGATGCCAAAGCCAGGCAGCTCCTGCCTGTCCCCTCACTCTTTTCTGGAACATTCTTTGGACTTTATCATTTATTGAGTCACTGGCTCATGTCTGTCACAGTCACCTGAGAAGATCTGATCCACTTCTTTTCCCTAAGGCCTGTGTACTCACCTGACCACCTGACTTGCTCCTGGTCCTCATGTGTTGTTTACGCTCAAACCACAGACCCACCTTACCCATCTGTAGAAGAATCTGGAATATGGTACCTCAGAGAAAACATACCTCACTGGGTGATGGAGGTGTCTTCAGTGGGAAGGAATGAGCCCTGGTTGCCCAGGCAATCAGCTGATCAGTGAAGAACCAGCAGAGGCATGGAGGGTTGCCTTAGGGGGGCTCTCTAATTCTCATCCTCTTTCTTTTCAAGACCAAACCCTGCTAACACACTGACACTTGAGAAAGTCCGTGCTTTCTCCCAGACAAAGAGCAGGTGGCTTTACATTCTCTGAGTTCTATGATCCTCATGCATTTGTCTTGAGATACACAAACCTGCCTTTATCTTTCAAGGACTCAGGTTAACTGACAGGTGAGATGCCAAGTCTGATTTGCCCATTTTTCAATCAGGTTATTTGGTTTTGTAGCTGTTTTTGTGTTTAGCAGTTCTTTGTATATTCTGGATATTAACCTCTATTGATATATAATTTGCAAATCTTCTCTCCCATTCCAAATGTCACTTTTCTCCCTGTTGATTGTGTCCCTTAGTGAACTGAAGGGTTTTTTTGATGAAGTACAATTTATCTGTTTTTCCCTTTTTTGCCTCTGTTCTTAGTGTCACATTCAAGAATCCACATGATTGTCACATGACAATCCAATGTCATGAAGATTTCCCCCTATATTTTCTTCTAAGAGTTTTATGGTTTTAGCTCTTACTTAAGAATCTGAGCCATTTTGAGTTAACTTTTGCATATGGTGGAAGACAATGGTCCAACTTCATTCTTCTGCACGTGGATATCCGATTTTCCAACACTGTTTGTTGAAAAGACTGTCCTTTCTCCACTGAATGGGCTTGGTTCCCTTGTCAAAATCATCTGATCACATACTCAAGAATTTATTTCTGCATCTCTATTGTATCCCATGGCCTATATGTCTGTCTTTATGTCAGTGCTACACTATTTTGATTCTTTAGCTCTGTGGTAAGTTTTGAAATCAGAAAGGGTGTGTCCTCCAATTTTGTTCTCCTTTTTAAAGATTGTTCTAATTATTCAGAGCCTCTTGAATTTTAGGTTGGAATTTTTGATTTTGCAAAAATTTCATTGGGATTTTCATAAGGATTATATAAATATGCAGACACTTTCGGGTATATTGGGAGCTTAACCGTATTGATTCTTCCCATCCATGAACAAGAACGTCTTTCCATTATTCGTGCCTTCTTTAGTTTCCTTCAGGACATTTGGGAGTTTTCAGGATATACATCTTTCCCTTCCTTGGTTAAGTTTATTCCCAAGTATTTTATACTTTTTCATGTTATCAAAAATGGATTTGTTTTCTTAATTTCTTTTTTGCATTGTTCATTGTTATTGTATATAAATGTAACCGATTTTGAGTGTTGATTTTTGTCTCCTGCAACTTTGCTGAATTTGTTTATTGGTTCTAACACTTTGTGCATGTGTATGTGGGTGGATGGGTGAAATCTTTAGGATTTTCTACTTATAAGATTATGTCTTCTGCTAAAAGAGATCATTTTTCTTCTTCCTTTCCAATTTGGATGCCTTTTATTTCTTCTTCTTGCCTCATTGTTGTGGCTAGGACTCCTGCACTATGTTGAATGGAAGTGGTGAAAGCAACATCCTTGTCTTGTTCGTGACTTGAGAGGAAAGTTTTCTGTGTTTCACTGTTGAGTGTGATGTTAGACCTTTCCTTTATTACTGTTGTCATATTGAGTAGTTTCCTTCTATACCTAAGAGTCTCTGTCTTTTGTTAAAACCCTAACACCACTTCTCTCTAGAGATTTCCTTCCCTGTGACATTCAATCCATAGGCCGGGAAGTAAAAGTCCTCCTCAGAGTAAGAAATCCTTTAGATGAGAAGCTCTTCAGGTCCTAAGGCTGTGAAGACTGGGTGGGGCCATCCTCATTCCCTAATAAATTAGTTAACAAGAACTAAATACCTTCCCACTTTATGTAACCTTCCCTTGGCCCCAAAGAATGACAGAGCTGGCAAGCCTGCCTTCCCCAACATATACGGAAGTGTTCATAGGGAACGGGCCCTGATCTTTTCTCTAGTCACAGAAAGTTCAAGGGAAAAATCAATGAAAGTTCATGAGAAAAATTCCACCTGATGAGATTGTAGGACATGTGGGATGAGAAGAGGTTCCTGTTGCTGATACTACAGAGATGTCCAGGGAAATTGATCAGGGACCATCCAGGGGTGATATAGGGGTCAAAGAGGGAGGTGGTGCCCCCTTCCTACAGATCATCACCTGAACAAAGACACTCATCCTTCTACAGGGGCCAGGGCCATCATCTGCATCACCTTTACAGAGTGACTGAGATCTCTGAGGAAGGAGCTGGTCCCAGGCCCCAGGCCCACTCTCAGTCACCTCCTCTGTTTCTCCACAGAGCCAGTGTCAAAGCCCCTCATCTGAGTCAGCATAGGACATAAGGACCCCAGTCACAGAACATAAGGACCCTGTGTATCTGACCTCCCTCACAAATGACACCAGGATCTCCACCCAGTGGTTCTTTAATAACTAGAGTCTGTGGCTGACAGAGAGGATGAAGCTGTCCCAGGATAACAGCACTGTCACCATACACACTCTCAGGAGGGAGGATGCCAGGTTTATCAGTGCGAGGTCTCCAACCTGGTCAGTTCCAGTAAAAGTGACCTCCCCAGGCTGGATGTGAGGTATGAGTCTGATCCTCAGGCCCTCTTACCCTCATCTATGCTATTAAACTCTGAATAGATTTTTTTCTTATCTGTAAAATGATGGTTCTGAAGCATTTTTCAAGTAGAGCTGCTGTAATAGCCAATGATGAAGGTGGAAATTCCATAGAATACTCGCATTGAGTCAATAAATGCAGAACAATGTGAACTGACTTTGTCATTATTGTTGGCTTAAGGTCACATTCCACTCCAGATCCCAGTTCTTGTGGGTCTCACTGGCACCATCGCCACAGCAGAAGGACAGGTGGTCGTTGTGCAATGAGGGGTGGGAGCCCATGATAAGCTCTCAGGAATCACAGCTCTATCCCTCCTCCAGTGGATGGCACCTGGACTGTGACACAGACAGTGGGAATAGATAGGAGGACATCCATGGGGGTATCAACATTGATCTTTTTTCCCCATCTGATTCTTCTCAAAGAATTCCTAAGGTCTTCCTCAGTATCTTTATTTTCATTGCAGTAGACTTATTGTGTAGGATCAGTACAACCCTGTCCTCCTTGTTACTAGAATATCAATGGAAAACTTGCTGGTAGACCCTCAGCTCTGAATCAAATGTCCTAGTGGAAAATGATGCCCATGGGATGAGATATGACCCACACTTTAAGGAGCTAAGTTTGACTTGATGGGTATTTTGGGGATCTGGAGAAGAGAAGATGTCACTCAAAGCTGTAGAGACTGCAAGTGAGGCCTGAGGTTCAGGCTTCTTAGTGTCAAGAAGCTGTTAAAAGTCCCATCTGAGGTTCCTTAGGAAAACCTGCATCAGAGGAAACTGTGTGGTGAGTGTGCAGTCCCACAGCACCTGTGCAAATAATCAGGCCAAATCCAGTGAGAGCAGCCTTGTTTCAGGACAAAGAACACTCTTCCACGGAGACGATCTTTCTTGAAAAGGAAGGTGACTGTCAGAGATCTGTTGTGTTTCCATGGAAAAGTCCAGCAAGCACAGCCTTCTGATGATCAGATTCTGGCCCTGTTCACTGTCTCTCTGCTGTTTTGCACCTCTGTACAAATTGCAGGGAACTGATGGAGATGCAGACTGGGTCTTAGCTGATAGAGACGGAGTTGCATTTCCCTCCCGCTGTGCAGAAAGCAGTTTTGTCATGACCTAGAGGCCTGATATTCCCCTCAGACTCCCTCAACTTTAGACAGTTCTTCCTCACTTTAGGCCTCTGGCCTCCATTTTCTCAGAGCATTTCCTTTAGAAATGTAATTGCAATCTGTCATTGCAGATTCTTTCTCTGCCCTTTTGAAATGTATATGTCTCCTTCAAATTTTCTTCCCGGTTTTAGGACCCAGGGACCTGGAAGGTGCCACAGTGGCTCTAACCCCCACAGTGTCCTCATTCCACACACATTGTCACCTCACCTTCAAGGAACAAGATCACACAGATATTTAAAGATATTTTGTCATAAAACCCAGCAACTCCAGTGTTCAAGCAGTGTGGTGAACACAGGGCAGGGGTCACAGTGAGGAGCAACATCAGCCACTCCCACATTCACAATGGACCACTCTGTTTGGGACCTTCCCTAGCCTTTGGCACAGGCCAAACAATATGTGTCCTTATTTCTTTGCTTTCTTTGCTGTTTTAACAAATGCCATGTGCCTATTCTAAAGAGAGTCCACAAACAGAACCTGGGAAATGGTAAATAGAATCTATCTTCTGGTTCTGTTTCCTTTCCTACTCACTTTGGTCTCTAGGATATTTGGCTGAATCCTTGGAGACCCAGTCACAAGGTGGAGTGTGGGTAAGCAGAGGTAGGTATTGAGGGGTGGCAGGGAGGGGTGGGCTCTGCGCAGAGTCTGGATGAGAAACAGCGAAGCCTGGGTGGGGTTAGGGGGTGTTCAGCATGATTTAGGATCTAGAGGGGCCATGCAGGACGGCTCTCTTGGGGGCTCCAGGATGAAGTGAGGTTTCTGAATGAAAGGCTGACATACTTGTTGAGGGGGAAGCAACTAGAGCTGGTGGGTTGAAGTTGGGGGTGCCTTTCTTCTAGACTTGGATGGGAATGAGGGGTGAGACATAGGGTTAGGAAGAAGGATAAGATTCTTGAAGACTCATTGGTGCCCTGACATTGGGGACAAGAGGAAGTGCCAGATGTACAGGCTGAAGAGGACATGGGATAGACAACAAGGGGGAGAGGGAAGTGAGCATCCAGTGGGGGCTAGGAGTCTGTAGACCAACGAAGGACTGGAGGATGGAGGATACCATGAATACTGAAGATTAGAGCTGAGGGCATTTGGGGAGTCAGGTCAAGAGGGGAGTTTGAGCACAGGGTAGTCAGACTAGAAAAGGGATCTGAGATGGAGCCTAGGGGAATGTGGTGAACACAGGGCAGGGGTCACAGTGAGGAGCAAATTGAGGGCCAGAGTTTTCCACTCTCCAGTTCAGACCAGTTGAGATATGTGCAGGTTGCTTTCAAAGCCTGGGAGCACTGTGGGAAAGCCAGATCTCACCCTTCTACTCCTGAGACCTCTTTCAGCTGAGTCAACAAGTGAACCATGTCCCCATGGAGTTTGTATGTGAGTGAGGCAGGCTGAATAGGAACCTGGGGACAGGCAGGAGAGGGCAAATGTGGAGGTGGGGATTGAGGCAGAATGAAGCTGGAGTACGTGGACTTTTCCTTCTTTGTTGACTTATCAGAGTGAACTTCCTGTGAGTCCATAGGTGAGAGCTGTGTGACAGCTGTCAGTGAGGAGTGGAAGGTGCCGTGGCAGTCTGGAAACCTGTCCTCCTCTAATCCAGGATGTGCCACTGCCATTTGTGATGCATCTGCTCTCCCCACCCAATGTCATGTGATAGAACCCAGGTCATGATGGGGAGTTCTGGCTCCCTGGTCATATTACGTCCCATGTTCAGACACTCCATCTCTCCTGAGTCCTAGAAACAGGTCAGGAGCTGTTTTTCTATTGTTGTAGAAGGCATGGGCTTGCTCATAAGCCTAGGAGTCTGCATGGAATTCTCTCATTAGGTCCTGCTGGAGGCTCCACAAAGCACTTTTCATCGTTCTAATGTAAGTTGGATGGAGATACATATGCAGGAACTTGTCCTTTCCTCTGGAGGGTGTGTCCAGCATGCCCCAGACTATTGGAGGCCTAAAACCTTCATAGCTGTAGCAGATCCCTGAATGGTCACAGATATGGATGGCCCTACAGCCCATGGAACTTTCACATTTGGCTTAAAGTGTTGATAACTAGAGCTGATCCTGTCACTGATGTCATTGTCTTCCATCATCAGTATCAGCAGCCATCCACTTCCACCCTTTGGAGCACATGTGTATTATTAAGGTGTTCAGAATAATGCTATTTCTTGTTCATCATTAGTGGGAAAGCTTCTAGTTCTCACCATTAAGTAAGACATGAGCTGTATGTCTGTAGGTTTTTTGTTTTGGGGGTTTTTATGGTGAGGAAGATTGTCCCTGAGCTAACATCTGTGACAATCTTCCTCCACTTTGTATGCAGGATGCAACCACAGCATGGTTCAATGAACAGTGTGTAGGTCCACACCCGGGATCTGAAGCTGTAAACCCCAGACCACTGAAGCAGAATGTGCAAACTTAATCACTACACCACCAGGCCAGCCCCTCTGAAGATTTTTATGACTTGAGTTTGGAGCAGAATTGACTTGGAGGATGAATTCATCCATTTCCTCTGCTAGGCAGGGCCACCTTCATGGGCTCATAATCTGTAAAGTCACTTAGAAGGGCCTGCAGTAGGTTTAATGCCCTGCTTTTGCCATCTTGAAATTCTTCATGATTTTTGAAGAAGGAGCCCTGATTTTCACTTTTCACTGAGTCCTGAATTTATATAGTTGGTTCTGCCCCTGGGAGTGAACATGGGTAGATGGGCTCCCTTTGGAAAAAGAAAAATTTTGACCTTATTGGGGCAGCACCACCACAGCATAACCTGGAGGGTTGTGAAGAGAGATAAAGAGGAATTGGGTTTTTTCTACTCTGTTTGTGTCATTATAAGTCTCTATCTGCCCCCCACCACCCCTCACCTCTGTAGCTTATAGAGGAAAGTTAGATGTACTTGGGAGATTCAAATTTTGGGTTCCACATCCAAGGGGGAATAAAAGAAATCACAGCTAGTTGGTTCAAATGTGAATAACATTCAATAGATATCATAGAGTCCACACTGAATGTTGGTCTTAGGAAAGCACTGGGAAGACTGGGACAGGAAGGGGGTGTGTTATGGTGATGGGGAAGAAAGGAGCTGAGTCCTCATCTCCCAAGAGGGACGACCTTAGATAATGCCTGAAAGTGGAAAATCAGTAAGTAGCCTCTCAGAACATGTTATTCAGAGATGACTTTGGCTCCATCCAGAGGAGCTGCTGCTGTTTGGGGCTGATCTCCTCAGTGTGGCCCAGATAGGAGATGCCAGGACCTTCCTGTGATCGCTGTGAATAGAAACACAGAGACACTGGGCTTATCACAGCCAAGTCCAGTGTTGTCACAAATACAAGAAAGAGAACATCTGACAGGAGGGATCCAGCACTGGTTTTATTCACACTGTGAATATCAAGAAAAAAATGATAATCATTGTTCTGGCTACAGTGTGCAGCATGACAGGTTAAAATCTCCTTGAGGTTGTATGTCTTTCACATCAAAACAATGTGCCCCCTCTGGGAAAGACTTACACAGCTGATTAAGATTCTTCCAAGAAGCCCAAATGTCTTCAGTCTTTGTCCATATGACATATGATGGGGATCTGTTTGTATTTTTTATATCAAGAGCATAGAATTGAAATGTTATAATCCTTGGTTCATGACCCAGTGAAATCTCCAGTCCCTAAATGGCCTGCCTTCCTTTTCTTAGAGAGATATTACTTATTTAACTTTATTTTTTACTTACATATTTGGAATCAGGCTCTAGTTACAGCTTCCAGAAGATCTCCACAGGCAGGACTGGAAGTTCAGCTCACTAAGGAAGCTCTTCCTACTTCTGGGATGAAAAAACTGTGAAATTAAGACCATATGCTGGTGCCATAGCACCTCTGCAGTATGATTCTTCTACCTTTTGAAAGGGCTGTGTAATCTTATTTCAATAGATGATGTCATTAATTATAATGGGCAATATAATGTCATTTATCTAAAATAGTTCGTTATATTTTTGTAAAAATATTACTTGTATTAAAGATAAGGCAATTATAAGTTTAAAAACAAGATGATTGTGAAACAAAACCATGGACGTTACTTTATAAGCTACTTTATTTGGAAAGTATGAGAAAGTTCATACCATATAGGCATAAATTAGTAACATATGACAGTTAACACCTGGGTAACCACCCCAAGTCATGAACTAGTTCATTGCCAGCTTCAGAAGTGCCTCTGGGTACAGTCCTGACCACGAGCTCCTCCCTTGAACCTGGAAGTGACAATTTCCTGAATTCATGGTCATTCTCATAATTTCCTTCACAGTTCAGCCCACACAGCACAGGTGCTGCTGTCCAATGAGCCTAGGCCACAGTGCCCAGCACCATGAACCATCCACAGTCACCACGTCCAACCAGATTGGCAGATGTGACACCAACAGTGCAAATGTCCAGGGTGAGAGGCAGTAGGGACTCCCCCACAATGACGGCTGGGGCAGCATAAATAGGTAAAAATAAGGAGACAGAACTTTACCACAATCAAATAAACAGGTTTTGAAAAGGACAGTTTTTGCAAAAGTTTTTTAACATAAATTCTGAACATTTTGAAATACTTTGATACTTGGGAGGCTGAATAATGGCCACCAAAGGTATCCAGAGTCTCACGCCTGGAACCTGTGATTATCCCTTTATATGGCACAAGGGACTTTGCAGGTGTGATGAAGTTAAGGATCTTGAGATGGGAAGAATATTCTCTATCATCCTAATGGAATCCCAGGGTCCTTCTAAGAGATGGGCAGAAAACCAAAATGAGAACCAGATGTCAGGCCGGAAGCAGTGACAGGAAAGGCCTGTGATGCTGGCCTGATGCAAGGAATGAGGACAGTCTCTAGAAGCTGGAAGTCAAGGAAAGGATTCTTCCTCAGAGCCTCCAGAGAGAGCAGTGATCCGCAGACACCTTGTTGTCAGCCAAGCAAAGCCGGTCATTCTTGGGAAACATACAAACGCCAATAGTGACATCAGAAAGTACACATTCCTGCATGTTTCTGCACAGAGGCAGAAACTACCATTTCAAAACTTCTATCCACAGCAGGTACACACAGTATTTTCATTTTTAAGCAATAGGGCCTGAGCAGTCCCTGAATATAAAATAAAAATAAAGACTCTGAGGCATAGAGAGTGTCAGGTGTAGTTCAAGGATGGAGGGTCAGAACCAACCCAGGAGAGGTGGACCCTCTGATTACTTGTCAGTGCCACTCAGAGCAGAGCTCAAGACTGGGGCATGAATGGATTCCAAGGAGTACCTGGGAAGGCAGCCCCTTGGGGGTATGGATGGGTAAAGGCAAAAGAGGTGGCAGGGGAGGGGCAGCCTGTAGAGGGGCAAGGTTCTGTGTCCCCAGGGGAAGTGGACAGAGGGAGGGACAGATGCTTCGGGTAAGGCGGAGGGACAAGATGAGCAGACCCACACAGAAAAAGGGTAAGAGACAGGTGAAAGGGAGACAGAATCTAGTAGGGGCTGGGAGCCCAGGGTAAGGAGGCGTTGAGAGCATCCAGATACTAAGGAGGCAGAGGGTGGAGCTGAGTGCTTGACCATGAGCACCAGGACGGCAACCAGGAGAGGATTCCGGATGCCAGCCTAGCGAGGAGGGACAGAGGGCATGGGATGGGACATGGTAGAGGGACTGGGTTTGCAGAGTAAGGCCAGATCTGGTGAGATGGACAGAGCTGGACCTCAAAGCAGGGTCTGGGATTGGGTCCTGAAAACCTAGAAAATGGAGGAATACCCAGGAGGACTGAGGATGAGCTTGGAGGGAAGGTAACTCTTCAGGGTCAGAGCTATTTCCACACAGTTTTCCTTCTTCATACCTTAAAGAGCTCTACAGTGTAATGTGTTGTTTCAAACACTAATCAAAACTTCCCTGTTAGGATATATTTTTTCCACCATTGGCTGGTTTGTGGCTAAACCTACGAGGATTCAGAATCCTAATTGTGCATGAAGGCAACATGCCCAAATTAGTCCAGTTTTAGGACTTGTCTCCCTCAGGAGCATGGAGCGCTCTCCTCTTATAGCACAAAACAAGGTGCTGAGGATATTTTCAGAGGACAGGGACTACCTGGTAGTGGCTTCAAAAGAGCAAAAGAACCTTCAGGACTGGTTCCCTCTGTTGTTGTCTAACATGACAGGGCTTCATATTGTCATTGTAGAGGTTGATGTCTACATGCTTTGTTTGGAATGAGGAGGTTAAAGAGCCAGAGCAGTGCAGGCCACATATTTCCAGGTCAGCCCAGGAGAGGTGTCCCCACTGGGCAGTGGTTCCTTTCACACATTTTCCCCCTTGGGTCTCTCTGAACCCCACAGGGGCTCCTTCTTCTATGACTTCAGATCCATCACCACCCAGCACCCTCACCCATGTGTACCTGGAAGGGCAGCCCCTGCATGCCTGGTCAGTCAGACCAATGCAGGCTGTTATGCTGGACATTAGCAAGACAAAATCTGCAAAGACTCCCAGAGAGAGGGAAAGTCAGTTCAACATGCCCAGGCAGGTGAGTCCAGTGTGGGGACCAGGGCCCAGGGCTGTGTGTGAGGTTCAGAAATTGTGGTGAGAAATCATATCTCTTGGGGAAATGCAAGTCAAAACTACAGTGAGATACCACTGAGCTGAGGTCTGTCTATTAAGGTTTTTTCCCCACTGTTTCTGTTGCCACTTTGATTAAATAGATAGCTAAGCATTGCTTCCTATTTGACCACGTGTTTTAAAACTTTTTTATTTTTTTTATGAACTTCACCCCCAAATTAAAGTCTTTGGACTTTAAAAAAAAAAAAAAAAAGGAAACTTAGAGAATTTCCAATTAGCCCTGGGACTACTCAAGGAAATTTGTTCTCTCTCTTCCTATAAAGCAGATATTAAACTAATTTGGGCTTATTTGGTATGTTAAATTACATGAGAAGCATTGTCAAATAAGTGATAATAAACCTTTTTAGGTGGTATTATGTGGGTAAATGTTATGATTAAGTGTTTTAAAAACTATCAGTCATAATTCTAGTTACTACCGTAAAGTGTTGTTTGTCATGGAAATTGTTTACCAATTGTCATTTTTAGGTCTTTTGTCGATTACAGATAGTTATTGGTTTACTCTGATGCTTTTGCAAATATGTTTCACCTTCAGAGAAATTCATGGAAAGGACTCTGACACTTGCTCTAGAATACAGTTTTCTGATAGACCTTCAGATCATAAAACTGAATCAGGTAAGAAGCTACAGAACTGTAATGGAGAAACTGATGACTTCATGAAACTACTAACAAAAGATCAAGATCAAAAGTTGACCACATGGGACTAAATTAACTAAGGATGATTATAACTTTTATGACTTTTCATTTAAAATATTGCTGATTTTTTTAATGTTTTTTAAGATTTAAGGAAACCTTTTCTCCTTCCTCTTAAGCTAACTATGACTTTCAACAATTTGACAAATAATACTTTTGTAAGCAGAATTGAAACATTTATCTTTTTCTCCCAACTTGATCCCACCAGAATTTGAAAACTCTTAGTGAGTTTTGTTATTTTCATAGTGATATATTTATTTACACAAGTTCAATAAGAATCTGTTCTCCTTATAACAGGACACAATTGGAAACACTGGTTATATTACCAAAGCTTTGACTGGAAGGTCATATTTGAGAAAAACAGGCATAGACTCAGATATGATCAGACAGCTTTTGAGAAACAAAGATTGGACTTTATGAAATAAAGCCACTTGGAAATATTGGCCTGGTACCTTGTTTACAGGGTTCCCAGCAAGCTTACTGGGTAAGTAAAGAAGGTCATTTATCTGGCAGGTGCAAGGAACCTCAATATTTTGGGGAACCTCAAAAGAAGAGAATACCTCACCCAAATCTGTAGGCGTTACAGGTTTTGTCTGATAAGTCTTTGGCTTGGCTTTCCTGGCCTCAAGAGGCCTTTAAAATTCAATCTGAGATTCCTTATTAAAAGTTCCAGCAAAGCAGGTTTACAAGAGCCTATATGATCAATTGCTATTCTTGCTGCACTTATGTAAATAATTGGGCCAAATTTATTGAAACTAAACTTATTTTGTGAATCAGTTAGTCTTAATTTGGCAACCTTTGGGAAAAATGAGGATGATTTTAGAGAGAAAAATTATGTTTCAGTAGAAACTATAGTACACATTTGCAGATATTAGATTCTAGTTTTGTTAACTGTCTGAGTATTTTGTTTTCTGCCTGTAAATTGAACTGGATCCTGAATTCTTCTAGTCTTCTGAAATATCTGGCTACAAATCTCCAAACTAATGTTTTCGATTTTTTCCCTCATTTTTATTTGAAATCATGGAGAACTAAAACCACCTTTGTTCCTGACCCCTAAAAACTAAAGCTGGACAACTAGATTTAAACTTAAGAGACATCACCACAATAACATGCCTGTTGCTATGTAAGCCACTCAGAAGGATACCTGAACACTCAATGACATCATCAGACACACTTCAAACAGCAAAAGATGCTCCGACTCTGACATCTAAAAATCTTCTTGACTGGCTGCCCCCTAGGCTCAGGAACTGGTTTGTAATTTGCTCCAAATATTAACCTTGTTTTTCTTTTTGTTTCCATAGAAATGCCTCTATTAAATACTTGATTCCCTACTTCCACAGTATAGGCCTAGCTTTGGGGGCCCACCTGCATCACTGCCTCCTAAAATGAATTTAACTGGACTGATCTATTATCAGGACAATGAGATGGAACAATCTACCATCTCAGCTTCTGGACTATGAAACTTCTTAAAGTTTAAAAGGTGGGGTTGTGGGGGGTCAGAATTGGCCACCCCAAAATGTGTCTCTTTGGCGTAAGGATTATTTGGGGCTGGTTACTTTTAAGAAACTACAGACAGGGGAACAGCTCTGAAAACCAAGTAGAAGTTGTCCTTTGTAAGAGACATTTATATTTGTAAGGGAACTTTCATTTGTGAAGTTATCTCCCTCTCTGTACCAGGAATAAGAGGATGACCTTATCTCTAGAAACTCTAATCAATGTGGAAGGCAAGGACTTAAATCTGCATACTAACCTTACTGTTTACTGTGCTTTTCTGGTAAATTCCAATAACTGACTCCCCCTACCCCCAACATTGTCCTCTGTCTTTAGCTGAAGATGGTATTTAAGCTGGCAGCCTTGGCCACATGGTCAAGTTACCCAGTTTTCCTGAGTTTCTTCCATGTATACATGTTATAAAGCTTTGTTTGATTTTCTCCTGTTATTCTGTCTCATGTCAATTTAATTCATGGCCCAGCCAGAAGGATCTAGAGTGGCTAGAGGAATTGTCTTGCTCCCTGACACACCTCTATGACAAGAGGTCCTGGTGTAGCTCTGGGGCTCATCATTTGAAGGGAGAAGCCAGATGGGGATGAGAGAGAGGGAGGGTGACTGTGTACCCCCACCCTGAGCTATGGGGACTACTCAAGACATGATGCCCCAGGCTTGTGCTTGTCCAAAAAAGGGCTTGCGTGTGTGGGGGGGGGGGGGTGAGGAATCACTGCTGAAGAATGCAGTGGACTCAGCAATTCCCAGGGAACAAAATATAGATAGAAGGGAAAGAGAAAGAAGGGGACAGGGAGGCTGGAATAGGAGAGGGAGGAGGAGGGACTTGGGCAGAGACCCCGCCCCCAGCCCACATGACTCAGGAGGCTCTCCTACCCAGGAGGAGGCTCAGCACAGAGCACAGAAGGACAGCAGTGCTTGTGAGCCTTTCTGGGGCATAAGCTCTTCTCACGGAGGGAAGGTCAGAGCAAGCAGCAGACGCCATGGAGACCCCTTCAGCCACCACCCACAGAGGGCACATCCTACATGGGTTCCTGCTGGCAGGTGAGAGAGGGCAATTCCCTGAGGGGGGCTGGAGACGGGAGAACAGAGAACTTCTGGGGTCTCCTGGGGAGGACAGGGCTCTGAGAGGGGACAGAGGTCTTCTGTTTGGACATGATGGGAGAGGACATGGGAGCAGAGTAGGATGGGGAAAGGGGACCCAGCAAAAGGAAAATCTCATGATCTGGAAGTGGTGAGGGGCAGGAAAGCCTCAACTGCTGTACCTATTCAAGTTAGGTATCACTGGCCAATAATATTTGAAATTTGATGATAATACTAATAATTTATTAGAGGATGACAGCAGAAAAAACTTAACTAGGGACACTAAACATTGTCTTTACCCACAACCCTCAGAAATTGACAAATAAACACCAGGATGTGGAGGGCCCTGGGAACACTCGTCCATTCACCCACAGGTGTTTGCAGCCCGTTCCAGGCCTTAGGGGAACAAGATCAGAGAAGTCTCTGCCCTCAGGAACTCACACCCTGTGGGGATGAGGAGAGAGAAGCAAGAGATCTAGAATGTGATGTCAAGGACTGACATTGTCATGAACGGAAGAGAGCAGGGAAAGGTCAGAAAGTGAAGATGGAGGGTCTTCAGAACAGATGGTCAGGGAAGGCATCTCCCAAGGATGCCTGTGAGACTGAGCAGGGTGCTGAGGGCAGGGAGGGAGTGAGCTGGGCAGACACCCGAGGAAGAGTGTTAGGAACAGAGGAAATAAGAAGTTCAAATGGGCTGAAGTAATGGTGGTCATGTTGCTGAGCTTGACCAGTGGACTCACACACACACAAACTCCAAGTCTAAGACATGAAGAGACCTGCTCAGGACCCAGGGCCTCATCTTTCCATCCCAATATATATGCCCAAATATTGATTGATCTCTCTCTCTTCCCTCCTAGTCTCATTCTTAACCTTCTGGAACCTGCCCACCAGTGCCAAACCCATTATTGAATCAGTGCCGACCAATGCTATTACAGGGATGGAGGTTCTTCTCTTTGTCTACAATCTGCCTGAGGATCTTGCAGGCTGTGCCTGGTACAAAGGGGACAAAGTAGATCCCAAACTTGAAATTGCATCATTTGGAATAAATACATCAAAAATTACCCCAGGGCCTGCATACACCAGTCAACACAAATTATACCCTGATGGATCCCTGCTGTTCCGGAACGTCATCCCAGAGAACACAGGATACTACACCCTACTAGTCACGAGGAAGAACTCCCTAGTTGATACAGCAATTGGAGAGCTCCACATATACTGTGAGTGATTCCTCTCTGTCCTCCAGGTGTTGGGTGGGGTGATTCTACTTCACACACACAGGATTGACAGGCCTGGACTGGGCCTACATCCCCCTCTGCATTATGTCTCATGTACAGATTTGAACATTTACTGCAGGACACAAACAGTGGAGAAAAACATCAAAAGCTTGGAATTTCTTTCCTGGAATCTGGACCCTGTAGACATCCCCTCCAGAGAGATGGGCTGGGCTAACTCAGCAGAGGGAGATGAGTCTCAGTGCAGCCCCTTGGGGCCCTCTCTGGGACCATGGCCCTGAGGTAGATCCTGCAGGATCAGAGCCTGGCCTGAGGGGCCCCGTGGGATCCGCACAGAGAAACTCAGCCCTGAGAAGTCCCTGTCCGGACACCTGTCCCAGGGCTACTGACTCCAGTGACCCTGGGGAGCCTTTGCTAGGGCTGAGTTGTGGCCTCCTGGGCAGGGCTGACAGGGAGCAATGTTTTCCCGGCCATCCCAGTCCCAAGGCTCCTGAGCTGGTCACCAGCCAGGGCACAGCCCCAAGAGCCATATCTGGGCAGGGACACAGCCTGATCCTTCACCTGAGACTCAGCATGGAGAGCACAGGTGGACAAGGTCCCCAGGCCATTAGCTGACAGCCGTGGGGAGCTTAGGAGACTCCAGAGGAAGGTCAGTTCCCCAGGGAGGAACAGAGGAGAGAAGATGCTGCTGGCAGCTCCTCACCCACCAGGGATCAGGTCCAGGGGCATTCTCTCTTGGAAAGTAACAACAACAGATGCCACTTATTCAAGAAGCTCCTCTCTACCAAGATTAAGTGAATATTTTAAGGTTAACTCACTGACGACCTGCAGCCAAATATTTATCCTACTTCGTTGAGGGGAAACTGAGGCACAGAGAGATATCATCTCTGAATCAGAGTCACATAGACCATGAGGGGCAGATCAGTCACAGGAAGACACAGCCCCGTCCTCCCTTTCAGCAAAGGGGCCTTATTAGGTGTGTGTGGACCCCAAGACAAATGGTCAGTTCAGGTCCTTTCTTCTTAGGCATGCAGAACACCAAAGGAGAGATTCTGTTCTAGGGAATGAGAGCAAATGGAGAATTCATCCGTGTTTATTCTAGAACTAAATTACCTGCATCAACAATCAGAGTCAGTGCAGGGAATCTCCAGGCCACCCCCTCAGGTAGCCGATCCACACCTCCCTGCACTGGACTTGATATCACTTATTTGTTTCCTGATGTGTTGGGGTGACTCCCACTAGAGTATAAGAGAAAGGACCTTGCCATCTCATTCCCCACTCTACACCTGTGTCCAGCACAGAGCCCATATGGAACAAACTCTCAACTGCTACTGATGAAGGGGGGAAGGAATGAATGGTGAATGAACAAATGATCCAAAATCTCTTCAGCGACTGGAATCTGGATGCAAAGTCCTTGGAATTTTCTCCACACAGGACAGGTTCTCTGACCCTCCAGGGGCTGAAGCCCGTGTCTCAGGTCTTTTACTGCTCTCTAGGGAAATACTCCTTCCCGCAATTGGTCTGAGACACTGGGATATTAATGATAATTTTCCCACATGAAAGAATTTAAAATTCTCCTCAAATTTCTATCTCATAACCACCAAACGCGGATGGACCATGAGGGCCAGATTTGTAGCAAGTTCAGACTCCCCCCTTTACACCACTCACCCCTTCTGCATTTGCACACATCCACTCCTGCCCTCAGCAGAGACAGAAGAGACCTTAAAGACCAAGGGCAGAGATCAAGTTCCTCTGCCAAAGCCAGGCAGCTCCTGACTGTCCCCTCACTCTTTTCTGGATCATTCTTTGGACTCTATCATTTATTGGGTCACTGGCTTATGTCAGTTACAGTCACCTGGGAGGATCTGATCCACATCTTTGCCCTGAGGCCTGTGTACTCACCTGACTGCTTCACTTGCTCCTGGTCCTCATATGTTATTTATGCTCAAACCACAGACCCACCTTACCCATCACTAGGAGAATCTTGAAAATGGTGCCTCAGAGAAAACATACCTCGCTGGATGATGGAGGTGTGCACAGTGGGAAGGAATCACCCCCTTGTTGGCCAGACAATCAGCTGGTCAGTGAAGAACCAGCAGAGGCATGGAGGGCGAGGTTGGGGGGGGCTCTCTGATTCTCCTCCTTTGTCTTTTCAAGACCAAACTCTGCTAACATAGTGATTGAGAAAGTCTGTGCTTTCTCCTAAAGAACCGGTGGCCTTACATTCTCTGAGTGCTCTGATACTCATGCCTTTGTCTTGAGATACACAAACCTACCTCATTCTCTCAAGGACTCGGGTTGGCTGAATGGTGAGAGATGCCAACTCTAATTCTCCCATTTTTCAATCAGGTTATTTGGTTTTGTTGTTGCTGTTATGTTTAGCAGTTCTTGGTATATTCTGGATATTAACCCCTATTTGTATATAATTTGCAAAATATTTTTTACCATTTCAAAGGTCACCTTTCACTCTGTTGATTGTGTCCTTTAATGAACTGGCTTTTCATTTTGACAAAGTCCAACTTATCTATTTCTTCCCTTTTTTCCTGTGTTCTTAGTGTTACATTCAAGAAATCACCACCAAATCCAATGTCATGAAGATTTCCCCCTATGTTTTCTCTTAAGAGTTTTATAGTTTTAAGTCTTACTTTATGATCTGATCCATTCTGAGTTAATTTTTGTATATGGTGGAAGGCTGGAGTGAATGTCCAAGTTCATTCTTCTGTATGTTGATATCCAGTTTTCCAACACTGTTTGCTGAAACGACTGTCCTTTCTCCACTGAATGGTCTTGGCTCCCTTGTCAAAATCATCTGATCACATAATCGAGGCTTTATTTCTGGATCTCTATTGTATTCCATGGCCCATGTGTCTGTCTTTATGTCGGTGCCGCATTATTTTGATCCGTGTGTGTGTGTGTGTGTGTAAGAAGATTGGCCCTGAGCTAACATCTGTTGCCAATCTTCCCCTTTTGCTTGAGGCAGATTGTTGCTGAGCTAACATCTGTAAAATTTATGTGGCATGCCACCACAGTGTGGCTTGATGAGCAGTGCTAGGACCACGCCCGATATCCAAACCAGTGAAGCCCAGTCCGCCAAAGCAGAGCGAGAGAACTTAACCACTATGCCACTGGGTCACACCCAGTTTTTGATTCTTTAGCTCTGTGGTAAGTTTTGAAATCAGGAAGTGTGAGTCCTCCAGTTTTGTTCTCCATTTTAAAGAATGTTTTAACTATCAGGGTCCTTTGAATTTTAGGTTGGATTTTTCGATTTCTGCAAAAATTTCATTGGGTTTTGATATGGATTATAGGGAATATGCAGATAGTTTGGGGTATATTGGCATCTTAACAGTATTAATCCTTCCCTTCTGTGAACATGGATGTCTTTCCATTATCTGCATCTTCTGTAATTTCTTTCAGAACACTTGGGACTTTGCAGTGTGCACATCTTCCACCTTCTTAGTTAAGTTTATTCCTAAGTGTTTTCTACTATTTCATGCTTGAAAATGGACTTATTTTCTTAATTTCTTTCTTGGATTGTTCATTGCTATTGTATATAAACATGACTGATTTTGAATGTGACTTTGTTTCCTACAACCTTGCTGAATTTGTTTATTAGTTCTAATAGTGTGTGTGTGTTTGTGTGTGTGTGTGTGTGTGTATGTTTGGGTGATCTTTAGGCTTTTGTACATATAAGTATGCCTTCTGCTAAACGAGGTCACTTTTCTCTCTTCTTTTCCAATTTGGATGCCTTTTACTTCTTCTTCTTGCCTCATTGTTGTGGCTAGGACTCCTGTACTACACTGAATAGAAGTGGTGAAAGCAGCATCCTTGTCTTGTTCATGATCTTAGAGGAAAGTTTTCTGTGTTTCGTGATTGAGTATGATGTTAGCTGTAGGCTTTTCATTTATGACTGTTGTCATAATGAGTAGCTTCCTTCTATTCCTAACAGTCCCTGTCTTTTTTTAAAACTATAACCACTTCTCTCTAGAGATTTCCTTCACTGTGGTATTCAATCCACAGGCAAGGAAGAAAAAGCCTTCCTCAGAGTGAGAAATCCTTTAGATTAGAAGCTCTTCGGGTCCTAAAGTTGTGAAGACTGGGTGGCACCACCCTCATTCCCTAATAAATTATTTAACAAGAAGTAAATGTTTTCCCACTATACGTAGCATTCCCTTGGCCCCAGAGATGGGCAGAGCTGACAGAGTTGCCTTCGACAACACACACAAAAGTGTATATAAGGAATGTGGCCTGACCTTTTCTGAAGTCAAAGAAAGTTCTAGGAAAAAAATCAATGAAAGTTCACAAGAGAAAAATTCTACCTGATGATAAGGTCATAGGACACATGGGATGAGAAGAAGTTCCTGGTCCTGATGCTACAGAGATGTCCAGGGGACTGATCAGGGATCATCCTGGGGTGATATAGGGGTCAAAGTGGGAGGTGGTGTCCCCTCCTTACAGATCATCACCTGAACAAAGACGCTTATGCTTCTGGAGGGGTCAGGGCCATCATTGGGTCACCTTTAGAGAGTGGCTGAGATCTCTCAGGAAGGAGTGTGGGCACAGGCCCAGGCCCACTCTCAGTCAGTCACCTCCTCTGTTTCTCCACAGAGTCAGTGTCAAAGCCCTCCATCCAAGTCAGCTTAGGACATAAAGACCCCAATCAAAGAAAATAAGGACCCCGTGGCCCTGACCTGCCTCACAAATGACACCAGGATCTCCATCCAGTGGTTCTTCAATGACCAGAGTCTGTGACTGACCGAGAGGATGAAGCTGTCCCCCGACAACAGCACCCTCACCATAGACACCCTCAGGAGGGAGGATGCCGAGGATTATCAATGTGAAGTCTCCAACACAGTCAGTTCCAGTAAAAGTGACCTCCTTAGGCTGGATGTAAGATATGAGTCTGGCCCTCTGGTTCTCTTCCCCTCATCTATGTTATTAAACTCTGAATGATTTTTTTCTTATCTGTAAAACAATGGTTCTGAGGCACTTTTCAAGTAGAGTTGTTGTAGTAGTCAATGAAAAGATGGAAATTCCTTAGAAGACTCTCATTGAATCAATAAATGCTCAGCAATGTGAACTGACTTTGTCATTATTGTTGGCTTAAGGCCACATTCCACTCTAGATCCCAGCTCTTGTTGGTCTCAGTGACACCACCTGCACAGTGGAATGCCAGGCAGTGGTTGTGCAATGAGAGGTGGGAGCCCATGATAAGGTCTCAGGAATCACAGCTCTATCCCTCCTCCAGGAGGAGGCATGGACGGTGCCTGGACTGTGACATGGAAAACAGGAATAGACAGGAGGACATCCATGTGGGTATCAACACTGATCTTTTTCTCCCCATCTGATTCCTCTCAAAGAATTCCTAAAGTCTTCCTGAGTATCCTTATTTTCATGGCAATAGACTTATTGTGTAGGATCAGTACAACCCTGTCCTCCTTGTTACTAGAATATCAATGGAAAACTTGCTGGTAGACCCTCAGCTCTGAATCGAATGTCCTAGGTGACAATGATGCCCCTGGGATGAGATATGACCCACACTTTAAGGAGCTAAGTTTGACTTGATGGGTATGTTGGGGATCTTGAGAAGAGAAGACGTCACTCAAAGTTATAGAGACTGCAGGTGAGTCCTGATGTCCAGGCTTCTTAATGCCAAGAGGCTGTTAAAAGTCCCGTCTGAGGTTCCTTAGGAAAACCTGCATCAGAGGAAACTGTGTGGTGAGTGTGCAGTCCCACAGCACCTGTGCAAATAATCAGGCCAAATCCAGTGAGAACAGCCTCATTCCAGCATCAAGAACACTCTTCCTTAGATATAAGCTTTGTTCAAAAGGAAAATGACTGTTGGGGAAATGCTGTCTTTCCATGGAAAAGTCCAGCAAGCACAGCCTTCTGATGATCAGATTCTGGCCCTGTTCACTGTCTCTCTCCTGTTTTTCACCTCTGTACAAATTGCAGGGAACTGATGGAGACGCAGACTGGGTCTTGGCCACTAGAGATAGCCATGTGTTTCCCTTCTGCTGTGCAGAAATCAGTTTTATCATGACATAGAGGCCTGATGTTCCCTCAGACTCCCTCAACTTTAGACAGTTCTTCCTGATTGTAGACCCCTGGCCTCCATTTTCTCAGAGCGTTTCCTTTAGAAATGTAACTGCAATCTGTAATTGCAGATTCTTTCTCTGCAATTTTGAAATGTATATAAGTCTCCTTCAAATTTTCTTCCCAGTTTTAGGATCCAGGGGATGTCTTTCTCAAGGGCCTGGGCCCATCCCTTTGAAACGTAGTCCTCCTGGGAGATCCTGCCCCTGCCTCCCAGTCTCTGAGGGAGGGCAGGAGCCTAACTTGGGTGGATCCCTTTACATCCAGGGTGTAAAACTACCTCCTGTCAGGATTTTATGGGAAGTTTTACTTTTCTTTCGAGTAAGGCTGATTAGCAAACACAAGTGCCTATAACGCCCTCTACCTGCAGCCTTTCATTTCGGGGGTTGAGTTCAGTCTGTCTCCTTTTGCACTGGTCTCAAATAAAGTCTTTCTGCCTCTTTAACTTTGTCTGGTGCAATTTTTACTTTGACATTACCTGCCTATAAATGATCCTGTCATCTTCCACACAGTGTCGATCCTCACCATATTTTCAGATCCTCTAATTTCTTTCCTTATCTGGCTACCATCCCCCAAATGAAAATTTCCACTTTTCCTCCCTCCCTTCTGATTTGGCCTTCACAGCAGGAGATGACCTGACTGCCCAGACCCTTCTGGGGTCCCAGGTTGCCTCCGACCTGGTTTTTGTCACCAGGATCTGAGAAGCACTGTGAGCTAAAGTCCAATGACTTGAGAGAGATATGGAAGGCCCCCCACTCCAGTGGCCCTGACCCTAACAGTGTCCTCATTCCACACACATTGTCACCACACTTCAATGAACAAGATCATGCAGATTTTTATAGCTATTCTGTCACAAAACCTAACAACTCCAGTGGACAAGCAAGTCCTTACCACATCAGCCACTCCCACGTCCACACAGGACCACCCTGTCCAGGGCCCTCCCCAGCCTCAGGCTCAGGCCAGACATCTGTGTCCTCACTTCTTTGCTTTCTTCATTGTTTTTACAAACACCATGCACCTATTCGAAGGAGAGCCCACAAACAGAACCTGGGAAATGTAAATGGAATCTGTCCTCTGGTCTGTGTCCTTTCTTGCTCCTTTTGGTCTCTGGGGAATATGGCTGAATCCTTGGAGACCCAGTGACAAGGTGGAGTGTTGAGGTGAACATCGAGGAATGGTGCGGATGGGTGGGGTCTGCACAGAGTCTGGAGAAGGAATAGTAAAGCCTGGGTGTGTTTTGGGGTGTTAGGAGTGATTTGGGATCTAGTGGGACCATGCTGAAGGGTTCTTTTTGAAGGGCTTCCAGGATGGGGATGAGAATTCTCAGTGACAAGCTAATCCCCTGTTGAGGGGGGAGAAACTGGAGGTGATGTAGTGACACTGGGGTGCCACCCTTCTAGCCTTGGTTGGGCATGATGGGTGAGATAAAGTTTTGGGGAAAAGAATAAGATACTTGAAGACTCCAATTAGTGCCCTGACACTGGGAACGAGACAGAGCTCCAGAAGTTCGTGCAGAAAGTGACATGGGATAGGGGATAAGGGGGAGGGGGAGATAGCATCCAGTGGGATCTGGGAGTCTGGAGACCAATGAAGGGCTGGAGAATAGAGGGAACCATGAATGCAGAAGTCTTGAGCTCAGGGCATCTGGGGAATTAAGTCAGGAAGGGAGAGTGAGCACAGGGTAGTCAGACCAGAAAAGGGACCTGGGATGGAGCCTGGGGGAAGGTGGGGAATGCAGGCAGGAGTGGTAGTGAGGACCAGAGGCAAATCGAGGGCTAGATTTTTCCAGTCTTCAGTTCTGACCAGTTGAGACATGTACAGTTTGCTCTCAAAGCCTGGGAGCACTGTGGAAAAGCCATATCTCACCCTGGTACCCTGAACCCTACTTCAGCTGAGCCAACAAGTTAGCCAGGCCCCCATGGGATTTGTGCGTGAGTGAGTAAGGCTGAATAGGAGCCTGGGGACAGGCAGGGGAGGGCAAATATGTGGGTGGGGATGGAGGGTAGAACGAAGTTGGAGTGTGTGGAGCCTTTTCCTTCTTTGTTGACCAGTCAGAATGAACTTCTCATCAGTCCACAGGTGAGAGCTGTGTGACAGGTGTCAGTGAGGGGTAGTAGGTGCCAGGATCATCTGGACACCTGTCCTCCTCTAATCGAGGACATACCACTTCCATTTGTGATGCATCTGCTCTCCCCACCTGACCTTATGTTGGTGGATGTGATAGAACCCAGGTCATGATGAGGGGTTCTGGCTCCCTGGTCACATTACAGCCCATGTTCAGATGCTCTATCTCTTCCAAGCCCTAGGAGGAGGTCAGGAGCTGTTTTTCTATGACTGCAGAAGGCATATGCAGAAGGCATGGCCTTGCTCAGAACCCTAGGAGTCTGCATGGAATTCTCTCATTAGGTCCTGCCAGAGGCTCCACAAAGCACCTTGCATCCTTCTAACATGGGTTGGATGGAGGTACGTGTGTAGGAACTTGTCCTTTCCTCTGGAGGGTGTGTCCAGCATGCCCCAGACTATTGGAGCCCTAAAACCTTCATAGTTGTAGCAGATCCCTGAACGGTCACAGATGCGGATGGCCCAACAGCACATGGAACTCTCACACCTTACCTAAATTGTTGACCTGGTCATTGATGTCTTTGTCAACACTGAAGTCATTGTCTTTTTTTGTTGTTTTTTGCGTGCTTTTTGTTGAGGAAGACTGGCCCTGAGCTAACAACTGTTGCAAATCTTCCTCTTTTTTCTTTTTTTTTTCCTCCCCAAAATCCCAGTACATAGTTGTATATCCTAGTTTTACGTCCTTCTAGTTATTCCATGTGGGACGCCGCCTCAGCATGGCTTGATGAGCAGTGCTAGGTCCAGACCCAGGATCCAAACTGGAAAACCCTGGGCCGCCAAAGTGGAGTGCGTGAACTTAACCACTATGCCACCAGCAGTCATTATCTTTAATCATCAATATCAGCAAGCATCCACTTCCACTCTTTGGAGCACATGTGTCTTACAAGGCATTCGGAATACTTGCCATTTCTTTTTCATCACTAGGAGGAAAGTTTCTAGTTCTCACCATTAAGCATGATATGAGTTGTAGGTCTGCAGGTTTTTTATTACTTGAGTTAACGTTGAATTGACTTGGAGGATGAACACATCCATTGCTCTGCTAGGCAGGGCCAGCTTCCTAGGCTGACAGTCTGTGCACTCACTTAGTAGGCCCTGTGGTAGGTTTAATGCTCTGCTTTTGCCATCTTGAAATTCTTCATAATTTTTTAACAAGGAGCCTTGATTTTCACTTTACACTGAGTCTTGCAATTTACTACCTGGTTCTGCCCCTTGGTAGGGACCGTGCGTGGATGGGCTCCCTTGGGGAAAAAAAGTTTGACCCTATTAAGAGGTGCACTTTGAGATCTGGCCACTTGAGGGCGGCACACCACATCGTAACCTGGAGGGCTGTGAAGACAGATGTAGAGGAATTTGGCTTTTTCTACTGTTTGTGTCATTATATGTCTCTAACTGCCCAGCACCCCTTCACGGCCCCCCAATTCTGTAACTCACAGAAGAAAGGTTCTCTAGGCCTGATGTACTTCAGAGATTCAAATTTTGGGCTCCATGTCCAAGGGGGAAAAGAAGAAATCAAACCTAGATGGCTTAAATGTGAATAGCATTAAATAGACGTCATAAAGTCCACACTGAGTGTTGGTCTTGGGAAAATATTGGAGATACGGGGATGGGAAGGGGTGTGTTACGGTGATGGGGAAAAAGGGAGCTGAGTCCTCAACTTCCAAGAGGGAAGACCTTAGATAATGCCTGGAAGTGAAAATCAGTAAGTAGCCTCAGAGCAGGTTTTTCAGAGATGACTTTGGTTCCATCCAGAGGAGCTGCTGCTGTTTGGGGCAGATCTCCTCAGTGCGGCCCAGGCAGGAGAAGCCAGGACCTTCCTGTGATCACTGTGAACAGAACACACAGAGACACTGGGTTTATCATGGCCAAGTCCAGTGTTGTCACAAATATAAGAAAGAGAACATCCAACAGGTAGGAGACAGGACTGGTTTTGCTCACAGTGTGAATATCACAAACAGCATAATAATTTCATTGTTCTGGCTACGTGCTGCATGACAAGTTTAAATCTCCTTGGGGTTGTAGGTCATTCACATTGAAACAATGTGCCCCCTCTGGGAAAGACTTACACAGCTGATTAAGATTCTTCCTAGAAGCACAAATGTCTTAGTTCTTTGTCCATATGACATATGATGGGGATGGCCATGTCCTCTCTGTCTGTTTTTTTGACATCAGGAGCACAGAATTTAAAAATTATAATCTTTGGTTCATGACCCAGTATCATCACCAGTCTGTACATTGCCTGCCTTCCTTTTTTAGAGAACTATTGCTTATTTAACTTAATTTTATTTTTACTCATATATTTGGAACCTCTAGTTGCAGCTTCCAGAAGATCTCCAAGGGTAAGACTGGAGGTTTGGCTCACTAATGAATGTCTCTCAACTTCCTGGATGAAAAACCTGAGAAATCAAGACCCTGTGCTGGTGCCACAGCACCTCTGCAGGCTCTTGGTAGAGATAAGCTAGGGACCCACTGTCTCCATGGCCCTGAGTGCCGGGATAGGCTCCACCTGCAGCTCACAAGAACCACTTCCCTATTCTAAACATGAATCTGCTGTCAGAGACTCTGGGAACTGCTGTCCTCAGCGTCTCCAGCTTTCATTTGTTTTTCAAGGGTTTGGAATGAGTGAGTTAAGTCAACCTGGGGCATCCATCCTGGATGTCATGGGGCACCTTCTACATAACAGGTACACAGCCAAGACCTTTATTCCTCCACCTCGCACCCTGATCCTCCCAAAGTCTCCCTCTTCTCAGTTAAGGTCAATCCCATCCTTCCAGGGGCTCAGGTAGGAAATCTTGGTATTATCTTTAATGTTTCTGTTGCTCTCCCACTACTCTCTACTCCACATGCAAACCCTGCAATCCATCTACAGAATATAAATAGAATCCAAACACTCAGGTCCAAACCACCATCACTCCTACATGGGGTTACTGTAATAGTCTCCTAATGGGTCTTCCTGCCGCCTCTTTGTCCCCACTTCCCTTCTGTGTGTCTGCTCGGTGTAGGATCTCAGAGACGAATTCTTTTAAAGCCCAAATCAGGTCATTCTTTTTCTGCTGAAAGCCCTCCTGTCACTCACATCTCAATCACACCAAAATGCAACGTCCTCACCACAGCCCACAGGCCCAGGTTAGTGCTACTCACAGTGCTCGTCTGCAACAAGACGGGGGTTTCCAGCAGAAGGTCAATCAACTCACTGCATTGGTGGAGAAAGTCTTACAATGAAGAAAATGTCAGTTTGAAAGAAACAGGCACTTAGTGATGTAGTTGGTCTACTTTTGGGCCCAAGCTCCTTGGATCCTTGCAGAGCATCCTTTGAGTAACACTGCCCTGTACAACCTCGTCCCTGCCTACACTCTCACGTCATCCTCCTCATCCCATCTGTTGTGGTCACAGTGGCTTCCTGACCCTTAAACGTGCCAAGTAAGCTCCTGCCCCCGGGGCCTTTGCACTGACTGTTCCCTCTCCTTGGAATAATCTTCTTCCACTGACATGCATGACCCCTCCCTCCCTGCCTTCAGGTCCTGCTCAAATATCAACTTGTCATGGGGGATTTTCTGACAACCTTATATAAAATACAAAGACGCTTCCCAACCCAGCCACTCTCTATCTCCTTCACCCACTTTATTTTCCGTTAGAGGACTTATCGCCTTCTGAACTACTGCTTGTTTCTTTATCTTGATTGCCTCTCCCTCCTCACCAGAACATCCACTCCCTGAGGCCAGTGACTGTCTGTCAGGTTCACTTTTGTGTCCCCTACAACCACTGTAAACCTATGCAGAATGTGTGCTCAGTGTTCAGAAAATGGATTAACTCATCTGTGAATAATTGCAGGCTGGGAATTGGGTGTAATCACTTCAAATTCACTGTCTGTAAAATGTGAATGATTCCAGCCCTGTCACCATGTAGGAACATGATTCCTACATGGAAGGTTGGGCTTCATTCCTGATATCTATTACTACGTAACAAACACCCCCAACTTAAAATTGCACCACGTCTGAAATGAGGGACCTGAAATCTTTATAAACTCCATCATGATGAGAGATGATGAGTTTGTGCACAGGGGAGAGAGAGGAACCAAAATCTTGGGTGGAGTCCTCTGCAGGAGGAACACTGAGGTCCCTGTGGAGGGTCCACCCTCCTGGCTTTTCATGCCTTTCCTCACATCATCTCTGTAATGACCCTGAGAGATTCACACTGTTCTCATCCTTGTTTTACTGAGAGAAAACAGAGACTCACTGGTGTTGTCACTTAACCACACCCATGTGAAGCAGTGCAAGTATTCCCTCTCTTATGTGCACACACACACACACACACACTACATGTATTAGACCCGTGGATTAGTGTGTATCTTCTTTTTCCTGAACATTGTGTCTCTGAGACACATCCAAGTTGACATGTGTGGTTATATTTCTCTAGTTGTCATCACTACCAGATTTTTACACTTCCTCAGGAAATGACACATAACATTAAATCACTTTTAGTAAAGGCAGGATCATTGAATATCTACAGGACATGATCTGGATATTTTGAAAGGAAAAGGTCATCACACCTTTAAAAGCATATTATACTTTTATATAATATTAAGGGCAATATCCTTACTGTTAATAAGGAGACATGATCATTTCATTTTCTATAAGGACAATCTCATTACTTTTTAAAAAACTGAGGATTATATTTTTAAAGAGATATTATTCTTCTATCTTTTGAAAGGACCATATAATCTTATTTTAATAGATGACTTCATTAATTATAAAGGGCAATAAATGTCATTTATCTAAAATTGGTCATAATATTTTGTAAAAATATTATTTGTATTAAAGATAAGGCAGTTATATGTTTGAGGACAAGGTGGTTAGGAAACAAAACCAAAACATTACTTTATAATTTAGGTTATTTAGAAGGTATGAGACAGTTGATACCACAGAGCCATAAATTAAAATGTAACAGCTAACACCTGGGTAACCACCCAAGTCAGGAGCTAGTTCATTGCCAGCTTCAGAAGTGTCTTTGGATCAAGTCCTGGCCACAAGCTCCCCCCTTGAACCTAGAAGTGGTTGCCTGAAATCATGGTCATTCCCATTATTTTCTTCACAGTTTTCCCAACTACACCTGACTCAAGAGATTGGGGTCAGAGTTTATCTTCTCGAACTTCCATTAACACAAATCACACTCCACCTGGCAACTTATCTTGAATCTTTTGTTGTTGTTGTTGTTGTTGTTGAGGGAGATTTGCTCTGAGCTAATGCCTGTTTCCAGTCTTCCTCTATTTTATATGTGGGTCACCACCACAGCATGGCTTGATGAGTAATGTAGGGCTGTACCTGGGATCCAAACCTGTGAACCCAGGCTGCTGAAGTGGAGTGCACCAGACTTAACCACTAGATCACAGGGCCGGCCCCTACTTATCTTGAATCTTTTGCTCTCTATTAGGTTGTAAGTTTCAAGCCTCTTTCAGTAAGGAGGAGTCATTCTTTTTTTTCCTTAACTTTATTTTTTATTGTGGTAAAATACACATAAATAAAATTTGCCATTATAACCATTTTTCAGTGTACAATTCACTGGCCTCAAGTCATAGAACCAAATTCACAATGTCATAGAACCAAAAACACTGTCTATTTCCAGATGTGATTTTGTCTTTTAAATATTTCAGGATGATCTTGGTGTGTAGATACTTCACTCAACTTTTAAGGAGTAATTAATCCACAACCAAGCTGGTGTTTTGCAGCACATGATGTTTTTAAAAAAAAATGATATTGTTTTTTAAACATTTCACGACCAAATGGTTATAGAACTGGAGCCATCTTGCCAGTACAAATATTGGCAGCCTCTCAGTTAGAAATTAGACATCTGGTTTAAGAACAGCATGGACCGTTTCTTTGGCCATATCGGTGGTCTGTTAGAGATGTCCTGATCTCATCCATGAGAAATGTAGCCACGATATCCGCTACAACTGCCGTGGCCTTATGCTTTGCACATGAAATAATCGAATGCTTAGAAAATACACTGAGTGTGTCTTTCTGCTTCAGTCCTGGTTATGACTTCATCCCTGGAGAGTCGGCCATGAAAGAAGTAAAGTCTGTGACCTCTGCCCATCCCACACAGCAGAGATGCTGCTGTCCAATGAGGCTGTCTCACGGCGCACAGCACCGTGGGCCATCCACAGTCGCCACTTCCAACCAGACTGGCAGATGCGACACCAGCAGGGCAAATGTCCAGGGGTGAGAGGCAGCAGGGACCCTCCCACAGTGAGTGCTGAGGCAGCATAAAGAGGTACAAAGAAGGAGACAGAACTTTACCACGATCAAGTAAACATGTTTTGAAAAGGATGGGCTTTGCAAAAAGCTTTTCAATATAAACTCTGAACTTTTTGAAGTTATTTTGATACTCGGTTGGCTGAATAATAGCCACCAAGGTATCCCGAGTCTCATCCCTGGAACCTATGATTGTCACTTTATACGGCACAAGGGACTTTGCAGATGTGATGATGCTAAGGATCTGAGATGGGGAGAATATTCTGGATCATCCTAAATGGAATCCAAGGGTCCTTTTAAGAGATGGGCAGAAGGCCAGAGAGAGAAGTGATGTCAGGATGGAAAGAGGGCAGGAAAGTCCTGTGATGCTGCCCTGATGCAAGAAATGAGGACAGTCTCCGGAAGCTGGAAGTCAAGGAAAGGATTCTTCCTAGAGCCTCCAGAGAGCAGTGACCCACAGACACCTTGATGCCAGCCCAGTGAACCCAGTGCATTCAAGGGAAACTAATACAAACAGCAGTAACAACATCAGAAAGTACGCATTCCTTTGTTTCCACACGGAGATAGAAACTGCCCTTTCAAAACTTCTGTCTTCAGCAGGGACACAACAGTATTTTCACTTTTAAGCAATAGGATCTGGGCAGTCACTTCAGATAAAATGAAAATAAAGACTCTGAGACACAGAGAGTGTCAGTTCAAGGATAGGGGAACTCCGATGTGGAGAAATCGGAACCTTTGTGTACTCTTGATGGGAATGTAAAATGGTACGGTACTATGGAAAACAGTATAATGATTCCTCAAAAAATTAAACATAGAAATACACTATGATCCAGCAATTTCACTTCTGGGTATATATACCAAAAAAAATTTTGAATGCAGGAACTCAAAGAAATGTTTGTAGACCCATGTACACAGCAGCATTATTCACAATAGCTGAAACATAAAAGCAAGCCAAGTGTCCATCGATGGATGAATGCATAAGCCAAATGTGGTAGCTCCATACAATGGAATATTATTCAATCCTAAAAAGGAAAAATAGAATTTCTGCAATATGCTATGAGGTGGATTAACCTTGAGGACATTAGGCTAAGTGAAATAATTCAGTCACAAAAAGACAAAGACAGTGTGATTCCACTTGTATGAGGTACTTCATCAAAATCATAGAGACAGAAAGTGTAATGGTGGGGGGCTGGGGGAGGGGAAGAGGGGGAGTTGTTGTTTAATAGTTTTGTTTCAGTTTTACAAGGTGAAATGAGCTACGGGGATGGATTGTGGCGATGATTGCCCAACAATGTGAATGTATTTAATGCCACAAAACTGTACATTTAAAAATAGTTAAGATGGTCAATTTTATGTTGTGTGTATTTTTACCACAATAATTAAAAGAAAGAAATCATGTCTCTTAATGTGAATCCCAGTGGTACCCTTGAATACAGAATGAAGACAGTCCCAAGCGCACCATCTGGCTCTCTTCGCAATAAGGATAGTCGGTTTCCAAGAAGCAGTCACTCTGGTCCCCTCCCTGTGACTTGCAGCTCTCACAGGCCCTGAGCAGTTGTCCTCACTGCCCTAACCTGGGGCTTTTTCCTGGGAGGAAGTTAATCAAGTGAGACATTTTTTGTGCCCTTTGAAAAATGTTCTCTCTGGGGTTTTTTTGTGTGTGAGGAAGATTGGCCCTGAGCTAACATCTGTTGCCAATCTTCCCCTTTTTGCTTAAAGAAGACAGTCCCTGAGCTAACATCTGTGCCAATCTTTCTCTACTTTGTATATGGGTCGCCATAACAGCATGGCTTGACGAGTGGTATATAGGTCCAGGCCCAGGATTCGAACCTGCAAACCCCAGGCTGCCGAAATGGAGCGCGCAAACTTAACCACTACACCACCGGGCCCTGAAAAATGTTCTCTTTGCCTTAACCATCTATTAATGTCATGGGTAACCCTCCTTGTCACTCCTCTTCTCCTGCTGACTGCACGCTTCACCATTAGGGCACTGACTCAGTTTAATGTCTTCAGAAAAAGCAAATGTTCCTTAAACACAAGGGGAACTTCAGTGGCCAGACTGGGGAACTGACTTGGAAACCTCTCAACCCAACTCATCTAAGACATCTCCCCTCTCTTCATCCCCTGTCCTCATTTGTCCTTTGTTTCACAACCTTAGACTTTTCAGCTCTCTTGAATCTTTTGATCTGTCTCCCTCCACACTGCTACTTCCTCCACCCATCCCTCCACCCCTGCCAGACATTTCCCCTCCCACCTTGGCCCCTCAACACCCACAGTCATTGGAACTTGGGGCATTCTCCCGCATCATGGGCTCTTGAGAGGCTCAGAGACCCCAGGAGCAACCGCCTGAGGCTGAAACAGGCTGATTGGAAACTGGAAATGAATGCAGTAACCACTCACACTTTGTACATATCACAGCCCAGAGCATCACCTGTTAAGGAAGGAGGTTCTGAAAGGCCCCAAGGTTCTTAACCCCAAATTTTTGCCTTAAAAAATCTTTATTTAGTTGTAGTAAAAAACACATAACATGAAATTTACCATCATTAACCAGAGTAAGTTCAGTAGTGTATATATATTCTTGTGCAACCGATCTCTAGCACTTTTTCATCTTGAAAAACTGAAAATCTATGCCCATTGAACAACTCTCCATTTCCTCCTCCCTGCGGCCTCTGACAACCACCGTTCTTCTTTCTGTTTCTGTAAATGTGACTCCTTCAGATACTTCATGTAAGTGGAAACATATGATACTGTCTTTCACAACCGGCTTATTCCACTCAGCATGAAGTGTAGGATGTCCTTCTTTTTAAGGCTGAACAATATTCCATCATGTGGATTTTCATTTTTCATCCCTCTGTCTATGGACATTTGCTTCCATTTCTTGGCTATTGTGGAAAATGCTGCAATGAAAATGGATGTGCAAATATCTCTTCAAAACCTTGCTTTCAATTCTTTTGGATATGAAACTAGAGTGAGTTTGCTGAGTCATGTGGTAAGTCTATTTCTGCACCATTTTACATTTCCACCAACAGTGCTCAAGGGTTCCAATTTCTCCACATCCTCGCCAACATGAATTGTAATCTGTTTTGTTTTGGGTTCTTTTTTTGAGAGTGACCATCCTAATGGGTATGAGGGTATACCCCATTGTCGTTTTGATTTGCGTTTCTCTAATGATTAGTGATGTTGAGCATCTTTTCATAAGCTTGTTGGCCATTCTCATATCTCCTTTGGAAAAATGTCTATTCAAGTATTTTCACCATTTTTAATTGGGTAGTTTGGTTTTTTATTGTGGTTGAATTGTAGGATTTCTTTATATATTCTAGATATTAACACCTTAACAGATATATGATGTACAAATACTTTTTCCTATTCTGTAAGTTCCCTTTTTACTCAGTTGATTGATTCTTTTGATGGCCAACAGTTTTTAAACTTGATTCAGCCCCATTTGTCTATTTTGCTTTTGTTCCCTGAGCTTTTGGTGTCATACCTAAGATATCATTGTCAAAACCAATGTCGTGAGTTTCTCCCTGTGTTTTCTTCTGTGAATGTTACACTTTTGGGTCTTAAATTTATATATGTAATCTATTCTGAGTTAGTTTCTGTATATGCTATAAGATAAGGGTCCACAATCATTCTTTTGCATGTGGACATCCAACTTTCCCAAGACCTTTTGTTGAAGAGACTGTCCTTTCCCCCATTGACTTGGCACTCTTCTCAAAGACCATCTGATCATATACACGAGGGTTTATTTCTGGGCTCTCTATTTTGTTCCATTGGTCTATATCCCTGTCTTCATGCCAGCACCAGACTATATTTACTGTAGTTTTGTAATGTGTTTTGATATCAGAAAGTGCAAGCCTTCAACTTTGCTCTTTTTCAGGACTTTTTGGCTCCTCACGGTCTCTTGAGATACCATATGACCTTGAGGATGATTTTTCTCTACTTTTGTAAAATATGCCATTGGGATTTCAAATTGGATTGCATTGAATCTGTAGATCACTTTGGGCAGTATGCACATTTTAACAATCTCAAATCTTCCAATCCCTGGTTCTGTTGTTAATGAGGATGGTTTTTCAAAGAAGCAGTTGTTCTGGTTCCCTTTCCTGCAATCTCCTTGAGCTCAACCCTCCAAGGGAGTTCGCTCACCTCTCCCACCACACTCTGGGATGACCTGAGGTGAGGACAGGGCAGGGGTTCCAAGGCTTCAGATCCACGGATTGTGTGAGGACATCAACCAAGTTGGACCCTTTCCATGCTCCTTTCTTTTTTTACTCTCTGGTTTAACTGCTTGTCACTCCCACAGGTAATTCTCATTCTTATTTCAACCTTTTTTCTTTTGCCAACTCAAACTCAACTGGAGCAATCTTGCCTAGTAGAAATAAGAACCTCCTTCAATAGAAGAGTAGACATCTGTTTTAAGAATGTTAGTGATGGTTCATTGGACATATCACCAATTCGTGTATCAGAAATACAAATTGTCCATTAGAAATTCTACAGCTTCATCTTTCATAAATGAAATAACTAAATCCCTGGAAGGCATAATGAGCATGTATGTTAGTTTCAGTCCTGGGAATGACTTCGGACCTGGAGAGTCTGCCTCTCCTAGAATCACAGAGCTGCCTTGAGCTTGCCCCACACCCAGAAGAAGTGCTCCTGGACAAAGAGCGAGTGTGCTGGTGTCAGCCCTATTTTCATTCCAGTGTCTCCACCCTACAACCAGATTTCATGAAGGATTCCTGACCATGCAAATGTCCAACGGGGTGCAAAGCAGTAGGACTCTCCTACAGAGCTCGGCTGGGGAACACGAGGAGGTACCACTGTGGAGACAACACTTTACCATGATCAAGTACACAGGACTAGAACAGGATGGTTTTTTAAAGCTTTTTAAAATATGAAGCTAAGACATTCTGAAGTTCTTTTAAGACTCATAGGGCTAATAATTGCCCCCAAAGATATCCTGAGTTTCGTCCCTGGAACCTGTGAAAGTTACATTCCCCAGCAAAAGAGGCTTTGCACATGTGATGAATTTATAGATGGCGAGATGGAAAGATAACTCTGGAATATCAGGGTGGTCCCTCCATGTAACCTCAAGTGTTCTCATGAGAGACAGAGAGGCAGAGGAAGCCTGGACTACAGAAAGAGAACAGGTGTGAACAAGGGAGAAGGGGAGGGAAGGTGTATGTGATGGGGCCATAGCCAAGGATGAGGACAGCCTCCAGAAGCTAGAAAAGGCAGGAAGACAGATTTCCCAGAGTCTGAGGAGAGAGCAGGGTCCTGCAGACAGACACCTCAATTCCAGCACAGGGAAACCCATTGTGGGATTCTAGCCTCCAGGAATGTTAGAGAATTTGGAAACAGGCTGGATCTTTTGTCCACTCAATGTGTTTTGGAGGCAGCCAGATGAACCCCTGCTCACTCCTTAGTCCCCTGTCTGAAATTTCCTCCATGGCGTCCATAGGATGGCACATCAGGCAAAGGATGTCTTTCAAGGTCTCCTCTCTGGCATTAGGGGGATACTGAGCAAATGATGTGTGTGGTAAATAATCAATCACTTCATAGAGACCCGGGAGGGCCCCTCACCACCAACATTGTTCCAATTCTACAGACATTTCCACTTCACATGTGAGGAAGAAGATCACACAGATTTTTCTAAGATATTCTGTCATAGAATGGCGGCATTGTGTGTGGCATAAGGACTCCTTAAAAAGGCAGCAGTGGGAGGACCAGGCTCCAGCAGACAAACAGATGCTGCCCTGGTCAGAGGCTCTCATTGGTCTCACTGCCCTGTGATTGCTGGAGCCCTCCCAGGGGCATACATCTCAGAGTGGCCATTCATGTCCTCATCTCCTGGCTTGCTTTGCTGTTTTCACAAACTCAAAGTCCACAGACAGGATACTGTGAAATGGGAAATAGAGCCTACCCTCTGGGTTCTGTTGGGTTTTCTCCGCTCAGGTTGGCCTCTGAGCATTGGGCTGAATCCTAGAGAGACCTGAAGGCCAGGCAGAGCTTGGAAACCACAGGGCAGTGAGGGGTGACATGGAGGGTAGGGTCCTGGCAGAGTGGGATGGGAAATTGTAAAGACTGAGGGAGGAGGGAGGAGAGGAAGGGTATGGGGTAGAGTTGTGATTTAAGGTGAAGAGAATGTAGGAGGACTATGGAAGAGGAACAGCTTTTCAGGGAGAGGCTGAGAACTCCAAACAGGGGGAGAGTCACCGGAGGTGGTCAGGGGAGGGAGATGAGGGGGCCATTCTTCCAGACTTGAGTGTGGTCTTGAGAGGAAGGATGGGGTTTGGAGGAAAGAATAAGATCCTTGGAAATTCGGATGAGTGCCCTTCACACCGAGACCAAACAACTCATTTGGGGAATCCATGTCAAGGTGAGTGGTCATAAGAATGAAAAAAAAAAAGTTAAGTGTCAAGAAACCAGAGAGAGCAGAGTGTGTCCCTCAAGAGATGTAGAGGGAGGGACAGGCGGACACATATCTGCAGAGGCACAGAAGCGGACAGTTTAGGAAAGGATGACACCAAGGAAGGGCCAGTGGAGACCCTGGGAGAGAGGCCCTGGGCAGAGGGAGATTAGAGTCCAGTGGGGACGGAGTCGAAGGAGCAAGGAGGGATGGAAGGGGGTAGGGACCTCGCAGGGGCAGAAGGCTGGAGCAGAGGCCAGGAGGCAATTCCAAGGACTGAGGAAGTCAGAGTGTGGGGTGTCAGATCAGAAGAGGGTTCCAAACTCCTGTCTGGATGAAGGCTGGGAATGAAGGTGAGCGAGCTGAGGGTGAGAGGAGCTAGACTCAGGGATCCCAGTTTCCAGAGTGAGGACCAAGGTTTTCCAGTGTCAGCTCTAATCAGGGTGAGACAGTGCAGCTTGTTGCCCAAGTAGGGGCTGGGTCGGGCAGTTTCAGCATCATCAGGGAGTGTCGTAAAAAAGAAAATGTCACCTCCCTCTTCCCCCAAGAACTCTTCTCCTGAGCCTGCAAGGAAGTAAGCTCCCCAGGGAATTGGGTGCAAATGCACAAGAAGGAGGCACCAAGTAGAGGCTGAGGAGCAGCCTGGCAGGAGGGAAGGAAAGGCTGTGGGGTGTTGGGGTACCAGAAGGAAGGGGTAGAGGGCAAGATGTCCTTGGAGCGTGCTCAGCCCAAGAGAGTGAGGAAAGGGGTGAGGGTGGGGACGTGGGACCCTAGATGACAGGGGGCAGACTTTGGGGGAGGGGTACCTCTTCAGGGGTCAGACATACTTGCAGTTTTATTTTTTCGCATCAAAGGACCTCTACAGTATAATGAGCTATTTAAATTGTCCAATAAACATGCCTGTTTATTACATTGTTTTCCCAAAAGGCTTGATTTGATGTTAAACCAATTAGGATTTAAAACTTCTGCGTCCAAAGGAAGACGCACAGATCAGTCCAGTTTTCAAGACTTTTAACCGGCAGAGGCTTGAAACACAGGGCTCTTCTAGCCACCAGAGAAGGTGCACACAATATTTTAAGAAGGGGTGGATCTGGGGCTCCCGGGTCCGAGTGACCAAAGAGATGACATCAGGAAGCCTCTGGAAGGGTTTCCTGTGAGCTTTCACTCCCCCACTTTATCCTCCAGACTGCCATTTCTACTCTGTTCCAATTCCTACAGCTCCCTTCAGGTCAGGAATTGCCCTCAGACCACCCACAGTGTGGACTCAGCCTCCCTGGAGAGGTTCCCCCTGAGATAGGAGATTCCCCCAGTGAGACAGGAGATTCTCAAAGTCACTCAGGACTCTGAACTCCACAGTTTTAGCCTTTGGGCCTCCCCTCCTCCATTCTCTGAACCAGATCCAGGCTCAAGCCCCTGGGCAGGCCGCCCTAGGCCCCAGAGAGAGCTCCTAACACCCACCCAGGGCTCAGTCCTGTTGTCCCACCACCCTTGAGGGTCCAGGGCACAGACCCTGGAGTGAACCCCAGACAGGCCTCACCACGGAAAGAGGTCATAGACTGCATTCTGTTTAATAAGATCTTATTTTGTCAGTTGTTCAAATCTGTTTTCTCAAAAAAGTAGATTTAAAAAAAATGATAAAAGCAGATCACTAATTTAAAAAGAAACTTCTGGTAGATAAAAAAACAACTTCTTGCAGAAATATTTCCAATAACAGATATTTTCCATTTGTGCTGATAATTCAATTGATAATTTCAATTGTCATTCACCAAGGAAGGCGAAACATGGTACGTCTATGCATTGTACAAATTTTCCATATGCGTTTAACATTTTTTCTTAAACCGTGTTTAATATTTTTTCTTAAGCCATGTTTGTACATATTGGTTCATGAAGCTGCTTCTTCTTAAAAAAAAAAAATGTGGTATTTTTTACAGGGTTAACCACAAACAGGTTTTCAATAACAGCGGCGGTCTTTTTCATTACAAAGATAAGAATATTCTCAACTGCAGACATGCTCATCGGTTTTATGAATATCGTTAACTCATTCTTCAGATAAATTAATTTCTCTGGTAAAAATCTCATCATCTTATCGAGGACAAATGTCACCGTGATATGTTTTAGAAATCACATAAGTGTGCTTTTTATATGCGAAATTATCGAATCCTTGGAAAATATAAGGAGGCCAATGCTATTTTAAAAAGTTTAAACTTACTCACCATTCTCCTAGACAGGAGAGGCACTGCACACCACGCAGGGACCCAGGAGACACACCAGGTTTGGAGAAGGTTGTGGAAGATCATTGAGAGGGAAGGGCTAAGCCAGAGCCCTTGTTGTAGTTTCCAGTAAAAGCTCCATTGGGGGGCAGAGCAAACAGTTTAACATTGTCTAAATGAATCACCCTGGAGGCTTGGAGCTATAGGGGTGGTGGTCTCTGGTTGCCTGGGACCCGGCCCTGGGACACTTAAGGGCAGGGAAAATATTAGTTTGGTCTGTAGGAGTTAGATAAGGAGGTAGTTGTATCACGATAAAGCTGGAAAAATAATATTTGATTTTTTTTAGTTGTAAAATAAATTGATGTTAATTTTAGGCAATTGAGATAATAATGCTTTGTAAAGATTAAAAAAGGTAAGGAGCGAGTTGTCTAGCATCTGAGAGGCCTACCCCCCAATAAGCTGTTCACTGTCTTTAGGAATTGACTCATCCCGGGGGGGCACGGTCTCTCCCGGGGTCTCTAAGGTCCCTAAACGTCACAGCTCCAAGAATACAGAAAGTAGGAAAACATAGTTAATATAATTGGCCCCGGCATGAATGGATGCCAAAAACAATACGCTGCTGTAGTAACAGTAACTAAACAACTCTGGATGGTTTAATCTTATTGGAGAATTTTTGCAGGCTTTCTGGTCAAACATGTGGTAGGTTGACACCTCTCTATATATTATTTTGTTTTTCTTTTAAAGATTGGCACCTGAGCGAACATCTGTTGCTGATCTTCCTCTTTTTTTTTTTCCGTCTTGTTTTCCCCAAAATCCCCCTGTACATAGTTGTATATTCTAGTTCTAGGGCCTTCTGGCTGTGCTACATGGGACGCCGCCTCAGCATGGCCTGATGAGCGGGGCTAGGTCCACGCCCAGGATCCGAACTGGCAAAACCCAGGGCCACTGAAGCGGAGCGTGCCAACTTAACCACTTGGCCACAGGGCCGGCCCAACACCTCTCTTTAAAAAGCTACTTGCAATTCACTCTCTTGATGGGAGATTGGAGCATATGTCTCAGTAATTGTTAGATGAAGCAGGCCAAGTAATCAGTGAGGACACAGAACGTTTGAACAACGCAAGAAGCTTGATTGACAGACATATATATATATATAATATTATAAAACATTTTTTTCAAACACACATGGCACATTTATGAATATTTGCCACATACAATGCCAAAGTGCAAATTTCAGCAAATATTCAGACTGAGCGTTCTGTGAACACTGTGCTGTTAAGTTAGAAAATGAAGTGGAAGGAAAACCAGAAAACCACCATATTCTTGGAAACGACCTTATTTTAGAAAACTCATGCTTTGAAGAAGAAATGATCATGGAAATTTGAAAATATGTGTAAGTAGCAGTAAAAATACTTTATGTAAAGCAAACAGGATGCAGCTGAAGTGGGACTTGTGGGCAAATTTAAAGTATAAAAATGCTTAAAGTGGAAAAGCAGAAAAGGGTGGTTGTTAATGAGCTAATTATCCACTTTTAGAAGTGAGCAAAAGAACAAATATTTAAAGGAGAAAGAAAATAAAGATAAAAGCAAAGAGCTCAGGAGATAGTTAATATGTATTAGAAAGAATCAACAAAGTCTGAGGTGGGTCTTTAAAAAGCAAACTTCTGGCAGATGATTAAGAAAAATGAGAGCAGACAAATATTAGGAGTGAAAAAGGAAACAAGGAAGGACAACAGATAACAGGAGGACATTATGAACATCCTTACTGCAAATATTTGAAAAATTAGATAAAATGAATGAATACTTAGTAAAAAAAAATGAAACCAGAACTGAGTCAAGAAGGAAGAAAAGCATGAGTTGCCTTATTAACCAATAAAGAAACTGAGTTAGTATTTTTAAACCTTCCAATAAAGGATGCACAAAATTAGATTATTTGACAAGGGAGTTTCCAAATATTCACATAACAATTCTAATCTCACACTTACTCTTACAGAAAACAGAAAAGAGAGAACACATCCCCAGCTCTTATTGTGAGACTAGTGTAACCTTGACCCCAACTCAGAAATAACACAGAAAGGAAAATAACAGGCCACTATCAGCATGTGCACACATCCTGCGAGAATAGGAAACGTGATCCAGCAACAAACGAAAAAGATGATGTGCGTGAATTGTGGGGTTTATTTCAGGAATATAGTGAGTTTAACAATAGAAAATGAATGTAATTCACAGTACTAATGGTCTAAAGGAGGAAAACCATATGAATTTTCCAAAAGCTGCTTTAAAAAAAAACTCTACCTAAAATTCAGCCTCAATTTATGTTAAAAACTCATTAAACCAGAAATGAAAAGGAACTTCCTTAATCTGATGAGTGTCTACAAATGCTACAGCAATCACACTTTTTTTTAATGAGTTTATTTGATTTTGAGGACGCTGTTTTTTTATTTTATTTTATTTTATTTTTTGAGGAAGATTAGCTCTGAGCTAACATCTGCTGCCAATCCTCCTCTTTTTGCTGAGGAATACTGGCACTGAGCTAACATCCGTGCCCATCTTCCTCTACTTTATATGTGGGACACCTACCACAGCATGGCTTGTCAAGTGGTGCCATGTCCGCACCCGGGATCCAAACCAGCGAACCCCGGGCCACCAAAGCGGAACGTGCACACTTAACTGCTGCACCACCAGGTCAGCCCCCGCAAACATACTTTTAATTTCAGAGAACAGGGCCCCGGGGGCCACCGTCATAACTTTCAATGGCATAGAGGGGGTGCTTGCCACACAGCAAGACCAAATGGTAAATTACAAGGTCTGAGAACCAAAAAGGAAGAAATCATGTTATAATTTACAGGTGAGATGGTCACCCAGCTAGAGAATACAAAAGACTCTGATAAATGATCAGAATCAATACCGTAGTTTCCCAAGGTTACCGGACATAAGATCCATATATGAAACTCAATGGCATTGCTTTATAATAGCTAATGTAATTTTTTGAAAGCTAATATTTGTAACAGCAATCTAGGAATAAACAAAGACCTTTATGTGCAAGGCCCTATGCAGAAAAACATGAAAGTTGGATGAAAGACTAACAGATATAAAGTAACTCAACAGATGGAGAGAGAGAGAGATAAGGGGTTCATTAAAAGGAAGACTCAGCATGATGAAAATATCTGTTCCCCCCCAAATTGTCTACAGAATTAGGAGCTTCCAGATCAAATCCTAGTAGTTTTCTTCTAACTTGACAAGCCAATTCTAAAACTAAATAGTGTAACAAAGGGTCCTGAGGAAGAGTTCCAAGGCCAGCTGCCCCACTAGACATCAGGATGTATTGTGAGGCTGCACTGTTTAAGAGAGTGTGCTATTGGTCCACTGGGAACTCATAGAAAATCTAGAACTATCCTACACACACATAGGAACTCAAGAATAGAGGTGGCATTACAGATAAGTTGGGGAAAGGAAGCACTTTTCACAAATGATTCTGGAAAGATTGGTCTCACACACATATGCACATGGCCTTGGGAAGGTGTTCTAAATTAGGTAGAAAAAGTGCTAATAAAAAGGCAAAAAACCTAAATTCTACCATATTAAAATTAACATCCACAGTGTTTATGAAAGGATGCTATAGAGAAAGTAGAAGAACAAGCCACAAACTGGGAGAGGAGATGTGCAGAACGTAGAGTTTACAAAGAATTGGGTCCAGAATATATAAAGGACTCCACCAAGCAATAAAGAAGGGGGCCGGCTCCTGGCTGGGTGGTTAAGTCTTCATGCTCTGCTTCAGCGGCCTGGGGTTTGCCAGTTCAGACCTTGGGCATGGAACTACACACTGTCCATCAACACATGCTGAGGCAGCATCCCACATAGAAGAACCAGAATGATCTACAATTAGGATATACAACTATGTACTGGGGCTTTGGGGAGGAAAAACAAAATGAGGAAGATTGGCAGCAGATGTTAGCTCAGGGCCAATCTTCCTCACCAAACACACAAAAAAAGAAAAGAATACTGATAACCTAAAAAAGATGGCCTTAAACTATTTTTTAAAAAGCAATAAGGAAGAGACAGCCCAATAAAAAAGCTGAAGACATCACAGCCTAGAAATCTGCGTGTGTGGAACAGCAGACCTGTGTAAAGAGGAACATCCATCATGGTAGCGTTAGTATAGCAAACAACCAAAAGCAGAAATCACTCCAAATGTCCACCAGTAACGAATATGAGATAAATAAAGTGGTAAATTAATACAATGGGAGACTATGAGGCAAAGAAAATACAAAAACCATATCCAGCCATGCACATCTCCATGAATGAATCTTGAGAAGATAAGTTTGACAGAACAAAGCAAGTAGCAAAAAATTCAGAGTAATTTCACTTTTACGAAGTTCAAAAACACTCTAAATGAAATCTAAACTTACAAATAATAAAAGTCAGGGTAGGAGAATATTTTGCACATCACTCCTGGGGGCAGGTGGGCTGGGGAGCTGGGCGGTGGAGGACTCAGGACCTTTGGGAATTGGGTCCCTTCTTCCGTGAGATGGGTGAAGGCGCATAGTGAGGTTTTTTTTAAAATTGTTGCTCTCCATACCCTGCACGGATGTTATAAATAATTCTTTAGCATATATTCAATGTGAAATATGAAAACAAAAGAAGTTTTAAGTATTTGTGTCAGTCTCCCTTTTAGAGGAAAAAAAGCTCTGGTCTAGACTGACGCAGTACAGAGCAAACCTGTACCAAACACCTTTGTTAATCAACTGAGTCCTTAATAAATATGTACTTTACAACCAAGAATCATGACGCATTTGAGAACAATCAGTAACAAAATAGGAAAATGGGGCAATGGAGGAGAAAAGTAGGTGCCCAACACCCTAACATTCTGACGATATCAAGTGTAGGCAGAATGTGTGGCAAATGGATGATGAACTAATGGAACCCGTGGCTGGAAGAAACTTCATTGACAAGTTCAGAAAAAAGTATTTCAATATCCTGATGACTTTTTTAGGGATTCAGGAAGATTGCCGGATGAAATCCCATGAAAAGTGTGCAGGCAGAACAAGAAAGAGTTCCCAAAACTAAAATCGTAAACAGTAAAAAAAAATTCAGTGTAATTGCTGAGTAACTGGAATGTAATTGCTGAAAGATTAACCAAACGATCTGGAAGATGCAACTGAGGAATCCAACCACGACATGAAGGAAAAGACAACGGTGGGACCTGTGAGTGAGAAGCAGTGTTGGGATGTGTGCACAAGTGTTCAGGGCTGAGTGGGTCCCAGGCTCTGTTCCAAGAACATCCCTTGCAGGAACTAATCCAGTCTCCAGACAGCTCAATGAGGAAGTGTATGTTTCCCCTTCCCAGTTTTTTAGGAGATTCAAAGGATTTTTTCACGAATTAGGCCTGCATTCAATCAAATAATTTTACTAAGCCTATTGACATAATAAGTATTTTTCTCCTTTGGTCTGCTGACATGGAGAATTACATTAAGATATTAAAACATACTTGCGTTCCCAATACAAACCCTTGTTGGTCAAGATAACTTTTTTGTTTAATTGTTTGTTATTATTAATTCTGAGATTTGGCCCACTAATATTTAATTTGATTTTGCATGTATATTTGTAAGTGAAATTGGTCCGTAATTTTCTAGTCTGGTTTTGGTTTCAAGATATACTAACACTGTAAAAGGAGTTAGGAAATGTTCTCCTTTTAAATTTTTTTAATTCTCTGAGAAAGTTTGTTGAGGATTATCTTTAACTTGAAGATTTGTTAAAACTCACCCATAAAGGAATCAGGGCCTGGCACTGTTTTGTTGGCAGAGGGAATTAGTGGCTCTCACTGTAATTTCTTTAATGATTATTGCTATCTTCTTATTATCTACTTCTCTTAAGGAAGTTTTGGTGATTTACACTTATCTAGATAATTGTCCATTTATTCACAGTTTCCAAATAGATTGACACAGCTTCCAAGGTATCTCTCATGAATTGTAGCATCTCCTTGTATCTCCTCATATGTCCTCTTTACATTTTTATCAACATATCAATGGATCCCTTTCTCTCTCAACACCCTGGTTTAGAGGTGAAGGGTACAGAGTGGAGGGAAACCCCTAACAAAGATTCTCTCATTGACTAGACTTTAGCGAGCCTCGTCCGAGCCCTCTGTCTACCAGGCCTGACCTTGGGCTTCCATCTCCGTCCTTGCAGAGTCTAGTTGTAACAAGAATCCTGCTAAGTCAGTGTAGCCAGGATCTTCCGCCATCCATATCTGATCACCCTCCATTTCTGACCAAATTCCTCACCCCTCCCCATCCCCCAGGTAATGTCTGAGCACACTGGCCCGCCTTCAGTAAGAATCCTGTTAGGTCCGTTAAGCAAGAATTATTTTACCCTCTTGGCAATTTTCCATCCACTGCCCCACCCTGCTCCCTGGCTATAAATCCTCACTTTTCTTTGTTGACTTGGAATTAAGCCCAATCTCTCTCCCCTACTGAAAAATCCCACGGTAGTAGTTCCACTGAATAAAGTGTGCCTTGCTGTCTTCAACAGATGTCAGAATAATTTTTTCTTTAACACATACAAACAAATAATTACAATATGGTTGATGCGTGCTATAAGAAAGTACATAAAAGGTGCTATGGGGGGCTGGCCCCGTGGCCAAGTGGTTAAGTTCACGCGCTCCGCTGCAGGCGGCCCAGGGTTTCGTTGGTTCGAATCCTGAGCACGGACATGGCACTGCTCATCAACCCACGCTGAGGCGGCATCCCACATGCCACAACTAGAAGGCCCCACAACGAAGAATATACAACTATGTACTGGGGGGCTTTGGGGAGAAGACGGAAAAAAACAAAATCTTTAAAAAAAAGAAAAAGGTGCTATGGGACTACAAAGGACTCAATTAATTGCATCTTAGGCCTTTGGAAAGGTCCAAGAATTTAGAGAATATTAAGAAAAGTGACAGTATCCAGGCTTGCGGTAGAGGGGTTGGGAAGAGGCGCTGGTCAACACTATTAAGTCCAAATTGACTGAGGCGTTTGGGGCAGTTCAATAGCTGTCAGTTATAACACATGAATGTCCTGTGCTTGTGCAAATACACTTCTAGACAATAACTTACAGAAATACACAAGTGCACCAAGTTAAATATCCATGGGGGTTCGTTGCAGCCTCATTAGAATGACCACAAAAAATCAATGGCATTTGAGTCCCAAGATACAGTGAACAACAACTTAGCAATTTTGCTGCTGCATGACAAGGGTCTCCCACTGTCCAGCCTGCGATGGAGGTGTTGCTCCTAACCCCACACTCAAGCCTCTGCACATTTCAGGGTTTTGTCCTGATGTCTAGTTTCTGGGTTGGTTAGCATCTATATTTGATTGCAAAACCCAGCACAAACTGACTTGAGGTGAAAAGGGGGCTGTTTTAGCTCATGTAACTGGACGTCCAGCTACAATTGGGCTTGGGCATGACTTGGTGCAAGGCTCCAACAACCTCAATGGATCTTCTGACGGTAGGGGAAGCGATGGTTCCCAGTTTAGAAAGAAAATCAATGCTGGGAATTGGCAATGTGGAGGGAGAAGAGAAAGATGTAGTAAATTTTGACTCTGGACTCTCCAAACCCTGCCTCATTTTGTTTTGGGTCCCTCTTCCGTCTCTTCTCAGTGCTCATGCACTTCATCCTGGAGACAGAGGTGTGGATGATGGATGACTGAGGAATGTGCTTACAATTTTAGGGTCCAGTGGCCTTCGAGGACTTGGCCATTGACATGACTCCTGGACCCTCTTAGAGAAACCCATAGAGACATGATGCTGGAGAAGCACAAGAACCTCCTCTCAGTAGCTCAGGGCAATGTTCCAAATTCTCAGGCAGACTATTGTGCTTGGTCTTCACGACCACTTTCAGGTGTCAGAGGCTGTGGGGTTCTGGAAGTCCCATAAAACTCACAAAGACCCAAGCTCATAAAGTTTGGGTCTAAAGCGCAGGAACCTGAGTGTCTGAGACCCTGCCGCATAGAGAAAGAGATATTCTTTCTCACACTTGGCTAAGACACTTTGATTTTTAAAGTTGTAAAGGGGTAGTTTCACTGGATTCCTTCTGAAGCCTTATCTTATCTGTCTTTGAAAGATTTCAAAGATCATATGTGGCTAGTACTAAGTTTGGGAGTCATTTTGTCTCCTGCATGTTTTTCCAAGCCCGTATGGCTTTCCCATTCTCGGGGATTGACTCCATAAAGCAGACACTGTATTCCAGCTGGAGCCAGAACAGCTCCGCATGATGGAGAGAATTCTCCCAAGGTGCATGTCTAGGTGAGAACGTGCAGCTGAGAGTTCTGACAGGCAATCCCTTAGTTCATCACTCTTCAAGGCGGGAGATGTGACTATGGAGCACTTGAAAAGGGGTGAGTCCAAGTTGACATGTGCCGTGAATGCAAAACTCACAGTGGATTTCAAAGACTTAGAATGAAAAAAAACCTGTAAAATATCTCCTTATTAATTTTATATTGATTATCTATTGAAATTATCATGTTTTGGGTAAAATTACATTAAATTCATCTGCTTATTTTGCTTTTGCAGTGTAGTGTATTAGCTTGCTATGGCTGCCATAACCAAGACCGGCAAACCAGGTGGCTAAGAACAAACAGAAATATATTGTCTTACAGTCCTGGAGGCTGAAGTCTGAGATCGGGGTTTCCACAGGGTAGGTTCCTTCTGAGGGCTGTGAGGACTCATCCATCACTCCTAGAAAACAACAGTCAAATAACAAGTAAACAAATCCCTCAGTGACTTCCTACCACATTAAGACTAAAGCACAGAATCCTTCATCTGGCCCCCAAGACCCTGCACGATCTGTCCACCACTCGTCATGCACATTGGCCACTCCCAGTTATGAGAGGATGTGGGCGTGGCTGTGAGCGGGGAGGGTGGATCTCCAGGTCCTTTCATTCCTTGGACTAGATCCCCATTTCTTAATTTTGTTGTAAGGCCATGAAGACTAAAAATCACCTGAGCCTTTTCCCCAGGAAGACTCCCTTTGGTGTAATTATTTATACAAGCCTGCCCTGCTAGGCTCATTTGCACTACCCGTTCCAACAGCTTTAAGGACTGGGTCCTAACTTTAGTCCCACAAACACATGAGCTGTTGATCCATCTGCTCTTGAACAGCGACAAAATCTGTGATACTTGCTTGTCTGAAGCCCCCAGTGTGGGAAGATGGAGAACAGTAACTTAACTATGATCCTTTTCTGCTATTTTTTGAGGGGGTTCGGAGTCACAGGTAATATTTTTATCTCCTAAGCTTCCAGGTACTTCTACACAATTGATCACACGATTGCTTGAGTATTTTGGTTTAGCTTTACAGATTAGGATAAAGAGATCCAATTTGCAAACCTCTGTAACCTACAATATGGCAATGATCTGTCCTACTGGTGGAATCTCTTAAATTATAGTATTTAGGGAAATGTTTCTCCTTTTCTCAGTGTTCTTGAGGATTACCTGGGATGCTTTTTGCAAATGGAGATCTCTGGATTCCATGTTCTTATGGCCAAGGCTGAGAAAAATGGAGCTGAGGTGGGGATATGCTCTTCTTCTAGTGGGTGGAACTGCAAAATGCAAACAAAGGGCATGGATGTGTCATTCTAACATCTGGAAGACAGGAAGATTAAGAAGAGAGATCCAGTCTATGACATGAACCCTCGTTTATTAGATGTAGAAGTCCTAACCATGAATCGTTGTATTTAAAATAAAGATTTGTTAAATGACTCTCAAATTCCCTCATTTTGAGATTCCTGTGTGTGCAGGGGCCCATCACACACGCACACACACACACACACCCCTCAGGGAACCTGCAGGATCCCGGACTGCACCAGGCAGGCATGAGGAACAGAACTAAGAGAGGAAATGACCCCCATTATGTCCCTGGGGCAGTCAGCCCAGAGATTGCCATGAGGGCTGAAATGAGGCTGAGGGTGGGGGGAATATGTCTCAGAGGGGTGGAGGGCTGCAGGGAGCAGGGAGGACACCAGGAGGAAGGCACTCTATTCGCAAGAGAGAACACCTGTCTGTAATAGCTGTGATACAGAGGGTCCCCGGCCAGGCTGATGGTGCCTGGGTCCCAACACCAATCCTGCTCTAGGGTGTGGAATTTGCAGTCTGTGCCCCAACTGCGTGGGATTGAGGTTGACGGTGACATCAAGAGAATCCTGTAATTCCAAATTCAAAAGGCTGTCCTACAAAGTAAGAAAATACCCATGCATTCTCTACCAAGTTCCCAGGGCACATACAGCCTACATCTAAATTAGCAGGAAGCTCAGTCATTTCCTGGGTTCTTCCTCCACAGGTTCACTTGCAGACGCACAGCGTGGCTCACAATCGTCCCTGCATCTCTCCTTTGTTCAACTGCTGCCACCTACTGGCAGATGATTGATAATCAGAGACTGAGAGACTGGTCCACAGCTGACCAGGAAGGAAGGACTTGGCCTCCAGACTGGTGGGGACAGGGGGGCATTAACCATTTTGAATACCTGAGGTATCAGGAAAGTTGGGCAGTCAAACATAGCTGCCCATGCGTGATGGGGACAGAGAGTTGATGGAGGACTGGGTTGAGGAACAGAACTGAGGCCTCAGCAAGAAGCACTGAACTGGGAAGTTCTTAAATGTTTTCAGGGAAAAGGCTGGATTCTCAGAGGCAGTGACTCAGCTGCAGCAGCTCAGTGGGCTGGGCACTCCTGTCTGCCCACCATCTACCGCTCCGACCTCCAGGATTAACAGCCTCTCCTCACTTCCACCTCCCTAAACTCACCTGTGCCCCTTTACCATCCAACTCTACATGAAGGGACCCTGGGGTCCCTTTCCTGCATTACAGGGAGGGGGAAGGGAGGCTGACTTTCCACAGACCGCCCAGCAATGGTGTCCTGAGAGGAGGGATCAGGCAGGACCTCACATTCCCCACATCCTCGGTCCTGATCTGGAGTTGATGGTGAAGCCCAGACACCAGCTGCTCCCTCAGGCCCTGAGAGAAGCTGTGCCACAGCGAATGACATCTCTCCTGATTCTTCTCAGTGGGGAGGTTCTTGAAATACCTGGGAGGACCAGTCATCTACTGTGGAAGGCCTAGTCTGGAATAGTCCACAGAAGCCCAGCCAAGGCCCATGAGCACAGATCCTAAGTGACAGGGCCTCCAGGGCCACAGACTCACAGCCATTTCCCCAAGTGTCCACACCTGGGCAGGGGCACCTAGAGCCTGAGTGTCCAGCCTTCGCTGCCCACTGTGCTTGGAATCACCCCTCTCCCCAATGACTTGGGCCCTGGGGTTGGGTCCAGGTCATGAGTCCAGGCTGCCACCTCCTCCAATGGGAGGTTCCTCCCTGGGGTCCCCAATGTCTGTCCCAGGGCTTCACCCAGAGCAAATCTAAAGAGTATTTAAAGGCTGGGGGTTGTGGCAGTAAGAACACAACGTTTGTCTCAGGTGGTAGAAAACTTCCCCAGGAGCTCAGAAGAAGGAATGCCCTCTAGTGGATGGTTCCTGCTCGACGAAGAGCAAAAGGGGCCAGGAGAGCTCAGAGATTAGGACCGACCTTGGACTAAGGGCACATTTAGGTTCAGAAGGAGGCATATTTAGGGGTGATTAACTTATGGCTGCCTGTAGCTAACCAGCTGGAAGTCTCTCGTTTTTCAAAGGGTGTAACCACAAGTCAGAATGACATCACTGGGTTATACAAGAAAGTGAGATGAGGGAAATAGTACAGACATTGAGATGAAAAAAATACTTGATAATAAATCTACCTACAATGTCATTAGACGGTCTACTCTGGAGTTCTTACCATCTTAAGAGGCATCTTAGCAATCAGTCTATGATTAGGAAAAAATATCTTATTAAGAAGAAAATTATGTCACAGGACTTTCTCTTTATTTTCGGAATCATATACCTTGGCATCATTCCTTAAGTGTGAATCTACACCCCAAAAATGGACTTTGTCAGAGACTGTCCAGTGTTGGGGTCTCGTTCCCAGGACCCGTGGGCTGACAGCACCCTTCCTCCAACTCAGGGCCCCCCTCTGAAGCACAGGAGCCTTTGATGCTCCCTCATTAGAGGGAGGAGCGTCTGTTTAGTGTCCTCACCATTCACCTGTCCGCTCTCACACTCTGGGCGGAATCTCTTGTCCACCATTGGATTTGATACTTAAATTACCCATCTCTGCTTCTGTCCTTCATCCATACAATGTTGTGACAGGTCCAAGAGGTGCCTTCTGGTCTTGATTTTCGGCGAAGAGTTTTCAAAAACAGTCGCCTTCACCCACCTTGACCAGACCTCCACTTGAGTGTCATCAGCATCACCCAAGAGGATTTGGACACTTTTTTTTGGTATCAGATGCTTTCCAACTCTTATGGGGAAGTGTGATGCTCTCCACAGAGATGTCTGGTAGAAATGGACAAAGAGAAATCACATTAGTGTTCTCAGAAGATCTATACGAACACGTGAAAGCTTAAAATCCTAGGAGAGTCCATAAAATTCACATTCCTATGCTGAAACATGGATCCTGTAGTCTTTCAACATTTGTTTAAGAGACAAAATACAAAAGTTACATTAACAATGAACTAGAGAATAAAGCATGCATCACAGTTACTGATAAAACTAAAATAGTTATTTGTTTTTCCTTAAAAGAGCATCCACTGCATTATGTTCATTTTCACAATGATAAGAGGGCCCTTCTGTAGAAAGAGGCTTTCTATAATTTTGTGACCTGGTAGAAATGACTCCCCTTTTCCCTTTAAATCTCAAATACAAAACTAGAGGTGGCCCCTGGGCCCTCTCCCAGAACCCATCACCTGTGACCAGCAGCAAGAGGAACCAAGGCTGGAGCTCCCCCGGTCCTCAGGACAGCGAGGGTGCCCTGGGCTGTCCCTGCGCCCTGATAGCACCGAGTCCCCGGGCACTGATGGGCAGGTGCAGGGCCCGCAACCAGACAGTCCCATGCTATCTTCGTGGCTCTGTCCCAACCATCACCAGAGCCCTGTGCTTTTCACCTCCGATCCGGTCCACATCACAGAGTTCTGGAAGCCAAATACCTACTGGAAAGCACTGAACCTGTGTGCAGCTCTCACAGGGCAGCTCCTGGGCCCTCCTTGACCCTGTAACCTCCTGCCAAGATGCAACCAGATGGACAGCCAGTCTCCTCAGGTGGGTCCCCAAGGCTGGAGGTACTTTCCCACAAGACACCTCGATCTCATCACCTGGCCCTTCTCTCCAAAGCCGGGAGCATCGTGTGGGGTGGAGGGTCTGGTTGGCTCAGCACAAAGAGCATGCAGACCCCTGTGCCAGGGAGGCAGTGCTGTAGCCTTAGGAGGTGCAAGTATGGGAGACAGAGGTTTGACAAGGAATCTGCAGTGCGAGCAGGAGTCAGAGACAGGACACAGGCCACTATGATCAATCCCTGATGGGAGATGAGGACATCAGGTCCCTTCCTTGTGCCCAGCCGGGGACTCAGAACAAAAGCCTCCACTCCAGCCACAATGTCTGCAAGGATGAGAAACAAGTCGGGCCAGATATCCAGCCATCCCTGTCTGCATCCAGTAACAATTACTTAATAAACACTGTTAAATGGGATGAGGGAAACCATACAATCAAAGTCTGCACCCTCTTTTGACACTTGGGGGTCAGGGCACTTGCTGTGTAGACACAAGGACACTGGCATCTGCATGGGAGGAAACCAGCAAGTACCTGCGGCTGTCCCAGGGACAGCCCTTTACCCCTTGCAGAGTCAGGAGAGAGGATGGGGCCTCCTAACAGTGAGGGGTCGGATCCCCGTTTGTCCCAGAAAAATCACACCCCCTCCCCATCTCTACCTTGTGAGTGACTTCTCTCCCTGGAGGGCCTGGGCTGGAGCCTGTGTCCTTCCTCTTCTCACAGAGACCGGACCCAACACAAATGCTGGATTCTTGACCCAAGTGGACTTACCACCAGTGGAGGTTGGACCCCTACCCTGATCACAGAAATATCAGGGGGCAACTTCCCATCCCCAGGGCCCCTGTTTTGTGGGTGCACCTGGCTGTGGTCCCTGAAGACAGCCCATGGAGTCAGGGCTATAAGGGGAATTTCCCATCCAGGATGGGACAGGACAAGCAAGGATCTGTGGCTATTTCCATCTCAGAGGGGCTGAGGGTCCCATGGGGCCACCCCTCTCCTAATACAGGAACCCACCTTCCTCTGTCTGACTCTCCACGTGGAGCTGCTCCAGCTCCTGGGCCCTGTGGGGATACCTAGAGCAGATGACAGACAGGGACACAGATGACTTGGATGCAACACCCTAGTGCTGGGAGAAACACTACGCATTCTGGGGACCAGACGCCAGGACTAGAGAGCTCCCAGGGTGCTTTGAGACCTCAAGAGACCACTCATTGGGCCCTTCCTTTGAAACCTCGGGGACAGAAAGCTCCTCCCGAGGGAGCACATTCGCCAGGCAGCACGGGACACTGGATCAGGAGTCCACTGGACATCGTCTGACTTCTCCCTGGGCTCATCCTGCAATGAGATGGTGTCAGGCAGTCTGAGATCCCCAGTGACAGGACCTGAGCTGACAGATCCCTGCAGCATGGAGGTCACAGCCCACCTCTGTTCAGGGCTCAGGGTCAGCTCACACCCTCTGGAGCCTGGTCAGTATCCCGGGTGCAGCCCCTGACATTGGCTGCAGGTCTCCTCATGCCCTCCAGGGGGCGACATTGGGACACACAGACAACACACAGGAAATTAACACAGGAATGTGGCTTTGGCTAAGAGGGTGGAGAAGAAGCCTGATTTCCACTGGTGGGTCCAAAAGACCCTCTGGGTCCCTCCTACTTGCCTGCTTTGTCTTGCCTGCTACTTCTAAGGGCCTCAGAGCACCCTGCTCTGTCAGGGGTCCCTGTGCAGCTCCCCACTCCCTGCCTGGCACCACCCATGGGGAAGGCAGGGTGTCCACAAGAAAGCCAGGCAGAGGACAGAGGCCCCCAGGATGGTGAGGGAGCACATGGACAGGCTCAGAGCCACAGAGCAGCCAACAGACATGAAGAGGGAGGGTCTCCCTGAAACCTTCCCCTGAAGAACAAGGAGCCCACAGCCACCTGACCTCCCACCCCCACCATCCTCTCACCCAGGACACACAGGAAGCCTCCCCCTTCACACCCAGGAACTTCAGCTCCTGCTGAGACATGGGTACTCGGTCTCTATCCCTGGAAGCAGAGGCCAGGCTGGTGACACTGGAGATGGAGAGTGAGTCCCCTCACCAGCCATCACTCTGCTTGCCCCTTTCTCACCCCCAGCGTCATCTCTGTGACCTTCCTGCTGAAAGTAAATCCAACCTTCCCAGAGCATCTGAGGACACTGGGAAGACCCTGGTGGCCAGCTGGGTTTCTGTGTCACAAAAATAATCCCCCCGGATTTGGAGACTCCTGGGTCTCTGTGGGGTGCTGACAGATCCAAGGACAAGACACAGCAGAGGCCAATGCTGGGGTGGGCAGGCTGTCCTCTCTGGGCACAGGGGTCCCCGCCAGCCTTGCTATTGAAAGTGTACTCCACAGGCCAGTGTGATCAGCATCACCTGATCTTGTTAGCTTGTTAGATGCAGACTCTCGGGTCCACCCGACACCTGCCAGGTCACAATCTGCATTTTAACAGGATCTGCAGGCCCTCCTTGTGCACAGGAAATGGGGAGAGGCTGTCCCAGCCCTCATATCTTGGGATCTCAGCCTGGCGGGGCATCCATGTTACCAAGGCAGCTGCTAAAGCATCATTTCTAAGGTGTCACCTGGACATTCACAATCTTTATAAAGTTCCACAGGTGATTCCAATGCACAGCAGAGGTGGCATCTCTGTGACAAGAGTTCCAGGTGTAGCCCCCAGCCTCTGCTCTGAAGGGAAAGATAGAAGGGTATGAGAGAGGGGAGAGTGACTGTGCACTGGGACCCAGAGCTGTGAGGACTGCCCAGGACAGGATGCCCCAGGCTAGTTCTTGTCCAAACAAGGATATGTGTGTGCGTGTGTGTGTGTGTGTGTGTATGTGTGTGCGTGTGTGTGTGTGTGTGTGTGTGTGTGTGTGTGTGGTGGGGAATCACTGCTGAAGAAGGCAGAGGACTCAGCAGTTCCCAGGGAACAGAAACATAGTTAGAAAGGACAGACAAAGAAGGGCACAAGGGGGGCTGGAATAGGGGAGGGAGGAGGAGGGTCCTGGGCAGAGACCCCGCCCCCAGCCCACGTGGCCCAGGAAGCTCTCCTCTCCTGGGAGGAAGCTCAGCACAGAGGAAGCAGAGCTGAAGCATCTGGAGAGCAGTGCTTGTGAGCATTTCTGGAGCCCAGGCTCTTCTCACAGAGGGAGGGACAGAGCAGGCAGCAGACACCATGGAGCCCCCCTCAGCCCCTCCCCACAGAGGGCACATCCCCTGTCAGGGGCTTCTGCTGGCAGGTGAGAGGGGACATTCCCTGTAGGTGGGAAGGAGATGGGAGAACAGAGGTCTCCTAGGGGCGAAAGGGCTCTAAGAGGGGCCAGAGGACTTCTGTTTGGACCTGATGGGAGAGGACAGGGGACCAGAGTAGGATAGGTGGAGGGAGCTCAGCAACAGGAAAATTTCACAATCTGGAAGTGGTGAGGGGCAGAAAAACCTAAATTACTGTTCATATAACAAGTTATTTATCACTGAGTTTTGAACTTTGAAAACTGATGATAATAATAATAATATGCAAGGTGACACCTAAAGAAAAACTTGGCTAAGGGCACGAAACATTGTCCTTACCCCAACCTCAGAAACTGGCAAATAAACACCAGGACATGGAGGGCCCTGAGAACACTCATTCATTCATCCACAGGTGTTTGCAGCCTGTTCCAGACACTGGGAGAACAACAAGATCAGACAAGTCCTCAGGAGCACACACTCTGTGGGGATGAGGAGAGATAAGCAAGAGATCTAGAATGTGATGTCGGGGACTGACAATGTCATGAAGGGAACGAGCAGGGAAAGGTCAGAAAGTGAAGACAGAGGGTCTTTCAGTAGGTGGTAGGGAAGGCATCTCCCAAGGATGCCCCTGAGAGTAAGCAGGGCGCTGAGGGCAGTGAGGGAGTGAGCTGGGCAGACACCTGGGGAAGAGTAATGGGAACAGAGGAAATAAGTTCAGAGGGGCTGAAGTAATGGTGGTCATGCTGCTGGCTTTGACCAGTAGACACACACACACAGACTCACACTCCAAGTCTAAGAGAGGAAGAGACCGCCTCAGGACCCTAGGCCTCATCTTTCCATCCCAATACATAGGTCCAAATATTGATTGATCTCTCTCTCTTCCCTCCTAGTCTCACTCTCAACCTTTTGGAACACACTCACCACTGCCCAACTCACTATTGAATCAGTGCCGACCAATGCTGCTGAAGGAAAGGATGTTCTTCTGCTTGTCCACAATCTGCCTGGGAATCTTGCCGCCTATGGCTGGTACAAAGGGGACAGAGTAGATCCCGATCAACAAATTGCATTGCATGTGATAGAGCGACTAGAAATTATCCCAGGGCCTCTATACAGTGGTCGGGAGAGAATGTACCCCAATGGATCCCTGCTGTTACAGAAGGTCACCCAGGAGGACACAGGATACTATACCCTACAAGTCATAAATAAAAATTTTCACAGTGAAGTAGGAACTGGACAACTCTGCATATACAGTGAGTAGATCCTCTTCCTCTCTGACCTCTGGGTGTTGGGTGGGGCGAATTCTACTTCACACAGACAGGATTGACAGGCCTGGACTGTGCCTACATTCCCCTCTGCTTTATGTCTCGTGTTGGGGTTTAGGCATTTAGTGCAGGTCACACACAGTAGAGACAAACTTCAAAAGATTGGAATTCCTTTCCCAGAATCCAGATCCTGCAGACATTCCCTGCAGAGAGAAAGACCAGTCTGATGGGAGTAACTCAGCAGGGGGAGGTCAGTCTCAGTCCAGGACCTTGGGGCCCTCCCCAGGACCAAGACCCTGAGTAAGACCCTGCAGGACTCAGTCAGGGCCTGGAAGAGGCACCCCTTGGGATTCTCACAGAGAAGCTCAGCCTTGGGAAGCCCCTGCCCAGACCCCTGTCCCAAGGCTCCTGACTCCAGTGACCCTGAGGACCCTGTGCCAGGGTTGGGTTTTGGTGTCCTGGGCAGGGATGACTGGGAGCAATGATTTCCTGGCTGCCCAAGTCGAGGCTCCGGAGCTGGTCACCAGCCAGGGCTCAGCCCCAAGAGCCACATCTGGGCAGGGACAGAGCCTGGTCCTTCACCTGAGACTCAGCGTGGAGAGCACAGGTGGATAAGGTCCCCAGGCCATTAGTCAACTGCCCTGGGGGACTTCAGAGGCTCCAGAGGAAGGTCAGTGTCCTGAGGGAGGAACAAAGGAGAGAGGATGCTCCTGACAGCTCCTCTTCCACCAGGGATCAGCACAGGAGCCCGCTCTCGTGGAGGCACACAATAACGGATGACGTTTATTTGGGCATCTGCACATTACCAAGATTTACATCAGGTATTTAGGGATGTTTTAACCTTAATTCACAGACAATATGGCTTAAAGAGACTTCTTATCATTTACTGTATTGTATCTAGGGGAACCTGGGGCACAGGGAGATACGGTCTCTGGATTAGGGTCACACAGACCATGAGCAACAGATGAGAGTCACTAGGGGTCTGTCTGCAGCCACAGCCCCATCCCCTCCTCCACCCGGGGGCCTTATTAGGCATCTATGGCCCCTGAGACCAGCCACTGGGACAGATCCTTTCTTCTTAGGTGGGGGAGAGATCCTGGTCTGGGGAGTGAGAGTAGATAGAGAATTCATCCGTGTTCACTCTAGAACAAAACTACCTGCATCAGCAATCAGAGTCAGCTTCCTGGACCATCAGCACCAGGCTCTGGGGTGGAGCCTGCTGGTTTTTAGAAAAGAATCTGAAAGAAGTTACTTCCCAGCCTCTTTCCAAGGACACAAGCAAATCCCATATCTGTCCCTGGACCCTCCCACTACATCTCTACAGACGCTTCCTCCTCTTGCTCTCTGATTTCCCAGGGCAGATGTGGGTCCAGCTAGAACGTGGGGAGGGGGTTCTCTCAGCCCCAGAAAGCCCCATACAGTGGAGGGGGCTTCACAGAGGGAGAAGAAAGGAGGATCCTTAGGATCAACTTCCTTTTTGTTGTTGTTGAATTGCAGAAGTTCTTTATTTATTCTGGATATTAATCTCTTACCAGACATGATTTGCAAATGTTTTCTCCCAATCTGTAGGTTGCCATCACTCTCTTGATTGTATCCTTTGATGCATGAAAGTTTTCTGTTTTGATGTAATTGAACTTACCTATTTTTTCTTTTATTGTTTGTGCTTTTGGTGTCATATCTATGAAATCATTGGTAAATCCAATTTCAAGAAGAGCTTCCTCTGTTTTCTTCTAAGACTTTTATGGTTTTGACTCTTATGTTTAGATTTTTGACCCATTTTATGTTAATTTTTCCACATGGTGTGAGGTAAGGGTCCAGCATCTTTCCTTTGCATGTGGATATCCAGCTTTCCCTTTACCATTTCTTGAATTGATTTCCTCCCCCATTGAATGGTCTTGGCAATCTTGCCAAAAATCATTTGACCATATATGCCAAGGTTTATTTCTGGAGTTTCTATCTATTCCATTGGGATATATGTCTGTCTTTATGCCAGACCTACACAATGTTGGTTACTGTAGCCTTGCAGTCAATTTTGAAATCAGGAAGTGAGAGTCTTCCAACTTTGTTCTTTTTTGAGATTATTTTGGCCATTTGGGGTCCCTTGAGATTCCACATGAATATTTGGGAGTTTCGATTTCTACGAAATACTTTGTTGGGATTTTGATAGGGAGTGCATTGAATCTGTGGATCTCTTTGGGTAGTATTGTCATCTTAACAATATTAAGTCTGTCCATCCATGAACATGGACGTCTTTCTATTTATTTGTGTCTTCTTTCATTTCTTTTAGCAACATTTTATAGATTTCCATGTACGAGTCTATTGCCTCATTGGTTAATTCTGAAGTACTTTTTTTCTTTTTGATATTATTGTAAATGAAATTGTTTTCTTAATTTTCTTTTCAGATGTTCATTATTAGTGTATAAAAACATGATTTTTGTATGCTGATTTTGTATCCTGCAACTTTGCTGAATTCGTTTATCAGTTCTACCAGTTTTTTTAGAATCTTTATGGTTTTCTACACATAAGTTCATGCCATCTGCAAACAGACGTAATGAACTTCTTCCTTTTCAATCTGGATGCATTCTATTTTTTTTTCTTGCCTACTTGTTCTGGACTGGATTTCTGGACTATGTTGAATAGGGGTGGTGAAAGTAGCATCCTTGTCTTCTTCCTGATCTTAGAGGAAAATATTTCAGTGTTTCACCATTGAGTATGATGCTAGCTGTGGGCCTTCCATGTAAGGCCTTCAGTATCTTGTAGTAGTTCCCTTCTATTCCTAAGAGTGCCAGTATTTTGTTAAATCAGTAACCGATTCTTTAGAGATTTCCTTCACCGTGATATTCAATCCACAGACTTGGAAGTAAGTCCTCTTCAGCATGAGAAATCCTTTAGATTAGAAGCTCTCCAGGTCCTTGGGTTGTGGACAGTGGGTGGGGCCATCCTCATTCCCTAATAAATTATTTAACAAGAAGTAAATGCCTTCTGTACTTTACAGGAAGTTCCCTGGGCCCCAGAGATGGGCTGGGATGGCAAGCCTGCCTTCCCCAATAGACACAGAAGTTTACATGAGGATCAGGGCCTGACCTTTTAAAGTCACAAAAGTTCTAGAAAAGAGTCACACAAGAGTCCACAGGGAAAAAAATCCACTCGATGATGAGGTTATAGGACGTGTAGGCTGAGAAGAGTTTCCTGGTGCTGGAAATACAGAGATGTCCAGGGGAACTGATCAGGGGTCACCCTGGGGTGATCTGGGGGTCAGAGAGGAGGGGCCACCCTCTCCTCACAAATTGTCACCTGAATAAATACTCACAACGCTGTGCACAGGGCCAGGGCCATCTTCTGGGTCACCTTCACACAGTTCACCGTGGGAGCTGGGAACTGGCTGAGATCTCTGAGGAAGGAGCCTGGCCCCAAGCCCCAGGCCCCTTCTCCATCAGTCACCTCCTCTTTTTCTCCACAGAGCCAGTGGCACAGCCCTCCATCCAAGCCAGCAACATCACAGTCACAGAACAGAAGGACGTCGTGGTCCTGACCTGCCTCACCAATGACACTGGGATCTCCATCCAGTGGTTCTTCTATAACCAGAGTCTGCGGCTGACAGAGAGGATGAAGCTGTCCCACGAGAACCACACCCTCACCATAGACCCAATCACAAGGGAGGATGCCGGGGATTATCAGTGTGAGGTCTCCAACCCAGTCAATTCCATCAAAAGTGACTTCATCACCCTGGCTGTGAGCTGTGAGTGACCTTCGACCTCTGCCAGTTCCTCTCTTGTATATTCCACTGGCACAGGGTGAGAAATGGATGAGAAAGTGGGAGCTTCCTCCAGAGCCTGTAGAACAGCATGGATAAGAACCCCAGAATTAGACTAATCTTGTTGTCTTGGTTCTGATATGCATCAGATGTTTGACCTTAGGGAAGACACTCAACCACCTGAGCCTCAATTTCCTTACCTATAAAACTAGACTAGAACAGCTGGATCTTGGGGGGGATGGGTGTAAGGATGTTTATTAGGAGGTTAATGAGATTATTGCCCTTAGACAGGGTCATTCACAGAGTCAGGGCTCAATCAAAACTAGCAGCTATTATTTTATTAATGTTATTAACTGTAAAATCAAGAACTAGTTATATCACTTCCCAGTTCTGTGACTTCTATAGACCATTTAGGTATTTTATGGGTCTCAGATTCTATTTACGCACAATGGGGATGACACACCCTCTCTCTCCTGGGGTGGAAGGATCAGATGAGATGGACATAAAGTATTTTCCACTTTTGCTGGCACACAGGAGGCACCTGAAAACAGTCAGCTCACATTATCATTACTAACAAGCGTTGGGCTGACTGGTAGAGCCTGCCCTCTAAGACCATCAATAATGATGGAAAGAAGCAGAGGGAAGAGACGTAATGTGAGAGGAAAGGAGGCCTTAAAAAGAAAATGAACAGGACATGGGACTGGCTACCTCTGGGAGGATGTGAGGAGTTAGAGCAAGTCCAAGGTTTCAAATGTGAAACAAACACTGATGACCATACTCACAGAGACCACACACAGACCTGGGGGACATTTCCCTCTTCCCACCAGGCCCTTCCCCTGCAAGGCCCCTTGTGGTTTCCCCTGGAATGGACTTAGGCCTTCATCTCCTCCCCCTTTCTCTTCTCCTTTCAGCAGAAAAAAACACCACAGGCCTCCCTGTGAGGGCCATTGCGTGCATCGTGATTGGGGTCCTGGTCGGGGTGGTGCTAGTGGCTGCCCTGGGGTATTTCCTGTTCCTTACAAGGACTAGCAGGTACGATGGTATCTCTCACACGCTGCTCCTGTCCCCCAGGCTGACCCCAGGGCAGGAGGAAGGAGACCCCTTCCTCAGATTCTGAGCCTGGCTCTCCACAGCCCCCCAACTTCCCTGGTGGATTGTCCCCTCTCCTTCCATCCAGCTCCTCCCTCACCAGCCACTGACCTGGGGCCGCTTCCTCAACCTTCCTTATTTATAGATTAGGCACAAGTAAGGAACCAACCCTTTAATGTTGTCCTAGTTCACTCAGCGGACGCACAGTGGTGCTGGCAGATAGTAAGAGCTCAGTGAATGGTACCTCCTGTTCTTTATTTCTTTCTGCCCATCCGGTGAGGGGAATTTACAGCCTGCATCTGAGGGTCGTCCTGGCCAAGATCACACAGCAGAGAGTGGAAAAACCTGGACAGGCTGGGTGGAGTCAAATGCCCCGCATGTGGCAGATGCGGTAACCACAGCCCCTGACATGTGAGACGGAGAACCTGGGCCTGGCCAGGACAGCAGATGCCAGAATGTCCTTTACGCCCCATGTCCAGGCAGATGGAGATAAAGGACAAGGCCACTGTCACATCTCAGCATCTCCTGGCCTGAGGGGCGGGTGTAGTAACAGCAGGGTCTCCACATTCAGCAAGCTCCAAGCTCCTCAGGCCCCCCAAGTGTCCTACACACGCTGGCCTGCTTTCCTTCTGAGGGTCTCGGCACTTCCACTCAATCAGACCCTGGGGGTTTGATTCCTTTCCTGGGTCCTTTGTCCCTTCTTGACAACTTTCTCCTGGACCCCCATCTGCCTGCGGGTCCTCCCCCTCGGGGCCCAGGACAGATGTGGCTTCTTAAGGCCTTTCCTCAGATCCCCTCTCCTGGGCCCTCCCCTCCTAAACAGCATTGGTGGAGAAAGGAGGTCTCCACCCCCTCCTTGGAAGTGAAGACTCCCTTTGTCCCCTCTTCTGACACCAAAGCTGTGACCTCTCCTGGCACCCCTCACAAACAAGCCTGACCTTTACTAGGACCAGAGGCCAGCCTGACCTCACAGAGCACCGGCCTCCAGCATCCTCCCCAGGTGAGTGTACATTCAGCCCAGGAGCGGCTGGGAGCCCCTGGTCCTGCCCAGTATCCACTCCTGCCAGTCATCTCCGGCCCTCTGATCTTTCCCCTGGAGCTTCAGCATAGGGGATCTCAACTGGTTAGTCAGCCCTGACCTGTGGGATCTGATCAGGGGCACCACCTCGCCCTAAATGGACACTAAAATGACAAGAGGGTCTCTCACCTTGTTCTCTGGGAGCTGAGGTCCCCATCACCCTTGGGGGGATGGGTCTGAGCTTCCTCATCCCTCGGCGCTAACTCCTGTCTCTGCTCCCAGGCCGTGGTTCCTCCAGTAGCTCTGCCTCCCCGGTAAGCCCATCCTGTCCCTGTCCCTTTGCCCTGGTGGGGGGGGGGGGTCCCAGCTGCGTAGGCTCACAGCAGAAGGACCATTCAACCCTGAAGCTCAATACAGACCCCTACTCCCCAGAACATCCAAGACAAGCAAGCGCCACCCTGGCCAGGAGTGGGCCCTACTTCCGGAGCATTACCACCCCACATCCCTGGTCCCCTCAGTCAACCTGAGGAGAATCCTGGAGACCAGCCAGGAGTACATTGGGTGTCTGGAGCATCAGTCAGCGGTCCTGGGCTAACGAAGGTCAGGGGGCAGCATGAACCAGGATTGGGGTGCAGGGCCACAGGCTTGGAGATTGCTGTTCAGGAGGCAGTGCCGGTCACTCCTGAGGAGAAATGACTCTCCCCCCCTGTCCCCTGATGCCTGCTCTCTCCCCTTCCCAGGCCCCTCTACCTGGCTCCAGGACAGTCATTCCCATCTACCAGGTGAGTGTGGGCAATGAACGTTCAGGTGCTACAGGCCCAAGGGGGCCCAGGATCTAACCTCAGTCCACCCCTGGCTGTTCTGCAAGGTTCAGGGAACAGCAGTAAAAAGTGGAATAGAGGCTGGTAAAAGGAGGGAAGGGACTGAGGGCAGAAAACCCCCAGCCCAGCCAGGCCCCCCACAGAGCATCTTGGGTGGGCCCTGGGCCTGGGAGAGGCTGGGACACGTTCTGAGAATGTTATAGCGACTCAGAGGCCTCTTCTCTCTTTTACAGGAATTACTACATCCTCATGCAAACACTTACTGTCAGATTGACCACAAAGCAGATGTGGCTTCTTAGTTTCCTTCAGGAACTTCCCCTTAAGGGCTGTGGGGAGAGGCCCTCCTGAGACAACCCCCCCCACAACCCAGCAAGTCCCTTGTGGGATCAAGAGCTGCAGCCTGAGCCAGAGAATCAGCTCTGAGCTCTGAAGATATTCAGGGACCTGAGCCTAGGGATTGGGGACCCTCCAGGATGTCTGGAGACCCAGACAGGCTTCCCTGAGCCCTGGATGGAAGAGAACAAAGTCTCCCATCCCCCCAAAGGAAGTGGGGGGCTCCTAGGGAAAGTGGCTTGGCCTGTAACCCACTGTTGACCACCTGAGACATCTGAATAAAAAGGACTTTCCCCTCATTTGCCATTTTTCTGCCCATGGGCTCCTCCCACCTAAAACTCACCAGGCTCCCATGGCAACAGGACAAAGTGTCTCCTCCTTGACCTGATCCATGGGCCTCCTCCCACCTGTGCCTGACCTGCAGCCCCCCCCCCCCCCCCCCACACACACACACACACACACCTGGGCCAGCAGTTCTCAGTCCCTCCCTGAAGAACTGACATCACTTGGGAAGGGTGATGTTCCCATTTAGGTTCACTCGGATGGGTGCACCCACACTCACACAAACCAAGGTGCTCCATCACCAAGGCACAGAGCCCACAGTTCACAAGGATGTTCTGCCATTGCCCAAGCTCTGGCAAGATAGGAAAGAGTTACAAAACCTGCAAAGTTTCACATCTAAGTTACTTAGCTCTAAGTTACTCCTTATCCCATCGGCACACAGCATTGGGTTAGACAAGGTGATGCCTCTTGCTCATTTTCTATTGCTGCTGTAACAAATTACCACAAACTTATCAGTGTAAAACAAGACAAGCCATGGTGTCAACATGGCTCTGCCCTTTCTGGAGGCTCTAAGGGACAGTCCGTTTCCTTGCCTTTTCAGGCTGTTAGAGGCTGCCTGCATTCCTTGGCTTATGGACCCTTCCTCCATCTTCAAAGCCAGCAGCACAGCATCGAAGTCTCTGTGTGCTCTGTGTCCATCATCACATCTCCTTCTCTGCTTCTGCCTCTGCTGCCTCCTTCTTTCACTTATAAGAAAGAAACCTGGATTATACTGAACCCATCCAGATAAACCACCATAATCTCTCAATCACATGATCCTTAATTTAATCTGAAAATTCCCTTTTCATGTAACTTATCCACAGATTCTGGAGATGAAGATGTGGACACCTTTGAGGGACCTTTGTTCTGCCTACCACACCTCTCAAGGCCATGTTCATTATCTTTCATTACAAACGGCCCTTGGGCACTCTGGACTTGGTCATCCTGACTGTGAGGTCAGTTTCCACAATGAAGTTCATAGCACCCTCAGTACTCCCGAGCCATGGAAATGGAGGCCAGTCCAAACTCCCTGAAGCCCTCTCCACCTCTCCCTTGTTAGTCATGCTCAGTTGTTAAGAATGAAAATAAAGCAGACACAACTCAAAGATCACACTCCCAAGCCCTTGGATAGTTTGTGGTGGTCAGCACCACGGACAGTGTCACAGCGATGCTCAGCCCAGGGGCTGCAGCAGGGAGGATGCAATGAGAAGGGACTGTGGGAAAGAAATACTACCCATGTCTATTCTGCATGAGAGAGATGCAATAAGGGAGAGTTTTGTTGCTTATTACAGGATAACCTAATTCTGCTCTAATTTATAAATCACAAAACTTTTGCGTGTGTCTGGACTTTAGTTGTTGGCACATCCATGACAACTCCCCACATGGCGGATTCTACATCCAGAGGGTGGCCTGAGGAGACTGAGAGCCTGCTCTGGGCTCTCAGGGAATCTCCCTGTCCCTGAGAGTCAGGCCACTGTCTTGCCTAGGAGTATAGAGGAACAGTTTCATGATTAACTTCTGACCCTCGGTGCCCGATCTTGGAAACATACCCATCATAAAGCCTGGAGCACCCCCTGAGCACAGCATCCTGTTCCCCAATCCCCAGCTGAACCCCCTGGGCAGCAGGACTGAGCCACACCCCTGGGCTACTCTCCCAGCTCCTCCAGGCTGAGCCCTGTGCCTGTGTCAGAGGACTTTGCCATCTGCCTTCTTTCCCAGCAGAGCAAACATTCCTCCCGAGGGACACGTGGGGCATGAGGATCCATCTCTCAGGGTAGAACAGACACCTAGGGCTCCCCGATCTGTCTGTGACCTGCAGGGGAAGAGAAAAGACCAGGACCTCAGAGTCACCCCCATCTTTCTCTTTCTCATCCATGTCCCACCCACAGAACCAAGTCTGACTCTATGGACTCAGCCCTGTCCTTCCCAGGGGCTCAGGTCCAGTCTGCCCACTCAGGGTGCCCGGTATAATGGCCACATGGGTGCTCTTATCTTTATTATTTCTTTCCTTCTGCTTTGAATTCGGTTCATTTTGACTTCATTTGAGCAAAATGAAACTAGAATGAACTTTTCTAGTTTCTTGTGGGATGAACTTAGATTATTGACTTGAGATATTTCCTCTTTTCTAATGTAAGCATTTAGTGCCATAAATTCCCACTAAATACTGCATAAGCTGCAGCCTACAGTTGGTGGGGGGGGGGTCATTTTTATTCCATGAATTTAGTTCTGTGTGTTTTTCACTTTCCTTTGAGACTTCCTCTTTGACCTGTAGATTATTTAGAAATATGTTGTTTATTTTCCAATCATTTTGGAGATTTTTCCTGTCATCTTTCTGTTACCAATTTCTAGTTTGATTCTGTTATTGTCAGAGAACATTCTCTGTTTGATTTAAATTATTTTAAGTCTGTTTAGATTTTAGACATGCCACCAAGCATAAGCAACAACAACAAAAAAGATTAATTGGACATTCCTCCCTTTGGCCATTTCTAAGGGTAGGTCAACTAGCAACAAACTATCATAGTCTTCTTTCATCAGAGAATGTCCTTATTCCCCTTCAATCCTGAAGGATAATTTCGCCAGATATAGAATTCATAGTTGACAGTTCTTTTCTTTCAGCACTTGAAAAATGTGCCACTTCCTTCTGGCCCCTGTGTTTTCAGATACAAAATCTGCTGTCATTTAAATTAGTGGTCCTTAATAGACAGCAGGTTGTTTCTCTGGCTGTTTTTAAGATTTGTTTCACTTGTCTTCTGTTTTCAGAAGTTTGCACGTGTCTTAGTGTGAATTTGCTTAGGTTTATCCTTTTTGGGGTTCACTCAGCTTCTTGAGCCATTATTTCTTCAATACTTTTTCAGTCTATAGGGTTTTTTCTGTCTACTTCCAGTACTCCCATGCTACAAATGTTAGATTCTTTTGTTATTGTCCCACAGATCACTGGGACTCTGTTCATTTTCTTTCAGTCTGCTTTCTGTCTATTCTTCAGAAGGAGTAGATTCTATTGATCTGTTCAAGTTCATTGATTCTGTCTTTTACCACCTCCCTTTCACTATTGAGTCCATCTGTGAGTTGTTTTCGCATGTTACTGCATTTTTTCAGTTCTGTAATTTCCATTTGGTTCTTCTTCATGACTCTTATTTTTTGCTGAGGTTTTCTATTTTTTTGAAAGAATTCATAATTGACTATTGAGGTATTTTTTATGATGACTCATCTTGGAATTGGAGTCAGTTGATTGTCATTTCTCATTCGAATTGCGGTTTTCCTGGTTCTTGGTCTGATGAGTGATTTTTTGTTGTATCCTGGACATTGTTGTTATTGTGTTAGTAGACTTTCTCATACTAAATCTTCAGTTTTGGCAATGAGTTGCCCTGTTTTGGTTTAGCATGTAGGTGGATTCTGGCCTACTTTTGTGGGCTTTCGTTTCCATGCTCTTGTAGTTTCAGAGGCCTCCCCAAACAGAACCTATGTGATCATTGTATTGATTAGGATTACTCAATACATATAACAAATAATAATAACAAAAATAACAATAACTGGGGCTTGAACAAGTTAGAAGTTTGCTTTTTTCTCACACAAACATAAATATAAGGGGGTTTTTTATGGGCTGATTATGTCCCCCCAAAAAATTCAGATGTTGAGTTTTATACCTCAAAATGCAACTGTATCTGGAAATAGAGGCTCTTCTCCTTTTTTTTTGTTTTGAGGAAGATTAACCCTGGGCTAACATCTGCTGCCAATATTCCCCTCTTTTTGCTGAGGAAGACTGTCCCTGAGCTAACATCCGTGCCCATCTTCCTCTACTTTATATGTGGGATGCCTACCACAGCATGGTGTACCAAGTGGTGCCATGTCCACACCCAGGATCCAAACCAGTGAACCCCAAGCTGCCAAAGTAGAACGTGCGAACTTAATCACTGTGCCACTGGGCTGGACCCTGGAGATAGAGGCTTAGAGAGGTAAATAAGTTAAAATGAAGCCGTTAGGGTGGGCTTTAATCCTATCCAGTGGTGTCCTTATAAGAAGAGGAAGTTAGGACATACAGAGAGACACCAGGAATGTGTACACACAGAGAAAAGGCCATGTGGGGATACAGGGAGAAAATGGTCATCAGCAAGTCAAGGAGAGAGCCCTCAGGAGAAACCAACCATGCTGACACCTTGATTTTGGACTTCCAGCCTCCAGAATTGTAGGAAAATAAAAATAAGTTTCTGTTGTTTAATCTACCCAGTCTTTGGTATTTTACTATAGCAGCCCTAGCAAAGTAATAGAGGTTAGGGTGGCTCATGGTGTCAGAGACCCAGGCACCTTCCATGTGGCTGCTCTGTCATTATCAACACATGGTTAAGATCTCACAACCCAAGATGACTGCTTGAGCTCCAGCCATCACATCCACATTCTAGCCAGCAGGATGGAGGAATTGAAGAAGAGAAGAAGGCACATTCTGCCTTTTAAGGACATAATTTGGGAGTCACATATTACATTCCCACTTACATCCCAGTGGTCAAAACTTAGCTGTAAAGCTACGCCTAAAAGAGGCTAGGAAATGCAGGTCCAATCCTAGACAGCCGCATAACCAGAATTAGGGTGTTCATTTACTAAGGAAGAAGGTGAGAACAAACATCTGCCGTGGTCATGAAGAAGAAAATGGATAAATAAATGTGATATCCAAAGAATGGAATACCATGTAGCTATTTAAAAAAAAAATAAGATAGTTCTTGGGGCCAGCCCAGTGGCACAGAGGTTAAGTTTGTACATTCCACTTTGGTGGCCCAGGGTTTGCCAGGTTCAGATCCTGGGTGTGGACCTACACACCACTTGTCAAGCCATGTTGTGGCAGCATCCCACATATAAAGTAGAGGAAGATGGGCACGGATGTTAGCTGAGGGCCAGTCTTCCCCAGCCAAAAGGAGGAGGATTGGTGGAAGATGTTAGCTAAGGGCTAATCTTCCTCAAAAAGAAAAAAGAAAAAAAGATAGTTAAAGATAGTAAATTGATCGCATAACTTTATATACCCTATCCATGACCCCATGAAAATGATAACAAAGGAATAAAAAAACAAGAAGGACAAAAGAGGTGACATCAGTGGAAAAGAGGTCAACATACTTTGAGAAAACAGAAAGAGGTGGAGTGGTAACTCACCTGTAGAGGAAACTATGACTTAGGATGCAGTCAGAGGGGAATATCAGTGAGAAACGACCACTTGGCCCCAAACCCAGAGAGACTCAGGATTTGAAAGCCCCAAGTAGGAAAAAGGGTGATGGAGGGGAAAATAGAGAGGCAGGGAAAAAGTCTCTACAGAGGCAGGCCCCATCTTACATTCCCTTTCACCAAATGATGACAGGCAGTGCCTTCCCCTAACGGAAAAAAAATAGTCATAAATACAAAGAAAAGTAAAGGAAGTGTACAAGACGTGAAGCCCAACATCTGAATAAGGGTAGTTCTAGAAAGAAAAAAATGAGAAAATGGAGGGGACAGAATTAATTTAAAAATAGTACCAAAAAAGCTCCCAGAATTGAAAGGCGTAAAAAAGACATACACCAAGGCACGTCATGATGACTTCCAGTATCCCAGAGATAAAGAAAAGATTGCAAAAGTCTCAAGGGGAAGAAGGACATCACACTGACAGGGAAAAGTCAGAACAGCACTAGATTTCTCAAAACAACCGTAGAGCTCAGAAAACAATAGAGCAATAAGGTCAAAATTCTGAAAGAAAATAACCTAGAAATCTATACCCAGCCAAACTATCAGCCAGATGTGAGGGGGGAGTGAAGACATTGGAGACACACAGCCCTCCGAAAACCTCTTTCTCATGCACCCTCCCAAGAATTCACTGGAGGATGTGCTCCGATAGCAAAACAAGCAGGTAAATCTACGAAGGGAAAGATATGATGCTGAAAACAGGAGATCCAAATCAGAAAAGTGGTAAAGAGTGTTCCAGAAAGACTGCTGCACTGAAGACCTAGGGAACAATGAATCCAGACCGAAAAATGATGAAGGGCTCCAGGGGGGAGGCCTGCAGGAGAAAAGATAGAGTAGGAGATGGGGTGGATGATGCGATGGAGCATCTGAACACAATCAAAGCTGTGTGCATGGAAAATTATGCTAATAAAAACCGAAGTTACTCTTAACTCACGTGAGAACAGAAGCCACATAGCTGGCCCACAAAAGCTGGTCACACATGGTCCTCCATGCTCCCTTTTCTCTGCTGTGATGGCTTTGGGACCCACAGGTTAAAGATGGAGCAGCTACGAGACTAAAGGAGCTGAGTCCCTGAGTCATCACTAGATAGACACTCGTCAGGAACATCATTTTCAACTGTATGTGAGCGAGAAATAAACTTGCATTGAGTTAAGCCACTGAGATTTAGGAGTTGTCACGGGAGGTAGTGGCATCTTAACTTGGTCTCACACACACACTTCCATTTTGTTGACCTTAATTCTGAGTTGTTGCGAATATACTTTCTCTTTCTTTTGTCTCGGGTTTTTTTTTTTTTTTAAAGGTTTAACTGTTTGGAGTTTTTTGGGTTTTTTTTAAGATTGGCACCTGAGCTAACATCTGTTTCCAATCTTTTTTTTTTTCCTTCTTCTTTTTCTCCCCAAAGCCCCTCAGTACATAGTTGTATATTGTAGTTGTGGTCCTGCTGGTTGTGCTATGTGGGACGCTGCCTCAACGTGGCCTGACGAGTGGTGCCATGTCTGCAGCCAGGATTCAAACCAGAGAAACCCCAGGCCGCCAAAGCAGAACATGTGAACTTAACCACTGGGCCACAGGGCCAGCCCCTCTTTCCTCTTAGATTTTTTAAGATGACAACAAACTTAAGGCATTTGATCACTCTTATTTTACATATCTCTACTTTAGCATGTTCTCTGTTTGTCTCTTTTATTTGAACGTTTCTTCCAAGGGTTTCAATAAGGGTCTTTGTGTGAGAATATTTTTATAAGGCCCTCATCTTATGATAACAATTTGGCTAAATATAAAAAAGCCTAGGGGCTGGCCCCATGGCCGAGTGGTTAAGTTCGCGTGCTCCGCTGCAGGCGGCCCAGTGTTTCGTCAGTTCGAATCCTGGGCGCGGACATGGCACTGCTCATCAAACCACGCTGAGGCAGCGTCCCACATGCCACAACTAGAAGGACCCACAACTAAGAACATACAACTATGTACCGGGGGGCTTTGGAGAGAAAAAGGAAAAAAATAAAATCTTTAAATAAATAAATAAATAATAAAAAAGCCTAGGTTCAAAGTGATTTTCCTTCAGTTCCTTAAAACGTGCTATCATTTTCTTCTGTCCAGAGTTGTTTGAAAAAGTCCTATCTCCCTCACATCTCTTAATTACTGAGGTCAAGTAAACAAATGCAAAAATAATTAAAAGTCTAAAATACTTGAACAGCACAATTAATGAACTTGATCTAACGGGCATATATGAAAATCTACACTCAACAAACAGAAAATGAAGGTTCTTCCTAAGCACATATAGAACATTCACAAAAATTGATCGTGAACTAGGTCCTAAGGCAAGTTTCATTAAATTTCAAACAGTATCACACAGTCCACATTCAGTGACCATAAGGCAAATAAATTTAAAATCTATAACAAAAAGATGTTTTAAATCCCCATAGACTTGGAAATTTTATAGTGCACTTCAGATCAAACAATTTAAATTGAGTGGGCCGGTCCCGTGACTGAGTGGTTAAAGTTCCGCGCACTCGCTTCGGCAGCCTGGCTTCACCGACGGATCCCGGGCATGGACATACTCTACTCATTAGCCATGCCGTGGAGGCATCCCACATACAAAATAGAGGCATATTGGCACAGGTGTTAGCTCAGGGCTAGTCTTCCTCAAGCCAAAAAAGAAAAAGAGGAAGATTGCCGATGGACGTTAGCTCAGGGCGAATCTTCCTCACCAAAAGAAAAAAAATTTAAATTGAAAAACAAATAGAATTTTACATATGAAAACTTGTAAGACATGGCAAAACAACACTTAGAGGGAAAGTTATAGCTATAAAAGCTTATATTAGGAAAGAAGAAAGGCAGGAAAACAATGATTTAAGTGTCCAAATAAAGAAGTTTAAAAACCTAAAGAAGAACAGAATAAACCCAGAGACAAAAGAAAAGAGATGACAAAGAACAGACATCAATCTACATGCTAAATAGAAGCAGGGCAATTATCTCCTAAAACAGAACTTAAATATGATCAAGTCTACTTACATAATAACCAAAATGTCCAGGATGCAATTTAAAAAGTCACTAATCATACCAAGAAACAGGAAAATTACAATTTAAATGAGAAAAACATCAACCAACTTTAATTCCAAGATAAATTAGATGTTGGAATTATCTAACAAGGATTTTTAAGCCATTGTCATAAAAATGCTTCAATAACTAATTATGAATTATTTTGAAACAAGTAAAAAAACAGAATATCTCAGCAAAAAAATAGAAGTTATAAAGAAGAATCCAATGGAAATTATAGAACTGAAAAATACAGTAACCATTACAAAAACTCACTGATGGACTCAATAGAAAGATCGAAATGACAGGGTGGAATCAGTGAACTTGAAGACAGCTCAATAAATTTAACTCAGCCTGAACAACAGAGAGATACTAGACTGAAAGAAAATAAGGAGAGCCACAGGGATCTGTGGGACAATAACAAAAAATCTAATGTTAATATCATTGCCGTATTGGAAGTAAAGGAAGAAAGAACATGGACTGAAAAAATATTTGAAGAAATAATGGCTCAAGAAGCTGAGCGAATCGAGAACACAATAAACCCAAACAAATCCACACTAAGACTTCTAAAAACTGAAGCAAACTTCTGAAAATTAAACACAAGGAAAACAAATCTTTAAAAAACAGCTGGAGAAACAAGGAACACTAATTTGAATGAGAGTAGATTTTATAGGTGAAAGCACGGAGGCCAGAAGGAAGTGGCACAACATTTTTCAAGTGTTGAAAGAAAAGAACTGCTAATCATGAATCCTATATCTGGCAGAACCATCCTCCAGGAATAAAGGGGAAATAAAGACATTCTCAAATGAAGGAAAACTAAGGGAATTTATTGCTACCCTTAAAAAAGAACGGGTAGAGGAAGCCCACCAACAGAAAGAAAATGATAACAGAAGGCTGGGGCCTCCAGAAGGGAAAGGAGAACAACAGAATGGGTAAAAATAGAGGTAAACATAATATACTATCCTTGATCTCATGAGTTTCTTTAACCACATTTTATCATTGAAACAAGAATTATAATACCATCTAATGTGGTGCTCAATGTATGTAGAGGAAAATTCTTTTGTTTTTTAAGCTGCAGTACGTGGTTGTGCATCCTAGTTGTTAGTTTCTGTTCTCCATGTGAGCTGCCACCACACTATGACAAGTGACAGATGGGTGCTGTGGTTCCATGACTGGGAAATGAACCAGGGCTGTGGCTGTGTTATAACCAGAGTCTCACCCACACCTGATTTAAATGATGAGATTTTTGAATTTTTGAGCAGATAAGATTCAGAGGAGATTTTGAACTTTGAATTGACGCTGTAATGGGTTGAGACTTGGGGGGATGTGGAGATAGGGTGAGTGCATTTCACATGTGGGACAGCCATGGATCTTTACGGGTTAGAGGATAGACTACGGTAGGCAGAATAACGTCCTCCCAAAAATGCCCACATCCTAATTCCTGGAACCTGTGAATATACCACATTACATGGCGAAGGAGAATTAAGGTAACTGATGGAATTAAGGTTGCTAATCAACTGACCTTGAAAAAGGGAGATTATTCTGGATTATCCGGGTGGGCCCAGTGTTATCATGAGGCCTTAAATGTGGAAGAAAGAGGCAGAAGAGTCAAAGTCAGAGTGAGTCAATGTAAGAAAAACTTCACCCATTGTTGCTGGCTTTGAAGATTGAGGGAGAATGCAAGTCAGGGAACGTAGGCAGCCTCTAGAACTCGGAAAAGGCAAGAAAATGGACCCACCCCTAGAGCCTCCAGAAAGGAATGCAGTCCTGCCAGCACCTTGATTTTAGCCCAGTGAAACCCATGTCAGACTTCTGACCTCCAGAACTGTAAGATAATAAATTTCTGTGGTTACAAGCCACTATGTTTGTGGTAATTTGTTACAGCAGGAACAGGAAACTAATATAGACTTTATATCAGATGATATTCTTGTATTTATACTAAATTTCTTGGGTTTGATAATAGTATTGTGGATATATAGGAGAAAGTCCTGGTGCTGAGGAGATACATGCTGAAGTAGAGTGAAGTACTATGGCATCTGCAACTTTCAAATGATTCATTAAAAAAAATCGTATATACATATATAATGATTTTTAAATGTCTGTATGCACGTGCATGTATTTACATCTATGCACACAGAGTGCAAATGTGGCATTGGTAAATCAACATAAAAGATATATGAGAGTTCCCTATAATATTCTCGCAACTTTTCTCTTAGTTTGACCTTTTTTAATTGGGGCGATGGGGCCCTACATTTTAGAGGTACATACAGAATTATCTAAAAACAGTATTATATGATTTCTGATATTTAATCCAGTGGGTGGTTGAGCAGAAGGTGGATAGGTACAAGAAGGTTTGGCACGAGCTGCTATTTTTGAAGCTGTAGGTGGGTACACAGGGATTCACCATACCACTCTCTTTAGTAGAATGAACTGGAGTTCATTTGTATATGTTTGTATACAAACTCTCTTTGTATACATTTGAAACTTTGCATATGAAAAGTTTTTAAAGGAAAGAGAAAAGATACTCAGCCCAGAAGTTTTATCAGTGAGTTCTACAGAACTTTCAAGACAGATCATCTCAATCTTATACAAATTCTTCCATAGAATAGAAAAAGAGGGAATATTCCCCAACTCATTCTGAGGTTAGTATAACCTTGACATTGAAACCAGAACCAAAAAAAAGGTAGAAAAGAGGAAAATATCAGGCAAATCACACTCATGAACAGAGATGCGAAAATCCCAAACAAGGTATTAGCAAAGCAAATCCAGCAGTATATTAAAAAAGATGATACACCATGACTAAGTTTTGTTTGTTCCAGGAAAGCAAAGGTGATTTAACATTAGGAATCTATCAATGGAAGCGGATAGGAGCTTCTAGGGTGCTAACAATGTTTTGTTTCCTGATCTAGTTGCTAGATACATGTGTGTTCAATTTTTGAAAAGTCATCAGGCAATACACTTATGATTTGTGCATTTTTCTATATATAAGTAATATATCAATTTTTAAAGTTTTAAAAAAGCACATCATTTGCCACATTAACAAATTAAAGGACAAACTCATGACCATATCAATAGATGCATAAAAATCATATGATAATATTTGCATCAGTTTATATTTTTCAAATTATTACACTAGGGATAGAAGAGAACTTCTTTAATCTGCTAAAGAACACCTACCAATGTCTGCATTCCCTTGTTCATTGTAGCATTATTCACAATGGCCAAGATATGGAAACAACCTAAGTGTCCATCAATGGATGAATGAATAAAGACATAGTGTATACACACAATACAATATCAGCCATGAGAAAGAAGAAAATTCTGCCATTTGTGACAACATGGATGGACCTTGAGGGCATTATGCTAAGTGAAATTAGTCAGACAGAGAAAGACAAATACTGCATGATATCATTTATATGTGGAGTCTAAAAAAGCCAAACCCATAGAAACAGAGAGTAGAGTGGTGGTTACCAAGGGCTGGGGGTTGGAGGAAATGGTGAGATATTGATCAAAAAGATCCTAAATTTGGGGGCCAGCCCTGTGTCAGAGTGGTTAAAGTTCCTTGCATTCCGCCTTGGCGGCCCAGGTTCACAGTTCGGATCCCGGGCACAGACCTACCTATTCTACCCATCAGCTATGTTGTGGAGGCATCCAATACACAAAAGTGGAGGAAGATTGGCACAGATGTTAGCTCAGAGCTAATCTTCCTCAAGGAAAAAAAAAAGGAAGATTGGCAACAGATGTTAGCTCAGGGCTGGTCTTCCTCACCGAAAAAAAGATCCTAAATTTATAAGGAAGTGCAAAGTCCAAGAATGGCCAAGATTCTTCTGAAGATGAAGAACAAGTGAGGAGGGGGAGGAGTTGCTTTTTCAGACAGAAAGGTTTATTATAAAGCTATAAAAATTAAGACGGTATAGTGTTGGCAAAGGAATAGATAAATTAATCAATGGAAAAAATAGGGAGCCCAGAAACAGACTTATCCAAATATGGAACTTTGATATACGACCAAGATGCCATTGCAGATAAACAGGGAAAGAAAGAATTATTCAATAAAGGGGGCTGGGCAATTAGTTATCCATATGAAAATAGATCCCTACCTCAAAGATGCAGAAAAATCAATTCGAAATAAATTAAGAACTTAAATGTGAAGGGCCAAACTTAATTTCTTGGAGGGAATAAAGGAGAGCATCTTTTGGACTTGGGGGTAGAGAAGGATCTCTTAAGCAAGGCACAAGAAGAATCAACCCTAAGGAACCCCTACACATCAAGAAGAAAAAGAGACCCAAGAAAACCCATAGACATTTTACAAAAGAAGCACAGCCAATACACATAAGAAAAGAAGCTCAAGCTACTTAGTAAGCTCTAATTTGTAAGGCCCTTCATTTTAAAGGGGAGGAAACTGAGGCCCAGAAAAGGGGAGCGATTTGGTCAGGATCTCTAAATCACTGGCTGAACCCAGGCTGGAGCCCAGGTCTCCAGAGAAAGGGGGAGGAGAAAAAGAATATTCGGGTTCCTCCTAGTTGCTGGGCACGACATTGTCACTTTGCCAGAGACCCTCCTCCCCAACCCCCTGGTCACTTTACCAGGTACACTGTCCATTGCATGCCCCTCCCCTCCCCTCACCCCCACCACAGACATGTTTGGTCCTCACCATTCTTTCCACACCTCCACCACCCTCATGGACCACAGGACAAAACAGAAAGGCAACTCTGACTTTATTTGGTTATGTGAAGGGGTCTGGATGTTTGCTCGGTCCAGCTAGATCGTCACTTCCTGAAAGCAAGCAGGAGGCCTAAGAGGATGCCCCAGGCAGGACCCCGACTGGAGGGCTCTGCACCAGCAATCTGGGCCTTGTCTACAATGTTGAGGACCTCACTCACACTGATGCTCCCAATCTGGTTAAAATTTTCTAAAAGTTTGGCATGTTCACGAGCACAGCCCATGAGGAGGAATGTGGTATTGAGAAACCCTGTAAGGAAGAGAAAGAGTAGTCAGGGACACTTTCAAGACTCAAGGGCCCTGCCTCTCCTTCCAGACACCCCTCACAAAACAGGACACCTGCTCTCCCACCAAAGTCTTGGGCACCAGGCACCTTCCTCCTTCCTCCTGAGAATTCACTTGCCTGGTCCCCACAATCCCAGTCCCCTCTCCTGATCCCACCAGCCTCTCTCAGAGATGAGAAGGCACCAGGCAGTACCTGGCATAGAGTAGGTATTTGATAAAGAAAGTTTCTCTCCTCTCACCTGCCCGAAAGCTTAAGGTGGAACTGTAACACTTAGGGGCATTGTAGGGGCAAGAATCAGTGGTGACAAAATTTGGGAGGCAATCCTGAGAGTGCTCGCCCACACAAGTTGGGCAACTATGGGAAGCAAATGCTGTAGTCTTAGGAGCTTTGGCCTTGAGCTTCAACAAAGGATTCAAGTTGGTGAGGTTATTGCAGAGATACGTCCGGCAGACGCGGCTGTAGGAGGCAATGGACAATCCAGGTGGTGAAACGAGGTAGGAGACTTGCTTGGGGTAAGATGAGGCTGGGCTGCAGCCTTTAAAGCCCACAACTCCCCTTCTGTTCCCTGAAGAGCAGATTAGAGAGCTCTGATCAGTATCGCTGGCCACACCCAGAGTCCACCCTCCCACCCTCCGCCCTGCGCTTCCTGCTGGCTTTGCCCCATCACCAATTTTGCCTCTCCCGTGTTCACTCACTGCAGCTGCACAGGGTTCACATCCCCAGGTCTCCATATGTCTCTCCTCACTCCTCTCTCCCTTGTGTCCCACCCTTTTCTTCTCTCCCAGATTTCCCCCCTCCTCCTGGGATCTGCCCACTTCCATTCTGCTCTCTTACTCAGCCCACACCACAAACAGCTGGGTCCTGCCCCTCTCCTGCCAAGGCCTTGACATTATTCCCAAAGACATAATGGGATAAATATCTGGAACTCAAGTCCAGAGTCCCTGGGTGCTGGGAATGGAGCTGGGGGTCAGAAGAGCAAACAAAAAGAAATGGATCAGTCATTCTCCTTCACCTGTCTCGATGAGCACCAGTGTCTCCTCGCAGCCCTCGGCCAGTTTACACACTGCACTCCTCAACAGAAGCCATTTCCAGTGATTGAAATTAACAGCTCTGAAGAGTGAAGATGTTGCTTCATAGCACAAAAGAGCCCCAGCCCCTAAAAAGAGAACGCTCTTCCAGCCATCTGCCCTCACATTGCTTTCTCAGCCCCTGTACTGCCAACCAAGGGCTCAGCCTCCACAGATCCTGTCCCCTGAGGAACCCAGACATCCAGCCCTCCTTCTCCCAGTTATGTGAATCCCATCCCCCACCCTCCAGGGGTCCCAAAGCATCCAGCCCTACAGGACATACGAGGAAGAGTGGAGATGGCCCCCAGGACGCAGAGCAGTTGCACAGGGCTCAAATGCTGGGGTCCCATGGTCCTGTGTCTGGATCCTGGATGCTAGAGGTCAGTCTGGAACCAATTTCAATCTAGGTCTCAAGCGTGCTTCTCGTCAGTCCCTGAATTCTCTGTCCACCTGCCTCTGGGTCACTGTTTCTGGAGGAGAAAATTGATTATCAGTTTCTGCAACAAAGGCCCTCTGAGACCTTCAGGGACACACATCTTTCCATCTCCATAGTCTCTTCTCCAACCTCACTTGAACCCACCACATTAGCTTCTCAGCTCATGACTCTCACTCCCCTGCTTAAGTCCTCCCATTGGACATGGTGCTAAGCAGAGGATCGTGGCTTATTCAAAGGATCACTATTACACAGGCTGTTTTCCAGCCAGAGACAATGAGATGAGAACAACACACGTGTGTGTGGAAGTTAACTGACATATTACTAAATAATAACCCTTGGTTCAAAAAGGAAATTAAAAAGTACTTAGAACTGAATAACAATGAACATACTACATCACACACACAAGTGCGTGTAAAATCTGGTGAAAACCAAATAAGGTCTGCAGTGTAGTTAAGAGTATTATACCAATGTCAATTTCCTGCTTATATGCTCCAGTTATATAAGACGGCCTCATGGGGAAGCTGGAGGAAGGTTTTAAGGGACTCTATACAATTTTTGCAACTTCCTGTGGGCCAATAATCATTTCAAAATCAAAAGTTTTTTTAAAGCTACACATCAAAATTTGGGACACAACTAAAGCAATATTTAAAAGTAAATTTATACTTTAAATACACTTATCAGTGTACAATGAAACAAGAAGCATTAAAAAATATGTTCATGAATTAACTCAAGAAGTTGTATAAAGAGCAGCAAAGCATTTCCTCCCCCCCCCCCAAAAAAAAAGGATAGGAAGAAAGACGATGGCAGAAATCAATAAAATAGAAAACAACAACGAAAAATTATTACAAAAAACTAACATTCATTCTTTGACAAGATTAACAAGATAACTCTCTAGCAAATATAATGAAGAGAAAAAAGAGAAGATGCAAATAAAATACAGAATGAAAAACAGAAAGTAACAGACACATCCGATATTTTTAAAATAATAAAAGCATCATTAACAATTCTACATTTATAAATTTGAAAACTCAGATGAAATGGATAAATTTCTAGAAAAACATGAAATGCCAAAATTGTCATAAAAAGAGTACACACAATGCCTTAAACCAACGAGAAGGGCCAAGGATCTCTGGCAAATGGACAAGAAAAAGAGAGCAACCCCAGCGGGAAAATGGACCAGCCATATGAAGAGGCAATTCTCAGAAGAGCAAACCAGAAAGGCTAACAAACATGTGAAGAGACGCTCAAGCTCAACAATAATCAGAGAAATGCAATCTACCAAACTGTACATCTATCAGACTGGCAAAATATCAGAAAGCTGGAAAAAGACAAGCATTGGCAGAAACGCGGGGATACAGGGACCCTTGTGCAATGCTGCTCATGGGGTGGTTGGTGGTGGTAGAGGTGAGGGTGGGGAAACAGGGTCCTCTTCTGGACCCTGAGGAACAGAGGAGTTGAGAGTTCTGATGAGTGTCTCAGGCCCACAGCAGTGTTGCAGGAAAGAGTCTTGCAATACTTAGTCAAATTAGGTTTACAGATACCCTCTTCTGGTATATCCTAGTACATATTACAGGGATTTTCACCTTCATCTACAGGGGAATATGTACAAGGACGCAGCATTATCGTGCTGATGTAGAGCTGAAGGCAATGTGAGTGTCCCTCCCTGAGACTTAAAGAACATGAAACACCAGGGATGCACACCACTGAATATCACGTGGCAGTCAGAAGCAATTAATTAGATGTACACACAACGTGTACACGGATGGATTGTAAAAGCACAGTGCTGATCATTTTAATAGTAACACAATATCACTTGCATAAACTAAAACCTCATGCACGTAAAACACTGCACATCTTGCAAGAACATACACAAATCGAAAGATGCGCATTAGCCACCTGAAATGAATGCCTACAGGATGGTTAAGGAACGCAAGTGGGGAATGGGGGTTCCTGGAAATAACTAAAACAATGTAGGTAGTACAAAGTTTATAGGCTTTGGAATCTTTACCCCTCCACTTACTAGCTGTGTGATCTCGTGCAATTTGTTGAATTCGTTTACAAAGTGGATTAATGATACATTTCCTAGGAAGATTGTTGAAAACTAATAAGACTATCAATATAAAGTGCCAGGCAAATGCTAAGCTCTCCATAGACATTGGTTTCCCTGTGTCTGTCTCTCCACTCTAGTAAGAATCAAGTTCAACCTCTTTAGTAGGCATTCAAGCCCCCCCACACACACACCCCAAGCCCCCTACACTGGTCCCAACCAACCTTTCCAGCTTGGTCTAGTACTGCTTCCCTGCACAGCAGTACAGCTAGAGGTCACTTCTGCCACCTGTTTCAGTTCAGAATGCTGGACACACAGGCTCTGTAACCCAGAAATCTGTGACAAACAGGTGCCAAGACCTACAGAAAAGATGGCACAGAGGGAGGGGAAATGAAGGCTGACAAAGATCCTACAAAGGGGTTGAGCCAATCAGGGGAGATAGCACATACCAGCCTGTAATGCAAAACAACAGGACCCAACAATCCGAGCAGAAGCGAGGACGCAACCAGAAAAGGCTGCAATGAAATTCTCAAGGGGGAAAGGATGGAGTTGGGGTTGGAGGGAACGCTATCCCTACAAAAAAGAAACCATACAGAGAAGGAGGAGCAAACTGACGGAATGGAAACTTGCAGGGAGACAGACAACTAGCCGAGAGAGCACAATCAGAGCGACAGAAAAATGAGGAGCGGGGCACAAAGACGGGGCTCCCACGGTTTGAAAGAGGAGAAGATCTCAGAGGGTGAAAGAGAGAAAGGGGAACAACACAGAGTGGATGGATGGGGAGGAAAACCCTGAGATGGTCCAATAGGGATACACAGAGAAGGCGATAATTACAGCAAGGAGCCCGAGAATTGGGGAAAATCCGGAGAGATGAACACAGAGGGTGAAAAGACAGAAAAACTAGAGGCGTCTCAGCAAGCAAAGAAGGGCGGGAATGGGATTAGGCTATAAGGGAATGAGGCACCGGGAGAAAGGGGGTCCAAAAATCAGCAGGATGGACAAGCAGAGAGACTCGGGCAGAACCGGAAAATAGAGGTTGGGAAAATTGGCACAGACACGGAGGAGAGAGACACAGGAAACAGACACAACCTGAGAAGGTGAGACTCAGGAAGGAAACAGGAAAATCACAGGGTGGGGAACGCATAAAAGGAGAAGGGTAGATCGGGAGTTGGGGCACTGGGAGACAAGTGAGAGAAAACACCAGCGTCCACACAGCAAAGAGGAGCCCCGAGCAAAGTCCACGCCAAGAGCGCAAAACGCACACCCGCGCAGCGCAGGCCAGAGAGCGAGACTGCGCGTGCGCAGGCAGGTCCAGGTCAACGCCTGGGGGCAGGGCCGGGCTGATAGGCAGGGCCAGCCTCGTCCTGGAAGCAGTACTCGACGCCCCATTGGCCACCTCCCCCAGAAAGGGAAGAACTATCTGGAAAGGCAAGCCACAGGGAGAGGACGAAGGAGCGCGAGACTCAATTCGAGGCGCTATTGGCTGGCTTGATAGTCCAGCGCGAGAAGAAGCAGGCCAAGGGCAAGGGGCGGGCCATCAGTGCAGGATCTTGAAGCACATTGGTCGCTTGCCTCCGCGGTAGGAGGTGGCGCTTGAAGCTCATTGGTCCTTGTGAGAAGGGGCGGGAAAACCGGCGTGAGCGCGGCCGTTCCTCACACGACTGCTCCGCCGGTCCTTTCGGCTCCATCCGACTGAGTCTGTCTCCTCGAGGCTGTGGTAACCGCTGGCTGACGACCCCGCCCCTCCCTGTCCCTTCTTCTCCTTTGCTCTTGCGCTGGACCGACCCCCGCCCCCAGGGATCCCACCCCACCCCTCCCCAGCCTACCCGTCACGCTCTTCGCGCCCCTCCTCTCCCCTCCCCCACCCTGCCGGGCCCTCCGCGCGCTCCTTGGGCCCTGCCCCCTCCCGGGCCAGCAGCCCAGTGTGTGGGGGGCCACCTGCTGAGAGGGGTGCACAGGAGGAACAGCCGCATGGGGAGGAGGTGGTGCCCTGCAGGGAGGTGGGATGGCAGCTGTGGAGAGCAATGGTTGGGAGAGGGCAAAGCGCCTGAACTCTGGGCGCAGCATCTGCACGGGTCTGCCTCCAAGTGCGGAGGGCATGTGGGTGCAAGAGGAGTCCGTGCCGTGAGGAGAGGGCTTCTGGCCTAGATCACGCACGGCGTGGCACACGGCAGCGGCTCAGTAAACATTTGTTGAGTGATGGAAATCATTATTGAATGTGGGACGAGAAAGCCATGAGAATAATGTAATTATTGGGGGACAAGAGGGAAATTGAATTGTAGGGCATCCCGGAGGGTCAGAATTGAAAGGGAAGCATAAAAATACTCGTAGGAGTCGGACAGATGCGGGAGGGAAGGATGATAATTGTTGAGGAGGATGCCAGGAAAAACTGTTGGGATGGGGTGTTTGTGGAAAGGGGGTGTAGGAATGGTTGAAGGGGACGTGAGAGTGCACGGGTGTGCCTGAAACTGGGATTTGTGCAGGGGATGCAGGTGAGCCAGAGAGCAATGTTTGGATTGAAGGAATGCATAAGAAGGGAAAGAGGAGAGGGCTTCTTGAGACGCGGGTGCACCTGGGAAGGAGGATGCCTGAGGAAGGCAGTGGGGTGAAGAAGGGAGAAAGCCAGGGGAGAAGGGAGGCTGAGAGCTGAGCCCAGAGGTGGGCGGGATGGAGGACCACCTCCCACGTGGCCTCCCAGAGGCAGGAGGGCTGGTCAGCAGAAGGCCACACGGCCATCCTGACCCTCCATTCCTGCCCCTAGATCCATGGAACCCAATAAAATGCCTGCTGTCCACCATTGCTCCTCAGACTCTGCCACAGGGGGTGAGACCGGAGCCCCCCAGGGCACAGAGCTTATCCCCAGGAGAGCTATCAGTCGCTCTCCAACCTGTGCCCGCTGCCGCAACCATGGTGTCACTGCCCACCTGAAAGGCCACAAGCGCCTCTGCCTCTTTCAGGCTTGCGAGTGTCGCAAATGTGTCCTCATCTTGTGAGTATGAGATTCAGGGGAGGGAGAAGGATGGGCCTCACCTAAAGGGTGGCTGACTTTTGACTCATAACCCCCGTTGCAGGGAGCGCCGAAGGGTCATGGCTGCCCAGGTGGCCTTGCGTAGGCAGCAGGAGGCACAGCTAAAGAGGCACCTGGCTCAAGGACTGATGGGGAGAGGGGCAGCCCCTCCCAAAGCTCCCAGCCATGTCAAGAAGGGAGCCACTCGACCAGGGGTCTCCCGTGAGTGTCTCTGGCCAGCGATGGGGCAGGGATTTAGGTAGAGAAAGGATAAGTAAGGAAAAGAGTCCCAGTCCTGCTACTGAATTGCTGTGTGACCTTGGGCAAGGTATTCTACTCTCTGGGCCTCAGCCTCCTCAACTTTAGAATGTGATCAAGTATTGGGAGGATGCAGTGAGATCTGTGGGTAGCAAGGGGCCAGGGGGAGATAAGAACTCAGTTTGGGGTTGGAGTGGGATGGGGGTCGAGAAAGGGCTCATGAAAGCTCTCCCTGGTCCCTCACAGCTGGAAAGGAGAACATAGCATCCCAGCCTGAGAGCCCCCATGGGGCAGTCCCACAGGCACTGACACCTCCTGGGAAGGTAAGGAGAGCCTGGGCCCTGATATAGTGACTCATATCCTAGCTCCCACCCAGACCCCTTTCTCCATGCCCTCGACACCTGCATTCTAGGTCCAGCCCTGCTTGCTATATCATCTTGGGCAAATCACTTCTCTTCTATAAGCAAAATGAGGGATTGGGGTGTTACAGCCTTCCAGGCTTTGAATTTTGGGGATCCTATCCCTATCCTAGAACACACCCATTCCTTCACCAGCCTTGTACCTGACTCCAACCTGTGCTCTCTGCCTTTGCAGAATTCCCAAGGACCTCCGCTGCTCAGCCGTCCCCCAGAAGCCTTGCCTTTGCCCTGGACTCCGGTGCATCTAGGCCCTAGGGCCCCTGGACACTGGCTGCCTCCAGGCCTTTCCATGCCACCCCCAATGGTGTGTCGCTTGCTATGCCAAGAACCTGCAGTCCCTCTGCATCCCTTCCCTGGTAAGATGAATTCAACATTCATTCAACAGATATTTCAATGCCTGTGTATCATTGTAACAGAAAGAGAAGAGGAAGAAGATACAGGGTAGGAAGATGGACAATGGAAGCCATGACCTCTGACCCCTATACACTCTGCATTCTCTTACCCTCATTAGGCTTTGACCCTGGCACCTCCATCCGCCTGCCCACTCTTGGACCCCTCCCAACCTGCCCAGGATCTCGCCCGATACTGATGGCTCATCTTTCTGGAGAATCCCAAGGGCCCTCTGCCCTGCCCCACACGTGAGTAGGGAGAGAAGGATATGTGTTTATCATGTGCCTAGTCTTGTGCTGGACACCATACTAGAGGATAAAGAAGGAAAATCTCAGACTAATAGGTCAGGCAGAGCTCTCCTAGCTCTGCCATTGCCTAGCTGTGAACTTTTGTACAAGTATCTTTACCTCTTTGAGCCTGATTTTCAATCAGAAAATTAGAGACGCTATTACCTACCTCTCAGGTTGTCACAAGAATTAGCAATAATGTATGGAGTACACCTAGCACAGGCCCTGGCCTTGAACAGGTAGTGGCTATTAAATCCACTTAAAGATGGAGTCAAATTGCCTGTAAAATTGGGTGTATGAGGGTGGCAGCCTCAGAGGCCAAGGAGAGCGGCTAGAGGCCATTACAGAAAGCTTTCTAAAGGTGGGCCAAGCTGCTCCTCAAGTTCCATGGGGATTGGGGAGCTGGGGGGAGGGAAACCAGACTCTGGTAGGACAGGAACAGTCATCCCATCCCCCCTAGATGTTTTATCAGTTTTAAAAAACTGACACCAATGATTTCCCATCATCCTCACAGTGGCCCTAGGAGGAAGAAGCTGGCAGGGATTTTCATTTTACAGAAAACAAAGGATGCCAAGACAGGGGAAGGACTTGCCCAAGGCCACACAGCCTAATGACCCAGCAGGCACTCAGATTCCCAGATCAGAATATAGCAAAATCTTACCCCTCTTTCCACGTGTACGTGTCTGTCCATGTGTTTAATCTCCCTGACATCTTGTCTCCTTATTTCCAGATGCTCAACTCTGATACTCCAGCCCTGTGGCACCCTAGACCCTCTTCTGCTGCAACCACAGGTCCTGGGAAAAAAGTGGGATCCGGGGCCCTGGGAGGAAGTTGAGCCCAGGGAAGGGAAGGGTAGGGGATAGTGAAGGAACCAGGAGCTGAGGGAGCACTTGAAGGGTGGGCAGAAGTGGGGGTTCCCAGTCTACTTCTCTCCCTTTCCTCTGCAGGCCCCCGGAGCCTCTCGCCTGACATGGACCTCTGCCCCCTCAGAGCGGCAGCTGCAGCGGGAGGCAGCTGAGGCTCTTGTGGGGCTGAAAGATTCGTCCCAGGCTCCCCGCCTGACCCCTTCTGTCTCCCCCAACCCTGCCTGGATCTCCCTGCTCCACCCTTGTGGCCCACCAGGTAACCTGTTCCCTGAAAGGAGAGGATGGGGTAGGGATGGTTGGGAAATGGAGATAGTGGAGTAAGCAGGGACTAACTAAGGAGATCAGGGGGCCAGCAGGTTGAACACCCTCCGGCCCAGGCCCCAAGCTTCTCAACCTAGCCCCTGGGATTGCAGTTGAGAGTTGTTCAGTGGGTCAGTTTTATCAGTTTTGTGCTCAAAAGCAAATGTCCAGTGCCCTCATGTCAAGGAAAGCTGGCCCGGAGATAGGTGGGGACTTGCCCAAGGACATATAGCAAGGCAGTGGCAGAGCCTGGTCTCCTGACTCCAGCCCAAGGCTCTCTCTCTGGACCCAAGCAGCATCTCTGCCTGCTGAAGTCTGGAGAGAGGCTGAAGAGGTAACAAGGGGCTGGCCTGGAAGGAGATCTGAAACTGCCTTCAAGGAGCTTCCATTCTACTTGGGGAACCTGGATGCCTTCACTAAGCTCAGTGACAAACCTGGAGAGAACTAGAGGAATCTTGAGGAATGCAAAACACCTATAGGGACAGAGAGGGAAGGCTGAGAATTCTCCTTTCCAAAATGGTGGATTGGGCATGGTGTGCGAGTGAGGATGCCGGCCTGGAGGAACTGCTGGAACAGGAGCTGAGGCTGCAGAGGCTTCTGATCGTGGAGGCCTGGCATGCCAGGCTTAGGGGTCCAGACCAGCAACTGTGCATGAAGGGAGCTAGGGAATGGCTCTGAGCTGGGCAGGGACATATTCAGAGACCCTGAGCTTTAGAAAGACAAGTAAGGTGGCTGTGATGGAGGGATTGGAGGAGGAAAGAGTGAAAGTGGGAGAATCAACAAGGAGGACTTGTTTGGTATAATCCAGGTGAACAAGGATAACACCTGGATTGGATGGGGTAAAAAGAGGGGGCTGCTCGGAGGGGAAATGGATGTGACCTGGTCCTGCCCCCTTCCTTCCTGCCTATAGCTCCTGCTGGAGGAAGAGGATTCCAGCCTGTTGGCGCCTCTCTCCGACCCAGCCCAGCCCCCTCCGTGGCTCTGCATATTGGGCGTCTGGGGTCCATCTCCCTCCTAAGCTAGAAGCCCAGAGGTAGAGGCCTCGCTGGGGCAGGGGGCAACAGCCTGCAGGCACTGAATATTTGGTATTTTGTTTATGGATTTATGCATCAAATTTAATATAGTACATGCTTTAGGCTTTTTTTAAGCTTTCAGGTGCTTAGGTAGGTGTTAGCTTTTGGTTCCTTTTGTAGCATGGGCATTTCCTTGGCCAAAGGTGGATATTCTCTTACCCCACCTTGCACCCTGGGACCTTTTTAAATCCCTAGCAAAGAGAAAGTTGTGCAGTTTAAGCTAACCAATATCTAAATAGGTTTTTGCATGAATTCATATTCCCGGTATTTATTTGGCATGTGATTCTGTACATACCTGTGCACTCATGTCTGTCTCTATGCAGGCGAAAACAGGAGAACATTTTCATTTTGTGTCTAGGTTTATGTGAGTAAGCAAGAAATAAACCTTTGTTGTTTTAAGCCACTGAGATTTGGGGATTGTTTGTTACTTCAGCCTAAACCTCGTCTATCCTGACTGACAAAAAGGACTTGTTCAATTCACTTCTCAAAGTGAAAATCAGTTATTTAATAACTACCACCAAAAAACCACAAACCTCGATTTCTTATTATGGCCAGATAAGAAAGAGTAGTGGAAGAAGATAGTTGGCAATTCACTGATTAAATAATTAAGTGCCTATTCTGTGCCAGGCATAGACAGTTTCCAGCTGTCCAGAGGGCCACAAATTGAAATGCCTACACGGCCAAGCAGATCATACAAATGAGTAAAGAAAGGGCAGATGAGCCCTGGAAAACTAAGAATGTGTGCCCTAACTAAGGGGCAGCCTCCCTTTGGCCATAGCATGTTGTTGCCAGGCAGGAATGTGGGCTCAGTATTGCTACATGCAACATGGCTAAGACTCTTCTACTCAGGGCTGACCAAAGGTCCCCAGTACACCAAGGCCATACAGCGGGGAAGAGTAAAAGAGAAAGTATAATTTGGTGTTAAAGATGGCATGAGGGGCCTGCCCAGTGGCACAGCAGTTAAGTTCGCATGTTCCGCTTCGGTGGCCCGGGGTTTGCAGGTTCAGATCCCGGGTGCAGACATGGCAGCACTTGGCAAGCCATGCTGTGGCAGGTGTCCCACATATAAAGTAGAGGAAGATGGGGGGCCGGCCCCGTGGCTGAGCGGTTAAGTTTGTGCGCTCTGCTTCAGCGGCCCAGGGTTTCGCCAGTTCAAATCCTGGGCACGGACATGGCACCACTCATCAAGCCATGCTGAGGCGGCAGCCCACATGCCACAACTAGAAGGGCCCACAACTAAAACTACACAACTGTGAACCGGGGGGCTTTGAGGAGAAAAAGGAAAAATAAAATCTTTAAAAAAAAAAAAAGTAGAGGAAGATGGGCATGGATGTTAGCTCAGGGCCAGTCTTCCTCAGCAAAAAAAGGAGGATTGGCAACAGATGTTAGCTCAGGGCTAAGCTTCCTCAAAAAAAAAAAAAAAGGATGGCATGAGAAAGGGGAGGAATAGAGAAATAAGGTGATGGAGACTGAGAAAAGGAGCTGGGAGCAGACCCATCTTTACAGGCCCTTCTCATTTCTCTGCAGCCCACCTCTCCTTCTTGCCAGACCTAGCAGGGCTTTTCACACCACTGGCTAGGCCTACTTTGCCTATCAAATATTAGGGCTGCCCCACTGGTGCCTGAGGGAGAGGGGCAGAAGCTCTGCAGAGGTCAGTCTTGGGGAAAAGGGTAGATTTAAGCATTGTTCATGCTCCTATGTCGCTGCCCCTTTGAGTGCAGAAACCTTTACCTGTGGTTGTGGGGAGCCAGTGTGCCCCTGGCCTCTGACCGGCCCTTGAAGATTACACGCCAGTGGACTATGAGCACTGTTTCATAGGCCACCCACTTTCCTATTTCCCATTGCAGTGCAAGGAAAGGTGTCGCCCGGGTCCAATAGGGTATTGAGTAAATCATCCCCCTTCTAAGCTTCCTGCATGTACCATCCTGATGTTCTGCAGAAATAACCAATGAGGTTCCAAATTTGAAGCACCATCCCTGATCCTTTCTCTCTAAACAAGACTCCTCCCCAACAGCCACCCAGGTTTTACTTCAGAAGCACATTCTACTCTTTGGGAATCCAAGCTCCTTTCACTTCAGCCCTATGTGAACCTGGTCCACTCCTGACCACACTCCTCGTCCAAAGTAGAACTGACAACATACTCCCCATCCCCATCCAGTTTCTACTCAGGCCCTCATTGCCTCACCCTTGTGGGCCCCATTCTGCACACCTGCCCCATTGTGTAACTGGCTCTGCAGCCCCCAACGTATGTTCGCATAGACACAGTCCTATAACCCACGCCCTGCATAGACCCTCATGAGATCCTGAGCTCTTCCCAAAAGCAAGATTCATCCTTTTAATCTGACTTAAAATAACGTCTCTGATAAGCCCCTTAGGCAGTTTCCTACACTCCTTAGGGGCCCTTGGCCTCTATTTCACAGGCCTGGTCACCCTGAGCTGTGCCTATCTCTGTCCAGCTGTGTCTCCCCCTCTAAGAATAAGTACTCTCAGGGGTCAAGGACTGCATTCAATTCCTCTCTGGGGATTCAGAGTAAATGACTAAGTAAACACGTCCTGTCTGATTCCTTAGCAATTGTTTTTTGCCTACAAAGTGAATGCATTCTAATGCTGCCTCTCTCCTCATCACAACATGAACAACTTCCTGCCCTCAAACCGTTTGGGTTTTTTTAACAGAGTTTTAGGTTCACAGCAAAATTGAGTGGAAAGCAAGAGTTCCCATAGTTTCCCTACCCCCACACAAACACAGCCCCCCCCCCCCACTATCAACATCACCCACCTAAATGTGCATTTGCGACAGTTGATGAACCTACATTGACACATCCTTATCACTCAAAGTCCATAGTTTACATAGTTTGCATAATTTACATTACATTCACGCTTGGTATTGTACATTTTATGGGTTTGGACAAATGTATAATGACATGTATTCACCATTATAGTATCACAAAGAATAGTTTCACTGCCCTAAAATTTCTCTTGTGTTCCACTTTTTCATCTCTTCTCCCCTCCCCAACACCTGGCAACCACCGATCTTTTCATTGTTTCCATAGTTTTGCTTTTTTCCAGACTGTCATATAGTTGGAATTATACAGTATGCCTTTTCAGTTTGGCTTCTTTCACTTAGTAATATGCATCTAGGTTTCCTCCATGTCTTTTCACGGCCTGATAACTCCTTTCTTTTTAGCACTGAATAGCATTCCATTGTCTGGATGTACCATAGTCTCAAACCATTTTTAAAGTTTCTGTTGATAAAGTTATTGAAAAAGGTTGAGCAGTCATTAGTTGTGGATTCAAATCCCAGCTCAGGCTTTAACCTTACCTGACCTTGGTCAAGTAACTTGACTCTCTAAGCCTCAGTTGCCTGGTCGGAAACCACCCCACAGAGTTCTTAAGATTATGCACCTGTAAAAACTGACACCTAGAGAAATTAACAGCAAGGACCCAGTGCTGAGAAACCATGTTATCTAAAATCATATACTGTCAGAAGCGTTGTTCTTTGAAATGATAGCAATAGCGAGAAGGGGACATCTCACTCTTGCTCTGAGTTACTTTGACCCAGGCAGTCATGATTTCCAATCCAAGTGCAGAGCTTTAGAAGAGGGCTTTCTGGAGATAACATTGCACATTTATCTTAACCCTGTAATTTCCAAGGACACAGGACCCTGGGTCTGCTTCTCAGCCCGGGCATGATGTTGACTCCATTACATAGGGTCTGCTTTGCCTTGAGCCCATCAAAACTTTGCTTACTATAAACCTTACCTAAGCTTCATCCTTCCCCACATCCTATATTAATCCTGTCTCTTCCTGTTTGGTGAGGCACTATGCAGTTCCTCTGGAGAGCTTTTTCTTTTTAAATATTTAGTTAATTGACTGAAGTGAATTAAGCTTAAATGATTCAGCACTGATATTAGAAATGTACATCAGAAATGTATAAAAGGTGACTATTAGTTACCAAAGTATATGGACATTTACAGTTACACATGCATACAAATACATATTCAAACACACATATGTTGATTCTGGAGGAAAAAAATGAGATACTAAAACTATTCACAAGTTTTAAAAAGAGTGTAAAATAGGTTTCAACAACATTCTACATGAATGTAAAGTCCCCAATTTAAATACATGATATTATCACGCTAGAAACATGGTTGGTGTTATAGTCTGAATGTTTGTGTACCCCCAAAATTCATATTTTGAACCTTAATCCCCAATGTGATGGTATTTGGCAGTGGTGCCTTTGGGAATTGATTAGGTCATGAGGGTGGAGCCTTTATGAATGGGATTATTGCCCTTATAAAAGACACCCCAAGAGTTCCCTTGCCCCCTTTCCACCATGTGAGGACTCAGCAAAAAGATGGCTGTCTATGAACCAGGAAGTGGGCCCTCACCAGACACCAAATTTGCTGGCACCTTGATTTTGGATTTCCAGCCTCTAGAACCGTGAGAAGTAAATTTCTGCTGTTTACAAGCCACTCAGTTTATGATATTTTGTTAGAGCAGCCAGAACCAATTCAGACAGTTCATTTTAATTTTTTAAACAGATATTGGTATAACATACCAGCTTATTAATAATTAAGGCATTTTGCACACACAATATCTCACTGTGGAAAAAATAAATATTCTCTGTTTTAAATTCTCAAGGTCATTTCAACATAAGAAAGTAGCTACACACATTTAAATGTTTCATTTTTGCAGCAGGTTAACAATTTTATTGGACCATAGGTGTGTCCCTAGTGTTCTTGGTTGTTGGACCTTACAAGGATTAAACTAGATCATGCAGGTAATATAGTCATCTCTCAGTCTCTGCGGGAAATTGGTTCCAGGAACCCCGCGGATACAAAAATCCATAGATGCTCAAGTCCCTTATGTAAAATGGCATAGTATATACATAAAATCGACACATATCCTCCCATATACTTTAAACCATTTCTAGATTACTTATAATACTTAAAACAATGTAAACGCTATGTAAATAGATGTTATACTGTATTGCTTAGGGAACAATGACAAGAAAAGAAGTCTGTACATGTTCAATAGACGCAACCATGGTAAGCCTTCCGATCCGAGGTTGGTTGAATCCGCGGATGCGGATGCGGAGAATACGGAGGCCAACTGTACTACATAACGTTTACCTGTGCCTGGCACACAGTAGGCACACAAAAAATTTTTGCTGATAGAAGTAATATCTGATGCATCATGTACCAGAGCAGTCGTTTAAAAGGGGCAAATAATTGGGATCTTGGTGTCTCAATTTAATTTTTCTTTTTTTTTTTTTTTTGATGGAGAGACTGAAGCCTTAAGAAGGGAAGTGGACAGCCTAAAGCTGCACAGGTCAAGCAAGGCCGATAAATTTAAGTGGGCCAGATAAGCCTAAGTGCAGAGCGAACAGTTAGGCACTAGGGGGCAGAGCTGAACTAAATTCTCCGAAGGTCCCGCCTCCGTCTCTGTCCCTGCCCTTATCTCCTCCTCGCCCCTAGTGCCTCATTGCCACCGGAGGGGGGCCTGTGCTGTGATGAAGCAATTTCCGCCCGAACAAGGGTGGGGCTTCCAGCTTCCGCCCTCGCGAGCACTGGTGGTCGACGGACGGATGATAGCGGCCACATTTCCTCCTAGCGCTCCTCTGAGTCCCCTGTCACAGTTCCGCCCTTACTAACCCCACTTCCGGCCAGAAAAGCCACTTCCCCCTGGAAAGGGGTTGTCGCACTGGGGGCGCCGGCAGCGGGAAGGTCTGTCTTTCCTGCCCGCCCACCTTGCCCATAACTTCCGCCATCATAGTCTCCTCCGCCGCTGTTCCTTCGAGCCGCGACCGACGCTAACAAAGCCAGATCCCCTCAGCTCAGGACGGGAGCTCTCTCCTCCTCTATTACGCTCCGGGAGAAGGAAGGGCGGGAGGAAACAGGCCTCCACGCCCGTTCCCCCGGCATTTCCCTTTGCCTTCCCGCTCCCTCATTACACACCCTCCCACCTTGGCGGAGGCGAAGCCACATTCGCCCTCAGAAGGGCGGAGCCGTCTTGTCTAACACTGTTCTCGCGAGCGCTTGCAACTATCGCGAGACCCGAATCCCGACTTGGGCGCCGGGGAAACCCCGTTGCTCCCTTTCCCCTGGCTGGCAGCGCGGAGGCCGCACGGTAAGGCGGGCTCTCTGTGCCGGGGTCCGAGCGGGGCGTCCGGGCCCAACTCTTAGGCCCGGAGCGCGCGCCTGGGGACCCCTGGGCGGCCGCACGGAGCTGCCCCGCCCCCCGGAGCCGCGGCCACGTGCGAACGGCAGGCCCGGGCATACCCGGTTGGCGCGGTCGGGGGCCTGAGTGGGCCTGGCGGGCCGCGGGGAAAGCGGGGCCCCCGAAGCAGGGGCCAGGGGCGTGCAGCGGCTCCGCCCGCGGGGCGGCTGTGTTCGTGCGCCCCATGGGGGCCGTGGGCGCAGTGCACCCTGAGGACCCGTAGGTCCCGGGGCCTGCAGGGCGCGGAGTTGAAGCGAGGCCTTGGGAAGGGACAGAGCGCGGCGGGGTAGGTCGCGTGGGGCCGGCCTCGGCTCCTGTTAGTCTCTCCGCCAGTCCCGGGTTCACGTGCGTGGTCCTTCCCGCAGATGCCTGGAGTTACTGTAAAAGACGTGAACCAGCAGGAGTTCGTCCGAGCCCTGGCAGCCTTCCTCAAAAAGTGAGTGTGGGCACTGGGGTTCAGAGTGCATGGGGCTGTCGTCTTTGCCTGGCCCCTCAGGGCCTGCAGTGTTTCTCTTCTCGGGTCGGGGAGACTGGTTTGAGGTCTCAGTGTGGAGTCTGTCTTTTTTAGATGAGGCCTGGGTTGTGTTTGAGTTTCAGCCTCTATGTGTTCGGGGACACATCGGGCCCCTGTTAACCTACAGTTGTGTTGAGGGAAGGTGATTTGGAGGATGAAGGAGTTTGTGGAGATCTCTAAATTGTGCTTTTCTCACTGTCTTGGTCTCAGGTCCGGGAAGCTGAAAGTCCCTGAATGGGTGGACACTGTCAAGCTGGCCAAACATAAAGAGCTTGCTCCCTACGATGAGAACTGGTTCTACACGCGAGCTGGTGAGGAATTGGGACCTTTGGGTGGGTCGTGGGGAGCTGGGTGACCCCTGGCACAGACCATACCTGCCTGTTTCCTCTGTGAGGTCTGTCTTACTCCCTCCCCAAGATTGCAAGAGAAGAGAACTATCTTTCACTCTGTTGCTGCATGTTGTGTGACATTCAGTAAGTTTATACCCTGAACCTGTTTTTTTATTTGTAAAAGGTTTGTGTAAGGATCTGTGGCTTCTTCTGAGCCTCAAGGGAAACCCTGGGACAAATGAGCGTTCATATTTTGTTTAGAGGTGGTTTGTCTTAGAGCGAGGCATTATTTTCTATATCAGTGGAGTTTAGAGTCCTCGAGATCGAATCCTCTATCACTCAACTGTATGATCTTCATCTGCCTGTGCCTCTTGTTTCTGCATCTCCTAAACTGGGGCTAATGAGTATACCACCGTGCGTTTGTTTATGGTAAGGATCAAATAAGCTTAATACAGTCAGAGTGCTTTAAAACATGCCTATTGCAGAGTAACTGTTCAAGAAAAGTCAGCTGTCTTATTTTGATTGCTGAGGTGATCACGCTAGCTTTCTCCCTGTCTCTAACATATTGTTCCTAATTAAGTGCTTGGGGATCTGGCCAGGTCACTCCTTGCTCTAAATCTTGAGAAGTCCCAAGTGCCCAGAAGAAAACCTATGGTCACCTTGTGACATTTGCCAGTTTCCTCTTTTATCTTCTTATTAATCTTGCAGTAGTAACAACTTGGAAGAGTTAGGTATAGCCCCTGATTGCACAGTGCTGGTTCTTCCTTGTTCTTGACATTTCAAGTTTCTGTAAGTTGTCACCCCCCCTTAAGGCCTACGTTGGGGATGAGGGCATCAATGCTGTGTTGTGCCAAGGTGGCAGCCTCTGCACAGGCCTTTAGCCTTCTTCCTTTCGTGAAGTGAGGCCTCCATCCTGGCCAAAGCTTGTCTCCAGATGGGAAGTAGGTGGGAAGCAGAGTTTGCAAATTGACAGAACTCCAGAATGACCGTGAAAAGAGTTGGCTTTGGTACAAGTTGCCCAGCACTTGAGAGCACAAGGTATTTTGTAGATTGGTGGTGCCCCTGGGCTCCACTCTGCTTCAGTCCCTGGCCTGGGCAAAGGAGCCAGCACAAGTCAGCCACACCTCTGACCCCTGAGGACTAAAAGGTCAACTCTCTGAGGAGGTGGGTAGGGTGGGGGTTACATCCACCCACCCACCATTCTGCTTTTAGAAGGAGAATGAGGATGGTGAAGGGAAGCCTGCTTGGTTTCCTTGGGCACACAACAGTGATGGGGACTGGAGGAACCCCCACCGCCCTGTTCTCCCATCCTGGGAAGCAAGGCTGCCTGGTCAGGAGTGTTCTTTGGCAATGCCCAGAGAGTCAGTAGGTCAAGGCAGCTTTGCATCTCAGATTAGGAGAAAGGACCTGATAGCTTTTCCCATTTGGTCAGGTGAACATAAATATTTTGCTTTATCTGCACTTATCAAGAACTTCTCCAAAAGGACTGGTGGTTTCTCTTTCATAGTTGATGTCAGGGAGTTTAAGTAAGCTGACCACCTGCTCGGAGTCCGCCAGCAGGTGATGCCACAGTCCACCACACCCTTGTCATCACTTGGAGGTAAAGGGTTCCAGCTGTCTTCCCTTGGCAGCGTTTCATACTTTGTCTTTCTAGGTGGGGAGAGATTAATGGGAAATGGGCTTGAGGTCCTCGGTACTGCACTCAGATGAGTCTGCTGTGGCCCTTTCTGTTGCCGTGGCCATTCCCCAACATCTCAGATTGGCTGTGCGTCCTCTGCCTGCCCTGCTGGTCTGCCTTACTCAGAGTTTCTAAAGCTCCCTTTTTACCTCACTTTCCTAGCTGCCATAGTGGCATAAGGTGGTGGTGCTGGAGCAAGATCTACACCTGCTGTTGTGTACTTTTTTGTTGGGAAACAGCCACGCCCATATGTGTACATTTGTGGTAGAGGTGGAATTGCAGATGTGACAAGACACGTGGCTTACAGAGCCTAGAATATTTACTATCTAGCTGTTTACAGGGGAAGTTTCACAGCTTCCATTCTAGAGTGCTCCCGCCTAGTTTGGTGGTCAGCTCCTACTCTGGACGAGTTGGAGTCATAGGAGGTAGTTGTTTACCAAAGAGGAAACTGAAGTACAGACAGGTGAAGTCACCCTGGGAGAGTGGCAGACTGACTCTAAAACCAGGGTCTGTGCCATATTTGCTTTTTTCCTTCTCTGGATCATGGGGCTTGGTGTGTTTAGCCCCCTCAGGGAGGTTGGGCCTAAGGCACAGGAGGGCAGTGGAGGCTAGGGGGCAAATTCTGGAGGCATTGAGGAGCCTGCGTGAGGTAGACAGGTCTTGATTTCAGGGGTGGGGATAAAGAGGGTCAAGGCAGAGGACAGGGCCCTCCTGAGGGTGGTCTGGAAGAGGGGCAGAGCTGTAGGAGTCAGAAGTCTCAAGGTAGCGGCATAAGGAATAGAGGGAGGTGGGGCTAGAAAGAATGTGTCAGGTGAGTGGGGACCTGCTCTAAGGGGAGGGGACGTGTGGTTCAAGGGGAGACCACTCTGGCTTTGTGAAGGGGGTGGTGCATTGTGGCCCTGCACAGACCCCTTGAACTCCAATTCTCAGAAAGTTCTGCTTGGGAGGGAGGGGGGTGAGAACCCAGTTGTCTTGCTAGGCATCCAGCAAACAGCCACTGAATTGGGACACCTGAATGCATTGTACTGTAGGATGGTGGCTGGTCCGTATCAGGACTGGGCACGCTCTCATGCTGTGTTAGTGGAAGGAATGAGGCCTGGGAGACATTACAGGGGCAGTTAAGGGGTGGGTCCAGGTCAGGGAAGCTATTTTTTCTTTAGAAGTTTGTCAGAGAAGGGTGAAGGGCAAAGTGTATCTGGGAAACTTCCTTCCCTCACTTACGACTCTGTAGGTCAGGATGGGGCCACAGACCAGCTTTTGAGATGCTGAGTTGCGAAGACACTTGAGAAGCCTTGCTTGGTGTGCCATGTGCTCAAGTACAGGTGACCCTCCCCTCATCCACCTAGTGGCCCAGCAGGACACACAGCTGCTCTCACAATGGGGGCGGGGGCTACATGGTCCCTCCTTTACAGTTCAAGGTGGGGAGTTACTCCTTGCCAGGGTTCCCAAGAGAAGCAGGTTGCCACCTCAAGGGTGCAGGAGAAGCCATTTGTGACAGCACCTGGCTCACCATGGCCCTCATAAACTCCAGCTAGGATGACATGGATTTACGTGGTTACAACTCCACTTCAAAAGGTGGGGCTGGGGCCTGGGTCTTCACGGCTGAGAAGAGGGGGGTGAAACAGAGATCAGTATTTTGTAGAACTCAATATTTCAACTGTTAGAGCTTCCAAATTTGTCAAGTTAGTACTCTTCTTCCTTCTAAAGGGTCAGGAAAATAATTATCACAAACAAGGGTGGTGGGGGAGGGTCTTGTAATATCTGGCACCACACCACATAGTTTTGTACAGTGTTAAAAATTTAAACCATAACCCCCCCACCCGCCTTGAAGAAACTAATAGTTGGGCTTATCTGAGCAGAACTGTCGGTCCCTGCTCCATATTTAAGTAAGCCATCCCCTTTAGTGCCGCCACACAGACCACCTAAAATGGGAGTAGACTTGGTCACAGCTGGTGAGGAGCAGTGTTGGGATTCATACCCCATCTGCAGGACAGCTCAGGACTTGGCCACCCCTTTCCATACCAAGCCCAGGTGGACTGGGCTGAGCACTGGTCCTGACTTGGTAAGACCCAGGCTAGGCATCCTGTTTGTGGTGCGAAGCACTCCTGGGGGTCTGTGTGCTTAGGGGTGTTCATCCTACCCCCTTCCTGAGGCCGTCTTGTTTCCCAGCCCAAGTGGGAGAGCACATCTCCACCCAGAGCCAGGGCATGGCCAGGTACAAGCACGGGAGAGATGGCAGTCACTGTTGGGCATTTGAGCTGGTCTTAAAGGGTGGAGTTTTCCAGTGATGTCACTCTACTGGCAGAAAGATTGTGGGCGGTGGCTTCTGACAGTGTGAGCAGCTTGATGCCTGGAAGAGGAGCAGCACAATGGCATAAAAGATAGGGTAAGGATAAAAACTAAGGAGAGTGGTTTTAAAATGAGTAGAGACCAGAGGCAATGAGACCAGGGAGAGGCCGCACAGTGGTCCTGGAGAGGTGGTGAGGGTTTGGGCTGCGCTGTTGGCCCCCAGAAGCCTATTGCTGTATCTGGAGACAATCTTAGAGGGCAGGAGCAGGCTGGGAGCAAGAGGTCTGGGAGGGTCATCTGGAGGCGGCAGGAGCCCACCTCACCTCCTCACCTGTCAGTCCCACCCTGCACCCTCAGCTCACAACACGGAAGGGTCACGGACATGGCCCAGTGGTCGGCTGTTAGCAATAAGTAGTTATTGAAGGAATGAATCCTTAATTCCTCTGCTGGACTTCAGGACTAAGAGTAGTCACTTGGGCGAACGTAACTGTTGGTCTCTGATGGTCCTGGGGTGACCTGGGGTCTCTGCCCTTGAGCTCCCAGCCAGGCAGGGCCTGTGATTTCTGAAGTCTGGGGTACTTCCTGTACCTTGGGCTCCTGTTGCTTCAAACCTCAGTGGCCCCCTAAGACAGAAAACCAGAATAGTCTGGAGGGGCTGTCTGTCCAGAGCTGTGTGACATGAGGCCAGTGAGTGCCCTCTAGAGCCTGTTTCCTTTTCTGTAAGGGAGACTAGCCCTTGACAGATACCGGTGGAATCCTCAATAACCCTTATCTTAGGGACTGTTACTCCTGGTTCTCAGATGAATGTAGGTGACTTGCCAAGGCCACACCATCAAGCCAGCTCCTAAGGCCGTCTCATTACCTCATAGGAGAAAATGTGAAAAGTAGATGACATAGGGTCTGGCAGATGGGGCTCTAGGTGAACAGAAATGTGAGCTCATTTCCACGGATGCTGGCGGGAGTGGACCAGGAACTTGCCCAAGCCAGTCTAGGGACAAGAATCCCAGTGATCCCAGAGGGTGATGCACAATCCAGGCTGGAAACATCCACTGTATAGTGTCAGCCCTGCCCCCACTGTTAGCCCAAGCTCTCCAGGGCTGAGGGGGCTCAGCGAGCTGCACTTGGGCGGCAGTGGGTCCCTTCTCACTCATGCCTCTCAGGCCCGGGCACATGGAGACGGACAGTCATGGCTTAAACACCTGCTGGCCTTTACCCACAGAACCTCAGGTCCACCTCACAGCAGCGTGGCTATGCAGTGACAGCTAAGAAAGTGGCCCTGGGGAGGTGGGTTCCCTGCCCAGTCACATGATGTGGCAGTTCCTTCTTTGCCTGTGTGTCCTGGTCTCCTAGGCTGGGCCTGGGGTGCAGGGCAGCTTGGCTGTGGGAGAGCTGGAGGTAGAGGTCAGGTTGTGTGTGTATGCTCAGTTCCTCTGCTCTAAAATGGGGAGAAATAGCTGCCACACCGAGAATTGTATATGTGTGACCTTGAGCGAGGCCCTTCTCTCAGCCTGCCTCAGCTGGGGGGAGGAGACTTCTCTGCCTGAGAAGGTTCCTCAAGTCTCCCTTGCACCCAACCCAGCTTCTACAGCGCGGCACCTGTACCTCCGGGGTGGTGCTGGAGTCGGCTCCATGACCAAGATCTATGGGGGACGTCAGAGAAACGGTGTCATGCCCAGCCATTTTAGCAGAGGCTCCAAGAGCGTGGCCCGCAGGGTCCTCCAAGCCCTGGAGGGGCTGAAAATGGTGGAAAAGGACCAAGATGGGTAAGCAAGGGCAGGGGGTAATGGAGGAGCCTTGGGGCCAGAACACCTATAATGGAGTTATCGAGGGCCATCCCACTCCCCACGCACAAAGAGGTGCCAGGTCCGTCCCGCATGGTCTGTACCTGCCCCTCAGGCAGGCAGAGGATTCTGCCAAAAAGCGGACAGCAAGGGCCCTCACCCCGACCTCTGTGGCTGACTACCCCGGGCTCCAGGAAGGTAATTTAGCGACTGTCCACTTTCATTAGCCTGCTCGTTAACTTTTCCCAATTGATTTTTCGGGGCTTTTGATCTAATGCTTGCACAAACGACACCCCGTCAGCTCCCAGGGGGGCTTCCACTCCTGCCCCTAGCTCGTTAGAATGCAGCCGACTGGGGCCCTCAGTGGGACTTGGCTGGTGTCATGTGGTCTTGGGGCCAGGTGCCTTTTTGGGAAGCCTGGCTCACATCCAGGAGAGGCCTGGCAGGGATGGGGTTGAGAGCCTGCACTCACCCGGGATTGCCTGACCCTTCTCTCCCACAGAGGCCGCAAACTGACACCTCAGGGACAGAGAGATCTAGACAGAATCGCTGGACAGGTGAGGCTTGGGTGCGAGCCAGGGCTGGGTTCTTCAGTCACTGCCTGGCACTTCCAGAGCCCAGGCTGGTGGGGCTCGAGGAGGGCTGCCTCGGGCTGGGGGGCGGAGAGAAAGAACATACCTGACTGACTTCCTGCTGGGCTGGTTGGAAATGCCTCTCAGGGAAAGGGAACCCAGGCCCAGGAGGTAGCTGAGCTTGCTTCTCATATAGCATGTTCCCGCACACACGACTCCATCTTCCCAGGTCAGCCGCCTTAGAGATTCTGGCTGCAGTTTCCTTATTCTTCACGCTTAGTGAGCATCAGATGGGGGAGGCAGCCTGGCTGGACATCTTGGGGCAGAGTCAAGTCACCTGGAGCCAGTCTCCCTGTCTGTAGAATGATCTGCACAAGACGAGGGTGAGGAGTCAGTGAGCTACAGCAGCAAGAGCTCCCAGAGCCTGGCATGAACCCGTTGTTGGTTTTCTTCTTTCTGTATGGCCTCAGGCCTCCTAGAAGCCTTAGAGTGTTTAGGCAAGTGTCAGGAAAGACTATGGAATGTGTCTAGGAGCGGGTGGTCTGGAAGAAGGTGAGCTCTTCCATGGCAGAGCAGGGCCTAGCACAAACATAAGTGGGTGACAAAAGGCAGTGGGCAGAGGTTGGAATGTCACTCCAAGACCCCCTTTCCTTGAGTCCCCGTTTATGTAGGCTTCTGTAAAATGGGCAAATACCTAGGGGTTGTGAGGATTAGATGAGATGAATACATGTGAAACCACGAATCAGGATGCCTGGTGTCCCGAGGGTAGCTATTACAAAGTGCCCAAACACAGGCCCCATGACTGATCTTAATTATTCTGCCATCTTGTCCCACAGGTGGCTGCTGCCAACAAGAAGCATTAGAACAAATGATGCTGGTTAATAAATTGCCTCGTTCGTAATCTGGTCTGGGTCTCTCTTGATTGGCTGCTCCTCTTCTCTTTGGGGGCATGAGGAAGGAGCACTGCACTTCCGGTCCTTTGTGAAAGAGAAGGGCTAGGGGTCCCTGGGTGGTGGTGGCACCCAGTAGCCTCCAAAGCCTGAGGCCCAGCCTTTCCTGTTCAAGCAGTTCCTCCCCAAGTAGGCAGGATGCCCGGGCTGGGCTGGTTGGGGGGTGGCCCAGGCCCGGAGGCCTGCACCTCCCCCACATCCTGTCTTTGCAATTTTCAGAAAATGAGAAACTGAAAGGAATGCCTGTTCAAGCAGTGGCCCCACCTGGGGCCTGGGCTGCCAGGTGGCACTGCCCCCTGCTGGAACAAAGGAGGAGGGTCTTAGGGCTCAGATTCTTCCCTGGAAGGAGATGGGCAAGGGCAGACAACCCTCACTCCAGGTGAGTGCTGCCAGCCAAGGTGCATCTCCTTTCGCTGGCCTGCACTTAATGGATCGGTGGCCTTGGGCCCTACTGAGAAATGGAGCCTGTCGCAAGGCCCCAGAGTTTGGGTGGAGCAGGCTGGCGCCGGGCAGCCACCTACATCCCGGAGGAGGGGCGAGCGAGGTGCCTGCGCAGAGGCCGAGTTCCCCGGCGCCGCCTCCACGGCCCTGCATGGCGATTGGCTGTTGGCGGGAATGGGGCGGGAGCCCTGCCTGTGATTGGACCCCCCTGGTCGCGGCGGGAGTTCCGAAGAGCGCCCAATGGGCAAGGGACAGCCTGGAAAGGACCCACCTCTCGGTCGGGGAAAACTAAGATGCTGCACCTGAGTTGGCTAAGGCCCTCCGACCCCAGTTAGTGCTCAGATCGGACCCATTTCCTCCCAGTGCCAAGCCTGGACTTTGAACTCCAAACGATGGGCTTCGAATTCTAACTCTGCCCCTAATTCTTTGTGACCGTGAACAACTTACTTCCTCGCTGAGCCTTCCACTCGTCTACCGCTGCTTACTGCTGAGAGATTCGGGAGAGACCATGGAGAGAGTACCTTGGCTCAGAGCAGCACATCTGGCAGACAACCAGCTGGTATTACCGAAATTTAAGAGCAAGATGTTCAAAATGGAAAGACTATCAAACCAAAGAGTGCTGTACACCCGGTGAGGAATGAAGCCGTCATCCTTCCAGCGTGGAAGTTGTCAGTGCTAGAAGATTTGTACTGAATACACACCGAGAGCTTACCACGTGCAAGGTGCTTTATAAATATTACATCATGTAGTACACCCGACAACCCTGTGAAGTAGGTGCCAAAGAGCACCCGTATTTTGGAGATGGGGAAAGTAAGTCATGCGTTGAGTAATTTGCCTGATGTCCCACAGCTAGGGGGTGGCAAAGCCAGCGTTTGAACCCAGGCAACCTGGCTCCAGCCCCGGGCTTCAGCCACTAGGGTGCACTGTCTCTTGGAAGTGAGGGAGATGGGAAAATGAGGCCTAAAGGGTTACTCTCCTGGGAACAGCCTTGAGCCAGTCACTCCCCATTCTGGGCCCCAGTTTCCTCTTTTGCCCATTGAGGATGAAGACATTTCCCAGAGTTGTCATGAGAAAACAACACGAAGCATCTGGTTTCCACGTGGAAAGCCAGACATCAGAGGTGCTGGCTAAGTGGGAGGTGGAGGTACCCAACATGCCAACCCCATCTGAAAGGGTCCGCATTCCTGGCAGCGCCTCTCCAGCCACTGGGGGGCAGTCGAGGGCCTGGAAACTGGCTCGGCCGCTGAAGGATGCTGAAGGAGGTCAATTCCTGGGCTGCAGCCTCTGGAACAAGTCTTCCTAGGTAGGGGTCATAACTGAAGCACAGAGGGACTAATGACCTTCGAGGGGCCCAACAGAACACCTGCCTCCCTGGAGGGAAAGGAGGGGGGCCCTGGGGCCAGAGAAGGGGAACTGTGTCCTAGGAACTGTGCTAAGCACTGTTTCATAAACATTCTTACAGCTTCATAAGATGGGGGGATTGTGCCCAGATTACAAGAGGAGAAACTGAGGCTCAGACGACCAGTCAGTTGGCAGAGCTGAGATTCAAACCCAGCAATCTTGAACTGTTGAGGCCTATGCTCTTCTGTGTGGGTGACAGTTGCATTTTTAAAAAATTATGAAACATGTCAAGCATGCAAAACAGAATACATAGTAGTGTAACAAAGACCTGTGAAGTCACCACCCAGCTTAAGAAGCAAAACAAGACACAAAACTAAGACAGAGCCCTCTGTGTACCGTCCCAGTTACACCCCTGGCCTCCCTAGAGATAACCCCTCTCAGGAATTGGGTGTCCCTCCCCTGCACAGGTTTACACCTTTACTACAATCGCATGTGTCCCTAACAGCACACGGTGTTTTTTGCCTTTTGAAAACAAGCCAACTGTATCATGAAAATATATTTTTTCTCATTTTCATGTTATTCCTGAGATGCAGCCTTGTTGACACGTGAAGCTTTGCCTGTTCTCCTGCTGTGTATTACTCTATTGGCTGACTGTACCACAATTTATGCATCCAATCTCCTGCAAATGGGCTTTTCGTTTGTTTCCCAGTTTTTGCTACCAAAACTCTCCCCGCGATAAATTTTTTTCCTATGTGTTTTCTTGAGTGTGTGTGGTGGTCCCCTAACTGCTCGCAAACACCTCAACAACCTCATGTCATTCCCCACCCGCATCGTGTGGACCCCATTTCTCTCCCACTTGACCTGAAATGATGTTCAAAAGAACCTGGGCACATGTAAGTGACTTTGAATCTCTGCTCCACTTATATAACACCAGGCAAGTGACAGTGACGGTGTCCCCTCTCTGGGCTTCAGTTTCCTCCTCTGTAAGATGGGGGCTAGCCTATCTTGCCCACTCGTGGGGAGGCTGAAGTGAAAGAACACCAAGAAAGAGCCCATCGTGGCTCCAACTCCTTCGGTCATGTCATAAGACCAGGGAGATATTCTTATCCTCATCTCTTGGATTAAAAATGCTGAGGCTCTCAAAGGGAAGCCACCATCTCATCACAGAGCTGGCCGGCCTGCCTCATTTATTCCTCAGGATCATCAGTAGTAACCAACGTTTCCGGAGCACCTGCTGTGTGCTGGGCACTACATTCAGTGCTGTGCATGCACAGCTCCTTTAAATTCTCACTTCCAACCCCAAGAAGTGAGGACACGGAGGCTCAGAGACAGGTCAAGTTTTGCCCAAGGCCAGTGAGGGGCAGAAACCAAGCTCAGAAGCAGCACCCTGACCACCTGTGCACAGCAGACACCCCGAACTCTGGCTCCCTTAGGCTTCCTTCCCAGGGCTCGGCCAGTGACGAGCCAGAGCCAAGCCAGGCCTTGAACCAGCCTCTTCCTCCCACCCGAGCAGCCTGCCCTCAGGGGAGTTGTGGCCACACAGGTGCAGGGAGCGGTTCCTCTCCACTCTGGGCCCGAAGTGGCACTCTTGAAGCAGCGTACTGGCAGGGGCTGCCCCCGGCCCAGCAGCCAAAGGGCCCAGCCCTGGGGCCAGTGGAGCCCATCTCCGGGAGGGCTGGGCAGGAAGTGGGGCGGGGTTTGGGGCCCGGCCGAAGTGGGATCTGGTACCCCAGGACTGCTGCAACCCAGACCAACCAACACACTGGGAGAAGATGCCTGGGGCTCCTGGAGTCCTCCAAGCCCCGCCTGCCACCCTCTTCCTCCTCTTCTTGATCTCTGCTGCTGGCGTGGGTATGTGGCTAACAGGCAGGTGCTGGGGGGAGGTGGTAGGGAGACTGGGGAGGCTGGAGAGGGCGTGGGCGCAGGCAGAGGGAAGGGCGCTGGGGGGGCATCAGGAAGGGGAGCTGGGAAAGGCCCTGTAGAAGCAGCATCTGTCTGCTTGATTGTCCCAAGCCAGCCACCGAGGGGAGGCTGGAGGAGCCTCAGCGACATTTAAGGGGCATCCACAGCCCCATGGAGGAAGGCACAGGCAAAAGAGTGACGCTTTCCCCACCCCCTCATCTGCACAGGTCAAAATAAGGAACTAAGGTCACCCTTGACTGAGCTCCAGAGCTGGGGGTAGGAAGAGGACCTGGGGGTAGCACTCGGCTTCAGAGGACAAAAAAGCTATCTCCTTCTCTGACTTAAATCTCAGTCCCCGTTGCGTAGGGAGCCCCTTCTGGGTTCTGGGGGAGGCGGCGCCTCATCGACATCGCCCCCCACCTCCCCTGTGCAATACCAGCTGGTGGGGCTGTGACCACCCTGTTTGGCCCAGAAGTTCACAGAGAGGGCCGGTCACTCAAGGTTAGACTAGGAGCCGGGATTGGAGCCCATGACCCTGAGGTTGCTGCCTCTTCCCCAACCTCTTCCTCCTCCTCTCTTCCTCACCTCCCTCCTCCTCCCTTTAGAAGAGGTACAGCCAGCCATGTGGACAGACCTGGGAAGGCAGAGAGCTGGGGCTTCCCAGAGCAGCCAGCCTGGGCCGCCCCTGGCTCCCTCCCTCTCATCAACCACCCTGCTGAAGCCCTCCCCCAACCCCCTGCCCAGCCCACGAATGGACTCACCTTTGACCCCCAGGTTGACACATGCAAGTTTCAGAGAATGAGGGGCTGGCCTGGGGTCACAGGGCAGGCCAAAGATTGGCAGGAAGAGGCCCAGGGGGCCCGGGGTTTAAACCCCCAGCCATTCCTGCTGCCCTGGTGAGGCTGGGCAGCCAACTTGCCCTCCCTGGGCCTTAGCCATCCCACCTGTAAAGTGAGGACAATGAGAGAACCTACTTCTGAGGGTCTTGTGACAATTACGCAAGATAAAGTGCCAGACACAGGGCCGGGCTGGGGCTGCGGTAGGAAAGTGCACCAGGAGGGCCTTCAGGAGGAGGTGATGCCCAAACTGATACTGGAAGGAGCTGCCCAGGCAAGGTACTTCTAGTATGAGGGAACCAAATATCCAGATGCCAGTGAGTCCAGTGGGGCCAAAGCACAGAGTGGGCGTGGGGTTGTTGGTAAGTGGGGACCCCCAGGGGTGTGGCACCACCCCTGGGTGCCTCACTCTCCTCCCCAGGATGTCCTCACACCACCACCCCCACCCCCAAGGTGTGTTCTCTCTCCTCCCAGGGTGTCTCACTCTCCTCCTCTAGGTTCCTCCTCACCCCCTCGTCGACTGTCCGTTATCCCAACTCCCTCCCCCAGAGGCAACCTCACTCCTTGCTCCCAACACCACCCTCTCTTCCCCTCGCCCACCTCCCCCAAGAGTGTCCTCATACTCCCTGCACCCACACACCCAGGAGTGCTGCAGCTGCAGAGCCCAGCGCTGGGCCTAGTGCTCACCTGCAGCCCCTCACCCATCTGCCTCTCCACAGGCCCTGGGTGCCAGGCCCTGTGGGTGGATGGGGGCCCGCCATCAGTGACAGTGAGCGTGGGGGATGAGGCCCGCCTCCAGTGCAAACACAATGGCAGCAGCCCAGGGAGCCACATCAACATCACCTGGTGGCGCATCCTCCAAAGCAACTTCACATGGCCTCCCATGTTCCTGGAGTACGGCAAGGGGCCCATGGGCGAGCTGACCATCCAGCAGGTGAATAAGAGCCATGGGGGCATGTACAGGTGCCAAGCTAAGGAAGGCAACGAGACCAAGCAGTCCTGTGGCACCTACCTCCGCGTGCGTGGTGAGTGCCTGGGCCCTGGCCCAGAGGTCCCTCCACAGCTGGGGATGCTCAGCTTCCTCATCTGGGACATGGGGATGGGACCAGTGCCCGCAGTGGGCATACTCACTCCCTGGCTCGCACACACTGGCCAATTTTCTCATCTGCCCAGTGGGGGCTTCACTGGTCCTGGGCCTGGTTGGGCGGGGTGGGGCGGGGCCGGGAGGCCAGGGAGGGCTGGAGGTGCCAGGGTTCTGAGCAGCACCCTCCTCACAGAGCCGCTCCCCAGACCCTTCCTGGACATGGGGGAGGGCACCAAGAACAACATCATCACAGCCGAGGGGATCATCCTGCTGTTCTGCGCAGTGGTGCCTGGGACGCTGCTGCTGTTCAGGGTAAGCCACCGGGGACCAGGCCCCTCCGAGTCTGAGGGTCCCCACTTAAAACTTGAGGGAGTGACAGCACCCACCTCACAGGGGCTGTGGGGACTAAATGAATTAATATAACGGATTTTACAGGGTGCTCAGTCTTCCTCCAGGGTTGCCTCACTCGCCCCACCTCCAGGAGTGCTGTAGCCCTCCAGATATAACCCAGGCCAGGGAAGATGAGGGCTGGGTGTCCCCCCAGAGTCTCTGACCTGAACCAGCCTCCCTTTAGGCCACCGGGCAACTATTGCTATTTACTATTATCGTTGTTGTTATCCATGGAGAACAGTAAGGCAGTGGAGACAGCAAGAAGGACAATGGCTTGGACCCAGAGAGACCTGCCACTCACTGGATATGTGGCTTTGGGCATGTCCCTTACCCTCACTGGTAAAGCCCCTCCTGGCATCCAGGAGGGTCTGAAAACATATGCTGCCCCCTCCTCACTGAGGTTCCCAATCCCCCGACAGAAACGATGGCAGAACTTGAAGTTCGGGCCAGACATCCAGGATGACTACGAAGATGAGAATCTTTATGAGGTGAGTGGAGGGTGGGGACAGGTTAGGGATAGGTGCATTGGGGGGGTTCACACGGGGTTCCCCCTGGTGTGGCTAGGGGCAAGGACCTGGGCATCAGGACACTGAGACCCATCACCACATTTCCACCCCAGGGCCTGAACCTCGATGACTGTTCCATGTACGAGGACATCTCCCGGGGCCTCCAGGGCACCTACCAGGACGTGGGCAGCCTCCACATCGGAGACGTCCAGCTGGAGAAGCCGTGACCCGGCCGGGCTGCCCCCATCTGCTGTGCTTCCAATTTGTGTCTCTCCCCACTTCCCTGGAACGCGGTCTTTTCACAATCTTTCCTGGGAGTGTCCTGACTCAACTTCCCGCTGAGGAGTGTCCACTCTTCTTCCCTCTAGACTGTCCTCATCTCTGCCCCACACCCGAACTCAATCCTCCCCCTGCGCCTTTCCCAGCCTCCCCCCCCACCCCCAGCGGGTAATGAGCCCTTAATCGCTGCCTCTAGGGGAGCTGATTGTAGCAGCCTCGTTAGTGCCACCTCCCCCTCCCTGCTCTGTCATGGCCACTTAGTGATAATAAATCCTTCCCAACTGCAGACCTTGGCAGTAGTCATGGATCTCACAGAGATCACCCCCCTCCTCTGGGACCCACGAGTCCAGGCCCCCAGCCCCCTCAGCCCCAGAGTTCTGGACCCCCAGCCCCTTCCCACTCCCCACATCTGGGACCAGGTAGCCAGTCTTGGCTGCCCTCTGAGAGAAACAGGAGTGTCTTGAGAAGGGCCCCAGCCTAGGCCATGTCCCTGAGCAAAGGGCAGGGGGCACACAGGATGGAGGGCGGTGACCATATTTATTTACTAGTATTTGAGTCCTACAAACACAGGTACAAACACAGGGGACTGTCTGGTGGGGCCAGTATGGAACTGTGGCTCTGGCCAGGCCACATCTGTCCTCTGGGGGGTGGCCTTTAACAGATGGATTTGGAGAGTCTGTGGCCCTAACTTGGGGATGGTGGGGAGACCCAGGGGCAATGACAAGAGAGGCACAGAGATGCAGAGTTTCTGAGATGCAGAGTTTCTGAGATACAGAGTGGAGGGACTGCAACAGAGATCTAGTGACAAAGAGACAGAGCAAGAGAAGAGAAAGACAATGAGGGGAAGGGGAATCAGAGAGAGACAGCGATACTGAGAAAGAGATAGCAGGAAGAGATAGAAAGAAAAGAAGGGTCCATAGAAAAATGGACATGGAGAGACTGACCCCTGAAAGCAACAGCTGGGAAAAGACTGAGATGGAGAAAGATGCAGAAGGACCCAGAGAAGGGAAGAGAATGGTTCTGAGGGAGAAAGTGACAGAGAGGAGGAGAGATAACGGAGAGCGGAAGGGAAAGACCCCAACGGAGAAAAGGGGAGAGAGAGAGACAGGGACAGGGACGGAGAGACGGACACAGACAGAAACACACACAGAGAGGCAAAGAAGGAAAGGAAGACCAAGAGACACAGAGAGACGGCAAGCAGGGGAGGCTGCGGCGCAGAGTGAGGCGCAGGCAGGGTGAGCCTCGCCCCCAGCCCCGGCAGGGAGGCGATGGCGGACGCCAGGCAGATGTGAGAAGCGTCGAGCCGCGCCCTGCGGACCGACAGACAGACACGCCGGCAGAGGTCGGGCGGGGCCGGTACCCGCGGGTCCCGGGCGGAGCGCGGAGAGGGGGGCGGGCGGGCGGCGAGAAGGGGAAGGAAGCGGAGGTGCCGGCGGGGCGCGGGGCGCGGGCAGGAAGCGGGGAGGGGCGCGGGGCGGGGGCCTCCGGAAAAACGCCCCAACTTCCTGCCCCGCCAGAGCCAGGAAGCGGGAGCCGGGAGCCAGGGCCCGGGATCGCCGAGCCCGACCTCGGGCGCCCCGCCGGTCACCTCCCCGCGCGGACACCAGGTACACCCGCCCCGGCCCCGCCCGGCGTCCCTCCCTTCGGCGGCCAGGGGAAGTGGGGGGAGGAGGGAGGGGCTGGGGCGCTGCCGGCCGTGGAGGGGCCTCCTCGCGGCACCACTGAGCCGCGGCCACCCCTTCCTGGGCCTCAGTTTTCCCATCTGTCAAAGGGGGCAAAGACAGAAGTAATACTTGCTGAGTGCCCAGGGCGGATGAGGGGTGCGAGGCCCGGACCAAGGCCTCCCAACTGTCCAGCAGAGGACGGATGATCACTCACGTTATACGGGTGGGGAAACTGAGGCCCAGGGAGCAGAACCGACTCACACGGGGCACACACATCGTGAGGCCGAGTGGAACTGGGATTTGAACTCGCAGGTGCTTTCCGCTAAGCGCCGCCCTCCAACCCCGCATGCTTTAGAGCCACCTAAAAAGAAAAACGACCATAACAATGCCGTAAGGCGTGGTGAAGCTGAAAGCTGCAGAGCGCCTTTGAACGCGTTTTTGGAGAGCTCTTTTTCGGGACCATTAATTATACCTTGGGAGGTGGGTTGTAGGAGACAGAGCTGGAGATCTTCCTCCATTGTACAGATGGGAAGACTGAGGCCGGGAGAGAAGTAATCACTTTTTCCAGGTTACTCTGCATATCAGAGGGAAAGGTACGCTTGAACCCAGGCTTTTTGCTTTCCAGCCGCAGCGGAAAGTGTGCGGGGGAGGGGTGCGGGGAGAATTAATGTACCAGCGTTGGGAACTCAGCTGGTCCCGGAGTTAGGGAAGCAAGATAGGGCAGGGAGCCCAGTCCGGGAGCTAAGGGCCAGAGCGCCTCGGAGATCTCGGACGGAGCCCTGGCAGAGGGGCTGAAACCATCCCCATCCCCGGGCGGGGGGCGGGGCGCGGGGCCCAGGAGAATGACGGGGGCAGTCGAGATACGGAAACGCCAGCCCTCCAAGACAGGCCAGAGCGACCCTATTGGGCCAGCGTGGCGCCGTGGAGAGCTAGAGCGGCCGGCAGGAGGAGTAGAATCGCCTGGGCAGGAGCTGGGCAGGAGCCGGGCTAGAGCGGCTGGCGGGAGGAGTGGAGCTGGAAGCAAAGGTTGACTCTGGGGCGGCTAGAGCGACTCGGAGGCCGGGGTGGGGGAGGCCGGAGCCGGCGCGCGGAGGCTTCGGTTCTGGCGATTGCAGTGGCTTCTCCTCCGACCCGGAGCAGGTGAGGGACGCGGACCCCGGCGGGCGTCAGACCCTGACTCTGCACGTCTGCCCCAGCCTCACTAGCCGTGCACACCGCCACGTCCCCTGGAGGATTTGGGGCCCGTGTAGACCCGCCATGTCCCATGTGTCATTTGGGGCTCGTGTAGACCCGCCGCGTTCCATGTAGATTACAAGGTCCTCCAGCCCCTCCAGGTTCCTGCTAGCGGCCCGCCCCCCCCCATGGAGACCCGGCTCCTTACAGACGTTGGGTCCCCATAGATCAAGAGCATCCCTAGAATCTGAGGCCCTGTAGATCCTGGGTCTCGGGGACCACCACAAGCTCATACAGAATTCTTCTATCCTCTTAAGTCTCCAGCGGTCCTACAGACGGGCTGCTTTCCCTGTGGAGTCGTGATCCTGTGTGATCCCCGGATCCTCCGAGACCTAGCGTGTATCAAATAGAATCTGGGGCTTTATACATTCCAAGGGCCCCCCCCATGGACTCACTTTGACTACTCTGTATTTTAGGTTAAGGCTTCCAGAGATTCTTGGAGACCAGAGTCATTCTCCCAGTATCTTATAGACCCTGAGTCCTGCATGGAACCCAGCCACCCATGTGCCTGCTTTGCTTCAGGACCCCCTACCCCTAACAAGCTTCTAAATCTGCCCTGACACCCCTACAGCCCCATGCACATAGCACCCCCTCTGCTGGACCCCAGGCCTTGTCAGTTGCCTATAGATCCATCGTACAACTTCAACCTATAATTCTCCAGCCTTTGTGGGACCCCCCCCCCATCCCTCATCTTCTAAGCAGCCACCCTTCCCCCTCCAAATCCTCTCTGAGCCCCAGGCCTCTGTGGAGTCCCCGAGTCTAACTGCCCTCCTGCCAAGACCACAGTATCCACATATCCCTGACTTCCCAGACCCCATAAGGAGACCTGATGTGTCTCAGCTTTGGTTCAGATTTTAGTTTTTTAATGTTGGGGTGAGGGTTCCCCCTGCTCTGAAGCATAACATTCTGGTAGTTAAATGCATAAACTCTGGAGCCAGACTGCCTGGGTCTGAATCTTGGCTCTATCCCTTATGATCTGTGCCTCAGTTTCCTCCTCTGTAAACTGGGGATGATAATAATAATACTGACTTCACACGGTCACTGAGAGGATTGAGTTAATACCTATGAAGCAGTACTGCTGTGCCTGGCACATACTTAGTGGCACTTAGGGCACATTAAGTGTTTGCTAGGATTTCATATTATTGTGATAAGGAATAAAGGAGATGATAGTGTCAAGTGCATTATTTGGGGCCTGCCTGGCACTGAGCATTCACTCAGATAACGTGTTCTCTCCTTGGCCCTTTTGGAATCTGTCAAACCTTTCCACCCCTGAGTGGGATGAGCTTGCACCCTCCATGTCTGTGGTCATGTTTTCCAGCCCCAAAGTTGCAGCTGGTGGCCTGGTGAAGGTTTTCCATCTCTGATGGGAATGATAATAGCATGGGGTGCTTGTGGGTTGTGAGAGTTAAGTGAATTACTGTGTGAGAAGCACTTAGAGCAATGCCCAGCACACTGCAAGTGCTATGTAAGTCTGGCTCTCATAATAAATAATTACTATTCTTTTTCTGCCTTGGTTTGCAAATTTATTTATGTGAACATTTCACAATGCTCAAATCTTAAGTTACCCAAGCTTGGCTGTTGGACAAATACACTGTATGGAAAAGAATAAAAATGATGCCTGCTCAGGTGAACCCAGAGGATGACATTTGGACACTCTAGACAGCATCGTTATTTAATGATCACAATTAAAATCATAGCAACCATTTATTGAGTGCTAGGGAGGAGGCCTGTGGAAGAGAGAGGCCTGTGGAAGAGGGAAGGGTGGGTCTCAGGCGACTAGGGTTATAAATAGCTTTGAGCTATGGGGACAGCCCCCTCTCCCCTGGCTAATCTATCCCACCGGTTTCTTCTTCTTCTTTTTTTTTTTTTTTGGTGAGGAAGAGTGTCCCTAAGCTAACATCTGTTGCTCATCTTCCTCTTTTTGCTTGAGAAAGATTGTCCCTGAGCTAATATCTATTGCCTATCTTCCTCTTTTTGCTTGAGGAAGATTGTCCCTGAGCTAATATCTTTACCAATCTTCCTCTATTTTGTATGTCGGACACTGCCACATCATGGCTTGATAAGCTGTGTGTAGGTCCTCACCCAGGATCTGAACTGGTGAACCCTGGGCCACCGAAGCAGAGTGCACAAACTTAACCACCACGCCACTGGGCCGGCCCTCCACCCCTCTTTCTACAGTTCCCTTCTGCCTGATACGGGCTCTTGTGGCATTAGTCAGAACACAGAAGATGACAGTGGGAAGATACGGGGAGAAGTGAGACCCTAAAGGAGAGAAGATGGGAGAGACAGCAAGAAATGGGAGAGAGAGAGAAATGAGAGACAGCACATGAGATAGCGACTTAGAGAGGTGCAGGACAGCGCCACAGAAATCAGATGTGGGCAGACAGAGGCAAAGACAGAAGAGAGACAGAGGGGAAGGACGGAGCAAGAGAAGCAGAGCTGGAGTGTAGCAGCTGAGGGGGGGGGAGGGGAAGCAGAGACGGTGGGGAGAATGAGACAGGTCTGAAGGAAGGGAGAGAGAAAAATGAGGAAACAGGGAGAAAAGAGGCAAAGACATGAAACAGATTCAGTGGCGAGACAGCCCAGGACAGCCAGATGAGGAGAGGAGCACTGAAAGGACAGACGGACAGACGGTGAGGACCAGATGTAGGGTGAGGACCATCCCTTGTTTTCCGGGCCTGGAAGCCAGGAAAGATACCGGGTCTCTGAGGGAAAGAACTTCTGGGTTCTCCGACTCTTGGTCCCTGAGGGAGGAGGGTTCGGAGTTTTGTTTTCTTATGTGGAGAGAGTTGGGGGGGTGGGGGATTTGCCATTGTGATTTCCTGTCACAGGAAGTGGGGCTGGTGGGTTCAGAAGCAACATCCTGCCCCAAGCCTGTCACAGATCAGAGGAGAGCCCCCTACACCCCACTTATCTCGCTCCTACATCCCCTGTAACATTCCCAACTCTGCTTGCCTCCAGGCCCTGTCTCCCCACGACCCCACCCACAGCCCCCTCCTCCCTCAGACCCAAAAGTCTGAGCCCCCAGCCCTCTCCTGCTTAGAGACCCAAAATTGCAGGCTTTCATGGCCACAGCTCTCTTGTGGACCCAGGCTCCTGGGCCTCCAGCTCCCCCCCAACACGGCTCCCTGTCCTTGGGTTCCCGCCCCGGCTGGCCTCTGAAGGGCTCTTTGTCGCCGCACAGAGGCCCCATTGAGCTGTGGAGGCCTGGGTGGGGGAGGCTGTTTACTCACCTTCACACCTGGGCCAGGAATCTGTGAGTAACCGCCCTCTGCCTCCTCCTCCCACTCCCCTAACCGCAGCCCCTCCTCTTCCCCCAGCCCTGCAGAGCCCATGGAGGCCGAGGACGTCGCCCGAGGGGCGGTGAGTGGAGAGGCCGAGGGGTGAGGGGACTGGTGGACTGTGAGGTGGGGAGCTCTGGGGACTGAAGCCATCCATCCCTCCCACAGGCCCCAGGGCCCCCCCGGCCTGGCCCAGTGCCCGTCAGCATCATCGGGGCTGAGGATGAGGATTTTGAGAATGAGCTGGAGACGGTGAGGGGGATGGGGCGGGTAGGAGAGCTTCTGTCCCAGGCTCCTGGGGCCCCAGCCCCTTAAGTCCCCTCCTCAGTGTCCTTTCCTGCCTTAGGTCCAGATCTCCATCCTCAGGTGCTGTCCCCCTGCCTCCTCTCCCTGCCCATCTCTTTCTCTCTCTCATCTTCCTGCAACCTCCTTCCTCATTCCCCCACCCCATTCTTGCTGCCCACCATTACAGCAGACTCCCACCATTTTTACTAGAACCCCCATTTTTATCGCTGCCCCCCAAATTACAGCACAGACCCCCATTCCCTCTCTTCTAATGTCTGTTCTCATCACCTAGCATTATAACATTAAATCTCATCCACTGTCCCCAACATCTGCCCAGACCGCCACCATTACAGCATAGACACCATCATCTCCCCCTCCTCCCAGCTTGGATGGGGAAGGTCAAGCCCAAGGCCCTTCCTCTGTTCCCCACTGTCTCACCCCCCACCCCCGTCCTCACCCCCAGAACACAGAGGAACAAAACAGCCAGTTCCAGAGCCTGGAGCAGGTGAAGCGGCGCCCAGTCCACCTCATGGCCCTCCTGCAGCACGTGGCCCTGCAGTTCGACCCGGGACCCCTGGTGAGGGCAGGGCTGGGTAGGCACAGGGAGGGCTGGGGCTGGGACAGTCCACAGTGTTCAGTGAGTGAGACCACTGAAGATGAGCCGGGAGGTCAGAATGCACAGTGCAAGATCTGGAAATAACCCGAAAGCCTGCCATGTGGTCTAGACAAGATTGCAGGTGCCCCATATAAATCTCAGCAGTGAGGGAGAGTACACATGTCAGGGTCATGCAGAGAGCAACAGAAAATCCAGCAGCCTGACAGAAACCATGACCCCACCCCCTTTCCGTGCCTGTGGCAGTGTCACCCATCAATGACAGCACCCTTTCCCATGGACTTTGGAAATCGAATCCTCCTTTACGCGGTCTTGTGAGGTGCTCCCAGTTACTCATTTAGGGCTGGTGCTTGGGAGAAAGCCACTAGCCTTCCTGGGTCTAGGTGGCATGGCAGGCCCTGGTCCAGAAACAAGAAACCGTCACAAGCAGCCCACAAGGCAGAGAAAATGTAATCGATGATCCAGAAAACTCGTATCAGGCAGAAAATCCCTGGGGGGTGTCGATGCGGAGCTGTGCCATTGGACACACCTGCCGAGTCTAGAGAATCCAGCAGGTGTTTTAGGAAGGAAGAAGCCACAGCGCTGGCTGGAGGGGGCTCTGTGGACAAGGGTCCTGTACCAAGAAGACTCAGTACAGCCCAGCACACGCCACAAGTTGGGGTTAGCTGAGGGCACGGCACTATACTGGAAATGCGTAGCAGAGCCCTCTGGAAGACAAGGAGACCGATGGAAATGCCAGGGAGGGACGCCTAGGGGATGCAGAAAGAAGGGCACATTGACACCAAAGCTTCAGAGAAACTGGCAGGAAATCAGGAAATTGCCCTCTCTCCAGAAAAGAGGCTGCCCCTCACGTGGTGCGTTGATGCTTTGGCCCTCTGGCGGGGGGGGGGGGTCCCCCTCCTGAGCCTGGGAGTTTCTAGAACTCAGAGCTCCTGGAACTCAGCCATGGTGCTGACTGCCATGTCCTTTTACAGATGTGGAAACTGAGGGCCAGGGGCTTGGCTGCGGTGACTCAGATAACCTCTGGCCTTTTGAGATTTGTCCTCTTGCTGCTCCCTCACCTCATCGGCTGGGGGGTGGCCAAGAGATAGCTGTGGTCCCCTGGGCTACATCCTGTTGGCCTCATGGAGTTTTCCTTTACGGGGTAGGGCAGACATAGATTTGTTGAAAGTGTTTAGAGTGGAGAAGGAGTCCAACCCTCACTGAAGCGAGACCTTAGCACACCAAGACCTTACCTGACAAGAGCGCCCCAGGAGCCAGGACAGGTTGGGGTTCCCACTGCATTGCCAGCATCAGCCAGCACAGGGCTGACATGCAGGCAACCTCAGGGAATACTTGATGAGTGAATGAGTGAGCCCCACTTACCCACCTGTTTATTTCCCCAGCCCCCACTGTGCCCTGGGCCCTGTCTGCAACTCAGATGAATCAACTTCACACACACACGTGAACCCTCAAGTTGTACACGGTATTTCTAGGCAATGGAGTATAGTGGAGACAGGTTGCCTGGATGCCAATCCCAACTTTGTCAGTTACTAGCTGTGTGACCTTGAGCAAGCTTCTTGAGCTCAGTTTTCTCATCTGTAAAATGGGTCTGTGTTTAATCACAGTCTCTGTGATTGAGCAGGGTAATGCGTGTAAGGGGTTTAGAACAGGGTCTAGTATACGCCTAGCCGTCTTAGTGTAGCTGGCAGTGGTGGTGGGAGTAGGAGCAGAAGGGAGGAGAGAGAACCACAGAGAACCATTTCACAGGATAGAAAACTAGCAAATGCTCATGGTGGCCCTGGGCAGGGGATGATGGAGATCAGGGAGCATTTCCCAGGGAAGGTGGCATTTGAGCCCTGGCGCTTTCCAAAGGGGAGTGGGGTGGGAGGGAGACAGGTCACGCTCTGTCTCCCCAGCTCTGCTGCCTGCACGCGGACATGCTGGGCTCGCTGGGCCCCAAGGAGGCCAAGAAGGCCTTCATCGACTTCTACCACAGCTTCCTGGACAAGACCGCGGTGAGAGACACCTTCGAGGAGCCCCAGTCCCCCCTCCCCTTGGCTCTGGAGAGCCACCCTGAGCCTCCCAACCCCTGCGCCACTGAGCGCAGCGTGAAGGGCGCTGGCCTGGGGAGACCCTGTGCTCAGCCAGCCTGGCCATGCCTCCACCGCACCCTCCCCTCAGACCATCATTCCCACCAGGCTGGATCCCACCACTCCGGAGTCCCCTCCTTCACTCCATTCTCTCTCCTGAGCAGGTTCTGCGGGTGGTCGTCCCTCCCACCGTCTCCTTTGAACTTGGTAAGGAGAGGAGATGGGACATTAGGATGAGGGAAAGGTCTCTAGCAGGAGCCAGGCCTCCCAGGAGCCCCCGGGAGGGAGGCCACACTCCCACGCTGTCGTGGACAACAGAGATTCCTTCCTGTTGGAATCCAAGGGTAGGTGGGGAGCCAGCCTCCAGGGAACTGACCCCCAGCCTCTGACCTTGTCCCTGCAGACCGCACAAGGCCTGACCTCTTGTCTGAGGACGTCCAGCGGCAGTTCGTGCAGGAGGTGGTGCAGAGCCAGCAGGAGGCCGTCAGCCGTCAGCTGGAGGACTTCCGCTCCAAGCGGCTCATGGGCATGACGCCCTCCGAGCAGGAGCTGTCCCAGCTGGAGGCCTGGGTTGGGCGGGACCGTGCCAGCTTCGAGGCACGGGAGCGGCATGTGGCGGAGCAGCTGCTGAACCACCTGGAGGAGATACAGTGAGTGGGGCGGGCCGCCGGGGCGCCCTCTGCTGCCCCATTCCATTTCTAGGCTCCCTCGGCAGCGTCAGGCTTCATTTCCTAGCTTTTGGGCTCATCCTCTGACTTCTGGGTCTGCCTGGCATTTTAGTTCATCTGGTTTGCATCTTTCCTTCCCAGCTTTGGGGTTCCCTCCCAGTTTCCTGGTCTTGTCTGTGGTCTTGTGTTCAAGCCTGGCACTTAGGCCCCGTCAGCCTCGCTGAGAGGGTCTCCTCCCTTCCGTGATCCTCATTCCCCGTTGTTTCGGCTGTCCCCGCTCTGCCTCTTCTCTCTCCCTGTCCCAGTTTCAAAGGGGACAGCAAGCTAGACATTTGTGCTGGGGGGACAGCGACCCCAGGCTTAGCAAAGTTGTCACAAACTTCTTTCATCTCTTTACAGACACACCATCTCTACGGATGAGGAAAAGAGGTGATGGAAGCAGAGAGGCCAGTGGGAGAGGTGTTTAGTCTCCTAGGCTTAAGGGCGGAGAGGCTGGGGGGTTGGGGGGCTGGGGGCCTTGGGGCCTGGGGGCCTGGGCATTGAGCAACAGCCCTGGCCCTGTCCTCTGGAACCCTCTCCCCTGTGCTCAGACACTCAGCAGGAAGTGGTTGTAGGGTTGGGGTGGGAAACAAGGCCGGAGGGGAAGGCTGTGGGGGCAGCAGTGTGTGCATCCGTGGGAGTGTGCATGTCTGTGTGTGTGTTGGGGCCCTCACCGTTCCCTCCCCACAGTGCCGCTGTCGTCAGCGCCATCAGCCTATACATGCGCCACCTTGGAGTGCGGACCAAGAGCGGGGACAAGAAGTCAGGGAGGAATTTCTTCCGAAAAAAGGTGCTTACCTGAGCGCCCAAACCTGGCCCTTTCTTCCCCAGAGACCCCCTGGGGAGTCTCGGGACTCTGTGCCCCTGGGGTCGGATTCTACTTTGTTGGCATCTCAGAAATGCCCAGCCCCCCCTTCTCTCCCCCCACCTCCTGCAGGTGATGGGGAACAAGCGGTCAGACGAGCCTACCAAGACCAAGAAAGGACTGAGCAGCTTCCTAGATGCCGCCCGCTGGAACCGAGTTGAGCCCCAGGGTGAGGTGCCTGGCCTTGGCCATACCCCAGCTTCCCCATGTCACCCCCCACCACCCCCAGCTCACAGTCACATCTCTCATTTCAGTCCCAGACATGCGACACCTCAAAAACGAGACTAACGGTAATGATCCTGAAGCCAGAGCTTCCATGCTGGCAACCGGAGTGGGAAGGGAAGGGGACCTCCTGGGTCTGAGGGAGGAGGAGGCTGGGCTGGGGGCTGGCACTTCTGGGTCTTGGGGGCAGGGGGTCTCCTGGGTAATGGGCGGACAGGGCTGGAGTACAGCATCTTGATCCCCTAGGCCCTTGTGTATTAGAGTCGCTGGAGTCTCATTTCCTGCTTTCTTTCTCGCTGTCTCCCCAGTTGAGAAGCTAGGCCTTACAGAGCGGAAGGGAGGCCTGGGGGCGCCCTCCCGGGACCGGAATGTCGGGGCTCCTGGGCAAGATACCCCTGGAGTTTCTGTGCACCCTCTGTCCGGGGATAGCCCCAACCGGGAATCAGGTGAGAGTTTTCTGAGCCAGGCCTCCATGAAGACCTGGCGCAGGGCACTGGTGCTGCCAGCCCCTCAGATATCGACCGGGTGCCAGTGAATGGCCCCTTGGTTCTCCAAATCTACCCCTCCCTGCTCCTGATCACCAGTGGTGTTAGTAACCACCCCCTTCCCTCAGTTTACCCTTTCCTTGGCTTCCCTCTCAGGCTCTGACCTCTGTTCTGGTGATGTGTGTCTCACCTTCTTAGACTGCATTTCCCATCAGCCCCCACAGCTTCATTTCCCAGAACCCTCTCTGAGTCCATTGCCAATCAGCCCCTTTAGATAGTGAACCCACCAGCCCCGTTAACTTCATTTCTCACACTCCTTGTGGCCTCAGCACCTTGGATCTCAGACAACTACTTGGCCAGGCCTGGATTCAAAGCCTGGCTTGGCGGCTTACTTGTGTAATATCTTGGAAGTCACTCTGCTCTCTGAGCCTCAGTCTCCTCATCTCTATATCCTCTTGCCACAAGTCCCACTTGAGGGTCTGGAGAATAAATGGATGTGGGGGTGTCGAGCAGAGCATCCAGTCTCCTCCCCTACTCTGGGACATCTGCACCCACCTGGCCCCAGCCCCCTGCAGCCATGTCCTCAGAGGCCTTTCCGTCTTGTCCGTCCTCCACTGAAGGACAGAGCAGCCATTTCGTGTCTGCCAGGCACAGGATGAATTTAGCCACCCAAACCCCATTCCACTGTGGAGGAAACCGAGGCCCCCAGAGTGTGGGTCTTGGCGCCGGAGGGGCCGTCAGCCAGCCTAGCTCTTCTCTGCTGTCCCCATAGGTGTTGATGGCCCACTGGAGCTGGGGGACCCACCCTCTCAGGGCCCCGCCAGCCTGGAGCTCCCAGCGCCCCCAGAGAGCACCGAGGAGGGTGCTGATACAGAGAGGTACCCGGGGCCGGGTGCAGCGGGGGAGCTGGGCGTGAGAACGGGCTTCCTGGGCGGGGGATGGTTGTTGGGGGTCGCGCTGCCATTTGCTCCTGCCTGCCTCTGAGCCATCTCCACTCTGCCCTGCTCCTCCTTCTTCTCTCCTTTCTTTTTCCTTCTTCCACTTTTTTTCTCATCTCCTTCCCTTTCACTCCTTCTTCCTCCCTTTCTCCTCCTCTCCCATCCTCTTCACCTGTCTTCACCCCCACTTCCTCCCAGCCGCTCTCCCTGCACCCCTTCACTTTTGCGTCCGTTCCCCCCTTCTCTTTTAAGCCTCCAGCCCAGCTGCCTTGCTCCTGCCTCCTGGTGCCCCTGCCCTCCATCCCCCACCCCTCTGTGCTCTGTGCCATGCCCGGGGGCCCTGTCCCCCTCACAGTTGGGGGGCAGGCTCTGCCCCCTGCCTGTCCTTGTGCCGCTGCTTTGGGGACCCTTTGGCGGGTGAGGGGGAGGTGAGTTGGGTTCCCTCGGGGTCCACCTCTGACCCTGTGCCCCTCTCTCCCCAGAAAGTGGAAGAGGTGGGTGCCTGGGCCCTGGGTGGGGGGAGGGCTAGCCCCTCCCCCATTTCTCCCAGCCCCTCCCCTCTCCCCATGGGCCACCCCCTCCCCTTCACCCCTGCAAGGGGTGGGTGGGGACATCACCCTCCCAGCTGAAGAGCTAAGTATTGAATCCCCTTCCCCCGCCTCAACTCCTGGCTCTGCCTCATCCCCCTGCCTCAGGGAAGGGAGGGGTCAGTCCTGTGCTCATACTGGGTTCCCCTCCCCTCCCCAACCAAATTTCAATATCCCCCCTGACCACCCCCCCTGCCCTAGCACCCCTAAATCCCACTGCTCCTTCTGACACTCTCTCTTCTGTTGCATGTTTGATCCCTGTCCTGGTCTCCCCTATCCCTGCCCTGGTCTGTCCCTGTCCTGGTCTGTCCCTGTCTCTTCCTGTCCTGGTCTCTCCCTGTCTCTGTCCCTGTCCTGGTCTCTCCCTGTCTGTCTCTGTCCTGGTCTCTCCCCATCTCTGTCCCTGTCTTGGTCTCTGTCTGTCTCTGTCCTGGTCTCTGCCTGACTCTGTCATTGGCCTCGGGGTCCAGGCTACCGGGGCGTCTGGGGCGCTCGGAGAGCCTGCGGGTGAGTGACCGCCGCCGGCCTTCCCGGGGCAGCCTCGGGGCTAAGGGCCGGGGTGGGGGCCGCTCCCGGAGTGACGTGGACATGGACCCCAGCTCTGCCACGGCCGTGCTTGGCCCTGCCCGACGAGCCACGTACGTCACTCCTCCCCCCTATCTGCTGAGGCAGCCTGGAGAGTCAGGGAGGATGGCAGTGGGGTGGGGGTTGTTGCCAGAGTCACAGAGAACTGGGGATCGGATGCTGAGGTCACTGAGGTTCTACCGTGGTCACAGCAGAGGGATGGGATGCTTCTTTCTAGAAATTTGGGGCTGGTCTGCAGCATGAACCACCTGGGGTCATCGAATGCCAAGGCCACAGAGGGGGTTGGACACTAAGGAGTTGACGGCTCCTCCCTGGGACTCCCCAAGCTGGGGTCCTAACAAGGCCTCTGTCCCACAGCCCTGAGCCGGGAGATGAGGGGGAGCCAGGGCGGTCAGGACTGGAGCTGGAACCAGAAGAGCCCCCGGGCTGGCGGGAGCTCATCCTTCCAGACACCCTGCACAGCCTGCCCAAGAGCCAGGTGAAGCGGCAGGAGGTCATCAGCGGTGAGTGCCACCCCCTCCAGCCCACTGTGGCGAAGGACCCCATCCAGCTCTGGCAAAGACAGAGACACATGCAGGCAGATGTCCGTCTGGGTGTCATTTACAACAGGCAGAACCTGCAGACAGCCCGTTTCGGATAGAGGGCCATTTGTTATGAAATCGCAGAACAGCCCCTGGATGGAACGGGAATGCTGCCGACAAAGTGACATTTCCAGAGAATTTTGAGTAGTACAGGGCAGTGCTGATGTTGAGAACCGGAAATGGTATATAGCATTGCATTTCCAGCACAGCTTTTGTTTCTTTATCTGTGAAACGTGGGCAATAATGGTTCCCGCTGCAAAAGACTGTCATGAAGAGGAGATGATTGGTGTGAAGGGTTTCGCGCAGTGTTGGGCACCGAGTAAGAGCATTCGAATGCAACTCCGCTGTTACCATGATCTTCACTGCTGTGGGGAAAGATGGATTCCCCAGGGAAATGTTTGGGAAGATAATCAATATATTAGCAGTGCTTGCTTCTGGGCAGAGAGATGATGGGAGTATCGTTTCCATCTTGATTCTTTTCTGTGATTTTGAATTGTGTGTGTGGAGAGGAGGTTTGGCAAAAGTAGAACACTTTTCTAGAAGCTTGTTTGGAAGTTTATTTACAGATTACTTAATAATAAGGATACTCATTCTGAATTTTCAGGGCAGTAGGTGAATATGTTTTGGGTCATGGGGCCTTCTAAGGATAAGATCAAAATATAAGCAGTGCTATCTGAGAGAACTTTCTGGAATGATGGAAATGTGCAGTATCTGCGTTCTCCATCATGGTAACCACCAGCCACATAAAAGCTGTTGAGCACTTGAAATGTGGCGAGTAGAACTGAGGAATGAATTTTGTATTTCATTTCATTTTAACTGAGTAAAATTTGAAGAGCCGTGTGTGGTAGTGGCTAGCACACTGGAGAGCATAGCAATTTCTCTCACCATAAAAATAGGCATAACACACAAAATCACGCATTTAGTCTCCAGGGACTTCTGGGGCCCATGGAACTCAGGCCTGCACCCTCTGGAGCCCCCTGGATCTGAGCGTATCAGCTTGTGTGTAGAGGGAATCATTGTGCCAGAAACCGAGGCTGAGAAACTTGCCAGGAGGTTAGACATAAAGACATAACCACAGCTACAGGCCTGCTGGTGGTGGGGCAACCAACTCGTCCTGGTTTGCGCAGGACTCTCCCAGTTTTGGCACTGCAAATCCCGTGTCCTGGGAAATCTATCAGTGCCAGCGCTGGGCAAGCTGGGATCATCGGTCACCCTGGCTGGCTGCCACAGCTCAAAGGGAAAGGCAGTGGGTCAAGGAATCCTCAGTGGCTATTTGAGGGCAAATGACTCCACCCAGAGAGTCATCCCCCTCCTCGTTCCCCAGCCTGCCTCTGAGACTGCCCCCCCATACCGTTTGCACCCTCCCCAACCATGCTTCCCACTTGGTGGCCCCGCAGAGCTGCTGGTGACAGAGGCAGCCCATGTGCGCATGCTCCGGGTGCTGCATGACCTCTTCTACCAGCCCATGGTGGACGGGGGCTTCTTCCCCGTGGAGGAGCTACAGAACATCTTCCCCAGCCTGGACGAGCTCATCGAGGTGCATTGTGAGTGCAGGGCCGAGCACACCCCACCGCCAGCTCCCTCCTTCGCAGCCTCCGCGACTAGACCTGGAGCTTAGCACGTTCTCCTTGAGCACCTAGCACGGGCAGCCTCTGTTCTCACACTGAGGACAACCCCACCTTGGGCCCCCAGAGCGCATATTCTTTCGGGCACCTCAGCAAGCACATGGCGGGGGAACTTGGGGTCCACTGACCCCAAGGATCAGACTCAGACACCCCTGCAGCCCGACCCCCGCCAGCTCCTCATCAGTTCTGCAGTCTTCCCTGCCCTGACAGATCTCCCCTTTCCTCACCGCTCCCACAGCCCTGTTCCTCGATTGCCTGATGAAGCGGAGGCAGGACAGTGGCCCCGTCATTGAGGAGATCGGAGACGTACTGCTGGCCCGGGTGAGGGTGCCCAGCCCTGTCCTCATCCCCTCCTCCCAGCCAGGGAGCCGGAATCCAGACCCCAGGAGGCCAGGTCTCAGGCCTTTCCCCACTCAACACCCAGGGGTCTGGGTCCCTAGCCCTGTCCTCCCGTCTAGGCTGCCATCCCCAAAGCCCCACTCTTCCCAATCCCACCTGAGACACCCTCCCTGGCCTGCATCTCGCTGTAGTTTGATGGTGCTGAGGGCTCCTGGTTCCAGAAAATCTCCTCCCGCTTCTGCAGCCGCCAGTCGTTTGCCTTAGAGCAGCTCAAAGCTAAACAGCGCAAGGAGCCTCGGTTCTCTGCCTTCGTGCAGGTGAGGCGGGGGGTCTGGGCCCCGGGGTCCCAGGGGGGAGGGGGCTGGTGTCCCGATCCCCAAGGCAAGCCCAAGCCTGGGCCACCTCAGCACCACTGTCCCCTCAGGAGGCCGAGAGCCGCCCACGGTGCCGCCGCCTGCAGCTGAAGGACATGATCCCCACGGAGATGCAGCGTCTGACCAAGTATCCCCTGCTCCTGCAGAGCATCGGGCAGAACACAGGTACTGCTGGGCCCGGGTCACCCTGCTGGGCCCAGCTCTCCTGCTCTAACCTTGGCCGCAGGACCAGGAGCTTCCAGGGTTGGGGTTCACCAGGGCTGGTCTCCCCCGCAGAAGAGCCCGCGGAACGGGAGAAAGTGGAGCTGGCAGCTGAGTGCTGCCGGGAAATTCTGCACCATGTCAACCAAGCTGTGCGCGACATGGAGGACCTGCTGGTGAGCCTGGGTGTGGCCTGGGGCCCAGGGCAGTGGGGCATGTGTGTGCAGGGGTCAGCCTGGCCCTGAGCTTGTCCGCCTCAGTGTCACTGCCCGTCCAGGGAGTGGCCTGGCCCTCAGCTCCTCCCTCTCAGGGTCATCGGAGGTCTGACCCGGCCCTTAGCTTGTCACCTGCAGTGTCACTGTAGGTCAGCCCCAGCCCTTGGCTTGTCCCCTGACACTCTCTTCCTGTTCCAGCGGCTCAAGGATTATCAGCGGCGCCTGGACTTGTCCCACCTGCGGCAGAGCAGCGACCCCATGCTGAGCGAGTTCAAGGTGGCCCCCCTTCTCCTCTCCGAACCTCTCCTCTCCCCTCACCCGCTCTGGCCCTGCTTTCCCAGGGGATTCTCTGATAACATGCCCAGGGAAGGAGAGTGTCCCCTCAGCTCTGACCCCCTCCCCATTCCCAGTGAGGCGCCCATCCTGACCCCTGACTGCAGTACCTGGCCCCACAGTCATCCCCACCCTGCCCTGCCCCGCCCTTGCCTGCACCTGCCATCACTCCTTCTTGCCTCTAGAACCTGGACATCACCAAGAAGAGGTTGATCCATGAGGGCCCACTGACGTGGCGGGTGACAAAGGACAAGGCCGTGGGTGAGCATCAGGGTGGTTGAATGGGGGCCAAAGCAGGGGGCAGGGGGCTCAGGTGGGGAGTGCTGAGCACGGGCCTTGCCCCCTACAGAGGTCCATGTGCTGCTGCTGGATGACCTGCTGCTGCTGCTCCAGCGCCAGGACGAGCGGCTGCTGCTCAAGTCGCACAGCCGGACGCTGACGCCCACACCCGACGGCAAGACCATGCTGCGGCCGGTGCTGCGGCTCACCTCCGCCATGACCCGTGAGGTGGCCACTGGTGAGGCCTGGCCCTGGCCCCAGTGAGAGCTGCCTGGGGAGTGGGGAGCAGGACCTTCTAAGAGCCGGGAACGCACGTTCTGGCACAGGGGAGGCCGCTGCAGAGGTTGAGGAGCGGGAAAGCTTGGCAGGGCTGAGGCCGAGGCTGTGAGAGCAAGGCCCCAGAGCCGGGTAGGGCCGGGGGGCCGGGCTGGGTTGTCGGTTTTATTAAGTGCAATGGGAAACTGCCCCAGGTTTTTGCACAGAGGAGCAGCCAGCTCTAATCAGTCCTTTGAAAAGACACCCTGGCTGATGCTTGGGGATGGTTGGGGAGGAGGAGTGGAAGCTGGGAGCCCAGTAAGGAGGGATTTGCAAGCATGCTGCCAAGAAGCTGCACCACGGCCATGGTGGTGGGAGTGGCTCGAGGGGTTTTGTGGGTAGAGCCAGCTGGGGAACTTGTCGCATGAGACAGAGAGGCTCGGGAGGAGGGCACAGGAGGGGCGAATTGAGTCATGGGAGCCCTGAGGGCACCACCATTACTGGGGCTTCCCCAGCCTCCAGCCAGTGCTCAGGGAGGGTGCCCAGTGGGGAGACCCTGGCTCTGAGCCCCACCTCTCTCTCCCACTGCAGATCACAAAGCCTTCTATGTCATCTTTACCTGGGACCAGGAGGCTCAGATATATGAGCTGGTGGCGCAGACGGTGTCGGAACGGAAGAAGTGAGGGGTTCAGGGTTTGGAACGCGGGTAGAGGAAGCAGCCCAGGCCCCTGAGTCTGTGGGGACAGGGTGGAGGTGGGAGGCCCGGGCACAGGGTCTGGGGGCTCTGACTGCCCAGGGGCTGCCCTGTCTCCCCAGCTGGTGTAACCTTATCACTGAAACCGCCGGATCCCTCAAGGTCCCTGCCCCTGCTTCCCGTCACAAACCCCGGCCCAGCCCAATCAGGTGAGGGGGCCAGGGAGGGAACTGGACGGCTGAGGGGCCGGGGGAAGCATGTGTGTCCCCAGAACCCGAGTTCTAGCCCTGTCTCCGTGTGTGTGTGTGTGTGTGTGTGTGTGTCTGCGTGCGCACGCATGCACGCTCGGTCATGTATGGGCGCACACGTGTTGTCCCACCACTGCCCATCTGGCTCCTGTCCAGGCCTGTCTGTCTGCCTCTCTCCCAGCCTCAACCTCTGTCTCTGTCTCCGGACCTCTCTGCCTCCACACCTCCAGCTCTCTGTCTCCTTGCCCCTGCTGCCCGCTGGGGCCAAGGCTGTGATGTCACCCAGCTCTTCCTCTCCCCAGCACCCGTGAACCCCTGCTCAGCAGCTCCGAGAACGGCAACTGTGGCCGTGAGATGCCCCCGGCTGATGGTGAGCCTGGAGGGGTGCCCAGTGGGGGCGGAGGTGTCCCCAGGAAGCCCAGCAGGATCTGAGCACCCTCCCTGCTCCCCCACCCAGGCCGAATGGAGAGACTCCTCAGCGCCCTGCTGCCCTTCAGCAGACTCGGCCCTGAGGGCCAGCTCGCTGCCAAGGCCCTTGGGAAAGGTAGCCCAGCCCTGCCCCCTCCAGGGCCACCACCTGCCCAAATGTTGCTTTCCAGTTTGCCTCACGCTCTGCCACCAGAAACAAATGCACCACCGTCCCCGGTGGCCCCAAGTCTCTCTTCCTTCTGCAGCCTCTGTCCCTTCCTTGACCTTCAGTTCAGCCTCTCCCTGGACCCATCTCCATCCTCAGTGCACTCCCACCCCTCCCCAACCCTAGACCCAACCTCACCTCTGCATCCCCTTGTGCATCCCCCAGACCCATTTGCAGGCCTGGCTAACCCAGCCTCGCCCGGTACCCACCCTCCCCTCCCACCCGCAGGCCCCTGGCCTCTTTCGCAGCCCTCACCTGTCCCCCTCTGAATCTCCCATCCCAGCCTGGGCCCCACTTCTGACTCTGTCCCCTTGCCCCTGGCCAGTGCTGTCCCTGAAGCAGCTCCTGTTTCCCATGGAGGAAGACAGCGGGGCGGGGCCTCCCCGTGCAGGGGATGGGGTCCCAGGGGGTGGCCCCCTGAGCCCAGCGCAGACCCAGGAAATTCGGGAGGAGCTACTCAGCCTGGAGGAGACCATTAAACAGCTGGAGGTGGTGCCCTGGGCAGGGTGAGGGAAGGAAGGGGCCGACTCAGTGGAGGGACCCCTCTCATTGATGACCCCCAACCAGGAGGTGGAGGAGGAATTTTGTCGCCTACGAGTCCTCCTGTCTCAGCTCGGGGAGAACACTGTCCCCCAGCCTGGCTGTACCTGAGGATCCCTGCCTCAGGCAGGTGAGTGGGAACCGAGGGGCCCTTGAGCACTGCCTAGAGAGGAGGGACCAGAATGGGCACCTCAGGGGCTCCCCTCTCCACAGCCCTATCCATTTTTCTTCCTCCATCTTTGTCATTCTGAATCTCCCCACTCCACCTCCTGTCTCTCAGTTCCTATTTCCCTGGCTCTTTTGTGCTCTCTCTTTCACAGCTTCCCTTTCTCGCCCCTCTTTCCGTTTCTCTCCATCTCCACCTCCCTCTCCCCATCTCTCTCTCCTTGTCTCCCTTCTTCTCCTATGTCCCCCCAGGCCTTTTGCAAGAAGGAGAGGACGGGAGGGCCACCCCCTACCGCACAGCTGCCGCAGCATCTCCAACCCCAAGGGCCTGAGGAGAGGGAGCCGGGCGTCCGGGGCCACGCCTGGGGGGCCCCCACTGGGATCAGCGCCCCCCCAACCTCGCGTTGGCCTCGGCCTTCTCTCCCTCCTGCCTTCTACTTGGGGGACTCAGGGCTTCATTCCAAGGGGGCACCACGGTGACCCCCATTTCCCGGGCCATCTCAGTATTGCCTGGGGGGGCCACCCCCCACCCCCAAGTGCCTTTGCTCTGTTTTTATACCCTGAATTGGAGGTTTATTTTTTAATATATATTATCTAAGAAGACGTCTGTGTTTGTGAGGGCGGAGTGGGGCCTTAGAGTGGCGTCTGGAACCCTTCGTGACTGTCTGGCATCACCTTCCTGGGTCTGTCCCACCACGTTGCCTCTTGCGTCTCTTTGTCTGTTCATTCATTCCTGTGTTTTAACAGTTACTTCCCAGGCACCCAGCACACACTGCCCGCCCTCCCCCCCAGCTCCCACCCCCAAGCCCCAGGATCACCCACGACGCTGGGCGCCCCACGTCTCACGCTCCTTTCCATTCTTTTATTTTTGTAGTAAACTCTCTGGAAGTGGCTGTTGGGGGTCATGGGGAGCTTGTGGGGAGGGGGGGCCCTCCTGGGTGGGGGCTGGGGGCGGGGTTATTGCTCTGAGCTCCCTGTCCCCAGGGGGCCTGTGTGGGGAGGGTGTCAGGACTGGGACCGGCACAGGGGGGTCACGGCTGCACAAACACGCAGGTCACAGCACAGGGGGCAGGTGGGCAGGGGAGGCTGGGCGCCGTATTGCACTTCAGGAGTGGGGCCAGGCAGGGACCCCCCTCAAACTGGAGCCTGGGGAGGAGGCTGGAGGCCATCACGTTCCCTCCTGCCTCCGGAGAGGGAGGTGAGACCCTCATTTTTGGGTTGGGGAAGAAGGAGACGGGCAGTGATGTGCCCAGCCCTGGGAGGGGCTGAGGGCTGGTCCCTGGCCTTGGGCCGGACACAGAGGGCAGACCAGAAGATGGAAGAGGCTGCACAGGCAGCCGCCCTGGTCCCCACCTCGGCAGAATCCATCACCCCATGCCAGCTCAGCTGCCGACCCCACCTTTGCCCACCTTGGCCTTGGTGGGGACAGGGGGGCCCTCATCACCCTCGCTGTCAGAGCTGCAGCCACTGACGTCGGTGATCTCCAGCTCCGAGTCGCTGTCCTCCTTCCCACCCAGCGTGGCCTCTGGACCCCCAGCCCCTGGCAGTGCCAGGCGGGGGGCTGCTGCCAGGCCCGAGGGGCGCTCAGGGCCCAGGCCTTCCCCTGTCGCAGCCAGTAGGGGCTGGGCTGTGGGACCTCCCGCTGCCCCTGCTGAGGGCAGGTGGCCCAAGGAACTGGCCAGAGGGTTGGGATAGAAGTGCGGCGGGTAGAGAGAGTGGGGCAGCTTGGGGAAGGGGCCTGTGAGGTATGGGTTAAAGTTCCAGGGGTACTCTGGGAAGGCGCGGCCATAAGGCCCCAGCAGGCCAGGGGGCTTGGAGTAGCCGGTGGCACCTGGGGGGGCACAGGGGGTGGGTCAGGCTGTGCCACCCCTCCACCGTCGGGGGCCTGCCTGGGCATTAGTAAAGGGTGCCACCTCCCTGCCATGTTCCACCCCATTCTCTGCCACACGTGGCTTCCCCCATCTCTTCCACCTCCCCAACTCGTCTCCCCTTTCCTTTAGCGCCCCTGAGAGCCCTTCTCCCAGCCTGTCCCCCTTTCCAGTTCCCTCCTCCCTGCTTTCTCTGGCTTTTAAACACATACATACATGTGTGTACACACACACACATACACACATGAGCACCCTCCTTCCTGCATCCTGTCTCTCCTCCCTGTCTTTGCTCATCCTCTTTCCTCAAACACCTGCAGCATCCCCCCGCTGGCACCCCTGGACCCCAGGCCCTTACCGGAGCCCAGGAACGGGAAAGGGCTGTCCAGACGCAGCTTGTCTGTCTCAGGGGTGAACAGGGGCGCCCGGGCCCCCGGCTCTCCCAGGCGTGGGGCAGAGAACAGGGTCTGCAGGGTCTGGAGAAGGAGGTGAGGGAGGCAGTGCCGCTCAGACTGGCTGCCCCCTCCCCAGGGGCTCACGGCTTGCGGGGGGGGGGGCACCAAACACCTCCGTTCTGGGACCTCTGTCCTAACTCACCTCAGGGGTGAGGGGAGGAGCATCTGGCCCAGGGCCTCCCCCAAAAGGACCAGGGGTCAGCAAGAGTGGGGAGCCCGTGGTGGCTGCCGCCACGTCCAACAGTGGGTAATTGACAAGCACCACTTTGCTGAAGTTGAACTTGTAGGTGAACCTCTTCCCTTTGGTCTTGTGGAGAATCCGCTTGTTGTAGTAGTAGCTGCGGGGAGAGGACAATGGGGGGCGATGGTGGGGAGGGCCCCTAACACATGCTCTGTGCCAGGCACAGTGCACAGAGCACAACAATTTGGGGAAACCGAGGCTCAAAGAAGTCCCTTGCCCAAGGTCTCAGGGGAGGCCGGGGTTGGGATCCTAGCCTGTGTGGCCCCAAAGCCCTGCCTCCCATCCTTCCTCCTTGCCTTCTTTCCACCCTCAAGTAATTACAGGGCTACCCCTGCCCTGTGTGTTGGGATCCAATGGGATCCTGCCCCAGGGAGTTGAGGGGGAGCCCCCCAGGGAGTGGGGCCCAGAGGGACAGTGAGGGGAGAAGGGGCGAAGTGGGAGTCTAGGCCCCCAGGTCCTCACCGCAGGGCCCGGCTCAGCTTGTCATAATTCATGTGAGGCTTGCATTTGCGGATGCCCCAGAGCCGAGCCACCTCGTCGGGGTCCTTGATGACAAATTCCCCGTAGTCCCCCTGCCAGGCGATGACACCCTGGTACTCTTCCTTCTGCAGCAGCTCCAGGATAAAGTGCCACAGCTGGATCTGCCTTGAGCCAGGGGACGACTCCGGCTTGTAGGCCCAATCTGGGAAGGCAAACCCTGGGGACAGGAGCAGGGGAGTGGCCACGGGTCAGGACGCCAAGTCCAGGGCTTTGGTCCAGCTTGGACTCGAACCAGGAGGCATCCAGCCCTCCCCCAACTCCTGGTCTCTGATGAGCAGCCGCCCAGCCTCAGGCATCTTTAGGGACCCTATTCCCACTATTTGTACCCCACTAGGTTTCTAGTCCCCAAATTGTCCAAATAGTGAGAGAGAACTCAGTCATCCGGGGACCCTGCTTTGGCCCTTCCACCCTGATCCCCTACTAACTCTCCCAGGTTCAGCGTCCTGGGGTAGAGCGTGGGAGGGACCAGTTTCCTGCATCCTTGACCCGTGGGGAGGAGCTGGGAGCGGGCAGCCTGCAGGGAAGGGCACCCCCTGCAGAGCATTAGCCCTCCCCACTGTGCCCCAACCCCAGCCCTGCTCTGGAAGGTCTTTCGTCTCTCCCACACTCTGCAATGCCCTTGTCTCCTGCTGTCTCCGGCCCCCTGCTCCATCTCTCCCCGAAGCCCCCAGATGACCCACCCTGGTACATCCAGATGGCTTGTGTGCACCTGTGTCTCTGCACCTGTCTATGTATACGCCTTTCACGTCCCCATGTCCCCTCCCTGCATCCATGCTATGTCGGTCCGAGAGCAGTGTGTGTCTGCAGATGCCCACAGCACACATGTCACACAGACGTCCACTCACCCTGGAGGGACACCCAGCTACACCATGGAACACAGATGCACCAGAGTGCACACTCCTGCTGGGACACAACACACCACACACTGTGCCACCAAGGCGGACATGCCAGACACCCAGCATTGCACACCCATCCAACACACAAAATTACACATCTCAGGCCCCTCGGAACTGGGACCCACTAACAACACAATCATGACAAGAGACACACAGGACCCCAAAGGCCCAAATAACAGTGTGGTGGAGACAATGAGTGCAGCATCAAGACACACTTGTCAACCTGACAGGTACACACAGAGTGACACCGTGACAGTAGGACAGCCTCCCAAACCCCCACACACAGGCAGCCACACTCTGTAACACTTGCAGCTGACTCCGCATTACACATGGCACACTCATGGGCATCCTGCGCCCCACTGTCCAAATGTGCCCAGGAGCTGGGTGGAAATGGGAGGGTCTTGCCCACCCCTCAACCTCGCCTCCCATCCAGAAGGCCCCAGGCCCAGGGTCCCACTTCTGTGCTCACTCCTGTATGCCCTTCCCCCTCCTCAGAGACCCCAGACCCAGGCTTGAAACAGAAGGAGAATTAGCCTACAAGAAAGGGAAGGAGGTTGGAGAGGGGGACAGTGCTGAGCTGGGAGATCGGGTCCCCATATCCACTTGCTGTGTGGTCCCAGGGCAGTTCCTTGCCCTCTCTGGCTTCTTAGAATTTCAGGGGTCGGAGGCAAGGAGGAGCAGGGTGCCGTCCAGGCTGTCTGGTGTATAAAAGTGGCTGCTAATGCCTCCCTTCCTGCAGGCTGGAGAAGGCCTGGCAGTTTCTTCCTTGAAGGGAGAATTTTTCTCTTAACTCCATTCTCCCTCGGATGACAGGACTCCATCAACACGCGGGCTCTGGCCCATTCCACACCCAGAACACGTCCTAGTGGGGAAGCAACTGTATCACAGACACATCCACACAACCCCAAACATGACAGTGTGCAACTGGGCACACATATGCAAACAGAACCCAAACCAGAAACACCACCTGTCCTCACATGCATGTCCTCACATGTGTTGTACCTGCTGAGACACACACACTAGAGAGAGGGTCCGCAAGCTCAGCACGCAGACACGTCATGACAGCCCCCAACACTCAGTCACTCTCAGTGCCACACAGATGCGAGAACTCCCCCACCACATACACACACCAATACAGACAGCCCCCAACACAGAGACGTGGGGGACACCCACCCACACAGCCCGAAATGCACCAAGACAGCCATCCGGAATGCCACACCACACAACAGACCCGTAAGGAACAGGTGAAGGCTCTTCACCCTACTGAGGCAGGCACATACTCCATGAGCTGGCAGACACCCCCCCAGTCCTAACATGTAGACATGCACGACATCCCAGAGAAACACAACACGCCAGCCCAGAGACACTCAGGTTGCCTTAGCTGTGCGTGTCCAAGCAGGCACACCGGCTCACAGAAGGACAGACAGATGCTGCACAGACACACTCTCCCAATGTGACCCTTTCTTGCAGAAACACTGAAGTGTGACACAGGGACACACTCCAAGACCCCAAATAACCAGGCATAGAGTCTCAGTACATGCACACACACACAGCCCATGTGTGTGTGTCAAATGCACGTCCAAGCCATTCTTACTGTCCACATCCCCAGCTCTGAGCATCCACTTCCAAGCAAGCCGTCCTCTCTCCCAGGGCTCCAGCTGGCTGGGCTATGTCTCCACATCTCCCTGCCTGGGTAGTCCCTTCTGTCCATCTGTCCACCAGCCCCTGGCCTAGTGCCCCCTCGGTCCCCATCCCTGCTCCATTAGTGCGTGTCTGTCTCCAGTCCCCCTGCTTCTCTGCCTGCAGGTCCTGGGTGGGAGCAGGCTGAGATGTAGGCGGCAGAGACCCCAGGACCTCAGGCCCTGGATCCTTGTCCCTCTCCGACCTCAATACCTCACCACCATCCCCAAAAGACCCCCTGTCCCAGCAGGCACGTGGCAGGGACGTCTGGCTATGAAGTTCTTAGCCAAGTTTTTCACTAAGGGGTTGTATTCGGGGGGACTCTGGCAGAGCCAGGGAGATGGAAGGGGGAAAGTGAGAGCTGCAGAGGAGGGGCCGGCTCCCTGGGGAGGCCCGAGGGCTGGGGTAGGGGGAGGTCAGGCCAGTTACCAGGGGTCCAGAGAGCCGGCAGGGCGGGCGGGGCGAAGAGAAGGTCGGAGACGCAGCTACAGTCCATGGTGGAGCCGGCCCTGCAGAGAGGCCGGGACAGACACACGGGGACAGGATGGGGCAGGCGGGAGAGACAGACAGGGGTCAGCCAGGTTGGGCGCTGCCTGGGGCCTCCCCACTCTGCCCAGGCCCCGCCAGGCCTGATGCCCGCCACCCTCTCCCCCCACACCCCGCCTCCTCCCACAGGCACCCCTCTGCCCATTAGTCCCCATCTTTCCCGTCCCACTCCCAGCCCTGTGCCCCCATCTTCCCTCCCAGCCTCTCCTCCCGAAGCCTCCCCCTTACTCTGTGCCTCGATCACTACCAGGCACTCCCAGCCTCCTGCCTCGCTCCTCGCCACTCACTCACTCACTCACTCACGCTTGCCGGCTCTCTCCGCCCCGCACTGCTGTCTCTCCGTCCCTCGTCCCTCAGCTCACGCCTGACCTCTCAGTCCGTCTCTGCCTCTCTGGGTCTCCTGACTCTCTCTCTGGCTGCCCCGGGTATATCTCACTCTGAACCTCGCCCGCACCACCGGTCTGCCCAGCTGACCCCCGCTGGCTCGTCCAGCTCCCGCGCAGCCCCCTACTTGCATCTGTGGGCCCGGAGTGAGCCAGAACTGGGCGCCCGCCCCACACCCAGCCCCTGCCCTCCCCCCTCACCCTGCCGAGCAGCCCCCAGCGCCCTGCATGAGTGCTCCCAGACGCCCCCTCCTAAGCCTGCTGCTCACCCCGCAGACCCCCCTTCCCTCTTAGATCTGCCTCCCCTCCCCAGGTAGCCCCCTTAGACACCCCTTCCCCCTTGGAGATGCCTCACCCCTCAGACACCCCTGCTCCCTTAGATTTGCCTCCCCTCTCAGACAGCCCCCCTCAGTCACCCCTTCCCCCTTAAATCTGCCTCCCCTCTCATACAGCCCCCCTCAGACACCCTTCCCCCTTAGATACGCCTCCGCCTTCAGAGAGGCCCCCTCAGACACCTCTTCCCCCTTGGATTGCCTCCCCTCTCAGACAGGTCCTCCCTTTCAGACCCCCACTCCCTCAGACACCCCTCTTCTCCCTCAGATACCTCATCCCCCTAAGATACCCCATCCCCTCCTCATCCCCGTCTCTCAGAACCATTCCCCTTTCTGACAGCCCCTCCCCGTCAGATAGCCCACCACCCCAGATACCGCCCTCCAACATCTGCTCCTCTCAGACACGCACCCTGACACCCCACCCTCGGACACCCCTCCCCTCGATACCTCAGCCCCCCACCACTCCATGCCTTCAGACCCAACCTCTCTGAGAGAGCACTCTCCTCAGACTCCCTCCTTTAGACACACCACCCTCAGATACCCCACCCCCTCACATACTCTTAAACACACCACCATTCCTCTCCAACACCCACCCCCCTGCTCCCCAAACATCCCACACGCCTCAGAAACCCACTCTGTGCCCCCACAAACCCCAGCTCACCCCTTGGACACCAGACAAGACTTGTCAGATAGCCCATTTCCCCTCAGACTTGTCCAGTCTCCCACACACACACACCCCCACCCCAACCCCTACCGCGAGTGTCTAGTCTCTCCCACATGCTCCCCTCCAGCACCTGGGCCCCTCCACCACCTCAGCTGCCCCCAGGGTCTCCCCTATCCGGGGTCACCTTATTCCCACACCCGGCTCCATCTCCGTCTCTCTCACCCCATCTCCCCAACTTTCTCTATCTCCCTCCCCGGCTCTCTCCCTCTTTATCTCTGTCTCTCTCCTCACTCGGTCTCTCTTTTCTCTTCTCGGTCTCCTCCCACTATCTTTTTTCCATTTTTCTCTCTTTTCTTTCCTTGTCTCTCCTCAACCTAGGCAGTCTCTCTCCCGATCTGTCCCCACCCGGCTCTCTCCCCAGCTCTCTCTCTGTGTCTCTCCCTCCATCACTCAGTCTCTTTTCCTGTTTGTCATCCACAGCCGCCCCCATCTTTTATCCTGTCTCTCCCTGTACCCCCATCCCTTCTCCTCTCTCTCCCTATCTCCCCAGTTCTTCCATCTCTCAGTCTCTCGCTCTGTCTCTCCACCATCTGTCTCTTTTCCTCCTCTCTGGGTCTCTCTCTCTCCCATCTCTGTCTCTCTGCCCCAAGCCCGCCCCGTCTCAGTCTCTCTCTTCATCTCCCTCCTGTCTCCCCATCTCTCTCCCCAGCCCTCTATCACCCCCTCTCCGCACACCTCTCCCCGCACCTCTCCCACCTCCCCGGCTCTCTCTGCCTCTCTGGGTTCCCCCTCCCTCCTCCCCTCACCCCCCCCCCCCTGCCTTGGCCCCTCTCATTTCCGTGTTGGTTTTGATTTCTCTTCCCGACGCTTTCAACTCCCCGCCGCCTCCTCCGGACACGTTATAACGAGGAGCCGTGGGATCGGCGCTCCGGGCCCTGCTCCCACGCTCCCCCCGCCATCTCTCACATGTCTCTGCCATCTCGCAGTCTCTGCCTGCCACTTCTACTGTCTCTGTCCCCTGCCTCTGTCCTGGCAGGCCTCCAGGGACTGGGTCCCCGCCCCTCCTGTTTGGTCCCCTTCCCTGCATTCCTGCCTTGACTGTCCGGGTCCACTGCGCCGCATCTCTGGGTCCCCATGTCTCTCTGTCTCTGGGTCCCCACGTCTCCGTGTCTCCACATTGCTCTGTTTTTATGTCTCTGGATCTCCGTGTCTCCCCACATCCCTCTCTCCACGTCTGTCTCTGTCTCCTCATCTCTGTCTCTGTCTCCACATCTCCGTCTCCAAGTCTCTGTTTCCGTCCCAGTGTCCGCCTCTTGGGGCCCCTTTGATCTTGCCCTGCCCCTGGCGCCCCCCTGGCCCCATTGATCGCTGATCGACCAGAAGGAGGGAGCGGGGCCTGCGGGGGCTGGGGCTGCAGGGCCGGGCAGGGGCCTGGTAGGTCGGCTGGACAGACAGACAGCCGGCCCCAGCCCCAGTGGCTGCAGAGGGGGAGCTGCCGCAACCCCCACCCCTCCCTGCTGGCCCATGCGGTGCGGATGGGGACTCCAGGCAAGCTTTAATTTTTAATTTTATTTTGCTTCCTCCACCCCCCCCCCCGCCCCCCATCTCCACCGCCCGCAGCCATGGCACAGAATGTGTGTGCGTGTGTGCATGTGCGCGCAGCAGTGTGGAGAGAGGCTGGGCAGGCGAGAGGCTGCCTCCTTCCTCTCCTTGCTAAGCAGTTACACAGACCCACACACCAACCCAGGCACACACACCACACTGTCACACACAACACATCACACAGACACACATCAGCAAAGGGACATACACCACACTGTCACACACAATACATCACACAGACACACGTCAACAAAGGGACACACACCACACTGTCACACACAATACATCACACAGACACACATCAGCAAAGGGACATACACCACACTGTCACACACAGTACATCACACAGACACACATCAACATAGGGACACACACCACACAGTCACACACAACACATCACACAGACACACATCAGCAAAGGGACATACACCACACTGTCACACACAACACATCACACAGACACACGTCAACAAAGGGACACACACCACACTGTCACATACAACGTGCATCACATAGACCTACACAGCAACCCAGGCACACATACTACCAGGTCACACACAACACACAGACACACATGTCAAAATAGTCACACTTTGTCACCCACACATCATCACACAGAAACATAAACATACAATTGTACACAGATACACACACACAACACGCACCAGTTCAGTCCCCCACACAAAGACACACCATCACAGATTATAGACAGACACACACTCACACAGACACATAATCACACACTGAGGCTTACAACCAAGTACAGACACACATAACTACAAGCACACAGTGACACAATGCCACACAGAAACAGAGACACACCCAGGCACCCAGACACACACACCAACACAGTCAAGCTAGTCATACACAAGTGGCACAAAAGCACACAGTCACACAGACAAGCACCAGAGACCCTGTGTGCACACGTGCTCCATCATGCCTGGAGACAGAGATACACACACCACACCAACACAGACAGCCACCGCCAGACCGCAAACGCACATGGCCACACACACACACACACGGACCAGCCCACACAGCGGCACACTCAGACTCATAGGCCAGCTGGGTGAGGGGCTGGGTCCAGGTAGGAGTGGGCACTCAGAGGTAACCCCACTCCAGGGCCCCACAGCTCCTGCCACCATCTGTACAGCTGTCTGGCTGTCCATCCACCCCTCAGTGGGCTTCTCGAGCTTGTCTCTGCGTGCGTGTGTACGCATGTCTCAGGCCACTCCGGCTGCTGTCTCATTACAGATGGGTCCCGGCCTCTCTCGGGCCCTCTGGGTGTCACTGTCTCTCTCCCTCACTCAGGATCTTCATTGCTCCATCTCCCTGTCTGCCTCTATCTCCAAATATCTCCATCTCTGAGGGTCTCTGTTTCTTGTCTGTGTCTCTGGCATTTGTCTCTCTCTGTCTCTGTCCCTCTCTGTCTCACCAAGTCTCTCCACCTGTCTCCTCACCCCCTATCACCCTGGCTCCCTGGGCTGGGGTTTAACCAGTTGTTTTGATTTCTCTAAGCTGCGCCGGCCGCCTCGGGAGCCGCCTCAGGCCTCACACCACCCCCCCCCCAGCCCCTTCATCCCTCACCCAGCCCCCCACCTCCCCTTAACACAATCTGCACAAGTGGAATGAAAATTGATTTTTTTTTTAAATTTCATATCTTCTCCAGGGCTCTGTCTAAAGAGGAGAGAGACGCGGTCCAAGACCCTTCTCCCGCCACCGCCCCCACACTCACACACACACCAACATGCACACACATCACAACCAGACACACACACGTCCAACCTGACACTGTCAGCACCACTTGTGCCCACACATTCAGACACAACCTAGGGATACACCCCTCCCTATGCCACACACCCGTGTAGGGACACATCTGCACACAGCAGAGACACACAGTGGACCCCCATGTACACTCTCTCTCTGGACACCCACCAGTGGACACACTTCACACACCACACACACCCTGTCCCATCTGGGTGCACACTGCCGGCTGCTTGCTGTCACACACTATACATGCACGTGCTCACATGCACACCCATCCATACAGATTATGGCCACGTCCACATGTACATAAACCCAGACTCAAGGACTGAGGAGACCCCCGTGGCTGTCCGAGGGAGGGCGGGGTCAGGAAGGTGACAGGGGTTTTCTTGCCAGAGCTTGCCCCCCAACTCCTAAGGTCACCCCCACTCCCACCTTTGCCCGCATCAACCACATGCTTCAGGCCTCACCCTGGATGGGGTGTCTCTGTGCCTGGGGTGCATGCACACACACACACACACACACACACACTCCTCACTACTTCTCTCAAGGCCACACACAGTCATCCCCACAACAGGCTGGTTCATTTGAGAGCTGACTCATGGGCACACAAAACACAGGGACGGAAACACAGAGTCACCCATAACACACAGACCCAAAGAACACACAGTGGCACCAAACACGTCTGCTCACACATCATCACAGAGCCACAGCCCCACACATCGTTGGGCGTCAGTTCACACAATTAGCACACACATGCACCCTCCAACAGTCACACATGAATATACAACCACACCCACACACAGTCTTCACACTCTTTAGGGCTGGTCACACACAGTATCATTCACTTAATTGTTATAAACCGACACTCCTTATCTAGCTGTTATATTCAGCTCTCCAAAATAACTACACATGCCACACACACACACACACAATATGCCATCCACCTCTGATTCCAGATTCAGACACGAGCCCACAGGCTCAGACACAACAGCAATCCCTTAACCAAATGCACTGCCACACAAGCTCATACAGCTAGTCTCTGATGCACAGATTTGGGGAGAATTTTTGTGACCATGTCCCACAGCTGTTCCTTTGCTGTGTTCCTCACACCCACACTCACCAGCCCAGCCCCTGGGGTCCTATCGAGGTGGCACCGGCTCAGTCCTTCACCCAGTCTCCCTTGGACTAAACCTTCTCATCTCCTAGCCCTCAGAGGAGTGGGCTGTCCTGTCCTTGTCACTCAAACATGCCCGCGTGGCCACCCAATGTGGAAACTCCAGGCACAGCACAACCCTAGAGTTTTGGACAGTCACACCTGATGCTCACAGCTCAGGTGACACAGACATGCTCACAAACATGACACGTGTGGCTTTACTCAGCCCCACGGTCTTACACACTCACGCTTAGCCACCTGTGTCAGGAACGCACACATCTCCACACATCACATTCATATGTGCTGCGACACAAGTCACAAAGTCACAGGAAAAGACAGCCAAGCCCCCCCAACACACACACAGTGTCATATACCAGACACACACACAGACAGTCGCAATAGGCTCGTGCATGCCTACATACATACACACGCACGCGTACGCGGGGGAACCTCTGCCAAGGCTGCACTGTGCAAGACAGACAGAGGGACAGACTGGTAGACCTTTGGGGCACTGGCTTCCCAGCCTGGAGAAGGTGTGTCTGTGACACCAGGTTTGGGGTGGTTAGGAGGCACCAAGCCAGGGCAGGGATGGAGAACCCATACCCACCCTCTCCTGTCTCTCCCTCTGTCTGGCGTCTCTGTCTGGGGCAGAGTGGGTCTCTCTGGGTCTCTGTCTCTCTGAGTCTCAGTCTCTGCATGGATGTCCCTGGGGCTGCGGCCAGCACGCGGAACAGTGTCAGTAGGGGGGTGGTGAGGGAGCGTCCCTGGGGAGGTGGGAGCCGCAGTGCCACGCACCCCGCCTACCAAACAGCTCTGGGGGAGGGGAGAGGGAGGGCGGGAGGCGCAACCGCAGATGTGGACCAGAGCTCAGGCTGCTCCCCCAACCCCTGCCTGAGGCCCCCTGCCCCTCCCCTCAGAGACCCAGAGAGATGGAAGAAGCACAGTGTGGGGGGTGGGGGTGGGGAGACAGAGAGAAGGAGAGACATACAGAGAGGGAGAGAGACACATGGGAGGGAGAGAGACAGAGAGAGGAACAGAGACAGAGAGAGGGGGAGGGTGAGACAGATGGAGAACAGAGAGACAGAGAGATGAAGGGGGAAGCAATAACACATAGAGGGAGAGAAATCAGAACAGAGAGGGAGGAGAGATGGAGACAGAGAGATGGAAGGAGACACAGAATCCCACAAAGACGGAGAGGGAGCAAGATGACAGAGACAGACAGAGAGAGGAGAGAGAGAGTCAGAGACAAAGAGACAGAGCGGGGAGATGGGAGTTAGGGAAACCCGGAAATGAGGAGTAAGTGAGAGAGGCTTGGACAAAGTGAATTAGAGAGCTGGAGGTCACGGGGAGAGAGCTGCTTGGAGGAGACCCCGGGTCAGGGAGGAAGGAGAGGAGGGGGCAGAGATGCGGAAAATTGAGGGATTAGGGCAGAGGCAAAGGAGTGGGCGAGGGAGAGCGGGAGCTGCAGGCGGAGAGGGAGGTCCTGCGGTGAGAGCAGAGCTCCACCGTGAAGCCCACCTCAGCCCTTCCATAGTCCTTGGGGTCAGTGTCCCCCGGGGCCTGAACTAGCTCCTGGCCGCCACCCCAACTCCAAAACCTGCCCCTCCTCCTCCTCCTCACCTCCAGCCGGCCCCCTCCCCAATCCCAGCTCCAAGCTCAACCTCATCTGGCCCCAGCCCCAACTCCTGCCCCATCCTGAACCCCAACCTCTTCCCAAAGCCAAGTCCCTCCTCATTTCCAGCTCCCTCCCCTGTCTATCCCCACACCCCAGGCCTTGCCCGACTGCCTTGGCTGGACTTTTCAGCCCCAAGCCTTCTCTCAGAGAGACAGCGACAGACGTCAGGACAGACTTGAGGGGCCCTGACTGTGATGTGATGGTGCTGGAGGGGTGGAGGGACAGAAAGCTGAAGACACGTGTGGCCAGCTGCTCCCGGGAGCCGCAGAGAGAGCCCTCTGGACTTGGACTGTAATGGCCAAGGGGCAGGGGTGCTGTGTTTCTCGGTCATGGCATGTGGCACCAAGTATGTGCTCAGGAAACACTGTTTAAATGGAATCTGGATTAAATGGAGCAAGGTAGGGAAACAGAGAGACTGAGAAACAGTGAGTCAAAGGGACGGAAAGCCAGAGACCAAGGAGCAGAGATGGAGGCGGGGCAGCCAGACCTGGGGTGAGGGGCAGAGAGACGGGGGAGATAGGAATGGAGCAGAGAACCAGAGGGCAGGTGGGCAGAGGGACAGAGAGAGGGGGTACTGAGACACAGCAAAAGAGAGGGACAGGGAATTAAATGTTTGAGGAAATGGGAACAGAAATGGGGAGAAGTGGGTGACTGAGGGTCAGAGAGAATGAGGAACAGAGAAATGGGACCAAACCCAAGAAGACAAACACAAGGGCAAAGAGGGACAGAGAGGCGGGAAGAGAGACACAGGGACGAGGACAGGAGACAGAGGGCAGGGCCCAGCGCCCGGGCAGCTGTGGGCCTGAGCCTGCTGGAGCTGGGTGCCATCGCTGCAGGGAATCCCACAAGGGCCAGAGAAGGGCCGGGGTCCGGACTGGCTGGGGGAGGCTCAGGGCTCCAGGGGCATCGCACGGTGCTAATTCAGCGCCATCGATCAGACGGGATGAGAGCAATAAATTATTGTGACAAGATGCAATCCTGGCCCGCGCACTGCCGCCGAGGTGGATCGATCCCTGTCCCCAGCCCCACACCGGGTCCCATGCCCAGACCTCTGCCGGGACGCCTCTGCCCACCTCTCTCTCCATTTCCCCCACCACACACTCCCACTGACAGCCAGGTGAGGCTTCGGCCCTTGGGAAGAGACAAGAACAGAGAGGGACCCACGGAGGGAAGATCAGTGCCTATTTGTCCCAGTCCTCTCACTTCCCTCAGCACCCCATCCTCACCATGATGTGGGAGGCAGCAACTGCCACGGATGCCCATTTCACAGATGTGGAAACTGAGGCTCAGACAGGGAAAGTAACTTGGCCAAAGTCCCACAAGAGGGAGTGGTGATGCCTGGACTCAAATGTGGGTCAGTATGACTTCAAGCCCGATATTTGCACTGTCAGAGGGGCGGGCAAGGGAAAGAGACAGAAGAAGAGACAGAGAGAGAGGGAGAGAGATGAGACAGAGACAGAAAGTGCAGGACACAGAGAAATAAACAGAGTCAGAGAGTGATAAAGAGATACAGAGATGCCGAGAAAGAGAGACAGAAATGGAGAAGTACAGAGAACACATAAGGAGGGAGGAAAAGAGACAGAGAGAGACAAGGAGACTCAGATTCAGAGATAGGCAAGGGGGGAGATGGGCAGATGGAGGCAGAGATGGAGATAGAGAAAGGGAACAGAGGTACGCAGATAGGAAACTGGAGCCAGGACGGAGGTGCCGGTAGACACGGGTAGTTCTGGAGACCAAGGTGCGTCTGGGGAGACAGGTGCATGTTGTCGGGAGGCTGTGCGGGCTCCATGTAGCCTGGGGGGCAGGTGGGAGTGAGGATGCGGAAGACAAGCTTGGCCTGGGGAGTCAGTGTCAGAGAGAGACAGGTGTGCGAGGGAGAAAGTGAGGCTAGGGTGTGGGGGAGCTGGTGGGCGATGGAGAAGCAAGTGTTGCGAAAGTGACGAGGCAGACAGAGGTGTCTGTGGAGGAAGGAGCTCACCTGAAAGGCAGGTGTGGGAGGCAAGGACACTGGGATGACTGGTCAGACGGTCTCGGTTTGACTCAAATCTCCAACATCTACCAGTTTCTGAGACCTCAGAGAAATTACTCCGTTTCCCCGGGCTCAGTTTCCTTCTCTCTCAAATGGGGATACAGTAAGGAGCTGCCTCATAAGGGTCTCGCAAGGATGAAACAAGACAATGGACATGAAGAACCAGGAACAGTGCCTGTCACAGAGACAGGCTGAATAAGCAGGAGCTGGGAACACGTTATGAGTAGGTGCGACTCAAGGAGTGGTCTGTGGACCAGCAGCGTGGAGCTGGAGCTTGTTAGAAATGCAGAGCCTCAGGCTGCACTGCAGACCTGCTGCACAGGAATCTCTGGGGTGAGGCCGGGGGCCTCTGTGGTGCAACAAGCCCTCCAGGTGTTTCTGGTGCACGCCGAAGCGTGAAAACCTCTGACTCCAGGGATTCTGTATGATGCCACCGGCAGGTGTGTGGCTGGCTGGGAACAGGTGTTACATGTGTTTTTACAAAAGCTACAGGTGTTGCTTATGCTCTCCAAGAAGGGTGTTCCCTGAGGAGATAGATGGCTGGTGACATGTTCTGTGAAAAGGGACAGGTATTTGCAGAGGGGAGCAGGCTGGAGACGGGTGTGAGGGCTCTAAAGGTGTGGGGTGACAGGTAGCCTGAGCAGGTGGCAAAGATGAGCATAGCAGAGACAGGGTGGTTGAGAGGTGTGGGGCAGGGATACAATGTTTGAAAAGGCTATGAAGAGACCAGGGTTACACGGATGTCGGGAGGAGGACAGAGGGGGACCCAGGTGTTGGGAGTCGGGTGCACGTCTGTGGGACAGGAGCGTAGCCAGGAATAGGTGTTCCCTTTGGGGACAGGTGGGAAGGCCAGGGTTATGGCAGAGACCTGGTTGAAGAGATATAAAACAGAAAGAGATTAAGGAGGAGGGTGTGGATGTCTCAGTACCTTTTTGCTGAAAAAATGAGAGAACATGGTACTGGAGCAGGTGATGCCTGACGTTGACAGGTGAGGAACAGACAGGTGTATGGAGATACTGGTGTGACCTTGTGCGGCAAGGAAAGGGGAAATGAGAAACATGGGAAATTAGGTATGTGGGAAAAGAAGAGAAATAGATAGACAGTACCTGAGGGACAGGTGTGGGGAAACAGGTCTATAGGTGGGCAGAGACCTGTGGCCAAGGACAGATTCCCGGTCCAAACGTGTGTATGTGTGCAGTGGTGTATGTTGTGAGAGACAGAGAGACAGTGAGAAGGAGCCAGACACAAGGTGAGCAGCAGGTGTGCCTTTCAGAGGACAAGGGCTCATGGGAGACATCATGGCCGGGGAAGGACATGAGGAAGAAGGATGCACATGATACATGGGGACCACTGGATGCATGAGCAATCAGGCGGTTGGGTGAGGAGACAGGTGAGGTTGGGGCATGTGTTGTCTGGGATGAGTTACCTGAAATGACAAGTGAGAAAGACAGGTAGGGGGGAGTCAGCTGGAAGGAGGTGTATCCATGGAAAATGGTGGGAATGGAGTGTGAGGGAGTTAGGTACAGGCAGAGAGAGTGGTGTGAGGCAGCTGTGTTCTTAGGTGACACACGTTGGCAGGTCTTCTGGAAGGACATGAAGGTTAGTACTGTAAGGGAGAAGTAGGGTAAGAGCCAGGAGGGTGCGAGGGAGCAGGTGTTACCTGAGAAGGATGCATGTGTGAGCGCTTATGTGCAAAGGAGGGGGTGTGTATATGTGTGTACGTGTGTGTGAAGATATGGTGAACAGGTACTGCGTGAGGGGAGACAGAGGTGAAGAAATATGCATGTGTGAGAAACAAGTGTGTTTAGAGGGGACAGGTGAGATGGCACAGGTAGGAAGGGTACAGTGTGGTATGAAATGAGACAGATGCAGAGTCGGGGGAAAGGGCAGATTTTGGAGAACAGGTGTTACCTGGAGCGGCAGGTAAGAAGGGACATGTGTTACCTGAGAGATCATGGGCATCTTTGGGGTAAGTTTCAAGAGGACAAGTGTTACCTGGAAGGGCAGGTGAGAGGAAATAAGTGATACCTGCAGAGGCAGGTGAAGGGAACAGGTATGGGGGACAGGTGTTACCTGAAGAGGACAGGTATAAGGAGGCAAATGTTGCCTAGAGGTCCAGATGTGGGGAACTGGAGGGGAAACATTGGTGTGACAGGTGTGTTGACAGACAGGTGTGGGTGGAAGGTGTTACCTGAGGCCACAGGTGTGTGCAGCGTGACTCTTGGGGTGGTCTGCCACCTCCCTTTCACTCGCTATCCTTTCCTTCCCTCCCTAGGGACCAGTTCTGGCTCTCCCAGCCCTCCTGCGGCCCAGCCCTGGGCAGGGCACTCGGTGAGCTCCGGCTCAGCCAGGCTGGGCCTGCCGGGCTGCTGGAGCTCCTGAGGCTGCTTGGCGATGCGGAGCGCGTCTGGGCCTCGGCGGCCGGCCGGGCGGGGGGAGCGGGCGGGGGGGCCGTTTAGCCGTGATAGATCCGCGCGCCGCTTGTCTCTTAATCTCCGGAGCGACCGATCGATTCGCTATTTCCCTTTGTTGCCAGAAAATTCGATCCTGGGCCTGGAATTAGGTCCCCGGCTTAATCTGAGCGGAAACCAGCGAGGGGGAGACAGAGACAGAGACGCTGGGAGAGACAGAGACAGAGAGATAGTAAGAGACAGAGAGAGGCAGAGACAGAGAGACAGAAAGAGAGATGCTGAGAAAGATATGGGAAGGGAGAGATAGGCATAGAGATTCTGAGAGACAGTCTAAGAGTTGGACCCAAAGAGGTATAGAGAGATGCTGCGAGAGACAGAGATAGTCAAAGAGAGACAGAGAGACAGGTCCTGGGAAAGTAAGAGGTGGACACAGAGGTGCTGGAAGAGACAGAGACAGAGAGACAGTGAAGAGAGACCCAGCCAGCGAAGAGATGGCGGAGGTGGCCCAGCATGGCCCCAGGACGGTTGCAGGATGACTGGCACAGAAAAGGTATGCGGCATATTAGGCCACCTGTCCCCAGAAGGACACAGCCCCTCAAAGGTCAGTGCCAGGCCCGCACTCCCAGCCCAGAAGTGTGCAGACCCCAGATGTCCTTCCACAGCCCCTGTGAGCCCTCACACCAGATATCCAGTCCCCAAATATTCAGAGCCAAATTTGCAGACCCTCAGCCTTGAACTCCAGCTCCAAATTCAGACCTCCCAGTCCCCGGAAATCCATAGCCCATGCTAACCTTAGCCCTAAACATCCATGGCCCCAGTCCTGACCCCCCAGCCCCAGGCAGGTCTCAACCCCAAATATCCAGTCTCTTGGCTCTGACAGCCCAGGTCCCAGATTTCAAGCCTTTAGCTCTGGCATCTAAACCCCACCAAGACTCCAGCCCCAAATGTCGACACTCACTCTCGGGCTGGCCACCAGCCCCGATTCCCAAATATTCAGACCCCGGTCTCCCGGCCCCCCACCTCCCGCGCTCCCACACTCCCCTGCGCCCGTATCCCGGTCCCCTGCCGCGAGGGCACACCTCCAGCCTTCTCCTCTCCCACCTCCCCAAAGTTGGGCGCAGCCCCACTCGCCCCCACTGCCGGGGCCAGAGACCCCACCAGCCTCCCCGCCTCGGGCTCCGGGAGCCCAGGTCCGAAGGTCTCTCGGAAGCATCTCCGTGCCCCGGCGCCCGCCCCGGGCAGGAATCCCCGCCCCCCCATCCCCGCCCCTGCGCCGTCCCGCGGCGCGCACTCACTTTCTGGGGTTTGCGCATCCGCACCGGTCCCGGGAGAAGTGTTTAAAGTTCGGATCCCGAAGCCATGGCCCCCGCGGCGTCCTGGGGAGGGGGCACCGGGGCGGGGGGCGGGGTGGGGGAGATGCCCGGAGCCCTGGGGGGACGGAGCCGGGGGGGGGGGGGGGGGGCGCGAGCAGGGAGCGAGAGTCACTGAGAGACCGGGACAGAGAGAGATCTAGACACCGAGAGACACACAGAGACGGGGGCCGAGCAGAGACAGGGAGATGCAGAGAGAGACACGAAACAGAGACGCGCAAAGAGAGACGGAGACGCGGGAAGCTGGGGACGGAGCTGCGGGCGGGCGACGGCGCAGCGAGCGCGGGGCGGGTGGGCGGCCGCGGGGCCGGGGCGGGGGCGCGGGGCGGCCGGCCTCCTCGCCGCTTGCTCTTCCTCCTCCTCCTCCTCCTCCTCCTCCTCCCTCTGCTCCTCCGCGGCGCGCCGCGCGCCTCCCGCCCTCGCGGCCGCCTGGCCCGGCTCGGCGCGCAGATATATGGAGGCGGCGGCGGCGACGGGCGGCGCGGGGGAGGGGGCGGGAGCGCGATCGATGGAATATAATTTTCCTCAAACTCGGAAAATAAAGTTCAGAGCTGATCAAATTTGAAAACAGATGTCGAATCGCGACTCTAAATAAGGTTCGATCCCGGGACTGAGGGAGTGGGGGTGGGGGGCAGGGGTGGGCGGAGGGGCCCCCCTCCTCTTCGTTCCCGCCCCTCCCAAGGAGGACGCGCAGACAAACGGACGGGGGCGTGAGGTGGAGGCAGCAACTACACGGCCAGGACCCCTGCTGGACACGCAAAACTGGACCCGGACACACACAACCTGGATAGCAGACAGACACAGGGACATACGGACTTAGGGACACACGGATACTGTAACACAGACAGTGCAAACACACACACACACAGGACACATAGCCTAGTGGGCACATGGACACACAGTTGCAGGCAGAGACAGATACACAGACCTACTGTCTGTACCCACAGCACACACATGGATACAGATATACCCAAAGTGGAAATACACAGCCTAAACACGGAGACACACACGCACACAGAGAAGCATATACACAAACAGATGGACACAGCCTACTCTGACCCACAGCCTTTCCCTGATCTACTGGACACACGGACACATACAGATCCATGCTGACATACAGCTTCACTCCACCCCGACACACAAACCCTCACTGACACACAAGCCCAGGGCATGTGGACAGACCCAGAATCACAGGCAGAACCCAGGGTGGGCACACTGACACTCCCCTTCGCACGCCCACTTGGTCCCAGGAGCACACACTCACACCTGCAGTGGCAGAGAAGGGCCCAGCGGATCTGCTCCCCTTGAAATAACAAGTAAACAGCCACCTGCCTCAGGGCCCTGAGATGGGTGTGCCCCCAGCCCCAGAGTTCACCTCCCCTCTGGCTTGGCCCAGCCTGGCCCTGCCCTCACTCTCCATCCTCCTGTTCCCTCCCTGCCCCTTCCTTCCCCTCACCCCTTCTCCCCCTCCCCCTGCAGCTTCCCTCCCTGACTTGTCTCTCCTTCCCAGGTCGGCCCCCACCCCCCAAGCCCCAATGCCACCTTCTCAGGGGAATGCCCTGGGAGTCGCCTGCCTCAGGAGGGGAAAGGGTCGGGGCAAGAGAAGAGTGCCCAGGTGGACATGCCGTGGCCGGGACAGCTCTGGAGAACTCACCATCCCCACCGATGCCTCGGTGCTGAGACTGAGATGGAGGCGCTGGGGGCATGAAGGGAACTTGAGATGGCCTCCAGCTCCACCACCGCTCACCACTCACTCTGGCAAGTCACTAAACTTCTGGAGCCTCAGTTTCCTCATCTGCAAAACAGAGCAGTCATGACAACTACCTCCTAGGGTTGTTGGGGGGGATTACACAGCAGGACACGTGCCGAGCCCTCGGCACCATGCCAAGCACCAAATAAATGCGCACTTACTTTGAGCATTTCTACTTCAGCATAATCAGATTAAAAATACGAAACACTCTGCTCTGCTCGAAAACGAGAATGCCCTCACTTGTCTCTACATGGAACAACCCTCTTTCAAGGAGCCAGCAGGAAGCCGTGCACTCTACCCTTCATTAGGCTGTGCTTGAGGCCCTGCAGGAGAGCCGTGATTCTCCGGGAGTCTATCTAGAACAACCCTGGACTGCACACAGCATCTTGAAGACAGCTCCCCGGCCAGTCTCTGAGACTCATAGCCCTTCACAGTGGAGAGCGTCCTCCAGCCCCTTCCCAGACCATGGAGAGCGTCCTCCAGCCCCTTCCCAGACTGTGGAGAGCATCCTCCAGCCCCTTCCCAGACTGTGGAGAGCGTCCTCCAGCCCCTGCCCAGTGTGGTGCTCGGAATGCCAAGAAGGAGGTTCTGGACCACCCTCTGTGGGGTAGGGCTCCTTCCTCTGCACGTGACACCTGCATGACACCCTTTGGGAGAGAGACAACACCCTCCAGGGGGATATGACACCCTTCAAGAGAACTAGAACACTGTCAGGGTTTGGAGAACATCAACTGGAATGTATTTTATGACCATGAAATGCACGAAAGAGAAAGAACACCTTCTGAGCAGAAAGTACTCAACGCGCTGTAGGTAACACCCTTCAGTAACAGAGCACACCCTCTGGGAAGATACTGCTTACTGAAGGGTACACCACACCCTTCCAGAAAACAGAACAACCTTGGAATTTTAGTGACGCCCACAAGACAGCAAAGAGCATCCGCCAAGAGGACTTTCACTCTTTATCCCTAAGCCCTGCCTCCAGGAGAGAGGAAGGCATCCCAGGGTGTCAGAAACACCCATTAGACTGTAGGTAACACTGGTGAGGGCCTTAAATGCTCAATCGGAGGATATGGAAGACCCCCAAGGAAAGCTCTGATGGCCTCAGTGGCCAGAACCTAACAGGCTGTCCATCACGCTGATGGGCATGTGAAAAACACCCATCTGACAGCTCAGAACCCTCCTTCCTAATTTCTGTAACACCTTTTGGGCTGTGCATCTTTGGGCAATCTGCATTCCCTCTCTGAGCCCCAGGTGGTTGGGAGAATTCATGATAAAGTGGTGCCAAGCCCTGTAAACACATGGTAGGTGCTCAATAAAAGGGAGAATTGTTGCTGTAACACAGCATTCCCACGGAGGGGCATGACACCCGCCCAGGCTGTAAGTCACTTGTTAGCAGTATTGCCAACACCTGTTTACTGAAGGAAGCCTCTCACAGGAGGGGGACCATTAAGCTGTAGTTAACATCCCCAGGGAGGCTGCAATAGCACAAGGCTGTAGTTAACACCCCACTGGGAGGGAACCGCCTCGGGGTGTTTAATGCCCCCTGGAAAAAAGAGAGAGAGAGAGCGCACCCTCTCCATCCTGTAACACCCAGTAGACTGAATCTATTACCCACGAACGAGAGAGAACACCTCTAGGGTCTGTAGCATCCATTAGACTCTCTTTAAACCCCCAACCCGCGAGGAGTGAGAGGGTCCCTCTGTGCAGGCTAACACTGCCCTTTAGATGCTTGGAACACCCTTGAAAGAGGCCGCTGGGTACAGCGAACAGCACTAAAGTGACAGAGGGTGAAACTAGGGTGGGGGTAAGCTGACCCCTCACCCCAAGAATCTATCCCCCTAACCCACTCCCCACCATGGGCCTCCCTGAACCACAGATGCACAAGGCGGGGGGGGGGGGGGGGGGGGGGGGGGAGGGGCTAGGGGCGGGGGGGAGGGGCTGGGGGCTGAACAGGGTCCATGCATAATTCTAATAGCTATGACAATTTACACTTTAACGGTACTTGCTCCAGGCTAGGCACGGGCCTAAACTCTCTACATAGAGTTACATAGAGTCTCTAAATTAACTCATTTAATTCTCATAACAACAACCCTGTAAGGTTCGTGCCATTATTAGCATCATCTCTATTTTACTGATGAGGAAACTGAGGCATGGAAGTCACTTGCCAACTGTTACATAGCTAGTTAGTGTTGGAAGTGGGACCTCAGCCAAAGCAGCCTGGCCCTGGGTTGGTGGCGGGGGGAGGGGGGGAGGCGGGCTGTGTTCCTAACCACTAGGCTATACTAGCCCCCTGTATACACTCCACCCTATCATCCCCAGCCCATGTATTAGACTCCAGTCTCCAGCTCTGATCGACCCCCCACCCCCCGCCAAGCAGAGTCCCCCCTAGCCTGGGTTCCCACCTGGCTTAAGGCTCCCTGAGGGCAGGGCCTGTGTCTGATTCATCTCTGGGTCCCTACTGAGTACAGAGCCTGGCACTGGGAGGGGGAGCTGGGGAGAGTCAAGAAGGGAGGGAGGGGGAAAGGGAAGGAGGGGGAGGACGTTAAAGAGAGCAGGGAGAGGAGGAGGGCAGAAGCAGTAAAGAGGGGTTCAGGGAGGAGGGCAGGCAGTCCTGGGCTCCTAGGGAGGGGGCTGAAGGAGGGCATGGGGAGCAGGCTGGGACTGGGCCAGGCCACACCCAGGGTGTCAGGGATCTCCGAGGGGATCCAGAGCCAAGGCAATCGAGTCTGCTGGGGGAGCGGGAGCAGACAGCATCCTGGCCCCTCCCCCACCCATCCCCCACTCCATCCCCTGGAGGTGGTGGGACAGACAGACAGCCACACAGGCAGACGGGAAGCAGGCAGCCAGAGTGTACACCTGTATAGGGGTGAGGTAGGAACCAGAGAGACGGACCTGGGAGGAGGGTATTGAGAAGACTGCTGGACAGATGGTGGGGGGGCGGGTCCCAGGAAAATGACAGACAGAGTTAGGGCCTGAGGTTGGGGCGGAGAGGACAGAGACAGCAGAGGAGAGTGGCCACATGTGACGGGAGGACAGACAGAGGACATCCCGGGAACTGGCGGACAGATGGACGCCAGAGGGACAGCCGTGCAGGCGCGGCCCGCGAGGCCGGGGCCAGGCCGAGGGCGCGCGCGGTGGCGGCCGGAGCGGGGAGGCGGAGGCCGGGCGAGCGGCGGTGTTTGTGGAGCTGTCGGCTGCGGTGGAATTATGAAAAATAGCAGGCATCGGAGCCGGCCTTCAGCTTCGATTAGGGGAGATGGGACATGACAGGTGCGATCAATACGCAGCCGTTCTATAAAGTGTCAAGTAATGAATCAATTTCGACTAAATTTTCCATTTTTCAGAGGCCGTTCTCCGAGAGAAGAATATCCTCTTTTGTAAAGATATTATTATCGATTTCGGCGGCAATTTGACATCAGGGGTAGTTAATTCCACTCAGAATAAAATTGAAAACACTTGAGAGAGAAAAGAGAGAGGCGAAGAGTGAGACAGAGAGGGAGAGAGGGGGAGGGAGGGAGGGACCGGGAGGAGAGAGAGATGGATGGACAGAGAGACAGAGACAGAGAGATAGAGACAGGGACAGACAGTGAGAGGCTCAGAGAGATGGGGGATGGGGGGAGACAGAGATACGCAGAGACACGGACACACAGAGAGAGAAACTTAGACACCTAAAGCCTAGAGTTAAAGAGAGAGAGAGACAGAGACTGAGAGACACATTCCAAGAGGGAGTCAGAGATAGAGAGACAGGATGAGAGACAGAGAGAGGCTAAGAAGGCGAAACAGAGAGACAAATTAAGAGTGTCTCAGAGGGAAACCTGGATGTTAGAGACTTGCCACGGAGGTGCAAAGAAATGGACAAAGACAAATTCAGAGAAAGAGAAAGAGGCAGGAGAAACTGACAGACAGATGGAAGAGACACAAAAAGTGAGAGACTGAAGTAGAAGCTTAGAGAGCTGGGGAGAGAGATGCTGAGGGGAGCGGAGCGTGAGCAACAGAGAGGAAAGAAAATGGACAGGAGGGGGCAGACAGAAGTGGGGAGGGGGCGGGCAAGGGCAGCCAGGAGAGGGGCAGAGGCTGAGGGCACACAGAGATGGGGGTCTGGGGAGAGCCTTTTGCCCTGCCTGTGTTGTCCCCCAAGTCACTCTGAATGGGGGGAAGTGTGTGTGTGTGAGTGTGTGTGTCACAGTCCAAATTGCAGGCCAGGTTGAGGCAGAGTGTAAGTGGGTGTGTTGTGTGTCTTTGAGCTTCTCTGGGGGACCAGGGGTCTGATCCAGGCCTCCTGGGGTATGACTGGCCTTGTGCTTGGGTTGGGGGGGGGGTGTTCACTGCTGCCTGAGTGTGCCCTTGCATGTTATGACTGAAACTGATTACTTGTGTGTTCCCTGGAATCCATCTGTATGTGCCCCTGTTCCTGTGCCTGCACACGCTGTGGGTCCCTGGCCTTGCAGCCCCATGGGTCTGAGCAGCAGGCAGTGGTGACAGCATTTCTGGTTACTGCCTGTCAGTCCCCCAGCTGAAATCTCCATTTATCCCTGAGCAGGTCACAGGCTGCCTGGAAAAAAGGCAAGAGGGAGCTGGAGTATGGGACCCTTGGGTTCTGAGAGAGAAGGTGGCTGGGGACCCCAACTTCTGGGTCTGAGAGAGGAAAGGGCTGGGGACCCAGACTCCTGGGTCTGAGGGAGGAGGAGGTTGAGGGGCTGGGGACCTAGACTCCTGGGTCTGAGGGAGGAGGGCATGGACACTCATGAACCAGACTGTCTGCAAGGACAGGCAGTGGGGCTGGCTGGGAAGCTCCTCAGCCATCCTGTCAACCTCCCCATCAGAAAAGCCTGTGCCTGCTGCCCCCTAGTGGACATGGAGATTGGGCCAGCTCAGCGACAGGGAACTGGCAGGTCAAGGAACACCGGGAAGGGAAGGCAGAGGGACAGACCCAAACGGCAGCAGAGACAGAGAGATATGGACAGAGATGGACTGAGAGACAGGCGGACACAGACAGGGACAGAGATGACTAGGAGACAGAGAAGTAGGCAGACAGACATTTGAGATACTGGTTGAAAAAGAGAAAGAGGGCGAGAGAGAGAGGACATGGAGACAGGGGCTGAATTAGAGAGGGACAGAGGAAGATGAGAAACAGAGGGGGCTCTGCCCACAGGCAATGGGCAGAGAGTAAGGGTGACAGAGACTGTTGTTGGACAGAGAGAGGCTGGGCTGGTAAGAAGGATTGGAGGCAGATAGTACGAGAGACAGGGACAGGAGCCATGCGGACAGAAGGACAGTGTGACAGAGGCTGGGAGATCTAAAGAAGGGAGATGTAAAGAAGAGAAGACCCAGGAAGCAGGTGGAGAGAAGACAGGCAGACAGAGAGATACAGGATGTACAGATGGACATAGAGAGAAGGACAGAGAAAGAGATGGGCAGACACTCATGTAGTGACAGATGGACACACAGAAATGGGCAACATATTCAGAAAGACAAGAGGTGGACAGAGAAAGACAGGTGGACACACACGGAGAGACAGGCGGACAGGACAAGGCAGGTGGACAGAGGGGTACAGAGAAGCCAGGGCCCCCAAAGCCAAGTGGACACCCCGAGCTGGAGCAGAAAGTGGTATGTGAGGCTGGACCCGGGACTGGGGAAGACTGGCCTGGTGTGGGTTCCAGGCTAGGGGCTTCCCGAGGCACAGCTTTGGATTGGAGCTAGGGACGGGGCTCCCCTGGCCAGGGTCTCTGCCCGCCACCCCCTCCTAATCCCCCCCCCCACCCGGCGGGCTGCCCGGCGGAGGCGACAGATTGAGCGATGAGACGCATTACGCACTTAATCCGCCTGATTGAATGTTTTGCTTTCGCCCAAATTGAAACATTAAACAACACGGGACGAGAAGAGGCGGCCGCAAATCACTCATGAAAGATTCATCTTCTCCCCGGCAGCCGCCACCGCCCGCCTCCATCGCCGCCCGCCCCAGCCGGGAAGCCAAGGGGTGGGGGTGGGGGCTGGGGCAGCACCCCTGCCCGCTCTGCGGGACCCCAGCCCTCACGGCCTGGGGAAGTTCTTCCCGCTGTCTGGCCTCCATCCCACAGGTGGTCTCAGAGACTGGGACCCCAGATCCCTGAACTAGCCTGGGCAGCATGACCTTGGCCCTATCCCTGGCCCTCTCTGGCGGGGAGCCCTTTTTGCCCCCCTGGGGGCCCACATCTCCAGCACCCATCCTGGACCAGCCCAGGACCTTGGGCACGGAGTGGGCTGTGCAGTTAGTTTGGGGCAGGAGGAATGAAGTCCGGGATCCTCTCCCGTTTGCAGGGGGCCTTTCTGGGCTCTGGATCCAGCAGCGGGGGTGGCATCTGGGGGGTGACTCAAAGGGAGGTGGCTCTTATGTCAGGATGAGTGGAAATGGGTCACAGAGAGTGTGTCTGTGTGTTCCCTGCCACTCCAGAGTTCAGGGTGTCTGTCTTGCATGGATGAGTGTACTTTCTGTCTGTCTCCTTCAGCCTGTGTTGTAACTTGCTTTATGGTTGTGCCTGTCTCTCTATCTGTGTGTCACTACCCCTGTGCCTATGTGATCCTGTGTGTGTGGCTGTAACTCCATGGGCCTGAGGATGTCTGTCTGTCTGCCTGTCTCTGAGTGTAACTTTCTCTGTGTGCATCCTGTGTGTGTAGTATTTGTGTGAGTCTGTGTCTATGTGACTTTCAGGGTGTGATTGTGTGTGACTTCCTATGTGTTCATCTGTGGATGCCTATGTGCTTGTGTCTGTCTGTCTGTCTGCCTGGGTTTGTGTCTATGTGTTGCCTGCTCTAGGTCTGTTTGCAGGTCTGCGTTTAACTGTTACACGTCTGGGTCTGTTTTGTGCATCCACATGTCTCTGTGACTATGTCTCTCTTTATCTCTCCCAGTCTCTGGGTGGTTCTCTGTCTGGCAGAGAGGGCATCTGCTGGAGCCAGAGACGAGTCACCAGAAGAAGTGGGGCCCAGGTAGGGAGAAGCTGGGGAGAGAGGAGGCAAGAAAGACAGAGAGAGACAGGACAGCGGTGACGCCTGAGAGCAGGGGAGCAGGGAGCAAGCGCGCGGGAGCTGGGGGGGCGTAGTGGGCGCCACGGCCGGAGCGGGTGATCAATATTCGATTTAGGTTTTAATTCCGGGGCTTTCGGAGCCTGTCAGCCCTGATGTATGAGCTCACACTGGGGCCGCCCAGCCAGCCACCCCATGGATGCCCGTGGCCTGGTGGCCTGTCCTGGCCCCAGCTTCCTTGCCCCACTGGCTGCAGGCTGCGGAAGAGGGGGAAGGGGAGACAGACAAGCCAGGCTGGGGAGGAGGAGGAGGCCCAGTCCAGGGGCAGAGGGCGGGGCTGCACGCACACGTGTGCATGAGTCCACCTGAGTTCACAGTTGAGTTCACGCCTGGTCCCTCCCTCACCTAGTGTACCTGCAAACCCGCTCCTGCCTGCCTGCGCCAGAGACAGACAGGAAGGGGACCCAGGCCACATCCCCAGGGGCCCACAGAGTTCTCAAACACTGTCTCAGGGACACCCTGCTAAAGCCTGTTGGCACTGGTCACACACATCCAGATACACATGTGCCCACACACAAGCCCCAACATTCGCATGTCCACACACATGCCCTTGGACTCAAACACACCTGTGCACACAGAAACAGACACACACATCCACACATATATCCTCTGATATACAGACATGTCCACATACAAGTTCTGACACACACATGTCCACACAGATAACTCCAACACACACAGACACATGGATAAAGGCTCCACATTAATGGGAGCCACATGAGGAAACTGTCTGGCAAGAGACAGCAGAGACAGGGACAGAAAGATGCAAAAACTCAGAGACAGAGATTGACATAGTGACAGAGATGGAAGAGACACAGTCAGACAAAGAGAGCAAGAGAGAAAAACTGAGAGTAGACACAGATGCAAAGACAGAAGCCAAGGGAGGCTGAGAGGAGAGCTGGGGCCAACAGTGGACAGGGATCAGTGTGGGAGGGGGAGCTCTCCCTTCTTCTCCAGATGCCCCCCCAAATCCTGTCTCTCTCTTAGGAAGATGGATCCACCGCCCTCCCTGATGACAATGCTGTCTGCGCAAACTTTAATTAACACTTTGAGTTAATTAGTTCGAGATCATTTAGGAGTAAAATGTTTTTATTAGGGAGGCTGCGAGCCTGTTGATGGATGGGGCGCGATTCGCTCTTCCGCCCGCGGGGACAGCCGGTAAACAGAAATCAATCAGGGGCCTCCCAACCCAGCCCCCCCAGTGCCAAACTCCCAGCCTCGGGCCCAGGAGTCCGTTCTCCCAGCCCCCTCTGCCTCCCAGGACCCAGGAGTCCGGCCCCCTAGGCCCCTCCTCCCTCAGACCCAGGGGTCTATCCCCCAGCCCCTCTTCCCTCAGACCCAAGGGTCCATCCCCCAGCCCCTCCTCCCTCAGACCCAGGGGTCCATCCCCCAGCCCCTCCTCCCTCAGACCCAGGGGTCCATCCCCCAGCCCCTCCTCCCTCAGACCCAGGGGTCCATCCCCCAGCCCCTCCTCCCTCAGACCCAGGGGTCTATCCCCCAGCCCCTCCTCCCTCAGACCCAGGGGTCCAGGCCCCCTGCCCCTCCTCCCTCAGACCCAGGAGTCCAGTCTCCAGCCCCCTCCTCCCTCAGATTCAGAGTTTGGTCCTGAGTCCGCTTCTCTCTCAGGTTTCCGGCCCCCCAGCTTTATCTTCCCCCTCAGGCCCCGGATGGCCCTGACTCATTCAGCTTTGGTCAGAGCCCCCCTACTCCCGCTCCTATCTCAGGCTCTTGGGCACAGAACTAAGGACGGAGTCACTGTTGGGGGCCCCTAGGGCTGGTCAGACCCTTCCCTCAAATCCCTCCCAGGGTCCCTGTCTCCGTCCCCGAAGTTCCTCGTCTCAGCGTCTCTGTCTGCTGCCTCGTCGGTCCCCGAGAGGCCCGGCGGGGGTCGCCCCGCCCGCCCGCTGACGGCTTCATCAGGTGTCCGGGTGGCGGGGCGGGGAGGCCGGGCGGGGGAGGACGGGGGCGGAGGGGGCGGGGGCTCCGGGGCCGATAAATCTTCATCAGGCGGCGGCGGGGGGGCCATTAGGCGCTAATGGGAAGATGGAGGGGCCTGTCGGCCGCGCGGGCCGGGCCTCATTTGTCCTGCTTCCCGCTCCATTGGCCGCCGCCCCCGCCCCGCCCCGCCCCTCCCCCGCCGCCGCCGCCGCCGCCGCCGCAGCCGCGCGCCCCATTTCCGCCCAAACTCTCGGAAGGGATGGGGGGGTAAAAGTAGGGGGGGGCGGCTGGTGCTGGATTGAAGAAAGAGGGAGTTGAGATGCAGGGACTGAGCTAGCAACGGAGGAGGGGGCCTAGGACGTGGAGCGAAGGGGGTTAGGCGGCAGAGGCAGAGTTTAGAACGCGGGCGACTGAGATCGAAAGCAGGCGGAGGGGACGAAGAACGCCGTGGGGAGCGGGGAGACCGTGGAGAAAGTAAACAGAACTCCCTGGGGAAGAAAGGACTCGGGAGGGGGCATCTGGAACTCGAGAGGGGACCTGGAGTGCGGAGGGTGGGCGCTGGAACGCGGGGGCGGGGTGGGGGTGGGTGCAGGACTGGAATTGGGGAGAGGAGCGGCTCGCTGGCTCCGGGGCGGGGGCCGGGCAGGCGCGCGGGCGGCGTCCCTCGAGGCACAGCCGCGGCCCCCGCCCGTCGCCGCCGCTGCCGCCCGCTCCCGGACTCGCGCCCCCCGCGCGTCCACTCTGATTTCTCGGCCCATTTTTCTTCCTCTCCTGTCACTCCGGCGCTCGCCCTCCCGCCGCCCGCTGCCCCGCTGCGCTCTGCTTCCCGCGGGAACCCCCGCCGCAGCCAGCCCGGGGCGCAGCCCGGCTCTGCGCTCAGCGCCCCACTCCCGCCCCACTGGGCCCCCTCAGTCCCCGCCAGAACCACGTATTTTAGGCGTGTGACCCCCAGATCAATCACCTCCGAAATGGACTCTCCCCTTGAAGACCCAAAGGAGGGGCCCAGGCTGGGGGACAGCGCTGGGGCTGGAACCTCCAGACCCCAGGACTAGGTTTGCAGCACTTCTGGCCCCGGTCTCCCATTCCTCCAAAGGAGGCATCTAGACCCACAAACCAAGCATGTGACCCCCCCCCCAGAAACCCCAAGCAGACTGGAGACCCCTAGGATTAGACTTGAGCTGGGTCACCCCAGCCTCATGAATAATAGCCCAGACTCAGAAATGCTGAGGACTGTACCCCCAGCCCAGCCCCATTCACCCCCAAACCTCTAGCCCTAGACACTAAGATAAGGGAGATGGGCCTTAGCCTTAGCCCATCACCCCAAAATAAGCACCGGTAACTCCACGAGTCACCCTTAAAATAGGCATTTATTCCCCCCAGACTCCATCACCCCAAAATTAGGCATCAGGGGCCCCAAAGTTGGCACATCTAAACTAGACCTTCCTCACTGAACCCTGAACAAACATCAGGACCCCAAGATAAATCACCCACGATCTAGACAAATGGACCCCCCAGCTGCTGTCACCTCACTCGGCATGTGACCCCCATTCTCAACCCAAACTAGGAAATGGGACTGAAACTCAGTCACCCCTAAACTGAGCAACCCCTATCTTGATCCCCAGACTCAATCCAAACTTGGGATCTGGGCCCCGCCCGGCCTAAGACTCCCCTAAACTAGCCATCTGGCTCCCCAAACTCAGTTTCCACTAAACCAAGATCAGGAACTCCCACGCAAGTCACCCTGACATTAGTCATCTAGGTCTCTACCGTCACCACCCACCTGGCATCAGGACCTGATCATGGGTGACCCTGACCTAGGCATTTGAACAACCAGCCATTTGAACAATCATCTGGGGTTCCAGATGCTCCCCAACTTGCATCTGGGACCCCAGCATCAGCTGCCCTTAAAATACTCATTTGAGGGGCCGGCCCGGTGGCACAGCAGTTAAGTGCACACGTTCCGCTTTGGTAGCCTGGGGTTCACCAGTTCGGATCTCGGGTGCGGACATGGCACCGCTCAGCAAGCCATGCTGTGGTAGGCGTCCCACATATAAAGTAGAGGAAGATGGACGTGGATGTTAACTCAGGGCTAATCTTCCTCAAAAAAAAAAAAAAAATTCACATCTGAGCTTCCCCCTCTGTCACCCTCTTTCATAAGAGTTAGGAACTCTTCAGTAAGTTAACCCACAAACTAGGCAGCTAGCCTCCCAATGTCAGACCCCCTCCCAAAGACAGGACTCTCTGATACTGACACTTAGTGCTCCCCAAACTACACGTCAGTTGCCCCTACACTAACCATTAGGACTTCATAGGCTGTTAACCCCCAAAGTAGGCAAATCAAGTCAAGAACCCCCAAATCAGGCATCTGGAGCTGACCCTCAGGATCAGTCATCCTAAACCAAACCCTGGGAACCCTATAATCAGAGAGATTCAAACTCAGAATTTAGGGTGCCTGCTTCAAACACCTCTGTAGTGGGTTGATGATAGCCCCCAAAAAGATATGTGCGTGTTCTGACCCCAGAACCTGCTAATGTGACCTTAACTGGGAAAAGAGTCTTTGCAGATGCAACTAAGTGAAGGATCTCAAGATGAGATCATCCTGGATTACCTGGGTGGGCCCTGAATCCAGTGATAAGTGTCCTTATAAGAAACAGAAGGGGAGACCCAGACAGAGAAGAGGCGGCGGCCCGTGAAGACAGAGGCAGGAGTGCTGGGGCCACCCCCAGCCAAGGAACCAGCAGCCCCCAGGAACTGGAAGAGGCAGGAAAGCTTCCTCCCCTAGAGCCTTGGGAAGGAGCGTGGCCCTGCCGACACCTTGATTTTGGACTTCTGGCCTCCAGAAATCCGAGGGAACAAATCTCCGCTGCTTTAAGCCACTGGGTTTGTTACCAGCCACAAGAAACTAATACAGCCCCCAAACCAAGCCTCTGTAACTCTAGACTCAGTGACCCCCAAAACTAGGGATGTAGACCCCCACAGTCAGGCGCCCCAAACTAGCCTCTATTCCCCAGACCTGGCTTCTGGGTCTCAGCCCAGTTACCCACCGTTGTGGCCTCAGGGACCCAGTCGCCCCCAAATTTGTTGCTTTGTCCCGAGGCTCAAGCGTGTATGTGGATTCACAGCCAGTGTCACTGAAATCAGCCTTGGGATCCCCCACAGGCGGTAACCTCCAACCTCTTCATTGCCACAGCCTCAACAGACGCCTGACATTGAGACACCTCAAAATGAGGCAGCTGGGCCCCTTCTCAGCACCCCTAAAATAAAGCAAGCATTAGAACCCCTCTAATTGTTGAACCCTCAGTTCAGCTTTGGGCCTTGAGGTTAGTCCACCCCTAACCATGTATCAAGACCCCACATTAAGCCACCCCTAATCCAGGCCTCTAGGCTCCCTAAGGTCTGAGCCTCCATGTCAGTCACCCCTAACTAGGTACCTGGGTGGTTAGCCTCAGACACCCGCATACTAGGCAACAACACCCCAACCTCCATCACCCCTGAACCAGGCCCAAGGAACCCCAGTGACAGTCACCTCAAACCTTAGCAACTAGGCCTTGAAGCTCAGTGAGCACCAACTTGTATGTAAGTATTAGGAACTCTTAATTAGGAACCCCTAAACTAGGCAGCTAGTCCCCCCTTTTTAAATGGCCCCCGAAACTAGGCTTCTGATACCCAAGAATGACAACTGCCCCAGGGGGGCATCTGATGACCCAGTCAACCACAGGTGACCTAGGGGTTCACTGCCAAACCCAACATCTGTGTCCCAGCTGTCACACCAAACTGGCATTCGGACTTCCAGTTGGTCATCCCAACCTCAGCACCCCGACAGCCTGTATCAGGGCCCCCTAAACTAGACATCTGAGTGGCCTGCCTCAGCCACCCCCAAACCAGGGCTCTAAGCCCCCAGCCTCAGAACTTCTGTCTGACACCAGGGCAAGTCACCCTAATTTGGCATTTAGGGCCCCAGCCTTAGTCCCAAATTAGAATGCAGACCACATTCTCACCCCTAAATTAACCTTCAGGGCCCCACAGTCAGTAAAGCCACAGCGAGTCACTCTCAAAATAGGCGTCTGAACGCCACAGCTAGCTTCCCACAAGCTCGGCATCTGGCCTTCCAGGGTTAGACACCCCAAAACCAAGGTGTGCGCCACCCAGGCTCAGTGATCCGCATACTAGGCATGTGCGCCCCCAACTTCAGTCAGCCCCAAATGAACATGTGGGCTGCCAAACGCGGTCAATACCAAACCCCAAACCCCAAACCAGTCCCTCTCAGCTGGACAGCTGAGTCTGCAGACTCACTCGCCCCAAACTTGATGGGTGAAGCTCCGCAGGGGGTCCCCCAAATGCAGACATCCAGGTGCCCACACTGCCATCACTAACGTGAGCCTCAGCGGCCCCTCTCTCACCCCTGCGAAGGCCCCGCACTACTGCAGATCTGGAGCCTGGCTTTAGGCGCCCCAAATCAGGAACATGGGCTCCCCTAGAACTTGACAAGAGGGACTCAAGTCACCCCAAATTCAGTATCTGAAATACAGCATCCATCTCCCCAAAGTAGAGGTCGGGTCCCCAGTTTTCGTCACCTGCAACAATGCATCTCGACCACCATAATCATTTGCCCTGAACTAGATCTTGGGCCCTTGGGACCCTGTTGTGTCCTATAAAGGCAGCTGAGCCCCCCTAGGCCAGAAAGCCCCCAAGCTTGTTGTGCCCCAGCCTTAGACACCCCCCAGCCCAGCATTTGGCTCCATTCTCAAGCCTCCCCAGTGTCTATCACCTCCACACTCACATGTGCGGATGCCCCAGCCTTGAAAGCCATCAGCCCTTCATGTCACAGATGTCCCCAAACCCAATCAAGCACCCCTCAAGCGGATTGTGGGCCCTGGGGTCCTGACCTCCTGCCTCTCCAGTTCCCACAGTCTTCCCTGACTTCCAGCTTCAGTAACCCCGACACAGGACTCCATACCCCTGGCCGAACTTACTCAGAAGTCCACGTTTATCCAGGGCCCCCACACCTGGGCGCAGGACACCGCTGCCGCAGTCACGCCAGGAACACTCAGATGTCAGCGCTCTCACACTCAGCCACGTTTGGCAGGCACTGGGCCCCCAAGCTCTGCACCCCAAACTAGAGGACTGGGATGACGGTTCCTGCCACTTCAAACCAAAAAAGGCGATTCTCAGTCTCTCCATCTCCAACTGCACAGCCACACCCTCAGTCTCTGGGCCCCAAGCTAGACAGGTGGCTCCCGTGTTGCCACACGCTACACAGTCATATTCCTTTTTTTTTTTTTAATATTTTTATTTTTTTCCCTTTTTCTCCCCAAAGCCCCCCAGTACACAGTTGTATATTCTTCTTTGTGGGTCCTTCTAGTTGTGGCATGTGGGATGCTGCCTCAGCGTGGCTTGATGAGCGGTGCCATGTCCGTGCCCAGGACTCGAACCAACGAAACACTGGGCCGCCTGCAGCGGAGCGCGCGAACTTAACCACTCGGCCACGGGGCCAGCCCCCACAGTCATATTCCTGGCCTAGTGCCCCAAACTAGGCCCTGGACCCTAATCTCTGTCACATGAAACGAGGCTCCCACACTCCAGTCACATCACCCCAAACAGTACCAGACCCTCAGTATGAAAACATAACCAGTCTCCACAATGCTGTGTGTCGTCTCAAATTGGGCCACTGGATCCCCAGTTTGTGTCTCCCCAAACTACACACCTGAGCTCCAAGTCTGTCACCCCAAAGTAGACTACCAGAACTCCAGTCCCTCAGAGGTGCCCCTAGTCCCTGTCATTCACAGGAGACAAGCTGACCCCTCATCTCAATTCCTTCAGACTATTCACCAGCACCCCCAATCTCTGCTACCCCATCCCATCCTCCCCAAATAGATCATGAGAACCCCACCTCCATCATCCAAGCTAGATGACTAGCTTCACGGTTTCCATCACCCTAAACTGAACCACATTCACACAAATTGGCCCCAGACCCAGGGACAGGCGGTCTCTGCACCTGGAACCGAGAGACTGTATCCCCCCACCTACGTCACCGCAAAGCAGGGCCCTTGACATCTGGTCTCATCACCCCAAACTGATAACTGATCTCAGTCTGTCTCCTCCAAATGGACAACTGAACCCAATCACTGTCAACCCAAACCGGACAAAAGTCCAGTCATTGTCACCCCAAACTAGAAGACAAGACCAACAGCTTCTGTCACCCCAAACATGACAGTGGATGAAAGTCTGCCACGTCAAACTAGACAACGAGAACTCAAACTGGCTCCATGCGTTTGCAAGGTGAGCACCCAATCCCCCACCCAGACTATAAACCAAATCTCCAGGCTTAACCAACCTGTCACCCCCAAAACGTCTGGGGATGCCAGTCTCTGTCTCACAAAACTAGACAACCATATCCTGGTCTTTGTCACCCCAAGTGCTCACTGGGACCTCAGTCTCTGTCACACAAAATTAGAACCAGACCCCAATCTCTGCCACCCCAAGTATGCTCTGAGATCCCAGTCACTCTCCTAGCCAACCAGACAACCAGGCCTCCCCCCTCTGAACTCCAAATGAACCCTGGGACTCCAGTCAGTCTCTGTCCCCCAAAACTAGACAACCAGACCCCCAGTCTGTCACCCCAAGTATATCCTGGGACCCCAGTCTCTGTCCTATAAAACTAGACAGCCAAGCTTCCAATCTCTTTGCCCCAAATACTCCTTGGTACCCCCAGTTTGTCACTCAACTTTAGACAACCAGACCTTAGTCTGTCACCACAAATATACCCAGGGACACTAACCTCTGTCCCACAAAACTAAGCAGCCAGACCTCCAGTCTGTCAACCCGAATGGTCCCTCAGACCCCAGTTTCTTCCCCATGAAAGGATACGACCAAACCCTCAGCCTCTGTCACCCCAAATACACCCTGGAACCCAGTTTCTGTCCCACAGTTCTAGACAGCTGATCCCCAGACACTGTCACCCCTAACAAGACAGTCACCCCACATTGAGCCACAAGATGCATAACATGTCGCCTCAAACCGGGGACCTGGACCCTCAGTCCATTTAACCATCTTGCCAACCAGACTCCAGTCTGTCGTCCGAAACTGGACGACCAGAGCCCTGGTCCCTCTGCTACCAACCAGACAAGAAAATGCCCATTCTGCGTCACCCTAAACTAGACCCTGGATCCCCAGGCATTTCACCCCAAACTGGACAACTGATCCCTAATCTCTGTTGTCACAAACTAGACAACTAACCTCCTACTCACCCCAAACTCAACTTCCTAGTCTCTGTCACCCCAAGCCAGGTCCTGAATCCCAAAAACTCCAGTCTCTGTCACCACAATATAGACAAATGGACCCCACTTCTTTTTCTTTCATTTTTTGTGAGGAAGATTGGCCCTGAACTAACATCCTCTATTTTATGTGTGGGACCCACCACAGCATGGCTTGATGAGTGGTGTGTAGGTCCGTGCCTGGGATCTAAACCCACGGACCCAGGCTGCTGAAGCGGAGTGTGTGATCTTAACCACTATGCCACCAGGCCAGCCCCTGAACCCCACTTCTTATGTCCCAAATAAGACATCTGGACCCCCAGGCTCTGGCACTCCACACTAGACAAAGAAACCCCATGGTCCTCTGAAATCAGGACAACCGCATCCCTAGTCTCTGCCTTCCAAGCCCAACAGCAGGACCCTAGTCAGTCTGTCACCCACTTAGGCAACCAGACCTGTAGTGTCTCCCACCTCAACTAGCCAAGTGGCCACCCAATGTGTGTCACCCCAAACCAAAGCCCTGAACCCTGGTGTCATCACCCCAAACTAGATAACTAGTCCCATATCTCTATAACCCCGAGCTGACAATTGGCTTTGTGTCTTCAGCACCCCAAACGACACAATCAGACTACAAGTCTCGGACACCCCAGTGGAGTCCACCAGGCCCTCGACTGCTATTGCTCCAAACACCCAGGCCTCAGGAATCCCCTTCTCTGTCACCTCAAGCTAGATAATGACCACCAGTCTCTGTCACCTCAAAGTTGATAACAGATCCCCAATTTCTGTTAACCCAAACCAGAAACTGGACCCTGCCACCCCAAACAAGACGACCTGATGTCCAATCTGACACCGAGAATGAGGTGCAGGCACTCCTTGGCTGTCATTCCACACTGGACAATTGGATCCCTTGTCCCTGTCACCCCAAACCCGGACCCACAAGCTCTTTAATCACGAAATTGACAACCTGACCCCCATCTGTCACTCCCAAAAAGCTAACTGGACCTCCAGGATCTGTCGCCAGAGTAGACAACCAGACCTTTGTCCCCTCGATGAGACACCGAGTCCTCCAGTTTCTGTTACCCCCATCCAAACCTCTCACCCCCGGGTCATTCAGGAAGGGATGGATGGGGAATGGGCCCCTCCTGACCACGCCCATGGAAGCTTCTGGTCTCAGCATCTCAATAACTCAACATCAGAATTAGGGACCTAAGTCAGTCACCCCCAGATTAGGCCTCTGGACTGAATCTCAACCTCCTGCTGCCACCCCCAGCCCCAGGCTGCTGACCACTTGCCTCAGTGATCTCAGTCCCAGGTCCTTGGGCCCCCAGCCTCAGTCTCTTCCAAACAAGGCAGCTTGGCCACATTCACTCCAGGCCCGACAGCGTAAACTGGCCGTGGCCACCTGTCTGAGCATGAAGACTGTCTCCCCTGGGAAGCACTGGCATCTGGATCAACAGACAATACGCCCTCTGCCACCCCAAAATTGGGGCAGGGACTCTGGTCTTGGAGTAGACTCAGGTGCTTGACTCTGGGCCTCAGGTACCCCAGATCTCATCTCCCAGGATAAGTCCTTCTCCCGGTCCCTCCCTGGAGAAGGTTGGGAGGAAGCACTTTTCTGCCCTCTGGTGGCAGTCACTGGAAGCGCATCCCTGGTGACTGTCTAGGACCAGTGTGAACCCAGTCACCCAGGGTCCCTGGTCTTCCCATCTTGCCAGAAGCCTGAAACCTGGAGGTCATCCTTGCCTGCTCCCTCCCACCCAGCTCCCACACAGGTCAGTCACCAAGCCCAGACCCTCCTCCTCCTGAATCTGTCTTCCCTGTCCCTCCTCTCCATTCCACGTCCCTGCCTCATCTTCCCCAGCTTGGCTCATCCTCCCTGGTCTCATTCCCTCCAGCCAGCCCCATACAACCCCACAGGGATATTCCTAACATTCACACCTGCCCCTGTCCCTCCTCTGCTCAAAACCCTCCCGTAGTTCCACAGTACCTTAAGCTAAAATCCAAAGACCTCACCATGGTTTGCAGGTCCTGTGTGATCTGGCCCCCAACATCCTCCCCACCATCAGCTCATATGGCTGTCCCCCTCACTCCCGTCATCCCAGCCACAAGCGCCGCCTTGTCTTGGAAGGTAGGTCCGACCTCAGGGCCTTTGCACTTGCTGTTCCCTCTGGCTGGAATACTCTTCCCCCAGACCTCCAAGGGGCAATCTCCTCTTCATTGCCCAGCAAGGCCCTGCCTCACCACTCTAAGCGAGCCCCTCCACTTCCTCAACTGCTCTCTACCCTCACCCAGTCCTGTGTTATTGACTTCAGAGCACTCAGCACTCTGAGAGTTTCCTGTTCATTGGTTGCTCTGCTCGTGTCTAGCGAGCCTCTCCCTGACTGGGCTCCGAGAGGGCGGGGCCCGGCTGTTTCAGCGCTGCCATCTCCCTGGTATCTAAGCCAGTGTGTCCAGTATACAAACAGAACAGGAGCCACAGGGCAACTTTACGTTTTCTACTAAATCACATTTTAAAAAGTAAAGGAAAAAAAGGTGAAAATAATCATTTAACAACTCAGTACATCCAAAATATCCTTCCGACAAATCACCAATAGAAAAAATTATCAATGGCATATTTTACACCCTTTTCCTACTAAGTCTTTGAAATCTGGGGTGCGTTTTACACTCACAGCACATCTCAATTTGGACCAGCCAAAAAGTGCTCAGTTGCCACATGTGGCTGGTGGCCACCATGTGACAGGAGGCATCCACAACAACACTGGGTACTCGTGGTCACTCGATAAACACTTGCCGAATGAATGGTGAACGGGTGTTTTGGTGACAAGACAGGAGGCTGGAGAGGCTGGGGGACCACACTGCAAGGCCTTGGTCCCTGCTATCCCTCTGCTTAGGCCACTTGACCAGTGGCTCGTCCCGGGGCTGACTCCATGTCCCTCAGGGCTCACTGAAATGTCACCTCCCCAGACAGCCCTCCCAGACCAGCCCCATCTAAGTAGCTTTCCTGTCCCTCTGTCGCCTCACTTTGTCATATCCACCTAGTGCTTTTCCTACCAGGTGAGTTTCTCTTGTCAGTGTCCCCCACGGCAGACAGTCCTACAAGGAAAAGCAAATGGCGTCACTGTCGCCTCACTTCGAGTAGAACCAGAGCCCTCAGCGAAGCCTGCACGGCTCCCATTTTCCCTCGGCTCCTCCACTCCAGTCATACTGGCCTCCTCGCTGTTCCTCAAACCTCCAGGGACACTGACGTCTCCAGGCCTTTACAGCCTCTGCTTCCTCTGTCCAGAACATTCTTCCTCCAAAGGATCTGTGGCTGCTCCCTCACTCGGTTTAGATCTTCATTCAATGCTACCTCAGGGAGGCCTTCTTTAACCTGTAACTCACCTCCAGAACTTTCTCTATGCAGCAAACTGTTAACAGCTCAGAGCTAAGAGCTATGCAGCTAAGAGTAGGCGGGAGACTGCTGTCCCCAGACAGGCCTGCCTTCCTAGCGGGCCCTCGGCTGGCATCTGGAAACTTGGACTTTATAAAGGTCCACACCGTTCCCTGGTAAGAGTGGTTGACCACGTCTAAACTGTGCAATCAACATTGTTTATGCTGAACACTTGCTTTCCTTCCGGGAGTCTGGAATTTTGTACATGCTAACCAGAGGGTGCTTCTGTGGCCTCCCCCTACTAAAAAGCCTGGGTGCTGAGTCTCCAGTGAGCTTCCCCAGCAGACGACATTTCATACGGGATGTCACAATTCACTGCTGGAGGAATGGAGCACGTCCTGTGAGAGTCCACTGGGGGAGGACACGGAAGCTCCCCTGGGTCCTCTGGTCCCCCATGTGCCTCTCCCCTTGGTGGATTTTGCTTCATAGCCTTTCAGGCTAATAAATCACAGCTGTGAGCACAACTGTATACTGAGCTCTGAGCCCTCCCACCAAATCACTGAATGTGGGGGGGGGGGCGCGTCTCAGCGACCTCCCACACACTCTCGTCTCCTCCTGGGCACTTATCACCATTGGCCATCCTATCAATTTTAGTTATTTATCTTGCTTATTGTGTCCCCCCTACACCCAGGCACTCTGTTTTAGTCTCTGCAGTATCCCCAGCATCACCCCACAGAAGACCCTGGGAGAGTATCTGCTGAATGACAACGGTAACGGTTTTATTTCCAAAGCTGGAATCCTGCCCTGTGCTCCTGATGAGAAGGGGGCCCTTGGCCGGAGCAGCAGAGCCACGAGGGACAGGGCTGAACAGCGCCGGGCTGGCTGGCTCGGGAGGCTGGCAGGTCCTTGCAGACACCTCACACAGGCTCCATCTGCAGCTCTTCCCCGTCCATGGCCTCGGTCAGGTGGAAGGCGGCGTGGGAGCCGATGACCACGAGGGTGGCCCCTGCAGGAAAATAGGCAGTTTAGGGACACACTGCCTCACCTAGCCCCCACCGCCTACCCGAACCCTGTACTCACCCAGGACCCAGAAGACAGCTGAGCCTGCACCAGCCAGCCAGAAGAAGGGAAAGGAGACGGCCCCGGCCAGCGCGTACTGGTGGGCTGGGCTCACCTCTCGGCCTGGGGGCAGATGGCATGGGGGCAGCTGTTGTGGCACTCAGGCCCTCTCCCAGAATCACCCGTGATGCCCCCCAACAGGGTGGCGTCCCGAGCTCCAGGAGCCTCAGGATCTAATCCAAACTCCTCATGCCAGGCCCTCCAAGTCCTGGCCCCACCCATTTCTCCTATGTCCCCACTGTCTGCCAGAATACAACACATCTTCCTCAGCGCCCCACCCTCTGCCCTGCAACCCCACTTCTGCTGGGAAGCTCCCAGCCTCCCACTCCCCCAGAGGAGGGCTCTCCTGCTCCAACCTGCACTCATGTAGACCAGGAGACTCAAAGCAGTGGCCCAAGGGCCAAGTCTGACCCACAGAGGTGTGTGTGTGTGTGTGGTGGGGGCTGCTTGAGGAAGATTGGCCCTGAGCTAGCATCTGTGCCAGTCTTCCTCTATTTTGTATGTGGGATGCCACCACAGCATGGCTTGACAAGCTGTGCATAGGTCCATGCCTGGGATCCGAAACCCAGAACCCCGGGCCACCAAAGCAGAATGCGTAAACTTAACCGCTGTGCCCCCGGGCCGGCCCCTGCAGATGTGTTTTTTGAGTCTACACAATGTTGCACAAGAATCTGATTTGTGGCTAACAGAGAAACCGAATGACTTCACATAACAATACAGATTTCTGGCTCCTCATGGCAGACTGGAAGATGAGGTCTGCATACCCCTGGTGGGGTGGCAGCAGTGGCTGAAGCCAAGTCACGGCTGCACTCCAGGCGCTCCCTCCATGCCCTGTGCTTGGCTGACATGCCCCTCCACCCAGCCCACCTCTGTCATGTACATGACTTGCAGGCCCCTGAAGAAGTCTGTCTTTACCTGTTTGTCTGATCCCAACTCCGTGCCCCTACTCCAAACCTGGATCTTCCCCTGGGTGGGGACTCAGGATTTTCTTTCTTCCCAATGGTGTTTGGTGCTATTCTGGGGCCACAAGAGCCACAGGCCTCAGCTTCCCTCTCTGAGAAGTCCCAAGATCTTTCTGGTCCCACCCCAGGAAGCAGGACAGAGGAGGGAGACAGATCTAGGCCAGGGTAAGGTCGCCACCTGGTGTCCAATGTGGGTACCAGCTGATGTCTTCCGCAGGTTTCGCGGGAGGGAGAGGGGAAGAGTAGGTTTAAGGAACAGGAGCTGGGTGGAGAGTGGGTTTTGGGGTATCTCATTCTGGGTCAGCGAATAGAAATTCAGGGGGCTGAAACTGGGTGGGAGCATCTGGTGTGTCTGAGATCTCAGGGATCGGGTTTGGGGATCTAGTGTAGATCTAGGCCTGGGCAGACTTGGGTTTGGGGTCTAAGACTTTCATTCCAAGAGACCAGGATTTGAGGAGTCACGGATCCATCTGGGCAAGGGATTTCTCACCAAAGAGCACAAACTTGGACTGCAACGTGCGCAGATAAAGAATGTAACAGGCGCCAAAGAAGACAGCCAGAGCCACCAGCAGCATAGGGGACGTCGCCCTGGAGGAAGGCAGGGAGGCATCGGGTCAGGCAGCTGGGGCTGGGCCAGCCAGGGGACCCTGACAGTCTAAACCAGCGGGGGGCAGGCTACGTCCTTGAGGCCAGGCAAGTCTAGGTTACATTTGATCACACTGCGTCCCAGCTAGGGTGATGGGGGAGCAGGGACCTGGCCCTGAGGTGAAAAGGTCTGGCAGAGCTGTCCGCTGGGGCGGGGCGGGGCCGACCGGAGAGGGCAGAGCTCTCGGTGGGGCGGGCCTGGCGGGCAGGGGGCGCGGGCGGGCCAGAGAGGCACTCACACGCAGTACACGATGAGGCCCAGGAACACGAACACGTAGTTGCTCTGGTAGTACTCCACGTTGCGTACGAGGCGCTGGCACAGCTCGCCCAGGTTGCGGGGTCGCGAGAAGCGCCGCTGGTCCACGAAGGCGCCCCAGGGCCGGATGGTCGCGCGGCGCCGCTCCAGCCACTCACGGCCGACGCCGGACGGGATCAGTTTCGGCAGCAGGGTCCTGGGGGCGGGGCCAGGTCAGCAGCGGACCGGGGTGGAGCCTGGACCCCCGAGCAAGATGGGGGCTGCAGGGGGCGGCTCCTGGGGTCCTAGGAGGGAAGGGTCCAAGAATCCTAGATCCCAGGGCAAGAGGGGGCTGAGGGCCCAGACTTCAGTCCCCGAAGAGTAGACCGGGGGCTGGACTCCAGTGTCTGGGGGACGGGATTCCTGGGACCCCAGGGAGGAGGGGGCGGGGGCCAGGACTCCCGAGTCTCGGTCAGGGGGGCCAGAGCCGGCTTGCTCACGTGGCGCTTAGCCCTTCCGCCTCGGCATCCTTCTGCTGGTCCTTCTCGGCCGCCATGTCTGCGCGGTGAGGGGTAGAACCGCTCTAACGAGCCCCGGGCCCTGCGGACCCCGCCGCCCCGCCCGAACCCGGCCTCACCCAGCGGAGTCGACGTGGCGCCGTTCGTGCTCCGCTGGGGGCGGTAGTGCTGCCGCTGAGCATTGTGGGGGTTGTAGTCCTGATAATGTCCGGCAGGGTAGGCGCCATGATGGCTCACAAAACACCTTGGGAGATGCTGCCGCAGGAAGCGACGGTAAACCCCTCTGGGCATTGTGGGAGTTGTAGTTTCAGGAGCCGGGCATCTGGCGTCGGGGAAGGTGGATTGTCGGAGTCGAGGAGTTACGGGAGCTCTGAAGGCGGAAGTAGGCCTTGTGTACTCTCTCCCGTGGAGGGTACAATGGGGATCGTGTGGAACTGTCGTTTTGGCCCTCGCGGGCATAAGAACACTTGGAGGGCTGGATAAAACAGATGTTCTGATTAAACAGATCTGGGGTGGGGTCCATTAATCTGCATTTCTAACAAGCTCCTTGATGATACTGAAGCTGGTGATCTATGGACTACATTTTGAGAAGTGAGCCTATAAAGAATTCACAGGAATCTATTCCTTCCCTCCTTCCTCAAGAGACAGAGGCTTGTGAGAGGGCCATGGTTGCTGGAGGGGTATCTGAGGTGGGGAGCAAAGCTCCGCCCACAAGCCTTGGACTCCCAGGAAGGAATGGGTCAGGACTAGGGACCTAGAGACTCCCCCTTTGGGATGGGAAGGTGGGAAGTTGAGAAAGGGAAAGGGTTGAGAACTCTTTGAAGAAGGAGTTGTTATAACTAAAAGAGCTAGGACTCGAGTCAGAGGTGAAAATTCAGGCCTTGTTGGTGTCATCACCTCACTGAACCTCAATATCTTCATCTGGACAGTGAGGATCTTGATGGTACCACACTCATGAGGTTATGATGATTCAGTTAAGTGGTCCATGTAAAGAGCTTGAAAAAGTCTTGATACTTTATAACTGCTCAATGCATAGTAATCAATGTTGTTGCCACTACTTAATCATGAATCTTATGATTATTTCTAGAGTTCAGCCTTCTAAATTTAACAGTAACGTATTAGAGGCTGCTGGCTCCTTGAGTGTCCCAAAGAGTGGCTGGTGTCTGAGGCCTAGGGCTTTCTTTTCCTTAGTTCCCACAGCTGTGATTCTCTCTCAGTCTTTGCCCCTGCCCCTGAGTCAGTTGTGGGAAAACCGCCGGAGTTCTAAAGGAGTGCACCAGAACAGGGCCTCAGAGTGTGAGGAGTGTCAGGAAGAGTGGAAGTGTCAGGAAGCCAGGGCTCCCTTACAAGGACTGGGGTCCTAATTTTCCAAGGCTGGGTGGGGCTGAAAGAGAATGTCCCCATGCGATTTCCAGATGACTCTTAATCCCAACTCTCTCAAGGTCCACATCCCTTTTGGGTTTGGGCTCTGAGGCCTGCTGGGGGTGGGGAAGACGGCCCTGCCAGAGGAATTGGTGGGACAATAGGCAGGGAGGCCCCCTGTGGGGGTCGCAAGCTGAAGCTGAGTGAGCCATGCTTTGGAGATCCGATTAGCAAGTTACCCTTTGTCAGCGTCGGGCTTTTAGTAGAATCTTGTTCAGGTTTCCCACTTGGGTCCTGTGTGGCTTCAGGAAATCAAAGGAGGATGGCAAGTGCACAGTTAGCCCAGAGTGTTAACGAGGGAGCAGCACCTGAGTTCAGAGTCATGGGGGCAGCAGAGGTAACCCCAGAAGAGCCCCCAAAAGGAAGACAAATCTTGGGGAGCAGAGAGTTGGAGGCAGGGGCCCCGCTGCCTCCTCCATGGCCAACCTTGAAAACTTGGGGTTTGACTTTTGCTGTGAGAGCTGTTGGGTTTCCTTATAGGAACTCAGTCAAAGCAGTTTCGCTGCATAACCTGCCAGGACTTGTTCTGAGCCGAGGACATAATGGACAAAGGCCTGGAGGTGTCAAGCAGCATGGGCCATGGGTGGTGGGGAGGCAAGGACATTGTGGGGAGGGGCCCTCTGAGCAGGACATGGGGGGAGCTTTGAATCAGGGGTTTTGGGGAGGTGGAACCTTGGCACAGGGCATTGTGGGAGGAACCCCTTGAAACAGGGATTGTGGGAGAGGGAACCATAAGGCAGAGATATTGGGAGAGATGGGAGGATCCCTAGGACAGGGGAACAGTGGGAGATGGGGTCCCTGGGAGATGGGGCCTATGGCAGATGGGCTCTGAATTAGGGGGATGGTGGCAGGGGACACCTGAGAAGACTGTGGGAGATGAGCCCCAGCCTTGTGGTCCCTCCAGCCTGAGGCCTCCTTCCTGCCTCTTGGATCCCCAGAGGAAGTGGAGCTGGGAGGGTAGGAAGACCTTAGCAGAGACAATCAAAGACCTTGGTTATATTTCTGCTGTGTGACCTCAAGGAAGTCCCTCCCCTCTTTGGGCCTCAGTTTGCTCACCTGTTTATGGGAGTATTTCTTTCCCTGCACCTGATGAACACAGTAGTTTCTGTGGCCTCCCTAGGAGAGGTCCAGGCTCATGAAACCCCTACTAGGCCCAGGGTCTGTCTTGAGCATCGAGAGTGGTATCTGGCACATGTGGCCCCTGCCCTCTGACAGCCTACCCACCTCAGATGTGGGAACTTCTCCCTCAGTGCAAAGGGCATATGCATATACTCCTTCATATTCATGTGAGCTCTCAGCATCCCAGCCACCCGACACCTGTGCTGGGAGGCAGGCAGGCCCAGATCCGGCCCAGGCCTTCCTCTGACTCACATTTCTGGGCTGTGTTAGAAAGCCTGCCTCAAAGGAAGTGGTATAGCTGCCCAACCAGAATGGCTAAAATTCAAAAGACTAACAATACTAAGTGTTGACGAGCATGTGGAGCAACTGGAATTTTCATGTGCTGTGGGAATGCAGAATGACACGAGAGCTTTGGAAAAGATCTGGCTGTTTCTATTAAAGCTAATCACAGTCCATCCCATGATGAGCAATCCCACTTCTAAGCATGTACCCAACAGAGATGCATGCATGTGTCATCAGAAGACATTACTAGCAGCACCAATTGTAATGACCCCCAAGTGGAAACAACCTAAATGCCCACCAGCAGGAGAATGAATAAACAAATTGTGTTATAGTCACACGATGGAATACTACACAGCAATGAAAAAGAATGTGTTACTGATATATGCAATAATGTGAATGACTCTCACAGATGTGATGATGAGAACAAGAAGCCAGACACACGAGACAAAATGCCATAAGATTTCATTTGTACGAAGTCCAAGAACAGGCACAACTAAAGGATGGTGACAGAAATCAGATCAGTGGTTGCCGCTGGAGGGGAGCTGACTGGAAAGGGGCATGAGGGAACCTTCTGGATGGATGGTCATGTTCTATACCTTGATCTGGGTGGTGGTCGTATGGATGTAATTTTTAAAATCATTGAGCTGTGCTCTTAAGATTTGTGCACTTCACTGTATGAAAGTTTATCTCAATAAAAAGAGAGAGAATAGCACAGTGACTTAGAGCTCGGACAGCCTAGGTTCAAATCTCGGATTTGTCAGCTTGCAGCTGTGTGATCTTGAGCAAGTCACTTTCCTTCTCTGTGCCTCACACCTTGTGAGGATTAAATGAGCTAATACACATACGGTGCTCAGAAGAGGGCAGAGCGCAGAGTGGGTGCTCAATGAGTCATCATCATCGTCATCATCGTCACTGTCATTGCCTCCCTGGGGTCCTATTCCAACATGAGACGATCTGATTCCTCCCTCTTCCTTGTTCTGATCCCATAATCCCATAACCTGGTGAATTCAAGCTGCTCCTACTCTAACTTTCGTGAGTCTAAAACTCCAGGATTCAATGACTCTGAGATTCCGCGACTGCCAAGCTCGTGCCAGGCCGGGAATTGCGTGAATCTCCCGGCCACGTGTGCCAGCACAGGGGACGCCATGCCACCCACACCCCCACTTCAGAAAGCAAACACAACACACACTGCTTCTCTCTCCCCACTGATATATTTGATAATTGTCCAGAACCAAGATGGCATCTGCCAGGGGGGTGAGAGGGAGTAAAAAAGAGCCCAGGGATGGGGCTGGGAGGGGGCTGGGAGGTAGGGGTGAGGAGAAGGAGGGGAGCAGAGACACAGAGAAGAGAGAGAGGAGAGAGGAGAGAGGCAGGGGGCGGGGGGCAGGGAGCCAGCCAGAGGGGTAGAGAGGGAGGGAGGCAGGGGATAACTTGAGGGGTGAGGCCAAGGTGGGGCCACCGGGAAATAGGGCCCTTCCCCCCAGAATACAAAATGGGGGGCACTGGAGGGTGCTGTCCTGGGCTGGGGCGGGGCAGGGACGGGCGATGTGATGGGGTGAGGTCAGTAGTAGGTTTCCTTCTCCACCCAACCTGGAGAGAGAGACAAAGGAGGAAAGACACAGAGACGGTAGAGACAGGCACGGAGAGAAAGAAGCACAAGCAGAGAGAGAGATGGCCGCACAGGAAGAGACCAAAAGGGACAGAGACACAGAGACACGCAGGAGACAGAGGGGAGGAGGCCCAGAGAGACAGGACGAAGGGAGAGTTGGCAAGATGATCGGGGGACAACACAGGAGAGAGATGCGGGGGAGACAGAGCGCGGTCAGCTCGGAGAGGTCACCATAGGGCTTCCCCTGCCGCCCCCTCCAGCTGCCCCTCCTGCCCCCCCAGCCTTCCCCCTCCGCCCCGGAAGCCCCCTCACCCCCAGGGTTCCTGCGCAGGATGAGTTTGCGGATTTCGTCGTAGACAAAGATGAGGAAGCTGTAGGGGAAGGCACAGAACCACCAGCTGGGCCTGCAGAGACAGGGGAGCAGGAGGGTGTCACTGTGGGGCTGTGATGGGGACACAGGCAGAGGCACAGTCCCAGAGGGCAGGAGGGGTCACACGGGGGGCTCTCGACCCTTTGTCCCCACAGCTGAGGGATGCCCTGGCTATGGCCGGGCTGGGGTGTGCAGAGCGCCCCACTCTGAGGACGTCCCAGAGAAGGGCATCGGAACAGAGATGGGGGGACACAGAGGAGGCATCCAGAGAGACATCAGGAGAGGTGGGGCCTGAGAGCCACGGCTGAGGCCCCAGCCCGTGAGGACATCCCACAGGAAAGGCTCCTCAGAGGATCTGGAGCTGGTAGCGTGGGTCCTAGGGGGCGAGGGGCACTCACTTGAGAGGGTACATGCGCAGGGCCACATCCATGCCAGGGCAATAGGACAGGAAGGCAGCGAGGGCCGTCTCCTCAAACAGCCCGAAGATCAGGATCTTGTTCCTGGAGGCACAGGCAGGGCTGGAGCCGGAGAACCCGCCCCAGCTCCCCCGCCCCAGCTCCCCCGCCCCACAGAGACAGAGGTAGGTGGAGAGACACAGACATGGAGACACACAGAGACAAAGACAAAGAGAGACAGAGGCGAAGACAGATCAGGGAGATGGCGCCACCCAGGGATAAAGCCAGAAAGAAACAGCGGCAGACACACAGGCAGGAAGGCGTACACAGAGGTTGAGCAGATCTGGAGAGGGACCCAGTGACGCCCCCCCCCCCCCCCGCCACCCCGCCACACACACACACATAGAGAGACAGACTAAGAGAGAATCCCAGACAGACGTGATCACCCGAGAGAAAACAACTCAGAGGCAGAAACCGAGACCGAAGAATGAGGGGAGGGACAGACAGACACACAGACAGGACAGACAGCGGCGCCCCAGGCCGCAGCCCTCACTTCATGCCCTGCTGGAAGACAGAGTTTCTGCGGGTCTTGCAGATGATCAGGTCCGCCCACTGGACGACTACGATGCTCACGAAGAAGGCTGTGTGGCACGTGAACTCCACCACTTTCCTCTGCTCGTACGTCTGTGGGAGGATGACGAGTGTGCAAGACAGCAGTTAGTGTGGCCGCAGCCCGGCCCCCAGCCCCAGCCCCCAGCTCAGCCCACACACTCCAGTCTGTGTCCCTGCTTGGGGCCCCAAGGCAAAGCGGGGACTCTGTTCAGATGGGGTCCCCAGGGCCTCAGACGTGTCTCCCCTTGTTGGCTCGGAGCCCCGCGGGAGGAGTCAGTGGATGTACAAGAAAGGAGAGAGGTTAATGTGACCTCAGTCATCGGCCAGGGATCAGGGACCCCGTGGGCCTCCTGAGGGGATGGGTGGACATCGGCCAGGCTTTGAAGGGACAGACAGAGATAGGGAAGAAGGCAGCAAAAGTGACTTGTCTGGTGGGGCACAGCGCGTGGCCAACGGACACAAGGACCGCAGTGGGCTGGGCCAAGGGCACCAGAAGGCCCTGCATGCACAGCGAGGGTCTTGATGCTGCCCTTGGGGCAGAGGGGCCATTGTAGAAAGCGGCCCGTGCAAGGCTGGGACAGCGGGCCCTGGACTCCTACTGTGGGCAGAGACGCTGACTGGGAGGCCCCGCCATGCTGTGGGGCCCAGCTCCACTCACCCACTGCTGTCCATAACTGTCCTCCAGGTCATTGACTGTGCGGTCATCCCAGTTCAGCCGGATGCCCACCAGGTTGCCAGGCAAGAAGCCGTTTTCTGCCAGGATCACAAAGTAGGAGAAGAAGCCGCCGAGAGCCTGGATCATTCCTGGGGAGAGGAGAGAAGGAAGATGAGGAGAGGCTCAGGTGGGGGCCGGCAGCCAGTCCAGTGCCCCTCCCAGGCCCCTTGGGACCCCCACCAGGAGGATGGTGGGCTACCCCAATCCACTTGCCTGAGCATCATCTGGGGTTGGGCTCCCAGAGGGCAACCTGAGGGTGGTACCTGGTGGTGAGCACCTGAAATGGGCCACCTGGGACAGGAGCCTCAGGGAGGGGCTTTCCTGAGATGGACACCTGGAGGCTTCCCCTCACCTGGCCCAGGCCACCTGAACATCAGGAAATCCCTGAGGACCCCCGGGCTTGAGTCTGACTGGCCCCTCACACATGTATGACCTCGCCAGGTCTCTGACCACGGCGGTGAAGCCTCTGCTTGCTGGGACACTCCCAGCAACACAGAGCTCAGCACCTGTGAGGCTCGGCACACATGGTCTCCAGCAGCAGGTTGAGGGGGAGGCAGACAGGGATGGGGCTCACTCCTGCCTTCAGGGTTCACAGGCTGGCCTTGCCCTTCCCATCAGGAAGGTGGGTGGAGCAGTGGGTCCTGGAGTCACCAGCCTGGGGCCAACCCTGATCTGCCATTCAGGGTGCCATGTGCTCCCCAGAGGCACCCCCCAGGCCTTTCCTTCACCTATCCTGGCCCCGCCTTGGTGACCATCACCTATCTGTCAGATACTCCTTCCAAACCTCCAGCACTATGCCCCACTTCCAGTCTACTCAGCCAACACAGTTTCTCTGCATCCACTGTGGGCCAGGCCCTGCTCCAGGCCCAGGGCATCTGGCCGTAAACAAGGCAGGGTCCCCGGGTGCTCACCAATCTGCCCGTAGGCCATGCTGATGAGCCTCTCGTTGACCAGTTTGTCCGTGCGTGGGTTCCTGGGCTGTCTCTTCATGATGTCGCTCTCGGCAGCTTCGTACGCCAATGAGATGGCAGGGACCTGGGCAGGAGAGGCCAGGTGAGCCGGGGATGGGGGGACCCTGCCCTCCCAGGGCCCAGGGGTGCTCGAGGCTCACCATGTCGGTGCCCAGGTCGATGCAGAGGATGGTGATGGTGCCCAGAGGCAGTGGGATGTTGGCCATGATGAACAGCAGGAAGGGTGTGATCTCGGGGATGTTGCTGGTCAGAGTGTAGGCGATGGATTTCTTCAGGTTGTCAAAGATCAGGCGGCCTGTGGCGGGGGCAGGCTCAGACCTCGGGCACCCACACCCCCTCTGCCCCTTCCCTGCCAGTCTGTGCATCCTTTCTAGTCCATCCCCCCACCTGCCAGCCTTTCCATACAAATGTCCAACCATGTCGCCCCTGTTGAAACATTCTTGACATACAACCACTTTGGAAGGCTGTTTGGCAGTTCCTATTGAAGTTAAACGTCCCCCTACCCATGGACCCAGTCATCCTACTCCTAGGGTTATACCCAAGAGAAATGAGTGCTTACGTCCATCAAAAAGCAAGTACAAGAATGTTCACTGTAGCATTAGCCAAAAGAGCCAAAAACCAGAACTGACCCCAATGTCCATCAACAGGTGAGTGGAATAAAACTGTAGTCCATCCATACAGTGGAACACTGCTCAGCAAGAAAAATGAACCAGCTGCTGACACACCCAACTCCATGCATGAATCTCACAGATGTTACGTTGAGTAAAAAAGCCAGACATACTGGCTTTATACTGCATAAAACAGTTCATACTGTAGTCCATACAGATGAGTTTCACAACTAATCTATGGCACTAAAAGTCGGGAGAGTAGTTATTTCCGGGAGGAGACCTGACAAAACCCTCATGAGGGGCTGGAAATGTTCTCTATCTTGATCGGGGTCTGGAGGTTGTATGGGTGTGTACGTGTGTAAAAAGTCATCGAGCTGCCCAACTTACTGTATATATGTCATATCGCAATAAACATTCAACCAGGACAGTGTGTATAAAATAAAAAGAAACTAAAGATGAACTCAGACAGCCCCTCCCTCCACCTTCTCCTGTGTATTGAGAGGTATGAGCAACAAGATATGGCATTAAGAAGGAACAGAAAGGCAAGCTGCTCAGTGGTAAGGATGGTTTGATTGCCTTTGTGTAAAAATAAGCGTTCATGGGGCTGGCCCGGTGGCGCAGTGGCTAAGTGCGCACATTCCACTTTGGCAGCCCACAGTTCTCTGGTTCGGATCCCGGGTGCAGACCTACGCACTGCTTGTCAAGCCATGCTGTGGCAGGCATACCACATAAAATAGAGGAAGATGGGCACAGATGTTAGCTCAGGGCCAGTCTTCCTCAGCAAAAAGAGGAGGATTGGTGGCAAATGTTAGCTCAGGGTAATCTTCCTCAAAAAAATAAATAAATAAGTGTTCATACCTGCTATTCCCTATCCCTGACATGCGTTGCTCTCCGCAAACTAGTGGTGTCTCATCCTAAAATATTTATGGGTGAAATGGTGACTTAAACGTGCTTCAGTGTAATCCAGCGTGTGATGGGGGCAGGGGGAGAGAGGTGAAACACGATCAGCCATGAGCTGGTGGAGCTGGGTGATGGGGGCATGGGGGTTCACTCTGCCATCCGCTCTGCTTCTGGGTATACCTGCAGTTTCCCCCACCAGAAGTTAAAGTTTGTGTTTGTCACTTCAGAGAGGCCTTCCTTGTCCACCCTGAATGGGAAGGACCCTGTTATTATCTGTCATAGCACCCTGCTTGTCACCACTTGTAATTATGTGGTTTTTTTAAAGATTGGCACCTGAGCTAACAACTGTTGCCAATCTTCTTTTTTCTTTCTTTTTTTTTTCTGCTTTATCTCCCCAAACCCCCCTGTACATAGTTGTATATCTTAGTTGCAGGTCCTTCTAGTTGTGGGATGTGGGACGCCACCTGAACGTGGCCTGACGAGCGGTGCCATGTCCGCGTCCAGGATCCGAACCCTGGGCCGCCACAGCGGAGCGCGCAAACTTAACCACTCGGCCAGGGAGCCAGCCCCTGTAATTATGTCATGTTACAATTTGTTTGTTAACTTGCTTCAGGCTGTCTCCCCCAGCTTCTTGAGGGCAAGGACCATGTCGGCCTCTGCTCACAGCTATATCTCCGGCACCCAGCACGATGCACAAGGCAGGTGCCAGTGCGTGCATCTGTGTGCGTGGGTATTGCTTACGCACACGAGAGGACATAGGGGTAAGAAGGGTTAACCATGGTGTCCTGGGACAGAGGGGACAAGGGATAATGGCATTCAAATTGACACTTTAGTCTCAGCTTTACTGTTTGGATTCTCTTTTATCCTGAATTATTTTCTACACTGGGGACATTTCAAATGAGAGCGAGAAACTGGGAGAAAACACACCACAGCATGAACAGTGATTATTTCTGGATGGTGAGGTTATGGGTGATTCCAATTTTCTTCTGAATGCTTTTCTTCATTTTCTATAATTATCATGAATTAGTTTGATGATCGGAATAAAATTAAATGTGCACAGGCCCCATCTGTGGCCACGTGGAGGCCCATCGGGCGGTGGTGCCCGTCGGCTCCGAGGCCTGGGCTCCCCGGCGTCCCCACCTCACGCTGCTTCACACCGCTGTGCCTTTGCACACTCAGTTTCCTCTGCCTGCTACTTCCTTCCCTGACACCACTCCATGTGAAAATTCCAACATGGCCCTCAGGGCTCAGCTCACCATCCCTGTCCCCACCAGAAGCTTCCTTGCCCCCTGACCCCAGGCTGGGTCAGGGGCCTCCTGAGGACTCCCGCAGGACTCTCTGTTTCCCCAATGCATTTATGAGTATTTTAAAAATACTTCCAAGTCCGCCTCGCCCACCGGACTGGGCCTGCGCTGTGACACAGACTCAGTAGTGTGTCAGCTCAGTCCTGTCCCCAGGGAGCCCTGGCCCCGTGGGGGAGGGAGACTAAAGACTGAAAAAGATAAGCTCAGACTCCCCCGGGGCCAGTGGGATTCCGTGGTCTTCCCACCCTGCATCCCACTGCAGCCCTGGCCTGTTCCCCTTGCCCTTCTTGGGCCTCATGCAAGGACCCCAGCCTCCAGGGCCACCTCTGGCCAACTCACCCTCTTCCACACCCGTGACAATGGAGGCGAAGTTGTCGTCCAGCAAAATCATGTCCGCTGCCTGCTTGGAGACGTCAGAGCCAGCAATGCCCATGGCCACGCCGATGTCGGCCTTTTTCAAAGCAGGCGAGTCATTCACACCATCCCCAGTCACAGCCACGATTGCTCCCTGGAGGGAGACAGGTGAGGATGACGCCCAGGGGTCTGGCCCCAGCCCCCTCCTCATCAAGAACCAGGAGTCCAGGCCCTGGGCCCCCTCCTCCAAGGCACCCAGCCCAAGCCGACCTGTCTCTGACAGCCCTCCACAATGATGAGCTTCTGCTGGGGGGACGTGCGGGCGAAGACGATCTCAGTGTGGTTCTGCAGGATCTCGTCGATTTGCTCAGAGGTGAAGTCCTTGAGGTCGGTGCCATGGATCACACAGGCCTTGGCATCCCTGGGAAGAGCAGAGAGAGGTCAGGACATCGGGGGAGAGGTGCAGCGAAGCCTGACGGACAGACTCACAGACAGGAGAGGCAGAGGAGCAGGCTCTGAGAGAAGGATGGGGTCTCTGGGGGTCAGAGACAAAGCAAAACTGGGGAGGAGGGGGGCTGCAGCAGGAGGGAGCCAGGGCAGATCTCAGGAAGGACTTTGGGACAGTGGAAGTAGAAGGACAGAGATATGCAGACAACCAGGCAAGAGAGACAGACACAGAGAGAGGCATGAAGACAGGAAAGCTGAGGAAGTCAGAACAGAGATGAGAGACAGAGACACAAAGGCAGACAGGAAGAGACAGCGATGGACACAGAGATACTGGATCTCGGTGAACCCTCCCAGGTGGGAATTACTAGTGGCCCATTTTAGAAAGGGGAAAACAGTCTCAGGAAGGCCAGATGACATGCCCTAGGTCACACAGCCCGAGGGTGGCTAAACCGGGATGAGAACCTACACCAGGCTGCCCATCCTCGAGTGTGGAGGAGGAACAGGATCCAGGTGCTGAGTCAACAGTGGAGGCCCAGAAGGAATGGGGACCGGGAGTCCCAGAGGGAACCTGGGCGGGGACAGAACCCTGAGCCGGGCGAGGCAGGGCTCACCGGGGGTTGACCTGGCTGACGGGAATGTTGAGCCGGGCGGCAATGTCCTCCACAGTCTCGTTGCCCTCGGAGATGATGCCCACACCCTTGGCAATGGCCTTTGCCGTGATGGGGTGATCGCCCGTGACCATGATGACCTGTAGGCATTGTTTGAGGATGGTCCAGACACACTGCTACCCCCTGGGGCCCTGGCCCTGCCTCCCCGTGCTGCCCCAGGCCACACCTTGATGCCTGCACTGCGACACTTGCCCACTGCGTCGGGGACAGCTGCCCGGGGTGGGTCGATCATGGACATGAGGCCCACGAAGCAGAGGTTGTCCGTGGTGAAGTTCACGTCGTCACAGTCGAAGGCGAAGCCCTTGGGGAACTGCTCCTCAGGCAGGTAATAGTGGCAGAAACCTGGTGGCAGGGACGGGGTGGGGCATGAGGGCTCCAGACTATGGCCTCCATGCCTCCTGCCCCATAGCTGCCAGCTGTGCAGGTCCCACAGTCAATCTCCCCACTCATGTCAACAGTCAGTCACCATTCATTTCCTAAAGATGCAGGAATTCCTCTCTCGTTCATTCATTCATTCATTCATTCATTCACAGTGCATTCTGGGAGGTGCTATTCTGAGCCAGGCTCTGGGCGGCATCATGCCCCTCCTTACCCACAAGGGGCCCCCAGAGCTGGCCCAGGCCCTGCCCCAACTGGGCCCCGCCCATGATGCGCACCAAGCACACGCTCGCCAAGGCCACCGAGCTCGAGGTAGGCGTTCTGGAAGGCCTCCTTCATCTCCTCGTCCAGCGGCTGCTCCTTGCCCTGGAGCAGGATGGTGGAGCAGCGGTCCAGGATGCGCTCTGGGGCACCCTTCATCACCAGCAGGTACCGGTTGTCGTTGGGGTCCTCGGTCTCGTGGATGGAGAGCTGTGGACAGAGCAGAGGGTGGGCGTGCCTGAGCCTCACAGGGACCTGGAGGCTGCCAACACCTGGCTGGGGGAGAAGACCGTCCCCATCCCCATCTAGAGCCATGAGGGCCAGGACAGACCAGCACCGGGCTCTGCAGAGGGCGCTGCCCAAACCTCTACCAGAGAGATCTTTATCTGTTTCTCAGACTCTCTCACAGAGATCTTTGCTCATCCCCTGCCCGCTTCTGTCTCTCTGTCTCACAGATGTTTTCGCCCCTCTGTGTCTCTCACAGAAATCTTGACCGACCGTCCTTCGGATTTGTGTCTCTCTCTGCCTCTCCCGATTCCCTCTCATCCCACATCTGACCTGTCATGGAATCTGATCGGCTGGTCTCTGAAATACACCTAGATTCTGGCCTCTTCCCACCACCCGCTTGCACCCCGGCTGGGCACCACCCTCTCTCATATGGAAAATCACAGCAGCCTCCACACTGAGTCCCCATTTCTGCCCTCCCCACCTGTGGGATTTCCTCCCCATGGCAGCCAAGAGGATCCTTAAAATATGTGAATCAGTGGGAAAGGGTGCAGCCACTTTGGAAAACAGTCTGGCAATTCCCCAAAAGGTCGAACATAGAATTACCACATGACCCAGCAATTCCCAGGTCCACACCCAAGAGCCATGCAAACTATGTCTACACAGACGCCCACACGTGAATGCGCATGCCAGCATTATTCCCAGCAGCCAAAAGGTACAAACAACCCAATGTCCATCTCCAGGTGACGGGATAGACAAAACAGGGACTACCCAGACAGTGGAATATTATTCAGCCATGAAGAGGAACAGAGCACTGATCCAGGCCACCACATGGATGGCCCTTGAAGACACTATGCTGAGTGAAAGAAGCTGGTTGTAAAAAACCCACACATTGCATGATTCCATTCATATGAAATGTCCAGAATAGGCAAATTCATTAGAGACAGAAAGTAGATTAGTAGTTGTTTAGGGCAGGGGAAATAGCGGGGTAGGGGAATAATAGCTAAGGAGTGGGGGATTTCTTTTTGAGGTGATGAAAATGTTCTAAAATTGGGTACATGATGGCAAATATCTGCGAATACACTAAAACTGTTGAGTTACATACTTTCAATGGAAGTTCTATGGTATGTGAATTACATCTTAATAAAGCTATTTTTAAAAATGTGAGTCAGCTCCCATCTCTCCTCTGCTTTGAGACTTCCCCTGCCCCCATGTTTCCCTCAGAGTCACACCTAAGTCCTCTCTGTCACCCAGGAGCTCGATGGGACCTGGCCGAGCATCCACTGCCCTCACTTGCCACCACACTCCCTGGCCCACTGCTCTGCCACACTGGCTGCCTGGCTATTGTTCAGAAACATCAACACATTCCTGTCTCAGGACCTTTGCACATGCTGTGCCTGCTGCCTGGAACAATCTTCCCGTAGACACCTGCAGGGCTCCTCCCTCAGCACGATGACCAGCCAACATATTCTGTACTTCCTCCTGCCTTTGCCACTGTCTGTCTTCTAGCACTAGAGAGGAAGTTCCATGAGAGGAAGAACTTCACTGTTTTGTCCACTGCCATATGTACCCCCAGCACCTTAAACATGTGCCTGCACATGGTTGCTGCTCAGAAAAATATCTGTTGAATGAATGAAAGAGATCTCTGGCTGGTGCCCACGCTCTGCTGCAGGAAGATCTTTACTGCCCTGCCTCCCACTCCAACACAGGCCTTGCTTTCACTCCCCGTCTGCCTGTTCCTCTCCCCACTGCGTGGATACTCTTACTCCCATTCTACAGATGAGGAAACTGAGGCTCTGGGAAGATTAGTAACTTGCCCAAAGCAGGAGGGCAGTGTGGCCGAAATGACCGCTTACAGGCATCATAGAGAAACTGAGGTGCAGGCTGGCTCCCCCGGGGGGCCCAGAGTACCTGGTATTTGTTGGTGGAGTTGAAGGGAATCTCGGCCACTTTCTTGTTGCGTTCGCGCATCAGCTTCACGGAGCCAGAGGACAACTCGATGCACTTGAGCAGGGCAGACTCGGAGGCGTCCCCGGCCACATCCCTCTGTGGGGAGAGGGCTGTCAGGGTGGAGCCATGGGGGGGGGTGGCACGGGCAGGGCCACGGGGAGGCGGGCGGCCCACCCACCTTGAGCACAGGGATGTTGTCCTGACCACCCTTGAAGACGGCACGATTGCAGAGCCCGGCGATGTGGGACAGGGCCACCCAGGTGTGTGAGCTCTTGTCGAACGAGGTTCCTGAAGGAGGCGCGTGTCATGGCCGGGGATGCCTTGGGGCCAGGCCCCCTCGGTCCTGCTCAGACCCTACACTTACCGGACTGGTCCTCAGTGGTGTCGGCCTCGTGGATCTGGTTGTCGAACCACATGTGGGCGACCGTCATGCGGTTCTGGGTGAGGGTCCCTGTCTTGTCAGAGCAGATGGTGGAGGTGGAGCCCAGGGTCTCTACAGCCTCCAGGTTTTTCACCAGGCAGTTCTTCCGAGCCATGCGCTTGGCAGTCAGTGTCAGACACACCTGGGGGCGTGCAAGGACAGGCAAGTGACAGGTAGAGCCCAGCAGCAGGGTTGGACCAGCAATGTGAGTGCCAACAACTCAACTGCCCAGCCCAGAGAGAATCCTGGTGTCCTGCAATGAATAGAGTGTCACCCAGCAATCCCACCCAGACCTACAGACCAACAGAAATGGGCCCAGACACGCCCCAAAAGACATGTGCTTGAGTGTTCATAGCAGCAACACTTATATTAGTCCCAAACCGGAAACAACCCAATGCCCACTAACAGCAGAAAGGATAAAGAAATTGTGGAGTAAAAGATGGAATCCTATAGAGCAGTGAAAAAGAACAAGCTACTGCTGCCCACAACCACCTGGATAAAGTTCGAGAACATCATCCTCAGCAAAAAGCATCAGCAGAAATGAGGGTCCGTACTGAATTACACCCTATCAACAGAATACACTGTTAGAAGCCAGGATATGGGTTACCCTTGGGTTGGGGGGTAGGGGCTGGACAACGTCTTGAGGGGGCTTCTAGGGAACTCCATCTGGGTGCAGCCGACATGGGGCGTGTTCAGTTTGCCCCACACATCAGGTTTTACATTCATATATGCAAGACTTCGTGTGTACGTTGTATGTCAGTAAAAAGCCTCTGACTTAGAATAGCTTTGAATATGCTAATACGGACAACTGTGCAGGATATACTAAGCAAAAGAATCAGGGAGCAAAACAGTATCCTAGGACGCTCGCTTCTGGGTACCCTGAAAGCAACCTTTCACACACACCTGCGTCACGCCCACCTCTGCGGGGGAACAGTGCAGAGAGCGTCCTTCTGGAGCGGGACCATTAGTTTACTTTTTAACTATTTTAGCATGTGCTTTAGACTTTTTGCTGTGAAGGTGTACTTCTTAATTTTGTAAGTTAACTTAAAAAGTGATAGGATTGTTAGTCCTTTCCGTGCCTTGCAGTGTTTCTCAAGACTTTTGTTTGTTTTATTAATCAGGTCCCCTGAGGGTCAGAACCTTCCTCATTCAAGATCCAGGAGTTCAGCACTCAATGCCCAAGTTGCCCTTATCAAGAACACTGCAGTCCAGGCCCCCAGTCCCTCCTCCCTCACACCCAGGAGTCCGGGCCCCCAGCCCCTCCTCCCTCACACCCAGGAGTCCGGGCCCCCAGCCCCTCCTCCCTCACACCCAGGAGTCCGGGCCCCCAGCCCCTCCTCCCTCACACCCAGGAGTCCAGGTCCCAGCCCCTCCTCCCTCAGACACAGGAGTCCGGGCCCCCAGCCCCTCCTCCCTCAGACCCAGGGGTCCGGGCCCCCAGCCCCTCCTCCCTCAGACCCAGGGGTCCGGGCCCCCAGTCCCTCCTCCCTCAGACCCAGGAGTCCAGGCCCCCAGCCCCTCCTCCCTCAGACCCAGGAGTCCAGGCCCCCGGCCCCTCCTCCCTCAGACCCAGGAGTCTGGGTCCCTAGTCCCTCCTCCCTCAGACCCAGGGCCTTACAGTGACAGTGGCCAGCAGGCCCTCTGGGACATTGGCCACAATGATGCCGATGAGGAAGATGACAGCCTCGAGCCAGGTGTATCCAAGGATGAGGGAGAGGATGAAGAAGGAGACACCCAGGAAGACAGCCACACCAGTGATAAGCTGGATAAAGTGCTCAATCTCGATGGCGATGGGTGTCTTGCCCACCTCCAGGCCTGAAGCCAGGGTGGCAATGCGGCCCATGACAGTGCGGTCACCTGTGGCCACCACCACTCCCCGAGCTGTGCCTGTGGGGCCAGAGGGGATCAGGCTGATATGGGGGTTCCGAGGGACCTGCGCCCCTGATACACATCCCTCTGTGTGGACCAGCTCTGCCTCAACCTGGGTACCCCCACCGCTCCCGCCTCACCTTCCACGCAGTTGGTGGAGAAGAAGGTGATGTTCCGAGTCTCCAAGGGGTTGTCGTGCGTGCAGTCGGGAGAGCGGGTCTGGGGTTCTGATTCGCCGGTCAGGGAGGAGTTGTCCACCTGGGGACAGGTGTGAAGGAGAGAGGGCTCAGCCCTGGACCTCGGACAGGGGGCATTCATCCAGAGGAGATTTCAAGATTTTTGTTTGTTTGTTTGTTTTGTTAACGAGGTCTATGTTCATGAAGCTGAGGCCTGTGTCCCTGGAGGTCACAGCCAGAAGTCTGGGTGCTTGGGTGGGTGGGTGGTGTCTAGGAGGGCAGAGGTTGGGCTTTTGAAAGTGGGGAGAGTACATGACTTGCCCAGGTCTGAGGTACCTGTCGGTCTGAGGTTTGGGGGTGGGGGGTCTGGACTCCTGGGTCCCGGGGGAGGAGGGGCTGGGGGCCTGGACTTCTGGGCCACTCCAGGAAGGGCAGAGCTGGGCCCCAGGCCCCAGGCCCACCTTGCAGCCATGGGCTGAGATGATGCGCAGGTCAGCCGGGACTCGGTCTCCGCCCTTGATCTCCACCAGGTCCCCGACCACCACCTCCTCAGCGTTCACCTGCATCTTCTCACCTTCTCGGATCACCAGGGCTTGCTGGGGGCGGCATAGAGAAGAGTGACCTCCCAGCTCCCTCTGCCTGGGGTCACTGGGCATGGCCTCGCCCACCTGTCCATCCCGACCTGGCCCTTCCTGGGCACCCCTCACCTGAGGCACCATGTTCTTGAAGGACTCCATGATCTTGGAGCTCTTGGCCTCCTGGTAGTAGGAGAAGCAGCCGGTGATGATGACTACGGCCGCCAGCACAATGCCCAGGTACAGCTGCGGGGAGGTGCAGGGTCACGGCCCGTCCCCGAGCCGCTCCCCCCGCCCCGCCCCGCCCTGCCCTGAGATTCGTGGAATCTGGGAAGGGAGCTTTGAGTCAATGGGGGTCTGCATTTGTGTATCTGATTCCAGTTTGTGTCCATTTGAGGGTCTGTGTGTCTGAGCCTCTCTTGTCTATGTGTCTGTCTGCCTGTCCATGTTTGAGTCCCTCTTTCTGAACATGGTGTGTTTGAGTCTCTGGTGTGTCCATTTCTGTTTTGTGTGTCTATCTGTCTGTCTTCTGCCTGTGTTAGAGAATCTGAATGTATGCTATTGTCTGTCCATGTGTCTGTCTGTGCTTAGGTCAGTGTGTCTGTCTGTCTAACTGTCTGCCTGCCTGGCTTTAAATTTATGGGACTGTTTGTGTTCAAGACTCGATGTGTGGATCTCTGTCTCTCTCTGTTGGTCTGTCTGGGTCTGAGACTCTGTGTCTGTCTGTCCGCCTGTTTAGGTTTTAGTTTCTGAGAACACCGTCTGTCTGTGCTCGAGTCTCATGTCTGTCTGTCTGCAGGTTATGCTTACAACTCTGTGTGTTTGAGTTTCTGTGTCTATCAGTGCATGTCTGTGTCTGTCTGTGCCTGTGTGTCTGAACTAGATGGCCGTGTTTGAATCTGTGTCCAAGTGTGACTGTGTGCGTCGATTCTCTGCATATACGTATATGTGCATGCGTGCATGTGTGTGCGTGTGCGAGGATATCTATGTAGTCAGCATGTGGGTCTGTGTGTATAGGCATGGCATCTATTGAGACTGTCCCCTGTGTTGGGTGGATGGGTCCTGACATATCGACAGGAGGGTGTGCCTGGGTCTCTACATGAGTGCACTCACTCTTTGGGTATCTTTCAGGCCATGACCACCTGGTGGTGTCTCTCCCCAAGGCCACTGAAGTCACACAGCCTTGGGATAGACCCCCAGCTCACACGTCCTACTGTGTGACCTTGGACAAGTCATTTGGCCTTTCTGAGCCTTGGTTTTCCTTGTACTTTCCCTGGTTCTTTCACTGGGTGATTGTGAAAGTGGGATGAGAAAAAGTTGGAGAGTGGCCTTTGAAAAGTCTGAAGGGACAGGGGAAGTGGTGCATGCGTGTGTGTCCCTAAATGTATGGGTACTTTGCACAGGGCAGGGTGGAGGGCACTCACATTGTCACCAGAGGGATCATCTTCAGTACCCGCCTGGATGCCATAGGCCAGGAAGCAAAGGATGGCCCCAATCCACAGCAGGATTGAGAAGCCCCCAAAGAGCTGGCGGCAGAACTTGACCCACTCCGGGGTGGTAGGCGGTGGTGTGAGCGCGTTAGGCCCGTCCCGGGCCAGGATCTCCTGGGCTTTGCTGTGGGTCAGACCCTGGGGGACATAGGACTCATACAGAACCCTCCCTGAGCAACCCTGGCACCCCAACATTCCATGAGCATCCCCAGGCACCCAACCCCCAGCTCCTCCTCCCTCAGACCCAGGAGACCAGGCCCCCAGCCCCTCCTCCCTCAGGCCCTGCCGCACCTGCACACAGTCCGTGTTGTATTTCCGGCAGACCTCTTCTACTGACATCTTGTGCTCTGTCTGAGGAGCAGGAATTGGAGGGGAGGTGGGTGAGTGTGGAGGCCTTTCAGGGGGCGGGGTGGGGCCTGTTCTGGGAGGGTGTGTGGGTGCAGAGGGTGGGGCTTACCATAGCCACCTCCTTCTTGAGGTCGTCCAGATCCCGGCGCTCCTTGGTGCCCTTGTTCTTCTTGGGCGAGCCCTTGTCATCTTTCTTGTCCTGCGAGGTGGCGACACGATAGCTGTCAGAGCCACCAGACTGCGGGCGAGAAGGGGTTACAGGGGGACACCGGCCCTCCAAGCCCCGCTCTCACCCTGGCCTGCGTCTGTGCATCTGTGCATACCTGCCTCTCTGGGCAGGGGCGGGCTCTGGGGGGTCTCAGTCTGTCTCTCCAGGCCCGCCTGCCCCTCCCTGTCTCTGCCCGGTGTCTCTGGATGAGTTTCCCTTCTGACTCTGGGTGTCTCTTCAAACCCAGGAGTCTCATCTCTTCCAATTGACCTCACCATCTCTGGCTCCATGTGTCTCTGAGTCTCTGTCCCTGAGGGTCTCCATCTGGGGCTGTCTGTGCTTTTCTCTCTCTCTGTTTCTGCCCTCATCTCGGTGGGTCTCTCCCTGTTAGTCTATGTGTCTTTTTATCCCTGTGTTTCTCTTTCTGCCTCTTTCTTCCTCTTCCTGGGCCTGTCCAACCTTCCTGAGTGTGTGTCTCTTGCTATGTCTGTCTTTCTGTCTCTCTTTTTCTGTCTATGTGTGTCTCTCTCTCAATCTGTCTCTCCAGGTCTCTGTGCCTCTCTGTCTTATTGTTCTATCTCGCTCTGTTTCCTTCTACCTCTTTATCTCTCCATCGCTGTAATTCTGCCTGTCTCTCTGTCTCTCTGTGGCTGTTTCTCTCCCTGACCTCTCTCTCCTTCATCACTTTATGTTGTCTGTCCTTCTCTCTCTCTGTCTCTGAGTCTCTGGGTGTGTCTCTATGATTTTGTCTCTCTCTGATCTCTGGTTCTTTATGTCCCTGTTTCCATCTCTTGAACTATCTCTCCTGAGTCGGTCTCTCTGAGTCAGTGTATTGGGATCTCAGACTGCCTCAAAGTGTCAGTATTTTCTATCTCTATGTGTTTCTCCATCCTTACCTCTGCCTCTCTCTGTCATTGTGTCTGTCTTCACCCCTCAAGCTATCTCCTCTGTAATGCTTGGTGTGTCTCTCCCTGTCTCCTTCATTTCAACCACCTGGTTTGTCCATCTCTCACTGTCTCACTCGCGATCTTCCTCTCTATCCTTGTGTCTGTCTCTCTCCAGGTCCGTCTGCACGTTTCTGTCCTTCCAGCTCCAGGTCTCCCTGTGTGTCACTCTCTCTGTCTTCTCTGCTCGGCTCTTTTTCTGGGCTTCTCTCTCCAGCCTCACGGATGTCTCAGTTTCTGTCTCTCAAAGGACCCAGAAAATCATGGGAGACCCCACAGGTCTGGCAGGAATGGGAGGAAAGAGGACTCCAGGTGCTGGCCTCAGCTGGGACAGAAGCCCGGGAGGCGGCCAGCTGTGCACAGGGATGGTGGCCTGGCTGGACCTGCAGCCAGTCCTGAGGGCCTTGACCAACAAGCTGTGGGCCCTGGCCTCTCTCCTGGGGGCTGGTGGGAGCCATGGACAGGTTTGAACAAGGGGTGGGCACGGTCACGTCTCTGGAGGACAGACTAGGAGCTGGCCGGGATTTCGGGTACAGAAGATCAAGAGGCAGAGGCCCTGGGCCTGGCTGGAATGGGATGTGGTGTGAGGGGGAGCGATTGAAGTTCTAGTTTGGGGGCCTGGGCACATGGGGAGGGCAGTGTCCTCGGAGGCTGGCAGGAGGGGTGGGGCGAGGCTGGGTGCTGCTAGAGGGCCGCTGACAGATCCTGCAGGTCCAGGGCCAAGCAGAGATCCGCGGCTCAGCGCGGCTCAGTGCTAATCCCCTCGTGACCTTGGAGAGAGCTGAGCTGCCTGCTGGCTGCCCCCAGACCCGGAGGCTGAGCCTGGGGGCTACTGGAGGGGCTGCAGCCTGGAGGCCTGGGAACCTCTAAGAGGGTTGAAGAGGGTGGGAGGGAGGCTTGGCCCTGGGCCAGCCCTGCAGCTGCACTGCGTCTGACATGGAAGCACGGAGGCTTGGGGGACAGGGAAGACACTCCTCCACCCCCTGCACCAGGAGGGGTTTCAGCCTCCCCAGAGTGGTAGACCCCGGGTAGAGCGATGTGGAGATATAAGGTCATGGGGTCAAGTTGGAGAAATGGGGGCCTGGTAGGAGTAGGGGAAACCAGCTGCCTGCCTCTGAAACCTTAGGAGAGGCCAGGGAGCTGATGCTTGGGTCCCTGAGGGGCCTAGAGGTGGGGCCCCAGGCTCCTGGATCCTGGACTCTTGGTTCTGAGGGAGGAGGGCTTGGGTGTCTGGACCCCTGGGTCTGAGGGAGGAGGTGGCTGGGTCACCCCAGTCCCTGGCAGACAAGCCTTGGCTCCTGCTTGCCCTTGCTATGACCAGACTCCCTTGGGGGCGGGCTTCCATCTGTTGGAGGGGAGCCGAGGCTTTCCCAGTCGAGGCAGGAGGCCCAGATGGGCGCACTGCGGGGCGGGAGCACCTCCGAGGGTGGGGGACACGCCTGTCTTGATGCAGCCCGCCTCTGCGGCTTCTCGCCATTTTCCGCACTGTCCGCCTCCCCGATGCCTGCCAGCTCACGCAGCCTTGCACCTTGGCCAGCCTCTCCCTCTCCCTCTCAGGGTCTCTGGGGCTGTGATCTCTGAGCATTTCTCCCTCAACCTCCCCTTTTACTCTCTGCCTTCTCTTCCCATCATTCAGGCTGACTTTGATTGTCTCTGGATAGGAAATGTCTGTCCTGGGGTCTCCTCATCTCAGCCTCAGTTTCTCTCTTTGTCTTTCCATGTTTATGTCTTATCCATGTCTCTCTTTGTCTCTCTGCCTGTGTCTGACTCTTTCTTTGTCTCTTTCTCTCTGTCTCTTTCAGAGTGTCACTCTCTGTCTCTGTCCATTTCTCTCTGTCTTTCTGTATGTCTCTCTCTGCCTCTGTTTCCTATGTCTAAAGCACCTCACTTCTCCTCCTGTCCCCACTTCTTTTCCTAAGACCTGCCATGACCCTCCCTCTCAGGCCTCCTCTAAGGCATTTACCTTCAGACCTCTCCTCCCAGCTGCCCACAGCTTCCTCTCCCTCCATTCCACTTACCTGGAAGCCATCACTGACTCCCACCTCCCCCCTTCTCTCTCCCAGTCCTCTCCCCACCCAATTTTTCTCTCCATCCCCCTCCCCCTCCTCCATCCCTGGGCCCATCAGCCTTCATCCGCCATCTTTCTCCCCATCCCTCATATTCCTTCTCCATTAACCTCTCCATCCAGACCCCTCTCTCCATCCCTCCCAGGCCAGACCCCCCTTCCCCACTCCCCACCCCATGGCCCCGCCCCAGACATGAAGGGAGGAATCCAGGGCTGCGCAGGGGTCAGGTGGTCAGCCAGGGAAGGAGGCAGCATCTGTTGGAGAGACTCACAGACAGACAAGGACACACGGACACAGAGGCAAGGGCATATCCAGGCATGCACGATACCATCCCCCATCACGTATTTGCACATATACACCCTCAGCCAGGCACTCAGTCTCCCTGCCGTGGCTTTCCTGCAACTCCCAGCCCCCCATGTCTGCTCCCCCAGATTAGAGGCTGGACACACACACAGCCCCAGGCCACGCAGCACTGCAGAGCCCCCCCATCCAGGCCTGGAAGGAGAAAGAGAGGTCACCTGGTGTTCATCCCATAGCCTGGACCTGTCCTCACCCGGCCAAGGAAGCAGAAGGGCTTCAACACCCCCAGACACAAACACCAGCTCTCAGACACACCCAGACACGATTGCAGACAGTCAGACATAACCCAGGCCACACAATCGCAGGCAGACAGTGCTGGCAGGGCCCGACGGAGCCAGGAGCTCGCACACGCACACATGCACACGCACACGTACCGTCGAGCACGCATCGCACTAGGTCAGGCAGAGATGCCGAGGGCTGGTCCGTGCCCCTGCGAACCCTGCACACAAAGACACGCCGACATGCGCCACAGAGCCCCGCCAACCCGGGCGGCCCCGCGCACACACTCAGTCAGCGACACGACCACACAGACCGGCCGGGTCAGCCGTTCCATGGGTCCCGCAGACCTAGGTCCAGAAAGCAGAGGTCCCGGAGCCCCGGTCCTCAGCTGACACCAATGTCACTGGACCCACAATGTCACACACACGCACCGCCCGGCAGGCCCAAGCACCTACCCCCATCTTGGCGGCTCCGGGGGACAGGGGCGGGCAGGCGGGGCGGGGGCCGGGGCAGGGGCCTCAGGGCGGGCTCAGGCGCGGGCTGGAGCGGGGGGCCTCTGCAGCGCCCGTGCCTCGGTCCGCGCGTCCGTCGGTTGGTCTGGCAGCCCTACCGCACAGTCTGCGGCGGCCGCCGCCTCCGCCTCCTCATATGCCCGCGCCCGCGGGGGGGCCGGCGCCGGCCAATCAGGGGCGCCACCGCCCTGACGGATGGCCCGCGGCCCCGCCCCCGGTACTGCAGCTGTCCTCCCCGCCCCGCAGCCTCCGCAAAGTGGCGGCGCCACTGAGAAGGGGGAGCGCTGCGGGGGAGCGGGGGTCACCCCGGAGACCCCCGCGATGAGGGACTTGGAGACCCCTGCAATGTGGGGTGGCGCATCCGAGGATGGGGCGCTGAGGGAGACAGAGCCCTGGAAATCCCCTCATGGTGGGAGTGTGCCACCAGGGAGAGGGGTGCGCTGCGGGAGGTGGACACCGAGTTGGGGGAAAGCCCCGTAAACCACCGCAATAAGGCAGGAGGCCCAGAGCACCTCCCTCCGCAGCGAGGCAAGGGGGCTCCTGGAGACTGTGTGGGGGTGCTGTTCAGGAGGGGGAGTTGGAAGGAGCACAAAAGGCAAGGAAGACCCCCAAATGAGGAGGGGTGCTGCCGAGGGAGTAGCTCTGAGGCCCCCTCGCTGTGTGTGCCCCGCTCCCCACTATGGCAGAGTTATCCAACGAGACACATCACAGCCGAGGACCTCAGTGAGCATCAGGCTCACACACAATCATCACCCAGATACCCAGATGCTGGGGACACACACATACACCACCCCATCACAGACCACCACATATTCACAATCACATTCCACCACACCAGCTTGTACACTTACACACATACTACACTACCCCATTATACAACCCCAGAGACTCAGGAACACATAGAAATGAAACACACACAGCACACACACCTTGCATACCCCATCACACCACAACAGAATCACAATGGCAGTCATAGAGTGCCATGTGGATTAACACACCTCCTCAGAACACTGCATCACAGACACACACATCACATACTCCACCATACCTGGCCTTGTACCATCTCACATAGAGACCCATAACCATGCAACACACCAACCCAAAAACAAACACACATCCACACTCAGCACCATTGCACAACCACAGTCTCCACACTGCTTCCAGACACATGAGCCTTTGTAGATGCTTTTGCATGGTCACACAACATCATACACGCCATCACACACCCTCCTCTCCAGTATATCTGGGCACAGGCAAAGGCCTACAGTGCAAAATTGCCAAAACATTGCTAATTGTGAATGATAGACCAAAAGGTGCACACAGACTCACACATGGCACAATAATTCACAGAAACATCACACGACACCATCCCACACACCTCTTACACTACACATATCACGCATTGCGGTGCTCTCACATACACCTTTGTTGCACCTCCAAACACCCCAACACCCTACCCACAGGCTACATACATCCCATCTAGGTATGAGTGTGCACACACAGACACCCAGCTGGCACCCACACCTCAGGCCTCTCACATACACACAATACCCCATTAGCCACCCACTGGAGCCTGAGGAGTCATGGCCTCCCACCCTCACCCCTTTGTTCTATGAGGAACATCCCCCAACTCTCCCTGGGGTTGGTAGGAGGGATAGAGAGAGAGCAAGAGCCTGTCTCTGTAGCTTTCTCGGAATGTGGGCATCCTCCCAACCTATGGGAGTGGAGGTGTGAAGGACACAGGCAAGGGGCGTGAAGTGAGCCTGGTGTATGGCGGGTGGGTGGGGGAGGTTGAGGACCTGGTCAAGGAAATGTGTGAGAGGCTGAAGGTCAGAGTGAGAGTCACAGAAGCAGAGACAGAGAGAGACAGAGATTCAGAGCCACAGAGAGATGGGCATGGACAGGCAGACAGGGCCAGAGAGTAGGAGGAGGCAGGGAGTCAGTTTCCTTAGATTCCCCCAGCACTCAGAGCCTCAGCCTAATCCTGTACTCTGACCCATCCCCATCCCTCCCTGCTGTCCCTTGTTGCCATGGTAACAGCAAGGCAGAGTATGCAGCAAAGGAGGCTGGGCCTGCAGACCTGGCTTGTCTCCATGGAGACTGGGGAAGTCGGGGAGCCACATCTTCTAACCCAGGTAGTTGGTCCCCAGGTTTGTCTCTCTAACTCTGTCCCCTTCCTGGGGGAGGGAGGGAAGGAGAGCCTGTCAACATATCACCCCTTCCTTCTCCTGACATCTTGACCTGCAGGGATGGGCCTGGACCATGGGGAAGGAGATTAGGGGACAGAGAAGCCTTGGGGGTGTCTGGATCCCAGGAGATTCTAGGCTCTCTCTCCTCCTGCTCTCCAGTTGGGCTGGGGGAGACCTCGGCCCCCACCTACTCCCCCCCACCACAGGCCCACATCCCCCTCATACACTCTCTTCTCAGACAAGCCTGGTGAGGCTGATGACTGTGCATCGTGCTCCCAGCGCGAGGCTCTGCGGAAGTTGTGGGGGGAGGAGGGAAGACTTAGGAAGGTCACAGGGATGGATGGGGACAGGGGAGCTCAGCACAAGAGATGGGAAGAAAGACATAAGAGGAGAAATGGACACATAGTCCAGAACCAGAGAGAGGTAGATATGGACAGACAGACTGAAAAAGACAGACAGGGAGACAGGCAAAGACAGACATAAGAAAACAGACAGAGGGAGACTGAGCAACAGAACTCAGTGAAGGTGACACAGAGACACAAGGACATAGAAAGCCAGGCAGGGACAGGCTTGGCAAACCAGGAGGACTCAGAGATAAAGACTGGGAAGAGACTCAGAGCAGAAATGGGGTGGGAGGAGGCTCAGAAATGGGGAGAGACCCCAGAGATCAGCCTCTTGGTACTGGGACAGAGAGGGAGAGAGACTAGAAATATCTGCAGTCATATTCTAGTCACCTCAACAGACTGAGAGGCCAGCCCAAGGGCAGAGACATTGATTAGATTCTGTAAGAGATGTGGAGACAACAGAGACGCTGACACACAAGCTCCTCCTCACACCTGTCCCTGAGGGACACACGCACGGCAAGTTCCGAGACACAGAGGGTGGAGACTGGGGGTACTGTGTGCCAGGCGGGGTGTCCCGGGGTGTGGCCTGCCCCAGGACCATGAAGGTAGGCAAGTCCTGCAGGGTAGACAGCAATTCCGCGCCGTGCTCACCAGGCCGGTGCTGAACGGACAGCTCCCGCGCCCTGGGCCGCCTGCGCGAGGGGCGGGCCCAGCCTCTCCTCTCCCTGCCTCGTCCCTCGCAGTCTGGCTTTTCTCACCGCTCCGGCCCCCTCCTGTCTCCATCTAGTTTTCCATGGCTTCTTGTCTCTCACCTGTCTCTGTCCCATCTCAGTCTCTGCTTCTCTCAGCTCCAACTCCCCGGGTCTCTTACCCTCCTTGCTTCATCTGCCTGCCTCTCGGCCCCTTCCCCATTCTTTCTCAACCCTTCTCTCACTTCAACACGGGGGGCAGTCTCTCCCCCTCTTTGCCCCTAACTCTCTCTCCGCACCCTTCATGGCCTTGCTTGTTGTCTCTCCCCTTTCTTTCTCCCCCACTCGGCCCCATCTCTTACTCTCTCCCGACCTCTCCATCTCTTTCCCTTCTACTCGGCCTCGTTTTGGCTCTCACTGTGTGACCTTCACTCGTCCTTTCACAGCTGCAGTTTCCACAGAAACCTCCAGCGGGGCGGGGGAGGGCGGGGACAGAGAGCAGACCCACCCTTCTCCCTGCTCATCTAGCCCTTCAGCCCTCCGCCCCCATTCTACTGGGATTTCTCACTTCCTCTCTTGGAGGCTGGGGAGGTATGTTTTCAGCAGAAACACAGGGTCACAGTCACAGACAGTTGAAGATGGCCTCACGGATGTACACACACACACACATGCACACGATTACAAAGTCACCAAATCACCCTGGCCCAGGCACACACTTGCAACCATAAGGGCCACCCCAGGCACCTCCACACTCAACGGTTCATTCGCCCTCCCCTCCCCCAGCCCCATCTGGTTTCTGTCTTTCTGTGTCTCCGTTTCTTGGTGTCTCCGCCTCTCCAGATCCCACATCTCTCTCCATCTGTCTCAGGGTCTCTGTCGCAGCCTCCTTCTGTCCTGAGAGGTCAGTGGAGAGGGGCCAGCTGTCTCGACCAGGGCTGACCCGCTGGCTGTGGGCAGGGGTGAGGGTAGAGAGAATGCAGGAGTCACCGTCCAGTCTGTGTTTCTCAGAAGACTCCCCTGGGGCCCAAGCCTTCAATGCCCTCACCCCCAGGAAATGAGACCCGGGTATCCCCAGTTTTGGGGTTTTGTTCTTTTTTTTATTCCAACAGGGACTGGGATGTGGCAGGGGGAGGGATGGGGGCCCAACTGACCCCCTCCCTGGGGGGGAGGTCTCATAGAAATTCCGAGGTTTCTCCCCAAAAAAGAGAGAGAAAGAGAAGAGTCGAGGGGCGCCAGGGGACACCCATCTGCCCAGAGGCTCTCCCCTCCTCCATAAGTGGGGAGGGCTGCGTCGACTTGGGGAGCCTGAGCAGTCCCAGGATGGGGTCCTCCCCACAGACCGCTTTCGGCTTCCAGGAACGGCCCTCGCAGTCCCCGGGCCCTGGAGTCCCCGGTTCCTGCGCTCCTGTTGTCCGCAGTGGGGGGCGGAGTGCGGCGTCCGCGGCACCCTCTGGCGAGTCCACTAGGGGGCGCAGGCAGGCCCCGGAGCCGGGCATTGGACTTCACCGGGAACCGAAGGCAAAATCGCGGCGTCCGGCCTGTCCCTAGCCCGCTGGGGAAGTGGGGGCGGCCGGGGCCTGGGGCGGGCCCCGTCCCTGCGGTCAGTCCGGGAGCCCGCTCGGCCCCGCCCGTGGTCACTCGTGCTCGGCCAGCTCGCGGGAACCGGCGGGGCCCGGCCGCGGCCGGGGCGGGCTGGTGGCCTCGGCGGGGGCGCCCAGGCTGCGCTGGGGGGCGCCGGCCCCGGAGGCCCGCAGCGCCTGGATGCGCCGGCACTCCTGGCAGACGCGCACGTGGGTGCAGGGGGTGGGGGCGGGGGGCCGGGCCCCGCCGGGCGGCCCCGGGTCGTCCAGGAGGCGCTGGGGGCCTCCGTGCGCGCCGCCCGCATCTCCGCCCGCGCCGGCCGAGTAGAGCTTGCCGTTGCTGAGGCGCATCTCGCGGACGGCGCGCAGCGACAGCAGGGCCCGGCTCGGGCCGCCCGGGCGCCGGCGCCGGCGGGAACGCGACGTCTTGCGGCAGGACACCGCGTGCCGCAGCTCCTGCAGCATCTCCTGGCACACTGACACCTGCGGGCGGGCGGCGCGGGGCGCGGTGGTCACTGGCCGCGCTCTCCTCGCCGCCGCCCCCTCCCCGCCTCCCCTCTCTCTCTGCACCTCTTCCGCTCTTTGCGCCCCACCTCCTTCTTTCACTTCTTTCTCTTTCCCCGCAGGCCCTTTCACCTCCTCTCCTCCTCCTTCCCTCTCACTTCCCACCCTCTTCCCTCAGTTCTCACCTCTCCAGCTCTCAACTCCTCTCTCTCCCCCCCACTTCTCTACCCTGTTCCCTTCTTCTTTGGGTTTCTTCCTGAATCTGCCCTCACCTCCTACCCAGGCTACTCTCTTTCCGCTTGTCTTTTCACTCTGAGTCTTTCCCTCATACTTGTTTTCCATCTTCTGCCTCTTTTTCATGCAGCCATTATTACTACATATATGAGCTGAGCACCTACTGTGTGCCAGACACTGTTCTGGGCACTGGGGATACAGCAGAGAAAACGGAAGTCCCTGCCCTCGGGGAGGTTACATTCCAGTGTGCAGAGACAGGAAATGTAGGTCATCACAGTGAAAATGTAAATGTATATTAGGTGGTGGTGAGAGCTCTGGGGAAAAATAAAATCGGCTAGAGAGGTGGGGAGTGATGCTGAATTTTGAGAGGACAGTTAAGGGAGACTGATTGAGAAGAGACCTGAAAGGCAGTGCTGGGAGAGCCACATGGAGCCGGGAGAGCAGGCAGATAACTCAGCAGGACAAAGGTGCTGAGGTGGGAGTGGGCACGGCCTGACAGAGGAATGGAGAGCAGGTCTGGGTGGCTGGAAGGGGGTGTGCAAGGGGGAGGGAGATGAGGTCAGAGGAGCAATGGGGGCCAGTTCATATGAGGCCAGATGCCACTGTAAGGATGTGGCTTTTACTGTGAGTCAGATGGGAGCCGCTGGAGGGTTTTGAGCAGAGGACTGCTGCGCTTCCGCAGGATCACTCTGGGGCCATGCTAAGAAGAGGCTGTAGTGAGGCCACGAGCAGGAGCGGGGAGCCCACTGAGGCAGCCCCTGCTATAACCAGGCAGGAGACAGCAGCGGCTGGACCAGAGTGGTGGTGGCCAAGGAGGTGAGAAGGGGTTGGATTCTGGGTGTATTTTGAAGGTGGAGCCAACAGGATTTGCTGAGAGATCAGATGGCGTGAGAGAGAGTGAAGGGTAACTCCACATATTTTCGCCTGAGTAAACAGAATGACGGCATTGCCTGGTGGGTGGGCAGGAGCTCCGTGTTGGACATATGATGTTATGTGCACTACCTGTTAGACATCCACAGGGAGATGTTGAGTATGGAGCTGAATTTACAAACCCTGGGTTCAGGGAGAGGTCCCAGTGAGAGATACACATTTGGGAGCTATGGTGGGCAGCCCCAAGATCCCGTCCCCAGTGTTCCTGCCGTTGTATCAGGGTTGCTGTATGACCAACAGAATACGGCTAGGTCAGCTATTTTGGCTTCTGCCTGGCTCTCTTGGATCACTTGCTCTGGGGGAAGCCAGCTGCCACGGCATGAGGATGCTCAAGCAGCCCTGTGGAGAGGTCCCTGTGTGAGGAACGGAGGCCTCTTGCCAACTGGTGTGTGAATGAGTGTATTAATCACGTTCTTTATTTTTTCTATCTTAGGAAGTTTTGACATCTTAAAAATCTTGCTGGCCAGGGGAAGACTGCCCCTCCTAGAACTAGACAATTCTTAGGGGTAGGGAAGGGCTGAGTGCCTGTCTGTCATGCAAATCAACCAATCCCTCGAGTATATAGCCCCAACCGCCCCCTTTATCCAACTCACACACACTAATTCAGTATTTCCTCTGCCCTAAATCAAACGAAGGCAGGTACCAGACAACGAGAGACCACCCCACTAGCCAGAGTCCCCCACATTATCCAAACTAGCCACTCCTGAGCTACACTGCCTTCCCTTTCTTGCAGAAACCCCAACAAAGGCTGGCCTAGGCTTTCCCTTACTCCTGCTTCTGCCTCCTGACCAAACCTGGTGCTTCCCCTGTGGCCCTGCCTGTGTGTGTGACCCTGTGGTGTGACATGCCCCCTTTTGGAAAATGTAAGTAATAAAAATCTTCTTTCAATGGCATTGGCCTCTCTGTGTCATCACTCAGTCACCTCCAGAAATTAAATTCCCATGGGTACATTTTGAGACGGTGAGCCATCTTGGAAGTGGATCCTCCAGCCCCTAGTCGAGCCTTCAGCCAACATCATGACCATGACCTCACTAGAGACCCTGGGCAGACGGAACCACCCAGCTAAGCTGCTCCCAGCTTCCTGACCCAAAGAAAGTGTAAACTGATAATAAGTTTGCTGTTTTAAGCTGCTAAATTTGGGGGTGATTTGTTGTTATGTGGCAAAAGATAACTACTACAGGAGTGGAGAAAGAGAAGAGCAGCAGCCTGAGGACCAAGCCCTGCAGCCCCCCAACGAAGGCGTGGCCAGGGAGGCAGGAGGAAATGAGGTGCAAGCCGGGAAGCAGGGTTTTGAGGAGAGTGATCAGCTGGGCTGAAGCCTATCACCACCTCACATGTGGTGAGGCCTGAGCCTTCGGCACTGGATCTCAGCCGTGGGGTCACTGGTGATGGGACTGGCCTCAGTGGAGAGGTGGGCACAGAAGCTGGACTGGAGAGTGTCCAAGAGTGAATGAGAGGAGAGAAAGTGGAAACAGCAGGGGGGGACAATCCTTTCAAGGCTGTAAGGGGAGAAATGGCTGGTGGCTGGGAGGGGAAGTGGGGGTCAAGAGAGGGTTTCTTGAAGATGGGAGAAATGACAGCACATTTGTACACTGCTGGCCTTGATCCAACAAAGAGGGGGACACTGATGATGCAGGAGGAAGGGAGAGAACTTCTGAGGAATGTCCTAGGGAAGGCGAGAGAGGAGACGGGGCACAGGGGAGGGCGCCTTAGTGAGGAGCATGGACGTTCATTCGAGTAACTAACACAGTGAGTGGAGAAAGCAGGCGGGTGGCTGGGCATGGAGGTGGCTCTCCCTGACTCCTCTGCTTTCTCAGGGGAGTAGAAGCAAGGTTATCAGGCAAAAGTGAGGAGGGGGAGGAGGGGCTGAGGGCTGGTGGAGAGAGGGGAAGATGGGAACAGTCTAGGAGCATGGGGCATGAATGAGTCCAGAAAGGCAGGAGTGTCGCTGGGCAGCATGGATCCTGGAAACAGCGTGAGCCAGGTCAGCAAGTCTGTCTGTCTTCTTCCAGTCGCATTCAGCTGCATTCTCCTGCCTCTGGCTCTCTTATTTCTTCTTGCTTTGTCACCTCTGCCTCTCCCCACATCCTTCTCTCCGGGCCCCTTCTCACTCCTTTCCCCTGCCCCCTCATCTCTGCCCTGCCCTCTTTCCCTCTCTGTCCTCCCTCATGCCCATGGATTCTCTCTCCCGTCCCAATGCCCCAGTCTTCACACCCCTCCAGCCCCAGGGTCCCGCTTCTCCCACACACACCCTTCACCAGCCTCCTCACCTCTTCAGATTCTGCTGACCTCCGTGTGGACCATATGAATTCCATGACCGCCACGAAGACAGCAATGATGAGGCCACAGATGAGCACGACAAAAATGCCGCCAATGTTCTCCATGCCCAAACCTGGGAGTCAAGGGGGAAAGCCACATAGTCGGGGCTGTGTGGGCATGGGGGCTGTGAGGGACCTTTAGGAAGAGCACCGCATGCAGGGTGGCTGACCTTTAGCTCGATGGTCCTCCTCCTTAGGGCATCGGCTCCCCTCCCACCACTTGCGCTTCAGGATCTCCAGCCGGTTGTTCTCCTGAAGCTGCAGGATGGCCAGTGTGATCTCATCCCGGAATGGGGAGCCTAGACCAGGCATACAAGGCGGTGGACTGGCCATCGGGGCTCTGGAGCCCTGCCCACCCAAACCGCACTGCTCCCTCACCACGGCCTCTCCTCCTGTCTCAGTCATGTCCCCAGGGTCCTCCCTGTCCACGTTCGAGTCTGACCACTGCTCGCCACCTCCCCTGCAACCACCCTAGGCCAAGCAAGCCCCCATTACACCCCATGTCACATTTGTCACTGTCCTCTCCCTGCGGCATCCCTTCACCCCCCGCCCAGGCTCTTCTCCATACAGCAGCCAGAGGGACAATTTCAAAAACATAGTCACAGATCATGCCTCGTTCATGCTTAAAACTCTCCAGCGGCTTCCCATTGCAGCTAGAACAAGGTCCTTCCCCTGGCCTACAAGACCCTGCACTTGCTACTCCCCAACCCCGCTACCCGCACGGCTCTCAGCTCCAGCCACACTGACCTCCGGACTGTTCCTTGAATCCAATCCCACCTCAGGCTCTTTGCCTCTGCCTGGAACGTTCCTTCCCTCACTTCACTCAGGGCTCTGCTCACATGGTGCCTCCTCAGGGGGGCTTCTCTGACTAACTTTATTTAAAATGGCACCAAGCTCCCTCTCAGTCTCTTCCCTTTAATCTCCTGCAGAGCAGCCGTCACCTCTTGACATCACAGTATAAAGCTACGTGTTTATTGCCTGTTTGCTGTCTGCGTGCTACTAGAAGGCAGGAGGGCGGGGGCTTGGTGGCTCCCTGCTGTGCTATCCCAGCATCCAGAGCAGTGCCTGGCACCCAGTAGGGCAGCAGACAGATCTGAGTGAATGAACCCCAGCCACACTTCTCCTCTGCATGGCCCCAACCATGGACCTGCTTTCTCCTTCCTACCCTCAGACCCTCCCCTTAAACCATCCTTTGGCCCCAAACAACCGCACTCCCACCCTATCCTGTACTCATTTCTTCATTCACCGCGATCATTCCTGAGCATCTACCAGGGGCCAGAACTAGGGATACAGGCAAGTGGGGTGGTTAGTATTATCAGGCACCTTCTATGCGTCAGATACCGGGTTTACAGAAATGTATTCAAGTCTCACAGTGGTCCTGTGAGCAGGTATGACTAGCCCTACTATCTGGAGGAGGCAGGTGACACTCTTCCTAAGGTCATGCGCTGAGTCAGGGAGGGAGATGGGATCTGAATCCAGGTCGTGTGACTCAAGAGCCTGTCCCCCAAAGCACCAGGCCACACTGCTTCGCTGGCACAGCACCGACTCTACTACCAAGCTGTGAGATTGGCGGTAATTTGTTATGCAATAACAGATAACTAATGCAGCAGTCATCAGCATATAGATGGGGGGTTTTTTGGTGAGAAAGACTGTCGCTGAACTAACACCTATGCCAATCTTCCTCTATTTTATGAGGAATACCACCACAGTGTGGCTCGACGAGCAGTGCTGGGTCCACACCCAGGATTCGAACTTGCGAACTCTGGGCCACCAAAGCGGAGCACACAAACTTAACCACTGTGCCATCAGGCCAGCCCCTAGATGGTTTTAAATGCCAAATTTTGGTGACAAAATTGGTGGTGACTTTCCAGCACTGAGCCCTGGAAAAGCATGACCTGAAGTACAAATTGGTACGTCCAAGTCTCCCTGGCAGATCCATCCACCCTCCTTCCGTCCTTCCATCTACTCTCCCTCCCTCCCTTTCAACCATCCAACATCCATCATCCATTTTATGAGTAGCTGCTCTGAGCCAGGCTGTGGGTTTGGTGTAGAGAACACGAAGTAAATAAAACCAGGTCCTCACCCTCGAAGGGCCCTTGGGCCAATGGGGGAAGCGCAAGCCTCAGGGCCACATGTACTGAGTTGTGCACAGTCTCGCTGGGTCCTCCCAACAGCCCTGAGGGTTTGGAGCTCGATTGCTCCTAGGCCTCTTTTTTGTAGGTTGAAGGTGCAGAGGCTCAGGAAGGTGACATCACTTGCCTGAGACCACACAGCCAGGAGGCCATACACAACACACCCAGCCTGCCTCAGGGAGGGCCTGGCCTAGTCCCTGGCCTGCTTACACAGCTTGGTTCTGGATACCCAGGGCCCCCACTGCATTCCCCAGCCCCTCTGTGCCATACCCAGCGGCATGCCGATGCCGTAGCCCTTGGTGTCGAGGAGGCCCCCGATCTGGGTGAGGTTGCAGTTGAGGCGCCGGTGGTACTCATTCATGGTGGATTCGAGCAGGAAGGCGTAGCGGGAGTTGAGGACACGGGCGATGCCCTCCTCTGTGCTCTTGACGAACACGCTGGGTTGCTTCGACTGCATGTAGTTCCACATACGCTGGTACGTCTGGTACCGCGAATTCTGGGCAGAGTGGGCACAAGGAAAAGTCAGGAGACGGTCTTTCCACCCCTTGCCTCTCCCCTGAGCCCTGTCCCCTGCCCTCCAGGAAATCTCCCTTAACCTGAGAGAGAGAGCAAGACCAGAGGAAGACAGAAAGAGACAAAGATAGAGGAGAGAGACAAGACAGACAGACTGCTCAAGGCCAGGTCCAAGTCGTCCCCACATCCACCAGCCCAGCAAGGACCTGAGGACCGAAGGCTTGGGGAGAAGGGGCCACAGTCTATTTTTCAACCCTTCTTCTCTCTTCCACTCCTGGGTTTGGTTCGGCCTGACACCTGCCCCGTCTTCCTAGCACTCCCCGAGGCCCTACAGAAGCTGGGAGCAGATGCTCAACCCCAAATCTACACAGGCCCGGCCTGGTTCAGGGAGACCTGCGTCCATGCCAAATAGGACAGCCTACTTCCTACAGGCTCCGCAGGAACCCTCTGGGAAATGCCCCACTTCACCCCACCTACAGCCCTGAGGGGGAGGTGTGTGGAGGCCAGGCTGGGGATGACCACTGCTGCCACTACTCCTGGCACACACCCTCCTGCTCCTGCGTCTCCCTCTTTGGTCTGAGGTCTAGATGCTGCTCTTCCTAGGTGCTCCACAGGCCCCTCCCTATGCTTCGGCAACCTCTCAACGTGGGAGTTCACCCCTTCTTCCTCTCCTTTACCCTTCAGCAAGCCACCCCAGTCCAGTTCCAGCCTCCTCCAGACCACCTGTCTCCCCAAAGGGAAATTTCAGCTCTAAATGGGTCACCCCTTGGCTCACTAACCATTCCCAGCTCCCCACTTACAGGGTCCAATCTCAGTCCTATCCTGGCATTTGAGGCCTCTGTAGTCTCACCCAATCTCCTCACCAGGCTTGCTTTCCTTCCGTTTCCTTCCCACCACCCCTAAACACACAGGGACAAGCTCCTTTCATCTTGAAGGCCCTTCCTCTCCTCTCTGCTGGCCCATTTTCCCAGGCCTGACCCTTCTAGCAGCTTCTGTGACCTCATTTGGCCTGTCCAGCAGAGATGCGACATTGGATCCCACATCTGCCTCCTTTCCTCCATTCCCTGGGTGAAAGTCCAGTTTCCCGAGCCAGATGGCGGCACCCCTGAGAGCGCATGAGCATGTCTTCTGCTCCCCAGCCTCTCTGACTCTCATGACAATCGGTCCCTCTGACCCAGGGCCAGCCCCACCCTGAGCTGCTATGCATGGCAGGGATCCCGACACCAAGCCTGGGCGGCTCCGGCGGCCCCACCTGGAAGAAGGTCATGGTGGAGCCAGCGTGGATGGTGCCGTACTCAATGTTGGTCTGGTCTGCCAGGTCATCAGCTGACTCCACAGGCACCTCCATGCGCTGCACGGTGAGGAAGGCGGCCAGGTTGGCCGTGTAGGAGGAGATGATGATCAAGGTAAAGGCCCACCTGGGGGGTGGGAGGGGTGAGCTACAGGCTGGAGCCACCCCTGCCACCCTGCTCCCGTGGTCATGCGCCCCACTGGTGGTGCCCCCCTCAGTAACCCCAGCATCTGGAAGGCTCAGTGACTGCTGACTAGTGGAGAGGCCGGGAGCGTGGATTCTGGAGCTAGACTCCCTGGGTTTAAATATTGCTTCTAGAGACTTCTACTGCCAGATACAAGAGAAGAAGATGGTCTGGAAATACCCTCTTACTGTGAACTAGAAAACTGGACAGGATATAGGAAACTATTTAAAGACATAGGACGAGAAACATCACAGGACTGTAATCCCCGAGAAAAGAGAAACAAATGATGTGAGGCTGGTCATCACCCAGGCTGGCCGGCTGGATTTAATTCATGGACTGCAACACCAGGAAGGAAAACCCAAACAGTCTGGCAATCTCATTGAGTTGCTGAGATGGAGATCAGAGATCAGGGAGGCCAAGATGGCTGAAATTTGTGGGACAGAGTACCCAAGAGGAGGGAGCTGCAGGCAGAGAGAGGGTTCCAGAAATCCACATGGGGTCCCCTTGAGTCTCTGGCTGAATATCAGTCCGTGTATGCATAGTGTGAAACTCCAAGAGGTCAGACAAGAACACCTTTCAAAGACAGAAGAATTCCCAGGGCTCACACAGGGCTGGAAATCTTTTGAGCTCCCTCCAACCAGAGCAGAGAGATCTCACTGAATACATGAGACATTCAGTAGGGGCCCAAAAGGACAAGACATCAGAAATAGAGTTAAGTTAGCCCTAGAATAAAGGCCATACTAGACCTGGCACCAAAGAGCTTAGAAACAGGCCCGGAAAGGATCAAAATAACCCACAAGTAACTTAACTGCCTACTGGAAAAAGTCCATGCCTCTTTCAACTAATACATTCAACAAAGTAAACAATGTAAAATTCACAACATCTGTCCTCCGAAAAACAATTACCAGACACACAAAAGGTGCAGGAAACTGTGACCCATAACCAAGAGAAAAGTCACTCAATTGAAACAGACTCAGAATTGACAGAGATGATGCAATTAGCAGACAAAGACATTAAACAGCTGTTATAGATACATTCATTATGCTGACAGATGTAAAGAAAAACATGAACATATTGCAGAGAGAAATGGAAGATACAAAAAAGAAGTGAATTGAGCTTCTAGAGATGAAATATGTAACATCTGAAATGAAAATTTTACTGGAGGGGATTACACAGATCAGACGCTGCAGCAGAAAAGAAAGGTAATTGGAAGAAAGCAAAAGACTGTATCCAAAATGAAGCACAAGAGGAAAAAAAGACTGACAATGAGCACAGAGCCTGAGCGACCTGAGGAATAAGAGCAAGTGGTCTTACATGTGCGATGACAGTCCCAGAAAGAGAGGAGAGAAAGCGGGTAACAGAAAAAAGTATTTGAAGAAGTAATGCCCAAAATTTTTTCAAATTTAATGAAAACTATCAACTTGTAGATCCAAGAAGCTCAATAAACCCCAAGCAGGATAAACACATATACACACCAACACATCAAAGCACATTATAATCAATCGCTGAAGACCACTGATAAACAGAAAACCTTTTTTTTTTTTTGAGGAAGATTAGCCCTGAGCTAACTGCTGCCAATCCTCCTCTTTTTTTTCTTTTCTTTTCTTTTTTTTTTGCTGAGGAAGACTGGCCCTGAGCTAACATCCGTGCCCATCTTCCTCTACTTTATATGTGGGACACCTACCACAGCATGGCTTGCCAAGTGGTGCCACGTCCACACCCGGGATCCAAACCAGCGAACCCCAGGCCGCTGAAGCAGAACATGCGCACTTAACTGCTGCGCCACGGGGCCAGCCCCACAAACAGAAAATCTTAAAAGTAGTCAGAAGCAGGGAAAACACATTACACACAGAGAATCAAAGATAAAAGTGACAGTAGACTTCTTGCCAGAAAGTATACAAGCCAGAAGACAACGCAACAATGTGCTGAAAGGAAAAAAAAACTGTCAGGGCCAGCCTGGTGGCATAGCAGTTAAGTTCATGCACTCCACTTTGGTTCACCAGTTCGGATCCTGGGTGTGGACCTACACACCGTTTATCAAGCCAGGCTGTGGCAGGCATCCCACATATAAAGTAGAGGAAGATGGGCATGGATGTTAGCTCAGGGCCAGTCTTCCTCAGCAAAAAGAGGAGGATTGGCAGCAGATGTTAGCTCAGGGCTAATCTTCCTCAAAAAGAAAACCCTGTCAACCTAGAATTCCATATCCAGCAAAAGATCCTTCAAAGAAGAAAGCACACTAATAAATTTTTCATACAAACAGAAGCTGGGAGAATTAACTGCCAGTAGACCTGAACTTCAAGAAATGTTAAAAGTTCTTCAGATAAAAAGAAAATAATACCAGATGGAAACCTGGACGTACATGAAGGAATGAAGAGTATCAGAAACGGTAGCTGTGTGGGTAAATATAAAAGACATACTGCTCATGAAAAAAATTTCTTTAAAAGACATTACTTTTTAAGCAAACACATCCATATGAGCCTAATATACTGTGGGGCTCACAGACATGTAGAAGTAATATATATGACAAGAGCACCTCGAAGGATGGGAGGGAGAGATGGACGTATACTGTTGCACAGGTCTTGCAACTTATGTGAAGTGGCATAATGTTACTTGAAAGTATTTTGTAATAAACTAAACATGAATTTTGTAAACCCAGAGCAACTAGTAAGAAAAATTTTAAAAGAAGCATAGTAAATAGTGGACATAAAACAGAATCCTAACAATCTCAAGAAATCCAAAAGAAGGTAGTAAAGGGGCAACAGGGAACAAGGAAGAGATGGGACAAGTAGAAAACAAATAGCAAGTTGGCAGATTTAAACCCAACCCTATCGATAATTCCATTAAAGGCAAATAGTCTCAACCAGTGGTTGGCAAACTAGAGCCCACAGGCCAAATGTCACTTGCTGTCTGTTTCTGTACAGCCCACAAGCTAAGAATGGTTTTCACGTTTTTAAATGGTTAAAAAGAAATCGAAAGAAGAGTAATATTTCATGACACATGACATATAAAATTCAAACTGCACTGTCAGTGTCCCTACATAAAGTTTCATTGGAACACAGGCACGCTCATCCATTTATGTATTGTCTGTGGCTGCTTTTGCACTATAATCAGAATTGAGCAGTTGCAACAGAGACTGATGGCCAGCAAAGCCTAAAACATTTTACTATCAGGCCCAATACAGAAAAAGTGTGTCAACCCCTGCTCCAAGGCCTAAGTATATGTTGCCTATAAGAAACCCACTTTAGTGGCCAGCCCGGTGGCCGAGTGGTTAAGTTCGCGCACTCCGCTTCGGCGGCCCAGGGTTTCAGTGGTTTGGATCCTGAGCATGGATATGGCACAGCTCATCAGGCCATGCTGAGGCGGCATCCCACATGCCACAACTAGAAGGACCCACAACTAAAAGTATACAACTATGTACCAGGGGGCTTTGGGGAGAATAAGGAAAAAAAATAAAATCTTACTAGAAACCCACTTTAAATATAACAATATTGATAGACTGAAAAATAAAAGGATAGGAAAAAGATTTGCTATGCAAACACTAAGCATAAGAAAGCTGGGGTGGCTATATTCATACCAAAGGTAACTTCAGAATAAGGAATATTACCACGAATAAAGACAGAAGTTATGTAATGACAAAGGCGGTCAATCCATCAAGAAGACATAACAATCCTAAACATTTATGCACCTAATTACAGAGCTTCAAAATTCATGAAACAAAAAGTGATGGAATTGAAAAGAGAAATAGATACAATTTCTCCCACAATTACAGGTGGAGGTTTCACCACTCCTCTCTCAATAATTGATCAAACAAGTAGACAGGAAATCAATAAGGATATAGAAGCCTTGAATAACACTGCCAACCTACTGGCCCTAACTGCCATTTACAGAACACCGCACCCACCAACAGCAGAATGCACATCTGTGCAAGTGCACACAGAACAGGTACCAGGATTGACTGTACGCTGAGCTGTAAAACAAGTCTCAATAAATTTCAAAGGATTAAAATCCTACAGGGAATCTTCTCTGACCACAGTGGAACTAAACTAGAAATCAATAATAGAAAGATCTCCGGAAAATCCCCAAATCTTGGCTCCATCACTGTCTGGCTATGTGACCTTGGACTCACCTGTGAGGTAAGTACAATTGCAGGCCCCTCCTCACAGGGCTGTTGTGAGAGGGAGTTACATCTGGCACAGAGCAAGTGCTGTGCCCAAGTGTGTGCTCTGTCTTGGTGACTCAGGACTGAGAGGCGCCCACTGGCCTGGCTACGGGATCCAAGGGCGGCCACTTGTCTGACCCTGGCCCCCTCTGTCCTCCTGCGTGGCAGGTGAGAGTGGCCAGGCTCCCTGCAGATGGCAGAGATCTGTGGGGCCTGAAGACAGGGGAGATGCTGAGAGGGGCTCCCAGACTGCCCGCTCCTCCAGCAGATCATAATGAAAACAGCAGCCGTCCTCTGCTGAGCACACGTGCACAGTGCTGTGCTAGGCACTGCGGTGGGGGTAGAGTGGAGCACAGAGAGATGAATAATATGCTTCCTGCAAAATAAAACCAAAATCCAACACACAAAGACCTAGCGTCTGATACAGCCTCTCCAGAAACCAAGTCTCTCCAAACCCATCCCAGCAGTCAGTGTCGTCATTCACTCAAGACAAAATTATTCAGTGCTTGGTACACACCAGGCACCACCTAGATCCCAAGGATACAACGTGGCTGACTGGTGGTGGTGATGCGGGGGAGGTGAGGCCACTCACTGAGAGAGCGTGGGGACACAGATGGGGAGTCCAATTTGGGAGTAAGGACACGAGCTCCATTTCTGACAAGTTGAGTTTTGAGGACGTCTGTCAGGCACCCATGGAGAGGTCTGGAGGTGAGGACTGGAAATGTCAGTTATGAACAGCAAGGGAAGCTGGGGGTGGATGAGATGGCCCTGGAGGGTACAGAGCAGTGGTCCCCAGGAAGGGAGCGCCCCAAGAGGTCTGAGAGGGTGTTCAGTTAGGCATGGGGCACTCCCAAGCCAGAGTGACTGAGGGGGCTCCTGCTGTCAGTGGCAGGGGCAGGTATCTGACAATGCAGCCCTGGATGAAAAACAGGGAAAATCCAGTACGTGACTATCTGAGCCTAACTCCTTGGTACATAAAAATCAAAGTACTGTTTGCATGGTTATAAGAGAAACCGAAATCTCTAGAAATGCACCTATTGCTTAGACTGAAGAACAACTGGATGTCGTTTTGTTTGAGGCTTTGCCAAGAACTATTCACCATTTGGGGAAATAACATCTCTGACAGGAGCTCCGCTCTGGTACTTGAATCACCAAGTCAAGACACTTGGACCAGCTGCATTAGAAAATCGCCACGTTCACAGTGATTTGTATTTGTACAAACATACCCATCCATGCACTATTTCAAAGTGTCAAGTCTTGAGTGTGGATGTAATTCTATTAAATAGTCTTACTTCTCATAATTCCAGACATATCCATTATAAGTAGGTGCAACCACCTGACCACTGTATCCGTCTTCCAGCACAGTTCTGCCCAAGCATTTACGTATCACTATTGTATTGTTTTATCATAAATCACTTCCCTTTTTCTCCTTTGTATTGGAATTAGGGCATTTTATCGATTTGTTTTAAATCATGTGTGTAGACAGATATATTACCCTTGAATTTTGTCAGCATGGAAAAGGAGATGTTATAAAATATTTGCTGTAAAAGGAGGGTGTTGTGGGGTCAGCCTGGTGGCGTAGCAGTTAAGTTCGTGTGCTCCACTTCAGCCCGGGATTTGCCAGTTCAGATCCTGGCACAGACCTAGCACGCCTCACCAAGCCACGCTATGGCAGGCGTCCCACATATAAAATAGAGGAAGATGGGCATAGATGTTAGCTCAGGGCGAATCTTCCTCTGCAAAAAGAGGAGGATTGGCAGCAGATATAGCTCAGGGCTAATCTTCCTCAAAAAAAAAAAAAAGGGTTTTGCATTTGTGGGCGCTGAAAAATCACTGTTGTGGAGTGAGGAGTTCCACGTGAGATGGCAAGGGTGAACTGAAACAGAGGATCCAGAGGTAGGAGGAAACCAGAAGAACACAGTAGCCTAAAAGCAGGAGTTTCTAGAAGGATGGCTAACAGGGTGTCCTGGACATATCAATAAAGGGGTCCCATGTGACCGTGGTGGAGCCGGGGGGAAGGGGAGCCAAGGTGCTGGCTAGATTGGAAGTTGTAGGCCTTTCTTGCCAAGAGGAGTTGAGGAAAATGGCAAAGCAGTGGCTGAAGTCATGGCCAAGTCTAACTGAAGGTAGACGGACAGGAAAGCAGGCAGGGTTCAGAGGGCAGGAAAGAGGGAGGTCAAAGGACTCACTTCACGGGAGTGAACGAGGGAGAGTCCAAGAGGGGCTGTGGTTGGGTACCACCTTGGAAACACTGATTTCCAAGGCAGAGCTGTCTGATGATGACGAGCCCTCGGGTTTAGCTGCAGGACGCTGTGACCAAGTGGACACTGGAGATGAGGGGCCCAGAAGGCAGGTTCTGGCCGAGCTGCTGCTGTTCAGGTGGCAGCCAAGTCCCCTAGGGTAGTGGCACCCACCCCCACCGCCTCAACACTGCCCCTAGCCTGCTGAATTACTGGGCCGGGGTCACGTGGAGATTAATCAACATCTGTTGAATGAGCGAATGTGCGGGAAGACTCAGGGTGGAGACGAAGTTGAGCCCAGGATCAAAGGCTCCAATGAGGGAGCGGGAGTGACTGGGGGCTTCCTGGGTGACAGCAATGGGAAGGAGCAGAGAACATCCAGCTGGAGAAGAGGGTCCCTCACTGAGGAACAGAAGGGATGGCCTGCAGAGAGGAGGTCATTGGTCCCCTTTCTGACCTGGGGACTTGGCCACATTCGTCACAGAAGATCTCCTCATGCCCTCTCAGCCACCTCCTCACACACACAGCTCTCTCCTGCCTGTCTGGAATGCTTCCCACTCTTCTTGGCATAGATGTCTCTGTTTTAGCCATTAGGACTCAGGGTAGATGTCACTTCCCTGAGCACCCCATTCTCTCATGTCCTCTCTCACTGCGCCCTGTTTGGTTCCTCAGTGGCACAGTTTACTGCATCTGATGCATCATTATATTGGAAATGTTAATAAATTTCACTCGGGGTAGGCAGAAGAAAGCCTCCCCCCCACCCCCAAAGGATGTCTACATCCTAATCCCCGGAATTTGAGAGTATGTTTCCTTATGGTCTTTGCAAATCTGATTAAGTTAAGGAACGTGAGATGGGGGATTATCCTGGATTATCTGAGTGGGCCCAATGGAATCATAAGGGTCCTTATAAGTGGAAGAAGAAGGTCAGAGTCAAAGATTTGAAGATGTTAGGCTGCTGGCTTTGAAGATGGAGGAAGCGGCATGAGCCAAGGAATGCAGGCAGCTTCTAAAACCTGGAAAAGGCAAGGAAATGGATCCTCCCCTGGAGCCTCCAGAAGAAACAGCCCTGGCAACTCCTTGATTTTAGCCCAGGGAGATCTATTTCGGACCGCTGACCTCCAGAACCACAAGAGAATAAATTTATGCCATTTTAAGCCACTAAGTTTGTGTAATTTGTTGCAGTAGCAATAGGAAACTAATACAGGGTATAACACTTGAAATGACGCAAACCCACAAACTTCAAAAAAAAAAAAAATCATCAAGATGCAAAAGTTTCAAAGCCAGTGGACCAAGAAAATTGCAAACAACTGCCATACGGTAGTTAGTCCCACTTAGTCGGGAGAGAAAAACCTGCCACCATTACAGTTGAATTGAACAAGTTCTGAGTTAGACAATATCTTTGGGACACGTTCTTGGTATAAAATATGACATCCTTGTGTTTACATATCTGTTTATTTACTCAGTGGCTCCTCTGCCTCTTGGGGGCTGATTCTTCACCTAAGTGCCTGGCTCATGGAGGGGCTCGAGAAGCATCTGTTGAATGATTGTTGATGCATGAATTCTGACTGACGGGAGGAGGTGAGGAAGAAGTGCTCTGAGAAGGGCCAATGCCTGGGATTGCCCTGGAGAGATCACCAGGGGTGGGGAGTAGGGCTGGGCTCAGGCAGCGGAGGGCCGGCTGGAGTGAGTGGCGCTGGGGAGGGAGCCAGGTTGCTCTGGCCCTGCCTCTAGCCAAATGTGTGTTCTTTAGCAAATCACTCCCTCTCTCTGGGTCTCAGTCTTCTAATCCATAAAACCAGGAGAATATTCTCTGTCCTAAGCATTTTCCTCAGCCTTCTGTGGTTCTAATGAGGGAAAGGAGGTGAGAAGACTTTTATGAACTGCTACCAAACCCAGTGCTATTTAAAAGACACAGGTAGCTTTTGCACAGTGAAGGAAACCATCAACAAAACGAAAAGGTAACTGACTGAACAGGAGAAGATATCTGCAAATCATACATCTGATAAGAGGTTAATACCCCAAATCTATTAAAGAACTTACAGAACATAATATCAAAATAATAAACAACCCGATTAAAAAATGGGCAGATGACTTGAACATTTTTCCAAAGAAGACATAGAGATGGCCAACAGGCACATGAAAAGATGCTCAACATCACCAGTCAACAGGGAAATGCAAATCAAAGTCACAACGAGATACCACCTCATACCTTTTAGAATGGTGATTATTAAAAAGACAAGAAACAACAGGTGCTGGCAAGGATGTGGAGAAAAAGGAACCCTTGTACACTGCTGGTGGGAATGTAAATTGGCACAGCCACTATGGACAACAGTATGTAGGTTCCTCAAAAAATTAAAAACAGAACTACCATATGATCCAGCTATTCCACTTCTGGGTATTTATCTGAAGAAAATGAAAACACTAACTTGAAGAAATATATGCATCCCTATGTTCATTGCAGCATTATTTACAATAGCTAAGACTTAGAAGCAACCTAAGTGTCCATTGATAGGGGAATGGATAAAGAAGATATGGTATATGGATACAATGGAATACCACTCAGCCATAAAAAAGAATGAAATCTTGTCATTTGTGACAACAAGGATGGGATCTAGAGGGTATTATGCTAAGTGAAATAAGACAAATAAGACAGAGAAAGACAAACACCATATGATTTCACTTATATGTGGAATCTAAGAAACAAAACAAATGAACAAATAAAACAAAACAGAAACAGACTCGTAGATACAAGAAACAAACTGGTGGTTACCAGAGAAGGGAAGGGTTGGAGGGGGCCGGTGAAATAGACGAAGGGGATTAAGGAGTACAAACTTCCAGTAATAAAATAAATAAGTCATGGGGATGTAATGTACAGAATAGGGGGTATAGTCTATAATACTGTAATAACTTTATATGGTGATAGATGGTTACTAGACTTATGGTGAACATTTTGTAGTGTATACAAAATGTCAAATCACTGTTGTACATCTGAAACTAACATAGTATTGTATGTCAACTACACTTCAAAAAAAAAGACGAGTAGCAAATGTGAATGCCTATGGAGGCCAGGCCAGAAAGTGACTGATGTAGGGGGAGATAGGGGACTGAGGAATAGACATCGATACCAGGTGGGAATGCTGGCCGCACGCTACCGGATCTCCAGAACTTTCAAGAAGAATGAGAAATCTGGATATGGTGAATTTGTCCAATTTTTAAATGTTGCCAACTAACTCAAAAAAGTTTTAAACTGTGGGCCAGACACCACCAGTTAGGTGCAGCATCTTCTCTGACATGCTGACTTGGAGCTTGTCTCAGGGGCAAAATAAGTTCTGTCCAAGTTACTGGGTCCCCTGTGGGACTGTGAGGGAGCAGGCGTCCCTGTCTGGGCTTCAGTCTCTGCCTCTGGACAGTGAAGGCTGCCCCGGCTCAAGGATTCTAAGTCTCTGTGACTGCCAGGGCAAGGTCCAAGACAGTGATGGCAACGCTGATGCTGTTCTGATTATAACCCCTCGTGTCAGTAGTCGCACCTTCCCATAGCAGCCTCACGATTCCTTACAACCTGAGATGTGGGCATTTTTATCCTCATTTTTCAGATAAGGAGACTGAGGCACAGAGAGGGGGTGTGCCCTACCCAAGGTCACACAGGTAGCGAGTGGCAGAGTGGGGCTCAGCTTCCCCCCCCCCAACTCCCTGGCATGAGCTGGCGGTGGGGAACAGGGACCCGCCCAGGCCTCAGGAGGACCCCCCAGCCCTGGGTGCGGCAGACAGAAAGCCTCTTACCAGACTCCGCTGACGCAGCGCGTGGACAGCGCCCGGGGCATAATCTCCGAGCCCTGCTGCATGAAGCCCCCCACGGGGAACCAGAGGCTGTTGCCCAGTGTGTACTGGTTCTCCAGGATGTGGGGGCGCGCCCGCAGGCACGGGTGTGGGTTATACCACTCATAGGGGCTCAGCCTGTGGAGAGACGGAGGGGGTGTGGATGGGGCCGAGTGGGGAGAAAAAGGAGGGAAGCAGGAGAGAGACAGAGCCACCATGATCAGAAGAGATGAGGAGAGAGAGAGAAAAAGGAAGGGAAAAGAGAGACAGAGAGATGAACAGAGAGAGACACAGAGAGAGAGAGACACACACACACACAGACAGAAACAGAGAAAGACAGAATGAATGGGAAGGGGAGAGGCCCAGAGAGAGAACCACAGAGCAAAAGTCAGAACCACGAGGGCGGAAGAGGAAAGAAGGCCCAGAGACGGGGCCAGAAGGGAGAAGGGAGGGTGCAGAGAATCCGAGGCCCCAAGTGGAGGCCAAGGATGGTCAGGACAGACGACAGAATGTGCAGGTCAGTCACAGAGTGCCCCCGCTCATGCCTCCTCCCCACACCCTCTCCCTGGGCAGCCGGCAGTGGACTCACCTGGCAGCCAGGAACAGGACGCAGCTGACAGCCAGGTAGGCGAGAAGCATGAAGAGCCACACAGCAGGGGAGAAGGGGTCCAGGAAGGAGAAGTAGCCAGGCTTGCGGCCCTGGGGGGAGAGGGAGTGAGCCCCGGAGCCACCCTGACCTCAACCCCTGAGCCACAGCCTTAGCCCCTGCCCATCCCCAGGGGCCCAGGAGCCTGATTAGCCCATCAAAGGTCCAGCCCACAGCCTCTGCTTCCCTTGGGAACACAGGCGTCTGGCCCCACTGCCAGCTCCTGCCCCAAGCCTCCATGTCTCCGGGGGAACGGTACCATGTGCACACGGTAGAGGATGCTGATCCCCAGGGTCATGAAGGGTTTGGAGAAGTCGATGACCTTCTCTCGCTCAGCTGTGATGGTGAACGCAGCCACAGCCAGGTCTGCCTTCTGCTGGAGGGGAAGCAGGGTGGGGGCAGAGGGGCGGGCCAGGGAGACAGATGGGCAGTTAGAGAGAAACGCACTGAGAGAGACTATCAGAAGCCAAGAGAGAGGCAAAGAGAAAGGAGAACAGGAGGGGCCAGGAGCCTGGACTGGCTCCAGGAGTGCACCATGGGCCCCAAATTGGACCCTCGTCATCTCACATCTGCTGTAACAGGCTCCTGTGGCCTCTTTCCTGCCCGGCTGCCCCGCCCCATCCAATCCCCCTCACCCCCCGGCAAGCTCATTAACACCCTGCTTTATAAAACCTACCACTGACCCTACCTCCCCACCCTGGGGGCCTGGAGAGAGCCTGAGATTGGAGGTGAGATGCCTGGACACTGACCCACTCAGGACCCTCTTTGGGCCTTGGTTTCCTCCCCTGTCTTAACAGTTAACAAGATGGAACAGTTATTAATGTGCTGACTGTGTGCCAGGCTCCATGCCAGATAGCGTTTTACTGAGATTACCTTGTATGCTTCTCCCAATAGCTCCCTGAGGGCCACTATTAGCACCATTTTATAGACGGGGAAACTGAGTCTCAGAGAGGCAAAGGCACTGGCCAGTAAAGGCAGGAGCTGGGGACCCTAAAGCAGAAATGTGACCTCTATTCTCCTGCCCCCAGCAGGCACTAGTGACCTAGATGAGTGCATGAAGGCACTGCTGAGGCCCAGGGCCAGTGCCCAACTCAACTGAGATGATGACCTCAGGGGACACTGCATGAGGTCCCAAGCAGGGGAGCTGGGAGGGTTGCCTGGGGTCCAGGTCTGAAGGGGTGAGGGTGGGGTCTGGGTAGGTGGGACAGGAGAAGGGTTTGGGTTGGGTTCTGGCTAACACACCTGGAATCTCTGATCCAAAAGGGCCATCTTGATCAGGCCCAAGGGACGGTAGCCAGCCTTTAGCTGTGGGCTGGACACAAGACTGGGAAAAAGCCTGGCACTCTGCATGCCCCGCCACACAGATATACACACACTGAGCACTGTACATGGTCACGTCTACTCCACCACCACCATGTGCACACCACACCACACCCCCACATGGGTGCCCAGACACAGGCCAACCCAGCCACACACCATCCACAAGGATGCAGGCCGACAGACACATACCCTACACACAAATGTAGGGAGGAGGAAAGACACAAGCGGAGGTAGGGAACATTCTCTGGAGGCAAAGTGCACACACTTGCACACATGGCCCTCACATACGTACATACATAGGGGAGCAGGCAGGGCAGGGCGCTGGGAAGAGCCCAGAGCAGGAGTGGGGAGCCCCGAGCTCGCTGGGTGACCTCAGGCAGGGGTTTCCACATCTCTGGGCCTCAGTTTGCTCATCTGTAAAATGGGGGGGGGGAGGTGTTGGGCAAGATGTCTACACAGCTCTCCAGGTCCTGGGGTTGGGACTGGGCTCCCAGGATGCCCCCTTTCAGGCATAATGACTCCATCCCCCAGGCTTCAAACAGGCCCCAGCACTGACTCCAAATTCAACCAGAGACCTCTCCCTGGGGTGGAAATAAAAGAGTCAAGGTCCTGGATCACTGGCCAAGGGGGAGACACAAACTCATCCCAAAGGGGCTGAGAGTGAGAGCACACGAAGTAATACAGGCCCAGGCAGAACCCAGGTCAGGAGAGAGAGAGCACAGGCCCAAAAGATAACCACAAGGTAGAGAGGTGACACGGGCTGAAAACAAAACCAAGGTCAAGGAGAGATCACGTGGGGTCCAAATGGAATCCAGGATCAGGGAGAGAAGAGAGAGATCTCAAAGACAACTCGACACCGAGGAGAGGGGACAGACTCAAAAGATAAACCAAGAGTAGAGAGAGATGGCAGGTCAAACAACTAACGCAGGGGTAGGGAGAGACGGCGCCGGCCCTGGTATGACTTGGGAGCGGAGAGAGACAGCACAGCCCCAAAGCAGTGTCCAGAGGTGGCAATGTGTGGCCAGGGCCCAGGACACGGCTGATGCAGAGCACACCTGGGAATCCCTGCGCACCAAGTGAGGGGCTGTTCCCCCTCCCCGTGCTCTTGCCACTGACTGAGACATGGATTGTCAGCAACAACGACAGCTCATACAGGAACCCAATTATTTTTATGCACCCACAGGGAGTCTGTCCTGGCAAGACCCTCCACAGGGCCCAAGTCCCATATCAGAAAGCAGGAGGCACTGGCTTCTCAGAGGGGCTCAGGAGGGCCCTGGTGGTCCCTATGCTCAGGAGCCCACTTCCTCCCTGAGGCCTGCAGGGCTCCCGGCTCCTTTCTGTTCCATCCCTTGCTCAGCTCACTGGCTTCCTCACCAGCTCCTGAGACCCTGTCTCAGGCCCAGCACCTAGGCCAGGCCTGCCTCTTCTCTTTCACTTCTCCCGCAGGAGCAAGGACAGAGAAACCCTCCAGGATCTGTTTAATTCTCTCCACCTCCACCCCGAGGCCCAGACCACCCATATCTCTCTCCTAACAACCCCATTAGTCTCCTCACCAGCCTCCCTACTGCTGCTCATAACCTCCCAATGCAAAGGGATAGTCCACGGTTTAAAATCTGTCAGTGGCTTCCCATTGTACTGAAGGCAAACCCTCTGATGGCCAAGAGGCCCTGCATGATGTGAGAGCCACTTGCCCACTGGCCTCACCTCACGCCCTTCCCCTCGCCCGCTTGGCTCCAGCCACAATGGTACTTTTTGCTCTTTACCACAAAAGGCTCGTTCTCTACCCCAGGGCCTCTGCACTTGCTCTTCCCCAGCTCTTCCTCACCTCTTCAGCCCTCCCCACAGCAGCCTCCAGACCCCACATCCCCCACCCCAGGGTCCTCTCCTTCACAGGACCTACTGCCTTGTTTCATATCCTTCTTAGCACTACTGGAGATGACCTTGCCTGTTGGCTTATTAATGGTCCGTCTTCCCTACTAAATTTCCAGTTCCTTCCCTGGCTGGTTAGAGGTGCACCCCAGAGCTTACACAGAGGTTCCCAACAAATGCTGCTTGTTTTTGACCAAATCCAGCCTCTCTGAATGCACCCAAGGCTGCTACAGCTCCCCACTGCGTTCCTCTCACCATCCCTCTCGTGCCAGCTGCTCTCTGGCCTCTGTACCCTTGAGCAGTGGGGCAAGTAGAAACAAACCATTTTTACAAACACATATAATACAGGAAATTAAACTGATGCTTTTAAAACAGAAAGAGATCACAACTTTTAAGAGAAAGAAGAAAGATTTTTGTTCTAGAAAACTCTGTTAAGAGCTGAGCATTGAATTTAGCTGAGAGCTTTCTCGCAGCCAAGGTGAAAAGGGGGAAAAAACCCAGCTTTGCCTGCCCCACTCCACCCTGCAGAACTGGATCCCACCATCCCTCCAGGGCCCCCTCGAATCTTCCCTCCTCTGCGATGCCTTCTGTGGAACCCCACATTCTGGACACTCCTTGATCTCAGCACTTAGCTGAGTTCAAAAAATATCTGTTGGCTTCTTGGCCTCCTTTATGAAACCTTCAGAGGCAGGGCCAGCTGGATGCACTGTGAATCTCCTCTGCTGAAAGCCCGGGAATGTCACCCCTCCCCGGGACCTCCCAGACAGAGACACTGCTCCTTCCCTGGGCTGGAACAGAACCCCACGGTGGTCCAGATGCTGGCACTTACAGGGCACTTACCCTGAGGCCACCATTCCAGGGCTGTCCCTCCCCAGAGAAGCTCATTTAGTCCCCAAAGAAACCCTATATGGAGGACCCTCATTCCCACCACTTTACACGTGAAGAAACTGAGGCACAGTGAAGGTAAGTACCTGGCTCTAGATGACCTCAGGATTCAGAACCACTCTCCCTCAGAGGGGGCTTCACCTGTCTGCATGGCCCCCCATGGCCAGGGGCATCTGAGGTTGGGGTCTAGGTGTGTGACTCCTCCCTGGTCCCAGGAAGCTCAGGAAATGAGTGACAAGTGACTAGAAGAGTGAGTGAGTCCTTGAACCTCCCATGAATATGCAGCAAATGCAGACCCTATCCTCTCCCCAGTGACATCTCAAGAGAAGCCCCAGGCATCCTTGACACACATCCCCCTCACGCCTCACTGCATCCATCCTTAAGCCCTCCTAAGGAGATTTCACGACCTGCACCCCCCCCCCCAACACTTCTGGAATCCAGTTGCTTCTGTCCACCTCCACTGTGCTGCCCCTGCCCAGATCGCCATCTGTCAGGACTGGAAAGCTGGTCTCTGCCTCCTCAGCCACTCAGCAGGCAGCCTGAGGGATCCCAGAAACTACAACCTGGTCACTGTGCCCTCTGCCTAAACCCTGCGATAACTCTCATTCTTCTTATACTGTCATCCAAACTCCTCACCCGGCCCCGACTACCTCACCAGCCTCACCCCCACTGCTATGGACTGAGGTTTGTGTCCCCCTAAAATGCACATGTTGAAATCTTAACCCCCAATCTGATGGGCTTAAGAGATGGGGGCCTTTGGGAGGTTAGGTCATGAGGTGGCGCTAATGAATGGGATTAGTGCCTTTATAAAAGAGGCCTCAGAGAGCCCTCTTGCCCCTTCCTCCATGTGAGGACACAGCAAGAAGATGGCCATCTGTGAACTAGGAAGTGAGCCCTCACCAGACACCGAATCTGCCAGCACCTTGATCTTGGACTTTCAGCTTCCAGAACTGTGAGAAAATAAATTTCTATTGTTTATAAGCCACCCAGCCCATGGAGTTCTGCTACAGCAGCACAAACAGACGAAGATACCCACCATCTTTCCCTGTATGCCCAGATTGCAGCCACTCTGCTCATTCTGTCTGTTCATTCATTTATTCACCTGCTTGACAAACATTGGCGGAACACCCACCACTGGCCAGGCACAAGTCTACCTTTGGGAATACAGCAGTGAGTATAAACACATGTCAGGTAGTGACAAATGCTGTGAAACAAAACAAAGCAGGCCAACACCATTCAGACTGCCACACACTCCCCGCTGTGGGGAGGTCTCGAGTACAAACATGAAGGAAGTGTAGGAGGGAGGCATCAGCAGACCTGTGGAGAAAGTTCCAGGCTGAGGGACCAGCAGGCACAAGCCCTGAGGCGGCAAGTGACTTGCAGTGTCCAGGCTGGAGCAGAATGGGAGGGGTGGGAAAGGCAGCAGAGCGGGGACCAGAGCCCTGGAGGGCCCTGCAGGCCATGGTGAAGGGACTGGATTCTACTCCGAGGGCAACAGGGGAAATCACTCGGAGAGCGTGAGCAGAGGGGTGACGTGATCTGGCTACCATGAGGACAGATCAGAGAGGCAAGAATGGAAGGGGGAGGCAAGGGGCTGACTGATGATGTCCATGGAGATGCTGAGGCAGGCCAAGTGGTGGAGGAGAGAGGTGGTCAGATTTGGGTTTCATTCTGAAGGGAGGACAGGCAGATCCTTAAATGCTGCAAGTTCCTTCGAGGCTCCTCTCAGAGCCTTGAGAACCCCCCTCCCACCTCCTCCTCCCCCTTCATTTCCCAGCAGAGACACCTATTTCTTAGAGAACACTTCCCTCCCCAAGGGGACTCTGACAGTCAACAGCCGTTTAATCTCTGCAATGAAATCAGGAAGAATTCAAATGATGAGCCACCTGTAGAAATGACGGGGTTGTCTACATGCCTAAAAGCCAATTAAAGCACTTATGATTGTCCCCCAGCTCCAAATCCACCCTCTATACCGGCTCTGCGCCAACTACATTTCTGTTTTGCCATCGGCTCCCTGTCAGGCTCTACCAATAGGGGGCGCTAAAGGGAGGCTGCAAGGCTGGAGGAGGGAGGAGCTGCTCCTTCCCGTCTCCCCCCAGGTCCCTAGCCTCGTTTCTGCAGCCTTGGAAGCAGCAGCTCTTCCTGGGGGCAGCAGACAAATCCAGTTTGCAGCTTCCCAACACCTGCAGAAGCAGCCTCAACTCTCAGAGACACCAGCACCAGCCAGCGAGTGTCCCCCGCCCCCCGTTAGGGTAAGAGTTTCATCTCCACAGAGCCCTTCCTATAAGTTCCCAGTAGTTTCAGCTCTTCCCTTTGTTTCTTCAGAACTAGGGACATAGCCCCTTCCTACCTTGCTACCTCCATGATACCTGAGAGCAAGGATGTGCAAATTTTGCCCTCAGGCAAAGCCCAGCCCATCTGCCTGATTTTGTAAATAAAGTTTTACTGGAACACAGCCAAGCCCATTTGTTTAGGTATTATCTATGACTACTTTCCATATGATGGGAGCGCTGAGTAGTTTTTGTTTGTTTTTGCTGAGGAAGATTCGCCCTGAGCTAACAACTGTTGCCAATCCTCCTCTTTTTTTTCTCTTTTTTCATGTGAGCTGCCGCCACAGCATGGCCACTAACAGATGAATGGCGTAGGTCTGCACCCAGGAATCAAACCTGGGCCGCTGAAGTGGAGCACGCCAAGCATAACCACTAGGCTACAGGGGCTGGCCCAGAAGCACTGAGCAGTTTAGACAATATGACCTGAAAGCTGAAAATATTTACTATCTGGTCCTTTACAGAACAAGTTTGCTGATCTCTGCCTTGGAGTTCACTTTCACCTTCTCAGTTACCTAGTTAACAACTTCATTCCTAGTAAATAATTCTCCACATTCAAATATCTTGGGAGGTTTGTCTCCTGGTAGGACCCTGATTGATGCAGGAATGACAACACCCAGGTCATATGAGTGCTTAGGTCACAAGGTCACTCCCTCTCCTGCAGGCAGGTGTGCGGTCCCTAGAAGGGACCAGAAATGAGCAGTTTCTCAAAAGGAGAACAGGTATCTGCAGAAGGGAGAGTGATTCGCTCCCAAACCCTAGAGGTCTGCAGTGTGAGTCACCTCTCGGTGCCTTATCCCTCTTTGCCACCAGCACTCCACACATTCCTAGATCTGCTGGGTCATCAGGCCCAGGTGGCAGATCGGTGGCAGAGCCTTCGAGTGCTCTGGGCCTCCCTCAAAATGAAAAGCCCTCTGGGCTGTTTGGTAAATGGACTGCAGTAGCACACCCGACTTAGACCCAGGAATAAGCTGCTGCCCAAATCCAGAACGCCCACCAAATGTGGCCAGTATCAGCCAAGCAGCACCCCCTCTGAGGTCTGAATTTCAGCTCCATTGGGCCCCTCATCTGAGTTTCAAAGTTTTAATCTTCCTGACTTCTTCCCCTGTCCTCTCAGCCCCCAGGGTGCCAGCTGCTTCCTGCAGCTGCTACCTCCATGCCCTCTCAGTTTTCTGTTTCCTCTTTCAGTTAGCTGGTTAACAACTTTACATCTTGTTAACAATTAGTATACCAAATTCTCTCTGTTCAAGTAACTGGTAGTGTTTTCGTCTCCAGATTGGACCCTGACTAACAGATAGCAGCAGAGGATTTATTGCCAACCCCCTTACTAAATGCTACCTCCTGCTCAGGAGAGCTGATCAGCATACCGTTAACAATGTAAGAGACCAGCTAGATGCTGGGTGGTCTGTCAAGATCAAGTTTCCTGTGGTCTACATAATGGCAGAAAGCAAGAGAGTTGATGTCACCTTGAGACAAGACTGAAGGTGTGCACCCCTGGCTTCTGGTGGCCCTTAGAAAGTGCTGGAGAGAAAAAACCATTTGCCAGGGCAGTAGCTCACACCAGCCGCCAAGGGCTGTGTTGACGCTCCAGTAAAGATACTTCATTTGGGTCAGCAACTGCAACTGGAGTCAACACCTGATTCCGTTTGCAGTAATCCACAGCCATTCTCCAAGACCCATCTGCCTTCTGCACAGGCCAAACGGGCCGGCTGAACGGGGTTGAGATCACTAACACCCCTGCTTCTCTCAAGTGTTAATGATGGCGCTCATCTCCACAATCCCCCCAAAGGCTGCAGAATTGCTTTTGGATTACTATCCTGGGAAAGACGGGGAGTTCTAGGGTATTCCACTTGGCTCTTTTGACCATAATGGCCCTGACTCCACAGGTCAGTGAGCCAATGTGGGATTCTGCCAGCTGCCACATATGTCTATTCCTATTATACAGCCAGGTCCTGGGAAAAGACAGGGTGGGTCCACAGACCTATCAGGCTCATTCTGGGATGAACTTGAGTTCAGACTCCATCTGTCACCTGACTACATAAGCCCCACTTACACGGCCATGTCCACCAGTCAAAATGGTTTGCCATCAATGAAAATGCCAGGGGGCTGTCTAAATATCTGAAACCCAATCAAAACCCTCAAGGCTGAGAAGGAGCCTGTATAGAAACTGGTGTCACCTTTCTGGAAAGCAGTTCAACAATACATCCCAAAAGCCACAAAAAGGGTCTTCCTCTTTCACTCAGTCATTCTATTCAGAAAATTAATCCTAATCAGCTGCAATGCAGGCAAAGCTTTTGTGCACAAAGATGTCTGCATGCGGTTGTTGATAACTAAAATATCTGGAAGCAACTAAATATAAAAAATGCCTCAATAAATTACAATACATCCACGTGGGGATTAATATGCAGCAATGTAACATTCTGTTTAGGTTAAAAGAATAAGATATTACTTTTGGCCTTTCAGATTGGCAAAGACTTTTTTTAAAAGATTGATAATACCCATTGTTGGCAAGAGTGTGGGAAATTTGACATTCTTGAGTACTTCTGGTGGGAATATAAATTGGTGGAACCTTTTTGAACAGCCATTTGGCAGTAAACACTTAAAAAACATTCACACCCTTTGACCCAGTGCTTCCACTGCTTGGAATTTATCCCTCATGAACATGCCCACAAATCCACAGGTCCGGTTGATGGTGGCATTGTCTATACTAGCAAAAACTGGAAACCACCCAAGTATCCATCAATAGGGGATGAGTTAAATAATTCATGCTCAGCCGCTCACTGAAATCTGTATGTCTGCACTTGAATTTCAAATAGGATCATCTCCAATGATCCATGCCCAGAGATAGCTCCTATGTCCCCAATGCCACCAAACTGTCCCCCCATGTCCTCCCCATGGTGGAATATGGCCTCACCATTCACTTAGCTGCTTCAGCCAAACCCACAGTCACCCTTGGTTCTGCTCTCTCTCTTGCACACATACAGGCCCTTGGCACTGATGCCACTCAAGCACAAGCCAGCAGCTTCTTTCTTCCGCGCCCTCCAATGGCCTCCGAAATGGACCGTCCTGTTTCTACTGTTGCTCCACTACAGTTATTTCTCAGAAAGCAGCCAAAGTAATCATTTTTAAATGATTTATAAATTAAATCAAGGTCGTACATCCACATAAAGGAACATTATTCAGCCATAAAAAGGAATGCTACAAATGTGGATGAACCTCGAACACACTATGCTAAGTGAAAGACCCCAGGCGCAAAAGGCCACATATGGGATGATGCCATTTCTATGATATATCTAGAATAAGGAAATCTATGGAGACAGAGAGCAGAGTGGTGGTTGCCAGGGGCTGGGAAAGGGGGAATGGAGACCAACTGCTTAACAGGTATGGAGTTTTCTTTTGGAGTCATGAAAAATGTTTTGGAACTAAACAGAAGAGCTGATTGCACAACATTGTGAATATACTAAACGCCACTGAATTGTATAGTTTAAAATGGCCGATTTTATGTTATATGAATTTCACCTCAATACAAAAAAGAGAAAACAAATTAGACCACAGCACATTCACTGCTTAAAACCTTCCAGTGGCTTCACAACACAATAAAAATAACGTCCAAACCCCTCACTGCAAGGCCCCCAGGATCCAGACTCCGCTCCAGGACCTCACACTCTCCCTCCTCACTCCCCATAAAACTCTGTGAGGGAGGTACTGTCATCTCCATTTCAAGAGGGGAAACTGAGTTCAGAAAGCGAAGTGGCTTGCCAGGGATCACGTGGGAACACAGTCAACCTGAAGCTGGCTCTGCCTGGCTCCTAACCAGCTCACAGCTGTTGTGGACACTGTAGTGGCCACCGGGACCCTCCTTCAGGATCAGGCACGCATTGCCTCAGCTGCCGAGGGCGTTGGTGGCTGATTGCTCTCAGCTCTGCCGGTAGAAGAGTCCCCTCACGCAAGGTCCTGACTCTCCCCGAGGACAGCCCCCCTCCAATGACATGTTGGTGGAGGATATAAAGGCCTGCCCCCTTACCTCAGGGGGATGTCTTTGGTGGCCATCATGGCTCCAGAGCTGCCCAGGGGACGGCTGAGGCCCAGTCACGACTGCATCAAAGCATCAACTCCTCCCTCTGCCCAAGCCTGCTCCTTCGCTCTTTCACAGGACTGGTTTCCAAGGACAACCACACATCTCCTGCCTGCTAATCTTCATCTCTGTCTGCTTCCTGGGACCCTGACCTAAGATATCTGCCCTACCCTTGAGGGCCAGGTCGGAGGGCACAGTGTTCATCCTGAGGGCCCTGGGGGGGCTATAGCTAAAGCATGTGAGTGACAGGTCAGACTTGCTGCAGAAAGATCCTACTGGAGGGCAAACTGGAATGGAAACAGATGGGAGGCCAAGAGGCCAGTGAGGAGGCTGGTGAGAGGGGCCGGGGCCTGAATTCACACCATGGCAATGAAAGCAGGGAGAAGGCCAATTCCAACAGTGGCCACTGGGTGGAATAAATGGACCATAATTCGAGACTGGCTGACAAGCCCTGCACCTGGCCTGGGGGTGCCTGGGGGGATGCCGGTGCCCTGGGCTGTCTTCCATCTGGAAGTCACTCATCAGCTCTGGGCCAGCCTGTTGGGGTGCCAGCCCTGGCTCTGCCTGTCACTAGCCATGTGGCCTGGACATGGTACCTTGGTGCCTCACTCTGTCCATTAGGGAAAACTGGGCTAATACCAGGCCTTCCTCATGCGGTTGCCATGAGGAGTCAAGGAGAGGACACGAGTTCAGAAAGCTTGGAGAAAGGGCTGGCAAGCGTGAGTGAGCATTACCCTGATCACTCCAGGCTTCCCAAGCACTTGCTAGGTGGCTGGAAAAGGCACAGGCCTTGGGTCAGACACACCTGGCTGCAGCCCTGTGTGTTGGGGGCAAGTCCCTTTACCACTGAGCCCTAGATCTCACAACTGGAGGAGGGCAGTGACCCTCTGCGCCATGAGGGATTATTAGGAGATTAAGTAACACTTGAAAAGTTCCTGGCACGTGGTATGAAGTCAACAAACAGCAGCTGCTGCTGCTGTGAGGCTGGTGGCGAGTACCCGCAGGAAAGCTCAGTGTACTTGGCCGTCCCACGGCAGGCAGCTGAGCCTCGGCAAGGCCAAACCCCGCCCATCCTCGGTGCTCTCAGCCTGCTCCTCCTCCAGTGTTCTCTCTCTAAATGTCATCGCCATCGCCCAGCTGCCCAAGCCAGAACAGGAGGAACGCCCACGTCCTCTCTCCTGAGTCCCCCACCCCAGGCAGACACCAAGCCCCAATGCTCTCCAGCCTCCCCTTGTCTCCATCTCTGCCATCCCCTTACCTCCCCACAGCTCATCCTGCAGCCCCCGCTGCCCCCTTACCAGCTGATTCTGTTTCCCCACTTGAGCCAGTGCAACCTCTGGGGGGCGCTGCATCCCATGGACCTCCTGCTGAAGGAGCAACTCTAACCCACTCAGCAAGAGCAAGGCCAGGCCTGGCCACTGTATCCCCAGGGGTAGCACAGGACCTGGTATACAGCAGACACTCAATAAATGCCAGCTGGCTGGAGAAAAGATGAATGCATGAATGTATACATATGCTAACTGTGCCGACAGAAGTAACACTAACCACAACAGAAAGAGAGCACGAGCACACAGCCCCCACGGCTGTCCTAAGCTCCGTGGGCCTATCTTAAGCCCTTACATGGATGAACTCCTTCCATGCTCACAACGGCCCAACGTGGTAGTGGCTGTTATTGCCCCAATTTTGCAGCCGAAGAAAGGACGTGACAGGGAGTAACTTGCCCAAAAGTCACACAGCCAGTGAGCAGCAGAGCCGAGATACAAACAGGAGTCAGGACCACAATTGCAGCAATGGATCAGAAAAGGTCTGGGATCTGCTATGCTGGCCTCAGGCACCTTCGCACCAAATCCTCCCGCCCATCCTGTGGGGGAGGACTGAGACACCAGGGTTAAGACTCTTGCCCAAGGTTACGCAGCTGTAAACAGGACTGTTCCACTACTTCTTTGTTGATGAATAAATTGGCATCCAGTTTACAGTGACTTCGACTGGAGGGCTACTCCTCTGGAGTCTGCTTATTTCTGGGGGCCCTGATGAATGAAACGTTCTGAGCCCATGTGACCGAGGACTGGACTGTGGAAATGGAGGTGATGGGGAAGACTGCCAGTAGGTGGGCGTCAGACCACCAGCTCCGGGACTCCTGCCTCCTGTCTCCTCAGGTTCCAGCTTCGGGCCCTTTAAACCCACCAGGGGACAGAAGCTTTCAAATCAGCTGGCAGCCTGTGGGGCAGTGCCTCGGGCCTGCCCGTGGGGTGGGGCGGGGGAGACAAAGCCACCAGGACTCCAGGGACAACCCCACCTCCGCCTCCACTAGAGCAGCTCTGCTTTGTCCAGGGTTCTGAGGGTGCTGTCAATGGGAAAAAAGGTTCCACAGTCAAAACAACTTTTGAAAATCAGTGCCCTAAGGGATAAATGTCCTTGACAAGCAAAGTGGCCTTCTCAAGTCTACCCTGGTGACGTTCAGGGCTTGGATACAGTGGATTCTGGGATGGGAGAGACAGGAGGGTGAGAATCTCTGAGGCCTTTAGCCGAGTCCAATGTCAAGGCTGCCCTGACTGTTCGTGGCCATTGGTCCCTGCCCCGCACACCTGCCCTGTCTCCCAGGGCATACCCCCGCCTCTGGGCATTTACCCACACGGTCTCTTGCACCTGGAATAAAAAGAGGAATGACATGTGGGCCCCCCACCTCTGAAAAGCCATACATGCGGTGCTGTCCCTGTTTTCTATAACCCTCACTACAGACCAGTTGGGTATCATTATCCCCGTCTTAGGGGGAACCGACGTTCAGAGAAAAGAAATGACTCACCTGCGCTCTCAAATTCAGGATGATCTGACTCTGAAATATTCTTTTCACTGCACCCTCGCCTACCACCTCCCATGCCCCTGCCTCTCCCACCTCACCTTCATCCAAATCCTGCCCACACTCAGGGCCCGGCTGGCTCTTCCAATGTGCCCCATTCTCTCTCACCTTCCACCTTTGCACATGCTGTTTCCTCTGCTCCAAACACATCATCCTCCTCCCATACCCCCTTCACCTTGCTGACTCCTTTACATCCTTTGGGTACCCGCTTGGGCATCACCTCTTCTGGGAAGCGCTCCCTGGATACCTGGCTGGATCAGGAGTCTCCTTGGGATCCCTCCTCTGAGTTTTCCCAATCATGGCCCTAATGGCTCTGTCTTGTGGTCATTTGCTTTTCTGCATCCTAAGGTGACCCTAAACTCTTGGAAGCAGAGTCCAGGTCCCCTGTGCTTACCACTAGCTCCTGTGCTGCCCAGCATGGTGCAAGGCACACAGTAGGTACTCAGTAAACACCTACTAAATGAATGGAGTTGTGAGTTCAACAGGGAGCTTCGATGTCCACACGTGTCGGGCCCTCCTGGCAGGTGCTGGGCATAGCACACAAACGAGGCGCAGTCCTGGCAGCCCGGCCCTAGCCCTGCCTCCCGCAGGAAGCCTCTCACGATCTCCTGGCCTTTGCCCAATTCCCACTCCACATCTTTCATTCACTCAACAAATCCTTGAGCACCAAGTAAGCCAAGGTGGTGTGAGAGGAGCATTTGGCAAAGGGGGACACGGGAGGTGACGTATCGTCTCTCTTCCCCCTTGCCTGCCCCATGTGCTTGCCAGCACAGCTACACAGTGCACCATCAGCGTGGTGGTCACGTGGAGCCCACAAAAATTCACCCCTCTTTTGTTATGTGCCAGGCTGGTTCTGAGGCTCCAGTGGCTGCCTGCCCACCCGCCCTCCCTTGCTCACTCAGTCCATGGCCCCTTCCCCAGCCCCAGCCCGGCCGTACCCGGTTGATGAGCTCGCCGACCATGCCTGTCCAGGAGCCGTTGGGCTCGGGTGCCCCATACAGCCCATCCTCCACCAACCGCAGGCGGTAGCGGAAGCGTAGCAGCTCGGCCAGCTCCCGCAGCATGTCCACGCAGAAGCCCTCGAAGCGCTCATTCCCTGACAGGGCCTGGAAGTTAGGCCGGCGCATGACGTATGGGTTCTCCTGGGGAAGCAGGAAAGAAGAGGGGTCAGAGATGGGGAATCTGAGGGCTGGGTCGGGGATCCCGGAGCCCAGGCTGGGCAGCCAGATCAGGAATCCGATGGCAGAGAGGGGGTGATGGAGTCGCTGAACACATTACCTGCTTACAAATGCTCAGAGCCAGGGGAAAAGCACATGGACCCTGCCAGCCCTGAGCAGATCACAGGGAGCTGTTTTAATCTCCACCAGCCAATCTGACGCTCAGTCGTCTCAAACTCAGATGCTTACAAAAGGAGACAGGCAACCTTAGAGTGAATCAGACTAGATGGAGATCATGCCAGACTGAACAGGGGCTTTCAATTTTTTGACTACGACCCACAGTAAGAGATACATTTTCCTCTGCAACCCCAGCCATACACATATACGAGCATGTGCCTGCACACGCATGCACGTAACCAGACTGTTCCACAAAATAGTCCTTCCCCCTGTGACTATGGGCAATACACTGATATTTTCTCTTCTGCTCTATTTCTTTTTTTTCACATGACCAGTAGCAACCCACTAAACTGACTTCATGAGCCAGTAAGGGATCAAAGAGGGTCTCTTCCACCAGGATTTAGTTCCAGCCCAATGCTATCACGAGGAAAGCAGGCCTAAGATGCTAGATGGTCCAATATTAAGAGAATTTGGGAACCCAGGTTGTTTTGAAAAATCTCCTGGTTATAAAGGTTAGCAACACTTCAAATTCTAATACCAAATTTTTTTTCAATGCTTTGCAGACTAAACAAACCACCTAACAGTCTGCAAACTTCTCTTAACATAGTTATCGTCTAAATGGCTGTTCATACAGTCACTTTGCACTTACGAACAAAAGGAGTTAGGACTTAGGGAACAACCAAGAGAAGAGCTTTGGCAAAAATAGCCACATGCTTAGCACGTATTGAGCACCTGCTGAGTACTAGCCGCTGTGCTGTGGGTGCTCTCTGGGTTTATCACTTTACTTCCTCACAGGGACCTTACATGGCAGGTACTATTAGACTCACTTTATACACGTGGGAACGAAGCTCACATAGATCAAGCGGCCTCTGTCACCTCTCATTCATCCAACACATAATTACTGAGCTCTGAGGTAGACATGAGCACAGTATTCTTCAGCCCCTCTCATCAAAGGGTAGAGATGGGGGCCAGCCCCATGGCCGAGCGGTTAAGCTTGTGCGCTCTGCTTCAGCGGCCCACGGTTTCGCCGGTTCGAATCCTGGGTGCAGACATGGCACCACTCATCAGGCCACGCTGAGGCGGCGTCCTGCATAGCACAACTAGAAGGACCCATAACTAAAAATACACAACTATGTACCGGGGGGCTTTGGGAGAAAAAGGAAAAATAAAAAATCTTATTAAAAAAAAAGGTAGAGTCGATTTCCCCACAGCTTGGGTTTGAGCTGGCCTCGACACTTGGCATTGGCCAAGAGAACATGGTGGAAGTGATGCTGTGTGAATTCCAGAAGCTGGGCCTTCAGAGCAACCTCTTGGGACAACCGTAAAAGAAAGCCCAGGCCAGCCTGCTGAAGGATGAGTGAACAGAGGCGTGCCAGCCAACAGCCAGCACCAACAGCCACTCTGGACCTTCCAGCCAAGCCTTGTCACTAGCTGAATGCAGCCAGAGTGAGCTCAGGCGAGACCAGAACTGTTCAGTCGGCCCAGAGAATTGTAAGAAATAATAATCATTATTGTTTTACGCCTCTAGGTTTCGAGGTGGTTTGGCACACAGCAATAGGTACTATGAAGCCAGGTCCTATCATAGGCTCTGGATCCCAGGACCCCACAAAGCCCACAGCTGAGGGGTGATGGGATGAGGGAAATCAGTGATTTTTCTCTCTCTACCAAGCTGATTTCCAAATTCAAAATTGTGGAACTGGGAGTAGGAATGTGAGCTAATACTAATAATAGTGGCAGCAGCTAGCATTTCTTGTGGGCTTGCTGTGTGACAGCTATTCTGTCAGTGTGGGAGGTTGGTATTATTACCTCTGTTTCAGAGATGAGGACACTGAGGTCCCTAGGAGTGAAGTAGTAAGTGGCTGAGATGGACAAGTTGGTCTGACTCTAAAGCTCTGCTCTTAATCCCTGTGCTAGACTGAACTCAAATGGACAAAATCAGAGGGTGACACAGGAGAAGCTAGGTATAGAGATGGGGGACCCAGGTTGGGTATCGAAACCACAGAATCCGAAATCAAGAATCCTCTAGACAAGCACCCAGCATTGGAGCTGGAAGGCTCTCATACAGCCCTCTTCACATACAGAGGAGGAAACTGAAGCTCAGAGAGGTCAAGTGTCTTGCCCTAGGCCACACAGCTGGCGCAAGGCAGTGAGAAGGGGAGAAGGAGCAGAGCTGGGATTCAAAACCCAGTTGCTGTGCACTCCGAAGCCCTTGTTTCTTCCACCAGGCCAAGCTGATCTCCAAAGTCAAGACTGAGGCACCCGGGCGGTGGATTTGGGTTCAAGGCCTCAGGATCGGGATCTGAGATTATAGAACCAGAAACAGGGCCTGGGGGTCTGTGAATAGAATCAAGTCAGAAAATAATGATCCAAGACTCAACCTAGAGCCTCAGCCCATGAGAACCGAGGGTCTTAAAGAGCCTCGTATCCAAGGTTTTCAGACTTCTTCAAAAGGAATCTTCTGTGAAAGCTCGGCAGACAGACAGTGCGCCGTTGCTAAGTCGGACTCTAAGAACTCATCCTACCAATGGCTGGGCACCTATACACAAAATGTGGGTCCGAGAGAGTCATGGCAGCATTGCTTGTAGTGGGAACAAAGGCTGAAACAGCCTAATTTGGGACAGGTTAAAAAGATATTGATGTCATCAAAGAATCCTAGGCAACTACTAAAATAACAAGTTCTAGATATATTAAGAGGGAAAAAAAACAAGCTCCAGAACAACGTGTACAATATGCTACTCTTTGTGAAGGAAAGAGTGGGGACGTGCTTGTACATGCACAGACATTTCTGGAAAGATGTGGCCTCTGGGGAAAAAAATGGGGGACTAGAGAGGGAAGGAGACCGATTTCTCACTCCCTATTCCCATGTACTCTTTGGATTCTATTTAATGTAGGTTTGTATTAACTTCCGTCCCTCCCCTAACATAATGAATTTTCCAAATTAAAAATTTTAATATTAAATATTAAAATACACACTTAAAATTTTTGAAGCATGGTATTTACATGTATATGGAAATGCAAAATGGTCAAGAAGAGTGAAAGCAATCCTAAAGAAGAACACGAAACTGGAAGGACTTACCCTCCCAGACCTTGAGGCTTAATTTAAAGCTACAGTATTTAAGACAATGTCGTATTAGAGCAAAGACAGACAGACAGACAACAGACCGGAGAGTTCAGAAAGACATACATAAGTGGATACTTGACTTACGACAGAGGGGAGACTACGGGGAAAGGGAAAGAATGATCGTTTTATTAAGTGGTGCTCTTCAGCTAAACATCTATACGGAAAAAAACGTATCCTCAGCCCCTGCCTCACATGATACATAAACATCAATTCCAGGTAGAGTGTAGATCCAAATGTAAAAGGCAAAAGTTAAGTTTTTAGAAAATAAATAGGAGGCTATCTTCATGACCTTGGGGGAGGCAAAGAATCCTTAAATTCTAACAGCATCAACCACAAAGAAAAAAAAAAAGCAGGGCCGGCCTGGTGGTGCAGCAGTTAAGTGTGCGCGTTCTACTTTGGTGGCCTGGGGTTCACCAGTTCGGATCCCGGGTGCGGACATGGCACCGCTTGGCAAGCCATGCTGTGGTAGGCGTCACACGTATAAAGTAGAGGAAGACGGGCACGGATGTTAGCTCAGGGCCAGTCTTCCTCAGCAAAAGGAGGAGGACTGGCAGCAGATATTAGCTCAGGGCTAATCGTCCTCAAAAAAAAAAAAGCAGATAGACTTTAGTAAAACTAGGAATCTTTCCATCAAAAGATACTATTGAGAAAAAAAACCAAACCATACCATTGAGAGTGAAAAGCCACTCCATGTAGTGAGAGAAGATATCTGTAACGCTTATTCCGACCAAAGACTTGAATCCAGAATATATAAATAACTTACAAATGAATAAAAAGGTCATATATTCTCATTTTTTTAAAATAGAAAAAGACTTGAGCAGGGAAAGAAGATTTCCAAACAGCCAATCACCACAAAAAAGGTGGCCAACTTCTCTGATCATTAGGGAAATGCAAATGAAAACCATAACACAGCTGGTACCTATATATGCTCTGTACTGTCAAAAATGAGGAGCAACTGGAATTCTCATTCCTACATCACTGGTGAATGAATGAAAAGAGCTACAGGCACATTGGAGAAGACTTTGTCAGTATCTACTCAAGCCGAAAAGACCCAGCAATTCCACTCCTGGGCATACGCGCGACAGAAATGCCTGCATGTGTTCACCAAAAGGCATGTAGCAGAATGTTCACAGCAAGACTACTCATAATAGCAAAAAAACAGAAACAACTCAAATGTGCATCTACGTCTGGTGGATTAGTAAACTGCAGTGCATTCATATAACAGAAACCACAACGAGACTCAACTACTTGCAACAACATGGATGAATCTCACAAACACACATTGAGCAGAAGCCAGACAAAAGAGAGAACAGAGTATGATGCCATTTACATGAAGTTCAAAGGCCAGCAATGCTAATCTATGGTGAAAAAGGTTGAGATGGTGGTGACCCTTGCAGGGTTAGAGACTAGAAGGTCACAAGGAGGGCTGGGGTGGGAGGGCTGGTTCCACAGGTGTGTTCAGTTTTTGGAAATTCAGTGAGCAGTACATTTACGATTTGTGCAAGTATCTCTTCGCATGTTACACTTCCGTAAAAATCTCTTGAAACTAAAAACAAAAAAAATTAAAGTAGGGTTGGTTCTAGAATATTCCTCACAAGCTGCTTGCCTGGACTCTTTCATGAACTGGGGACCATAACCAGGACTTCCTGAACGCAGTTTAAAGGCCCCTGATCTAGACCAACCCCCTCACTCTATTATGAATATTTCAATCCCCCCACTTTAAAGGAGGCAACTGAGGACAGAGAGGAGAAGACACCCAATCGGGTCACAGTCTGTGGATGGCAGGGCCAGGCCCAGAATGCAGCTGTGAGAGCTCAGAAAGAAGCCGAAATTGAGGAAATCGAGGTGCTATGGTGCAAAGTGCAGGCTCTGCTATCTGCTGGCTAGGCAACTTGGGTATGTCACTTAACCCTCCTGTGTGTTAGTTTCTTCATCTAAAACTTGGGGGACATAATGGTACCAACCTTGGGGTGCTGTGAAGATCAAGTGAGCAACACAAAAAAAGGGGTTGGCACAGTGCTCAAAGACATTGGTCATGATGACTGCTATCTTCATCAGGGATGCCAGACCAGGGGAGAGAAGGGGAAGGGACTCGTGTTTAGCATGGCTTCCATGCTGGACACTGCCACAGGGGCTTTCTTATCTCGGGCAATCCCCCCACAGCAGGACGAGATGTCACAGCTTGATGAAGGGAATCATGGGGACCAACTGAGCGCCCTGAGAAAACTCCCTGGGAGGGGCGGGGCCTGGGCTGAAAGAAGGCCCCAGCACAGCCTCATCTCCTTGGGCCTTCTCTTGCACCCCCACCCTCCCTGTGGGGCCTCTCTCAAACTTGGCACCCGCCAGCCCTCTCTCTCAGCTCCAGACCTGTGAGCCCTGCCTGGGACAGCCCCACCCTCCACCTCTCAGTCCTCCTCCTGCTCCCTCACTCCGCCCAGCCCGTCGGCCACCACACCCTGTCTGGGTGCTATTTCCCAACATGCCATATCAGATACTCCTCCCTCCCCACAGCTCCAGCCCAGCTCAGGCCTGTCCTCCCCCACCTGGAGCACCTCTCGTCTCCAGCGGCCTCCCTGAAGGGCCAGGAGCTTTCTGACATCCAGGTCTGGCCCTGGCCCTTCCTGCTCAATACTCCAGGATACAGGGAAGTGTAACTGAGTCCTTCAGAGACGCTTCCCCACCTGCTGCCCCACAGCCTCCAGACCACCTCTATTGCAGCACTCGCCACCCCTCCCTGCTTGCTAGGTGCCAGGCACCATACTAGGCCCTGGGGACAGAGCAGGGAAGAAGACAAGTCCTGACTGCATCTCGTTCCAGGCACCCAGGCTGATCACATGCGACACAGGCCCTGTCCAAAAACACGAGTCAGAAAACATTGGTGAACGGACAGTCACATCCAGCTGAGCATACCGAGGCCACTGCCTCTATATCCAATCTGACAAACCCTTCCTAAGGCCCCTGCTCCTGTGGCTCCTGCTGCCTAGGATGCTGGGTACCTCCTCTGTGCTCCCAACTCCCACACAGCTTCTAAAGCCCCATCTAATGCTACCTCCTCTGTGAAGCCTTCCTTACGCCTTCTAAAGCTGAGTCAGTCTTTCTTTTCTTTGGGGGTCCCTCATTACCCTGTATAGGAATGACTGTGTCCAGGTCTGTCTTCTCCATCAGACTTCCATCCCCTCCCCAAGTGCCACTCAAGAGTAGGGGAACCACAAGACCACCTGTGACTCATTCCTGTGCCTCCAGAATTTATATAAGTCCTGGCACAGCAGCTTCAGTAAATATTTGTGGAATGAATGAATGAATGAATCAATCAATCTATCTATCAAGAGAAGAATGAACCTCACGAAGAGAACAACATTGGCTTGAGAGCCTCGGGGGAGAAGGGGAGACTGGAGGCCCCCGGGGTCATGGCTTGGCTCTCCTGACATCCCCTCCCTGACCTCTGCCCCTGCTCTCCATCAAGAACCCTGTCTCTTCCAGCCTTAGGAAGCCTCTGGGATTGACCACATCCCCACAGGCACAGAGGCGTGACTTCTCCAAGCCAGCTGGCCTGGCCCTCAGTGAGGCTGTTACGAAGTGTCTGGTTTCCCGTCTGCAGGCCATCTGTCCCTCCCCAGCAGGTTCACTGGCCCTTCTCCAGAGGGACGAGAGGTCCTCGTTAGATCAGGAGTTCCCTAGGGGCTGAGGGAACGGCTCTGTGACGCACTGCGTTAGGGGGCCTCTGACGTCCTGTGGAGCCCTGTGTTAATCCTCTCGACCTCGGCGTCCACAGCTATTAGCCCCCCAGCTCAGTTACGGAGGACCTCCCACAGACAACGGAGGCCAGCAGGCCAGGCACTTGGCTGCTACGAAGAGCGTGGCTACCTGGCATGCCTGGCCTCCACGCCCAGCTGCTCCGGGCAGCCTCCTGCTCACTAGGTCCTGCACATCACCCACTCCCTGACCTCCTGGCAGCCCCTCGTGCCTGGTGGGAGGCAGCAGGGTGCAGGAAAGAGGGCATGGGCTCCGAGCCTGAACTCAGTTCCAGCAGGGACTCCCCATGTAACTGGTTTCCTTACCTTCAAAAGGAGGAAAATAAGACGGACCTCACGGAGTTGCTGAGAGGTTTACAGTGACACCTGGAAAGCACCTGGTGTGGAACAGGTGCTTGATAAACATTTGCTGACACAGAAAGGACCCTCTGACTCTGATCTGGTAAAATGCAGCAGTGGCTCCCCCAGGGGTTACAGGACAATGTCTGTGGCTGGTGCTCGGGTACAAGAGGACTGGACATTCAGAGCACAGCGATTAAGACTCAGGCTCTAAAGCCTCAGACACTTGGCTTCTGTCCCAGCTATGCCTTATATTTGCTGTGTGACCTGGGAAAGTTGTTTCACCTCTCTGAGACTCAGTTTCACATCTTCAAGATGGATGTCAAGTAAGTTGGCATGTGTCAACACTCAGTTGGCAAGGATGACAAAACGACCACTCCAGCAATGATGATTTATGTGGCCTACCACGGGCCAGACACTGTGCAAGGCACCCTGCCTGTGCAGCCTTGTGGAATCCTCACAATGTGCTCCTATGAGCCAGCCATTTCCGTCTCTGCCATGTAACAGTAGGCTGGCAGAGCCTCGGGCTGGACCTGGCTCTGACGGCAGAGTCTGTGCCCTCCGCTGCTCTGGCAGCAATGAGGATGGTGACGCCTTGGTCACAACCCGGGGTTGCTGGGTGCATGAGACATGTTCCTACTGGTCTGTGCACTGTGCCAGCCGAGGCTTCCCTCCTCCTCACCAGGATCTGGCTGGGGCACTGTTCAGGAAAGGCCTCTTCACCTACCACCCGCTCCCCAAAGGGCCACTCACCAGGATAGTTGTGACCACCAGGGTCTTGTTGGCCAGAGTCTGCGACAGGTTGATGTCCAGGGTGGTGGCATTCATGGCCAGGGTCCGGTTAGAGTACCATACCCCGATCTGGGGCAGAGAGGGCGCCATCAGTGCAGGCCCTGCCTGAGGATGTCTTAGCCCTCTGTGCCCTGCCGCCACTCCACCCCCACCCCATTAGGGCTCCGGCATCGCCTTGGGTCTGCTCACCTCACGGTGGCCCTGCCGGGACTTCTCCAAGATGCGCAGGGTGTAGTTGGTCCTCTGCCCTTTGCTGTTGAACTCGACCCGCCCGGTCAGCCCATCATACTCTACCTAGCAGGGCGGGAGGCGGGCAGAGGGAGCAGTGGCAAGGGCCCGAGAGATGGGCCAGAGAGGCCCAGAGGGAACAAGACAGAGGTGGGGGAAGCACAAGACAGATGGAGAGGGATCAGAAAGGATCACAGTTAAAGGAGCAAGAACACACCAACAAGAGGGGAGACAGAACAAAACGCAGGGAAAGAACAGCACAGACAAGCAGACAAAGGCCAGGGGAGGAGAGAAGAGATGGAAGAGTGAGGAAGAGGCGCAGATGGGAGAGAGGGCAGGGGGCCGCAGGGTGGACAAAGTGAGTGCCCCCGCCTGAGGTGGGCTGCCCTGTCCCCTCTGCCCCCTCCCCGCTCCCGGCTCACCATGCGCAGGTAGTTCATGAGGCTGGTCCCATGGGGCCAAATGTTGGCCGACGTACAGGCCAGCGGCTTCACACCGATCTCCTGGCTGCGATTCAGCTCCCGGACGGCGCTCACCACCACATGCACGGCGTCAAACATCAGGGCAGCTGACAGCTGGGGTGGGGGCAGAGGTGGGGCAAGATGGGAAAGGGGCAGCTTAGCCAAGGGAGCCCCGAAGCCCCTGGGGTGCCCCCCTCAGCCTCTCAGACAACTCCTCTCTCTCTAGAACATGAAACCATGCAGGTCAAGGAAGAGTCTCTGGGCATCTTTCTCAGGGAACTCGGGTAACAGTGGGGAAGGTGTGCATGCTGTCCACGCCTTTGTGGGAGCAGCTCTTCTTGACCAAGTGTGGCCACTTGTCTGTCTGGGAAAGGGCACATCTGAGAGGATTTGCCTGGATAGCCAGAGGCACTCCCACGGGGGGATGCTGTGGGCCCAAGGGTGTGCCCAGGAATCTGTGTCCGCATGCCTGATGCAGCCCTTGTCTGAGTGTGTCTGAGGGCACATTTATGTGGGTGGGGCTGGACAAATGTGCTTGTCTGTCTATATACAAGATGGGTGTGGTGTCCAGGAGGCAGGAGAGCATAAACGATTGTGAGCCTGGGCCTGGGAGGCAGGCAGCTCTGAATTAGAGGCATCATGTAGGGCTAGGTCCCTGCCCCTCTCGGAACCTCGGTTTCCTCCCCTGTAAAATGGGGATAATCGTAATCTCTGAGCGCTAACATGGGGACCAAGCGAGACAGCGCATGTAAAGAACCCAAAACAGCCCCAGGCACATAGCGAGTGCTCCATACACACTGGCCACCGAGCTGTGACTCACAGCACAGGGCGTCTGTGTGCGTGTGTGCTTGCGAGAGTCTGTCTTCGCTGGGTGGGTGTGAAGGTCTCAGTATATGTGTTGTGTAGGGAGGCACAGGGGTGTGTACAAATGTGCCTCTGTCCAGGTATGTGTGTGATGTCCCTGCGTGCACACAACTTACTGCACGGCTCGGTGTCCGTGTGTGTTTCTGTGCACATAAGAGTGTCTTGGTATGTGACTAGATGTCTGTAAACAAATACACATAAATATGCATCTTTTGTATGTTTACATTTATTCAGCATATATTATCGGACACCTACTATGAGCCAGGCTGTTTTAGGTACTGGGGATACAATGGCGCACAAACAGACAGACACCCCTGCCCTCAGGGAACTTACAATCTATATACCTGGATCTACATCTGTATATAAGTAAAATATAGAGCAAGCCACACGGCAATCAGATAAGCAAAGCAGGGGCTATGGAGGAAAATATAGCAGGGAAGGGGGCTAACTAGTGGGTAGTTTCCCATTTTTAAACAGAGAGGTCAAGAAAGCTCTTACAACCGAGGGGACATTTGAACAATGACTTGGCGATGAGGGAGGGAATCACTAATTCTCTGTGGAAGTGCACACAAAGCAGTGGGAAGAGTGTGAAAAGACCCCGAAGCACGTGTGTGCTGGGGCAGCAGAGGCACCAAGAGGAGGCCAGTGTGGCTAGGGCAGCATGGGAGGTGGAGACGAGGAAACAGGTCAGACTTTTCTCAGGGCCACACTGGGAAGCCTTTTGGCATGTACTTGGAAAACGAGTGAGGGCGCCGGAGGGTTCTGAGCACCATCTGACCGAGGTTTGAAGGGGCCCCCGGAAGTGTCTATGTGCAGGGCGTCTGTGTGTCGGGGGGATGAGGGCGCTCACCGCAGGGCCTGGGTAGGTGCTGGCTTCGCAGTTCTCCCTCCAAGACATGTTGAGGCTGCGCACAAACTCGGGGTAGAAGGGGTGCGAGGTGTTGAACATGGAGAAGCCCAGGATGTTGGAGGAGTCCTCCACGATGCCGTCCAGGTGCAGGATGGAGAAGTCCTGGGACCGAGAAGAGGAGGTGAGGCCTGGGGCCGGGCCCCACATGGGACAGACACTGCGGGAGGGCAGGAGGGCTGGAGCGGGTACGCACCATGGTGGTGAGGATGTACTTGTAAAAGGCTGAGGTCATTCCCAGCTCCGAGGCCTGGAGAACACGGGGAGGTAGAGACGGCAGGAGAGGCGGAGACCACAGGCAGAAATGGGGAGACGTCGAGAGAAGAAGGGAGATTTAGCGACAGGTCTGGTGAAGACACCTTGTGGGAAACACAGTAAGAGACACCCAGAGACAGAGCGAGACAGGGAGAAGGAGACACGTGCAGGCAGAGGGAGACCTTGGTCCCTCACGTTGCACCACACTGACTGATGCCCCAGGGGGGATGAAGATGTTGTTGGAGGAGAGAATGGCGCCCTCAAATGCCCGTGTCCCTCTTTAGGGCACTTAGAAGACTGTCTTCTGGAGACAGTTAGGCAAAGAGACACCTCAGAAACAGGGCAGCCAGGGAGGGTACCCAGAACCCTAACCTTAACCCCCACACCGCCCCAAAGCCAAGTCTGGGCTGCCAATGTATAGGGCTCAGCCTGGTCACAGGTCAGATAAACTCCCTCTGCCATCTTCAAAAGCACTCTGCAATGAAAGGCAGCCAACTCAAATCTCAAGATGCGTGTCTGATCCCCTTTCTCGCAGTCCTTGAAGAGAACAAAGCTAGGAGACCTCTCCATGCCAGGAGTGCCCAGTCCTGTCCCACTATGATCAGGAGAATGTTAAATGGCATCAGCTGGTGTTGCCTGAGTGGCAGGTTCTGTTATCACATGGGTTACAGCCCACTCCATGACAGGGAAGTGCAGGCTCAGAGGAAGGTGACCACCGGTCACACGGCTCACATGGGAGGGGCTGGGACCCCAGCCCAGGCCTGCCTGCCTCCCATGCCCGACATCCTTTCTCTAAGCCATCCAGCCTCAAGAGTCCATGCTCCTCCCTGTAAGCTACCATCGCAGTGACATATGGTTTTAATTAAAACAAACAAAAACTGGAGAAAAATAAATAATACAGATTAGATCATGAGAAAAATTAAGAGCGTGGAAGCAATGAATGATTAATGAATGTGGGTCACTGGTGGAAGGCAGGTGGAGGGCTCATGGGGGAAGGTCCTGGTGCTGGCCCCTCCTGGATGCCCTTGAGCCAGTTCATCCCCCCCAAACTCCAGCTTCTTCATCCACAAAGTGATCATCACACCTGGCCCGCAGGGTGGGGTGAGAGCCAAACTGAAGAATACGTGCAAAGCACCTCAACACACAGCAGGACAGGGCCAGGCACTGTCCAAGCGCTTCCCTGCCACGCACTCATTAACCCTACAGCAACCGGCTGAGGTAGCACCTATTCACAGAGGAGGGGGGACTGTCCAGGGCTTGACCAGGGGAGCAACTGGGAAGCCGCTGAGCTGAGACACAAACTTCAGGGTTATCGTGTGCACGAAGGAAGCGGGTCTCCATACCCCTGTGTGACCACTCAGGCCCATGGCATTGGGTGACTTGCTCTGTCACCCCATGTTTCTGCCCCTGACCCTGCAGGGAATCAGAGGCGGGGCAGGGGGACCCACCTTACGGAGGATGAGGTGGGAGATGGACGCGTTGGCATCAATGATGATGGTGGACACCTTGTCATCCCGGATCTCCTTGAGCAGCGGTGTGGGGTCCCGGCTGTCGTCCAGCATCCTCACTGACAGCGTCTCCTTGGAGATGAGGAAGCCACGCACCAGTTCCTCCAATCGCAGCAGGCCTGAGAGAGGGGTTGGCCCAGGTTAGAGCCCCTCCATGTGCCCAGACATGGGGCAGACACTCCCTCCCCGCCCCCCAACACGGGGTAGCTGAGGAGAGAACGAGGGCACTCAGGAGACACAGGCGGCTGTCTGGAGCACAGCGGACTCTCTTGGAGTACTGGGCCCAGGGTGCTCCCAAAATAAAATCCCAACCTAGACTTCCCCCCAGACCTCCACACGCCTATCTCCTGCCACCTTTCTGCCCCCACTGGGACGTGTGACAGGCATCTCACACTTCACACATGCAAAGCCGCACTCGGCTCTTCTTGCCCAAACCACCTTGTCTTCCCGGGTCAGTGAACGAACTCCAGACTGCCAGTTACTCAGGTCAAAACCCTTGACAGCCGCCTCGCCTCCAATCTTTCTCTCTCACACCCATGCCCCATCCACCCAGGCTCTACCTTCAAAACACATCAGCCGCCATGGCGCCACACCACCATCAAGGCCCTGGCCAAGGACACTGCCATTTCTCGCCTGCTACAACAGCCACACTTGTCCCCAGAGGCTTCATTCCCTACACAGCAGCCAGACTCATGTAAAGCGGACATGTTCCTCCTCTGCTCCAAACCTTCCAAAGGCTTCTCCTTTGTTCAGAGGGAAGGCCAAAGTCCTCACAGCCTCCAAGGCCACTCCATCTGCCACCTGCCTCGTTACCTCCCTGACCTCATCTTCTCCTCTCTCACTCCAGCCACACCAGTCTCCTTGGTGTCTGACACACATGACAGCCATGCTCCTGTCCTGTGGCCTTCACACTGGCTGTTCTCTCTCCCAGATCCCCGGGCAGCTCCCTTCCTTGCCACCTTCAGATCTTTACTCAAATGTCACCTCTTCAATGAGGCCCACACCCACTGTTCCATTTCAATTTGAACCCACCCCACTCCAGGACACCCAATCTCCGTTACTTCTTCCATTTTTCCATAGGACTTACTCTTTCTGACTATACAATGTCCTTCTCTGTGTTCGTTGCCTAGCTCCTCCAGTTACAGTGTGGTTTGACAGGGGCGGAGACCCCGGCCTGGCTCACACACTGCTGTATGCTATATCTCCAATACCAAGAACAACGTCCAGCATACAGCAGGTGCTCAGTAAATACCTTCCGAAAGAGGAATTCCTCCTGGAGTTTACTGAGCACAGCCCTCTCTCTCTCTCAAGGTGCACAAACCCACCAGCCTACTTGAATGACATCTCCATTTGAATGTCTCAAAGACACCTCAAACCCAGTGTATGCCCCTGAACTGACTGTCCCCTCCTCCTTGGGCAGAAGCCTGGTCAACATCCATGACCCCACCCACTCCCTTCCCTCACGACTCTCCTCAACTCCATCCTGGCCTTTCCATTCCCACTGCCACCATCAGAGCCCCAACCAGAAGCATCTGTCCTTGCCTCTGGCTGGTCTCCCTGCCACATCTCGCGTCACTCTCCAGTCCGTTCTCTACACTGCAACCAAAGAGCTCTTCCTGCAGTACACCTCGGGCCACATCCCCTTACCCCACACTGTGTGGGGACCTTCATCTTTAGCATAAAACACAAGGTCCTACGTGACCATACCCTGCCCGGATGTCCTGCTTCATTGCTCCCACACACCGACCAGAGAGAATCCTTGAGCCTCTCAAGGGGGCCACGCTGCCTGGGCCTCCGGCTCTGCCCTGCCATGCTGTGTCCTCTGCTCAGAGCATGCTCCTCCCTTCTCCCCTACCTCAAATCCTCCCCACCCTTCAGGTCCAGCTTAGATGTCCCTTTCTCAAGGTTATAGGCTCTGAACCTCCCAGGCCAGGTTAGGATTCCCTCCTGTGTGCTCCTACAGCCCCCCACATGCCTCCTGACAGAGCACCTGTCACTCCACGTCACCATTGCTCAACTACTGCTCAACTACCATGGGGTCCTGTGAATTCAGGGACCATATCTAGTGCCGTTCACTGCTAAACCACCAGGGCCTAGCAAGGCCCTTGCACCTAGGAGCTACTCAGTATCTGTTGACTAAATGGTCTCTTTGGGGAGGTAGGAGGTCTGTGAAACCAGAAGTCAGGATTCCTGAAGGCGAAGGGATGGTAGGGACTAGGAGAGTTTGTGCCTGGGTCCCCCAGGGGTTATAACCAGGGGTCCTAATGACTGCGTGGGAGACTAGATGTCTTGGGAAAGGGAGTTCGGGGGAATAGAAAACGAAACGTCCAGTCCTCCTCCCTCACACTCGGCCTTGGCGCAGATGAGGCTGGCTGAGGGGTAGTTGAAGGACTTGAGGATTCGGGAGACCGCCAGGCTGACGTCCTCGTTACTGGGGTACAGGCTGACAGATGCGAAGCGAAGGTACTGCAGGCGCGGCGTCTCCTCGGGACCCACCTTGATGTGGGGGATCTGGATGGAGAAGCAGCCTTTGCTTCTATCCTACTCCCTCCCCGCACAACCCTCGCCTCCCACAGACCCGCTCACCCCGCCCCACACTCACCTCCTTCTCCCCACAGATATGGCTCACGGTGGAGGCCGATGCAGGGCTGGATGAGGGCCCCAGGACAGACACAACTCCCTTGGGCAGGATCTGACACACTGCAAGGGGTGGGAAGAGACCAGGAGACCACAGAGTTAGGCATGCTCTCCCTTCTCTTTGTCCCCACCCTCAGGGAATCGCCCTCAGGGAACCCCTCAACAAACCCTCACTGAGTGTCGGGAACCATCCAGGAAAGGATCCGACACTCAGCTGCCTGATGCTCCTCCACCACCCTGGACCCAGAGGCCCTATCCTGACCCCACCCACCACAGCGGACAAAAGGAGGGGGCACAAGTCAGAGAGAGACGGGAAATACGCCAATAGCAGGAAGGGTCAGACCCAGAGAGAAACAAAGGAAGGGATGAAGAGGAAACACCCAGGGCCTCCTTCTGGCTGCAAATCCAGTGCCTGGTTCCTCAGCCTTCATCTTTCTCAACCTTTCTAAACACACTACAACTGAGGGTGTATCCAACAGCCCCTCTACCCTGAACTCATGGCCGAGGCCCCTCTGCAGTGTATACTCCAAATACCATTCTTCTGGTGCATTTACTTGCTCCTCTTTCTTCCACTATTTTTCCCCCTTAAACATGTGTGCACCTCAAGACTGGGAGGTGGACGCTGTTGTTTTTGCCTGCCCAGTGCCCACTCTCATGGCAGAACCCTAACTTTCCCTTAGGGAGCCACATGGTTCCCAGGATTGATTGGCATCTGACCCAGAACCACAGAACTACATTGTCCTGGACACAGTGACTGGTTCAAAGATGGAGACGGGCTCAAACCACGTCACTGAGAGCCTTCCTCAGGCCTTCTGCTAAAATTATCACTGGGTTTGCTAAACTGGCAAGATACAAGTTTTGAGCTGTTGAGGACATCTTGCCACTACTTAGTGAAGGCATTCCCGAAAATGAAGCCAACTTAGAGGAAAGCAGGCACCCAGAGATAAAGACAGAGCGATTCCTGGAACATCATCTTGAGCACCTGGATCCAGCCAGGCCTGAAACAATCATGAGACATCATTTGAATACCTGGATCCAACCATGACTGAAATTAGTCCTTAGGCCTTTTAGTGACATGAGCTGATAAATTCTCTTTTCTCCTTAAGGCAGCTTGAGTCAGGTTTCTGCCACAGTCAAGTAAAAGCACCATAACTAAATGTCTCATCTTTCTCCAAACTTGTTCCTTCTATACCTTCCATGTTGGTGAGGGCCCCACCACTTGCACAGACCAAATAAATGAAACGGTCCTTGCCTTTAATCTCCCTCCCAATATTGCCAATTAGTCACCAAGTCCTGTCTCTTTTTGTCCTCAAATTTTCTCACATCTGTCCACTTCTCTTCAACCCCTCTTCCCCTGACCTACTTTAAGGTTCTCAGCTCAGGCGTGCTCCAGCCTCCTCACTGATCACCTAAATCTAGCCCCCAGATTCACCTTTTACGCTTTTTTTTTATTTTGGTGAGGAAGACTGGCCTTGAGCTAACATCTGTTGCCAATCTTCCTCTCTTTTTTCCTCCCCAAAACCCCAGTGCACAGTTGTATACCCGAGTTGTAAGTCATTCTAGTTCTTCTATGTGGGTCCCCACCACAGCAAGGCTTGATGAGCGGTGTGTAGGATCTGCACCCAGGATCCCAAGTGGTGACCCTTGGGCCGCAGAAGCAGAGTGCATGAACTTAACCACTTGGCCATAGGGCCGGCCCCAGATTCACCTTTTAGAAGCCCAGCTCCCTGGTCTAAACTCATCAATGGCTCCCCATTGCCTGTGGGTGAAGGCTGCACCTTTCAGCCTGCCAGTCTTGCCCAGTCTCACCTCCCACTGCCCAGTTACACTCCAGCTCAAAAGTCTCTCACAATCCCCCCAAACATGTCCTGAGTCCAGGTGGTCAAGATGGGTGCAACCCCACACCCTGTTCCTTGGCTCTGAATGCTCCCCCCTCCCCTCCACCCCACCTCCAGACTACAGGCACATGCCTAGAACACCATCTGCCTCCTTACCCTCCAGCCCAGCTTCTCCCGATTTGTATTCTGTGCTGCACTGGTCAAAAAAGTCCAGCAAACATTATACCTCATTCTCTCTCTCAGTAATTTGAAATACACATGATCATAATAAAGGATCTGATAAGGCCTGTAGGAAAGACTCCTGTCTAAAACACACCTGAAGGCAGCATCTCCCAATGGTCTGCAAACCCAGCCTGCCCGTTCAAGGGACCCCTGTTGACATCTGCTCAGTCCATCAGGCTCCAACATATAATTACATATGCTACTGCATGGATGGCAGTGCTCCACAGGACATACTTTGAGCAATGCCACTCGTTCCATATTCTGCTTACCTTTCAGGGCTCAGCTTCAGTTTAGCCTTCTCCAGAACACCTTTGCTGCCCCTGCCCCTGAAATCCCCTGGTCTTAATGCCTGGGCCCCTAGTTACTCAACTCTGGGGGCTGAGTGTCCCCAACCAGTTTATCCTTCAAATGAAGTTTATCCTTCAAATGAGGCTCTCAGCTTCTCCAGGGCGGGACTGGGGCCCCACCTCCCCATGCCCAGCAGCACCATCTCTGGGAAGGAGAAGGCAGAGCAGACATGAAGGAAGGAGCAGATGGAGCTGGAAGACGATGAGGTGAGCTCAGGAGGCTGGGGGCCGAGGGATGGACTGAGCTCTGAAGGGCCCTGCCCCCTGTGGCCCTGCTCACTGGTGTCCGTGGTCTCGTACTGGCTGTCCCGCTGCAGCTCAAAGATGTCTACTTCGACTCGGGCCTTGGCTGGGACCTCGATGATCCCGTTGATCTGCTCCCGGGCCAGGGCCAGGGCCAGACGTTCACCGCGGCCACACACTGTCTGGTCGTCCAGGATTGCAGCTAAAGGGACACAGGGGTTGCAGTTCTGAACTCCTGCATCCTGAGGGAGGAGGGGCTGGGGTCCTGGACTCCTGGGCTCTGGAGTGGGGGTGGGGATGGGGACCAGGGGTCTAGACTCCTGGATCTGAAGTTGGAGAGAGCTAGGGGTCTGGACCTCTGGGTCCAGGGGGAAGAAGGGGCTGGGGACTATGCTCCCCAACAACTGCTGAGGAAAGGTGAAAACTGAAGCCCAGATTCCCGGATCTTGAGCTACTGGCATGCCTGGGTTCCCACGGAGGATCCGTGGAGCCTGATGGGAGGGTATCTGAGGAGGCAGGGGCAGAGGGCTGTAGGGCCTCACCCATGCGCAGTGATGAGAGCACCTGGCAGCTGGGGCTGGCAAAGGCAACAATCAGCAGCAGCAGCAGCTCAGCCGGCATCTTCCTCCCCTCCTCATGGGGACGCAGCTGCCGCGGCCCCCACTCGCCACCTGGAGGGAAACCCCCAATCCATGGGAGATTGCTGATGTGGGGGCCTCAGAGCCTCTTTGGAAGACTGCTGGGCAGGATAGTGACCACAGACTCTGGGACATTGTTAGTGAGCTCTGAAGGGCCCTGCCCTCATTAGAAGCATTGCTAGCAAGAGGCTCAGGCTCAGAGGAGCACCACCAGGGAGGAGCTCAGCGCTCAGGCACTGAGTGGGAGAGGCACTGCTAGAGGATATTCACAGCTACCAAAATGGGAGGGTGACAGGATGTGGATCTCAGGTAAGAGCAAATTCCAGGGACCATCCCCACCCCAATAAGAAACCAGGAAGTGCCACCCCCCACCCAGTCCCGCCCCTGTCTCTGGGCAGGCAGCTGTTGCTAGGCAACAGAAACCGGCTGGAGAGGATGCGGTGGTTGCTAGGCAACCCCATCCCAGGCCTCACTTGCCACCTTACTGACGTCCCTGGTTCCCACAATCCCATGGAGAGAGAGGCCTGGACATCCGGGGTCTGGAGGGGAGAGTATCCGGGAGTTAGGAAACTTGGAGAGAGAGGGAAAGATGGAGAGAGAGAGAAAGATGGAGACACACAGATGGAGACAGATGGGTGAACCCAAGGCTGCTAAGGGTCTAAAAAAAACAAGTAAAGAGCGAGAAGAGGGGAAGAGAGAGACAGAAAGAGGAAGAGAGGCTGAGAGGGGGGAAATACAAAGAGACTCATGAAAAGAGAAAGGGAAAAATAGGCAGAAATATAAAGGAACAGAAAGATGGTAAAACAGGAGAATGGGGATAGAAGTGGAGAGAACAGAGGAGAGTTACAAGGAGGTAAGGCCAGGGCTAGGAGAGAAAAAGAGGGAAGAGACAGGAAGAGAGGGAGGCATGGAGATGGACAGAGAATGGGCAGGGCAGGGAGAAGAGAGGGAAATCAAGACACAGAAGAGACAAAACAGAACAGAAACACAGTGAATGGAGAGAAGACACAAACCCACTGGAGATGACACCACAAAGCTGGAAGGGAGAAGTGAGTGAGGCAGGGAGTGTGCTGTCTGCCCAAACAGGTGCTAAACTGCGGCCTCCCACCCTGCTGTGGGGAGCTGAAGATTGGAGGGGGGGAATGCATCTTTGCTCCCCACAATTGCTCCACCCTCAGCATGTTAAGAGATTCCACCAGGTGCCCCAGCCTTCCGCAGGGGGACCACTGGGCAGGGGTGAGTTCAGCCAGATGTGAGGCTCCGTGGGTCAAGGAGTGTGCCTCAAGGGAAGGGACACTTGGGTTTCTATGAGAGAGGTTCTGTGAGGCCCAGGGTGCTATGAGGTGAGCCTGCTGTCTCCCCACACCCCACATTATCCCCATGGAGAGAGGGCTTGAGCTGGTGAGAAGGCAGAACGAAACCTGCGAGAGGAGGAAGAGGCACAACACAAGACTTCAGATGGTCCCTTGGGGCCAGGAAAACCTAGGCCAGGGCAGCAGGAGACCCCATCAGTCTCCACTCTGCCCCCAACTCCTGGGTGACCTTGAGCCAGTCCCTCTCTCTCAGGGCCTCTGGGAAAAATAGGCTGGGGAGTGGGAGGGCATGCTGGGCAGAGCAGGGCTGTGGACTGTAATTTGGATTTAAGGTGAAGGCTTGTCAAGGGTGGAGGAGCAAGGGAAGCCTGGAGAATTCACAGAGGGAGAGGTGTGGAGGGTGGGGCTAGGAGAGAGGCAGGAGTGAGGGGGGTCATCCTGAGACAGTAGGGACCTCTGGGGGCAAATTAAGGAGCAGAGACTAGAGGACAAAAAGACTGAGGGAGAGACAGAGATGAGAAGGTCAGGGACCCACAGGTGGCAGACACAGGTGGGAGGAGAAAAACAGATTCAGAGTGCAGGGACAGGGTTGAGGGCAGCAGACAGACACAGAGACACAGAAAGGTACCGAGAGAAAGACAGACAGACCCAAAGGAAGTGACTGGGGCTAAATGAGAGAATAGGACATGCAGACACTACCTAGAAGTGAGACACCAAGGCGGGCAGACAAGAGGGAGGGTGGGAGAGAGAAGGGGCAGAGAGTCAGGCAGGCCTGAGCCCCACAGGCCCAGAGACTCAGGGAAAGCCAGAGAAAGGTGGAAACACAGCAGCCAACTGAGCAGAAGGGGCCCTGGCAGGGGAGGGAGACAGACAAGTGGGCAAGCAAGAAATATCACAAAGGCGAGAAGGCAAATCAGGTTAGAGAAGGCAAATGGGGTGAGGAGGAGGGCGAAAAAAATGACAACAGGTACGAGAATTGAGGGAAGGAGAGAAATCACAAAACTCTGAAAAGAAAGAAAGCCAGTCGGAAAGAAAGACAGAAAGAAAGTATGTCAGAGCCACACAGTAAATCTATAGAAGAGAAAGGGCAGGCAGGGCAGACAGAAGATGGAGAGAGCTGGACTCACAAACTAGGGGATGGGGGAGTGAGAGTCAGGGAAGGAAACTGAGGGACCTGGAGGGGCCCAGGCAGGGACAGGGGCACGTCCAAGCACAGGTGCATCCACTCAGGGTGCTTTGGGGGAGGCGTCAATCCCAAACCTGTAAGCCCTAAGTGTGGGGAGGAATGGGAACCAAAACACCAGGCTGGGAGGGGGACAAGAGGATGGAGGTGGGGGGGCGAGATTACCAAGGAAAAGACAAAGTACAACATGGAGCGAGGCAGTGGCTAAGGAGTGAGGGATGGAGGAATGGACCCAGAGTGGATCTGGGGGAGGAAAACAGAAAAGTGAGAAAAGGAAGACGGCCCCCAAGCCCAGAGTTAGAGAGGGAGGAGGACAGGTAAGCAGAGACACAGGCAGAGCACACAGGGAACAGAGAGAGTGGAGAGAGGGCTAGATCTGGCATGGGAGCCTCCAAAAGAGAAAGCCAAAAGACAAGGGAGTTTTGAGACAGAGAGAGAGAGAGATCAACAGAGACACACCGAGAAACGGTTAGGCTAACAGCAGAGAGAGAAGTTGGAGAATCAGAGAGAAGCCCAAGAGAAACATGAAACGGAGATTCAAAAACAGAAAGACATTTCCAGGAGATAGAGCCTGGCTGGGATGTGGACCAGCCGTAGCAGGCAGAGAGGATGAAGCTCAGAGGTAAAAAGAGAGAGAGACTGAAACAGAGTGAGAGACAGCAGAGCCGGCACGGGGACTGGGGCTGGAGAAAGCAGGGGCGGAGACATGCCAGGAGTCCCGGAGAAGGAGTGAGACCACAAGTAAAAGCCAGTCAGCCCCTCAGGACCCCAGGAGCTGGGGGCTGCGGGGCGAGAGTGAGCTGTGCCCAGAAAAGGGGTGAGAAAAGGCAGAGGTGAACGGGGATTGGGGAGAAGGGGGAGCGCCAGCAGGCCCCTGATGGGGGAGGGGGCAGGGGAATGTGGGGGCCCTGCCAGGCGGCAGTGAGCCCAGCCTTCCAGGACCCAGGCCGGGCCCCAGCCCAACCCCCGCCCTGCAGACACTCACGGATCCTGGTGGGACGGAGGGCGAGGACTGACCACAGGGAGATGCTCTGGTGCTGGGTGGTGGTGGTGTGGCTGGGGCGGGGGGTGGGGGGGGGGGGAGAGGGCAGTCCACAGGCCCCCTCCCCCGCCTCCGGTGGTGCCCCGCAACTAACCCAAAACGGGGCTCTCCAGGAGCAGGGAAGAAGGACAGGTGGAAGAGGAGAGGGCGGGCCGGGGAGGGGAGGAAGGGGAAAGGAGAAAATGGAGGAGAGAAGGGGAGACAGGAGAAGGAAAGGAGCAAATGGAGGGGAAGGAGGGAGGAAAGGAGGAAAAGAAGGTGAAAATAGAAGGGAGGGGGCCAAGGCCAAGCCGGGGGAGGGGGAAGCCGGCCCAAGAAAGGGCCCCGCCCCCTCCCCTAGCCAGGCCGGCCTGGGGGGGCCACGGGGGGCGAGGACTGGGTGGAGACCAGAAAGCCGGCCATCAGGGTAAGTGGGGGAGGGGAGGGCTTTTTGGGGGGAGGGGGTCACCCCTTCCCCCCTCCCCCCTGGAGCCTGGGCCCTGCCCTGGATGAGGCAAGGGCCTGGAGTCCTCAAGCCCTCAGCCCCCACGGGAAAAGCATGCTGGGGGCGGGGAGAGGCCGAGGAGTGGAGGGGCTGGGAGGATGGGGTGCTGGGAGACCCAGAGAGGCAGAGAAGGGGCAGGCGAGGTGGTGAGATGGGGAGGAGGGCAGGAGGATGGAGGGGAGGATGGGGAAGAGCAGGTGGAAGAGGAAAGCGGAGGAGGGTGGGGTGTCCCGGGGGCGCCAGGCGCAGGGCCTCGGAGGGAGGGCCTGGCTACGGACTCCTGGTCCCCTGCGAGGAGCAGCCGCCGGCTCTGGGTCCCCAGCTGAGCCTGCCTCCCTGCTGCTGGCCGCCACCGCCGCCGTTGCTGCTGCCGCCGCCCGCCCGCCGCCACTGCCACCGCCACCTCTCCTTCTCCCCTCCGAGGCCGCCGCCTGCCTGCCCGCCCGCCGCCCGCGCTGGGTCCTGGAGCGCAGGGGGCGGGGGGGAGAGAGAGATGAGGGAGGGAGGGAGGCAGGGAGGAGGGCAGGCGAGAGGAAGGGAGGGAGGCAAGCAGAGAGAGAGAAGGGAGGGGAGTCGGGGGAGGGGTAGCCCTTATTGGTCGGGGCTGGGGGGCCCGCGAGGAGAATGCTGATGAGGGAAGGCGCTGCATTGGATAGAGGGCCCACCCCGGGGCCATCCCCTCCACCACACCATGCCACCGCCCTGCCCAGGCAGCCCTTGGGCACAGCAGCCCACGGAGACAAGAAGCGGGGAGACCTGGGGAGAAGGCTGTGGAGCTGGGAGAGATGGCTACAAAGATGAAGAAAAATGCAGAGAAACAGCAAAACCGAGGTGGGCCAAGGTCCACAAACCCCACAAGGACAAGGACAGGGAAAAGCCCAGTGAAAAGAGAGAAAGGCCCATAGAGACAAGGGAGCAGACCAAGCAAAGGACCTCAGAGAGAAGGGCAGCTCCAGGACACAGCCCCCTGGGAAAATGGGGACAGGGGGCAGCTTGTGGATTTAGAGAGCCACTTGGGAAGATGGGAACAGGAGGCAGCTCGAGGACACAGAGAGCTCTCCATGAGGATGGGGACAAGGGGCAGCTCGTGTACTCAGAGAACCCACCAGGAAGATAGAGAGAGGCCCACGGGAACAGAAAGCACTCCTCAGACACAGGGAGTTGTCCATGGTGACGGGAGAAGGCCACGGGCAGGAGGAGAGGCCCACAGAAATGGGAATAAGGACACATGTCACAAAGACAGGGAGGAGGGCCAAAGAGAGTGGGAGAATGTCATAGAAATGGGGGGAGGCCCAAAGACACCAGGGAACCCACAAAGACAAGGATGCGGACACAAGAGGCCCACTGAGGCAGGAGCAGCCAGCTCATGGAGACAGGGGAGAAGCCCCCAGAAATAGAAGTACCGCCATGGAGGCGAAGGGATGGGTGGTGAGTATGGGAATTCTTTATAAGGCACAGAGAAATCCTTGGGACCCACTGAGATAAGTGGGAGGGGAGAAGAGGCCCTGGTTCTCTAGTCACCCAAGCAGAGAGGCAGTGGGAAAGGGCAGAGAGCTGGAGGGCAGAGCCAGCAGAAGGGGGAGACTCCCTCCCTCTTAGAGGGAGCTGAGCAGGGCAGGGGGATGGAAGAGAAGCAGCGACACAGATCTTGGAGTGGGGGTGGGTGGTGCACGGCTGGGTGGGGGGTGAAATTTGGGGGGAAGGAACACGACAGTTGGTGCTGAAGGCTCAGCCCATGACTCACCACCACCCCCAACGCTCGTGATGGGGAGGAGACACTGACACGCTCACGTGCAGCCCCCCAGCACATGTGACCACATGCCCCCCAACACACGTGACTGCATGCCTCGCACGCGCACACACATAGCACGTGGCAGCTGTTAGACCAGCCTGGCGTGGGGAAGCCCTCTACAGCTGGTTTGTGGGGCATTCCTTGACATACATCTGACACATACACCTGACCCTGAAGGACCACCAACTTTGCACACACCTCCTCACCCTACCTGGGCAACACCTATGGCCCCCGCAACACCCACCTTGAACTCCAACTAGGCCTGAAAGCCCAGACTCATACTGGCCTGTAGGCCTTTGCGTATGCAGGGACCCCAGCATAGAATGCCTATCGTCTCTAAATTGAACCTGTCCCCTAATCCTGTGCCACCAACTCCAGAAAGACTGATCCAGGCCTGAGTTTACTCCTTTAACATCTGAAAAGACCTAGTCAACCCAGATAAATTGGGAAATCCAAGCAGAAGGTACCTGTAGAAAGGGGCCTGACTAGCCAAGGTGGACCCTTGCATTTTCAAGTGGGGAAAGGTGGCCTCCTGCAGGAGTGAGAACCTACCCCAGGACATGGAGCCTGTCAAAGGCTGAGTCTAGCTTTCAGGTTCTCTGGCTCTGGCCAGCCCCAGGCCCCTGCCAGCCCCAGGCCCCAGGTGACTTCACCCTGAGGGCAAATGCAGATGACCAGCTTTACAGCTCATTGATTCCCACCAATTTCTTTCCTCTTCTAGCATTCATCCATTCAACATGCCACTCGGGACATCCTGCCTGCCAGGCAGTAGAGCCTGCGAGCCAAGAGTGTAGACCTTGGAGTCAACTCCTGGGTTGGAATCCTGGCTGTCTCTTCCTAATGATGGACACAGTTACTTAACTTCTCTGGGCCTCAGTTTGTTTTGTAAAGTGAGAACAATAATACCTCCCTCCTAGGGTGGTTGAGAGGATTAAACTGAGTAATACATGGAAAGTATTGAGCACAATACTTAACATATAACACCCTCAGGACGTGTTAGCTATTATTACTAGGCTCCTTGAGGTCCTAATAAAAATAATTCTTATGTAGCTTTTACTCTGTGCCTCACAACAACCATATGAGACAGGGCCTACTGTCCCCACTTCACAGATGAGGAAACTGAGGCACAAGGGAGTTGACTTGCCCAAGATGACAGCAAGCAGGTGGCAAGGCCAGGATTCCAATCCAGGCAGCCAGGTTTAATTACATGGTTCCGGTGTTAGGGAGTTTAACCTAGCGGAAAGTTAGGACACCCAGTTAGAAACCAACTGAAGGACACAGTTTGCTGAAGAGTCAGACTTAGGTCCTACTCTGTTTAGGGCCCCCTGGTAGCTTTTTGGCCTCAGAAAAGTAAATGACCAATTACTCTGAGACTCAGTTTACTCATCTGAAAAATGGGGGGCGGGCACAGTTAGAACAAGTGAATCTCTTGCAGCTCCCCTCTCCTTGGGTTCAGGGAGAAGCTCCGGAAACGTGTACAACAGCCCTGAGGGCCAGACGGGGAGGGTCCCCATGGACACACGGGGACTCCACCTTCCCTGAGCTGTGGGGGTGCAGCCTGGAAGGAAACAGAGACGAGTCCATCCGCTACAAGGTCACTTCCTGCAGGTTCTGACCCTGGTTGTCCTTCAGGTCATCTGCTCCCCACACTCTTTCTTCAAATCAAACTGCCTGTCTCTGCTTTTTCTTTTTCTCCTTCCATTTTCCATCTCCTCCCTTATCCTTCAGGTTTTCCTCGTTGCCTCCGATTCCCTCTCTCCTTGCTTTTCCTCTGACATTTCTCCTCCTCCCTCCCGCGAGTCCCTCGGTTTTTCTCCCTTTCCTTCTTGCTGCCTTTATTACTCTCGTTCTAACGGAGTCTGGAGCCTTGATTTCCCCTTTTTCTCCCTTCATGTGACTGGTACTGCAGTTTCCCTTCTCCCCTTCGCCCTGACTGAGCTTCACGCTCTCCCTTCGTTCTTCAGGGGGTCCTGCGGCTCAACTTCCCCGCCCTCGCCCTCCGGAGGTCGCGTGCCTCAACTTCTCCGACTTTCCCCTCCACCCCGCCGCGGCTCCCCAGCGTCCTCCCCAAGATGGCGCCCGCAGCCTCGCTCCGCCTCCTGACGTCATCGCGCTGGCCTGTCGTCTCGAGCCGCCAGGAGGAGTCGACGAGGAGGTGGAGGAGGAGCATCCTCCGGGCTTAAGGGGGCGGCCACCATTAACCCGGGGGCCGGCCGGTAAGGCAACGTCGTTAGGGGATTGGCTGGGCGCCGCGGGGGTTCCCGACGCTCCCTACTATTGGCCCACGGCTCGGAGACGTGAGCGTCGATTGGCCTAACGGCAGGGCCCAGGCGGGCGGTGATTGGGCGCGTTCGGCCGTCCGCGCGGCGGCCGAGGAGGAAGGTGGGAGGGGCGTTGCTGAGGGCGATTGGGGGCGAGAGCGAGGCTGCGGAGCAAGCGAGAAGCCACGGCGGGAGCTAGAGAGGGCGCAGCGCTAGGGTGGCCGCCCGGGGGGAACGGCGGCCCGGGCCTGGGCCCGGGGCGTGCGAGACGGCGGAGGCGGGTGAGTGCCGGCCGGCGCGCGGAGGGCCGGCCCGGCTCCCCACCCTCCCCGCGCGGCCTCCTCTCGCCACCCCGCCTGCGCACTGAGGACCGGTGGGGGCGCGCGCCGGGTGAGGGCGGAGCGGCACCAACGGCCGGCGGGGCGCGCTGGCGGCCGGGCGGGGGCCGGGCCGGGCCGGGCTGGGGCGGTGGGTGGGGAAGGGGGCTAGAGTCGTGCGAAGGGCTGAGTGGGGAGGGGAGGGGATGGGAGGGGCGGGGCGGGGCTGGGAGTGACCTGGGTGGGAAGGAGGCGTTAGTGCTGCCCCCGAGAGGGTCTCCGAGGCCCCAGGGGGATCGGGTCAAGCACCGAAGCGGGGTGGACAGTTAGAGGGCACTTGGGTGCCCGGGGAGGGGTTTAGGGCGTGAGAAAAGAGGTAATTAAGTTAACATTAGGAGAAAATGTAGTCATGCTGGGCCAGTGAGGGGGTCTTGGGTGAAAAGATTAGGAAATGGATATCCCTAGAGGGGAGATTTAGAGCTGAGGGAGAGGTCGAGGTGTGAAGAATGGGGTTACACTAACGTGGAGAGGAGTTGAACCAAAGTGAAGAGGGGTACCGTTGGAATGGGTTGAGAAGGGTCTCTGTGTAAAGAAGGGGTACGTTACGTGAAAAGGGTGTCTAGAATAGGTTGGATGGAAGTAGTTTTTTTGGAGAGTACGGGGAATTAGGTCAAGGTGAAGAGTAGGAATTGGGTGTCCGTGGAGAAGGCTAGAGTGGTGAGAGAGAGCTGGGTATCCCCGGAGTGAGAATGAGATGTTACATTGCTAAATTGGGGGTCTGGACATCCCCAGGGTAATAGACTGGTAAGAGGAGTCTGGATGTGAGGACGAGGGATCTGGTTATCCCCCATCTGGGTTAGAGTAGGGGGAGGAGTTCTGCGTTAGAAGAAGAGAGGGTCTTGGTGTCGCTAAAGGGGATTTGGGTCATGGGAGGGGTATGTCTGAAAGAAGCTCAAGCCATTGTGAAGGGTAGCCTGGATATCCCTGAATTGGGTTAGAGTATGGGCAAGATCTTTTTGCAAAGAAGAGGAATTATGTTATTATAAAGAGGGGGGTCTGGGGATCCCTAGAATGTTTAGGTTGGGAAGTCTTTTTGCAAAAAAGAAAAGGTTAGGTTAATAAGGTGAAAGGGGATCTGGGTGTCTTTGGAATGGGTTAGTAAAGAAGGATTTAAGTTGATGTGAAGAAGGTGTGTGGGCATCCCTGGAATGGATTATGGTAGGGGTGGGTCTTTTTGTAAAGAAGAGGAGCTTAGGTTGATATGAAGAGGGGTCTTCCCAGAGTCGGTTAGGATGGGAGGGGTCTTTTTTGCAAAGAAGAAAGTAAATGTGAAGAGGGAGTCGGAACCCCTGAATGGGTTGGGGTGGCTGTATATGAATATGAAGAAGAGGGTTTTGGCTTTAAGTCAATGTGAAGAGAGGATCTGGGTATCCCAGAGGGCATTCGAGTTGCAGATTAGGTCTTAGTGTAGAGAAGAGATGGTTAATGTGAGGAGTGTCTGGGTACTTAGAGACATGAGTAAGGGTGGTGGGAAGTGTATAGGTATGAAGAAGGGTTAAGCTTTTGTGAAGATGGGTCTGGGTATTCTGGATGGGGGGTTAGGGTTGTGGGAGAGAGCCTTGATTTGTAGAGAGGATTAAGTAAGTTGAAGAGGGGTGTTTGGGTTTCATGGGCAAGTGGTTAAGGTGGGGAAAGTCTGGATGTGGAGATGGGTTAGGCCAATGTGAGAAGAGTTGTTTGGAGGAATGGATAGTTTGATGTGAGGAACCTGGACGTACGTGGAAGGAGAGAGTTAGTGGGTAGCAAGGATTGTGTGTAAAGGAGAGGAGCTTCACCATGGGAGGGTGCTGAAAGTGGCAAGACATTGGGGCACTTTGAGTAGTCTGGGTGTGAAAAAAAAAAGGGTCAAGAACCTGGGGGAGGAAGCAGAGGAGCAAGGCTGGGAGAAGCAGGCAATTAGGGCTTATGTGAAGAGTGCCCCCAGGCACCTGGGAGCTGGAATGGGGTAGTGAGTTGGTAAGAAGAGGAGACAGTGTGGAAGGAGTCTGGGTGGAGAGGCTACAGGTTCAGATGTGATAGATGGGGCCTTGGGCCAGCTGTGAGGCGTGGGAGATAGGGATTAGACAGGTTACAAGGATCTGGTGGGTGGAATTTGATGCAAGTTGATTCGGAGGTGAGACTTGGGTAGATTCCCTAGGAAGGGACTGCTGGGAACATTTTGTGCTTAGTGCTCTTGTGTATTCAGGAGAGGAAGGATTGTTGGGGGGCGGGGGGTGGGAGTGGAAAAATGGAAACAAGAATTTAGAGGGGGAAATAGATCTAAGGTTTTGGTGAGGGGATGATAAAGAGAAAGAATTGTCTGTGGAAGGGACTGAGGAGCAGTGGTTTGGCTGTAATTTGTCCCCACCTTTCCCCTTTCCCAGCCCAGGGCCTCACTGCCGCCATGACTGAGGAGTCAGAGGAGACGGTTCTCTACATTGAGCACCGCTATGTCTGCTCTGAGTGCAACCAGCTCTATGGATCCCTGGAGGAGGTGCTCATGCACCAGAACTCCCACGTGCCCCAGCAGCACTTTGAGCTGGTGGGCGTGGCCGACCCTGGAGTCACTGTGGCCACAGAGGCAGCTTCTGGCACTGGGCTCTATCAGACCATAGTGCAGGAGAGCCAGTACCAGTGCCTGGAGTGCGGGCAGCTGCTGATGTCACCCAGCCAGCTCCTGGAGCATCAGGAGCTGCACCTGAAGATGATGGCACCCCAGGAGGCAGTGCCAGCTGAGCCACCACCCAAGGCGCCCCCACTGAGCTCCAGTACCATCCACTACGAGTGTGTGGATTGCAAGGCTCTCTTTGCCAGCCAGGAGCTCTGGCTGAACCACCGGCAGACGCACCTCCGGGCCACTCCCACCAAGCCTCAAGCTCCAGTTGTCCTGGGGTCCCCAGTTGTCCTAGGGCCCCCTGTGGGCCAGGCCCGCGTGGCCGTGGAGCACTCCTACCGCAAGGCAGAAGAGGGTGGTGAGGGGGCAGTTGTGCCCTCTGCCACTGCCACCACCACTGAGGTGGTGACTGAGGTAGAGCTGCTCCTCTACAAGTGCTCGGAATGCTCCCAGCTCTTCCAGCTGCCGGCCGACTTCCTGGAGCACCAAGCCACCCATTTTCCTGCTGCTGCCCCAGAGTCTGAGGAGCCTGCCTTGCAGCAAGAGACCCTGAACCCATCACCTGCAGAGGTGCCTGTGTCTCAGCCTGACCCCCTGCCATCCTCTGATCACAGTTATGAGCTACGCAATGGTGAAGCCATTGGTCGAGACCGCCGGGGGCGTAAGGCCCGGAAGAACAACAATGGAGAGCCAGGTGGGGCAGCCACCCAGGAGCTCTTTTGTTCAGCCTGTGACCAGCTCTTTCTTTCACCTCACCAGCTACAGCAGCACCTACGGAGTCACCGGGAGGGCATCTTTAAGTGCCCCTTGTGCAGTCGTGTCTTCCCCAGCCCATCCAGTCTGGACCAGCATCTTGGTGACCACAGCAGCGAGTCTCACTTCTTGTGTGTGGACTGTGGCCTGGCTTTTGGCACAGAGGCACTCCTCCTGGCCCACCGGCGAGCCCACACTCCAAATCCTCTGCATTCGTGTCCATGTGGAAAGACCTTTGTCAATCTCACCAAGTTCCTTTATCACCGGCGTACCCATGGGGTGGGGGGTGTTCCTCTGCCCACAACACCAGTTCCACCAGAGGAGCCTGTCATTGGTTTCCCTGAGCCAGCCCCAGCAGAGACTGGAGAGCCAGAGGCCCCAGAGCCCCCCGCGTCTGAGGAGAGCTCAGCAGGGCCTGCTGCCCCAGGCACCTACCGCTGCCTCCTGTGCAGCCGTGAATTTGGCAAAGCATTGCAGCTGACCCGGCACCAGCGTTTTGTGCACCGGCTGGAACGGCGCCATAAGTGTGGCATTTGTGGAAAGATGTTTAAGAAGAAGTCTCATGTGCGTAACCACCTCCGCACACACACAGGCGAACGGCCCTTCCCCTGCCCGGACTGCTCCAAGCCCTTCAACTCACCTGCCAACCTGGCCCGCCACCGGCTCACACACACAGGGGAGCGGCCCTACCGGTGTGGGGACTGCGGCAAAGCTTTTACACAAAGCTCCACGCTGAGGCAGCACCGCCTGGTGCATGCCCAGCACTTCCCCTATCGCTGCCAGGAGTGCGGAGTGCGTTTTCATCGCCCCTACCGCCTGCTCATGCACCGCTACCACCACACAGGCGAGTACCCCTATAAGTGTCGCGAGTGTCCCCGCTCTTTCCTGCTGCGCCGACTGCTGGAGGTGCACCAGCTTGTGGCCCATGCTGGGCGCCAGCCCCACCGCTGCTCATCCTGTGGGGCTGCCTTCCCTTCCTCACTGCGGCTCCGCGAGCACCGCTGTGCAGCTGCTGCTGCCCAGGCCCCACGGCGCTTTGAGTGTGGCACCTGTGGCAAGAAAGTAGGCTCTGCTGCTCGGCTGCAAGCACATGAGGCAGCCCATGCAGCTGCAGGGCCTGGAGAGGTCCTGGCTAAGGAGCCCCCAGCCCCTAGGGCCCCAAGGGCCACTCGCACCCCAGTTGTCTCCCCAACAACCCTTGGAGGCACTGCTACTGCGGCCCCTGCAGCCCCTGCCCGACGCCGGGGCCTGGAGTGCAGTGAGTGCAAGAAGCTATTCAGCACAGAGACATCACTGCAGGTACACCGGCGCATCCACACAGGCGAGCGGCCATACCCGTGTCCAGACTGTGGCAAGGCCTTCCGTCAGAGTACCCACCTGAAGGACCACCGGCGCCTGCACACAGGTGAGCGGCCCTTTGCCTGTGAAGTGTGTGGCAAGGCCTTTGCTATCTCCATGCGTCTGGCAGAACATCGCCGCATTCACACAGGTGAACGGCCCTACTCCTGCCCCGACTGTGGCAAGAGCTACCGTTCCTTCTCCAACCTATGGAAGCACCGCAAGACCCACCAGCAGCAGCATCAGGCAGCTGTGCGGCAGCAGCTGGCAGAAGCGGAGGCTGCTGTAGGCTTGGCTGTGATGGAGACTGCAGTGGAGGCACTGCCCTTGGTGGAGGCCATTGAGATCTACCCTCTGGCTGAGGCGGAGGGGGTCCAGATCAGTGGCTGACCCTGCCCCATTGCCCTCTTCAGCACTGCCATGCTCTGTTGCTGAAGAACGTCCTCCAGTATCCCCTTAAATTTCTGTACATACTGTCCCCTTCTTTCACCCCTCCCAATCACCACGTAAGTTCTGTAACTGAATTTGGTCTTTCTCCTGAGGGGGGCTGTAGAGTCCTTGATATGCATAAAGGTGCGCTCCCTTCCGTCTGTTAGCATTGGTGGCTACACGGTGAAACAGTCAATAAAGACTGAGTTGGACGTTTATGTGCTTTTGTCTGGCCCGGCTGTGTGGGGTGGAATTTGGGAGCCATGAGCCCAGGTCTGACTTTTCGTGGCTTCATTCCCAATGTCCAGAATGGCCTGGCAAGTAGAAGGGGTTCAGTAAACACTTGCTGAATTGAAGAGGAGGATGGGGAGTCCGTGGGCGTGGCTCAGGGAGTGGGGCCTTCACTCTGGTGCTAGGTGGAGACAGCATGGCTCTCTTGCCACTAGAGGTCTCCACAATCCCATAGAAAAGCCCGAAGCTGTTTCTACTGGTAGCAGGAACATTTGGGAAAATCTTCAGATTCTTCTCACCATCTCTGTGTCCCCACTTCCTGGCCTGATGTGAGCCATCTCCCCCAAGGCCATCTGGTTTTCCCACTCTGGATCTCTGAGGGCATATGCAGGTCTGGGAAAGGCATGATCTCCAGGGCAGTGGAGGAGGGTGGCTCCTGGGACCAGACCCAGCTGTGGGGTTGGAGAAGATTCTGAGTAATGGTTGGCTAGAGGTAGGAAGCCTCATAAGGGGAGGTTCCTTGACTCCCACCTGGAGTTGGACTCTGGCTCAGCCAACAGATGTTTGTTGTAGGGAGGGGTGGTTGGAGTGGCTGGCTGATATTTGAATGTCTAGTTTGTCTCAAGTGCTTTCTTAAATTTTTTGGAATAATCTTCACGCTGGTCCTGTGAGAACATTTTGCAAGGAAGGAATCTGAAGTTGAAAGCAATGAGGTGACTTGCTCAAGGTCATTCAACCTAAATAGGGCAGAGCTTGAATTTAAGCCTAATTTCACTTGGTTTAATCACCTATATGCTTTCATCTACACTCTGCTGCCTTCTACATAGTGGGAAGAGGGCAGTGGGGGGAAAGGAGATGGTGAGTGTGTGACTGGTGGGAATGTTCAGTTGCTGTGTTAGTCTTATCTCTAAGAGTCACACCCCAAGAAGAATGAGCCTCCCCCCAGATTACTCGTCTTTGTTGGAGAAAGTTCTTATTTGGAACCCCTAACGAGAGGTAAAAGGAAAGCTGTTTGTATTGAAACCAGGGGAAAGGGATGCCCAAGAGCAGCCCATTGAGCCTCTCCATTACTCTCCACTCCCTTCAGCAGTCCTGCAGCCCTCTGTGGGCACTGGGGTTCTAAAAGCAGAGTGGTTTAGCATGTTGCTCAGGTGAGAAAATGAGGGCTGAGAGAGGGAAGAGACCTATTGAGGCCACATAGGTGGTCGAGTCAGGGCTAGAAACCAGGTCTTCTAACTCCATTAATAGAAATTTTACTACATTATACTTATTTTAGTTATTTTTAAAAAGAAAAAGCACTCACCCACCTTATATCCTGACAGCTCCTAATAAAGAGCAGTTATCTGTTAAGCAGTTGTTTCTAACCAGAGTATGTTGATCATGGGCACCATCTTTCAGTAACCTTATACCCTGCAGAAAGGACTCAAGTTGTCTCAGCCTAGCATGCCAGACCCCCTTAATCTGCAGGTAAAGATTCATTCTCAAACTGCCTCCTCTCAAGAAGAGCTGTAACATCCTAAAAGTCATATCAAGTAAGTGCTTGGAACAGTTAGAGGATTTATCCAACTGCAAAAACTAAATAAAAATCAGGCTGAATCAAAGGGATGGGAATGGAGAGAAACAAAGTTGCTGGTTGACTCCAAGATAAAATTGCTTTCAGCAGAGAAGAGTGGCTCTGTGACAGTGGAGTGACCATCCATTATTGTTCCTTTTTAATGCCCCTCGTGAAAATTTCCACCTGAGAAAAGTTTGTGTGCAAAAACATTTATGAACAAAACTCACTGTTCACCATCACCCCACTAAAACTTCCATGGTCCTCAGTTGAACCACTATCCTAAAACAGATGGCACTGATCAGACCCTTGTCGGATGTCGGGGTTTGAGTTGGACAAGCAAGGTTCACAAAACTTTGTGTGCCAGGCGCTCCCCCAGAGATTTGGATCCAGCAACCGGTCTGGGTGAGACCCAGGAATCTGATTTGAAGAGAGCAATTCTTACGCAGGTGACTTGCAGACCTCTCTAAGAAGAGCCTTGCATTGCTTGTTTTTTAGTTGGATATGGAAGCTGTGTAAGCAGAACTGTCAAGGGGACAGAATGGTCCTCTAGTGCCCGATATGTCCTTGACAAGAGGAGGCTCAACTTTGTACACGGGAGGGCATGTGGACCAGTTAGGCACATTCATGGGGGTACAGGCGGATGCCTAGTTCAGCTCAGTGCACTCTGTGCCATCCGTGGTTATCACAGGATGGCCTGAATGGCAAGGAGCTTTTGGGTCTGTATTGGTCTGACTGTACCGCCCTGCAGGCAGGGGGCTGGCCCAAATGACCTTCCTCAGGGTACTATTGTGTTCCTCCATCCCAGCATCCCATTCCCCCATCCCTACTGACTCGTCTTGAGAGTTGCAGAGGTGCTTTTTTTTCTTTCATTCTTGCCAAAACAATGAAGTGCTAATGGTTTTTTTTTTTTTGAAAACTAGCCCTGAGCTAACATCTACTGCCAATCCTCCTCTTTTTTTGCTGAGGAAGGCAGGCCCTGAGCTAACATCTGTGCCCGTCTTCCTCTACTTTATATGTGGGAGGCCTACCACAGCATGGCTTGTCAATTGGTGTCATGTCCACACCCGCGATCCAAACTGGCGAACCCTGGGCTGCCAAAGCAGAATGCGCGCGCTTAACCGCTGTGCCACCGGGCTGGCCCCTGAAGTGCTAATACTTTTTATCTTTCTAAATGATCAAACCACTCTTCCACTTTTCCTTTCTCCTGTTCTGTCCCTCACTACTGAATGTGCAGAATCCTAGTACCTGTGTGCTAGGCATACATCAGAGAATGGAACAATGACAAGGCGACCTGATGGCAATGAGGAAGTCCAGTTGTTGACAGCATTTCTGATTTTCAGTTGTGAGGTCTTGGGCATCAGCCCACGGCCTGACCTGTGAAGATGTTGTTCCTGCCAAATGACTTAGTCAAGATGGGCACAAAAATTTGAGTGAAAGAGAGTTAATGTCGCTCTGAAAAAAGAAGGGAGGTGTGTACCTTGTACCACCAGACAAGTTCAGAGTCAACTCTGTTTTTAAAGGGTCTTGTTAGTCCTCTGGGGATGGCAGTGGGGAAGTACTCATGGCTTTCCTGGCTTTCTCATTTATTGAAGACTGTGCTGGAGATCTGTCCTAAGCACTTATATCATCTCATTTAATTCTTATAAGCCCACAGGGTGGATATTGTCTCTCTGACAGATGAGGACACTGAAGCTCACAGATCAAGCGCCACATGTCTATAAAATGGCAGAACTGAGATTTGAAATCATCCTAAATTCTGAGACTTGGTTTTCCTTTTTTTTGTTTTTATTTTGGAAGATTAGCCCTGAGCTAACATCTGCCACCAATCCTCCTCTTTTTGCTGAGGAAGACTGGCCCTGAGCTAACATCTGTGCCCATCTTCCTCTACTTTATATGCGGGATGCCTGCCACAGCACGGCCTGACAAGCAGTGTGTAGGTCCGCACCCGGGATCCGAACAACCAGCTGGGCTGCCGAAGCGGAACGTGTGAACTTAACCGCTGGGCCACTGGGCTGGCCCCCTGAGACTTGGTTTTCTGATTGGCAAAAAAAATTGCTCAGGCCTTACTTCTGAACATTCACTGTTTGAACAGAAGTAAAGCCTTCCCCTCCCCAGCACATGCATACCCACCCCATACCCTGACTTCCCCACCACCCTTCCCAGGACAGAGAGGAGACCAAAGGAGAGCAGGCAGCATTTCTCTCTGTACAGTTTTTAATTTTTTATTTTTGGATGTTGTTCAGATGAATGACACACTCAAGTTACAAAAATGGGGCCTTAAAAGAAGCACATTGTACAATGAACAAGCAGATTGGAGTTAAGAACACTGAAACGCTAACCCGCTACCACGAGAAGAGACAGGGAGGGGGTACAGGATGGGAAGGGAGGGGCTACCAACACAGGGGTCAGACAGAACTGAAAGGGGGGCTAACTTGGTGAGAATGGAGGAAAAGCAGGTCTCCTCCAGGGCCTACTCAACTTCCGGATGCCACTTCTTGGTCTCCCTTTGCCCACTACTTGCCACCTCCTATCCTGGTGCCAACCTGGTCATTCAAATGAGTAGGTGGGAGACACCCACCACAGAAAGGGCCAAGCCAATCAGATCTTTACAAGGTGGGATGGTCACCTTGCCCGAGTACAGCCTTGAATTTGGGAGGTGATGGTGGCAGCAGTGGGATAAGAAGCCAGAAGGAGCTAGCAGAGAGTTGATCAGAGATCAGACCCCTGCTTTTCCCCCGCTTCCCCACCCCACCATGATCCAACGGCCCTCTCTACAAGTTGTCGAGAGAGGCCCCCAGTCACCCTGCAATTATATAAATAAATAAATACTGAGCCCCTGGGCTTAGAGGACAGGCTGGGGAAGGGCAGCAGGGATAGAGGAAAGGAAAGAGGAGAGGAAGGGGAGGCAGAGGGGAGGGGTCACAGACATAGTAAATAGTTGTCTCCGTCCCAGCAACACTTCTCTCTGGATTTTTCTCTCCTTTTTGTGTTTGTTTAACAAGGAGCTAACATCTCAAGGACAAATACTTAAAAATATACATTATTTTTTCTTTTTTTTTTCTCGCCTTTGTCATCGTCATCTTGCTTTGGAGACTGCTGAGGTCAAAGTTCAAACCGCATGAAGGAACTGCGGCTTGGAGTTTTTGTGTATTTTTTTTTAATTTTTATTTTTAAATTTTTTTCACTTTTTTTTCCAACGTATAAAAAGGTAGCGGAGTTGTCTGTGGGTTTTTTTTTTAATGGTTAAATCTTTGGTTTGTTTCTTTTTTCTCTTGGAGGCCTTTATCTCTCGCACTTGCCTTTCCCACTCAGAGGCCAGTGGGGGCCCGCGTGTCTCAGTCTTGCTCAGTCTGTCTCACTCTCTCTCTCATTCAGTTCCCCCTACCCTGGGCTAAAGGGAGAGAGAGGTACCCTGGGATTTGGGTGGGTGAGGAAATCTAGCCTGGTCAAGAGGTCACCCCCTATGTGCTAGTCCCTTACCCCATCTTCCCAAGGCTAGGAGACCCTCTCTTGGCCTTCCCCAGGGAGGAGATGTGTGGGAAACTCATATCCTTCCCCTCCTCCTGACCTTAGCCCCAACTCATACAGGGGCTTGGGTTCCCCATCTCTACTCACCCCTACTTTTACCCACAGCCCCTCCCTCTTACTTCTAGCCCCCACCCTCCCAGAAGAGAACAGAGAGAGATGTTTCCTTCACTAGCATTTTTTTTTTTTTTTTTGGCACAATTAAAAGGCCCACCATTAGGGTAGACCAAGTCTCTGTCCTCAAGTCAAGGTTGGGGAGAAGAGAAATTCAGAGGGCTCCCCTTTTCTCCAATCCACTCATCTTCTTCTCTTTCTAGCCCAGGCCCCTGGCCACCCACTTCAGACATCTCACCTAGCCCAGAGCCTGGCCTGGGGTCTCCCTCCCCATCCCCCACATAAAGTTCCCCAGCCCCCAACTCTCTCGCTCACACACAGACACACGGACACAGGCTCTGTACAGACCACAAAATAAAAACGATGAGATAGTTTTGTTTCCCGGAGTCGAGACGGGGGACCGGAGTGGAAGGGGCAGAGGGGGATGGGAGGCATGAACTCCCCCGTCACCTTCCCAACCCTGGCTCCCTCCAGCCCCCCAGCCCCTTGCCCTGGCTGGCCCCCAGCCAACGATATTTGGTTTCCTTTTTTTAACATTAAAGTTCTATGAGGTATTTGGTGCCTTATCTCGAGTCCTCGGGGGAGGGGGGCCCAGGGGGGAGACCTGGGGCACACTTGCCCCTCCTTCCCTCCCACCCCCTTCCCAATATTTGGTTTCACAGCTGTAGTTAAAGCTTGGGATTTGGTTATTTTTCCCTCTCCCAGGGAATATTCATTTTTTCTTTTCTTTCTTTTCCCAGTTATGGGGGTTGGATGGGGAGGGTCCCCACCACCCCCGGCTGCACAGGGGCCCCTCCACCAATGTCAGGGCATTGGCCCCATCCCTGCCCCCTGCTTCCTCCCCTCCTCTCTGCCCCACTCCCCCAACACTGGGGTCGGGGAGAGGTCCCAGGTGGCAGGATTTGATGGGGAGGAAGCAGGATGAAGTGGGTGGTGGTGAGTCCTGGATTTTCTTTCCTTTTTTTTTTCTTTTTTTTTCTTTTTTTTTTTTTTTTTGGTCTAGAATCAGTTTTTGTTTGAGTCATCTCCACCATGCCTTCCATGCTGCCTGTCTTCTCAGAGGGGTTTTTGGTTGTAATTCCTTTCACCTTGCTCTGCTCAAATGTCCTTCCTATCTGGTCAGGAGCCCTTGGCCCCCTCTCCACCCCTGCACTGGGGCCCAGGCCCTCTCACCAGTCCCTTCTCTTCAGGAAATAAAAATGGACAAACTCAGAGGTAGGGTCAGGGCAGGGAGTCGGTTCAGCGGAGATGCTTACATTCCGGCGAGGACGGGTCGAAGGCATGCCAGGCCCCATCGCTGCCAGGGTGGGAGGGGCGGCCACTCCACCGCTGCCCAACAAGGCACCCCGAAACCCTTGCAACAGCCGAGTCTCTGCTGCCGCTGTGGCCCAGCCCAACAGTTTCCTTTCCCGGGTGGGAGAAGGGAGACAAGAAAGAAAGAGAGAACACTGAAGCCTTGGGGCCCAGGGTGGCATCCGAGGCTCTGTCTGCCTCTCCTCGGAGTGTCCAGCAGCACTGCCCGTCTCCCGGGGCTCTCCCCTCCCTCTGCTCTGCCCAACAAGGGACAGGGGCCAGTCTGCGGCTGCCGCCAGGCTCTGCTCTGATTTCAATGGCTCGCGTCCTTCACAGCAACACTTTGGTTTGAGGAGAGACACAGAAAGAACGAGATTGAGACAGGTGAGAGAGGAGCGAAGGAAGAGGGAGAGAGAGGCAGAGAGAGGTGAGCAGAGAGAAGGGAGAGTGGACTGAAGAGAACAGAAAAAAGAGATCAAAGGAGGAATCAAACCACCCGAAAATTTGTTAGTTTTCCTTTGTCCATTCTTTTTGCTTTCTTATTCCTTTTTTTCCTTTTTTTTTTTTTTCTTAAAGCTTTTTCAGTTGATTGGGGGGCGGGGAGCTTGGGGCTCTTCACCCCTGTCCCTGACACCCTCTCTCAGCCCTGCCCACCCGCTTCCATCCACCCTGGCTGAGGGACAGGCCCTGCCCCAGCCACCCCCCTCCGGCTTTCCCGAAGACGACGTCCATGAGGTATTTGTGAAGAGAAAGAAGCATCCGTCCTTCCATCCGCCTTGGGGACCAAGGGCCTGGACCACTGGTGCAGGGGCTTGGCTCCACCTCGCGGCTCCTTCTTATTCTTGAAGAGTCCTCATCTTCTTTCCCTTAAATATATATATATCTATAAATTCTTTTTTTTTCTAGTTTTAATTTATTGTTTGTTTGGTTTTTTGTTTGGTTTTTTTTTGGTTCAAAACTTTGTTGGCCTCCACAATAGCAGGAGGGCAAAGTGGCTCCCAGCGGCGTCTCTCCTCTGTCCGTCGAGAGGTGTCCAGGGCTGGGCAAACACAAGGTCCAGCCAAGACTCGAGGGAGGTCTCATGGGTGTGGTGGCCACCACAGCGCCCTCTCGGATGGGGACCACAGGTCATGGCACTGTCCCCGCCACCTGGACCCTGATGGGGAAGCCATCTCGAGGAACCCACCACTGGGGTGCGTGCGTGTGTGCATGTGTGTGGGGGGAGAGGAAGAGGCATCTGCCAGTATCAGAGGGGCACAGGGTGGGAAGAGCGAGGTGAGTTCTCTTTTTGGTTTCTGGTCAATGTCAAAGAACGTGAAGGATCCCACGGATAGGCACTGGAATATGAATTTTTTTTTTCAGGGAAACTGACAGACGAGGATGGAAAAAAAGACAATTTGAATGCCCTCAACTCATCCCCTCTTGTCTGAAACTTCCACCTTCCCGTGGGCTGGGGAGGGGGCAGATTTCAGAGCAGAGGAGGGTGACGGGGTTGAGGGGGGACGTATGAGAGCTAGAACTTGGCAAAACGGCCTAGCCCACCCTTCAAAGGGAAGAGGGGGAGGTACAAGGGGTGAAAAGTCATCCCAAGCCTTCCCCTGAACTCTCCCCTGGCTGGAGGAGGGAGGAGGTTACAGTGAGACCCCCCTACCCAGCTGGGGAGAGCGGGGGGCCGTGGGAGAGGGGGACACATGGTAGGGACACATTCTGTTGAGCGCAACGCTAAAAATTCTGTACATCCTTTGGATGAAGCTACTGAATATTTGGTGTAAGGTTGTTCAGGCCCTTTCTCTTTCACCTTCTGGAAAAGAACATTTGGCAGGTGGTTCTGAGCCCGCCCCACCTGCCCCAGGCTGTGCCCTGTCCTCGCTGGCCCAGGGCTGGGGGCTGGGGCTGCAAGGCTGGCACATTCTCTTTTTCCTTCTCTGGCCCCCACTGGGGGAGGCAAGGTTGGGGGTTGGCCCCACAGCCAGGGGCTCAGCTTGAGTCCGCCCTGCCAGGCTTCTCCACCCCTGGCTGGGGTTCTTATTTGGTGTCGTAGCGGTGAGGGTGAGCACACTGAGGTCTGGCTCGCGACTGGTTTTTGGTTTGTTCGGTTTTGTGGGGGATTTTTTGTTTGTTTTTGGTTTTTTATATTTGTTTGTTTTTCACCTCTGGTTCCTTTGGGGCAGCTGGTTTCTGTTGTGATTATTTTTGGTTTTCTTTTTTGTTGGTTGGTTTCTTTTCTTTCTTTTTTTTGGTTGGTTGGTTTTTTTTTTGGTCTTTCCTCCCTTGTCTCTCCTGCTCCAAGGACCCTCTGCACCCCCACCGCTGGCTTCCTCGCCCTCTTTCCAGGCGGGGTACCGAGGTGGGGGTCAGAGGAGTAGGAGGGGAGGCATGGTGGGCCCTCACTCGGACTTGGACCCTGCCTCGGGCCCCCCAGGGCCTCCAGGGGTCTGTGCTGCCACCTCGCTGCAGGTGGAGGAGGAGGAGGAGGACGAGGAGGAGGACGAGGAGAGGCCAGGAGACTTGCTGGAGATGGAAGCCGCCACAGCTGCAGCGGCTGCCGAGACCAGGCCCACGCCAGGCGGGGCACTGAGCAGGGGCAGCCCAGCGTGATTCAAGAAGAGTGGCGAGGTCACCAGGCCGGGGCTCCCCGGGGCCGCGCTGGCCGCCCCCAGCACCAGGTTCCCGCTGCCATCAAGGCTGGTAAGAGGCAGAGTTCCACCAGAGGCCAGGGCTGGCGGGGAGAGAGAGGAGGCTGGGCTGGGGGCACCTTCCAGCATCCCACCCTCAGTGCCCCTGTCTTCCCATCTGCCTCACTGACCCCCATCAGCACCCCTCACACCTTCCCCCAAGGTGAGATGGGTATGAAGAGGCAAGCGATGCAGTGAGCAGGGGCAGAATGGCATGGCTGGAGCAGCAATGGGGGGGCTCGAGGCCCCCAGAGGGCAGGGTTGGTGACGATGAGAGTGACATGAGGCAGCACGCACCTTGGATGGTGGCCAAAGGGTTGTTGCTCATGAGGGCTGGACTCAGCCCGGAGCCCAACCCCACCATTGTGCTTCTGCAAGAGGCAAAGCAGAGGCATTAGCAGGGGCGGGAACTCATTGGCAGAACTGGGGGGCAGCTCCCACCCCAGAAGCAGCAGCCACCCGGTTTCTCCCCATAGCCTCCCCACCTGCAGCTGCTCACTTACCCCGTGCTGGGGTTCAGGCCCGACAAGCCGATAGCCGAGTGGCTGCCTTGAGGGCTGGGATTTGTGCTGTTGGTGGTGGCCGGGGGTGGGGGAGTGACAGAGGGTATGGAATTGAGGGGGGGCGCGGCCCCGCCCCCACCCCCACCCCCTCCGGCTGTCCGGCTGGGGTGGAGCGTCCCCACAGCTGAGGATAAGGTAGTAACTGCCAAAGAGAGACAGAGAGATGGAGACTTCAGCTTCCACTTGTCCTCCACAGAGGAACCTCCTGCTTGTCTTCCCTGCCCAGTCCCGCAGCATCTCCTCAGTCAGAACAGACTTAGGTCTCTCGCCCTCTCTTTCCAGAGCCATTTCTTTCTGCCTCTGCCACAGTGATAGCGATCACAGTAATCGCAGTAAGAGCAACTGTCACCCACTGAGCCTGGGCGTGCTCTGGCACCCTGAGTACTCCACCATGAACCTCACCACCCGACTCCTTTTATAGAGAAGAACTGGGGGTGCCCAGAACACAAAGCCCTATGGCTCCCTCTAGGGGCCAGGCAGGGGGGTGCGGCTGCACACGCCAAGCTTGAGAGGGCTCAGAGCCCGGCTGGGCCAGACAGCCAGGGCAGCAATTCATGCCTCTGTCAGACCCAGCTGTGCCCTTGGGCCAGTGCCTTCACCTCTCTGGCCTTCAGTTCCCTCATCTGGAAAATGAGGATAATAACAAAACCTACCTCATAAAATGGGTGTGAGGATTAAATGAGGTAATACTCTTTATAAAGAGTTTAGAACAGTGCCAGGCACACCCTTACTACTTTATAACCCTCCACTTATTATTCCTTAACCTGGGGAGAGGCAAGACGGTGTTGTTTTATATTATTCTTGTATATGGTGTTAAACACGCCCTGTCCCGGGAAGGGGGAAAGGAGGGCTTTGGGTACAAAAGTGTGTGTGTGTGCGCGTGTGTGTGTGCATGTATATAATCATGTAAATAGCTTCTGTATGTATTATATTTCACAACAATTTTATAAAAACTGGGGCTCAGGGAGGTAAAATTGCTTCTGGAGTTCACACAGTTTATAAATGCTGGGAACAGAACCCAAGTACATTGCCTATTAACAACCCCAAGCTTTTCTCAAATGAAATTGTGGAACAGATGAAAGTGAGCTGCTCTGGCCAGGAGGGCAAGGCTGCCCTCTCCTCTCTGACCCATGCCGCCTCATCCCCAGGCTCCGTCCTGAGGCCCGCAGACACCCTGTGCCCTGCACCACTTGAGAACCCCAGGCTCCAGGCCTGCACTGAGTCTCCAGGACCCCCTCCCCATCTTCTGCCCTCCCTGACCTGTTGTGCTCAGACTGCTGGAAGCTTGGGACAATGGCAAGGTCCCGGCGCCCCCTTGGGGTGTGACCTGGGAGAGAGGAAAGAAGGTATGGTTAGGCCACTGTCTCCCAGCAGCCCCCATGCTGCTCCCTTTGGGAACGACTCCCTCCCCTTGCCCCTAGGATGGTGAGAAGGCTTGGGGTACAATGCTACGTTTGTATGAGGCCAGGTGCTTTCCATCATATCCTTCTCCACATTTACCCTGGGCAATTCTGAGCCACAAGCAGGAGGGAATACTTCCCAACCAAGCGTGCTCCCCCACCTCTCCTCTGACACTATCCAGCTGCAGGTCTGAAGTGTGTGTGGGGGCAGGCATTATGAGGATAAACTGTGTCTCTGCATCAGAGTGTTGAGATGTCATATTGCTTCATTTTCTGGGAACATCCACCAGCCTCCTTCTTGGCCTCCCTGCCTCCAGTCTCATCCTTCCATCAGCCCCACTCTAAATGAGATACTGTCCCTCCCCAGCTCAAAACTCCTCCTCAGCTCCTCGCTGCCCATGGGTCAAGTTCAAGCTCCTCAGCATGCAGCTTGGGTGTCTGGCCCCTGCCCACCCCCCACCCTGCCCCCCATACTCGTTCACCTGCACTCCAGCTCCAACCACACTAAACTGCACTGGAGTTCCTTAAAGTGGGCTCGGCACACTCCGGCTTCCAGGCCTTTGTGAACACCAGTCCCTTTGCCTGTCCTTCATGTGGCTGACCAAGTCTCTTTTGTCCTTTTGAGTCAGCTCAGATGGTCCCTCCTTCCTCCACATCATGGACAGGGACTCCTCCGAGCCCTCTGTAGTGTCATAGCCCTTTCCATACTAGATGGAATAAAGTGATGTCCCAGCGTGTCTGATCCCGAGCAGGTCTGTGTGGAGCTATAGACCTAAGTGTACACCCAGGGATGTAATGATGTCCCTGCCCTGTCTGTGTGGCTGTGAACTGCGGGGGGGGGGGGGGGGGGGGAAGGGGAGGGGCCTGTATTCCCTACTTGGTCTCCGTCCCCATGTGGCTATGTCCTGTGATGACTCTATGTTTGGCTATGTCTGTGGGTGCTTGTATCCCCCACGTAAGACCAGTTCTCTGAAAACTGTGTGTCCCTCTGTGACTGTGCTCCACCCATGTGACAGCCTGTCCCCAAGCCTGTCCTCTGTCCTAGGAACTGTGGACAACCAGGGAGGTTGTGCTTTGTATAAGGTGCCTGCCAAGGGGCGAGGGAGGTGCCAGAGCTTTGTGCCCCCCCTCACCCCCCCGAGGAGCCCTTGGTACCAGATGGGGGCTGTAGCTGGCCGGCTTGCCCGGGCTAGGCAGCATGGGGGCCGCGCTGCAGGGGTTGATGCGTTTCTCCTTCTGGCGCCGGTTGCAGAACCAGACGCGGATCACTTCCTTCTCCATGTGCAGCTGCTCTGCAATCAGCAGGATCTCCTCTGAGGTAGGCTTCTGGTTCTGCGGGCAGAGGGCGTTTGAGCCCGGGCCGTCCTCCCGCCCAACCTCAGGGCCTCCCGGGAGGTGGGGCCTCACCGCTAGAAAACTCTTCTCTAAGGCGAAGCGGACGTTTGTCTCGATGCTGGTCCTCTTCTTGCGTCTCCTGCCCGGGAGCCCGTCGAAACCCAGGCTGGGGCTGCTCAGCTGGTTGGGGCTGGGCAGGCTTGAGTCCACAGACATAGTCTCTGTGCCGGGAGGAGACGGAGCATGAGAGGGCGCCTCCCTCGCCCGCCGCCCGTCGCCCGCCAGAGCCCAGTCCCACCTGCGTCGTTGAGCCACTTCTCCAGGAGGGGCTTGAGTTTGCACATGTTCTTGAAGCTCAAGTTGAGGGCCTCGAAGCGGGAGATGGTCGTCTGGCTGAAGTCGTTGCCGTAGAGCTTGCCCATGGCCAGGCCTACGTCACCCTGGACCAGGGGGTGAGGATGGGGCGGGCGGTCAGGACCCAGCCTCTGTGCGCCGCGCTCACCTCGCCCACCAGCTGGCCACGCCCCCAAACCCCACCCACTAGATGGCTATGCCCCGCCCTTCCCACAGCTGGTCACGCCCTCACCCCGCCCACTAGACAGCTATGCCCCCGCCCTGCCCACCAAATAGTCACGCCCCGTCACCCCTAAGCCCACCGCCCATCCTGCGGGCTGGCCCCAAACCTGACCTGCGTGAAGCCGAGCTTGATGCGGCGTTGCTTGAAGGTGCGGGCGAACTGCTCCAGCTCCTCCAGGTCACTGGGCTCCTCGGGGTGGGATGGTGGCTCCAAGCATTTCGGGGGCTGCGGGTGCGAGAGGTGCGGATCGGGCAGCGTGGGGCGGGTCACGGCCTGGTGGAGTGTGGAGTGGGCAGGTGGGTGGGATGCAGGACCGAGGACCAGGATGGGACTCAGTAATGGCTGCGAAGTTCCCCCTGCCTTCCTCCCTCCCTGCCGTCCAGCCCCTTCCTTCAGACTCCCCTCCACCTTCCCCCTTGGAGGCCCCTCCACACTGGCAATTTCCATCAAGGTGACACTGCTGCCCCACAAGGGTCCTGTCGCTGCCTGGGACTCTCCGCACATTCCCTCCCAGCCTGCAAACTCCCAGAAGGAGCAGCCAGCTCGTTTTGCCAAGGGCTCTCTCTGGAGTTGGGGGTGGTGGTTTTATCCTCCTCTCAGGCTGGGAATCAAGGACTGGCTCTAACACCAAATTGCTCAGTGACCCTGGCAAGTTTCTTAATCTCTCTGGGCCTCAGTTCTCCCTCTGCAGGATGGGAACAATCATGGCAGCTCTGCCTACTCCATAGGGTTGTTGGGAGAATTGGGTTAAAAATGAGTAGGTTGCAAATAAAGTAAAAATATTTTTAAAAACAGATGGGAGGGCGACTGGGGGGATTTACAAAGAAACAACAGCTCTCTCTGGAATGCTTCATTTTCCTAAAAATAAAAGCTCTGAAGCTGGTGGTGTCTGTGAGGATGTTGGTCACACAAATCCTTGATCCATTATCCAAAACCCAGGCCAGATGTGTTTTGGAAGTCAGAAATTTTGCAGATTTTAGAAAGCCTACATGGGGCATATATCATAGCTAGTGTGACCCCCCCCATCAGGGTCAAAGCATTACCCCATAATTGGACATATTAACAGCTCTCAAGAAAGCACGAATATCACACAAGAGGGATAAAGAAAAGACATATGCTGCCTTGCATCAGGTCAAGACAGGCTTTGCAGCCAAATGACTTCTGATGCCCACATTACAAGAACAACTTGATTTTCTGAGCATTTTTGGATTTCAGGATTGCAGCTAAGCAGCTAAACTTTTTGGGTTTTCTTAGTAGTTCATATAGTTTTTGAAAGGACTGCTAAATAAATGGGTAGGAGGGAACTCTGGAATCTGTAAAGGATAGTGCAAGATTATTATTAAAGTCTAGAATCCAAACAGCAAACTGAAAGAAAGGCCATGGGGGCCAGGCAGGAGGACACCTAGGAGACCTGGAGAGCTCACGCCCTCCTGGAGGGGGCCCCTGCTCTGGCCAGCAGCCAGCTGCCCACTGCCGCCATGCCATGTGGACACAAATCCAGCCTTGCCAGAGCTTCCAGTTTGTCAAAAGAAGCTGGGAATCTGGAGTTTCCTGGGAATTTTGTTGACAACTAATTCAACTTAAAAAATATGGTATGGGCCAAATAAAACACATCTGTGGCCCCCCCGTTTTCAGTGTCTGGTCTGGGAAGGGGATGTGAATTAGTACCCTATAGAGGCCTTCCTCAGAGAACCCTCCATTTGGAGTGCTGGAAGAGACCCAAGGTATTCATAACCTATAGGCTTTTTGTGTTTTGTATATATGTGCATTTTGGGGCAGTGGGGGTCAGATCCAAGTCTTTCGTCAGATTCTCAAAGAAGTCCTTGTACCTGAAAGTGTTAAGAGCCCCTAGTCTGGTTAACTCCTCTCATTCTATAGAGGAAGAAGCTGACCTGGGCAGGGAGAGTGGCTTGCCTAAGGTCCCACAGCAAATTAGTGTTAGAGCAGGGCTGGGCTCCAGGTCTTGACTCCTCTCCTGGCCCCTGTGGTTGTGGGATGGGCCAAATGGAGAGGAGATCCTAACCCGCCACCCCATTCACCCAGCCTGCTGCAGGCCCTGCTGCGGGCCTAGCCTGGCACACTTGGGGGACCCTCTCACCTGTGTGGGCAGCCCGGCTCGGGGCTGGGAGGTCAGAAGAGCTCCCTGGGTTTGCTGAGGTAGCTGGAATAGATTTGGCGTCGGTAGCAGGCCTAGAGAGACAAGCGGGAATGCGTGGGATGAGGGGGGGAAGGGGAGTTCTGTAGCAACATCAAGGAGGCCATCCAGGGTGGGGGCCTTACCTGGCTGACTCTGCTGGGCCTGTGGCAGCAGGAACTGAGCAGGTGGCTGGAGGTGGTGACCCGGCACAAGCACCAGCTGCTGGAGCTGGAGGAGCTGCTGTATGTCCTAGCAGGGAGGTGGGTGGACAGAAGACAGCCTGAGTCCTGGCCCCGCTGCTCCCTTTGCCTCACCTGGACCCTGGGGGGTGCTCCTCTGGGCAGCCTGGCACCGTGCAGCGAGAGATGGAACATGATCTCTGAACGGCATCCCTGAACTAAGGGTCCCCAGGAAGCTTCTGCCAACTTCAGGGTAGCAGAGAGTCCTCCCTGGGCCATCTAGAGGGTTCACTCTTTACTACCTTTTCTTTCTTTCTTTCTTTCTTTTTTTTTTTGGTGAGGAACATTGGCACTGAGCTAACTTCTGTGCCAATCTTCCTCTATATTTTGTATGTGGGATGCTGCCACAGCGTGGCTTGATGAGTAGTGTGTAGGTCTACACCTGGGATCTCAACTCACGAACCCTGGGCCGCCAAAGCAGAGCACATGAACTTAACCACTACACCACCAGCCCCACCCTACCTTTTCTTTCTTGATGAAATGTTTGCTTTGTCTTACATTCCCACAGAACAAATAGAATTGTTTAAAAATGTAAATCAGACCAAGTCTTCCTTTCTTTTCAAATACTCCCAAGGCAAACAATATCATGTCTGGAATTAGCTTTAAAATACTCCAGCACTTAGTGGGTGAGTAAATTGGTACAACCACTTTGGGAAACTCTTTGGGACAGTTATGGGTTGAATTATGTTCCCCCCTAAAAAGATATGTTGGGATCCTAACCCCCAAAACCCCAAAGTGAGACCTTATTTGGAAATAGGGTCTTTGCAGATGATCAAGTTAAACTGAGGTCATTAGGATGGGCCCTAATCCAATATGACTGGTATCCATATAATAAGGGGAAATTTGGACACAGAGACAAATGTGCACAGAGGGAAGATGGTGTGAAGAGACACGGGGAGAAGACGGCTATCCACAAGCCAAGGAGAGAGGCCTGAAACAGATCCTTCCCTCCCAGCCCTCAGAAAGCATCAACCCTGCCAACACCTAGGTTTCTGACTTGTAGCCTCCAGAACTGTGAGATAATAAATTTCTGTTGTTTAAGACACCCAGTTTGGGGCTGGCCCTGTGGCTGAGTGGTTAAGTTTGCATGCTCTGCTTCAGTGGCCCAGGGTTCGCCGGTTCAGATCCTGGGTGTGGACTTACACACCACTCATCAAGCCATGCTGAGGTGGCATCCCACATAAAAGAACTAGAATGACCTACAACTAGGATATACAACTACGTACCAGAGCTTTGGGGAGGAAAAATAAAGGGGAAGACTGGCAACAGATGTTAGCTCAGGGCCAATCTTCCTCACCAAACAAACAAAAAAAAGACATCCATTTTGTAGTTCTTTGTTTGGCAGCTCTAGCAAACAAATATAGGCCTATTTACTAAAGTTGAGCATACACCTGTCTTATGACCAGTGATTCCACATGGTGGAATATGGTGGATATAAGCCACCATGTGTGCCTACACGTATTCACCAAAAGACATGTACCAGAATGTTCCCAGCAGAACCACTGGTAAAACCTGAAGGTAGTCCAAGTACGCATCCACAGTTGAATAAACTGTGATTCAGTGGAATGCCAGAGCAATGAGCATTAGCACTCTACAATCTACAATGACACACAATATAGACTTCTCAACATCACAAGTGAGAGAAGCTGGTCACAATAGAGACATCCTGTGTGATCCCTTTTATGTTCCAATCGCATGTTAAAAATTTGGGAGGTGGAGACTGGAAGGGGTCCCGGGGGCTTCTGGGGAGCTGGCCATATTCAGTTTCTTGATCCGGATGCCAGTTACATGAGTGTGCTCAGTTTGTGAGTATCATTGAGCCATATACTTATGATTTGGGCCCTTTTACGTATTTGTTATATTTCAACAAAAAGACTACTTTTTAAAAGGGAATGAGGCAGGGAAAGAGGGAGAGAAAAACACCAGCCCCCTCACCAAAAAAAGTGAGGAGTAGAGATGAAACCGGATTGGCAAAATGCTGCTATCTACTGAGCTGGATGAAGGTACAAGCGGTTCCTTACATCATTCCCTCTATTTTTAGGTTTGAACATTTCTAAAACAAAAAGTAAACCCTCCTTACACACAAACACTCCAATGGCTTCTTGTAGCCCACAACAATACAATCAGGACTCCTCACCTGGCCTCTAAGGCCCTTTATACTGAGGCCTGTGCTAGTCTTTCTGACTTCAACTCCTACCTCAGGGCCTTTACATGCACTGTTCCCTCTCCCAGGCAGTTCTAGTTCTTACACTCCTGCCTAGGTCCTTCTTGTCACTCAGGTCCTAACACAAAGTCACTTCTTCAGAGATGCCCTCCCTGATCATCTAATCTAAACCAGCCCACCGCCACACCTCCCTTTGTCACCTCCATTTCACCTCCTTCATAAGACTTATCACCATCTCAAAGTACCTCTCTTTCTGTTTACTCTTTAACAGTGCATCAGCTCCACGGGAGCTTGATTTTGGCAGTTTTGGTCACCATTGTAATCTCAGCACCTAGAAGAATATCTAGCACCCAGTAGATGCTCTGCATATATTTGTTGAATGAACCAAAACTGATGCTTCGTAATTCACTTAGCAAGTTTTATGTAGAGTCGAAAGTTATGCTACTTACAGTTACAATATTTTTCCTTCTGGGAAATTGGGGGAGATGAAACATGCCCCTCAATTCCTCCCAATGCTATTATTATTTCAAAGACCAATTTAATATCCCAGGAAATGAACAAACTGGGGGAAAATATAAACAAATCAACACAAAGGGCTCATTTCTCCAATATATAAAGAGCGATTACAAATCAATAAGGAAAAAAACCCTAATGACCCAAGAGATAGGTGTGGTGACTTCCTAGCAGAGGAAATACAAACAGCTGTGAATGAAAAAACATTCAGTTTCACTCACAGTAAGATAAACACAGCTATAACTGCACTGAGACACAATTTTGACCTATCAGATTGACAAAGATAATAGTGTGTGACACACTATGTTGGGGCACGTGGGGAAACAAACACTCTTGCACACTGCTGGCGAGAGAGGAATTTGGCAATATCTATCAAAATTGCAAATGCACATAAACTGACTCAGCCATTCCATTTCTAAGAATTTATCTTAGGGATATATTCACACTTGTGCAAAATGACCTCTCTAGAAGGATATTCCCAGCAGCAAGTGGTGTTTTAGCAAAAGAGTGGAAACAAGCTGAGCATGCAGCATTAGGGGATGGGTGAATGAATTAGGGAAGATATATATGATGGGATAGTATGCAGTCATCAAAAAGAATGTAGATGCTCTTTGTGTCCTGACATGGAACAATCTCCAGGATGCCCTGTTGAGTGGAAAGCTCAAGAGGCAGAACAGTGGGCATAATGTGCTACTGTTTGTGTTTTAAAAAATTATATCTAGGTATCTGCTTGGGTATGCATAGATTATATCCAGAAAACTGTATCAGAAATTGACAATACTGTAAATCTTTCCACACCTCTTGAATTTTGGACATTTACCTAGTCCAAATAAAGAAAGAAAGAAATATCCAGGTGTTCTGCCCCCCACCCACGCAGTTGAACAGTCACTTTAGCTCAGCATCCATGCTTTTCCAACTATTCGTCTTGCATCAGTTCAGGGCTGTTCCCTGTCCCCCTGCAAAGGCCTCTGCTTTCTCTACATGCTTTGGAAGGTGGACGGAGTGCCCAGATGCTCCTGACCTCTAACCTTTCTCACTCTGGCTGCTAATCATCTAAGAACACAGCTTAAGGGGTTTGAAGTCCTAATGCTCTGTCCTTTGAAACCGTGTCCAATCTGCCTCCCCCTGCCCAATACAAACTCTCATGGCTGTCTCCCCCTGCACATAGACTGACCCTGCAGTGAGTGAAGCTTGGCCTTCAGACCTCCCATTTACAGTGGACCCTTTCAAGACTCCATACCTAATTTTGATCTCATAATTTTGTCTTCTTTTTCCTAAAAGGCTCTGCAAATTGTATAAACTTCAAGCCCCACAAGACTGAACACAGCCTGCTCTATACTGCATTTCTCACAGTGTGTTCCATTTGCTTATTATATTTTTCCTTTGCTAGACTGAAACTCGAGAAGGCGGAGGCCATGTCTTATTTTCATGTCTCCCTAACTCTTAAAAGGGCCTGGTAAGCCCCCATTAAATACCCACTGAATTTAATCAAATGAATAAGACCAGAAATAAGTCTTATTGCTAGCATTTTTCTGATTTCCTATAACCCTTAGCTTGTTTTTTTGTTTGTTTGTTTTAAAGATTGGCACCTGTTGACTAACATCTGTTGCCAATCTTCTTTTTCTTGTTATTTTTTTCCTTTTTCTTTTTCTACTCCCGAAAGCCCGCCGGTACATAGTTGTATATTCTAGTTATGAGTGTCTCTGGTTGTGCTATGTGGGACGCTGCCTCAGCATGGCCTGACGAGCGGTGCCATGCCCACGCCCAGGATCCGAACCAGCGAAACCCTGGGCCGCTGAAGCGGAGCACGTGAACTTAACCACTCAGCCACGGGGCCGGCCCCTCTTAGCTTGTTGATTAAAATATTTGTTAACTCCTGTCTCTCCTGAGCGTCACACTCAGTGAAAATCCCCTTTTCTCCCCAAAAGCCTGAAAAAGAGGTGTCTCCAGATTTCTTTCTGAATCAGCAGGGAGAGGAAAAGAAGGGGGGATAAATGAATCCCAATTTGCAGTGTGGTCTCCTGGAGAGGCGTCCAAAGGAAAAACTTAACCACACCCCCATCCACATTACTCGGCCCAGCACTTGGGGTCACCCTTGATTCCCTCTTCCCTTCCTCTCCCCAACCCAGCCAATCCATCCACGACTCCTACCAAAAAGTTCTAAACTTTTTGTGCTCTGAATTCTGTGGTGTCTGACAAAACCTACTGGCCCCTTCTCAGAATGAAAAATGCATAAAATAAAATATAAAGGATTTCAAATGAAATCAATTATATTGAAATATAGTCATCAAACATATTCTGAATTTTGACAATAGTGACAAGAGCAAGCAATGGGTCTGATGACTACTGTAATCTCATAGACGATATTTTGCGAGATCTGCAACAGCTGTAGGAGAATATGGAAGTATCTGTGATTCCACTGGTGACAAAGTCCAAGTACTGCTAACGCTTCTGTGGTCTGTGGCCTATATCATAACAGAAGGAAGTGCTACATTTTTGGTTAGAGGAAAGTAAAAATCGAGATGTAATTTTTTTCCCACCCAAGTTCACAGCCCCACCCCCACCCCGAATTCTATCCACGGACCCCTCTGAGGGCAGTCTGTGGAATCCAGGTTCCTGTTCTAACATATTAATGGAACCATGATGCCTCCACTGGCTTTCATGGCGTTTGTAATATGATCTAACTCCTTGCCGTGGCCCTGCATGACCCAGCTTTCCTCACCTCCCACTACTCTCTCACTCCCTAACTCTGCCACACTGGTCTCCTTCCTGTTACCAAAAACAGAAAGAAGTCCCCACCTCAGGGCCTTTGCTTGTGCTGTTCTCGCCATTCTTGATCTGCCTGTGACTGGCCCCTCCTCATCATTCAAGTCTCTATCAAATGCCCCTCCTCAGAGAGGCCTCCCCTGGCTGCCCGCTCTGATAAGCAGTCTTCCTTTCCTCAGTCACTGTCTTAAATTACATTCTTTTCTTTCCTTCATAGCAATTATCTGCTTCCTGTCTGTCTCCCCACCAGGTGTGGGCGCCAGCTCCATGAGGGCACGGACTCGTCTCCTTGTTCCTCACTGCATCCCCCATGGGAACGGCGCCTGGGCCTGGTGGACATTCACTAAATGTTTGCTGACTAAAGGAATTCAAGAATGAAAGAAAGAGAGAAGATCGTGGGTGAACAGTGAGCTGGCTCAGCACTGCGGTTAGCCAGTAGGAGGCCCCATTTCTCCACAATCTAGAGGCGGTGTGGCGATTTGAAGCCACTTGGGGGCGTGTTACGACCGAGTCAGATGGTGGAGAAGTTACCGTAAGCAGAGAGACCCGGGAAGGGCCCTGGCCAGGATATTTAGTGGATAATCTGCTCAGTCTCTAACCCGTGAGAAAAACTAGCACAGAGTCGTTAGCACGCCTCATCAGAGCCAAGAAGGGAAGAGACCAACTCTTGCTCAGGGCTGCATTCTGATCACTCCCCACCCCAGTGCAGGCACCTAACAGGCGAGCAGTGAATTTTCAATGAATGAATGAGGTAGAACCCAGGATGGGTGGTGTTTCAGGGCAAACTGGCTGTGCTTTGCCACAGCTGGGATCTGACCACGGATTGGGGCAGAAAGCCTGAGACACACGCTTTATATGACACATAGGTGAACTGCCGTGTAATCGCCCACTTTCCCATCTGGGCTTGTTCCCCCTCGGGGGAGGAGATAGCCTTAAGAACGAACTGGAGGAGGCCTACCACTAAGTGAACAGACATTGGGCTAAGCATCCTTCACGCTGTCTGCGCCCAGCCCAGGTGCAGCCTCGCTCCAGCGCACAGGGCCGCTCCCCACTCCCCCGCTCCGGCCTCCACACGGGCTCCACGACTGGAATGGTGTTGGCGTGCGTGTCGACACTCACTTGCCAACACTGATATGGCAAATTATGACCATTCCAGACATCCCGTTCTAAAACGTGGACCGCCTAGGGTTAAGTCCAGAGAGGGGAGGACAGGAAGGGGTGGGAGATGGGGACCACAGAAATTGTATTGTGATCGATTGTGTTCAAAATGAGCACAGGCTCGTGTCAGTCTGCCCAGCGGTGGAATGGGCTGCCTGGGAAGGCAGTGAGCACCTGTTCTGGGAGCCACCTGGTGAAACTGCACCCCCCACCTGCCCAGGATGGTGCAGAGGGAGTCCCTACACTGGGGGAGGGTAGAGTAGAGGGGTGCAAGGGTCCCCTCCAGCTGAGAACTCAGAGGATTGAGTCTTGGCCCTCTTGCCTGATTCTTGCTGTGTGACTCGGGGAAAGCCAACTCTCCCTTCTGGGCCTTGGCCTCCTTAACTGTGACGATGCACAGGATCCTGGAAAGACCCGGGCTCTGGAGACAGCCAGCAACTTGACTCTGTCCCTCACACACTGTGGGACCATGGACAGTCCCTTACCCCTTTAAGCCTCAATTTCCTCAGGTGACACCTCAATAATTCTTACCTCATGGGGCTATTAAAGGAATTAAATGAGACAACGCGTGAAGAATGCTTAGCCTGATCTCTGTTCACTTAATGGTAGTGAATAATAATAATAAATGGTAGTCATTATGACTGAGTCATTTCCCTCTCGGGGCCTCAGTTTTGTCATCTACAAAAATGGGGACAATAATGTCTAACTCTTCACTGGGTTGTTCCGACGCCTGAGTGATACTATTATCCACAAAGCATTTTGGAAATCACAACATACTCATCCAACACAAGCATTTGCTACCACTGCACCCTCATGTCCTCCCCGTCATGTCATCCCACTCGACCACGAGCTCTCGAGGGCAGGACCCCCCATCTGGCTGTCAATTCCATCCTGTTCCTGACAACTCCCAACTTCCAGTTCCCACCCAGACTCTCCACTGAGCTTTGGCCTCAAATAGCCGTCTGCCTATTTGATGTCTCCGCGTGGATGATCACTACACTCTTCACCGCCTCCCGGATCCAAAGTCAAACTCGTGGTTCCCTAGCCCAGCCCTTCAAAACACCCTGCTCCTCCCCTGTTTTCCCCAACACAGGAAACCACCTCATCACTACCCAGGGGCTGAAGCCAAAATCCTGGGAGTCACCCTTGATCTATCAGATCCACACAAAATAGCATTCCGGACCCCGACCATCACCCTCATGTCCCACCTGGATGCCTGCAAGGACTTCCCACTGGGCTCCTCACTTCTACTCCCATCCCCCGCAGTCCATTCTCCCTGCAGCAGCTGCAGGGAGCTTTGTAAAGAGTCAATTGGGTCATGCTACTCGCCTGTTTGAAACCCCCAAACAGCTTCCCATTATACCTAGCATACTTTCTGAACTCCTTGATCTGGCCTATGAGGCCCTGCAAAACCTGGTCCTGCCTGCCACCATACCCCGCCTCGCCGCCCCCGCCCCCCACCTCTTACTTGCCTCCTACACTCACTCTGTTCCAGCCGTACCTCCTTCCTCTGTGCCCTGAACAAGCCAAGCTGGTTTCTGCCTCAGGGCCTTTGCACTGGCTCTTCCCGCTTCCTAAGCTCTCCCCCCTCCCCGACCCCAGCTTCTTCATGACTGACTCATTCATGCCTCAGCTTTCAGAGGCCACCTTCTCAGTGAAACTTTCCTGACCACCCCACTAAAAGTGGCTTCCTCCCTCTCTGACACCACTCTGTTTCATTTTCTTCATTACACTTAATCTAAAACTGTCTTGTTTTGCTGGTTTGTTTACTAGTTTACTGTCTGTCTCCCCACTAGAACATCAATTTCTCAAGGGCAGCCACCTCTGCCTTGTTCACAGCTGTCCTCTCAGGGCCATGAATAGGCGCCTGGCATACACAAGGTGCTCAATAAGTGCTAGTCGAATGAATAAACAACTATGATTATTCCAGTCACTCCACTAGGGGAATCTCTAGAAGGGGGAGTGGTGTGGACAGAGGCGGCCTGTCTCTAGTATGGGCTCTTTGTCCCTCAGAGGTTGGCCCTGCCACAGGAAGTCCCAGCAATTGGGGCAGAACACCACAGAACAGAGAACCATTCAACAGGGAGAAAAAACACCTACATGTGGATGGTGCTACATCCCATGCTACCTCATGCTAAAAATCCAGGCTAGATGAGCAATAACAGATGCTAAAAATCCAGGAGTCGTGGCGTGACTGGCAGCCGTGGCCCACTCCTGGACTCCAGGGGCCTGTGGGTGCACTGATGACACACCTCCAGATGGGTGGTCTGGCTGGCCTGGCATTCTCTGTCCCTTCTTCAAGCAGTAGGACCCATCTCTTCCTCCTGGGGACTTGCTGTCCCCCACTCTCAGGTCACACGGTCCAGGTGGGGCTGACCCCACCTTCTCAGGCGTCGGAGGCACTGACTCAAACCTGGCCAGCAGGCATGTTTTATCTCCCTGGGTCCGGCGGCAGCAAGTCTAGAAGCTGGCACCCACTTTGCCTGCCCCAGAGTGAAAAGGGAGACGTCCCTGGGGCCAGGCTTGACGTTCCAGGCTGGGCCTTTTCAGGGATCTCAGCCAAATATTCCCTTTTCTTCTTCAGTAGCCTGGAGTAGAGCTTAGACCCGGCGGACACTCCCTCCCAGCTCTTCCTTTGCTGTCTTCCACCATGGGCTCCCATCTCCCAACTTCCTGAGCCCGCCCTGCTCTCTCACTTCACATTCACCATTCCCACACCTGGAACCCCCTTCTCCAGCTTGTCCACCTAGTAAACTCCTACTTGTCCCACCTTGGTTCAGATACCACCTCCTCCTGGGAGCCTTCCCTGACTCCCTCAGACACAGGTCACCTTTCTTTTCCCACACTCCCACCACATCTAGTAGGTTTCTCTGGGAAACCTTTATTCACTAGGTCCTACCAGCCTAAAAGATTTTGTTAAGCTTTATTTGCTGTGGTTATATTATGAAATAGAGATTTTTTTTTTTGGTTCTTCAAATACAAAATGATGTTTTAACAGCTGATGTAAATTTGCGATCAATGCCTACCCCTACCCTAGACAGTCTGAATTACTCCCCTGGAGAGATGCCTTCCCTACCCTTGATTGAAAAGCTGCAGCAAAACATCCCTCATTGATTCAGTAAACATCCCTGCGCCCCCCCTTGGTGGAAGGCATCGTGCTGAATGCGGGACACACAAATTATAAAATTGTGTCAAAATCATCCCTTTATCTGTACAAGCTAGAAAATGCAGGGAAGCTTCCTGCCAGACTGTTTAACCGACATTACTTTGGAAGCTGGTATTAGAGGGACGGACGGGGGACTTTCCCTTCGTCCTTTATGTAATTTTAAAGTGATAGGGGTTACAGGGGCTTTTGGCTTTCTTAGTATTTTTCAAGTGAAACATTTCTTAGTGGTTTGTTGGTGTGTCTGTTTCCCTACGAGGCTGGGAGCCCCTTGGGGACAACGCTGGGTCTGAGTTAGTCCTAAGTCCTCAGCTTCCTGCCAGGGCCTGACACATGGGAGATGTCTGCGAAATGACAGCAAGACAGAGCCGAGCAGGCAGAGGAAGTGGACTCAGTGGCAGGAGACACAGGCTGAGGAGAGGGGTTCAAGCCCAGGGCTGTGGACGGCTGTGCCTGTGGTGGGCAGCAGGAACATGGTCCCAACCGCAGCCTGGACCCAGCATGGTGCCTGACACAGGGGCAGATAGGACAAAGGTTTGTCTGTGGGGAAATGAGGTCACAGGGTGACAGAACTCCCAGAAAACAAACTTGGCCAGCTTTGCACTTACAGAGGACAGACAAGGGAAGATCAGAGCTGAGGGAAGCTGGGGCGTAGGGAGCGAGAGGAAAGGGAGGGCGGGGTTTGAGGAGACCTGGAGAATCAAGCCTGGGCGGATAGCAGTGGCAGAGGGTTGGCCTACTGCTGCCAGGGCTTCTGGGGGCCTGGGGGAGGTGGTTTTAAGGGTGTACGAACAGAAGTAGTGTCTGCTGCTCACAGGGGATGATGGCCTCGCTGGGTCTGCCTTAGGCTGTCCTGTCCCTCCTCCCTCCCTCTAGTCTTTGTCCCTTCAACAGGTATTTCCACAGGCATATTCTCACACAGCTCTGGGCCATCTGGGCTGTGGCAGGAGGAGAGGCCTGGGCTGGGGTCCCCCAGAGGAGGCAGGAGGCAGAAAATCAAACTAGCAGGAGGGAGGGAAGTCACTGAAGACTTCCCGGAGGTGTGGACTCCCAAGCTGAGGCTTAAAGGATGAAGAGATGCTGACCAGGTAAAGGAAGGGAGCTGACTTCCAGGGAGAAAGGAGGACAAGAGCAGGGGCACCTAGTGAGGAGCTCTGAGCCTTGGCGTTGCTCAGTGAGGAGCCATGTGTGCCGTGAGGCAAGCAGAACATGTGCTGTGGGGTCTCTGGTGGCCACGGTGGGAGGGAAACACGTCCTGGGAAGGCTGCAGCCTGGATCACGCAGTTAGAGACCTAGACTCCCAGGCCGCACTCATGGTGTGACATGGGGCAGGCAAGTCACTTTGCCCCTTGGAGCCTTGGCCGTGGTGAGGATTTGTGGGTTCGAGGGGGTCATTGTTAGCACAGTGCCTGCTACAAAGGCTGCAATGACAGGCTCTATTTATTGTTGCTGGGACGAGCCAGGCATTGGGAGGCTACATCTGGAAGAGCCGTTATGGAGCAGCGGGCACAGGTTGCTCTGTGTGATTCTGCAGAACCAGGCCCAGCAGCAGGAAGCTCTAAGAACGCAGATTCCAGCTCAGTGTTAAGGACAGTCCCAAATGGGAGCACTAGTCAGCAGTGGAACAGGCCCCTTGGAGGCCAAATTCTGTCAAGAGAACAGCCGCGAGGGTGCTGGACAGCTCCCTTGTGTGGACAGCATCTGCCTCAGGGGTTCCACGGAAGGGGATGGAGAGGGAGAAACAATCAGAGGAACAGTCACTGTGGGAAACACGGGGCCATGGGAAGTTACATAGGGTCCTCTGCTGTAGGACTTAGGACCTTCACTGACCTGGAGCACGGGCCACAGACCCAAATGCTTACAGAAACCAGGCAGACAGCACAAATGGGTGACATGGCCAGGTGTGGATGTGGTGGGCTGGAGAGAGCAGGCCCATCAGGAAGGGAAGCCTGCCCAGCTCCTACCCTGCTCCCGTCAGCTATCCTTATGGGAAATCTGCTGGACACTGTCATGGGTTGAATTGTGTTCCCCAAAAAGATATGTTGGAAGTCCTAACCCCTGGTGCCTATAAACATGACCTTATTTGGAAATAGGGTCTTTGCAGAAGTAATCGAGTTAAAATTAGGTCATGAAGGTGGGTTCCGATCCAATGACTGGTGTCCTTATAAGAAGGGGAAATTTGGACACAGAGACAGACACACACGGAGAGAAGATGGCCAGATGATGACAGAGGCAGAGACTGGAGCGATCCAGCTACAAGCCATGGAATGCCAAGGATTTCGGGCACCACCAAAAGCTAGAAGAGGCAAAGAGGGATTCTCGCCTAGAGCCTTCAGAGAGAGCACAGCCCCGCTGACACTTTGATTTTGGATTCTGTGGTCTGAGCTAATAAATTTCTGTTGTTTTAAGCCATCCAATTTGTGGTACTTTGCTCTGGCAGCCTAGGAAACTAATATAGCCACTAACACATGATTCAATGTATTACCAGAAGTCTCCAGAAAGGGGAAAGAGGATGCAGCATTTCCTAACTCAGATCACAGGCCCTTTTTCTGAAAGTGTCTCGCTGGATGAGCACAGGATGCGATGTGGGGTACTTATTCTGATTCTCAGCCTTTTCTTTTGCACCCACACAGGTCTCATACATGGGAGTGACTCCTGGTTTCCTCAGCTGTAAATTGAGGATAATGCGCCAACCTCCCAGGTGGGTGTGAACCCTCAGCAAGATGCAGCGAATGAGCTTAGCCAGGCACTCCATCATGTGAAGGATGTCCCCCACCTAAGCCTTGTTTTACCCCCCTGAGAGATGGGCGGCAGCATCTCCCAAGGCTTCCTATGGTTGCTGAGAACTACCCAGCACATAGCTAGTGGTCAGAACAGTCCACATGGACCAGTCAGCCCCCTGCACACTCCCGGCTTCTGTGGTCCTCTGCTGGAGGGAGCGTGTTCCTCCAGCTTCCCTTACCTGTGCTGTGAGCTGGATGGGCTGGGACAGGGTGAGCTGTGGGGTCCCAGGGGGCTGGCTGGCAGGCTGTGATGGTGGCAGGTCGCCTCCCCCAGAGGAGGCTGGGGGCTGCGAGGTCGAGGAGGAGGCAGAGGAAGAGGAGGAGGAAGAGGAAGAGGAGGTGGAGGAGGCAGCGGCGACGGCAGCGGCGGCATTGGATTGCTGCACGGCGGCGGCCAGGAGCTGGGCCTGCGCTTGCTGCAGGAGGAGCTGCTGCTGAGCTGGCATCAGTGCCGTGAGCTGTTGGGGGGCAGGGGCAGCAGGGGCCAGAGGAGGGGCATGGGGAGGAGCAGAGAAGGCAGAGAGGGGTTAGTGCCTGAGCCAAGCAGGTTAGGGGGCAAGTCTCCCAGGAGGACAGAAGAGGGCAAGAAGTAGTCATGAGAAAGAGGCCATGGCCCTGGTGGGACCTGTCCTCTCCTGGCCACCAGTCCTGTAACAGATGGGAGGTGGCTAGCCTGTACCCCACCCTCCCCATCCTTCCCTGGTACTTACCCCAGCTAGCTGGCTGCCCGTCAACATGAGTTGGGCCTGGGGCAGATGTGGCTGAGCCGGCTGAGGGGGCAGGGGTGCTGCTGGGGCTGAGTCGCCACTGGGGTCTTCAGCCTTGATCTGGGGGGGAGAGAGGCAGGGTCCGGGACCCCAGAATGTTAAGTGGAGGCCAGAGAGAATGCCCACCTGTGAACCAAAGAGAGGGCACGTGTGTGGCAAAGGCAGCCTCGGGCTGGCACAGGAGGGGTGGACTGGGGAACGGGGATGAGACCCGGCACAGGCCAGCTGGGAGCATCGGGCGGGCCACCCTCTGGCCTCAGTTTCCTCATCAGTCAGATGGGGCTAACACATCCCCTGCACCCAAACTCCCTACAGAGGAGCATCACCTTTGAAGAGCACTTTTCCCCTCTTGAGAGTCAGTTTCCCCATCTGTAAAATGGGAAATGATGCCAGTGAGGGCCCCGGGATGTCAAATAAGAGAGTTCTAGGTCCCATACCCCTCATCTGCCTCAGCCCGAGGTGCATCTCTTATTTGCCTAATGGAGAAGGACTGTATTAGAGAAAGAGCCTTGGGGTATTAAAAAAAAATCACCGCTTTGGAATACAGGTCATGAACTCAAGTGCGTACAGAAACAGGCAGACAGCACAAACAAGTGACGTGGGCAGGTTTAGACCAGGCAAGAGAGCCTGCCCACCTGAAGGGAGGCCTGCCCAGCTCCTGCTCTGCTCTTGCCGGCCACTCATTTCAAAATCTAAAGCAAAAACACTGGCAGGACCAGAAAAGCACATTTGTAGGCCTGATGTGGCCCAGGGCTGCCGGCTCTCAGCCTCCACCCCAGGAGTCCGCTGAGCCCCGCCCCCTCTCTCTGCTCAGGATGCCGGTGCATCTCACATTGAACACATAGGCGAGACCAGCATAGAGCAGTCCTGGCCTCTTTCCTCTCCTAGATAACAAGCCAGATGGGCCTGTTGGTAAAGGACATGTCGGGATGGCAGGAGGCATGGCTTCATGGATCACACACTTTCAGGCCCAGAGGGGACATTAGGGATCATCCTTCAGCCTAATGTCCCAGCACCATTTTGCCAAAGGAGGTCCAGAGAGGGACAGAAATTCGCACAACATGATACAGTGGCTTGGCAGAGGCATGGCATTCGGAATGCAGACTGAGACGAATGGACAGAGGCCCAGGAAACAAATAAGAGTGAGTGGCGTGCCCCAAAGTATGGGATGTGAATGGCAGAACGTTTAAAGGGTACAGAGATGAGCATGAAACAACAGTGAGTGTTAGAATCCGGGACAGTGGCTGTTCCTAGTGGAGAATTAAGAGCCTTCTGGAAGTCCAGTAGTGTTCTGCTTCTTGATCTGGTGCTGGCGACATGGGTGTTCAGTTTTGAAAAGCCACAGAGCTGTATACTGAAGATCTATGTGTATCATATTTTAATTAAAAGTTAAAAAACAAACATTGCGGGCTGTGGTGAGAACACCATCCCTCTTTCAGGCTCCTTCATTCTTTCTGGTTCTCTTAAGAAAGTCTCGGGGCTAGGTGGCACAGAGGTTAAGTGTGCATGTTCTGCTTTGGCAGCCCGGGGTTCGCCGATTCGGATCCCGGGTGCGGACATGGCACCACTTGGCAAGCCATGCTATGGTAGGTATCCCACATATAAAGTAGAGGAAGATGGGGACGGATGTTAGCTCAGGGCCAGTCTTCCTCAGCAAAAAGAGGAGGATTGGCAGCAGATGTTAGCTCAGGGCTAATCTTCCTCAAAAAACAACAACAAAAAAAAACAAAAAAAGAAAGTTTCCGTTAGGTGCTAGGATGTCCCCAACACCTCCCCAACACTGGCTACTGTCCTCTTTTAACAAACAGAGAACAGGGCTCAGGCTCAGACCCTTCAGTACGCAAGAGTCTCCGGGTGCATTTTAATAATCATTGTATTTATTTCCATGGCAAGTGATTCTGGTTTTCCATTCATGAAATTTCCATTTAAAAAACGTTTATTTCAGCTGTTGAAAATCGAGCCAGTTCATGAGCTGATAATTGTTGAAGCCGATTGATGGGTACCTGGGGGTTTATATTCATTGTATACTTCTTTCTACTTTTGTATCTGCTTCACATTTTCCATAATAAAATGTTTTTAACAATTGAGCCAATTGACAAAATTATGATGTAAATAATTGTACGTGGTCGTGTGTGGATTTGTCTGAAACTGTGATGGGAGCACATGAATCACTGAACGGAGGGAAAGACTGACACAGAAGAAACCGGAGTGAGAAGGAGCGGAGAACAGGACGCTGGATGGATGGAGACCTGCAGTCAGAGGCTGCCGCCTTCTCTGCCTTAGGCTTTCCTGAGGTTTCCTGGGAACCAGGGCCCAGGCCAGGGAAGGGGAATGAGGACACTTACTTCCCTGGGCCCCTGGGCTGCTGTGGGGCAGGAGAGGCTGCAAAGATTCAGCTGAGAAGGGTGGGGGTGATGGACACATGCTCTGCTCTGTGGGCTACAGCCAGAGCGGAGCCTGAGATCAGAGGGAAGGAGGTCAGAGCCGGAGCCCTCCTCCCCTGGGCCCTGTCCAACGCGCTGAGGACAAGACACCCATCCACTAAGCAGCATCAGGGCGCCCTAGCCATGAAAGGCACCTCAAAGGTCATCCAATCTGACTGCCCCCACCCCCCCAACCCAGGTTAGAGAAGAGGAAACTGAGAAGCCCAGAGCGGGGAAGTGATTTTTCCATGGTCACGGAGCAGTTCCCGGCCCCCCATCCCATCCCTCGGCCACCTTTGTCAGGGTCAAGAGTCGTGCCCATGACCCTACTGCCCCTGTCCTTTGTGTTGCCTTCAGGCCAGTGGACCTGCCAGCAGCCCCCAACCAGGCTGGAGGGTGGAAACCTAGGTCCCAGACACCCCGGGAAGCCCAGTAGTGCCCAGTAGCAGGGCCCCATCTGGATTTGGGATTTGCTCTATCTGGCCACTTCCGGCTTCCTCCTCATCCTCTACTGTGGTATCCCCACAGCCCACCTCACTGGGTCTGCAACCCCCAGCCTCCCCAGCTGTCCCAGGCTGGCCCCTGAGTATGTGTTGGGGGGCGGGGGGTGGGGCAGGCCCCTGTTCGGTCAGGGAAGTTGGGATGGGGGCGGGGCCCTCGGCTTCCTGTTGTTCATCGCCCTGGGGCTCTGGGGGGGATTTCCCTGGCCACCCCCACCCCCCAGGGAAGGGGAAGGAGCCTGGGTGAGTCACAGGCCTGGGGCGGGAGCCCAAGGGTGAGAAGGGGCGGGAGGTGCCTTGTCACCAAGGTACCAGGGCTCGGTGCCCCCTCAGGCCCTGGGCCCCGAGGCAGGCATGCAGGACTCTCCCAAATGCCAAATGTCACCCATCATGGGACACCTCTCCCCTCTCCCCCTGCCCTGACTGCTCTGACAGGTGCTTACCTTGGTGCTGGGGCCAGATGGGGACACAGAGAACGGGGAGGTCTTATTCTGGGGGTTCTGCGAAGAGAAAGTTGGGGTGGGGGACGGGAACAGTGAGATGAAGCAGCTTCTCATACCCTGCTCCTCCCCCACAGAGTCCCCCTCTTTTCCCTTCTCCCTCTGCCCACTCCTCCTGCTCATCCACTCCCTCCTGACCTGATGGTTAGTGTCTGGTCCATTTCTTTCTGTGTCTGCAACGGGAGGGAAAGGGTGAGTTGTCAGCAGCCACCCCCCACAGCTCCCCCACCACACCTGCCCCTGCCCACGGTGACCCTCTGTCCTCCCTGCTCCCTTCCCCACCCACCTGTGTGCTCTGACGGGGAGTCCAGACCTTGCTTCTCGGCCTCCAGGGGCTTAGACATTCTTATTTCTGGGGACAGAGGAGGGATGCAAGTGGGGTGAGGGAGGGAAAGCCAGGAGGGCTCTCAGGTCCCTCCTCCAGCACCACCCCAGCCTCTCCCCAAAGCCCCGCTCACCCCCCGCCACCTTGCAGGTGTCTCTCTCCAAGAGACATGCCCTCCATTCGGGGCCTCTGCCATCCTCCATCAAGACAAGAAAGGGGCCTTCAGGCCTTAGGGATTTTGCCTGATCCTTTCACCCCTCCAGAAGGTGGCGCAGGGAATGTCAGCCCCTGTGAGGCCCTGGGGCAGGGTTGGGGGTAGATGGCGGTCCTGAGAAGGCTTCAGCTGCCCAGGAGGAGGTTGGTGATGTTCCAAAGGAGCGAGTCAGCCTTGGGCTTCCTCCTCAGGCGTGCCGCCCAGGCACCCGTCCTGCCTCACCAGGTTTCGGGTGAGGCATGTTTTCCACTCTGAGTGGGGCCTGAGGGGTGTGAAGGGACTGCAGCATCCCCAAAGGAGCAAATCTGCAGATCTCTGGGTGTGATTCAGCCGCCCTCTGGCCCCGGCCCCCAGCCCACCACTTTCCCGTCCACACCTCACTCCCACCCGGCCACCCTTCTGGTGTTCAGCGCACAGGCCTAGCAGCCCAACTCTGACCTCTGTAACTCCAGCTCCAACTCCGTCCACTCTGCCCCTGACCTTGTCCTCGAACCTAATCCTAGACTTTTTATCCTTGAATCCCAGCTGCACACTCAAATCCAACCTAGATACCTGCCCCTAAAAATGCATCCTATTCTATAGTTCCATAGACCTGGGAAATGAAGGGAGGTGGCCAAGGAGAGATGGCAAGCTGGCACCAGGGGACATAAAGCAATGGAGACAAATGCTCTGTCTTCACAGTGCTCCAACGCCAACAATGGAAAGGTCAGTGCCTACCAGCGTCAAGCACAGCACTAAGTATGATTCAGAACTCACATGAGCAGCTGGTGCTAACATTACCCCCATTTTACATAGGAGGTAACTGAGGTTCCAAGGGAGGTGTCACCCTCCAAAGAGCACAGTGAGACAGTAAAGTTGTCCTGATAGGACCCCCAGTCTTCGTGACTCCAGGGTCCTCGCTTCTAATCAGAACTGCAACAGTCTAATGGACCCCAGTGGTGACTTCCACCTACCTCATCTCCAGCTGTCACCCTAACCCAAGCTCACCCTGACACTGACTCGTTCCCAGCACTTCCTGGTCCTAGACCCCCATACAAATCTGAGCTTCTGCCTGACCCGTTCTCACTCCCCTTCCCCAGCCTGAATCCCAACTCCCGACTGGATGATCAAAGACCTTAATCTGACCTTGACGCCCAATCAGCCTCAGACCCTAATCATGACTCCGAGTCTGACCCAAAAGTCTGCCCCACGACTCACTCCAAATCCCCAACTAAATCTTGACCCCACCCTATCAAAGGAGCTGTCCAGCTCTAGCGTGCCTTGTACCCAAGATACTTAAAGAAGGTCAGCTAAAGAGAGAGCTGGGACATCCTCAGCAATTGAAAAAAAAAAAAAGTCCAGGAATTTTGCAATTGAGGATTACTCAACATGAAAGATCACTCAGGTTTAAAATTTCTGATTCAAGAGCCAGGTCACACACTGCCAGTGGAAGTGTAAATCGACACAGTTCAGGAAAGCTGAAGAGGTGCCCCCTCCCTATGACCAGCACGTCCACTCCCGGGCATCCACCCAAGAGAAGGGAGCCTCCTGCCACCAATGCCCTCGGGCACCCGTGTTCCCAGCAGCCCTTTTGCATTGGCCCAGAACTGGAAATAACCAAGGCCTGTCAACAGAGAAAGGGTCAACACAATGTGGTATGTCCATACGATGAAATACTCCACAGCAAGGAAAAGAGCAGACACACACACCACTGTACGCATCTCACACACACCACTGGATCTCACCTATGTGAGGCCAAGGGAAAGACGTCAGACACAAAAGTGGACAGACAGTGGGACTCCGATTATGTGAAGCCCAAAAACAGGCAAGATGATATCAGGCGATCAAGGTCAGATTAGTGGGTACCTTTGGGGAAGGGCATGAGGAAGCCTGCAGGGGGGTGGAAATGTTCTGCAACTTGATCTGTTGGGTGGATACAGGAGTCTATACATACATAAAAATCCATCAAGCCGTACACTTAAAATTTGAGCACTTTACTATACGTACGTTATGTTTTCACACACACACAAAAAAAGAAAAACATTTAAAGGCTAAAAATATAAATAATACTAAGCCAGAACAGAGTCCTATTAAGGCATAGGCTGGTGAGATAGGGGAAGGGGTAGGTGCCCAGGATGCTGCAGGAGCTCAGGCCCTGTTTTTGGGCATTGGGGATGGTGCACCGAGTGGCTAACGATCTGAGAAACACAGGAGGACACAAAGGGAGCCAGGCGATGAGGCCTCACTCCTGACTCTGAGGCATCGAAGGCAGGAGCCCTGCCTGATCCTGCCTCTAAATCTCCCAGACCCTGGCCCTGCTCTAGGCAGCCGGTAACCCTGACTCGGCCCTAAATCTCAGCCCTCCTAGCATCTCTGCCTCCTCCCTGGCCGCTCTCTCCAGCCAGTGTCCACATGGCCCCAGGGAGATCCTTCCCACACTCATCACTGCCTGGCCCTGAACCCTTCCGCGGCTCTCTGGTTCCACAAGAAAAGACCAGGCTCCATGGTCTGGCCTTCGGGGTGTGGCCCCTGCCACCCTCCACTGCCCATTTCTTGCTACTCATGCATCCTGCTCTTCAACCACACCAGGCATCTCCCTCTGCTTAGGGGTCCTGCTTGATGGGGAGGCCAGACCTTACAGGTTCTGTGCTCCCAGCCCAGCTGGTACATCCCTCTCCTACCCGCAGACCAGGCTGGCTTCTGACCTCACCTCCACCCCAGAGAGTTCGTGCTCCTCCTTGGCCTCTGTTATGAGCTGAGTTGTGCCCCCCAACATTTCTATCTTGAAGTCCTAACCTCCAGTAACTCAGCATGTACTTTCTTTGGAGATAGGGTCTTTGTTAAAATGAAGTCATTAAGGTGGGCCCCAAACAAATATGACAGATGTCCTTATAAAAAGAGAAGACTGGGACACAGACACACACAGAGGGAAGACCACACGGAGACAGGGAGAAGTGGTCATCCCAAGGCAAGGAGAAAGTCGTCAGAAGAAACTAACCCTGTCGATACCTTGACCTTGGATGTCTAGCTTCCAGAATTTCGAGAAAATTAATTTCTGTTGTTTAAGCCCCCCAGTCTGTGGTATGTTGTTTTGGCAGCTCTAACAAACCAACACAGCCTCTCACAGCCGTGCCCTCCCGCTGTCCTAGTCCCTAGCCTGCAGGGTGGTGGCTGTCTGAGTGCCGGTCCTTTCCCACCAGACCAGGGGCAGGCCTGGTGTGACTCATCGCTGGGTCCCTGGCATCACCCAACCCAGAAGAAGAGGTTAGAAATGTTTGCTGAATGTCCCTGCAGCTCTCTCTGTCTCTTACTTGTTCCTGTCTCTGTCCTGCTTTCTCTCTGCCATTTAGCAAACGTTTCCTGAGGCCTTGGCGTGGGCTGGTCCCTCTGCCAGGAACACTCTTCCCCACTCTTTCCACCTGATGACCTCCTACTCATCCTTCAGGACCCAGCACAGGCTCCATCCTCTATGAAGTCACCCCTGGTCCCCCAGAGGTCTCTCCCCTGCTTCCTTTACCTCGCTCCCCCTGGCCCGGCATCTCCCCTTGCCACGGTCCTAGAGGCTGTAGCCATCTGCACCCTCATGTGTCTCCCCCCTTCAAGTGCCCGTCTTATTCATCTTGGGGTCCCCAACACTACCCAGCACAGGACATATGGGTCGAATGAACAAGGGTGGCCCCAAGGCCCTCATCTCCCTCCTCCAGGCCCTTGCCTCTGCTCTTCTCCCACCTGGGGCACCTTTTCCTTCTCTATTAGCAAAGTCCTACTCCCCTTTAAGGCCCACGTCACCTCCTCTGTGAGGTCCTCCCTGACTCCCCAGGTGGTTGGTGTCTCTCTCCTCTGGGCTGCCACTACCCCTGCCCGCCCAACACACCCTGATCACTTGGGAAGCGACCCCACACCCTACACTGTAGGCTCCTTAGGGCCCAGGCTGGAGTCATCGCTGCACATGCTGGCACTGTGTCTTTGCAATGAATGAATACATGAAAGGGTCCCTGACAGACCAGGACCCAATCCTCTCTCAAACAAGGCCTCTTCCCTGCTGTCACCTGACATCTGACCCTCAGCCCCAACCCCCAAGCAACCCTAGCCTAAACCTTTATGTACCCTCCCCACTGCAGGGATAGTGGTTGGAGAGGTAAGGGTGGTTTGAGGGGAAATTTCCACCACTGTTTCCCTTATTCTCCTTAATTCTGCTCAACCCCCCAATTCCCACACAGCCCTCGCACCCTGGCTGCCTTTCATCCAGGCCTTCCTTGCTCTGCTTTCCTCCTCCCCCATCAGAGCCCAATCCAAGAAAAGGGTCTCATCAAATCATCCTCACCAAGGATGAACAGGGGCCTCCATTTCCACTGCGGACTCAAAGCCAAATGGCCCCAAAACAGGGCCTCGAGGGCATTGGTAACCCCGTTAAGAGGCCTGCCGAGCCACTCATCCTGCAGGCTGTCAGCCTTGGCCGAGGCGGGGTGGCCTCTTGCCCCTCTCTCTTGACTTTAGAGAAATACTGATGCCCAGACACTGATTTCATTGGGACAGGCTGAGACCTGGGCATCTGGATTTTTAAAAGTCCCCCCAGGTGATTCCAATATGCTCCAGCCCCCAGGCGTCTTCGGAAGCACCTCTCAAAACCTCATCCTATGGAAAGGTTGGTTGATTATTTATGGGCATCCCTTCCATTCTCCCATCACAGGCAGTGTGTAACTTTTTAGTGGAACGGGCGGGGAAAAGCAATGCAGAACCATACCAGGCCCCTTGAATCTCACCATCCTTGAGTCAGACCCACCCAGGGCTGCCCACGCCCCTGGGCTCACACCCGCTTGCCCGACTGCCCCAGGCCTGGGACTCTGGGTCCCCTCCACCCTTCCCACCCCTCCCTTGCCCCTCCCTCCCCGGACTTTCACTTCTCCTCTGCATTTCCCCCAGCCGGTTTTAGCAGACTTGGGCCAGCTTCTCGTTAGCACTTACCGAAAATGGGGCTAAATATAGAGGGCCCAAGGGCTGCCCCTCACCCCTCCTGGCCCCGCTTGGCCTGTCCCCTGGGTCCTCTGCCTCCACAGCCCGCTTCAGTCAAGGCTGTGGCCTGGGAGCCCCTGCGGGCAGGGCCTGCACTGCCGGGAACCTCTGTGGGCCCAGCTGGCCCAGTCCCAGCCTCCTTAGGAGCATCACCTCGCACCCCCACAGCCCCACAGCTGTCCCTGGGCGGCCTCAAGGGACTGAACACTTCTGAGCTGTCAGGAGGGAGGGATGGAAATACGGGCAGCAGACACAACAAGAGAGGTGGCCCCACAGCTGTGCCGACAACAGGCAGGAGCCACCACATAGCGCAAACACCACAGCCACAGGCAGGCTGGGCCCCGGTCATGGATGGAGACCATGCAAACACACACAGGGATGGATGAACACAGATCCAAGACAGGAATGTTTTCCCATTAAGACACATGCCCAGACACAATGACATGGGCAGATATGCAAAACACATATTTAGACATGTGTGTGCACAGCTGTGCTTACACACACACAAGTCACACCCAGACACGCACACACTCACACCCCGGAGTCACTCACAGACATATAGATACAGATGTGCATACACACATACCCAGAGTCACTCAGACAGACACACAGACATGTACACACTCACACATCCAGAGTCATCTCATCCTAGGAGATGGCCAGGGCAGACCCCTGAATCCAGTTCACAGATGTGGAGACCGAGACCAAGCAGGACAAGTGATATGCCCAAGGCCACACAATATATTAATTCCTATCCATGCAGCGGCACCCAGAGCAGGCCTCCAGGGTAGGGCACTTCTGTGAGAAATCCAAGTAAACGTTCTAACCCAGTGCCTGGCATGTACGAGGCCCCCATTCAACCCCAAACAGGGATGAGTCAGTGGTGGAGGAGATGGCATGCATGTGCAGAGGCCCCAGATCTCTGTGTCTACACTGTATGTGCACACACACCTACACATAGTTGCACACATGGGCACCTCAGTAAATAATCATGCCATCCTGCCAGTAGTCTTCCTTCCAGCCCAACTCACCTCTTTTACCTTGCTCATACCCACTCACCCTTCACATCTCAGCCCAGACATCCCTCCTCCAGGAAGCCCTCTCTGACACCCCCCTGCTGAATTGGGTAAGTCTTCTGAGCTCCCACAGCCCCTCGTGCCTCCCATATCCTAGCCCTGACTCCTCTGCCTGTGTGTCCTCCACTGAGTGACAGGTGTGTCTCCCACGCTGGACTGGGGACTCCAGGAGGACACATCTGAAGCCGCCTTTTTCAGTTGTATTTCCAACACCCAGCACAGAACTGCTCAATAAATACGTGCTGATGAAGGGTCACAGAGATGCCACAAACACTGAGGCACACAAGGTGGCACACACCAAACCAAGACTCATCCCCACAGGCACCCATGAATGTGACACATATGCCACAGCCATGCCCGTACAGCCACAAATGAAACAATCATGAAGTATTGACGCTTGCCGAGTTCCAGGCACTGTGTTAAGCATTTACACACATTACTTCATTTAACTCTTCCATCAGCACCGCTGAGAGATGACTATCATTACGCAGAGACAGATACATTATACCGAATGAGGCAACAAATACAAATCGCCCTGTATGGTGCCTGACACACAATGCTCAGTCAACTGACATTTGGGGGGCGGGGGGGAGCAAGGTTAATAAGCACACAAACATACAATAAATTTTTAGGCTGTAATAAGTGCCATGAGGAAAAGACACAGCAGGGCGAGGGGACCAAGAATGGCGGGATTAGTTGCAGGTTTAGATGGGGAGGTCAGGGAGGGCCTCCCTGAGGAGGTGACATCTGAGGCGCATCAAGTGAGGAAGTGAGTCAATCGATCCTTTCCAAGGGTACCTCCACAATGCCATCCACAATGGCCCCTCACACACAGACACAGGACAGTCACACCCAGAAGACTCGAACCACGGCTCATATACATGTACACAGATGTGCACACACTCAAAATGCAACAACACAGCCTTCCGACCCCCTTGCAGTCCCCATTCAAGGAACACTCATGCCACCCACCCACTGGTCTTCTAGATAGGAGCCTGCTACCATCACCGGACTCCATCCTCCTCCCCTGGACCCTCCAGAACAGGGCAGCAGAGATGGAAAGAAGAGGTCAGAGGCCCCCCAGGTGCTAATGTGGAAGGGGAGGATAAAGAGGAGCTGGGGGTGGGACCCAGGGTGGGAAGTGGAGAGCTTCTGAGGTACAGAGTGAAAGGGCAGAGGAGACAGCGAAGGGGGAAGGGCAGGGCCGGTCAGCGATCGGCACAGCAGGACAAACCCCAAGGTGCTGCCGGTGCTCCTGGGCAGTGGCGCCCGCCCCGGCCCCTTACCTGGAGCCCCCATGCTGGAGTGAACCATGCTGCCCGCCCCGCAGGGCTGGGGGAACAACTGTGTCATCTCCCCGCCCTCTCTGGGGGCCAAGCCCTCTCTGCCGGAAGTCACCCAAGGAGGAAACCACAGGGTCCGCCCCCTTCGGAAGGGAAAATACCATGGCCTGAAGGCCCACCCCAGCAGGCAGCGACCCCAAATCATGTGTGTGTGTTGGGGAAGTGGGCGTAGTGGGGCAGAAGGTAAGCAGGCTGGAAGAGCTGACTCCTACAGCTGCGCCTCCAGGAGGTGTTTGCAACAGCTGCCGCAGGCCTCCTGCCACCTCCACTGGGGCAAACACATCTGGAACGGGGCAAGTGGGTCTGGGAGAAGGTGGGCCCAAAACAACAAAACCACCACCAAAACACTGGCTAGAAGGTTTGTGGGGGCTTTCTCAGCGCCAGCCCTGCACCTTGCGCATGACAGGCGTCATCTCTTGAGGCGATCACTATTTGCCCCATTTTACAGATGAAAAGACTGAGGACCAAAGAGGTAAGATGGCCTTCTCAAGAGCCCAGAGCCGAAAAGCGTTGAAGCCAAAAAGCGCAGCAGGAAGAGGCGTTCGCGGTGGGTGTTCCGCTCGGCTTGGGGTGGGGGATCCAGCCGCGCACCTGTCCCCAGGTGAGGCGTCCAGGGCCACCACTGAGCGGAAGCGGTGCCCGCGGGCAATGCCAGTGTGGGCGGGGGGCGGGGCCTTGGTCGGGAGCGGCAGGCGACAAACGCAGGCGCCCGAGGCGGCCCCCGCGGAGGGGAGCATCGAGTCCCCTGGCTGCCCACTGGCCCTTTGCGCTGCGGCGCTCGCGGCCCAGCGGTTCTCTCCGCACCCGCCAGAGGGCGGCAGCGCCCAGCCAGTGGGTCGGAGGGCGGGGCTGGCTGCGGAGGAGGGAGCCCCTCCCTCCGCTCCCCTCCCCGCCCCCGCACCCCCACCCCCGCCCCCGCGCTCACACCTGCGAGGGTCACACAAAGGCGCGGGACTCCCGGCGCACGGCCGCGCAGACAAAGGCTCCGCTGAGCCCGCGACCCTCTTCCTCCTCCCGGCGCCCGGGTCCGAGGCTGCCGGCCGCCTGGCGCCTCCAAACAGCCTGCCTGCCCGCCCCAGGCCTCACAGAACTCGCTGTGCTCCACGCTGGGGGACCCCCCAAACCACACGCGCGCACACGGACTCCTGGACTCACCCACCCACACACCACATACACTCAAGTATTTCTACACATGGACCCCAGCACTTCACACACACGTGTGCACAAGCAGACGGGAACACTCCTCTATGTGCACAGGTCCCAATACCAACCCTCCCGACCCTCCATTGGTCACTCCTGTACAGACACCCCCTCAGCTCCCTCAAGTGGACCCAACAGCACAAGGGCACATCTACACATGTGCCCAGGCACGCCTCCTGACCATGTGTGCCCATACTCACACCCATGCACACTCACACAGGATATAACACACAGGCAGACCTTCGTTAGTGCCCTTCCGTCTGCACACGGGCCCTGTGCACCCAGACACGCCCAGGCAGGCAGGCCCACTGGACGACGGGAATGACCAGCGGTCCTTACATCTGCACACAGAGGGGGCAGTTCCCAGCTATCTACACACCATAACATCCCATATTGTAAGGACTGAATCTCACTGAGGAGATCCAGAGACCATGCAGCATCAACCAGGCTCCAACTCGGACCTGCTGCCTCCTGGTCCACACCTCTCTCTCTCTCTCTCTTTCTCAGATGCAGCGTTTCTATACATGAGGGTCTTCCGGACAGCAGTCTGGTGGCAGTGGGGTGCTAGAGCCTTGTCTTGAAGCTGCATTTGCCCAGGAAGTTCTGTTTTGATTTAGGATTTATGTTTGGGGGGGGCTTGGAAATGAGGGTAATAAGGACATTATGGGGGGTCGAAACCCCACCAAGTCACCCCCATGCTCCACCCTGGACATAGTCAACGTCATCCGTGTCAGGAATGTGCTGTTGGACATGACCAGGTGTCAGCCCCTTATGGGGAGCAAGGAGAGAAGCACCACCCATTTCTGGAGCTGCCATCCCAGGTCTGCAGCTGAGGGCGGGGGAGCTGGGGAAAGCCTTACACGCTCCCCCATGGGATGAAACCACCCTGCCCCTCTCACCTCCCATGATGGCTCAGCTATTTTTGTCTGAGGCAGACCAGAACTGAGCCCCTGAGCCAGAGTCACAGAATCTTGAAGAAGAATGGGCCTGAGACTTCCGTCTGCCAGAGAGAGGACAGAAGGGCAGAGTTTGGGATGCACTCCTGGGTAGAGCCTGGCGGCCAGGCATGGGGAGGCCCAGGCAGGGGAGATGGTGGCCTCTGGGCCAGAGAAGAGGCCTCAAGCCATGTTGAGCAAAGCATGCAGGGCATAGGAGCTGGGGAGCAGCGGGGGCCACTTGGGGTGCAGGGAGCCTGGGAGGGAGGCAGTGCAGGGGAGGCCAGACTGGGCTCAGAGCTGAGCGGTAATTAAAGGAGACGTAGGGGGCTCCCCAGGGCCAGCGGGGCTGGTAACTGACACGCGGGCCCCATTGCTCCGCTCATATTTCTCACCGGATCGATACGTTTGACTCCCGACAAGACAATAATCGCTTGTACGCGGCCGGCGAGTCGATCAAATACATTATTAGAGCGAGGTCCCCCGGGGGCCCGGTGGGGAATGGTGGGGGGGAGCAGCCAGCCCACGGGGGACAGCAGAGCGGAATTCTTCACCCCTCAGGGCCCCCAGCCATGGCCTCTTCCTCTCGGCCGCCCCTAGGGACCTTCTCTGTGGCTCGGTTCCCCAGCTTCTTTCTGGACACCTGCTGTCTCTGGTGACCTCTCTACTCAGCCCCCGGCCGTGTCCCCACTCTGTGTGGGGACCCAAGGGGTCTTTCCCCAGAAGTGCTGCCTTGCCTTGTAGGGCTGTAGGATGTGGGAGCTCAGAGAGGCCGCTCAGACCCCCAGCTTGGCAGGAGACAGGGAGACCAGGTTGCCGGCCGCACTATGAGTCGACAGCTGGGCCAGGAGATGAACTCCGGCCTAAGATTCATTGATTCTAACCTCCCTCTGCATCTCAGCACATCCGCCTTCAGCAGAGCCCAGGTCAGGCAGCCTCTGGGGGGTCGAGGAAGGCTGGCTTAGGGACCCGAATATATAGAAAAACAGGATGGGGGTGGCAGACAGAGACACAGACAAAGGCATGTCTAGCTGGTTCTGCTACAGGGCCATGCGATCCTCCAGCAAGCCTCTAATACTCTCGAATCAAACCCAGCCTGGCCCACCTGGGCACTGCTTGCGTACCTCTTGCTCACCTTCCTGGCTTCTGGGCTCTAGCCTTCATTTCCTGTTTACACACCTGCTTCACCCTCAGCCTGGCCTTCAGAATTGCTTCTCCAGTGGCCCTAAGTCAAGGTCAAGCTGTAACTGTCCCATATTCTGCTTAGCAGCACCCAGCAATGAGGCACTTAAAATATTTCTTCTCCATCATCATCATCATCAATAGCAGCATCACTGTCTATTCTGTGCTATTTGAACTAACACATTATTTGTATTCCTCACAACAATCTGAGGAGGTAAGGTCTGTTATCATCCCTGTTTTACTGATGAATTGGAGCTCAGAGAGGTGAAGTCACTTGCCCCAAGTGACACAGCATGTGAGTGGTGGAGTCAGGATTCAAACCCAGACCTGTCCTCTTTACAGTTTGCTCTTTCTCTACTCTACCATGGGCCTTCTTAGAGCTTCGAAATGCTCCCCGTCTTCCAGTGGACAGCAGGAAAAGCCACTCCCTGCCCACTCAGGAATACCGGAATCTCCTCCCAGCCCACAGCCCACCTCCCACAGCCCTTAAGAGTCTGTTCTTGATATTCGGCAAAGCACTGGACTCCTTCTGACCCATCAGGCTGAAGGTGGTCAACCTTTCCTCATTTCCTTCAATTCAAACCTTTTCTGCGTGTCCCTTAGTGTCAAGCCCTGGGCCTGAGGCTGAGGACCCAGAGATGAGCTGGATCTGAAACCTGCCCCCAAGGAGCTCACAATCCAAGAGGAAGACTGGAGTTGCTGAAAATACCCTGATATTCCATCAATGAGTCAGTAAGCATCCGATAAACGCAGTTATGTGCCAGGCCATTGCTGAGCTCAAAGAAAACAGTGGTTAAAAGTAAAATAGTCAATTATACTTCTGTAAAGCTGAAATTGTTTAAAAAGCAAAACAAACAAAGATGTTCTTTCTCCCCCCATAGAGCTTACCATCTTTGGAGGGAAATAATTAAAAAAAAAAATCCATTGAATTAATAGGTAATTCCAAGTTGGGAAAAGAGCTTTCAACAATAGGAAGAGGATGATACCTGATGTCAGCTGGAGGGAGGCCTGGTGCTGAAGACTTGTGAGGAAATGGCACTCACTCAGCAATTCGACCATTCGCAAGCAAAGAATGTGGGGAAGAGTATAGCAGGCAGTGGGAACAGAGAAGGTGGTGGCCCCGAGGCAACAAGCACATGGCAATTCCCGGAGCAGAAAGGAGGCGCGGATGGCTGGCACAGAGTGAAGAAGGAGGATGTGAGAGACGAGGTGGAGAGACCAGGGCCAGACCACACGGCCTCACGGGCCAGGGTAAGCATTTTGGATTTTACTGCAAGTATAGTGGGACACCACTATAATAATAAGTAGGGGAGTGATGTGGTTCTGTGAACATTTTCGTGGACAATTCTGGCTGCTGTAGAAGGCTAGTCTGAAGGGCCGGAATGTGAGGGAGGTCAGCTGTGAGGAAATGGGGGGTGTCCACATGAGACATGAAGATGGCTGGGACTAGGGTGGTGGCAATGGGGGAGGAGAGGAGCAAGTGTCCCCAGAAGCAATTTTGAAGGTAGACCCAACAGGATTGGTTATTGGCTGAAGATGGGGTGTGGGGGAGAGGGAGGAGTCAAGGATGAGGCCCCCTGAATGCGGAAGTGCCTTCCCTGCCATAGAAAGATTAGGGGAAGAGGGAGGGCTCTAGCTGGATGAGAACGATCCTGGCAGGCGCCACACGTGCCTTGCGGTTGGATTTGATGTTGTAGGTGGGAGGTTGGGCAGGGAGATTCTGGGTAAAGAAGATCCATTGGGGAATGCTGTGAGGACAGGCTGGTAGGTGGAATCTGGAGGAGGGATGACCAGAGTGGAGGCTGAGACAATGGTCCATACAACAGGGGAGCAAGGGCCATCAGGATGCAGATGAGGGTACGAATTCAAGTGAGAGTCTGCAGGATTTCAGTGGGCCTCGAAGTGGGTGGCTGGGCAGGGTGGCTGAGTGGACGCGGAGGCCATCACCGATGGACAGTCGGGAGGAAAGCAGATTAAGGGAAGATGCTTGGGTCAGTGCCAGCGGAAGATCAGGAAGAGGCATCTCAGAAGCAGCAAAGTCTATGGGCCAGGAAGCCAGCAGATGCTTAATAAATTTACATTGACACAAACACTCCTTATTGCACCCCCCCAACACCAATTTCCCAGGAGTTCACCTCAAGTAAGAAGAAACCTAGAAGCACTGTGATTCAGCTCAAAGAAGATAAAAGTCAGGAGACTGACCAGGTTCCATGCTGAAACTGACTAGCTGGTGACCTAGGCCAGCCCCCTGTGCTCTCTGGGTCTCAATTTCCCCATCTGTAAGTGGGAAGGGGGCTGGCGGGGCACTCTAAGACTTCTTCCAGCTCGAACATTCTGTGGCTTGAAAGAAATAAGAACAGGCAAGATGTATTGATGGGCCAACTAGCTGTCGGACCAATACGGATAGAGAGAGAATGTACTGCAGGCTTACACTAGGGAGGGCCCGGCTAAGTATACTCAGGTTTCCACTGAGTCCTCAGCTTTTATTAAGGACTTTTATTATCCTCATTTTAAAGACGAGAAAACTGAGGCCCATGGTCACACAGTTAGGCCAGGTGGACCTGGAGTCTCTCTGACCCCACAGCCTATGCCTAAACTGCTTGCTGAGCTCACCACTCCTCATCTTGGCTTGCACGTGTCTCTCTGACTGTAGGTCCTGCAAGAACAAGGTCCTTGATATCATCACCACATACCCACCAGGGCCTCCAAAGAAGCAGGTGCCTGGCCCTGGGCCTTCCCCTGATGAGGCTCTGCCCCCGGCCCAGCAGCCCCTACCCATCACCACGCTGCAAGGTCTACTCCAGCCCAGACCTCCCACCCACCCAGCAGTGACTGCAGGCACAAGGCCACCGCCACTCCCCACATCACAGGGAGCTGTCCAAAGGCTGAAATGCAAGGCTCCTTGTCCTCAGTCCAGAAGCCCTACTGCCTCCAGGACAAGCCCAATCCCCTCACCACAGCCTCCAGGGCCCTGCAGGACCTCAACTCTCTCCACGAGAGCACCACATGCCAGCCCCAGTGGAGGAAGCCAAGTCTGTCCCCACCTTGGGGCCTTTGACCTTGCGGACCTCTCCTCTAGAAGGCTGTTGCTCGTCTCTTCCCATTCCTCTCATCCTTCAGGACTCAGCTCAAAGGACACCTCCTCTGAGAAGCCCGCCCTTAGTCATTCTCCACTCCATCACCCAGCTGTATTTTCCTGACAGTGCTCTCGGGAACTCCATTACTGTCGACTCGTTTGACTGTCTGTTTCCCACTCTGAAGGGTAAGCTCTCTGAAAGCAGGTGTCCTTTTCTGTCGTGTTCACTGTGGCATTCCCAACACTTAAAACAGTGCCTGACACACAGCAGGTGCTTAAGCCCTATTTTCTGAATGATAGATTCCTCCAGGCTCCAAAGAATGAAGTCCAAGGCTGGCTGTTCAAGCTCAGGTGGGTAGGGGTCCCTGCCAACCTCTTTCTCCATTTTGCGCTCAGAGCTCACCTTCTTCCTCTGTTAAACAACTGGGGTTCTCCTACATGCCTGTCCTTCATGCTTCCTTTGTCTGCCACACAAATTCTACCCACCTCTACAGCCTCTGCTCAGATCTCCCCTGTCTAGAAGCCTTCTCAGACTCCACTGGACGCCCGATTAATAGTAACGACCTCACTCTTGCACAGCTCCAGGCCGCATCCCGGGCTTTAGCACCAGTCCTCCTGCGTTGTAATTACTTCTCAGTGAGTCTGCCCCCACGGGGTGGGTTTGATTCAATCTTGTGGAGTCGGAGTCCAGCACTGGGCTGCAGATAGCCAGGGCTCCAAGAACATTTGTGAATGAGGCACCTGCCCCCGCAGACTATAATTATCTCTACAGGTGTATATCGTGTATATAAGACTGGTTTGGGAGTCAGACATATGAAAGTTTGGAAACTGGTTCCTCCATTCAGTTGCTGTGTGACCCTGGGGAAGTGACTTTGCATCCATGAACCTCAGGTTCCTCATCTGTGAAATGGGGGCAGTAACATGAGCTGACAGGAACTTCATTAACTTTAAATATAATACTTGCCACCATGGATAAGGAACTCAAAAGTTCACAAAGCATTCATCACCCAAGGTTTGAAATAGAAAACTCAGAAACAACCTAGATGCCACCAATTCAGCACAGTGGCTAAGGATATTGTAGTATATTTGTACTCAGTACGTGGCCAAGAAAGAGAATGAGACAGACCTATGGATTTGGACTTGGAACATTCTCTAAGACACTGCTGAGTGAAAAGGCAAATTGCAGAATGGTTTATACCACTTAATGTCATTTATGTAAAACACATACAAAAAACATTATTCATTTTCTATGAGTGCGAAAGTGATGACAAATGCAGAGAAAAAGATCTGGAAGGTAACTAGTTAACTAATGACAACTACCTTTGGTGAGGGGTCCAGGACTGGGAAAGCAGAAGGGACTCGAAGGGGATTTTAGCCTTTCTCTTATGGTTTTGGTTTTTATAGTGAGATTATATTCATTTTTTAATTAAAATTAGAATTTATTAAGTGATACAGAGGTGGCTAACACAAAGAGAAGCAAAGAAATGACTATCCCCAAAGTGAGGACAGTGGTTACCTCCAGCAGGAGGGAGAGAGGGGTATGTTCGGGGAGGACACACAGGGGTGGGGGCCCCCGGGGCATGGGCAGCCTCTTTTGTTCCAACCTAAGTGGTGGCTGCACAGATGTTCACTCTATAAAGATTGGTTAAACTGCACACTTATGACTTGTCCACACGACTGTGCTTCCTGTGGGCAGGGGCCAATTCGTACGCATCCCAGTATCATCTGCTCCCCACCCACCCCCAATTCCTGCCCAGAAGCAGACCTTAACAGAAATCTGTGTTCGGTAGGGTGCGCCCCACGGCTGCAAGTGCTCCAAGGGCCCGCGGCCGCTGTCCAGGGTACTAACGGCCCAAGCCTGGGAGGCCTCAGGGGAGGCTGGCCTAATAAGCCAGCTTCAAGACTCCTTATCCTAACCAGCCAGCCCTCCAGCCTGCCGTGTCACCGGCCCCTGCCCGCCTCTAATACATCACCTCCCATCACCCCCACCTCTCGCTCTCTTCCTCAGGCCGGCTTTTGTTCCTGCGGCCCAAGCCCAGCTCCAACGTGCCTCAGGACCTCTGCTCTTGCTCTCCCCCTGCCTGGTGCCATCTCTCCTCATTGTCCCCGTGGCGCATCCCCTCACTTATTCCAGGATTCCACTCACACGCCTTCTCCACAGAGGAGTCTTTTTGATCATCGCACCTCACGTAGCCTTTCCTCTCCTCATCACTCTCCATCCTTGACCAGGCTGCATTTTCTTCCTGCACTTCCCACTGTCCAACATTCAAGTTTCTGTTATGTGCTTGTTGATCATCTGTCTCCCCCCACTGGAATATTCATGCTGTGGGGGGACAGGGAGCAGGTCTGTCCTGTTTGGTTTTACTCTCCTTTTTAAAGGGGCCTCAGGTATTACCGTTAAGTGAAATAAACCAGACAGAGAAAGACAAACACCATATGATTTCACTCATCTGTGGAAGATAAACAAACACATGGATAAGGAGAATAGCTCGTTGGTTACCAGAGGGGAACTGGGTTGGGGGGAGGGTGAAAGGGGTAAAGGGGCACATATGTATGATGACGGATAAAAGCTAGACTATCGGTGGTGAGCATGATGCAGTCTATACGGAAACTGATATATAATAATGTACACCTGAAATTACACAATGTTATAAGCCAGTATGACCTCAATAAAATAATTGAAAAAAATTTTTAAAAGGGGCCTCAGGTGCACAAAATTGTGTTAATCATAATCCTTGGTTTACAGCATACACTCATCCTTGGGCTGGGCAGAGCCCTCTTTCATGATTTATTTGCTTATTTATTTTATTTATTTTTAACAATGTGTGCATGTGAACCCGCCACTCAACATTCAGTTTAGAGCTGTGACAATGGTCACACTGACACATCTGACTTGTTCACACTGTGTCCCCACTGCCTGCAACTGGTTAGAGGAGGCACTCGGTATCCATTTGCTGAAGAGGCTGAGAGACAGTGACCTCTGCACCATGCAAAAGGGAGCCAATGGGAGCCTCCCCGGCCTCACAGGAGGTGGATGGGGGTGGAGAAGAAATCAGAGGCCAGCCCCCTGCTAAGCTCCCCTGTCCTCCCTACTGCTCCCACCTCCTGCTCGGCGTGGCCCAAAGCCTCTTCAATACAACTCAGTTCTCCACTTCCCCCGAGGGCCCACTGTGCCAGACCCCGTGCCGAGAGCACGGGACACGGGGTGCATCAGCCTTGGCCACGCCCTTGAGGAGTCCTCAAACCTCCACGGCCCCGGCCCGTGACCATCTGCTATTATCATAAGTAATAAGAGCAGCTACCGGGCACCTGCTCTGTGCAGGTCTGTGCTCCGTGCTCGCCTTGCATCATCTCTTGGCATCTTCCCAACGATCCAATAAAGCAGGTGCTAGTATCAGCCCCCCTTTTTCTGAGGAGTACCTTGAGGTAGGTCAGAGCGGGCAGGTGGATTCCAGAGCCGGACTCTCCTCACCACCAGGCACGCTGCCTGTGTTACATTGATCATATGCACATCTCCCCTCAGAAGACTATGAAGTCCTGTGCCTCCTGCATCTCTGCAAAAGCAACTGAGGATGGTGGCAAGGTGTCAACTTTGGAGCCATGTAGGTGGTTAGGTCTCAGCCGCAGGGGAAGGGTGAGGCATGGAGGGGCTGTCACTTGGCCTAGGTATCACACTCATGAAGGGCTTCATTAAACACGATGTGCATTTTTGACTTTACAGTTGGGTGCCTCTGCCAGACCACACCACCTGTGAGACGCTACAAATTTTGGTTTAATAAATCCTGAAAGACCTTGTAAATATCAGTTAATTTGGCATTATGTTGTTGTTGCTAAGAGCACAAGTCTGTAACTCCATTTTGGCATTCCTTCATTCTTAGCATACTGGGAGGCCCAGGAATTAGAAATGCCCTGAGCCTCTCTCAGCTTCTATGGAGCCTGCTGAGTCCTTGCTGTGTGACTTCAAGCAAGCCACTCGACCTCTCTGTGCCTCTTCCAGAACTATGTTGTCTCTGAGCAGCATCTGCAGAGGACCCTGCCTGCAGGAGATGCTCCACAAACATTTATTCAGAGGAGTTTAGCTTGATGGAAGCAGGTGGGCCGAGATCACATGAGACATAGCCCCCGCCATCATGGAAGCAAACTCTGAGCTCTAGACACTTGAAGGAAAGTGAGGGATCAAGGGAGATGGGTAGATTTTGGGTGTGACAACCATTTACTGAGATAAGCACAAGCTCCTGGTGGAGCTCGGGCCAGGGGATCAGGAGTTCTGCTTTGGACGATTAAAGGAGGAGCCCTGAACCTACTGGTTAGAAACACTCTCCGTGCACTTTCTTACTGAATCTTCTCAAAACTCTACAAAAGAATCATTGTCAACATGCCCATTCTACAGATGAAGAAACTGAAGCTCAGCAAGGTTGAATCATTTGCCTGGAGTCACACAGACAGAGCCAGGATTAGCATCCAGGCTTCAAAGTCCACGTTGCCATCCACGGTACACTCTCTCTCTCCCCCGGACCTTCGCGCACCTCTTCCCTTTGGCTCAGCAGGAAACACTGGACATGGACCTGGGTTTGCCGTCTGAGACGTCCACTTGTCTCCCACCCCTGGCCAAATTATGGCCTCCTGTCAATATGAGCCATCTGCTAAGAGCTTTCCCGTGGGTCCCCTGCCTTGAGTCCTGGCAATGCTGGGATGCACCCTGAACGCTGTCCCCGGCCTGGTGCATTCTCCAGGCTCATACAGCCAGGCCAGCTGTGAGGGGAGCCAACACCTTTGGACCCACTCGTCTCCTGTGCGCCTCACTCAGAGCTCACCTCCGTGGAGTCTCTGAAGGTCAGTCCTCTCACTTGCTCCACACAGGACCTGTGCCTGGCAATGAACATCTCCTCAGTGCCAAAAACACCAGGCACTTTGAGGTTACCATGGAGAGCACCAAGTCGGTCCCCCCCAGTCCTCCTCCTCCCAGAGGCTTCCCCAGACTCCTGGAGAAAAAGCAGCCCCTGTCCTGGTGAGAGGAAAAGCTCAGGTGCGTGCAGGGTCAGACCCTCACTCTGCCTGACCAGCCATGTGACCTTGGATCAGCAGCTCCACTTCTCTGAGCCTGGATATCAGTACCAATTCCAAAAGGGCTCTCCGATTCCTCCCCTCCTCAGTCACCACCTGGCTGACTTCAGGCGCCTCCTGCTTGCAGGTCTTCCTGCCCCCATGCCAAAGCCTGATAGTCTCCTCTCCCCCTGGCGGCCTGAGAGGATCTTTCTAAAACTAATCAGGCTGTGTTGCTTCCTTGCTTAAGACTCTTCAGGGGCTTCCCTGCGTTTGGGAATAAAACCCAAACCTCTTAACCCAGCCTACAGAATCTTGTGTGACCTGGCCGCGGCCCACATCTCCCATCTCTTCCCCCATCACTCTCCCCTTCACCTACACTGCTCCAAGCCACGCTGCCTCCTCTCTGTTCCTCAGACCAAGCTCTCTCCAACCCCAGGCCCTTTGCATGTGCCACTCCCTCTGCCTGGAACACTCTTTGTCTGGTTAAACCCCACTCATCTTTCAAGGTTCAGCTTAATTGTCTTGCCCTCTCTCTGTGGGCTCCCTATCACAATTTCAGGGGTGGAGGGTTATCTGATTTTGCATTGAACTGGTATTTACACTTAAAGATCTGCAGCCCCTCTAGTTTGTCACTTGATGAAAGTTGACTGTGCCAGTGTTCTTCAGGGCTCTATCTCCAGGGCCCAACACACAGCAGGTGCTCAGATATGTGGAATGCATCTGTTAAATGGATCCTTTATGGGGATAAGCACCTGAGGCAGAGGACTGGAGTCTTCTGCGCCTTAGTTTCCACTTCTGTAAAATCAAGATAACAATTCCTCCTTACAGCGTAGTGGCGAGGATCCAAACAGATAATGAATATTGACAGTGCTTTGGGAAAAACGCCCTTCAGATGTAAAAGCTTGAAAGAGGTGGAACCCAGAGGATGAGCAAGAGTCAAAGAAGAGAAGAACAAGAGAGAAGGACATAAGCATTTGTCAAGTAACCGTATCTGCCAGACACCTTACATTTCCTCGTTCACTGTCTCCTGGGATGGTGGCTATGACCCAGAGGGGGAAACTGAGGCTCAGAGAGAAGACACCACCTGCCCACAGTGTCACAGTGAGTCCATGGAAGAGCCAGGATTTGAACCCCTCACACCGAGGCAGCCACATTTCCCACGCACCTCCAACAGAACTTGACCCCTAGCAGTGGGTTCTTGACAAACATTTATGGGTTGGACCAATGAAGAGGACCAACCAGAGTCACTTGGGTCTGAATGGCAGTCCTAGCTCTGCTACTCACTGGTTGGTGACCTTGGGCAAGCCGCTTCCCCTCCCTGAGCCTCAGTGTCCCCACCTGCAAAGTGCAACTAATGATCATGCCTACCATCTAGGTGGTCAGGGGACTCACCAAGAGCCTGCAGGTCGAGTGCTTAGCACGCAGTAAGCAGTCTATGAGCAGCTGTTAGGATTGTTACTCTTCCATGCAAGGGAACAGCATGAGCAAAGGCATGGGGCAGGTTTTGGAGATGATGAGAGGCCATTGGAGAGAGAATCAATCAGAGAGGTCCTCTCAAGGGAGTGGCCTCTCAAGCCAGACCGAAATGGACTCCCAAGTCTGCATCCAGTTGTCAAGGCGGGAGGTGGGAAGCTGGTGAGGGGTCCCCTGATCTTCTGCCCCTCTACACCCTCTGCCCCCAGACCCCTCAGCTCCTTCCAGGTTTCTTCGACCAGAGTCCTGTACACCTCAATCTCCTACCACCCTTGTCTCCACCCCAGGCCCAGACAGCCCCAACTCAGACGGGCCTCTCGCTCTTGCCCTGGCCTCGCCTCTGGCCCAGGGGATCTTTCTCTCTTCTGTTAGGAAGGCCTTTTACTAATTGGAAAACTATTTTCTGAAGGTAGTACAAACAATTCATAAGGGTAAAAAGTAAGAAATGTTTTAGGCACAAGCAAGCACATGACATGTGGGTAGGTACGTGTGTATACACACCACCTTTTTAACACAAGCTGCTTCTTCCCGCGTGCCAGAGGGCTCTGACACAGAGCTCCTTAGCCCCCTTAGCAAACCAGGTGCTGTGAGGCTGAGGGAGGAGATGAGTCCTGCACTCACGCAGGAATTGTGACCAGACAGGTCACTGAGTCCTAGGTGAAGAGTGGCGGCTTGGAAAGGAAACCTGGGGACATCCTGGAATCCTCCTCCTCCCAGTGCCTCCCAACTTCCCATGGATTCAACCCAGAGAAGTCTGAACCCCTCTGTTCTTCCCCCACAACTACCTGCCCTGCCCCCAGCCCTGCTCCATTCCAGGACACCTCTTTCTCTTTCTCCTTCTCCTCCAGCCAGTCCCATCGCACAGGTTCTTCCTCACTTCCTCACTTGCTCGCTTGCTCCACAGATGTCTCTTGGACCCCATCCACGTGGCAAACACTGAGCTAGGGACAAGTGATGTAGCCCCTGTCCTCCAGAGCTGACAATGGAGGTGGGACCTGGGCTCCTGAATCCATACCCTACACTACTCCCAACAGCATGACACTGATCAGGTCCCTCCTCTGTCCAGACAGAGAAGAAAAGTCTCAGAATCCCAGGCTTTCTCCGGCTTCACCTTTCCAAACTACCAGGAGAAACTGAGAGGGCAGGACGCAGCCTTAAGGTGTCATCATAGGGGCGCCTGGATGGGGGATGACCATGCTCCCCAGAAGGAGGATCCTGCCCTCACTCCCTCCCCAGGAGCCTGAGAGAACTCTGGACCTTCAAGGCATGGGTGTGCCACAGGAGGGGCCATAAACGCCATCTAAGCAGTTCGCTTTTCAAGGGAAAACCGAGCTTCAGGGCAGGCAAGTGACTTGAGCAAACCCACACAGCACATCTGTGACAGACAGACAGGACTCAATCTCTGGTTCTCCAGTTCCCTCTCTGCAGGTATAGACGTGTTTTAACTCCTCCAGACACTGACGCCCCCAAGAGAAAGAGAGAAGAGGGGCTTGAAACGTTTTCCCTGCGCTTTCTGGTGACATTCCTGGGACCTGGGCCTCTGTGTGCTTTCACGGCTGTGGGAAGGGGGATAAACCAAGAGAGACACAGACTGAGACACGGATGTGGGACAGGAGGGGTAGGAACGGTTGAGGGGAAAGCATGTCACAGGGCAGAGAAAGGAGGTACGGAGAAAGAATAACTGGGGCCTATGCAGGTGGAACAGAGAAGGGTGTGGGGGATCTTAAATCCCTGGAGGGAGAGGCAGCAATAAAGGGAGAGTCGGAGTCACACAGAGAGAGACAGAGACAGAGGGGGAAAGCAGAGGGAGAGACAAAGAGAAGGAGAGAACAGAAAGGGGGAGGAGGAATGATTCGGGTGGGGCCACCAGGGCCTTCTATCAACCGCTCCCCCGACATCCTCTCACAGGCCCTCACACCAGCAGTCCTGTGGAGTGTGTGGCGTTGTCCTCAGCCCCGGGAGACTGTTCCGGCGTGGCTGAGAGGGTACACAGGAGGGGTGTCCAAACCCAGCCTACCTCTTCCTCACCCCAGCTGCCTCCCTGAGACAGAGACTAGGGCCCAAGTTCAGTGTGGATGGGGCAGAGCAGGCTCTGGAGGACTGCAACGGTCTGGGCTGGGTCAGGGGGCTGGGCCTGCCTCCCCACCTGTTCTTGTCCCCTGCTGTCCGCGCTGCGGGCCACGTCTGCTCTCCTGACTTCTACCCACGCCTCCCTCAACCTGTGGCCATCATCTCCCTGCCTGCCCATCCTGAAACCTTCCTGTCCATCCCTGCACCCCGTCAGACCACTCATCCAGAGCCCACCTTTCTACACCCCTGCAGGTTTGGGGCTAGGGAGGGGGACCCAGCGGCCTAGCTGGGGAGGGGGCTTGGTGGATTATTGAAGAGGTACAAGACTGCGGCTGACATGGATGAAGAGGAAGAGGAGGGGGTCTTGGTGATGGACGATGCTGAATCTGCTGTGGGGGGTGGCGGGGAGGGGGTGGAGGAGGGCTGGGGGAGGGGTGGTGAGGAAACGGGTTGAGGGGGGAGCAGGACCAGGCTCACATTTGGCATTCAGGGCAGCTGACAATAAAAATGCTTTATTGCCAAGAAACTGGATCGATCGGGGCTGGAGGGGGCCGGCAGGGGGGACGCGGAGGGCTCGGCGCAGAGGCCGGCGGCCGGCCTCCGCAGCGACCAGGGCCCGAGCCGCCCTCCCCCCTGCGCCCCCCTCCCCGCCTCCTGCCCTTTCTCTCTCCTGCAGCCACCGCTTAGTTCTTATTATATTTTTTCTTATATATTTTTTCCCCCAGCTTCTCCTGCTCCTGTTATTTTTTTTTTCTTTTAATTTTTTTTAAAACTCGCTGCACTCCCAATGCCGTAGGCTGGGTGGGGGTGGGGGTGGGGTGGGGGCGTCCGCCCACGCCAGGCCCCGACCCACAGGGTGTCCAGAGCTGCTGGCTTTGGCCTGAGACCCACTTTGCCTCCACATCCCCCAGTTCAATCAGTCTCCCCCCCCCCGAACCTGCCCCTGATTGCCTGTCTCTCCCTGCCACTTGCCCTAAGGGCCTCCCCAACGCAGGAAATGCACCCCTCTCGTGGGCTCAGGGCCCTGGCCAGGCCTTCGTCCCCTCCCCCCTACCTGGCCCCCTGCTCACTCCCAGAGCCATTTGGCTGATGGTCAGAACTGTCCGTCAAGGGGGCTCTGAGCCTCTGGGGACCCAGATGGGAGGAGGGATGGGGAGAGGTCGAGGGTCAGGCCACGTCCCCTCAGCTCAGCTCTTTCCCCTCCCCCTTCCTAACAAAGGGAGCAGAGCCCGATGCTGGGTGGGGGGCGGCCTGGTACTTAGGGAAGCAGGGAGGAGAAGAGCTGTGCGGATGGCCATGGGCAGGAGGCGGGGGTGGGGCCTGCCTGCCCCTCCCCTGCCCTCCCCCTCGGGTCAAGGCTAAGGTGATTCCTCAACCTCTCTCAGAGGCTGGGCTGGGAGGGGAGGAGGATCTGGACAGACAAAGAACTGGAGCCCCCGGGAATTGGGGGCTGGGGGGACGCACCTGGGACCCGGGCAGTCCCCGCTGAGGGAGGGGTAGCAGGCACCCCTCTGGTCCTGGTCTCACCCTCTGGATGGCCCTGCCTCCCATCTGCAGCAATCCCTATGGATCCCACAACCATACAGATCCTTCAAGCTTGGGCAGGCAGGGTTGGGTGGGAGTAAGGGGAAACTGAGGCCCAGAGAGGGGAAACAGAGGCAGGGTTGGGCTCCAGGACGGAGGCATGGCCCCAGGGTTCCCAGTGTGGCCCCAGAATCTCTCCCTTTCCTACCCAAGGAGACATGCCTCCCTTCCCCCTCCAGGTCAGGGGATCCTTAGATGGGGCAGGGTTGAGTGGTAGAAGGTTCTATGGAGAGGGAAGAGAAGCTGAGCTTTCTCCTCTCTCAGGCCAGCGGGGTCGGGGGACCAGGAGAAAGAAATTCTAAATGTGGTCTGTCTCTTGCACAGGCCTGGCACAGCCTCAAGGTGGAACTTCAAGTCACAAAGGGCAGGAAACCGACGTGGACAGGGCCCTCCTGAGCACCTGGCTATCGATGGCTGGGGAAGAGGGCATCAGAGAGGTTCTCTCTCTTGCCCACAGTCACACAGTAAAGAAGGAAGGTTCACACTCCTGTTGGTCCCCAAACTAACACTACACTGCCTCCAGGCCTTCCACCTGTCCAGCCTGACTGTGGAGGGCAGAGGGAAGCTGAGGCCGTGAACAGCTGGGAACCCCTCTCCAACCCCCCACCCTGTGCCCATGAGAGATAAAGAGCCCCCAGAGACAGAAAGAAATGGGCAAAGCTTCTGTGCTTAAATTCTTATACCCAGGCAGCTCTCAGGAGAGGGCCACAGCCTAGAGGAAGAGGGGGAGGACGGGGCAGGACACTTTTGGGGGGGGTGGGCCCTCTGGAACTTGCCCCCACAGTCTGCCAAGGAGGCCCCAGATGGGCCGAGGACTATAGGGGTCCTGCTGCCCTCCCCCAAACCTCCCCTCCCTTCTCTCCCTCTCTTTCTCGGCTGGCTATCGACCGGGGCTGTGACATGGTAGATCAATACGGCAGGGATATAAAGCCGGCTGGCTGCCTGCCTGCCTCTGCCTCTCTCTCTCCCCACTTGCCCGGCTTCCCTTTCCCGCAGCCGCACCCAGGCCCCCCACCCCCATGTACCCCTTACCCACGCCTCTGAGGGGCCAGGGCCCCCCCCCCCACCCTCTACGGCAGGAGAGCTTAGGGAGGCTGACAGCTTGGACAGCCAGGAGAGGGGGTGAGTATGGGAGTGGGCAGGGAACAAAATGGGGCTGGGGGTCACACTGGCAGGTAGGGGCTAAATTGAGGGACAGTCCCCCCGGAAGAAAGCAGGCATCTCCTCAGGCGGGAGCAGCACAGGGAGATGGGACCCTTTGAAGGTATGAGAGGGATGGACCTCTGGGAGGTTGGCAGGGGGCACCTGGGGTGCCAGGGAGACACTGTCCTGAGTCCATGGGGTGGGGAAGGCCTAGTGGAGTGCTGGAGTAAGCTAGGGTGAGTGGATGTCGAGAACAGTGGGGCAACCCCCAGGGAGCCTGGTACCCACCCACAGAGCTCTGGCTGCCCCATCCTTGGGTCTCTGTGGGCAGAAGCCACCGTGGCCTCGCCCCAGGGCCTGGCCTGCACCTGTGTGGTGGGTAGGGGCTTGTGAAGCTTTAGACAGGAGGTTCCACGGGAGGGCTGTGGTGTCTGAGTTGCCATATGTGTAGGGTATGTGCGTGTCCCCTGTGTGCCTGGGTGGCTGTGTGTCTTTGAGTCCTTACGCTCTGCTGTGGGACTCTGGGACTCTGTGTCCCTGCATGTCTCAGCTACTGAGTCAAGTCTGTGTGACCACCAGTCTGTGGGTGTGTCCCAGGCGACTTATGGCTCTGTATGTGTGTACTTCCATGAGTGTCTCCCCCATTCTGAGTGTCCCTAAATGTCTGAATGTGTGTATACAGATCTGTCTGTCCCTCAGGGAAGTGTGGATGTGTTCCCAGGAACATCTCAGGGACCCCCGTCCCCAGGTGATGTGGTGGCTGCATGTTTCTGCGTTCCAGGAAATCTGTGTGTGTTGGTGGGTGTGATCCCCTGCCCGAGTGTGTCTGAACACAGCTGTTTTTGTGAGTGTCTGGGGACCGTGGAGCAAGTCCCCACCTGTCCGTGTGTGTGGATTCTGTGCCTGTGTCGGTGGGCGGTATAGGTGTGATTGTCTCTGTGTGTATCAGAGGCTCTTTCTTTTTACGAATGTCAGAGATCCAGTGTGCTTTTTGTGTGTCTACGTGACTCCGCCTGTCCCTATGTGCCAACGGCCGAGTGTGTCCCAACAAGTGGGTCGGAGGCTCTGGGTGTGTCCCCGTGTATGTCGTGGTGACTCGGTGCACACACAACGATGTTTGGGAGGGAGGTCTCTGAGTGGGGGAGGGTTTGAGGTAGCAGAAGCTGCCAATTTGATGCTGGCTAGCCAGTTTCATTGCTGTATCGTCTCCAAATCTGAATGTGAGGGCCTGCCTGCCTTCTTCCCTTCCCAGACAGAGGCCCCAGACCCCTGCCAGGATGGTCCCAAGGCCCCCTCTCCCCTCCCCTTGGGCAGCCAGACCTCTGCTCCTCAGCACCCCTACTTTGGCGGACCGTAGCCACCTCAACTCCACCAAGCGACCTCCGTCCCTCCCAACCCCCCCAGTGCCACCCGCTCCCCCCGCCCTCCCCCACCACAAGTCCAGTCCAACCCAGACAAAAGCAATTACTCCTGAGGTAGGATGTGAGTGTGGGTGTTAGAAACAGAAAAAAAAGGGGGGAAGGGAGGGGGAGCGCGAGAGACACACAGAGGCAGGGATGGACAGCCAGAGACCTGGAGAGACAAGGGCGAGAAAGAGACCCACAGAGGGTGTGAGAGACAGAAGATGAAACAGACCAGAAGAGACACAGACACAGGAGGCAAAGGCAGAGAAAAAGCACAGAGGAAGGGCAAACGGGAGGCTCCGATGGAGAGACACAGAAACAGAGACCAGAGAGACAGAAAGAGATACAGAGAGAGCGAGAAAACAACAGAGCTGAAAACCCAGTGATGGAGCCGCACAGAGACGGCACAGATAAAGAGAGAATGGGGACCAGAGACAGGGAGAGCTAGAAAACACAGAGAGAGTGAAAGCGAGGGAGAGAGAGGGACAGAGAGGGAGAGAGAGGGAGAATAGGAGCGATCCACAGAAAGAAACAGAAAGGCTGAGTGAGAGAACGAGATGAGGCCAACAGCCAGAGAGATAAAAGAGAGAGACAGGGAGAGGAGACAGAGAAAGTGAGACAGCTGGTGAGAGGGACCTTGAGAGACACGCGGAGAGAGGTGGAGGGAACTTGATAATGCAGGAGAGACTGAGACAGCAAAGCTCCAGAGGGGCTGAAGGGAGACTCGGTCCAGAGCCACCTCTCTCTCTCTCTCTCTTTCACACACAACACAGACCTTTCTCCCCACCCTCAAGGCCAGAAGCCAGCGGTGCCCACACCCTTCCCACGGTCCTCTGGGCCCCTGTGAGCAGAGGCAGGGGACAGGATGGATGGACAGGGATGGTCTGGGGCAGCTGCAGGGAGGGACGGAGTGGACTGGGCTCATGATCACAAGAGCAAGTGGGAGCAGTACATCCCTCCTCCCACACTCCCTGTCACCCTCCTCTTCCACTCACAGAGACACACACACCAGGGGCCTTGGCCAAGATCCTTATACTCTGCCCAGCACAGCAGCCTGGGGAGGGGCAGGGCTCCCAGACACCAGGCGTGGGGCACGTCCTTCCCACCCCAAAGTCATACCCACCTTCCTCAGCTGCCCTCAACCCATCCTTCTTGTTGCCCCCTCCCCCCAAGCCTGGTGGTCTTCATCTCTCACTAGCATGCTCTCATGCCCTCACGCTCCCGCACTCGCTCTCTTTTTCTCTCTGCTTCTTCCTAACTGTCTCGGAGTTACTCTGCTTTCCCGGCTGACTTTTTGCTCTCTCCATGTCTCTTTGTCTACTCTTCTCAGTTGCTCCTTCTCTCCAGGTATTTTTCTGTCATGAGGTGCTCTCTGAAACTCCCCAAGTCTCTCTCACGCTCTACTCCTCTCTAGCGTATTTCTTGATTCCCTCTTCTCAGATGATCCCTCTGGCCCTCCTGTCCACACGTGCCCCAAGAGGGCGAGGGCACATGGTGGTGCATGGGCCTCAGAAGCTGTCCTGGAGTGGCCGGGGCAGGGGTGGGGGCACCTCCTTTCTTGTGTTTCCCTCAAGGGCCTTTTCTCCTTCTCTCTTCCTTGCCTCCCTCTCCCCACCCCCACCAGGTCCACATCTCCGTGTGGCTCTCTCTGGAGACAGAAAGCTAGATATGGACCCATGTATACTCTACACACAAGACGGGAAACAGGTCCAGGCTCAGATAAAAAGGAGGTAACGGGGGTGGAATGGAGAGGCCAAGACATGGATGAAGACGGAGCAAAGGAAAAAAGAAGAGGACGACAGGGTGGAGCCCCAGGGCGAGGAAGAAGAGAGGAAGGAAACCAGAAGCAGAGACCCGCAGGGCAACATGAATTGGACAGTGCTGGGGTGGGGGTGTTCATCATGACTTCCAACAAACGCTGTTAAAACCATCTAGGGTCAGGCTCTGTGGTCTGCCCTCTGCCCACCAGCCCTCACCATGCCCGCTATTTGGAGTCAGGGCCAAGTGCCTGCCCTCAGGCCCTGGGGCTCCATGCTGGCCAGAACAGTGGGCACTTCGGCCTTCATTTGCTCTGGGACTGTCAGGGATGCCAGTGACCCGCCGATCCCTGGAGCTGCTGAGAGATGCGAGCCACTTTGACCTCCTCCACATCTGTAACACCCCACCCCGCGGCTGTCAGACACTCCCAGTTCTGGGTGGGTGACAGCTGTCTCCACCCACAGGGCAACAGCAAAGGCAGCCAAAAAGATTTAGTGATCTCTTGCTACCTCCCAGCACCCCACAACGGCAAACAGCCCCTCGCATCCTGACTCCACAGAGGTGAGGACTACCGCTGCCTGCAGCAGCACAGCCCTGCCCACAGCCTCATGCAGCCTCACGTGGCCACGCCCAACGAATCACCCTTTGGGGCCCGCTGGCCCCGCACCCAACGAGCCACCCCTACACTGAATCTCCACCCAGCCCACTCCACCACCCTCAAGCCACATCTGTCACAGCACACACTGTGTTTGTGTAGCCAAAGCCCCCACCCCAGGCGCAATCAGAAGGGTGGCTAACTGGCCCAGGGGATCAGGGAAAAATCCCTGACCCAACCTACTGGCTTCTTAGTTCATGTCTGCAGAACACCTGAGCTGCTACGCAGCCCTGCGTCTCTGATCCTGGAGCGTCCCACCACTCTCCCCCGCGGGAGGTGTGCCCACCTTTCAGTTCAATGTCCCTCCTCCTTATGCAGCCCGGGGTTCTCTCTAACTCACCTCACGAGACCGAGCAATGGAAGCCTTTCCCCCATGGCTAAGTTCATGCTTCTGAGGAATTCCAGACCCCCCTTGGAGTATGTAGGTGCTGTGGACATGCCCTGGTGCCTGTGTCTGAATCACTTGTGTGACCTGAGGGCCTGGTCCACACTGAAGGCAACTGAGTTTTTATGGAAGGACAGAAGGGAGGGAGAGACAAGGTGGGGACACAGCTCTGCTTCTGCCCAGCACTGGGAGGGCCTCAGATGCCCAGTGGACAGTAGCTGGCCATGGGAACTCTGAGGCCTGGCCAGCATCCACGGTCCCCAATAATGACCCACCCATCTGAACCATAACTTAGTCCTTGGCTTCTTCTAACCCTTCAGGACCTCCTTTTCTACCACTTCCTCCCAAAGACTGCCTGCGACCCCCCCAGTGGGTTGATCACACTCTCTCCTGACTCAGCACCTTGCAGAACCACCAATTCAGGTTAGTTGTGTTCACGTCTGTCTCTCCAACAGCCTGGGGGCTCCTCAGGCCACACAGGTCTGACTCCCCTCTGCATCACCAGACTGAGGCACAAGGCCTGGCATGCAAGAACCCCCAGGAAATGTTAGCTGAAGGAATAAACGATGGCTATGGGTTCGTGTGTCTGCGTGCTCACTTATTTATTCACTCAACAAATATTCCCTGAGCATTTACACTGTGCCAGGGACTGGGTGTAGACGTGCTGGACAAATAGGGAATTCCCCCCCACCATGAAGCTCTATGATAACGATTGTGATCAGATATGGTAACAGTGTTCAGGGAGGAAGAACGGAGTGGGGGGCAACCCACCCCAGGGAGATCAGGGAGCCTTAGATGGAGACTTGAGGGAGGTGGAGGAATGAACTCAACCAAAAGTGGAAAGAAGGCCCTAGAACAGTGGGAGGAAAGCCGGAGGAAGGGCCAGAGGGAGTGAAGGAGAGGGAGCCACGCGGGCACCAGAGGCTGACCCAGCACCTCCAGGCCTGGAGGGGTCTCGCTCATCCCGGGGCTCCAGGCATTGCAGAGGCCTCAAGACACGTTCGGGGAGTCCCTCACCTTCCAAGTGTAGCTCTAAAGGAGAGACAGCGGTGAGTGGGGGCGACGTCTGTTGTAACTGTTTTTTGTGAACAAAATTATACGCCTAAGAGAGTGTGGCCTTCTTCAAATGTGTCTCCCTGGGAGGTTGGACTTTTCCTTGAACCACTCAGATATTTTGGCAACAGCCTTCAAGGCCAGTTTACAGACTCCATCAGCAAAACATCTCTCTGATGTGTAATTGTCTCTGGTTTCTATCAAAACACCAACAAGCAACCCCAGAATTATCCATTATTAGTATTATCATTGCTAAATTTATCAGACTTGACTCCAAATTAGACTTCAGGTGTTTCCCCCACAATCAAATTCACTCCCAAACCGCAAAGATTGGTCACCCCAAGGAGATTCCAAAACCTGGGCTGGGTTTTGGTGAAGTGCAAGAATGAGAGACTGAACTTCAAGCCGACCTGCACTCAAATTCTGACTCTACCACTTAAGGTTACCACGGTAACCTTAGGCCAGGTGCCTCCCTCTCTGTGCCTCAGTTTCCTTCTCTTCTAACAGGTGACTAACATCCACTTCACACGGTTGCAGTGAGTGCCCAGAACAGGCCCTGGCCCCTACTAAATATCAGTTTCCTCATTAGGATATAACAGCTCTCGGGTATGTGTTACTAAATCTATCACACGTGTCCATAAAATCGTGGCTACTTAACAAATATCTATTTGAACACAAACAACTGTAATCATAGACGTGATTGCAACTTCCACCAACTCTGAAACATAGTTCCCTTTAAACGCCTCTGTTACTTTAGCCCAACTTTCGGGTATTCCTCAAAGCCAGCCTCTAGCCTCCAAAGAAATTCTGCAGCCTGGAAGCTCCTTGACCCTCTTTTCAACGTCAAGAGCATCAGAGGACGCGAGGGTTCCAGGAAAGCTACCACTCTGGTTCCCTGGAGAAAGAACGCATCCTGTAGTTCAGACACCTACCCTCCTTACTGGCTAAAACAGGGTCCACAGATGAGCTTAGGGGGTCTGTGAACATCCTGAGGTTGGAGCACAATTGGGTAGATGTAGGGATGTGTTTTCCTGGGAGAAAGTCTATACTAAACGTTGTAAAACTAGAAATCTATGGGCCAAAGGTTGCCTGAAACATGTGGTTTGGACCACAAGGGGATTTTTGAAATTTTGCGTTAGTTGCCAACATTTAAAAATCGGGAAATTTCACATAAAAGTCTGGACCCCTGGCTTCTCTTGAGAAATCGGAAAATTGACAAGTAGGGGTTACATCTCTGCAGTGAGACAGTCAGTGGAGCTGAAAAGCAGCACCCCCTCCCCAATGTATTTTCCAGTCCACCGCGGTCCCTACAACACCAGATTGTAAACCCTGGGCTACAGCTTTCATCTGCTTCTGAAAGTGAGTCTGTGACCCCTGGTGCAGCAAGCAGGCCTGGGGAGGAGGCCGAGGAGAGGAACCAAAGGCCTCCCCGGGGTCCCGAGGGCTGCGGGTTAAGCTGCTCTGGTTGGAATAGGGATGGCAGCATGGGGGGGTCTATCCAGAGGCCTGTCCCCCATCACTGCATGCTCCCTGCGGAGCCTCACCAAGCCAGCGGAGCGAGCACTGGAGCAGATGCCCAGATCCCCCGCTTCTTGCAGAGCTGAGCAGCTGGAGAACTCCCGCTTCTGTTCAGGAGTCTCAGTGGGCTCTGGGAAGGGGCCTCACAAATCCTCACTCGCTCAGGGGAGCTTCCAGCTGTATTTCGAGCTCCCAGGTCCTGAGGCTACATGCTTTCATGGAGTAGCTGCTTTCACCCTCACGTCCTGTGTAGTGGGCGCTCTTATTACCCTCGTTTGACAGATAGGGAAACTGAGGCTCACCCAGCTGGCACGGGGCAGAGCTGGCACCATCCGGCTCTGGAGCTGGAATCTGAACTGCCTCACTAGACTTCCATTCTCAGGACAGCGCTTAAGGTGGGTTCTGGTGTTATTCCCTTTTATAGACGAGGAAACAGAGGCTCTGATGGTTCCAAGTCACTCAAGGTTAAGAAGGGACAGAAAAGAGACTTAGACACAGGCGTGCCTGACCCCAAGCTGGTTTGAGCCACCACATTATCCCCATCTCTTTCCTACTGAGCCCCAACACTCATCAGCAGAAACCACCACAGTCACCTCCACCCAGAACCAGAACTTTCTGGTTTGGCCAGAAAGCCACAGGATGCACAGAGGATGAAAACACAAATCGCAAGGGCAGAGGCAGAATGAGGAAGGGCAGTCTCCCGGGTGGGGCCAGGGAAGAGGAAGAGAAAGCAGGAGCATTGAGAGGAAACAGGACCTGGAGCACAGCCACAAGCAAAGCTCTGGGCCGTGTCCCTTACCTCTTGGGCAGACGCAGCGAAGCTAATACATTCAGGCCACCAACCCGGTCCAGTCGAGAACCTGGAAAGAGAGGAAAGGGGAGTCAGCTTCCTGAGGAATTCGAGAAAGGTCTCCACCTCATGCAGGATGAGGCACAGCTGGAGGAAAGGGACCTGCTCCTGTCACATCAGCAGGAGTCCCAAGTTGGTGAATGGGGAGCCAGGTCCTGCTGGCCACTTGCAGCCTTCAGCAGTCATTTCCGGGCTCTGAGCCTCAGTGTTCCCATCTCATAAATGGGCATGCTGGTGGCTACCCTGTTTTTCCCATCAGACTGGAAGCTCCTTAAACAGCAGGGACTTGTCTCCCGGCTTTAGCCTTTGGCAGAGGGCCTGGCAAGCATGGGATGCTCAATAAGTACATGCCAGATGATTGAGTGAATGGATGGATGGATGGAGGAATTAATTAATTAACAAACTATCTCAAAGGACTGCTGAGAGGATCAAATGAGAAAGAAATTTGAAAGGATTACTCATTATTAGGTGTCTGTGTGCTGTGGGGAGATGAAAATAAGAGTCATGGTGGTATTTCTGATGAATATTTGTTCATTCATTTACTCATTTGGTTAATCAGCAGATACTGAGGCTCGTCTGAGCTGAGCTCTGGACCAAGGGTAGGGGGTGCAGAGATGGACCAGACAAGTTCTCTGCCCTGCCTACCAGGGGGCTCACAGGCAGCTTGGGGAGACTGGATAAAGAGCTGATGCCAACACTTGGGGACAGGCAGAGGATGCTGCGAAATCCCAGGGGAGGTCAGGGAAGACCTAGGGAGGACACGACCCCTGAGCCAAGCCTGGCAGACAAAGAAACTTTAGTCGGGCAGAGGGCCAGGTGGGAGGAAAGAGAATGTCAGGCCTTTGCCTGCTCATGGTTCAACTAGAGAAGGATGGGAAGGATGAGGCCACAGAGAGGAGGGGCTGCACCCGGCAGGGTCTGGTCCAAGTAGCCGGGGGCAGGGACAGGATCCAGTTAGTCTTTAGAACGGTCCCGTTGCATGCTGTGTAGAAGATGAAGAGGACAGAGAAGATGACAGGACATGGGAGAGTGCTACCCATGGGAGGCCTCTCTACAGCCCTGCAGGGGTATCACCCCCACTTTACAGATGCAGCAGGCAAGGCTGCAGGGAGACGTATGTGACTTCCCAAGGATCTTGTACCACTTGGCGAGGGGCGGGGCTGGTTAGAGAGCTGGGCCTGTGTGTCCCCTGCCAAAACCTGGTTTCCTGCCTTCTGAGAAGGCAGTCTTCTTGGAAAAGCCGCCTGAACCCGCACAAAGACCACCCTTGCCCCTGCTTGCTGTGGGCACTCAGAGAAGGGGCAAGGACCGTAGGATCGAGAGAGACTTCCCAGAGGAGACAGGATTTCAGGGAGAACTTCCCACCAGGTGGGTACTGATGAGTGGAGAGTGAGCAACATTGGAAGCCATGGCTCAGAGAGGGAGAGCCTCGTGGGCGAGGTCACACAGGCAGGAAGCCCATATGTGTCTGACATCTGTGAGTCCCTGTGGGTGCAGTCCTGAGAAGGGAGGCAAGAGGTGGGTGGGCAGGATGGCCATGGACCTTGGAGTTTGGCAGACTACTTTTCTATCTCATGGCAAATCTGCCAGTTACAGATGGGGAGACTGAGTCCCAGAACAGCCAAGGACAGAAGGAATTAGTGGAGGCAGGAATGGAGTTCAGGAAGAGAAGAAAGAGAAAAAGACTGACTGAGACAGTGGAGAGGGAGATAGATAGATAGATAGATAGATAGGAAAGAGATGAGATGGGGCGACATAAACGCTCAGAGAGGAGTGGAGGGAGCCACAGGCAGAGAGACCAGAGAAAAACTCAAATGGGAAAAAAAGAAGGGGGTAAAGGAATATGGGCTGCCCAGCTGTACCCACCACGTCCCTCTCTCTACCTGGGCCTTCATCTTCAGGGGCAGAAGGGGACCAGGACCCCTGATCCCTGGGGGGAGGGAGGAGCTGGGGTTTCTGCCCCCTCAGGGGCTGCTCCCCCCCACCCCGGAGCTAATCAGCGGCTGTCATCTCCACGGTGAGGTCTTGGTTAAGGAGATTTAGGGCCAGGATCAATAGGAAATTTAAAAATCGATGCAGCGCGCAGGGCAAAATCGATGGCGTTTAATCGCCTTGCCGATTCCCAGTCAAAACAATTAGCCGCGCTGAGTGTTGAACACGGTGGCGACACGGCATTAACCGTCAATATTGGTGTAAGTGATGGTGGGGCGGGCGGGGGAATCCTTGGGCCTCTCAGGGGCCCGGAGTCAGACAGCGCCTTAGGGCTGGGGTCTTCCCCTGAGGCAGCGTCCCACACTGGGGCTTCCCTCCAGTCGTGTCCCCGCTTGTCTCTGCCCTCTGCCCTCTGCCCCCCTCAGCAGCGATGCCCATGGGCAACACCACCCCTGGCCCATCTGCCTCTGATTCTCCTCCTCATCCTGTCCCCCAGACCCCTGTGCCCCCATGTGCCCGCTGACAGACTCCTCTCCCAAGTAGATACCATCTCCCTGTAGGAGAGACAGCCCTGTGGGAGCGGGGAGCCCTATTCCAGCAGTGCCTTGAGATCGGAAGATGGTGGGAGTGGGAGCTATTTAGAAGATGCCTTCTCCCCGCTTCACAGGTGGAGACTCTGAGGGATGGAATGGGAAGCAGTTGGCCCGTCGTGACCTGGCACAGGAAGTAGAGGAGCCAGGACTTGAACCCTGATTCCTCTGACTCCAAAGTCTATGCTCCTTGCAGCTGCGCCACAGAGAAGGGGAAGATTATGATGTTCACCAGAGAAGGAAAGAAAACTCAGCATTTGGTCCTGACCCCTCAGCTCTCCTCGCAGCTGGTAGAATGGTTTACTGTGTCCTGGGGTCAGTCTGCTACCCGCCTGCCAGACTGTGGGTTCCTGGAGGGTAGGTTGGGACCTGGCTCCCCTGGAGGTCCCAGCTTCGCCCAACACAGGGGATGGCCCTGAGCTGGAGCCTGGGACAGGCCTGAGGATGACAGTGCCCCTTGGCCCCACACACAGACTGCCCACACACACCTCCACCGAGGGACAGATGAACGGAGTGCTTGGCCCCCACAAACACATCAGCTCAGATGATTTCAACAGAGTAGCCCTTAGCGAGAGCAGCCGGCATTTCCTGAGCGCCAGCTATGTCCAGGCGTGGTTAGTTTCTCTGTAGGTATGATCTCGCAGAATCCTCACAACCATTTAGTATCATCCCCATGATACAGATGAGAAAATGGAGGCTCAGAGAGGTGAAGTCACTTGCCCAAGGTCACACAGCCAAGAGGGGGCAGCTCCGTCTGACTGGATTCTGAGGGGCATGGGACACAGAGCAAACAAGATCTAATGACTGCAAGCAAGAGAGCAGGATGCAAGGAGGGAGTGGAGGAATCTTGCCCCTAGACAGAGGACTGGGAGGGGCCCCCACAGGGCCAAGGGGCGTGGGGGGCTGGACAAGCAAGAGAGGGGCAGGATTGGAGACAGCACTCTGGACTCCTGACCTGGCAGGACTAGGACAGGAGATGGTGAGGCCAACGCTGGCTCTCACCTGCTCTGAACTTGCCCATGGGCTCCTGGTTCTGGGGTGCTGTGTGGGGAGGGCAGAGGCTTCCGCGGCCACCTGCTCCCTGGCGTAGAAGAGCAGGGCGGGGGAGTAGGCAGGGGAGGAGGCCCATGAGATGAGCCAGGGATTGATCTGACAAGGTCCTAATCAAATGGTCAATATCGCTGACCTGACCACTTAACCTATTGATAAGCTGGCAAGGATGGAGCAGGCGGCGAGAGGGCTCAGGGAGGGAGGCAGCGAGAGGGCTGGGGGGAGCCTGATGGGGCAGTGCTCAGGCCGCAATGTGCCTGGGTCTGGGGGCCTGGAAGAGGGTGGTCTCCCCCTCAAGTGCCTCAGCCTCCCCTCTGACAGGTCACGTGTCTTCTGTCTGGGGGCTTTAACTCAAGCCCCTCCCTCCACTCAGGCCCTCCGCACCGCCCTGCATGAGGCTGGGAACTGTCCTCAGCACCCAAGTCACTCCCAGCTCCCCTTGGATGATGCCTCAGCTTTTTACACATGCGAGGGACTTCGAGCCTCAATGTGCTCGTCTGCTAACTGGGGATAATTATAACAGGGAACGCAGGAAAACAACCTAGAAGTCCTACGACTGGGGACTGGTACGATAGACGACGGTACAGCAGCCACACACAGGAGGACCGCGGAGTTGTAGAACACGCTCGAAATAAATTCATTGACAAGGGAGCGATGTTCACAATCCTTTGTTAGGAAGGAAAAAAGGCAGGTTATAAACCGGCAGGTAGCATAGGATCCCATTTTTATGAAACACACACACACTATTTTTCCCAAAGAAAAAGGTTCAAAGCAGAAGTCAGAATTCTGAGTTTGGTCTCAGGCGTCTGAATTTTAATAAGTTCTTTGGATAAACTTGCAGGCATACTCCAGTTTGAGAAAAGGCTATCTAGAAGGACAGACATCAAGACATTAATTTTTTTTCCACTTAAATAGATTGTCATGGTGGGTTTTTTCCTTGTCTCTTTGAATATCTGCATTTTCTATTTTTTCACAATGAACCTGTGCCACATCAGTTAACATTTGTTTGTAATTGCAGAAAGCGGGGCTAATGAAACTTGCATTGGCAGGACTGTGGCTAGGCGCCCGGTGTGCACACAGTGATGGTGTTTCTCTGTCCCCCTTCCCTTTCCCAGCCAGAAGTGTCTTGGGTTCCCCTGTATCCAAGCCTAGCAGAGTCCAGTGTCCCCGGGACTGTGAATGGATCTGAGTCTGCTGAGTGGAGAAGCACTTGCTCCTCTGGTTTCTCCTCTATTAGAGAGAGCAGGGTAGGACCAAACCGAATTCTGGGCCCTGTCCCCTCTTCAGGAAACTGGCTGAGGACTTACAGACAGGAGGAACAGCTGAAGGGGAAGCTGAGGCCCAGAGGGAGGGAAAGTAATTTTCCAAAGTGATGCAGCTGGGACCAAAGCTGGCCTCCTGGCTCCTAGGTCATGCCATCCCATTGATGAGAGGGAAAAAATTCCAAGCGCTAGTGTGCATGCAGGCCAGAGGACTAGTGAGAGAGCAGGCACTTCTATGGGGCAGAAGAGCATGGTGGTCAAAAAGCCAGTCTGCCACCGCCTCGCTGTGTAACCCTGGGCAAGTCACTTCACCTCTCTGAGCCTCAGCTTTCTCAAACATAAAACAGAGATAGCAATAACAGCTGCCCCTCAGTGCTGGTGTGAGGAGTCAACAAGACCATGCTTCTAACAAACTTAGCAGAGGGCGTGACACAGAAAGGGGCCAGTGAGTGGGGGAAATGATGTTAGGATGATCAGCCACGCATGATATAAGTGAGTAGGATGGGAAGGGGGCAGGAGGGAACACAGTGGGAGGAAAAGGGAGAAGGTGTGTCCTGTACCTGTCTTGGGGTGAACAAATGCAACGAAGACACCTGGCTAAATGTGTTCCTTTGTTCATTCATTCCTTCATTCGCTCATTCAATAATAGGCCAATAATAATAGGCCAATTCTAGGCCAGACCCTAAATCAGCCGGCAATCCAGAGAGGAACAATAGAAGTTCCCACTGGGTTAGTAAAGCAGAATTAGGGATGGCTGGGCTGGTCTCTCGTCTGTGAGAGCTGCTGCCCCAGTGGCCTCCAAACTTCCCTCGGGGCTTCTGCGGAACGGGGTCGCGGACGGGAGCACAAGCCCTACCCTCTGGCCATGTGGTACTCCAGGTGCGAACGTGTGCCAGCACACATGGAATAGTAAGCTCTGTGCAGACGGGTTACGTTCACCTTTGTGAGTCATAGCCCCGCACTCCAGGCCTGACACGCTAGGGATGCGCCATGCTCGGGGTTTCTTCCTCCTTTTATTTTTCTGCATTTTTTCTCTTTTTTTTTCCTACATGAGCCACTGCCACAGTATGTCTACTGACAGATGTGTGGTGTGGTTCCATGCCTGGGAACCGAACCCAGGCCACCGAAGTGGAGCATGCCGAACTTTACCCACTAGGCCATGACGGTTGGCTCTTTCTCCATTTTTTTTAATCAAAAAAAAGTTCAAACCACCTAGTGCAACGCCTAACACCTGGCAGGTACTCTATAAACAGCAGCTGTTATTAGTCTCATCATCACACATCATCACAAACACACACATACACACACATGATCTGTCCTCATCCCCACAACCACCTTATTTTGCCAACGAGAAAAGTTGAGGCTTAAAAGGAGTGATGGGATTTGCCCAAGGCCGTGGCTGGGGCTAGAAGAGGGTGTCGACTCCATGGTCCAGGGTCTCCCCTCCCGCTGGCTGGGGGCGGGGCCGTCAGGGTGTGTGTTGGGGGCGAGGGAGGCAGGGTGGGGGGTGTGTTGATTGGGGCAAAGATGAGTTGGCTGAGGGAAGGGGAGCATTGTGAGGGAGACAGTGAAGCATACAGGCCTGGGATGATAGGTTTGGAGTCTGGCTGCTTCGAGGCTCAGCAAGAGGTGGTCTGACTTGCCGCCAATCCCCCTACAGCACTGGTAGGTGTACCCCCCAGGAGGTGAGTTCCCTCCACCCTTGTCTTGTGCAGCAGACGTCCAGCTCTGCCATTATATTGGGCAAATAGGATGACAGGGCATCTGGCTCCTGTTCATCTGACAACCATCCACTGAGCACTTCCTGTGTGCTGAACATTGTCCTAGGCACTGGGGATACAGCATGAACAAGACAAAGTTCCTGCCTTCATGGCGCTCACCTTCCAGTGGAGGGAGAGACACAAGAGACAAGAGACAAGAGCTAAGAAGGAAAATAAAGCAGGTGAAACGGTAGGTTACAAGATGATGTTACTTTAGACCGAGAGGCGAGGAAAGGTCTGTTGGGGAAGGTAGGTTTTGAGCAGTGGCCCAAATGAAGTGTGGGGGTAAGAGCTTTCCTAGAAAAGGGAACAGCAGGTGCAGAGGCCCTGAGGCAGGAGCAAGGTTGGTGTGTTTGAGGAACAAGAAGGCCAGAGGGGCCTGAGCTTCTGAAGGCAGCGAGGCATGTGCCAGTTCACGTAGGGCTTCTAGGCTAAGGAAGATGTTCTAAGTGTGATGGAGGGAACAACAGGCTTTCTCACTGTGGCACATGAGAATTGGTCTCATCTTCAAAGACCAGGCTCCCTGGTCCTCACCTCTTCCCCAAATACCCTGTGGGGCCTTTTGACCCATTCATTCTCTAAGAACAAGCTCAAGAAACCTTTTATAAACCCTTGGAGTCCCTGAAAGGGCTTTGTTAGGGTCCACCTCCCCAGACTGGGGACTCCTCTGGGGCAGGGAAGGGTCTGGCTCATCCGTGTGCCCTGGCACCCACTCAGGCCTGGCCACAGGAGGCCTCAGAAAACAATAGAGTGTCGGTGGTCACTAAAGGGAACTATAACCCTTGACCTTCACCTCCCAGCGAATCTCTACTTGGGGGCAAGTTGTAGCTTGTTCAACTCTGCCCAGTGGCCAAGAGATGGGGCTGGGAGCAAGCGGGAGGCGGTCTGTGCCACCTCCCTGGCCAGGCCTCATCCAGTGTTCCCAGAGTGGATGGGCAGGGCAGGGAGCCCCTCCTCCAGGTCTCCCCCTCCTCCTCCTGGCCTCCTCCACACCAGACTCTGAGGGATCCCTGACTTAGTATCCAGCTCACATCCCGTCAAGTCCTCCTGAAAACCGTTCCATGCTACGCCATGTGCCTGGAATAAATCCCAAGCCTCGTGGCCCTTCCCAACGATGTCAAGCCTCATCTCTCACCCTCCCTGCACACACCTGCCGGTCTGGAGATGTCCCACACGCACTCACACCTCCGTGCCTTTGCACAGGCGAGTGCCTCCATTTGGAAAGCCTCTGTCTCCCTTTTTCCTCTGGACCCTGCCCCCTTCTCCATGGCACCTGTCAGTGAGGCCCCCTGGACTCTCCCAGGCAGCTCAGGATCCTGCTCAATGTGGTCCCAGCATGCTCTGTGTGCCTCTATTGGAACCCAGACATCTGAGGCCCCAACAGGTGGACCCCATTTCCCAGCAGAGAAGTTTTCTAGAAGGGTATCGAGGTACAGCAGGGTGGGAGTGAGGGCATCTGTGTCCTGCATTATTTATGCCTGTGTGGCCTTGGTGAGTTTCGGATGTGTGTGCACATTTAGAATCTGTGTGTTGTGTCTAATGCTCAGCTTAAATGTCACTTCCTCAGAGGTGTTACACCTGACCCACCAATCTAAACCAGGATCTCCCGTGATCCCCACGCAGCCCCTTGTCCCTTTCCTTCCCTGATGTTATCGCTGTTATAACTAACTACACACAGAGGTCCATCAGCGCCCATCCTGTTGGCTCGGAGCTCTTGGAGAGCAAGGCCCAGGTCTATCCTGTAAATTGCTGCCTCCGGCTTCTAAGACAGGGCCCGACTCACAGAAGGTTCAGTTCCTGTGTGATGAGTGGATTCATTCCATGCACCTTTTCAGACTTGAGCACCTACCCATTTTCATTTCAGCCAAAGAGGACAAGTCTAAAGTGGGGAATGTTTGTGTGCTATAACTCAGGACATGTCCCTTCCAGCCACTGTCCGTGGCTTCCCCATGGGACCTCTGAACGTGGCCTGTGTGCACCCGTGGGCATGTGGGCTGGGATGCTGCCATGTGTGAGTATCTATATTTGTACCTTTTCTGTTGAAAAAGAATCTCCATGTGTGGAGCTCCCTGGTGTTTTGGCATTTGTCTTGCCCTGTGATGTCTCGGTGTGATGCCCTGTGACATCATGTGTGCATGGACGTCTGGGCTTTCATACCTGTATGTCAGTATGTGCTTATCCTTGTTCCCAAATCTGGCGTGTCCATTTCAGCATCTCTGGAGACGTGTGTACAAATGCCTGTGTCAATCTGCAGGCTTTAGTATCTGTGCATTTTCTAAGAGAATCTCTGACCAAGGGTATGTGTACCTGGGTCTCAAGACCCACGGGTGCACCTCTGTCATGTGTTTGAGAATCTATTTGTGTGTCTATTTCAGAACCACTGTATATGTCTGCATGTATGTCTATTTCAAAATTTGCCCATGCGTCTCTTCAAGACTTATGTAGCCTCTGTAGTTCAGAGAGTATGAGTGTGTGTGTGTGTGTGCACGCACGCGCACGTGCATGTCAGGGGTGACATGGACACGTGCATACCTGTGTGTCTCTCTTCCCTTTGCTGCTGCTGCCTTCCCAGTCTGGATGAGTACCTATTCTCTGTCTCTCTCTCACACACACCCACCCATGCTCATATGTGCTGTGCGGATGCGGAGGGGGCCGGGGTGTCAGCAAGCTCCTGTGTCACAAGGTTAATTTCTCCGCAGCCAGGCAGGCTGGGCCCTGAGGGGAGTGGTGGGGGAAGGGCTGGTCCCCACAGCCCCTCTGATAAATATGTATTTGGGGCTGCTGTGCTCAAAGGTCATAGGAGGGAGAAGGAGGAGGAGGGGTGGTCTACACTGTGCGGTGCTGCTGGGTCCCAGCCAGGCCCAGCATGGGTTGTATGACTCCCTCCAGAGGGATGATGAGATTCAGGGAGATGCCCCCCTCATCTGCTCTGGTCCACCCCACCCACAGCCATGCTCAGAGGGAGATGCTGTTGTGGACACACAGACATTCAAACTCTGGAACAGGCAAGCACACAAGCCCACACCCGCCGCTACCCAGACAGAGGCTCAAATGGATGTACAAAGACAGCCTCGTGGGCCACCAGATGAACTGATAGCTGGGAGTCCAGAGCCAGATCCATCCCTTCTCCCTCACCCTAACCTTCATCCAAATACCAAAAAAAAAAATACAAGCACACAAGAGTGCATAGCATCTCACAACAAGAAAGGTCCGTACACACTTGATATACACATGCACACTTGGACATAAAGGTGCACAGGGTCCAACGAGAAAGGTGCCTGAACACTTTGTGGGTGGACATGTATATACACACCAGAAGCAAACACACACAAAGGTGTGCACATAGATGCACACCAAGAGTCCTGAAGTTCTACAGAGGTAGGTGCACGCTGACAGTTGCAAATAAACGTGCGTGTGCACAAACACACATAGACACTCACATGCATACTCACACATACAAAGACCCCAAGACACACATGCAAGGCAGGATGCATGGCGGAGCCAGGCTGGGAAACCCACCCTGCTGCAACACCGCCCGCTCCGGCCCTTTCCCCATGGAGGCGAGAATGACCACCTGGTCTCTGGTCCATGGCCCCCTAGCCGGTTCCAGCCAAATGCGCCATCATTTGTCCAGCCCCGAGTCACATCAATTGTCGAGCCTCCCCTCCTCGCTGACCAGCCCTCTCGGCCATCGGCGGCCTCGGCCATTAGCCGGCTCCCGCCTCTGGCCTGCATGTGTTGAATCTCCCTTACCTGGCAGAACCGTTCAGACCAGTGGAGCCCTTTCAGGGTCTGCCTGACCCTTTCCTCATGGGAGGGATGTCCCTGTTGTGTGACCTGCAGCCCAGGCCTCAGTAAGACTCCCCCTTCGGCACACTACTCAGGCTGTCATTCTTCAATGAGCGCTGGCCACGGTGGTTCTGGTGGATCGCGAGGCTGTGTGTTTGAGTGTGTGTGTGTGAGTCCGCTTGTAGGCATGTGTGTATGGCTGGTGGGATGGCTACAGCTGTGCTTTAAGTCAAAAGAAGTGTGTGTGCATGCGTGCGTGCGTGAGTGTGTGTGTGAATAAGGGGTTAGGATGTCAGCAGCTGTGCTTAAAGTCAAAGAGAGTCTGAGTGTGTGGTTGTGTACATGGGGAGTTAGGGTGTCAGGGACTGTGCTTCACATGTGTGTGCACATGTGCATGTGCTTTAATGCATGGAGTGACTTGGCGTATCAGTGTGGCCTGGGTGTGGGGGGCCATGAGGGGCTGTTTCTGTCTTGGGCATGGGGGGCAGCAGTACTGGCGTCTGCTTCTCAAGCGGTTGTGAGCAAGTGGAGAGTGTCTCTCCCAGACTCTGTTGCCTGTGTTTGTGAAAGTGACAGATGCTGCCTCCCTGGCCTCACTGCGGCGGATTAAGTCTGTGAATGCCACATGAGTCTGCACCCCAGTGGGGGAGGGTCCCCAGCCTGTTCTTACACTCGGGTGTATGGGCCACAGCCCTGAATGGTATAGGATCCTGGGGTGAGGGTTAAAGTACCCCCCTTGTTGCTTTCTGTGAGGGAGATTGTGTCTGAATGGACGCCAGGGTGAAGGGCTCTGTGTGTGTATGTGTGCACGCGCATGCACTCATGCTCACATACTAGCCCATGTTGTCCAAGGCACATTGTCGTGAGATGCACATGTGGCGCGCGATCACGCGTGTTATAGCTCCACGGGGCCGGCCAGATCAAGTCCAAACTTCTCAGAGCCTCCACAGACAGGCCTTGCTACACTGTACCAACCTCTGCTCCTAGGGCCACACCCCCAATCTGGGCTGCTTTCTCCCCAGTCCCCTCGGCCATCTTTCTGCCCTCCTAAGCATCCTCGAAGACTCACCTCCCTATTTAAACCCACACCGTTCTCCTTCTCCAGACTCCTAATGACCCAGAAGCTCCCTTTGTGCTTACAGTCCAGGCACCCAGAATCCTGTCCAAGGTTGGGTTGGGGTCCACTTCAGGGTCCATGACTGTGCCTAACAATTTTTTGCAGGTTAGGAGTGATCATGCTACCATCGCCTGATTACCTCAGGGAACTATCTGTACTTCATTCGCTCAGTGACTCACACCACTCAATAAATACCTACTGAATTCAGGGACCTAGGATGTGGGGCCACCACCTCCAGCCTCCTTCTGAGTGTGTCAGAGCTGGGAAAGTTGCCTTCCCCGAGGATCTAACGAAGGTGGGGCTGTGGGTAAGTAAGGGGAAGGGCACCTGCCTCCCAAGGCCGCACCTGCATCTGGGAAGGGGGCTGCAAGCACGGGGCTCCCCATAAGAGATGGAGGAGAACACAAGCTCATCCATAATCCTGCCTTTGAACAGGCCCAGCCCCTAACCATCGCCGACAGAGTGGGCCCTCGACCTCGTTCATTTGCCAGCTTTCCTTTCAGGATACAAAGCAAGACCCAGGTCCTCAAAGCCCTCGCTGAGCCACATAAGGCATCCATCCACCTGACAGGTCCTGGGAGACAGGTCTCAGGGGGCAGGAGGGAAGGGGGAAGGGGCCAAGCCAGAGAAAGGAAATGGTGCTGGGACCGCTACGGGGAGAGGGACAGACCTCCGAGGCCAGACCAAGCTCAGCACCAGAAGTCCAAAGACCTCAATCCTAGCACTGCTTGGTTGCTCATGGGCCGAGAGAATCACGTGAACCTCAAACGCTCATCTGTGAAAAGGCACCATCAGGGCTGCTGTAAGAGCTAGGCGAATGTAAGGGGCGTCGTCATCGTCATTATTATTATTAGATCAGGAGTGTTGGGTGGGCCCAAGGGAAAAACAGTGAGTGATATATATTTAGAAGAAAGAACAGACCCCAGTCTGAGGAGACCCCACATCCACTCTCTCCTCCAACAATTCTCCAGCCCAGGTTTCTCAACCCTTTCAATCCTGAAAAAAAAAACCTGGAAATTAACCAGCACATGCCAGACAGGAAAACTGCTCCCTTACCCCCGTCAAGGTTCAAGCAGCCCCTGGCATGGCCCTCTGTCACCCCAACCCCACATCATGCCCCCACACATCAGGATTATGCACTACGGCTCTGCCAAGCTTTAGCCAGTGGGGTGCTGAGGTTGTGACCCCTAGTTTGGCTATTACATAGGTAGAGGAAAGGATTCTGGTGTCTGGCTGCTGCATGCAAGAAGCAAGTGTGTGAACCAGGATGGAGGTGGCGTGGGGTGGCCACTGATGGACCCTCTGGAAGAAAATCTTGCCGGCATGCTGTCTATGATGTATAGGTTAATCTTTATCACACACACAGCAAGCGTATGGGCACACACACACACACACACATACACACTGTGGCCGAGTTCTTTCTCCACCAAGGCTCCTGCCACAAACACCCTCCATTTTCCCTACAAAGACTGGCAGAGGGAAGTGAGGGCAACCAAGGCTGCCAAGGATGGCAGTGCAACTGACCAGAGGGTTGGCCAGCAGCCTAAGGGAAATGGGGATCTGGACCTCTCCAGTGGGCATGGATGGGCCTCCCTGTCCAATATTACCCAGAAATCAGGAAGTAGATGCATAATCGCGATATCAGCAACTGGAGATGCTGCCTGCGGCCCTGATCCACTTGCCTCCTGGCCCGCCTGCCACCCCTTGACACAGGATGCTTTGTTACTACGGAAGAGCCAGGGAAGGTTTCTGTGGGCTGGCAGACTTCGGGCAGGGGGCATCTTTTCTTGTTTTGTTTTCTTGAACCCAGCTTCAAGGCTGCTGTGCAAGCATACTGTCAAACCCACCCATATGCTCGCGACCTCTGTGCACCTCTCTCATCACTGCACCCAGACCCTGCTTCATAAACCCACCTTCCCTCTGACCCAGGACACACAGAGACACCTAACAAGAGCAATAACAACAACAACAATAATAATAGCTCTATGCAGAAATGGTACTTTCGCATATGTGACTTTATTTAACGTGTACCCTCATGTGCACACACCACGTTCAGACCAAATACACACACATAGAGCCTCTACTCCAACCATGCTGCACGTACAGATTGACGCACCCACTGCCAATGCCAGACTTGGCACACAGATCTCTGCACACATGTGGACGGCTGCCACGCAGAGTCAGAGAGTGCCTCCCGAGTGCACACGTATCAAGACAAGGGAAAGATCAGTATAAATACATGCACCAGCTCCCTCTTGCACATGGATCATCAACAATGGGGACCCCCAGTATCCAGCCCCCCGCTGAACACACGTCGTGGTTCTGCACCTTTGGATCCTTACTCTGCCAGAGCTCCCAAGCCCTGCACACAGTCAGTCCATCTTGAACACCTCTTGCGATGCACACAGGCCTTGTATGCACACACACTGCCGCCATGGTCAGACTCTGTACACACCAGTCCCCCACTGCACACTGACGCTACACTCACCCCTCGTGCCCCCAGGGAGGGGGGCAAATTCACGTAACAAGATGGCAAGAGAGTAAAAGCCACTGAGTTACGTGGATCCTTGGGTCTTTCTCTAAATCCAGGACCTGCTGCCCAACTCCGCAGGCCCCAGGATCGAGGGAGAAAGTGGGGAGTGGTCAGCAGACCAGAGGCTTTCACTTAGGATGTTTTACCTGGGGATCAAAAGCTCTGAGGAGCCTCTCAGATGGACCTCCGCCCCAGTCTCCTCCCTTTTCACTTCCCATTAGTAATCTATGTCATTTTTGTCTCTGTCCACACCCCTCTGTCTCAGTGGGGCTGAGTCCATAGCCATGAGCCCTCACTTAAGGTCTTCCCCTCCCCCTCCCATGTCCCCAGTGAGCATCCAGCAGGACTTCTCTGAGAGGCAAGAGAAAATAGGCGGTGGCACTAGAGACCCCAGGACAGACCCAGGCCCCCAGCAGAGAAAAGAGGGTAGAAATACATGGGGGTGCAGAGTAGGGGGTAGGCTCTGGTGGGAAGTTGGGGGACTCTTGTCTTTGCCCAGAGCCCTTCTCACTGGTATCCCACTCAAGGCCAATGCTACAAAAGTGATGAATAAATGAAACTGAGGGAGGGGGTAGAAAGGATGGGGCGAAAGGAGAAACCAGTGGCAGGAGGGAGAATGAAAGAAGAGAAAGGGAGAGAAAAAAAGAGAGAAAAAGAAAGGCAGGGGTGGAGAGAAGGAAGATAGAAAAAAAAAGAGAGAGAAAAACTGAGGTGGGGGGGAGAAAGCTTTTATTGAGAGGAGGAAGAGAGAGAGAAACTGAGAAACAGGGAGAAAGAGAACCCGGCAGCAGAGATGGAGAAAAGGAGCCAGAAAGGACAGGAGAGGGAGAAAAGAGAAGGGCGCAAAGAGGCAGGAGGAGGCAGCTGAAGGGGCTCCCCAAGTTACAGACTTTGCCCAGTGAGCTGAGGGGCGCACCTTGGTTCCCCAACATCACTCCGGGGCCCACCTCTCCTCCTGCCGGAGACACCGCCGCCTCTCCGCGCCCCATCCGGGCTGCTCCCTCTCCCGCCTTCCACCCTTCCAGCAGTCCGAGGCACCCCATTTCTTTCTCCTGCCCCTTGCCCCTCACTCCCGCCACCCGCCAGCCCTTTCTGGTTCCCAGTGCCCTCTTACCTCTCCCCCCCATGCACCCTGCTTGCTTCGGAGCTTCAGACAGCATCACCAACCAATATCCTCACCATCATCGCACTAAACCGGCCCCCACACCCCCAGGAAAGGGGGAAGAAAAAAAAAAAAAACAGGCTGCACTGCCACCAGCCCTGACCCCCTCTAGCCTCATTTTCTCCACAGTCACCCATTCCCCAAATGCAGGATCCAAAATGGGGATCCCGCCCAGCCCGGGGAGCCTCTCCAAAGCGCCGAGGCCAGCCAGGAGCGGAGCCGCCTCGCCTTTCTCCTCTGCGCTCGCTCTTTTTGTCTACGGTGGCCCCGGCTTGGATGTGTTTTATTTTCATCGTCTTTTTATTGGTACTATTTTTTTCTTTCTCTTTTTCTTTATTTTTTGGCCTGGGGGGTGGGGGGCAGCGACGAAGAGCCCACCGCCTGGTCTCCTCCGCCAGCTCCCGGCCGTCGGCTCTTTCTCTAGTCTGCGCTCCTCTCGCCTCCCTCCTTTCTCTTCTGTCCCCGCTTGCTTCTCCGTCCTTTCAGCTCCGTCCTCAGTCGACTGCTCTCTCCCGTCTCTACTGCCTCCCCCTCCTAGCCTCTCCTTTCCCCATCCTTCTTACCCCTTCTCCCCTTTTTCTCTTCCTCTTCACCTCCTCTGCGTCCCTATTTCTTCCCATCCCTCGCCCCCCCAGCCCCCAACCACGCACATCTCTCCTTTGGTTCCCTGGCTGCCACCGACAGCAAGCCGCCCTCCCCCCCACCTCGCCCCCAAATAATAAAAATACCCAGCCAGGGGGCAAAGCCCCGACGCCGGGCGCCGGGAGGGAGGCGAGAGGGCCGCGGCCGCAGCGGCGGCGGGCAGCCGGAGCGCGGTGCGGAGCGAGCGGCGCCCGCCCGGCTCCCGCCCGGAGAGCTCTCTGCAATAGGCCGAGCCGGCTGCATTAAGCTTCTTGCAATCAATAAAGCGCGGGTCAGATTATGCAAAGCGCAGATATTAATATGCAAAGTTTTAAAGATTTTTAAATGGAAGGGCGAGCGCGGCGCGGGCGGGCGGGCAGGGGCTGCGAGGGGAGAGGGAGGAAGGGAGGGCGGGCGGGCGGGCGCGCAGGCGAGCTGGGGAGAGGAGGAGGCTGCCCGCCGCCCGCCCGCCCGGCTGCGCCGCGCCGCCTTGCCTTACCGCTGCTCCCATCGGTAGGCGCCGCTGTCTTCGCCATGCGCGTCAGCTGCACGGCTCCGAGGGGATGGCCGAGGAGGAGCTGCCGCCGCCAACGCTACCCCCGCTCCCGCTCCCGCTCCCGCGCCCGCTCGCTGCCTGCTGCTGGCGCTGCTCTGGCCGCTGCTCCTCGCCTGAGCTGCCGGCGCGAGCCCAGGCGCGCGCCATCCCCGGCTCCCACCTTGTCCCCATGGCAACCCCGGGCCCAAGGATGCTCAGAGAGAGAGCGCGAGCAGAGAGCGAGGGGGGAGAGAGGGAGAGGGAGAGGGCGGGGAGCGCAGGGGACACGGAGGCAGGGAGAGGCCCGAGAGCCACAGAGACAGAGAGAGACACAGAGACAGATGCAGAGATATGCAGAGATAGGCTGAAAGAGAGAGAGACAGTGACAGAGAGAGCAGAGATGGGCGGGGAGTAGAGGAGGACACTGAGACAAGGAGAAGCGCAGAGACCAACAGAGACACACAGAGATGAACAGAGACACAAAGAGACACAGAAAGAGACAGAGGGGAAGGGGAGGGGGCAGGGAGCAGAATGGGACTCAAAGGCACAGAGATATCCTGAGACCCAGAGATTCACAGAGACACCCAGAGACACAGAGACATTCAGAGACATCCAGAGACAGAGACAGAGAGAAAATGGATAGGGGAGCAGGCAGGGAGCACAGAGGACACTGAGGCAGGGAAAAACTCATAGAGACAAAGAGATGCCCAGACACAGAGACACAGAGATACACAGAGACACACAGAAACAGACACAGGGACAGAGAGAGAGGGGTGGGGAGCAGAGGGGGACTCAAAGGCAGGGAGAAGCCCTAAGACCCAAAGAGACACCAGAGACACAGAGACAGGGACGAAAGGGAGAGGGGAGAGTGCGAGAGTACAGGGGACATGGGGGCAGGGAGAGACTAACGGAGGCAAAGAGATGCCAGAGACACACAGAAACACATAGACATAGGCACGGGGGCGGGGGAGACGAGAGACAAAGGTGGGGAGCAGCAGATGGGGGCCCGAAAGCAGAGAGAGGCACCAAGAATCAGAGACACCCAGAGACAAAGAGACAAGGAGAAGAGATCCATGCAGAGAGAAAGAGAGATAAAGAGTCAGGAAGACAGCCACAGAGAAGCAGACACACAGACAGGAGATACAGATAGTTAGAGAGAGAGAGTCAGAGAGAGAGAGACAGAGATAAGAGAGAGAGACATGCAAGAATCAGAGACAGGAGAAAAAGCCACACTCAGAGAGAGAGGGATGAAGAGGCAAGACAGACTTGGAGAGATACAGAGATAGGAAGACACAGAGACAGAGAGAGACAGGCATAGAGAGACAGACAGAGATAAGAGAGACACAAAGAATCAGAGAGATATGAAGACAGAGCCATTGAGAGAGAGAGAGGCAAAGCTAGAAAGACACCAACAGAGACCAAAAGATACAGAGACAGAGAAAAAGGCACAGAGAGAGAGAGAGAGAGAGAGAGAGAGAGAGCAGAGAAGGAGACAGTGATTAGTGAGATGTAGACAGAAACACAGAGAAATAGACATAGGGGTTCTGAGAGAGAACCTAAGAGACAAACAGAAAGAAAGAAATGTGCAAAGAGAGACACAGAGGGCAAGACAGAAAGAGAGACAGTGACAGACAGAAAGCAAAGATGAAGACTTAGAGAGTCAAAGTGATGATGCAAAGAAACCCAGAGATACAGAGAGAGACAGGGACAGAGACTGCGAGAGACAGGGAAGGGGACACCTAAGGAGACAGAGAGAGACATGGTGAGAAGGAGACAGACAGACACTGGAAGAAGCTTTCTGGTGGACAGAGATCCATAGGAAGATAAAGACAGAGACACCAAGAGATAAATGGAGAGTCAGAAATAAAGAATGAGTCTTGGAAATGGGAGGGGGGACAAAGAGACAGAGCCCAGGGAAGGCAGAGAGGGCAGGCTAGGGTGAGAGCAGAGATCAGGAGAGTGACAAGTGAGTCTAGGGGAGCACCACGGGGGAGAGGGCAGGTGGGGGGAGACAAGAACAGCAGGGAGGGAGGGGAGGAGGGCAGCCCCTGGTCACTGAGCACGTCCCCTGTGCCAGCACAGTAAGCCTGGGGAGGGAGAGGAAGGAAAAGGGGACTGGGGAAGGGACTAAGGGCCGGGGAAGGCCTGCACTGGGTCCAGGGAGGGCACGTGGCTCCTGCCCCTGCGGGTGGGGACAGGGTGGTTGGGGAGGAGGATGGGCTGCAAGTGGTACCCAGACAGGGAGGGTGTTTTGGAAGGAGGAGGGAAGAGGAGGAGGAGAGTGCGGGCGTGTGCCGTGCGGTCTCGTTCAGCAGCAGCAGCTGCCTGTCGCTTTGTTACTCGCCAGGCTGCCCCGTGCGGACTGAGTAGGCACACGGGACCCTCTCTACGTGTGCGTGAGAGAAGCACGAGAATCACCAACTGTACAGCGAGGGCTCCCGGGACCTACACTGCAAGTGCGTAACAGAAATAAATACAGGAAACACCTACCCTGCGGGCGTACAAAGTAAGTACACGGGACCTGTGCAGCGTGCATAACAGACAAGGAACTACCTACTACCCCCTGTGCGCAGCAGCCTCTTGGGATCCACACTATGTGCATAACACAAATAAATGCAAGAAATACCTACCCTGTGTGCATACAAAACAGGTACAGGGACTTTGCCTCATGTGCATAAGAGACAGGAAACCACTTAGTACCCACTATACAGAGCAGGCACCCCGGGCCCCACACTGCATGTGCACAGCACAAACAAACAGAGAAAACGCCTGCCCCAACTGCACACAAACTAGCACACAGGACCCACAGGGCATGAACATAAGGGACACAGAGCCACATACCAAGCAGCTTCCTGGGACCCACAACACGATTGAATGCAAGAAGTAGCCTATGCCCATGCCTATAAAGTAGGCACACGAGCCTAATGGACCTACCTGGCGTGGACATGATAGACACCCACAGGCAAGTTCCAGAGACCCACAGAGTGCGTAGAACACAAGGAAACCCAGGAAACACCCACCCCGTCTGTATACAAAGGCACATGGGTCCCACTAGTAAGGAGGGAACTCAAAAGGGGTGTGTGTAATGACAACAGAGGACCCACCCACCCTGGAAGCAGCACAGAAGGAACTGTGGACCCTGCAAAGAGGATACCCAACAGACTCCTGAACACCCCGTTGTGTGTGTGCACAGCAGACAGAGCAGATGCAGACCCCTGGATGCCTGCTAGATGGGAAGCTCTGGGCCAGGGCAGGGGCCAAGGATGTTCTGTTCTCTGCCTCACCCCCAGCACCTAAAAAGACCGGCATGTTGTGGGGGCTCATCCCTTCTAAGGATGACCAAGTACGTGATAATTATGTGTGTGATGAGTACACACTAAACACACAAGTACCAATGTTAAGGATCCAAAATGTTGATTTGTTACATGAGGAGTCCATATCAGATGTTTACAGGACAGAATGTTGAGTGGCAGTGATCTGCCGCCTACGTATGATAGGCAGAATATCCAGAATAATTATCCAGAATATCCATATTAAGCAGAAGGTGGCATCCCTCACGTCCTTACCAGAGGCAGATCCAGTAGGAGACTCAAGCAAGGCCTGGGTGCTGCTTGTCCTAAATGCTCCTGAGGGCTCCACCTAGCCCTGAGTCATGACCCCATGAGGACACCAGACACATGCAAAGATGTACGCAGCAGCCGGCACAAAATGTGTGTGTTCTCCCTGCTTCTGGAAGAGCCCCAATTCCAGAAGAACTGGATTCCTCTGAGGAGTGTGTGAACATGCGGGTCCGAGTGAGGGCCGTCTCTGGGTACGGGGGTGCACGCTCAGCTCTTCCTGTGCGAGTGAACTTGTGTGCCTGGTTAGCTCTCACTCCTCCTCGTTCTGTCAGTTCACATCTCAGAAACGCGTGTAAAAATAGCAGTACCTGGTGTATACTAAGTGCAATACGTTGTAAGCTATGGATACTCTTAATTGTGTGTGTGCTTCTGAATGTACCTCTAGACAGACGCACACGCTCACTAATGCAACACGTCCGTTCACGCATCTGTGGCCTCCTATCTGTGTGTGTGTGAGTGTACATCTTTGTGTCTGGGTCACAAGTCTAGGGTCTCCCTTACAACCCCTGAGGATAAACTGGGTAAGACAAGGGAAATGGAAGTGATGCAGGAAAAAAAGAGAGACGGAGAAGAGGAATGGGACCCAGGGAAGGAAGAAAGGAGGCCCTGGAGACAGAAGCAGCTGGGTGGGTGAGGGAGGGGGAGCACAACAACAGGGGGGGAATGAGTGGAGAGAAGGGAGGCGAGGCAGGGAGAAGGAGAAAAGGAGGGGAGTGGGGCTGACCAGAGCATGGGGAGAAGAGAGCAGGATGAGGGTGTCAAGAAGAGAGAAGGAGGGGCCAGCCTGGTGGCACAGAGGTTAAGTTCGCACGTTCTGCTTCAGCGGCCTGGGGTTCGCTGGTTCGGATCCTGGGTGCGGACATGGCACTGCTTGGCAAGCCATGCTGTGGTAGGCGTCCCACATATAGAGTGGAGGAAGATGGGCACGGATGTTAGCTCAGGGCCAATCTTCCTCAAAAAAAAAAAAGAAGAAGAAGAGAGAAGGGGCCTGGGGAGAGGAGAAAGGAGATGGAGGGAGGGAGGTTTTTCTGGTCTGTACAAATTTCAGAGATTCCCCCAAGGGCCTCCCATGAGAAGGTGTTTGAATGGGATGGGGGTGAAGGGGAATGGCAGGAAGCAGGAAAGAGAAGGGAAGAGAAGTCATAACACAGCTCCATAACATAACAGTGCCCCCAGCATCCTAAAAGGAGCTCAGAGAAAGAGGCCCCTGAGGCACAGAGGGAGGCCAGGGTGTAGAGGCATCTGAAGTGGGGAGGTCCTGGAGGAGGTGGGAGGAGGAGCTGAGAGACTGGTAGCCTCAGGGAGGCAAGAGCTCAATGGAATGGAGACTTCCAAAGGTCAGAGGAAGCTGGGGAGGATAAGAGTACGGAACAGAGGACCAGGTAGAGGGAAGAAGCTTAGAAAGGGACAGCGGAGCAAGGGCCTGCTGACTGGAAAGGGCCAGGAGGGAGGAGCAGCTGGAGGGTGACACGAAAGCTGAAAGCCACGGGCATCTTGCAGATGGGCCCTGCTCTACGCACATCCAAGATCCAGAAGCTCTCCTGGGTTGGCTCTCCCAGAGCATTCGCTTCAGTTCTACTTAAGAAACATTTACTGAGTGCTACCACGTGCTAGTACTATGTTGCAAGCTGAAGACACAAAGGTGACCGAGACACAACTCTGTCCCCACAGAAACTGTCGTCTGGGGGGTAAACAGACAATAAATATATAGTTACTGATACATACAGCAACACAGATGAACCCCAAAAGCAAAGTGAACAAAGCTAGACACAGGAGACTACATCCTGTAGGATTCCATTTACATGAAATTCTAGACAGAGTGAAACTAGAGAAATCAGCAGTTGAAAGGGGCAAGGAGTGGGAGGAGGGTCTCTAGCAAAGGAACAGGAGGGAACTTTTTGGGATAAGCGAAATGTTTTGCATCCCGATTGTGGTGGTGGTTACAGGACTCTATGTCTGTGTATGTGTGAGAGAGAGAGAGAAGGGGCGAAAGCTCATTAAACTGTACACTTAAAATTGGTGAATACCATTGTATTTAAATCATACTGCAATAAAGCTGACTAAATATAAATAAATAAACAAGCAATGATAAGCCAAAACATTAAGATTCTAGATAGGGAAAACACAGGGCTCTGTAGGAGCCAAGAGGAGATGGAAGGGGCAGTGAGGGAGGGCTTCCAGGAGGAGGCGATGCCGGAGACAAGACCTGAAGGATGGGAGTGGGGAGTGAGACGTTTCCATGGAAGGACTTTCACATGGAAGCAGGTGAGAACTGAAAAATGTTCAGTATGTCTTGAACACGGAATACAAGGTAGGACTATCAAAAAAACGAGAGGAAAGAAAATTCAGGTCCAAAATATAAACCCATGACTACTGGGAGTACCAGGTTGAATAAGCCCACTTGCACCCCTAAAGGCCCACAAGAGGGAAACCGCAAGACAGGACTGGGAATTGCTAATCTGCCTCTGTCCGCCCCACAGAAAGGGCTTCCTTCCCCTGCCCTTCCAGAACTTCTTCCAGGCTTCCTTCACATGGGGATGCCCCTCTCCACTAGGAAACAGCCTCTGCAATGGGCCAACCCCCCAGTCCCTGCCCACAGCCCATATGTACCCCAAAGCTTGCTGACCCCAGCGAATGAATCCCTTTGGCCTGGATTCCATGTGGCCACTGCCCCCTGGTGGCTAGAGTCATGAATTACTGAGGATGAAAGGACAGTCCCAAGGCCAAGCCTAGTTTCTGTCCCTCCAGGACCCAGTCCAGGCCACTCCCATCACTGTCCCCCCTCCCAGATGGCCTCCTCCTTGCTAAATCCAACAGGCGCTTTTCAGTCTCATCCAACTTGCCTTCTCTGCAACATGCAGCCACAGCCATCTTTTTAAAATCCTCTTTGCAACTGAGAAAGCTCACTGCCTTGGTTCTCCTACTGTCTCGGCTGCTCTCTCACAACTGCCTTCTCTATGCTGGGGGGCCCCAGATTTGTCTCCAGCTTATCCCTCTCTCCTTAGCTTCAGACTCATATACCCAGCCCCCTCCTGGAGGTCCCGAAGGACATCAACATGTCCAACCTGAACAGGCCACCTTCCCCACCACGCCCTGCACCCCTTATAGTGGCACCTCCATCCTATCTGTCAATCAAGTCAGGAAAATGGTCCCCAGGGGGCCGGCCCCATGGCCGAGTGGTTAAGTGCTTCAGCGGCCCAGGGTTTCGCCGGTTTGAATCCTGGGCGCGGACATGGCAGTGCTCATCAAGCCCTGCTGAGGCGACACCCCACATGCCACAACTAGAAAGACCTACAACTAAAAATACACAACTATGTACAAGGGGGCTTTGGGAGAAAAGGAAAAATAAAATCTTTAAAAAAGAAAAAAGAAAAATGTCCCCCAGCCTTGACAGCCTCTTCCTCACATTCACATCCAATTCAGGCTCGAAATCCCATCCAGTTCATTTACCTCCTTAATATTAAGATGAAACATATGAAAATTGCCAATCAACTGACTTTTTCTTCCAAAACAGCAATTTCATAGAATTCAACCTGATATTTCTCAAATCCCTCTCCTCTTCTCTTCCCTGCTTCCAGTGTCCTAGCTCAGGCTTCCACACCTCCTGCTCAGCCCAATGCAACTGTTTCCTACCTGGCCTCCCAGCCTCCAGTCCTGCCCTTTCTAATCCATCCTCCACACTGTTCTCTGGGATGATCCTTCTATAACATGGCTCTGAGGAAATCACTCCCTGCTGCAAACTTTCAGGTCTCCCCATTGCCAACAGAATGAAAACCAAACTCCTTAGCCAGTTTTTCAGGCCCTCCCCCTCCAGTCACTGCCCACTGTGCACCCTATACTCCAACCACACCAGACCATATCTACTTCCTTGAGTCTGCCTCCTCTTACCTCCTGGCCTTTGCATATGCAATTCTCTATAACTGGGAATCCCTTCCCACTCTTCTCCCCCTAATTAAGTTCTATGCAACTTCAAGAATCAGCTCACATAGCCTTGGCTATCACAAATTTCCAGTTTATACAGCCATGCATTCAACACACACAGCTGGGGTATCTACACAAGTATGACTTCTATGGAAGGTGCTGGGAGTACAAAGCGGGAGAGGATACAATTCCTGCCCTCAAGAGCTCGTAGTCCAGTAGGAGAGGCAAACACCTCAATAAATCAAAACAGGGACCAGTCCAGTGGTGTAGTGGTTAAGTTTGCATGCTCTGCTTCGGAGGCCTGGGGTTTGCAGGTTCAAATCCCGGGCATGGACCTATGCACTGCTCATCAATCCCTGCTGTGGTGGCGCCCCACGTGCAAAATACAGGAAGATTGCCACAGATGTTAGCTCAGGGCCAATCCTTAGCAAAAAATTAAATTAAATAAACAAAACGACACAGTGAGCTGGGACATAAAACCAGCCTGGAGAAATTTTCTCAAGTTTTAGAGGGGAAATAGTTCTCCAAAAGTTGGAGGGGCATTAGACTCAGAGAGGACAGCATGAACAAAAGCATGCATGTGAGGAAGAGCAGGTTGTGTGCAAGCAGGCAGTGGGGTTGCTAGAGCATTAGCCGTGAGAGAAAGATGCTCCTGGAGAGACTGGATGGGGCTGGTCATTAAGCATCTTTTGATCTCAGAGGCCGTGGGAGTTTTCATCAAGGGCAGCTTTGCATTTTTGAGAGGATGCATTTGAGGGGGCAAGAGTTGAGATGAGAAGAATCAGGAAGCTGTTGCAATAGCCTGTGCAGGAAGTGCTAAAGGCTGGTATGGTAACACTGGTATCAGGGACAAGGAGGAGGCGACAGGCTTGAAAAACCTGGAGGTAAGTCGAGTCAGCAAGGCTTTATGTTTGGACATGAGGGTGAGGGAGAGGGTGCTGTCAAGGATGACGGCCACGTTTCTCACTTGGATGTCTGGGTGGATGGAGGTGCCATTCATTGAGATGGGAGAAAACAGGAGGAAGCACAGAACTTATTCAAAGAGGTTCTTTTTGGAACCTCTTCTGTCTGCGGTGCCCCTGGGACATGACCTAGATCCAGAAGTCTAGATTGGCTCTGTAGTTGATACTAGGATATCGTGTGCAGTATCGCGGAGAGAGGTCTAGGCTGAAGATCTGGGCATCACCAGCATAGAGATAGATAGTAACTAAAATCCTGAGGCTGGATGATGCCTCTCAGGAAGAATATGTAGAATGAGAAGAGCTATGGGCCAAGAAAGGAGCCCAGGGGAAGAGCCATATTTCAAAGGTGAGCAGAAGAGAAGAGTCTCTACATGGAACAGAGAAGAAGCTGTCAGGGAGGAAAGAGGAGAACCATGAATGTGTCACATCATGGAAGCTGTGGAAGGCAGCCTCTAGGAGGCCCTCAGGGACTCCTCGCCTCCTGGTACTCATGCCCTTGTGTGATCCCCTCCTCGTGAGTGTGGGTTGGACCTGGTGACTCAGTTCTAATGGACAGAATGTGGTAGACGTGATGGGCTGTCACTTCTGAGGTTAGGTAATAAAAAGACCACGGCTTCCGTGAGTGCTCGCGTGTCTCTCTTATTCCCCTTCTCTCCTCTCTGCTTCCCTCCTTCCCTTCCTCTCTCTCTCTCTCTGTTGGATCACTCTCCCTAGGAGAAACTATGTCGTCACTCACACACACACACACACACACACACACACCCGCAAGCCTTCAGAAGAGACCACAACCCCTCACCTAAGCTGCTCATGGATTCCTGACACACAGAAACGATGAGATAATTAATGCTTGTTCTTTTGAGATGCTAAGTTTTGGGTTGATTTGTTAGCAGAAGCCAAGGGAGGATTTGCAAGAGAGAGGTACTGGTTAATGGAGTTAAAAACTGCAGGTGAAGACTGAAAAATGTCCTTGCATTTGGCAAGACAAGATCATTAACAAGCTCAGGGCAAGTGGTTTCAGTGAGTTGAGACTCAAATGGGAGAGGAAGGCTGGGGCTGGCGAGCAGGAGTGCTCTTGTCGCGGACATCAGTTCTTTCTGCCTGCCCAGTATCCATTTCCCCATTGTGATTCCATAACACTGTCCACCAGGGTGCCCAGCTGTCCACAGACCAAGTGGAGGCCACATGACTCAAGCTCCACCAATCAGAAGCTCTCCCTGGAATTTGAATCGTGAGCTTACGTGACAGGACACCCAAACCTGGTTGAAGCTGATTCACGCTGCAGCCAGGGCCCTGAGGAAACTGCCATTCCTTCCTACTATCTCGATCCCCGCCACTGCCCTGGTTCCAGTCCTTTCCAAAGCCTGGTTCTTCGGTCTCTCCTTTCATTGTGTGTGTCATCCTCACTTCCTTCTAATAAATTCCTTGCTTGCTTAAGTTAGTAAGAGTCAGTCTCTGTTGCTTGCAGCCAAAAAACCCTAACTCATTCTTTCAAGAATTTTGGATGGGATGAGAAGCAGAGCAAAGGACAGGCACTAGAGGGAGCACAGAGTAAAGGAGCTATGTAGAGGGTTTTTGTTAGTATTTATGGTAGAAATTGGATATATTGATAGGCTAACTAGGAAGAGAGAGAAGAAGGAAGGACTGTCAAAACAGAGAAGGGAAGAATGATGGAGAAATATTCTGGGAGTCATTATGGGATGGGCAACATGTGTGCGAAGAGACTGGACTAGCGGGTGTGGATACGTGTAAGTTTGAATAGGAAGCCGAGGGAAACCACGATTGATTAGCCTTGATTTTATTTGTTGAGACTGAAAGGGTGGGGATGGGGCATACTCATGGGAGAGTGGGGACTGAGAGAAGTTGGAGTGACACCTGCATGCACCACTTTGCTGCCATTCTTCTCTGAGCCAAGTTCAGCCCCTGGACCAAGCCGGTAGATGAGGCAGAAGGCCAGGGGTGTAAGGGAATCAAGAGTGTGTGCTGGTCATTTTCCATGTGCCCTTCCAGGTCCACCCTCCGCCCTACTCCACCCATATGGACAGTGTCATCCGGGCTCCCTTGCCCTCTGACTTCTAAGGGAAGCACCAGCAGGACATTAGAGTGGGAGAAGAAAGCATTCTGGATATTTCCTCTCCTGCTCCCAGCTCTGTCAGGACCATGGTTCTAGCAGTGGCTGTACCCGCCACAACTCTGGCACCTCTCAGGCCTGTTCCAATAATAACACTTCCTTTCCTTACCCTGGCAGACCTGGGGGTGTCACAGCTTCCTGTGGCCTCTGCCTCCCTTATTAGTTCCCACAACCCTGCGCACACCCCTTTAAATTATCTCCAAAATCCTAGCTGTGGTGCCCTCTGTTTCCTGCTGGGACCCTGACTATTAGAGAGCTAGCGAGAGAGATCAGATGGTCCAATGTGAGGCTCTGGCTGGGCAGGGCAGGGAGAAAAGCCAGGAGGAGTCTGGCCGACTGGGAGAAAACAGAGGGATCAAGGGAAGGGAGCTCTCTATGAAATGATGCCACAGGAGCGATGGCAGCGAGGGCCTGCCAGGCCCAGAAGGCAGGTGCTGCAATCAGAGCACAGGATACTGGATTTCAAATACAGAAAACAGTCCTGGGTTGTGGTTAAAACCAGGGGGTTTTGGGGCTGGCCCCGTGGCCGAGTGGTTAAGTTCGCGCGCTCCGCTGCAGGCGGCCCAGTGTTTCGTTAGTTCGAATCCTGGGCGCGGACATGGCACTGCTCATCAGACCACGCTGAGGCAGCGTCCCACATGCCACAACTAGAAGAACCCACAACGAAGAATACACAACTATGTACCGGGGGGCTTTGGGGAGACAAAGGAAAAAATAAAATCTTTAAAAAAAAAAAACAGGGGGTTTTAATTTAGGACCCAGAAAGTCCTGCATTAGAATCCTGCCTCTGCCACTTTACTAAATGTGTCACCCAGGGCTTTTCTCCTTCCCTCACCCCTCAGGTTATTCAACAGCTATTTACTACAGGAGGGGTCAGATCCAATCCCTCCCTTGACAAGCTCTGGCTCAGTGGGGGAGATGACCACTGGGGGCATCTCAAAGGGACATACAAGGGGCAGTGGGAGCTCAGGTGAGGCAGACATGACCTCTAATCTGGCTTCACAGAACTCAGGCTTCCTTGAGGCTTATGTCCTCAAGTTCTCCTACCCTCTGTCCCATTTCCTCATTGACGTCTCGTCATTTGCCCTCATTCCTGGGGACTCTAGCACCTCCTTACAGACTTCCTCTCCACCCCAGCCCCTGCCATCCTGCTCGGATACTTAACCTCCAGGTGATGATCCACCCCTCCAATTATCCAGCCTCTCGATCTCTTTCCACCTCATTTCTGGTGACCTTCATCTCACTCCAGCCATCCACTCCCATCACCACACCTTGGACTGAGTCATTACCCGGAAGTGCAGCACACTTAGCAAACATTCACCAGGCACTTATACCACATGCCAGACACTGTGCCAAGTGGTTCACGGGTGTTTACCCCTCACACAGACCTGCAAGGTTGGTATTAGTATCTTCACTCGAAAGATGAGAAGACACACTCAAGAAGGTGAAGTCATTTCGCTGGGTGACACACTTAGTGAAGTAGCAGAGCCAGGATTCTAACACAGGACTGTCTGAGTCCCAAATAAAAAACCCCACTCCCCTGATCCTTCTGTTTTCTGCCAGTCTTCCAGACCCCTCCTGGCATCTCTCCCTTACCTGCCCAGCCAGAATCTCATAGTGGACCATCTTATTTACCCTTGATTTTGTTCCATTTATCTCTCTGTATTCTCTTTACTTTTAATAACCTAATGCTTAAAAAAAAGAAAAAGCTTTGATTCAATTTAAACAACATGTTTCCAGAGATCTTCATACATGTTATTTCATCTATCTGGAATACTCTTTCCCATTCTATCTGCCCAAAGACCTCTACTCCTCATTCGAGAATAAGCAGAAATTAACCATAAGAGAAAAGAAAATAAACCACAATGGTATACTACCACACGTCTATCAGTTTGGCAGAATTAAAGTGTCTGACGATACCACGTATCGGCAAGGATGTGAAGCACAGAAAACTCTCATTCAGTACTGGTCGAAGAATAAATTGGTATCAACGCTTTAGAAAAATAATTTGGCAGTGTGATAGGCAGAAAAATGTCCCCCAGAAGATGTCCATGGCTTAATCCCTGGATTCTGTGTATGTTATTTTATGTGGCAAAGACTTTGCAGATGTGAGTAAGGATTTTGAGATGAGATTATCCTGAATTATTTGGGTGGGCCCTAAGTGCAATCACACGTGTCCCTATAAAAGGCAGGCAGAGGGAAATTTGACATAGACAGAAGAGGAGGCAATTCAACCAAAGAGACAGAGATTGGAGCGATGCACCACAAACCAAGGGATGCTGGCAGCCACCAGAAGGTTGAAGAAGCAAATAACAAATTCTCCCCTAGAGCCTCTGGAGGGAATACAGGCCTACTAACACCTTGATTTTGGCCCAGTGAAATGGACTTCAGACTTCCGGCCTCCAGAATTGTGACAGAATACATATCTGCTGTGTTAATCCATCAAGTTTGTGATAATTTGTTACAGCAGCTGGAGGAAGCTAATATAGGTAGTATCTACCAAATTTGAACATGCCCTTATCCATGTCCAGCAATTCCACTTCTAGGTATATCCCATCAGAAATGTAAGCATTTGTTCACCATAAAAACATGCATAAGAATGTTCACAGCAGCATTATTCCCAACAGCTCCAAACTGGAAACAACCCCACCAACGTTGTTGGAAACAAACATCCATCAACTGTGCAATGCATGAACTACCTGTGGGATGTTCATACACGGAATACTATACAGTAATAAGAATGAGTCAATTACAAATAAACACAACATGGAAGAATCTCACAAACACAACGTTGAACTAAAGAAACCAGACACAACAGAAAACACGTTGTATGATTCCATTTATATCAAGATCAAAAAGATTAAGTACATCATTAAGTGACATAAAACTAGAAAATTAAAGAAAAGCAAGGAATTCTTACTGTAAAAGGCAGGATAGTGTCCCCAGCTAGGGGAAGAGGTGGGTTGTGATCAGGAGGGAGCACATGACAGAATGGTGTGTGTAGGGGGGACTTCCGTGGTGCCGCTAATGTATTTCTTAACATGGGAGGCAGAGGTGTCTTACAACTTATTAACTGTAATTTATGTTTCATGCACTTTTCTGAATATAACTTTTCATAATTAAAATGTATCCTGGTGGTGCTGGTGTTAATTTTTTTTTTTAAGATTTTTTCCTTTCTCTCCCCAAAGCCCCCTGGTACATAGCTGTATATTTTCAGTTGTGGGTCCTTCTAGTTGTGGCATGTGGGATGCCGCCTCAGCGTGGCTTGACGAGCGGTGCCATGTCTGTGCCCAGGATCTGAACCAGCGAAACCCTGGGCCAACGAAGCAGAGCGCACGAACTCAACCACTGGGCCAGTGGCCGGCCCCTGGCATTAATTTTTAATAGAATGAACAGGTAGCTTCCCAATCCATGAAGTCTTCCTGGGTCCCTTCACCCAGGTTCCTCTGGGCTCCTCCAGCCTTGCCTGCCTGTTCAGTCACTGACCACTCTGGGCTGTGACCCATGGTGTCCCAGTCTGGCTCACCACCAGCACAGGAGCTCTCCAGAGCCAGCACCCGGGCTAGAGTCCTCTCAGGGTCCCCAGCAGAGGCCAGCCCCAGGCCTGGCACTCGGGAGGCCTCGTGGAACACGTGCTGCTGGGTCCCAGCACACGGGGCCTGCCTCCTGTCACCAGCTTATGCTGTAATTATCAGGGCCCCTGTCTGCCAGCATGTGGTAGCACGTGACTGCTGACCCAGTGAGGGGGTGGCTGGCTCTGCATTGCCACTTACCTTAGACTCTGTCCATCTGTCTCTCCACATTCCATTCAGTCTTGTTCCCTAAGGCCTTCTCGAGGGCTCTTCTCTCTGCCTGGAATGCCCTCTCTGTCATTCTGCTGAACTCCTACTCATCCTTCAAGAGCCAGCCCCAGGCTCCCCTCTTCCCTGAAACCACGGCCCGCCTCCTCTGAGGCTCCTACTTCCCTTGGTCTCAGCCTGTCATGCCCTGCCCCACAGAATCCTGTTTCTCGACTTCGGAAGTTCTTTGACTTCCCTAGGCTGTCCTCATGGCTTGGTCTGACCCACTTTTGGGCCTCAGGGGTCTGTCCGTCACTCCAGGCGCCCGCGCAGGCTGCGACAAGCCCAGGAGAGCCCCACAGCACATGGTTCACGGAAGCTCTGGAGGCGTGAGACGTTGCCTCAAGGTTCCCGCCACCAGACTGCTGGCACGCACTGCGCCTGCGCCGGCTCCCGGGCTTCGAGGTTAGCCTCCCTCACTTCCAGCACGCACACGCACATGCCAGCGCGAGAGGCGGATCCTGGTTGGAAAGAGCAGAGCCGGAGGAGCCTAGAGAATGGCTTGGGGCTGACCAGGGCGGAGGCCTGAACCCTGCCCAAAGGGGCGGGGCTTATTACTCAACCAGGGTGGAGAGACAGCTACTAGGGCCTGAGCGGGAGACAAATCTTGGAATTCGCTGCCGAATGGAGGAAAAACAGCAGCTCTCTCACCCCTAAGCATCACCGTAAACCCGAGTACAGAGTCCCAAATCTGGGAAGATCATAAGAAGAAAGTTGCTGCCACCCAGGCCAAGGAGAGCCTCCCAGCTGGGAGGAAGGAGAAAGACGTTGGAAGCCCACATCTCCCTCCCCAACCTAACTTCGCCCACCAGAGGGGGGCTGCTCTCCATCTCAGTGCAGCTTTTCTATCCCCTAGGCAAGTCACCTCCCCTCTCTAAGTCCATTTCCTGTCAAAGATAGGGGTAAATGCCTACTTTACGCGGGGCGTCTAAGTATTAAATAGATCTTGAATGGCTGCCCAGCAGTCCTTAGCTGCCTCTGAGAGAGGGTAAAGGGAGAGTCCGGGGTCATACACCAACTAGCCAGATCAGGTTTTTACTGGACAACTCCTAGACTTGCTACCCTATCCCTAGACATCAACACAGGTCAGGCGTTCAGGAGAGGTTCCCAGGTGTGGGCAGATGCATCCCTTCCCCGAGAAAGACCAGCAGTTGTGAATCCCTGCCCAACCCACTGCCAACTCCCCAGCCCTGGTTCCCTTCCCCTCAGGAAGGAAAACCCAGGTATTGTCTAAGAAACTTGAGTTCTAAGCCCTTAAACAAAGGGTGGGGAGCAAGCCAGAGGCCACAACCTCAGCTATAGCCACAGGGCAGTGTTTGGCCTCAGGAGGAGGAAGAATGGAGATCCAGATTTAAGAGGTGGTGACTGTTCAGTGTGCAGTGGGGAGCCCCCTGCAGAGCGGTTCTAGGCAGAGAACCCTGGCTGCTGATCCAAGTGGTTCCAAACCTTTGGGCTCTCTCAGCCTTGCAGACAGCTAGCCCACCTCACAGAACTAGTTAAAATAATGGCACTCCCAAGAACATACACAGTAACAAAGCATATACAAATGGAGCTGGGAGAGTTCATGATTCCAAGGCAGTACTTCCTCCTTTGATAGATAAGGAAACTGAGGCCCAGAGAGGAGAGCAAGCCTGTGTTAACAGCTGACATGACGACCCAGAATCCTGCCCACCCTCCAGCCCGATACTGGGCCAGGAACTCTAGGATTGGTACTGGGCCCAGGCTCTCACCAGCTCCTTCCTCCACCCATAAAGAAAGAGTCCTAAGGAACCTTAATGCCCACCTATACCCCTTCCAGGGCAGCTTTATTGGCGTCATTTGTAAAAGGTCTTTCCTATCAGCCCAAGCCTTTGCCTTCCCTTTCTGAGAAGGCAGTTGGTTTCCGGTCCTGGCTCCACAGGCAACACCACACTTAGTCTGATGCTGCTGCAACACGTGTGATACTCCAGGGGCAGGTCCATGTGCAAGTCTGCATCCAGCTCTGGGTAGCAGGAAGAGGTGGAGAGCCAGGTCAGTGTGTGGAAGCTGGGTAGAGTCCTGGCCGGCTGTAGAAATGTGTGGGCAAGGTGAGCAGGCCCCGTGTGCACCCCAGCTCCAGCGCCCAGTGTGGCTGAAGCCCAGGGTTGGGGGCGGTAAAATCAGAGATCCTGAGAAAGAAGCCCTTAGGCCAAAGAAGTGTGTGGAGCAGGGCAGGAGCCCAGGGGAGATCTCAGAGGAGCAGTGTGGGTGGGTGTGTGCACGCGCACGCATGTGCACACACAGCCCAGGGTTGGGGACACGATGTGCAGGGGGCCTTTGGTGAGTGTGTGGCTATGCCTCCCTCCCTTTGGGATCTGCATGCCTGAGACCCTGGCCTCCTGAAGCTAAGGGGTCACACCTGGGGGTGGAGATGGGGGGTGGGTAGGAAGGAAACTCAGCTGGAAGTGGTTTAGGCCTCAGAGTCCACATCCTGTGGGAGGGGCTGTCAAAGGGGCAGGCTGTCGGTGGGCCTGGCCGTCTATCGCAGTCTTCCGAGTTACTGGCGTGACAGTCCTCTAGGGGCAGAGATGGTCATCCTCCAGGGGAGAAGGTGGCCCAGAGGCTAGGACATGGGGTCACTCCTGCCAGATCCAGGATCAGGAAGCCTCGGTTGGGCGCCGTGCTCCCTCCTCCTCCATCAGCAGCAGGCGGCGCCGGCCAGCCTCATAGTCGGCCTCGTCCACACTGACCAGCAGGCGGACAGCCTCCCGGCCCACGGCCTCACGAAGGGCCTCAGTCAGGAACACACCCCGAAGGGCCTGCAGCAGGGCACCACTCAGGTAGTCACCCCAGAAGGCGTCCAGATAGGAGAGCTCCGAGAACTTGATGTCACACACCACAGAGCCCAGGTCCCGAGAGCGCAGCACTGCTGTGGCCTGCCCAAACACGTCCAGCTGCCGTGCCAGCGCCTGGGGCCTCCGGGAAGCCACGCCCTGCTCCAAGGCAGGTCCATGTTCGCAGTACTCTGCTCGCACCCTGAGCCGGATGTCTGCGGAAAAGGAGGGACTTGTCAGGGTGGGGCCAACACTGGACACACTGAGCAGGGGGACCAGCCACCCTCCCTCCCTCGAGCCTCCTCCACAGGCTCCTCCCACTGCCCCATGGGTTGCACTGCACCTGCCCCACATCCTTCCCCCTTCTGGTAGCCACACCCAAGCATGGTGACACCCTCACATGGCTTCCTTCCGTGTGATCTGGCCTTGTTACCTCCTGACCTTGTGACCCCCTCCTCTTCCCCTCACGTGCCCCACTCCAGCCTCACGACCTCCTTGCTGCTCCGCCCCCACCAGGCAGGTTCCACCCAGCCCTGCCTCTCCTTCAGCTGGGCAGGCTCTGTCCCCAGTCTCCACAGGACTTGCTGCCTCACTTCCTTCAGGTCTTTGCTCAGATGCCACCTTCCCAAGGAGGCCTACCCTGACCTCCCTATTTAAAACTTTACCCCTGTCGGGGCCCAGCATTCCCAGTTCCCCATTCCCTGCTCCATTTCTTCCCAAGGCACTTCTCACCTAACTTACTCTACGCTTTCCCAGCTGTCACGCTCATCACTGTCTCTCTGCAGTGTGAGCTCCCTGAAGGGAGGGAGGTTGGTCTGTTTTGCTCACTTGCATAGCCCAGTGCACACAGGAGGTGCTCAATATGTACTTGTGAATGAACAAATGCATGAATGAATGGACTTGCCTTTAGGCAACCAGCCTCACCCCACTCCCGCTCTCAAACAGCGAGATTCATGCAAGCCAACCACATCCCCAGTCCCCACCAAAGCAAGCAGCAGCCCAGGAGACTCAAGGCTGGAACTGGGCTGGCTCTACTGGGAAGCAGGTGCTCTTTCCACAGAGGTTGCTAAGATGGTGGGCTGTAAGCCTGGAGCTGCTGGGAGCCATTCTGCCACCACGAGGGGAGAAAACGATGCCTACACAGGGCCAACGATGGAGAGGAAAAGACTCTTGAGTTCATCGCATGAGGCCCAGAGCACCTGGATTTTCAACTATGATCAATCCCCTTTTTGCTTAAGCCAGTGTGAGTTGGGTTTCTGTCACTTACAACCCTGCCCACATCTGCCCGAATGAGGTGGCAGCTCTGCACAGGGGACAGGATACAGGACTTCTGAGTCTTTCCCTGTAAACATCTCCCCAGGCACATCACCTCCTTGTGGGATTACTGACTTCCCACCTATGAATTGGACTACTAACAACCTCCTCTCCACACACAACACAGGCCGTCCTGAGGACAGCTATAAACTGGAAATGACAAGCACTAGATTCAGATGAACTCATTTAATCTGCAAATGACCCTGTGAGGCAGGCCCCATAACCACCCCCAATTTATAGATGAGGAAATGGAGGCCAAGAGAAGTAAAGTGACTTGCCCAAGGTCACACGGCCAGGCAGCGGCCATGCCCAACAGAGGTCACTGAACTTCCCACGCCCCAGAGGGCAGCTTTGGTTCAATGAAGCCAATTCTAACCCAGGCGCCTTCAGGCACTAGCTGTGTGACCTGGGACAAACTACCACCTCTCTGAGCCCAGGTTCCTGCCTAAACCAGGGTACAATCCCTACTGTGAAGGGCTGTTAAGAGGTTTAAGAAGCCAGCCCCGTGGCCAAGTGGTTGAGTTCACACACAGTTCACACACTCCACTTTGGCAGCCCAGGGTTTCGCCGGTTCAGATCCTGGCCATGGACATGGCACCGCTCATCAAGCCGTGCTGAGGCGGTGTCCCACAAAGCACAACCAGAGGCACTCACAACAAGAATATACAACTATGTACTGAGGGGCTTTGGGGAGAAGAAAAAGGAAAGACTGGCAACAGATGTCAGCTCAGGTGCCAATCTTTTAAAAAAAAGGATTAAAGAGATAGAAAGGAACTGGCTAGCACTGTATGTGGTGCCCAACAGCTGCTCCAAGAATGGCAGCTGCCAACAGCTCTGGCATGCCAAAGGCTTTACCCTTGGGGATTCAGCAGGATCAGCCTTGTAGGGCTGGAGCCATGTTCAGCCCATTGACAGATGAGGAAACTGAAGCTCTGGGAGGGGAAGTGTCATGCCCCAGACTCCCTTCACCTTTCACAGACCGTGTCAGCAGCAGAGCAGAAAGTAGAAGGCAGGTTCTTGCTCCCCTAGATGACTTCTCAGTGCCACCCACTTCCTCCTCCCACCCCAAACCCCAAACCCTTCCTCCTTCTGCCTCAAAAGGAACCTCACCCTCTCTGCTCAAGGCCTAGGGGAACCAGCCGGGCATCAGCCCCCAGGACTTCCCACAGCACTCAGGCCCAGCTCACTCCATCCAAAGGACCAGAAAAGACCTCTGGATCCACATCCTTGACTCCTGAGGTTCTGACAAGCCCCCAATCAGAGTGGGCCAGGGAGGAGGGGACTGGGGGGAGCAGCACCTGTCCAAGGCCACACGAGGTTGCTTAGGGGCAGAGGCACAGAGCCAGGTGGCGGAGTCCGACAGACCTTGAGGCGAGTCCCAGCTCTGCCACTCTCTAGCTGTGGGGCCTTGGGCATGTGACCTCACCTCTCTGAGCCTCAGTTTCCCCATCTGAAAAACATAAACAGACAAACAAGAGGTCCCTGCTGCACAGTGGGGTCATGAGGATTAAATGAGGCAACTCACAAAGGTCTTGACCCAGGGCCTATCATAGAGAAGGCACCCCAAAACAGGAACTGTGATTTCGACACCCACCTCTCTACCCCACGGCCCCTGCCCAGGACCTGCCCTCTCTCGCCTGGGCCCTGAGCTAACCTCCTCCTTCAGGCCCAGCTATATCCTTCAACACCCTGCCCTCCAGTCACAAAGGAAATGCTCCCAGCACAAGCCTTACTCATACACAAAATGATGTGCCCACCTCCTCTGCCCAGAATGCCCCCACTCACCCTTCAAGGCCCAGATCATGGGACCCCACAACCCGCCCAGGTGAATCCCTGCCCAGATCACCATTCTCCTCAGCACAGATTGCCACTGGACCTGTGGTGAAAACTGTCTATTCACCCAGAGCGTGTGCCGCCCGACATGGGGGTGGGGGCAGGACCAGGGTGGACTCGTGTGTGTCCTGTTCCTTCTTTCACTCAACAGATTTACTAAGTGCCAGGAATGCTGGGGTGACACGAGTGCCCCGCCGTAAGTGGGAGTGGCAGACATGTAACCTCCAGCCAGGGAGCTCTTCTCATGGGCCAGGCCTACCCAAGTGCCTTCCCTATCCTAGCCCCCCGAATCCTCAGAGTAATTTCATCATCCCCATTCACAGATGAGGAAATCCTTCACCTGACCACAGTCCAACCTCTGATCCAGAACACAAGAGGACAGCACACAGAGGAAGAGGACAGCGAGGCTCCACTGGGGAACAGACGACAACGTGCATTATCTCAGCCACCACTCCATGTCTGGCTCTGAATCCATGCGTTAAACGCAATCTCTCCTTTACTCCTTACCAAAATAATCTACTAAACATAGGTGACACTTACATAGCACTTACTGCAGGCTGGCACACACTTCACATCTACTGACCCTTTTGATCATCCCAGCCACCTTATAAGGCAGAGCTATTAGCCCCTTCTTGCAGATGGGAAAATTGAGGCACAGAGGATGAGTCATCTGCCCAAGGCCACATAGGCAGGAAGTGGCAGAGGTGAAATTCCAGCCAAGGCCCTTGGCTCCAGAACCCAAACTCTTAACTACCCCCATGCTGTTTGCTGCCTCTCACACAACCATATACAGAAATCTATAATTAAAAGACATCCCAAGGGCCAGGAGAGAAAATTACAGAGAGCAAGTTATAATTTAGATTGAAACAATCAGAGAGGACCTCTCCAGGAAACGACATTGGAAGTGAACTGTGAAGGAGGACAAGTAGGTCAAGAGATAGAAAAACAGGGAGAAGGGAAGAGCGGCACACCCCCAGAAGAGAGAATGGCGCGCATGGAAGTCCAGAGTCAGAAAATGAACTTGTGGCCTTCATGGGCTGGGGCGGGGGGGTGCGTGGCTGGTGTGGCTAGACCAGACAAGGAGAGGACATAAGGGGACAATTGGAGGGGTAGGGCCGGGCAGGGCCAACCACACCCTGGCAGGGAGTCTGGTGCTTCTTGAGATGACCTCCCCTCAGGGGCCTCCTCCATAAAACAAGGCTCACCCCCGCAGCTGCTCTCGTGGGGGCCACTGTGAGAATTACATGGCTAGATGCAGGTAAAGAGCTGAAACGAGCACCAGGCACATAACGCATCCTCCGAGTGCAGCAGGAAGGATAGGACCTGACACTGAGAGGACTCCCACTGCTCAGCAGAAGCTTCAAGGTGCTCAGGAACAGGGCCAGGGCAGCAATCGGGGAAGGCTGAAGGTGGCTGGTCCAGGATGGAAGCAATAGACAGAGAAGCAGATAGACTGGCCCAGGTGTGACAGTGAAGGGTGAAGTGGGAAAAGTACCCAGTACCCATGTGACCTGAGCCAGGGATGGCTGAACTGTTTCCTCTTGCCAGGAACACCAAGCATTTGTCAAGAGTCCCTCTCCAGCTGAGCAGCTGGGAGTAATGCTCCCTGCCCCCAGGGCAGGGGGTGGGGCTATGCCTTCCTAGAGAGGAGAGCTGCTCCTGCTTCCTGCACTCAGGTGGGCCCCAGTGCCCTTTTGTCCCCCAACCCCACACTCCACCAGTGGTCTCTCTTTCGGGGTAAAATGAGACAGAGAGAGAAATGGAAAAGGTTTCCCAGTGGGGACCAGGAAAGGTATGAGGGACAGGCCCTGCGTCAGGTGAGCAGACCTGCACACCAGAACCCGTGCCAGGTATGGCTGGGGACCAAGGTTGATTCTCCCTTCAGATCTCCTGTCCAGGAGTTCCTAGTAAGGGGGACTGGGGACAAAGAGAACCTGTGCTCCTATGGCACATGGTGGAGAGAGGCAGCCAGTGTACTCCAAGGGAAAGACCCTTGCCCTGCACTGCCACACCAGGGCCAGCACCACCTTCTTCTGGACAACAGCGGGACCCCTCCCTTGCTCCAGTCTCTTCCCTAAGACGCAGCCAGAGCCATTATGTCAAATGTAAAGTTTCTCAGCTTCTATTGAACTAAGGGATGGAGGCAACGAGAAGCCGCTGCCAATTTCAGAAAGATATGGAGCCACTGCCTGCTTCCTGGTGGAAGACCAGGATACTACCCAGAAACTGAGCTTGAAAAAACCAAAACACCAAACCCGAATCTGATCCAGCCTCACCAGACCCAACTACCAATTTTCAAGAAATATAGACAGGGGAACCGGTTCAATCGACCCCACCACAGGATGAACTGGCAAAATCCAGTCCCTGGGAAACGCTAGGCTACAGGACAACTACCTTCAACAAACACAATACAAGGTGGGGAAAGAAAGAAAAGAGAGATGGCATGGAATCCCACAGATTAGGAGAGACCTGAGAGAACCAATATTTAGAAGAATTTGAAATTGAGCACTGATTAGACGGTGGATAGCAAAGAATTACTGTTAACTTTTTTGGTGTGATAATTTATTTTTTAGGAATTCTTATCTTGAGGTACACAGTGAAAAATCCACACATGAAGTAACAGGACACCTGGAACTGACTCCAAAACAATATGGTGATGAACCAAAGTCAGCCACAAACCGACCACTGCTGAGGCTGGGTGATGGGGAGCCGGGGTTCATTACACTTGTCTGTCTACTTCTGTATCTTCTCCACAGAATACAGTAGGGGAAAAAAGCAAAGCTCATCCTGTCATTCAAATCCTCGGATTGCTTTCCATCATTTGAAAAAATGCAAAGCCCTGGCCCGTGGCTCACAGGGCTGTGCAGGATGGGCCCCAGGTCACCTGTCCTGCCCTCACCTCCCAGCAGCCTCCCCCTCGCTCCCTCTGCTCCAGCCTTGCCAGCATCCTCACCATCCCTTCACCACCAATGGCACGCTCCCACTCAGGCCTTGGCTCCTGCTGTCCCCTCTATCCGGAACACTCTTCCTCAGCCATCCACACACACACACTCTCTCTTCTGAGGGGACTTCCTAGACCACTCTATCTTGAAAATACATCTAAAACTACTTCTATCACTCTCTACTCCCTTGCCCTACTTCGTTTCTCTTCACAGCTGACATCTGAAGTTTCTGTCTCTTGGCTTTCTCCTCCTACTAGAACACAAGATGCATGAGGACAAGGGCCTTCCAGCCCCACTGTGTCAAGCATGTAGTAAGCACTCTGTAAATACATACAGAATAACCAGCAAACAAACCCAGGTTTTAGCCCAGCCCCGCCTTTGCCACTCTGCACAATGGGGTACGTCACCCCTACCCCAATGGCTGTCTTCAGAAAACAAGATCAGGTGAGTAGCCGCCCAACACAGTGCCCAGTGGATGGCCAAGAGGGACACAGAAACTCAGAGGTCATGTGTCCAAGTCCAGGATCCCCCTGCCCCCTTCCTCATACTCTTGGGCCCTGAGGAGTTTAGTCTGGTTCTGTCCCTCAGGGGAAGGCAGCTAACTGGGGGTCAACCCCACAGTTGTCACAGGTGAAGAGGGGGCAAGAATGGCAGGCCTCTCCTCACTCAGGTCTGGAAGGGCCTCCTTCCACCCCTGAGACTGGGCCTCATTAAAGGTAAGCCATCTCCATTTTCAAAGGGGAAAACCAGGGCCCTACTGGGGAGAGGCTCGCTCACTCCAGCCCCACCCAGCCTGGTGAGTCAGCAGTCAGACCTGCTCACCCATCCCCCCAAGCAAGAGCCGGCCACACCCTGATTAACAACCTCCCCGCCCTCAGGGAAGAGACCTGAAGTCTCCACTGGCAAACCCCTCCCTAGCCTCAGCTGGGCCTACTCCCTAAGGAGGCAGGGACTCCTTCCACAGCCCAGCCAGCCTGGTGGCTCTGGTAATTACGCCTCGCCTGACTGCAGGGAGAATCGCCACCCAGGGCAGCCAGCCCCTCAAGCCAGGGGCTGTCTGAGGACACAGGCTGGCTCTATTGGTCTGCTCCTCCTGAAGGTGGTATCTACAGCCTCATCTATGGAGTGGACCCGACGCCCTCAGCCTGGAGGACCAAAACACGGGGCACCGGGAGGAGGCAGGTGTGAGTGCTTTGCAGGCTGGAGAAGGCTCTGCAGATGCTGAGAGGAAGCACCCTTCGGCGGAGGTCTCCTGGGGAATGCAAAGCTGCTGCAACCTCAATCTTCCTGCCTATAATTCCACTACCCTCCCACTGCAGCCTGAGCATCTTAAGGCTGATCCCCTCTGTGTCCCCATGCTTGGTGATCTCAGAGGAAGGAGTATGGGGGCGGAGGGTGAGAGAGAGTGAGCATGCCCACCTATGCCAGTGTCCTCCCCTAGGACCAGGTGGAATTTCTTGAAGGCAAGGTCTGAGCATGAGTCTCTACAGCAGAGCCCCCAACTCATCCAACCCAACCTGTCTGCAGGCCCAGCATACCTACGTCCAAATTGTTTATTTCCTTAGTCCACTCCCTGCTCAACTACCCTAGGCAGGACCTCTGCCCTCTCCTCCCTGTTGGACTGCATGGCCTCTCCATTCACTTCCCTGCTTCCACTTCAATTCACTTAACACGCGCCTGACAGAGCATATGCTATAAGCTCGGGGACATTCTAAGCACTTTACAAATCGTACCTCATTTTTTAACTGATTTTCCAGATGGGGTCAGATTTCCATACAAACGGGTTATCAGATCACCTCACTCCCCTGTTTCAAACCCCTGGACAGCATCTGATGCGTGGAATAAAATCCAAACTCCCATCTGCTCCAAGGCCTGCCAGGCCCAGCTGCTCGGCCTCTGCCAAGCTCCTCTACCCACTCTTCATGGCACTGACTGTCTAAATCAAGTTTTGGTTTCACTGCTCTATCACCCTAGAGAAGGTCACCTCCACAAGGACAGGTACCTCACTGCTGTTCCTGCCCTAAGCACATGGCACAGTAACAGTGAGAAGAGCAAACCGGTCCGTGGCCCGGGCCATGCACTGTTCCAAGCGTGTTACATGGGTTACCTCATTTTCTCTTTCAACAACCTTAACTGGAAGGTACCGCTATCAACCTCACTTTATAGAACTGAGGCACACAGGGGTTCAGTCACCTGTCGAAGGTCAGAGTGCCATGGCCAGGATGTGAATTGGGCAGCCTATAACAGGATCCTTGATTTTTACCCCTGCATTATTCCACCACCGCAGAAGGAATAATTAAATAAGTAAATCCTTGCAAATGTTTGCTGAATAAACAAACAAAAATTGGGGGCAGGAAATTGTAAGGGAAGGCTCCCTGGAGGAGGTGGCATGTGACATGATCTTTCAACTATGGGCAGGATGTAGACAAGCAAGATGGCAATAGAAAGGACAAGGATTCCACTGTGCTGAATGGATACATGAGAGCCACTGCCCACCCGCCAGGTGTCACACTCCAGACGAGGACTCATTTTTCCTACCCTCTGCTCTGCTGCCTGCCATGGGCACTGTACATGCATTCCCCAAGGCCCACAGACACCTACCACAGGTCACTTTGCCTTCTGAAGCGGGCCTGGCTGGCTCCTGCTGCTGCTGGGGGGTGGCTGAGGCCCCTCTCTGCCGCCGTCTAGCACCACCACTGGGCCGGCCCCGACTCCGGCGCTGTCGCTTGGTCGGTGGGGAGCCTGAGGAGAGAAAAACAGGGCAGGTGAGGACCAGGATGACAGGTGGAGCATCAAGACTGGGTGCCCAGGGAAGAGCCTGAGGCTGCTCTCCACACCGTGAGACCCTAGTTGAGCCTCTCTGCTTCCAGGGCCTCAGTGGCCCTGACCCTAAAATAAGGAGTACAATCTAGCATCATATAGAAGGACAGACGAGCATGCCCCACCACCCAGCAGGCCTACTGCCAGGCATGACCCTAGAGAAAGCCCTGCATGCTCACACCAGGAGACAAGCATGGCAACCACTGCTCACAGTTTATACCCATCTAAACCTGAAAACAATGTCAACATCTGGCAAGAAGACTACAGAGTAATTTCCAGGAAACAGAGCAAGGTGCTAACAAGCGTCTACAGTTTGCATAATAAAGAAGGAGAAACAAGAATATCTATGTATTTGCTATTCTTGTGAAATGAGACACTGTAAACATAGACTAGAAATGAATGAAATTGATTACCTATTGACAAGATGGATCGAAAACAGTGGAAATGACACTTCTAAGAACATCTTTTTTATATACTTTAGTTTTGCCTTTTGAATCACATAACTTTCAAATACTCAAAAAATCTGAGACAAAAACAAACCACAAAATTAACTACAAACAGGAAAAATGAACCTGACTGTATATAATAATTGATAACACGAACAGGAGAAGAAAAGAATTTTTTTTTTTTGAGGAAGATCAGCCCTGAGCTAACATTTGTGCCCATCTTCCTCAATTTTATATGTGGGTCACCACTGCAGCATGGCTTGATAAGCAGTGCACAGGTCTGCCCCTGGGATCCGAACTGGCGAACCCTGAGCCACCGAAGCGGAGTGCGCAAACTTGACTGCTATGCCACCAGGTCAGCCCCAGAAAAGAATTCTTTCAAGTAACTTAGAACGACATTCTGACTATACTCTAAGACACTCTGAGAACAATTAGAACCACAAATAAATCTTATGTTACATTCAGCGAACACAGTCCACAGTGGCACTGACATTATAATTTTAAACCTATTTTATTATTGTAAAATAAAGCAAGGAAATCCATATCTCAATGTTACTAAGAACCAAGATTTTGGAGACAACCCTGTGGGCAAGTGGTTAAGTTTGCACGCTCCGCTTCAGCAGCCCAGGGTTTCACCAGTTTGGATGTTGGGTGCCAACATGGCACTCCTCATCAAACCACGCTGAGGCAGCATCCCACATGCCACAACTACAGGCACCCACAACTAAAAATATACAACTATGTACCAGGGGGCTTTGGGGAGAAAAAGGAAAAATAAAATCTTTGAAAAAAAAACAAACACCAAGATTTTCAGTGTAAGAGAAAAAGGCCTTGTAATGCTAACTTTAAGTTGAAAATATTAATATAAACTTTTACTTAAACACAGTTTCTAGCTCTCTTCTCTGAAAGAGCCTAGAAACAATGAGCACACTCAGCACCCAGATCTTGGTCTCTAAATACCACTACTTCTAAAAGAAACCAGGCTTCTGGAAACAGCTGACTCCACGGCTGGGAAAGGGAAAGCACAAGTGAGCCCAGGACACCTTGCAGTGCCACAAAGCAGGAAGCGCCAAAGACTGATGGAGACATGTCAAATAACACAGGAGCTAGGCAATTTCAACACCAGGAATAGTAACTAATTGATTAGAACACAGTAAATAAACAAGAATACATGAGTCTACAGTGATACTCCCTGCCTTCTCCAGAGAGGGAGAGCGCGAGACAGAGAAAGCAAAACTCCTCTTGAAAGAATGCCAGCTAATAAACGCAGAAAAATGCAAGAATTAGAAAATCACCACTTTGCAAACACCAGTGTAATAACTGGTTCAGGCAGGGATCACCAATGGATGCTAGACCCACTGGGGATGCTGCTGGGGAACAGGATGTGCCAAAGTGTCATCCCACAGATTGTTTACTAACCATAAGAGAAAAAAATGTCCCTTTACAAAGGACAAATATGGCAGACACCACCCTAGCCAAGTGATTCAACTTGCCCTCTCACAATAGGAAAACCAGACCTTACACCTCCTGATGTGCTCCAGTGTGAAGCACACAGCATCATCCAAAGAGCCTTCTTGCCAAAGACATGCACCTGAATCTAAGCAAGCCTCCAGACCCAATTCCCACTTCACAGGAACTACAGGGGCCAGAGAACAAGTTAAATGGCACCATCAGGAAACAGTCAGACACTTCTGGAAACAATCAGGACATTCTACAAAACTATTGGCCTGGTAGGGTCAATAAGTCAATGTCATGGGGGAAAAAAAAAAGGTATGTTGTGAGAGAGGAGGTTCAGTTCTTCAGTAAGAGGTTAAGGAGCCATAACTGAATGCAGAGCAACTCAACTATGAGTGGCTCCTGAAAGTGGAGACAACCTTGGAGAGATCCGAAAACGGACAGTTAGGATACCAGTGAATTCTATTCACTTTCCTCGGTATGATAAGGGTCTTGAAGTGGATAAGAAAATCTCCTCATTCTCAGCAAATGCTTGCTGATTTAGGGGCAAAGTGTCCTGATGGCCGTAATTCACTTTCAAAGAGTTCAACAAAAATCCCAGAATTATATATACACACACATAAAGCAAAAGTGGCAAAATGTTAAAATTACCGAATTGAAATGAAAGATACAAGCATGCTCACTGTACTAATCTTTCAACTTCTCTGTATGTTTGAAAAACTAAAAAATGGGGGAGGGGAAGACTGGATAAATTAATGGGCACAGTAATTAAAAGAAACTAATTAGAGGTACTCAACATGAATAAATCTCAAAAACACATCCAACAAAGACATCCATGTGATATCCATGATGTGACGCCATTTAGCTGAAATACAAAACCACAAGAAACAATTCCATATGTTGCTTCTAGACACCAGTTTCTGCAACAATAATAAACACATACACAGAGCGAAAATGAAACAGAATGACTGCTTGAGCCCCTTCCTTGATGGGGGAGGTCCAGGAGGGTTCAGAAGGAAGTGAGGGACACTGCCGTCATGGCCACCCAGGTGGGCTCACCTGTCTCCCACTGACCCTGCTGAGCATTTGAAGAACTACTTGACTGCCGACGGCGACGGCAGCTACCCTCTGTCCTCTTTGAAGAAGAGCTGGAGGTACCATAATTGTAGCGTTCTGGAGACACTGTTGGAGAAAAGAAAAGAAAAAAGTATTCACAGCCTCCAGTTCCTCCCAGGCCCAGCTGCAAATTCCTATCCCAAGGTGAATGCCTGCCCCACAGGGAGCCTGAGTCCCCCAGAGGTCAGAGCCCAGATACCCACCCCTCTCAAACACCTCCTTGTGTGAAGCCTCCAGTGATAGAGGCCTCCCAACCCATGTCAACAGCAGCTCCAACTGCCAGGGTTATTCTGTAAGCTGAGTCATGGTCAGGATCCCTGCAATGTTGTTCCCCATCAATTGCCCCCAGCTCTCCCTGAGGCCCCAAGGAGAAAGCAGGCCTCTGGGCAGGCTCCCCAAATCTCTTCCAGAGCCTGACCCTCAGACATTTTTTTCCAAAACTGCTGTCAGTTCTTCTCTCATGCTGTCCTTCTCCTGGTTATCCGAATCTCATGGGCTTACTCTGGGCAGGAGAAGTTCACAATCCCCCATCCCAAACTAGCCACTGCACCTCTAGTAACCCAGCCAAGGGCTCAACAGCTCGAGGCCTATGCACACACAGGGCTCCTGTGCCTTAAACCCTCCCAGCTCCTGACCTGCTCAGAACTACTATCCTCCAGGAAACCTTCTCTCACAAAGATTAAGGGCATCAACTCCAGAGACAAACCAGCCAGATATGAATCCTGGCTCCCACATTTTCTAGCTGTGTTATCCATAAGCCCCTGTATGATGCGGCTTCTCACCTACCTCTCTGTCCTTATTTAGGTCCCCCTCTGCTCCTGCCACATTGGCCCCTGATGACGCCAAACTCAATCCTGCCTCAGGGTTTGAAAGCTTGTCTTTCCCTCTGCCTGGAATTTTCTCCTGAGATCTACGCACAGCAGCAGTGCAGCCTCAGTTCAAATGTCACCTTCTCAGAAAGATCTTAAGTGGTCACCTAATCTAAAGAGACCTCCTTTCACTTTGAAGCACCCCTTACTCTATTAGTTTTACTCTTTCTATTATCTGTCTTAATGTCTGATTCTCCCACTAAATGTCAGCTTCATGGGAGAAGAAACACTTTGCCAGTCCCATCACCTTGTATTGCCTCTGCCCAGCACATAGGATCCAGTTCTTAAATGTAGGCAAGCTGCTTAACTTCTCTGAACCTGTTGTTTTCCCTGTTCAGTGGGGACACTAACAAGACTTCCTCATGGGATTACCAGGAAGACATAAAGTGATGGCTCGTACGAAGGGCTTACACTTTGCCTGGCATGAAATAAGCCCTCCATAAACGGTGGCCACAAACATCATGACTGATGTGGCCAAATTTCCCAAGTTCACCCCTCCCAAAGCCATGCCCCCTCCCTCTTGTATCCTTCATTGATACTCCAGGAGGGTGGAGTGGGACGGGACATAGGCTTCCTGATATGGCGCTATCCATATCAAGGCATCACGGGGGACCAGCGAGAACAAGGCCCTCTCCCTACCGAAGTCTGTCATCCTCCCATTCAACCATACCTGGCCGACGCCGATTACGCGCCAGGTGCGGCAGCAAGTCGTGGCGGGCCAGCACGCGCAGCAGTTGCCCCAGCAGCCGCAGGTTGCTCTCGTCGCATTGCCCGCGGCGTTCTAGTTCCAGGAGCAGCTCCAAGCCGCTGCGGGCGCGGGCCAGGCCACCAGCGGCGCCGGGAGCTTCGTCCAGCAGGAAGGCCAGCAGCTCCAGCTCGCACTCGGTCAGCTGCCCGCCCACCACTTCAAACATACGGTGAAGGGACAGCATCCCGTAGTAGTCCAGGCACTCATCCTCCTCCCAGCTCGAGGCCGGGGTCGACCCAGACAGCGCCATACCCGGGGGAGGGGGCAGAACAAGTTCAAAACCAGGGCCTAGAACCTAGACAGCGAGGAGGGGGCAGTGGTCAGGGAGGCGGACGCCCGGACCCCAACCCCGCCTGTGCGTGTACCCTGCTTCGTCCCGCCGGGCACGGCCACCCTCACACCCCCGCCGCCTCAGCCTCCCCCTGCCCCGGAAGGGAATGGTATCACCCCAGGTCCCCTAGTAACAGGTCGAGACGCCAGACCCCGCTCCTCCTCAAAACAGTCGGGCGGCCGAGCCCGAACGCCCCTCCCCAGGTGGTATGTTCCGAACCAGCCTCCGAACCCAACCAAGCGATTCGGTCCAACCGAGCCAGGAGGCCCACCCAGGAGCACCCTGCCGACTGCCCTTTGAGTCGGGGTAGTATTGTCCGGACGTGCCCCTTCGCTCCAGCCAGTGGTACCGTCCTATCAGTCCCACGGCTCCATCCAAGTGGTACCGTCCGAAAGTGACCCTGTGCCCCTGCAAGTGGGAGCGACCACAGCAGCCCTTCGCTCCACGCAGGTGGTACTGCCCGAACCGAGCCCCGCGCCCTGGAAGGGCGGTACCGCCCTCTCCCCAGAACCCAGGTGGTTCTGTCTACCCGCTACCGGCCGCCTTTAGCGCTCTCGGGATCCTCACCGGATTCCGGCGTCCGATGACTCCTGGGCGACGGCCGCAGCCACTTGTTTTGGATCTTTCTGGCACCTTCTCTATTATTACGCCTGCGTCACCTCGCCCCTCCTCCTTCCCCCAACTCACGCAGGTGCGACCGCCACGCCCCTTAGGCGCAAGCGCAGAGTGAGGCTTCTAAGCCCCGCCCCCAGGCCCGCCCCCAACCGTAGCGTCCGGACCGGCCCGTGCTGCGCCTGCGCAGAGCGAGAGTGGTGCCGTGTCTGGACTGGATCTGGTATCTGCTGAGTGACAGGGTTGCTTCTGCCCGCCCATGACTTAAGCCACCGGGTTATTGTTGCCCCACGTCACGACCTATTGGAATTACTCGTCTCATGGAATACAACCCCCTCCTAATCACGACCGAGACACCCACATTACCACTGCCCCCAGCTGTCCAGGGCAAGGGACCACAGTCACGACTGTCTTGGCTTCGAGTTGCGCCCAGGCCCCTTATGATCGACACTTGGACCCATTAGACTGCCCCTTACTCCTAATGGCAACCAGGAACCTACATCCCAACTGTGCCATCCATCTCATGATCCCGATTAGAATACCCCCTCATCCAACAGAAACCCACCATCTTTAAGTTCCTTCCCCTGATCAAGACCAGGACTCTCCCATCTTATGTTAGAACTAATACCTCCTTCCTGACTGCAAAAGGCCCCTCCATCCCTGACTGTGCTTTTCCTGATGGCGTCCATCACAACCCTCCCATTACAGTCAGACACCCCCTAACCAGAATCTTGAACAGCGCCACCATAACCCTTCCAATCTCTGCCCTCCAAGGTCACAGGGCCTCCCAATACCCCTTGTCTAACCTGCACCTACCAGTTTTACTCTGGCGCTTCGCTGTAGATGTTGATTGTCTGAGCGTCCCCCTCCCCCCACCAGCCGTGAGGCCTTGGGCGTGGCGGCTACCCTGCCCCCCACTTAGGTGACTCAAGATCACGGCCTGCACACCTGCCTTGAGATAGGTCCCCTCCCTGGACTTGTTCCCACCCCCGGAATTATCACCCCTTGGTGGAGGCGGGAGACCTGGGTCCCGCCTGGCACTGGCTCAGCACTGGCTCTGCTTGGACGGCAGCAGTGACCTCAGAAGAGGGCCTTCCTCTCTCTGATGGCAATTGTCACCGACTGAAGCCAGTCCTGGACTGGACACACAGTAGGAGCCCAATAAACGAATATCGTTAAATCAACCGAAGAGTGGGAGGGAAGGGAAAGCACTTTCTACAAACTATGAAGGACTATGTCAATGTTAGATGGGTTATAGTGAGCACTCACGGTGTATTAGGCCCTGTGCTGAGGACTTTTACGTGTTTGATTTGATCCAATCCCCTCAGCAGCCTTTGAGGTGGATGTGATTAAGCCCATTTGACACGGGAATAAAAGTGAGGCACGGAGAGGGGAAGTATCTCAAGTGCGTCTGGCTTCATAGCCTTTCGGAAGGTTCTCGGAAATGCTTATCTCTTCAGCTATGAAACGCACCTCTGTCAAGGTCTCCCGCAGCCCAGTCCACTCCTTAGGCCCTCCTCGCTTTCTAACGATGCCCACTAGTCTTAACTTGGAGATTTTTGGTGTAGGAGTGGCCCGGGAGAACTGCGCAGGCGCTTCTCGGAGCCCGGAGCCCCGCCCACAGGGCACAGTTGTGTGCGTGGAGAAACTCGCGGAGCCCCGCCTGAGCGCCAACACGCAGGCGCAAGGGCGCGTGCGCTCCGCTCTAGGTTCTGATTGGCCGTCACTGTAAGGGCGCCGCCCAATGGGAGGCGTGGATAGTGAGGGGTCCCGCACGCCTGGAGGAGAGGGTCTGTGTCAAGAGCGGCGGGGGCTGCAGGAGGCAAGAGAGACGGGTGAGGGCGCCGCGGGGCGGGCCGGGGAAGAGAGCGCTGGGCTTACGGAGAGGGCGCAGGGAGAACGAAGGGGACACTGTGGGTCGAAGAGCTTTGGGGCCTTCGCTAGGGCGGGAGCGGCGCGGAGTGGAAGGAGAGCGCTCCTTCCTGTGTGCCCTGGAGCATTGATTGAGCTCACGCAGTGTGCAGGACCCTACCCTTGAGGTCACCGGGCCCCTGCCCCTTGCGAGGAGCTCTCAGGCTGCGGCGTTGATAACTCTGGTCGGAGAAATGGGATGTGTAGCGGGAAGGTTGACCCTAGTGTGTTCTTTCTTGGAAGGACTTACTGATCTCCTGTATGAAAAGCCCCCATCCCTCCCCCCAGTGATTCACAATCCAGGATTGGGAAGCGGGGAATGTAGGTGAGGAAAGTACAAATTTTAGGTCTCTCAGGCTACCTTCTAAAAGGACATGTACTGGGTGCCTACTTGGTGTAAACCTTACACCAGGCACTGGGCCTCACCCCAGGGAAGTTCTCTGGAGTGGGACTGTAAACAAGGAAAAACTGAGCGCTCAGGCCCCTGGTTGACTACTTCTAGGAAGATCGTTTCTTGAATGTCTGATGGGTACAGGACCCTGGCAACTCAAAAGTTAGTGAGAAAGTTGGAATAGGTAATTAAGGAAAGTTTAGCTCTTGCGCTTTTAGTGAATCATTTATTTAAGGAGCATTTATTGGACACCAGCTGAAAACAGGGCCCTGTGCTGGGCTGTGTTATTGTGGGGATTCACAGTCTAATAGGAGAGTTGGTCTGTTGGGAGAAGTGGAATGTGCACAGGGACAGTTAAACTCTCAGGGCCTCATTTCCTGGAGGGAGCATTATTCATTCACTGAATATCTACTGAGTGCCTATTGTGTGTTAAGCATTGTTTTTGGCAATGGAAATACATCAGTGATGAGCAGACTAAAATCCCTGCCCTCTGGGAGCTTAATATGAGCAACTTTTGTGTGCCAGGCTTTAAGCTGAACTCCACCTGCCCTCTGGCACTGAGATGGAGACGGTGGGGGTTGCATTCACAAAATTACCTCCTAGGCCTGTGAGGGGCAGTCATTTGCTGAGGGGACTTTGAGCCCCTGCTGTGTGAAGGGGCCTGGGTTGGGTTGAGCCCACACATGTAGAAGGGGAAATAGGGCACATAGAGGGAAGTTCAAAAGTTAAAACCCCTGCCTCTGGTTGGTGATTTTGTGGATGACCCTGCAATGAATCAGAGCCGCCCCTGCCTGCGAATTCAGTCCAGAGAGGAACAGAGACTCTGTCCCAAGTTCATGATATTTGCTATGGTAGAGGTGGCACAGGATACTATAGAAACCCTGAGGAGGAGGGAGTGGCCGCCACCCTGAGGATGTAGACTTGTTGTCACAAAGGAAATGCTGGATAGGAGTTTGCTAGAGAAGAAGAGGAGAGAGCTTTCTTGGCTGAAGGAATAGCGACATCAAAAACTCAGGGTCCAAAACAGCATTTCTGAAGAACTACAAGTAATGGTTTTGTCTAACCTTTATCGAGTACCAGAGATGGACTTTGTGGTCAGTACTTCTTTTAGCCCCATTTCACAAGTGAGAAAACAGTCTCCGACAAAGTGGTAGAGCTTATATTCAAGCCAAGGGCAGTCTGATCGCAGGGCCTGTTCTCTTAGACACTTTGCTTTGCTGCATCTCTATGTGTACATGTAGAAGGAGAAAAGGTGCCTTGCAGAGAGGAAACTGCACAGGCAAAGGCCAAGAGGCCCAAAAAGACCTGTGTTCTTGGAAAGGGTGTGACTGGTCCTCTGGGTAAAGAGGGCAGCGTGAGAGGCCACACTGAGGAGGGCTGTCTCTCTCCTGCAGATGCCTGGCCACCATGGGGCACATGTCAGCTTCTGAGTCTCAGACTCATTGAAGACTGAGGCATAAACATTGGATCCAGACTCCTTGATTCATAGAGGCTGGTGAGTGACAGGATGGGCAGGGGAACTCCTGAGACATCCCTCCTCCCCTTGGGTTCCTGGTGTCTCACCAGCTCCCTCTTCTTTCTCCAGGCACTGCCTTCCCCACAATGGCAGAGGTGGTAGCTGAGGTGGCTGAGATACCAACACAGATGTCGCCAGGGGCAATGGAGATGTCAACACCAGTGTTAGGGGAGATCACAGAGATGTCAACAGAGGTGACTGAGATGACACCTGGGGAAGCCCTTGCCTCATCCCTCTTCTTCCAGCACCACCAGTTCATGTGTTCTGAGTGTGGCAGCCTCTACAATACACTGGAGGAAGTCCTCTCACACCAAGAGCAGCATGTGCCCACTGTCACAGAGGAGGAGGCACTGGCCACCCAGGACGCCGGCCTGGATCCAGAGCTAATGCCAGGCACTGAGGATGGGCCTTTCCAGTGCGGTGAGTGCAGCCAGCTCATCCTTTCCCCCAGCGAGCTCCTGGCCCACCAGGATGCCCACCTCCGGGAATCTGCAAGCCAGATCCAGTACCAGTGTGGGGACTGTCAGGAGCTCTTCCCCTCGCCTGAGCTGTGGGTGGCTCATCGCAAGGCCCAGCACCTTTCTGCTGCAGCAGCCGAACCACCAGTGCCACTGCCTCTGCCTCCCCCAACACCGCCACCCCCACCTGCCTCTCCACTGGAAGTCAGGATGGAGCCCTATGAGTGTCCTGAGTGCTCTACCCTCTGTGCCACCCCTGAGGAGTTCTTGGAGCATCAAGGCACCCACTTTGACTCCCTAGAGAAGGAAGAGTGCAATGGGCTAGAGGAGGAAGAAGAAGATGAAGAGGATGATGAAGATGATGAAGAGACAGAGGACGAGGAGGCAGTGGCAGAGGGTGGTAGTGATGCTATGGGAGGCAACAAGTCCACAGCCAGCCGGGCCCAGAGCTGTGGGGATTGTCCTCAACACTGGACCTCAGCAGGGGCACGCCGGCGACACCGGCGCGCATCCCGGGGCCCAGCATCAGCAGCCCATCCCTTTCACTGCAGCCAGTGCCAGCGCAGCTTCAGCTCAGCAAACCGGCTGCTGGCTCACGGGCGGGCCCATGTTGGTGGCACACACGAGTGTACAACCTGCTCCAAGGTCTTCAAGAAAGCAGCCTCACTGGAGCAGCACCTGCGGCTGCACCGCGGTGAAGCCCGCTACCTTTGCGTGGACTGTGGCCGTGGCTTCAGCACAGAACTCACGTTGGTGGCCCACCGGCGGGCCCACACTGCCAACCCATTGCATCGCTGCCGCTGCGGCAAGACCTTCAGCAACATGACCAAGTTCCTCTACCACCGGCGCACCCATGCCGGCAAGAGCGGGGCGCCCCCCACGGCGACAGCCTCCCCAACTCCAGCAGAGCCCGCACCCCCACCGCCACCCCCTCCCCCACCAGCCCAGCTGCCCTGCCCACAGTGCGCCAAGTCCTTTGCCTCAGCCTCCCGGCTTTCCCGGCACCGGCGCGCAGTCCATGGGCCCCCCGAACGGCGGCACCGCTGTGGTGTTTGTGGCAAGGGCTTCAAGAAGCTGGTCCACGTGCGCAACCACCTGCGGACACACACCGGCGAGAGGCCCTTCCAGTGCCACTCGTGTGGCAAGACCTTTGCTTCTCTGGCCAATCTCAGCCGCCACCAGCTGACCCACACAGGCGTGCGTCCCTACCAATGCCTGGACTGTGGCAAGCGCTTCACACAGAGCTCCAACCTACAGCAGCACCGGAGGCTGCACCTGCGGCCAGTCGCCTTCGCCCGCGCACCCCGCCTCCCCATCACTGGTCTCTACAATAAGAGCCCCTACTACTGCGGGACCTGCGGCCGCTGGTTCCGTGCCATGGCGGGCCTGCGGCTGCATCAGCGGGTCCATGCCCGAGCACGAATGATGACACTGCAGCCACCCAGATCACCGCCTCCCGCCCCACCCCCACCCCCCGAGCCTCAGCAGACTATCATGTGCACGGAGCTCGGGGAGACCATCGCCATCATTGAGACGTCCCAGCCACTGGCACTTGAGGACACGCTGCAGCTGTGCCAGGCGGCACTGGGAGCCAGTGAAGCGAGCGGGCTGTTGCAGTTGGACACGACCTTCGTGTGACCCAGCTGAAGAGCAACAATAAAAAAGTTTGGTTGCAACAGCAAGTATGGGCACCTCTGGGGAAAAAGGGGACCACTCCATGGCAAGCCTCTCCAGTGCCCGCCAGGTGCCAGGATCCACCCTGACCTCTTACCCACTGACTCCTCAGAACAGCCCCGCCAGGTTTCTCTTGTCACCTTCCTCTGCCTGAGGGAAAACTGAAGGTCTGAGATGCAATATGATCTATCCCAGGTTACCCTGCTGCATTGCAAAGTAGGGTTTGCCAAGGCTCTTTGCTCTCATCATTTTCATGCCCAGCAACATCAGGTAACCTTTCCTGAGCCCCAACTGTGTGCCAGGTCTGTGCTGGGCACTGTCACATACCTCTTCAGGTCTTTGCTTGTCCCTTGGCCCTAGCCTTCCCTGGACTCTGGGCACCCAGGACTTGGCTCCGCCTGGTGGAAGAAGGCACTTGACCTCTCTGGGCTTCCGTAATCTCACTTTTGACAATGTGGAAGGAAAACTACAGGTACCCAGGTGCTCAGCTGCAGACTGGGTGATGCTGGAGACCCAGGAACGAGTCAAACACGGGCTCTGCCCCAGGAAGCACACAGTGGGGTAGGACAAACCCAAGTACAGATGGCCTTGCTCTCTATTGTGTCTCATTGATTCATTCAGCCTGGGTGTCCTAAGGCCTACCTCCTGTGTGCTGAGTGATGCTGGGGGCCAGAGATATCAGGCCTCTGCTCCTGGGGAGACAGACAGATCTCAGCCCCAGATCCTCAGGGCTACAGTGGGGATGTGCAGGGCCAGTGGGATCCTGGAGCAGGCAACAGGCCTCCATGGTGGGAGATGAGGAGTCAGAGACTTCCTAGAGGAGATAGTCCTTGAAGAAAAGGTAGGAATCTGCTAGTGGAAGAGGAAGAGAACATTTCAGGCAGACAGCACTGCAAGGAGGGTGGGTTCTTGGTATACTTGGAGACTGTCCAGTTATTCACAGCTACAGTGAAGCTGACATTTGACTGCCTAGCGGTGGCAGGCACCACAGTTAGCACTAGACATGTATTATGATCCCAGCGGGTCTATGAGGTGACCTCAGTATCATCCCTGTTGTAAAGATGAGAAAACAGGATCAGAGACTGGCCCGGGGTCTCACAGCTAGGCAGTGGCCTTGCTGAGATTTGAATCCAAGCTTCAGCCACGTCTGTAACCAGTGCTGTTCAGTGATTGTTCCCTGAAACCCATGCAGGGGCCAGGGGCTCAGAGGAGGATTCATTGTAACTGGAGGAAGTGAGCTGGTGTAACAGAACAGTTGGGGTTTGATGGGGCCACAAAAGATCAAAGGCCTTGGTGACAGGAAGGGATCCTCAACCTTTCCAAAGATTACCTGGGGTGACAATCCTTCCCTCTAAATGGAAGCAGGTGATTTATGACAGGTCAGAGGGGGAGGCTCCTCCCAGGCCTCTGCAGACTAAGGTGCTTAATGCAGGTGAGGCAAAACAAGGCTGGGCAGAGGAGGGGCCATGAGGCAGGGAAGGAGGGAGGCCTAGACCTGGGAAGGCCTTGAAAGCCAGGTTAAGAATTTGGGGTGTGTGGGAGAGGGGGGATGGGAGAGTCATAAGTTGGGGTTAGGGCTCCCTGGTGTCATGGTTGGGTAAGGGGGAGGCTGAAGATGGTCCAGGAGGGAGAAGATGGGGCCAGAACTAGGCAGAGGCCATGGCGGTGGGAGGAGGGGGAGGGCCACCTTCTGATCTCATGGCCGACTAGACATGAACAGCAGGAAGAGGGTCCCCACAAGCCCAAGGTCTGCCCCTTGCCCAGACCAGCCCTTCCCCGCTCATCTGGTCTGCTTGCTCTATGTATTCATCTTATGAACGATGTGCTGCCCTCATGGTGTTGAGCAGGGAGGGCTGGGGTTTCTTCTGGGCTGTATACAGATGCCCCTGGGGCTGGCCTCAGCAGACTGAAGAGCCCAGGTGCCACAGGAACAGTCCCTGAACTCCCTCTGGGACATGTTCAAAACTCCTCTCCCTTTTTCTTAACAAGTGGAATCCAGCAGAAGACATGTCAGTTGCTCCTTCCCAGGCCCCCTTCCATTTTTGGGGCCTCCTGCTCTCACGTACCATTGGCATCATGTGGAAGAGATGCCATTTCCCTTTGAACATGGCCCTACCATGTTTTCAAAGCAAGGAGAAAAGCCAGGCCAACCTTACCAGGGTTGTCGCTTCCCAGCATCCCTAAGAAGTGGGCCAGGTAGGTGCCCTGTTTAAAGCAGAAATGAAGGCAGGGGCCGACCCCGTGGCCAAGTGATTAAGTTCGCGTGCTCCGCTTCAGCAGCCCAGGGTTTTGCAGGTTCAGATCCTAGGTACTGAGCTAGCACCGCTCATCAAGCCATGCTGAGGCGGCATCCTACATAGAACTAGAAGGACCCACAACTAGAATATACAACTACATACTGGGGGCTTCAGGGAGAAGGGGGGAAAAAAGGAAGATTGGCAACAGGTGTTAGCTCAGGGCCAATCTAAAAAAAAAAAAAGAAATGAAGGCATGGGGATCTACTAGGGTTCACAGATGGCTCCTCTGCCTCCTTCCCTGCCACTAAGGCTGTTTTGGCCTGAGTGACCCCACATCATCCTGTGTCCCCTTGAAGCAGTAGGTAGCTCAGGCTATGAGACAGAGAGCCCTTTGTTCAAGTCTTCACTCTGCCATTTGCTCTGTGGCCTTGACCTCTCTGGTCCCCAGTTCTCTCACTTATCACCTGGGGATGACAGTGCCTCCCTCTCTAGGCAGGAGGAGATGATCTGTGCTGGGTCTGGGGACAAGCTCCACCCGGGCCTCTGCAGTAGCTACACTGCACGTGCAGAGGAGAGCTGAGGCGCAGGAAGGTTGGGCACCTGAGCCAGGGCTGGGACTCAGGTCTCTGACAGCCTAGCTTGGGTTCACTCTACCCTGTTACCTTGCCTGAGATGCAACCCACTCCTATCCCAGGACAGGCCCCCAGGCACCTCCCTCACCTCTGGAAACAGGTAGCCAGACAGGAAGCAGGTTTTCATGCCAATAATTTATTGAACGGAGGTCTGTACACAGGCAAACCTTACTGTGGAAACTAAGACATCAGGAGCTCCCCCACTCCCCCAGCCCTCCAGGGTGGGGAGAGGAGGGAGGAGACCTTAGGGGCAGAGGACAGGAGAGGGGACACTGCTGTAGGAGGGGGAGGGGCCAGGTTGGACGGTGCGAATCGACGTTTTCTTTAAGAAAAAAATTATAACAATCTATTTACACCCGGGGGCCAGGAAAGGGAAGAGGAGATGGGCTGGTCTGGTTCTATTTACAAGGGACACAGGAGGGGAGGGAGGTTGGAGGAGGTGGAGGCCTGGGGGGAGTGGAGGGGGCCAACAGGCTAGGAGGTCCCTATGCCCCCAACCCCTGTCCTTCCTTCTTTTCCCTCCCCACAACCAGTTAAAATCCTCTTAAAAAGCCCACCACAGGGGTGAGGCTAGTGAGGGAGGGACTGGAGGTGGGGACAGGGACTCATTTACCTCTGCCCTCTAGTCTCGGGGCCGGCCAGGGCAGGAGCTTGATGGGCTATGGCCCCCCTTCCCAGCCTCACTTGGGGCTCCCAGATGGAAGGGTAGTTGGCGGGGCCCTCAGGAAGAGTTAGTGAGGGGAGCTGTGGCTTCGGTCGACGGCCAGTCGGAGGTGGTCTGAGCCTCATTTAAAGCTGAGGGCGGAGGATGGAGCAAACTATTAGCTTTTGCCTTTTAGACCCGCCCACCCCCAAGAACAGGAAGTCAGTAGTATGAGATGCTACATTAGAAATCGAAAGCTGTCACTTTAGGTCCCGGGGTTGCAGACTCAAATGCCAAAGGACCAAGTTGGGCACTGAGTGACTCACACCAGGGAGCCAGGCCCCACAGAAAAGGTGCAGCCGGAACCCGCTGCAGCTGACAAGACTGCCCTGAGGAAGGGCAGCCCCACTGCTGCCCAGTCTGATTTTCTTCCCCAAGAGAAACAGGAAATCTTGATTTGTACATGAGATGGCCCCAGTTTTTAAATGTGGACAACAACTTCTTGTTTTGTTTGTGCAAACCAAACATATATGTCTTTGGTTTTCCAGTTAGCATTTAAACACAAATATAGGCAATAATGCCCTACAAAGGAGGCCATTCGCATGTTGTAAATATGCTTTCTATACTATCAAAAGATCAACAATTTTGGGGCCGGCCTGGTGGTGCAGTGGTTAAGTGCGCACATTCCGCTTCAGCGGCTCGTGGTTCGCTGGTTCGGATCCTGGGTGTGGACATGGCACTGCTTGGCAAGCCATGCTGTGGTAGGCGTCCCACATATAAAGTAGAGGAAGATGGGCAAGGATGTTAGCTCAGGGCCAGTCTTCCTCAGCAAAAAGAGGAGGATTGGCAGCAGTTAGCTCAGGGCTAATCTTCCTCAAAAAAAAAAAGATCAACAATTTTGAAATACCTGCGGGAAACTCAGGGGCTGTGAGAACAGGCCCACCCCCTAGGCTGAGACATGCTGCTTTGACCTGCAGCAAATGGCCCTCAACTTACCTTGTGAGGATGGAGTGAGTGTGGCAGTGCCCGCCGGGGACCTCAAGTGAGGAGGGATGAGAATGGCGTTGAGAGATGGCTGGATGGAGAGTTCTAGAAACAGGAATGGACATGCCCAATCAGGGGGCAGGGCATCTGGAGACCCAGTTGGCGTTAGAAAGGGGCACCAAATGGGGACCCAGCTCTTGGCAAGGCCAGTTGTTTGTAGACACATGTAGCCAGTGAATGCTTTAAATGAAAAACTAGAAAGAGCCTTGCACAGGAGATTGCAGAGTGTGTGAATCAGGTTTGGGTCTCCCTGAATTAGGGGGCATCTCCTGAGTCCCAGGCCTTCCTTGTAACCCACCCTCAGTTCCCCACTCCTGTCTTCAACACCAAGGTCTTCTCCACAACCTTTGGCTGCCCCTCCAGCTCCCCAGATCCCAGGCTGTGCCCTCACCGCCAGGACTGAAATTGAAGAGGGGGGGTAGCGGGCGGTTGTTGGGGAGCTGGGTTCCGGGACATCGCAGTTCATCAAAGAAGCTGTGGGCACAGGCTTCCAGCGGGGAGAGCCTCGAGGACGGTGTGTACTCCAGCAGGCTAGAGCAGAGCGCGATGGCCTCAGGCGGCGTTCGAGATTTAAACACCTGGGGGGAAGCGGGGGCACAGGGTCATGAGGGCAAGATGCCCCAGGCACTGGCGTACTCCTGCACCTCACTGCCGCAGTGCCCACAGCAAATACGACTGCCAGCTTCCCATGAACCCACCTTCCAAATGAGGAAACTGAGGTACCACCTCGAAGGGGGGTCAGTCTCTATCAGGTGAGCAGCCCACCCAGGTCATCACTTAGCCCTGCTGTGAGCCTGTTTCCCCACCATAAAAATGGGACTTTTAAATTTACTGTGGATCCTGAACTTTTAGAGTATAAGAAATTCCACAAACTTTGAAATCTGATGAAAGTTACTGACCCGCTCCCAAGCCATGACTCTGTAGCCAGGTCCCCAGACCAGCTGGCCTCCAGTGAGGACCTCAGCCATGCTGCCTGAGCCCCCAGCCCTGCCCCACCTTTGTCCAGGGGTGAGCTTTAATCTGAGGGAACTTGAACTCCGTGTAGTTGGGGTTCATCTCTCGGATCTGTTCCCGGGTTGGTGTTCCCAGCACCTGTAGGGAAAGGGAGGGGTCTGAGGCAAGGCCCCTTCCGTGAGCCCCACCCCTGCCCACCCTGGCCCTGCCCTCACCTTGATGATCTCCACCAGCTGGTCTACCCCACTGTCCCCAGGGAAGATGGGCTGGCCCAGGAGGAGCTCAGCCAGTACACAGCCAGCTGACCACACATCTGAAGGGGGATGGGGGAGGGTCAGGGTGAGGCGAGCAGGGCTACCATGCCCATTCCCTCACCAACACTTCCACTCCTCGTGGTCATCCTGAGAAGTGCCAGGAGCCCCATTTTCTCGGCTCAGAGAGGAAGCGCCGAGGTCATACACAGTTTAGGAACACTGAAGCCTGACTGAACCTCCAGGTCTGCCTGACTGTGCCGCACTCTCCAATCTTTGTGTTTCCAGCCCTCACTGCCTCTCTCTGCTCAGAGACCCCAGCAAGCCCTTTCTCTGCCTCTAGCCTGGAGGGCAGACCAACAGGCCTAGAACAGGCACTTGTGTTCACAAAGCCTTAAGTCCTGGGCTGCCTTACTCACTTTCTAGCCTCTGGCCTGCCCACGGGAACAGCTGCAGCCTAGTAGTCTCACCCCATCCTGGTCTGTACTTGACCCCCAAGGCACAAGTTCACACCTAAGGACCACACACTTTCCTCAAACTGCTGACGAGTGTTCTCTTTCAAACCTTTCCACACTCTCTCCTCATGCCTGGAAGGTGGCACTGTCATCCCTACCAACAGGGAAGGACAGAGAGGCCCTGTGAGCAGGTCACACCCTCACGGTGGCACAGCCTTACCTCGATTCCCCCAAGGTCATTGTCACAGCCCTCCCCACCCCACCCCAGCTAAGAAAAGAGGGCTGACTAGGAGGTTCCAGAGCCGGTATGGACTCTGGAGGCAGGTCAGCTTTCAAAGCCCAGTCCTGCCCCGTCCCAGCAGTGCAACTGCGGGCAGCGTACAACAACATGGCCCTCCTAAGTTTGTGAGGACTGGATTAAAGAACGGATGTTAAGCTTTTATCACTGAGCCTGGCAGACACACACAGACAGAGTTAAAAAACTGCCATGACTGCCACTCCCTATCTCCACCCTCCCCTAAGTCTGACCGATGGATGAGGTGTAATCAGTGGCTCCGAAGATCAGCTCCGGGGCCCGGTAGTAGCGAGAACAGATGTAGGACACGTTGGGCTCCCCCCGGACCAACTGTTTTGCACTGTGAGAAGAGATGGGCAGGAGTAAACACAAAGCAAGAGTCCAGGTCCCTCCTCGCCCCTTCAGCCACCACGCAAACCCCAGGCCAGGCCTACCTGCCAAAATCGCAGAGCTTGAGGACAGCAGTGTCGGGGTCCACCAGCAGGTTCTGAGGCTTGATGTCGCGGTGACACACACCTTGGGAGTGGATGTAGGCCAAGCTCCGGAAGAGCTGGTACATGTACACCTGGGGCAGGCAGGGACAGCAGAACTCCAGCCCAGCTCTCCCCCAGAGCACGCCACTGCTCCACCCTCTGGCCTGAAGAGCCCTTCCAGGCCCACTCTCCCAGACTTGAAAACTCTTCTGCTGCCCCCTGGTTCTCCAGCTTTAATATGCACCAGAACCACATGGTGGCCTTATTAAAACAGGGACTGTTGGGCCTACTCCCAGAGTTTCTGATTCAGCAAGTTCAGGATGGGGCATCTGCAACAAGCCCCCCAGTGCTGGTGCTGGTCCACAGTTTGAGAACTACTGCTTCGATTACACACACCTCAGCAAAAGCCTGATAAATAAGACAGGGACCTCAGGAAGGCCTGTTTTAAAGTAGGGTGGGGAGCCAGGCACTCAGTTCCCCCCTCACCAAAACCACTGGCTATAGGAAGGGCTCAGCCTCCTTCACCCACCAGTCAAAACCACCCTGCCCCCTCCAGCTGGATTTTCCTGTCACTCTCCCTCCCACTGACTAGAATATAAGTGCCAAGAGGGCAGGGATCTTTGTGTTTTCATCACTGCCACATCCCCCAGGGCTTAGATCAGTGCCTGGCACGTAATAACTGCTCAGGGCTGCTTCCTGGGCCCCCTCCTCTGTTCACGCTGCCCTTGGCCAGAGATGTCACTTCCTCACCCTGCACCTGGTCTCCTCCTAGAAGCCTTCCTTGATCCTGCTCACTCCCAAAGCAGGCAGGGCTGGGGCCTCCTGTTTCCTGAATTCCCTGTGCTCCTCCTACTATGGCAGGTGTTAGTAGTTTTCTAGTTCTCTGTGATGATACCTGTCTACCCTGCTCAACTGAGAGCTTTGGGAGCAAGGCCTAGGTCTCAGTCAGCTAGGCCTCTGCAGCTGCTCAGGGCTGGGCCCCGCACACAGGCAGCCACAGGACAGATTCACCAAACCAGAGAACCCCCTCCCAAGAGATGAGGTCCCACAGCACCAACCACTGGTAGAGCCCTGTGGCTCGCCTAGACTTAGGGTGCGTAAAGCTGTAGGAGGAGCAGCTGGGCCCCAAGCAACCTCCAGCAAACCTGAACCCACCCACCCACCTCCTCCCAATGCAGCAGGCTGCTCCAGCCTCTGTTCTCCACACCATCCCTAGGCTCATTTATTCATTCATTCAAATACCTCCTGAGGGACAGTAACACCCAGGGCACAGCACCAGGCACTGGAGAATGAACCTGCACAGATGGTGGATGAAGATATGTGCTTTCCTGGCTCTGTGGACACTAACCTTCCTCCACTCCTGCCTCCTTTCCACCCCTCTCTGCCAAGGCTCAGAAGGCCAAGACTGACCTCAATATCTCCTCATCTGCGGTCTCAGTCCCACTCCCTGATTCTGAGCTAAGCCCACCAACACTACTAGCACCACTGGGCTCCCAGTGGACTCAAGCAGGTACCTTGAAGCCTCCCCAGCCCCCATTAGCCCACCTCCGAGATTCAGTCAGGCCTCAGGCAGGGCTGCCCTGCATTTGGGTATGGGGACAAGGGCAGGGAACATGAGGCCCCCAAAGATCAACGGAAACTTGGAGGATGAGGGAACCTGCAGAAGGCAGGAGGGTCGGGAGCCCCTGGCTTTGTGGGCTTGGGCCCCAGCAGCCTGCCTGCCTGCCCACCTTGACATAGATGATAGGGATGGTCAACTTGGCCTTGGTGAAATGACGGGCCACCCGGTACACCGTCTCGGGCACATATTCCAGCACCAGATTTAGGTAAAGCTCATCTTTCTGCAGAGAGCAAAGGAGAGGTGTGAGGCAGTGAGAAAAAGGCGAGGAAGCGGGGAGGGAAGGTTTGTGGGGAATAATGGGGGAGGACTGGCAATCACGAGAAAGGCAGGCAGGAACTGGTGAGTCAAGGTAGAGGACTCCCCTACACCCAAGAGCTCACCTTCTCCCCACTGGAGTAGAAAAAGTATCTCAGCCTCACAATATTGCAGTGGTCCAGCTTACGCATAATCTGCAGCTCTCGGTTCTTGGAGGCAAAGGAAGAAAGCCTCAGAAAACAACCAATTCTCTCTGCCTCCTCTCCCTAGCACCCCTCACCACAGCCCTTCTCCCCCATTCCTGCCAACAGAGTCAGGCAGCTACTCCCTGGGTCCCCCTTCTGGGGAAGCCCCCAATTCCTCACGCCCAACCCAGTCCCCTCAGAGAAAAGCTAGAGGTCTATAGGCTAAACCTCAACCACACATGTGCTGTCTTCAGCCCACTTTTAAAAAATGTTCGATTTACTGCTGATATTTGAAAATCAAATGACATCACACACAAATCCAGTTTTCCAGCTTCTCTTGAAAAATCAGATGATGTGGCCACATGAGGCACAGTGACAACAGACAAGTAGTGGCCATCCAGTTCACCTGGGTCCCCACTCTTCCTTATTGCTTCCCCTAGAGGCATCTGGGCCCTTGAACCCTGGCTTGGATTCTGAGTCCCAAACTCCAGGCTTCCAATTCTCATCTTCCCAAAAGATGAGATCCAGCCTCAGCCTCTTCCCAGAAAGCCCGGTCTCAGCATTCTCTCCTATTCTGTTTCCCTCCGGGGTCTCAGAACTCCCCACCCTCAGATCCCTCTCACTTATGGGACTCAACAGAATCAAATTCTGACCAACACCCAAAGCCCCTCCTTCCCAAGAATACTCACTGCCAAGACCCAGGCCCTGACCTGGTTCCCTCCCAGCGTAGGCTCAGTTCTGCTACATCCAGACTAACCTAAAATGCCAGTCCTTCAAACACCAATTATACCACAACTTCCACCTCCTCCATCTCCTTCTAGTTTCCTGGGCCTCCACTAGCTCATAGGGCACCCCTTCCTCCAGGGACAAAGCCCCACACTAAGGCACATGGTTTGTTGAGCGCTGGCAGGCTGGATCTCACCCTGCACTTGCCAAGTACCTGGGCAGAGCTCAATCTTGCAAACATACTCATCAGCCCCATCAGCTTCCTTTCTCCCCTGGGCAGGAGTCTAACTTAGTGGTTGCGGTGAAGGGCTGGGGAATCAGAGGTCATATTCTAGTCTTGACTTCGGGCAATTCTCTTATCTGAGTCTTAGTTTCTAGCTCATGCTTACTTATAATGGGAATAACTTATAATGGAAATACCCTCAAAGAATCTTTATGTAAATTAAACAAGACCGGCCTACCAAGCATTTACACAAAGCAGAAGACCAATAAACATCAACTCTGGGCTCTCCTGGAACCCACATTCCCATCTTCCACACAACTCTCCGCTTTCTCCCTCCCCTGTGGCCCATGCTCAGATCCCCTGTGGCACCCCAAGTCCCGCACTCTTGCTGGGGCTCTCTCACCAGTCAGGCCCAGTCAAACCTCCTTGTCCCCATTCCCCCCAAGCTACCTTGAACCTCTTGTCCTGGAGAACCTTCTTGATGGCCACCAGTTCCCTGGTCTCTGCCAGCCGTGCCTGGTACACGACCCCAAATGAGCCATTGCCAATCACTTTGATGTCTGTGTAAGCCACCTCCTGGGAGCGGTCTGGGCCTTGGCCTAGAGTGGCTACCACTGTGGTCACCTTCCCGCTGTCACCTGGGGAACAAAGGGGACACGGGATCCATTGACTTTTCCCCTCTGGCCACCACCCCATCCTGGGGCTGTGGGAGGAAGGGGAATCTCTGAGAAAGCTCACTGGGCGCCTCTGTCCCTTCCTTGTCTTTGAGGACCAGCCCCCTTCCCCTCTTCCCTTCAGGAGAATCCTGCCTCCTCCCATATGAGAGGATACTGACACATACACCTTTTGCCTTTCAAGGTTCGTCACACCTAATTCCCACTCCTAGTAAGCAGCAAACCACTGGTCCCTGTTGGTTTGAGGAGACAATGACATGCCCAGATGTTGAATCCATCCACTCACCTTACTCCCCTCTGGTCCCTCCTGACTGGGCAAAGCCTGACCTAGCCTCCTCCACTTAAAAAGCGGGAAACCCTGAGGTTCTTCTACATTAGGAAAGCACTAATGTTCCTCACATCTCTGGGGATAGTGACCTCTAAGTCCTCCCCTGGTGGAACTGGTAACCTCACCACTGGTTTTAGGTGACAGAAATGAATGACTCCTCCTAGTATGAGTGCTAATACCCTGATGACTTTTTGGGGACCGTTAACCCTTACCCAAATACTCTGGGGTTAGAAAAGGCACTGACCTGGCCTCCTCATCTGTGTGGTCCAGAGACCAGACCCCTTCCTATATGTGGGTGGTCCCTAATGGGCAAGCCAATTGTGAGAATGGTGAACTTGACCTCTATTAACAGTAGGCTATCCCAGTCTCAGTCCTTTGAAGGAAAGCTAGAATTCCCAATTCCATTTTCTGAATGACAGCGAACTTTGGTGGCATTCTTAGGGGATGGTGACCCCTTTTCTTCAGAGAACTGATGAAAGGTTCCCCAAAGGAGTCACTGATGAATCAAATCCATTTTGAGGAGCCAGTGACACCTTCTTTTGGAGAGAGATAATCCTACATAACTATTTTTCCAGAGCCAATGATACCATACCTCAGAATAATGAAAGAGATATATAACCTCAGATTTCCGGTCTACAGGGAACTGTGACCCTCCCCAACCCCAACTCCATTTTTGTGAAAAAAGACCCACCAAGCCATATTTTTTAAAGAACAGTGACTATGGACTTGGTTTGAAGGGTATGCTGACTCCCAATCTGTCCTTATCTCTAAGAAGCAGCAACCATTAATTTCCACCATTGGGGGTTCAGTTCTACATATCCTGGATGGTAATGATACTAGGCCTTGTGTTTTAAAAGAGAAGATGACCCAGGTAGCAAGTTTGGACAGCCCTGGCCCTGTTCTTCGGGGACACAGTAACCCCAAGTCCCCATTCTCTACAGAAAAGCAAATTCAGATCCCCCTTTTTGGCTGCTGGTGATGGTGATCTTATTCTTGTTCTCTTTGGGAACAATAACCCTTGAGCCACATTTGCAAGCAACGATGACCCCTGATCCTGTTCTCTAATGGATGGCAATGTCAGATCCCTGTTTTTAAGACTTAAGGACCCAAGACCTCGGTATTAGAAGAAGAGGAACCTGTGATCCCTACTTCTTTTAGCGTTAATAATTCTAATTCTAAACTCCAAGTGATGGTAACTCCCCAAATCCCTTTCTCTGGGATGGGGAGAGCTCACATCCCAGTTTTGGGAGGCACAGTGACCCCTAGCTCCTATCTGGGCATATGGAAGAATCTAATCGACGTTCGAGGGGCTTCAGAATCCTGATCTCCACCCCTCACGGGCGCCGCTAGTACTCACGGCCCAGCTTCACTCCGGGCGGCGGGAAGCTGGTGCCCGCGCCGGGGCCGCCGCTGCCTCCTCCGCCGCTGCCGCTGGGGCCACCTCCGGAGCTCGAGGCCCCCACGCCCCCACCCATGGCTCCGACTGACGCCTTCCCGCCGCCGCTGCCGCCCGGGCCGGAGGCCGAGCCTCCGGGGCCGCCGCCGCCGCCGCCGCCTCCGCCGCCTGGTTCCGCGAACGAACTGGTTCGCGCCCGGCCCGAGCCCCCAGGGCCGCCCCCCGAAGGCGCGCCGCCGCTCATGGCGCCGAGCGCTGGCCCAGGTCGTGGGGCTCGGGCTGCCCGGGCTGCCCAAGCCGCCGCCGCCGCCGCCTCCCCCGGGCTCCGGCCTCTTCCAGGCCGCGCCGCTCGGGCTCCGGCTCCGGCCCAGCGCCCGCCGCGGGGCACGCCGGGAGATGCAGTCCGCCTGCCCTCAGCGCCGCGGTCACCGCCCTCTGCCCGTACGGAGCGCCGCGAGGCACGCCGGGAAATGGAGTCCGCCAAAGCTTCAGAGTAAATCGCGGGGAGGATGCGTCGCGCTGCACGTCGGGAAATAGAGTCCTAAACAATAAGTCGACCAATTGTGCCCACAGCGGACCCTGAAGCACTTTGGGAAGCAGTATCACAGTCGCACATTCACTCCATTGCGGCAACCGTGAGTCCCTAAGTGTGCCTCAGAAACGTAGTCGCAGCCACGCCGTCAGCCAGCTATGTACGTCTGATGCACGCCGGGAAACGGAGTCCTGTCGCTCGCTTAGTCTATTGGCTGTGTATGCCGACCGGCCCCAGGTGCACTCTGGGAAATTGAGTCGGCGCCGGTGGACCCGCACATATCGGGCCGCGGGGCAAGCCGGGAAATGGAGTCGTCGCCACGCCCTCACCGCATTGCAGGTGTAAAGCGACTCCCAGAGCACGCCGGGAAATGGAGTCCCATGTGATCCCTTAGCCCCAAGTGGATACTGCAGTTCCGGAGATAGGCTAGGAAATGGAGTAGGTATAGCGCTCCTCCTCCCTCGTGCACTAGGCCGCAGTCCCTGCCGGGAAATGTAGTCAACACCACGGCTTCAGAGCAGTTGCTACAGCGAGCTTTTGTGTCTTCTGGGAAATGGAGTTCAAGGCAGCCTCCCCATTGACTGAAGGGGAGGGATCTACTTTGAGCTCGAAGCACGCTGGAGAATAGTCCAGACCGAATTCTGACCCTTTGTGAGGCGAGACTTCAGAGGCTTGCTGGGAAGTGGAGTCCAATGGGTACCTTTGGGAGAGCGTGAGCGAAAAGTAAAAGACAGCAGTCCCCTGAGGAGACTGAAGAGTGTTTCAACGCCTCCTTCCCCGCCCCCCAGATCACAAGAAAGAACCGAAGTCGGTCACGGGCTACTGGAAAATGAAGTCCAAACACTCGCTTCAAGTTCCAAGTTTCCACAAATCGGAAAGAAAACCCTCCGCGAACGATTTGGGAAAGAGTTTCCGGCGGTTTCTCAGAACAATACCGTTTTCGGATACAGTCTAGCTGTTTCTAGCAATGTGGGTTGCACCAGGAGAGTTAGCCGAGTATTAAAAGAGATAAAAGTAGAATTTGTCTTGAACTCCCATTCAGTTTTTTGCGTCCTCTCGCTTCCTAATTACAGGATCCTGGAGAGACCAAAACAAGGAAACCGGCTGCTAGGAATAGCCTCGGATTTTGTGCATGCATTAAGTCACCCCATTTATCAATTAATATCCGGAAGGACAGTAGCCCCAAAGGGTGCTGGGAAACCGAGTTCCTGTGTGTACATATGTGTGTGTGTGTGTGTGTGTGTGTCCCGGAAATACTTGGAACTGGAATAAAATCACCTTCAGCCTCTTCTGCCTAGTGGAAAGACGGGCATTGGAGTCTCTAGACTTTAATCCGTGTTCATACTTAATTTAATCCATGTGTTCATACTAACTTTCTGCCCTTTCTGAGAAGCCTGAAGAAAGTCTCGCCCACTCGTTCCGTTCCTGACTGCAATTCCCAGCGGACGCAGACTCCTGGGGCGGGACAGATGGCAAAACTAAAGCCTTTTCGGACTGCATTAACCAGAAGGCAAAGCGCGGACACACTTCCGCTCCCTTCGCAATGAATGTGGCCGCATGACGCAAAGCCAGGAGCGGGTTTTCTGGGAATTGTAGTTTCTCAGCCACACAGTGCCTGCTGCCCTCTAATGGCAGCTTGGAGTCGAAAAGCAAAAATCTGAGACAAGCCTCAAAGCCTGGGGAATCCTACACTGGACCAAGAAGGCCCACAAGCGCAGCGGAGCGGGATAGCTGCGGTTACTTAACGACCAGAACCCGTGGGACATGCGCAGTGGGCCACGCGTGGGCAACTGCCACTAGGGGACGTGGGATCCGCGGAAGTCTGAGGGCGACCGTCTGAGAGAATCTTACCAGGATTTGTGGGGGCTGAGAACGTTTGTTGAGGGGTGCTAGGTGGGTTGTAAGTCTCTAAGAGGGCTCTCTGGGTGTCTGAAGATGCTCAAGGGAGTCTGTGGAGAGGTGAAGGGATCTTACTGGGGACTAGTGGAGAAGTCAGGGACTTGGGGTGTTTTATGGTCTGTGGGAGACTGTGAGAAAATACTGGTGACTGAGGGGATGTCTGAGGGACCTGAAGGGGTGAGGAATGGTTGAGAAGTATCAGGAAGGAGCTTTGGGGGTGTGTAAGAGTGCTGGGGGTTATGGGTATGAAGAAGGCCTCTGATGGGATGAATTAATTGGTGAAGTGTCATGAGATCTATAAAGGGCTTTCTACTTGGACTCAGATATCCTGGAGGATGTGGAAGGGAGCAAGGGTATGGTCTTGCAGGAACTGTGAATAGATTTAGCTGCGTCATTAAAGATTAGATGAGCCGCCGCTGGAGTTTTCAAGACCAGATGCCACCTGTGACATCCCACTCAGCCAGAATTTGGGGCAACAAGTCTGTTTGGGCTGTGGTCTGGCCTGGAGAGCAGTTCTGGAGCTGAGCACTTTTGAATCCATGTTAGACCTGGTTAGAGAAGCTTTGAAGGCACTAGAATCAGGGGCTGAGACTAGTCTGGGTCCTCCCCTCTCCACCCAGTGATGACATCCCCTTCTCCATCACATTGCCACCAACCCAGCTGCATCTGTGTTGCCAGGAGACATGCCTCATCCCAACTTCCAGAAATAGCCCAGTGGCCCCCACCCCAGGGAGTGACTTACATCACCCAGGAGAGGGAGCAGTTGCCCACAGGCTGCCTCGGGAGCCCCGGTTTCCTGCCAGTACCCCAGCCCTGGATCCTCTCTTCCCTGCCAACCGACATCATCTGGGACCACCCACCCTGGGCTGGCATGAAGTGAAGATGAAACAAGAGTGGATAGGCGTTGCCAGTTCTTTCCCCCTGAGTTGCACAGGGTGGGGTTTCATGGTGAAGCCAGTTTGACAAGCCCTGAGCCCTCAATTCCTACTCTATCTCTTAGCATCTGTGTGACCTTGGGGAAACTCCTTCCCCTCTGTGGACCTCGGGCTCCTCACCTGCACTGAAGGGCTTGGGCTGTCTGTAAGGGCACTTCAACCCTGGATTCCTCCTTCTGATTCTTTCATCCCTGATTTGAGCTCTCCAACCTAGGCTTCCAGTTTTATGAGCTCACCTCTCAGATCCTATGATCTTCAGACCCTGGTCTAGATCCAACCATCCTGGTTTTTAAGAGTTGTTGAAAGAACGTGGGCTTCAAGGACAAACCTCATTTAAAGTCCTGGCTGGGCTTAGGGCCTTGGTTGCTGGATGTCGGAGAGCACTGCAGTTCCTAACTAGGTACTGGGTACTTGGCACACAGTAGGTCAATCAATAGCAACTGAGATTAAGCCAGTCCCTTCTCAACTTGCTGGCAGATGGTGTTCCCATGGTTTGACGGGAAGACCACAAAGGCACCTTGCAAAGTCTACATTTCAAGAGACACTGCAGGCCTGTTGCCAAAGGACTCCCAGATTAACTCAGAAGGTCCTAAGGAGAGTGATGTGTGGCAGGACACCACAGGTGGTGCAAAAGGAGCTCCAGAGCTTCACCAGAGCCTGGGGAATTCACACAGCCAAAGAGGAAAGGCACTGCAGGCGATCAGAAGAGCAAGGACAATGACATGGTGGTGAAGAGTCAAAAGTGCTTCCAGGGACAAGCAGATCCGCAGGGAATAGGGGAGCAGTCAGAGGCAAGAGTATGCCTGAGACCTTACTCATCAGGCCCCGTGGGCTATAGGCTCACGAGAGCCAGAGATTATTTCCCATGCTTGGATGTGCCCCATTCTGATGGGGTTAAGCTCTCTGGCCATAGACCCACTGAGGGGCCAGCCAGGGCCCGTCCTTCAGAATCAAGCAAAGATTGTGGCCCTGCAGTGGCTGCACCCAACACCCAGGACAGATGACCGCATCCAAAGGTCCAAAGTTTTATTGTTTTGAATACATTCTCCAGCAGCCCCCCAGCTTCCCTCCCCACCCACCCTCCATCCCCAATACAGAATAAGGCTTGACCACAGACCCCCACCCCAGGGGCCCCAGCTGGGAGGCAGAGGGGGCTTCCAGTTTGGTTTCAGGGCACCCCCTTCCCACCCCCCCCACCCCCCCGCCTATGGGCTAGTCTTAGGAGCAGCTGGGGGTGAAGGGGTTGGACCAGTGCTGGGGTGGGCAGTGGGAGAGGGATAGCAGGCACTTGTAGAGATTTGTGGCCTATGGGCGGCACCCCTCAACCTCTTCCGCCCCCCACCCCCCCCCACCCGACATGGAATTTTTGGTTCATCATAAAATGTCCCTCCCTCCCCTGCTGCAACCCTGTGGGGTATGAGAAACCCAGGCACTCGTGGCCCCTGGAGGGGCAGGGAAGGCAGAATTGGGGCTGAGGGTGGCCGGGGGTGGAGAGGGAGAGGTACAGGAGGCAGAGAACAGGGAGGGAGACAAGGCTTTACTTCCTAAGCGATTGTAATAAAAAAGTTCCTGGGCATTGAGGCCCGAGCCTCAGTTCAAATATAAATTCCCCAGAATGGAGGTGGCCCCCTTAATGCCCCCCTCCCTCCCCCCACCACCACTTTGCCCGGAGCTTAGAAACCCACAGAGACAGGGGACAGCCCCCAGCCCTGGGTACCCACCCACCCTCACCATTAAAAAAAAAAAATTAAAAGTTTTGTACAAAACACAGGGAAGGGAAAGGGAGGAGGCAGGGAAGAGACTAGAGAGCTGCCCTCACCTCCGGGACATGGGGGGTTAAGGCAGCAAAAGAAGCATGGGGGTGGGGGGAACGGGGGTCCCCTGCCCACAGCCCTCAGGAATCTCGATGCTCCAGAGAGAGCTGGGCTGTAGCGTGCTGGAGGTCGGAGCTCACCCGCCTTGGGGTGAGGGGCCCCCCGGCCTCCCCGGGCCCCTCCCCACGCACCTTCTTGTCCTCGCCCTCATCCTCAAGTGCCCCAGTAGGGCCCCCACCCCCCTCCAGGCGACAGTCTTCACTCCAGCGCCGTTTAAAGCGCAGCTTGAGAGGCATGCACTGGGCTGCCCCGGGTGCCTCGCCGGGCTCAGGCTTGGGGGGCGCAGGTGGGGCACGAGGCGTCTTGAACACCTCCCCATCTTCCTCATCCTCATCACTGATGTCAGTCACCTCTACCTCCTCTGACTCGCCTTCTGAGATAGGCTCCACCTTGATCTGTGGCGGCGGTGGTGGTGGGGCCAGTGCCCCCGCCCCCTCAGGCAGCCCGCCTGCGCTGCCACCACCGCCAATGCCAATGCCACTGCTCTTGTCAGCGCCTGCCGGAGCCTTCTCCCCAGCTGCCCGCTGCCGCCGTCCCAGCGGAGGTGGCTGGAGCTTAAACTTGAATGGGGAGGAAGAACAGGAAGAGGAAGACGAGGCCGAGGAAGGGACTGGTGGGGTCTCAGGTGCCATGGGTGGCAGCGGGCACTTGTCAGGGCGCTGGGGCTGGGGCACCACCAGCCCAGGGTAGTGCAGGAAGGCGCGGGGGCTGAGGTGGTAGTTGTAGACGCTTTGGGTGTGGGCCTGCAGGTACCGTTTCATGTCCTCAGGGCTGAAGGAGAAGTGGGAGCCTCCCCCTGAGCCGCTGGGGCCCCCGCCGCCACTGGGGTACATAGGGCTCAGCGTGGGCGAGGGAGTGTAGGCCAGATGGGTGGGCGTCATGGGCAGAGCTGGTGAGAGCTGAGGGGGTAGCAGGGAGCCAGGCCCGGCTAGAGGAGACACAGGGAAGGGGCTGAGGGGTTCAGGGCCACCCCGAGGCCGGGGGTAGACACGGAAGACGCCAGGGTCATGGGGCAGGCGGGCCAGTGGGGGCCCACGGAAAGCACCCAGCTCCGGAGGGCCTGGTGGTCGGGCCCGGGGATCCTCTCCCAGTGGCTCCTCCAGCTCTGATGTGCCATCACTACAGTCACTGACAGAGCCTCGGCCCAGGCGTCGGGCCACCACAGCCGAGAAGAGGGAGGATGAGGACGAAGAACAGGCCGGTGGCGATCGGGGGTCCTCGGTGGGGGACAGCACCTCGGAGGGCGTTGAGGGAGGGAAGCGGAAGTGGCTGCCACCCGATGGCACTGGCGGGGCACTCTGGGGCACCGCACCCCCTGGCAAGAAAGGGCAGACATGGTGTCAAGGTCACGGGCCTACCCTGGAATACAAACTGACCAGACCCTCTCCCCCCTCCAAAGTCATGCCCACCAGCCCCGGTACTCACCAGCCAACCCCACATCGATGAAAGGGTAATTAACCAGCACCAGTTTATTGAAGTTGAACTTGTAGGTGAACCGTTTCCCCTTGGTCTTGTGGAGAATGCGTTTGTTGTAGTAATAGCTGTGGGTGTAGAAACATCATTGGGTGGTCAGTCACACAGGACCCACATACCTTGACACGTTAGGTGCTGCTCACAAAGAGTGACTGTGAAACATGGACCACATGAAAGAAATCAAGTGCCCAGAGGGTGGGGACCAGCCCTCCCCTCAGGTCTAGGGCCAGACAAGAGGCCACACCCATGACTGTATTCTCTCTTCAGGACACCTCTGTGTGACACATGGGCAGAGAAGGGTTAGGACTTGCCCAAAGTCACATAGCTATGATTTGGCAGAGCCAGGAATCAAACCCAAAGACTACTGCCATGGGTCAAGGGCTCTCGAACCAGTGGGGGCTGCCCACATCTGCCCAGGGGCCTCTGCCCTCCTCACCGCAGGGCCCGGCTCAGCTTGTCATAATTCATCTGGGGCTTGCACTTGCGGACACCCCAGAGCCGAGCCACTTCATCGGGGTCCTTGATGACGAATTCCCCGTAGTCCCCCTGCCAGGCGATGACACCCTGGTATTCTTCCTTCCGCAGCAGCTCCAGGATAAAGTGCCACAGCTGGATCTGCCTCGAGCCAGGGGAGGACTCCGGCTTGTAGGCCCAATCTGGGAAGGCAAACCCTGGGGACAGGAGCAGGGGAGTGGCGGCGAGTCAGGATGCCAAGTCCGGGGCTCCGGGTCCCATCCCAGGGTCCACTTCCTACCCTACCCTCAACGTGGGGAAATCCTTCTTCCCTCAGCCAAGTCAGGACCTGGTTAGATGGAGACAGTGTGTGTCTGTGTGTGTGTGAGGGGGCTAGACAGGAGCTGGGGGGAGGGGAAGCTGGAGCCTGCTCCAGCGACACCGGGAGAAACAGGAAACCGTCGGCGGCGGGTCCCGGGGCCAGTGCCAGGGGGCCAGGCACCAAGCCAGGCCGGCGGGCAGGCAGGGCTGCCAGTGGGGGAGGGGCAGGAAGGGGCACACGTGGCCAGACGGGTTGGGGCGAGCCCCCCCAGAACCCCCCCACTCCCATTCAGGGCCAGCCATACCCACCCCCCAGCTCCTCTAGCCCCTTCCTAGGAACACACACTGTCTCCCTCCCAAGACCCACCAGAGCCCTTGCTCCCACCCCGGGACCCGAGAGGAGGATTTTTTTTTTTCTTAAAAGGACCAGGAGGGGTGGGGTGGCTGGTTGACGATGAGGTCAGCGCTTGCACACACAGAGGCTTCTGTCTTCCCTGGAGAGTGAAACCCAGACTGTCTGAGAGAGGCCCCCCCTAAGCCCTGGACCCTCTGGGCTGCACTACCCTCCCCAGACCCAGGCATGTGGGCCTGACCTGGCTGGAGGGCCCCAGCCCAGGCCTGGAGATTGAACAGGCACGGCTGCAGCCTGTTCCCATTTCTGCCTTCCCATCCACAGCTTCTTCCCTGCCCACCTGCCTACCCACCCCCAGCATTAACCTTGGGTAGAGGTTGGTGGTGGGCTGGCGGGTCCCTGGAGGAGGTGGGCAGCCTAGGGGGGAGAAATGGGGGGGCTGCGGTTGTTGTCATTTCCCAAACCCCCGGGTAATCAGGGGCCATCAATAATTCAGCACTAGGCAGCCGGTAATGGAGGGGTGGGAGGAGGGAAAGGGAGGAAGAGAAGGAGGGGGAGGCAGGGCAGGGGCCCTGATGCCACTAAAGGGAGAAGGCCAAGGTGGACAGCTCAAGATGGGTGGGGTCACAGTCTCACTCAGGCTGCACGGGTCAGCCTCCCTCCCCTGGCCCTGGCTCAAGCCTCAGCTCAAGCAGGTACCAACCAAGCCTGGGGCATAGCCGAGGCAGCCCCAAAGACTCCACCCCAGCCTGGAATCCAGCAGGGGATCCTTCCCCTTGGGGACACAGTGGATCAGCAGTTCCTTCTCTCACAGGGACCACCCCCTCTAAATCCAGAACTGACCCACCCACAGGGACCCAGCTCCATGACCCCAGGCCTCGAGGAGACCGGGATAGCCAGCATTCCCCACCTAGTCCCTGCCCCATTCAGAAATCCCAGCCTCAAACCAGCCCCTCAGGGATCCAGGGATATGACCTCCAGCTGGTCACAGAGCGAGAGTCCTGCATCAGCAGCCCCTGCTCCATTCAGAAGTGACAGCCCCTGACAACGCCTTTGGTGGACCCCAGCATCCACAGCCCCATCCTTCTCTTGGGAATCCAAGTGTTCACCCCAATATCCTCACCCTGCTAAAGAACCCAGATCTCAGGGTCTTGTTCAAGGCCCAGAGGCCCTTGGGAACCCGAATGACCAAACCACCAGCTCCATGTACCCTCCAATCCCCGCCAAAAAGCTCCAGGCCCCCCTCAGGGCACCAAGCTCCATGCTCCTCCCACCTACACCCCAATCTGGCTCTCACACCCAGGTGGGGGGCGAAGTCCCTGAGACGTGAGTCTGGGGTTGGGGGGTGTACTCACTTCCACCCTCCCCCCAAAATTAAAGCCACCCTTCCCAGCCCACCCGCCCCAGCCTCCTTGTCCCGGTAACCAAGCAACGTGTGTGCAGCGACAGTCCTGGGAGCGGGGGAGCAGGAGGCTAAAAATAAACTTTGCAGAAGAGAAGGAGTGAGAGAGACTACATACAACACAAAGGGAACTGGGAAGGGAGGTGGGGGGCTCTGGAAAGGCCCGGAGCTGCATTCTGGGGCTGTCCCAGGCCCCGGTGTTAAGCCTGGTCCCTGAGCAACCCCCCTCCTATCTGGCCCCCACTCCTGGCAGGGACCCTCCCCACTCTCAGGCCCACCCGATGCTGGCTTTCCCTTTCCTCATCGGACATGGCATACTTGAGGGCCTGTTCCTGGCTTTGGGGGGAGAAGGAAGGGGGGGTGACGTCAGGGTGTCTCAATGGGGCTCTGTTCCCCAGGCCTTAGAGCCAGGAGCCAGGCACGGGCAAGGGGAGTGTGTGTGAGCGTGTGTTGTGCATGGGTCCACGTGCTTAAAACGGAACCACCGGGCCTGCACCAAGAAAGCCTGGGGGTGCAGGACCTCTGGAGCATGGAGAGAGAGTGAGGCAGGGAGAGTGCAGCTGACACTGAAAGAGGGGCTCAGAACATTGCAAGACAGGGTGGAGAGGTGGCAGCAGACAGACAGGAAGAGCTGGGATGGCGGGGTCCCAGAAGACACACCTGGGTCCCACAGAGGCAGGGTAGGGATTCTCCCAGACAGACTATGGAAGCCTGGGGGGGCAAAACTCCTGGGCAGCCCCCAAATTCACATGACTGCCCAAACTTTTTTTAAGGGACTACGGGGGTCGGAAGGGAGGAGTGGCGGTAGAGGAAGAACATGCTGGCCTCCTGGGGGGCCTCACCACCTCCCCCACTCCAGGCAGCCCTCGGTGGCGCCAGAGCCGGGAAGAAAACAGGAAGTGGGAAACAGCCGCGGCAAAGGAGACAGGGGCCGGGATGGAGGATCGGATGGAGGGGCGCACAGTGGCCGGCCAGGAGACAGACGGACCAGCGCACCGATGGACCGATCGGGAGGCCATTCCAGGCACCCGCCCCTTCCCTCAGGCGGGGAACCCACACACAGCTCGGCCCCAAGACAGGGTTGGGGGAGCGGCCCAGCCGGTCCCACCAGACGAAGGCCCATAGCAGGGAGGGAAAATGAGGCGGGGTTGTCTGGGCGCTTCGGCCCCCTCCTCGGGCGAGGGGAGGCTCCTGCTGCCCCCAAGGCCCGGCGGCCCTGGAGCCTGTGGGAGCCGGAGAGTATGTGGCTCGCACGTGACTGACCCTACAGCACTCCGCACCCCTGCCCCACCCCCAGCCCCCCTCCTCGGCCCCAATCCCAAGGCGCTGGAGCCCCGCTCCGAGCCCTTTAAGAGCCGCCCCCACCCGCCGAGCGGGAGGGCGGGGTGGGTGGGCCGGTCGGGGCACACACCCGCACATCGGAGCCCTAGTCGCGGCAGCCGCCGGGGGAAGGAAACAAGTTTGAACAGCGGCGCCCGGCCCCCTTCCCCCTCCCCCGTCCCCGCCCCGGGCCGGATTCCGACGGGGTAGACGGGCAGGGGGCGGCTGGGACCCCTCCCCCCAGCGCGCTCGGGCGCAAAGTCCAGCCCGCGCGAGCCCGGGGGCGGCGGGGGAGGGGAGGGGGGAAAGTCCGAGTGGGAGGGGGGTTAATCCCGCTGCCCCCCGCCCGCCGACCGAGGGGGGGAGGGGAACCTCGGCCCCTTAAGGAGGAGCAAGTTGGCGGGGAAGAGAGGAGAAGGAAAAAGACGGGCAGTTGAAAGAGAAGAGCTGGATGAGGGGGGGGGGCGAGGGGGAAGCCTCTGCGTCCCCCCAACCTTCCCCACCCTCCTCAACCCCCGGCCCCCGGCGGCGCGGGAGGAGGGTACCCAGGTCTCCCCGGAGCCACCTTAAAGCCGCGCGTTCTAAGGTCGGAAACAAAAAGTTCCTTTTTCGAACGTTCGGGCTGCGCTTTGGAACTTTGCGACTCGGCGCGGGCGGGGGAGCGAGGAGCCGGCGGAGACGGGCGGGGGAGGGGCGGTGCAGCCCGGACCCCGAGTCCCAGGCTCCCCACTCACGCCCTCCTCCCAGAAGCCATCCCGTATCCCCCTCTAAGCCGGTGCGGGGCACACGCCGCGGTGAAGGTCACGGGCCGGACCGCGCAGCGCGGAACCGGGAATAGCGGGCCCCGTGGACAGGCCCCCCCCCCCACGCCCCGCACACGTCCCGGCCCCCAGAGTGCAACGTGACAGAGCGGCGGGGAGGGACCCCGCCACCCCCGTGATCCGGGGAGTGGGGGAGAGCCCAGCTTTCGGGGTCCAGGCAGGGAGAGGACCAAGACTCGCGGCACCCACACCACTCCGCCCAGAGCCAGAAATTGGGGGTCCCATGCAGCACCCCCGCTCGCGCCGCGAGAAGCAACAGGTCTCGAGTGCTTGGGGGTCCCCCGGAACTGGGGATCACTCGGGCTCCCCCAGAACGCTTCTGCCCCCCCAAAGTTTCTCTGCCTGGTTTCCCGGGGCAACAAGTCTCCCCCACACGTGCTGCCCCTGCCCCCACCTGTGTCCGCCGGGGTCTTCATGCTGGGGGGCCCGGGGCGAGGCGCCCCGACTCCGGGCCGCAGCTCCCGGCGCCCGCGCTGCCCCGTCCCGTCCCGCGCCCGTCGGGCCGCCCTCGCCGCTTCACCCGGCCTCGCCTCTCAGAGCCTCTCCCCTCCCCGCCGCCGCCTCCCGGGTTAATATCGCACTCCGGGGCCGGGACGCCCACGCCCCCCGGCCGGCGACGTCACCGCCGCGTCGCCATGGAGACACTGCGCCCGCCCCCTCCCCGCGCACTCACACACACACTTGCCGGCGTACAGCCACTGAGGACCGGCCGGCTCTAGGCTTAAAGGGGCCGCGCGACGGGGGAGGAAGGAAGGAGGGGGCGGGGGTGGGATGGGGTCCCGGAGGTCATGACCCTTCTCGGAGGCTCCAAGTCTGAAGATAGCTTGAGTCCTTGGCACTCGCGACCTGCCGCCCCTCCTCCTCTCCTGCCCCCTTTGGGATCCAGAGTTTCTTTTGGGAGTCTGTAAGAGGGGAGGGGGACCTTCTGAGGGGGGTCAGAAACTTTTGTAGGGAGGATGCATGGACCTTTGGGGAGGAGGCAGAATCTTCTTTGCAGGGGGCGCGGGGTCAGGACCTTGGAGGATGATCAAGACCACAATGTTTCTCAGCTTGGCCTTACCCTGCCCCCCCAACCCTGAGCCTGAAAGGGGGCAGCTGTCCAGGGGTGGGGTGGAATGGGTGGGAAGCATTTCCCAGCATCGGAAATGGAGAGGCGGCTGTGCCCTCCGCTTCTCCCGGGATGGGGTTTTGGCCTTCCAGATAGCCCCAATCCCAGCTGGGGAGGAAGTGACCAGAGAGAATGCATTTGGGAGCCCCCTTCCATCCCCAGGCTGCAGCTGTCCTGGGGACACAGCTGGTGCCGGAGGTACCCCCACCTACACTAGCAGGGCAGGGGGTTCCGGAGGTGGAACCAGGATGCTGGGGGCGACCAAAGTCTGAACAAATGTGCTCCCAAGAGGCACTGGGGGGTCGCCAGGAGAGAGGAAGGCAGAGCTTAAGGATGAAGGCCAACGCGTGGGCCAGTGTTAAGTCTCCATCCTCCGCAGTCGGGAGAAATGGATGGAGCCTGAGGCTTGGGGAAACAGGAAGTCAGTGCTGATCTGATGGCCAGCAGGAGCCGGCAGTGGAGTAGAGGGAAAAATAGAAGCAATTCTAATCACAGGCCCAGCCTGGAGACAGAGTCTCAAAAAAGACTTTGAGGTACCAAAGGAGGGGAATGTAGGGGGCAGGGATGCTCAGAGAGACTGAAACCTAGAAGATGGGCAGGGAGAGACAAACAGGCCACAGAAAGGGAAGGCCTATAGGATCAGGCTCTGGGTTCTTAGGGCTTCAAGGCCAGACTCTGTTGCTGGGTTCCTAACCGCCTTAGAGCAGTCCCTCACCAGTGCCTCAGAAGAAGTGTCAAGCCTCCTCCTCGGGGAGACCAAGGCCTCCAGGGAAGCGTCACCTCCCCCCCCCCCCCAGGGAATTATGTAACCTTGCCTACGGACAGTGCAGCTCCCCCACGGATATTGTAACCCTCTGGGAGCAGTGTGGTCCAGCAATAATAATCATCATCATTGTTATAACAGCTCCCGAATTCCTAGTGCTCATGATGTGCCAGGCGCTGGGCCAAGCATTGTCTGGAGCATCTTCTCATTTGATCCTCACAAAATCCCAAGGAGGGGAATAACTATTGTTATCCCCATTTACAGATTAAGAAAGTGAGGCTCAGAGGGGAAATCAGTCTGCAAAAGTTCTACAGCCAGGAAGTGTTGGAGCTAGGATTCGAACCCAGATCTATGCAATCTGAAACCACCACCCTTAACCACTATGCTTTACTACTGCCTTTACTGTCCCCCCTCGAAAAAAGACGATGCGAAGTTTTAAAGATAATAGGTCTGTAACAGCCTCAGTGAACCCCACACTCCCACCAACAAGACAGAGACCTAGGTTGCAACCCTAACTGCTACTTCCTGTCTGTGACATAGGGCAAGTGAGTTTACCTCTTTGAGCCTCAGCTTCCTCATCTGTAAAATGGGGATATTAATAGACCCTACGTAACCGGCTGGTTGTGAGAAATCAGGGATATGAAGTAAGTACACAATAAATATTGGCAGTAATTATTGGCAGAATGAACTATATACCCTATGGATAACGTAAACACCCCTCACCCTACAGACTCCAACTGCAGACAAACACACGGCACTGACAGTGTGAAATTGCCTGTTAATGGCATAATCCCACCCTGACCCAGTTGGATAACTCAATCCCACTGTTTCTATGAAATACAATTGTGGATGGTGGGCATACCTCGTGGGAGAGTCGGAACCACCCACAGAGAATGGGAATCCCTGGTGAAAATGTCCCCTGGCCAGTGTGACCTCCAGTGATTTGTGAAGACCTGTCCACAGGAATTGTAACCCTTCAGGGGTCTGTGTGTTCCACCACAGAAGCGAGGACCCTCTTGGATAGTTCAGTCACCTCGAGAATACCGAGAGTCACCCCCAGGGAAAGTGAACCCCACCATTACTGTATGAAACATCCAGATATTGTGAACTTGTGATAGAAACTTCATCACCACTGGTCATTCCTTGAAGACATGCCATCCAACCAAGGCTATGTCAACCACAGTGAACAACGGGACCACTCCCCCCACCACCCAATTCACTATGGAAAGCCTCCACAAATAGCCCTGGGGCTAGTGAAAGGCACAGCCTCCCACAGACCTAAGACATGCCTGCAATGAACAGTGTAACGCTCCACGGGAAAACAACTCTGTCTGGACAGTGGGAACACCCTCACTCCCATGGGCCTAGTAGTTCTTGTTCCAGTTCACTGTCCTGACACAGATAACATTTATCCTATTGTTGTCAGGCTAAGGCATGCACAGAACCTGTCCCCACAGAAGTCACAACACTTCACAGACTTCACTCCTGGAAAGGAAACTGTGTGGACAATAAAAATGACAATCACAACCTACCCATCACCCCCATGAGCAATAATGAACCATGACTACTCTGTGAACATTGTAGTTCCCTTAGAAATAATACAGAGCCAGCCCTGATGGCCTAGTGCTTAAAGTTCTGTGCTCACTGCTTCAGCAACCCGGGTTCGCTTCCCGGTCATGGAACCACAGGACCCGTCTGTCAGTTGCCATGCTGTGGCAGGGGCACCTCACATAGAAAAACTAGAACAACTTACAACTGGGATATACAACCATGTACTGGGGGCTTGGGGAGAAAAAAAAAGAAATGGTATGACCCGCCCTATAGAAAGTGTAGCCACCTAAATGGGGTATGACTACCCCCAAACAGAAAATGTAACCCCACTAAAGTATCACCCTTCCTCGTGTCCCTGACTTAAAATGCTGAAGGGCCCAAAGCTCAGGTCCAAGTCCTCCTCTCTCCTCCACTTTCACTCACTCGTTTGATCATCTCCACCAGTCCCACAGTTTCATACACTGTCTCAATGCTGATTACACCCAAATTTCTTCTTCTTCGTCTTCTTTTTTTTTGGAGGAAGATTAGCCCTGAGCTAACATCTGCTGCCAATCCTCCTCTTTTTGCTGAGGAAGACTGGCCCTGAGCTAACATCTGTGCCCATCTTCCTCTACTTTATACGTGGGACGCCTCCCACAGCATGGCTTGCCAAGTGGTGCCATGCCTGCAACCGGGATCCCAACCGGCGAACCCCGGGCTGCTGAAGCAGAATGTGCGCACTTAACCACTGTGCCACCCGGCTGGGCCCTACACCCAAATTTCTATCTCCAGCCTAGGACTCTCCACTAAACTCCAATCTCACACCTCGAACTGCCTCACCAGCGTCTCCATTTGGACTTCTTGAGTTTGTCAAGTCAAAACAGTCTCCCTGAGCTCCCCTAAACCGTCCCCATCTCAGGAAATTGCAACTCCACTTTGCTGGAGGCTCAGGCTGAATGCCTTGGAGTCATCCTTCACTCGTTTCTCTCATCCGACCTCCAATCTGAAGGGAACTCCCATGAGCTCTTTTCAGAATCAGCTCTTTTCAGAATCAGCTCTTTTCAGAATCGGTTTCAGAATCGGCTATTCTTCACCAACACCTCCACACCCCCGGTCTGGGGTCTGCTCACTGGTCTCCCTGCTGCCACCAGCCCCTACAGTGTGTACTCCACCTGCAGCCAGAGAGTTCTAGTAAATCAGATGACATCCCTTTGCTGCCCCAAACCCTCGGTGGCCCAGCGGCCCCTCTGCTCACTGGGAGTAAAAGCTAACCCCTTGCAATGGCCCACAAGGCCCTTCCTCCCTGACCTCACCTCCCACTTTTCCCTTCATTTCCTCTCCAGCCTCTGCTATATCTTGAGCATGCCAGGAATATAACTGCCTCAGGGATTTTGCCCCTGTTGTTCTGTCTGCCCAGAAGGCTTTTCCCTTAGAAATCTGCATAGCTCTCTCCCTCAGCCCCCTCAGGTTTTTGCTCAAAAACCACCTTCCTGGGGCTGGCCTGGTGGCACAGCAGTTAAGTTCACGCATTCTGTGTTCTGCTTTGGCGGTCCGGGGTTTGCCGTTTTGGATCCTGGGTGCAGACCTATGCACTGCTTCTTGAGCCACGCTGTGGCAGGGGTCCCACATGTAGAGTGGAGGAAGATGGGCACGGATGTTGGCTCAGGGCCAGTCTTCCTCAGCAGGAAAAAAGAGGAGGATTGGCAGCAGATGTTGGCTCGGGGCTAATCTTCCTCCAAAAACAAAAAAGAAAAAAACCCACCTTCCCAATAAGACCCCGCCTGACTTTTCCTAGATCCCTATGACCCTTCTATGCACTATTTTTCTCCATAGCACTTACTCTCATCTGACATATATTTCCGTAACGTACGTACTTGTTGTCTGAAGCCTCCTCTATAATGTCAGCTTTCAGAGGGCAGGGATTTTTGCCTGTTTTGTTGCCTACAGTATCCCCAGAGCCCGGCACAGTGCCTGGCAATTTATAATGAATGAATGAGCTCATCTTTGGACACTGAACCCCCATGTACCCAATGTAATACCAATAAATGTAGCCCCGTACACACAGAGAAACCCTCAGGGACAGCTGATGCCAGGACAACCCCCTAAAGAGTATGAACCCTGCTGTGAATCCCATAAACAGGAAACTCCCATACAGGGTGTGCTTGTCCTACTGAATGTCAGCTCCACAAAGACAGGAATTCGGTCTATTTTCTTCACTGTGTTACTACCAATGCCTAGACCAGGGTCTGTCATGGAATAGGCTTGTAATATGTATTTGCTGAAGTGAGCTGAGTCCACATACAGCTGGTATAACCCCACAATTGGAACCCATACAGACAGTACAATGTCCACAACTGATATAAACCCCATATACAGTGTGACTCTCATATGGACAGTGTAAACCCCAAATAGTGCAACCCTCAAAAACAGTGTTAACCCCAATATAGGCAGCATGACCCTCATAAATCTCATACAGACAGGGTGACCCTCATACATGATATGAGCCCCATACAAACAGTGCAACCTTCATAAACTGTGTGAACCCTGTATAACAGAGCAACCACATAAATGGTGTAAACCCCTTTGTGTAACCCTCAAAAACAGCGTGAGCCCATATAGATGGTGAAACAGCAAATAAACAATGTGCACCCCCACACAAATAGCATATTCCCTCACTAGTGTGCCCTACCGCAGAAGGAGCATGATGTGTTAACATTGTGTGAATTCCTCTATCCACAGGGTCAACTCCCACAACCTGGGTAAACCCCATACATGCAGTGTAGACAAGCATATAAACAAAGTCCCTTCCATAAGCAGTGTGACTCTTCATGTGAACAGTGTAGCCCCATAGGCAAAGCGGCCTTATGCAGTGTCACCCATGGACATTGTGCCCCCACATGGACAGTGCCACCTGCCTGGGTGGACCACTCTGTGAACAGTATAGACTCCACAACGGGTGCAGTAAACCCCAATGTCGCTCTGTCAGTTTTATTAAGTCATGGATGATGTAGCCCTTTCCCACAGACAGGGAGAAACCTCGTGATTCATTTAAAACTTCTGGGCCTTTGTAACCTTCATCAGATTATATTATCCTTCCCCTCCCCCACTGGAAGTCTTAATTCTCCCATTAAAACTTACCCAACTCCCCTTCAACACATACATGTATTACGACAGTATGACTCCCTGAAGGGTGGTATGACCCAGCATGGACAATGAGGCCCCAAATAAAGTCCAAGAAATGGTGAATTCCCAAATGGCAGGGCTTTCCCAGGGCCCAGCGCAGGACAGAGCACATAAAAATCACCACGCCCATTTATTGAGCACTTACTATACACAAGGCCCTGGATTCAACATCTTGTTTCATCCTCACCTCAGCTTTATGAGGTAGGTACTTTAATGATCCCCATTTTTCAGACGAGGAGAGTGAGACTGAGAGAGGTGGCAGGCCCATGGTCACACAGCTGAAAATCATTATAGCTGGGACGTGAAGCGCCAGACTTGATGGATTGAGAAATGCCCCACAGATATGTCGAACCTCAGAATCCTTGCAAAAAGCATCACCACTACCACCACACATGCAAACTACGGACAAGGTTACCAGTAAGATTGTGACAGCATCAACTCTTCAGGGAGTGATAAACTCCTGAATAATAGTAATAACAACACTAGCTAACATTTCTGAGGGTTTACTCTGCTAGAGATATTGTCCTAAATGCTTTGCACGGGTTAACTTGTTACATCTTCATAACAACCTTATGCCATAGGATTAAAAAAAGTTACCCCCTTACAGATGTAGAAATCAAGGCACAGAGGGATTAAGCGACTTGCCTAAAGTCACACAGCTGGGAAGGGGATTTGACCCCAGCAAGCTGGCTAAGCCTGTGTTACTTTGTTTCCTGCAACATCACCCCCCACTCCACATGACAGTGTAACTGCAATGAACTGTGTAACTAAGTTAACTACATTTTATGTAATTCTCCCAGGGGCAGGGTACAGCTCCCTGTGCACACCTTTCCTCAATGACAGGGGGAATAGACCTCGGACAGTGTGAACTCCCACAGACAGCTCTCCCCTAGGCATGGTATAACTCCAATAAGCAGTGGGGATCCCGCTCTGGACATGATACACCACAGCCAGAGACATTCCTGAACAGACAGCAGAGACCCCCTTTCACTATCAGAATGCTCCCAGGGCAGAGTGAGTTCCTTTATGGAGGGTACAGACCTCCCCACTGACAGTCTAATTCTCCCTCACACCCGACGTGAACTGACTGTGGAACATGAAACACCGTCCTACTTATTTTTTTATTTTTACTTTTATTTTATTATTATTTTTTTTTTGGAGGAAGATTAGCCCTGAGCTAACTGCTGCCAATCCTCCTCTTTTTGCTGAGGAAGGCTGGCCCGGAGCTAACATCTGTGCCCATCTTCCTCTACTTTATATGTGGGACGCCTCCCACAGCATGGCTTGCCAAGTGGTGCCACGTCCGCACCCAGGATCCGGAACCAGCAAACCCCGGGCTGCCGAAGTGGAACGTGAGCACTTAACCGCTGCATCACTGGGCCGGCCCCAATGAAACACCATCCTAATCAATAGAAATCTCCCCCCAACACAGCGTAAGATCCCATGGGCAACGTGAACTCCTGCCCAGTATGCACCTTCCCACGGACAGTATCATCTCATTCATATTCATGACACTGACAGTGCACATCTCCATATGTGGGGAACTTTCTGTGGCTGCTGTGAACCCCTTTTGTGACAGCAGGCAGCACTCTACAAGGGTCTACCTAAGTGGGCAGTGGGAACTCTCGGATAAGTGTAAACTTTCCTCAGACCTAGCAACTACTCAATGTACACAGTACAAACTGCCCTGTAAAATTTCCCTCAACTCAGGACCCACTCAATATGGAAGAGCAAACTCTCTTCTAGAATATTAAAATAGTACTAATAGTATGATAGTATAAGATAGTATGTCATAATACAATAGCCTAGGTAGTAGTATAAGATTCCTTCCCAGTGTGAACTCCTTGTAGACAGTGAACGGCCCCCCGCCCCCACCAAGGCAAATCTTCTGTGGACAGTGGATAATGTGAATCTCATGGACAACGTGAATCTCCTTCATACTGCGTGAACCCCACTGGACAACTGAAATTTCTTTCTAGCACCTGTGAACTGGCCACATGTCACAGCACACTCTCTCATGGGTAGTGTGAACGTTCAGACAGAATGGACCTGCAATAGGCTAGATGCATATTCTTCATACCTGGTGTGAATCCCGTGCGGATCCTGGGAACCCATCACAAGCAGCAGAAGCCTCCGCTACAGCCAGTGTTTATTGCTCCCTATCACCCTCTATCCACGGCAAATCCAATGTAGATAACATGAATGCTCTGCAGGCAGGTTCACACCTGGTGTACACGCCACATCTAGGCAGCAGGAATCTACTACTGACAAGGCATATCCCTCTCCTCCCTACCTCCAGTGTGAATCCCTTCCCATGACTTTTAAAAAAATCTCTCTCCCGCCAGGTGTGAACACCCACAAAGTGTAGCTCTCCACGGAATGCAGTGTGAAGCCCCAGGAAGCGGTGCATTTGTTCATTCGTGCCCCTGCATGCCTAGAGGAGCTGTCTAGAAACTGCGTCGCCCTAAATGTTAAAGTCTTGGAGGAGGTGACCTGTCCCCAAGGCCCCCAAGCCCCAGTCCAGGCCGCGCGCGTGGACTACACTGCAGCGCGCGCCACCCTACACGCGCACGTTCTCTCCCCTCCCGGTGGCAACAGGGCTTTCCGCGGGGCCGCGCCAGACTTTCCGAGGTTGTTGATTGGTCATAGGCCCGGCCACCCAACAGCCAATCAAGCGGGGGAAAGGTGACATCACTCGTTCTCCTCCCCTTCCCCCCACCCCAAACTTCTCTACTCCCGGCTACCGGCAGCAACAACCACGTGGGGGAGGGGTAAGAGAGTAGAACCCGGTGAGGTCATTGCGCCGCCCCGGCCGCTGCTGATTGGCTGCGGGGCTCACGAGTGGCGGTTGGCTGCTCCTCGCACCTCCCCCTCGTGCCGCTGCCGCCGCCACTGAGAGGAGCCACTGGCGACGCCACAGCCGGGAATCCGGGTGAGTCGGGGCCCTAGGTCTAAGACCCTCCGGGTGTCCAGTGAGGCTCACGAGGAACTGCCTTTTTCGACTTTTTCTCCTCGCCCGGGTTCTTTGGTGCTCCAGCCACTCTGTCACATGGGAGTTGTAGTCTGCCTTGTACCGTCGACTATGGGCCAGAGACGTAAAAAGACTAGCCTTCCCAGCAGGAACTGCGACTAGCCGGTCAACAAACGCTGAGGCCACGCCTTCTAAGCCTGATCATTGGACAATCCGTCCCTCAGCCCCTCCTTCTTGCATTTCATTGGCTACTGTCCCTCACAGAGGCTGGGTTCCGGCCTAGAGTGCAAGGCGACTGGGTACTGTATTTGTCATTCGGCACTAAGACGGCCTGCAATTGGGCAACGCTGGTGTCTATCACTTGTTGTAGGCAGATCAGACGGTCGTAGGCTCAGGTTGATGTCGGTCCCAGAGGGAGGCCGGTCTTCGACTTTGGCCCCTCCCCCTAGCGCTGCCGGGTGGGCACGATTGGTTGTGGCGAGCGTCGCTCGTCGTCGGGAGGCGGAGCCGACCAGGCTGCGAATATCTATTGGCCTAGGACGGCGCCGGTCAGCGGGGTTGTGGCCGGTGATTGGCTGGCTGCTCCAGCTGTTGCAGGTCCATTCACCATTTTGTGTGTTGGAGTAAAAAAAAAAGGGAGAATCGAGAGGGAGAGCCGGAGGGGGGGCGGGGAGGGACCGGACCGGACCGAGCCGGGGCCACGGCCCCCCGCCCCGAAACCCCGCCAAGCCCGAGGTGAGGGGCGGGGCCAGGGTTGACACGGGCAGGGGGGATTTGGGGTGCTGGGGGCCGAGAGGGGACAGGTGGCAGGGACGGGGAGGGGGGAAAGAGGGAAAGGGGTGGGTGGGATGGTGGGAAGGGGGGACAGAGTGGAAGAAGTGGTTTGGAGGAGGGGTGACAAAAAATAGGTGACGAGGAGGGGGTGGTGGGCAGAGAATGTGTAACAGGAATGGAGGGGTGACAGGACTAGATCAGGGTGACAGGGAGAGGGAGGGGACAGAGTTGGAGGGGGTGACAAGGAGAGGTGATGGGGAGAGAGGGTGACAGGTCCAGAGATGGCTGACAGGAGAGTAACTGGGAGGAAGAGGTGACAGAGATAGATGAGGGTGACAAGGAAGGGGTGACTGAGGAGGGGGGCCTAGGGTCGGTGAGGACAGAGGTAGAGAGAGAAGTGGTGACAGTATGGGAGACAAAGTGGCAGAGAAGCTGGTACCAGGAGGGCTGATGAGAGCAGAGGGCATGAGACCCTGAAGAGCCAGGGCCTGGGCTGGCCTAGGCTTCAGGAGTTACTGCTCAGATTCTGAGGGAGGTGAGGGCCCACAGGGCCTTTGGTGGGAGTTCTCCAGAGTGGAGTGGACAGGAAGAGAGTAGGCCCCAGGGGAAAGAAAGAGGCTTGGCTGCTGGGGTGAAGAGGCTGAGCCAGGCAGCAGGGTGCAGGGGTGCCAGGCAGTGTGGTTGTAGGCCCTGGGTGGGGTATGCAAAGGTTTGTGTTTGGGCAGGACTGAGGCCAGATCTCAGTCCCCAGGATGGTGGCCCAGCCGGTCAGTGGGGAGAAGGTGGTTGTAGCAGCCCAACTCCTGGGCACTTGGATGCCTGCCCCAGTGTGAAAAACCCCCGGGTCCTCCAGGCTCTGCCTATGAGGACCCCAGGATTGGCTCAGAGAAGAGGCCGCCTGGGACTGCAGGGTCCACAGGAGCAGCAGGCCCCAAGTAGGAGAGCATAAGGTCAGGGGTCCCGTGGGAGCCTAAAGACTGAGTCGGGGGAGCCTCCGATTGTGTTTGGCTTATGGTCCTGGGCCCCCAAACCCTCCCAAAGGCTCCCTTTTGGCCTCTCAGGTTCTCTTAGTCACTTCAGAGTAAAGTTTTTTCCCTTTTCTTTTCTCAGGGCAGCTTGAAAGGGGGCGGGCAGTAATGACTGTTCAGGAAGTGGGTGAGGTTGGCCTGCTGGGCTGTCCTGCTTTCTTTGACCTTCTCCCACTTACCCCCACCTGGAGTTGGAGGGCATATTTGGGGGCGAGGGGGGCCCAGCTGGCTCAGCCACCCTGCCAGAGCCAGCCCAGCCAGGGCGGGGATGCATGCAGGCCAGAAGTGGGGGCTGGGTTTGCGGGTATCACGCTGGGTGCTGTGGGGGGAGGGGCAGGCTCTCATCCAGTGGGACAGCGGAACCCTGGGGTGTAGCTCTGTCTCCCACTGTGTGATGACGTGTGTGTGCTGGTGTGTGTGTGTGTGCGCGTCCGTGTGCTCATGCACGGCCCCGTGGCAGCACTGGGTATGAGCTCTTGCCCCAGACATGCCCCTGCCTGCTCCTTGCCAGGATCTGGGGAGATGGCTATACCTGGCAGGCCCGAGGTGCAGAGCAGAGTGGGCAGCTGTCCCTTGGGACTTTCAGCTGTCCACTCCTTCCCACAATGCCTGGCCATGCCAGGCTGCCCAGAGGGGTGAGGGGAGGTGGAGAGAGGCTCACATCACAGCCCAGGCACCTCCCTTTCTGTGCATGTGTGCCTGTGCATGTGTGTGTATGACTGCGTGTGCTCTCTGGACGGTGACAGTGCAAGGAAGCATGCCCTCTGGATCATGTGACAGGCGGCACACTGAAATGGTTAGGAGTTCAGACTCTAGAGCCCGGTTGCCTGGGTTCAGGCCCTAGCTCTGCCATTTCCTACCTGGGTGAATTTGAACAAGTTGCTTGATCCCTTTGTGCCTTGGTTTCTTCTCCTGTAAAGTGGGGCTGATAGTAGCACCTGCCTCTTAGGGCTGTTGTAAGGATAAAATGAGTTAGGCCCTGGTCTTGGCACAAAGTGAGTGTTCCATAGGTGTGAACTGTTGCTGCTTCTCACACCCCCCGGGGCAGTCAAAGTGTGTGCGTGTGCCTGCTGTGTCCTCTGCAGAGGGAGCAGATGTATGTGAGTGTCCCCAAGGAGCCAGAGTGTATAGCTCCGGGAATGTGGGTGCCAGTCTGTGTCTGGGTGCTGGCCAGGGGCCCACATGAGATGGGGACAGCCAGGAAGGAGGCCTCAGGGATGACGGAGTTGAGATGGTAGCCTTAGCAAGTGGGAAGTCTTGGGGGATGCTGGGTCTGGAGGGTTTCCTAAGTTGCCCCCGATGATCCCTGTCTGCTCTCCTACCCTGCAGGTAGACAGAAGATGAAGCCAATGAGGAAGGCGTGCACTGGCCTCCCAGGTCCTGGCAGCGGCGGCAAGTCCCCACCAGCCACCAGGGCCAAGGCCCTGAGGCGGCGAGGGGCTGGGGAGGGCAACAAGCCAGAGGAGGAGGACGACGAGGCACAGCAGCAGCAGCAGCAGCAGCAGCAGCAGCCAAGCCCAGAAGAGGCTGAGGAGGGTGAGGAGGAGGAAGCTGAGCGAGGCCCCGGGGCAGAGGGGCTGCCCCCGGAGCTGCACCCCGACGACCCAGCCCCAGGCCCAGCCGAGGACCCCAAGGTAGAGGGAGAGGCAGGCCGCTGGGAACCCTCACTCAGCCGAAAGACAGCCACGTTCAAGTCTCGAGCGCCCAAGAAGAAGTACGTGGAGGAGCATGCAGGTGGCAGTGGCAGCGGTGGGGCCGCTGGGGCCCCTGAAGAGCGGGCGCGGACCCCCGAGGAGGCTGGTGCCCTGGGTGTGCCTCCACGGCCACCCACCTCCACCCGCTCCTCCTCCACTGACACAGCCAGCGAGCACTCAGCTGACCTGGAGGATGAGCCAGCTGAAGCTTGTGGGCCAGGCCCCTGGCCCCCAGGTGGCACCAGTGGTGGCTATGATCTGCGGCAACTGCGGTCCCAGCGGGTGCTGGCTCGGCGTGGGGATGGCCTGTTCCTGCCAGCCGTGGTGCGCCAGGTGCGCCGAAGCCAGGACCTGGGTGTGCAGTTCCCTGGGGACCGGGCCCTGACTTTCTATGAGGGGGCACCTGGCGGTGGCGTGGATGTAGTTTTGGATGCCACGCCACCACCGGGCGCACTGATGGTGGGCACAGCCGTCTGTACCTGTGTGGAGCCTGGCATGGCTGCCTACCGTGAGGGTGTGGTGGTGGAGGTGACCACCAAGCCAGCTGCCTACAAGGTCCGCCTCAGCCCTGGCCCCAGCTCCCAGCTGGGTCCACCAGCCACCCTACCACAGCCCCCACAGCCGCCACACCGTGAGTCCGAGGAGGCTGTATGGGTAGCCCGCTCCAGCCTGCGCCTATTGCGGCCCCCCTGGGAACCTGAGGCCTTGCCCAGGAAGCCCTCCAAAGGCCCTGAGGAGGAGCAGGCTGAGCCTGGGGCCACCCTGCCACCCTGCCCTGCTGCCCTGGACCCCAAGCAGCCTGAGGATGCTGAGGTCTCCAAGATCAGCTTTGGTGGCAACCTGGGAGCTTGTGAAGAGGGCGAGGAGAAGCACCCGCCAGCCCTGGGCACCCCAGCCCTGCTCCCACTGCCCCCACCCCAGCTCTTGTCACCGCCACCAAAGTCCCCAGCCTTCGCAGGCCCAGGCCGCCCTGGTGAGCAGCCCTCACCCTGCCAGGAGGGGAGTCAGGGCGGGAGTCGTAGCAGCAGTGTGGCCTCTCTGGAGAAGGGGGCTGCGCCGGCCGCCCGGGCCCGCACGCCACTGACAGCCGCCCAGCAGAAGTATAAGAAGGGCGATGTGGTCTGCACACCCAACGGAATCCGCAAGAAATTCAACGGCAAGCAGTGGCGACGGCTGTGCTCACGCGATGGCTGTATGAAGGAGTCACAGCGGCGGGGCTACTGCTCGCGCCACCTGTCCATGCGAACCAAGGAGATGGAGGGCCTGGCGGACAGTGGCCCAGGTGGGGCTGGGCGACCTGCCGGCGTGGCAGCCCGTGAGGGCAGCACCGAGTTTGACTGGGGTGATGAAACTTCGCGAGACAGCGAGGCCAGCAGCGTGGCTGCCCGTGGAGACTCACGCCCACGCCTGGTGGCCCCTGCTGATCTGTCCCGCTTTGAGTTCGATGAGTGTGAGGCGGCTGTGATGCTGGTGTCCTTGGGCAGTTCACGCTCGGGCACTCCTTCCTTCTCTCCTGTCTCCACACAGTCGCCCTTCTCTCCCGCCCCATCACCCTCACCCTCGCCGCTCTTCGGCTTCCGCCCTGCCAACTTCAGCCCCATCAATGCTTCACCGGTCATCCAACGCACTGCTGTACGCAGTCGCCACCTGAGCGCCAGCACCCCTAAGGGAGGCGTGCTGACGCCACCAGACCTGGGCCCCCACCCGCCGCCACCTGCCCCCCGAGAGCGCCATTCCTCTGGCATCCTGCCCACCTTCCAGACCAACCTGACCTTTACCGTGCCCATCAGCCCTGGGCGGCGGAAGACAGAGCTCCTGCCCCACCCAGGGACATTGGGGGCCCCTGGCACAGGGGGCGGAGGAGCTGCTGCAGACTTCCCCAAGAGTGACAGCCTAGACTCTGGTGTGGACTCGGTGTCCCACACACCTACACCGTCCACACCGGCTGGCTTCCGGGCTGTGTCACCTGCTGTGCCCTTCTCCCGCTCCCGCCAGCCCTCACCGTTGCTGCTGTTGCCCCCACCTGCTGGCCTGACCTCGGATCCTGGGCCCTCTGTGCGCAGGGTGCCTGCTGTGCAGCGGGACTCTCCTGTCATTGTCCGCAACCCTGATGTGCCGCTACCCTCCAAATTCCCTGGGGAGGTGGGCACTGCCGGAGAGGCCAGGGCTGCAGGACCTGGGCGGGGCTGCCGAGAGACCTCGGTACCCACCGGGGTAGCCAGTGGGAAGCCTGGCCTGCCCCCTCCTCTGCCAGCCCCAGTGCCCATCACTGTGCCTCCAGCTGCGCCAACTGCTGTGGCTCAGCCGATGCCCACCTTCGGCCTGGCTTCTTCACCCTTCCAGCCAGTGGCCTTCCACCCCTCACCTGCTGCCCTGTTGCCCGTCCTGGTGCCCAGCAGCTACACCAGCCATCCTGCCCCCAAGAAGGAAGTCATCATGGGTCGGCCTGGCACAGGTAAGAGGTGTCGGGGGGATGGGCACAGTGAGCGCTCATTTTGCACAGGGCCTCTTGTGAACTGGCTCTCAGGAGAGGTGAGCTCCTTACCTCAAGAGGGTTTCAAGGGGAGGCTGGGCTCCTCTGCACAGCTGTTGCAGTGGGAATTCACGCATCAGGCAAGGGACTGGACTTTGAAGGCTCGAGGCAGAGTTTCCAGAGGCTGCCTGTTGGGAGTGCACTCTTGAGGGGCCCATCAGTCAGCAAATCTTTCCTGAGTACAGGCTTGGAGCCAGGATGCCACAGAGCTGATGGGGTAACAGAGATGACAGTCATGACGACAGCTCCTGTGTCTGAAGGACTGGCAGGGGCATCGCCATAATAAGCGCTACGTGTGGGTTATCTCGCCAAACCCTCCTACCCACCCCATAATGTAGCACTCACAGCATACTGGGCCCTGTTCTAAGCCCTTTTCAAATATTAGCTCGTTTAGTCTTCACAACAATGTGACAGGCAAGTGTTATGATTATGCTCGTTTAGAGGAAACTGAGGCCAGGTTAGTAACTTGCTCAGGGGCACATGGCTAGCAAATTCTGGAGCCCAGGCAGGCTGGCCCATGACCGCTCAGCTGTAGTGCTGGGTTACAAGTGGGAAAACTGAGGCTCCAGTGGGTGATTCTGCTGGGAGTTGGTGGGACCAGGACTAGAGCCTTCATCTTCACTGCTGCACCCAGTAAACCTCACAGGTGTGGTCAGTGCATGGAGGGGAGCTGGGGTGTGCTGAGAACACCTCCAGGTGTGACTCGAGTCTGGCTGCCCTCAAGACAGGGCCTGTAAGCCAAGAGTTGAGGGATGAGTGGGAACCAGCAACCATGGGGCAGAAGAGCATCCTAGGAAGCTGATGGGAAGGCTGTAACGCTGGAAGGAACATGGAGAGGAGAGGAGAGGAAAGCCAGTGTGGCAGGAAGACTAAGGCCAGGGGCAAGGAGAGTGGCATTTCTGAGATGGTGCTGGAGAGCCAGGGGGCCAGGCCAGGCTGGGCCTTGTTGGAGCAACTCTCAGGGTGGGTGACAGACCTGTCACCAGCCCCTTCCCTACCGTCTTTTTCTTATTTATTTATTCGTTAAGCTGATGTTGACTGAAGGCCCCCTCTGAGCCTAGCTCTGTGCTTGTTGGTGCTGAGGACACAGCCCTGTCTTCACAGGGCTCACAGTCCCTAGAGTAGACAGACCTATCCCTAGACAGTGACTATTCAGAGTCATCAACGCTGGGCTGGGGGAAGCCCAGGAGGCTGTGGGAAGTCATAGAGGGCTTCCTGGAGAAGGGGTCAGGGGCCTCTAAAGTGAGACCTGAAGGGTGTACAGAAGTGAGCCTGGCAAGGCCAGGAGGAGGACCTTCAGGCAGAGGGAAGAGTTTGTGTAAAGGCAGTTTGTGCAAAGGCCTTGAAGTGAAAGCAAGTATTTGAAGGAAGTTGAATGTACGAAGTCAAGGGGTCTAGATGGTGGGTAAGTGTTAGGGTGTGTGGCTGTGTTGGTGAGCAAGGGTCAGAGCATAGAGGGCCCTTATGAGACTTGTGAGTTTTATCCTGAGGACACCAGGGAGCCATGGAAGGTCTTGAGCCAATCCAACCACGGCTATACCGTGGAGGGTGAGTTCCAGTCCCTGGACCAGAGGTCAGGAGGCCAGGGAGGAAGGAGGCTGGGGTGTGGATCTGGAAGGAGCCACTGTGCCTTGGGCTGGGGTAGAGGCCAGTGCAGGAAGGAGCCCAGGCCCAGCCCAGATTCAGGCAGAGGGACCCATATACTGAGGTTGTGAGCTGTGGTTTTCACCCTGCCCCCAACATTTTTTACATTTGTTCCTATAGTTGATATGAGCAAAATTCCACAGAAGTGGGCACAGCAGGGATTTCTGTCCTTAGGCAGATGATGAAATGGAAGCAGAAGGACTCCAACCATCTCCCTTTCCCCCACCCCCCCGCATGCCTTCAGCCCCCAACATTGCCCTCATAGCATCATCTCATGTGACTCTCACTGTTGCCCTGTGGGGAGGGATGGCACTGACGCAGATGACCTGAGGCCTACTGGGGCAGGCCCAGCAGGGGTTCCTGCCATTTTCCAGATGAGGAAAAGTGAGGTCCTGACAAAAGAAGAGTCCTGATTGAGGTCACCTTGCCAGGGAGGGGCAGGACCAGGCCTTTCACCAGGTCTCCCGATCTCCAGGTCACAGGACTCTGACTAACAGGAGTTACAGTAATAATAATTTATTGAGCACCACCCAGGCATGTGCCTGGCACACTGCTCACTAAGTGCTGACTGAACATTTATTCACCGAATCCTCACGAGGTCCTGGGAGGTCAGCATCATTACTAGTTCCAGTGGACAGAGTGGGAAACTGCAGCCCAAGAGGTTAAGTGACTTGCGCAAGGTCACCCAGCTAGGAAGAGGGAGAGCCAGGATTTGAACCCAAGCTATCTGGCTCCAGAGCCCAGGCTCTTAAGCACTCTCAATAATAATGATGATAACAGTAATAGTAACCACTCTTTATTGAGCATTTATCATGTGCCCCACCTCAGGTGTGGGGTCACCTCATCGAATCCATTTCATGCTGTGAAGTGGGGATTACCAGCCATGTTGTCAAGGCGAAAACTGAGGTTCAGGGAAGGGAGGCCCCTTGCTGGAGGCCGCCTGGTCGTCAGAACTTGTCCAGTGCCTGTCCTGGCGGTTCTGAGCAGCGCCTCCCTGACAACACCCCTGCTGAGGTATCCAGGCTGCCCTCAGGTTCCCAGCCAGCAGGCCCTTTTGTTCTTCTCCCAGAGGCCTCCCTAAACCCTTGGGAGGTAGGCACCTTGGGGCCTTCTCCCTCTGAGGCCCAGATAGGGCAGACTGTGCCCAGTGTCATAGTGAGGCTAGAGTCCTGTCCCCTTCTGTCTGCCCATGCCAGGACCTGACCCTCACTCCGGGCAGCAGGTGTGAGGGGGTGGCCAGGGGCAGCTTGCCTGCTCCTGCCCCCCGCTAGGCATTTGCTTCCGCTGGGGGACGTGCCGGGGCAGGCGGCCGGCATTCTCCACATTCTGCGCATGGCCGGGCCAGCCAGCTGCCATTGCCACCTCCCTCTGACTGTTCCCGCCTGCTCCACAGGAGAGGAAGCCGCCCCGGGGCCTGCAGCCCCAGCCCAGGAGGCCAGATGTCTCAGCCCCATTCCTGGCACAGCCTCTCTTCCAGCTCCCAGCTCCTGCCTGGCTTCCCCGTATTGACAGGCAGTGCCCCTTCTCCTGGGCCTCTGTCTACCCGTCTGCCTCTCTTTGGGTCACTGTATGTCTATCTCTCCCTTGGGTTCCTGTGTCTTTCTCTGTCTGGGTCTCTCTCTGGACCTCTGTCTGTCTGACTCTCTATCTGAGTTTGGCTTTCTATACCTTTCTTGGTTTGTCCCTTCCTAGATACTAGTCCTTGTCTAAACTTGCATCCGACCTTCCTTCTGTTTTGGCCCCCTCTCTTGGGATCCTGTGTTGCTGGTTCAGCCTTGGCCTCTCCCCTGGCCCTCCTTCTCGCACTCCTTAGACTTAACTGCCCCCATCCTAGTCCCCCACGCCCACCCTGTGCACATCAGGTGCTCTGTTCCTTAGAGTCAATGAACAGTTGCTAAGCATCAGGTCCCCTACTCCTTTCTTGCGGAGTGTTGGGAGGTTGTCCAGGCCTGGGAGCCCCCTCTGGCTCCGTGACAAATTAACTGCCCACTGTTGTCCCTGAAACCTGCTGAGAGGTGTTGGGAGTCATCCTGCAGACCCATCTATATCCAAGCACCTGTTCCCAAGACAGGCAGGAAGGCGGAGGCTGTCTGGGCCAAGCTAGGAGATCCGGCTTTGGGGGAGAAGCAGGAAAGCAGCTCCTGTGCCCACCCACCTGCTAGAGGGCATGACCCAGTTCACCCTCCACCTCCCACAGCCTTTCAGGAGTTAGTGTCAGCTCCATTTAACTGAGTCCCACACATAGTCCACCCCAACGGGTAGGACCTCAGAGACCAGGCAGTAGCTACCAGCTATGCTTGGGCAGGTGGGGAAAATGAGGCCAAAGAGGGCCCGAGGGTCTCCTGACTCCCCAAATCCAGATTCTGCCAAGCAGACTTTCTGTCTTATCTCAAACAATAAACCCCATCTCTCCCACCAGAAGTCCTTCCTCATCCCTCCACCAGGCCAGAGCAGTCCTGGGGTAAGTGGGTGGGGAAGGCAGATGTGGATGCAGGCACAGACAAGGATGAGCAGAGGGAGGCACAGAGTCTGGGGAAGCTAGAGGATGGAGACCCTGTGTCTCCATGCGGGGTGATGAGGGAGGTTCAGGAAGGCTTCTCATTAGAGGTGACATTTGAGCTGAAGCATGGAGGAAGGAGTGGATTTCAGGGTGGTGAAGGAAAGGGAAGGGCCATCCAGGCTGAGGCCGCCCTAGGAGCAAAGGCCAGGAGGGGTGAAAGTGCATGACCTCTGAGTGGCTAGCTGAGGCTGCAGCTGACACTAGAGCCTAGGCTTGGCGAAGGGTGCCAAAGACGACGGGTCCAGCCGGGCCAGGCTTGAATGCCAGGCGGTGAAGAGCCAAGAAAGGACTTAGAGCAGGAGAGAGAAAAGGCTGGATCTGGATGTCAAAATCCCTGGAGACTGCCCTGGTGAGGAAGGAGGCTTAAGCTGGGAAGAAGAGGATGAGTTGCAGAGAGGAGAGACGGGGCGTTTGTGAGGTAACAGGAGTCTTAGAGACTTCGTGGAAGAGCCCCCAGCACCAGGCGCTGCGAGGGGTCAGGGTGCCTCCTGGCGGCGGCGGGTAGTGGGGCAGTCGGCGCGCGCATGCGCAGCACGCGCGCGCGCGGGGGAGGCGGGGTGCGGCCCCGAGCCCCCGGCGCCGGGGCATTAATGGCTCCATTAGTGGCCGGGAGGGAGGCGCATTAGCGGCGGCGACGGCGTCTGGCTCCCATTACCACCGGCGGCAGCGGCTGCACCGCAGGCGGCTGGACCCTAGCCCGCTGCGCCGCCTCCTCCGCCCGCACTCCATCCCCTGTTCCCGCTCCCCACGGGGGCCTGGGCCAGGGAACCCCTGTCTCCCTATTTCGGCGGAAAAGCTGATCGTGAAGCCAGGCAGACCTGGGTTCAAATCCCAGCCTTGCCACCTTGACTGCAAATCCTATCCCCTCTGAGCCTGTTTCTTGTGAAGCGGCGGGGAAACGGTGTAGTGAGGCTTTGTAGATCCGGAGGGGCACCCCGAGAGGGCCGCACCCAGCCCCCGCCGGCACCTAGTGCGGCGGGTTCCCGCGCCCCGGGGAGTAGGCCCAGGCGGCGGGCTTCCGTCCTTCCCATTGGCCGCCGTCTCGCCCGCCAACGCCGATTGGCCGAGACCTGCTCCCCAGCCCCGGCGCCATTAACCCCTGCGCGGCCGCGCCCTCGGGCCCAGTGGGGGACCCCCCCCGCAGACAGCCTCGGTGCCAGCTGGCCCGCTCCCCGCCGCGGCCCGCGTGGGTGTTAGGCCGGCCGGGCACCCTCCCGCCCTCCCAGCACAAAGCAGCTTTGTGGGGCCCGCCGGGGGCTGGCTGGGGGCCAGGCGGCGAGTGGAAAATCTCGTGAGCGCGGGGAGGGGAGGAGAACGCAGGGCGGCGCCCCCTCCTCCGCCCGGGCCGTGGCGCCTCCCTCAGCTCGCGCGGACCAGCCCTCTAGGCCCCGTTGCCCATAGACTACCCCCCTTACCTCCGCCCCTTCCCACCCCCAAACCTACATCCCGCCCTCGGTCCTGTCCTGCCCGTCTCCCAATCCCTGGGGACCCTCCCCCACACCTCTCGCCTGCCTCTCTTTCCCTCCTGGTCCCCTTGCCTACCCCAGCCCCACTCACACTGACTCACCCTGGCGCTATTTTTAGGCCCCCATCCCTCCCGAGCCGCACCAGCCCAATCCTGGGCTCGTTCCCCAGGCAACCCTGGCGGTCGCCGACGCCGCCCCGGGGTGGGTGGGTGGGTGTGTATGTGGAGAGCGGGTGAGGGGAGCCGGGGACACTGGCGTGGTGAGCCGAGGCGGGGACCCGCGGGCGACGGGGGTTCGGTGCCTCTCGGGCTCAATAAACGGGCCCGGGAGTTCAAAACGTGTCTGCCTGTCCCTTAGTCTGTCAGCATCTCTGGCTGTGCGCCCCAGGCCTCTGGGCAGGCCTCAGCCTGTGCCACCCTGGGTGGCAGCTGGTGTCTCTGTCTGGGCTCCCTGCCCCAGGCAGGGGTGGGTTGGTACTTTGGGGGCTGTTCAGGGCCAAACCTTTTGTGGAATTGGTTATGGGGTGGTGCAGAGAGGACTGCACCATACTTCTGTAGAGTACCTGCCTTGAGCGAAGAATGACGTTGCGCCCCTCTCAGAAGGGGCTGGGGCCCTGGTTTGGGGAGCCCCTTCTGCCTTTCCCAACTAGGGAGGCCCCAGTTAGGGTTGGGGTGGCTGGAGAGATGGAGCCATCTGGGGATAGGACCTGCTCCTCCTTCTCCCCTCTTAATCACCCCCACCCAGGGTTCCTTCACTCCAAACAATGGAAGCTAAGTATAGGGCTGGCCCAGTGCCCAGGGCAGGGGGGCCCTTCCCGCCCGGATTCCGGCCCCTCCCTGCCAGGCTGGGCCCCCACTTGGCTGTACCCTACCCTGTAAGGGGCCTCTTCCATCTCTCCTATGTGGGCACTGTGTCTTCTAGCAGATGTGCAACCTTCCCAGATGTGTGGGGCCCTTTTTCCCTGCTGTGCCAGGCCGAGCTCTTTTTCTCACCCAACGAAAGTGCGGAAGCTGAGGACAGGGTTTCTCCGAGCTCTGTCCCTGGGCTGCCTTGTAGTGGGGAAGGGGTTAACTTTGCCAGTAGGTGACTCACCGGTGGGGAGAGGAGGGGGCAGTGGTGGGGAGATAGCGGGCCACATTGATTTCAGCCTTGATTTCTGCCTCATGTTGCAGTCCCTGGGGCAGTGAGGTAATGGAGGGTCTGAGTCTGGGGCTGCATAGGGAGGAGGGGGCAGTCACCTAATAGTCCCGCTGGTGGCCCTTCCAGGCTCACAGCCAAGTGTCTGGCCCTACAGTCTCTGGAGGTCAGAGGGCTGCAGACCTCCCCTTCCCCTCTGGGCTCAGGTTACCTGGTTTTTGCCCCTCTCCATGCCTTCAGCTCTGTCAGTGAGTGAGGCAGGCTGGGAAAAGGGTCTGTCTGCACCTGTCGCTGACCCCACCTGTGTAGAAGCCCAGTCTTGGTCCATCTGAGCCTGTACAACCTTGACCTGCCCAGATGTGGCCCTAGGCCTCTGCCTCTACTGGGTGTGGCCCCAGGGCCCCTCTTGGGTGATCCAAGGCCTTTGTCACTCTGCCTGCTGGGCCCCAGACCCTTGCCTGTGTCTCCGTGTGTGCCCTCTGACCTTTCTGTAGTTCACCAGTCTTTCTGTCTCATTGTCTGACCATATTCCTGGGCCTCTGTTTGGGAGCCTCTGCCTGTGTCCACCCTGAGGTTAAATTTTCAGTAGTAGAATGAGCACTTGAATTGGAGCACTGGGCTGTTATGTTCTGGCTGCATGATCTTGCACAATTTGTTCAGTTTCTCTGAGACTCATTTTCTCATCTGAACAATGGGCATAATAAAGTGTACCTCCCTAGTGGCTGTGATGATTTAATGAACAGGATAATACATACAACCTCTCAGCACATAGCAGCCCCAGTGTTCGTTTCCTTTATTCCTCCTGGCCCTTTTCTGGAAGAGGTGGCTCCCAGCCTAGAGTGGTAGGGCCAGCCCATGGTGGTGCTCTGGGGCCCCCTGCCTTACTCTGTGAGGTAGAGGGTCACAGGTGGCTGCTGAAGGTCAGGCAGGGTAGCTGAATGACCGTGAATGGCCATGGCTCTCTGTATACCTGATGGGCCAGGGTGCTGAAGTGGTTACTGCTCACCATGGTAAATTTATATAGTGTATGGGGTCAGTATGATGGCTGTGCGTTACCCTGTTTCGGGGACAGGAGTGCCAAGAAGGCCGTATGGAAGATCGAAGAGTGTGTGTGGTTGTGTGGGAGGGATGGGGGTGGGGGGTGTGATGGACAAACGGTGGCTGTGATGAGGTGTGTGAGATAATTCTGCCTGTTTGATATGTTGTGTTTGTATGATGATTCATGTGGGCTGTTGGATGTGTGATGAGGATCTGTATTGGTTAAACATGTATGACAGCTCATGTATGAAATGGGTGATGTGAAGAGGGTGGGTGAGAACGAGCGTATATGATGGTGGGTAGGGAGTAGGGTGGGGTAGTACATATATGTGAGCAGGTGTTCGAGGTGTGTGACTTAGTGTGTGACAATGTGAGTGTAAGACCAAGGGTACATGTGACCGCGGGGTGTGTATGATGATGGGTGTGGCAGGAAAGTCGGTCTATGAGGAGGGGCTGTGTGTGTGTGACTGCTGGTGTGAAGGCTGGAGGGCTCAGGGGTGGCTTGCCCAACCCTCCGCTCAGCTGGTCTGCCCTGCGGGGCTGTGCGCGCCCTGGCCGGCGTGAGGGAAGCGGGTCGAGCCGCGCGTGAGCGTGTTCCTCGCGCAGACTGGACACACACACCGCCACACACAACCCCGGGGCCTCCGCAGCGCGACGCCCCGAACCGCCCCTCTGGCTCGGTGCCTCTACTGCAGTGCGCCCTCCCTGCCACCCTCCTCCCATGGTCCCGCCCCCGGCCATTTCGGGGCCAACCGGAGCCCGCCCCGCCCTGCCCTTATTTGCATATGACTGACGTTCCCTTAGGGCGGCCAATGGGGGCGGGCGCGGCGGGGCCTGACCCGCGCGCGGCGGCGGCAGCCAATGGGCTCACGCGTGGGGGGCCGGGCTTGCGCGGAAGGCCGCGGGGGAAGCGGGGAAGGGGCGGGGGGAGGCGCGGCGGGGGGAGGGGAGCGCGTAGTAGTGGCGGGGCGGGGAGGCGGCGGTGGTTCTGCGCGGGGCTCGCTCGGAGCGCACGGACCCACGCACGCTGGTCCGTCCGTCCGCCCGGGGCCGGAGGTCGACCCGGCGCTGAGCCGCGGGCCCGGGGCCCGGAAAGGCGGGGCGGCGGCGCCGGCAGCCGGGGCGCGCGGGGCCAGAGCCGTTACCCGCCGGAGCTGCGAGGGAGGGAGCGAGCGAGGGAGCCAGCGAGCGGGGAAGGGAGGGGGCCGCCCCCGCGCACGCGCGCCGCGCCCCGCCCCGCCTGCCCCGCCCGCCGGGCTCCGCGCGGGAGGAGGGAGAGGGAGGGGGCGGCGCCGATGGCCCCCGTGCCGCGCGCCCCGTGACGGCCCCCGCGCGCGCCGGGGGGCGGGGCGGGGCCGGCGCGCTCTGACCTCCCCCGCCCCCCCGGGCGGCGGGAGGCAGGCGGTGCTGTGCGCAGGCGCGCCCGGCAGAGACCCCCCGCGTGGGGCGGCCAGAGGGGGTGGCGGGGGGGGGGCATGCGGCGACGGCCTCCAGCTCCCCCCGGGCCGGAGCGGCGACGGCCGAGAAGCCGGCGGCGGGCGGAGCGGCGGCGGCCGCTGAGGAGGCGCGAGCCCTGGTCGGGCCCCCCCGCGCCGGACCATGTACTCAGCCCACAGGCCCCTGGTGCCCGCGTCCGGCGCGGCCTCTCGTGGCCTCGGCATGTTCGGTCAGTAGCGTCTGGGCCGTGGGACTGCAGGGGTCAAGGTGTCGGCGTGCTAAGTGCGGAGTAACGGTGATGGGGGTATAGGACAGGAATGGTAGAGGCAGAGTGAAGGGATGACGGGGAAAGTTACAGAGCTCGCTTGGGCCAAGTGGTAAGTGACGGCAGGTGAGAGTGCAGTGGAGTGATGGGAGTGAGGAGTGGGGAGTAGCTAAGAGACAGCTGTGCTACTAAGGTGATGGGGTGAAACAGGTCCGTTGTCATTGGAGGTGAGCGGTGCAGGGTAATTGGCTTCAGAGCATGGAGTGGAATAGGAGCAGCTGAGACCTGCTGGTCCTAGGTGCGGAATAGAGGGGGAAGGGGCTGTGATTGAGTAGTGGGGCTAAGGACAGGGCTTGGGAAATGAGTGAGGCACTCAGAACAGAGTGATGGGCTGGAGTGTTTGTGATGTGCTTTACTGAGGGGTAGGGGAGAGACCCGGGAACCTCGAGGATAGTGCACTGGGGAGGAGTTCAAGAGGGGCAGGACCAAAGGACTGTTCCACTATTGTCTGCTGGGCCCCTTATTCCCCACCCAGCAGAAGATGGGCCTCATCAGAGGAGGCCCTGATGAGAAAGATCTTTGTGAAGAGAGGGACAGGTCCAGGTCCCTGGGGGCTGTATGGGGTTGGAGGGCTGAGCAGGCTTTTGTGTCCCCAGTGCCCCAGGGGTAAGGGACAGGTTCATCATAGCATCTGGAGTTCCCTCCAGTGCTGGCTTCCTTATCCCTCTGCCGTTGCCCAGATGTCTACTTTTTCTTTTGTCAGCCTTTCAAAGAATCGGGTCTCAAGGCCAGTGTCTCACCTAGGGAGTCCAGGCTTCTGAAGGCTTGAGGGGGTCACCCCAGGTCAGATTGATCTGCATCGGGGGAGGTCTGGAATGATGGAGACCAGGGTTAGGGCGTTTCCCTCCTCCCTTCATCGTCTTCCCCTAGCAGGGGCCTCCTCGGCTGGTTCCACTTCCCCCAGGGAGGCACCAGTGAGAGGGAAGCCCACTCCTAGCCTCAGCCCGCCCCAGGAGTCCAGCAGGGGTGGATCTCAGCCCAGGGCTTGCCCTCCTACCACCTAGCTCCTGAGGCTGAAGGTTGGACCCCTGGGACCGGCCCCCTGCTGAAGGAAGTGCCTTCCTGTGTATAGCCTCAAGGAAACACCTGGCACTTTTGCTTGCCCTGGGCAGAGACTTTTAACAACTTTGTTGTGTGCCCCATTGTCTGTGCCTTTTCTTCCGAAGAATTTGCCCCACTCCTCTTTCTGGGCAGGGGAGCTGGGCTCTGCACCCAAGATAAGCTCAGGGGTGTAGAGGGGGGAAGGCCTCTTCATAGCCAGTAGATTCTCTTTGGGGGTGAAGGGGAAAGATGCAAGGAGCCACCTGTGCCCAATCCGGGAAGGGCAGATCTGGTCCCCTGGGGTCTGTGATAGGAGCAGGGAGGCAGGGAGAGAGACTTGAGACCCCACACCCTGTGGGTAATGGAGAGAGGAGGGGAGGGGAGACCAGGCCATCTGCCTCAGGAAAGAGAAAGGGAGTGTGAGGTCAAGGTGAGGGGCCGTGTCAGATGGTAACATGGGTGCTGGGAATGTGGCATGACTGGAGAGGGGGGGTCCCAAGGCCTGTTCAGGTCTTGGGGCCTTGGGAGTGTGAGATGGCAGTCGAACATGGCCTGGTTTGTGACAGGAGCCAGTCGTTCCTCTGGTCTGGTCCCTCGTGGCAGGGCTGGTGGAGGTGGGGGAGGGAGTGAGGCCTGAGGACTATTTCCCTTCCTTGCTTCTGTTTTTTTTCTTATAAACCTAGAAACCTTTCAGGGAGGAGTTTATCCTGAGTGATGTTACATGCACAAGCCTAAGAGGCTGGGGAATAGGGAAGAGGGTACAAAGGATGGGTGGAGCCACCTCATCCAGGGTGGAAAAGAGGTTGAGTTGGGGGTCAAGGCCAAGCTCTCTTGCTGCACAGCTCAACTGGCCCCTTCCTACAGTGTGGACGAACGTGGAACCTCGCTCTGTGGCTGTGTTCCCGTGGCACTCCTTAGTCCCCTTCCTGGCCCCCAGCCAGCCTGACCCCTCTGTGCAACCAAGTGAGGCCCAGCAACCTGCCAGCCACCCAGTGGCCTCCAACCAGAGCAAAGGTGAGGGGTGGAGGGCTGTGGGAAGGCATGGGGATGGGATTGAGGTGGCCCAAGAGCCCCCTGAGCTGCTTCTCTACCCCCAGAACCTGCTGAGTCGGCCGCTGTTGCTCATGAGCAGCCACCAGGCGGGACAGGGAATGCTGACCCTGGGCGGCCCCCTGGAGCCACATGCCCTGAGAGCCCAGGGCCCGGACCCCCCCACACTTTGGGCGTGGTGGAACCTGGAAAGGGCCCCCCTCCCACCACTGAGGATGAGGCCCCTGGCGCTCCAGGAGAGCCCCGGCTGGACAGTGAGACGGAGAGTGACCATGATGATGCGTGAGTGCCCTGAGGCTTGGGACTAGGGGATGCAGTGGCCACAGACGTGGCCCTCACTGTCCCTGCTGCTCCTGCCACAGCTTCCTCTCCATCATGTCTCCTGAGATCCATTTGCCTCTGCCACCTGGCAAACGCCGGACCCAGTCCCTCAGTGCCCTGCCCAAGGAACGAGACTCATCTTCAGAGAAGGATGGACGCAGCCCCAACAAGGTGCCTCATTCCCACCTGTCCCCAGCTCGCCCTGTGGCCCTCCAAGCCTGACTCCTGGTCCTAACCATCCCATTTTTGGGCCCGTGTCTACTACAGCGGGAGAAGGACCACATCCGGCGGCCCATGAATGCCTTCATGATCTTCAGCAAGCGCCACCGGGCCCTGGTCCACCAGCGTCATCCCAACCAGGACAACCGAACTGTTAGCAAGATCCTGGGCGAGTGGTGGTACGCCCTGGGACCCAAGGAGAAGCAGAAGTACCATGACCTGGCGTTCCAGGTAATGCCTCCTTCTCTTGGCTCCTCCCAGTACCTCTGGTGGGGTGGATGAATGAAGGGTCTTCCTGCCCTCTTCTGCCAGGTGAAAGAGGCCCACTTTAAGGCCCACCCAGACTGGAAGTGGTGCAACAAGGACCGGAAGAAGTCCAGCTCAGAGGCCAAGCCCACAAGTCTGGGGCTGGCAGGAGGGCACAAGGAGACTCGGGAGCGGAGCATGTCGGAGACAGGCACTGCTGCTGCCCCTGGAGGTTAGTCAGCCCCTTGGCTCTCCTGCCCTGCCACCTGCCTCCCTGAGAGCTGTCAGCTACCCCCTGCTTGCTCACCCCCTGCCCCAGAAGTTCCTCTCTTTTTTTTTTTTTTTAAAGGTTGGCACCTGAGCTAACCACTGTTGCCAGTCTTTTTTTTCCCCAAATCCCCCCAGTACACAGCTGTATATTTTAGTTGTGGGTCCTTCTAGTTGTGGCATGTAGGATGCTGCCTCAGCATGGCCTGATGAGTGGCGCACAAAGGAGCTGGCAGTTGTTTCCTGTGAAGGAGCCTGGGAGGTCCAGACAGATAAAATTTCCAAATGGCATTCTCATTACTATCGGCCTTTTACTAAGCATTTACTACGTGCCAGGCACCAATGGGAGCATAACTGTTAGGGCTCAAACCCACGCTCCATTTTCCAGATAAGGAAACTGAGACTCAGAAAGGCAAAATCATTTGCTCGAAGTCACAAGAAACTAGTAAATGGCAGAGCCAGAATTTAACTCCCAGCTTGGCTGGCTCCCAAGGCCACAGTTGGAAGCCCCTCGTTGGCTGCTTCTCCTGACTGAGGGTGTCTGGTGTGCCTGGCATCGTTCTGAGGCACTTTTCTGGAGTGATGCTGTGGGTATGGGCCCACAGCTCCATAAGGGTGGGGTCGTTCCTTTCTCTCTGAGGTGAGGGGATTGAGGCTCAGACAGGCCAGTGGTTATTAGCTAGCCAGTGCCACACATCCCTGTGTCCAGGCTCTCTCACTCTCTCAGAGGGGCTGCCTCCGGGGGGAGCAATGGGCTGGCTCCTTGCAACCCTAGAGGGCAGGAACCAGTGGGAAGGAGATGCTGGGCTGGTGGGTGGTGTATCTTTTCTGCCAGGTGACCCAGGAATTCCAGCCTGCTTCTGCCCAGTACCTAGACTGATTTGCAGATGGCTTGGCCAGGCTAGGGGCTGGAGAGAGGCTTCCTGTCTGCAGCACTTCTCTTCCATTCTACAGTGTCCTCAGAGCTCTTGTCCGTTGCAGCCCAGACACTCTTGAGCTCAGACACCAAGGCTCCGGGGAGCGGCTCCTGTGGGGCAGAACGTCTGCACACAGTCGGGGGACCTGGCTCGGCCCGGCCCCGAGCCTTCTCCCACAGTGGCGTCCACAGTCTGGATGGCGGGGAAGTAGACAGCCAGGCACTACAGGAACTGACACAGGTCTGTGGTGCAAGCCATGGGGGCAGGGGAGGTGGACAGGGAGAGCTGCCCGAAGGTGACAGCCCCAGCTGAGTTCTCCTTGCACCTCCTTTGCAGATGGTGTCTGGCCCTGCGTCCTACTCTGGCCCCAAACCTTCCACCCAATATGGGGCTCCAGGCCCTTTTGCAGCACCTGGTGAGGGTGGTGCCCTGGCGGCCAGTGGGCGGCCTCCACTGTTGCCCACCCGAGCCTCCCGTTCCCAGCGTGCGGCCAGCGAGGACATGACAAGTGACGAGGAACGCATGGTCATCTGTGAGGAGGAAGGAGATGATGATGTCATTGGTGAGCAGTTGCAGGGCCCAGAAGCCTGCCTGGGGAGCTGCAGGCTAAGGTTTGGGGGGCGGGCAGAGATTTGACTCAGGCTCTCAGGCCCCTTTTTTTTCTTCCCTTCCATGTTTGTGTATGATTGCAGGCATGTTCAGTTCAGGCCTTGCTGAGTAAACCCAGTCCTGCCCTCAGGAAGCCCCCAGCCAGGCAGGAAACTGGGAGGACACAGGCACAGCTAGGCTGTTGGGCACAGTGTTAGGTTTTATTATCTGCGTGCTCTTAGGCTCCCCCATTGGCCAGGTGGCCAGACCCTGGGCTGAGGAACAGGTTTCCTGGAAACACTCACTGCCAGCTTGGGGCAGAGCTGACGCCAGAGCCTACCTCCAGACTGTCCCTCCTGGGAAGTCCTGCACGCAGCCCCTATGCTTATCATGTTCCCTTCACTCCCTCAGCTGACGATGGCTTCAGCAACACTGACATTGACCTCAAGTGTAAGGAGCGGGTGACTGACAGCGAGAGCGGAGACAGCTCTGGGGAGGACCCAGAGGGCAGCAAGGTGAGGGCTTGGGACTTGGCGCTGTCTGGTCATACTCTTTCCTGGGAGGGGGAATGTCTGCTCTTGTGTGTGTTGACAGAGAGGGAAATTAAGGCCCAGAGAGGGCAAGCTATTTGCCCCATGGGGAACTGGGTCACAGCCTACGTGAATCGAGGCCTTCAGCTAGCCTGGCTGCCAGGTGGGATGGGGATGGCAGGGTGTGGGTATCCAGGCTCTCCTGACATGGGTGTGCCTCCTTTCTCCTTCCACCCAGGGCTTTGGCCGGAAGGTGTTCTCGCCTGTGATCCGTTCCTCCTTTACCCACTGCCGTCCATCGCTGGATCCTGAGCCCCCAGGACCCCCAGATCCACCTACAGCCTTTGGCAAAGGCTACGGCCCCACCCCGTCTTCCTCCTCATCCTCGCCTGCCTCCTCCTCAGCCTCAGCAGCCACCTCCTTCTCACTAGGCTCAGGGACCTTCAAGGCCCAGGAGTCAGGTCAGGGCAGCACAGCAGGCCCACTACGGCCCCCACCCCCTGGGGCTGGGGGCCCAGCGACACCTTCCAAGGCTGCACGGTTCCTCTCAACGGATCCTGTTACCTTCCGACGCAAGAGACCTGAAAGCGTTGGAGGCCTGGACCCACCAGGTCCCTCAGTTATTGCGGCGCCTCCTAGTGGGGGAGGAAGTGTCCTGCAGACACTGGTCCTACCCCCAAACAAGGAGGAACGGGAGGGCAGTGGAGCCCGCATGCCCTCGGCCCCAGCCCCATCGCTGGCCTATGGGGCCCCAGCAGCGCCCCTGTCCCGCCCGGCTGCCACCATGGTCACCAACGTAGTGCGGCCTGTCAGCAGCACTCCTGTGCCCATCGCCTCTAAACCCTTCCCCACCTCTGGCCGGGCAGAGGTGTCTCCAAATGACACAGCAGGTGCCAGGACTGAGACGGTCACTGGGTCCCGGGCACCTGGGGGCTCCCCGCTGGGTGTCAGCTTAGTGTATTCGGACAAGAAGTCGACAGCAGCCACCTCGCCAGCCCCACATCTGGTGGCTGGGTCCCTACTGGGCACTGTGGGGAAGGCACCTGCTACTGTCACCAACCTGCTGGTGGGCACCCCGGGTTATGGGACCCCAGCACCCCCTGCTGTGCAGTTCATTGCCCAAGGAGCCCCTGGCAGTGGGGCCACTGCGAGCTCAGGAGCAGGTGCTGGGAGTGGCCCCAATGGGCCAGTGCCGTTGGGCATCCTGCAGCCAGGTGCCCTGGGCAAGGCTGGGGGAATCACCCAGGTGCAGTACATCCTGCCCACGCTGCCCCAGCAGCTTCAAGTGGCGCCTGCCCCAGCACCAGCCCCTGGGACCAAGGCAGCGGCTCCCAGCGGCCCTGCACCCACCACCAGCATCCGTTTCACCCTCCCACCGGGCACCTCCACCAATGGCAAAGTCCTGGCCGCCACTGCACCCACTCCTGGCATCCCCATCCTGCAGTCCGTACCTTCCGCCCCACCCCCCAAAGGTGAGGTCCCTGGCTGGGCAGCACAAGGAGGTGGGGACAGCCCTTTTCAGCTCCCTTGTAACTTCCTCCTCTCTTGCCTCTTAACTTGCAGCCCAGTCAGTTTCTCCTGTGCAGGCCCCGCCCCCAGGTGGCTCAGCCCAGCTGCTACCTGGGAAGGTACTAGTGCCCCTGGCTGCCCCTAGCATGTCAGTGCGGGGGGGAGGGGCCGGCCAGCCACTGCCCCTGGTGAGCCCATCCTTCTCAGTACCTGTGCAGAACGGCGCCCAGCCACCCAGCAAGGTGAGGGCACCCTGGCTGTGGCCCCTCATTCATCTCCTCTGAGTGGTGGTCTCTCTGTCCTGTGGTTTCTGTGTCTTTTCTTCAGTCTCTTCTCCTTTTCTCTCTCTTTAATCTGTCTCTAGGACTCTGTCTTGCCATTTTCTTTCCCTTTTTCTGTGGATCTCGATTCTGCCCTCAGTGACTGTACCTTGTTCCTTTTCTGCAACCCTCATCTCTTGCTGTGTCTTCTTTCTCGTCTCTCCCTTCCTATCTCTTATCTCGAATTTTGTGTTCCCTGTCTTTGCTGAGACCCACCCTTCTAGGTCTTGGTCTTCCCCTGCCCCACTCTGGGTCCCCAGCTCACAGCCTGCTGGTGGCCTTCCCCACAGATCATCCAGCTGACTCCAGTGCCTGTGAGCACACCCAGCGGCCTGGTGCCGCCCCTCAGCCCGGCCACGCTCCCTGGACCCGCCTCTCAGCCTCAGAAGGTCCTGCTGCCCTCCTCCACCAGGTAATGGCAATTGAACCCTCTCTGGAGGCTAGCCCAAGGAAGGGGTTGGGTAGGGCCTGCTCATCTCACCTCGCCCCTCTCCCTTTTCTTTCCCTGCGGCAGAATCACCTATGTGCAGTCAGCGGGCGGGCATGCGCTGCCCCTGGGCACCAGCCCTGTGTCCAGCCAGGCCGGAACGGTCACCTCGTACGGCCCCACAAGCTCGGTAGCCCTAGGCTTCACCTCGCTGGGGCCCAGCGGCCCTGCCTTCGTGCAGCCCCTGCTTTCAGGTGAGAGAGGCAGCCTGGCATGAAGAGCTCGGGACCCAGGGTGGGGCTGAGGCAGCCCAGGCCCTAATTTAGGGCCCTGCCTCCCCTCTGTCTCCCTTTCTGCAGGCCAAGCCCCGCTGCTGGCTCCTGGCCAGGTGGGCGTGTCGCCCGTGCCCAGCCCCCAGCTGCCTCCCACCTGCGCAGGCCCCGGAGGTCCCGTCATCACGGCGTTTTACCCTGGCAGCCCCGCACCCAGCTCCTCAGCGCCCCTGGCCCAGCCATCCCAGGCCCCCCCAGGCCTGGTCTACACTGTGGCCACCAGTACCACCCCACCTGCTGCCACCATCCTGCCCAAGGGCCCACCAGCCCCTGCCACTGCCACCCCGGCCCCCACCAGCCCTTTCCCTAGTGCCACAGGTGGGTGTCGGGCCATCTCAGGGCCGGGTGAGTTGGGGGACCCAGGGGATAGGCTCCAGGCAGGCCTGGCTCAGCAAATGCTCTTCTCCTCATCAGCAGGCTCCATGACTTACAGCTTAGTGGCCCCCAAGGCCCAGCGGCCCACCCCAAAGCCCCCCCAGAAAGTGAAGGCAGCCATTGCCAGCATTCCCGTGGGCTCCTTTGAGGCAGGTGCCCCTGGGCGGCCTGGCCCTGCACCCCGGCAGCCCTTGGAGCCCGGCCCAGCCCGTGAGCCTCCTGCCTCCGAGTCTGAGCTTGAGGGGCAGCCTACAACACCGGCTCCTCCACCACCCCCAGAGACCTGGGCTCCCACTGCCCGGAGCAGTCCCCCGCCACCCCCACCTGCTGAGGAGAGGGCCAGCACCAAGGGCCCTGAGACTACGGTGAGTGCCTGGCTGGAGGCTCCTGCTGCTGCTTGATTCTGCCCTCAGCCTACTGTCTGCTCTTCTCTCCTTCTCTTCCCTGCACGCCTGTCTGAACCGTGCTCTGTGGGGCCTCGTCTGTCCTTGTTAGTCTGTGTGACTGGGCCTTTAAGGCTCTGTATCTCAGGCGGTCAGCATCCATCTCTTTGTGTTTCTGGGTTTTGCCCCATTCTGAACTCAGTGTTCTCCATCTCCCTGCCACCCCCACCCCAGGCCAACAAATTCCCCAGCTCATCTTCAGACTGGCGCGTCCCTGGGGTGGGCCTGGAGAGCCGTGGGGAGCCTCCCACTCCTCCCAGCCCAGCCCCAGTTCCAGCCCCAGCCCCTGGTAGCAGCAGTGGCAGCAGCGAGGGCAGCAGTGGGAGGGCAGCCGGGGACACTCCCGAGCGCAAGGAGGCGGCTACTACTGGCAAGAAGGTGAAGGTGCGGCCCCCGCCCCTGAAGAAGACCTTTGACTCTGTGGACAAGTGAGCATGGGCTGGGGGCCGTGGTGGAGTGTGTGGGGTTGGTGGGAGAGGGGGCAGCTGCAGGCTGGGGCAGGGGAGGTGACCCTGCCCACTCTCCAGCAGGGTCCTGTCGGAGGTCGACTTCGAAGAGCGCTTTGCTGAGCTGCCCGAGTTTCGGCCTGAGGAGGTGCTGCCTTCGCCCACCCTGCAGTCTCTGGCCACCTCACCCCGGGCCATCCTGGGCTCCTATCGCAAGAAGAGGAAGAACTCCACCGGTAGGCAAGCACGGGGCACCCAGGGTAGGTGGGGGACAGACTGGGGCCACCTCCACTGAGTTGCTTCTCTTTGACCAGATCTGGACTCAGCCCCTGAGGACCCCACCTCGCCCAAGCGCAAGATGAGGAGACGCTCCAGCTGTAGCTCAGAGCCCAACACCCCTAAGAGTGCCAAATGCGAGGGGGACATCTTCACCTTTGACCGTACAGGTGCCAGCGCGGTAGCAGGTGGAGCTGTGGGGGACCTAGGATTTGCAAGAGGGGTAGAGTCCTGGGAATGGGGTAAGAGATGGGAGAGGAGGGGTGGGTGTTGCCTTGAGGGGGGACAGCAGGTCAGGGGTGAGTTACGGAGTCCAACAGGCATCTAAGTTACCCCATGATCTTGGGTGGGTCCCCTCTCTGAACCCCACTGTGAAATAGAATTCAGTGAGGGCTGACATCAGTCAGTCAGTGTCAGGGGAGCAGGCTGCTGCAAGAGGCTTGACCATGCTCCCTGTGCTGCTCCCAGGTACAGAAGCCGAGGATGTGCTTGGGGAGCTGGAATATGAGAAGGTGCCGTACTCGTCGCTGCGGCGCACCCTGGACCAGCGCCGGGCCCTGGTCATGCAGCTCTTCCAGGACCATGGCTTCTTCCCATCGGGTGAGCAGGTCTTGGAGTCTTGGTGGCACTTGGAGGGGACCTGGCTGCTCATCTCACCCTGCCCTCCCCACCTCCTACTGTCCTTTTGTCCCCAGCCCAGGCCACAGCAGCCTTCCAGGCCCGCTATGCAGACATCTTCCCCTCCAAGGTCTGTCTGCAGTTGAAGATCCGTGAGGTGCGCCAGAAGATCATGCAGGCGGCCACCCCCACAGAGCAGGCCCCTGGAGCCGAGGCCCCCCTCCCTGGACCGCCCCCCACTGGCACTGCTGCTCCCCCTGTCCCCACTCCCAGCCCTGCTGGGGGCCCTGACCCCACCTCACCTGGCTCGGACTCTGGCACGGCCCCAGCTGCCCCACCACTGCCTCCACCCCCAGAGCCGGGGCCCGGACAGCCTGGCTGGGAGGGGCCCCCCCAGCCTTCTCCCCCACCCACTGGCCCCTCCACAGCTGCCACAGGCAGGTGAGGGGCCCTTGAGAAGATCCCAGGACCCACAGTACCCCCCTCAGGACATGGACAAGTATATAGGTGGCAGGAATGGGGGGGCAGGATGGATGCCTCCTCCCCAATAAAGCCATTTCGTCCTTTCCAGTTTGGGGCGGAATGAGGCCTGCTCCTCTTGTCTCTGCCCCCTCCCCCCACAGCTCCCTCCCTGTGACGGGGGGCAGCTGAGGGGAAGAAGGGGCACAGTCTCCCTCCACCGAGCCCCTGTACATAACCTGGAGTGTGTTACCTTCAGACCTTTTCACTTGTACTTTATGCAAAATGGCTCGTGTGAGGGCGCAAGCCGGAGGGTAGTGCGGGCCTTGGGCCACAGGGAGGTGCCTGTGGAGTAGGGGGAGTTCACGTACCCCTTTTTTCCCCAGAGGGGCTGGACTCAGGTTAGTTTGGGGGTGGGGGCTCCTGCACTTTGCCACAGGCATGGGGAGGGTTCTCTCCCCACCCCCTCTGCCCTCCCAACTTGGGTTGTACTTTCTAAGAAGGTGATTCCCCCTACCCTTGTCCCCATCCCCAGAACAAAACATGTTGATCATGTGCAATATTTCTTACTGTGCCGAGAAGCCGCAATGACCGAGATTAAAGCTGTTTAACACACCTGTGTGGCTGCTCGCTCTAAAGGGAAAGGGGTGTGGGTTGTGCCAGTCCTGTCCTCAGACAGCCACGGAGCTATACACTTTCCCCTCAGTGAGATGGGGGGACCAAATCCAGGACCACACCCTCCCAACATCAGAGGGACCATGTGGGCACAGCCTCTCTCCAGCTCTGGTGCTTGGGAGTCACGATGCCTATTTGCCCTCTTTCACAGGCATCTAACATGCACGGGCTTGGGGAAGGCCTAAGATGTGGTGCTGTAAGAAGGGCAGTTCACCCCCAAAGTTCCAGTTGGTCCTGAGAGGTTTGAGCCCAGAGGTGGCACTAGGTGGGGAGGCCAGTCTGCCCAGAGTACTGCGCTGTCCTCAAAGTGACCCCTGCTGCCCCCATGTGGCCTGAACCAGCACTGCAGCCAGGCCAGAAGGAGCCTTTCCTGGGTTACACCCGTCACAGCCAGCAGACAGTGCTCCTCTGGGGAAACAGATACCCACGCCCTGTGTGGAGGGATAACTGCTGGGGGTGGGAGGGTTAAGGAGCTTCCACAGCAAATGGCATCTAAGCTAGGACCAGATCACCTGAAGTTCCAGCCAGGGGAAGAGCACAGGCAAAGATTGGAGGAATGCTTTGGGTGTGCTTTGACTGTGTTGGGTAGCTGTTTCCAGAATTCTTGTTTGACCTTGCTCCTATAGGGTAGTGTTGGCAAACTGGTTTCACCTATTATGTTACTGATGGGTAGTGCCTGCCTGAAGCACCAGTGTGAGAGAAGTCTGCCTGACTGCAAGAACCAGAGTGTCTTGGTAGATTGGTGATGCCTGCCTTGGGGAGAAAAAGACACCCTGCAGAGCTGCAGGGTCACACTGATCGGGGTTGAGGTACCCAGATGGGCTAGGCCATAAAGCAGGAAACAAGACTCAGGAGCAAGAATTTAATGTGGGAAGATGGATGCTTAGGGTGTGGCCTCTGGCAAGGGGACACCCTGGCCCTGGTCTTGGGCCAGCAGACGCAGAAGCAGGGAGTGGAGGGCCCGGCAGACCGGTGTGTAGCCCAGGCGGCTCAGATGCAGGTAGTCATACATGTCATGGTGGCTGATGGTGCCATCTGAGTGTACAAAGCCAGGGTCGGCATCCAGGAAGTGGGCCCGTGGGTGGCCAGCCAATGCTGCCCGTACCAGCTCGTTTACCCGTCGGTTTTTCTCACGGAGTGGGTTAGGGTGCTGGCCCCTTGGTAGCAGGCCCTGAGGAGGGGCACCAAAAGGTGTGAGGAGACACCCTACCAGCATGTAGGTATCCTGTTCTCTGTGCCAGACTTTTTTCCACCCCCCACCACGAAGTCCCCAGCTGCAGAATACACTGGGGATGGGAAAGTGGGGGATTGGAAGGGTAGTTCCTGATACCACGTCTGAGATCTCATTCAGTAAGAACCTTCTGGGTGCCAGCCTCTTTCCAAGTATCACTCATAAAAATGTTGACATCATAGCAAAGGGTCAGTCCCTCTTTCCCAGCTAAAGTGATGGAGCCTAGATTCACCCCAGGAATGCATGACAACTTTTGACTATTTAAGTGTTTTGAGTTTGCAACACTCCCAGAATCTCCAGCAGTCCCTTGGGCAAAAGGGGTTCACTGGTCCCTGAACGCATCCTTAACTACAGCTGCTCTGAGGGGTGTAGCAAGCTTCAACACGAGATTTTGCCTGAAAGCCACTGCCCTGTGCCAAGCTGCCCAGAACTGTGCCAGCCATGGCTACACCTCAGGGGGTCCCAGACGACTACTAATCTTCCTTCCCTTCCCTCCCACCCTCTCACCAGCACCACGACCCGGGCCTGGGGCTGCCGCTGGTTCACCAGTTGCACGATGGCCTTGATGCCACCAGTCACCTGCTCTGCTGTGTGCCCGTGGTTGTTGGTACCCACCCAGACGACCACAATCTGTGGAAAGAAAGGCACGAAGAAGTGGTGAGGGGGCAGGCTAAGGGTGCTTTAGCTGCCCACCAAGACCTGCTCACCTTGGGCCGGATGTGTTCCAGCTCCCCGTTCTCCAGTCGCCACAGCACATGCTGCGTGCTGTCACCACCAATGCCAAAGTTAAGTGCATGCAGAGGAGAGAAGAGCTCCCGCCAGATCTGTGGGCAAGAAGTGGTGTGGGCACAGGGGCATAATCAGCATGGACCACCATGCTAAGTGTTAACCAAATATCATCATGGAAGAGCCTTGCTTAATGGAAGCAATCTGGTTAAATCTTACCCTGAGCAAACCCCTGTATGGTCAAACCTCCCTTTATGCAAACCTATTATAGTGTCACTTTCACGGACCCCACAGAAGCAAGACTCACTTTATGGAAACCCATTCTGCTTAGACCATGTATTGAACAGAAAGCATTACAGTTGAACCTCACTTTGAGGAAAGCCATTACGGTTTAACCTCGCTTAGTGGAAAGATATTATAATTGAGCCGCTTGGAGAAGTGCTATTACAGTTGACCTTGACTTCGTGGAAATGACTATAGCTTTGTGGAAATCCATTAGGGCTGTGCACTCCTTTAAGCAAACAATAAAGAGCCTCACCTTGGGCAATCTTCTTGTAGTGGAGCCTCATTCTAAGTCTCAGTATACACAAATTCAATCTGACAAAGCCAGGGCACACACTTCCTTCTCAGTAGAATGTTGCACTCTACACCAAGATTCTGAGTGCCCCGCGCTACCTGAGGTTATTTAGGGTACCCCATACCCTGCCTAGCCTGGGCTCTGGTCCAGGTATGTCAGTGAGGGCACAGGCCTGGGTGGGGCAGGAGGAGGGAGACGAGTCTCACCTCGCACTGGTGCATTAGCTGGACCAAGGAGTCCCCAATGAAGACGACTTCAGGCTCCTTATCTTTGCTGTCGGCCACGAACCGATGGTGCTTCGGCGATGAAAAAGGGGGAGTCAATGCCATGCGCGCTTCCGGGCCCACCCCGCCCTGCTTCCTTAGGCAGCACTACCACAACTACCCTCGGTTTCCCAAACAAGTAGTGAGAGCGGCGCGAACTAGCTGCTCTCCTGAGCGCCTCCGTCCCCTGGGGACTCCTGAGTATCGCAGGCGGGGTCGCTCACCAGGGACATCCAGCGCCCGTCGCCCTGCACGTCCTGCACTGGCGTGGGCTTGCTGGCTGGATTCTCCTCTCCGCTCATCTTGGCGCCGCTGTTCCTGCACGATGAGCGAGCGAGGTCGGCCTGGGAGGGTTCTCGGAGGAGGTGGCTCCGCCACGCCCACCCCTACCCCTCCAGGCAACAATGGACGAGCCGGACGCCCGCACTCACAGCAGAGGACGATGGCCGATCCGGGCACCGCCTCCTCTCCAGAGGGGCGGAAACCTTCACTTAGGAGGGGAGGTGGAATTGGGAGCTCTTGCTCCCCCCACAGCGGCCGCGCAGTGGGCTCGTCCGGCGCTTCCCGCCGGAGCCACCGACTCCCCGGCAACGGCGGCGGCTGGTGCACCCGGACACCGGGGGGATGGGGGAGGCGAGACCATCTAGCACCCGTGGGGGAGGAGGGAGAAACCACCCCACAGGCGTCATGGGGAGGGGCGAACTACCTGAAAGGCCGCGAGTGGGCGGGGAAAATCTAGCGCTCTTCCTTGGAGGAAGAAACCATTTGCTGTGGGACGAGAATTGTGTGGAAGGGACCACCTACTGTGGGGGGAGGGAGGGGGTGTTCCATTCACGTGTGGGGGGAGGGGAGTGAGTGGACGAGTCCATTCTTGGATCCTTTAAGGGGGTGGCTCGTACGCACCTGGCTAGCAGGGGACGCTCTCATTTTCTACTGCTGTGGGGGAGAGAAAAGGAAGATGGCAAAATCTGAAAATTGGAGGCTCAGTTGTAAAGACACCCTCTAACGCAGCGCCAGGACTTTAGTGAGCCTGTCTCCTCGTGGGCCTCCCCTGCTCAAAAACACCAGTTTTTATGGCATAAGATCTAAACTATGTCTTTGCGTTACGGACATCATAGGCCCTGCAAGGGGGGGTAGAAGAAGACGCAGAAAGAGAAAGGAAATTAGAGACGCTGCAAGGCCCAGGTCCAGCCTGGCGCCCCTCCCGCGCAGCTCATCTTGCAGATCTGTGGCCTCTAGTCCCCTCCCTAAACCCATGACAGACCAACAACTTAAGTTTGGTGCGTCTGGGCTCTGAAACCTGCATCCACAGCCAAAGCCACCTAAGGTCGCACCCCCATCTCCCACCCCAAATTGATCTCAGACCTCAAGTCTTCCCAGATTTCCCTGTTCTTGGGGACCAGATGGAGGTCCCACATCCCCCTAAATCTAGTTACATTCCTGTAGCTTCACTCCCAGATGGGACGCTTCCTATCTATTCATTCCTTCTGGGTAGGTTGATATTGAGATATAGAGATGGGTCTTACTTATTGTGTTTATGTTTTGCCTCAATCCACTTGCCTGGAACAGGGCTGACCGATAGTACCAAGTACTATGGCTGCTCACAAGTACCTGCTGAACGAATATTAAATGAATGGGTCAGATCCCAGCCCGTGTGTTGGGGGAGACAGATCCAGACATAGAGCTGGGAAAAGGATCAAGGTTGTGATTAAGGGAGATACAAAGGGCCTCGGGGGGAGGAGGAAGAGAAGGACTCTGAAGACGAGGGCTTTCTTAGTAGTATCTGAATTAGACTTTGAAAGATCATGAAGATTGGGCAAGTAATATTTCATAGGTAATATAACTTATCAGGGCATGGGGAACACCCTGGCATACCTTGATTTTAAAGTCTGAGGGGAGAAGTGTAAATGGATATGTTGGAGAGGGAGAGAGGCAGCTCCTGAAGCAAAGCTTGTGAGAAATGATCCCAGGCATTCGTTCACCAAGCGATGTTTCAAGTTAGCTGTATTGGCTCATTTCATACGGCAACCGTATGAAGGAAGTACTATTCCGAACTCCTTTTTACAGATTAGGAAACTGAGGCTCTGAGCAGTTTCACACTTTTCCAAGGTCACACAGCTCAAATGTGCCAGTCTGGGTGTTTGAACCTAGGTTAGTCTTGCTCCAGAGCCTCTAGGCTCTGGTGAAGAAGGCTCTTCATTCTCTAGGGATGAAGTCTTTTTTTAAAAAAATTTTTTTGAGGAAGATCAGCCCCGAGCTAACTGCTGCCAATCCTCTTTTTGCTGAGGAAGACTGGCCCTGAGCTAACATCCATGCCCATCTTTCTCTACTTTATACATGGGACGCCTACCACAGCATGGCTTTTGCCAAGCGATGCCATGTCCATACCTGGGATCCTAACTGGCGATCCCCAGGCCACCAAGAAGCAGAACGTGGGAAGTTAACCGCTGCGCCCCCTGCCCCAAGGGATGAAGTCTTTGACTGAGGGGACTGCCCGCACATGGGCGCTACCACAGTCCTGTCTTTCCCTTGCACCTTGCCTCATCTCACGCGCCAGACAGGAAGTTCTCCAATAGATGTCTAAACCAATCAGAATTGGGGAAGGGGGCGGGCCTAGTGGACCTCACAGCCAATTGGGGGATGGGAGATTTCTAAGGACAAATGAGAGAGGTTTCCGACAGTGAGGCTGGGGGGCGGGGCTATAACTGGCACTGTGCGCGCGCCTGGCACGCGTCCCCTGGGCCTCGTGCCGGGGTGGGGGAGTCAAAGGGCATGGGAGGGGCACGCGCATGCGCGCGGTGCGCAAGAGGCCCATCGTGAGGCCTGGAAGAGTGCTGGGCGCGTCGTGAGCTGGGGTCACCGCCGAAAAGAAGCCATTGTGTCCCACAGCCACGTGGGGTTGGCGAGGGGCGGGGTTTGTTGGGGCAAAAGAAGGTGAGGTGCCCCTGCCCCACCCTGCCGCACCAACCATACCCTACTTCTCCACCTCACCTGCCCCACCCTGCCTCGTCTCCTACCCTAGCCCCCCTACCTGCCACGACCAGGCCCCAGCCCCTGATACCTCCTCTGCCACCCTTTCTGTCCTCCTTAGGTTTTCTCCATCTGTCCAACTTCTCTACCGCTGTCTCTCTCTCCTGCCCTTCTCTCTCTACCATCTCTCTCCACCTTCCCCATTCTCCACTACCTCCTCTACCCCTGGATTTCTCCTTTGTCTAAAATCCCTTTCTGGTTCACCAGATCCCTCCAGTCTCATGATCTCTTCCCCATCTTTTACCTATTTCTTCATGTTCGTGTTCCCAGTAACCCTTTCTCTAGTTCCTGAAAAATCTTCCCGTTCACCATGATTCCCTTGACCCCACCCTACCCCTAAGACTCCTTCCCTGACCAAGCCTTTTCCCATTGCTCTCTGCCTGCTCCCTTTCTCTCATCTTGTCTCCCTGAATAGTACTCTGGCCTCACCCCAAACTATGTCCTCTTCTCACTACTCGCTTTTAGGTCCCTGACTTATCTGCATGCTGATGACCACCCTATCTTTACATTCCAGGACACCATGGATCCCCGGGGGCCAGCCTCCCGGCCTTTCCAGAGGCCTGAGAAAACTGGTCGTGTCCGTCGCAGGAAGACCAGGCGGGAGCGTAATGAGGCCCTGGTGGGCAGCCGCCGGCCATTGGTCCGTCAGGATCCTCCCTTGGCCAGTCGGGATCCACCTGTGGCCCCTAATGCCCACAAGCTCGTGGTCATAACCCAGGGCCGGCTGAGCCGGGAGCACCGGGGTCTCTTCAACCATGAGGTGAAATCTCTGGACGTGGCACGGCTACTTAGCAGTGGGTCCCTGGAGCCAGTCACTCCTGCACTCCCCATTAAGTCCTCCCCAAGCCCAGGCAGGGCCCAAGAACCAGCCCCACAGTCAAGGAGCAAGGAGAAGCAGGTGCCTGTAGGCTCGGGCCCAGGCCCACCCAGTCCCCTAGAGCTCCCTGGCTTGGGGCAGCTGCTGAAGGAGCTGCAGTGCCAGCTGATTCTGCCACAGGCCTTCCCCAGGAGGAACCTAGTGCAAGAGACCAGGGATGCCATCGTGGGCACCTTACAGGCCTGCCATGGCTGTGTGCCCGACCTTACCCTGGTGCTCCGGGACTGCCAGCCACACTTGCCAGGTGAGCCCTCCTCCTGCCCCCTGTGCTCTTGTTCCCTTTGTTTGCTCTAGCTCAGCTGTCCCTGTGCTTTTTTCCTCTGTGCCAGGGACCAAGCCTGGGGGCCCTGAGAGACGAAGGATGACACCCTCCTGGATCAACAACCCTGAGCAGGCCGCAGGGGAGGGGAGGCAGAAGAGGCGACAGGGGACAAAGGAGCTCACCTTCACCATGTCTAACTCCTCCAGCACTCCCGCTATACACAGAGTGAGCTTGGCACCACCAAAAGGTCCCTGGACACCCCCCTTACCCTCCTTGCCTTCACCATCCGCAGCGGCCTGGGGTCCCCCAACAGCCTTTGACCTGCTGAAAAGCATCTGGCTGGTAGCCACACCACCCCCTCCCCGGCCCAGGGTGGTTGGCCCACCACAGCCCCTGCCTCAGCCACCATCACCCTTGTTGTCCCAAACCTCTGCCCTGGACTGGAGCCCCGCCTCCCCTGCCCCACTGCCTAGCCTCTCCTGGGTGGTGGCCCAGAGCAGCCCAGAGGCCTGGTCCTTCCCACCCATGAGACTGTACTGAGGGGGCTGAGGCTGGGCTGGGAGCAGGAATCCCACAATCCTAATCATCTCAATAAAGTACCTTCTTCATGGTCTTGATTTTCGGTGAGTGGCTGACCCAGGAGAGCAGTTTTCCTTAGCTCTGAGTTCTGGGTCCAAGATGGAAAGGAAGGTAATATTGTCACCTTCCTAGGGCCTGAGGGGTCAGCAGGCTGGAGAAACTTGGGGCTTTAGTTAGTCCAACACATCTACCCACGGAGGCCACCTATGTGCCCAACTCTGAGCTCTGATGATGCTGGGGCCCCAGAGTGAGTGACATAGGCTCTGTCCCTAGGAGACTCCCAGTCCAGTGGTAGTTACAGAGAGTCCCAGCCCCAGTGGTTGCATAAGAGAGAGAGAGAGGTGCAGGGGCTGAAGGAGTCAGAGGAGGGAGTGGTGACTGTGCCCTGGTGATGAGCGAGGTCTTCATAAAGGAGCTGACACAGACCCTTGTGTTTTTCAAGATTGGTAGAAACTTGCCAATAGAGGAGGAAAAGAACATTTCAGGCAAGAAGAACAGCATGTGCAAGGCCTGGAGGAGGGTGAATAGGATATATGGGACCATTTTCCTTCGGCCCATATCTCTAGGCTATGCTGGGATCTAGACTGAGTCACGTCTGGGCCCTGTCCTTGAGAGGCTCCTGGTCTGCTGGGCACAGGAAGAGTGTGCAGGATCAGGGCAGGAATAGCAGATGAGGCCTGGATCTGGCCCACAGACTTTTTTCTTTGGCCCATGATATATTTTAAATTTTTGAATTAATTGCCTACTGTTACAAATCAGACAGTTTGCCTTTAAAAAAAGATTGCATTTCTGGCTTCTCTCAGGGGAAAAAAAAAAAAAAAGAAAAGGATCTGGCAGCAGACCTACTATCCCTCCTGGCAACAACTAGCTCAAGCCAAGTAGCAGAGGGCCCTTTCTCATGGGGCCCACATTCTCCCTTGAAGGTGTTTCACAGACTTGGCCCCTTGCCTTAGAAAGGTTTTTAAATGGTATTTTGAGGGGCAGCAAGTCTTCTGCAGTGAAAGGGGAGGAATGAAGCTAGAAATGTTTGTTGAAATCTATCAGGAAAATCCAGCTGAGGGGCTTGGACTTGACTCTGTAAGGCCTTTCCAGGGCTCCCCATTGCCTACTGGGTAACCATAAGGCCAGTGCCAGTGTGGAGGGGACTGGCCTGGGAGATCACCTAGCTATGATTTGGCTGTGGTGTTATGGGGGAGGAAGTGGCAAAGCTGAGATTGAACCCAAGCAACTGATTTCAGAGTCTGCTCATGGGCTTCTCACCACACCACCTGTCTGCCTCAGGGCAACCCCAGTTCACACCCTGGTAAACAGTGACAGGACAGGGTCAGGTAGCAGGGTGTAGTGGTTGTGGCTGAGGGCTCTCTGCAACCTCTGTTTTGTGTGCCCAGAACAAGTGGTTTGCCCCTTCTGTGTCTCTGTGGGCACTTCACAAAGTGAAGGGATCTGGAACGCTGGCAACTCGAGAGGACCCAGCTGGGGATGCCTGGCATGGGGGCAGGGATAAGCAATCAAAGAGCAATTTGGGGGCTAAGTTGGGGGAGGTCAGGACAGAGTTGGGGTCTAGGGATTGTGGGCTGTCCCGGAGATGGCAGTCGGGAGGAGGTACGACTTGGGGGAATGTGAGTTCACTTTGGGACGGGGAGCCGGAGGTATCAGCGAGACTCCCAGAGGGGAGGACTGGGGCTGGGGCGGAGAGGAGAGGATGGGAAAGGGGCGTCTCCTTTAACAGGGATTGGGAAGGGGCCAGGCCGGGCCATCCTGAGGAGGGGGCGGAGAGCGCGGCGCCCGGCGGCCCCTTTAATCGGGGGCGCGCGCAAGCCGGCCCGCGCGCTCTCGCCGCCGTCGCCGGGCCGGAGCGGGAGCTGGAGCGGAGCCGGAGCCGGGGCCGGGGCCGGGGCCGGAGCGGGCGGAATGGAGCCCCCGCGCGCGCCCGCTCTGCGCCTCCTGCTGCCGCCACTGCTGCTCTTGCTGCTGCCACTGCCCCCCCGCGCCCGGGCCAAGTACGTGCGGGGCAACCTCAGCTCCAAGGAGGTGAGCGCGCCAGGCCCTCCCCTACCACCCATCGGGCCCCCAGGGGACGAGAAGGAGGGGAGAGGGAAGGATGCCGCCGCGCCCCCTGCCACCCCTCCCGGACGGACCCTGGGAGCCACTGGGGAGGTGGGGCCGGGGGCAATGGGGGACTGGGTCAGGGTTGGGTATAGGGGGGCCATGGGTTTGAGACTGACTCAGGGGGGTTGTAGGAGGGACACTGAGGTCAGAGCTGGGCAGGGAGTGGGGCCGGGTTGGGAGAGTCTGAGTTTGGGGTGGGGGTGGGGGGACGCCGCGGTGGTGCTGAAGGGACAGCACTTTTCACTCCGCAGCGAGCCTGGAGTCCACACTCCTGCTCAGGACCAGGAGAGGGCCGTTTGGAATATTCCTCAGCACGGATGGTCTCTGGGACCACCGTGGGGGCATGTGTGTGGATAACTGGGGGGATGCCAATCAGATGGTGTCTGGGACGAAGGTGGCCGGGATGGGGATCTGGCTCTCCAGGGTCTTTCTCAGGGTGCCTAGCAAATGGAAGAAGTGTTTGAGGGGAGGGGAGGAAACTTGGGGGACATCTGAGGCAGGAATCCTGGACCCAAGGTGAAGGGATCATGGAAGAATTTTGGAGGTGACTTGGTCCCCTTATGCTTCTTGGGAAACTGGGTACTGGAGGGTAGGGAAGAAAAGTTGGGGGTCTATGGAGTTGAGGAGAGTTCTTGAAGGACTCCGAAGAGGGTCTGACTGGGCCCCTCTTCCAGGACTGGGTGTTCCTGACGAGATTTTGCTTCCTCTCGGATTATGGCCGACTGGACTTCCGTTTCCGATATCCTGAGGTGAGCCTACCCCAACCATTCCTCCCGCTGAGGCTGGATACTCCCTTGGCCTCCCAAGGCAAGGGCTGCCCCAGCTCCCTGCACTCCCCCAAACCCTGAAATCTCTGGGTCTACAGGCCAAGTGCTGTCAGAACATCCTCCTCTATTTTGATGACCCATCCCAGTGGCCAGCCGTGTACAAGGCAGGGGACAAGGTGAAGGCTGTGAGGAGGGTATCTGGGAGGAGGGAGAAGGTCAAGGCTGGCCAGAGAGCAACCATGTCCCTGCCTTCTCCAGGACTGCCTGGCCAAGGAATCAGTGATTAGGCCGGAGAACAACCAGGTCATCAACCTCACCACCCAGTATGCTTGGTCAGGCTGTCAGGTATGGGCCCAGCCTGGGGGAGTGGGCAGGTGCTGAAGGTCAGAGGCCTGGGAATGGCACAGAGGAGCTCAGCCTTCTACTCTCTACTCCCCAGGTGGTGTCAGAGGAGGGGACGCGCTACCTGAGTTGCTCCAGCGGCCGAAGTTTCCGTTCAGTGCGTGAAAGGTGGTGGTACATTGCACTCAGCAAGTGTGGGGTAAGGGTCTGGGCTGGCCACCTGGGCCTTCTCCTCCTTGCCTTGCTGCTGAGCCCCTACTTGCCTAGAGCCCCCCTTAGGCCTCCACACTCCCTACAGGGAGATGGGCTGCAGCTGGAGTACGAGATGGTCCTCACCAATGGCAAGTCCTTCTGGACACGACATTTCTCGGCTGATGAATTTGGTGAGCATATGGGGACCCAGAAGCCAGGATCTTTGTGGGAGCCCACAGCTGGGTGCCTGCTGAGGGACACCCAGCCTGACTGAACAGTTTTCTCCTTCCACCAAATCGGTAGGGATCCTGGAGACAGATGTGACTTTCCTCCTCATCTTTATCCTCATCTTCTTCCTCTCCTGTTACTTTGGATGTGAGTACAGCACATGGTGGGGGTAGTTAGAAGATATTGGGGGGGGCAAGGTTGGGGGAGATGAGCTGCTTTCCCTTCCTGTCTGTGAACGACCTTCCCTACCCCTCTTCCAGATTTGCTAAAAGGTCGTCAGTTGCTCCACACAACTTATAAAATGTTCATGGCTGCAGCAGGAGTGGAGGGTGAGGTTTTGAGTATCCTAACTTTTGAGTTCTGTGAGGAGGGACCTGCGGCCCAGATACCTGGGTACTGGGAGAGGAGGGCCGGGGGCCTGGACTCCTGGGTCTGAGGGAGGAGGGGCTGGGGGCCCAGATTCCTGGGTCTAAGGGAGGAGGGGCTGGGGACCTGGACTCCTGGGTCTGAGGGAGGAGGGGCTGGGGGCCCAGATTCCTGGGTCTGAGGGAGGAGGGGCTGGGGACCTGGACTCCTGGGTCTGAGGGAGGAGGGGCTGGGAGCCCAGATTCCTGGGTCTGAGGGAGGAGGGGCTGGGGACCTGGACTCCTGGGTCTGGGGGAGGAGGGGCTGGGGGCCCAGATTCCTGGGTCTGAGGGAGGAGGGGCTGGAGGCCTGGACCCCTGGGTCTGAGGGAGGAGGGGCTGGGGGCCTGGACCCCTGGGTCTGAGGGAGGAGGGGCTGGGGGCCCAGATTCCTGGGTCTGAGGGAGGAGGGGCTGGGGACCTGGACTCCAGAGTCTCCTAAGAAGTCGGTGGGAGTAAATGGTCTAGAATCCTGACAGGGATGAAGGAGGGGTTCTGGCCATATGGGTCATAGTGCTAGGGAACAGTGATGCTCCAAAGCTGGTTTCTGTCCTTTCCTTTCTCTGCCCATCCTCCCCTCAGTCCTGAGCCTCCTGTTTTTCTGCATCTACTGGGGCCAGTATGCCACTGATGGCATTGGCAACGAGAGTCTGAAGATCTTGGGTGAGAATGAGGTGGGCTGGGGAGGGTGCCCGGGCTCCTCTCCGAGCTGCATCTGAGCCACTGTCTCCTCCCTTTTCTCAGCCAAGCTGCTCTTCTCCTCCAGCTTCCTCATCTTCCTGCTGATGCTCATCCTTCTGGGGAAGGGATTCACGGTGACACGGTGCCCAGGCTGGGGTGGGAGGGAGTGCTGGGGGGTGGCTGGGCTAGGGAGTGGGGCAGGGGGACAGGTCTGGGGAGTGGCTGCCCCCTCCTCCCTGACAGACCCCACCCCTGCTGTCTCCCCTCATGGCCTACCGCCAGGGGCCGCATCAGCCATTCGGGCTCCGTGAAGTTGTCTGTCTACATGACGTTGTACACCCTTACCCACGTGGTGCTGCTCATCTATGAGGCTGAGGTGTGTCCTACCTGCCACTGCCCAGGCCCTGCCCTCCCTTCCCACCCCTCCAAGCTTTTGGTGGCCTCCTCCACCTGTCTGCTAGCCCTTCCCCACATCCACTAGTCCTGGCTCTCTCTCTCTGCAGTTTTCTGCTTTCCCATCTGTCAAAGTGCATTCCTCCCCTCTTCACCATCTCTGAGTAGCTTCCTTCCTCCTCCCTCTGCCTCTCACTGTCTGTCACATTTGTGCTCAACGTCGTGACTAAGAATTCAAGGGTTACACAGACTAGGTCTCCCACTTCCCAGCTGGCTGACCTTGGGTGATGGCCCCCCTCTCTGGGCCTTTTTCCCCCTCTGTAAAATTAGAAAGGTCTTACCCACTCCAGGGGGCCTCCTCTAATGCTCTTTTTTTTTATGCTCTCAGGAGCGATCAGGATTTTTTTATTTTATTTTATTTTTTTTGAGGAAGATTAGCCCTGAGCTAACTACTGCCAATCCTCCTCTTTTTGCTGAGGAAGACTGGCCCTGAGCTAACATCCGTGCCCATCTTCCTCTACTTTATATGTGGGATGCCTACCACAGCATGGCTTTTGCCAAGCGGTGCCATGTCTGCACCTGGGATCTGAACCAGTGAACCCTGGGCAGCCGAGAAGCAGAACGTGTGCACTTAACCACTGTGCCACTGGGCTGGCCCCCTCTAATGCTTTATAACACCTGTGGTTTTGGCCAAAAGGCTCCCTCTTAGCCTCAGTTTCCCCCTCTGTGAAGTGGGGTGATAATAAGATCCAGCTCATTGAGTGCCAGTGGAAAAGTTCACATGTGGTTGTTTAGCCCTGTGTTGGGCCCACAGTAGTGGATGTATTCTCTTCCTCTCTTTTTTACCCTCTCTCTGTACCTCTATATGATTCTATCTCCATCCCTTGCTCTCCCGCTGCCTGTGTCCTGACCAAGTCCCTCTGGCCCCCTGGATGCCCAGGGGTGGGGTCTGGAGGGCAGGAGGCCAGGGCTATGAGGAACCCTCTCCCTTGGGTCCAGTTCTTTGACCCGGGCCAGGTACTGTACACGTATGAGTCGCCGGCGGGCTACGGGCTCATTGGGCTGCAGGTGGCAGCTTACGTGTGGTTCTGCTACGCCGTGCTCATCTCCTTGCGCCACTTCCCGGAGAAGCAGCCTTTTTACGTGCCCTTCTTTGCTGCCTACACCCTCTGGTGAGATGTGCTGGGCCCCCAATCTGTCCCTGCCTCCCAGGGCTCCCCAGAAATGGCTATCCCCAATTCAGACCCTCCTCAGTGAGGCAGATGGGCTTTCAAGTCAGGCAGCTGTCACCAGAGTCTGCCACTTACTCACTTTGTGACTTGGAAAAAATTACTTTCCCAAAGTGAAAGAGAGTGCCTCAGGTTGCTTACCCATGGAGAAAGGCTGTTAAGAGTATCTCCTGCAGACGGTTATCTTGACCATGCACAGGGCAGTATATGGGGGCTTTGTGTCAGTAAATGTTCAATAAAAGCTAGTTGTAATTTTTATCGTTCAACATAACATAGCAGTAAAGTAGGTGGCTTCCAAGCCAGACTGCCTGGGTTCAGATCCCAGTTATAAACTTGTAAACCATTGTGACCTCACGCAAGTCAATTAACTTCTCTCTGCCTCAGTTTCCTCACCTATTTCATGGGGATGAAAACTGTAACTCCCTCATAGTCACTGTGAGAGTTAAATGAGTTTATATATATGAAATGCTTAGAAACAGGTCTAGCATGCAGTAAGTTCTTAATTGTTATTATCATATGTTAACTCATTCTTCAAACATCTATTGATTTTCTATCAGGCGCCAGGATTTGGGGTGGGGTGGAACTGAGTTAAATTCAACCTAGTCCTTGCCCCTCACAATTTCCCAGGCCAGTGCAATTCCTGCCCTCTTTTAACCTCTGCCTTCTGAAGGTCACACTGGCTTCCCTCCTTTGGGACCCGCCTGGGGCCTGTGTTTATGCATGGCAGGGGAGTTGGGGCTACCAGGTGGGGTAGAGGGCAGGGGCAGTGTCTCTACCCACCCAATACCTCTCCTTCAGGTTCTTTGCGGTTCCCATCATGGCCCTGATTGCCAACTTTGGGATCCCCAAGTGGGCCCGGGAGAAGATTGTTAACGGCATCCAGCTGGGTATCCATTTGTATGCCCATGGCGTGTTCCTGGTGAGGATGGGCATCCAGGTGGGGGTGGGAAACCGATGGGCAGAGGATGCATGAGGCTCCTTATCCCTGACTTGCGTGAACCTTCTGTTCTGAGCTCTTGATCCATTTCCTTTACTTTATCTCTTGTATCATTCAACAGACACTTATTTAAGAGAGCCTGCTAGTTCCTGCAGGCTACTCTACTGTGTTCCCCCAGAGTCCACCCTATTCTATTCCTCTCTCCCATCTTGTGTCCTGGTCTCTTCTCCCAACCCCACCCTCTTTCTTTGTCCCCCTCTCCATTCCCATTCCTGTCTGTGTTTGCAGATTCTCACATTGTCCTTGTGTATCCCCACTGCCTTCCCCAAGCTTCTTGGTCTCTACTTCACCCTTCCCCCACACATCCTCCCATCTCTGCTGCTCCATCAGAGGCCATTGTCCAGGAAGAAGCAGCTGGGGTGGGCCTGGCTGGGGCTCCAGGGGGCCTGGATCTGATTGGCATCAGGAGGACCAGCACCAAACCTCTTTGCCCTGGTTCACATCCTATCTGGCCTTCTGGGTGACAGTTATTATATTCATTCCTTCATCCATCCATCAATCATTCAGTGGGCACCTATCTTGAATCAGCCTCTGCTTCATGTTAGGAACCATATGCATTTATCCCTGCCCTCTTTTTTGATTATCAGAGCAGCCCCAGGAAAGGGGATGGATAACAGCCATTGAACCCACTATACAGACAGGGGAAGCTAATGCCTAGAGAGGGGAGGCTACCTGCCAGGGCTTCATGGCCTTTGGTGGCAGGGCGGGGACTTTGAACCCAGTCCTTCTCCAGCAGACCACAAGATCTGGCATAAGAGGAAGCCAGACAGGGAAATAGGCATCACTGAGGGCCCCAGCTCCTGTCCCCAGGGGTCCACCATGTGCATTGAGGGAGGGGGCTAGGTCCTCCATCTTCTACCCCAGAGTCTGACTTAGGTACAGACTCACCTTCCTGGGACAGTCCATCTTGAGGCTCTGGAGGAAGTCAGAAAAGGACAGAGAGTAGAGAAACACCGAGAACCCACCATGTGCCAGGTTCTGCACCAGTGGTTTTCATATCCACCCTCTCTCTCCTCATCTTTCCAAGTAGGCACTGCAATGCCTTTTCCCCAGTGAGGCTCAGGGAGTTTAATCAACGTGCCCCAGATCCCACACTTGGTGAGCTGTGAGGCGGGGAGGTGGAGTGCAGGCTCAGAACGCCAAACGCAGTGCCCTTTCTGCAATATTTCACCTTCAGCCAGTTTCCTTCCTAAAAATGCTCACGTTAGCTCAGCACAGCTCCACCTCTTGGCATTCCACTGCTCATTGGTTTCAGCTCCTTGTTCACTTACTCAGCACAACCTTAGAAGGCTCCCCTGTGTAGTGCTCAAGTCACACCCAGTCCCTGCCCTCATGGTCTACCAGACTAACTGGGGAGACATCTCTACATTCAACCAATATTTATTGAAAGCCTTTATGTGCCAGACACATTCTAGAAGATATCGGGGATTCTGCAGGGAACAGAACAGTCAGGTTCCTGCCCTCATGGAGCTAACATTCTAGAGTCTATCAGTTGCTGTCTAATTGAACTTTCTGTGTTTATGAAAATGTTCTATAATTTGTGCTGTCCAGTGTGATAGCTACTAACCACATGTGGCTATTGAGCACTTCAATGTGGTGAGTGTGACTGAGAAACAAAAATTTTAGTTTAATTTTGATTTAAATTTAAATAGCCACACGTGGCTAATGGCGATCATACTGGACAGTGCAGGACACTGAAGCTTAACCAGTCAGTGATAATTCAGTGATCAGGGCTCTGATGGAGGAAGCATCGGCAGAGTAATGAGTTGTGATGGAGGAAAAAGGTCAGAGCCCAGTGCACTGTGAGAGCCTAGAGGAGGAGCCTAGTCCAGTTGAAGAGTCTCAGGGACGGGTGGAGGTCGTCAAGTGAGGAATCATTAGGAACCGCTGGGGCCTGGACCGTGCTTCTCCAACCTGCGCCCGCCCCTCGCCCCAGATCATGACACGCCCATCGGCCGCCAACAAGAACTTCCCGTACCACGTGCGCACGTCGCAGATCGCCTCAGCCGCGGCCCCGGGCCCGGGAGGGAGCGAATCCGCGGACAAGACCTTCCCGCAGCACGTCTATGGGAACGTGACGTTCATCAGCGACTCGGTGCCCAACTTCACGGAGCTCTTCTCCATCCCCCCGCCCGCCTCCTCCGTAAGCCCCGCGCCCCCGGCGCCCGAGGAGCTGCTGGCGCCGCCCCTGGAGTACCTGACCCCGCTCCCGGCCCCGCCGCCGCCCCCCGGGCCCAAGCGCCTGAGCCCGCCCCCTGCCTTTCGCACGCCCCGCGTCCCAAAGCCGCGCCGCGACTTTCCCCAGGCGCCCGCGCCCACCCTGCCGGACTGGGTCCTGGCGCTGTTGTGCACGCCCCCGCAGACGCCACGCGCCGTGCCCCCGCCGCCGGCCTTCTGCGGCTCCCCCCCACTTTCCCGGCCGCCGCCGGAGTTCGCCCGGCGCGCCCCGACGCCGCCCCCAGAGTACCTAGCCCCGCTGCCTAGGCGCCCCGCCACCCACTCCTTCCCTGACTGACACATTCGCCCACACCTCGGGAGGGGGGCGTCCTCTGGGGGGAGGGGGACGGGCCTTCGGGGCCGCATCTGCCCCCCGTGGGTCCCGGACGGCGTCTGACCCTGACCCCCCTCCCAGGCCGGGAAGCAGGTGGAGGAGACGGCGGTGGCGGCGGCGGTGGCCCCGAGGGGCCGCGTGGTGACCACGGCCGATCCGGGCGCGGCCTCCCCGCCCCCTCCCGCTCGGTTCCCCAAGGCGGCCGACCCGAGCTGGGATGGCCCGACGCCGCCCTACCAGCCGCTCGTGCCCCAGACGGCGGCGCCGCACACCGGCTTCACCGAATACTTCAGCATGCACACGGCCGGGGGCCCCGCACCCCCGGTCTGAGCACCCCTGCCCGCCCCTGCCCCAAGGGCCGCGCGCCGGGCCCCGGCCGGGCTCCAGACCCCCGCTCTATCCTGGCCCCAGGGCTCGGCTATTCCGGGCCTTCCCGACCCTCCCCACCCCGCACGCCCAGGTAGGGGTGCGTAGTGTCCAGCTCCCGCCCCCTCCTCCCCCCCCCGACTCTTGTGCCAAACGGTCCCGCGGGAGCCGCTGTCCCCGTCCCCTCCCTCAGCCCCTGCCCCGAGCGGCGCCGGATTCTGGGCTCCCGCTGTTCCGAGACCTTCGGCCCCCTGGCCCCCTCCGAGACCTCTGACCCGCTGGACCCTGGGACACCAGTGACGATCGCCGGGACCCTGCTTGTGACTCTCCAGGACTCTGCGACCCTGAGCCACTGCTCCCGGGACGGATATTGTGGTCTCGACGCTGAAACCTTCCCTTGGATCTCTATGACTTCGGACCCGTGCTCTGTCCACCCCTATTTCCATCCCAGAGGCCCTCCCTCAGGTCCCTGGCAGAAAGATTTTTTTCCCCCTTCTTGCCAAAATAAAGAGGATTCGTTGAGTTTTTATTTATAAGATGGCCTCTTTTACATCTTGATGGTGCTCAGAGGCCGAGGTGAGCAAGAACCGCTCCAGGCTCGGGACCTCAGTGTGTCCATCTGTGAAACGGCATTTTGGGAGGGGACTACATAATCTGACCTTTCGTTAACCCAGAATCTGGGAGCAATGAAGATATAAATCATGTAGCGGAGCCCTCTTACTGTATGGCTCCTTTATTTTTACCTTCACTTTCCCAGTCAGAGCTAGAGGCGCCCTCCAGTGGTACGTGCTTTGGTCAGCCACCTGCATCCCGAGTTTCGGTTAGGATTTTAGCACTGCGCATGTGTAATTTCTCGGTTTGGCAGGCCAAGGAGGTCACTGCTGCGCATGCGTCCGGGAACAAATGGGCGGGGAGGCTTCCGGAAACCTCCCTTTGTGGAGGGGTGGGGTTGGGTGCTCCGCAGTCCTCCTAGGGCCGCTCTGACCTGCGACTTGGTTGCTTCTCGTCTCCTCTGCGTCCTCCCTCCCACAGCGGCCGCTCGGCCCCACCCTCTCGTCCCACTCCCTGCGGGTCTTCCCGGGCCGCTCTGGCCCGAGCATCCCCTCATCTCTCTGATCTGGTTCATCCGGCTCCGGAGGGAGGCGCGGGTGGGTGAGCAAGGAAATGCGTCTATGGGGTCCAGGCCCAAGCCCCTGAAGACGGGCACCGCCCCCGGCACCCGCTCGCGCCCCGCCCCCGACTGGAGCGTTCTCTCCTGGACCATCCCGGCCTGCCTTGGACCGGCTCGCACCCTCTATGTAGGCCCCCGCCTGGCTGTAGAGCCCTTCGCCCTCTGGGGACCCACCCGTTCATAAGGTCCGTTTCGGTCTACAGCGGCCCGCGTCTGTAACTGCTGGACACCGTTTATGGGGTCGGCCAGCCTATGGGGGCCCGTGTCTGTAAGGGACTCCCACGATCCCTAGGGGTCAGTCCCGCCCATAACGACCTCATTTACAGGGTCTTCCCTGGATCTACAGGGTCCACCCTTCGGCTTCTAGAGCCGGTCAACAGCGGCGGTTCCCTTCTCGGGAACTGCGACGCCTGGACCCCCCCGGTCTACAAGGCCATGTCCCGTCTATAGAGGTCGCATTTGCAGGGCCTCTCAGGGGCTTTAAGGCCCGTCCCATCCGTAAGGGCCAGTGCGGGAGGCAGCAATGGCTGTGGGCCAGGCTCTGGCCACGGCGCTGGCTCTATCTTTGGCCGTGCTGGGGCCGCTGTCCCCTGGGGCCCTGGCGGGGGACTGCAAGGGGCAGCGGCAAGTGCTGCGGGAGGCGCCAGGCTTCGTGACGGATGGTGCGGGCAACTACAGCGTGAATGGCAATTGCGAGTGGCTCATCGAGGGTGAGTGGGGCCGCGTGGGTCACACACTCACTCATGCGCTAATTCATTCATTTGTGCACTCGTTCATCCACTCACCACATTCCCAGAGCCCGGTTCTGGTCCAGGCCCTTTGCTCCAAATTGCAGCCAACCTGGGCCCTGCCCTGGAAGGCCTTGAAGCCTGGTGGGGGAGTTGAACCCAGACCTATATGATCAATTACAAGCCAGAAGCATGGGTGAAGGATATTCTGAGTAATTGTTAGAAACTCAGGCTCTGAGCCCAACCACCTGGCTTCGAATTTGGCTTCCACTTCTTACTAGCTTTGTGTATTTGGGCAGGTAGCTTCCTTTCTCTGAGGGCCAGCTTCCCCTCCCCCCAAGTGGGGATAATAATAGTACCCACCATAGAGTGGTTCAAATTAAATGAGAACAGATATTTAACATGCCTGGCACATAGTAAATGCTCAATAAATGATATTAGGATTAATACTTTTATTATTTTAAAAGTAATTCAATAAAAGCACTTTTTCAGTCATTCATGTGCCAGACATTCTATTTGCCACTGGGACATAGCATCGACCAAGACAGCCCCAGCAATCTCTGATGATTTGGGGCTTGAAATCCAGTCAGGGAGACAAAGACGTTAATAGTGACAGCCCAGAGTAGTTGGGACTGTGATGGAGGAACCCCAAGGGCCTGGGGGAGCCCAGAGGAGGTGCCTGACCTGGGGGTGAGAGAGAGTAAAGAGGGCTTCCTGGAGTAGGTGTCTGAGCTGAGACCTAAAGGACCAATAGGAATTAGCCAGGAGGAGGAAGGGGAAGAGCATTCCAGGAAGAGAGAACAGCCTGTGCAAAGGCCCCAGTCCAGTGGGTGAGACACACCCACCCCCAGGGAGTGGGAAGCCCAGAGAAGACATCTGACTTAGCTTGGGCTATAGCTGAGACCAGAGGCATGCGTAGGAGGGAGCAAAAGAGCATTCCAGGCAAGAACAGCCTGTGCAAAGACCTGCAAGCTGGAGGCTATGATGCTTTTGAGGAGCTAGAAGTCCAGTGTGCTAGAACGCAGAATACAAGAAGACAAACTGAGCCAGAGACTGGAGGGTTGGAAGGAGCCAGAGCGTGCAGAACCTTGTGATTTTGAGCTATATCCTGAAGGCAATAGGGAGGTGGAAGAGAAGTCTAAAGGCAGTGGCTAGAGTTCAGGAATGCCTCCCTTGGCAGTGGATGTAGGAGCTGGCCTCCAGGATGGGGTGGGAATCCCCCAGAGGAGGTCCTGGGCAAAGGCCAGAGGTGTGACAGGGCCTGGATCATGCAGGGCCTCCCTTCGCAGGCTTCGGAGCATGGTCTTTGTCTGGGAGCAGTGGAGAGCTATGGAAGGGTTTTGAGCAGGAGAAGGGCGTGATCTGATTTATGTTTTAGAAGGTCTCTATGACTGTTATGTGGGTTATGGATGAAGCATGTTTCTTGGGGTTGAGTGTGTCTGTCCCCAATGTGGGGGCCATTCCTGTCTGAGGATGAGAACAGAATAGAAAATATGTGTATATATTGAGGGCATAAGTCATTCTCCAGCCTTGAGAGCCCCAGCCTGGTTGGAGATGGTAGGGCTGTATACAGATATTCAGGCCCTAGTGTGCTCAGGGCTGAGATGAAAGGAGGTTGAGTAGATGGGCCTAGGGGAGTGAGAGGACTCTGTCGAGGGTTACAGAGGAGCTGCCACTGGAGCAGGGTTCTGAAGCGTGCATAAGAGTTTACTGTGTGAGAAAAGGCAACGGCCTCTATAAAGGCAAAAGAGAGGCTGGTGTGTCTCAGGAGCCATTTCTAGGTTTGTCCGATCTGGCTGGACTGTTGGCTGGGGTGTGAGGAGGGCGCCAGAAGCAGAGGAAGAAGGGCCTTGAATGTCATGCTGAGCAGCTTGACTTTTCTCTTGGGGTTGATGGGGAGCCACAGGAGGACTTTGAGCAGGAGTGGGGCATCAGGGGCAGACTAGCGACTTGGCCTGTTATGTTAGTCTTACAGGAGATGAGTTCTGAACTGGGACGGGGGCTAAGGAGGTGGAGGGGTGTGCAGAGCACAGAGAAATGTCTGTGAAGCTTCACCAAAGAGACTTGGGGACCACCTGGCTGGATGTTGGGGTAGGGAGGAGTCTGGGAGACTTCCAGACCCCCTTGATCTCCCATCCTTCCCAATGGCTGTCACCTCTAAGAAGCAACATGTTCCCCCATCTATTAAAAAATATGCAACTTAACTTTTGTACCATGTGCACAGTTTGTTGTACCCAGAACTCATAACATCCTCGTGAATAAGAGGTATCCTACTTTTGAATAGCAAGTGGTTTTGGGGTTGGATCTCTGTCCAGGATGGCATGGGGGTTTGGGTCCACATTGGGTGGAAACAGGAGACCTTGAACTTAGGGAGGAACTTGGGCAAGGCAGAGGGTGAGCCAGCCTCTGGCAGGCTCTTAACAAAGATGTACTTGTGATCCGGGAACAGAGCCTTATAGTTTCGTTGAGCTGGTAAGATTCTGGGAGGTCTAGTTGCCTGGTGTGGCTGAATGGTTCTTCCGCATTCCCCAGACCACGGCTTGGGGTCTGTGTGTGATGTTCTCGCTGACTCTGGTTAGAGCCTGAAGGAGAGTTACCAACTTCAGTATTCTTTCTTTTGTGCATTTCTTGATTCCTTCACCCAGAACGTCCTGAGCCCTTGCTCAGTGCTAGGCCCCGTGCTGGACAATGCCAGGGAGGGACCCCAAGTTAAATTAGGCCCAGGCCCAGACCTGTGGGCCTCCTAGGCTGCAGGAGACCCAGACCTGGACACAGATGGTCCTGGCCCACAGGAATGAAGGTTACAACGGGAAGTGAGAACCCCAAAGAGGGGCGCCTAACCCAGCTAGGAGACATCAGGGAAGGTTTCCTGGAGGAGGTTGGGAAGTTTGCTGCCGGAAGGGAGAATGTACTCCAGATAGCGGGAGAAGTTTGTGCAAAGACCCAGCTCCTGATAGAGCTGCAGGCAGTGGGGTGTTGTGAGACAAGGTGAGAATTTAAACGCCAGATTAGGGAGCTGGACTTTCTCCTGTGGGTCGTGAGGAGCCATGGAGCAGGGGAGGGCCAGGGCCAGATGTCGAGTTGGGAAGACCCCTCAGGGACCCATAGGAGGCTGGGAGGCCAGGAAGGAGGCTGGATCGGTGGTCCTGGTAAAAGAGGAGGAAGCCTGGGCTGTCATGTTGGGGTCATTATCATGTTGAATCCTCACACCAGCCCTGGTGAGTAGGGAGAATTATCCCCATTTTACATCAAGGAAACTGAGGCTCAGAGAGCCCATGGAACTGGCCCAAGATCACACAGCTAGTGAGTGGTGGATGAGCATCTTCGGTGTACAGATGAGTGTGCTGAGGGGCGTGGCTGAGGGTCTTCCAGCAGGTCAGGGCAGAGCTGGAACCCAGGTCTCCTCGTTTGCCTAGCCCAGAAGACTTCCCTGAGCCCCAGTGTGAGATGTGGGATGAGAGAACCTTCTGGAACCAGGACCTGGCAGAGAGCAAAAATAGTGACAGTGCTAGGACTAGTGGCACTTATGAAGTGCTGGGTCCCATTAAGCACTTTCCCTGCGTTATCACCTCTCGTGGGGGCAGTCAGATGTCAGCTGGGGCTGCAGTCATCCGAACACTCACCTGGGCCGGATGTCCAAGAAGGCTGCCTCACAGGGCTGCCAGTTGATGCTGGCTGTCAGCTGGAAGCTCAGCTGGGGCTGTCAGCTGGGACGCCTACACGTGGCCCCTCCATGTGGCCTTGGCTTTTCACAGCCTGACAGCTGTGTTCTGAGAAGGAGCATTCTACGAGGCCCAGGTGAAAGCTGCAAGGCTTCCTCTGATCCAGCCTTGAAAGTCCCAGAACGTGACTTCTGCTGCTTTGTATTGGTCAAGCTGGTCTCTGAGGCTCTTTCCAGATACAGGGGCAGGGAATCAGCCCTCACCTCTCAATGGGAGGAGTGGCCAAGAAGTTTGAATCTACCACAGTACCCTTATATCCCCACTTTACAGCTGAAGAAACAGATCCAGAGAGGGCGGGTGACTTGTTCAAGGTCACATAGCTAGTAGCTAGTAAGTGGCAGAGCCAAGATTTGAGCCCAGGCAGTCTGGCTCCAGAGTCTATGCCCTTAGCCGCTACAATAAACATAAATGAGAGCCTGGGTCGGGGCAGAAGAGAGCTGTGATGCTCTAAGGTTTGGCCTTTGTCCAGGGGGAAGAAACCGGCCTCTTCCCTTAGAGCTCTGTTGGGCCTGGAACGGGGACCCTCACAGTGGCCCTTTCCATCTGGGAGTGTGCCTCTCTGCTAGGATCTGGACCCTGACCCTCAGGCCTGAGCATGTCTGAGGCTCAGGCATGAATGGGAACAGGCTCTGTGTGGCCACTGGGATGGGGTTCCTCTCTCTGCACTTCAATTTTCCTGCCTGCATAGTGGGAGGTGTTCAGCCTGATCCCAGGGATCCTTTCCAGGGCTGATACTGTAATTCCTTCTCAGATGTCCCATCCCTCTTGCTGTCACAGCTCTGATCTCCCTGGGCTAGGAGACCAGGAGCCCCTCGAAGGCAGAGCCAAGGTCTGACTCATCTTTGGGCCCCCATCACCCGGAACAGGGCCTGATGTTTGTGGGTAGGCTGCATGGAGGAGTGGGGAGAGGGTTCACATTTGAGCCTGGCTGCTCTGTTCTCACCGCCCAGCCCCAAGCCCCCAGCACCGGATCCTGCTGGACTTCCTTTTTCTGGACACGGAATGCACATACGACTACCTGTTCGTGTATGACGGTGACTCCCCCCGTGGGCACCTGCTTGCCAGTCTGAGTGGGAGCACCCGGCCTCCGCCCATTGAGGCTTCCTCTGGCAAGGTTGGTGGGGACTGGCTGTGAGGCTGTGGCTGGAGGATCTAGGTGGAGTGTGGGGGACAGAGGACAGCGAGAGGGAATTGTCATCAGACTGAAGGACACAGGGACAAGGAAAGGAGGTGGGGTCCCCCAGGGTGGAGTGGGGCAGGCATGGACCGCCCTCCCAGTCCAGTCCCTGGAGCCCTGCTCGCTTTGTGCCTGCAGATGCTGCTGCACCTCTTCAGCGATGCCAACTACAACCTGCTGGGCTTCAACGCTTCGTTCCGCTTCTCCCTGTGCCCAGGTGGCTGCCGCAGCCATGGGCAGTGCTGGCCCCCGGGGGTGTGTGCCTGTGAGCCAGGCTGGGGGGGCCCTGACTGTGGCCTGCAGGAGTGTCCAGCCTACTGTGGCAGCCATGGCACCTGTGCCTCGGTGAGCCTGTCCCCAACTGTGTCTCCCTGGGGCCCTGATCTGTGACCACACCCACCGCTGCTGTTTTGTAGATCTGACTGCCCTGGCCTGAGACTCCCCCTGCCACCCCACTCTCTCCCATGACGCCCCCACCATCAGGGACCCTACTCTCACCCACAATACTCCCCTCTCCTTCCGGATCCTACCCCCATCTGTTACTCCAACCCACTCCACCTTCAGCTGGGGCCCCTCCTCCTGAGCCCACTCCTGTCCTCATCGATAACCCATCTCTCACCTGTGAACCCAGCCTTCTTCCTCTTGCCAGGCCCAACTCTGTCCTCCCAACCAGTCACTCTGTCTGACCTATGGGCCCTTGGCCATGACTTCTGACTTTCGACCACTGACCTTGGGTCTAAGCCGTGCACATCCAGCTTGGGGTCTGGATCATGCCTGGAGCCCTCCCTGCCTTGACCTCCCAGATCTGAGCTCTTCCAGCCCTAGCAGACATTGACCTCACTGACTGTCTTTCTTTTCCAACCGGTCGTCTTCTGTCTGTCCTCATTTTTCTCTCTGGGTCTTTCTCTTTTTCTCTTTCCCTTTTTCTGTTGGTGTGTCTGCTTTTCTCCACCTCTCTTCCTCTGGTTGTGTCTCTGTTTCTCTTTCTTCCTCTGTCTGTTGGTCTGTCTCCCTCTCTCTCTCCCTTTGCCTCTCTATCTCTTTTTCCATTCTCTCCTTTCCTATCTGTCTCTCGCCTTCTGTCTTTCTCCCTGTGTGTCTCACTCTGGCCATGTCTCTCCTCCCCCTGTCTCTCTGTCTTTTCCTCTCTCTCTCTATCTCTGCCTTTGTGTCCCCTTGCCCCAGCCCCTGGGACCATGCCTCTGTGAGCCTGGCTTCCTGGGACGCGCCTGTGACCTGCACCTGTGGGAGAACCAGGGGGCTGGCTGGTGGCACAACGTGAGTGCTGGGGACCCTGCCTTTTCTGCCCGAATTGGGGCGGCTGGTGCCTTCCTGTCCCCACCCGGGCTGCTGGCTGTTTTTGGAGGTGAGCAGATGGGTATGCGTCTGGGGTCTGGAAGCCTGGCAGCCTGTGGCCAGGGCTTGAGACATTCCACCCCTCCACAGGCCAGGACCTGAACAGAGCCCTGGGTGACCTCGTCCTGTACAACTTCTCTGCCAACACCTGGGAACGCTGGGACCTGAGTCCTGCCCCGGTATGGACCCCACCTCTTCCCTGGCTGGAGGCGCCTGTCCACTCTGTCAGACCCAGCCGGGGCCCCCTGCAGCAACCCCACCCCCCGCCCCATACTCCCCTTACCCCTGCAGCTTGCTCCAGGAATACCTACTCCTCCCGCTTCTGCTTTTCTGTCTCTGATTTTCTTTTTTCTTTCCTTACCTCCTTTTCTGCATCTTATCTTTCTGTGTGTCTCCTGTCTCTCTCTTGCTCCGTCTCTGTTTTTGTCTGACTCTTGGTCTTCTGCTCTCTCTCTCGGTCTCTGTGTCTCCTTCTCTCTGGGTTGTATCTCTCTCTGCTTTTCTCTGTCATTTCTCCTTCTTTTCTTGTCTCCCTGCCTCCTCCCTCTCTTGCTGTGTTTTTCTGTCTCACCTTTTTTATTTGAATGTGTCTGTCTTTTTGGGTCTCTCTTTCTTCTTTTCTCTCTTTGTGTATGTCTGTCTCATCTTCTCTCTTTCTCTCCGTATCTCTGTCTTTCCACCTTTCTCCATCTCTGCCTCTCTCTGTATATGTCTGGCTTTCTCTCTCATTCTCTTTCTATATGTCATCATCTGTTTCGCTCTCCATCTCTGTCTCCTGGTCTCTTCCTCACAGGCTGCCCGTCACTCCCATGTGGCTGTGGCCTGGGCCGGCTCCCTGGTGCTGATGGGCGGTGAACTGGCTGATGGCTCTCTCACCAGCGATGTGTGGGCTTTTAGCCCCCAAGGTGGGGGCCACTGGGAGCTCCTGGCACCACCTGTTTCTAGCTCCTTGGGGCCTCCAGGCCTGGCAGGTCATGCGGCTGCCCTAGTGGACGACATCTGGCTCTATGTGTCTGGTGGCCGCACCCAGCACGACCTCTTCTCCTCTGGCCTCTTCCGTTTCCGTCTTGACAGCACCAGTGGGGGCTACTGGGAGCAGGTGATTCCGGCAGGTGGGCGGCCTCCTGCTGCCACCGGCCACTCCATGGTGTTCCATGCCCCCTCTCGCACCCTGCTGGTTCATGGTGGACACCGACCCTCCACTGCCCGGTGAGTGACCTGCCCTGTAGGGCCAGATCTGGCCCAACACCCTGTGCCTTTAGTCTTTAGTGGTCTTTGCTCACTAACCAACTCCTGCAGTCATTCAGTCAATCATTCATTCACTCACTCATTTATTCACTCATTCATTTACCTACTTACTCATTCTCTAATCTTTCATTCAATCTCTTAGTCTCTTGTCTCCCCACACACTCCCACCCATCCGTCCATTCAACCAACCCCTGCTTGGTGTCCAGCTCTGGTTAGATTTTGCAGGGAAGCCAGAGATGAGTCAAACCTGGGGTCCTGCCCACGGGGAGCTTCTAGTTCTGAGGGGACATAAACCGAATCACAGGCAGTCTCAACCCTGGGTGGTCACCCAACTCCTAAGAGCCCAGAGGAGGGAGAGAGGCCCCTCCTGCCCTGAGCCCCTCCTCTGCCCCTCTCCCATAGGTTCTCTGTGCGGGTGAACTCCACTGAGCTCTTCCATGTGGATCGACGTGTGTGGACGACCCTGAAGGGCAGGGATGGGCTTCAGGGCCCACGAGAGCGAGCCTTCCACACGGCCAGTGTCCTGGGCAACTACATGGTGGTCTATGGTGAGGAGGTTCTCTGATCCGGCCTGCCTGCCAGGGGCCCAAGCCAGCCCTGAGCTGAGGCTCCCTGCATGAGTGTCCCCACCTCCCCTAGGCTTGCCAGCTGTGCCCCTTTCCTCCTTTCCCAGGGGGCAACGTGCACACCCATTACCAGGAGGAAAAGTGCTATGAAGACGGCATCTTCTTCTACCACCTGGGCTGTCATCAATGGGTGTCAGGGGCTGAGCTTGCCCCCCCAGGAACCCCTGAGGGTGAGTGGCCCCTCTCTTTCCCTGAGGGGCTCCTGTGGGTCACACGTCCCCCCACAGTGAATCTAGGCTCTGGGTAGGAGCCACCTCAGTCCTTCACGATGAATTAGACATCCTATTGGCTCCTGGCCTCAGGAGGCAAACCTGGGCTGGAGGCAGGACTAGAGCATTGTTGCCATGAGATGGGAGGCAGGTACAGCAGTATCAGATCTAGGTTCCAATCCAGGTTTTGCCAGTTTCTATGAGAACTGTCCATGAAGAAGTGACTTTTTCAAGGTCACACAGTGGGCAAGTGGCAGAACCAGGAAGGCTGGCCCCAAACAACCATCTGTACAAAAACCATCATATCCTCTCTCTGTGTCTCAACTTCCTCATCTGTAAAATCGGGATTATAATAACACTTAAGCCACTGGGCTGTTGTTAGAGTAAGTTGAGATGACATATAAAGAATGAAGACAGCTTAGTAAGGGGCTAGATTGATTGTCTTTCTGATAGCAGTGACAGTACTGCTGCAGGGCCAGCAGGCTCATGTGGAAGGGGGTGTGGGGAAACCTTTCATACTCATTGGTTCAGAGACTGCTTTGAGAATCAGAAGAGTACCACAGGCCTTCTCCTCAGAAGGATATGTGTGTGTACAAACTGGGCATGCCATTTCAGGAGGCCCATCTATCCTCCTTGTTCCACTGAACAGAAAATCGAGGACTGAGGACAGGCATAAGGAAGAGATATTAACACTTAAGAGATGGGCAAGAGGAAGGGTCCCCAAGGAACCCTGTTTGACCATCAGGAATAAAACCTTGACCTACATTTGAGGCCTCCGGTCCAGGGCTTTTCTGCCTGTCCCTGTCCCTCCTTCAGGCCCCTTCTCTGGGCAGGCCAGAGGGTGAGGTTTCTGGAGGCCTCTTCCTCCTTTGCAGTCTGAGATTCCCTGGGCCAAGTCCCATGTGCTCACAGAGCATACAGGCCAATAAGACGATGAGGGAGTCACCCATCACTGACCACTTCCCCATCAAGTCTCTTGGTTGTAAGTGACAGAAATCCAACCCAACCAGCTTAGGCAAAAAGAAGAATTTCTTGGCTCACTTGAGTGAAAACTCCTGGCTTCGGGCTGGACTGGATCCAGGCGCTCACATGATGGCATCAGCCATTTCTGTCTCCAGTTTTTGGCTGAGTTTACTTCAGTGTCCAGCAGGCCTTGTGTTGCTGGTCACTAGCAGCTCTGGGTTTATATCCTACCTTTTTAAAATGCCCAGAGGGAAGAGAGTGCCTTTTCCCCAAGAATTGTAGGAATTGAGTACTATCCCTGAACTAGTCACTGACGCTGATGAGCCTGGGTTAAAGCCCCACTGCTGCCAGAGGCAGGGATGGCTCGACTTGAGCCTTGTGGACTGCAAGTGGGAGAGGGTGGTTTTCCAGAGGAAAATTAGGCTGTCACCAGAAGGGAGGCTGGTGCCAGGCAGACGAAAACAGATGAGAGTCAGGCAGCCTGCCTCAGCTCCCCGAGGGTGGGCTGATGGTTCCATTTAGAGAAGAGGAAACCAAGACTCAGAGAAGTTGAGTCTCTTGCCCAAGGACTCACAGCTGGTCAGTAGTTGATCTACGATTTGAACCCAAGTAAGTGGTAGACCCAGGATCTGAACCCAAGTCTTTCTGACTCGAAAGATCATGCTGTGTCTGAAAGATGATTTGGGCAGAGAGATGAGAGAACCAGAGCTAGTGCAGGGCCAGGCAGGCTGGGAGGGTTTCTTTGGGCAGGTGAAGTTGAAGCAGGAACTGGGAGGCTGGGCTGAGACATAGGAGAGTCAGGGGTAGTTCTCTAAGCAGGGGAGCCATGAGGGGGAGGGCGGGGATTGGGGGGTCTCATGTCCTTGGGGGTCTGTATTCTCCTAGGCCGAGCAGCGCCTCCCAGTGGTCGGTACTCACATGTGGCAGCTGTGCTTGGTGGCAGCGTCCTGTTGGTGGCTGGGGGGTACAGTGGCCGTCCTCGCGGGGACTTGATGGCCTACAAGGTGCCCCCCTTTGTGTTCCAGGCACCTGCCCCGGATGTGAGCACTGGGGTGACAGGGAGAGGGTGGCTGGGTAGAAGGTAGCTTGGTTTACACGGATAAGGGAAAAAGTTGGGGGGGGGGTTCCTTAGAGAAGGAGTGGGTGTCCTTAAGGCCATGAGAGGAGGGAGGTTGGTTCCCTGGTTCAGGGGAGGAGGAATGGAGATCCCTGGGGCTGGGGGAGGAGTGGATGTGGGTCTTCAGGTGCAGAGCAGTCGGGGTTCCCCAGAATGATCACAGTGAGTGGGGCCAGGTGAGCAGGCCCCAGGTCTGAGGAGCCCCTGCTCCACCCCCATCTCCCTACAGTACCACTTGGACTATTGCTCCATGTACACGGACCACAGTGTCTGCTCCCGAGACCCTGAATGCAGTTGGTGTCAGGGGGCCTGCCAAGCTGCTCCACCTCCTGGGACCCCCTCGGGGGCTGTGAGTGACTGTCTAACACTGTCCCCTAACACAGAGACCCAGCCCTCAGTGTCTCCTTCTGCCTATACCGAGTACAGGACATTCCCCCAGTTGGGAGACTGTTTTTCACACCTCAGATCAGCATTTCTGACTCCGGACCCCTGAACATTTGACCCCTCCCCAATCCTTTTGAACTTAGGACCCTGTCCGCAGGTCCCGCAGCCCCTGTCCTCTTGATCCTCCTCATTCCAACCCAGCCTTCAAGTCCCTCCAATTTCCTGACCTCTTCCTCCCCAAGACTCGTGAATCCACAGCCCTTCCCAGGTTTCTTAAGCCCTCGTGGGCATTGACCGCTGTCTCCTCCCCTCCCTTCAGTGTCCAGCTGCCAGCTGCCTGGGCCTGGGCCGCCTCCTGGGCGACTGCCAGGCCTGCCTGGCCTTCAGCAGCCCTGCGGCTCCTCCCCGGGGGCCTGGCGCCCTGGGCTGGTGTGTGCACAACGAGAGCTGCCTTCCTCGGCCTGGTGAGTGTCGAGTGGCACTGTGGGAGGGGTGGTGCCACCCCTCATCCTGACCCCACCCCCACGCTCTGTCCTCACAGAGCAGGCCCGCTGCCGAGGGGAGCAGATCTCAGGCACTGTGGGCTGGTGGGGGCCTGCGCCTGTCTTTGTCACATCCCTGGAGGCCTGCATCACCCAGAGTTTCCTGCCTGGCCTGCACCTGCTCACCTTCCAGCAGCCACCCAACGCCTCCCAGCCTGACAAGGTAGGGAGCTGGGGTATGGGATCCAGCGTGGAGTGTTTGTTGAAGAGCCTGAAGAGTCCTAGGGTTTTCATTTTTCACATGCATCTTCATCACTCTTGTGTTTACCCCGTAAGTCTTTACATTCAAGGGTCTGATTTTCCTTATTGACTTAAAAACATTTTTTTAATTGTGGTAAAATGCACGCAACATAAAATTTACTATTAGTGACATTTAGCACGTTCACAATATTGTGCACCTATCACCACTATCTTGTTCCAGAACCTTCTCATCACCTCAAAAGGACATCCAGGATCCATTAAGTCACCACTCTCCATTCTCCTCTCCCCCGGCCCCTGATCACCACTAACCTGTATTCTGTCCCTGGATTTGCCAACTCTGGATAGGTCATATAAATGGAATCATATAATATGTGGCCTTTTGTGTGTGGCTTGTTTCGGTATAATGTTTTCAAGGCTCATCCACGTAGCATGTGTCAGAACTCATTCCTCTTTATGGCTGAATAATATCCCATGTGTGGCTGGGCCACATCCATCCGTCAGCTGATTGACATTTGGGCTGTTTACACCTTTTGCTTATTGTGAGTAGTGCTGCTGTGAACATTCACGTGCAGGTTTTTGTTTGTGCACATATTTTCAACTCTTTTGGGTATGTATCTAGGAGCAGAATTGCTGGGTCATGTGATAATTCTATGTTTAACTTCTTGAAGAACCAATTTTGATTTTGATTTTTAAAATAGGTAATATAGTCACATGGTTCAAAAATCACAATGATATAAAAAGTTGAGTTACCACAATAAAATAAATAAATAAATTTAGAAAAAAATGAAAAAAGAAAATTTTTTTCCTCGCACACAAAAAAGTCTCTGCTGTCTACCTCACTCCGTACCCCCTCAGTGTGGGAAGCTGTCCCCAGCATCCCCCCAACTCGGAACCACCCTAACTCTCCTCAGAAGATCCATTTGGGTTTCTTTTTTATCCTTCTAGACTCTACTTATTCAAATACCAGTAAATGTGACAGTTATTTTTCTTTCTTGCACAAAAAGTGGAATACTGTGTACACTGTACTGCTACTTCCTTCTTTTCTTAACACATCCTCACAAGCTTCCCATAACAGGACTTAGGAAACACCCTAATTTATTTTTTAACAGCTGCATAATATTCCATTTATATTCTAATGCCGCAGTGCTGTCGTTTATTTAAACAGTCTCCTAGGCTGAACACTTGAGTTGTTCCATTCTTTTGCAGTTACAAAAACACATACTAGCAATAAACCATGTAGTATGCCTGGTGCTTTGAATGCTGGATCTGTACTCTTAAGGGCTTAGGTGGAAAGGCATGGTGTTGTGGAAGAGGCTCCTGAAAGGTCTGGTCCTGGAGTTTAATGGGAGGTCAAGATGAGCAGAGGCTGGGACCCTGTTGTCTGTTGTCTGAATTGGAGTCCTGACTCTTCTCCCAGAGTGACCCTGGCCGAGCTGCCTACCCCCTGCCCCTGGGCTCAGTCTCTCATTTGGTAAAATAGGGAAGGAGGTTGGGTTGCTGTGCCTTTCTGGCTCTGATGTGGCCTTTGGGGTGTGGGGACTGTAGGGGAGTGCCATGCAGAAAGGCACTCACACATACCCCCCTCCCTGGCTGGCACAGGTCTTGATTGTCCGCAGTACGACCATCACCCTGACACCCAGCCCAGAGACCGATGTGTCCCTGGTCTACCGTGGCTTCATCCACCCACTGCTGCCGGGAGGGCCAGGTGGGCCTGGGGCCGAGGACGTGGCCGTGTGGGCCCGGGCCCAGCGCCTACATGTCTTGGCTCGGATGGCCCGTGGCCCTGACACGGAGAACATGGTGAGGGTGCCTGAGACATTCAGGGGCTGTTAATGGGAAATATGGGGCTGGGATGTGTCATGCAGGGCAGGACTGAGGAGAAATTAGAGGTCTGGGATGTGGAGGGAGGGCCCTGCTGTTTTCAGTTGTGAAGAGAATTGGGGGGAATTTTGAAGGTGGGGAAGGTCTGAGTTACCAAGTTAAACTCCCCTGAGGAGGAGGTGGGCCACTTTCAGGTTTGGAGGTGCTGGGAGGTTCTTGGGGTCTAAGGAACCCTGAGGCCCTCCTCCTCTGCCCAAGAGCAGGTAGGTCCTGGGTGGGTTTGGGGCTCTTGGAGGTTTCAGGGATTGGAGGAGGGCGTGGAAAGTTCTGAGGCCCCTGTCTGTCCTCACCCCTGCCCCAGGAGGAGGTGGGGCGCTGGGTGGCTCAGCAGGAGAAGGAGACGAGGCGGCTGCAGCGCCCGGGGTCTGCTCGTCTCTTCCCACTGCCTGGCCGGGGCCACAAGTATGCGGTAGAGATCCGGGGCCAGCTCAATGGCTCGGCGGGCCCTGGGCACAGCGAGCTCACCCTGCTGTGGGACCGGACTGGTGTGCCAGGCGGCAGTGTGAGTACCCAGGCCCTGGCCTCTGACCCTACCCCTAGGCCTCAGATCCCCTGGGCTTTCTTAACCCCAGGCCACAAACTCTCACTGCCTTGACCTTGACCTCTTACCCCTTGACTCTTGAACTTTTGGCTTTACCTTGAACCCTCCAGACCCCAACTTCTGACCCCTAGACTCTGACCTGATCTCATATTCTGACCCCTGGCCACATCTCTTACTCCTCCTGCCCTGACTCCGTTGACCTTGACTTCTCCCCTCCACACTTTGACCTCTAATCTCTAGATTCTCCCAAATCCTGATCTTCTTTTGTCTGCTGATGTCCTAAATGCTGACTTTCTATGCACCTGAGCTCTCAGCCTTGTTTGTAAACACTTAAATCTTTAGCTCCAAACTCTGACCCCTATCCCAAACCTTGACTTCTGGCTCTTGACTTAGAGCATGGACCCCTGACCCTCATGTGACCCCTCCCCCAGGAGATCTCCTTCTTCTTCCTGGAGCCCTACCGCTCGTCAGCCTGCGCCTCCTACTCCTCCTGCCTCGGCTGCTTGGCAGACCAGGGCTGTGGCTGGTGCCTGACCAGTGCCACCTGCCACCTGCGCCAGAGTGGGGCCCACTGCGGGGCCGATGGAGCTGGTGGGTCCCTGCTGGTGCTGGTGCCTGCCCTCTGCCCACTGTGTGAGGAGCATCGCGACTGCCATGCCTGCACCCAGGTGCCTGCTGGACCACAGAGGGGAGGTCTTAAGATGGAAGCAGCCAAAGCAGGCGACTGGGGAAGGGGAGGGCCCCCCAGGGCTGGCATGGGTAGCTGAGGAGCCCCCTGGGTGGCAGTGGTGGTGGGAGATGGCTGAGGCCATTGTCCTTGATCTGCAGGTGAGAGCTCAGTGGAGAGCAGAAGAGGGGGCTGGAGAGTGGGCGCCTGGCAGTCAGGACTTTCCCCATTGCAGGGGCCAGAAAACCCAGCTCAGCACCTCTTCACCAGAGGGGCATTTATCCGCTCTGGCACCAGAATCCAAGAATAGGTCTTTAGGCCTGCTGTCCCCAGCCGTTTAAACCACCTGGTCAGGCATCCGCCTACCTCCATTCTGCATCCTCTCTTTCCCTGGAGGTTCATTCCTTGGAGTGGCAAGGGAGCCACAAGGGCTCCATCCGTTTATCCCCCGACTCAGCCACCTGAGTCCCAAGTAGAAAGAGAGCACCTTTCTTCCCCTACTCCACTCTCACCCCCAGTTCACCAGAAGTGCCAGAAGTGCATTTCATCGGCTCTGGTTGGGTCTTGTGCCGACTCCTGGATCAATCAGTGAGGCTTTGGGGAGGGAATGTGGCCCCTGGCCACCTCTGGATCCCAGGGACTTAATCAGCCCCACCTGGACCACACAGAAGGCATGCGACTGCCCAAAATGAGAGTGGGTGCTGAGCTACAGAACCCATGGATGTCGTGAGAGGCAGGCAGCTGGGGAGGGAGGTGGGCTTGGAGGGGTGGTCTTTGGGGCCCGGGCAAGTGAGGGAGGTAGCTGCTTGTTGAGCCGGTGATGGGACTGGGGCTGGAAGCCCAAGGGACAGGGCTGAGGTGGGCTCTTACTCCTCCTCCAACCCACCAGGACCCCTTCTGCGAGTGGCATCAGAGCACCAGCCGCAAAGGGGACGCGGCGTGCAGCCGGCGGGGCCGGGGGCTGGGTGCCCTGAAGAGCCCGGAGGAGTGTCCCCCACTCTGCAGCCAGTGAGCTCCACCTGGTCCAGGGAGCGGGGGTGTGTGAAGTGGGGTGTGGGCCGCGCTGTGGCATGACCCTGTCCCCACTGCCCACCCCCAGGCGCCTGACCTGTGACGACTGCCTGGCCAACTCGAGCCAGTGCGCCTGGTGCCAGTCCACCCACACCTGCTTCCTGTTTGCCGCCTACCTGGCCCGGTACCCACATGGGGGCTGCCGTGGCTGGGACGATAGGTATGGTCCTGTCTGGGTGGCGAGGGGGAACGGCTCTCGGAGGGGAAGGTGGAGACCATAGAGGGCTGTGACACCTCCACACCTGCCGTCCTGCAGTGTGCACTCAGAGCCACGGTGCAGGAGTTGTGACCGCTTCCTGACCTGCCACGAATGTCTGCAGAGCCATGAGTGTGGCTGGTGTGGCAACGAGGACAACCCCACGCTGGGCCGGTGAGGCTGGTTGGGTGGCAGGGCTGTGGGGTATTTGGCCCTCCGCCCGTCCACCCTGATCCTAACAGCTGCTCTGTTTCTCTACCCCTTTTCCTTACCATCGTCTCTTTTTCGCCCCCTTCCCCTTTTCTCTCCATTTCTTTCTCTTCTCCCTTTCTGCTCTTTCCCTTTCTCTGTGACTTGTCTTCTCTCATCTTCCCTGCTGTTTTCTTTTTTCTTGTTTTTCTGTATCTGTTTCTCCTTTTCTCTCTTTGTCACTGTTTCCTTGTCTCTGTCTCTTCTGTCTTGTAAAATCTTTTTTATCTAACTTCTCTGGGTTTTTCTCTGTCTCTCTTCCATTTCTCCTTCTGTCTCTGTGCATATTCATATCTCTGTTTCTCTCTGATTGGCCTCCCCTCTTCCTGTCACTGTTTCCCTGCCTCTGTCTCTTGTTTCTTTATCATCTCACCCATCCCCCCTTCAATCTCCCACCCCAAGGTGCCTCCAGGGGGACTTCTCTGGGCCCCTGGGTGGGGGTAACTGCTCCCTGTGGGTAGGGGAGGGCCTGGGGCTGTCCGTGGCCCTCCCTGCCCGCTGGGCATATGCCCGCTGTCCAGATGTGGATGAGTGTCGCCTGGGCCTGGCGCGGTGCCACCTGCAGGCGACCTGCCTGAACACGCCCCTCAGCTACGAGTGTCACTGCCAGCGGGGCTACCAGGGCGATGGAGTCACACACTGCAGCCGCACGTGAGTGGGTGTGGTCTCCATGGAGATGTGCCCCAGGGCCAGGATGCGTGGAGGTGCCGGGAGGGTGATCACCCTGCTGGGGTGCCTCTTGTGGAACCAGCATCCCCACTGAGGCTGGGGTTTTTACCTGGCAGACTAGGCCCTTAGAGTGACAGGGTCCCCAACGTAACACTAGTTACTGTGGAGACGAGTCACTCATGGACTGCAGGCCATAGTCTTCAGCGTTGCCATGGAAATGGAGGAGGACCAAGTTGAAAGGGGTTTTCACAGAGAACAGATCACCAGTGGTGATACGTGGTTGCTATAGAGACAGTGATTATCATGTGTGTTGGAATTACCTTGGAGACAGGGCCACCCACGGAGTCTAGGACTGGAAACAGGCAGTAGCTTTTGATGATGTTGCCATGGAGATGATGGGGTGGAGTAGGGTGACAGGGATGCCTTGAGGGCTCTGGGCTGGTGCAGCCCTTCCCCCACTCCTGCCATGGTCCCTCAGGTGCCTGGAAGACTGTGGTCATGGTGTGTGCAGTGGCCCCCCCGACTTCACCTGTGTGTGTGATCTGGGCTGGACATCGGACCTGCCCCCTCCCACGCCTGCCCCCGGACCTCCTGCCCCCCGCTGCTCCCGGGACTGTGGCTGCAACTTCCACAGCCACTGCCGCAAGCGGGGGCCCGGCTTCTGCGATGAGTGCCAGGGTGAGCAGCCCTCCTCCTGAACTCCCTGGGACTGGCCTCAAGGGAGCCTCCTTCTCGGGGTTCCAGTTTCCTCTTCTCTGCACGGGCTTCTGTGTCCCCTCACCCAGCTCGGGTCCCCTGCCCCATTGCCTGCTCCTGACCCCAAACAAGTTTAAGTGACACTCGTCTCTTCGGCGGCCTCAGTCCCCCTGTTATTTGCTTATTTTCCCCAACCTGGGCCCTGGTTCGCCTCCTTTGAAGTAGCCAGGTGGCGTCAGGGATCAGTTGGGCCAGTTGGTCGGGCTCCTTCCCGCCCTTTCCCCTGACTCTGTGTCCTGCTGCTGGCGCCTCCACAGACTGGACGTGGGGGGAGCACTGTGAACGGTGCCGGCCCGGCAGCTTCGGCAACGCCACAGGCTCTGGCGGCTGCCGGCCCTGTCAGTGCAACGGGCATGGGGACCCACGCCGAGGCCACTGTGACAACCTCAGCGGGCTCTGCTTCTGCCAGGACCACACTGAGGGTGCCCACTGCCAGCTCTGCTCCCCTGGATACTACGGGGACCCCCGGTGAGCCAGGGGCTAGCCAGGTGGGGCAGGGTGGGGGTGGGGTTAGGAACGTGGCAGGATGGGACAGGACTGGTCTGATGCTGGCTCGCCTCCATCTCTCTAGGGCCGGTGGCTCCTGCTTCCGGGAGTGTGGAGGTCGCGCCCTCCTCACCAACGTGTCCTCGGTGGCACTGGGCTCACGCCGTGTTGGGGGGCTGCTGCCTCCAGGTGGTGGGGCAGCGAGAACGGGGACAGGTCTATCCTATTGTGTGTGGGTTGTCTCAGCCACCGAGGTGCTCCAGCCCTGTGCCCCGGGGACCCTGTGTCCCCCACTCACCCTCACCTTCTCGCCTGACAGCAGCACCCCCTGCACGGTGAGCACCAAGGGCACCAGGGTTCAGGCCCATGCCTCCTCCACTCAGTGTGAATCCCCAGACAAACCCTAACCCCCACGTCTCTGTTTCTTTATCCTTCAGACCCCAAGCTCTGTTCCTCAGACCCCCAGCCCTTTGTCCCTAAGTCCATAGACCCTCCCATTTCCCAGATCACTTCCTATTCCCTGGACTCCAATTCTCCATTCTCTAGTCCAGGTATGGTAATATTTGTACCTTGTGTGCCAACTGATCTATTGGCAGTGGCCGCCGGGAGCTGTGTATTGAGAAAGAAGCTTCTGGCGAGAGTGCCTGATTGTTTAGCCATGTCTGCTATGAACAGAGGAGGGGGAATGGTGGTTCCATGCCACAGTTTGACACTATGCCCGGGAGGTTCAAACAGCCTGTTTCCCAGTCTCAGATTGCCTTCTCCTCTTGAGCTCCTCCTCCTCCCTGACCCCCAGCATCCCTCTGATCCTCAACTCTGCACCCCTCCAGCTGAGCTACGTCCTGGCCTTTGATGGATTCCCGCGCTTCCTGGACACTGGTGTCGTCCAGTCGGATCGTAGCCTCATTGCCGCCTTCTGCGGCCAGCGGCGGGACAGGCCCCTCACTGTGCAGGCCCTATCTGGTATGGAGCTGGGGGAAGTGGGACCTCTGTCCTGGGCTATGTATCTCTTGCCCCTGTACCTTGCTGCCTGAGGTGGGCTCAAGACGCAGTGTGACTCTGCCACTGACTTGCTGGGTGACATAATCCTTGCCACTGTTGGGCCTCAGTTTCTTCAGCTGAAGGGCAAATAGAGAGGATTGCACTGGCTGGGCTGCCTCTCTGGAGAGAAGGGCCAAGTGGGACATGTCTTTGGGGCACACAGAATGTGGCTAGTGTGTGAGGGCCCCTGAGCATCTACTCAGTCTGGTGGTTCTTTTTTATTTTAAAGATTTTATTTTTCCTTTTTCTCCCTAAAGCCCCCTGAGTATATAGTTGCATATTTTTAGTTGTGGGTCCTTCTAGTTGTGGCATGTGGGATGCCGCCTCAGCATGGCTTGATGAGTGGTGCCATGTCCATACCCAGGATCTGAACTGGCAAAACCCTGGGCCACTGAAGTGGAGGGTGCGAACTTAACCACTCGGCCATGGGGCCAGCCCCAGCCTGGCGGTTCTTAACCAGGGGTGATTTTGCCCCTTGGGGCATTTGGCTAAGTCTGGAGACATTTTCACTGTTGTGATTGGGGGTGCTATTGGCATCTCGTGGGTGGAGGCCAGAGATGCTGCTGTGCACTCTATAGTGCAGAGGGCAGTCCCCACCACCAAGAATTACCAGGCCCTGTGGTGTCAACAGTGCTGAGAGGTTGAGAAACCTGGCTTAGCCTGGAGATGTACCAGAAATAATTTGTTGCCCATGGCAGTTGAAGGACCCCAGCTTGGAAATGTTTCTGTTCATATTGTAAATCAGAGTGGCTCCAAGGCCGGGAGAGAGAGGGAGAGGGTGTAGTTGTCGTCAGCCTGCTGGTGATTACATGCAACCGTGGACCCCACAGTGAGCAAATGGAACTGCGGGGCCCTTGATTTCATTTCACTCAGCAAGTGTTTACAGAGCACTTGCAGTGAGCTAGGCCTGAGCTAGACACTGGGGCTGCGGCAGTGAACGAGGGACACCCGTGCTGCCTTTATGGGCTGAGTGTGTATCACGGGGGCGGGGGGGTGTGAAAACCAGCAGCGAACAAAGTATACTCAGAAGAGTGACCCCTTCACTAAGGGACAGAGGAAATGGAAGGGAGTGGGCTCCTGGCCTGGTCTGGGAGTTGGGGAGGGCTTCTTTGCAGAGGTGAAATTGCTCTTGAGGCCTGAAGGGGGCAGTGTGGGCGAGGAAAGGGAGGAACCCATAGTGCTGGCAAGGGAGGGCTGGGAGAGTGGGAGGGGATGGGGTCAGAGGGCCTGCAGGCCCTTTTTTAAAATAAAAAACACTTGGTATGGAAGCATTTTTTACATACCATGTCATTAATTCCTGCCCCTGCCCGCACTAATCTTTCTAAGGAGACTTGGTTTCGTATAAGACGGTAGGGATTTGTGGAGGGTTTGGAGCTTGACAGTGACGGGCTCAGATTCAGGTTTATAAACGATCACTTGGGCTTCTGTGAAGGGTGGCGTGTAGGGAGCCAAGAGGACCAGTGGGGAGATGCGCTGGTGTCCAGGTGAGCTGCTGAGGAGGTGGCAAGCAATGGGTGACTATGAGAGAGATTGAGATGGCTTTAAAAGCAACGGAACTTGATGGGTTGGGTGAGGGAAAGGGTGTGCGGTGGGCAGGAGAATGGTTAATCACAGCAGTGGTTATAAATTACCATGGTACCTTGCTTCCTTGCCCAGTTACACTGGGTTTCCTCAAACCCTGGGGGTGGAGTGGTGTCCTGGAATGTGACCTTGCTACCAGCCTCTGGCCTCTCTCCCCCAACAGGGCTGCTCGTGCTGCACTGGGAGGCTAATGGCTCCTCGTCCTGGGGCTTCAATGCCTCAGTAGGCTCCGCCCGCTGTGGGTCAGGTGGCCCTGGGAGCTGCCCTGTCCCCCAGGAGTGTGTGCCCCAAGACGAGGCCGCAGGTGCTGGACTCTGCCGATGTCCCCAGGGTTGGGCTGGCCCACACTGCCGCATGGCTCTGTGTCCCGAGAACTGCAATGCCCACAGTGGGGCAGGGACTTGTAACCAGGTATAGGTGGGACAGGGCAAGCCAAGTGGGACAGGGATGGTGATCAGGGCTCCCCCTCGAACTTCCTTCTGCTGTCCCCTAGAGCCTGGGCGTGTGCATCTGTGCTGAGGGCTTCGGGGGCCCTGACTGTGCCACAAAGCTGGATGGTGGGCAGCTGGTCTGGGAGACCCTCATGGATAGCCGCCTCTCAGCCGTGAGTTGTGGACGCCACTCCCCAGGGAGGTGCCACACAGCCCATCTCCAGGATCATCCTTTCCTCCTCCACTCCTGGGACCACCTCCTAGACCCTACTCCCAGCCTGACACTTTCTCGTGACCTTAGCCTCACTCCTCACATTTCCACCCCCACCCCTAGGACACTGCTAGCCGCTTCCTGCACCGCCTGGGGCACACCATGGTGGAGGGACCTGATGCCACCTTGTGGATGTTTGGGGGCCTGGGCCTGCCCCAGGGGCTCCTGGGAAACCTGTACAGGTGAGGACTGCCTTGGGGAGAAGGGATACCTGAATGAGAGGTCACCTCAGGGGATGCTGAGATGTCTGTCATGTAAGAGTCCCTTCAGGGGGGTGCAGAAAAACATCTATAGATGAAGGACACCCCAAAGGATGCTGGGACACTTGTCACAGGAGGCTCATCTCAGAGACTGGGATACTTATTTGGGTGGTGCTACCCTGGGGGATGGTAAGATGACTGTCATAGGAGGGTCACCCTAGGGGATGTTGTGGTACTCGTTGGGGAGTCACCCTAGGGGATGCTGGGATGACTGTATAGTGAGGCTGCTTTTTTGCTTCTCTGCCCCAGGTACTCAGTGAGTGAGCGGCGGTGGACACAGATGCTGGCAGGAGCTGAGGACGGGGGCCCAGGCCCCTCACCCCGCTCCTTCCACGCAGCCGCCTACGTGCCTGCTGGCCGTGGTGCCATGTACCTGCTGGGGGGCCTCACAGCTGGGGGCGTCACCCGCGACTTCTGGGTCCTCAACCTCACAACCCTGCAGTGGCGGCAGGAGAAGGTGAGCATCTCCACCCTCCCCCAGCCCCAACAAGCAGGCTCTAGCAAAGAAGGCCACACCAGCTCCTGCCAGCTTCACCCCCAGAGGAAGTAGCTTCCTCTTAGGGCTCCAATGAAAGTCCTGGGATTGAATTTCATTGGCCATCCTGGGTCCCATTGTATTCCTGAGCCAATCCCTGGCTGAGGGGATGTGATGCACTGGTCAGCCAGACTGGGACCCAGCCCACTGTGGAGTGGATACAGTCAGCCCCACGCAGCCAGAGTGAGAACAGAGGAGCAAGGGCTTCCCAGAGGAACACCAGGTTGCACCTACCTGACAAAGTGACACTGAGCAGGCAGAAATAGCAGGAGGTCTGCTGCACACCTGCTGGGACCAGGGCTGGTCAGAAGGCCTGAGGTCTGACCAGCCCCGGGAAGCTCACTACTTCTTTAGTGGTTCACAGGGAGTGTGAGGAGCTCTGAGTCTTGCTTCTACCTACCTTGCTTCTACCCCCGATGACCCCTGACCTCTGGCACCTGCACCCCTGTGACTGCCCTCCATCCCCCAGGTCCCTCAGACCGTGGAGCTGCCAGCAGTTGCTGGTCACACCCTGACTGCCCGCCGAGGCCTGTCTCTGCTCCTGGTGGGCGGTTACTCCCCCGAAAATGGCTTCAATCAGCAGTTGCTTGAGTACCAGCTGGCGACTGGCACCTGGGTATCTGGAGCCCAGAGTGGGACACCCCCCACAGGTGGGGCTGGGACAGGGAGGGCACAGCACCTTTGACCTCCTGGCCATCTAGGGCTTTGTGTAGGCTCTATCCACTCCTGTGCTCTGTGGTCACTGCCCTCTATACCTTGTTATCTCCTGTCTCCCCCCTAACCCCTACCCCAAGATTCTCAGGATGCCATCTCTTGAGAAGTTCAGTTTCTCTCTTTACCACTCCCAGACTCCATGAGAAGCTGCCCACCTCCTGCCCAGTAGTGCTGGGTCACCGTCTCCCTCCCCCCAGGTCCCACATCACTGCCCCTCAGGTACTCTTTCTCTACCTCTCATTCTGCATTCTTTGATCCCTGTCCCCCAGGACATCCTGGTCACCCTGTCTCCCTCTCTTCTTCTTTCCCAGAGTCTCTAAAGGTTGTCCTTTAGAACCGAAGGAAAGGGAGGGGTTGAGAAGGGCTCCTCGGTCTCTGACCTCAGGGCTGGTAGGGTGGTGTTATGGTCACCAGAAGGGGAGCCTGGAAGGTGGGGGGCATTCTTGGTCATCAGCCCTTCCCCCAGTCTCTGTGCTCACTCGTCCCCCCAGGTCTCTATGGTCATTCTGCGGTGTACCACGAGGCCACCGACTCCCTCTACGTGTTTGGGGGTTTCCGTTTCCATGTGGAGCTGGCAGCCCCATCCCCTGAGCTCTACTCCCTGCACTGTCCTGACCGCACCTGGAGCCTGCTGGCCCCTTCGCAGGGGGCAAAGGTCAGGAAAAGAGGTGCAGATATATGGATCTTAGTGGCAGAAGGGAGGACCCCTTTCCCAGTGTCCCAGGGCCTGGCTCGACCCTGGATTCCCACTCCCTTTCCAGTCCCCTAAACTGAATTGTGGCACCCCAAGGCCCCCCTTTCTGCATCTGTGACTTGGAGGAAGAAATCCTAGACCAGAAGGTCGGAGGCCTGGGTTCTCCTCCAGCTTTGCCCTGCTCTTGGTGTGGCCCTGGCAGGTGCCTCCCCTTCCTGGCCTCCCATCTATAAAATGTAGGACTGAGGCTGCTTGTACTTCCTGCCTTCAAGGCCAAAGGAGCCAGTGGGTGGGAGAACGTGAAACCCCAGATGTGCTGGTTAGAGACAATTGTGTTTTCCATCCGCAAACATATTTCCAAGCCCTTCTTGGGGCTGGACTGCAAGGGAGGCAGAAGTAAGAGACACAAGTCTCACCCCAGTACACCCCAAGCCCAGCTGGCAAGGTCACACAGGAAACATGGGGTTCATCTCAAGCAGTCCAGGCCAGGTTTTTGGGGAACAGCACAGGACATGATGGTTCTGGGAGTTTGGGGAAAGGAGGTGGCTCTGGGGCTGCTCTGAGGAATGAGGGAGGTTTCCTAGAGGAAGGTGGTGAGGTTTGAGGAAGGTTAGGATTGGGTGGGCTGGTGAGGGCTGGGGTGTGGGGAGATTCGGGGTGGTGGGTGGGCTTAGAGGGAGCATTGTGAGCAGAGGACTGTGGGCTCTGACAGGCCATCCTGCCGCCTCTCTTCCCACCAGCCCCGCCCCCGACTTTTCCACGCCTCAGCCCTGCTAGGTGACACCATGGTGGTCCTTGGGGGGCGCTCGGACCCCGACGAGTTCAGCAGCGATGTTCTGCTCTACCAGGTCAACTGCAACGCCTGGCTCCTGCCCGACCTCACCCGTAAGTCCGTCACTTTCCCTGGGGGCCTGTCCTGGACCTCCACTCATTAGGAGTCACTCAGGCCCCTTCAGGCCCACCAGCAAAGCTGCTGTTCCCTCCATGTTATCTAAACACTGACAGAGATGCCCTCCTTCGTTTTTCTTTTTGTTAAAAAAGTTTATTAAGAAATTGTTTGAAACATCTGATTATAAAAATAATGACATTAATTGTATGTAAGTTGTGAAATAGGAAGAAACAAAATCCTGCATAACCTTACTCTCTAGAGACAAGGACTACTATATGTGAGGATGTTTCCTTCCAGGATCTGAGTTCATAGGTTAGAAAGGGGCTTTGTCTTGCCTTTTTGTTTCCCTTCCCGTTGTGACTGACTGTGCGTGTGTTTCTGGGCCTGTCTCCTTTTCTTTTTGCCTCTCTCTCTGAACCTCTGTCTCTGATTCTTTTTTTCTCGTAATCTATCTTTTCCACTACTCTGTGACTCTTCTTTTTTTTTGAGGATTTTAAAAAATTAAGGTGAAATTCACATCACAAAATTAACAATTGTAAAATTAACGATAGGTGGCATGTAGTACTTTTAGAATCTTGTGCATCCACCACCTCTATTTGGTTCTAAAACATTTCTCTCCAGTGTTATTTCACTCTTTCTGTTCCCTTTTTTCCTGTTTGTGTGTCTCTCTCCTTCTCTTTTGTCTTGCCATCTGCATCTGATTGTCTTGTCTGGCCCCATCTCTCTTCTCTGTGTCTTGCTGTGTCTGTCTCTGCTGTCATTAGACTGTGTCCCTGTTCAGTGTCCCTTTCTGACTGGCATCTTTCTGTGGGTCTCTTCCCTGAGTCTCCTGCTTTCTTGTGTACCCTCACTCTGTCACTCTGCTTCTCTGTCTCTAAACGTTCTGTCTTTCCCCAGGCCCAGCCTCTGTGGGGCCTCCGATGGAGGAGTCTGTGGCCCACGCTGTGGCGGCAGTGGGGGGCCGCCTGTATATCTCAGGGGGCTTCGGAGGAGTGGCCCTGGGCCGCCTGCTGGCTTTGACCCTGCCCCCTGACCCCTGCCGCCTGCTGCCCTCACCCGAAGCTTGTAACCAGTCTGGGGCCTGCACGTGGTGCCACAGGGCCTGCTTGTCCGGGGACCAAGCCCATAGGTAACCATGGCAACTGGCAGCCCATGGGCACATGGTGCTGGTGCCCTCCAAAGGGAGTTCTGTGCTAGGTCAGGCTTGGGGGAGGCTTCAGGAGGGTACCATCTGGTTGGGGTATCAGTTCACATGGGAAAATGGGTGGTTCATCACAGGCAGGGCGGGGTGGGGGACCCCAGAGTTGGAAGCCCTGCTTGTGGGCTTGGGCGTCATCCAAGAATGCTTCCTAGAGGAGCTGGGCTGAAAGGGCCCTAACAGAGCAGTAGAGTTTACACCAGCGAAAGTTCAGAAGTGGGGCTGCACCTGGCATATTTTGAGAGACCATCTGCATCTGTGTTGGGGAAAATGAGACTGGAAAGGTGAGTGAGGTCAGCTCAGAAAGGACTTTCAGTGCCCAGCCAAGGCTGTGGGCTACGTCCAGATCCACAGACGTCTCGTCTGTAGTTCGGGAATCCAGACATCTCAGGAAGCTGGAAGTGCTGTCCTGGGTTTAGCACAAACTCATTTGGCTGCATAGTCATTCTGAGCAGTATGAGGCTGCTAATTGGCTTTATTTGTCCCATTAAATGTGTCACTGTGTTTACTGCAGAAATATTAAAGGGTTTGATTTATGGGGTGCTCCCCAGAATCCACTAGGAAAGTTATCTAACTGTGGGACAGCCTACTGCTTTTCTAAAATATGGAAAGTTCTGAAACACCTGGGCCTTCAGGGATTTTGGGTGAAGGATTATGGACCTCCACTGTGGGTGATGGGGAGCCATGGAAGGTTTGAGCAGGAGAGGGCAGGGGCAGGCCTGGGCAGAAAGACCCTGGGGTTGTTTTGAAGGAGGGAGTGGTGAGCGGAGGTTATAGGTGGAGACTGGAGAGGAGGCTGGGGTGACAGGAAGCGGCCTGAACTGGGCAAGGGACAGCAGGGGTGGAGAGGAGGGGACAGTCAGAGAGAAATTCAGGAGGCAGAAGGCCTCAGTGGCTGGAGGGGCAGGAGAACGTGGAGTATTGTCCAGTGTCTCTGGCCCGAGTGACATGCGGACGTGGGACCATTACCAGGTAGGGTGGGGGAAGGAGCAGGTTTGGAAGGCCCGTGCTGAGTCCAGTTTGGGATACACGTTGGGGCCTGCAGGACGATGTCCAGGAGGCACCAGGAAGAGGTGAAGGTGGGAAGAGGAAGGATGGGGCCTGGCTGGGTGTGATGAGCCTGGCCTCATGCCTTCCCAGGCTGGGCTGTGGGGACCCCCCATGCTCCCCAATGCCTCGCTCCCCTGAGGAATGTCGACGTCTCCGGACCTGCAGTGAATGCCTGGCCCGCCATCCCCGGACCCTTCAGCCTGGAGATGGAGAGGTGAGTGGTGTGGGGCTGGGAGGGAGGAGTGTCTCAGGAGCCACCAGGCTCTTCAGCTGGACTTGGATGGGAGGAGCTGGGTCAGGAGGGGTGCTGGGGGCCTTGAGGACCCCACTAAGCCCGTATTGCCTGCCAGGCATCTGCCCCCCGCTGTAAGTGGTGTACCAACTGCCCTGAGGGCGCCTGCATCGGACGCAATGGGTCCTGCACCTCAGAGAATGACTGTCGGATCAACCAGAGAGAAGTCTTCTGGGCAGGGAACTGCTCGGAGGCCGCGTGCGGGGCCGCAGACTGTGAGCAGTGCACCAGGGAGGGCAAGTGCATGTGGACACGGCAGTTCAAGAGGACAGGTGAGTGCTAAGGCTTTGTCTCTGAGAGGAGCATTTAGGGGCCTGGACTCCTGGGTGAAAGGGAGGAGGGGCTGGGGGCCTGGATTAGATTGGGTTCTAATCCCTGTGCCCACCACCCCAGGGGAGACCCGCCGCATCCTCTCAGTGCAGCCTACCTATGACTGGACATGCTTCAGCCACTCTCTGTTGAATGTGTCCCCAATGCCGGTGGAATCATCGCCCCCACTGCCCTGCCCCACCCCCTGTCACCTCCTGCCCAACTGCACCTCCTGCCTGGACTCCAAGGGTGCAGACGGGGGCTGGCAGCACTGTGTGTGGAGCAGCAGCCTCCAACAGGTACTGCACCTGGCCAGGTGTCCAGGTGCTCCTCTTCTCTGCCCTGGCACCACCCTTTCTCTGCTACCTCCTCCTCTGTCCTACTTCCTCCCATATTTCCCTAAGTTTGGTCCCAGCCTCACGCTTTCTTTTCTTCCACTTTCTCTTTTCTTCTCCTGACATCTCTTTCTTCCCTCCTTGCCTCATGGGTCTCCCTGTCGTGTCTTCTCACCACATTCCTGTGCCACCTTCTGGACTCCCCAGCCCCTGTGTCTCTCCAGCTCTTGTTCAAGTTCTCCCTGTGCCATCCTTCCCATGACTCATACCATCTCCCCTCTTCCCCCCAAACCTTTCCGTTTCCCTCCTCCATCTCTTTATCTCTCTGCTTTTGGAACTCTTAGTTGTAAGAAACAGAAAGCCACAAGAGCTGGTTTTGTTATAAGGAACTGGGGGTATTTGATGGAATCTTAGGACATGAAGTACTCCTTTTCTGTCCTCGGGCCATATAGCCTCTCATCTCAGCTGTTCTCTGCATGTCTCCATCCTCCAGTTTCTCTCGACTTGATCTGAACGTACACAGACTCAAATGGGAGCCCTGAGTCTATGACCCTCAGTCTGTGTGACTTTCTAATTCTAGAGACCATGCTTGGTCCAGTGAGATGTGGCCAGGGATGGGTAGGAGCACATGGTTCAAATGTGGCAGTTCAGACCCACCCCTCATCCATGGCTGTGGACTGGAGATGGTTCTTGAAGGCGGGCATTGTCTGGGGCAGCACTGTATGTGCCAATGACAGTCTGCCCCTTGGCTACCCAGCACTTGCTCTCTCATAAAGTCCATTCCCCAAAGATGCCTCTGCCCAGCATGATTTAGCTGTCCCAAGGGCAGACACAAGGCATTCACTCCCCACCCCATCCTAGTGGGAGACAAGCAAGATTCACCTCCTGCTGTCACACCCAAAAGCAATATCAGTGGGCAGAGTTCCGAGTCTCTGATTTCCACTGATGTCCACTCCTCATTCATCTTTATTGTGCAAGACCCAGTCAAGGTGTGACTACTCACCGTCTCACAACCCATGAGCCTCTGTGAGTCTTTGGTAAAATAGGAGTGATATCACAGACCATCTGGGGTGTTTTCCAACACCAACAACCAATTCTCCAGACACCAAGTGGGTGTCCAACAATTCACTTCACTTCTGACACAATCTACCCGCAGTTAGCCTCAGATCCCACAAGGCAAAGGGCTCAGTCTCACAAGACTGCCGCCACTTCAGACGCCAGTCACCAATCCAGGCCACCTGCACTTCTGATGACCAGCTGTAAATCACAGGTTCCCACCACCCCCTCTGCAGGTTTGATAATTTGCTAGAACTGCTCGCAGGACTCGGAGGAACATTTGCTTACCAATACTGGTTTATTATAAAGGATGCAACTCAGGAAGAGCCAAATGACAGAAACAAATAGGGCAAGGTGTGGGGGTTGTGGAACTTCCACGCCCTCTTCTGGGTGTGCCATCTTCCCAGTGGATGTGTTCACCAACTCTGAATCTTGTTGTTCCAGAGTTTTTATAGGGCTCAGTCTCCAACTCCACCTCCAGGTCTGTGGGTGGGGCTGAAAGTCCCAACCCTCTAAATCACTTGTCTTTCTGGTGACCCCTCTCGAGGCACTCATTAGCATAAACTCAGGTGTGAAAGGGGTTCCTTATGAGTAACCAACGGCATTCCTAACACTCAGGAAATCCCAAGTGTTTTAGTAGCTCTATGCCAGGAGCTGGGGACAAACACCAAATATATTCCCATGGTGTACCACACCGTGCCATAGGCAGCTTGTACGAATTAAATGGGAGAACATATTTAGAGCATCGAGCAGTGCCCGTACTTCAGTGAAAACTTAGTAATGCCCGAGGTTCTGCCCACAGGGAGGATTCCCAATCTCCACAGTCTCGGACACACCTAGAGGCTCCGTACTGGGTAGGGGGTATCCCCCTGCGGCGTTGGTCTCTAAAAAACAAAGGCCTCTCGTCTCCAAGGCTGGGGTCCTTCTGGTGATCCAGGTTCTTCCCAAATATTGCTGAGATTTCCATTATTTGTCTTTGTTGGGCCTCCAGGAACCAGAAGGCAACCCCAGAGAGCCTGTTGTCATGCGCTGCTCCCCCAGCCCCTCTCTGCCTGCCAGGCTCGCAGGGTAGCTCAGGAGGTGAGGGAGCAACCAGGTGGGAGGCAGGAGGAAGTGGTGGGGTCGGTCAACTGGAGAGCATGGAGTCAAGGCTGCATGTGAATGTGACTTCTGCTGGATTTTCTGATTTCTATGAAATCTCCTAGTTAAAGTGTCAGCTCAAGTTTTTTAAAACCCCTACCATGCAGATCAGGTATAACAGATATGCAGGCCAACCTGTTATGATTTGGCCGAAGGGCAGCCATATTTTAACCATCCTGCTTGTTCTTTTGAATGACTGGCTTCGAAGCCTGGGGCAGGCAACCAAGTGTTCTCTTCCTGGCCGACTTCCTTCCTCCTTCCCCTTCTCCCTGCACCACATTCTGCACTGAACGCCTTGCTTGTGCTGGGCACTCTGCCAGGCGGTGGGCATATGGCAACAGATGAGCTGAGGTCCTGCTCTCAGAACTTAGGTTCCTGCATCTCCTCCAGGAATACAGGAAATGCAGTTTGCAGTGTTGGGCAGCATCACATTTGGCCACTAGGGAGGTCACGGCACAAAGCGCTGTGCAGACTGGAGACTCGGGCATCTCTCCACCCGTCCCCGATTGCCCTGCTGTCTGCCAATGGGTGCACTAAATTTAGATCTGGGAGCCAGCCTGGCAGAGAATTTGGCTCTGACGGTTCAGCTCGGCTCAGCTCATCCCTGGCCCTAACCCTCAGTGGGCTCTGAGCTCCGGCCACAGCAGTCAGGGTTTCTATTTCAGAATTGCGTGGGGGCCTTGCTGAGTGCTTTCAGACAGCCAGCCTAGACCCGTCTCTTTCCTCTTATTCTTTGCTTAAGGTCTGAGCCGTAAATAAAATGCTCTCTTACACTGAGGTGAGGTCCCAGAGTCTGAGCCTCGTTGTGTACCTCATCTGGGTCCCACGACGTGATAAGTGATGGCGTGTGAGCTGCTGTGCAGCCCCGACCACAGTCTCCTCAGCTTCCCAGCCTGGGGTGAGAGGATCCTGTTGCCCCAGCAGCCAGGTCTACATTTTTTCTAAGCGACTTAGTGGCTTGCAACCCCCCTCCTGAGACTAGGGATCATTACCTTCCTTTGATTGTAAGAAACAGCTGTGTGCTAAGTGAGGTGGGTGAAGGGGACTCATGGCACCAATGCAGAAGAACCTCTGGACCCCAGGGTGGAAAATGCAGTCAGGCCTTACCGGGGACTGGAAATGGGGCCTGGAAAGCTGCCTCTGCCTGAGTGTGTGGTTCTCATGTCTGCTTCCTTCTGCATCTGCTTGTTTCCTGCCTCTCTCTGTTCTCTTCCTTTGCTGTTGTTTGCTCTTCCAAATGGCCCTGCCAGCCCTAGTCTACACAATCTTCTAGTTTCAAGGACATCTCCAGCTGCCTGACTTCCAGTCTGGACTTTTAGTTGCAAATGCCTGAGAGAGAGAGAATGTGATGACCCCATCTAATGTCTACTTTGATCCACTCGGCTGTGGCCAGGGAGGGGTGAGACCTCTGAGAAGAAGAAGCAGTCCAGGAAGATAGCCAGGATGTGTTCGTTTGACTCTCTTTCTCTGCTGTTTCCCCTTCCCTGTACAGTGTCTGAGCCCCTCCTACCTGCCCCTGCGGTGTATGGCTGGAGGCTGCGGGCGGCTGCTCCGGGGACCCGAGAGCTGCTCCCTGGGCTGTGCGCAGGCGTCTCAGTGTGCCCTGTGCCTGCGGCGTCCCCACTGTGGCTGGTGTGCCTGGGGGGGCCAGGATGGGGGCGGCAGCTGCCTGGAGGGTGGACTCAGCGGCCCCCGTGAGGGTGAGATGGTGTTGGGTGTCGGGTGAGAGGGGCTGGCCCTTGCCTGGGGTCTGGTGCAGAGAACATGGGGCTATCTCAGAGGTGGGGCTCAGGAGAAGTAGGAGCCAGGGCCTGGGTGGCTAGGTGGGCGGTGCAGAGGACCCCAGGTGAGGCCATGTATCCCCATACCAGGGCTGACCTGTGGGCGACCTGGGACCTCCTGGGCCTTCCTCTCCTGCCCCCCTGAGGACGAGTGTGCCAATGGGCACCATGACTGCAACGAGACGCAGAACTGCCACGACCGGCCCCACGGTTACGAGTGCAGCTGCAAGACGGGCTATACCATGGACAAGTGAGGCTACTGTCAGACCAGGGCTGGGGACCCAAGGTGGGGCGGGCTGGGCAGAGTAGGGGAATTTGTCGGGAGCAGTAGAGGATGAGCCACAGGCCAAAGGACCACAGCAGGATGGAAGAAAACAGTGCAAGGAGTGGAGGTGGTGGGACTGACCCAAGAGGGTGTGAGGGTAGGGGGCTGGGTTATGGAGGGGCAAGGTTGGTGAGTTTAATAGGGTACCTGGCAAGAGGAGGTGTCGCAGGCTAGCTCCTGAGGAAGGCAGTGGGCTGGTCCCTGGAGGGAGAGTGACAGAACAGACCAGGGATGCAGAACAGTTGAGCAGATGGTGGGATGGTGAGTGGCGACCTGTCGTTGGGAGGGGGCGGCTGCAGCCCTGCTCTGACTCCTGCCCACCCCTGCAGTGTGACGGGGCTGTGCCGCCCCGTGTGTGCCCAGGGCTGTGTGAATGGCTCATGCGTGGAGCCTGACCACTGCCGCTGCCACTTCGGCTTTGTTGGCCGCAACTGCTCCACAGAGTGTCGCTGCAATCGCCACAGCGAGTGTGCCGGCGTGGGGGCCCGTGACCACTGCCTGCTCTGCCGCAACCACACCAAGGTGGGCCACGCGGGACCTTAGACCCGACCCCAGGACCTGGCTCTTCCTTGCCTTCAGCCCATGCTCAGGCCTCTTGAGCCTTGTCCCAAGCCCTGATAAGCCAGGCTCAGGGAGGAGGTGGCATAGCCCTATCTGGGGAGGTGTGAGAAGACTTTGGGGTTTGTATCACAGAGGGGCTGCCCTGGAATAGTGGCCAGAGTTGGCGCTGGGCCAGGGAGGGTGGTCACATGAAGGAGGATTTGGGAATGTTTAGGGAAGGGCTTTCTGAGCTCAACACTTTGGGCTGTAGGGGAGTGAACACCCCTCCCCCCGCCCCCGCCCCCTGTCACTGGGGTGAAGGCAGAGAACTAAATCGAAGATAGCCTGGGATTGCCCAAGCCAAGTGCTGCAGCCCTACTGCCCTCCCGTGGTGCTCTCAGAACCTGCTCCCCCCTACTCTCATGCCCCTGTGATTTCCCAAACCTCCTGATCACCCTGTCTCTGGTTTCTAGGGCAGCCACTGTGAGCAGTGTCTCCCACTGTTCGTGGGTTCAGCTGTGGGTGGTGGGACCTGCCGGCCCTGCCATGCCTTCTGTCGTGGCAACAGCCACGTCTGTGTCTCCAGGAAGGAGCTCGAAATGGCCAGGAGGGAGCCAGAGAAGTACTCGCTGGATCCAGAGGAGGTAAAAGAGGCTAGGGTCCCAAGTTCCTGGACCTGGGGGAGGAGAGGCCGGGGGTCTGAATTCCTGGGTCTGAGGGAGGAGGGAGCTGTTCATGCCTTTTCGTGATCACTCTGTCCTTCCTTGACCAGATTGAAAACTGGGTGACAGAGGGTCCTAGTGAAGACGAGGCAGTGTGTGTGAGCTGCCAGAATAATAGCTATGGGGACAAGTGTGAGAGCTGCCTCCACGGCTACTTCCTCCTGGACGGGAAGTGCACCAAGTAAGTGGAAGGGGGGCCTGGGACCCTTGCCCTGCTCACTAGGAATCACTCCTCTCCCCAGTCAGACTCCCCTCCCCACTCGTCTGCCCTCAGTCAGGAGAGGATGAAATCCCCAGGGAGCCCCCAGGCTGGGGCAGAGGTTGGGGGCAATCAGCTAGACTCAGGTGGGAGACCCCTTGCCTCAGAGGCCAATGCTGAAACACAGGCTACAGAGCAGCCCCGATGGAGACTAGTGGGCAAGAAGAGAGAGCCGCTGGAGGAGAGGCCTCAAGACAGCCTCCCCATTCTGTCCCCTTCCTTCTGAATGGTCAGTCCAACCTGGGGACTAATCCTGATTCTGCCACTTAATGACTCTGTGGCCTTGAGCACATGGCTTGACCTCTGTGAGTGTCAGTTTCCTCTTCTGGCCTGTTGCACAGATTGGAGCTCACAGAGGCAGCACCCAGCCTGGGCCCCTGTAAGTCATGGGAGCCCTGTAGCTCTGTCTTCTTCCCCTTCCTCAGATGCCAGTGTAATGGCCATGCGGATACATGTAACGAGCAGGACGGGACGGGCTGCCCATGTCAGAACAACACGGAGACAGGCACGTGCCAGGGCAGCTCCCCCAGTGACCGCCGAGACTGCTACAAATACCAGGTGCGGCGGAAGAAGCAAGTTATGGGCCAAGGGCTCCACACCCCTGAGAGGTCAGAGCTGGGATGAGGTAGCCTGACCCAGGCAGGACCGACAACATGGTTCTGATATCTGTGGTCATGGGATCAACGTCAGCTTTATAGACTATCCTTGAGCTCCAGTCAGTTTCAAGCCCTGGGTAGTGATGCTGGGGACCCAGAAATGAGCCTGTTGTGGGGGCTCTCAGGCTGGTGAGGAGACAGATTCCGTTGCAGATAGTCACAACTTAAAGGTTACAAATGTCAGAAAACTCATCTCATAGTAGCTTAAGCAAAAACGCAAATGTATTGGTTCTTAAAACTGGGATCTGGAGTCTACCTTCAGGAATGGCCAGATCCAGGTGCTCATACAAAGCCATCAGGAGTCTCTTTCATTGCATCTTGACTCTGCTTTCCTCTGTGTTGGCTTCAGTCTAGGCAGGTTTTCCCTCAAGTGGCAGCCCCAACCTGATAACCTGGGCCTAACAGAGGATCTCATATTATTACTAATATCCAGATTCAAATTCCCCGTCAGCCTGTTTCCCTTTTCTTCAGCCTAGTTGGTTGCCATGTTGCAGGCTTGCTTCCCACAGAGGTGATATTCCATGCTCCCTCTTTGAAGTACGGCTCCCACCACCTCACCCACCCACCTTTTTCTCTCTAGTTCGAGAGGGAAGAGAAAATTCCTTACTTGCCTAAGTCCCCCCCGCCCATCTACAGAAACATCATTTCTGCCAAGATCAACTCCACCTAGAATGGTGACAGAGCTCACAAGCCTTGCTGACCCCTAACATTTCCATCCTGGACCAGAAATTTTGCTTTCTTGATGCATAATCAGAAGGCCTGTTGGCCTTTGCCAAAACAGACAGCCCCAGAGATTAATTCAGACCCCCACCCTCTCCAGCAGCTCTGTTGGCAGTTCTGAAGCAGCACTTTCTTTAGATTCTCATGATAGCCGTTGTAGCTGTGCTGTAGGCAGTGCCTGCCGCTGCGCTGGTGCTGTGCTGTGGATACAGTGGAGGCAGCACAGATGTGGAAGGCTTGTCAGGGCCACACTGGGGCCTCAGTGAGCTGTGGATGTAGGAGGAAAATGAGGCTCAGAGACATTAAATATCCTGCCCCAGCTCAGACAGCCACTTGGGTTTGGAGCCTGGACTGACCCTGCTCTGATCCCAGAGACTGAGGGGTTTCAGCTGGGCTACGGGAATCAAAAAGCTTTGATCTGGCCACTCATTCATTCAGCACACATTTACTGAACGGCTGCCATGTGGCAGGCACTGTGCAAGGGCAGGAACACAGTAGGAAACCAAACAGATTGAAATGTTCTGTCCCCAAAGAATTTACCTTCTCATGGTGGAGTCAGGCAACAAATGAGTAAGTCAGATGTACAGTGGGTTAGTGAGGACCAGTAAGGAGAATAATTAAGCAGAAAGGAGGGCTAGGAAGTGTTGGGGAGTAGAAATGTAGATATAGTGGCCAAGGAAGCCCTCAGGGAGAGGGTGACACTTGAGTAAAGCAGACATGGAGGGGCAGGGGTGGGTAGAGAGGGTTCCAGGCAGGGGATCCGCCAGTGCAAAGGTCCTGAGGTGGGACATACCAATAGTCCAGAAACAGCAAGGCTGGCAGGCGAGGCTGGCCCACCGTGTGCTATGATTTCAGCAGTCCAGGAGCAAGCTGTGTTTATTACCTATGTACAGAGGAAGAGTCTCAAGTTCAGCATGGTTAAGTCACTCTTCTTCATCTCTGAGCCTCAGAGGTCCAGAGGCCTCGGCATCAGGGTGCTATAGTCACTGGGAGTGACACTGGGGACAACAGTGCTGGAGTGTAGGGTCCTGGTGGTGTCTGTGCAATCTGAGGGAGGTTTGGGGGTCACAAGGAAGCTGCTGGGGCACTGGGGGAACCAGGGGCAGTGGCTACTTATCAATAGGTCCAGAATGTCAGTCGTGTTTGAAGGACGGCTGGGCACTGAGCTCATCCCTGATGGCTGCCTCCACCCCCTACCCCACCCACAGTGTGCCAAGTGCCGGGAGTCATTCCACGGGAGCCCACTGGGTGGCCAGCAGTGCTACCGCCTCATCTCCGTGGAGCAGGAGTGCTGCCTGGACCCCACGTCCCAGACCAACTGCTTCCACGAGCCCAAGCGCCGGGCCCTGGGCCCTGGCCGCACTGTCCTCTTTGGTGTGCAGCCCAAGTTCACCAATGTGGACATCCGCCTGACGCTGGACGTGACCTTTGGTGCCGTGGACCTCTATGTCTCCACCTCCTACGACACCTTCGTAGTCCGTGTGGCCCCTGACACGGGTGTCCACACCGTGCATATCCAGCCTCCTCCACCCCCCCCACCCCCTCCACCGCCTGCTGACAGTGGGCCCCGGGGGACCGGGGATCCAGGAGGACCAGGGCCCGGGACTGTCCCGGGCACCACAGCGGAGCCACGGGTGCGGGAGGTGTGGCCACGGGGCCTGATCACCTATGTGACAGTGACGGAGCCCTCAGCAGTGCTGGTGGTCCGCAGCGTGCGGGACCGGCTGGTCATCACCTACCCGCATGAGCACCATGCTCTCAAGTCCAGCCGCTTCTACCTGCTGCTGCTGGGTGTGGGAGACCCAAATGGGCCCGGCGCCAACGGTTCAGCCGATTCACAGGGCCTGCTCTTCTTCCGGCAGGACCAGGCCCACATCGACCTGTTTGTCTTCTTCTCTGTCTTCTTCTCCTGCTTCTTCCTTTTCCTCTCACTCTGCGTACTCCTCTGGAAGGCCAAGCAGGCCCTGGACCAGCGGCAGGAGCAGCGCCGGCACCTGCAAGAGATGACCAAGATGGCCAGCCGGCCCTTCGCCAAGGTCACCGTCTGCTTCCCTCCCGACCCTGCTGCCCCAGCACCCACCTGGAAGCCAGCCGGGCTCCCACCACCCACCTTCCGCCGCTCCGAGCCCTTCTTGGCACCCTTGTTGCTGACAGGGGCTGGTGGGCCCTGGGGACCCGTGGGAGGGGGCTGCTGCCCACCAGCCATCCCTACCACCACTGCTGGCCTGCGAGCCGGGCCTATCACCCTTGAGCCCACCGAAGATGGCATGGCCGGTGTGGCCACACTGCTGCTCCAGCTACCTGGTGGGCCCCACGCACCCAATGGCGCCTGCCTGGGGTCAGCCCTTGTCACATTGCGGCACAGACTGCATGAGTACTGTGGGGGTGGCGGGGGTGCTGGGGGTAGTGGGCACGGGGCTGGTGCAGGTCGGAAGGGACTATTGAGCCAGGACAACCTGACCAGCATGTCCCTCTGACCCATGGCGGGGTCTCCGGCCACAGCAGCTGAGTCCCCTGACGGGGCTACCCTGGACTTGGGGTCCCTCCACCTGGGGTCCCCTGGACACTGTCCACAGAGACCTCTAGTTTCCTTCCTCCTGTGGTCCCCAGACAGGGCCTTCGTCTGCATTCAGCAATTATTTATTGAATACCTACTGCGTGCCAGGCACTGTTGAAGGCACTGGGCAGAGTAGGAACTGAGACAAGATTCCCTGACCTCGTGGGACTTGGATTCTAGTGAAGGGAGACAATCAGCGCACACGTGCGTGCACACACACAGACATACACGAGTAAGATCATTTCAGGGAGGAAGAAATGCTGTGAGATGTCAACAGGATGTGGCTGTGAGAGACCGTGCTGTCAAGTCAGTCAGTTGGGCCTTCTGAGAAGCTAGACTCAAAGACTGAGCAGGAACTGGCTGTGGGAAGAGCTGTAGGAAGTGGGTTCCAGGCAGAGGGAACTGCAAGGACAAAGGCCCTGAGGTGGGAACCAGCTTCTTTTATTGGAAGCATCAGAAAGCTGGCTAGTGTGACCCAGGGCGAGTGTGAAGAGGAGATGAGGTTGGGGACAGGCAGGCCGGATCACCCGGGGCCTGTGGGCCCCAGATGGGTTTGGGGTTTTATTCTCAGGATGATGGGAAGGTGTTGGACGGTTTTATGAGGGGGAATGACAGGATCTGATGTACTTATTTAAGAGGTCACTCAGCTGTGGTGTGGAGAATGGATTGGAGAGAGTGAGAGAGGCAGCAGGGGGACAAGAGGACAATGGGTCAGGTCAGGGTGGTGGCCATGAGGGAAAGTCAGAGACAAATGCAGGATGTATGTGGAAGGATATAATGATGGCATGGATGTCAGGGTGAGGGAGGGGAGGAATCCATGATGACCTCAACTTTGGCCTGAACTGTGGGTGGATGGTGAGGTTGTTTATTAAGATGGGACTGACTAGGGCTTGTGGGAAAGATCAGGAGTCCAGTTTTAGACCCAGGATGTCCTTTAGACATCTCTTCTGCTAACCAGGTTAGCAGAAACCACTCTGAGTGTTTCGGCAGAAGGAACTGAGCGCAGGGGATTAGCTGTACTGGTGAGGGATGCAGCTGATTAGAGGTAGGACAGTGAAGCAGCCTAGGGGCCAGTGCGAACAGGAGGCTGCTGCAGCCACCCCTAGGCTGGAGGGACAAGGCTCAGGTGCTGTTACCTGATTCCAGGACTAGGGTCACCTGGCTCAGAGGGAGCTCGAGGAGACAAAGGAGATGCTTCCCGAGGCACAGTGTGGCATGGGGGGATACCAAGGTTGGAGATAGAAACGTGGAGTCATCAATGTATAGCTTTCTTCCCAGACAATGCTGCCTTGAAGACTGGGCTGCCCCAGCTACCACCTTGGACTTCTGAGCTCCTCTTCTTGAGGCCCCCCTCCCCCTTCTAGCCATCTTGAACTTGGGATTCTCCTTTCCCAAGACTCTATCCCCTTGCTGCCTTGACCCTGGGGAGCTGGGCCCTCTGTCTTCCCCTCTGCTGGGGGCCTCAGTCTAAAAGGCCATCTGAAAGAGGGGGGAGTAATGGATGCAACAAATAAAGAGTGTGGGAAGGCTTGTGTCCAAGGGCTATCTACATGCCAGAGATGGGGTGTCTTGGCTCTCAGAACCAGCACCCAAGCGCTGAATAAATTGGATAAATGCATTTGTCGTGGTGCCCCCTCCAAGCCACGTGGCCTGGCTCCTTGCTGCCCCTTCTAGGCAGGAGTTGGAGTGATGCCACTACAGAAGCTCTTGTTCCCCAGAAGGGACAAACCTAGGGGATGTGAGGGCAATGAGGCCTTTGATCCTTCCCCAGGGCCCTGTCACAGGGACACCCCAGTTTGTCTCAGGAGGGGAAACAGATTGCCTTAGTCCCAGGCTTGGGTTTAATTCTGGCCCCCGATGTAAGAGAATAGTTCAGGCAGCACAGAGACTGAAATGAGGCCCTAGCACGGTGAGCTCTCTAATTCAAGCAAGCTCTCACTGCCCAAACAGAAAGCATCATGGGAGTCTTTATCTGCCACTCCCCTGGGCAAGCAAGAGCCCTGATGTGAGGAGAGGTGGGAGCGGGAGGTCTCTATCCCCTCTGGCAGCCTTGCTCAGTGTGGGAGTCTTGCTAGGAGTGTCAAACAGTGTACCTCTCTGTACCAGCTGGCCCCTAGGCGTAAGCTGGCGGTTTCGTCTGATGTTTAGCCAAGGACATGGCAATGAGTTGGATTAAGGTGGTGTGTGTGTTCTGTGAATATCATAGTATTTTCAGAATTTATGGCAATTTAAGGGATTTTCAGGGATTATTCTGCCCACACGTTTTGCCTTTAGGAGCTGAGGGTAGTACCTAACCTCCAAGACATGACTGTGAACTTGTGTTTACTGAGTACCATATGCTAGACAGTTTCCCTGGCATATTAATGCTGTGGTTTCATTTGACACTTCAAACCACCGTATGAGGTAGGTACCGTGTAATCCCCATATTGCAGATGAGAAAACAAAAGTTCATAGACATTATTTAGCTGTTAAGTGATAGCTGCCATTTGAACCCAGGCCGTCTGACTCTCAGATCCACGTGCCTGACCAGCATGCTCTTCCACCGCCCTAGGAGGGAACCCTTTACATAGCACAGGTCAACCCAGCTGAGACCTGTCCCAGAGCAGAGTGGGAGCTAAGGACAGGCGTTCAAAATGGCCAGTTTCTGCTGGAGATAAAACAGAATTTCCCTAGTGGGGAGCTAACCAGCATCGGGATGCGCTGCCTGAGAGAGTCTTGGAGCCAGTGGAGAGTTTACCCTGCATGACCACGAAGGAACTAAGGTGGGTCTTCAAGACTCCTCTGTGTTATGCTTGGACCCTTTGGTGAGAGCTCTTCCTAGCCGTCACCCTGTGACTTTGCCTTCCTAAACAGAGCATTTGCACTGTGACTGGACCTCTGGGACGCAGAGCCACTCTCCCTCCAACTCCTGTCACTGCTGTGCAGATGCCCCTGTACAAATGCCCCATAGCACATGTTCCTCCTCCCTCCATGTCAGCCCTTCAGCTGTCACCTCTCTCCAGTTGCCATGCACCTGAGTGCAAGGTTCATGGCAGGAAGAGAGAAAGCCTTGGCATGGGAGGCTTGAGGCCTGGATTCGAGCCCAGGGGTGGCCACTGACGCCCTATGGACTTCAGGAAAGGTGGGGGGGGGGGGGGACATTTTACCAAGGGCCTACAACAATCTGGGCACTGTGCTGGCTGCTTGGCATGAGGCTTTTAATCTTCCCAACATCACTGCTGGGAGCTATAGTTCTGTTCCTCTCTTTTGTGCATTTGGAAGCTAAGTCCCTTGCCTAAGAACTCAGGCCTGATTAATAGGCAAGCGAAGATTCAGACACAACCTGTGTGACTCTCCATTGACCCTCACACATTACCTCTAAAATCACTTCCCTTTTCTAAGCCCATGTCCCGCACCTGTGGTCACTCATATCTCCACCTACAATGGGTCCCACACTGTGCTAGGTGCTGGGGATGCAGCAGTGAAGAAGGTCTCTGCTTTCATGGAGCTGACAAGCCAGTGGAAACCCCAATAGTAGGTAAAGGATGCGGTATGTTGGGAGATGACCAGAAGGACAAGGCAGGGAAGGCGGGGAGAGGGTACTTGCTGTTTAATGTAAAGTGGGAAGGGAAGGCTCTCGCATAGGACAACATGTGAGCTGAATGAAGGAATGAACCATAGGGACATCTGAGGGAAGAGAATTCCAAGTTGAGGGAACAGCCAATGCAAAGGCCCTCATGTGGTTGGAGTGGAGGGAATAAGGAGAAGACAAGGTCACAGAGGGAACAAGAGGCAGATCGTGCAGGTCCTTGGCCATAGTGAGGACTCTGGTGTGTGCTCTGTGTGGGAGGAGCCATGAGAGGGTTCTGAGCACAGGAAGGTTGTGACCTAACTCAGGTGTTCTCTGGGCTCCTCCTCAGGTAAGAGACTAAGGGGCGGGGGGGCTCCTGCGTTCATTTAGGCTGAAGAAGAGCGTGGCTGGAGCAAGGTGGGGCAGTGGAGTGGGGAGAAGTGTGATTGTGGATATATTCCCAAAGTAGAACCAAGAGAATTTGTCCACAGATTGAACATTGAGAGACAAAGTGACTGAGCAACTTGAAGGACGAGGCTTGCTATTTCCTGACATGGGGAAGACTGTGAGAAGAGCAGGTTTGAGGGGGAAATCAAGTGCTGGGTTTTGGACATGTTAAATTTGAGATGCCTATTAGATATTCAGAGTGAAGATGTCATTTGATAGTTGGATACACAGGTCCAGAGAGAAAGAGAGAGAGATGGATAACAGCAAATAATACAAACAATATATTAATATTAGAATAGTTGTAATAGTATACATAAAATAATAATAACAACAACAGTTTGTTGAGTTCACTCTTTGGCCTTTCCATCTCTTGCTCTCACAGTCACCATATGACATATTAGGGATTATCCTCATAGGAGGAAATAGACTCAGAAAGGTTTATTAATTCACAAAGATAACGGAGCTAAGTGGCAAGAGTCAAGATTGGATCCTAGGTCTGTCCAGTTTGGAGACCAGGACCTTTCCTAATCTGCTAGTTGCTGTTGCAGTAAAGAGGGTGGGTTGAACTGGACAATCGTTAAGTATTCCTTTCAGCTCCAGAGAACCTTAAATTGGGCAGTTCTCTGCTCTGGGGACAGAGGACCTCCAAACGTGTTAGAATTGTGTATAGGCCAAGAGTCCACAGGTTTAGAATGAGCAGAGGGGCTCTCCTAAATTTTTCTCTGAACTTGAGTGTCTGGACTCAACCAAGACAGCGTTTCTGGTTTTGCTTATTTTTAGGATCTGGGCAGAGTCTCAGGTAGGCTGCTAAGGCGTGAGTGGTTTTACTTTGTTAGTGAGGACTCCCTGGCTTGGAGAGGGAAGAGACTTGCCAATGTCATACGCAGCAGGAACTCCTCCTTCCACACCTAGGCATCTTCCTTGTGTCCCCTCCTCCCTCACCATACCTCCTTCTCCACCCAGATTCCTTCCATGGGACAAAATGGATGTAGGCGGAGTTGGTTTTCAAGTTTTTATTGCGGGTGTATTTCTGGTGGCGGGATATGGGGGAGGGGCAGGTCCTCCCAGGAGCGGGCAGTGGTGGCCAGGCGTGACAGGTGGAAAAGGAGAAGGGAGAGAACTTTTTTACTCTCGAATCTTCAGTTCCCGCGCCATCTGACAGAGGGCGCAGGGCAAGCAAAAGGTGAGGGCCGCCCAGTCGTGCCCGACAGAGCCCTAGAGGGTGGGAGAGAGAGGTTAGGAGCCCGCCTTGCGTCCCAGGAGGCCACTCCCCAGCCCCTGCTCCCGCGGGTGGCTGGCCCTGTGCGCACCTGGATGTGGTAGCGCTCGCGCATGCCGGTGCGGATGGAGTGCAAGCCTCCGGGCAGGTAGGGCGCGCAGCAGCACTCGCCGAAGTCGTCGGAGATGCGGCAGGCGAGGCACAGAGGGGCGAAGGTGCCGCAAAGACCTAGGGCGGGCGCCGGGATGTCAGGGCGGGGCCTCCTGCCGGTTCCGCCTCGAGGAGGGGCGAGGCTGAGGGTCCGCGGAGCCGAGATGAGGGTGCCCGAGGGAATTGAGTGTTGGAAGAAGTGAAGTAAAGGTGCCAGAGGGAATTAGGGGTCTGAGGAGGGGGTGGTTTAGAGATCGGGAAATAATGTTTGAAGGGGGAGTCGGGGCCACGACGAAGAAAGTTGTAGGTCCAAGCGGGAGGAAGGTTGAGGGTCGGAGGGGAGTTGGAAGCTAGGCGGTGTTGGGCATCCGAGGAAGGGGTGAGGGTTAGAGAGTAGGAATTCAGGGTCCAAGGAAGGGAGGTGGGAGTGGGGTTAGTAGGGCGTCGGAGGGGGTGAGAGGTGACCCCTCCCCTCCTGCTCTCCCCCCGGTCTAGGGGACACTCACAGATGGGCATGTCGTTGCAGCAGTCTGTGAGACCGGTGTGCCAGTCACTGAGCTGGGTCTGGTAGCTGCTGCTGGCACATTGGGGCTGGCTGGTCACTGGGTAGGACATGGCTGCAGAGGTGGAGGACAGGGGTCAGCGGGCTGCCTCGCGGTGCCTCCCGGGCCCAGCACCCATGCTGTCCCTCCCTCTGCCGGGCAGTATGGGCGGGGCCACCAGGCCGCCCACTGAGGGACACCGTTGTGCTTCGCCCTTCCCTTCTGCCACATCTGGGCATCAACACCCCGGTCTGTCCCCGTTGCTGTTGCCTCCTGCACATCTGGGTGAGCTTGGGTGGGGGGCTCCTGTACATCTGGGGAAGGGTGGGCGCCACATCTGGGCGGGGCCGAGACGTGCCGCTGCCTCCTCCACGTCTGGGCCTGGGGTGCTGAGTTCCCGCATTTCGGGGCCTCTGGGGTGCAAGCAGGCGCCATCTGTCTTCGAAGCCAGGGTGCCCAGGGGAGGGAAGAGGCCAGGTTCCAGGGACTGGAAGGGTGGCTGGTCCATCCAGCGATCCCACCTTTGCCTTTCACGTTGTCTCGCATCTCAAACTGCATCTTGCTGGCCCTGAGGAGGTGGCGTTGGGGATGGCAGAGGTGGCAGCGGTGACAGCAGAGAGAGCAGCAGAGTCCAAGGGATGCTGGATACTAGGGGAAGGGAGGGCAAGGGGCACGGACGCTTGGGGCTGGATTCTCAAGGGGAAGGGAACTGGGGAGAAAGAGGCCAAGTCAGCCTGCCAGCCGGGAGAAACTGGAGTAGGGATGTATGGGGTGGGGCGAGAAACTCGCCCATCTCTGTATAGCTGCCCGACAGACCCCAGAGGACCCTCCTCATACCAGATGCACAGCTGGAGAGAGAGACCAAGAGACAGAGAAAGGCAGAGTCAGAGACAAGGGGAGAAAGAGATCAGAGCCAGGTGCCCATAGAGATGCCTGCAGTAATGCTTACAGCTGCCCAGCACTTTGACTTTTCTGCAAGCCCATTTCACAGATGGAACGCTGAGGCTCAGGGAGGTGAAGAGAAATGCCCCAAATCTGAGGGCTTAGGCCAAGGGGAGTAGTAGAGAGGGAGCTGGACCTCAGGACTTCCAAATTCAATCCAGGGCCACTCAGATTGAGAAGGGGGGATAAAGGAGGCATTGAGAAAGACAGGGGTGTCCAGAGAGATAGACCATCAGAGACATGCAAGGAGACAGAGAGATGGGAGTGGAATGGGGTGGGGGAGAACAGAGCAGAAGCACCAACCTCAGAGCAGAAGGCTGCAGACGGATGCTCCTACCTGCAGGACTGCGATGGTGATGATGGAGACAGAGATGTGGGTGACACCGGCACTGAGTTCTCAGTCTCGGCCAGGAGCTACTTATATTGGGCAGGCCATGGGGCCCTGGGTGGAGCTCTGACAGAGCTGCCCAGGGAGCCAAGCCAGTCTTCCCCGAACTGGGACTTCCCCTCCCTCCCTTTCCATCCCCCAACCCCCTACCTCCCCTCCTGCCTCGCTGTCTCACAGGACTGAGGAAATCATGGGGTAGAGGATCCAGGGATGAGACACTGGAGATAGAAAGGGGAGTGGGTAGAGAGAGACAGAGAGATGGGGGGGAGAAGGGAGAGAGAAGGTACAAGGGGCACAGCTGGGTCAAAGCACAGAGACCAAAAGAAGGAGAGAGATGGGATAGGAATGGGGGACAGAGAGACACAAGGGGGGGGGGCCAAGATGGGAGAGAGAGATAAAGAGATGAGAGAGATGCAGAAAGAATGCTGAGCCACAGAGATCTGGGGAGAATTAACAAGAAAGGGAGAGAGAGATTCAGAAAAGAGAGACACAAGGATGGGAAGGGGAGGAGCAGGTAGGTGGAGGCAGGACCACCACAGCCATTTACAGGGAAGGGACAGGGGGAGAGGAGAAAGGCTACTGGTGTGAGAGAGAGTGGATTCCCCTTCCAGGCCTCTCCCAGCATCCTTAGTGAGGTCCCCATTTCCCTGGGAGAGGGAGCATTTTCTTCCCATTCAGGGCCACTGGGCACATGGGGGGGGGCAGTGTGTTTTGGGGGTGACTCATGCTGGAATCAAAGTAAATAAACATACCTCACCCCACCTCCAAATTGGGAAGGGAGAAGGCTGGGAACTGAGAAGCCGTGGTTCCTGAAGGAGGTGGATGTGGCCCAGAACCCCTGGGTCGTAACAGAGCAGAGGACCGAGGACCTGCACTCCTGGGTCTGAGGGAGGAGGGCACTGGGAGCCTGATCTCTGGACCCTAATAGAGGAGGGAAAGGGGGCTCAGATTCCTGGGTCTGAGGGAGGATGAGGCTGGGGGTCCACACTCTTGGGTTAGGCTAGGCTGCATCCCTGAGTAGGGTTGGGGTCCTGGGATTCCAGACTGCTGCGTTCCTGAGGGCTGAAAGAGCTGGGGGCCTGGCTGCCTGAGTCACCAAAGTCTCCCCTCAACAGGCCTGGCGGGGTTGGAGGTGACTCAGTGAGGTAAGCAGCGTTAGAACCGGGTGGGGTTCCCAGCACGGGTGTCACCCCAAAAATGTAGGAGGCACCAGAAAATTGGGGTGTCAGCTGAAGAGAAGGTGGTGTCGTCACCCCACTGGGTATTGGTATGGGGTGATGGCAAGTGGATCACCCTGCTGGCCTGGGATCCCCTCTTTCCCTCCACTCCCTGGGCCAATGCACCAGGACCTGAACCTTGGTCTCCTGGCATCCCCAGATGGCTTGCTGTCCTTGTCCCCCAGTGCTTTATGGGCAGCACTCAGCATCTTGCCTGTGCATGTCCATTACTTGGTCTTGGAGCCTGAATGTCTGGGGAACATCTCTCCCTTTCTGTTCTAGTGTCCCATCTCTGCACAGTGTCTCCCCATCTCTGCATCTTTGTCTCACCAGCTCTGAATCTCTCTCTCTTTTCTCATCTCTGAAAATCTGTTTCCAAATTTCTTTGGTTCTCGCTGTCCCCATTTCTGAGTCTCTCTTCTCCCAAGCTCTGTGTCTCTTGCCCTTATCCTGGGGTCTCTGTCTCCTGTCTTACCATCTCTCTCCATCTCCAGGCTCTGTCCCACGGAGGCAGCCAAAGGGCCCGATCTCCCCAGCTGTCCAGACCATGGGCTGCAGGTGACTCAGGGTCAGTCATCTCTGAGGACCCTGGGGCTCTCAGGATGACATCCTGAGTTGTCCTTGAGTTTCCTGCACTCACTCTGACACAGCCTGGGGGCTCCAATTAGATACAGCAATTCATGTAGATGAGGAAATCAGAACCAGGGAAGCAGTGAGGTGGCCTGCTTGGGGGTGAGGAGGAGGGCAGCAGGCAGGAGGAGGAGAGGCCTGCAGACTGAAGAGTGACCATGGCAGAGTCTTCAGGCATCTGGCCTCCATCCCCCTCAAATAGAGTTGCCAGATAAAATACAGGACACCCAGTTAAATTTAAATTTCAGATAAACAACAAATACTTTTTAAGTATAAGTATGTTCCATCCAATATTTGGGACATCCAGGCCAGGTCTGGGTCCAGTTGCCTAACACGGGTTTCACAAGGCAGGTGGTGCCATCCATGGCCCTGGTAGAACCGGTCAGGCTGAGCGGACAAGTGAGGTGGCCCCACTTCCCATCCTAAGCCTGCTGCTTCCTCAAAGGCCAGTCCAGCAGGGCTGGGAGCACAACAGGATGGACTCGGGGTGCTCTGGGTGTGTCACTAGTCTGGGTTTGGGTGTGTTGTGTCTCTCTGTGTGGTGCGTGCCTCTCTGGCTGCTGTGCGTCTGTGTGGGGATTGTCACAATGTGTCTCTCTTTGAGTGTTCCTCTTCTGGGGTGTGACACATGAGGGGTCTTTTCTGTTTGTATCTATATTGCCCTTCTGTGAGTCTATGTATGCATGGTGCACCTGTGTTGGGTGTGGTCTCAGCTGTTGAGGTTCTGTAATTCTAACTGGATTCAGGTGGGAATTATTGAGTGGCATCGTTGTGTGATGGACTCCAGAGGCAGAACACTGACTTCAAATCCTGATAGCTTCTTATTGGCTGTGAAACCTTGGGCAAGTCACTAAACTTCCCTGGCCCTCAATTTTTCCATCTGCAAAATGAGTTGTTGTGAACAGAGTTGTTGAGAGGATTAAACAAATTAATTCTTGTGAAATGCTTAGAATTGTGCCTGACACGTAGGGAACATTTTTGTGTTTATGGTGATGATGATGATGATCTGTTCTACATGCTGGGGAGATAATAGTGAACAAGACCAAGTCTTTGCTCATGGTCCTAGGATGGATTGGATGAGCAGCCTGTCAGTGGCTTGGCATATGATTGTATAACTAGGGTGTCTGTTTTGCATGTGGAATAGGCTATTTCTGTGTGTGTTGTCAGTGCCGTGACTCTGTGATTGTGTGCTTATGTTTATGTTCATAGGTGATTGTATGTGCTGTGTGTGTGATTCTCTGATTATGTGGGTGCAAATGCAAGATCCTACCAAATGGGTGTTTTAAGAGCACATGTTTGATGTGATCTTGCTTTTCTGACTCTGAGGTGACAGAAGTGTGTCTGTATTGGGGACTGGAGAACCTCTCTCTCAGCTACTCCTTTACATGTCCTACAGGGGACCCTGGGAGGGTGACTCCTTTCAAAATGAGCCTCAGTTTCTCTCTAACAGGGATGGTGGGCCCAGAGGCTTCAGAAGAAACGCAAGGTGAAAGGGATGGTGGGAGGAGATGAATGAGGCCAGGGAGAGGCTGAGAATCATGATGGGGACACAGAGAGAGATGGCAGGCAGGGAAAGAGAAAGAGCTGCACAGAGAGGTGTAGGTGTTTGTCCATCCATCCCATAAGCATTTGTTGAGCCTCTGCTATGTGCCCTGATCTCTGGAGGGCACTGGTCTAGGGGAAAGTAGAGACCCAGAGAGATGGAGACCCTCAAGGAAAGCTGTGGCTGTCCCAGAGTGGCCCAGGCTTCCCCATGGTGGACCTCAGTGACAGTTCTGAGTGATGGAGATGCAGCGATGGAGAGTGACAGAGAGGACCCTACCCCTCCTGGGGCCTCCCTAGGCCTGATCTGTCCAGATCAAAGAGCAAGGACCATGGGGGAAAGGCCCCTCCCAGGCCTGGGGCACCCTTATGAATCATTTTCTTATCTCCTCCTAATAGGATAATGACACATCTGCCCCCCTTAATCACTATTTTTGGCCCCAACCAGGCCCAGCACCCACAGCAGGAAGGATAGGACAAGCCTGATATCTTGTAGTCAGGGGAAGAAATACCCGAGAGTTTCCTTGGTCCTTCCTCCCTCAGGATCCAGGAGTCCCAGGCCCTAGCTCCTGCGCCCCGCCTCCCCCAAGTCCTGGCTCTCAGCCTCTCTCCTTTTTTCGCTTGTCTATCTTTTATTTTGTCTCTAGGCTTGTCTGTGTTTATCTCTTTGTTTATTTCCATCTGTGTTTTGTCTCTCTTGTCGTTTTACATCTATATCTTGATTCTCTCTCACTAGGCATCAATTTTCTCACTTGTAAAATGGAGATTATAATAATAATAATCCAATCTCTTAGAGTTGTTACTAGGAAGACATGAGATAATTATGTAAAATGCTTAGCCACAGTAAACTCCATACAAGAGAGCTCTATTATTATTGTTTTCAATATTTTAATCTCTCCATTGGTATCTCTGTTTTTCTGTCTCCACGTGAGTTTCAAGTCTCCTGCTCTGCGTGCCTTTTGCAGACAGCACCCCGCCCTTGGCTTCCCTTTTAGGGATGAGGAAAGGACATATTGAGGCCACAGCTTCCCTTAAGCCTCTTCTTCAACTCTAGTACAAGCCCCACCACAAGACCCAGAACTCTTGCCTGGGGCCAAGGCTTGGCTCCAATCCCATAAATAGCCATATAAAATCTTAAACCGCAAATCTGTCATCCCTGGGCAGGCCAGTGACTCTTGGGACCCAGGAGTCCCCGTTTCTAGACGCCGACCTTTTAAGTTCCCAGCTCCCTTTTCCCTCAGGATCCAGGAATCCAGACGCTCAGCCTCTTACTTCAGACCCAGAGGTCTCGGCCCCAGTTCCTCCTCCCTCAAGTCCCCAGTCCCTTCTCTCGGGTCCTCCGTCCCCTCCTCCCTCAGGAGCAAGGAGTTTGGAGTCAAGTCCCCATGCTCCATCAGGACAGGCTCAGGCCAGCGAAGAGCCCAGGTACGTGCCGCCAGAAACCCCATTCATGGCCCTTCTGCAGTCGGCCGAGCCCTCAACTACGTCCCCATCCTGTCTTTCCAGAGGCGGGTCTGACACGGGAGGCCTCCGGAATCTAGCTGTGATAAGCTACCCATGACGTCAATCACTATCATCCAGCCAATAGACACGTTCCACCTCCTACCTCCCCGGGCCACACAAGACGCGTTCCCTGGAGGCGGGGCCACGGCCCAAGTCGGACAGCGATAGGCTCTTGAAGACGCCAGTCCTGCCAGCCTGCCAATAGGCCGGGAACCTGCGGAGTAGGAATACAAGCCCGCTCCGCAGAGGCTGGAGCCGGCTTGTGAGGGAACAGGTTCTGAGGATCCGGCCAGGTAAACCCTTTCCAGCATGCCTGGTATTGCGACTTTGGACATAGCTCGGCTGGGAAACAGTGGTACTTGGTGAGGCTCGAGGCGGAGAGGGGAGCTTAGCCGGGGCGACTATCCATTTTGCTTTGTTGGAGAAACTGAGCTCAGGAAGCACAATCTCAGATATTCATCCTTTCCACTCCTCCCACCCTGCACCTAATTCTCGTGGGCTCCTGCTTGTCCTGTTCACCCATCCGTTGAGTCCTTCCTGCCCTCATTAATTCCCTCACTCACTGATTTCCTGGTAGAGCCACTCACTCACACTCGCTCATGCACACCCTCAGCCACCCATTATTTAAATAAATTTCCTGAGGCTTCCGGTGTGGCAGGCCGCGTGCTGGGCGATGGTAGTGACCAAGATGAGTCAGGCCTGGGCCCTGCCCTCAACAAGCCCGGGTCAGATGGGAGGACAGACTGACACATTGATGGGCAGGGATGTGCTGAAGTGGAGGAGTCCAGGAGAGTTTTTTTGGGTTTGGCGTGGTCAGGAAAGGGTTTTTAGGGGAGGGGCCATTGAAGCCGGGTCTTGGAGGAGCAGGAGGTGCCAAGCAAAGGTGGTGAAGAGCGTAGGGGACAGTGTTTCAGCATGAACAAAGACAGGGAGGCATGCAGGAGTATTATTGTGGTGCCCAAGCGGAAGGCGTCCGGCCCCTGTCGCCTGGGTAACTGTAAGGCTGGAAGAGGATGAAAAGGTAAGCAGAGGCCAGGCTGAGGAGCTTGGAGTTTGTCCTGAGGCCCGGGGTGGGGGAGGGGGGGTATTAACGAACCATGGAAGGGTTTAGAGCAGGGGAGGACTGGGTCAGAGCTGGAGCCAGAACTGGAGGAATGAGACTGGGAGCCAGTAGCCCAGAAGGTGACTTGGGCAGGGACCCAAGAAGAAGAGGATGGAACCTGGATTAGGCCACAGGCCGAGGGGATAAGGCAGAGATTCAGGAGGCAGAAAGAACAGAATATGGGGCTTGATGGGCTATGGGGTGGGGGGATGTCCAGGACAAGACCCAGAACTCTGGCCTAGAGGACTTGGGGATGATGGCGTCATCCCTGAGATGGGGACAGGAAAGAGGAACAGTTGGTGGGTAATGACTATTTTGGCAGAAATAAGCAAGGGATCCAATGAGCTGGAACTCGGGCGGAACTGTGACTCGGGCCAGTGGATCTGGACCTTCAGGGAGAGTTCTGGGCTATGGCTCCATCTCCCATCACAGGCCCTGACTCAGAAGTCACTTGTTGGGTCAATGAGGGCCTCTGAGGTAAGGATGCCCCTCTCTCCATCCCCAGGACTGCTTTCTTGTATTTCTGCTCCAATGTCTTTCCCTTCCTTCCCTGGCAACATTAAAACATTTTCTATCATCTCTAAACACACACATAAAAACAACTTGCATCAAGCTCCCTTGAATTCTCTCTCAACCTTTTTATAGCTAAAGGCTTGTGGTACCCATTGGCTCAGTCCTTTACCTTCCACTCCCTCCTCAACCCTCCACGTCTGGCTGCCTACCTCCCATGGCCCTCCAATGGCTCTGGACAAGGTCCCTGAGGACCCACCTGCTCATTGCTGAGGCCTGAGGTGAACAGTCCTTATCTGAGGCAGACCACTCCCTCCCGCCTCACAGTCCCTTTGCTTTGCATCCTCTTCTTTCCTGGTTAGATTCTTCCCTCTCCAGCAGCTCCTTACAACCCTCCAGGACTCACCATTCACTGCCTACTTCTTTACTGGGGACCATGGTCCTCCGGACTCTCTCTGTCCTAGCCTGCTTGTCCCATCTGCCCACTCTTCCTGGACAGGTTCTAGTCCTTCAGCTCCAGCCAGAAGTGAATGCCCAGCCTGCTCTCTTGCCTCCTGCTGCCTTCTGGATGTTCCCTTGGATTGTCTCGAAGACCTTTTGATCTCTCCATGTGCAAAACAGCCCTCAGCACCTCTTACCTGCCTGGTACACAACTGAGCCTCCTCCCATAAAGAGACAGCCTCCCTCTCCATCTGCTCCCCCAGCCAGACCCAAGTGTCATCTTCGTCCCCATGCTCTCCTGTAATCTCCACTCCACCCTCAATAAATCCTATTCATCCAGCCTCAGTTATGGCTCTTGGATCTGCTCCACTCCTACTCCTGCTCCCCACCCTCATGGGCACAGCCTCAGCCCAGGCCTGGTCTTTCCTTGCCCCCAGCTTCCTCCTTTGCCTTTGGGGCTTCAGTCTTGCCCTTTTCAGTCCATCCCCCAATGTCCCAGCAGTCTCTTCACTGCCGTGAGCTGATCCTGTCCCTCCCTTGCTCAAAGCCCTTCTGTGGCTCCCAAAGCCCTCCACTTATAGTCCAAATTGCACTCCAGGCCCTTCAGGATCTGCTCCTGACCACTCGGGGCCCCTCAGTCCATTCTCTACTTTGCACCTCATCTGGCCAGGAGAGGCCTTGATCACTGTCCATTGGCTCTCACAACATTGTTTCTTCTGCCTAGCAAACTTGTGCTCATCTTTTAGGGTCAAGCTTGGATCACCTCCTCTGTGAAGCCCTCCTTGACTACCACAGATGGAGCCCTTGGGGGCTGTTGACAGCCTGTGTCTGGGTGATCTCTCCCTGCCCCTCCCCGAGTCTCTTGAGAGTAGGCCCTGGATAGAAATCATCTCTGCTCAAAACCCAGGACCTACAAAATGGCAAGGCCTCAGAGTCTTGGTTGAGGGACTGAGTCACTGTCACAGCTGGGGCTTCTAGTATCGTGGGTGACCAGTTGTTTCTGGTTTCCTGTTAGCTTTGCTCCAGTTCTATAGGGAGTGTGGGTTTTCTTTCCTGGGTGGGTGCCGGGGATGAGTTTATAAAGCGAGGAGTTGAGAACTGAGAGTCCTCTGGCACTCTACTTGATTAAGTTTGAGGGGGAGGTGGGTCATGTTAGCAGGGAAGTCCAGTCCCTCGCCACCCAAGAATCCAGGGCCGCAGACCCCTCCTTCAGACTCAGAAGTTGGGCCCCCAGCCTTCTACTCTCCAGTCCCAGGTTTCTCAGTTCGCAGCAGCAGAGTCCGATGCTGCCCCCTGGTGGGCGAACCCCTACTCTATTTGAGAGAAGTCAAACTAATTAAATACTTTATTTACAAACAAAACCAAACCGACCAGCAAGGTAGGGCCAGGCCCCCGCCCCTGCGGCAGTCGGTGCAGCAGTAGAAGGCAATGGTGGAGTGCAGGTCCAACAGTCTCAGGCTGGTTTGTGTGCGTGTTCCCTGCCCCCGACCCCCACCCCCAGGCCAAGGTCTCAGCTTTCTTTCGGTCCTCGCCCGGCCCACCTTGCAGTCCCTGACGTAAGGCACAGCTCGTCCACTCCCGCCCGGCCCTAGGGAGGGGCCAGATAGACCAGCAGCCCCTTGTAGGGGTCCCTGATGCCCACCCCAGAGCGCCACCAATCCTAGAGCACATTCACTACCGAGGCCCGCGCAGATGGGAACAAGAAGCTTTTAGTGTCGCCCTCCCGCAGCCCCCGTCTCCCCGCGCAGTCTGCCTCGGCCGGCAGCTTAGACCGGCAGCGGCAGCGGCGCTGCGGGCGCCGCAGGGCCGGGCGGAGTGAGGATGAGGCGGATGCGCTCCATGCACAGATGCGAACAAGAAGCTTTTAGTGTCGCCCTCCCGCAGCCCCCATCTCCCCGCGCCGTCCGCCTGGGCTGGCGGCTCAGACCGGCGCTGCGGCTGCCCGGGGGTCGGGCGGAGCGAGGATGAGGCGGATGCGCTCCACGCACAGCGCCGCCGCCTGCCTCGTCTCCCGGCACAGCGCCGCCAGGCTCAGGAAGCCGTGCGGCAGGTCCTCCACCACGCGCAGCGTCACGGGCTGGCCCAGGCTGCGCAGCCGCCGCGCGAACATGACCGAGTCGTCCAGCATGGGGTCCAGCGCACACGCCTGCGGGACGCGGGGAGTCGGGGGACACATGGACACGGGTGGGGGGAGGAGTTAGAGAATGAGTTTAACTGGGCTCCCTGGCCTCTACCCAGCTTCTCCCTTCCCCCAGAGATCCACCGTCTCTCTTTCCCCTTCCCTGACTCTCCAAGCCCAGCGGCTGCCCCACTGCCCCTTGGTGCTCAAGATTGCAAAAGAAAATGGCAATCCTGACTCCCTTCCGTCCTCCCTTTGCCAGGCCTTCCCTCCTGATGGCACATCTCTTTCTGGGCTTCCTACCTCTTCCCCCTCCCGGGAGTTCTCTTCCCCAGGTGCGCCTGGACCCCACCCGCCCCACTCCTCGCGGATGCAATGTCCTGGTCTGGCGCTTACCACGATGTGCACGGGCGGCAGGCTCTGCAGCATGCTGTCTGGTGCCAGCAGCGGTGACATGAAGGGATTCTTGGCGATGGGCGACGAGTAGAGGGGCATCCGTGTTGCGCCCTGGCTGGAGCGCCTTGGGTGGAAACCCTCAGGGAAAGCGGCCCCCACGCCGCGGCTTCTGTCCTTCGTGCTCATCTCCTCTTGGGCTTTAGCCCCTTCCACTGTACCCTCTGACTGAAGTAAGAAGTTGACATCCGAGGGTGTGGAGGAGGCAAGTGTCTCTGCCGACAGCGACAGCTCGGGGTTTTCCGATGTCTCAGAGCTGCCCTCTAGGCTCAGGTCATGCAGTGTCAGGCTCTTGAGGGAGTCTGTGCCCAGAGGGCCCTCAGGCTGGGCCAGTGCTGCTTCAGACACGCTGCGCCGCATTGGCTCTGGGAGAGGAACAGGGTCAGGAAGCTGGCCAGATACACCTGGCTCTGCTGGTTGGGTATGTGGGTGGCTGGCAGGGAAGGTCATGGGAAGGGCTGTAGCCTCTGGAGGAGGAGCTGCATCCTAGGGCTGTGGAGGCCTAGAGTGCTCCCCCAGACTCCTTCCTTGGGGATGGGTGGGGAGCTCCAAGTGCCCCAGGCTGCAACTCTTAAGGTAGGGGTGGAAGGAGTCATTAGGTCTTGGAGGTGGAGCTGTGTCCTAGTGGAGGGGGGTGTGTGTGTATGTGACTGGGAAGGTTAAGTGCAAGTCATTTTACCTCTGGGAGCCTCAGTTTCCTCCTCTGTACAAAAGGGATAAAAATAGTCCTTATCTCACAGGAGGTGGTGAGGACTCAGTGGGATAAGATACGGGATTAGGTACTGCTACTCTCTGGGAGGTCATGTCAACATTAAGGTTTTATTACCAGGCCTGGTGCCCTGTTCTAGCTGCCTCCCTGGCCCCAGCGTGAGACCCAGCCAACTTTTTATGGCCACTTGACACAGAAGGTATGGAATGGATCAAAGCGGAGTAGTGATGGCTTTGTGGCCACGTGGCAGGCCCACATGACTTGAAAGGAGGCTCTGTTCACAGGGTGCTAAAAAGAGTCTTGGGGATATATTAGATTCCCAGGGAACCTACACCTGTAGCCACATAGATCTGCCCTCCAAATTTCCTTTGTGTTCTTCAGTTTTGTCCCTTCCCTTGGAGTAACCAGGCAAGCAAGTACTCAAATGATGCTAAAGATGTGTATCTGGCCGGCTTGGTGTGCCTACCTTGGCCTCAGCTCCAGTAGTTTTATCAGACCCCTGCTGCTTACCACTAGGGCCAGGACCCTACATTTTTTAGTTTTTTCACTTGTCTTTATAAATCCATGAAGGCAAAATGCAAGGTGATATGAGAAGAACTGCATAAGTGCATCATGACCCAGAGGGTCACTGGGACAGAACTGTTGACTAGAGTCACAGGGCACAGCCAGTCACAGGTGCCAGAATCTCCCAAGAGCACCTACTGTGTGTCAGGTATTGTGCTGGGTGCTTGACAAAGAGGCGCATGCAGTCCTTACAACAGCCTTATGAGGCAGGTACTCTTACTGCACCCATGTCACAGAGGAGCAAAGCAAGGCTCACAGATACCGATATTTGCTTACATTATCCAGCAGCCAGTGAGTACCTGGTACCATAAGGAGCTAGACTGACATGTGTGCCTCTAGGGGCCCACTTGTCACCATATCCTACAAGGAAAACCCCAGTGCTCAATGGTCCATGTGCCTAAAATTCAAATCCCTTTTAATTGTTTTTGTGTGTAGTTTGTATCTATTTGAATATCCTAAAATGAAAAACTTAATTTAAAATAAAACACCCAATTGGAATAATTTTCTGAATAATAGGAACTGCATTTACTTTTGAACATGCAATTCCTACTACTTAGGAAATAATGATTTGCTAGAGATAGAAAGTTGGTTGGTTGATTGTACTTCAAAATTCTTAAGATGTTAAAAAAAAGGTGGGGGAAAAATAGATCCCTGGATGGAAGTGATTTTTGGTTGCCTGAGGGTCCTGCCACCCACCCAAGGCTGGGAATCTCCTCCACTTCCTGAGGTCTGTCCATTGTGCTAATCTGGCCACCCCAGCCTCCTAGGCCAGCCCCTGGAGGTGGGTATTACCCCCACAGGCGTCTGTTAAAGGTCTGGAAAGAATCTAGGAGGGCTGCACTCCCACCTGAGGGCCTAAGGGCTGGTGTTCTTGGGAGTGAGAATGAAGACATGTGGTAGGCCTCTGAGTCATTTCCCAGGGTGCCTTTCTGGCAGAGGCTGTTTGGAAGGCTAAATCCTATAGTTCCTAGGACTCTGAGATGACCTGGGGGACCAGAAGTCCTAGGTTTTCCAGATGTGGGTTGTAGTGGCAAATCAAGATATTGTGGTAGGGACCAAGGATGGATAGGGGGCAGAACCCAAAGGTGATCTCTGCTTCCCTGTGTGCCCAGGCCATGGCCCCTTAACTCCCCCAAGACTTTGGTGTGCCAGGCTGTCCTTCCTGGCCACTGTGGATGGGTTTATGAGGGGAGGGCTTCACTCACCCACCACAGGAACCAAGTTGGTGTGGGCCTTGTGCTTGCTCAGCTCCAGGAAGGAGTTGAGCCATGAGGAGGCATTCAGGCGCAGGTCCCGCAAGAGCAGAGCTGTGTCCCGCCGCACCAGCCCCATCATGCCCAGTGCCTTCTGGTCCGAGTCGGAGTGGTCCTCTGTCTCCCCACCTGTGGAGTGTATGTGGGCCTGAGTTGGTCTCTTCTCTTTCTGGGCCCCTTCTCAACACCCAGAACTTCAGGTATCTGTGTCCCCAGGGACCCAAGAATATCTGATCGTTTCAGTAGGATCTCAGATTCCTCTCCTCAGCCCCTCCTCCCTTAGACCCAGGAGACTGGGCTGTAGCCCCTGTCCCTGCAGGACCCAGGCATCCAAGTACCACCAGGCCCCCAGGTCTGTGGGTGTGACCTTACCAGCATAGGCGCTGACACACTTGGAGAGCACGCTGAGGGGCAGCAGGGGGTCCATGAGGCTCAGGAGGCGGGAAGGAGAGGCGGTAGACTGCAGCATTGTGGCCGGGTAGGCTGCCATGATGCCATCTGGCACCCGTACTCCATAGGCTGCTGCCCGAAGGGATACGGTGAAGCAGAGGTTCCCACCTGCACTGTCCCCTGCGAGACATATCCGTTCGCCTGTGGAGCCTGGTTTGAAGGAGGGGCTCGGTCACGCCTGGCAGGGAGGAACTCGAGCTCTGGGCCAGGAGCCCTGGGCTCTCAGACCTGGGGCTTGGGGGCCCCAAGCCTGAGGTCTAGCCAACTGCAATTTTAGAGACTGGTAGACTGAGGGAAGGATTTGGACCCATCTGGAGGACAGTGGTCAGAGGATCAGGCCGACTTAGGACATGGAGGGGCCCAGAGATCAGGAAGCTCTGGGGAAGCTTGCAAGGCTGGAGGTCAGAAGCAAGGAGGGTGGGTGGTAGGAAAGGAGAGACTAAGGGCCATTTCGGGAGGGAGGGGCATCCAAGGCCAGGAGATGGAAGGCCAGGGTTCAGGCTGACAGCACAGAAGGGCCACAGGCGTGGCCCTGCCCTGCCCTGCGCCTCCCAAGATGTCGGAAGTCAGAGGTCAGAGGAGCTAGAAGAATGGGCTGGAGCTGGGCCAGTGTAGGACAGCAGGGATGGAGAAACAGGAGGAGGAAAGACAAGGTCAGAGGAGATGGAGAGGTGGAGGGGATGGAGCATCAGGGCTGGAGTGGGGGAGCAGGAGGCACAGGAGGAAGTGGTTGAGATGGAAGGTTGGGTGAGCAGAGGGGCAGTGGGGGAAAGCGCTGAGGCAGAGATGGAGGAGAGGGGTAGGGGTGGGGGTAAACATGTGGCAGAGGGCTGGGTGGTAGGAGATGGAAGGGGAGGCTGCGGTGAGAGACTGAGGCTTGAGCCACTAGATGGCTCACTCCCCCTACAGTATGAGGTGGGGGCTGAAGCAGGCTGGATTAGGAAGGGGGAGCGGGTGTCAGTGAGGGGCTGGGATTCACCGAGGAGGGCGCAGTGCTTGACGGCCCAGCAGTAGGCGTAGAAGCACTCCTCCAGCGCACGGGGGAAGGGGGCCTCGGGGGCCAGGGAGTAGTCGATGGAGAGGATGGGGGCGCCCAGCTCCTGGGCCCAGCTCTTGAGGTAGGGCTCGTGGGATTTGGAGGTCTGGGCCACAAAGCCGCCGCCGTGGATGTGCACTACGAGGGACCGGGAACGGGGTGCCTGCTGGGGACGTGGCCGCAGTTCCAGGCTCCGCGGACCCTCGGACTTCACCAGGCTGCTGAGCTCCTTACTGTCCTGCAGGGTGAGGGAGGAGGAGGCGGGTGAGGCTCGGGTGGCCTGCCTGTACTTCACCCCACCCAGTGGATGTGCTCAGAGACAGGAGGGGGTACGGGTGTGAACAGAGAGGCGAGAGGGTGTCTGGGGGTAGCTCCTGGGGAGGGGACTGCCTATGCTCCTTGGCTCTGTACCTGCTACTGGCTGAGGCTAGGGCCTTACCTGTCCTTCACGCAGGTCGTAGGAGATGAGCCTGACGAGGACAGGCCCGGGGCCTGTGTGGGCCAAGGCGGGTGAGATGGTGACTGTGAGTTTGGGGTCAGCCGTCAGTGGCATTTCAAAGGCCTCTGGTGGCAGGCTGAGCAGGCGGCTTACCCTCACGGTGGCCGATGCCATGTTTGCTAGAGACTGAGGGGAGGGAACAGAAGGGGTGCTGGGAAGGGGCTGCTTGTAGGGGTTTCCCCGACACCTTCCCTTGGACCCCCAGTCTTTTCCCTCATGTGCCATCCCTGGGCCTGGAGCCCTGCAAAGACCTGAGGTGGCCTGGGTTGGGTCTCTGGGCCTCAGTATCCCCATTTTGTAACAGGTTGGGGCTCTCATTGGGCCCTATGCTCACCGATAGCACCTCAATCTCAGTAATATTCCAGAAGGCTTTCCAGAAGTGCACGTCTAGGTTCTGTGTGATCCGCTCAAATTCGGCCCCACGCAGCTCTGGGTCGATGGCAAAGCGGCCACTGGTGAAGAGGGAGCTGGCAGTCACACCTGGGGGTGGGGAGGAGCATCAGGGAGCCTGGTGGGTCAGGCTGCTGGGGCAGGGGTGGGGAGGAGGGACAGGTGGGGAGGCGAGACTTCATCAGGGCCTGGCCAGGACTCACCGAGGCCCGTCTCATTGCGTTTGTAGTGCTCCCCGAAGGACACCAGCCCAATGGAGATGGTCTGCAGGAATGGCCGGATGGCGGGTGTGAACTGTGGAGAGATGCCACTGCGTCACCCAGTGCCCAGGAGAGGAAGAGGGGCCAGCAGGAGTGAGGGGCAGAGACGGGGAGGGGGTATGGCGCAGTCATTCAGCAAACACTTAGTGAGCTCCCACTGTGTACCAGGCACTGCTCTAGTGCCTTCATGGTGCTGATGCTGTCGAAGGGAAGACAGACAATAAGCAAATAAAGACATGCCATATAATGTCAAGTAATGACTAATGCTTTGAAAAGACAGTAGGTGGAGGGGACACAGTGACGACAAGGGGTCAGGCTACTTAGAAGGGTCTCCAGGATGGGACTTGAGGGATCCGAATGAAGCAAGGGAAGGCTATTCCCTGCAGGGGACATAGCAAGTGCAAAGGCTGTGAGGCGGGTCGGTGCTTGGTGTGGAGAAGGAAAGCTAGAGGCCAGTATGGCCAGAGCAGAGTGAGCAGGGGAGAGGGCAGGGGGTGAGGTCAGAAGCAAAGGGACTCACACAGGGTCTGAAGAATTTGGGTTTATTCCAGACGTGGGGTGGAGTCACCGAAAGGTTGTGAGCTGAGAGTAAGATGATGCAGGGATTTCCTAAAAATCAGTGAGGACAGAGATGAGGTGAAGCAGGCAATAGGGACCAGTTAGGGGCAGCAGAAAGACAGGTGGAAGATGGTCAAAGACAGATAGGGCCAGAGATCTTGAGGCAGAAAGACAGTCAAACGGGGAGACACAGTGTCTGAGAGAGGAGCTGGGCAGCTAAGAAAAGACAACAGGGAGACAAGGTCAGAAAAAAAGCCACAGGAGGCTGGGCAAGGGGCCAGCAGGGTTCTTCTGTTCATTCAACAAATACTGGCCTAGGTCCTGCTGCGTGCTAGGCACTGGGTGGGAGCAGGGGCTGAGCGAGATCCAGAGAGGAGGCCTCTGCCCTCCTGGGGCTGACATTTTACACGTGGAGGCTGTCATGCAACACAGCACACCTGGGCCCTCACAGGGTAGCTGTGAGGCATAGCCCTGCCCCTGGCCAGGGGCCCAGTGGGCCATAGAGCACAGGGGTGCCTGGCCATTGTGGCTGGGATGCTGGCTCTGGTGGCCCCGGAATCTCTCTCCTGTGACTCCAAGGTCATGGCCGGGACACAGGCAGGAGCCAACTGGCCCAGCTGGGCTGATCAATATTTCTGGGTTTAGCTTAGGTGAAGGGAAATTCCCAGGAACACCCAGGCTGGATTGGTGAGGACAGGCTGCCCTATGGGGAAGTGTGAAAAGGTGAGGTGGGATGGAGGCTGAGAGGCTGCCAAATTCAGCTGTCACTAAGGTGGGGGAGGCCCAGAGAGGGTCTGAAGGGCTACCGGGCCACATAGCTCCAGCTACTCCTGCTGGGGTTCCCTGATATGGCTAGTGACTGGAGGACCCGGCACTGACCCCAGACAGAAGCAAGTTAGGCCTCTGCTCTGAGCCTAGTGCCTCAAGGCCCCCCAGTTCGGAGTGCCCAAACTACTTTTCCTATGAATCTGAAGGCCTTTGGGCTGCCTCGCTGTTGGTGCTGAGATGAGCTGTGTTTCTCGAGGCTGGTTTGGGGTGGCTGAGGGTAGGAGAAGACCTGCAGCTGGGGGTCCGGGCCCTGGTTCAGGGAGGAGAGGGACCACAAATAAGTCTTCCTCACTGTCACCAACTCAGATGTGTTCCTTGGCCCTCTCCACAGCCTAAAGATTCTGATTCTACAGCTCCTCAGGTGAGTCAAAAAGCCCAGCCACGGGGCTGGCCCAGTGGTGCAGTGGTTAAGTTCGCACGTTCTGCTTCTCAGCAGCCCGGGGTTCCCCGGTTTGGATCCCGCGTGCGAACATGGCACCGCTTGGCAAAAGCCATGCTGTGGCAGGCGTCCCACATATAAAGTAGAGGAAGATGGGCATGGATGTTAGCTCAGGGCCAGTCTTCCTCAGCAAAAAGAGGATTGGCAGCAGTTAGCTCAGGGCTAATTTTCCTCCGAAAAAAAAAAAAAAAGCCCATCCAGACCTGGGGCAGTCCAGCAGCTGTGGGCCCTCTCCCCTTGAACCTCCATAAAATGGGGCTAGCACCCTTCCTCCCTGCCTCCCATGCCTCCAGTGGGATGACTAAATGGGGCGTGCTCCTATTGATGGGCCTTTGAGAACAATACTGACTATTCTCCTAGCGTCTCAAACTTAAATGACTTCAGAGGCCAGACAGGTCCCAAAAGAGTGAATGAATCTCCTGAGTGTAGGATGATGGAAAGGAGTGGGGACTTGTGCAAAAAGCTATGCCAGGTAAAGCTTGCTTACTATGGTAGATTTGGCCTGGGGGCCACAAGTTTGAGACCCCCGTGTAGCTCTGTCTGAGCCCCAGACAGCTTCCCCTTTGTGATTCTGCAGTTTTCTGAATCCAATAATACTGACTATTGGGGTTATTCTACTGTACTATTGGGCCAGGTGAGGGACCACTGGGTGCTTTCACCATGGGCCCAGAGGGACAGGGCAGGGGGCTCACCTGGAAGCCCAGGCAGCGGCCGTAGAAACAGCCCTTGTGCAACGTGACGTACTCGCGCAGAAAGTCTGCGATGAGCCGTTCATCACCCTCGAAGAAGAGCCTCCCCGGCTGGTTGGTGTCCAGCAGGCGCTGGGCATAGTAGGCCAGAGCGCGGAGCTGGGTGAGGGCGGCCAGGTAGGCCTCGAGTTCTGCCAGGTTGTGGCTGGTGCGGAAAAAGATGCTGCGGCGGTTGGCAGCCACATAGCGTGATTTGTGCAGCAGGTGCGCCAGGCAGCAGCGGGCTGTGTGCACCAGGCTGCGGAACCCGTTGGCCGGCGTCTCTGCATCCAGGTCAAAGAGGTGTGCCTTGCCCAGCAAGTGGCCAAGGGGTGGCTCCAGCCCCAGTGCCTGCTCCCGGATGCCAGCAAAGACATCCCACAGCCGCCGTGCTGTCTCCCCAGGGCCTTGGCTCGAGAAGAAGGCCATGTTGTCCTCTGCCAGAGTCACCAGCGACTGTGTCATTGTGCGCAGGTCCATGGTGTTTGTGAGCCGCGAGGCTGTGGGCAGGTGGGGAGGCATATTAGGCAGGGCTGGATCACCCCTTGCTCAGCTGGGGCCCTTGGGTCCATAAGTCCAGGCTCTGCCCTCCTCTTCCCTCAGACCCAGGTGTCAGACCCCAACCGCATCCTTCAGACCCCAGGGTGGAGTCTAGGGCCTCATCCCCTTCCTTCCTCAGGACCCATGTGTCCAGGTACCCAGATCCTTTCTCCCTCCTCAAGAGCTAAGAGTTCAATCCCTCAGCTCCCTTCTTCCTCAGACCCAGGAGTGCAGGCCCCAGACCCTTCTTCTTCAGGCTCCAGGGGCTCCTGCTCTCTTCTTTGGGACTTTTACTGGCTCCCTAGCTCCAGTATCTCGCCTACAATCCAGGAGTCTATCTATCCCTCTTTCTTCCTTCAGGCACCCAAGAGTTTAGCCATCTGTCTCCATTTATTCTCCTTGGGCCCAGGACTCCTTTTCCTAGGTTCTGAGAAGTATGCATCCCCAGTTGGTCCCCTCTCTCAGGACCTGGGAGTTCCAGGCTCCCATTCCACCTCCTCTCAGGCCCCAGGTGTCACCCATAAGCCCTTCCCCTCCACTACTATTTGGGAGAGTTCAGCCCTCAGCCTACCCATTCCCACCTACCTGGTGGTGTCCCAGGACCCTGGTCCCAAGCCCAATTCCTAAACCCAGGAGTTCATAATTCTAGCCTTACTTAAAACTGAGGAGTCACTCTTGCCTCCCTCCTAGTCCCTCAAGTCTGGCTGTGGAATCCCCTCCAAACTCCAGCTCTTTCCCTATTCCTCTGATGGGTCCCCAAAACTTGGTCCCACTGCTCCCTCAGCTGGTCCCCTGGCCTTCGGGCCTGCCCACTTGGCTCAGATTGCATGGGCCAGCCCTGTTCCCCTGCCTGCCACAGCAGCACTTGTTGCTGTCGTTAACCTTGAGCTCACTCTGTGCCAGACCTGTGCTAAGAACTTTGTGTGCGTTTGCTCATTCAGTCCTCACTAACCCTCTGAGACCCAGACTGCCTCGGTTTAAGTTTCAGTTATTGTCGGTAGCATCCCCATTTTATAGGAGAGGAAACTGAGGCCCAGAGGTGTTAAGTAAGGAGTTGAAGGCTGCATTGAAAGTGGCAGAGCAGAATTCAAACCCAGATCTCTGGGTCCAGAGCTGTTACTTAAGCTGGTCTTCCTCCCAGGGCTCTGGAGGCTGGGCCTCTAGCTCTGGCTTTCAAAAACTTGCCCTGGACTAGGCCCGACTGTCCACACTTGAGGGTCCCCGGTGATCTTTCCTCTGGGATCCCCATCCTGTCACCTAGGTCTTGGAAAAGCTGCCCTTGCCCCCCTTGGTGAGGATGCTGCCCTCTGCTCCAGAGATTCTTCCCTCCTGAAGCCCACCCAGCACCTTGCCTGGCTTCTGGGTTGATGGCTCCCTGATCCCCCAGAAGAAGGTGTCTCCTTTCCCTTCCAGGCCCTGAGGTTGGCAGCAGCCATTCCTGTCTCCTAGCTGGCCGTGCACTCACCCCTCCCAGGCCTCTTCAGAGCTCTCCCGGGCTGGGACTGCTGACTGTGGCTAGTGCCAGTAGCAGCCTGGGGCATAAACCCAGAGAGGGGCCCAGCCTGCTCAGGGTGTGGCCACCCATTCCACCTCCCACCCAGAAAGGACAGTGAGAATCACGTGCTGTAAACAGCTAACGGAGCCCAACTCCCTGCCCCCTCTGCCCGCTCCCAGCCCCAGCACAACTGGGAGTCCTTGTCCCAGGCTCCTCTGCCTTAGAACCCAAGAGTCTGGGCCCCTAGCCCTCTCCTTCTTTGGACTCAAGAGTCCAGGCCCCTGGCCCCTCCTCTCTCAGACCCAGGGGTCCAGGCCTCTCCTCCCCCAGACCCAGGAGTCCAGGCCCTCAGCTCCTCCTCCCTTAGGACTCAGAAGTCTCAGCCCCCGTCCTGAACAAACTGTCCCCTCTCACCCAGCCAGGCTGTGCTCCCTCTCCCGAGGGTGAATTCAGGGAGCAAGGGCCTACTGATCTCCACTCCCACCCCCTCAGACTGGCCCTGGCACAGCCAGCCCCAGCTGTTAGGGGGAGAGAGAGGGTAGCTAGCCCTGCCTGTCCCTCCTGGGAGGACAAAAGCCGATTAAGGACAGTGCCAAGCTTGGCTAGGGGCCTAAGCCATAGGTCCTACTGTGTGGTATTTTCACACTGGGGATTCAGTACCCGCCACTCACCCGGCACAGGCCATCCTGCTGTGACTCTCATCCCCACCTCACATATGGGGAAACCGAAGCTCAGAGAGACACTTCCCCTCTGTTAATCCGTGTACTCCTTGCCTGGCCAGCTTTTTCTCACCCTTCAGACCTCAGCTTGTCACCTGAAGAGACATTCCCTAACTGCTCCTCCCCATCTAAGATACCCCCATCTTTATTTTCTGCCATCATACTTAGTTCTTCTTCCTAGAATTTTACACAATTATAGAATTTTAGCAATTATCATTTGTTTGCTTACATGTTTGTTGTTTGTCTTCCCCCAGGGGAGGAACCAGGCTTCATGGAGCTATGAAGCTTATAGGGGGTGGAGGTCGGGCTCTTTTGGAAAAAGAGTATAAAATCACAAACACAAAATTAGGTACAGGGCCTTGGAAGGGGCCTGTGCAAATGAGAGGCCCTGAGGCCTCAGTGTCATTTGCTTGGCTGTAGGTGAATCCTCCTCATCTCTCCCCCTTGAATGTCATCCCCACAAGGGCAGGGGGTGGCCCCAGGGCCCACTGTGGGGCCTAACACAGAGTAGGTACTCAGCAAATATTTGAAGAAGGAAGGAAAGATTGAAGAGTCAGTGGGGGCAGAAGCAGGTGGATGGGGGCTTGGGAGAGGACTACCCCTCCCCAGGGAAGACGGACATATGGACAGACAGAGGCCTCTGGAGGCAGTGCTAAATGGCTGTGACAATGGAACACTGGCCCAAGCCACTTGCCCGGTGATCCTGGATGAGCGTGGTTTCCTCATCCGGGAATCACACTTGGCCATCCTGCCCACTGAGGCAGGAGATGAGTTTTGTAACCAGGACTCCATGGGTGGCATTTTCTGCACGCGGTTTGCTTTGTGGATCTCATTGGCCTCTCTGGGATGTATACTGCGCCATTTTTCTCTGTGGCACGTATCACCCTCTAACACACATCCAATTTATTATTTGTGTTGTTTGCTGTCTCCCTCACTAGATTATAGGCTTGCTGAGGGCACGGACTTTGTTTTATTCACTGCTGTACCCCTAGCCCTTGCACGGTGCCTGGCACAAGCCAGCATGTGGTATTTATTGCATGATGGACTGTGGTTTCCTACTTTATGAAGCCACTGTCATTTACTTCCCCTCTGTGGGGTGGGGATCTTTACTGAAGATGAAGACAGAGAAGACTTGGACAGAACAAGTAACTTGTGCAAAGTGGTGGGGAAGAGGCTGGATCCCAGGCCCTCATGACTCTAGGGTCCTGCCTTTTGCCCTGTTCCAGGCAGCTCCCTCGGGGCTGGGCCGGGTAGAGCCAGGAGGAAGAGAAACTTCCAGAAACTTGCTAAGAATCCCAGGCAGAGGGCACTGGGGCAGGGGCAGGCCCATAGGGCCATGGGCGAGGACTGGGGCAGAGATAGGGCTGAGAGATCCTGCCACCTGGGCACCAGCCCTTTGCCCTAAAGAGTGACTAGGCAGTTGGACACATTGCCTGGATTTTGGCCTCTGGGGACTGAGCAGGGGTGAGAGGCAGTGGGGAAGGAAGTTGGGGGAGGATGGAGGAAGGGCCCAGTGTGGGGTCTGGGAGGGGCAAGGGTTCTGAAGGGGAAAGGCCTGGGGGGCAGATGTAGGAGGGGGGCTTGCGAGTGTAGCCCAATCCCTTAGTGTGTGCATAAAAGAGCAAACACTGCTCTAACTGTTCTTCTTATTGCTTCACATGTCCCCACAACCCATGAGGTCAGGACCATTATCACTCCTTTTGGTAGAAGAGTAAACTTGAGACGCAGAGGTGACAGACTGCTCGGGGTCACAGAGCCAGCAAGGATGGCACTGCTTGTCTCTGCTGTGTTTCTGTGTATGTCTGAGTGTTGCTCCTTCTCTCTGTCACGTCTCAGCCATGTCCTTCCTGGACGGTCAGATGTGAGTGTATCTTTGAGGTTCACACCGATGTACATATGTAGGTACATGTCCTGCCTAGTGTTTGTTCTGGCCTGTTTGTGGGTGGGTGTGCCGACATTTTTCCCCAGTCTGTGTGTTTTTATGTTTCTCAGTATGTCTAAAGGTGTGTTTGTATGCATGTGTCATCGCCTGTGTGTGTTTCTCAACCTGTGAGCATATCCGTGTCTCTATTTCTCTTGGCCCGTGAGATTTTGTGGCCATGTGTTTGTATGAGTATGGACATATACATTCATATTTGTGCATATCATGGTCCCTGGGTGTATGCCCGCATGTGTGTGTATGTGGTGTAAGCATCTCTCCCCATGTGCTCAAGCCAGAACTCATGGCATCATCCTGGCCACCTCCCACCCCCATCTAATCCATCATGAAGTCCTGTTCACTCTGCCCCTAGAAACCTCTGGAACCTGGCTCTTCTTCCCACCCCCTCAGCACCCTCATCTGGATGATTGTAACAACTCTGTGTCCCTGATTTTGCCCCCTTCAGTCTCTTCTCCACACAGCAGCCAAGGGATCTTTCTAAAACATAAATCCGGTCACACACTCCCAACTCTTCAACTCCCCTATCCTTGCTCTCAGGATAAAGCCCCAAACCAGGTACAATCTGGGCCCCTTGCCTGACCAGCCTCCTCTCTTCCTCCCCTCCCATGCTGAGCTCTTTCTGAGCCATAATGTGCCACTTCCATGGGCCTCAAGGTCTCTGTCCATTCTGTCCTCTTGGCCCTCCCTGCCCCCCTTGCCCAGCAGTCAACCCTTGCTCATTTTTGGGTCCAATGTCGCCTCCTTGGGAAGCCTCCCTCTTACATTTTCTCAGGGTTTTCTCTCTTGTATTTATCACAGTTTATAATTATATCTCATTTGTGGGGTTATTTGAGTAATGTCTGTGTCTACAGCTCAATGTGAGTCTGTCCTCACCACCAAGAGCCCAGGCCTGGCATAAATAAGCATTCAGTGAATGTCTGCTGGACAAATATGTGCAAATGGAGCTTTTTGGGTCCAGAATCAAAGTTGGGACACACAGCAGTTTTGAGCTCACACACTCCCTACCGTCAGGAGGCTGGGGGTGGCCATCTCTCTGCCCTCACTGGTCAGATACGGAAGCCCAGATGACTGCTCCCTCAGAGCCGCAGTGTCTCATCTGGGAAATGGGGTAATCATAATGACACTAGCGGCATCCTGGCATCTGGTTACTGGCAAGATCAAACTGATGACTAGGACTGCTCCAGCCAGCCAGCCTGGATGCCGTTGGGGCAGGGGCTGGGTCTGAATCAGGAAATGATGGGTGAATCTCAGGAGCTTGGGGGAAGGAGCCTCTGTGAGTAGGTGGGTCCATGGGGTTGTGAGTAGGACTGGCTCAGTGCTGTGCAGGAAGCCCTACCCAAGAGGATTTTGACTCCTTACGACAACCTTAAGGGCAGCACAATTATTATTATCCCTGTGTTACAGTTCACACCTTCCTTCACTTATTATTTCAGTAAATATTTGAGTGCCTATGTGCCTGGCATATCAGGCTCTGGAAATGTGGGGTAAACAAGGCAGACACATCCCTGCCCTTGGTGAACTCACTGTCTAGTGGGGAGTAATAGTAATAATAACCTCCACCTCTCCTGAGGGCTTTCTGTGCGCCAGCACCAAATGCACTACACTCATTCAAACCTCACTAGAGCCCTACAAATCAGGTATTCCTATCACTATGCCCATTTTATAGCTCAGAAACTTGAGGCAGGGAAGGAGGGAGCCTGTTGCCCAGTGTACCACAGATCATAGGCTGGGGAAGCAGGTCTCCAATATCCAAGGTCTTAACTATGGCCTGTAATGCCTCTGGGTACACTGTCCTGCTTGTGAGGCTGTCTTGCTGTGTGACAGTAAATGCCCTTGGGCCCCAATCTGAGCTCCAAGCCTGTCTGAGCCTGCGTGTGTGCATCTGGAGCCAACTCCAGTTCTATCCTTGGCTAATAATGCAGCCTATGGCTGGGAGAACAATGAGTTTGGGGTCTCTGGGGCCCCGGGGCTATGTCAGTTGCTTTCCTCCACAGGAACTTCCCATAGGTCCTCAGTTGGACTGACAAATACTCATAACTGAGCAAGGACTCAATGAGAGCCCCTGCCTGAGGCTTGCAGCATCTCTCTTGGTCTGTTAGTCTTTCTCCAGCCTGCTGAGATCTGCAAATAATGTGACACCCTAGGGAACCCAGGTGTAAGCCATCCCTTTTCCCCAGGGAGGGTGTGCAAGTTCAAAGCCGACCCAGGGCCCCCTAGTCCTAGAAGGACTCGGGGTTAGGAAGTTAGGCACCAGGGGAGCGGGTCTGAAGCAGGTGGTTTGACAGCAATGGATGAAAGGACTGAACTAAGGATGGGAGGAGGGGGCTGTTTTGAGTCGTATTGGCCTCCTGGCATCCCCTAATACGGAGCACCCCTTCCACCTACCTTTCCCTTACTCACTCCTAAACTTCCTGTTTGGGCAACAGTTTCAAACCTCTTCCCCATTATCCTTTCAAGAGTGCCAGAAACCTGAAAACCGGCGCTTGAGCCATTACCCATGTGGGAAACACTGAAGGCAGGAGTTGCCAACGGTCACAGCGAGTACAGAGCGGGAGCGAGAACCCTGGTCTAGTACACTCGCATTCTGGACTCTATTCTCAAGATGGTACTAGGTTCTCCGGTAATCTCTATGCCTGGAGTCGGGGTTGGAGGAGTAATCTGCTCTCACATCACCCCCTTCTCACATGGATCATCCCCGCACCCCCCGCAGGGCGGCAATGGGCCAGCCCAGGGGCTCCCCCACTTCTCATGGCAGTGGGTCAGTCCACTCAGTCCCCAGTTCCCCGCAGGATGTCCAAGGTTCCTTCCGGGCTGCTGCCGACCCCAGCGCGCTCACCTTTCGCCTTGCCTTTTCGCCACCGTCGGCGGCTACGGGTCTTGGACCCCTTTTTGGTCTTCTCCGAGGCCAGGGCCTCAGGGACCCTGGCGTGCCCCGTTTCCATGGCGGACTCCATCACCTCTCCGCGGTCCCCGCGCTGGGCCAATTCCAACCTCTAGGCCCCGCCCCGAAGGCCAATCCTTGCTACACTCCACCGCCGGGCCCCCATATCACCCAATCCTGGGCTCGCTCCTCTCTGGGTCCCGTCCCCTGAGCAATCTGGGCCTCACTCCACCGCCGGGCCCCGCCCCCAACCGCTAGGTCCTACAGCCTGGCCACGCCCCCTCAAGCGTATTAAAGGGCCCCAGACCAAAAAAAAAAAGGCAGCCCTGGAGGCGGCGAAAAGCGTCCTCCGAGCAGGACTAGTGGAGAGTCCCATGGGGGTCATTCCAGCAGGGAAGCCTAGATGTTCTCACGTGCTGACGCTCAGCATCGCATTCCACTCACCTTCCCACGAAGGGATCCTACAACGCGACCCAGCCCGCCCGCTGGTTTGGGAGAGTGGGGCGCCGCGGAGCCTCAGCTTGGGGGTGGGGGGAGGGCTAGGTTCTGCGGCGATTGAAAGCCGGGGCGGGGCCCCAGCGCTGGAGGCGTGGTTTGCCTGCCCGCCGGTTGAGGAGGAAGCCCCGCCTTCTTCTCCCGCTCTTTGTCTCTTAGTTCTCTCATTGCTCTTTCTCAGGGTTCTTTGCTTTCTCCCTCCCCGCGATAATGGTAAGGGAGGGGAAGAATACTCGGCGCCTGCGCGCTAGCCCCAAGCCGCGTGCCAGCCGCCGGGAGGAGCGGCGGTAGAGGGAGGGCCGTGTGCCTGCGAAAAGGCGGGAAACAGGTGACGCTCGAGGCTCGCGCATGCGCACAAAGTCAACTGCGTCTCGGGCGCCTGAGGGGAAGCGGGCTGGTCTGTGGCGGCGCTGTGGAGAGGGCGTCTCTCGAGACCTGGTTCTGGAGGCGTGAAGAAACAGCTCTTCATCGTCAGCGCCGGAAAAAGCAGACCGGCGACCCTCTTTGCCTCATGACCCTCCTCCCTGCCGTCCCAAAGCCGGCGAGCAGCCCTGAGAGACTCCCGTTCCGACTTCTCCTCCGCCCTGGGAGACGCAGCCCTTCCGGGAGGACAGGCCTCCGCGAGAGCAGCATGGCGGCCTGCGGACTCGCCCGACTGGGCTGCCCTGTTTGCCCTCAGGCCGCTTCAACAAGGGACCCCTCTGTCCGCGGATGGAACGTGCGCGCCTGCCTTCTGCATGGCGGGCTTCTGAGCCCAGGGAAGGAGGGTCGGGGCCTGAGCGGGAGCTGAGCCTGCACCGCCGGGCCCCTGCCCGCTTCGGAGGAGGGGAGGGAGAGCTGGCAGCCGCCGAGTCCTGGCCCGTCCCCCGCCTCCGCTGCCCCCTCCATCCAGCCCCGACCTTGCCCGGACTTTGGCGGACCCCACAGCCCCTCTCGCAGGCTCCCTTCCTGAGAACAGCCCCAAGGCCATGAGGCCTGGCTGGCCTGCGACTCCCCTGGGGGGCAGCCTGGCCGGGGAGCGGTGTCTTCCTGGGAGCTCAGGATCCTAAGTCAGGACGGAACCCCCGAGGGTAAGGGTTCGCGTCAGCCTGTGTCGCCAGTGCCTGTGGCGGTGTCTGCACAGGGCTGTGCTGGGTGGTTTGGGGACGGATGGGTGGATACTGGCAGGAGGGCAGCTTCCCTGGTTTCCTGGCCCCCAGCCCAGAGCCCTTGCCCACTTCTGTGTGATTGCCCCCCAGTCCTCTGTGGGGGGCAGCCTGGTGCAGGGGAAGAAGTCCCACCCTGGCTTGGGTCCTGGCTGGGCCGCTCCCTCAGTGCCCGGCCTCAGGCACAGCCTTCTCTTCTCTAGGCGTCAGCTTCCTCATCCATCACTGGGGCTGGGGCTCTTTGTCTGGCAGGACTGGGGAGGGATCACCCGGGCTAACTGACGTACTGGTGGCCCTTAGTACCCCTGACTGAATGAATGACTGTCCTGGGAGGCTCCCTGTCCCCCAGGCTCACACTCACCCGTGTGTCGGTAGTGTCTGTGCTTCTTGCTGGGGCTGTTCTTCCCAGGTGCTGATGTCCCACCATATCCTGACATCACTCCATAACCAGACTTCCCCTTGAAGACGAGCTTCATTTCCTGGGCCACTGTCCCACCCCTTGTGGATGGTGAATCGGATCCTGATTGAGATCCCGAATCTGATTCTGAATCCAGATCTGTGACCCACTCAAAGCGTGTCTTCCACCCTGAGGCTGGTTGCTGTGAAGACATTTGGTTCCATTCTGATAGAAATCCCCACTCCATGAAAGATCCCTGCTGGGATTTGGCTCCCTGCACTGGAGCTGTTGGCTGGGCTGTAGGGACTGACTGTCCTGGTGTCTCTTGGGACATAGATTCAATCTGGGCAGGTGGCCCATTTTGGGGTCCATGTCTAGGCTGGTCTGGAGGTGTTGATCCAGCTTCTCGCTGAGCTAGAGGTGGCTCTCCTGGGCCAGATCCTGTCTGGGCTGCACATCCCTCTCTCAAGTGTGGTTCCTTTTGACTTCTAGATTCTAGTCCTGGCCCAGGTCTCCGCTGCAAGGCAGCTTCCTGTTGAGCGAAGCGCACCCTTTGTGTGGGAGGTGATTGCTGTGCTGCAGGCTCCTGTGGGGCAAGAAATTCCTGCAGCAAAGCATTTTTTTGTTGGGTTCTAGGCTCCTGCTGGGATTCAGCTTCATGTTCAGCAAGGGACTCCTGCTGAGTGAAGGGCATTTGCTGTGAAGCAGGCTCCTGTTGGGTGTTGGGTCCCTGCTGAGTCTTAGATGCTGGCTGGGCTGTGGGTGCCTCTTCTGGCCCAGGCTCTGGCTGGGTGATTGGTGTCTGGTGTGGCTCAGGTTCCTGGTCAAGCCTAGATACTGTCTCAGCACCTGGCTCCACTGTTGTTATTTCCCTCAAGGAAGATGTTGATCTCCCAGGCCTCATCCTTCTGCCCCTCCTCCCCGGTGCCTCCCTACTCACAGATCCCGCATTGGTTCCTCATGATGGCATCTCCCTTTGGGTTCCACTCCTTCATCCTGACATTCCTGGTCTTCCTTTTGAAGGCAGTTGGCAAGTGGGCCGACCACTGCTGGCCCCCACTCCTGTGCCAAGTGATGCACTTGTGTGCCTCCTGCTGTGGGAGGAGGGATTAGGGACAAGAGGAGGCTGTGTGCCTATCACTCTCCTAACAGAGGGGAGGGGCTTGTCCTAGTGTGTCATAAATGGGGCCCCGCCCCACTCACCACTCAGTTAAAATGTTTTTTCTCCTAAGGCAAGCATGCCAATTTAGTCGTCTGTTTCATCCGGGATGACAGAAGCCAGATTCTGGATGAGCTTTCTGTTTTTTTCTCCCTTTCTGATGTTTGAGGAAAGGGTCCTAGGGGGAGGCAGTCTCTATTCTGTTGTAATAATCTTTTCTTCTTTATTCATTCTTTCAAATGCTGGCCGGTTTAATTTCCTTATATTATTGCTTTGATCATTTCACCCCCATGTTACAAAAAAAATGACATCCTCCCATTTTTGTAGCTTGAAGTCCTTTTAAATGGTATTTGAGATCTTCCACAGCATCTCTCTAGCCTTGAACTGTGGTTCTGCATGTGTCTTCTATACTACATTGGAAACTCACAGAGCATAATGACATTAATGATGATGATGATGACAATCATAAATACTAAAGGTGTTCTAGGAAACTGCCAGTTATTGTTTTTTTAAACCTATATTATCTTAAATAAGACCATGTCTGATTCATTGCTATACTTGCTTTCTTTGCCCCATCTAGCTCTTACTCTGGAAGGATTTGTTGAATGAGTGAAAGAAATAGTTGGGCTGTAGAGGGAGAGAGAGTGAGGGTGGTGGTGGGGAGAAGTGTGTGTAGAATCTGGGGAGGGTTTGGAGTGGACAGGGTAAAGTGGATCATCTGGGTTGAATATGAGTTGCCAGACCCCATTTGAAAGAAATGATTTGGATTATTTACATTTAAAAATATTTATTGACTTCTGTTTCCTACTTGCCTGGTTGTATTTTAGGTCAGTTGGGATTAGCTAGGAAATCGGGGTTTCCTGGTTTCTTTCAGATAATTAAGCTTAAGCCTGGGTAAGGGGTGGGCACAGGAAAGACTGGGAGGGAGGAAAGCAATAGAGGGAGCAATAACCTTGGGAAAATGCTTTTTGAGGCCACTAGAGTGGAGACAGGGAGGGCGAGCTTGAGGTGGGAGAAGAGCATCCTCTAGGTGCGCTCACTGCCTCTTGACTGAGAATGTTTCATTGGGAGAGTGGGCTCTCAGAGCTCCTACAAAGGCAGAGCGAAGCTTGCTAGCAGACATCATTTGAGAAATTGCTGGCAGGCTCTGGAGCGCTTGTTTGGCTTCCTGTGGTGCCTTTGGTGCCCTAGGGTGAAAATAAAGGGGAGAAACTAGTGTTAAAAACATTTAAAAAATTTAAACCACACATCTATGGACAGCTAATCTTCAATAAAGGAGCTGAGGTCCTACAATGGAGAAAAGAAAGACTCTTCAACAAATGGTGCTGGGAAAACTGGACAGCCACATGTGAAAGAATGAAAATTGACCGTTCTTTTTCACCATTCTTTATTTCACAAAAATAAACTCAAAATGGATCAAAGACCTAAAGATTAGGCCTGAAACAATAAGTCTTCTAGAAGAGAATATAGGCAGTACACTCTTTGACGTCAGTTTCAAAAGAATCTTTTTGGACACCGTAACTCCTCAGACAAGGGAAACAATAGAAAGAATAAACAAATGGGACTTCATCAGACTAAAGAACTTCTTCAAGGCAAGGGAAAACAGGATTGAAACAGAAAAACAGCCCACTAATTGGGAAAAAATATTTACAAGTTATTTATCTGACAAAGGGTTAATCTCCATAATATATAAAGAACTCACACAGCTCAACAACAAAAAATCAAAGAACCCGATCAAAAAATGATCAGGGGACATGAACAGACATTTCTCCAAAGAAGATATAAGGAGGGCCAATAGACACATGAAAAGATGCTCATCGTCACTAATCATCAGGGAAATGCAAATCAAAGTACACTAAGATATCACCTTACACCTGTTAGAATGGCAAAAATATCCAAAACCAAAAGTGACAAATGTTGGAGAGGTTGTGGAGAAAAAGGAACCCTCGTACACTGTTGGTGGGAATGCAAACTGTTTTAGCCACTATGGAAAACAGTATAGAGATTTCTCAAAAAGTTAAAAATAGAAATACCTTATGACCCAGCCATCCCACTACTGGGTATCTATCCTAAGAACCTGAAGTCAGCAATTCTAAAAGTCCCATGCACCCCTATGTTCATCGCAGCATTATTCACAATAGCCAAGATGTGGAACCAACCTCAGTGCCCAGCAACTGATGATTGGATAAATAAGATATGGTATACACACACACACACACACACACACACACACACACACACACACACACACACAATGGAATACTATTCAGCCATAAAAAAGGACAAAATCGTCCCATTCACAACAACATGGATGGACCTTGAGGGTATTATGTTAAGTGAAATAAGCCAGACAGAGAAAGACGAACTCTATATGACTCCACTCACAGGTGGAAGTTAACATATAGACAAAGAGAACTGATTGGTGGTTACCAGGGGAAAGGAGGGGTGGGGGAAGGGCACAAAGGGTGAAGTGGTGTACCTACAACATGACTAACAATAATGTACAACTGAAATTTCACAAGGTTGTAAACTATCATAATCTTAAAAAAATTTTAAAAATTTAATTTTTATGAGAGCTTTTAAAATTATAAAAGTAAGACATCCAGTGGAAAAAATTAAAATAAAAAAGTATATCCAGTAAGAAGTAAAAGGAAATTTCCCCTCCCCAACCTCCACTGCCCATTCCCCAGAGCTAACCACTGTTAATAGTTTGCTGCTACATAGTCTTCCATATCTTTTTGCATGTAAACATAATAGTTTACTTTAAAAAACAAACATAAGATTATATGATACTTATTGCTTTGCTCTACACTTTTAACAATTTTTTTTTTTTTAAAGGTTGGCCCCTGAGCTAACATCTGTTGCCAATCTTCTTTTTCTTTTTCTTTTTCCTTCTTCTTCTCCCCAAAGGCTCCCCAAATAGTTGTGTATTCTAGTTGCAGGTCCTTCTGGTTGTGCTATGTGGGGTTCTGCCTCATTATGGCTTCCTATCTGAACTGGCTAAACCCTGGGCTGCCAAAGCAGAGCGTATGAACTTAACCAGTTGACCACTCGGCCACGGGGCGGCCCCCAAAAATCTTTTTTTTTAATTGACGTTATGATAGTTTACAACATTGCGAAATTTCAGTTGTACATTATTAGTAGTCAGTCATATTGTCGGTGTGCCCCTTCACCCTTTGTGCCCACCCCCCATCCCTCTCGCCCTTGGTAACCACTAAATAATTCTCTTTGTGCATGTGTTTGTTTATCTTCCACATATGAGTGGAGTCATACAGTGTTTGTGTTTCTCTATCTGGCTTATTTCGCTTAACATAATACCCTCAAGGTCCATCCATGTTGTTGTGAATGGGATGATTTTGTCATTTTTCATGGCGGAGTAGTATTCCATTGTGTATATATATATACACGGATCTATCTATCTATCTATCTATATATCTATATCTATATCACAGATATCTATATAGATATATATACCATATCTTCTTTATCCAGTCATCAGTTGATGGGCACTTAGGTTGGTTCCACATCTTGGCTATTGTGAATAATGCTGCTATGAACATAAAGGTGCATAAGTCTCTTTGAATTGCTGATTTCAAGTTCTTTGGGTAAATACCCAGTAATGAGATGGCTGGGTCATATGGTATTTCTATGTTTAATTTTTTGAGAAATCTCCATACTGTTTTCCATAGTGGCTAAACCAGTTTGCATTCCCACCAACAGTGTATGAGGATTCCTTTTTCTCCACAACCTCTCCAACATTTGTTATTTTTTGTCTCGGTTATTATAGCCATTCTAATGGGTGTAAAGTGATAGTGTAGTTTTGATTTGCACTTCTCTGATGATCAGTGATGTTGAGCTTCTTTTTGTGTGCCTCTTGGCCATCTGTATATCTTCTTTGGAGAACAACAAATCTTTTATTATTGCAAAATATTACACATTGATAGAGGTCCATAAAAACTTATATGTGCAGTTCAATAAATAATTATAAAGCAGATATTTGTGAAATTACTACTCAGGCCTAGAAGTAGAATATTGCCCCCTCCTTTTCTCATCACTATCTTCCTCCCTCACAGAGGTAATCCTGATTCTTATAGTAAGCATTTACTTTCTTTTCTTTGTTTTACCACTTACTTATGTATTCCTAAATAATTTAGTTTAATTTTGCCTGTTTTTGAACTTTGTGTAATTGAAATTATACTTTAGCTATTCTCTCATCTTTGTTTTTTTGCTAAACGTTATGTTTGTAAGATTCATTTACATTGTTATGTGTTTGTTCGTTCTCATTGATAAACAATATTCAAATACACCACCATTTACTTATTCATTGGTCCGTTTTCAGTGTGGGGTAGTTATGAGCAATGCTGCTATGAAATTTTTGTACATGTCTTCTGGTGTATATAAGCCTGCATTGCTTTTGAGAATATACCTAAGAGTGGAATTGCTTGGTCACAGAACTTAAACTTTAGTAGATAACTGCCAGCACTTTTTCAAAATGATTTACCAGTTTACACTCCTATTATCAGGATATGAGAGTTTCTCTGTCCTGCTCTTTGTTACACTTAGTATTGTCAGACTGTAAAATTTTTGCCAATCTGATGATGTGTAGGATATCTGTTTGGGTTTAATTGACATTTTCCCACTTACTAGTAAGGTTGAGTGCCATTTCATATGTTCATTAGTTATTTGGATTTCCTTGTCTCTGAAGTGCCTATTCAAGTCTTTTGCCTTTTTGTCTGTGGTGTTGCCTGCCTTCCTTTCATTGATCTCTAGGAATTCTTTCTATATTCTGAATATTGATCCTCTGTCAGTTATATATGTTGCAGATATCATCTCCTACTTTGAAATTATCATTTTATTCTTTTTATGACCAAAATTTCTTCATTTCAATGAAATCAGATTTGTTAATCTTGTCTTTTATGGCTTTTACTTTTTGTATCTTGTTTAAGAAATTCTTTCATACCCCAAAATCATGAATATATTCTCCTATATTCCCTTATAAATTTATCTTTCAAATTTACATATTTAATCCACTTGAAATTTATTTTTGTGAAGAGTGTGAAGAAGGGGTCTCTGTATCTTTTTTTGACTTAATATGTTGTGGATATCTTTTTGATCAACACATAATGATTTACCTCATTGTTTCTGACAACTGCACCATTGCCCAGTTTGCTTTGGATAAACATTTTTATTTCCATTTATTTGTCAACACAAATACTACTATATTTAATATTCTTGTAGGTATATCTCTGAGTATCCATGCTAGTATTCTATACTAGAGATTTCTTTCTTTTTTTTTAAAAGATTTTATTTCTCCTTTTTCTCCCAAATCCCCCCGGTACATGGTTGTGTATTTTTAGTTGTGGATCCTTCTAGTTGTGGCATGTGGGATGCCACCTCAGCATGGCCTGATGAGCGGTGCCATGTCTGCGCCCAGGATTTGAACCAGTGAAACCCTGGGCCATTGAAGCAGAGTGTGCGAACTTAACCGCTCGGCCACAGGGCCGGCCCCTTAGAGATTTCTTGAAGTGAGATTACTGGGTTAAAAGGTACATGCATTTAAATTTTTGATAGGTACCTCCAAATTGTATTCTGCTTCCATCAACAATGATAAGGATCCTGATTTATCGTGTTATTGATAATATCATAATATCAATCAGTTTATCATTTGCCAGTTTACTTTTTATATGATATTTAAAGACTGCTGGATTAGCGGGAATCAAATTCTGTTTGATGCTGACACTGGTGTCATCTTCAGAGATCAATGACCAGGTCCCCAGCAGCCCCATCTCCCTCCACTTTTTTTTTTTTTGAGGAAGATTAGCCCTGAGCTAACATCTGCTGCCAATCCTCCTTTTTTTGCTCAGGAAGACTGCCCCTGAGCTAACATCTGTGCCCATCTTCCTCTACTTTATATGTGGATGCCTACCACAGCATGGCTTGCCAAGCGGTGCCATGTCTGCACCTGGGATCCGAACTAGCGAACCCTGGGCCACCGAAGCAGAACGTTGCGAACTTAACCGCTGTACCGCCGGGCTGGCCCATCCCTCCACTTTGATAAGCAATGCGGTTCTAAAATCTGAGATTTTTATTAAACCTTTCTGGTATTAGGAGAATTTTATCCTGCTTTTCTTCCTTTTCCTGTTTCCCCACAAGTTGACATTGAGTAGAAGGGGCTGATATGTGTGCTCATCCTGGTCTTCATTTTATCTCTCTTGTCTGTTCTCAACCCCTGCTTCATCTCTGGTTGGTTCCACACAGGGACTCTGGTTTAGGAAGGTCATTCTTTTGAAACTTACTGGTTTTCTTCACATTGCCTTTGAAATGATCACAGGGACACTGCTTCTGTGGCAGCCCAGGCACTGTCGTGAGTTGTCTTGTAGGAGCTCTCAGGAACCAATCTGAAATAATGAGATTATTGCTTAGAAGGGAGGGTTAATATGTTTGAGAGTAGGGAATAGAGCAGGGCTTCACTTGCCATCTTCCTTTCCTTTCAGTTCCTGTTTCCTACTGCAGTGTGGTGGGGAAAAAGGTCAACACAGAGCATTAGAGGAATCCAGTTATATGAGCCCCAGGACTTCTGAGTTGTTTTTCTGGAGCTGTATTGGCAAGAATTTGGTGGCAGGTTTAGAGGGGGCATCACAATATCATTAGGGAGACCAAAAAATGAGGAATGAGACCTAGATGTCTGCCTTTAGTGTCTGTTTACCTCAGGTAAGCCATTTTGCCTCTCTGATTTCAGTCCTACCTGTGAGTAAAATAAGGTTGAGGATAAGATCCAGGAAGCTTTTGGAAGGCAGTCCTGAGTTCTTGGAGAAAAGGGTCAGAGGCGGGGGCAGCCAGAGATTCAGCCAGGTCTCCCTTGACCTTGGAGGAGTCCAGCTCTTGGCTGAGACTCAGGAAGAAAACAAGCATTGGTGCTGCATGTGGTGGGCTGGTGGAGAGGGGAATGAATGAGGTCAGCTCAGTTAATATCTGCAGTGGTCTCAGAGAGAGAGTCAAGGAAAAAGTTGGGATCATGATGGTGCATTGCTGTTGTTGATGCTGAATTACTGACCTTTGCACTCACATTCTTGGCTGGCTGCCTGGAGCCACCTCCCAGAAGCCTGACATTGGTCCCTGTGGCCTCTGGCGACCCCTCTCGGAAGGAAGCAGGTCACTTCCAGGCTCTGAAAAGGGACGGGGCCAACAGAAATGGTCCCCCAGCTTTGGGCTCCCTAGGTCAATGCAGTTCCATTTCTCTTCCTTTTTTGCTTTGGGATCTGGGGTACTTCAAGAGATGAGTATTTTAAATGGATAAGGAATTGAGGTTTAAATCTGTCCTAGAGAAAAGCTAAGCTGGAAGTATGGAGACAGAATGGCATTTGGATGGAAGAGAGAACAGAAGGTGGGGGTCAATCAAGACCTTAGACCCTCCACCCCCTACCCACACACACTTTAACATCTTCATGCCTTAAGAATTGAGCGCAAGGAGCAGATTATCCCATAAACCAGTCAGGATCTTCACCTGACCTCCAAGTTTGCTGTATTTGAATCCATAATCCCAGTTCAAGTATAAGAGGATGGTATTTACCTTTGTTGCCCTGGAACAAATCCATTCCTCTTTTGTCCTATGTTCAAGTCTGTCTTATCACCCGTGCTATGTTATTCCCATTTTGCGATACCTGAAATATTTTTGTGACAATCAAAGATGATGGTTTATAGACTTGAGAATCTGGAGCCCAGATGATGCTTCATCTGTGTAGTAGTTTCTGATATTTCCTGTCAGCCTTCACATGGTTCCTCATTGTATTTAAATGAAGCTCTATTATTGCACAGTTGTACTTTTTTGCTTGAAATCTGTTGTGGACTGAATTGTGTCCCTCCAGAATTCATGTTGAAGCCCTAACCCCTAGTACCTCAAGATAATTGTATTTGTAGACAGGGCCTTTAAAGAGGTGACTGAGTTAAAATGAGGCTGTTATTGTGGGCCCTGATCCAATCTGACTGGAGTCCTTATAAGAAGAAGAGATTTGGACACACAAAGAGACACCAGGGACACCAGGGATGTACGTGCACAGAGAAAAGACCATGTGAGCGTATAGCAAGAAGGGGCCATCTGCAAGCCAAGGATAGAGGCCTCAGAAGAAACCAAACTTGCTGACACATTCATCATGGACTTCTGGCCTCCAGAACTGTGAGAAAGTAAATTTCTGTTGTTTAAGCCACCAGTTTGTGGTATTTTGTTATGGCAGCCCTAGCAAATGAAAAATCTCCGTCATTAGACTCTGAATCAGTGGCTCAGTAGTCATTCAGCTACATGCTTCCTGACCCATGGTAGGCACTTGGTAAATGTTCGTTCAGTAAGCGTTTGGACAAGTTGTCTAGAGAGGGCCCTCAGAGATCATCTGGTTCAATCCAGGTCTCCTATTTCCCAGACTCATGCCCTTTCTGCCACACAGATGGAGGGTGTTGCATAATTTCCCTGAGAGCTGGTTTCCAAATGTTCTCATGTGTTGTTTTGAGTGCTGTTAAAGTAATATAAACAGGCATCCGTAGCCCCTGCCATGCCAACTGTTCTAATAGTTCACTCTCACCTGACCTGTACTCCTAGTTCCAGAGGAAAGCCACAGAATGTTAGAGCGAGAAGGAATCTTGGATATTGTTTAATTGAATCCCTTCATTGAGAAGTTTTTTTCATTCTAAATGTAATATAATTATATTAGAGAAAATTTGGAAAGTACAAATAAAGATATCTTTACTCTTACCACGTGTTGGTATTTTGGTGTTTTTCCTGCATATGATTTTCTGTATATAGTGATAACGATAGCTCGTGAGCAAATTTCTTTTTGTTCACTTTATAAGCATGTTGCTTTGTTGTCTTCATAACAGAGATTTGTAATGACTATATAACTAACACTCCCAACAAGTATATGCGCTTCACACTCTCATTGCAGAATATTTAGATTGGCTTATTTTTGGATATTGACATTCTTTCTTCTTGTAACTGTTTTCCAAATGTTGGATTAATTGTTTTGGGCAAGATTCTCAAAGTGGAATTAGTAGGTCAAAAGTTAAGAACAGCTTCGTGTTTCTTGATATCATTACCAAATTGCTTTTAAAAGGATTGTACTAATTAACTAAATCACTCTCTCTTTTTTTTCCCAGATGGTTAAATTGAGGCCCAGAGAGAGCAAATGAAATGCCCAAGTTCACAAAGGTAATGGTTACACATCTGGAGCTAAAACCCGGGTCCAAGATTCTTAGTCTGTTTTTCTTTTTTTAGAAGATTTTTTTCTTTTTTGTTTTGAGGAAGATTAGCCCTGAGCTAACATCCACTGCCAATCCTCCTCTTTTTGCTGAGGAAGACTGGCCCTGAGCTAACATCCGTGCCCATCTTCCTCTACTTTATATGTGGGATGCCTACCACAGCATGGCTTGCCAAGCGGTGCCATGTCTGCACCTGGGATCCGAACTAGCGAACCCCAGGCTGCCGAAGTGGAATGTGCGAACTTAACTGCTATGCCACAGGGCCAGCCCATTAGTCTGTTTTTCTTTACGCCCTTCTGAAAACCCTAATTTCATGGTATAACTGACAATGAATCTGCATGGCACTATAATCTAATGTCTCCCAATCCTCCAACATGTATGGATAACCTTTGTGATTTTTGCTATAGCTTGTACCACTTCTACTGTTATTTACTTCATGCTTTTTCTTTAAATAAATTTAATTTACAAAACAGCCTCATCCTATGCAATATTATCTGTGAGATTATGGGTATGATATATGCTTAGATTTTTTTCTAACATGCATTCAAATAAACTTATAAGTATTAAAGTAAAAGCTAATTTATGTTCTACCTAAAATAAAATTTGGAAAATACTGATCCAGTGGGAGAAACATGGACTTTATATGCAGACAGACTTGGGCTCAACTGCTTGTTCTGTCACTTAACTCTGTAGTCTTGGACAAATCACTTAGCTTCTTTGGTCTTTGGTTCTCTGATTTGTAAAATGAGGATAATAGTAACCACCTTGCAGAATTAGGAATAAATGAGCTACTGTGGGTGCCCAGTGCTCACTGCCCCAGTAGGTGTTCAGTACCTAATGATTACTGTGGTTATTTTTGCGGACTTCTAGTTTTTTCCCAAGAGAGAGTCTCTGCTGAAATGTTAGGCTTGTTAGTTTCTGCTGACTTGTATGTGTAAAAAAATGACTTCCACTTGTTAGGACTTGTGGTAGATCTATCATTATTTTGACTTCCAAGTTCCATTACATATTAGCTTTGTGATTTGGGACAAGTTACTTAACTTTTCTGTGCCTTATTTACCTAATTTGTAAGATGGTGCTAATAAATAGCACGTTAGTGTGTGTATGCATACATGTTTCCCAATTCTGTCCACTAGAGGGCCTAGAAGCAATAGCAACCAGTACAATGGGCAATATCTAGTGTCCTGGTTTGTGAATGCCATTCTCCCATCAAAGGAACCAGTTAACATCCTTGGAGAGGCTTCTTCCAGGACTAGGGCAGGAAATTTCGTACAAGATGAGCCTGGAACATCTTGTGGTGTCAGAAAGTCAGGAACTGCTAAACAAATCATATGTCAAAAAGACACAGAAGCCTACTTGAAGGAGCTCTCAATGGCTAATTTGGGGACAAAATGAGCAACATAATAAATAGTGATAGCAATGGATTATAATCCATAAATATTCATGAGTCTTTACTTATATAAATAAACAATTGAATAAATAAATAAATGGGAGAGAAGGAACAGCTCTTTCTTAGGGTAGAATCCCAACTGAGAAATGTAGAAGGAATGATGGAAATAGAAAATCACTGTTTGGGTAATACCATGGTAATACTTGTTGTAGGCAAGAATCATCAATGGACTTTAAAAATTAATGGGAAAAAGTATGATGAGAAGAAACAGGGTATTTGCACAGTCTCAGAGTATCTCTCCACAAGATACTTATTAATTACAATGGGAAAATAGTAACTTTCCAGTAGAGAAACCTGGCAGACAGCACTTAACCAAGTGTTCAAAGTTAACATCACTGGTAATGAGAGTTATCGATATCATGGGTCCTCTGATGGGATGCACTGAGAAGGCACACATGACTTCTGTGGTATTTTTGCCAAAAATATATGATCTGAGCTTAATCGTGAGGAAATATCAGACAAACCCAAACTGAGGGACATTCTACAAAATAACTGACCAGTACTCTTCAAAAATGTCGAGGTGATGAAAGACAAGAAGGCTAAGAAACTACCCTAGGTTGGAGGAGACCAAGGAGACATGATAACTTTATTCAGTGTAGGATCCTGGATTGGATTCTGGACCAGAGAAAGGACATTAATGGGATGATTAGCTAAATTTGAATATTGTACATTAGTTATAAGTATCGTATCAATGCTAATTTCTTGGCTTTGATAATTGTATTATGATTATGTAAGATGTTATTTGAAAAACTGAATGAAGGATATGTTGGAACTCTGATTATATTACAATATTTTTTAAGTCTGAATAATGAAAAGTTAAAAATAAAAAACTACATTAGATTTCTGTGAGGACAGAATGATACAATATGTGTGAAGTGCTTAAACAATGCCTGCCACATAGGATAGCTTAACACATGTCAGCTATTTATATAAGTAATTTTATAATTAATAAATAATATTATAAGCAAAGAGTAATCTACTATCATAAGTAATTCATTTCCTAACATTCTCATATATTCTCCCCTCTCCCCTGTGAAAAGCATATTGAGCATGTATGTATTTATTTCTTAATTTTAATTTTTTTTTTTGCTGAGGAAGATTCACTCAGCTAACATCTGTGTCAACATTCTTCTATTTTGTATGTGGGTTACCACCACACATGGCTCCATGCATGGTGTAGATCCGTGTCTATGAACCTGGATTGCCAAAGCTGAGCACACTGTACTTAACCACTACCCCACGGGGCCTGACCCTGTATGTAGTTATTTTAAGAGATAAAACTAGATCAGAGTTTCTTTTTGGGGGGTAGGTGGGGGGGTGTCATTTCCTCTAGCCAGACTCCGTCAGTGTTGCAAGAATTGAGCTGACAGCTCGGATCTGATATGGTTTGTAATCATGCTGCCTGGCAGCGCAGTGAGCTTTCCCCAGTCCAGTGTCCTTGTGCTCTAGAAACTACTTAGAAATTCCACTCCCTCCATTTATTGAAGCCTTACTAGGTGCACATTATAGATCTTTTAATCCTCACAACAATTCTATGTGCTAATGGTGTTTTATTCATTTTGTGATGATAAAACGAGGCTCCAGAAAATTATGCAACTTGTTCAGGATTGCAAAGTAAGAGGCAGAGCCAGGATTTGGATCTAGGTTCCCCTGACTTCAAGGCTGAGTCTAAAGGTCTAGGTAAGTCTAAACGTGTAGATCTGAGAACTACTGATGTAGAGCAGTGGTTCTCAACAGGGGAGTGGCTTCCCCCTCCAGGGGACATTTGGTAATGTCTGGAGATATGTTTGACTTTCTTAACTGGGGGAGAGGGGTGCATGGACTGGCTGCTGTTGGCTTCTGTGTGTAGAGGCTACACAGTTGCTTATAAACATCTTACCATGCACAGAATGGCACTCTACAACAAAGAATTATCCAGCCTCAAATGTCAGTAGAGCTGCTATCAGACCCAGGTGTAGAGTTTTCCATGGGCAGTATTTTGAACTTAGAAACCTGAGGACTTATTCTGTCACTTAGCAAATATTTACAGAGTGCTGTGCTGGATAATGTGAGGGATATGGAAACAATACACCAAATAGTGCCAGCAAGGAGGTTACAGTGTAGGAGGGCAGGGGGTGGAGGTAGGAGAGGCACAGCAACACCTGCAGTATAAGGCCGAACATGATAAGTGCAGAAAGAGTCAAGCTAGGACTAAGCACGTCCACAAGAGGGAGAGCTCACATCTGGTCGTGGGAGGAATCAAGGAAGGCTGTGGGGAGGAGGTGGTTTTGAGCTGGGTGTATGACCAAAGTAGAACTGGTAGGAAAGCACAAGACCTGTTCAGCGAAGAGCTAACAGTCTGGTTTAGGTGCAGCATAGAGCATTGGTTAGTGAGTGGAGGGGGTGGACTGGAAAGGCAGATTGTGGCTAGAGCTTTGAATGCAGTCTGAGGACTCTAGCATTGGTGTCTGTCATAGTGATGGAAAAAAGCCTTCCCTTCCAGAAAGGTGTCTAAGCTCTAGCGCTGTGGGGCCCAGCAGCTTGCAGAGAGCTCTTTCTACAAGGGAGAGGAGGTTTGATATTTGGGTGGAATATGGTGAACTTCTGATTTTAAACCCTGAGCCGTTGGTGAGTGTAACAAAGCTGTTTCACCTCACAATAGCCCTTGTGGAGATGGTTCTGTCAAGTAGAAACGTACATGGGGATGAGCTCTCTTCTGCGTGGTTGTTCTGCTAAGGGCTGGGCCACTTGAGCTGTAGCGAAACTGGAGCCCATTTGGCACCCCTAACCAAAGGTCTGCTTTCCAAATGGTGAGCTGTTAAAACTGAGGTTGGTATGGCTGAAGCTTCAAATATGGAAAACTAGGATTTTTATAATTCTTACTTGATCATTAATTAGCATTAGGAATTGTTGGTGGTGTGTCTGGTGCAGTATAAGGAATAAAAGCAAGGACTTCCGTATCTTCTATGAGGGTATGATTACCTTTGACAGCTTTACACCACCACCAGCAAGGTTGGCCTGGGAGAAATTCATTACTCTTCTGGAAAAGAGATTGTGGGACAGGTAAGGGAGCAAGTCTTTGTTGAGCCAGTACTTTATTTTGTTTTATTTTTGCCAGCTACAGTTTCAGGCATTTTCATTTAACTGTCACAACACTCTTTGATGTAAGTACAGTTTTCTCTATTTTGTAAATGAGGAAGTGAGCATTGAAATAGGCTAACTTGCTCCAAATCCCTCTAGCTAAAAGGGGCTACATTTCAATTCATGTTTTTTGCCATATTTTCTCCCCCCTTGTTCCCCTTTATAGAAATTAATCTTACTTATTTGGATTTGGGCTGCTAGAGACCACAGACATGAGCATTTTGGCAGCAACAGAAGAAGGGAAGAAATTAGAACTTTCATGGTGACTGTGGTGCTCCTCTAAATCACTTGAAGAATGTGTGGAAAGTTCCCAGCTCAAGACTACCCTCTTTTTGGGATGGCTCAGGTCTCAATAACTGGCTTGGTGGTCTGTGCTTTAATCCCAGGCCAGTGTTCCCATTAGAGGGGAGAACAGTGGAGTGACGCTGGCCTTGTTATGTTCCAGGTTGGACCAGGTGCTTTACAGGAATCTGGGAGGTGAAACTGGCCAAATAACAGAGATGAAGCATTCTTAAGAACATAAGATGGTGACTGATAACCTGGCAGCAATACTTGTTCCCTTCTCTCCTCCTTCCTGCCTCCCTACCCACTAGTGTTTTCTGACTTCTTCCCCAAATCTTTTTGTTCATTTGGATTTCCTTATGCCTTTTATTTATGCCTTATAGCTTAATATCTGGGAGGAAAGTGAGTAAAAATGTTGGCAGAAGAGAGGATAACATGGTCTGTTTCCACTCTATCCTCCCTGCTGCCATCCTCGGCACAATATCAGCAATAGTAGTGTTGTTGTTTGGGAAGTGGCCCTGTCCTCATTGTAGACAATTTCCTCCAATTCCGTAGTCACATGAGGTGGGAATCAGAGAGGATCAAGGAGGAGAGGCTGTTCTCTCTTGCCCAAAACACTGCCCCTGGAGCAGTGGGTCGCACAAGGCCTCCTTCTTGTTCGTCAGGAAAGTGGCTGTGGCTTAGTTGCTCCAGCCTAAAGGACAGGGAACTGGGTTGGTGGAAGATCTCCAGGGCTTCAGGCCCAAGAAATAAGGTTTGAGAAGCAGGAACCACAGGAGGGAAGGAGCCCTTTAGGTGTTTGCCCAGCCTGCTGGGGCTCTTGGCTCCAGACCTTGTTTGGAAACAGCCAGGGCAAAAGAAGGAGGTAATACGACTTGGAGTGAACATGTAGGTTACAGAACATCAGCACTCACTAAACCTGACTCCTAGTCCAGAGACTAGGAAACAAGCTCAAAGGAAGAGGAGAGGTAGGCTTGAGTGCTGGGTGATATTTTTGGGGACAGAGGGGACAGTTAACAAGGAGGTCCTCCCCAGCATCCTGCAGGCAGGAGTGAGAACAGGTGGTGTGACTTTGTTTCACCTAAGAGGGGGGAAGAGGCAAGGCATGAGTCATGCCCTTATTGATTTTTGTTTGATCCTTCTTACCCTCTCCATTTTCATGTTATCCCTGCCTGTTGTCAGGTTGGGAGGTGATTGTAGACTTTGCTGCCACAAAGTTTGTAAAGCATGCAGGGGGCCAGACACTGTGGTCAACAGCGGAGATTGTCCTTAAGTTGAAGGCTTGGGCTTGGTCTTAGCTTGGTCTGATACAAATCACTGATGTGGCTGCTCTCTGGAAAATTCTAACAATTCCCTTTGTCCTCAGGAGGCTGAAGAGTAGCTAGGGAGATGACATACCTTTCATAAAATCTTAAGATATAAGTGGAACCAAATTTCAGAAGTGACAGGAGTTCATCATGGAGTCAGAGTAGCTCAAGGGTCTCTGGGTCAGTGCAACCTGGGCCGGGACTTGCCGGTGGGGTAGGTTTGGTTTGGTGGAGGGCAGATGAGAAGGCCATGCAGAGAAGGAGCATGGAGCTAGTTGGGGGGATCTTTGATGGCAGGGGCTGGCTTTTGTTTTTTTTGTGTTCCTGAACTTACATAGGGCCTGGCACTTTGGGAATACTCTATAAATGCTTGTTGAATGGAATGACATTTTTGTAACACTTTAACCAGGCCTGATGTGTTAGAAAGCATGTTAAAGTGCATTCCTTTATCAGAAAGAAGATTTTACTCATAAATGATCACTCATACACATGGAACCTGAGGGAGGTGCTTTACTTTTCCCATTGAGTTGCCATCAGTCCCCTCCGAGGCTGCTCAGGATCAGGGAGCTCCTCAGACCTTCCTCCAGGTGCCCTAGTCTGTTTACTCCTCTGCTCTCCCCAGGTCCCAGCTCCCCGTCAGGTCACCTATTTGATTTTCCCCTCCACGGACTTGGGGTGAGGTGTTGGGTCCTGTGTACCATGGGAGGGGGCTTCAGGTTCCTCAGATCCATTGATATAAAACAACCCCAAGACGAATGGACTTTTCTCTTGTTAATATTCACAGTTACTTAGAACCCATTTCTAGAACAGTATTTGTGCCAGCACGGTCTCTCTGAATTACAAGGAACCCCCACCTCCGGGAGGGAGGTAAGGGGAAAGTGGGAAGAAAATATTGTTCTGCCACAGCTATTTGGTCTCCCTACTCTACAGTGTACTTAGCAGACATTCAGAAATATTTGTTGATTGATTCCATGATTCATGTTGCTCTAATAATCATTTATTCATACATGCATTCAGTGAACATTGGGCACCTAAGGTGTGCCTGGGTATTTGCCAGGTGGTGGCTCCCGAGAGGAGTTAAGGGGTGATGCTGTCTTTGAGGAGCTCTCACTATACATGTAGACCCATGGAGATCTAATCCAACAGTCCCATGTTACAGAAGTGGAATTAAATCTCAGAGAAGTTATATGATTTGTTCAACATCACGCAGTCAGTTAGCCTCAAAGCCACAGGACTAAAAGTCAAGATTCCTGACTTGCTAGAATTTCTGTTAGTGTGCAGCTGCCTGGCTGCTGCTTGTGCACATGTGGTGAACACTAATAGGAGAGAGAGGACATTCAGAATGAAGTGGGAGCCTCTGACACCTTGGGTTAGCCAGAAGGAAATGTCCAATCCAACCATGACTGCAAAAGGACTATCTGGACAGTTGCTTTTTTTTTTTTTCCACTTTGAGCTTGAATGAGGAAAACTGAGCTGAGAAAACTAAGAGTGGAAGATTTTCGTGGAATTCATGAGATGGGCCAAAAAAGTCTGTGTTTGTCTCTGTCAAGGTGTTTCTCACTGAACTGTAATGGGGTGGCTTTGATTCAGGATTCCCCCATAACCTAGAGCTCAGTGAGGTCAGGGACCATGTCTGGTTCATCTTTGTCTCTCTAGTGCACAGGACATAGCAGGTTCTAATAAATATTTCCTTAAAAATAAAACTGAATAAGAAGCATGCACCTACACAGGTATGGGAGGCCTGAGCAGTATGAGTAGGAAAAGCAGTATCCTCAAATGAGCTGAGTGGTCTTTGGCTTTCTCCATAGAGGTGTAGCGCCCAGAATGGAGAAGCAGGTGGTCCTGTGGCTCTGCTGCTCTGGTTAGAACACTCCTAGAATTCAGAGTTTCCCCTGTGGTTGATATACTTCACTTGCCCACTGGAAAGTGACAGGAGGGTGCAGGGACTTCAGAATATGTCATTTGGGAAATGGCTGAGGGAAGATGGCAGGGGTGTATGGTGGTTGCTCACAAATGTTTGAAGGTCTGTTGTGTGAAAAAGTATTAAACTTATTTCAGTGCCTACGCAGAGTAGGACTAGGATTGATGAGTATGCGTCAGACCCATTTTGACTCAGGAGGAGAAAGAATGACACAGTGAAATTAGTTTCCTTGGAAAACTGAGGTTTACTGGCAGAGTTCCAGCAGGGGCTGGATGTCTGAAAATAACTGTCACAGTGAATTTTTTGAAGGTTCCAAGGGCAGAGGTTGGCTTGGAGCCCAGGTATCACACTGATACATTTTATTAGGCGTTATAAAAACTGCCCTTTGAAATGCGACATTATGATGCAGGCTGAGCTGTGTGTGACAGTTACTTCCTGTCATTGTGGATGGTTGTGATTCTCTTATCTAATCTGTGACTTGGACTTCACCCCCTCTGTCAGCCTTCCCCCTCCTTTACTGGTGAGAGTGGTAAGACTAGGTGCATTTACTGATCATGGCCACAGGAGGCAGCGCTGCCCCACTGGTGCTCCTAAAACCTCTCTATCTGGATGTGGGCAAGTCTGAGAGGGGAGGTTAGGATTAGGAAAAGAGCACAGATGAAGTGAAAAGGGAAACATTCTGTGTTTTGTTTTTGTTTTTTCCTGTGAAGTGACAGGGTTGAGGTGAGTGTGAACAATTTGGAGAAGTGTCTTGAACTTTAATGTGGCTTACAGATCACCTGAGGATCTTGTTTAAATACAGATCTGATTCTTCTGGTGGAGACTGAGATTCTGCATTTCTCATAAGCTTTTGGACGATGCCTTGCTGCTGGTTGGTGGACCACACTTTGAATAGCAATGCTTGAGAGGTCATTTAGAGGTTAAGTCTCACTTCATCCGATTTGTGGCTGAGGAGAAACTGAAGTCCAGATAGAGAATGTCACTTGCCTGATGTAGCCATGACTTTATTGCATAAGTCTTTACATTTAAACCCGAGCATCTGACTCTTAGTCCAGTTCTTGCTCCACTATATTCTGTGCCCCTCTTTACCATTGTTAGTGGCATCTCTGTAGCTTAGGAACCCAGAACTCCCATTTTCACCCCCATCCCCTTTGGTCTTTGCTTGAAGGCTTCACTTTGGTTACTCTCTTACTCAAAACTTTCGATGGCTCTTCTGAAACTAGAAGACCAAGTTCAAATGTCTCTGTCTAATTTTCATGGCTGTACAACACAAGGTCCCACGTTAGCAAGCTTACCTGACTGCACTGTGTCTTAACCCTGTCTTTCTGATGTAGCATCCCTGCCCCTTCCTCTTCCCTAAACATACTGTGTTCAGTCCTCTCTCAGTGGTAGTGGTATTGGTGTGGGCTTTGGAGTTAGACATAGCTACTTTCTAATCCCAGATCCGCTACTGACCTTGGCAAGTTACTTCACCTTTTGAAGGATCAGCATCCTCCTCGGAAATAAGCCCATATGGTGGTTGAGAGGAATAAATAAAATAACAGATGCAAACCCACTCTCATTCCTGAAATCTCCTTCAAAACTAGCATCTACAGTGGTGCCTAATATCTCGTTCCCTGTGCTTCTATTTCTCTTTGTCTCTGTTTCCCTAAGACTTAACCATTCAAAGGCCTAACCTGCATCCTGCCTCTTTCCTGAAACCTTTCCCAGTCATTCCTGACCTAGTTGATCCCACCCTTCTATAAATTATTTCATCCATGTGTTAGCATTTAATTATGTGCCAGTCCTCTCAGTGAGACCCCACAGAGACACTTGAGGGATAATTGGCTGTGTAATAATTGAGGGATAATTGAGTTAAGTCTTTGTTAGTACACCCAGTGTGTTCGGGCTGCCTTCTCTTTTGTCACTATTGAATAGCAGCAGCTCCTCCTGCACCAGCAACATCAGGTGCTAGTAGTTTGTGGATACTTTAGGGCTAGTTCTCATCAGGGTCCTTCCTGCCCCCAGATTTTGGTTAAATTGGTGTTTCTCTTTGCATGTTATCAGATAGCCCTTCTAAGGGAGGTGTTGATGAAATCTCTTCTTGGAAACTCCAAGATAATAACGCTAAGGAAGTTGAGCACAGTGTCATTGCTTCAACAACCTAGTGACAGGAGATGTGTACAGTTTGCTATTCCATGGAATTTACAACAGGGTCCTTACTCCCTTACTCCAGAAGAGATTAAGAGCAAAAGACCAAGTAGGGAGGGTAAGGTTGTTTAAGGGAGGTCACGTACCTCTGACCCAGATTCTGTGAATTATTCCTTCACCCATCCGAAAGTGTTTGTGTTTGCATGTGTGGTGGCATATTTATATCACATAATGCATAATTTCCTACGTCAGTGGCAATTAGTAGCTCAGGTCAGGCTTATGACAGTAAAATTATATGGTGTGTGCTTTTGCTGCAGCAAAGGTTTTTCTGAGGTCTGGAGAGAAAATAGACCAGGAGGGCTGGACACTTCACTGAGCGTCCTGCCTTCTCCTCTTATTCAACAACAGTCTACTCATGCATCACTTTCTCAATGAGGGGCTTTCTGGCCTTTCCTTTTCCCCGACTGTGGGTCCATGCTGAAGTCTGGATATATTTATCTTTGCCTGGAACTGGCTGTACTTTTACAAATAGAGGCCCAAGGACTGGCTTCTTTGCTGATTTCCAGGATTCTAATCTTCATTGACTAACCTGGTGGTTTCTGATGCGGGGTCGGTGAGCCGAGGAGTCGAAAGAAAGATTTCTTAGACTCTCAAGATCTGGCAGTAGTGCTCTTTTATTTAGAGAATAGTGTAGCATGGGGACAGGACCCATGGGCAGTCAGAGCTTCTGCTGCTGCCGCTTCTGCTGCCCCCGCTGGCATGGGGACAGAGCCCATGGGCAGGCAGAGTCGCTGCTGCTGCCCCCGCTGGCATGGGGACAGGACCCATGGGCAGGCAGAGCTGGTGTGTGGGGACAGGACCCACGGGCAGTCAGAGCTCCTGCTGCTGCCCCTGCTGACATGGGGACAGGTCCCATGGGCAGTCAGAGCTTCTGCTGCTGCCCCCGCTGACATGGGGACAGGTCCCATGGGCAGTCAGAGCTTCTGCTGCCCCCAGTTGAGGGTTAGAGCTAAATTTAAGGCATAGGTATATGATTCATCTCTTTACAAGACAAAGGAAAGAACATGAAAAAAAGTTAAAATGGTATCAGTGCGGGTGGGGTCTGGTCATTGGGTGATCCCATGACTTTTAGACAAGAATCAAATCGGATTAAGTAAAGGTCAGAAGCCACCACCCTAAACCAGTTACATGAGATTGCCAGACAGCAACCAACTTAAGTTCTTGCCTTCCCCATTAAGAGCTTCTAGAGATAAGACCATTCCCCCTTCTTCCTGGCACAGAGAGGGAGGCATCTTCACAGATAGAGGTTTCCCTTAGAAATGTAAATGTTTCCCAACAAAGGAGCAAACAAATTCCACTCCTTGGAGCCTGAATCTCATCTGTAGTTTTAAAACTAACCAGCCTAAAAATCCTCATCATCAGCCATTTTAAAATTAAGCAGCCTAAAAATCCTCATCAGTTTCCATCCCTGGTTGCTGCTTAGAATCACCTGCAGCGCATTTAAAACCTACCAATGCCTGTGCCTTATCCCCAGAGAGTCTGAATTTTTTTTTAAAAGATTTTATTTTTTCCTTTTTCTCCCCAAAGCCCCCCCAGTACATAGTTGTATATTCTTCGTTGTGGGTCCTTCTAGTTGTGGCGTGTGGGATGCTGCCTCAGCGTGGTTTGATGAGCAGTGCCTTGTCCCCCCAGGATTCGAACCAACGAAACACTAGGCCGCCTGCAGTGGAGCACGCGAACTTAACCACTCGGCCACGGGGCCAGCCCCTGATTTTTTTTTAAAATATTTTATTTTTTTCCTTTTTCTCCTCAAAGCCCCCCGGTACATAGTTGTATATTCTTAGGTGTGGGACCCTCTAGTTGTGGCATGTGGGATGCTGCCTCAGCATGGCGTGATGAGCAGTGCCATGTCAGCGCCCAGGATTCAAACCTGCAAAACCCCAGGCCGCTGCAGCAGAGCTTGTGAACTTAACCACTCGGCCACAGGGCCAGCCCCAAGAGTCTGATTTGATTGGTGTAGGGTATGGCCCATGCATTGGTAGTGTTGGAGAAGTGGGAGAATTCTCCCTTTTCCCTTAAGATTCTTATGGCTGGTCAAATATTTAAAAAGGCAGGTTATCAGGAGAAAATCAAACAAAATTTAATGGCATGTATACATGGGAGAAACTCAGGAGAAACTGAGTAACTCAGCCAATTGGCCGAGGCTGCCTGTTTAAGTATCTTCAGCTACAGACAAGGAGGATCTTGGGGAGTGATTTGGGGCTTCAAAGGGGAGGAAGGCAACTCACATGGAAACGGAAAAGCAAATGTTTGGTAAATAGAACTTTGATAAGAGTGGGCTTAGCATGGATCCTCCCAGTCTACTGATACCCAGAGTTATCTATGGTGAAGGCTTGTTCTGGGGACAGGCCTTTATTTTAAATTTCTTTTAGGCAGTTAGGCGGGGTAAGGGGGAATGTTCTTTCTGAGTCTTCTGGGCCTTTATTGTCTTCAGCTTGAAATAATCCGCATACCAGAGTGGCACATATTGGGGCGGCCTGCCCTGAACCCCATCAGTAGTTTAAAAAAGCTTCCTCATAAAATAGTCATTTTACATTGGAAAAACCTTAGCCAAGTGTTCAAAGTTAACATCACCAGTAAGGAGAGCTATTGATATCATGTGCCTGATATGATGGACTGAGAAGGCACAGCATCACTTTGGTGGTATTCTTGCCCAAAGTGCCTAACCTAAGTTTAATCGTGAGGAAATATTAGATAAGCACAAATCAGGGTCATTCTACAAAATGGCCAATACTCTTCAAAAATATTAAGATGATGAAAGTAAAAGAAATTCTGAAGAACTGGCCCTAATTAAAGAGACTGAGGAGACAAAAGAACTAAATGTATTGTGTGATCCTGGGTTGGATCCTAGTTTAGACAGGGGACATTAGTGGGAAGGTCGATGAAATTTGAATAAGATCTGTAGATTGGTTCATTGTATTCTATTGACAAATAAAAATGGCAAGCAATAGGATATATTGGAGAATATGAGGAAGCCATTTGGTATTAACCTAATTCGGCCTGACCTTGTTTTTCCAAAAGGGCCTGACCTTGGCTGTTGAGCATGCATTGTATATCTGCTTTAGATATTCCCTATGACAAGAACAAAGGCCCTTGAGATAAAGGTGCAACTTCCCTCCCCCTCCAACGTTGTCGTCTCCTTAAGGATTAAGCATCTTTCCTTAGGCTAGAAACTGATTGCTGTGCTCACCTGACTGGCCAGCTGGAGACAATAGACTTGCCTCCTGCTCCGCCCACCAAGATAGCAGACCCACTACCTGCTGTCTCCATCAAGTGCTGTGCCGACAGGGTAATCTTGTGACTATTGTGGGAGGGACATTTCAATCATATGTGAAACACCCTGTTTGGGGGTATATAACCACTCTGTGCACACCACTTCTTCAGTGCCCTTTCTTCCTTTGGGAAGAAAGGCCCCGGGCCATGGTCCTCAGATTTCAGCTCAGAATAAACTCACCCAAATTTTCATTTATAGATTGGTTATGGATTATTTTCATGGACACTATCAATGATAATTCATTAATGTTGATAATTATACTCAGGTTATCTACAGCCTTGATATTTGGGAAGTTGAGTGAAGGGTATATGGGAACTTTGACTATTTTTGGAATACTTTGAATGTCTGAAATTATGTTAAAATGAAAAGTTAAAACAAGAAAAGAAAGAAGCTTCCAGGTAATGAATGAGTTGCCAGAGTTGAGAACCACTTCCCTAAGTCATCTTGCCTAATACTCTCAGAGTAATCTTCCTGAAAATGCTATTTCATCCTGTTCCTGACCTTCTCAAAGCATTCCAGTGACTGCTGTCATCTGCAGGATGAAGTTCAAATTCCTTAGGCTGCCATTCAAAGACCCTGTAGCATGGCCCCAACTGTTCCCTTGATCTATGCAGTAAGACTTGAACCTACATTTTACTTTCTTATGTCTGAATTGATTCTAATTCTTTTCCTTCTTTCTATAATACCTTTGCCCTTGTGGGGGATCAGAATTGGCCACCCCAAAGTGTATCTCTTTGGCATGAGGTTTATTTTGGGCTGGTTACTTTTAAAAACTGCAGACATGAGAGAAGCTCTGAAAAGTAGAATGTACCCTTTGTAAGAGACATTTAAATTTCTGAGGGAAATCCCCTTCTGTAAAGGTATCTCTCTCTGTACCAGGAAGAAGGGGGATGACTTTATCTCTAGAAATTTTTATCAATGTGGCTGGCAAGGACCTAAATCTGCATGATAACCTTACTCTTGTTTCCTGTGCTTTTCTGGTAATCTCCCATAACTGACTCCCCCATCCCCAACATCCTCCTTTGTTTTCAGCTGAAGATAGTATTTAAGGGAACAGTGTCTGCCATTTTGGCAAATTACCCAGTTTCTTGGGTTTCTCTCATGCATACATGTTACAAAACTTTGTTTGATTTTCTCCCATTATTCTGTCTGATGTGCGTTTAATTTGTAGCCCAGCCAGAAGGACTCAGAGGCTAAAGGATTCGTCTTCCTCCTCTACAGTTTGGAAACTTGAATGGGATAAAACTTCACTGGCTGGACACTGCTCACACCTGCACTACTGCAGCTGAGAGATCTTGGACCCCTGACAAGAGCCAGCAGGAGGGAAGAGTTCTTACCACATCAGTCTCCTGGATCTCTGCCTGCAGGGTCCAATAGAAGGGAGAGTGGTGAGTTTTTTGGCTTTTCTTAATTTAGGTTAGCAGGAGAAAATATTGGTGAAGCTAGCTTCTTGGACTCAGCAACTCTAGGAAATTTGGTTGAGTACTCATTGGTTGTAGATTGTTTTCCTCCCAGAGATAGTATTTTTCCTTCTCTCTCTTTTTTCTGTCATTTGTCATAAGACACAGGCATCTTTATAAGGCTGTTGCCCGGGAATATGCTCATGAGGTGAAAGCTGTTGCTAAGGGCATCTTGCAAGCCAAAAGGCCTAAAATATGGTGGGCAGTTAAGAGCCAGTGGGGTGCTTGGTAACTCAAAAAATCTCCTGTGAAAGGAGAAGGTGGTCATGAAACGGGGTAAATGACACAAGTCCTCCTGCCAACTTCAAGAAAACTTTCGTGCAATGACAAGGTATTCTGTAAAGCACACAGGATCCCCAACCCTGCAGCATCTCCCTCCTAGGTATTAATTTTGCTCCGAGAGACCCAAGGGTTAGCAAAAGCTGTTAATGTGCATCGGATGAGATTTTCCTTTTGTCTTGTTCTGTGTTTTGAGAGCTTGGCTTTGTGACCTTTTTGGTCTCTGCTATCCAGAGGATGCATGAATTGGTACACATCTCGTTAGCCAGTTGAGTAGACTGGAGTTCCAGGTCACACTCTTTGTCTGGCTGTGTGAACTCTCAGGGGAGTTTGTCATAAGGGGTCCCAATTGCTTTCATAAGGGGTCTTTGTTGTTTTAACTTTCATTTCTTGTTGTTCAATGAAGGCCTTTGCTTTGACTATTTTTAAGATTGAACTTTCTGAATCTCTTTTGGGGATGCCTCTTGTATCCATGGTTAAGCTTATTGGTATGAGTTGCTGATAAGATCCTACTCATCAATGTGGCCAGGTGATGGATTGTTTAAATTGGAAAAACTTCTAAATTGGGAAAAAAATTTGTGAGAGCTCTCATCATAATTTTTATTGGTACCTATGAGAAGGCTAAATTAAAAAGGAAATAGAAACAAAAATAATTACTAGCCTTAAGACCCTGACTCAGGTTACAATTAAATTGAGAAAATGTAAAAGTATAAGTGTTGATAAGGTTATAAATGTTGGAATGTTTGAGCTGATTTTATACAAAGAGGTTATATCAACTTTGCCTGAGTATGTTTTAAAATTGTCTGACTGCAAATGCTTCCTGTTTCCAAAATTATAAGACCAAGACCTATTGATAAAGTCCTAATGAAAGCTATGAATACAGGTATAAGAGTTGATGGAATTCAAATAAAATTTTGTAGAAAAACTGGTATGTTTATAGGCTTTGTGTGAAGTGATTGTATCTTTTTCCCTGATTGTATTATAGATTGTATTGTGAGGATAGGCATTGTGTGTCACTTGGGAAAGAGAATATTTCCCATGCCTGATTATAAGACAGTATATAAATCTGTCCTTCAGACAGTGTTAATTAGACTTACTAAAGGGAAATCAGTAAGGTTGCTTGAACCCACACAATATGAGACAAAAAGAGGAGGCTAATATCAGGTGCTAATAAAAAAGGATAATAAAGCTCCCCCATCAAGGTAAATTGGTCTAGTGTTAAATTGTACACTTAGAAAGAGACCCTTTGTTAAATGCTTTGTGCAGACTTTTAAAGGTATGATACCTTGTTCTGAAAATTTTAGAACATACAACTTTGATTCTCCTCTTATGTTAAAAATTTCCCTGATATAGGGGCTGGCCCAGTGGCACAGCAGTTGAGTTCACGTGTTCTGCTTTGGTGGCCCAGGGTTTGCCAGTTCGGATCCTGAGTGCAGACCTATGCACTGCTTGTCAAGCCATGCTGTGGCAGGTGTCCCACATATAAAAAAAGTAGAGGAAAGTGTGCACGGATGTTAGCTCAGGGCCAATCTTCCTCAGCAAAATGAGGAGGATTGGTGGCAGATGTTAGCTCAGGGCTAATCTTCCTCAAAAAAAAATTTCCCTGATATAAAGAAGCAATTGGAAGGGTGTAGTTGGAGGGATGGGTCAGACTCTTTTGTCGGACTGTAGTCCAGTTCTTTGGGTGACTGGAAGCAACTGTCTTTGTCTTGCAAATCTCTGCAAGGCTGGATGTATAGCTCTAGAAAGCAGTTCAAAGTTCACCTGTCTTTTGCCAATCCCAAAGCCTCTCCTATTCCTCAAAATGCTGCTAGATATTGATTGAGACAAAAGATTGAGCCATTAGAAACAGATAAGGCAAATATGCCCCGGAAACTTCATCTTGAAGAAAATGTGACTACTTGCTCTGTGCCTTTATGGTGCAGATTTTCTACTCCCATCTTCTCTGGGCCTTGAGAGCCATTCTTTGAAATACAAATATTTCTCATAGACTAGTGTGTTTTGTTTTGCACCTGATTCATAAAAAAAACTTGACGTTTCTGTGTCTACCTGTGTGTCTATATGTGTGATATTTTACCTCAAGGTGGTATTGCTAAAATTAAGAGCTCTGTTTAATTGACTGAAAGCAAGTGCTTACATGTCTTTGGTGAATGAAAGCTTAAGTTTGTTGGTTTGATTAAAACAGACATGTCTTCAGAATTATCAGCATTGGATATGATGCAGATATGCAGCCTGAGTTTAGTAGTTAAAAAAGCTCATGTTATCCCTGCTACAAATTTGCCAGCATAATAACTTAGAATGATAGCTAATTTTATCTAATGTCTCATGAAGTTTTCATGGGTAATCTAGACATAATTGTTGGGAACAAATGATTTAGATGTAAGTGAGATAAGAGTTTAAACTTTTAGCAATAATTATATTTTATGACATGTATTTAATAATTTCCAAAATCTCTCTAGTAATTTGAATCTTTGAAGTTTTGCTCAATTAAATGATGAGAAATTTGTGGAATATCTACATTATTTCTAAATAAGATAAACTGTTAGACATTAATTACTAAATATAAGTTTGCCTACTTTTGTCTTATTACAGAGAAACTAAAAGGTGTTTGGGTCTATTGGTAAACATGTCTTGTGTTTTATTAAAAGATTGTACTAGGGCCGGCCCGGTGGTGCAGCGGTTAAGTTCACACGTTCTGCTTCTCTGTGGCCCAGGGTTCGCCGGTTCGAATCCTGGGTGCGGACATGGCATTGCTTGGCATGCCATTCTGTGGTAGGCGTCCCACATATAAAGTAGAGGAAGATGGGCACGGATGTTAGCTCAGGGCCAGGCTTCCTCAGCAAAAAAGAGGAGGACTGGCAGTAGTTAGCTCAGGGCTAATCTTCCTCAAAAAAAAAAAAAAAGATTGTACTAGAGAGTAACATGTTTCTGAAATTATAAAAAGTATTTATAAACTTGCCAAGCCATAGAATGCTAATGTAAAAGACAGTTTATAATTGCTTAATTCTTAGTTTTTACATAAAAATTAAGGTTTTTAAGGGTTAAAAATTCTAATGTGTGATTTAAGCTACTAGAAATTAATAAGGAAAATATTTTGTATTCAGGGAAAGTAAAATATATGTTTTCAGTAAATAAGGTATAAAGAATGGAAATATTTTTGTTTGTTTTGTTAAGAAAGATAAATTTGTCCTAAAGTACTGGAAGAAAAGAAAAAGAAGGCATGGGACAAGTTCTGAATGTAAAAAGAAAGTAATAGAAAGTTTTTAAAGAGGAATTCTAAGAAAGAGTTTTGTACATGGTCCAGTTGGCTAAGATTTAAATGAATTTAATTAAGTAAGTGAGTTTTAATATCAAAAGCAAACTGATGCAAAATTAGAATTTGTTTTTTTTCCCTGTCTTAAAAGGATGATTTTCTTAAACTTTTAGTCTGCTCTTGGTAAAGAGATTATGAAAGGTTTTTTTCCTTTGAGTAGTCTACCAGAAGGGTAGGGCTTTTGTGTTTTATCAGAAGTAAATTTCCTATATGGTTTCAATCAGGTCTTTAATCACAGGTGCTAAGGTTTTTCTTACAGCTATTTAATTCTCTACATTTGCCTAAAATCCTTTAACTGTCAGCATGGTTAAATGGATAACTAAGCATTGTTTCATAGGGACCTATGATATTGTGTGGGTAAGTGTTATTGATGTAAGTATTTTAAAAGTTATATAGCATTCCAGAAAATTCTAATCTGTCCTGGTTGTCAGTCATAATTCTGGTTATTATCTTAAAGGGTTGCATGTTCCAGAAATAACCAAGTTTCTTTGTTAATTGTCATTTTTAAGCCTTTTGTCATTTACACAGTTCTGTTTTACTCTACTTTTACAAATGTCTTAATCTACAGAGATTCATAGAAAGGGCTCTGACATTTATTCTAAAATACAGGTTTCTGACAAACTTTCAGATTATAAAATTGAACTGAGTAAGAAATTACAGAACTTGAATGGAGAAACTCATAACCCCATAAAACTGCTAACAGAAGATTAAGCTCAAAAATAGATTACACAGGACTGAATGAACTGATGAGGATGATTATAATTTTTATGAATTCATTTGAAATATTGCCAATTTTTAAATGTTTTGTTTTTCCAGATTTAAGAAAACCTTTTTCTCTTTACTCTCACACTAACTATGACTTTTAGCAATTTGGTAAATTATGCTTTTGTAAACAAAATTGAAACATTTTATCTTTTTCTCCCTACCTGATCCCTCCAGAATTTGGATACTCTTGGTGAGTAAGTGTTGTTATTTTCATGGCAATATAGTTATTTGCATAAGTTCAGTAAGAATCTGTTCTCCTTATAACGGGACACAATTGGAAACATTGGTTATCTTATCAAAGCTTTGACTGGAATGTCACATTTGAGAGAAACAGGCATAGACTCAGATATGACCAAACAGCTTTTGGGAAACAAAGATTGGGCTTTATGGAATAAAGCCACTTGGAAATGTTGGCCTGCCTTGTTTACAGGATTCCTAGCAATCTTACTGGGTAAGTAAGGAAGGTCACTTATCTGGCAGGTTCCTGGAACCTCGAAATATTTTGGGGAGCTTGAGAAGCGAAAAATGCATGCAAATCTGTAGGTATTACAGGCTTTGTCTGATAAGTCCTTGGCTTTCCTGGCCTCAACAGGCCTTTGTTTTCCCTAAAGATTGGCACCTGGGCTAACAACTGTTGCCAATCTTTTTTTTTTTTTCCTGCTTTATCTCCCCAAACTGCCCCCTCCACCCCCCCATACACAGTTGTACATCTTAGTTACACGTCCTTCTAGTTGTGGGATGTGGGACGCTGCCTCAACATGGCCTGATGAGTGGTGCCATGTCCGTGCCCAGGATCTGAACCCTGGGCCGCTGCAGCGGAGCATGCAAACTTAACCACTCGGCCACAGAGCCGGCCCCTCAAGAGGCCTTTAAAGTTAAATCTAAGATTCATTATGAAAAGTTCCAGCAAAGCAGGTTTAAAAGAGCCTGTATAATCAGGAGTCAGCCCCATGGCCCAGTGGTTAAGTTCATGCACTCCACTTCAGCAGCCTGGGGTTTTGCTGGTTTGGATCCTGTGCATGGACATGGCACTGCTCATCAAGCCATGCTGAAGCAGCACCCCAAATAAGACATCTAGAAGGACCTACAACTAGAATATACAACTGTGTACCAGGGAGCATTGGGGACAAGGAGAAGAAGAAGAAGAAGACGAAGAAAAGATTGTCAACAGATGTTAGCTCTGGTGCCAATCTTAAAAAAAAAAAAAAAGAAAAGAGCCTATATGATCAATTGCTATTCTTGTTGTACTTATGTAAATAATTGGGCCAAATTTATTGAAGATAGACTTACTTTACACACCAGTCAGTCTTAATTTGGCTATCTTTTGTAAAAATGGGGATGATTTTAGAGAGAAAAATTGTTTCAGTAGAAACTATAACGCACATTTGTGGATATTAGGTCCTAGTTCTGTTAATTGTCTTGAGGTTTTTGTTTTCTACTTGTAAACGGTACTGGATCCTGAATTCTTCTAGTCTCCTGAAATATCTGGCTACAAATCTCCAAACTAACATTAAAAATTTTTTTCCCATCATTTTTATTTGAAATCATTGAGAACTGAAACTACCCTTGTTCCTAAAGTCCTGCAAACTGAAGCTGGACAACTTGATATAAACTTAAGAGAGAGCACCATGATAGCATGCCTGTTACTGTGTAAGTCACTCAAAAGGATACTTGAACACTTGATGACATAATCAGAGACATTTTAAGCTGCAAAGGATGCTTCAACACTGACATCTAGAAATCTTCTTAACTGGCTGTCCTCTGAGCTCAGAAACTGGTTACAATTTGCTCCAACCACTAACCTTGTTTTCCTTTTTATTTCTATAGGAATACTTCTTACTAAATACCTGATCGCTTGTTTTCACAATATAGGCCTAACTTTGGGAGCTCACCTGCATCACCACCTAATAAAATAAATTTAACTGGGCTGATCTATTATCAGGACTAAGAATTGTGTTCAATTCTGGAGATGGAACAATATACCACTCAGCTTCTGGACTATGAAACTTCTTAAAGCTTCAAAGGACAGTGAAACTTCTTAAAGTTTCAAGGGCGAGATTGTGGGGAATCAGAACTGGCTATCCCAAAATGTGTCTTTTTGCCATGAGGATTATTTGGGCTGGTTACTTTTAAAAACTGCAGACATGGGAGAAGCCCTGTTGAGTTGAGTTTACCCTTTGTAAGAGACATTTGTATTTCTAAGGGAAATCTCCATCTGTAAAGCTATCTCCTTCTCTGTACCAGGAAGAAGGGGGCAATGACCTTAACTCTTATTAATGTGGAAGGCAAGGACTTAAATCTTCATGTTAACCTTACTCTTGTTTATTGTGCTTTTCTGGTAATCTCCCATAACTGACTGCCCCCATCCCCGACATCTTCCTTTGTCTTCAGCTGAAGATAGTATTTAAGAGGACAGCATCTGCCATTTTGGAAAGTTACCCAGTTTCTTGGGTTTCTCTCAGGTATACATGTTACAAAGCTGTGTTTGATTTTCTCCTATTATTCTGTCTCATGTGAATTTAATTTGTAGCCCAGCCAGGAGGACCCAGATGCTAGAGGATTTGTCTTCCTCCCCTACACCTTCTTGTTGAGCCTCCTGAATTATTCTTCATTCTAAGACCCATTTCAGATCCTGTCTCTTCATTGAAGCCTTTTATGAATATTTCTGCTAGAAGCAGTCATCTTTTTGTTCTTTGATTTCTAGTAGGTAGGATGGTGTGGAGTGAGAACATGAGCTTTAGATTCACAAATATGTGAGTCTGAATCCTGGTTCCATCTCTTTTCCCAGTTCTTGGATAAGGGAAAAGCTAATTGACTTCTTGGCGTTTGGGTTTATCATTTGCAAAATAGGGACAATGTTCCTGATGTCAAAGGGTCACTATGTCCATTAGGTGAGGTGTACATAAAAGTCCCTGTCACACAGTAAGTTCTCTACTCTTCTTGTGTGTAGGTCAGTGGTCCCCAGGGGGATTGTGGGTGGTGCAAAGGTTCTTGTTCAAATTTCCTGCAGAGCCTTTAAAAGATACTTGTGTCTGGTTATCACTAAGATGACAAATACCCTTGAACTGAATTGAGTGCTTGGGGCTTTAAGGAATTTAACAGATCCCAGCCCCCCCAAATCCAACTCAGTAAATATGTGACCTATGGATAGAGAAATGTAACCCAACAGAGAAAGAGGGAGGGACAAATGGATATCTAAATGGGAGAAAGCTGTGATGCCCCCCACATCCACCCCTTTGCTCTTAGTCAGACAGCATTGAGCAAGTGTGACTCCTTAAACCATGAGTCCTGCAGAACAGCCCTTCTCTAATCTATTCCCTGCCCAAGTGATACGTACATAAGTGAGTCAGGTCCCCTATTAGCTGAGCAATTTACTCCCTTCTCTGTTCCCTCCACCCAAACAGCTCAGTGCTGGGTGCTCTGGTTTGGCTCCAGACCAAGGTCTCTAGTTGGTCTAAGAAGACAAGGCCAGGAGGGGCAGGCTGAGAATGATGTCAGATGCCAAAAGGCATGGAAAGAGATAGGTGGGGCTGCGATATTCAGATACCACAAACTCTGGGTGTGCCCTATGACTGTTTCTGCCTTTGGAGTCTCCTCTTCTTTGTGGCCATTGTAGGAACTCTGTCCTCCTTCTCCCTTCTCATTACGCTTTCTTTCCCTAGTGTACCCTTTTTATGGCTAGAGAATGGCTGTGCAAATAGCTGAGAATTCAGTAAAAATGGCTTTTCATGGGGACTGTGAAACTGTCTTTCCTCCTGAAGGAGATTGAGGTTCATAATAGCAAGCTTTTATGGAAGGATGTGCAATTGTGATAGTGTCAGGGAACAGGTGATACTGAACCCCTTAATCTCAAGTTTATGCGCCTGATGTTCAGTAAGCCAAACACTGAGACATCAGCGCTTTGAGACAGAGATTCATTTGAATTTTTCAAGACAGGCAAGTGGGAGTACAGGTTCTCTTAAATCTGCCTTAACAAGAGAAGAAAGCAGGGTTTTTTGTTTTTTGTTTTTTTTTTAATAAAGCTAAGGGGTGTGGCAGGAGGAGTTTTGGAGAAACAAAGGGGGTAATCCATGTTTCTTTCACTCCCAGCAAGCCCCTGGGCAATCTGACTTCGGGGCTTCAAGGGCAGCTGGGGGCTGGTTATCTGGTGATCCTTGAAGGCATTCTCTTTCTTCTGTAAAACAAGATCATCAATCCTTTTGACCCTTGAGTTACCCTTCAGGCTAAACAGGAAAATAGCATATCGACAAGATTAACTTCTTTTCATAATAAGATTGAAAGGTAATTTTATTGTATATTTACAGTAACCTTCAGGTACCCAGCTTCACAGGTGCCTTAGTGAAGGGCGAGATGGAAAACAAAATGCCGACTGTTTGTCAAGTCCTGAAAATGCAAGAGGAAAACATTCTGGAAGGCAGATTTTATTCAGGAGACCTCAGAAATCTTAGGGTGTCTTCTGCCCAGTTTAAATTATGAACATTTATTCAGGTGGGAGATATGGTAAAATTATGGAGTTGTGTGATGTTGGGTAAATTACTTAACTTCTCTGTGTCAGTTTTTTTAATCTGTAAAAACAAGGATGATATCACTTATTGGATTTTTCAGTGAAGACTGTAGCTACATATAAAGCCCCTAGGATCCTGCCTGGCACATAGTGAGTGCTAAGTAAGTGTGAGCTATTAGAATTCTGGGACTAGACTAAGGTGCACCCTGGTCATCTTAAGGGTAGCGGGGCATTTTCTAGGCAGTGTCCTGGCAGGCCAGCAGGAGAGGAAACTTACAAGAGAGGCTTAACTTCCAGGAGTGGAAGAATTGGGTAGCAGTAATTTATGAACAACATTCGGGAAAATGTCTTAATCCAAGGCAGAAAAACTTGGAGGGTGTGTGGCTTCCGTCACAGTTATTGCCCCTGGGGGTCTGGGAATTCGTTCTAGAGTTATATGGTTTTGCTGAAAGCCAAGCCTAGAAACAGGCTTCAGAGGATGTCTTCCAAATAGCATTCATCTTGCTAAAGGGATTCCCTGTTGTGGCCTGGGCATTACTTTTGTCTCTGTACTGTCTTTATTTATAAGATGTAAAGAGAAAGACTGAAGAAGGATGAAATAAGGAAATGAATGTATAAAATAACAGGGCAGAATTGGAACTGACATTTCTAAGTTACGGGAAAATATATGTGATGCGGGGTCGGTGAGCCGAGGAGTCGAAAGAAAGATTTCTTAGACTCTCAAGATCTGGCAGTAGTGCTCTTTTATTTAGAGAATAGTATAGAATAGCATGGGGACAGGACCCATGGGCACTCAGAGCTTCTGCTGCCGCTGCTTCTGCTGCCCCCGCTGGCATGGGGACAGGACCCATGGGCAGGCAGAGCTGGTGCGTGGGGACAGGACCCACGGGCAGTCAGAGCTCCTGCTGCTGCCCCGAGTTGAGGGTTAGGACTAAATTTAAGGCATAGGTATGTGAGTCATCTCTTTACAAGACAAAGAATATGTAAAAAAGTTAAAATGGTATCAGTGCCTGTATGGCCTGGCCATTTGGCGGTCCCACAACTTTTAGATAAGAATCAAACCGGATGGAGTAAATGGCAGAAGTCACCGCTTGAATTTTATCCTCCGCTAAAGACAAAGGAGGATTTGTAGGGGGGGGGGGTGGGGGTCAGTTACATGAGGTTGCCAGACAGTAACCAACTTAAGTTCTTGCCTCTGGCATTGATTAAGAGCTTCTAGAGATAAGACCATCCCCCCTTCTTCCTGGCACAGAGAGGGAGGCATCTTCACAGATAGAGGTTTCCCTTAGAAATGTAAATGTTTCCCAACAAAGGGGCAAACAAATTCCACTCCTTGGAGCCTGAATCTCATCTGTAGTTTTAAAACTAACCAGCCTAAAAATCCTCATCATAAGCCATTTTAAAATTAAGCAGCCTAAAAATCCTCATCATAAACCCCCCCCTGAACCCATTTGGCCCCGAAATCTTTTGGGGATATGGACGATGGTCAGTCTTCTGTAACTACTTCTGGCTGTACAAGGTCGTAGAGCTGTCCCTAAATGGGGCCATGGGTACAGGTAGGAGGCTCAGCGGACCGGAAGGCTGCGCCTGTGGCGTCCAAGGCTGACAAAGTGTACAGATCCTCTGGCGATGAGAGAATCATTTGATGAGAGGTGGTCCAGGAGGTGAAACTTTGTTGACATGTGGAAGACAAACAACGAAGTAGACAACAAATTATAATAAGAAATACAAGCAAGATGATTAACTCAATGAATAAGGTTATGATAGTAGTCCAGAAACCTGGACCTGACCAAGAGTTCAACCAATCATTTAGAGATAGGGGAGGGTCAGACATGGACTTAACTTGATGGCTCATATCAGATAGGAAGCCAGAGATATTCCGATGGTAGTCAGGAATATAAACACAACATTCAGTTTTTATAATGGCACAAGTACCCCCTTGCGCTGCTCTCAAGACATCCAGTGCCATTCGGTTTTGGAGGACTGCCTTACGCATTTGGGACACTTCTAAATCGAGCAGCGAAAGGCTATGTTGTGTATCATTTAATGCTTTCATAGTAAATTTGTTTAGAGCTTCCATGTGCCAGATGACACTTTCGATTCCTAATTGGGGAAGGAAAATTGAGGCAATGTGATCATACCAGTGGAAGACAGCAGGTCCAGCGCTGTTGCAGGTTGGGTAAATTAGCAGGAGGAGATATAGTAAATGTAATTCTACCTTGCATCCAGACGAAACCTAGGGTGCATCGTCCAATCCATCCAGGTGGCAGCCAAGCCCATAAGTTGGAGCCACATAACCAATGAGTGCCATTAGGGGCTAACCAACGTGTGCTTGGCTGTCTATCCCAGTCAGTCCCAAACCAATCAGTATTTTTTAAGCTTATGATATGAGAACACATATGACGGGGAATTTGTCCCATAGGTTGGGTGCTATTAGGCCACGTATCACAGGTGTGATTGGTTTGTTCCCAACATATAGTGGCCTTTTGACTGAGTTGACCACTAGTAGGAGTGAGCCAAATATATTCGTCCCAAATTTGATATAGTCCATCCTGTGTATATCGATAAGTTGGGGACTTTAGCTTTGGAACTTTTTGTTTATGACCCACCTGTGACAAGGCAAATCTAGTTAGTATTTGGGCAGTAGTATTGAAGGAAAAGGTTTGATTGTGGCCAGGGTACTCCCAGGTGTCAGAGACGGATGGCCACAAGGAGACATTATGACTAGTAATAGATGAACCTTGTAAAAGAGAAGAGCTAGAATCTAATATCCATGAATGCCTACTATAGCGTTTACTGAAACATAATTTTCCTCTCTCTAAAATCACCTCATTTTTATAAAAGATAGTCAAATTAAGATAAACCGGTTTGCAAAACAAGTGTAGTTTCAATAAAACTTGGTACAATTATTTACATAAGTGCAGCAAGAATAGCAATTGATTATACAGGCTCTTTTAAATCTGCTTTGCTGGAATTTTTTATGAGGAATCTCAGATTGAACTGTAAAGGCCTCTCGAGGCCAGAAAAGCCAAGCCAAGGACTTGCCATCAGATTTTGCCTGCAGTACCTCCAGATTTGGGTGGACTCCTCTCTTCTCGAGGTCCTCCAAAATATTCTGAGGTTCCTTGCACCTGCCAGATAAGCAAGCTTCCTTACTTACTGGGTAAGATTGCCAGAATCTCTGTAAACAAGGTACCAGGCCCATGATTCCAAGTGGCTGCATTCCAAAAAGTCCAATCTTTGTTCCTGAAAAGCTGTGTTGTCATATCTGAGCCTGTATGTTTCAAATATGACATTCCAGTCAAAGCCTTGGTAATATAACCAATGTGTCCTGTTATAAGGAGAATAGATTCTTATTGAACGTATGCAAATAACTATATTGCCATGAAATAACCATACTCACTCACAAAGTTTCTAAATTCTGGAGGGATCAGGTAGGGAAAAAAAAGTTAAATGTTTCAATTTTGCTCATAAAGGTATAATTTCACCAAATTGCTCTAAGTCATAGTTAGCATAAGATAAAAGAGAAAAAGATTTCCTTAAATATGAGAAAACAAAACAACACATCAAAACTCAAGAATATTTCAAACAGAAGTCATAAAAAATTATAATCATCCTCATCAGTTCACAGTCCTGTATAATCAATTCTTGAGCTTAATCTTCTGTTAGCAGATCTATGAGCTCAGTTTCTGTTAGAATTCTGTAATTTCTTACTCAGTTCAGTTCTATAATCTGAAAGTTTATCAGAACCCTGTAGTTTAGAACCTTTGTGTCAGAATCCTTTCCAGGAATTTCTCTGAAGATGCAACATATTTGCAAAAGCAAAAAGTATCAGAGTAAAACAGCAACTATCTGTAAATGGACAAAAGACTCAAAAGGGCAATTGATAAAGAAACTTGACTACTTCTGTGACATACAACACTTCAAGATAACAATTGGAATTACAACCGATAACCAGGACAGATCAAAATTTTAGGAATGCTATAATTTTAAGACGCCTATATTAATAGCATTTACCCACATAATAATACCTGACAAAGTTTATCATCACTTATTTGACAATGCTTCCCATGTAATTTAGTTTTTTCAAAAGAAACCCTTTTATTCAGGACTTGAATATTTTTGGGAGAAGCTTGTAGAAAATATGAAAACTTTTCAGAACACTTGTTCAAACAACGCTCCCTGTGAAACAATGCTCAGGTATCTATTTAAAGTGACAACAGAAACAATCAAAAATCTTAAGAGTGACCTCAGTCATTGATGAGGATTTTTAGGCTGCTTAATTTTAAAATGGTTTATGATGAGGATTTTTAGGCTGCTTAATTTTAAAATGGCTTATGATGAGGATTTTTAGGCTGGTTAGTTTTAAAACTACAGATGAGATTCAGGCTCCAAGGAGTGGAATTTGTTTGCCCCTTTGTTGGGAAACATTTACATTTCTAAGGGAAACCTCTATCTGTGAAGATGCCTCCCTCTCTGTGCCAGGAAGAAGGGGGAATGGTCTTATCTCTAGAAGCTCTTAATGGGGAAGGCAAGAACTTAAGTTGGTTGCTGTCTGGCAATCTCATGTAACTGGTTTAGGGTGGTGGCGTCTAACCTTTCTAACCTTTACTTAATCCGATTTGATTCTTGTCTAAAAGTCATGGGATCACCCAATGACCAGACCCCACCTGCACTGATACCATTTTAACTTTTTTCTCATGTTCTTTCCTTTGTCTTGTAAAGAGATGAATCATATACCTATGCCTTATAAAATTAGCCCTAATCCTCAACTCGGGGCAGCAGCAGGAGCTCTGACTGCCCGTGGGTCCTGTCCCCATGCACCAGCTCTGCCTGCCCATGGGTCCTGTCCCCATGCCAGCGGGGGCAGCAGCAGTGGCTCTGCCTGCCCATGGGCTCTGTCCCCATGCCAGCGGGGGCAGCAGAAGCGGCGGCAGCAGAAGCTCTGACTGCCCATGGGTCCTGTCCCCATGCTATTCTATACTATTCTCTAAATAAAAGAGCACTACTGCCAGATCTTGAGAGTCTAAGAAATCTTTCTTTCGACTCCTCGGCTCTCCGACCCCGCATCAGTCATTATTTTAACAAAACAGATTTGTCTTTTAGGTAGAGTTAGAGCGGCCAAAAGTTCAAGAAAATTATCCTTTGAGAGAAAACCAAATTTTAATTTCTGCACCAGCTTATTTTTAACATTAAAACTCATTCACTTAATTGGATTTACTTTAATCTTAGTCTACTTGGCCAGCCATAAAACTCCTTTCAGAATTTCTCTTCACAAACCTTCTACAACTTCTTTTTGCCTTCAGAATTTGTCCCAAAGTCTTTCTCTTTTCCTTTCTAGTACATTAGGACAAATTTATCTGTCTTAACCCATCAAACAAAAATACTTCCATTCTTTGTACCTTCTTTACTGAAAACACACATTTTACTTTCCTTGAATACAGAGCTGTTTTCCTTATTAATTCGCAGTAGCTTTAATTATATAGGTTAATTCACATCAGGTTAACTTGAAAGACATTGGATTAATTTCCACTACATTTAGAATTTATGTAAGCGCTTACTTTAAGCCAATTAAACCGAGCTCTTAATTTGGCCATACCATCCGGAGGTAAAAATGTCACACATATAACATACATAAGACATACGTACACAGAGACTGCACAGCCATTGTTACAGCTATTGTTTTTTACCAATATTTGTGGAGAAGATACTCAAGATGCTAGATTTTTGCAAGGGCACGCTTATGGCCATTTTGCCTTTCCCCTCCTCTCTTTTCCTTTTTTTTTTTTCTTCAGTCTTAGGAATTAGGGATGGGCTTAGGAAGTAGTTCCTGGAGAAGGTAGATGATAATCCTTTTCGTGATAAAGGAACTAGGTGGAGTCCGAACTGCCTCTAGAGCTGTATTTCCAGTCTTGCAAGGATTTTCTAAGGACAGTTGCTCTTGATTTCCCAGAAGCTGGATTGTAACTCAAATTACATTCCAGGTTGATCTACCTGTCCAGCTGCATCACAAAGGCACAGAGAAACCCCTCAATTTTTCTCCCAGATGTAGTTAGAATGCATCCACAGGGTGGGTCTCTGGGGATGCTTAGGGCGTGCCCCATGGCGGTAAAGCCAGTGTCTGACTGACAGCAGCTGGAGAAAGGGTGCAGAGGCCGATTGCGGGTGTTGACATAGCTATAAGATTTAGTCAAGTCCCGCTCAGCCTGGGCACTTTGTCTCCGAGCCAGCACAGTTGAGGCAGGGAAGCAGGAGAAAAAGGCCTGGAACTGGCTGGAGGCACTCCCAGTGCCAAGGTTGAGAGTTAAGTCCCTGGCAAAAGGCTTAAGTTTTGATTTTACAGAAGGTCAAGGTTCTGCTCAGGTCCAGCCTGAACTTTAACCTCGACTTGGTGACAACAAAGGAGGTGATGAACAAGACAGACAAAGAAAGGAAAAGAAGAGATCAGACCTGGCCTTCCTGGCCTCTTCCAGAGGGTTATCAAGATAAGAGTCACACAACAGTTCCCATGCTGGGACACACTACCCTAGCACGACAGTTCACAGAATAAATTACAGGTCTCCTATCCTCATAACTGACTCAGTAGGTGACTAAAATACTCGATGAGTCAACCGTCAAGAGAGAGCACCCCCACTTAGGGTTGCTGGGGTGATCAGGCTGAATTGACGAGTAGGATCTTAACAGTGACTCAGCCAAAGCTTAACCAAGGACAAAGAGGCATCCCCAAAAGAGATCCAGAAAATTCACTCCCAAAAATAGCCTAAGAAAGTAAAGGTAAGCAACAAAGGTTGAGACGACAAAGGCCCCTTATGAAATCAATTGGGACCTCTTATGACAAACTTCCCTGAGAGCTTACACAGCCGGACAAAGAGAGCCAAGCTCTCAAGACAAACTTTCCCAGAGCCCCAGTCTATGTGACTGGCCGCCAAGATACGTGCCGGTACATGCATCCTCTGATGGCGGAGACCAGAAAGGTCACAAAACCAAGCTCTCAAGACATAGAACAAGACGAAAAGCCCAGACAACAGGCTTATAGAGATGCCTGTGTCTTATGACAAACAAAAAGACAGAGACAAGGAAAAGTCTATCTCTGGGAGGAAAAGGATCTACAACCAGTGAGTACTCAAATCGTATAGTCGCTGAATCCGAGAAGCTAGCCTCACCAACATTTTCTCCTGCTAATCTAAATTTAGAAGAGCAAAAAAAAAAAAAACTCACCACTCTTGCTTCCATTGGAGCCTGCAGGCAGAGATCCGGGAGACTGACGTGGTAAGAACTCTTACCTCTTGCCGGCTCTCGTCAGGGGTCCGGGATCTCTTGGCCGCAGCAGTCCAGGAGCAAGCAGTGTCCAGCCAGGGAAATTTCATCCTGCCAACTACGCCAAAACTGTAGGGGAGGAGGACATTTCCTTTCCCCAAATGGGGGTTCGTCTGGCCAGAGAACAAATTAAATTCACATGAGACAGAATAGCAAGAGAAAATTAAACAAAGCTTTATGAGGAACCATGGCCCGGGGCCTTTCTTCCCAAAGGAAGAAAGGGCACCCCCACTTAGGGTTGCTGGGGTGATCAGGCCCAGAAACCCAAAGTTGGGGCTCCCCGGGGTGGAGCCTTTTATTCTTTAAAGATTTCTTTGTTTCCCAGTTGCAAAGTTCAAAAGGAGATGAAAATGGCCATTGTAACTCCAAGAGAGACAAAAGAAACGGGTCCATTACCTTGAAAAATCCCCCCTGAACCTAGGGCAGCGTCCTACCCGTTGTTCCTACTGTGGGGTTCCTATAGCAAGGGGTGATGGGGGCGTCCCCCGGCATTGCATCCCTTGTATACCTTCCCTGTTATGCCTGGCAGTAACAGGTGCCTGGTGCCTATTCTGCCTGGCAGCATAGGCCTGGTGAATGGTCCCTGAGAGAAAAGGAGAAAGAAAAGGAGCCATTACCTTGAAAATCCCCCCACTGGGGTTCCTGTAGGAAGGGATGATGGGGGCATCCCTTGAACATCTTCCCTATTCTGCCTGGCAGGAATAGGTGCCTGGTGAATGGTCCCAGAGAAAGGGAGCCATTACCTTGAATATCCCCCCAATGGAGTTCCTGTAGCAAGGGATGATGGGGGCATCCCTTGAACATCTTCCCTATTATGCCTGACAGTAATAGGTGCCTGGTGAATGGTCCCAGAGAAAGGGAGCCATTACCTTGAAAATCCCCCCATTGGGGTTCCTGTAGCAAGGGATGATGGGGGCATCCCTTGAACATCTTCCCTATTATGCCTGACAGTAATAGGTGCCTGGTGAATGGTCCCCAGGATAAAAGGATAGAAAAAAACAGTGAGGAATTTTCCACCAGTCTGGGGGACATTCTACCCAATTGCATCCTGGAGTCATTCTCCCAAGAAGGGGTTCCCATACTCCGCCAAAGGTTAGAGTTTGGTACTTTCCTTGAACTGGAGTCCGGAGTGGGACTTTCCTCACAGTTCAGAGCGTGGTCAGGTGCCAGAGGGAGGGATCCCAATCCAGCCTTAGGAAAAGAAACCTTCCACGGGAGTCTTGGAGATTGGCGGCCGTCCTAATGACTTAAGTGGCCGACCCGCGCCCACATAAAATTTGTCTATTAGAGATAGAGTCAGGAAGGAATGGATTAATTCATTCTCCATCACCCTGAGGCTTAAGGTACTGATTCTCTTCAAGCTGGATGCCACAATTTGCCCCATAGAGTAGCCATGGGCAGCAAACGTGGATTCATACAGCCATCCAAGAAAGTTCCCGAAGGAGAAGTGAATTTAGATCCATCCTCGAAAAAGAGAAAGGCACAAGGAAAGGAAAAAGGGCACTTACCAGAACTCGAGCTCACAAGCCGATGAAGCGAGATCCCCGTACGGGCCACCAGAAATGATGCGGGGTCGGTGAGCCGAGGAGTCGAAAGAAAGATTTCTTAGACTCTCAAGATCTGGCAGTAGTGCTCTTTTATTTAGAGAATAGTATAGAATAGCATGGGGACAGGACCCATGGGCACTCAGAGCTTCTGCTGCCGCTGCTTCTGCTGCCCCCGCTGGCATGGGGACAGGACCCATGGGCAGGCAGAGCTGGTGCGTGGGGACAGGACCCACGGGCAGTCAGAGCTCCTGCTGCTGCTGCTTCTGCTGCCCCCGCTGACATGGGGACAGGACCCGTGGGCAGGCAGAGCTGGTGCGTGGGGACAGGACCCACGGGCAGTCAGAGCTCCTGCTGCTGCTGCTTCTGCTGCCCCCGCTGGCATGGGGACAGGACCCATGGGCAGGCAGAGCTGGTGCGTGGGGACAGGACCCACGGGCAGTCAGAGCTCCTACTGCTGCCCCGAGTTGAGGGTTAGGACTAAATTTAAGGCATAGGTATGTGAGTCATCTCTTTACAAGACAAAGAATATGTAAAAAAGTTAAAATGGTATCAATGCCTGTATGGTCTGGCCATTTGGCGGTCCCACAACTTTTAGATAAGAATCAAACCGGATGGAGTAAATGGCAGAAGTCACCGCTTGAATTTTATCCTCGGCTAAAGACAAAGGAGGATTGGTGGGGGGGTGGGGGGGGTGGGGGTCAGTTACATGAGGTTGCCAGACAGTAACCAACTTAAGTTCTTGCCTCTGGCATTGATTAAGAGCTTCTAGAGATAAGACCATCCCCCTTCTTCCTGGCACAGAGAGGGAGGCATTTTCACAGATAGAGGTTTCCCTTAGAAATGTAAATGTTTCCCAACAAAGGGGCAAACAAATTCCACTCCTTGGAGCCTGAATCTCATCTGTAGTTTTAAAACTAACCAGCCTAAAAATCCTCATCATAAGCCATTTTAAAATTAAGCAGCCTAAAAATCCTCATCATATGTAAATTTTAAGTGACATAAAAGGACTTTTTAAAAAAACAACAGAGCTCTCCATAGAAGGAGATGTAGATATTTACTCCATATTCTTGAGTAGATATCAGCCTCCATCCCAAGAAGCATTGACGGACAATCACAAGAGATGGGTAGCATGGCCTTCTTTGCTAAGTGGTTATGATGGGGATTTTTAGGCTGCTTACTTTTAAAACAGTTTATGATGAGGATTTTTAGGCTGGTTACTTTTAAAACTACAGATAAGAAGCAGGCTCCAAGGAGTGGAATTTGTTTGCCCTTTTGATCAGAGACAATTGCAGTTGTAAAGGAAATCTCCATGCCTCCCTCTCTGGAATTTGTTTGCCCCTTGTTGGGAAAACATTTACACTTCTAAGGGAAACATCTATCTGTGAAGATGCCTCCCCCTCTGAGCCAGGAGGAAGGGGGGATGGCCTTATCTCTGGAAACTGCCTGGCAACCTCATGTAACTGACCCTCACCCCAAAATCCTCCTTTGTCTTTAGTTGAAGATAATATTTGAGCGGTGACTTCTGCCATTTACTCAATCCGGTTTGATTCTTATCTTAAAGTTATGGGACCGCCAAATGGCCAGACCAAACGGGCAGTAATAAAGAGATAACTCACTTACCTATGCCTTAAATTTGGCCCTAACCCTCAGTTCGGGGCAGCAGGAGCAGCAGGAGCTCTGACTGCCCGTGGGTCCTGTCCCCACGCACCAGCTCTGCCTGCCCATGGGTCCTGTCCCCATGCCAGCGGGGGCAGCAGCAGCAGCTCTGCCTGCCCATGGGCTCTGTCCCCATGCCAGCGGGGGCAGCAGAAGCGGCGGCAGCAGCAGCAGCAGAAGCTCTGACTGCCCATGGGTCCTGTCCCCATGCTACTCTATCTCTATTCTTTAAATAAAAGAGCACTACTGCCAGATCTTGAGAGTCTAAGAAATCTTTCTTTCGACTCCTCGGCTCACCGATCCCGCATCATTTCGACTGAGGTTAGACTAAGTCACTGAAGAGAAAGGAGATGAGGGAGAAAATGGGTCAGGGTGAGAGAAAATGGTGGCAAAAGGAAAGGATTGAAAGAATGTTTATTGAGGGCTCATCACATACTAGGGACTGTGTGTAAAACCTTATGTATCTTTTTTTTTTTATTGAGGTAACATTGGTTTATAACGTTATATAAATTTCAGGTGTACGTCATTATATTTCACTTTCTCTGTGCATTACGTCATGTTCACCACCCAAAGACTAATTACCATCTATCACCATACACATGTGCCTAATCACCCCTTTTGCCCTCCTCGCTCCCGCCTTCCCCTCTGGTAACCACCAATCCAATCTCTCTCTGTGTTTGTTGTGCTTATCTTCCATTTCTGAATGAGATCATACAGTGTTTGGCTTTCTCCCTCTGACTTATTTCACTTAGCATTTCATCTTTTTTTTATGGATGAGTGGTATTCCATTGTGTATATGTGATGTGGATTAAGGCTGCCCCAGCTAGAGAAGCCCAAGGTGACCTGGCCTACATGCCAAACTATATGACCCGGTGGATTTTTTTATGGTATGAATTAGGGCTGCCCCAGGGAGACAAGCCCAGGGCATCCTCACCTACATGCCGATCTATATGACCAGATTCGTATCTAAAGTTATATGACTGCACAATAACCAGACCCCATCTGCACCGAAATCATTTAAAGTCTTTTTACATCATCTTTTCTTTTACCAGTAAAAATAAGTCACGTACCCATGCCTACAGCTCTTCACTGCCCATGGGTCTTATCCCCAAGCAGCAGGAGCTCTGACTGCCCATGGGTCCTGTCCCCACGCACCCCTGCCCATGGGTCCTGTCCCCATACCAGCGGGGGCAGCAGCAGCTGCTCTGCCTGCCCATGGGCCCCGTCCCCATGCTGGCGGGGGCAGCAGAAGCGGCAGCAGCAGGAGCTCTGACTGCCCATGGGTCCTATCCCCATGCGGCAGCAGCAGGAGCTCTGACTGCCCATGGGTCCTGTCCCCGTGCGGCAGCAGAAGCAGCTCTTCACTGCCCATGGGTCCTGTCCCCATGCTATTCTGTACTATTCTCTAAATAAAAGAGCACCACTGTCAGACCTTGAGAGTCCAAGAAATCTTTCTTTCGACTCCTCAGCTCACTGACCCCGCATCATATGTACCACATCTTCTTTCTCCATTTATCTCTTGATGGGCACCTAGGTTGTTTCCAAGTCTTGGCTATTGTGAATAATGCTGCAATGAACATAGGGGTGCACATATCTTTATGCATTCATGTTTTCATGTTCTTTGGATAAATACCCAGCAGTGGAATGGCTGGATCATATGGTAGTTCCATTCTTCATATTTTGAGAAATCTCCATACTATTTTCCATAGCGGCTGCACCAGTTTGCACTCCCAGAAACAGTGTATGAGATTTACCCCTTCTCCACATCCTAACACTTGTTAGTCCTTATCTTGTTAACTATAGCCATTATGATGGACATGAGGTGATATCTCATTGTAGTTTTGATTTGCATTTCCCTAATAATTAGTGATGTTGAACATCTTTTCCTGTGCCTGTTGGTCATCTGTACATCTTTGGAGAAATTTCTGATCAGATCTTTTGCCCATTTTTTAATTGGGTTGTTAGTTTTTGTGTTGTTGAGACGTATGAGTTCTTTATATATTTTGGATGTTAACCCCTTAACAGATATATGGTTAGCAAATATCTTTCCCAATTGTTTGGTTGTCTTGTTGTTTTTTTGATGGTTTCCTTTTCTGTGAAGGTTTTCAGTTTGTTGTAGTTCCATTTGTCTATTTTTTCTGTTGTTTCCCTTGCCTGGTTAGACTTGGTACTTGAAAATATGCTGCTAAGACTGATGTCAAAGAGCATTCTTCCTATGTTTTCTTCTAGAAGTTTTATGGTTTCAGGTCTTACATTCAAGTCTTTAATCCATTTTGAGTTAATTTTTGTGTATGGTGTAAGATAATGGTCTACTGTCATTCTTTTGCATGTGGCTGTCCAGTTTTCTCAACACCACTTATTGAAGAGACTTTCCTTTCTCCATTGTATGGTCTTGGCTCCCTTGTCAAAAATGAGCTGTCCATAGATGTGTGGGTTTATTTCTGGGCTCTCGATTCTGTTCCATTGATCTGTGTGTCTGTTTTTGTGCCAGTACCATGCTGTTTTGATTACTATGGCTTTGTAGTATATTTTGAAATCAGGGATTGTGATCCCTCCTGCTTTGTTCTTTTTTCTTGGGGTTCCTTTGGCTATTCGGAGTCCTTTCTTGTTCCATATAAATTTTAGGATTCTTTGTTCTATTTCTGTGAAAAATGTCATTGGAACTTTGGTAGGGATTGCTTTGAATCTGTAGATTGCTTTAGCAATTATGGACATTTTAACTATGTTAATTCTTCCAATCCAAGAGCATGGAATATCTTTCCATTTCTTTGTGTCTTCTTCAATTTCTTTCGACAACGTTTTATAGTTTTCAATTACAGGTCTGTCACCTCTTTGGTTAAATTTATTCCTGGATATTTTATTCTTTTTGTTGCAATTGTATTCTAGGGGATTAATACAATGGGATGGTATTCTTAATTTCTGTTTCGGCTACTTCGTTGTTAGTGTTTAGAAATGCAACAGATTTTTTTTTTTTTAAAGATTTTTTATTTTTTCCTTTTTCTCCCCAAAGCCCCCCCGGTACATAGTTGTGTATTCTTCGTTGTGGGTTCTTCTAGTTGTGGCATGTGGGACGCTGCCTCAGCGTGGTCCGATGAGCAGTGCCATGTCCGCGCCCAGGATTCGAACCAACGAAACACTGGGCCGCCTGCAGCAGAGCACGCGAACTTAACCACTCGGCCACGGGGCCAGCCCAAAATGCAACAGATTTTTGTATGTTGATTTTTTTGCTGCAACTTTATTGTATTCATTTACTATTTCTAAAAGTTTTTTAGTGGATTCTTTATGATTTTCTGTAGATAAAATCAAGTCATCTGCAAATAGTGACAGTTTCTCTTCTTCCTTTTCAATTTGGATCCCTTTTATTTCTTTTTCTTGCCTGATTGCTCTGGCTAAGACTTCCAATACTATGTTAAATAAGAGTGGTGAAAGGGGCATTCTTGTCTAGTTTCTGTTCTTAGAGGGATAGCTTTCAGTTTTTCTCCATTGAGTCTGATATTAGCTATGGGTTTGTCATATGTGGCCTATATTATGTTGAGGTACTTTCCTTCTGTACTCATTCAGATTTTTGTTTTGTTTTATTTTGGCTGAGGAAGATGTGCCCTGAGATAAAATCTGTTGCCAGCCTTCTTTTTTTTTTTTTTTCCTGCTTCTTCTCCCCAAAGCCCCCCAGTCCATAGTTTTATATTCTAGTGTGAGTGCCTCTGGTTGTGTGATGTGGGATGCCACCTCAGCATGGCTTGATGAGTGGTGCCATCTCTATGCCCAGGATCTGAAGCAGCAAAACCCTGGGCCACCAAAGCAGAGTGTGCAAACTTAAGCACTCGACCATGGGGCTGGTCCCCCTCTTTGATTCATCTTGTTTGGTGCTCTCTGTGCTTCCTGTGACTGGATATCTGTTTTGTTCCTTAGGTTAGGAAAGTTTTCAGCTGTATTTCTTCAAATAGATTCTCCTCCCCTTTGTCTCTCTCTTGTCCTCTGGGATACCTGTAATACAGATGTTAGTGTGCTTAATATTGTCCCAGAGTTCCCTTAGAGTGTCCTCATTCTTTGTAATTCTTTTTTCTTTTATCTGTTCAGCTTGGGTGATTTCCTCTATTCTTTCATCCAGCTCACTGGTCTGTCCTTCTGTATCATCTACTCTGCTATTGAGTCCCTGTAGTGAATTTTTATTTTCCAGTATTGTATTCTTCATTTCTGATTGGTTCTTTTTCACATTTTCCAGTTCTTTTTTGAAGTTGTCACTGAGTTCATCCATTCTTCTCCCAAGATCCATGAGCATCCTTATGACTATTAGTTTGTACTCTGTCAGATTGTTTATCTCTGTTTTTAGTTCTTTTTTTTAAAAAAAGATTTTATTTTTCTTTTTTCTCCCAAAACTTTCCAGTACATAGTTGTGTATTTTTAGTTGTAGGTCCTTCTAGTTGTGGCATGTGGGATGCTGCCTCAGCATGGCTTGAGCAGTGCCATGTCTGCACCCAGGATTTGAACTGGTGAAACCCTGGGCCACCAAAGCAGAGTGTGCAAACTTAACCACTCGGCCATGGGGCTAGCCCCTGTTTAGTTCTTTTCTGAGTATTTGTGCTGTTATTTGGAACATATTCCTTTGTCTCCTCATTTTGCCTCTTTCTCTGTGCTTTTGTCTATGTATTGTAGATCAGCTACATCTCCCAATCTGGGAGAGGTGGCCTTATGTAATAGATGCCTTATGAGGCCCAGCAGTGTGCTTTTCTCTCCTCACTAGTTCCAAATGTTCCAGGAGTGTCCTCTGTGTGGTCTATGTGTGTCCTTCTGTTGTGGCAGGGTTTCTCTTGTTGCAGGCACACAGGGAGCCTAGGCTGTCTCTCTGGCCGGATGGTTGTAATACTCAGCTGTGTGAGCCTGCTATGGACCCTTCATTCACTTTATTGGGTGTGCGGAGCCCCAGCACAGTTGGCTGTAAGGTCTAATAGCACATTCCTGCTGCAGTTTTTCTGTTAAGTGAGTGGACTTCCAGCGTGGCTTGTTACTAGGTTCAGGGGCTTACAGATGATGCAGGCCTCCAGCCTACAAGGCTGTTGTCAGCTCTCTGAGGACTGAAGCTGGGTGGGGTTGGCTCCAGGCATGGCAGCACACAATTGTTTCCAGTGTTTCGAGATGGAGCAGATCCCCTGTGTGGCTGTTTGAGAAGCACAGATCTGCAGCTGACAAGCCCCATCACCTGTAGGCTCACACGTCCCAACACAGTCCTGCCCCATGTGCACTCCCCAACCCACTGAAGCGGATCCACTCACCCTACTGCAGAGGCCCCACACACTCTACCAATGTAGGCCCACCCCTTGGACATGCCCTGCCTATCGTGCACACTGTGCCCCACAGAGGTGGACCCACTCACCCTGCTGCAGAGGTCCCACACACCCTGCCTATGTGCGCCTACAAGTTGCCCAAGGGCTTGGTATTGGGTGGGGCCAGTCCCTAGGGTGGGCCGTCTGCCCTGGCTGGACTGGATTAAATCAGTGCTCCAGTGGATAGGGCAGACCCCTGTGCTAACAGGCCAAGGGAAGAACTCCAACGGCATCTGCCAGTGTCTGTGTCAGCACACCTGTACTAGGTCACAATAATGGCTGCTGCTAATGTCTCAGTCCCTCCAGAGGTGGTCCCAGCCTGAAGAGATCTCCCCTCTCACTAAGAAGTGCCCAGAGCCTATCAAGTGAGTCTCTTTTCATCAAAGGACTGTGAACTTTTCCTTCTGGTGATTATTAGGTTCCTTTCTGACATGTATGAATTCGTGCATGGGCCTTTAAGAGCAGGCTTTTCTTTCCCTTACATCCAGTAGCTTTTCTGGGGTTATTCCTCATTGTTGTTAATAGCCAGCAAATCCAGTTATTATGACACTCACCTTGGTTGTGCTAAGTTCAAAAGCTGCTTATTCTGGCATAGCTCTCCCACTCAGACCCCCTGCTCCTCCAGGGAATGCTTTGTACCTTAAGATTGCTCTCAGCCATGAAGCACCTTAGCTGGAATGGAATGTGGCTTTTTCCTCTCCAGAAAGGTATTTCTGCCTCTTACACCTCAGTCAGCACTGTCACTTTTTGTGGGGGTTCTTTTTATCTAGTTTTCAGTTCTCTCTCAGGGGTAATTGTTCCAAGGATCGTTGTTAATTTGTTGTGTCCATGGGAGGAGGTAAGTTCAGAGTCCCCGTATGCCACTATCTTCCCAGTAGTCCTCATAGCTTATGTATCTTAACTTACTATTTTGCTGTAATTTCTTAAAGCAGTAAGAGTTAACCTGTGTTACAGACAGGAAAAAGGAGGCTAAGGGAGGTGAAGTGACTGGTCCAGGGTCATCCAGCCAGTTAATGACAGAACTAGTGTGTTTCCCCTCAAAGCTTGTGCTCTTGCCTCTGTATCAGAAGAAAAGTGAAAGAGGAGGAAGGCAAAGCAAATTTTTGTTGTGGGTACAGTTTAGAAAAGGTAGTTGTGGCAGGCAGAATAATGGCCTCCTCATAACATCCACATCCTAATCCCTGGAACCTGTGAATGTTACTTTATATGGCAACAGGGACTTTGCAGATGGGATGATGTTGAGGATCTTGAGATGGTAAGAGTATCTCAGGTGATCCAGGTGGGCCCTATGTAATCACAAGTGTCCTTATAAGTGAAAGAGGGAGGCAGGAGAGTCAGGTTTAGAATGATGCTGCATGAGAAAGACTCTGCCAGCCCTCGCTGGCTTTGAAGATGGAAGGGGGCTGTGAAACAAGGAGTGCAAGTGGCCTCTAGAAACTGGATCAGATAAGGAAGAAATTTACTCCTTGGACTTTCAGAAGGAATACCATCCTGCTGACACCTTGATTTTAGCCCAGTGAGACCCATTTTGGACATCTCACCTCCAGAGGTGTAAAAACTGGACGAAAAAAGTACGAAGTCTCTGCATTCTAGGAGGTTATAGTCTGCCACCCAGAAAAAGATACTGGAAGAAGGATGCCAAAATGTTACATACTGATTAAGTCTAGAATATGGTTGGAAAATGGAATATGAGTAATATTTACTTTCTTTTTCATACTTTATCTTAATTTTTAAAAAGAAAAAAGTAAACATCATATAGAAATTTCATGGTATTATAAATAGAGGTATGTTCAGTGTACTGTGGGAGCACTGAGAGGGAACCATTCATTTGCCTATGGGAGGGTTTGGGAGTGGGAAATTGCCCCACTACCCATCTTGAGTTCTTATGGCTGGACTAGTGATAAAACTGACACAAGACCAAATTAACAGGAGAAAAACCAGCTTAATATGTTCACCAGGAGATACTTGAAAAAGGATGCTCAGAGAGTGAAAAAAGCAGGCAGTTTATATATGTTTTTACACAAAGAGACAATAAATTTGTGAGGATATGATAGGACAAAGAAACTTAGGCTTGGTGTATGTAATTACTGAGGAATTTGTTCAGAGTTTAGGCTTGAGGTAGTAAATTAGTAAAAGTAACAGCTTTTGGTTATACAGGCTTCCTAGCCCTGAATTCTCTAGCTCTTGTGATAAGGAGGGTACCTTTCTCATGGGAGATTTATTTCCTGCTTTCAGGGGAAATAAAATTTCAGGAGGGTCAAGACTTTAAATGAGTAACTTAAGTAACTTTAAATAAGGGCCATTGTGGAATATTTTGCTATAGCCTGCCCCAAACACTTCTGGGCCCCTAAAATTGCCTCTCAGAGACTTCTCTGGAAGTTTCATTTATTAAAAGTTGAGCTGGTAGATTGTTCTATTATTTCATTGAATTAACCTTTTAGTCTTGAAAATAGGTCAGTTTAGTTAAATAGTTCTGTCTCACTTTAGGAGGTGGGTATGGCAGGTGGGGTCCGAAAGTTAGGTCTATGGGGCCAACAATCAGGTATTTAATAACAGGCATTTCTATGGAAACACAGAAAAACAATTTTAATGGGTGGAACAAGTTATAAGCCAGTTTCTCTGTTTATATGGTAGCCAATCAAGAAGATTTCTAGGTGTCAGGATTGAAGCATCTTTTGCAGTTTGAAGTGTCTGATGATGTCATTGGGTGTTCGATTAAACTTTCTGAGTAGCTTATGCAGCAACAGGCACAAAGATTGTCTAAAAATGAGTGGTGATCTTACAAGTTTATATCAAGTTGTTCAGCTTCAGTTTGCAGGGCTTCAGGGAACAGGGCAGATTTAGTTCTCAATGATTCCAAGTCAAAAGTGGGAGAAAAATTTGAAATGTTAGTTTGGAGAGTTGTAGTTGGATATTGGAGGAAACTAGGAGAATTTAGGATCCAGTACAGTGTTCAGGTAAGTAATAAATCTTCAAAGAAAATTAACAGTGCTGAAATCTAATATCCACAAGAGTTGCTTATAGTTTCTACTGAAACATAATTTTTCTCTGTAAAATCACCCTCATTTTTTTTAATCAAAGGTAGATAAATTAAGACTTTTTGTTTCCAAAATAAATCTGGTTTCAGTAAACTTAGATTAGTTATTTACATAAGTACAGCAAGATCATATAGGCTCTTTTAAATTTGCTTTCCTGGAATTTTTCATAATGAATCTCCAGATTGAACTTTTAATAGCTAAAAAGACTAAGAAGGCTCTTGAGATTAGGAAGACATGTCAAATACTTGGCATCAGATTCTGCCTGCAATACTTCTGGATTTGGGTGAATTCCCCTCTGGTTGAGATTCTTGCACCTGCCAGGAAGTGATCTTCTTTACTCACCTGGGTTAAGCTGTCAGGAACCCTGTATGTACACACCAGCCTGTTTTTCCAAGGGGCTTTATTGGCTTCATAAAGTAAACCTTAGTTTCTTAAAGCTGTTTGGTCAAAACTGAATTTATGCATGTCTCTCTCAAACATGACATTTTAGTCAAAGCCTTGGTTGTATAACCAAAGTTTCCTGTTACAAAGAGAACAGCTTCTCATTGGACTTATGCAAGTAACTATCTTGTCACAAAAGTAAACATACTGACTGAGAGCTTCTGAATTCTGGAGGGATCAGTTATTAATTGTCTCAGTTCTGCTTATAAAGATATAATTAACCAAATTGCTGTAAGTCATAGATAGCTTAAGAGAAATGAAAAAAAGCTCTTCTTAAATCTGTTAGAAAAAAAGATTAAAACAGTAATATTTCAGACAAAAGTCATAAAAATTATAATTATCCTCATTGGTTCATGTAGTCACATGTATTATTTCTTTTTTTTTTTTTTGAGGAAGATTAGCCCTGAGCTAACTACTGCCAGTTCTCCTCTTTTTTGCTGAGGAAGCCTAGCCCTGAGCTAACATCTGTGCCCATCTTCCTATACTTTATATGTGGGACGCCTACTACAGCACGGTGTGCCAAACGGTGCCGTGTCCCCACCTGGGATCTGAACCGGCCAACCCCAGGCTGCTGAGTAGTGGAACGTGTGAACTTAACTGCTGCACCACCAGGCTGGCCCCATAATTAATTCTTTTTCTGTTTGGATCCAGTTTTCCATTAGTTCTCTTGACCTTGCCTGATGATTGAGGGTGATAAGGACAGTAATAATTCCAAGAAGTTTGGAATGTTTTTGTTAAGGCTCATATTGTTTGCCCAGTGAAGTCTGTGCCTTGATCATTGGGGATTGTGGGAGGTATACCCCAAGTGGGAAACTTTTTCTAGCAGTTTCTTGGTCACTGTGAGGGCATCAGCTTTGCAGCAAAGGAAGGCTTTAACCCATCTGGAAAACATACATACAACAACAAGAACATGTTGTTAACCCATACTAAATGACAACTGAATGAAGTCCAGCTGTAGGTGCTCAAAGAACTCAGAGGGAGGAGTTCTAAGGCCTCTAGGCAGAAAATCATTTTTCCTATTGTGAGTGAAGGAATACGAAAACCAAAAAATGAAGTTTTCTAGAGAGCCAGGAAGAATCAAGCAGTCGTCTTGGGTTTCCCATAGTTCTGACTCTTTGTTTAATTGACAGGCTTTGTGTACTCATCTTAATTTCTCTGATTTAGGGGCAGACTGCTGCCATGTTACAAGGACATGAGGATGGTAAAAAGTCTGACAAGAAGGAGTCATTTTTTTTGCAGAAGCAGAATAGACTTCAACCACATGTGCCACAGTCTTTATAGATTCTGTTGTGGCTGCCTTTGCATGAAAGTCAGCTGGGGCATTTCCCTAACCTCAGATTCAGTCCTTTAAGTGTGAGTCTCAATTTTGATGATGGACATTTTATACCAGGACTTATCAGACTTCCAGGAATTTCACGCTATTTCAGAAACTCTTCTAACATATACAGATACAACGTAAGGAAGGCTTAACGTTATTTCCTATTTGACAAAGTTTCCTATGTAATTTAGCATATCAAATAAGCCTAATTAGTTTAACATCTCTCTTTCTATAAGGGAACAGAATAAATCTTTTGAAATTTTCCAGGGGTCCTCTACAAACTTAAAAGTTAGTTGAGGTCAAAAGACTTTATTTAGAATTGTTTTTGGGAAGATTGTCAAAAATATCAAAAGAGTTAGACCGAGAGTGATGTCATCATCATGGTGGAGTGAGCTCTTCCCTCTGTCTCTCCCCCATAAGATACAAGAAAAATGACATTTGTAAACCCATAGAGGACATTTACACAACACAATAGACATCTGAGAGATCCACACAGCCATAAGTCTAAAGGTGGAGATGCTCGATCCCCTGGGAGGCAGTAGAAGGAGGTAAGGAGAGCGCCACTCCCTCATTGAACAGCAGCAATCTAGGCACAAGACCTCACCAGGAGCTGGTGCATGACACTGAATGGTGACGGGGTAAAAGGCAGCCCACTGTGGGAATGCTTGCACTCTCAGAGTTGCCTCCAGCTTGTGGGAATGCTCCACACCAAGGCAGGTAAGGAATCATGGGGGTTGCATACCAAGCCAAGTAGACCAAGCCAGAAGACTGTGAGTCAGAGTAGGGGCACAGGATCACACATGTGATAGGAAGCACCTCTACCCACCTCCCACCAGGTGCATCAGCTCACCCAGTCAGCCAGAACAGGGGATCCCTGCCAGAATGCCTGTGCATACGTGTGTAAAGCAGCAGCAGCAGCAGGCAAACACAAACAGGCCCTGTTGGGAGAGCTTCCAATGGACAGGCACCTCTACCAGGGGTGCCATAGGGCTCAGAAGACACAGCTCCTGCCTCTTGCAGTGCTGGAAGGTGGAAACTGCCACCAGACAGTACCACTATGTGATAGCAAAAGTCCACCCCATCAAATATCATGAAGAGGTATATTAACACTGCAGACCAGAAGGAAAATGACAGGTACCCAGAAATCAATCCTGAAGTCACAGAAATTTATAATCTAGATGACAGAGAATTCAAAATAGCTATCATAAAGAAACTAAACGAGTTACAAGAAAACTGAAAGATAGTGTAATGATCTCAGGAATAAAATTAATGAACAGATGGAATTCTTCACCAGAGGTTGAAACTATTAAAAAAAAAAACCAATCAGAAATGTTGGAGATGAATAACAGAACGAATGACATAAAGGAACATCTAGAGTCCTTAAAAAATAGAGTGGATATTAGGGAGGACAGAATCCGTTATTTAGAGGACAAAATATAGAAATGCTGCAGATAGAGGAGGGGAGAGAACTAAGACTAAATAGAAATGAAGATTTTCTCCTAGGAATATCCAACTCAATTAGGAAATGCAACATAAGGATTATGGGTATTTCCGAGGGAGAAGTGAGGGAGAAAGGAGCAGAGAACTTGTTCAAAGAAATAATACTTGAGAGCTTCCCAAACATGAGGAATTAGCTGGAGTTACATGTAAACAAAGCTAATAGAACTCCTAATTATATCAATATAAAAAGACTTTCTCCAAGTCATATATTAGAAAAACTGGCAAACAGCAATGCTGATAATATGTTAAGGCCAGTGAGGCAGAAGAAAATAGCTTACAAAGGAACCCTTATCAGCCTTTCAGCAGAAACCTTACAGGCTAGGAGGGAGTGGAATGATATATTACAAATTCTGAAAGACAAATTTTCAGGTAAGAATACTCTCTGTAGCTAAAATATCCTTCAGATATGATGGAGAAATAAAAACTTTCCCAGATAAACAAAAGCTGTGGGGTTAATCACCACAAGATCACCCCTGCCCCAAGAAATGATCAGGAAACCCATGATACCTGAAAAAAAAATAATGGGTTTACAAAACCTCAAGCAAGGAGATAAATAGACAAAATTGGAAAATTGCAGCTCTCTCTCAGAACAGGTTAACTAACAATTATATTAGTAAAGATAAAGGGAAGGAAAGCATGAAAAACAGTATATCACTTCATTTTGATCATAACACAAAATGGAATAAGTTGTGACAACAATAACTTAGATGGGGAAGAGGGAAGGGATGGAAACTGCTTAGACTAAGGAATTAAGAGACCATCAGAAAATGGACTATCTCATACATGAGATCTTTTATACAAACCTCATGGTAACCACTAAACAAAAAATCAGAACAGAGGCTCAAATGATAAATAAAGAGAAAACTAAGAAAAACATCATAGAGAAACACAAACTAAATCCGCAGTCAGAAATACACAGGACGAGAAACAAGGGAAATATAGAACAACCAGAAAAAAAGTGATGAATTGACAGTATTAAGTCCTCATATCTCAATAATCTCTCTAATGTAAATGGATGGAATTATCCAATCAAAAGACATAGAGTTACTGGATGGATTAAAGAACAAACCCAGCAATATGCTGCCTCCAGGAAACACATATCAACTCTAAAGACAAACACAGGCTCAGAGTGAAGGGATGGAAGATTATACTCCGAGCTAATGGCAAAGAAAAGAAAGAAGGTGTTCCCATACTTATACAGACAAAGTAGACTTCAAGATTAAAAAAAGCAATCAGAGACAAAGCGGGCAGTTTATGATGATAAAAGGGATATTCCACCAAGAGGACATAACAAGTATGAATATATATGCACCTAACACAGGAGCACCAAAGTACATAAAGCAACTATTAGCAGACCTAAAAGGAGACATTAACAGCAACAGAATGATAGCAGGTGATGCCAACAATACACCTACATCAATGGACAGATTGAAAGTCAGCAAAGAAATAGTGGAATTAAATGAAAATGTAGAGCAGATGGACTTAGTAGATCTATATAGAACACTCCATCCAAAATCAGCAGCATTCACATTCTTCTCAAGTGCACCTGGACTCTTCTCAAAGATATACCATATGTTGGGAAACAAGGCAAACCTCAATAAGTGTAAGAAGATTGAAATCATATCAAGCATCTTTTCTGACCACAATGCTATGAAACTAGAAATCAACCACAAGAAAAGAGCTGGGAAAGTGATAAATATGTGGAGACTAAACAACATGCTACTGAACAACCAACAGATAATGAAGAAATTAAAGGATAAATAAAAAAATATCCAGAGACAAATGAAAATAAAACACACCATACCAATTTATATGGGATGCAGCAAAAGCAGTCTTAAGAGGGAAATTCATTGCAATACAGGTTGGCCTTAACAGACAACGGAAATCTCAAATAAATAACCAATCTTAAACTATAGCTAACAGAACTGGAAAAAAAAGAGCAAACAAAGTCCAAAGTCAGCAGTGAGGAGGGAAATAATAAAAGCTAGATTGGAAATAAATGAAATAGAAACCAAAAAAACAGTACAAAGGATCAAAGAATCTAAGAGGCAGTTCTTTGAGAAGAAAAAGAAAATTGACAAACCTTTAGCCAGACTCACTAAGAAAAAAAGACGAGAAGGCTCAAGTAAAGAAAATTAGAAATGAAAGAGGAGAAATTACAACAGATACCCCAGAAATACAAAGGATTATAAGAGAATACTATGAAAAACTATACGGCAACAAACTGGACAATGTAGAAGAAATGGATAAATTCTTAGACTCATAAGACCTTCCCAAACTGAATTAAGAAGAAATAGAACAGACCAATTACAAGTAAAGAGATTGAAGCAGTAATCAAAAGCCTCCCAAAAACCAAAAGTCCAGGACCAGATGGCTTTTATGGAGAATTCCATGAAACATTCAAAGAAGATTTAATGCCTATCCTTAAACTATTCCAAAACCTTGCAGAAGATGGAATACTCCCTAACTCATTCTATGAGGCCAACATCACTCTCCTCCCAAGTCCACACGAGGACAACACAAAGAAGGAAAATTACAGACCAATATCCCTGACGAACATAGATGCAAAAATCCTCAACAAAATGCTGGCAAACCCAAAACAGCAATATGTTAATAGGATCACACACCATGATCAAGTGGGATCTACACCAGGGACACAGGATGGTTCAACATCCACAAATCAATCAATGCAATACACCACATTAACAAAATGAGGAATAAAAACCACATGGTAATCTCAATAGATGCAGAGAAAGCATTTGACAAGATCCAACATCCATTTATGATAAAAACTCTCAATAAAATAGGTATAGAAGGAAACTACCTCAACATAATAAAGGCCATATATGACAAACCCACAGCCAACATCATACTGAACTGAGGAAAACTGAAAGTCATCCCTCTGAGAACAGGACAAGACAAGAGTGCCTACTCTCACCACTCCTATTCAACATAGTAATGGATGATTTGGCCAGAGAAATCAGACAAGAAAAAGAATTAAAAGGAATCCAAATTGGCAAGGAAGAAGTAAAACTCTTGCTATTTGCAGGTTACATGACTTTATATACAGAAACCCCTAAAGAATCCATCAGAAAACTATTAGAAATAATCAATGACTACAGCAAAGTTGCAGGGTACAAAATCAACTTAAAAAATCAGTTGCATTTCTATACACTAATAACAAACTTGAAGAAAGAGAACTCAATGGGGCTAGCCCCGTGGCCAAGTGGTTAAGTTCGTGCGCTCCACTGCAGGCGGCCCAGTGTTTCATTGGTTCGAATCCTAGGTGTGGACATGGCACTGCTCATCAAACCATGCTGAGGCAGTGTCCCACATGCCACAACTAGAAGGACGCACAACAAAGAATATACAACTATGTACTGCGGGACTTTGGGGAGAAAAAGGAAAAAAAAGAAATCTTTAAAAAAAATAGAAATTATTTAAAAAAAAAAAGAAAGAAAGAGAACTCAAGAATACAATCACATTTACAATTGCAAGAAAAAGAATAAAATACCTAGGAATAAATTTAACCAAGGAGGTTGCAAGAGCTATACAATGAAAACTATGAGGGATTATTGAATGAAATTGCTGATCACAGGAAGACATGGAATAATATTCCATGCTTATGGAATGGAAGAATAAACATAGCTAAAATGTCCACACTATCTAAAGCAATCTACAGATTCATTGTAATCTGAATCATAATGTCAATTACCTTCTTCATGGAAATAGAACAAAGAATCCTAAAATTCATATAGGGCTACAAAGGACCCTGAATAACTAAGGCAATCCTGAGGGGGGCAAAAAAAAAAAAAAAAAAACAAAGCTGCAGGCATCATAATCTCTAACTTCAAAATATACTACAAATCTGTAGTAATCAAAACAGCATGGTACCTCACAAAAACAGACACACAGGTGAATGGAACAGAATTGAAAGCCCAGAAATAAAGCCACACATCTATGGACAGCTAATCTTTGACAAAGGAACCAAGAACATACAGCGGAGAAAGGAAAGTCTTTTCAATAAATGGTGTTGGGAAAACTGGACAGCCACTTGCAAAAGAATGAAAGTAGAACATTATTTTCACAATAAGAAAAAGTTAACTCAAAATGTATTAAAGACTTAAAGGTAAGATCTGAAACTATAAACTTCCTAGAAGAAAATATTGGCAGTACACTCTTTGACATCGGCCTTAGAAACATCTTTTCAAATACCACTTCTACTCAGTTAAGGGAAATGAGAAAAAATAAACTAATGGGACTTCATCAGACTAAAGAGCTTCTGCAAGGCAAAGGAAACCAGGAAGAAAACGAAAAGACAACCCACCAACTAGGAGAAAATATTTGCAAATCATATATCCCACGATGGGTTAATCTCCAAAATATATAAAGAACTCACACAACTCAACAACAAAAAAGCAAATAATACGGTCAAAAACTAGGCAGAGGATATGAACAGACATTTTTCCAAAGAAGATACACAGATGGCCAATAGGTACATGAAAAGATGTTCAACATCACTAATTATCAGAGAAATGCAGATCAAAACTACAATGAGAGATAACCTTACACTTGTCAGAATGGCTATAACTACCAAAACAAAAAATAACAAATGTTGGAGAGGATGTGGAGAAAAGAGAACCCTCATACACTGCTGGTGGGAATGCAATCTGGTGCAGACACTATGGGAAACAGTATGGAGATTCTCAAAAAATTGAAACTAGAAATATCATACAACCCAGCTATCCCACTACTGGGTATTTATCCAAAGAACTTGAAATCAACAATCCAGAGAGACTGATGCATCCTTCTGTTCATTGCAACACTATTCATAAAAGTCAAGAAGTGGAAGCAACCCAAGTGACCATCGGCTGATGAATGGATAGGGAAGATGTGGTATGTATACACAGTGGAATACTACTCAGCCATAAAAAAAGACAAAATCGTCCCACTTGCAACACCGTGGATAAAGCTTGAGGGTGCTATGTTAAGCAAAATAAGCCTTATAGAGAAAGAGAAACACCGTAAGATTTCACTCATATGTGTAAAATAAACAAATACATGAATAAAGAACATAGACTAGTGGTTACCATAGCAGAAAGGGTTTGGGGTGTGGGCATAAGGTGTAAAAGGGCACATATGTATAGTGAGTAACAAATAATAATGTACAATTGAAATTTCATGTTATAAACTATTATGACCTCAATAAAATTAAAAAAATTTCAAATGGGTTTGAAACAATGGCCAAATAAGATCATAGGTCACTGTGAAACAATATTTAGTTACACTGTGAAAGAATGCTTAGTTATCCATTTAACCAAAGTGATAATAAAAGATTTTAAAGGCAAATACAGAAGGGTGCATAGCTGTTAGCAAAACTTAGCTCTTACTATTGAGAAGATTTGGTTTTCTTGAGTAATCAAAGATCTAACAAAGCACAGAAAATTATTTTGACAAAACATAAAATCTTTGTTTTCCTTTCATAATCTCGTATCAGGAGCAGACCAATATTCCAAGAAAACTTTGTTCTTTTAATAGATGAAAAGAAAATTTTCAGTTTTACATAATACACTACTGACGTTAAAAGTTATTTTTAAAACTCTTATAATAACAATTTAATTTTAGCTAATGACCACAGAAGGTAAGATTTTCTTTCTCTTTTGCTTTCTTTCTCACTTTCTTCTTTATTTAAAAATTATTCTATTGAGGCCATATTGTTTATAACATTGTGTAATTTCAGGTGTACATTATTATATATCAGTTTCTGTATGGACTGCATCATACTCACCACCAATAGTCTAGCTTTCATCTGTCACCATATACATGTGCCCCTTTACCCCTTGCACCCCCCACCCCCTTCCCTTCTGGTAACCACTAATCTGTTCTCTTTATCCATGTGTTTGTTCATCTTCAACATGTGAGTGAAATCTTATGGTGTTTGTCTTTGTCTGGCTTATTTCACTTAACATAATACCCTCAAGGTTCATCCATGTCGTGAATGGGGCGGTTTTGTCTTTTACTACAGCTGAGTAGTATTCCATTGTATATATACGTATATGTATATATACACACACACACACACTACATCTTCCCTATCCATTCATCCGTCCATGGGTACTTGGGTTGCTTCCACTTCTTGGCTATTATGAATAGTGCTGCAATGAATAGAGGGGCGCATCAGTCTCTCTGGATTGTTGATTTCAAGTTCTTTGGATAAAAACCCAGTAGTGGGATAGCTGGGTAATATGGTATTTCTTGTTTTAACTTTTTGAGAAATCTCCATACTGTTTTCCATAGAGTCTGCACCAATTTGCATTCCCACGAGTAGTGTATAAGGGTTCCCTTTTCTCCACATACTCTCCAACATTTGTTATTTTTTGTCTTATTGATTATAGCTATTCTAATGGGTGTAAGGTGATATCTTAGTGTAGTTTTGATTTGCGTTTCTCTGATGATTAGTGATGTTAAAACATTTCACGTGCCTATTGGCCATCTGTGTATCTTCATTGGAAAAATGTCTGTTCATATCCTCTGCCTATTTTTTGACCGGGTTATTTGCTTTCTTGCTGTTGAGTTGCATGAGTTCTTTATATATTCTGGAGGTTAACTCTGGGATATATGATTTGCAAATATTTTCCCCCCACCTGGTGCATTGTCTTTTTGTTTTCCTGGTTTCCTTCACCTTGCAGAAGCTTTATAGTCTGATGAAGTCTCACTTGTTTATTTTTTCTTTTTTTCCCTTGCCTGAGTAGACATGGTATTCAAAAAGATGTTTCTAAGGTCAATGTCTAAGAGTGTACTGCCAATATTTTCTTCTAGGAGTTTTATGGTTTCAGGTCTTACCTTAAAGTCTTTCATCCATTTTCAGTCAATTTTGTGTAAGGTGTAAGATAATAGTGTACTTTCATTCTTTTGCAGGTGGCTGTCCAGTTTTCCCAACACCATATATTGAAGAGAGTTTATATTCTGCATTGTATGTTCTTGCTCCTTTGTTGAAAATTAGCTGTCCATAAATGGATGGTTTTATTTCTGGGCTTTCAGTTCTGTTCCATTGACCTGTGTGTCTGTTTTTGTGCGGGTACCATGCTGTTTTGATTACAATAGATTTGTAGTGTATTTTGAAGTCAGGGATTGCGATGCCTCCAGCTTTGTTCTTTTTTCTCAGTGTTATTCAGGGTCTTTTGTTCTTCCATATAAATTTTAGCATTGTTTGTTCTACTTCTGTGAAGAATGTCATTGGGATTCTGATTGGGATTGCCTGGAATCTGTAGATTGCTTTTTGTAATATGGACATTTTAACTATGCTAATTCTTCCACTCCATGAGCATGGAATATCTTTCCATTTCTTTATGTCTTGTTTGATTTCTTTCAATAACGTCTCATAGTTTTTAGTGTATAGTTCTTTCACCACCTTGGTTAAATTTATCCCTAGGTATTTTATTCTTTTTCTTGCAAGTGCAAATGTGATTGTATTCTTGAGTTCTCTTTCTTCAAGTTTGTTATTAGTGTATAGAAATGCAACTGATTTTTTAAGTTGATTTTGTACCCTGCAACTTTGCTGTAGTCATTGATTATTTCTAATAGTTTTCTGATGGATTCTTTAGGGGTTTCTGTATATAAAGTCATGTAACCTGCAAATAGCAAGAGTTTTACTTCTTCCTTGCCAATTTGGATTCCTTTTAATTCTTTTTCTTGTCTGATTTCTCTGGCCAAATCATCCATTACTATGTTGAATAGGAGTGGTGAGAGTAGGCACTCTTGTCTTGTCCTGTTCTCAGAGGGATGACTTTCAGTTTTCCTCAGTTCAGTATGATGTTGGCTGTGGGTTTGTCATATATGGCCTTTATTATGTTGAGGTAGTTTCCTTCTATACCTATTTTATTGAGAGTTTTTATCATAAATGGATGTTGGATCTTGTCAAATGCTTTCTCTGCATCTATTGAGATTACCATGTGGTTTTTATTCCTCATTTTGTTAATGTGGTGTATTGCATTGATTGATTTGTGGATGTTGAACCATCCTGTGTCCCTGGTGTAGATCCCACTTGATCATGGTGTGTGATCCTATTAACATATTGCTGTTTTGGGTTTGCCAGCATTTTGTTGAGGATTTTTGCATCTATGTTCGTCAGGGATATTGGTCTGTAATTTTCCTTCTTTGTGTTGTCCTCGTGTGGACTTGGGAGGAGAGTGATGTTGGCCTCATAGAATGAGTTAGGGAGTATTCCATCTTCTGCAAGGTTTTGGAATAGTTTAAGGATAGGCATTAAATCTTCTTTGAATGTTTCATGGAATTCTCCATAAAAGCCATCTGGTCCTGGACTTTTGGTTTTTGGGAGGCTTTTGATTACTGCTTCAATCTCTTTACTTGTAATTGGTCTGTTCTATTTCTTCTTAATTCAGTTTGGGAAGGTCTTATGAGTCTAAGAATTTATCCATTTCTTCTACATTGTCCAGTTTGTTGCCGTATAGTTTTTCATAGTATTCTCTTATAATCCTTTGTATTTCTGGGGTATCTGTTGTAATTTCTCCTCTTTCATTTCTAATTTTCTTTACTTGAGCCTTCTCGTCTTTTTTTCTTAGTGAGTCTGTGAAAAGGTTTGTCAATTTTGTTTATCTTTTGAAAGAACCAGCTCTTAGTTTCGTTGATCTTTTGTATTGTTTTTTTCAATCTCTGTTTCACTTATTTCTGCTCTAATTTTTATTATTTCCCTCCGTCTCCTGACTTTGGACTGCTTTGTCTCTTCTTTTTTTTCTAGTTCTGTTAGGTGTAGTTTAAGATTTCTTATTTGCGATTTTTCTTATTTGTTGAGGTAGGGCTGAATTGCTCTAAATTCCCTCTTAGTATTGCTTTTGCTGCATAACATAAGAGTTTATATGTTGTATTTTCATTTGCATTTGTCTCCAGGTATTTTTTTATTTCTCTTTTGAGTGCTTCATTGATTCAATGGTTATTCAGTAGCATGGTGTTTAGTCTCCACATATCTGTGAGTATCCTAGCTTTTTTCTTATAGTTATTTTCTAGTTTCATAGCATTGTGGTCAGAAAAGGTGATTGATATCATTTCAATCTTCTTAAATTTAGTGAGGGTTGCCTTGTTTTCTAACAAATGGTCTATCTTTGAGAATGTTTCATGTGCATTTGAGAAGAATGTGTATTCTGCTGATTTTGGATAGAATGTTCTCTATATATCTATTGAGTCCATGTGGTGTTTCTTTGTTGACTTTATGTCTGGATGATCTTTCCATTGGTGTAAGTGGGGTGTTGTAGTCCCCTACTATTATTGTGTTGCTGTCAATTTCTCCCATTATTGTTAGAAATAATTAAACAATTATTTTGTTTAATTTGAAGTCTACTTTGTCTCATATAAGTATGGCAACACCTACTTTCTTTTGCTTGCCATTTGCTTGGAGTATTGTCTTCCATCCCTTCACTATGAGCCTGTGTTTGTCTTTAGAGCTGAGATGTGTTTCCTGGAGGCAGCATATTGTTGAGTCTTGTTTTTTCAATACATCCAGTCATGCTGTGTGTTTTGATTGGTGAATTCAATGCATGTACATTTAGAGTGATTATTGACATGTGAGGGCTAAATACTGCCATTTTATCTCTTGCTTTCCAGTTTTTCTTCATTTTTATTGTTTCTTTTCCCTTTTATTTCTGATTACCATTTCAGTTTGGTGGTCTTCTGTGGTAATTTTCTCTTTATTTATGATTTATGCCTCTTTTTTTTTTTGATATTTTCTTTAGTGATTACCATGAAGTTTGTATAAAAGATTTCATAGATTAGATAGTCCATTTTCTGATAGCCTCGTATCTGCATTAGCATAAGCAGGTTCAATCCCTTTCCTCTCCCTTCTGAATTGTTCTTGTCATAAATTATCCTTTCCTGTGTTGTGAGTTTATAACTAAATTGAAATGTTTATGGTTATTTCGATGCTTTCCTTCTCTTTAACTTTTATGTTATAATTAAGTGTTTACTAACCTGTTTTGATATAGAGCTGAAATTTTCTGATTCTATCTGTCTGTTTATCTCCTTGCTCAAGGTTTTGTAAACATTTGCTTTTAGTTTCAGATGGGTGGCCTCCTTTCAATGTTTCTTGTAAGGCGGGCCTACTGGTGAACTTCCTCAGCTTTTGTTGTTTTGGAAATATTTTTTCCCTCCATTGTATCTGAAGGATAGTTTTGCTGGGTAGAGTATTTTTCGCTGAAATTTTTTATGTTTCAGCATTTTGAATGTATCATTCTTTTCTCTGCTAGCCTGTTTCTGCTGAGAAATCCACTGGAAGCCTGATAGGGGTTCCTTTGTAGGTTATGTTCTTCTGCATTGTTGCCCTTAATATTTTTCCTTTGTCATTGACTTTTTTCAGTTTTAATATTATATGCCTTGGAGAAGGTCTTTTTGCATTGATGTATGTAAGAGTTCTATTGGCTTACTGTACTTTTAATTCCAGTTCTTTCCCCAGGTTTGGGAAGTTCATAGCTATTATTTCTTTGACGAAATTCTCTGCTCCTTTTTCCCTCTCTTCTTCCTCTTAATACCTATAATCCTTTTGTTGATTTTCATAATTGAGTCAGAATTTCCCTAAGAATTTCTTTATTTTTTAAAAAACCTTAGTTTTCTTTCCTCCTCTGCCTGAAGCATTTCTATATTTCCATCCTCTAATTCACTAATTCTGTCCTCCATAATGTGAGCTCTATTTTTTATGGTTTCTAGATTATTTTTTTCTCATTAATTGTGCTCTTCCTATCCAGAATTTGTTTCATTTTTTTTAGAGCTTTAATCTCTTTGGCGAAATCTTCCTTCTGCTCATTAATTTTATTCCTAAGATCATTGAACTGTCTTTCTGAATTTTCTTGTGACTCATTGAGTTTCTTTATTACAACTATTTTTAATTATTTGTCATTAAGATTGTAATTTTCTGTGAGTTCAGGATTGGTTTCTGGAGAATTGTCCTTTTCCTTCTGCTCTGGAATATTACTGTAGTTCTTCAAGGTGTTTGATGAATTGATCCTTTGCTGGAGCATTTGTGGTAGTACCAGGTCATAGATTCCACCTGCCACTGCTGGAAGGGGAGCAGGAGCTGTGTTTTCTCTTGTTCCTTTTCTCTTTAACTTTTTTTCAGAGGAAGATTCACCCTAAGCTAACTTTTGTTGCCTATCTTTCTCCTTTCTTCTTCCTTTTCCTCCTGCAAAGCACCAGTACATAGTTGTCTATTGTTGTAAGTTCTTCTGGTTCTTCTATGTGAGTTGCCAGCATAGCATGGCTACTGACAGATGACTGGAGTGGTTCTGCTCCTGGGAACCGAACCTGGGCTGCCAAAGTGAAGCACACTAAACTTTAACCACCAAGCCATCATAGCTGGCTCAGGAGCTATGTTTTCTGATCCTGCCCCCTGTGCTGTAAGTTGCACAGGTAGGGCTGCCCTGCATCTGTGTGGGCTGTCTGCAGCCACTTGGTGGATCATGCATGCATGTGCAGGCATGGGCTCTGTGCTCCACCAGCAGGTTGCTCTAGTGCAGGGGGGTGGTGGTGCCACTGTGCATGGCAGGGTCTGGCTGAGCTGCTGTGCTGAGCAGGGTGCTTTCTGTCCTGTGCCTGCTGGCTCTGCAGTCATGGGTGGTTTGGCTGAGCTGCTGAGCTTGGTAGGCAGGACCCTTTCACAGGGGCTGAGCCACTGCCCCAGTGGGAAGTGTGCCCACAAACAGGGCCACTGCAGCAGGGTGGGAGCTCCTGCATGCCAGGCTGCCATGTTGAAATCATTCACCTGCAGGCCAGGCTGCCCTTGCCTCCTCTTATACTTGCACCCACCACAGTGTGGGTACCCGTGACCTGTATCGCTGCCACTGGGGAAAGGGTGGGTTCCACTCACCTAATTCCACTGCTTCCTGGGGATCCAGTCCACCCATTTTCAGATGTATGAGGGTGTGGATCTCTCAGGCATCTTGTTGTGCTGTGTAGGGAATCTTCTGTTGGCTAATGAATGTCCATTTAGTTCTAACTTAGAGGGAAGAGACAAAGGGAATGTCTCACTCTGCCACAATGCTGATGTCACTCTCTTCCTCACTTCCTAGTTAATTTATCTTTTTAATGCAGAGAGAAAACCAAATTTTAATTTTGTACTCTTATTTTTGGTATGAAAACTCACTCACTTAATTACATTCATTCCAATCCCTTTTCAAAGTTTCCTTTTCCAGAAACCTTTTATAGCTTTCTATTCCCATTTTAGTTTGTCCCTTGTTCTCTTTTTCATTCAGAAATAGTCAGCTTTATTTTGGGACAAAATTATTTTTTTCTTTCAACAAAATTGCATCTCCGTGCCACATACTTTTCTTACCAAAAACCATACATCTTATTTCCCAGGCAAACAGAGATTTTTCCCCTATTATTTTGAGTAGTTTTAACTACATACATTAATTAGAATTCTTAACCCTTAGAAACCTTAGTTTCTAATCAAAAGTAGCAAGTAAGCAATTATGAGCTGTCTTTTACATTAGCATTCTGTGCATTGGCAAACTTATAAATGCTTTTTATGATTTCTAGAAACATGAGCTATCTCATCAAAAATTTCTCAGTATGCCACAAGACATGTTTACTGATAGACCCAAATCTTTTAAATTCTGTATAAAAGGAAGCAAAAAGTAGGTAGAGCTATATTCATCAATTGATGTTTTACTATTTTTATCTTATCTGGAAATGATCTAGATGTTCAATGAATTTCCCATTATCCAATTTAATTAGCAAAACTATAAAGTTTCAAGTTACCAAATAGATTTGGGGAAGTTATTTTTAAGTACACAAACCATAAAACAAAATTATTGCACCAAAAAACTCTTATTTCATTAACATCTATATAATTCATTTGTTCTTAACACTCATAGATTATTCATAAAAATTTTATGAGACATTAAAACAGTTAACGATTATCTTAAGTTATTTTCCTTCTTGCTGACAAATTTTGTAACAGAGATAACATAAACTCATTTGACTAATAACCTAGGTAGAATAAAACTTGCATGTCTGCATTATATCCAGTGCTGATAACTGAAGACATGCCATTTTAATTAAACTAACAAAGTTACAACAAGCATTTATTTACTAATAATTGTTTCATGTAAGGTTAACTTGAAAACATTTGGGTTAGTTTCTATTATCTTTAGAAATGATTTATATAACTGCTTACTTTAAGTCAATTAAATAGAGCTGTTTTACGGGAGGCATCACAATCCCTGACTTCAAAACATACTACAAAGCTACAGTAATCAAAACAGCATGGTACTGGTACAAAAACAGGTGCACAGATCAATGGAACAGAATTGAAAACCCAGAAATAAAACCACACATCTATGGACAGCTTATCTTTGACAAAGGAGCTGAGGGCATACAATGGAGAAAAGAAAGTCTTTTCAACAAATGGTGCTGGGAAAACTGGAAAGCCACATGTAAAAGAATGAAAATTGACCATTCTTTTTCACCATTCACCAAAATAAACTCAAAATGGATTAAAGACCTAAAGGTGAGACCTGAAACCATAAGGCTTCTGGAAGAAAACGTAGGCAGTACACTCTTTGACATCAGCATTAAAAGGATCTTTTCGGACACCATGCCTTCTCAGAGAAGGGACACAATAGAAAGAATAAACAAATGGGACTTCATCAGATTAAAGAGCTTCTTCAAGGCAAATGAAAACAGGATTGAAACAAAAAAACAACCTACTAACTGGGAAAAAATATTTGCAAGTCATATATCTGACAAAGGCTTAATATCCTTAATATATAAAGAACTCTCGCAACTCAACCACAAAACATCAAACAACCCAATCAAAAAATGGGCTGGAGACATGAACAGACATTTCTCCAAAGAAGATATACTGATGGCCAATAGGCACATGAAAAGATGCTCATCATCGCTGATCATCAGGGAAATGCAAATCAAAACTACACTAAGATATCACCTTACACCCGTTAGAATGACAAAAATATCTAAAACTAATAGCAACAAATGTTGGAGAGGTTGCGGAGGAAAAGGAACCTTCATACACTGCTGGTGGGAATGCAAACTGGTGCAGCCACTATGGAAAACAGTATGGAGATTCCTCAAAAAACTAAAAATAGAACTACCATATGATCCAGCCATCCCACTACTGGGTATTTATCCAAAGAGCCTGAAGTCAGCAATCCCAAAAGTCCTGTGCACCCCAATGTTTATTGCAGCACTGTTTACAATAGCCAAGACGTGGAAGCAACCTAAGTGCCCATCAACAGACGAATGGATAAAGAAGATGTGGTACATATGTACAATGGAATACTACTCAGCTGCAAAACAGAACAAAATCATTCCATTTGCAATAACATGGATGGACCTTGAGAGAATTATGTTAAGTGAAATAAGCCAGCAAGACAAAGATAATCTGTGTATGACTCCACTCATATGAGGAATTTAAAACTATGGACCAAGAACAGTTTAGTGGATACCAGGGGAAAGGTGGGGTGGGGGGTGGGCACAAAGGGTGAAGTGGTGCACCTACAACATGACTGACAAACATTAATGTACAATTGAAATTTCACAAGATTGTAACCTATCAATAACTCAATAAAAAAAAATAGAGCTGTTTTAGATTTAATTTTGATAATACCACCCAGAGGTAGAAAAATACCATATCTATAATATAGATAGAGAGACACAAACAGAGATTTTATGGCTTTTGTTTAAAACTTCAGCCATAAATCAGGTACAATACAAAACTCACTAGTTTATAAATAATTGTGTCTCTAGCAGATGGAGAAAGTTACAGTTACCTGCTTAAAAGCCTTTTTTGTTTATATTTGTGGAGAAGAAGCATTTTAAGATTTATATTTGGCCTAAACAAGTAATCTTAAGGAATTAGATTTTGGGCAAGAGAGCCTTTCTAGAAGTTGGCATTTTATTTAATTAATTAATTTTTGCTGAGGGAGATTCACCCTGAGCTAACATCTGCTGCCAATCTTCCTCTTTTTGTATGTGGGCCACTGCCACAGCATGGCCACTGACAGACGAGCAGTGTACGTCTGCATCCAGGGACCAAACCCAGGCTACTGAAGTGGAGTGCGCTGAACTTAACTACTAGGCCAGCAGAGCTGGCCTGCAGTTTGCATTTAAAATGGCCAATATTCTTTCTTCTCTTTAACCTCAGGCTTTATCAACTGGGCTAGCCAGGCTCAGTCTCAAGCAATTGTGGACTGTTATCTCCTGGGGTATTTATATGTTCCAAAGACAGTAAAATTTACAATTTCAAAGGACAGAGAACAAAAATGGAAGTTTTTGTCCTGGGAGTTTCAGAGTAATTGCTTTTTAAATTTTTCCTGCTTTTCTTAAGTGCAGGACAATTGTACTTTCAATATCCTGATTTTGATGTTTTTCTAGTATAGACAATTTAAAGGATACATCATCTGGCCATTAACAAGTAGGCTCTTAACAGTGACTCAAACCAATAAGTTTTTATAGAGCTTAACCAAAGACACAATGTGTCCCTAAAGGAGAGTGCAAATGATGAAGTCCTCACAAGATCCAGAAAGTTTACTCCAAAAGTACAGGCTAAAAAATCAAAGGCCTTCATTGCACAGGTGATAAGCATGGTGTAGTGAAAACGATGTCTCCAGTCTCCCACAGGAACACAGGATGACTCCAGTCACAAACCCACTAGTTTATGACGCCAGGCAGGCACTACTAGAATGGGACTTTTACAGCACTAACAATGAAGGTTAATATGACAAAAGCCCCTTGTGGACTGGAACCCCTTATGACAAACCCCCCTGAGAGCTGGCACCAGCAGACAAAGAGAGAGCTGTTTGTGACTTCTTGTCTCAGAACTCCAGTCTATTTGACTGACCACCAGGTACATTCCAGTAATGCACCTTCTGGATGTTGAAAGCCAGAGAAAATACATTCAGTGGTCACAAAACCAAGCTCTCAGGACATAGAACAAGATGGAAGGAAAAACTTTGTCCTGTTTTTACATAGAAGACCCAGAGCAAAGTTTGTTTAAATAGATGCCAGTCTGGTGAGAACCATAAAACTCAACAGTCTGTGAAACTGGCTCAAGCAGTAGGCTTACAAAGGGCCTGTACCTGCTGTCTTTCCCCATGGTTCTTCATCCTTATAAAAAATGACACAACAAAGACAAAGGAAAGCAATGACCATCTCTGGGAGGAAAAGTTCAACAAAAATCAAGAGTACTCATCCAAATTTGCCAGAGTTGCTGGGCCCTAAGGAACTAATTCCACAAATATTTTCCGCTAATCTGAATTTATAGAGAAACAAAAAAAAAGAAACTCTCACCACTTTCGTACCAATCAGATTCTGCAGACAGAGTTCTGGGAGACTGACATGGTAAGAAATCTTACCTTTTTGCCAGCTTCTGTGTTAGACATCCCAGGATCTCTTAAACAAGTAACTTAAGTTCAAAATAATCAACGTGCCACTGTGGGATATTTTGAAGTGTCTGCCCTGGGCCCCTGCAGGAACTCCTTCAAGATCTCTGGGAGAGCATTCAGTTTAAGTTTGCTAAGGGCAGGGGCAGGAGAAGGAAGAGTGTTACAGGTAGGTGAACAACCTGTGCAAGGGTAGGAAGAGAGTAAAAATAGACTTTTCTTTGAGGGTAAGCATGAGATTTGTCCTTCAATCTAAATGATCCATCACTTCAATGGATCACACCCAAAGGAGTGAATCTCTAGGCATCAATAAATATGATTAGAGACCTTTTATGGGGGAGATCCAAGACATTCAGGCAACTCAGAAACATATCAAGTAGCTTTGGACTTGGTAGCTAGGGAGAATGTGCTTGTTGTGAAATATTTGTTGTTTAAAAGGCTCAGGATCTTCTGCTTTTCCCTCCTCTTTTTTTCTTGCAGTGGGCAGGGCCACAGTCCTCAAATAGGTCCCTTGTATTTTGCAGGAGGGTTTGTTTCCTTTGTTGAGGGGTGGATGTGTAGCTCTGAGATTTTTGTTTTTTCTTTCACCAGCAGTTAGGGAAAGGATAGTGTGGCTCCTTTCTCTACTAATCATCTCATAATGGAGCCATATAAATCTCATCTTGATTCCTCCACCCTCTAGGGACCCAGGCCTTTTCCTGGTCCTCCTTGATCCCGGGGGACTCAGAGGCGATGCAGAACACTATGTGAGGGGAAAAAAAAACAATAACAACAAAAAACAAAAACCAGGGGTGAGTAGAAACTGTTGTAATTGCTTCTAGTTTCTTAAGTGTGTTCCTTTCTCCCTTCCCTCTCTCCACCCTAGGATTTTAGGACCAAGTACTGACCTCTAGGCAAAAATCTGGTTTCCTTGCTCCTGCTATGGTTTGGTTCCACCCACCAAGACAAAAGGCCTATTTTTTCCTATAGTCAAAGGCCCTTGTGTTTGGCCCCAGGAGTTTCACCCTGAACTTGTGCCAAAGCTCAAGACTTCCTGTTCTGTTCCTTCCAGGTCGTCTTGGAATCTTCAGGCTTGTGGGTGGAGTGGGGGGTCTTGAGTTGTGATCAGGGAAAGGGGAAGGTTGTGGAAATCCCTGACAGTGTGCTAGGGAGAGTCTTCTAGCCTGTCAGCAGAAGAAGCAGAATTGTGGGCCAAGACACCTGGGTCCTGGTGCTGGTGACTAAGCTTTGACCTGGAATGAGTAGATTTGTTTCTCTAGGCCTTAGCTTTGCCTGCTGCACAAGGAGGAGTTTTGACTAGATGAACTCAAGCCCTACAGCTTGAATGCCTTAGCCATGCATTATCTTTCCCCTTCCTCACTGGAAATCTGTATCATCCCTTCATGGCCCAAGGATCCACCATCAGATACAATAAATTTCACTAATGTCTGTATGAGAGGGGACCAACTGCCAGGTAGCATGTACCCGGTTTGACTGGCCTTTTAGGCTAGAGTGGAGTGGGTGGATATTTTTGGCTTTGTCTTATTTTGAGGCTCTCTTTGGTAGCAGGAGGGGTGGGGTCCTGCCAAATTGTGAAAGAGTTGACGACCAGCCTAAGGAGTCTGGACTCTTGTGAATGGGGATCTACCAGAGGCTTTAAGTGAGAAGTGACCTGGTCAGATCTGAGTTTTGGGACATGTACCCTGGCAGCTGATTTGTTGGGAGAACTGTGGGTGTGGAGAGTCCACATGAGAGCCTGAGATCTGAACTGAGAGGTCAGAGGGCAAGGAAAGCATAGGACAGGAGAGCCATTTGAAGAATTGGAAGGCCTTGGTGAGTGACCAGAGAGGAGGGGGTGGTGAGGAGGAGGCTAGAAGATGATTTGGAGCTGTGTTTAGTTTGGGTTTTTGGGTGGATCAGACGTCATTAGCCCTGAGATAAGGATGAGGGATTGGTTGGCTAGGGACTGAGATGCTAAACTCAGCTTGGGATAGGTTTAGATATGATGCCTGTGGACTCTCCAGGTGGAAATAGTGTATGGGCATTGGGGAGAAGCTCTAGAAGAAGGCTGGGGCTGATGCCAGTGAGTGGTGGAGGCCGAGATGGAGAAGAGGAGTGAGCCCAGAGTCTGTGCCTGTAGGGTACTGCTCAGCCTGGTCTCATCACAAGCCACAGGGCTGAGTTCTACTCTTCTGCAACATTTTCTCTGTTGATCAGAGTGACTTTTCAGGGTTTTGGCCCAGACAGATATTCTTAGCCTGGGGGTCACTTATTAATTGCCTAAAGAAAATAAAGGACTTTTGGAAAAGATAATAGAGAAAAACAGGCAATCAAAACATATCCTATAAAACACTTTAACATTCATTGTAAAACATAAAAGCACAATGTAAATTTAAAGTTTTGTTGAGAACACCATGTCCCTGGGGCAGAAAGGGAAAGGGTGAGACTAGGAGGACAAAGGGGAAGAAGTAACTTAAAAGCATTAAGCTAATAGCTAGTCTACTAGGTCTAGAAATCTCCTTGGAAGGCTCCCTGTAGCTTAAAAGTTACTTGACCTCTGCATTTCTTGGGAGTAATGAGTTTTATTTGTACACATTGCAACGTAACATACTAATAACCAAAAACATGGTGTGCTTACCATTTATTGTACAACTGACAAGTAGTGCAACTAAGTGTATACTAATAGAGCAAGTTATAGCTAACGAATACTATGTGCTTAGTATGTGCCAGGCAGTGTGCTAAAAGCTTTAAATAACTAGATTACATCATTTGATCCTCACAACAGCACATGTAGTGGGCGCCTTTATTAGCCCTATGTTACAGATGAGGGGACTAAGGTGTAGTCATTCACCTAGGGCCTTGCAGCTTGTGTGTTAGAGCCAGAATTTGCAGCCAGGCCACCTGGGGAACTCCATAGCAGGTGCTCTTAACCTCTCAGCAGTCCAGTGGGGAAGTGATACAGTAAGCTTCTCACAGAGTGGTTCTCAGACCATCTGTATCAGAATTATCTGGGATGTTTGTTAAAAACTGAGATCTATAGGTCTCACCTTGGACCAACTGAAAGCAGAATTTCTCAAACACTGATATTTGAGACTTACTGAGTTGGCGCTGGGTGTCTGGGTTCTGGAAGGCAATGGAATCTTGGATTCTTTAGTCACCCACAGTTTGGGTTCTTATCCCTCTGTGAAGTTGCCAATGTGGTCTATGCTTGCTTTCTTTGGATTATTGGAGGGGTGCATTCCATTCTGAGAATGGGTGAGATCATGCTGATGTTAATGCTGGAGGAGGCATTTTGACACAGTGTCTTGTATTCACATTTTCCTTTCACCCTTCATTTGCTTCTCTCCCCTCTATACTCTCTCCCCACCCACTCCCCCACAGGGGTGGGTTTCCTGGGTTTCACTTCTCTGTGTGTACCCTGGGTGGCTTACCACCTGCGTGAGACAGAGACGGGGGAGGGCAGGGGAACATGGTGTGATTGTTCACACATGGTGTGAACATGTACTCAGTGGGGAACGCACCCTGGGAGAGGAGAAGTTGCCCTGTGGTTCCTCTCAAGCCCAGCCAGGCTCTCATGTGGAGAGGGAGTTTTCCATGAAGTTTAGCTGCCTCATGCTGAGAGCAGTGGTAGGGAGAGTGTAGTTGCAGCCTAGGGTGTGAAGTGGAAATCCTGTTACCAACAGAGTGGTCTGTACAAGTCCCCATCTTTTCTGAAATAGAGGGTTAATCTCCCTAAGAGCTCGGAGCCAGGTGATGCCAATAAACAGGAGGAAATGTGAATCTTTCTCTCATCCTCTAGCAGGGCTGATCCACTTACACTCTCTACCTTGAGTGAGGACAATGGCGAGTTTTATACAGTTCACTTTTTGGGCTGATCACACACTGTGGCCTTGGGGAGATCCAGAGGTGCAGGGAGGGCCGTGGGCTGGGAGTGAAGAGAGCTGGTTCCGTGTCAGCTAAGCTACCAATTTCATTTGTTACCGTGGGAAAGTCACTCGCCCACTCTGCGCTTGAGTTTTCTTATCTGAAAATTGTTGGATTTAGGTGAGATAATCGTGGATGTTCCTTCTTGCTCTCAAGTTCTGCTTCTGTGATTAGCAGCAGGGAGGCGGGGGCAGGTGTGGCAGAGCCCTGGATGCTTCTTCTTTATTTCTGTCTCATGTGCCTGCCTTCCCCCAAATGAGCAGATTGTGTCTCCTCTTGCACAGCTCTGTGTTTCAGTGGCCTGAAGATGCCCACTGTGGGTGCAGTGAGGAGAGTCTCTGGAGCTTGCGGCTCCCTTGGCCCTGGGGAAGGGGGGCCTGCTTGGTAGGTTTCCTGCCATCGCACAGACTTCTCATGTTTTGGTTTGATGGGACTTCCCTCCCTGTTCTCCCCCCTCCTCCACAACCTACCCCTGAGCATCACATTCAGTTTCTGGAGTGGATTATGATTGCTTGATAACTTTCCTGGCTGTTTCCTGCCTGTGGTTCCCTGAAACAAATAGCAGGAAACTCTCATAGCCTTCGGGGTCTCTGCTTCGTGTTTTCCTCTTTCCCCATAGAGCCTGAGAGAACACACAGGGCACAGAGAGACACATGTGCATGCTCTAGCTCCCAGCATTCACATATGGTGAAGGGTGGGGTGGGGTTATATTCTTAATATTGTCTAGGGGCTGGCATAACACATATGTGAACCCATGTGCTGTCCTAATATCTTGTATGTTGAAGCCACTTAAGAGTTCAGAGTGGGTGCTATGTATGTGTTGAGTGTATTACCTGTGCCTGGGTATGTGCATGTGGGTCAAAGCATGTGGTCAATGGCAGTTGATGCTGAGAGGAAGTAATTTAGGGGCTGGATTTGCTCGCTTTGTGTTTCTGCTTTTGTGCAATGTACTGGTAACTTGTGTTGTCAGAGGGCTGATTAAAAAGATGTTAGAAATTTCCTTAATTTGGTGTGAAATTCACTTTGTTTCATTCTTGGTTATGTAACGTGTGAGGGTGTGGGCAGGTGGAGGATGAAACACCAGACCTTCCTGAACAGTCTGAGGTCAGTTCTCAGAAATTAGATGTTGACTGTTTAGCCATCACCACCTTGGGATTTGTAAGTAGGACCCAGAGGATTTGAGAGCTTCTGTAGCAGAGATATTGTCCTGTTCTGGGAAAGTTAGAGACACATTGACAAGCTGAAAACAGGTCAAATTTGTGGCTTGTTTCTATCCAATGTTTAGGCATTCTGACCTTTAAAAACAATTTAATTTCACTGATATTGTCATCTAGGTACCAAGTGCCAGGTGGTGAGTTTTCAAATGATTAAATGAAATTCAATCCTTATCCTCAGGAGCTAATAGTTGGTCTTTTCTTGAACAAGGTTTTCTGGGCCTAATTCCCTCCGTGGCCAACTCTGTCTCACTGGCAGTCGGTTGGACTCTCAGAACCAGATGGGTGAGGTGAGATGCTGGAGCGGCTGAAGGAGGAGAGTGGGACAGGAGTCAAGCCCTTGCACTTTCTGATTCTCCTTTTCAGGTGCACAGTGACCATGGGAAGTAAGAAACTGGGCTCCTTAGGGAATGCTGTGGTAGGTAGTGTGGTGAGGATGGCAGCTCTGATGGTCCCTCAGCTCATCTCTCAGCTCCTCAAGCTACGAGAGCATGCCCTGCAGCACTCCCAGAGATGGAGATTGAGTGTATTTCCTTGAACGACTGGAAACAGGATTTGTTAGCTACTCTTAACAACATTAGCAGTGAGAAAACAGGGAAATTTGAGGCCTTGTGGAATTGTCTCTGGGGAACTGCGGTCACTTCACTCTGTTCAGACCAGGAGGATGGGCAGTAGCTAAGGGTGGGGTGGAGACAAAGATTTTCGAAAGTGCTCAGACCAACTGGTACCAATTTTTTTCTAAGGCTCCCATACTAAGCTCGTATCCCCTCTGATGTATGGTATCCCCTCTGCCCTAAGGGATCCCCTCTACCATATTGAGACACTAAGTCAACTGGGGTGGGACTCCCCCTCTCTGTTGAAAACCCATTCTGCTAAGGCTTCGTGATGCCCTTTTGTGACTTCTTTCCCCCTTCAATACTGCCTTTGATATTCATTTTAGCCTGATGTCACTTGAGTCAAATGAGTTGGGGTAGGGTGAGTGAAATTTTTCCAGACCCCATGTTCTTAGAGTTGGCTTGGGGCCCTGCACATTTCTAACTTCTCCAGGACGACCCTGGGAACTTGCTTCTATCCTGGGTCCTATTGTAGTTCTTCACCAGCCAAGCTGCTCCCTAAGTATAGTTTAGTGAGAAAGAAAAACAGAGATAGAGACAGAGAGAGGCTTCCAGCACCGGGATGTTTCAGGTGTCCATGTTCCTTTGGAGTCAGGTAGACCAGACCTGGATTTAAATCTTTGTTTTGTCCTTCATTAACTGTGTGACCTTGGCAAGTGATGTAAGCTCTCTAAGGCTCAGTTGCTCCATCTGTAAAATGGAGATGATGTCCACATCATAGTTGTAATAATAGCAACGTGTATTGAGCACTTTACACTTATTAATTCAGTTAATCCTCATACATTTCTAGGAACTAAGTACTAGAGTAGTTCTCATTTTCAGATGAGGAAACTGAGGCACAGAGAAGTTATTTAGCAGGCCCAAGTTAATGTAATTTGTAAGTGGTGGAGCTAGAATTCTGAACTTGCACAGTCCAACCCCAGAGCCTATGCCCTTAACTACTGCACTAGACTGTGTAGTGCACAGAATGTTCACAGGAATTAATTGAGATAAACATTTGAAGCACCAGCTATAGTGCTTGGCACACAGTAGGCACTGAGTAAATGGTAGCTGTTGCCACCAGAGCTGAGAAGCCTGCTTCCATGTGGGTGTGTGGAAGATGTGGCCCTGGGTCACGACAAGGCAGGAGAGTCTCGGGTCCTCCTGCTGACCTAGGGGTTTGCACAGTGTCAGGGCTTCCTCCACCCTCACTCTGTAGGACAGAGCTTCTTGGCAAAAGTTGTCCCTGCCATCCCAAAGTTGCCTGACAGGCCCCGAAAGGAAAACACAGGAGCTGAAACTGGGTGGCCATAGGGAGGTACTCCCTCCCAGCCAGCTAGTTGTTCAAGAATCACTTTTTTGACTCTACTTCAGAGGAATATGGCTGTTCATTTCCTGATGTCTTACCCATTTGGTCAGGGCTCCCAGGGAAGCTACCTGTGGAACAGAGTAGGGCTGCTGCCTAAATTGGCACAGGGTGAAGGGTTAATTCCAGGAAGCTAAGGAGACCCTGCAGGGAAATCCACATGTGGCTTCAGAGGAGGGAGTATCAGGCTGGCTCTGTTTTCCTGTCATGTGTACCTTGGCTCTCCACCTGGATCTGGGAATGGCTCAGTCGTCAGTCAGCAGTTCCAGCACATCTGCCCCACGCCAGGCGCTGACTGGGCTAGAGGCAGCGTGGCTTATGGAGGCTGAGGGGCATGGATTCCTGTCACGGTTCTGCTACTTTTTAGTTGTGTGACTGTGGCCATTTATTTATCTTTGCTGAGCCTCAGTTTTCTCATCTGTGGGAAAATTGTGAGGATCAAGTGAAATAACATACACAAAGCACCTAGAGCAGCAACTTACATGCTGTAGGTGCTTGGTAAATGTTGTGAGTCACAGGTGGGTGCAGTGAGGGATGTGGAGAAATAGAAAATACAATCCCACATCTTCAAGGAGGTTATAGTCTGGGTAGAGAGAGGCAGTAAGACAGGTAAACATAGATCACAGCATCAGGACCACATGTTCTGTAACACAGGTCAGCAGGTGTAATGGGCAGTGAGAGCTCTGGGAGTTCAGAGGTCAGAGAGCTGCCCTGTGGGCTAAGCTGGTTAGAGAAGGCTTCCTGAATAAGTGCCCCTTGTGAATGTGCAAAGGTTGGAGAGGAAGGTAGAGGGACATTCCAGGAAAGCATCTGAGATGAGACCAAGCTTCTTAAGTCCAGGGGATGGAGAAGAAACCAGTTGAATTGGAACCAATGGTTTGTGGGGGAGACTAGAGGGAGATGAGGTTCAGTAGGTAGGTTGGGGCTGTTGTGAGGGCTTTGAATGCCATGCTAAGGAGTTTGGGATTTATCTGAAGATTTTTGAGGAAGGAAATGACATTAATATTATGACCTTGATTCAGTCACTTATTCTTTTAACCTCCCTGGGCCTTAGATCCCTCATCTTTAAAGTAAGGAGTTTGGACCATGTGATTATAAAAGAATTTGTCTAGCTAAGGAGTCTGTGATTCTGTGATAGAGGAGATTATTTTGATGATAAAGTGCAGAATTGGTTGGAAGGGAGAAACTAGAGGCAGAAGGAGTATTTAGGAAGCCAGTGCAATGTCAGGCACGAATCTTCTTTCTGCCGCTTGTAAGAGACTCCGGGTGTGGGTAGGGAAGGTCTTTCCTGTATGTTTTATGGACTTTGACGTTATAAGTCTATAACAATTTGAGTTCTACAAGGTGCCTGCCCAGGAGACACCTGCTCTTGGGGCACCTGGAGAAGAAGTGGGGAAACTGGTAAAGTCTTCTGGGAAAGGAGTGATTATTTGGTGCGCTTCAGGTGTGTATCATTCCTATTCTGCAGTAAACTGAGAAGAGCAAAAATAACAGGAATTCGTTATTGTTTGTCTTTAGATGTTGTGTAGAGTTTTCCAATTTATCAAAAAGTTTCATAAGCATTGTCTCATTTGCTTCTCACCAGTCTCCTGAGGGAGGTTAGGCAGGTGCTCCCTCCATTTTATGGATGAGGCGAGGCTGTAATTTCTCTGAGTCTCTAAGATCTAGGCCTCCTTATTTTCAGAGCAGTTAACTTTCTCTGCTTCATGTTCCTCAGACAACAAATAGGAACTCTCTTCTTCTATTAATTATGTACATATTTATTAAGTACCTAATATCCATCAAGTACTCCACTAATTTGAGGTCCACAGAAGACATATATTTAAGAAAATTTTTTTTCTGATTGTAAAAGCCATACATACTTATTGCAGAGATTTTGTAAAGTAGAGGAAAAGATTCCTCTAATTGCACCACCTGGAGACATAGATAATTTTAGACTTTTTTTTTCTTTTTGCTGAGGGAGATTCGCCCTGAGCTAACATCTGTTGCCAATCTTCCTCTTTTTGCTTGAGGAGGATTTTCCTTGAGCTAACATCTGTGCCAATCTTCCTCTATTTTGTATGTGAGTCACTGCCACAGCATGGCTGATGAGTAGTGTAGGTCCACACCTGGGAACTGAACCTGGGCTGATGAAGTGGACCATGCTGAACTTAACCACTAGGCCATGGGGCCAGCCCCTGTTTAGACTTTTTTTTGGACTGTTTTTCTACTTATGAGATCATACTGTGTATATAACTTTGTATACTGATTTTTTTTGCTTAAGAATTTTTTCATATTATTAAAATTTTAACAAACATTTAGAAAGTGACTGTATAACATTATGTTAAAAGATAATTCATAACTTACCTAATAATTTCCCTATTATTGGACATCTGCGTTATTTCTAATTTTTTCCTCTTTTAAATTTTGGTATGATAAACATCTTTTTTGCATTAAGTGTGTATTGCATTTCTAGTTATTTCCTGCGCTATATTTCTGAACGTGAATAGATAATTTGGTCAAAGGAGTTACTTGGGCTCTTGGCAAATACTGCCAAATTATTTTCCTAAAACTTGTTAGAATTATCTATACTGCCATAGGCATTATTTAACTAGGGGTAAAGGGTTTTGAAATGGGAAAAGAACCTGTTTTCTATTGTTTTGTCAAGGGTGGACATGAGGAAGACCTTGGAAAGGTGGAACCTGCCATTGGAACCTGGCCCAGATGTTGCCCCTGGTGAAAAATGTTAAAATGCCCTACAGGATAGAACCATCTTGACAAAGATCAGGCTAAGATATATTTTCCAGAGAAGCTTCTATTTATTTATTTATTTTAAATAAAAGAAAAAAGGTGAGTTTCAGGCAGCAGAAGAAATTCCATGGTCTCGAAATTGGAGTGTTCTCTATATAGGGCAAAGGAGGCTGCTGCTGGGTTTAGTGAAAGGGAGTAAGAAGTAAGTCAGGCCAGCCCCTTGGGGAGCTGGTTAGAAGCATGAGGAGCCAGATCTGTTGTCTCATCAAGTTCAGACCTAGGCATGTGGTGTCCAGTGAGGATTCTGTGGTTAGGCTTCAGTTATCCATGGTTGAAAATTTCTTTTAAAAAAATTCTTTTGTATTTTTTCTTTTATTGTTCTTGTTAGTTGCTACCGGAAAATTAGTCAGTCTTGGCTGAACTAAGTGGAAAAGATTCATTCCAACCTAGCTAGCGTAACTAGGGTGGTTGGAAGAGCAACTCTAGAGAGCAGGTGGTGATGGCCATGGCTGTCCCATAGCCCTTTTTATAACTTTAATAGCACCTGTTGTGTTGTCATTATTCCTTGTTCTCTATCTGAGTATAAATTTAATTTTTCATGCCCCTCTGAAAACAATTTAAGGATAGAAACTGAATCTTCATTTCTCATTTTTAAAGTTTCCGGCAGGGGCCAGCCCTGCGACTGAGTGGTTAAGTTCATGCTCTGCTTTGGTGGCCTGGGGTTTCGCCAGTTCAGATCCTGGGCACGGACCTAGCACAGCTGATCAAGCCATGCTGTGGCAGTGTCCCATAGCAGAACCAGAAGGACCTACAAGTAGAATATACAACTATGTATTGGGGGCCTTTGGGGGAGAGTGGGAGCGGGGGGAGGAGGAGGAGAAGGAGGAGGAGAAGGAGAAGATAATGATTAGCAATAGATGTTAGCTCAGGGCCAATCTTAAAGAAAAAAAAAGAAAGAAAAAAATGTATCTGGCAAGATACTACTTACATTATAGATACCCAATGAAGATTTATTAAATTGAAGACTTGTCTCACACATGGATTCTGCTAAGTACTTGATACTTGTCATTCATTCATTCATTAACCCACTCCTTAGTAAGTATTTAGTTTCCTGAATGCCTGCTAGACACTAAGCATTATATTATGCATTGGGTATTACTAATGGGAATAAAGACTAAGGGTTTTAGTGACCCTTAAGAAGGTTGTTACAGAACAGAATGACAAGTGTTGTGATTGAGGGACAGATGGGTATTATAGGAGCACAGGGGAGGGTCTCCTAACTCATCCTGGGATGAGGGTGGAAGTGTTGAGACCAGTCTGAGAAGACTTTTTTCTTTTCTTTTCAAGAGATAAATTCTAAAGGAGGAGTAATAATTGAGGGAAGGGCCTTCCAGGCAGAGGCAATAACATGTGTAAAGTCAGTGATGGGAGGGATTACCTATATTCAGGGAACTGCAAGTAGTCAAGTATGTTGTAACAGAGAGTACAGAGGGATGGGGGTTAGAAATAAGCAGGAAACAGATTATGAAGACGCTGGCATGCTGGCGAAGATGTTTGGATTTTATCCTCAAGGTGATGGAGAGTGGCATCTAGATTTTAGGCAGGGAATTGACATGATCAAATATGTGTTTTAAGGAGTTCACTCTATTAAAGTGCAGAACAAATTGTATCAATGAGTAGGGGGAAGATGAGATAAAACTGGGGCAATTTAGTGAGGAAAACCCTAGGAATAGGATTGGATGAGTTAGCTGTGATTGCTGCTTCCTTGTTTCCTAGGATACTCCTTTCCATGTTTAAGGACCACGTCTCTAGTACTTGCCATAGAACCTGGTGAACAGGAGGCATTTAAGAAGTGCTTCTTAGATATCTCACTCCTCTTTGTACCTCCCACGTCTAACACAAGCCTGATACTTGGAGGTGGGTGGTACTGTTGGCTAGCTCTCCTGCTGTGGCTTGTGCTAGCAGGCACTGAGCACTGATGTGAAAGTAAGGTTGGTACCCTTTTTCCTGTGGTCACAAACCAGGCAAAATTGCTTACCAGGTTAGAACTGCCCTTGAAGATATCTTTTGCATGGCCTTCTCAAGACTTCTCCAAAGACATTCTCCATCTTATGACGAGTCTCTGTTCCCAAATAGAGAGTGGGTTCTTTTAGGACAGGAAACATATTTTTATTCATTTTTGTATTCCCAGGACTTTTCACAGTGCATGATACATAGTAGGTGATGCTAGATGTTTGTTTCATGAATTTGAAATTGATTGTTTTGGACATGAAATATGTTTCATGAAATACAGTGTAAAGATTGATTAGGTACTGATTTCCCCTTAGAAACCTTTTAAATCTATATCCCAATGCGAGTAACTGGGCATATCTAAGGTCTGAGAAGGAGAGGAACTCCAGGAGATGGGAGAAGTTAGCAGAATGCGAAGCAAGTTACTTCTCAGAAATATTTAGCGGTGGAACTGAAACAATTTCAGGAAGGTTCTGGGCCACAGGTTGTAGGTTCTTAGAAAGTCCTATTAGGGAGATTGGGAAGCTCTGGGTTCCTTTTACCACCTACCATTATACAAAGGGCTTTCCTTACTCCTCTTGCACTTTAGACTGTAGTTGATCGAGATGACTCACCACGTTTTCCTGATTCTTTGTCTTTTTGTTTCTTTCCTTCATTAGGAATGTCCTCCTTCTTTATGCTATTATCATCATTCTTCAATTCCCTGCTGAAATGCTACACTCTTTCCAAGGAACCATGTGGAAGAAATAATCTCTCCCTACCCTGAACATCTCAACTTTTAGACCCTCTCATGGTACTTAATGCTAGCTACTGGAATTATATATGGGTTATCATGTATACGTACTTTAGCTATGTACATTCCATAGTACAGGGCCTTTAAGTGTTGAACGAACAATGTGGCTGAACTGTATTACTAACTTAGTGTGATGGTTGATTTTATGTGTCAACTTGATTGGGCCATAGGGTGCCCAGATATTTGGTCAAACTTTGTTCTGGGGGTTTTTGTGAGAGTGTTTTTGGATGAGATTAACATTTAAATCAGTAGACTGAGTGAAGCAGATTGTTCTTTGTAATGTGGGTGGACCTCATCCAATTTGTTGAAGGCTTGAACGGAGCAAGAATATTGACCTTCCTCTGAGTAAGAGAGGATTTCTCCTACTCACTGCCTTCCAGCTGGGACACCTACTTTTCCCTGCCTTCAGATTTTTGCCATTTTACAAGCCATCTATGTGTCTTAATGGGCTTTTGGGATACTATAGCTAAATCTAAACTCCAGCCAGCAGACACAGCCCTTATCCAGGCCTTAAGACTCTTTCTTAATAACGGCTTTGTTTAGCTATCATTCACATACCACACAATTCATCCATTTAAAATGTAAAATTCAATGGTTTTTAATATATTCACAGAATTGTATGACCATCACCACAATTAATTTTAGAACATTTTCATCACTCCAAGAAACCCCATGCCCATTAGCAATCACTCTTCATCACAGTCCCTCCCCTGCATCTCCTCCCTCCATCCCCTGGAAACTACTAATCTACTTTTTTGTGTCTATGAATTTGCCTGTTCTGGATATTTCAACTAAATGGAATCATACAATAATATGTGGTCTTGGTGACTGGCTTCTTTCACTTAGCATAATGTTTTCAAGATTCATCCATGTTGTTTCATGTATCAGTACAAGTTCTTGTCTGGAGGTACGTTTTCATTTCTCTTGAGTATATACCTGGGAGTGGAATTGCTGGGTCATATGGAGACCTTAGGATTCTTAAGTACAGTGGTTGCTTTAGAGAATAAGATCACAAACACGTATGCACTAATAACTCTAGCTCTTTAACTTGGTAATTAATGATAGGCAAGTTGTGCAGCTGGTTCTTTGAAGAATTGGCATGAATCAAATTTCTCTGTCTAACGTAAAGTAGCCAACGAATGTGTGAAGTCTAATTCTTCTCTGTAGGATGAAAAAGCCCTTTTTGGGTTTTAAATGGAAGTGGGAGAGTTTAGTGTCTGTTTCAGCCCATTTCCATTCCCACTCCACCCACCCCTGGATCGTACAGGGCTGGCTGACAATGAAGTTACCCAGGAAAGCTTCAATTGGAAAAGTTGGCCTGTTTGATGATTTGAGCCACATTAATTCACTCTTTCCATCTCTGTCTTTATGATAGGGATTTATTGTTCCTTTTGTATTACTCTTTTCTTTGGCTCTTCTTTTTCTCTTATCCACATGTCTCCGCCACCATATGCACTCATGTTTTTTTCCTGCTCTTCCCTTTCTGCTCAAACTCCTGGTCATATCAAACTGTTGCTAGGTCCTATGTAAGTTAAGACAATCAAGTTATGAGACTCATGGGAGTTATATGATTCCTTTTACAAGTATATCATATCCAGGTAAATATGGGCACCTAAAAAGTAGTTTCCTGGGTGGTTCTACATTTATTCCAAAAGTTCTGTCATTACTCAAAATAGTTGGGTCACTTACTGTGTAGAGTTGTTCTTAAAACCAGTCTGAGCCCAACAAGAAGACCAGTCACACTTCGTTACGATCACACTTAGTATTTCAGGGAGCCTGCCACTCTGCTTGTATTTATTTGTCTTCCTGTTCCAAGTTCCCCTTTTCCCTTCTTGCTGTAGTCCCCAAGCAAGAAGAGTTCTGGGTTCACATGTGGCTCCAAGTATGGGGCAAGATTGATGGTCATAGAGAGCCCAGCAATGAAGGGAGATCGGCATGCTCCACAGGACTTTGATTTTAAACAAACCCTGCTTAATTTGATCTTTTTACTGTGTCCTCTCCAGTGCCCCATTTCTGACTTGTGATCTCCTCCCTCACCTTTTTTTACAGAAAAGAACTGTCAAATCCTATGATTGGGGACATAGCCTTGAACTGTCCACTTGTCAGAGGAAACTTGGGGAGATTAGGTAGGGAGAGGCACTTCAGAGGGCTCCATTTCCTTCTGTTCCTGGGGAGTTAGTTAATCTTCTACCAGCAATTTCCACTCTTGGGGAGATGAGGATCATGTCACACCCCCACATCACTGCTCAGGGCACAGGGCACTTTGTACAGAGAGCTGTGATTCAAGAGAGATCTGCACCTGATCCTGCTACTTCATCTTTAGAATCTAGCCATCTGTGGTCTTGTATATTCTCAGTTCTCAGGCTCTGGATCTTCATATTCTTTTCCTCTCTGAATCTCTGCTCTGGTGGAAAATGAGGATGTTTACTAGTAGGGGGAAAAAGAAACCCTGAAGTTTTTAAAGCAAAAATTAACATACAGGCCAGCCTGGTGGTGCAGTGGTTAAGTTCATGTGCTCCACTTTGGCAGCCCAGGTTTTGCTGGCTCAAAGCCTGGGTGCAAACCTACACACTGCTTATCAAGTCATACTGTGGCAGGCATCCCACATATAAAGCAGAGGAAGATAGGCATAGATGTTAGCTCAGGGCATGTCTTCCTCAGCAAAAGGAGGAGGATTGGTGGCGGATGTTAGCTCAAGGTTAATCTTCCTCAAAAAAAATCAAATTAGCATAAAGCTGGGCTATGAAGACCTATGCCTCTCAGATAGCCACATAGGGAATCAGCCCCACCTTCCAAAGCCTGAAACAATTGGGTACTCCCATGCCTGGGGCCAGCCCCACTCAGCTGTAATCCTGAGAGAGCTGACAACAGCCTTGCAGGCTGGAGGCCCACAGCAGTTATAAGCCCCTGAGCCAAGTAACCAACCATGCTAGGGCCTACTCACTTAGAAAAACTGCAGCAGGAATGTGCTATTAGACCTTGCAGCCAGCTGTGCTGGGGCTCCCCAAACCTGATAAACTTACTGAAGGGTCCATAGCTGCCACATGCAACTGAGCACTACAACCACCTGGTCAGAGGGACAGCCTAGACTCCCTGGGCACCTGCAGCAGGAGCAACCCTGCCACAACAGAAGGACACATGTAGTCCACACAGGGGTCACTCCTGGAACATTCGGAACTAGTGATGAGAGGGAAGCACACTGCTGGACCTCAAAAGGTGTCTCCTACATAAGACTACTTCTTCAAGATCAGGAGATGTGGCTGACCCACATAATACATAGATATAAGCACAGAGAAAGAGGCAAAATGAAGAGGCAAAGGAATATGTTCCAAGCAAGGGAACAAGACAAAGCCCCAGAAAAAGAACTAAATGAAACAGAAATAAACAATCTATGACAGAGAATTCAAGCAAAAAGTCATAAGGATGCTCACTGATCTTGGGAGAAGGATGGATGAACACAGTGAGAATGTCAACAAAGAAGTGGAAAATATAAAAAAGAACCAATAAGAAATGAAGAATGCAATACTGGAAGTGAAAAATTCGCTAGAGGGACTCAATAGCAGAGTAGATGATACAGAAGAACGGATCAGTGAGCTGGACGAAAGACTAGAGGAAATCACCCAAGCTGAACAGATAAAAGAAAAATGAATTAAAAAGAATAAGAACAGTCTAATGGAACTCTGGGACAACATCAAGCACACTAACATTTGTATTATAGGTGTCCCAGAAGGAGACAAGAGAGACAAAGGGGCAGAGAATCTGTTTGAAGAAATAATAGCTGAAAACGTTCCTAACCTAAGGAAGGAAACAGACCTCCAAATACAGGAAGCACAGAGAACACCAAACAAGATAAACTCAAAGAGACCCACACCAAGACACATTATAATTAAAATGTCCAAAATTAAAGATAAAGAGAGAATCCTAAAAGTTGCAAGAGAAAGGCAACAAGTGACATACAAAGGAAACCCTATAAGGCTATCAGCTGACTTCTCAGCAGAAACCTTACAAGATAGAAGGGAATGGCATGATATATTTAAAGTGCTGAAAAGAAAAGTCCTACAGCCAAGAATACTCTACCCAGCAAGGTTATCATTCAGAATGGAAGGAGAGATAAAGAGTTTCCCAGATAAGCAAAAATTGGAGGAGTTTATCACCAAGAAACCAGTTTTACAAGAAATGCTAAAGGGACTTATTTAAGTGAGAAAGAGAAGACCACAAATAGGAATAAGAAAATTATTTAAAAAAAAGGCAATAAAATCACTGGTAAAGGCAAAAATACAGTAAAGGTAGCAGATCAGCCACTTACGAAGCTAATATGAAAGTCAAAAGTACTAAAATTACTTATTTCAATGATAAGAGGGTAATGAATACACACACACAAAATAAGAAGTTAGATATGATATCAAAAACATAAAATGCGAGAGGAGGGGATTAAAAGAGTAGAGCTTTTAGAAAGAGGTCAAACTAACGAAAGCATCAACTCAATATAGATTGCTATATACCTAGAAGTCTTTGGGTGGTGAACATGATGTAATCTACACAGAAATCGAAATATATAACGATGTACACCTGAAATTTATATAATGTTATAAATCACTGTTACTGCAATAAAAAAAGAATCAAAAAAAAAAAAAAAGATGAAGAAAATGACCATTGTAGAAGTCAGGATGGCCAAAAGGAGGAAGCACCATGGGGAGGGAGCCCCAGTGGTCTTCTAGGGTGGAGTTCTGTTTCTTGACCTGGGTGCTGGTCCAATAAAGGTTTGCTTTATAATTGTTCATTAAAAAAAAAAAAAGCTGGGCTCCCTGCTCATCATGTCTCCCTCTCCTCCCCAGCAGTTTCTGAACCCCCCCAAACCCCAGCAAGATGCTAGCTGATTGTATAAATGTGTTACGGGATTTCCTCAAAGGTGCAGCTATGTTTGATGGCTTTATGTTCTGGCTACCATCTTATCTGCTTTTCTCTTTTCCAGAGGATTCTGCTTCTCGCAAATATCAGGCCAATGGTCTAGAAATTCAGCCTCCCTTCGTTCTTTGTTAATCTCAGAATAAGTGATGCTGAGGCTGTTTAGATAATATAGCTGTGGGGGGAGAGAGAATGGAGGCACTGGAACACCTGCCAGAGACGGGGCCAGAGAGCACCGTTAGTGAATGCACATCTCTGGAGCAGAATGAGAGAGGAGGTGGAAACAAGGAAGGAAGCTAACAGAAGCCATAGAATTGTAGGAATTTAGGGTATAGTCCATAAGGGAATCATGAGGGCGCTAGACAGAGGCTTTTGATGGTCCCTCCCCTGCTGCCTGAAAGAAGAGTTGCCTGATCAGTGCCTATTATGAGCATGGCCTTAGGCTAGGTTCTGGGGATACAGAGATAAGTAAGACACAGTCCCTACTTTACAAGTGTGCAGTCTGACAAAGAGAAGATAAGTGACTAATAGGAATTAGATGAGGTTTGCAAAATGTGTGGTATTGTGGGCTGGGATACTGCTGCCACTACTAACAGCTAACATTTATTGCTTACCCACTGTCTTTCTAAGTGTTTTACACCTGGATTAACTCTTTGACTCCTGTCAACACCCCGTGAATACGTATTGTTATAATCTGTGTTTTATAGGTAAAGAACCTGAGGCCCAAAGACATTGCAAATAGCTTGCCTGAAGTCTCACAGTGGGGATTCAGCAGCAGGAACTCCAGCACAGGTGGTCTGGCTCTGGAACACATGCTCTTAGGTAACATGGCCTCTTGTAAGTCATCCAGAGAGTATGCGGAAACTCTGTGGCTGCCCATCTGCATGACTTTGTACCACTGGGCTGCCCTTGTGCCTGAGATACTCTTCCTTAAAGATGCTGGTCAAGGGGGGATGCTCCTGTGACGTCTTCCGTGACTCTTTCTGCCTACCCTGGGGCAGTCACTGTCCTTGGAGCTTGACCAGCACTTTCTGTTTATTTTAACTATGTAGTATTCTATTTGTTGGAATATCTGACTCCTTGTGTTAGAAGCTTCTGGAGAGCAAGGACTTTTCCTGGGAAATTTCAAACACGTGCAAAAGTTCAGCTAATGATATAATCAATCTACATGTACTCATCCCATAGCTTCAACAATTATTTCATGGCCAATCTTATTTCATCTATACTTTCCTCTCCAAACCTGAGTATTTTGAAGCAAATCCCAGACATCAAATCATTTTATCTGTAAATATTTCAGTTGTATTACTAAAATATCAGGGCTCTTTAGAAAACATAACTGCAATACCACTATCACACTAAAATTTAATACTTCCTCAATCTATAAAATATTCAATGTTCAAATTTCTGCAATTATTTCATAATTTTTTACCTTCCCTTCCCATCTTTCTTTATTCCTTTCTTTTACAGTAGAGTTGTTTAAATAAAGATTCAAATAAGGACTTTATTTTTCAATCTGCATGTTCTCCTCAGCACGTGGCTTAGTGCTTGACATACAGTAAATCCTTAGTAAATGTGTGTTGAATGAATGAATCTTCAGGAATCCGTAAAATGTCCTGGTTGGATTGTGGAGCCTGTCATTTGTGGTTGGTTTCTTGGGATGGCTTTGGGTTTCTGACAACTTTAGTTAGGGATTAACGGGGATGCTGGCTACCATCAGTGCCTGTGATCATTACTAAAGGTTGGGGGGCAGTGAGTGTATCTGTGACTAAGACATTCACAGGCTAGAAGAATATGGGCCGTTGCTTTCTTGTCTCTGTTTTTTGTCCTTAGTCTCTTGTTATCTCAGTTTGAGTTTGGACTGGCCATGTTTGGCTTTTTTGCTATTTCTTTAGAACAGAACCCTGAAGGAATGACTTGAGGGCATGAACAGCTTCATATGGTGCTGTGGTAGGCAGAGTTCTGAGATAGTACCCCAAAATTTACCACTCATTCCAGACTCTGAATATGATGGGATATCATGCTTGTGATTGTGATACGTTATGTGGTAAAAGGGATTTTGTAGGGGCTGGCCCCGTGGCCGAGTGGTTAAGTTCGCACGCTCCGCTGCAGGCGGCCCAGTGTTTCGTTGGTTCGAATCCTGGGCGCGGACATGGCACTGCTCATCAGACCACGCTGAGGCAGCGTCCCACATGCCACAACTAGAAGGACCCACAATGAAGAATATACAACTATGTACGGGGGGCTTTGGGGAGAAAAAGGAAAAAATAAAATCTTTAAAAAAAAAAAAAAGGGATTTTGTATATGTAACTAGGGTTACTAAGCAGTTGACTTTGAGTTTAAGAAAAAGAGAGATTATCTGAGTGCAATTAGTCTAATCATACAGGCCATTTAAAATCAGACAGCATGGGGCTGGCCTGGTGGGGCAGCAGGTAAGTTCGCATGTTCCGCTTCGGCAGCCTGGGGTTCGCCGGTTTGGATCCTGGGTGCGGACATGGTAATGCTTGGCAAGCCATGCTGTGGTGGGCGTCCCACATACAAAGTATAGGAAGATGGACATGGATGTTAGCTCAGGGCCATTCTTCCTCAGCAAAAAGAGGAGGACTTGGCAGCAGATGTTAGCTCAGGGCTAATCTTCCTCAAAAAAAAAAAAAAAAAATCAGACAGTATTTTCCAACTCGTTTCAGAAAGGAAATCTGAGAGATTAGAAGTGTAAGAGAGAATTCAATTTAAGGGATGTTCTCCATTGCTGAGATGGTGTGGGCCTTGTGGCTAGGACCTAAGAGCAACCACTAGTAGCTGAGAGTCGTCCCTAGAAGGACGATGGGGACCTCAGTCTTATAACTTCAAGGAACTGAATTCTCTGAGCTAGTAAATGGATGTTTTGTACCTGATAGATTGAATTAGCTGCTCCTTTGTTTATTTTACTTTAAAAACTTGAAATAAAATTAAAATACATTGAACTGCATACAGGTCTTAAGTTTACAATTTGGTTTTTGGTAAATGTGTATGCCCATGTAATCACCACCTGCACTGAGATGTAGAACATTTCCATCAGTCCAAAAAGCTCCCTTGTGCACCTTTGTAGTTAATGCCACCCCCTATGGTGAGTTCTAACACCATTAATTACTATTGCCTATTCTTGAACTTCATTTAAATGGCATCATATCATATGTGCTCCTTTGTGTCTGGCTTCTTTTGCACAGCGTAGTGTTTTGGAGATTAATTATGTTATTTTAGCAGAAGGTTGTGCCTTTTTATTGCTAATTAGTATTCCATTTTATGGATATAACACTATCTATTTATCCATTCACATGTTGAGGGATATTTGGGTTGTTTCCCATTTTTTAATACTGTGAGTAATGTTACTGTGAACATTCGTGTATAACTCTTTGTGTGGATATCTGTTTTCATTTCTCTTGGATAAATACCTAGGAGTGGGATTGCTGCACTGTATAAGTGTATTTAACTTTATATTAAAGTGACAAAGTCTTTTCCAGAGAGGTTGTGCCATTTTATATTTCCATCAGCAATATGTAAGAATACCAGTTGTTTCCCATCCTCACAATACTTGGTATTTTAAAGTTAAGCTATTTGCCAATAATTCCTTTTTGAGTACTTCTCTGTGCCTTGCAGAATACATTATTCATCTCATGCCCACCTCATAGAATGTTCCCCAACTCCCAAGTTTTTCAATCCTACCTGTTTCAGGTCAGTGTTTCCTAACATGAAATATATGTGAGAATCACCTGGGAGATTTTCAAAATTTACAAGCCCAAGTCTCATTCCAGACATACTGTATCACCTTCTTCAGGCATGGTTTGTAGGTTTATTAAGTATGTTGAAAAAGTTCTCTAGGTAATTCTGATTCACACTCCTAGCTAAAAACCACTGCTTGTAGGCTCAAGTCACACATATTATAGCAGAGGTTCTCCATCTTGGCCACATGTTAAAAGTATCTGGGATGCTTTAAAAAATTACTGTTGCCTGGGTTCCACCCCACACCAGTTAAATCAGGATTTGTGGATGGGGACTGAGTATGAGTTGTTTTTAAAATTTTACCAGTCCTTCTAATGTGTAGCCATATTTCCCATTGGGTTTCTCTGTCTTCTCTTGTGGCATTTATCTCTTTCTATCTTTGTATTATAATAATTTTTCATGCCTTACCTCCTGTCTTAGGCTTTATGTTCCCTGGGATAGGAACCCTGCCTTTCTCATTTCTGTATCTTTTATGGAGTCTAACACTGACACTCGAGGCACAGTAGGTCCTTAACAGGATTTCGTGAACACAGGAACTGATCATCAGGAAAAGATTCTCAATCACAGGTAGGTTGTGTTCTGTGTCTCAGGTTCACATGTTAATGCTACAGGGTCCTTGTCCTCCTGGGGGTTGGAGTTGTTGCTTGTGATGACTTGTGTGGGTAACTCCTCTGTGAGAGAACGGGGAGAACATTGCCCTGTTTGGTGTTTGTTTTCAGGGATATCACAGGGACTAAGAATTACATGTGTATATGAGGTGGAGGGGCAGGGATGAGTAAGGAGATAGAGCTAATTAGAATGGAGGAATTATACTAGAGAGTAGTGGTAAAGAAAGTAAGAAATGTTAGTAAAGAGGAAAAGTTTTGAACTTATCTGGTTGGCCAGGGTAGGCAACTATAGATTTTTAAGTAGGAGAGTGAACCAGTTTTTAGGAAGGTAATGAGGCAGCAGTATGCAAGGAAGACATCAGTAGAGAAACAGAGACAAGAAGTCAAGTTGTACTTCTAGCAGCAGAGTTGTTGAGGGCCTGGGTTATTAAGGTTTATGGGAATGGAGAGAACAACACAAGTGAGAGATTTTGAAAAAGAATCAACAAGATTTGATGATGTATTGAATCTGGGAAACAAAAGAGCAAGGGCTGAGGGCGTTTGGATGTGAGTGTCATGAGTTCTGGGAAGTAGTAGGGGCTAAAGATAGAGATGCAGGAGGCACCTGCAGAGAGGTCATTGAACTGTGGAAACAGAGTGATGGAGGGAGACAAGCAGGGTCCTAGAACTAAATCTGGTGTGGGGGTGCGGTGCATCAGCTGTGGATGGGAGGAGGAGGGCATCCAAGAAGGAAAAAGTTGTCTATGGTCCTAGATCTTGTAAAAGAGAACAAGTGAGGACCGTGAAAATATCTTTGAATTTCACCAAGAGATGGATACTGATTTTATGCTGCTTCTAGCAGTCTTGGGTCTGGAGGCACTCCAGCAGAGGCCCAGGAGAAATGAGGTGATGAGGAAGGGGAAAGACAGCACATATGTTTCAATTTCTTGGAAGTAAAGGAAATGAGATAATAGGTTAATGCTTAGTGGAATTAATAAATGAAGTTTATTCATGTCAGAAGAGATCTGACCCTCTGAAGGAACTGGGAACAAGGAAGATAGATGGTGCTAGAGTGGTTTTTATATGACTGAACCTGTGGAGACTCTCATGCATGAAAGCTGTAATACTGCATTTGATTCACTGGAGCCACCTGTGTGGGAAGGTTATTTGTCCCTGAGGAAGAGGCTGGTTGAAATCTTCCTCATGAAATTATCTTTCTGGGAGAAAAATAGGCATTTTCTTTCAGGCAGGTTGGAGCTGTGGCCTGTTCGTTCTAGATAGACCTACTTTGTTAGCAGGTGTGCAAGTAATTTAGGTAATTTATTTAGGTAATTCTCTGATCACTAGATCAAATATCTGTAGACTTAGAAATAGGCTTACTCTGATGCCCAGTTAAGTCATTTCTTTTGCTTCTGACTGTAAAAAAGTCATTGTCTAAAGCAGTATCAACTGTGAGGCAGCGTGTTGATGTCTGATAAATAATTTTTATTATAAATATAGAGCACATTTACAAATAATTCCAAAGTGGCCTTAGCTAAACAAAATTAAATAACACAGAATAACGTGGATGAGGGGAAGTCTATACAGTGTGTGTCAGGGATATAAAACCCTGAAAGAGGTACCTGAGCACAGAGAACTCCTAACTTTGAGGGGTCTCTTAGACACAGCATGACATCAAGTAATTAGTATTGAATAAAACCTTCCTCTCAACAGCCCCAAAGAGATTCCATCTGTGTAGAAGGAGGCTGGGTGGGAAGTGCACTTGCCCCTCCTTCTCTTGCCTTCCTTTTATCCTAAGACACATTGGGACTCATAGACCTCATGAGATGAAAGAAATTTCAGAGGCTGTTCAAGATGCCTAAGATCCTGTTATAATATTCCCCTTCTGTCCTAAGGGCATCAGCACCAGTTCAGCTTTCTAGGTTATAAACAATACCAGTGGCGTGAGTGATAATGTCCCCTTCAAGGTGCTCCCACTTCTCAAGGACCAAATGCACCTTGGCAGGGGTCGAGGTTTCCTGAGAAAAGGAGTGGGGCAGACAGACAGGACATGCACAGGCAGACACATGGGGTACAATGGAGGCTGGTGGTTGGCCTGAGATGCCTGGAAACTGAGTTAGATCCATTTCTAGCCATTAATGAAGAAAACAGCTTCTTCTTTTCTGTTTGGAGCCCCTAACATAAAAGCCTTGAGGAGCTCCTGGTCAAGGGGACTTGAGGGGTTTTGGTGGCTTCTTTAACCTAAGGCAGTCAGGTTGGCTTACACAGCTAAGCTAAGTAAAAATACCCCCCTCACATAAATAAGCAGTTACAAAAATTAAAATGGCAGATTGTCTCAGAGAACAGGGAAAAACCCACTACCTCAAATTGTGCATTCTTTAACAATCACTTAAATAATATTTGAAGGGTAGCTCTGTGATTTCTTTCCCAAATTCTCAGCAGATTGTCTCTGGTAACACTTGCCTCCTCCCTAAAGTTGTAACCCCTCCTTCTGTGGGCATTTACTTGAATAAAGCTCTTAAAGTGATTAAAACGTGTGTCCCTTTTTTTTTGCATTTTCCATTAAGACTTGCCTATGGACCTTGGCAAATAGTTTTCCTAGTTGCTTCTAGTGAGTTCTCTGAAGACAGGCTTGCCAAAGGGTCAGGTGGTATTCCAGCCAATCAGCAAGGTGCTTAGGCCCTGGCCCTACACGTAGACACCCTTGCAGTGGACAAAGGTGTAGAATTTCCCAGTTCAGAACTGGTTATATATTTGCTTTCCTGTGTCTGGTGGGTTCAACCTGGGCTTTAGAGGGATAGAAGAAGCTTTTCCTTTTCCTTTTCCTCTGTTCTTTTCAGGCACGTGCATTTCAGCAGACAAGGACATATCTCTCAAGGTTATGGCAAATTCAAGTTAGACTCGGATAAGACAGGACTAAGGTAGGAAGGTGAGTGTGCTCTGAATGGGCAGGTTTAAAACAAGTCTAGGTCAGGAGAGGGGGAGGGGTGGGAGGTTCTGGCAACTCTTTCCTAAGGTCTGCTTTGCCAAATTTCAAAGACTAGGAAGGTTGGGTTTCCTACAGACTCCTGGCTATACCTTTTCATGTATTGTCACTGAAGGGAGGGGCTGTGACTGGGCAGCCTGGAGGTGACTCATTTGGAAGTTGAGGGGGGGAAGAGGCTTCTTTCTCTTTTCCTTGAGGGTAAAGGGATCCTTCCAGTGATGAGGATGAGAAGCTTGGAGTAAGCCAGCAGTGCAGCGAACAGGGCAGGTTGCAGTACTTCTGTTTTGCTTCTGAATAAACTGTTTCTGTGGCTGGTGGGGGTGGGGAGGCTGAAGTTGGTTTCTTTGATCCCCGGACATTGAAGTTCAGGGAAGAACTACATCCATCTGAAAGGCATGAGCATCGATCAGTTAAATCAGCGTCATAGGTCAGGCCCTCACCTGGTCTAGTGTGAATCCAGTACCATGTGCTATCACCACTTTGAAATTTTTAGCTTTGGAAAGGGCTTTTATCACCCATGATTTCTGCTTGCTAACATCCTCTGAATGATCATTGGAAGAGAGAGATTGTGGTATTCGCATGCCCATTTACAGATGACAAAGCTGAGGATCAGAAAGGTTAAGCTACTTGTCCAAGATCACAGAGCTACTAAGAGTCTCAGCCAGGATTCAAACACAGCATGGGGATAATTCCAAAGTCCACTTGCTTGCAATGAGGTAGACTCATGGGAGTCATTACCGACACTTCTTTCTTTGCTGCTCTATCGAGGAACTTTGACCCAAACCTGGTCTCACGTTGGTGTCTTCAAGAATAACCCATTCTATACAGAGATATTTCCATGAGAAAGTGAACCAGTGAAATTGTCTGTGCTTACCTTGTTAGAGGAGTTGTCGGAGTGGCCCTGACCTGGGGAAGCAAAAGAAGAGTTATCAACCCATGGAAATGCAAAGCTGACTTATGGCCTTAGAACGATAGTGTTCCTAAGCTGTTGTGATTTCTAGTTGAAGGAGGTGGCAGGTGGTGGAAAGGTAAAGTGGGGAGGTGGCCCATGATCACTTAAGGAGTTGACTTCCCCCAGAGGGTGTGGTCTAAATCCAGGGCATTAGTACCAGAGGAGGGGCAGGAGTAGAGCTAGAGCAGGGCTCAGTCCACTTCTGAAGATTTCCAGGCCACAATGCCTTGATTTTTTCCTTGATGTGTTTCTCAGAAACAGTCTTCAGTGTCAAGGAGGGTCATTGAGGCCCACAGCACCCAGAGCACCACAAGACAGGGAAAGTCTCACCAAAGGACAATGCCTCCATCTGTGAAGAGGCAGGAGGCAGAAGGAGGAAGGATGAGAAAATGACTCCTGGGAACATGTGCATCCTACTCAGGCCTGCTTGGCCTAGGCAGAGTGAGTATCTCTCCTGGAGCTATGTGTCAGGGGAATATGTTATGGCTAGGAAGGGTGTGAGGACCTATGCCAACTTAAGGTTGTGAAGTGGAGATCCCCTCAAAAGTCGGAATGTAAGGAGTGGTTTAGGGATCCAGGATTCCCTGCTGGGGCAGGGCATGTGGTGAAACATACCAGCTCTCACTGGGTGAATGGCTTTACTTATTGTGCTTGGAGGCTGAGGGTTTGTCCTCTGTGAGATCACGCTGGTAACTTGCCCTGAATAAATATTAGACACCATGACTGCTTTTTCCAGGCATAGGATCTTTCTTCTTTGAATGAGGAAGGACACTGTCAGCAGATAATTCCTGGGGACTCCTCAATGTTCATTTATACCATGGTGGGTACTGCCTTTCCACTCAGGGCCTCCTTCCTCAGTCTACCCATGATTCCACCTAGTGTTTACTCCTTTCCTGTTTGCTGGATGTGCACATTTAGGTCCATTCTTCATCAACTGCTTCTGAGCCTATTTCTACCCTGACACCTTTCTCCTTTCATAAGTAGATGCTGTTTTTTTTCTCACTTTATTTATTGCATAAGAGGCCTTTGGTTGTTTCTGCTTTTTCTTAGGTTCTCTTCCTGTTTTTAACTGTCTCTCCTGCTGCTATGGTCCCCAGAGCACATGACTCGCTTTCTCCTGCCCCTCCTTTAATTTCCTAATTTGTTTTCCTTCTTGGACCTTGGCTTCCCTGACTTGGAGCAGAGCAACATAATTGGATCTGCCCCCTCTAAACCAGATGGGGACTAGTATAGTCATGTCCAACAGACAGCGGGGTATAGGAAGCATGAAGACCAGGGAAGAAGAGAGCTGCAGGAATTAGTGCTGAGAAGCAGAAATTTAGGAAAGAGGAGGAGCAGATGCAGGCCCAGAGAGAAAGTTGAAGTCTCCTTCTCCCTCCCAATCATGGTGGCTCACCTTTGAGAAAGCAAAACACTAAAAAGGGCCATAATACTCTCGAGTCTTTCTCATACACAGGCAGTACACCAGGACCGCTATCAGAGCTACCACAGCTGGGACTCCAATCATGATGCCACCAATGGCCCCACCTGAGAGGCCAGCAGAATTTCTTTGTGTTGGATCATCTGTCATGGAAAGAAAAGAGAAGAATGGGTGAAGCTGACATTATTTTACAGTGGGCATGTGCTGGGAAACATCTCTCAACATGGAGTAGTCTCTGCTTGTTCCTTCAAGGAATACATTTTCTGTGGGAAGGTTGCTGTGAGGTGATTAGCCAGCTATGTCCCTGCAAATTTTTTCTCTCACTGTATTTCTAAGTTGGTGGTCAGACTTGCCTCAATTCCCTCCTGGCCCTTCTGCACTCAGATATTTTTGAAGGCTCTGGATATGTGAGAAAGGCTGATGGCTCTTTTTGTATATTACAACTTCCCACCTTTTCATGGTTGCATCTTTCTCTGTGTACCAGGTGTGGCAGCCATGAATTTGTCCCTCTCAGGTCTCTTGTGGTGGGGACTTAATTGACAGAAGGCCTGGGCTAGTACACTCTGAATTCATCATCTCTGTTCACCATCACCATTCAATGCACAGTGACCACCCTTCCCACAGGCTCCAGGCCAGGGTATGAAAGCAATCTCAGTTGTGTGAAAAATGATTTTCCCCTGATGGGTGACTTTAGCTCAAGGACTCCCTGTCAGACTTCTAGACACTCTCTTAGAACTGCACTGCAAGCTAAAGCTTCCTTCCTTCTCTTTCTCCTTCACAGAGATCATGCTTTGTGGTCTGAGGAATCTCCTAGGATCCTCCTACTACTGCTCTATTTTCCTTTACAGGCATTTTCACCAATAAAGGTCTTGTATGTCTCATCCTATCTTGGCTATAATTCAGGATGAAAACTTTACACTCAACTTTTTTTCTCTCCTACATTTAGTCAGTAATCATGTCCCAGTGGTTTTTTGTGTTATACCTCCACTCCCCTCAGTATATATTTCCTTTCGCATGTATTTCTTCTTTTTCGTTTCTGTTGCCGCCTACCATTCAGCTCAAGACTGATGAATAATGCTAACGTTAGCAATTATTATGAGGTTCTGTGCCAGGCTCTACGCTATATAATTTACATATATCTCATTTGATTCATGTAATAAAGCTATCACATAGACATTATTTCCATTTTACAGATGAAAAAACCAGAGTTACAGTGGTGTAAAAACTTATCCAAAGTCATATTTCTAGTAAAAGGTGGATCTAGAATCAGGTAGTCCTTGACTCTAGGACTTCCTGATGTCATAGGAAGTAATGATAATAGTAGTAATAATAGCAGCTAACACTTATGAAACATCCTCTGCATGTGGCATTTTGAGGAAGGTTTAACTGAATATTACATTAAATCTTTAAAACAATACCGTGAAACAGGTACAATAATCCCTCAGTATCCATGGGGGACTGATTCCTGGATTCCACCCTCTGCCCCACCGTGGATACCAAAATCTGTGGATGCTCAGATTCCTTTTATAAAATGGCGTAGTATTTGAGTATAACCTATGCACATCCTCCCAAATACTTTAAATCATCTCTAGATCACTTGTAATACCTCATATAATATAAATACTAGGTAAATAGTTCTTATACTGTATTATTTAGAGAATAATGACAAGAAATAAAAGTCTGCATATGTTCAGTATAGATGCAACTATAGTAAGCCTTTTGATCCTCAGTTGGTTGAATCTGTGGATACAGAACTGTGGATGTGGAGGGCCGACTGTACTCTTATTGCAATTTTCAGTTGAACACTAAGTCTCAGAGAAGTTAAGAATCTTGTGCAAGAAATTTATAATTGTAAATGCTTACACTAAAAAAGAGGAAAGATCTCAAATTAACAACCTAACTTTACAACTTAAGGAACTAGAAAAGAAGAACAAACTAAGCCAAAAGCTAGCTGAAGGAAGGAAATAATAAAGATTAGAGTGGAGATAAATAAAGTAGAGAATGGAAAAACAATAGAGAAAATCAATAAAACCAAAAAAACTTTTTTGATTTTTCAAAAAAAATGAACAAAATTGACAAACCTATAACTAGATTAAGAAAATGAGAGACGATTCAAATTACTAACATCGGGAATGAAAGTGGAGTCATTACTACCAATTCTACAGAAAAATAAGAATTTCAAGAGTACTATGAATAATTGTATGCCAGCAAGTTGGACAACCTAGATAAATGGACAAATTCTATGAAACTCAAAACCTATAAAGATAGAATCATAAGGACATAAAAAATATGAATAGACCTATAATTTGTGAGGAGAGTGAATCAATAAAAGCATTTGACAAAATTCAACATTCTTTCATGAAAAAAACACTCAAACTAGGACTAGAAGGAAACTAAGCCAGCATAATACAAACGGTGTATAAGAAACCCACAGCTAATATCATACTCGATGGTGAAAGACTTTTAAGTTTTTGCTAAGATCAGGAACAAGTCATGAATGCCTGCTTTGGCCACTTCTATTCAAAATAGTATTGGAAGCACTGGCCAAGAAAAAGAAAGAAAAGACAACAAAATCGGAAAGGAGATGTAAAATTATCTCTGTTTGCAGATGGTATGAGCTTATATGTAGAAAATCCTAAAGATCCTACAAAAAATTTTAGAAGTAACAAACAAATTCAGCAAAGCTCCAGGATACTAATCAACATGTAAAAATCAGTTGTGTTTCTATACACGAACAATGAACAATTTGAAAAGGAAATTAAGAAAATCTTATTTACAATAGCATCAAAAGGAATAAACAATTAGGAGTCAACTTAACCAGGGAGGTGAAAGATTTAAAAACTGAAAAATTACAAAAACACTGCTGAAAGCAGTAAAAGAAGGCAAAAATAAATGGAAAGGCATTCCATGTTTGTGGATTGGAAGGTTTAATAATGTTAGGATGACAATACTACCCAAAGTGATCACACTCAGTGCAATCGCTATCAAAATCCCAATGACATTTTTTAGCAGGAAAAGAAAGATGCATCCTAAAATTCACGTGGAATTTCAAGAGACTCTGAATAGCCAAAACAATCTGGAAAAAGAAGAAGTTGGAGGACACACTTCTCCTGATTCCAGAAATTACTACAAAGCTACAGTAATCAAAAGTGTGGTACTAGCATAAAGACAGACATATAGACCAATGGAATAGAAAATCTAGAAATAAATCCTTCAAAATATGGTAAGATGATTTTTGACAAGGTTATGAAGACCATTCAATGGAGAAAGGACTATGTTTAAAACAAATGAATTGGGAAAACTTTATATCCAGGCAAAAGAATGAGGTTGAACTCTTATCTAACACCATATACAAAAAATTAACTCACAATGGATCAAAGACCTAAATGTGAGAGCTAAAACTACAAAACCTTTAGAATAAAACATAGAGTGAAAGCTTCATGACATTCAATTTGGCAGTGATTTCTTGGATAAGAAACTAAAAGCACAGGCAACAAAGAAAAAATAGATAAATTGGACTTCATCAAAATTAAAAACTTTTGTGCAGCAAAGAACATTTTCAAGAAAGTGAAAAGACAACCAACAGAATGGGAGAAATAATTTGCAAATCGTATATCTGACAAGAATTAACATGCAAAATATATAAAGAACTATTACAACTCAACAAAACAACAAAAAACAACCCAGTTTAAAAATGGGCAAAGGAACTGAATAGACGTTTCTCCAAAGAAGATATACAAATGGCCAATAAGCACTTGAAAAGATGCTCCATATCACTAATCATTAGGGAAATGCAAATCAAAACCACAGTGAGATTCCACCTTATACCCATTAGGATGGCTATTATTAAAAATCCCCCAAAAGAAAACATGACAGCAAGGATGTGAAAAATTGGAACTTCTGCACTGCTAGTGGGAATGCAATACGGTGTAGCCAGGGTGGAAAATGGTATGGCAGTTCATCCGAAAATTGAGCAAAGAATTGACATTTGATCCAGCAATTCCACTTCTGGTATATATGCAAAAGAATTGAAAGTAAGGATTTGAACAGATATTTGAACACCCATGGTCATAGCAGCATTATTAGCAACAATCAAAAGGTGGAAACAAAGCAGAAGTTCACAGATGGATGAAAGATTAACAAAATGTGACATGTACATGCAAGGGAATATTTTTCAGCCTTAAAAAGGAGTAAAATTCTGATATATGCTACAATATGTATGGGACACTGATGACATTATGCTAAGTGACAAAAGCCAGACGTGAAAGGACAAATACTGTATGATTCCACTTATAAAAAGTACCAAGAGTAGTCAAATTCATGGAGACAGAAAGTAGAATGATGGTTGCTAGGAATTGGGGTGGGGAAGTGGGGAGTTATTGTTTAAAGGGTACAGAGTTTTACTACAATAAGACGGAAAATTTCTACATGGATAGTGGTAATGCTGGCACAACAATATAAATGTATTTAATGCCACTGAGCTGTACACTTAAAGATGGTTAAAATGGTAAATCATGTGAACATTTTACCACAAAATATTTTACCATGAATAAATGGTAACAGAAACAAAAAGAATCAGGTGAAATGTCACACAGTACATGCCAGACCCATGATAAGAAACTTAGTATATTTGATTCAGAGACTGAGCTCTTAACTACTTTGCTGTTTTGTTTACTGCAATGGTCTCTTGATTGATATTCTGCCCCCTGTGACTTCTATCCATTTCGCACAACATTGGTGGAATCATCTTGCCAGGAAGATGCAGGATGGGGCAAGTGGTCACTTACATTTCACATTGTCTGAGGATGTTCCTTTTTCTGGAACTGACCAAGTTGGACACCTCACACTGGTAATCCCTGGCATCCTCCCTCCAGATGGGAGAGGGCTGCCCCTCCTCTCCGACCCCCAGATCACCCCAGGATGACCCTAGCTTGTTTCCCGTGGACGTCTCCAAAGTATCAGCACCAGGAACCTCTTCTCAGCCCACGTATCCAGCCTCCTCATCAGCAGGTGGAATTTTTCTCCTGTTGGTTTTTTTGTGACCCTTTGCTAGATAGTTCTGTGACTTTATGAGTGATCAGGCTTGCTCTTTAGTATGCTAACTTTAAATAGAGAAGTGAAGGCATTTTTTTGTTAAATAATTTATTAGATAAGGAGCATGGCCCAGCCAGTCCTCATGACCTTAGGACCTGGAGAAGTTCCATTCTAAAGGATTTCACTGCCTGAATAGAACTTTTAGCTCCTGGCCTGTGGATTAAATATCAGAGAGAAGGAAATCTCTAGAAAGAAGTGGTCACAGTTTTAACAAAAAGGTGGTACTCTTAGCTCTCTGTATAAACTATAAACTTTTTGGCTCTGCTCCTTCCATCCCATGAAAGGACTTCATGGAAGAACCAACCTATTTTTCCAAGTGTGCACCATCATTCACTGTTCTCCTTTGGTATATGTAAGTGTTGGTGTCATATAGTGTCATACAGCTGTTGACCTCAGAGCGAGGACACAGCTCAGAGGAGTCTTCACTGAGGCTCTCTCTTTTCCCATTTGTCTGCATCCTGGCCTGAGAAAGGATCTGGTATCAATGGGTGGCACAATTTGGCCAGTTTGGTGAGAGACCCCCCATGTACCTCCTCTACATGGCCCTGTCCCACCACAGATGGCATCAGAGCAGAGCCAGTCATAAGGCGAGCCAAGAGCAGGAGGGCCTTTTTCTTTCTCCCTCTGTGAAGCCACCTCCACTATGTGGGGCTTTCTGGGGCTGAGAGAACCCTCTCCCCACATTCCAGGCTAGACACACATCTGCCCTGGGAAATCAGAGGATGGCAAAGAAGGGTCTGCAGAGATGAAGTGGGAGGGTTCAGGGAGAGATTTGGGGTTTTCTTGTGTCCACGGACACAGGATGGGAAATAACTCCCTAGAGGCTCTTTTCTGAAGTCCAGACAGAACTCCACCCCAGACCCCAGGGCTGATGGGCCAGGGAGTCACTTAACAGAGACTGTAATAGTCTTGACTGTGGTCTTATTGAGACTAGTGACAGAGTTATGGACGAGGCAGGTATAGGATCCACTGTCATTTGCAGTGATGTTGGGGATAAAGAGCTCCTGTGTGGATTGCTGGAGCATCTCATCAATAAGCCAAGAATACTGTGTGGGCAGGTTAGAGGTGTATGGTAAGAGAGACTGAAGTTTGCCCCTGGATGGTAATAAGAGTCTGAGGGCAAAATGGTTGGGGCATCTGTAGCAAAGATAATAAAGCCGCATGTGATGTAATCAGAGGGAGGGGCATGCTCCTGATCTGAACAAGTGCCATAGTATCTTCTGAGCCAGGTCACAACCTTGATTTAAAAACTCCCAACCATGACCCCTCTGTGTTCACTCATCCTGAGTCTGAGACATTAACCTGTTTCTTCTACCCATCCTAGTCTTGGCTCAAGGCTGGGCATGCCGAGATTTGCCTCATACGGGAATTCATGGCCAGCCTGGTGTCCAGGGTTGTGGGTCTGTTTATTTGAACCTGAGAGGGACGGATGTAGCTTGGCCTCTGGCAGTGTGGATTTGGGCAGACAGCCTGGGTCAGGTAGGGACATAAGTTACTCACAGAGAACATTGAGGTAGAATGGGTCACTGCGACGAGCACTCACTGGGTTCCGGGTTTCACACTCATAGGGTCCTGTGTCATTCATTGTGACACGGAGTAAAGTGAGAGTCCTGTTGTCCGAGGATAGCTCCAGCCAGGCGCTGTCCGGGAGGCTCTGATTGTTGATCGACCACAGGTAGGTGGTGTTCTGAGTCTCAGGTTCACATGTTAACACTACAGGGTCCTTGTGCTCCACGGGGTTGGAGTTGTTGCATGTGATGTTGGGTTTGGTTAACTCCGCTGCACAGATAACAGAGAGAATATTACCCTGTGTGGCACCTTTGATTCCTCCAAAGGCATCTTCAGTAAGAGTTGGCATCTCTCACCTCTCAGCCAACCTGTGACCTGGAGGTCAGCTCAGCACTCAGGCTGCAGGGCCATGAAGTGGGACAGGCCTGCCTGGGTGCTCCATGGTGACTGGCATGAGACAGTGACTCCATAAAGGGTAGAGCAGAGTGAAGACTAGAAATGATCCAGAAAAGAATGATGGGGACAGACAGGAGCTGGCTGGCTTTGGCAGCAGAGCCATCTGCTCTGCCCTTGGTCTTTAAAGTCTTTTCTCCAACAGCAGAGGGCAGTGAGGACCATGTTGATCTTTCCTGAAATACAAGTGGATATTTTCAAATGCAGAAGGGGTGACAGATAGAAAGTGAGTGGAGGGAATCTAGCCCTCATGGAACACTTGTAAACACAGTTATGGGACAGAAATCTGAGGAGAAGTAAAACTGTTTCTATATTGAAAATTAATATTAATTCCCCAAAGAACTAAGACCAGTTTCTGGAGGAATATCTCTAGAGAGCACTAAAGATCATAGAACAAGTTCTGGGGTCCACCCAGGGTCACATTTTGATCAAAGGAAGATGCTAAAGTGGATTTGAAATCAATCAGTGGCTCTCTGGATAGAGAGAGCCTGGCAAGTCTTGTTACGAGGACAGAATTGATTGGGGGCAGGTCTGACAAGTCAATGTTATATAAAGCAAGGAATGCTACCAAATTAGTTGAAATGATATGTGTTATGTTAGTAAATTTAGGAAAGAGGTCCCCGTCATCCATTTATGTGGACAGTCAGGCAAAATGGGAAGACGCTCCAATGCTTGCATGTGGCTTTCTTTCAACCTCAGGAAACATGATGATCAAATTCATCCAAATTGGGCAGCATCTAAGTGAAAGGACAGTGGCTGGTGGATCTCACCGTCTAAGAGCATCCCACCCTATGGTAAAGGTGTCATCATGAGGACCTATGTGTGTCAAATGGGGAGTAAACCAGTCAGATGGTGCAAGGTCTGGCCAGCCCCACCTTGGGAAGCTCTCAGGAACCACTGGAGGAACAGGATCCTTACCAGGATGAGGATGTGAGTCAGGAGTCAAAGGGGTGAAATGAGCTTATGAGTTTTTGGGAACTGCAGACCTGTCCTTCTGCCTTTGACTCCCTGGTTGAGTCATGTAAAGAGTAGATCGAGGGGTCACACGACCCTGTTATGTGGTGTGTTCCACTTGACATCATGGAAGGAAAGAGCCCTGGATGGGGGCTCAGTGGAAACTTGTTCTCCTGGTGATCTGAGGAGTTGGCTCATGATGGAGCTTCAAGGGGCTGCCTTCCCACTGATTTCTGTGTTCTTTACTATTGCCTCAGAGGGTGTGCCTGACCACAGGTATTAGCGGGAGAATCTGGGGAGGACTAAAGAGTGCAGGAAGTTGTGCAGAGCAGGAGCAGTCTCAGCTGGAATGAAGGGAGAGGAAGATGAGGGACATGGAAGGAGCAGAGAGAGAGCCGGAAATGTCTAAGGCTGTGAGCAATGGGGGTTACAAGTGACTTTAAAGACTCCAGGCACCCGAAGCCCACGGCTTCCCCAGGGGCAGGACTAGAACAGCCTTGAAAACCTTGTCATGGCTGAGAAGCCCCACAGTCATGTAACTCTCCTCTCAGAGTGGCCTTAGGGGCTGGTGGTCAGAGGGTTGGAACATGGATCTCAGCCCCTGGAGAGAGAGGGAACAAGTGTGGTCATAACCTCCTAGGCTTCTGCTTCCAGGTTCCAGTTTATGAAGAGAAAATGGATCGTTCATTCATTCCTTGACCATTCACTCCCTCCCTCCTTCATGAAAGAGCAATTGAGTTGTTGGGACCTGTGATAGTTGCAGGTGTAGAGTGGGCAGTGAGACAGCAAAGTCCTTTCCTTTATGCTCCAGTGGGAGGGACACCAACACATCAGGAAACAAATATGGGATTTCAAGTCCTGTGCAGGGAGGTTGGATTGGCCACCTGAGGGGGAGGCCTGGACATTCCTGGCACCGATTTTGATTGTTGATGCAGGTAATTTAGTCCTTGAGTAAAAACAGGTTAAATCTCCATTTCCTGTTACTCTCCAGACCAGAGACTCTACCTTGAGCTGTGGATCCCTAAAAAGAAAGGATCTGATCCAACAACTGATCTTAGAGTCCATAGATGCCTAATAAGGCCCCTGGGGTAGTGGAGAGGTTGAGGCTGTGGCTGCGCAAAGATCTTGCTGTGACTCTGATCTGCTGTTCATGGTCTGTGTGACCCTGATTCAGTGACTGTTTATCACTGTGCCTCAGTTTCCCCTGAATAAAATCAGGTAAATGGTCTCTGGATTGCCATGTTGTCTGTGAATTAACCTTAAAACATCCCCAAATACCTGACCTAAAGCTTACTATGTATGATCTGCCCAAATAAACGGTATTCAAGAGAGCTCCTTGGTCCTGATCCATGGTGGATGAGGAGCTGCCCAGAGCATGTTTGGTTCTCTGTTCTTTCCTGGGGGTGGTGACCATCTTGTGGAGGTCCCTGTACCTCCAGGGCAGTTGGCTAATGGCCTGGAGACCTTATCAATCTATGCTCTCCATGCTAAGTCTCAGGTGAAGGATCAGGCTCTGCCCTGATGAAGATGTGGCTCTTAGGGCGGAGCCTTGGCTGGTGTCCAGCTCAGGAGCCTCGACTTGGGCAGCCAGGAAATCATTGCTCCCAGTCATCCCTGCCCAGGAGGCCAAAGTCTAACCCTAGCACAGGCTCCCCGGGGTCACTGGAGTCAGGAGTCCTCGGACAGCGTTCTGAGCAGAGGCTTCATGGGCCTGAGCTTCTCTATGAGAATCCCAGGGGGCCCATCAGGCTAGGCCCAGACTGAGCTGTGCAGGGTCTTAGGGTCATGTTCACGGGGAGGTGCCCATGGGACTGGACTGAGACTGATCTCCCTCTGCTAAGTTACTCCCATCAGACTGGTCCTTCTCTCTGCAGGGAATTTCTGTAAGGGCTGGATTCTGGGAAGGGTATTCTGATCTTTTGAGGTTCATGTCCACTGTGTATATCCTGCCCTAAATGCTCAAACCCCAACATGAGATATAATGCAGAGGGGGATGTAGGCACAGTCCAGGCCTGCCAATACTGTGTATGTGAAGTAGAATTCACCCCACCCAACACCCAGAGGTCAGAGAGGAATCACTCACGGTATACGCGGAGCTGTACAGTTCCCACTGCATTGTTAAAATCTTGGTCTATGGCTTGTAGGGTGTAGTATCCTGTGTCACTCCGGGTGACGTTCTGGAACAGCAGAGATCCATTGTGGTATGTTGTCTCTCGACCACTATATAGAAGCCATGGGGTATTTTCTTGTGTTTCTATCACATATATTACAATTTGTTGATCGGGATCTATTCCTTCCCCTTTCAGCCAGACATAGCCTAAAAGATTCTCAGGCAGATTGTGGACAAGTAGAAGAACATCCGTTCCTTCAAGAGCATCTGTCGGCACCGATTCAATAGTGAGTTGGGCAGTGGTGGGTGGGTTCCAGAAGGTTAATAGTGAGACTGGGAGAGAAGAGAGAGAGATCAATTAATATTTGGACCTATGTATTGGGATGGAAAGATGTGTCCGTGGGTCTTGAGCAGGTCTCTTCACCTCTTAGACTTGGAGTGTGTGCCTGTTTGTGTCTCCCACTGGTCAAGGTCACCAGCATCACCACCGTTACTTCAGCCCCTCTGAACTTATTTCCTCTGTTCCCATTAGTCTTCCCCAGGTGTCTGCCTAGCTCCCTGCCTCCCTGCCCTCAGTGCCCTACTCACTCTCAGGGGCATCCTTGGGAGATGCCTTCCCTACCACCTACTGAAAGACCCCCTGTCTTCACTTTCTGACTTTTCCCTGCTCTGTTCCCTGCGTGACACTTGTTAGTCCCTGACATAACATTCTAGATCTCTTTGCTTCTCTCTCCTCATCCCCACAGAATGTGAGTTCCTGAGGGCAGGGACTTGTCTGATCTTGTTGTTCCCCCAGTGCCTGGAACAGACTGCAAACACCTGTGGATGTATGAATGAGTGTTCCCAGGGCCCTCCATTTTGTGGTGTTTATTTGTCAGTTTCTGAGGTTTATTAGTGAAGACAATGTTTAGTGCCCCTGGTTATGTTTTTTTAGGAAGTGTCACTCTGATATAGTTATCTTATTTTCAAAATGTAACCTGAAAAAATACAGCAAGTGAGGTTTTCTTGCCCCTCACCAATTCCAGTTCACTAAGATTTTTCTGTTGCTGAGCCCTCTCCAGTCATCCTACTCACCTCCCATGTTCCCTCCCCTCAGGTCCAAACAGATGTCCTCTGTCTCCTCTCAGAGCCTCGTCCTCCCCAGGAGACCCCAGCTGGTCTCTGTCCTCCCATCCTCCCACCCACACCAGGGAATCATCCCCTCTTACCTGCCAGCAGAAGCCCCTGCCGGGGGATGTGCCCTCTGTGGGCAGGGGCTGATGGGTGCTCCATGGTATCTGCTGCCTGCTCTGTCCCTCCCTCTGTGAGAAGAGCTTGGGCTCCAGAAACTCTCACAAACACTTCTGTCCAGATGCTTCAGCTCTGCTGTCGTTCCTCCCTCTGTGCTGAGCCTCCTCCAGGGGCAGGGATGCCTAACGGGTCATATGCACTGGGGGTGTTGTCTCTGCTCGGGTCCCTCCCTCTCCTCCTTTCATTCCAGCCTCCCTAGTCTCCTCCTTCTACATTTTGGTTTCCTGGCAACTGTGGAGGCCTCTCCTTGTTTAGTTGTGATTCATCCCATAAATACACACACACGCACACACACACACACCCTTGTTTGGACAAACAGAAACCTGGGGATTGGTCTCCTGGGCAGTCCCCACAACTCTGGCTCAGGGTGCATAGTCAGTCTCCACTGCAGCCCTTTCTCTCACGTTTGACTTATCCCTTCAGAGCAGGAGTTCTTGGGCTACATCAGGAACTCCTGTCACAAGGATGTCACCCTTGCTCTGTGTCAGAATCACCTGTGGAAATTTGTAAGGACTGTGAATGCCTAGGTGACAAAAGAAATGCTACTTTAGCAGCTGCCCAGGTTTATGGCTACCCAGGAAGGCTGAGACCCCATTTTGTGGGGGTGGGACAGCCTCTCCCATTCTTCTGTTCAGAGTCAGGAGATTCTGTTAAAATGCAGATTCTGACCCAGCAGGTGTGGAGTAGACCCGAGTCTGCATCTAACAAGCTCTCAGGTGATGCTGATCACACTGGCCTGTGGAGCACTTTCAATAGCAAGGCTGATGGGGACCCCTGTGTCCTCAGAGGACAGCCCACCTGGCCCCAGCACTGGCCTGGCTGTGTCCTGGGTTTGGTGTCTTTCAGCACCCCACAGAAGCTCAGAGGTTTCCAAACCCAGAGGATTATCTCTTTTGACAGAGAAACTGAACTGGGCACCAGGGTCTTCCCAGTGTCCTCAGATGCTCTGGGAAGGTTGGATTTACTCCCAACGGGATGGTCACAGAGATGACTAGGGGTGAGAAAGGGGCAAGCTGAGTGATGACTGGTGAGGTGACACCAGCCTGGCCTCTGATTCCAGGACAGACAACCAGTACCTGGTGTCTCAGGAGCTGCAATTCTCAGGTCTGAAGGGGGAGGTTTCCTGCATGTCCCGGGTGAGAGGATGGGGGTCATGGGAGATCAGCTGGCTGTGGGATCCATGGTCCTCCAGGAAGGCTTCAGGGAGATCACACACCTCTCCATGTCTGTTGGCTGAGTTGTTGCTCAGATTCTGTCCATGTGCTCCCTGACCATCCTGGGGGCCTCTGTCCCCTGCCTGGCTGACTTTCCTATGCTCACCTGCCTTCCTCATGGGTAGTGCCAGGCAGGGAGTGGGGACCTGCACAGGGACCCCTGACAGGGCAGGGTGCTCTGAGGACCCTGGAAGGAGTGGGCCAGACAGAGCAGGCATGTCTGAGGGGCCCAGAAATGTCTGTTAAAGGGAGGGATGGAAATCAGGCTCCTTCTCTACCTCTTCAGCCAAAGCCACATTCATGTGTTAATTTCCTGTGTGTTGTCTCTGTGTCCCAAGGTCGCCCCCTGGAGGGCATGAGGAGACCTGCGTCCAATGTCAGGGGCTGCACCAGGGATGCTGACCAGGCTTCAGATGGTGTGAGCGGACCCTGAGCCCTGGACAGAGGTGGGCTCTGACTTCTAGGCTGAGAGGCTGGTAACTTTGGGTCCTGTGCTTTGGGAATACCAGGCTGCCTGATTCCATCTCAGTGCAGGGTAAGCCCAGGGAGAGGACAGAGTTGATCCACAGGTTTCCTAATCTAGTGTCAGAAGAATTGTTCCCCAGGGGATATGCTATCTCAGGATGAGCTCTCTGTTCCTGAGATGTCTTGGTGGGGTATGTCTTGAAGCTTTTGGGAGAGGACACCGGCCTGGGGGCTGGACCCCAGAATGTCCTGTTTCCTCCATCATAGCACGGGGGTGTTGCATCTAGTCAACTGTGTCCCTGTGTGTCATCTGCTCTAGGCCTCACCCCAAGGCCCAGGAGCTGGAGCAGCTCCACCTGGAGACTCAGACAGGGGATCCCGTGGGGTCCTCTGTTAGGAGAGGGGAGGACCCCATGGGACCCTCCGCCCCTGTGTGATAAAAGCAAATGCAGATCCTGGTCCTCCTGTTCTGTCCTGGATGGGAAGTTCCTCTCATTGCCCGGGTTACCTTGAGCTGGTGAGATGCCTTCATGGGACCACAGTCAGCTGTCCCTTCAGACTAGGGATCCTGGAGATGGGGAGTCACCCCCTGATTCTTTTGAGCTTAGAGTGGTGCTCCCTCCTCTCCTCGTGGTAAGTCTACCTGATATTGAGAATTCAGAGTTTGTAACATGTCAAGTCTCTGTGAGAAGAGGAAACACACAGGCCACTGACTCAGGTTCTCCAGAGAGAGAAGTCACTCACAAGGTAGAGATGGGGAGTGGGTGTGATTTTCTGGGAGTGAATAGGGATTTGACTCCTCACTTTTAGGAGGCCCCTGTCCTCCTGACTTTACAAGGGGAAAGGCCCATCCTTGAGACACCCCTGTTGGCATCCTCCCATGCTGATACCAGTCCCCTTGTGTCTATACAGAATGTGCTCTGACCCCCAGGTGTCACACAGGGATGACAGGCTTCTGTTGTCTTGTTTCCTTCATCTATTTAATGAGTATTTTCTGAGCATCTGTGATGTGTCAGGCCTTGGTCTGAGCCCTGGGAACTCCACAGAGAAGAGGATACATGTGGATCCTGGGATCACAGAGTTTACCTTGTAATGGGGAGATAGGTACTCAGAGAAAATCATGAATTAATGAGTTAAAAGTAGTTGAGAGAAGGGCTGCAAAGGGACAATTTCTGCTCCATCCAGAGCATGTAATAGAGTCTCAGGAGGTCTGGGGATGACTGAGAGCACCCCTGAGAAAGTGACCTTTTGGCTGAGACCTGAAGTGTGAGTGGATGTTCACCCAGTGAAGGATGAAGGGTGTGGAGGGAAGAGCTGCCTACAGAGGGACCAGCCTTTAACGGGGCAGACACCTGGCTGGATGGAGGGGCTGACAGAGTCCAGTGTGTGGAGCTTGGAGCGTGAGGAGGATAGTGGACTGAGTGAAGCTGGTGAGGGACAGATCCTGCTGGGCTGTGGGTGATGCTGAAGGCGATCAGCAGCCCCCTGGGGAAGCTTCTGGATGCTGAGTAGCTCTCCCTCCCTCTACTGGATGAGGAGGGAAGTGTAGAAGGCAGAGGCCCCATGCCATGCAGCTCTGCCTGTCAATCCATAGACATTTTACATGGGTCACATGTCATGTTAATACTCCTTCATATTCCTTTCTGTGAGTCCCAATTACTGTTGCCATAAGTTCATTAGCCTTGCCTCTTCCCACAGTGCATGTCACCAAACTCAGAATCGTGGGAATATATATCAGTTTGTGTTTGTCTCCATTAGTTAACCATGCATGCCCCTGGGTGAAGCGATGTGTGTGGTTGGAGCACTGGCTGGTGGTTCTATGGGGAGAAGGAGGAACAGAGAACTAGGTGTGTCAGGAGGGGAAGGTCTGTGTTAGGGGAGTTGAGAGAGAAGGATGGACAAGTCAGCTTCCCTTCTCACTCCCAGGGCCTGGTGACCAAACAAGAACACTGATTCTGGGAACACACAGCACCACACACCCCTCTGTGTCCCTGGGTCAAGTGAGGTGGGAGCTGCTTCCTCTCCTGTTTATTAGGACCTGTGCCTAATGTGCGCCCTGTGCCCATGGCTTAACTCTTAACTGTTAAGTCCACATTGATCCGGGATTGTTGTTGGCAATCTCTGTCAATATCAGCTGTGAATGGAGAAGGCCTTGTCCTGAGATGGTTCACATACACAGTCCCACGCAGCAGCCAGGCTCGACCCTCACAGTGCCTGTTTGTTTCTCTTCATGTCTCTCCATTCCTGGGGTTTCTTTCTTGTACCACCTTCTCCCTGGGCCCCTGTGGACAGCCTCAGCCAGTAGCCTCACTGGCTCCCATTCCAGGCATCTGCTTCTGTGCTTGCTGCTCCCTCACACTCTCTGGGCCTCACTAGCCTCTCATTTGTTCTGACCTCTGACCCCTGTGAGGGAAGAAGGAGGAAGCTGAGATTGGCCCTCTCCAAGGTTTTGCACTTTGTGGGTAGCTTGAGCGTGAGGAATCTTGAAGTGTCAATGGAATCATTATTGCGTCTCCCAGTGGAGGCATTCCTCTTTTTGGAACTAAGACCTCTAAGCCAGTAGAGCATAATGTCATGTAGACGGGAAGCAGAAATTTTGCTAGTGTATAGGTATAGAGAGTGGTGTCACTCTCATTTTCACTCCTTGATTCCTGGACCTGAGAATGCCGGGAATGGGAGAAACAGCACCACATGTTGGACACAGCTTCAGAGCATGTGCTGGAGTATGTTCCCCCAGCCCTGCAAGGTATTGCCACCTAGCTGGTGCTGTAAGTGAGTTTCCAAAAGGCCATTCCACTTTTCTATCAAGCCAACTGCTTCAGGATGGTAAGACTGGTGGATTCCATGAGAATGGGCCCATTGCTGCATTTCATTTGCTATGAAGTGAGTCCCTTGATTAGAAGCAATGCTGTGTGGAATACCATGATGGAGGATAAGGCATTCTGTGAGTTCATGAATGGTAATTTTGGCAGAAGCGTTATGTACAGGGAAGGCAAATCTGTGTCCAGAATAAGTGCCTATTCTAATAAGAACAAAATACTGCCTTTCCCACAACAGAAGTAATCAGCCTGCATCAAGTAGCTGGCGGATCACTCCAGGGGAATGATGCCTTATTGGGGGATCAGTGTTGGTCTCTGACCTAGAAGACTGGACACTCAGCGGTGGCCGTAGCTAGGTCGTCCTGGGTGGAAGTCCATGTTGCTGAGCCCGTGCATAACCTCCATCCCTGCCACCATGGCTACTTTGTTCATGAGCCACCAGGCAATGACAGGAGTGAGTGGGGAAAGTGGCTGACTGGTGTCCACTGAACAGCTCCTCCCGTCTACTTAATTATTAAAATCCTTCCCTGCTGAGGTGAATGATGAGCATTCTGAGTTGTTTGTCCACATACTTCTTCCCCAGATCTTCTTGTCACCAGTTTTCCAATCAAGTTCTTTCCAAGTCCTGAGCATCCAGCCAAATCACTGGCCACAGCCCATGAATTGGCATATAATCACACACCTGGCCATTTTTCCTTCCTAGCAAAATAATCACCCAGGTGCACTGCCCGAGGTTCTGCCCACTGAGAAAATTTCCCTTCATCGCTGTCCTTCAGGGGAGTCCCCTAGTGGGACTGTAGTGCTGCAGCTGTCCACTTTCACATGATGCCTGCGTATCCCACAGAACCATCTGTAAACCAGGCCTGAGTCATCTTTTCTTCCATCAGCTGGCTGTAGGGAACTGGGAGAGAGAAGACAGTGTAGCAGAAGTGGGGCCATGGGCATTTGGGCCACTTCTTCATGTAACCTGCTTGTACCTTCAGAGCCTGCTCAGGCTGGATCATGTATATACCCCTTCCATTTGATGATGGAGTACTGCTGTGCACTCCCAGCTTTATGGCTTAATGTGTCAGACAACACCTGGTTCATTTTGGAACTAGTGTCAGTTCAGAGCCTGTGTCCAGTAAGCCCCAAAAGGTCTGATTATTTCCTTTTTCCCAATGAATATGCAGCTCAGGTTGCACGATAATTGGGTGGCCCATGGTCAAGCACTCAGTCTCTACTAAGTTCCAGTAGCAAGCCAAAGGCTAATTCTCAAAAGGAGAGTAGGTATCTTGAGAGGAGAGCAAGGCTTTGCTCCAACATCCTAAGGACCTGCCCTGTGATTCACTTATGTGGGCCTGCCAAAGGCTCCAAACACCAACCCTATCTGCCACTGACACCTCAAGCTAAATTGGATCTGCTGAATTATACGGCCCAAATGGCAGAGCAGCTTTCACAGAGCCTGGTCCTGTTGCAGTGCCTTCTCTTCTCCTGGGTATCACTTAAAACTAGTAGCTTTTTGGGTCACTTGGTAAATAGGCCAGAGTAGCACACCCAAATAAGGAATATGTTGCCTCAAAATCCAAAGAGGCCCACTAGGCATTGTGTCTCTTGTAGGTCAAAGGAGAGACCAGATGCAACAATTTATTCTTCACCTTAGAAGAGATATCTTGATATGCCCCTCATCCCTGGACCCCTAGAAATTTCGCTGAGGTAGCTTGTCGCTGAAATTTTGTCAATTTTTCTCCCAGATTCTGACATGCAAATGTCTTACCTATGAGTCTAGAGTTCTGGCTACTTCTTGCTCACTGGGTCCAATCGCCATGGTATCACCAGTGTGATGTCTTGTGGAAGGGAAAGGCTATCAAGATCTTTACAAACCAAATTACGACACAGGCTGGAGAGTTGGTAGACCTCTGAGATAGGATGAGGAAGGTGTATTCTGGTCTTTCCAGCTGAAAGCAAACTGCTTCCAGTGGGTCTTTAGTAATAGGTTTGGAGAAAAATGTATTTGCCAGATTAATAGCTGCATACTAGGTACCAGGGAATGTGTTAATTTGCTCAAGCAATGGAACCACATCTGGTACAGCAGCTGCAATAGGAGTTGTCACGTGGTTAAGCTTATGACAATGCACTGTCATTCTCTAAGATCCATCTGTCTTCTGCCAAATAGTAGGATTGAATGGAGATGTGATGGGAATCACCACCTCTGCATCCCTCAAGTTCTCAGTGGAAGCACTAATCTCTGTAGTCCCTCCAGGAATGTGGTATTGCTATTGGCTTACTGTTTTCCTGGGTAGAGGCAGATCTAGTGGCTTCCGCTTGATATTTCCCATCATAATAGCCCCATTCCACAGATCAGGGAACCAACGTGGGGATTCTGCCAGCTGTTGAGTATATCTATTCCAATCATACATTCGAAAACTTGGAATACAACTACAGACTGTGTTTGGGGACCCACTGGACCTACTGTGAGATGACTCTGAGCTGAAACTCCTTTGACATCCTGACCTCCAATAAATCCCTACTCTGACTGGTGGGCCACCGTGACATTTTGGGTCTCTTGCAATTAGTGACAGTTCTGAGCCTGTGTCCAGCAGTCCCCTGAAGTCTGATTATTTCCTTCTCCTCAATGCACAATCATCCTGGCAAAAGGCCATAGGTCTCTTGAAGGAAGGCTGGGAGAAAGATTAGCAGTATACATTTTGGCAATATAGTGGGATCCTTCATCAAGAAGATCTGGCCTCCCAATTACTCAAATGGTTCTGAGTCTGTAAACTAGCTCAAGTCTGGGAATTGATTGAGGGGCTGTAACACTGTTTCTATAACTCAAGTCTGACTTTTGTTCACTTGACCTAGAATTTTTCTGCTTATACAATCAGGTAAGAATTTAGTAGCTTTCCCATCCATTTCATTTCTAGGAACACCATGATCACCTAGCCAATGTCATTGGTCTCTGTAGTCAGACTATTCTGATTGCTGCTTTGACTCTGCTGTCCAGTATAGTGACCATGGTCCACCTTGCCTTTGGTGATTAAGTGCCATTTCTTGGCCCTGCTACCAGTTACCCCCATTGAGTTTAGGTTTCCCAATTCAGTGGCAGCAGTTACCCTTCTAATTTCTGACCTACAGATAAGAGCCATCACAGAGCCACTCAAGGATACTGGGGCTCCCTTACAAACTTGTATCTCACAGTCATGGTGAAAGCGTGTCCTCAGGACTCTCCTAAAGTTGATGGGCAAGTCTTAAATGATAAATACACACCAACATTCCAATATCTCTAAGCTTTTTATCTTTTCCTCTATTTCCGAGTGAATGGTCTGTTCTATAATGCAGAGACTTCATGGTTCTGGCAGGTTATACAGACACAGATGTAAAACTTAGTAGTGACCTGGTGAGTTGAGTGGAGAGGACTTGGAGGTATTTTTCTCTGAGAATTCCTTGGGGTGTCTCAGGTCATGGAACCCCAGAAGAGGGAGAGAATACCCCACACAGAGGCCCAGGCTCCTAGAGTGGCTGAGGGTAGTGAGCCAGCTGAGGAATTGCCCATGGACATGGCCTTCTGGTCAGTCTGGAGAGTCCTATCTCTTGGGGTGTCTGTTTCCTTGGGAATGTTCCTTGCCTTAGGGGGAGTGTGAGGTCCTTCGTTCCGAGGCTTTGAACTTGAAGGGAACTTGGGCCTAAGTGGAAAAAATCCCAGTGTAAGGAGGTAGGCTATGGAGCAGTTGGGTGTCCTTGGAGCCCTAACTGCCAGCTGCTCCCTGGGCTCACGGGATGGATTTGGGGGAAGTGCTGGGTGTCTGGGGTTGCCTTGGTTAAAGGTCTATGGAAAAGTTATCCTCTTAGATGAGTGCAGAAGAACGTCATGGAAGGGAAATGACAGATGAGGATGAGAGGGGAGACTCATTTGCTGATGAGAGGAGGCCCTCTGCCTCCCCTCAAGTAGAAGAGGAAAGAGACAGAGGGGACCCTGGTCTGAAGAAGGGCCCCAATACCCCACAGATTTATGGGAACAGAAGACACTGAAGGATTTCATGTGAGGGTCAGCCCAGCCTAGACCCCAGTCATGATGCCCATGATGGTTCCAGCAGGGAAAAAGGTGCTGAGGTTCCTTGGGCAGGTCCTTGTGTGGGGAAGGAGCAGGGAGAAGGAACTCGGCAGTGTTTCTACTTATAGGAGACTCACCTCTACCCCATCAGATGGGACCAATGTCTTCTCAGCATAGCTCTGCCTGGGTGGTGCACACTGGGAAACAATGTCAATTCTCCTGGGGACTGGGATTATCTTTCCAGCAAAGGCATATCTATCATTTTGTGTAAGGATGGTGGTCACTCTCCTCCTTGGCTCCATGCTTGAGGTACTTGAGGACATTTGTGGGTGAAGTGAGTCTAGCAATTCCTGAGTGTGTGTCTGGTGTGTGGTATGTGGTGTGTGTGGCTCTGAGTGAGACAGACACCTTTGCGTGTTCTGCTGTCGCCCTCTAGTGGACATGAGGTGATGCTTACCCTCTGTCAGGCTTGGGACCAGACATCTGACCAGAGTTCAGATTAGTGCTCTGGTCACCGACCTCTGGCCAGAGAAGGACTCTGACCTCTCACCCACAGGGACAGTCAGTGTAGGACTCTCACTACCCTGGGTTTATCCTGCAGCACAGTAGAACCCTGGTAGGACTGAATGGACCACATTCCCCTGGCTGTACACTTCAAAATGGTGAATTTTAGCTTATGTGAATTTTATCTCAAAAGAAACAATATATTTAGGAGAGGAACCTACACCTTATCTTGTATAAAACCGGCACCAATGCATCACTGGGAGTGCATGTGAATGTCCATTTCTTCACGTTCACAGCACTCCCGTATTAATTATATGGGAGCAGAAGGAGGTGTCACCCAGTTATCCACTTTCTTTCCCTTATTCATTCTCTAAACATCTGTATAGCCATTTACCTGTTTCTGGTCCTTGTGTAGGAGTGATGGGGCCACTGAGAGCCACAACTAATCACAATGGGAACTCAGGGATCCATAGGACACATGTAACTGTTCCTGAGCGTGTTGTCACAGCACAAAGGGAGAGAGTCAGAGGAAGGAGTTCAGAGGCGGCCCATTGTGTCCACTGGTGGAGGTTGGGACTTTGTGACAAAATGTCCAATTAGGTTGGCTGTAAAAAAGGGGAAGAAGCAGGGGCTGGCCCCATGGCTGAGTGGTTAAGTTCGCGCACTCCGCTGCAGGCAGCCCAGTGTTTCGTTGGTTCGAATCCTGGGCGCGGACATGGCACTGCTCATCAAACCACGCTGAGGCAGCGTCCCACATACCACAACTAGAAGGACTCACAACGAAGAATATACAGCTATGTACCGGGGGGCTCTGGGGAGAAAAAGGACAAAAATAAAATCTTTAAAAAAAAAAAAAAGGGGAAGAAGCAAGTTCATGGAGAAAGGGGAGAGGGCATCCCAAGTGGGGACATTGTGCGATACAGGGAGGCAGGAGCAAGTCTTGATGGACCAAGGGTTATGAGGGGCATTGTATGTGGAAATGGGATGACAAGGAGTAAGTGAGAGGAAGATTATGGTGGAAGGTGACAGAAAAACCGACAGTGGCATTTTGGAAGAGTTGATGGGTTTTATGGGTGTCTTTTTGCCAGAACCTGAGTTGAAGTGGGTAGGAGGTCTCAGGACACTGGGGGAGGGGGCTGAGAAGAAGTTACGCCCACGATGAGTCCATAAACTATGATTACTCCTTCCTTGCTCATATTTGTGTGGACATCAGCTGGTCCCATTTTCTGTTTTCCTGTCCATACCTGTGTTTGCAAAGAGAAAGAGGCTGGGAGCTGTCCATGGTATGAAGACAGCCCAGCGCTCTCCTGGCTGTTCAGGAGCTCTTGTGATTTCATTGTTTCCTGTTAATATCATCCCTACCACATTCCACCACCTCAACTGATCTTGCTCAGGAAATAGAGATGGGAGTTGGAATAATTTAAACATAATATCTTCCCTGTGTGCCCCAGGAAACAATGGGTCTGGAGTTTCAGGTGAATTTCTGCTAAGGGAAAATTCCCATGAGCATAAGAAAAAGCACATGAGGTGAAGGGTCCTCTTTATTCACATCCTTTCCAGGTGATTCCCTGTGGGTCACAGACATGTTCACTTTGTCTTGGAAGGCCGCTGCTCAGCCACCTACTCCCTAAGGAGAAGACAAAATAGCCTGGAAACAAGTAATAAAGAGTAAGAAGTTTTTCTCAGCTAGGTATGGCACTACCTGCTCTCCCCACCCCACGAACATTTGGAAATGTGTGCATGTGTCTGTGTGTGTGTATTTGAGGGAGTATTTTGACTCTATCAGTGACTTGATAGGCATTTCAAGACTAAGAATGTGAGAGATAAATGTGGTGAGAGCCTCGAGACTGTCTCACACAACACGGAATTTCCCACTCAAATGCCTATTGCAGCTCCTCAGAAGAAATGAATCAATTGATTTTATTTTTCCTTATAGCCCATGTCCTCAACTGACATGGTATATATTTATTTACTTGCTGATCTTCTGTCTCCACACCTTTTAGAAAGTGAGCTCCATGAGAGGTGTGACCTAACTTTTTTTTACAGCTTTATATTCTGACCTATAATGATGGGAACTCGTGAGATTCATGTTTGAACGGTATTTAAAGATGCTTTGGATGCAAAGAAGAGAACAAGCAAAGTGTCCCATGGACCTCTTACCTGGTTTCTGATCTTTTCTATTATACCCCACATATAAGTTTGTATTTATTTAAATGGTCTTGGGCCACATGTTAGGTCTTTCTCTCATTTGTTTTTCGTTCATCATTATCTTCTTTTGGATTTAACCTTTAAAACAATATTTAGCCTAGATCAAGTGTTATCAGCTTTATTGAGTTTTCCTCCCAGAGATATTTGGCGATGTCTGGAGATATTTTTGTTGTTGTTCAGGACTTACGGGTCAACGATTGTTACCCATTGGATTGAGGCAAGCAATGTTGGTAAAATACTGCAATGCACAGGACAATCCTCTACAACCAAGAATGATCTGGTCCAAAATGTGCATAGTTCCATAGCTGAAAATCCTTTTGCAGATAAATATCTTCCTATATGAGTTTTAACAAGAAAGAATATGACAATCTCCATGATAATAAAGCAGCCTCTGAATATTTTATGTGAGAACAAATCCATGTCTACAAACTGGCCAAATGGGAGAGGTGGAGAAGGAAGCCTGCCTTCCTGGCAAGTCTGCTTCCTGGGGAGAAGCCAGGAAGGAGTGGGTGGGCAGGCGGGAGACAAGGGTTTCTATAGGAGCAATATCTCTCCAGTGTGGAAAGCAGGACAGTTCATGTCCAAAGGGTTCCTGCCTGGCCTCCTCCTGCATCCCCACAGAAGCCTTGGGCCTCCAGCATTTTGGAAGAGAGGGGCCAGAAGACCCATGGTGGCCACTGGCTCCTTGATGGCTGAGCCAGAAACCTGGGGGCAACTTGAATCACAGAAGTAGAAGAGGCTGAGGCAACTGAGATCTGAGTTGGAATGGGGGTGACAGGGACACAGGCTACTTCTTGTGAGTATGATGCCCTTGGGTTTGGCAAAAATGGAGGCTGAAGTATTGACAGGGGTAGGGAGGGCAGGGTTGGGAGGTTTTGTAGCCCTGTCTCATCTGGGACTACAGGAGGCCCACAATCTTCTGTTGGTCAGGCCGCAACGTGGATTCAATATAGGGGGAAAAGTGTATCTGCAGCAGGGGCAGAGCATGATGGTCAGGACTTGGGATCTTATCATTCCAAACAAAATTCTTTGCTTAGTTGGCTCCACAGGAGAAGGACAGTGCTTCTGGCAGCTTGGCAGCCCTGTCCATGGGACTGGTGGAAGTGGCCTGAGGTGTTCAGTGACCCATGTTGGTGAGACAAAGAGCCCAACAGTGTGAAAGCAGTTGGGATTTGAGTCTCCAAAGGTACCTGGAGGACCCCCACTCTTAGGGGTTACCCAACAGGTGAGTGTCTTCAGTGGAAAATGGGCCCCACTGGTGGCCCCTGCTATAGGCAGAGGTAGGGCCCAAGGCCCTGGAGTTGGAGTCCTCATCCAGCTGAGGATTTGGATCTTGGGCTGGTGCTGTCCCTACAGCAGGGGCTCAGCAGACTGAGACAGTTGTATATCTGGCTCTGTCTTATCTTACAGAGAAATAGAGGCTTTTGTTCAGAGTTCTCACCTTGGCACAAGGAAGGGACCATCCTGGTTCTCTTCTAGGGCTTAATTTCGCCCTGGTTCTGTCTCCTGCTCTCACTGCCCTGCTCTCAAAGAGCAGTTCCTTGTCAAACCTCGTTGTCAAACCTCGTTGTCTGAGGCCTCAGCACAGTGCCCCTAGTACTGGAGTCTGGGCTCTCCTTGATGTTGGAGGACTTGAAGTGCTGGGTACCTATGTGGGAATAGAAAAGAGCCCCTCTGCACTCAGAAGAGTGATCTTGAGGTCCTGGGGCCCCAAACCTCTCTGCAGTGCCCAGTAGACCAAACGCATACACCTCAGGTAACTCTTGTAGACCTGAAGAGGGCTAGGTATTTGAATCAGGGCCCCTGCCTCATAAATTGCCTCCAAGCCCAGATGGCCAGCATGTGGGGGAAGTTGCGGGTCCCAGTACTGGGGCATCTTGGCAGGTGGTCGTGACTCTGGGAGGGACCTATGCTCACCCTGGGTGCACTGGGCACAGGGTGGGCTTGAATGCTCACACACAGTGGTTCTGAAGGAGAGGGTGGAGGAGTGGGTGCCTGTGAGCAGGCATTCAGCTTCCAGAGGCTCCCCAAATTCAGACATGGCCTGAGTGAGTCATGCAGGATTCTGGTGACACTGGGCATCGCAGCTGTAGGATGCTTCTTGGGACTCTGGTGCCAGCACCCTGTGGATATGTGACAAAGTGGATGTCTTGAGCTCAGAGGCAGTGCAGAGGGCACCTCTGCTGTCTTGAGAACCAGGGACACTCAGGCCTCTGCTCTCCACAGCTGGTCACAGGTAGTTGGATCTGGGAGAGGGTTCAGGAGCTGCCTCTAGTCTTGTATTTGAGATGTGAAGGAAGAAAGGATAATTTCTACCAGGTCATGAAAATTGTAGATAGGCAGCTGCTTCATGATGGTGGAGAACACATACTGACCGAAAGGCATTCCATTTGACATAGTGAAAACGATAATGCACTGGAATGCTCTTTTAAGGACAAAGAGATAACTTAGTTTTATCAGTAACTGTGATGCCTGTTTTATTCTTCTAGTTCATTGTTAATGTCACTTTCTTAGTTTACCTCTTAAGGAAATGGTGAAAGCCAACCAAGATTCATGTTTCAGCACAGGAATGTGGATTTTATGTGGACTGTCATAGCATTTTAAGCTTTCATGTTTTATGAATGAAGGACAGAAATAAAGGTTGCTAATTTAAGAATCAAATCCAAGATAGACAAGAGAATCTGCCCAGAGTGTGAGAGGTGGATAGGTGAGTGGTGAGGACAACAGAAAGACCCTCCTCCCCTAATGAGGGACCATCCAGGGCTCCTATGCTTCAGGGAGGAGCCCCAGGTTTGAGGGCAGGGTGCCGTTAGCCCATAGGTGATGGGAATAAGATCCCAAACTGGCCAGTCTCCGAGAAAGTCCATTTTCAGGTATAGGTTCACATCTCACTCGCCAGTCACCTGCCTGGATGGGAACATTGGGTACTCCTCTCCTGCGGATCCTCAGTCCTGTTCTTCTCTGAGGGAGCCCCCTCAATCTACAGGGCATCACCCACCCTGCACTGAGGGCCTTGGATGTGTAAATGGGCCAGGTGGAACCACAGGCATTCCTGGACTTAGGGACAACCCTGAGAGAGGGATGACGGCCATTCCTTGGAGTCTGGAGGCTGGGAAGTTGCTGGCTGAAGAGGACAGAACCTACAGGGGCTGGTGTAGGCATGGAGGGTGGGGGATGTCTCAGTGCTTTGGGGCTCTCACCTCTAGCATGATTCACCCTGGGCTTATGTTCCCCATGAGCAGATGTGCTGGAGTACATCTTTCTGGGGTTATAGTGGAACCTCATGTGGAGAGAAATCTTGGCCTGCATGTACCCCTCTATTGTTGGGTCTGAGCCCAGGAGTTCCCTCTCCCTACAGAAGACTCATGTCTCTGATTCACACGCTGCCTTCAGGGAGATGCCACCCAGGTGGGCTGAGGTGGGGTGGGGTCTGTAGATGTGGGTGGAACCACCCTGGAGACTGTTTCTTCACTCAGAGGGTGCACCTTGTCTCAGTGTCTCAGCTTGAGACCTGTGCTCTCCAAACACTTATCCCACCTCTGACCAGGACAATGCAGGCAGATTGCATTGGGTCAATTGCATTTCATCTCTGTGTTATTATCCACGTGGGTGTCCTCCAGTCTGTTCCCATTGTCCATGTCAGAGTCCAGGCACCATCTACACCTACCTCTGGAGGAGGAATAGGACTGTGGTTCCTAACAGCTTATCACGTGCTCCCACCCCTCATCCCATGACCGCTACCCATCCTTCCACTGTGGAGATGATGCAACTGAGAGCAACAAGAGCTGGGATTTGGAGTGGAATGTGACCTTGAGCGAACAATAATGACAATGTCAGTTCACATTTTTGAAGAGTTATTGACTCAAATATTTCACCTTTTCCCATTGCCTATTCACAACAGCTCTGTAAATAAAGTACATCATGAGCATTAATTTACAGATAAGAAGAAAATTCTATTTACAGTTTAACAACACGTAGGAGGGGAAGAGGGTCACTCATATATAACAGTCAGCCTGTTGGGGTCACTTTTACTGGAACTGACTGGGTTGGAGACCTCACAGTGATAATCCCCAGCATCTTTCCTCCTGACAGGGTGTATGGTGAGGGTGCTACTGTCCTGGGACAGCTCCATCCTCTCTGTGAGATGCGGCCTCTGGTTACTGAAGAATCAGTGGATAGAGATCCCAGTGTCATTTGCGAGGCATGTCAGGACCATGGTGTTCAGTGACTGTGGTGTTGCTGGCTTGGATGGAGGGCTGTGCCACTGGGTCTGTAGAGAAACAGAGGGGTGGCTGACAGAGTGGGCCTCATTCCTTCCTTAGAGATCTCTGCCACTCACAGGGCCATAGTGAGTTCTGTAAATGTGACCCAGAAATGGTCCTGACCCTCAGTAGGAAGACGAGTGTCTCTGTTCAGGTGATGGTCTGTAAGGAGCTGGCTGCACCTCCCCCTTTGACTGCCATATCATCCCAGGTTGACCCCTGATTAGTCCCCATGGACATCTCTGTAATTTCAGCACCAGGAACCTCTTCTCATCCCACATGCCCTACAATGTCATCATCAGATGAAATTTTTCTTTCATGAACTTTCATTGATTTCCCCCCAGAGCTTTCTTTGGCTTCAAAAAGGATCAGGCCACATTCCTTATATACACTTCTGTATGTGTTGGAGAAGGCAGGCTTGCCAGCCGTGTCCATCTCTGGGGCCAAGGGAAGGTTACATATAGTGGGAAGTCATTTACTTCTTGTTAACTAATTTGTTAAGGAAGGAGGATGCCCGACCATTCAGTCTTCACAACCTTAGGACCTGGAGAGCTTCTAATCTAAAGGATTTCTCACTCTGAAGAGGACTTTTACTTCCTGGCTTGTGGATTGAATATCACAGGGAAGCAATTCTCTAGAGAGAAGTGGTTACAGTTTTAACAAAAGACAGGCACTGTTAGGAATAGAAGGAAACTACTCAATGTAACAAAAGTAATAAATGAAAAGCCCACAGCTAACATAATACTCAATGGGGAAACACTGAAAACTTTTCTCTAGGATCATGAAGAAGACAAGGATGCTGCTTTCACCACTTCTATTCAACATAGTACAGGAGTCCTAGCCAAAACAATTAGGCAAGAAGAAGAAATAAAAGTCATCCAAATTGGAAAGGAAGAGAAAAATTAGCTTTTAGAAGATATAATCTTATTTGTGGAAACCATAAAGGATTCCTTCCCCATACAAAAAGAATGTTAGAACTAGTAAACAAATTCAGCAAAGTTGTAGGAAACAAAATCAACACTCAAAATCAATTACATTTATATGCAATAACAATGAACAACCCCAAAAAGAAATTAAGAATACAATTCCAAGTACAACAGCATGAAAAAGAATAAAATACTTAGGCATCAAATAACCAAGGAGGTAAAAGATGTGTACACTGAAAACTACTAAACATTTTGAAAGAAAGTAAAGCAGACAGAAATAAATGAAAACACCCATGTTCATGCATGGGAAGGATTAATTTTGTTAAGATGTCAATATACTCCAAACTATTTACATATTGAATAAAATTCCTATAAAAATCCCAATGACTTTTTTTTTCCAGAAATAGAAAACTCCAACCTAAAATTCATATGGAATCTCAAGGGACTCTGAATAATTAAAACAACCTTTAAAAAGAAGAACAAAGTTGGAGGAATCACACTTCCAATTTTAAAACTTACCACAGAGCTAAAGAATCAAAATAGTGTGGCACTGGCATAAGACAGATAGACAGTACTGATCATGGAACACAACAGAGAACCAGAAATAAAGCCTCAATTATAGGATCAGATGATTTCAACCAGGAAGCCAAGACCATTCAATGGAGAAAGGTTAGTCTTTTCAACAAATGGTGTTAAAAATGAATATCTACATGCAGAAGAATGAAGCTGGACCGTTGCCTTACACCATATACAAAAATTAACTCAAAATGGATCAAATCCTAAAGTAAGATGTAAAACTGTAAGACTCTTAGAGGTAAATATGGGGGGAATGTTTCATGACATTGTATTTGGCAATTTCTTGAATATGACAGTAAACATAGGCAAAAAAGAATAGATAAATTGGACTTTGTTAAAATAAAAAAACTTCTGTTCATCAAAAGACACAATCAAAAGAGTAAAAGGTAACCTACGGAATTGGAGAAAATAATTTGCAAATTATTTATCAATATGGTGTTAATATCCAGAATACACAAAGAACTCCTAAACTCAACAACAACAACAACAAAACCAAATAACCTGATTGAAAAATGGGCAAAGCACTTGAATAGACATTCAAATCAACACTACAGTGAGATACTCACTCAGATCTATTAGAATGACCACTGTCAAAAAAACAGAAAACAACAGGTGCTGGAGATGATGTGGGAAATTGGAACCCTTGTGCATTGTTGGAGGGAAAGTAAAATGGTGCAGCTACTGTGGAAAATGGTATGGCGATTATGAAAAAAGTTTTGCATAGGAATACCATGTGACATTACTTGCAGGTTCTGACTGCTGATGGACCATGTGTAGGTGGTGTTCTGAGTCTCAGGGTCACATTAACACTACAGGGACCTCATGCTCCATGGGATTGAAGTTGCTGCTTATAGTACAGGTGTGGGTACCTGTACTATGCAGGTAACAGAGAACATTGCCCTGTGTGGTACCTTGATTCCTCCCAGGCATCTTCAATCAGAGTTGTCATCTCTCACCTCTCAGCCAACCCAAGTCCTTAAAAGAATAAGGCAGGTTTGTGTATCTCAAGACAAATGCATGAGGATCAGAGCGCTCAGAGAACATAAGGCCACCTGCTGTAGGTCTGGGGAAAAAGCACAGACTTTCTCAAGTGTCACTATGTGCTGGCTGCAGGTGTAGAGTCGGGAGTGAGAAGGCAAAGTCTTTCCTTTATACTCCAGTGGGTGTGACACCAACACATCAGGAAACAAATAATTGTCTCCACTGTGTGTGTTCTGCACCAAATGCTCCAACCACATGTGACATAATGCAGAGGGGGATGTAGGCACAGTCCAGGCCTGTCAGTCCTGTGTGTGTGAGGTAGAATACACCCCACCCAAATCCAGAGGTCAGAGAGAAATCACTCACTGTATACGTGGAGCCGTCCAGTTCCTACTTCACTGTGAAAATTCTTCTTTATAACTTGTAGGGTGTAGTAACCTGTAATCCTTCTGGGAGACCTTCTGGAACAGCAGGGATCCATTGGGGTATCTTATCTTTTGACCACTGTATACGGGCCCTGGGGTAATTTCTTGTGTGTCAATTACATATAATGCAATTTGATGTTTGGACTCTACTCTGTCCCCTTTAAACCAGATATAGCCTATGAGATTATCTGTCAGACTGTGAACAAGCAGAAGAACAACTTTCCCTTTGGCAGTATTGGAAGGCACCAATTCAACAGTGAGTTGGCATTGGTGGGTAGGTTCCAGAAGGTTAAGAGTCAGCCTAGGAGGCAAGAGAGAGAGAGATCAATCAATATTTGGACCTATGTATTAGGAAGGAAAGATGAGGCCTAGGGTCCTGAGGAGGTCTTTTCATCTCTTAGACTTGGAGTGTGTGTCTGTGTGTGCGCCTCCTTCTGGTCAAAGTCAGCAGCATGACAACCATTACTTTATTTATTTCCCCTCTGAATTTATTTCCTCTGTTCCCATTACTCTTCCCCAGGCATCAGCCCAGCTTACTCCCTCACTTCCCTCAGCACTCTGCTCACTCTCAGGGGTATCCTTGGGAGATGCCTTCCCTGCCCACTTGCTCTAAAGAGCCTTTGTCTTCACTTTCTGACCTTTCCCTGCTCTGTTACCTTCCTGACACTTGTCAGTCCCTGCCATCACATTCTAGATCCCTTTGCATATCCCTCTTCTTCCCCATAGAATGTGACCCTCATCAAGGCAGATACTTGTGTCATATCATTGTGCCTGGAACAGGCTGTAAACACCTGTGGATGAAAGAGGGTCTGGTGCCTGAGGAAGAGCTGCTGGTCCTGGGTGTGAAGGGGGAGGTTCTTGTGTCTCCTGGGTGAGAGGATGATGGTGGTGGGAGGTCAGGTGGCTATGGGCTATCTGGTTCTCGGGGGAAGGTTTCATGGAGACCTTCCCTCTCTGTGTGTTGGCTGAGTGGTGACTCAGAGCCTGTCTGTGTGCTCCTTGCCCATCCTGGGGCCTCTATCCTCTGCCTATCTGACTTTCCTGAGGTCATCCTTCGTTCCCCATGGGTTGTTCCAGGCAGGGAGTGGGGAGCTGCACAGGGGCACCTGAAAGAGGAGGGTGCTCTGAGGCCCCTAGAAGGGGTGAGTGGGAAAGTGTAGGAAGGAAGGAAGGACCCAGAAGGGTCTGTTTAACGGAGAGATGGAAATCAGGCTCCTTTTCCACCTCCTTGGTCAAAGCCAGGTTCATGTGTTAATTTCCAGCAAATTGTCTGTGTGTGTGTGTCCCAGTGACACCCCCATGGAGGGCATGAGGAGACTTGTAGCCAACGTCAGGGGCTGCACCACGGATGCTGACCAGGCTCCAGAGGGTGTGAGCTGGCACTGAGCCCTGGACACAGGTGAGTTCTGTTCTCTAGGCTGAGGGGTCCTTCATCCAGGGTCCTGTATCACTGTCAGTCCCCAGGCTGCCCAGCTCCATGACAGCTCAGGATGAGCTCAGGAGGAGGACAGGCATTGTCCAGTGGACTCCTGATCCAGTGTTCTGTGCTGCTTGGTGGATGTGCTGTCTCAGGAGGAGCTCACTGCCCTTGAGGCTTCAAGGAAAGGGCCAAATAATTGGTCACTTGAGGTCCCAAGGCACCCTGGGAGGTCTCAAGGCATGTGGGGTTGGTCCCCAGAATGGCCTGTGTTTCTCTCGTGATAGTGCTGGTGCGTTGCATCTGAGTCATCGGTGTTCCTGTCTGTGATCTGCTCTAGACCTCCTCACAGGGCCCAGGAGCTGGAGCTGCTCCATCTGGAGACTCAGCCAGGGGATCCTATAGGTTCCTCTGTTACTTGGGGGAGGCCCCGTGGGACCCTCAGCCCCTCTGAGATGGAAGCAAACACACATCCTGCTTCTCCCATCCCATCCTGCATGGGAAGTTTCCCTCATTCATTGGGATGCCTTGGGCTGGTGAGATGTCTTCAGGGGACCATAGCTAGCTGTCCTCACAGATGAAGGACTCTCAGGATGGGGTGTTGCTTCTGATTCTCTCCTAGTGGTAAGTCCACTTGGGGTTGAGGATCCAGATTTTGTGCCAGATCAGGTCTCTGTGAGAAGAGGAAGGACACAGTCTGTCATCCCAGTCCCTCCTGGGAGAGTAATCACTTACAAGGTAGAGATGGGGAGAGGGTGTGATTTTCTTTGAATGAATGAGGACCCAACCCCTCGCTATTAGGAGGCCCCTTCCCCTTCTCCTGACTCTACAAGGGGTATAGGCCCATCCCTGAGACAGCTGTGGGCACTTGGTGGCCTCCTCTCATGCTGATGCCAGGGCCCCTGTGTCTACACAGAACATGCTCTAACCCCCAGGAGTCACACACGGGTGACAGGATTCCATCGTGAGGTTTCCCTCATCCATCTGATGAGTATTTACTGAGCATCCATGACATGTCAGATCCTGGTATGAGCCCTGGGAAGTTCGCAGAGAACAGAAAAGACATGGGGCTCTGGCTACAGAGTTTGCCCTGTGACAGGGAGACAGGCACTCAGAGAAAATCATGGAACTAAGGAGTTAATTCTAATCAAGAGAAGGACTGTGAAGGGAAAGCAGGTAATGGAGTCTCAAGTGGTCTGGGGATCACCAGAGCAGCCCTGAAAAAGTGACCTTTTGGCTAAGACCTGAAGCATGAATAGACATTCACCCCATGAAAGACAGACAGTGTGGATTAAGGAGCTGTCTGCAGAGGGATCAGCCTTCAGGTGGGCAAACACTCGGTTGGATGGAGGTGCGGACAGAGTCCAGCATGGGGAGCTTGGAGAGTGAGGAGAACAGTAGACCAGATAATGCAGGTGAGGGTCTGACCCTGCAGGGCTTTGGGTGATGCTGAGGGAGGTCAGCAGCCTCATGGGGAGACTCCAGGTTGTGAAGTAGCTCTGCCATCCTCTGGTGGACAAGGAAGAAGTGTAGAAGGAAAGGTCATTGTGCTAAGTAGTTTACATTCATAAATCTCAAGCATTTTTTAGGTGTTTACCAATAATATAAAAATTGAACCATGTCCCACTCTTAAATTTGCAATTGCTCTCATCCCACATCTCTTATGTACCCCAACAAGATTTCATCCAACTTAAGATTTGTGCTCTGATAGAAGGCCAAATTCTGTCTGCTTTATGGGTATCTACTTACAACACTTATGGCCCTGGGGCTGGGCTGGAGCATCTGCAAGTAAGAGAAAAGAGGAGTAACAGCCTGTGTCCTCCCTGAGCCAGAGTGTTCAGGCAGACTAGGCTTCATTCCCTCCTCTCCCCTGACCCTAATGACGTCAGACCAATGGGGCAGAGCCAGATGGAATCAGAAGTCCAGGGGCGTTTATTCACACCCCTGATGCACAAAGGATGTAGATGTGTAATTCTATGGGGAAGGCAGGGACAGTTAAGAGGAATGATCCAATCCTTTAGGGCCATGGACTCACAGTTATTTCCTCCAGTGCCCACACATAGGGTGGGGGCATTTGGATCCTGAGCATCCAGCCTTCCCTGCCCACTGTGCCTGGAACCATCCCTCTCCCTAATGACTTGGGCCTAAGGTTGGTTCCAGGTCACCCGTCCAGGCTGCCGCATCCTCCAATGGGAGGTTCTTCCCTGGAGTCCCTGAAGTCTGTCCAAGGAGCTTCACCCAGAGCAATCTAAAGGGTATGTAAGGGGCAGGAGTTGTGGTAGTAAGAACACTTGCATTGGTCTCAGGTGATGGAAAAGGTCCTAAAGAGCTCAAGGAGGAGTGTGAGTGCCCTGTAGTGGACTGTTCCCACTGGAAGAGAGCAAAAAGGGTCCAGGAGAGCTGAGAGATTAGGGTTTGGACAAAGCGCTCATTCAGGTTGAGAAGGAGGCATATTTAGGGGTGGTTAACTTACGGCTGCCTCTAACTCACCAGCTGGAAGACTATAGTTTTCAAAGGGTGTAACCACATGTCAGAATGACACCGCTGGGTTACACTGCAAAGTCAGATGAGGGAAATACTATAGACACTGAGATGAAAAAACACATGATAACAAATCTAAATGCAATGTCATTAGACAGTCTACTGTGATGTTCTTATCATTTTAAGAGTCAGCAGTCAATGCAAAGTCATTTCTATCATTAGGAAAATATCTTATTAAGAAGGAAATTAAATCATAGGAATTTCTCCTTATTTTCAGAGTCATATATCTTGGCATCATTCCTTAAGTGCAAATCTACACCCAAAATTGGACTTTGTCAGAGACCGGCCAGTATCAGGGTCTCATTCCCAGCTCCTGTGGGCTGACAGTGTGCTTCCCTCTAACCCAGGGCCCCTCTCTGAAGCACAGGAGGCTTTGAATCTCCCTCATTATGGGAAGGGGGATTTTTTAGCATCCTCACCATTCATGCGTCCACTCTCACACTCTGGCAGAATCTCTTGTCCACTCTTAGTTTTGATACTTAAATTACCGACCTATATTTCTGTCCTTCATCCATCCCAGCATTTTTTTTTTCTTTGAGCAAGATTAGCTCTGAGCTAACATCTGCCGTCAGTCCTCCTCTTTTTGCTGAGGAAGACTGGCCCTGAGCTAACATCCATGCCCATCTTCCTCTACTTTCTATGTGGGACTCCTACCACAGCATGGCTTGCCCAGCAGTGCCATGTCAGCACCCAGGATCCGAACCAGCGAGCCCCGGGCCGCCAAAGCGGAACGTGCAAACTTAACTGTTGCACCACCGGGCCGGCGCCCATCCCAGCATTTTGAAAGGCAGAGGAGGTGCCTTCTGCTTGAGATTTTGAGGAAAAGAGAGACAGAGGCAGTTACCTTCACCCACCTTGAACATACCTCCTCTTGAGTGGCATCATTACCCAGAAGGATCTGGACACTTCTTTTGATAGTCAGATGCTTTCCAACTCTAAAGGAAAAATGTGACACTCTCTCTACAGGGTTGACCAGTAGAAATGGATAAAGAGAAATTGCATTAGTGTTCAGAGAGATGGTGATCTATATGAATGCATGAAAGCTTAAAACCCTATGAGAATCCACATAAAGCATGAAAGCTTAAAACTCAAGAATCCACATAAAATTCACATTCTTGTGCTTCAACATGGATCCTGATTGGCTTTCACCATTTCCTTAAGAAGTAAACTACAAAAGTGACATTAATAATGAATTACAAGAATAACACATGCACCACAGTTACTGTTAAGACTAGTTGTTTCCTTGTCCTTAAAAGAGCATCCAAGTGCCTTATCCTCATTCTTACCATGTAGAAAGGGAATGCCTTTCAGTAGTATGTGTTCCCCATCATCCTGAAGTGGCTGGATATTTATAAATTCATAATTTATAAATTCATTGCCTGGTAGAAAGCCTTTCTTCCTTTAAATCTCAAATACAAGACTAGCTGCAGCTCCTGGCCCTTTTCCCAGATCCAATCACCTCCGACCAGCTCCGGACAAACAGAGGCCTGAGCTTCCCTGGTTCTCAGCAAAGGTTGCTCTCAGTGCTGCCTCTCCGCTCAAGACATCCACCTTGTCACATGTCTATGGGGCACCGACCTGGAGGGTTCTGAGCACCATCTTACAGCCTCAATACAAAACGTACCAGAACCCTGCGTGCCTCACTCCAGCCACATTTGAACTTGGGGAGCTTCTGACAGCCAAATCCCTACTCATAGACACCCACCACACCGCCTGATCCTCCAGGATGGCTGTCTGTGCACGACCAAGCCTACATTGGGCTTAGTGCACCCACCATGAGCATGGTTCCCACCCGGACCCTGTGACCACCTGCTAAGATGCAACCTGACTGGGACCAACAGTCCCTGCATGTGGTGGTTGTCTGGGCTTGGAGGCGCTTTCCCAGGAGGGGGCCATGATTCCAATAACCAGCCCTCCTCTCTGTTTCTGGGAGAGTTACGTGAGACATAGTGTTTGGCCTATTCTGCACTGGAGAGCAGTCTGGAGCCCAGGGACCTCAAGATCACTCTTCTGAGGTCACAGGGGCACCTCCATATTCCCACATAGATACCCAGCTCTTCAAGGCCTTCACTGTGGGAGGAGAGCCCAGACCCCAGTACCTGGGAGACTGTACTGAGGCTTCAGGCAATGAGAAAGTGAGACTGAGGATTGACAAAGAACTGCTCTTCTTGGAGAGCCTGGCAGTGAGAACAGGAGGTGGAGCTGCGGCACTGGCCATCTGTGATTAAGCCCCACGTGAGAAATGGGGTGATCACTTCCTTGTGCCCTGCCGGACCTCTGAACAGAAGCCTTGAATCCTGTCTGGGAGGATGAGACAGAGCCAGATATCCAACCATCTCTGTCTTCTCATCCCCTGCTGAAGGTTGATGAAAGTAATAAGGTTTCAAATACTGACGTATATGAGGAAGCCATTCTTGTTTAAATCTGATTCAGCCTAAAACTTGTTTTTCCCAGAGCAGCCTGACTTATAGCCCACCAAATGTGCACTATACATCTGCTTCAAACATTTTCTCAAAGCAAAGAATGCACTCTTTAAAGATAGGGATGACTGTCTCCCTTCCTCTGATGCCAATATCAATAATTATTTGAAGATAAACTTTTCTTTCCAGAGAACCAAGGTCAAGTTGACCTGCTGTTTATCTGCTAAACTGCAGCAAAACATCTCCTTGTGACTTTGGGGAAAAAATTGTATTCCCATCATGCTTGGTGTATGTACTTTGTCCTGAAATGGGATATAACCATGTCATAAACCATTCTTCTCTGGATTTCTTTCTTCTCTGGTGGAGATTGGACTTGTGATCTAGTCCACAGCTTGGCTCAGATGAATATCACCTTATTTTTCTTAACTATAGAGTGGTTATTGATTATTTGCATTGACAAGGGACAACACCAGCCCAGGGCCCAAATCCTCAGCTGGGTGAGGACTCCAACTCCAGGGCCTTGGGCCTTACCTCAGTCTACAACAGAATCCACCAGTGGGGCCCATTTTCCTCTGAGGACACTCAACTACTGTGTCCCCCCAAAATTCAGGGCTCTCCAGGCACCCGTGAGACTCAAATCCTAGTTGCTTTCACCCTGCTGAACTCTGCATTTCACTGACATAGGTCACTGAGCACCACAGGCCACCTCCACCATGTCCCACTGACAGGGCTGCCAAGTTTCTACAATGCTTGTCCTTCTCCTGTGGAGCCCACCAAGCAAAGAATTTTGTTTGGAAAGATGAGATTCCAAGTCCCGACCATCCTGCTCTGAACCTCCTGCAGACATCCTTGTCCCTCCATATTGAATCCATGTTGGGGCCCCCCCCAACAGAAGATTGGGGGCCTCTTGTAGTCCCAGACCAGTCAAGCTGCAGCATCTCCCAGTCCCCCCCTCCCCTCCTCAATACCTCAGCCCCAATCTTGGCAAACCCCAAAGCATCACACCCACAAGAAGTAGCCTGTGGCCCTGACCTCCTATCCCACTTAAGACCTCAATTGCTTCAGATTCTTCCACTTCTGTGAATCAGGAAGTCCCAGATTTCTGGCTTAGCCATCAAGGAGGTAGTGATCATCATTGGGGCTCCTGACCCCTCTCTTCCAAGAAGCTGGAGGCCCAAGGCCTCTGTGGGGACCCAGGAGGAGGCCAGGCAGGATCCCTTTGGACATGAACTATCCTGCTTTCCACACTGGAGAAACATTGCTCCTATCAAATCTCTTCTCTCCCTGGTGCCTGCCCACTCCTTCTTGCCTTCTCTCCAGGGAGGCAGACTTTCCAGGAAGGCAGTCTTCCTTCCCCAGCTCCCTCATTTGCCTAGTTTTTAGATATGGGTTTGTTCTCATATAAAATATTAAGAGGCTGCTTTATTATCATGGAGATTACCATATTCTTTCTTGTTATAACTCATACAGCGCGATGTTTGTCTACAGAAGGATTTTCAACTTTGAAACTATGCATGTTTTGGACCAGATCATTCTTGGTTGTAGGGGATTGTCCTGTGTGTTCAGGATTTGTAGCAACATCCCTGGCCTCAATCCAGTAGGTATCAATAGTTCACCCATAATTTCTGACAACCAAAACACATCTTCAGACATTTCCCAATATCTCTGGGAGGAAAATACCATAAATTTGACAACCACTAAAGTAGACCCAAATATTTTTAAAGGATAAATCTCAAAGAAGATAACTAATGAAAAAAATGAGATAAGCCTTATATGTGGCACAATGCCATTTAAATAAATACAAAATTATATTTGCGTCATAACGGAGAAGATAAAAAACCAGGTAAGAAGTCCTTGGATACTTTTCATATTTTGTTCTTTGCATCCAAAGCCTCTTTAAATACTGTTCAAACATGAATCTCATGGTTTTCCCTCATTAAAGAGTCAGAATATACAGCTGTTAACAAAGCTAGGTCACTTCTCTCATGTGGAGACAGAAGCCCAGGAAGTAAATAAATATATATTATGTCAGTTGAGGATGTGCGCTGTAAATAAAAATAAAATCTTTGCATTCATTTCTTCTGAGGAGCACCAATTGGCATTTTGGTGGGAAATTCCATGTTATGTGAGACAGTCTCCAGGTTCAACCAGGGATTTATCATCCCTACACTCTTAGGTCTGGAAGGCTTATCATGTAACTGGTAGAGCAAAAATATGTCCCCCGTCATTTCCAAATTCTCTCTGAGTGGGGGCAGTGCCATTCCCAGCTGAGAAAAACTTCTAAATTTTTAACGTTTATTTCCAGGCTTTTTTGCCTTCTCCTTAGGGAGTAGGGGGCTTCCTGGGAAATTGAACAGGTCTGTGACTGAGGGGACCACCGGTAAAAAATGTGAATAATGAGGACCCTTCCCTTCATTTACTCTTTTTCTGCTCATGGGAATTTTCTCTTAGCAGAAATTCACCTGAAACTCTGGGTCCGTTCTTTCCGGAGACACACAGGTAAAACATTATGCCTAAATTATCCCAACCCCCAACCCTATTTCCTAGGAAAGTGGAGTTGTGGTGGCAGAATGTATTGGGGACAGTATTAAAAGGAAACAATGAGATTCGCAAAAGCCTCTGCCCAGCCAGGAGGGCGCTGGGCTGCCCTCACACCATGGACAGCTCCCAGCCTTTTTCCCTTTGCAAACACAGGTAGGGACAGGAAAACAGAAAATGGGGACAGCTGATGTGCACACAAATATGAACAAGGAAGGAGCAACCATAGGTGGTAGACTTATCATGGGTGTAACTTCTTTTCAGCTCCCTCCCCTAGTGTCCTGACCCATCCTGCCCTCTTGAGCTCAGGCTGTGGGGAAAAGACACCCATAAAACACATCAACTCTTCCAAACAGCCACGATCTGTTTCAGCTCACCTTCCCCCATGAGCTCCCTCTCACCTCCTCCTTGTCATCCTATTTCCACATACACTGCCCCTCACAACTCTTGGTCCATCAAGAATTGCTCCTGCCTCCCACAGGGGTGCCCTCTTTCCTTTCTCCATGAACCTGCTTCTTCCCCTTCTTTGCAGCAAACCTCATTGACTGTTTCGCCACAAGGTCATTCCAACCTCCACCAGTGGACACAATGAGTTCCTTCTGAACTCCCTCCTCTGAATCCTCCCCTTTGTGCTGTGACAAGGTGTTCAGGAGCAGTTACCTATGCTCATGTCATGTGTCCTATAGATTCCTGCATACCTGAGAGACAGGCAGGACAGGCCTTGTTGTGGTTCTCAGTGGCCACATAGCTCCTACACAAGGGGCTGAAACAAGTAAATGGCTATAATTGCTCAGAGAATGAATAAAGGAAAGAAAGATGGATAACTGGGTGACATCTCTTCTCCCCCCACATAATTACTATGGGAAGGCTGTGGGCATGAATAAATAGACCACATACACTCCCAGGGCTGTACATTGGTGCCAGTTTTCTATAAGGTAATGTGTAGGTGCCTCTCCTAAATTTTTTGTTTGTTTTGAGACAAAAGTCACATAATCTAAAATTTACCATTTTAACCATTTTGACGTGGGGGGCCTAAGGAATATGCGCCATTGGGTCCTACCAGAGTTCTACTGTGCTGCAGGATAGACCCAGGGTGGTGAGAGTCCTGAAGATCCACTTAAAATACAGATTCTGACCCAGCAAGTGTGGGGTGGACCTCAGAGTCTGCATCTAACAAGCTCTCAGGTGATGCTGATCACAATGGCCTACGCAGCACACTTTCAAAAGCAAGGCTGATGCGCACCTCTGCCCCCTGAGAGGATGACTCAGCCATCCCAGCATTGGTTTGTGCTGTGTCCTGGCCTTAGAGTCTGTCAGCACCACACAGAGACCCAGGAGTCCCCAAACCTGGGGGATTATTTCTGTTTGTGACACAGAAAACCTGCTGGAAACCAGGGTCTTCCCAGTGTCCTCAAATGCTCTGAGAAGGTTGTCTTACTCCCAGCAGAAAGGTCACAGAGATGACTCTGGGGGTGAGAAAGGGGCAAACTGAGTGATGACTCGTGAGGTGACCCACTCTCCATTTCTGGTGTCATCAGCCTTGGCTCTGCTTTCTGGGACAGACACCCAGTACAGGTGTCTCAGAAGGAGCTGCAGTCCTGGGTGTGATGGGGGAGGTTTTCTGCATGTCCTGGGTGAGAGGATGGTGTTGGTGGGTAGGCTACCTGGTCCTTGGAGGAAGGTTTCAGGGAGACCCCCACCTCCATGTCTGTTGGTTCAGCAGTAGCTCAGAGCCTATCCATGTGCTCCTTCACCATCCTGGCTGCCTCTGTGCTCTGCCTGGCTCAGTTTCCTGTGGTCACCCTGTCTTCCCCATGGATGGTACTATGCAAGGAGTGTGGAGCTTTGCAGGGACTCCTGAAGTAGCAGGGTGCCCCGAGGCCCTAGAAGAGTGGGTGAGACATTCTAGGAAGGTAGGCAGGACTCAGAAGGGATGGTTTGAGTAAGGGATAGAAATCAGGCTCCTTCTGCACCTCCTTAGCCAAAGTCACATTTATGTGTTAATTTCCTGTGTCTTGTCTCTGTGTGTCCCAATGTCATCTCCTGGAGGGCACGAAGAGACCTGTGGCCCATGTCATGTTACCTGGGCTCCATAGGGTGTGAGCAGTTCCTAAGACCTGGACAGATGTGGGTTCTGACCTCCATGTTATAGGGGTTGGTCAGTCTGTACCTTGGTCACTGCAGGTCCCCAGGCTGCCTGACTCCATCCCAGTGCAGGGTGAGCCCAGGGCAAGGACAGGCATTGTCCAGTGGACTCCTGATCCAGTGTTCTGTGCTGCCTAGTGGATGTGCTGCCTCAGGAGGAGGTCTCTGCTCCCGAGCTTGCAATAGAAAGGCCTGGTGAGGGGTCTCTTGAGGCTTTCGGGAGAGGGCACTGGCCTTGGCAGACTGATCTTCAGCATGGCCTCTGTTTCTCCCATCACAGAACTGAGTGTGCTGCATCAAAGTCATCTGTGTCCCCTTCTGTCGTCTGCTCTAGATCTCCCCACAGGGCTAGGGACCTGAAACAGCTCCATGTGGAGAGTCAGCTAGGGGATCCTGGGAATTCCTTTGTTGGAGGGGAGGCCCCCATGGGACACACTGAGATGGAAGCAAATGCAGATCCTGGTTCTCGTGTCCCATCGTGCCTGGGGAGTTTCCCTCATTCACTGGGATACCTTGGCTTGATGAGAAGTCATCAGGGGACCATAGTGAGGTGTCTCCACAGACTAGGGAACATCGGGGTAAGGAGTCACTCCACGCTTCTTCTTTGAGGTCACAGTGGAACTCCCTTCTCTTTTGATAGTAATTTTAAGTGGGGTAGAAAATCCAGATTTTGTGTCAGGTCAGATCTCTGTGAGAAGAGGAAGGACACAGGCTGCTAGCCCAGGCCCTCTGCAGAGAGAAGTCACAAGGTGGAGATGGGGTGGAGGTATGATTTTCTGGGAATGAATGGGGATCCAAACCCTCACTGTTAGGAGGCCCCTGTCCTCCCTCCTGACTCAACAAGGGAAAAGGCCTCTCCTCGGGACAGCTTTGGGCACCTGATGGCCTCCTCCCATGTTGATGCTGGTGTCTCTGTGTCTACAGTGAACATGCTCTGACTCCCAAGTGTCACAGAAGGTGACAGGCTTCCATCGTGTGGTTTCCTTCAGCCATTTAATGACTGTTATCAAGCGTCTGTTACGGGGTACACACAGGGATGGCTGTATATCTGGCTTGGCTTACCTCTCATCCTCGCAGACATTGTCTCTTAAGTGGAGCCTGTTCACAGTGCCCCCTGGGCACACACACACACAAAATCATCTCCCATCATAGATTAATCATGGTGGCCCACACCCTGGCTCCACCTCCTGCTCTCACTGCCTGTTCCTTTTCAAGCCTCAGTCTCCCATCTTGGCACCACCAGAGGCCTCAGCACCACCTCCCTGGCACTGGAATCTGGACACTTTCAGTGCCTAGCCAATCAAACCCTCCACCTCACCTGACGCTCTTGTCGTGGGAGAGAAGGGTCAGGTGATGGGGTTCTGCGAGGACTGGCAGGTCCATCTGGCTGCATGTTGGTGGGTGGTCATGGGGTCCAGGCATGCCCAGGAGCTGCCCATGAAAGCTGAGCATGGGGTCAGTGCTTTCTAGTAGGTTTTGTTCTGCCAGAACTTTGGGATGTCTGTGGACACGGCTAGAGGAGAAGAGTGCAAGGTTGTGGTGATGGTTGGAATGGGGCCACAGAGAGGGGGACTCTCCAGCAGCTGCCCCTGCACTCACCAATCAGGGTCCCGTGGGTGTGGGGACATCAGGGTGCAGGGATAGCCCAGGGTGCCCCGGCTATCTTGAGGACCATGGGAGCTGTGGCTCGACTCATCCTGCTGCTCATCACAGACCGTGTGATCTGGGAGAAGGCCTGGGAGCCACCTTCTAGTTTTGTATTTGAGATTTAAAGGGAAAATTGTAGCCATTTCTGTTAGGTCACAAAATTGTATATAGCCTGTAGTCACAGTTACATCATTGTGAAAATGAACATAATGCACTGGATGCTCTGTTAAGGAAAAACGACTATTTTACTTTTATCAGTAGCGGTGAGGTATATCTTACTCTCCAGTTCATTATTAATATCACTTTTTGTACTTTAGCTCTTAAGGAAATGGCAAAAGTCACCAGGATCCACGTATCAGCACAGGAATGTGGATTTTATGTGCAGTCTCCTGTGATTTTAAGCTTTCATGAGTTCCTATAGCTCTTCTGTGAACACTAATGTGATTTCTCTTTGTCCATTTCTACTGGTCATCCCTGTGCAGAGAGTCACGCATCCCCCAGAGTCAGAAAGCATCTCACAACCAATAAAAGTGTCTAAATACTTCTGGGTAATAATGATGGCACTCAAGTGGAGGTCTGTTCAAGGAAGGTGAAGGCAAGTATTTTTGAGAACTTTTCCGTCAAAAATCACAGAGCTGAAGGCACTCCTGGGTCTGTCAACATGCTGTATGGATGAAGCACAGAAATAGAGGTCGGTAATTTAAGTATCAAATCCAAGATAAACAAGAGATTCTACCCAGAGTGCGAGAGTGAGGCTGAATCGTGAGGACACTAAAAAGAACCCCCCCTCACCACCAATGAGGGAGCATCAAAGGCTCCTCTGCTTCAGAGAGGGGCCCACGGTTGGGGCCAGTCAGTCCTCTTTTGCTGGCAATGAGACCCCAACAATGGCCAGTCTCTGACAGAGTACATTTTTGGGTGTAGATTCACACTTAAGGATTGATGCCAAGATATATGATTCTGAAAATAAAGAGACGCTCCAATGATATAATTTTCTTCTTAATAAGATATTTTTTTCCCAATCAGAATGACTTTCCATTCATTGCTAAGGTGCCTCTGAAGGTGGTAAGATCATCACAGTAGACCGTCTAATGACTTGAGTATAGATTTGTTATCATGTATTTTTTCATCTCAGGGTCTATAGTATGTCCCTCATCTGACTGCAGTACAACCCAGTGGTGTCATTCTGACTTGTGGTTACACTCTTTGAAAAACCAGTCTTCTAGATGGTTAGCTACAGGCAGCCGTAAGTTAGTTGATCACCCTTAAATATTCATCCTTCTGAATCTGAATGTGCCTTTAGTCTAAGGTCACCCCTAATCTCTCAGCTGTCTTGGCCTCTTTTGCTCTTCTTCCAGCAGGAACCATCCACTAGAGGGCACTCATGTTCCTCTTTGAGCTCCTGTGGACCTTTTCTATCACCTGAGACCAATGCAAGTGTTCTTACTGCCACAACCCCCAGCCCTCAAACATTCTTTAGATTTGCTCTGGGTGAAGCTCCTAGGACAGACATCAGGGACTCCAGGAGGATGGCAGCCTGGACTGATGACCTGGAACCAACCCCAGGAGCCAGTCATTTTGGAGAGGTATGGTTCCAGGCATATTGGGCACCAAAGGCTGGACACTCAGGGCCCAGTGGTCCCTGTCCAGGCATGGGTACTGGGGGAAATGACTATGATCCTTTTCTGCTATTTGTTGAGGGAGGTCCAGAGCTGCAGGTAATATTTTTATCTCCTAAGATTCCAGCTGTTTCTACATAATTGATAACATGACTGCTTGAGTATTTTGGTTTAGTTTTATAGATTAGGATAAGGAGACTCAATATGCAAATCTCCTGTCACCTACAACATGGCAAAAATCTGTCCTACTGGTGGAACCTGTCAAATTATACCATTTAGGGAAATGTTTCTCACATTCTCAGTGTCCTTGAGAATTACCTGGGGTGCCTTTGGAGAATGGAGATTGCTGGTTTCCGGGTTCTTATGGCCAAGGTTGAGAAAAACAGGGCTGGTGAGGGGATATGCTTTCCTTCTAGTGAGAGGACCTGCAAGGTGCAGGCAAAGGGCCTGGATGTGTCATTCTAACATCGGGAAGACAGGAAGATTAAGACAAGTGATCCAGTCTATGACAGGAACACTAGTTTATTCGATACATATGTCCTAACAATGAATTCTTGCATTTAAAATAAACGTTTGTTAAATGACTTTCAAATTCCATCACCTTGAGATTTCACGTGTGTGCAGGAATGCATCACACACACACACACCCCTCAGGGAACCTAGAGGACCATGCACTGCACCAGGCAGGCATCAGGAGCAGAGCAAAGAGAGCAAATGACCCTCATGATGTCCCTGGGGCAGTCAGCTCAGAGACTGCTCTGAAGGCTGAGGTAGGGATGAGGACAAGGGCAGGTGCCTCTGAGGGTGAGGGGCCTGCTGGGAGGAGTGAGGGCACCAGAGATGTGTACTGATGTCTCGGAAGGCCACTACTCCCAACAGAGAACACCTCTCTGCAGCAGCTGTGCATACAGAGAGTTCCAGGGCCAGGGTGCCAGTGCCTTGGTCCCACCACCAACCCTGTTCCAGGGTGCAGAATTTGCAATCTGTGCCCCAAATGGGTGGGATTGAGGTGATATTAAGGGAAACTATAATTCCAAAATCAAAAGCCTGTCCTACAAATTAAGAAAATATCCATGCATACTCTACTAAGACCCAAGGCACACACTGCCCACATCTATATTAGCAGGAGGTTCAGTTATTTACTGGGTCCTCCCCAACAGGTCCACTTGCAGACATACACGGTGGCTCACAATTGTCCCTGCATCTCTCCTTTGTTCAGCTGCTGCCACCTCCTGACAGACGATTGATGATCAGGATGATGGAGCTTGATAGCCTGCTCCCACAGCTGACCAGTCTTGGCCTCAAGACTGGTGGGAATAGGGGGGCACTGACCATTCTGAAGACCTAGGGGTATTGGGAAAGTTGGGCAGTCAAACAGCGCTGCCCATGTGTGACGGGGACAGAGAGTTGATGCAGGACTGGGTGAGGAAACAGAACTGAGGGGCCTCAGCCTGAAGCACTGAACTGGGAAGTTCTTGAACTTTTGCAGGGGAAAGCCTGGATTCTCCAGAGGCAATGAGTCAGCTGCAGTAGCTCAGGGGGCTGGGCACTCCTGTCTGCCCACCATCTACCCCTCCTCCCTCCAGGAATAACAGCATCTCCTCACTTCCACCTCCCCAGATTCACCTGTGCCCCTTCACTGTCCAACTCTCCATGAAGAGACTCTGGGGTCCCTTTCTTGCATTGCAGGGAGTGGGAAGGGAGGCCGAGTTCCCACAGACAGCCCAGCAGTGGTGTCCTGAGAGGTGCGGTCAGGCAGGACCTCACACTCCCCATGTCCTTGGTCCTGATCTGGAGTTGATGGTGAATCCCAGACACCACCTGCTCCCTCAGGCCCTGAGAGAAGCTGTGCCACAGTGAATGACATCTCTCCTGATTCTTACCAATAGGAAGGCTCTTGAAATACCTGACAGGACCCATCTCTTGCTATGGAAGGCCCAGTCTGGAATATTACATAGCAGTTCAACCAAGGCCCATGTGCACAGATCCTAAGTGACAAGGCCTGCAGGGCAGAGGCATGTTTCCTGGATGCCCTGCTGGTGGCCAGCACTGCCCTGCAAATTACAACTAAGGAGTTGCAGTCACTGGCAGGGTCATTAGTAACCAATTGCATCCTACCATCTCCCTTGTATCTGTGTTAAATTGTGATTAATTGCATGTCTGAACTTTACTGGCCCGAGCAGAATGAAAGTGATTCAAACTACATTTTGTCCTGAGTACCTTTTGTTTCTTTTCCTCATGCAGCTTGAAAATATTAAAAGACAAAACCAAATAAAAACCCACCATCACCAGGGTACTGGCAGAAGCAAACACCTTACTCAAAAGACTTACCCTTCCTTCTTCCCTCAAGCACTACTTTTCCCCACACAACTATGAACAGTAATACAAAGAATGGAAATATGTACAGGGTGTTTCTTTAAAGACCATGACTATGTACCTCCCAGCACACACATTTCCAGCTCATGGAGTCAGTGGCTGCTATTCTGTGGAGCCCCAGGACGACCCATGTCCCAGGGAACCCTCCAGCCTCACTGGAGATCCTGTGCTGATGTAAAGGGAAAAAATGACAGGAATGATGCTATGGCTTAAGGAACATTGTAAGGTTTCTCTGGTGCCCAGCAGACCAGAATAACTTGTTGGGTTCAGATTTCTAAAACATTGGATGTACAGGGCACCTACCTTTGTAAATATCTGAGATGATGAGTTTAAGAGGTTCTTCCAGATAGACGAAATTTAGTATAGGCTTCTGGTGACATCACTGCTTGTGTAATGACAAGCTTTTCAACAGATGATGAAAAAAGAGTCTAGAAGTATCATCTAGATGAAAGAGTCATTTTGGTAATGGACAAGCAGCTGCCTTATTTCTATGACTCTCTGTTCTGAAGCACACTTTTTAAGTTTGGATTTTCTAGTCAACTAACTCCTATTTAACATCATAAATAGAACAATTGTTCTATTTCCCTCACCACTGGTCATGCCTGGCAGAGAGGAACTCAAGCTCTGAGCCACGAGCCCTGGGCTCTCAGGGGTGGGGAGTGGGGGGTGGTGGCCCAAGCCCAAGGTCTAGCCAACTGCACTTTTAGAGACTGGTAAACTGAGGCAAGCATTTGGACCTGTTTGGAGGACAGTGGTCAGAGGATCAGGCTGACTTAGGACATGGAGGGGTCCAGAGATCAGGAAGCTCTGGGGAAGCTTGTGAGGCTGGAGGTCAGAAGCAAGCAGGGTGGGTGGTGGGAAAGGAGAGACTAAGGGCTATTTCAGGAGGGAGGGGCATCTGAGGCCAGGAGATGGAAGGCCAGGGTTCAGGCTAACAGCACTGAAGGGCCACAAGCCCTGTGCCCTGGGGTGTGGCCCTGCCCTGCTCTGTGCCTCCCAAGATGTCAGAAATTGGAGGTCAGAGGAGCTGGATGAATGGACTGGAGTTGAGCCACTGCAAGACAGCAGGGGGTGGAGAAACAGGAGGAGGAATGACAAGGTCAGAGGAGATGGAGAGGTGGAGGGGATGGAGCATCAGGGCTGGAGTGAGAAAGCAGGAGGCAGGAGGAGGAAGTGGTGGAGATGGAAGGTCCAGTGAGCAGTGGGGCAGTTGGGGAAAGCGTTGAGGCAGAGATAGAGGTGTGAGTGGGGAGCGAATGGGTGGCAGAGGGCTGGGTGGTAGGAGATGTAAGGGGAGGCTGTAGTGAGATACTAAGGCTTGAGTCACTAGATACCTCACTCCCCCTGCAGTATGGTGTGGGGGCTGAAGCAGGCTGGGTTAGGAAGGGGGAGCTGGTGGGAGTGAGGGGCCAGGGCTCACCAAGGAGGCTGGAGTGCTTGGCAGCCCAGCAGTAGGCGTAGAAGCACTCCTCCAGCGCGCTGGGAAGGGGGCCCCGGGGGCCAGAGAGTAGTCGATGGAGAGCACAGGGGCGCCCAGCTCCTGGGCCCAGCTCTTGATGTAGGGCTCTTAGGATTTGGAGGTCTGGGCCACTAAGCCGACGCCTTAGATGTGCACCTCCAGGGACTGCGAGCGGGGTGCCTGTTGGGGGCGTGGCCGCAGCGCCAGGCTCTGCGACCCTCCGACTTTACCAGGCTGCTGAGCTCCTCACTGTCCTGGGGTGTGAGGGAGGAGAAGGCGGGTGAAGCTGGGGCAGCCTGCTTGGGCCTCATCCCACACAGCGGATGTGCTTAGACAGACAGGAGGCGGGACCGGTGTGAGCAGTAAGAGGCAAGAGGGCGTCTGGGGGAGGGGGCTATCCGTGCTCCTCAGTTCCCTACCTGCTCCCCGGTGAGGCGGGCCTCGTTTCCTTGGAGGACTCCATCACCTCTCCGCAGTCCTTGTCCGTGGGCCAGTTCCAGCCGCCAGGCCCCGCCCCGAGGACCAATCCTTGCTACAGTCCACCGCCGGGCCCCCACACCACCCAGTCCTTGGGGCTTCGCTCCTCTCTGGGTCCCGCCCCCCTGAGCAATCCAGGCCTCACTGCACTGCCTGACCCCGCCCCCAACCGCTAGGGCCTATGGCCTGGCCTTCACCCCTCACACGCATTAAAAGGCCCCAGACCAACAAAAATGCAGCCCTGGAGTTGGCAAAAAGCGTCCTTCAGGCAGACTAGTGGGGAGTCTCGCGAGGGTCCCCCCAGTAGGGAAGCCTAGATGTTCCCACGTGCTGGCATTCAGCCTCACATCCCCATTAACCTTCCCACCAAACGGATTCCCTACAATGCAACCTTGCCTGCCAGAGGGATCTGGAGAGTGGGGCAATTCTAAGGGGGAGGCGCGGGGTGCCAGCACCGGAGGCCTGGCTGTCTGCCTGGGAACCAGTGGAGGCGGAAGCCCCGCCTTCTCCCTGCCCTTTGTCTCCTGGTTCTCCTATTGCTCTTTCTCAGAGTTCTTTTCGCTGCCCTCTCACTCTCCCCTGGAATGGAAGGGAGGGGGAAGGAGAAAGCGTAGCGCCTGCGCACTAACTCTAAGCCACCAGCCGGCCTGCCGCGAGGAGCGCAGTAGTGGGAGGGCCGCGTGCCTGGGAAAAGGCGGGAGACAGAGACAGCTCAAGGCTCGCGCATGCGCACACAGTCAACTGCGCCTCGGGTGCGTGAGGGGAAGCGGCCTGGTCTGCGGCGGCGCTGTGGAGAGGATGTCCCTGGAGACTGGGTTCTGGAGGCCCAGAGAAACAGCTCTTCATCGTCATCGCCGGAAAAAGCAGAACTGGGACCCTCTTTCCCTCCCAACCCTCCTCCCCGCCCTCGCAAAGCAGGCAAGCAACCCGTGAGATATCCTTCCGTCTTCTCCTCCGCCCTGAGGGACACAGCCCTTCTGGGAGGGACATACCTCAGCGAGAGCAGCATGGCAGCCTGCCGACTCACCGGCCCTGCAGCGCCTTCGGCCTCTGGACTGGGCTGCCCTGTTTCCCCTCAGGCCGCTTCAACGAGGGACCCCTCTGTCCGCGGATGGAACGTGTGCGCCTGCCTTCTGCATGGCGGGCTTCTGAGCCCAGGGAAGGAGGGTCGGGGCCTGAGCGGGGGCTGAGCCTGCACCGCCGGGCCCCTGCCCGCTTCGGAGGAGGGGAGGGAGAGCTGGCGGCCGCCGAGTCCTGGCCCGTCCCCCCCTCCGCTGCCCCCTCCATCCAGTCCCGGCCCTGCCTGGACTTTGGCGGACCCCACAGAACCTCTCGCAGGCTCCCTTCCTGAGAACGCCCTCAAGGCCATGAGCCTGGCTGGCCTGCGACTCTCCTGGGCGGGGGTGGGGGCGGGGGAACCTGTGGGGGAGCGGTGTCTTCCTGGGAGCTCAGGATCCTAAGTTGGGATGGAGCTCCCCAGGGTAAGGGTCCATGTCAGCATGGTGTCGCTGGTGCCTGTGGCAGTGTCTGCACAGGGCTGTGCTCGGTGATTTGGGGACGGGTGGGTGCATGCTTGCAGGAGGGCAGCTTCCCCCGTTTCCTGGTCTCTTGCCCAGAGCCCTTTCCCACTTCTGTGTGATTTGCCCCCAATCTTCTGTGGGGGGCAGCCTGGTGCAGAGGAAGAAGTCCCACCCTGCCTTGGATCCTGGCTGGGCCGCTCCCTCACTGCCCTGCCTCGGGCTCAGCCTTCTCTTCTCTAGGCGTCAGCTTCCTCATCCATCACTGGGGCTGGGGCTCTTTGCCTGGCAGGACTGGGGAGGGATCACCCAGGCTAACTGACATACTGGTGGCCCTTAGTACCCCTGACTGAATGAATGGCTGTCCTGGGAGGCTCCCTGTCCCCCAGGCTCACACTCAGCCATGTCTCGGTAGCATCTGTGCTTCTGGCTGTGGCTGTTCTTCCTGAGTGCTGATGTCCCACCATATCCTGACATCACTCCATAACCAGGCTTCCCCTTGAAGGCCAGATTCGTTCCCTGGGCCAGTGTCCCACCCCTCACAGCTGGCTAATGGGTCCCTAGCAGAGACCCCAAATCTGATTCTGAGTCTGGGTCTGTGACCCACTCAAAGCATGTCTTCCACTCTGAGGCCCATTGCTGAGAGGATAGTTGGTTCAATTCTGATAGAAGTCCCCACTCCGTCAAAGATCCTTGCTGGGATTTGGCTCCCTGGGCTGGAGCTGTTTGCTGGGCTATTGGGTCTGACTGTCTTGGTGGTCTCTTGGGACATAGTTCCAATCTGGGCAAGTGATCCATTTCGGGGTCCAGGTCTAGGCTGGGCTGGAGGTGTTGATCTAGCTTCTTGCTGAGCTAGATGGTTCTCCTAGGCTGGGTTCTGTCTGGGCTACATGTCCATCTCTCAATTCTGGTTCCTGTTGACTTCTAGATTCTATTCCTGGCCCAGGTCTCTGCTGTGAGGCAGCTTCCTATTCAGTGAAGGCTACCATTTGGGTGGGAGGTGATTGCTGTGGTGCAGGCTCCTGTGTGGCAAGAAATTCCTGCAGCAAAGCAGATTTTTGTTGGGTTCTAGGTTCCTGGTGGGATTCAGCTTCATGTTCATCAAGGGGCTCCTGCTGAGTGAGAGGTCTTTGCTGTGAGGCAGCCTCCTGTTGGGTATTGGGTCCCTGCTGAGTCTTAGATGCTGGCTGGGCTGTGGGTGCCTTTTCTGGCCCAGGCTCTGGCTGGGTGATTGGTGTCTGTTGTGGCTCAGGTTCCCAGTCAGGTCTAGGTACTGCCTTAACACCTGGCTCCACTGGTGTTATTTCCCTCACAGGAGATGTTGATCTCCCAGACTTCATCCTTCTGCCCCTCCTCCCTCATGTTTCCCTTGTCACAGATCCCTCATTGGTTCCTCATGATTGCACCTCCCTTTGGGTTCCACTTCTTGATCCTGACATCCCTGGTCTTCCTTTATAAGGCAGTTAGCAAGTGGGCCAACCACTGCTGGTACCCACTCCTGTCCCAAGTGATGCACTTCTGTGCCTCTTGCTGTGGGAAGAGGGATTAAGAACAGGAGGAGGCTGTGTGTCCCGCACTCTCCTGCCAGAGGGGAGGGGCTTGTTCTCTTATGTCATAAATGGGGCCCCGCCCCACTCACCACTCAGTCAAAATGTTTTTTTCTCCTAAGGCAAGCATCCCAACTTAGTCCTCTCTTTCGTCTGGGATGACAGAAGCCAGATTCTGGATCAGTGTTCTTTTTTTTTCTCTTCTTTGGTATTTGAGGAGTGGATCCGAGGGAGAGGCAGTCTCTATATTGTTGTAATAATTTTTTCTTCTTTATTCATTCTTTCAAATGATTGCCAGTTCAATTTCCTTACATTGTTGCTTTGATCATTTCACTTTCATGTTAAAAAAAATGACATCTTCCAAGTTTTACAGCTTGAAGCCCTTTTAAATGGCATTTGAGATCTCCCACACCATCTCTCTAGCCTTGAACGATGGTTCTGCATATGTGTCTTCTATACTACATTGGAAGCTCACGGAGTACAGTGACCATAATGATGATGATGATGGTGATGATAATCGTAAATACTAAAGATGTTCTACGATCTAGGAAAATGTGCTAGTTATTGTTTTTTTAAACCTATATTATCTTTAATAAGACCATGTCTGATTCATTGCTATACCTGCTTTCTTTGGCCCACCTAGCTCTTACCCCTGAAACGTTTGTTGAATGAGTGAAAGAATAAATAGTTGGGCTGTAGAGGGAGAGAGAGTGAGAGTGGTGGTGGGGAGAAGTGTGTGTAGAATCTGGGTGGGGTTTGGAGTGACAGGGCAAAGTGGATCATCTGGATTGAGTATGAATTGCCAGACCCCATTTGAAAGAAACGATTTGGAGTATTTTCACTTGAGAATATTTATTGACTTCTGTTTGCTACTTCCCTGGCTGTATTTTAGGTCAGTTAGGACCAGGTGGGAAATGGGAGTTTCCTGGTTTCTTCCAGATAATTAAGCTTAAGCCTGGGTAAGGGGAGGGCACAGGAAAGACTGAGGAGAGAAGGAGGCACTAGAGGGAGCAATAACCTTGGGAGAATGCCTTTTGAGATCCCTGGAGTGGAGACAGGGAGGGCGAGCTTGAGGTGGGAGAAGAGCATCCTCTAGGTGCGCTCACTGCCTCTTGACTGAGAGTGTTTCATTGGGAGAGTGGGCTCTCAGAGCTCCTACAAAGGCAGAGCAAGGCTTGCTAGCTGACATCGTTTGAGAAATTGCTGGCAGGCTCTGGAGCGCTTGTTTAGCTTCCTGTGATGTCTTTGGTGCCCTAGGGTGAAAATAAAGTGTAGAAACTAGTGTTAAAAACATTTAGAAAATTTAATTTTTATGAGAGCTTTTAAAATTATAAAGTAAGTCCTGTCCAGTGGAAAAAGTTAAAATAAAAAATATGTCAAGTAAGAAGTAAAAGGACATTTCCCCTCCTCAGCCTCCACTCCCCATTCCCCAGAACTAACCACTGTTAATAGTTTGCTGCTACGTAGTCTTCCATAGCTTTTTCTATGCAAACATAATAGTTTAGTTTAAAAAACAAAAATGAGGGGGCTGGCCCCGTGGCTGAGTGGTTAAATTCGCGCGCTCCGCTGCAGGCAGCCCAGTGTTTCGTTGGTTCGAATCCTGGGCGCGGACATGGCACTGCTCATCAAACCACGCTGAGGCAGCGTCCCACATACCACAACTAGAAGAACCCACAATGAGAAATATACAACTATGTACTGGGGGGCTTTGGGGAGAAAAAGGAAAAAATAAAATCTTAAAAAAAAAAAAACAAAAAACAAAAATGAGATTCTACTGTACTTATTGCTTTGCTCTGCACCTTTGACAAATCTTTTATTATTGCAAAATATTGTACATCTACAGAGGTCCATAAAAACTCATATGTGCAGTTCAATAAATAGTTATAGAGCAGATATTCATGAAACTACTACCCAGGCCTATAAATAGAATATTGCCAGAAATCCCCCTCCTTTTCTCATCACTATCCTCCCTCCCTCCCTCACAGAGGTAATCCTGACTCTTATAGTAAGCATTTACTTTCTTTTCTTTATTGTTTTACCACCTACTTATGTATTCCTAAGGAATTTAGTTTAATTTTGCCTGCTTTTGAAGTTTACATATATGAAATCATACTTGAGATATTCTCTCTTGTCTCGGTCTTCTTTACTCAACGTTATGTTTGTAAGATTCATTTACATTGTTATGTGTTCATTCTCACTGATAAACAATATTCGAATACACCACCATTTATTTACTCATTGGTTCATTTTGAATTTGGGGTAGTTATGAGCAATGCTGCTATGAAATTTTTGTACGTGTCTCCTGGTATACATAAGTCTGTGTTGCTTTTGAGTATATACCTGAGAGTGGAATTATTTGGTCACAGACCTTAAACCTTAGCAGATAACTGCCAGCACTTTTTCAAAGTGATTTACCAATCTACACTCCCATTCCCAGGATATGAGAGTTTCTCTGTCCTTCTCTTTGTCAACACTTGGTATTGTCAGACTTTAAAATTTTTGCCAATCTGATGATGTATAGTATATCTGTTTGGGTTTAATTCACATTTTCCCACTTACTAGTAAGGTTGAGTGGAATTTCATATGTTTATTAGTTATTTGGATTTCCTCATCTCTGAAGTGCCTATTCAAGTCTTTTGCCTATTTGTCTGTTGTGTCACCTGCCTGCCTTTAATTGATCTGTAGAAATTTTTTCCATATTCTGCATATTAATCCTTTGTCAGTTATATATGTTGGAGATATCATCTCCTACTTTTAGATTATAATTTTATTCTTTTGATGACCCAAATTTCTTAATTTCAATGAAGTCAGATTTATTAATCTTTTCTTTTATGGATTTTCCTTTTTGTATCTTATTTAAGAAATCCTTTCATACCCCAAAGTCATGAATATATTCTCCTATATTCCCTTATACATTTATCTTTCAAATTTAGATCTTTAATCCTCTTGAAATTTATTTTTGTGAAGAGTGTGAAGAAGGGATCTCTTTATCTCTTTTTCACTTAATATGTTGTGGATATCTTTTTGATCAACACGTAATGATTTACCTCATTGTTTCTGACAACTGCACCATTGTCCAATTTGTTTTAGATGGATGAACATTTTTTATTTCCGTTTATTTGTCAACACAAATGCTACTGTAATGAATATTCTTGTAGGTATATCTGTGAGTATCCATGCTTGAAGTGAGATGACTGGGTTCAAAGGTACACACATTTAAATCTTTGATAGGTACCTCTGAATTGTATTTTACTTCCATCAACAGTGATAAGGATCCTGATTTATTGCATTCTTGATAATGTCACAATATAAATCAGTTTAACATCTGCCAATTTACTTTTTATATGACATTTAAAGACTGCTGGACTAGGAAAGAATCAAATTCTGTTTCACACAGACACTGGTTTCATCTTCAGATATCAATGATCAGGTCCCCATCTCTCTCCACTTTGATAAGCTATGTGGCTCTAAAATCTAAGAATTTGCTTAACCCTTTCTGATATCCTTCAGGAGAATTGTGTCCTGCTTTCCTTCCTCTTCCTATTTCCCCACAAGTTGACACTGAGTAGAAGGGGCTGAGGTATGTGCTCATCCTGGTCTTCATTTCACCTCTCGTCTGTGCTCAACCCCTGCTTCATCTCTAGTTGATTCCACAGAGGGACTCTGGTTTAAGGTAGGTCATTCTTTTGAAACTTTCTGGTTTTCTTCACATTGCCTTTGAAATGATCACAGGGACACTGCCTCTGTGGCAGCCCCGGCACTGTCATGAGTTTTCTTTTAGGGGCTCTCTGGAACCAATCTGAAATAATGGGATTATTAGTTAGATGGGAGGGTTAATATGGTTGAGAGTAGGAATTACGGCAGGGCTTCAAATGCTATATTTCAGTTCTTGTTTCCTACAGCAGTGAGGTGGGGAAGAGGGTCAATACAGTGCAGTAGAGGTATCCAGCTATATGAGCCCCAGGACTTCTGAGTTGTTTTGCCTGAGCTGAATTGGCAAGAATTTGGTGGCAGGTTTACAGGGGGAGTAAGGATATCCTTAGGGAGACCGGAAAATGAGGAATAAGACCTAAGCATCTGCTTTTTAGTGTCTGCTTTACTTTGGGTAAGCCATATTGCCTCTCTGATTTCGGTCTTACCTGTGAGTAAAATAAGGTTGAGAATAAGATCCAGGAAGCTTTTGGAAAGCAATCCTGAGTTCTTGGAGAAAAGGGTCATGGGGAAGGGGCAGCCATAGATTCAGGCAGCTCTGCCCTGACCTTGGAGGAGTCTAGCTCTTGCCTGAGACTTAGGAAGGAAACAAGCATTCGTGTTACATGTGGTGGCCTGGTGGAGAGGGAAATGGGTAAGTTCAGCTCAGACATCTGCACTGCTCTCAGAGAGACTCAAGGGAGAGAGTTGAGTAAATGATGGTGCTTTGCTGTGGTTGATGCTGAGTTACTGGCCTCTGCACTCACATTCTTGACCACCTGCCTGGAGCCACCTCCTAGAAGCCTGGCGTTGGTCCCTGTGGCCTCTGGCGAGCCCTGTCAGAAGGAAACAGGTCACTTTCAGGTTCTGGAAAGGGAAGGGGCAAACAGAAATGATCCCCAAACTTTGGGCTACTTAGGTCAATGCAGTTCCATTTCTCTTCCTTTTTTACCTAGGGATTTGGGGTTCTTCAAGAGAGGAGTATTTTAAATGGGTAAGAAATTGAGGTTTAAATCTGGCCTAGAGAGAAGTTTAGCCAGAGGTAGGTGGAAGCAGAATGGCTTTTGGATGGAAGAGAGGACAAAAGTTGGGAGTCATTCAAGACCTTACACCCAACCCACCTCCCACTCACACACACTTTAAAATCTTTGTGACTTAAGAAATGAAAGAAAGGATTGTCCCATAAACCAGTCAGAATCTTCACCTGAGCTCCAAGTTTGCTGTACTTGAATCCATAATCCCAGTTCAAGTATAAGAGGATGCTATTTACCTTTGTTCCTCTGGAACAAATCCATTCCTCCTTTGTCCTCTGTTCAAGTCTGTCTTATCATCCATGCTATCTTATTCCCATTTTGTGATACCTGAAATATTTTTTGTGACAATCAAGGATGATGGTTTATAGACTTGAGAGTCTGGAGCTAGAATTGGGCCCAGATGGTGCTTCCTCTATGTAGTTGTTTTTGATATTTCCTAACTGCCTTCAGATAGTTCCTCATTGTATTTAAATTCAGCTCTATTGTTGCGCAGTTATAGTAAAAGTTTGTTGCTTGGATTCTATTGTGGAGTGAATTGTGTCCCTAAGAATTCATGTTGAAGCCCTAACCCCTAGTACTTCAGAATGACTGTCTTTGGAGACAGGGCCTTTGAAGAGGTGATAGAGTGAAAATGAAGCCATCTTGGTGGGCCCTGACCAGATCTGACTGGAGTCCTTATAAGAAGAAGATATTGGCACACACAAAGAGGCACCAGGGACACCAGGGATGTATGTGCACAGAGAAAAGACCATGTGAGGGTATAGCAAGAAGAGGCCATCTGCAAGCCAAGGAGAGAGGCCTCAGAAGAAACCAAACTTGCCAACACTTTGATCTTGGACTTTTGGCCTCCAGAACTGTGAGAAAGTAAATTTCTGTTGTTTAAGCCACCCAGTCTGTGGTATTTTGTTATGGCAGCCCTAGCAAACCAAAAATCTTTCTCCAGCATTAGATTCTGAATCAGTGGCTCAGTATCATTCAGCTACGTGGTTCCCAACACAAGGTAGGCACTAGGTAAATGTTTGTTTGGTAAGCGTTTGGACAAGTTGTCTAGAGAGGGCCCTCAGAGATCATCTGGTTCAATCCAGGTCTCCTATTTCCCAGACTCGTGCCCTTTCTGTCACACAGATGGGGGTGTTGCATCATTTCCCTGAGAGCTGGTTTCCAAATGTTCTCATGCGCTGTTTTGAGTGCTGTTAAAGTAATGTAAACAGGCATCCGTAGCCCCTGCCATCCCAAGTGTTCTAATAGTTCACTCTCACCTGACCTGTACTCCTAGTTCCAGAGGAAAACCACAGAAAGTTAGAGCCAGAAGGAATCTTAGAGACAATTTAGTTGAATCCCTTCATTGAGAAGTTTTTTTCATTCTAAATGTAGCATAACTATATTAGAGAAAATTTGGAAAGTACCAATAAAGAAATCTTTACTCTTACCAACTGTTGGTATTTTTGCATGTTTCCTGCATATGATTTTCTGTGTATAGTGATAAGCATAGCATGTGAGAAAATTTCTTTTTGTTCACTTTATAAGCTGTTGCTTTGTTGTCTTCATAACAGAGATTTATAATAACTTTGTAACACTCCCAAGAAATAAATGTCCTCCACATTATTTAACTGTTCTCTCATTGCTGGATATTTTGGTTGTTTCATTTTGGGATACTTATAAATTTCTTTGTGTTTGTAACTGTTGTCCAAATGTTGGATTAACTGTCTTGGGCAAGATTCCCAAAGTGGAATTAGTGTCTTTAAAGTTAAGAACAGCTTTGTGTTTCTTGATGTCATTACCAAATTGCTTTTAAAAGGGTTGTACTAATTAAGTAAATCACTATATCTTTTTTTCAAATGGTTAAACTGAGGCCAGAGAGAGCAAATGAAATGCCCAAGTTCACAAAGGTAATGGTGACACGTCTGGAGCTAAAACCCGGGTCCAAGATTCTTAGTCTGTTTTTCTTTCTGCAGCTCTGATAACCCTAACTTCATGGTGTAACTGAGAACGAAGCTACATGTTACTATAGTCTAATGTCACCCAACACTCTGACATGTATGTATTGCCTTTATGATTTATGCTATAGCTTGTACCACTTCTACTGTTGTTTACTTCATACTTTTTCTTTAAATAAATTTAATTGACCAAACAGCCTCATCCTATGCAATATTATCTGTCAGATTATGGGTTTGATATATGCTTAGATTTTTTCCTAACATTCATTGAAATAAACTTAGAAGTATTAAAGTAAAAGCTAATTTATGTTCTACCTAAAATAAAATTTGGAAAATACAGATACAGTGGGAGAAGCATGGCCTTTATATCCAGACAGACTTGGGCTCAACTACTTGTTCTGTCACTGAACTCTGTAGTCTTGGACAAATCACTTAGCTTCTTTGGTCTTTGGTTCTCTGATTTGTAAAATGAGGATAATAGTAACCACCTTGCAGAGTTAGGAATAAATGAACTATTGTGGGTGCCCAGTGTTCAGTTCCCCAGTAAGTATTCAGTACCTAATGGTTACTGTGGTTATTTTTGCAGACTTCTAGTTTTTGCCTAAGAGAGAGTCTCTGCTGAAATGTTAGGCTTGTTGGTTTCTGCCGACTTGTATGTGTAAAAAAATTACTTCCACTTGTTAGGACTTGTGGTAGATCTATCATTATTTTGACTTCTCGTTTCCACTACATATTAGCTTTGTCATTTTGGACAAGTTGCTTAGCTTTTCTGTGCCTTATTTACCTAATTTGTAAAATGGGACTAATAATAGCACATTAGCGTGTGTGTGCATACATCTGTTTCTCAGCTCTGTCCACTAGCGGCCATAGAATCAATAACATGTACTACAATGGGCAATACTTAGTGCCATAGTTTGTGAATACCATCCTCCCATGAAAGGAATCAGGGATCCTTGAAGAATGGCTGATTCCAGGGCTGGGGCAGGAAATTTTGTACAAGATGAGCCTGGAATGTCTTGTGGTGTCAGAAAGTCAGGAACTGCTAAACAAATGATATGTCAAAAAGACACAGAAGCCAACGTGAAGGAGCTCTAAATGGCCAATTTGGGACAATATGAGCAACACAATAAATTATGATAGCAATGGATTATAATCCACAAATATTCATGAATCTTTACTTATATAAATAAATAAATGAATAAGTAAGTAAATGGGAGAGAAGGAGTATCACTTTCTTATTGTAGAATCCCAACTGAGAAATGTAGAAGGAATGATGGAAATAGAAAATCACTGTTTGGCTAATACCATAGTAATACTTGTTGTAGACAAGAATCATCAAAGGACTTTAAAAATTAATGGACAAACATTATGATTATAAGATACAGGCTGTTTGCATAGTCTCAGAGTATCTCTCCACAAGATAATTATTAATTACAATGGGAAAATAGTAACTTTCCAGTAGAGAAACCTGGCAGACAACACTTAACCACGTGTTAAAAGTTAACATCACTGGTAATGAGAGTTATGGATAACATGGGTCTTCTGATGGGATGCACTGAGAAGGCACACATCACTTCTGTGGTATTTTTGCCAAGAATTCATAATATGAACTCAGTCATGAGGAAACATCAGACAAACCCAAACTGAGGGACATTATACAAAATAGCTGACCAGCACTTTTCAAATGTGTCAAAGTTATGAAAGACAAGGAGGGCTGAGAAACTACCCTCAATTGGAGGAGATGAAGGAGACGAGATAACTTTATTCAGTTTAGGACCCTGGATTGGATTCTGGACCAGAGAAAGGACATTAATGGGATGATTAGCTAAATTTGAATATTTGTACATTAGTTAATATTATTGATCAATGCTAATTTCCTGGTTTTGATAATTGTATTATGGTTATGTAAGATGTTATTTGAAAAAAACTGAATGAAGGATATGTTGGAACTCATTATTACAACATCTTTAAAGTCTGAATCGTGAAAATTTAAAAATAAAAAATAGATTTCTGTGAGGACAGAATGACATATATATGTGAAGTGCATAGATCAATGCCTGTAACACAGGACAGCTTAACACATCAGCTATTTTTCTAAGTGATTTTATCATTAACAAATAACATTATAAGCAAAGAGTAATCTACTATTATAAGTAATTTACTTCCTAACATTCTCATACATTCTCATCTATTTTTCCCCTGTCTCCTGTGAAAAGCATGCTGAGCACGTTTGTAGTTTATTTTTATTTATTTTTTTGAAGAGGAAGATTCTCTCTGAACTAACTTTTGTGCCAACATTCATCTATTTTGTATGTGGGTCACTGCCACAGCATGGCTTCAAGAGTGGTGTAGGTCCACGTCCATGAACCCCAGCCACCAAAGCTGAGTGCTTTGAACTTAACCACTACACCACGGGGCTGGCCCCTGTATGTAGTTATTTTAAGAGATAAAGCTAGATCAGATTTTCTATTTGGGGGGTGGTAGGGGGTGTCATTTCCTGTAGCCAGACTTTGTCAATGTTGCAAGAAGTCAGCTGGCAGCTTGGATCCAATGTGGTAATCATGCCACCTTGCAGTACAGTGAGGTTTCCCCAGTCCAGTGTCCTTGTGCTCTAGAAGCTACTTAGAAATTCCGCTCCCTCCATTTATTGAAGCCTTACTAGGTGCACATTATAGATCTTTTAATCCTCACAATTCTATGTGCTAATGGTGTTTTATTCATTTTGTGAGGATCAAATGGAGGCTCCAGAAAGTTAAGCAACTTGTTCAGGATTGCAAAGTAAGAGGCAGAGCCAGGATTTGGATCTAGGTTCCCATGACTTCAAGGCTGAGTCTAAAGGTCTAGGTAAGTCTAAACGTGTAGCCAGGTTTGAGAACTATTGATGTAGAGCAGTGGTTCTCAATGGGGGAGTGGTTTCCCCATCCAGGGCACATTTAGCAATGTCTGGAGATATTTTTGGCTCTCTTAATTGGGAGGGAGTGGGGTGTGGAGAGGCTGCTATTGGCATACAGTGGGTAGAGGCCGTGCAGAGGCTGCTAGACATTTTACAATCCACAAAGAATCACTCTACAACAAAGAATGACCCAGCCCCAAATGTCAATAGAGCTGCTATCAAACCTGAGTGTAGAGTTTGCCAAGGGTGACATTTTGAACTTAAAAACCTGAGGATTTATTCCTTCACTTAGCAAATATTTACTGAGTTCTGTGCTGTGTAATGTAGGGATATGGAAACAATACATCAGATTGTGCCATCAAGGATTTTACAGTGTAGGAGGGCAGGGGATGAAGTTAGGAGAGGCACAGCAACACCTTTAGTATAAGGCAGAATATGGTAAGTGCAGAGAGAGAGTCAATTTAGGGCTAAGCATGTCCACAGGAGGGAGAGCTAACATCTGGTCATGGGAAGAATCAAGGAAGGCTGTGGGGAAGAGGTGGTTTTGAGCTGGGTGTATGACCAAAGTAGAACTGGTAGGAAAGCACAAGACCTGTTCAGGGAAGAGCCAATAAACAGTCTGGTCTAGGTGCAGCATAGAGCATTGGTTAGTGAGTGGAGGGGGTGGACTGGAAAGGCAGATTGTGGCTAGAGCTTTGAATGCAGTCTGAGGACTCCATCCTTGGTGTCTGTCATAGTGATGGAAAAGCCTTCCTTTCCAGAAGAGTGTCTAAGCCGTAGGGCTATGGGGCCCAGGAGCTTCCAGAGAGCTCTTTCTACAAGGGAGAGGAGGTTTGATATTGGGGTGGAGTATGGTGAATTTCTGATTTTAAACACTAGGATGATGGTGAGTATGTAACAAAGCTGTTTCACCTCACAATAGCCCTTGTGGAGATGGTTCTGTCAAGTAGAAACATACATGGGGATGAGCTCTCTTCTGCATGGTTGTTCCGCTAAGGGCTGGGCCACTTGAGCTGTAGTGAAACTGGAGCCCATTTGGCACCCCTAACCAAAGGTCTGCTTTCCAAATGGTAAGCTGTTAAAACTGAGGTTGGTATGGCTAAAGCTTCAAATATGGAGAACTAGGATTTTTACAGTTCTTACTTTATCATTAAATAGCATTAAAAATAGTTGGTGGCATGTCTGGTGCAGTATAAGGAATAAAAGCAAGGACTTCCCTATCTTCTACAAAGGTATGATTGCCTTCCATAGCTTTACACCGCCACCACTGAAGTTGGCTTGGGGGAAATTCATTAATCTTCTGGAGTATTGGGGGTGGGGTGGGAAGGTAAGGAAGCAAATCTTTGTTGAGCCAGTACTCTATTTTATTTTATTTTTACCAGCTACGTTTTCAGGCATTTTCATATACAGTATCTCATTTAACTCTCACAACACTCTTTGATGTCAGTACAGTTTTCTCCATTTGTAAGTGAGGAAATGAGCACTGAGAGGCTAACTTGCCCCAAATCCTTGTAGCTGAGTGGCTACATGTCAATGCATGTTTTTTGCCCTATTTTCTCCCTCTTTGTTCCCCTTTATAGAAAATTAATCTGATTTACCTGGATTTGGGGTGCTAGAGACCACAGACATCAGCATTAGTGGCAGCAACAGAAGGGAAGAGATTAGAACTTTCGTGGTGACTATTGGTGCTGCTCTAAGTTACTTGAAGGATGTGCAGATGTTCCCAGTTCAAGACTGCCCACCTCTTGGGATGGCTTAGGCCTTAGTACTTGGCTTGGCGGTCCGTGCTTTAGTCCCAGGCCCGTGTTCCCAGGAGAGGGGAGAACAGCGAAGCGATGATATCCTGGCAGCAATACTTGTTCCCTCCTCTCCTTCTTCTTGCCTCCCTACCTCTCAGGATTTTATGATTTCTTCCCCAAAGCTTTTTGCTCATCTGGATTTCCTTATGTCTTTTAGTGACGCCTTCTAGCTTAATATCTGGCAGGAAAGTGAGTAAAATTCTTGGCAGAAGAGAGGATGAAATGGTCTGTTTCCACGCTATCCTCCCTGCTCCGATCCTTGGCACAACATCAGCAATAGTGGTGTTGTTGTTTGGGAAGTGGCCCTGTCCTCACTCTGTTGACAATTTCCTCCAATTCTGTGGCCACATGAGGTGAGAAGCAGAGAGGATCAAGGAGGAGAGGCTATTCTCTCTTGCCAAAAACATTGACCCTGGAGCCGTGGGTCACACCAGGCCTCCTTGTTCTTCATGAGGAAGGCGGCTGTGGCTTAGTTGCTCCAGCCTAAAGGACAGGGAACTGGGTTGGTGGAAGATCTCCAGGGCTTCAGGTCCAAGAAACAGGGTTTGAGAAGCAGGAACCACAGGAAGGAAGGAGCCTTTAAGGTGTTTGCCCAGCCTGCTGGGGCTCTTGGCTCCAGACCTTGTTTGGAAACAGCCCAGGGCAAAAGAAGGAGGTAATACGACTTGGAGTGAACATGTAGGTTACAGAACATCAGCACTCACTAAATCTGACTCCTAGTCCAGAGACTTTAGGAAATGAGCTCAAAGAAAGAGGAGAGGTGGGCTTGAGTGCTGGGTGATGTTTGTGGGGATCAAGGGAATGGTTAATGAGCAAGGTCTGCCCAGCAGCCCGCAGGCAGGAGTGAGAACAGGTGGCATGAATTTATTTCACCTTAGAGGAGGCAAGAGGCAAGGCATGAGTCACACCTTTTTTGATTTTTTTTTTTTTGAGGAAGATTAGTCCTGAGCTAACATCTGCTGCCAATCCTCCTCTTTTTGCTGAGGAAGACTGGCCCTGAGCTAACATCCGTGACCATCTTTCTGTACTTTATATGTGGGACGCCTACTACAGCATGGCTTGCCAAGTGGTGCCGTGTCCGCACCCGGGATCCGAACCAATGAACCCTGGGCCGCAGAAGCAGAACGTGCAAACTTAACTGCTGTGCCACCGGGTTGGCCCCACACCTTTTTTGATTTTTGTTTGATCCTGCTTACCCTCTCAATTTTCACATTATCTCTGCCTGTTGTCAGGTTGGGGAGGTGATTGTAGACTTTGCTGCCACAAGGTTCATAACTGCATGGGTCCAGGGACTGTGTTCAGCAGTGGACATTGTCCTTAAATTGAAGGCTTGGGCTTTGTCTGAGCTTGGTCTGGTGTGGCTTCTCTTAATAATGATCTCTGTCCTCAGGAGGCTCAAGAGGAACTAGGGAGATAACATACCTTTCATAAAATCTCGAGATATAAGTGGAATCAAATTTCAGAAGTGACAGGAGTTCACTGTGGAATCTGTTGCTCAAGGGTCTCTGGGTCAGTGCAACTTGGGCTGGGGCTCGAGGGTGGGGTAGGTTTGGGTTGGTGGAGGGCAGAGAGGAGGGCAGTGCAGAGAAGGAGCATGGAGCTAATGGGGGTGATCTTTGAGGGCAGGGGCTGGTTTTTGTTCTTTTTGTGTTCCTGAGCTTATGTAGGGCCTGGCACTTTGGGAATACTCTATAAATGCTTGTTGAATGGAATAACATTTTTGTAACACTTTAACCAGGCCTGATGTGTTAGAAAGCATGTTAAAGTGCATTCCTTTATCAGAAAGAAGATTTTACTCATAAATGATCACTCATACACATGGAACCTGAGGGAGGTGCTTTACTTTTCCCACTGAGTTGCCATCAGTCCCCTCTGAGGCTGCTCAGGATCAGGGAGCTCCTCAGACCTTCCTCCAGGTGCCCTAGTTTGTTTACTCCTCTGTTCTCCCCAGGTCACAGCTCCCCATCAGATCACTCTGTCTGGTCTTCCCCTCCATAGAGTTGGGTTAGGGTATCGAGTCCTTTGTACCATGGGAGGGGGCTTTGGGTCCCTCAGGTACATTGATATGAAACAACCCCAAGACAAACAGAATTTTCTCTTGTTAATATTGACAATGACTTAGAGCCCATTTCCAGAACATTGTTTGTGCTAGCACAGTCCCTCTGACTTAGAAAGACCTCCTGCTGGGAAGGAGGTAAGGGGAAAGTGGCGAGAAAATATTATTCTGCCACAGTTATTTGGTTTCCCACTCTGCAGTGTGCTTACCAGACATTCAGAAATATTTGTTGATCGATTCCATGTTCATGTTGTTCTAATCCTCATTTATTCATACACGGAAGATTTGTGCGCCTAAGATGTTCCTGCTATTTGCCAGGTGGTGGCTCCTGAGAGGAGTAAGGGATGATGCTGTCTCTGAGGAGCTCTCACTATACACATAGACCCATGGAGATCTAATCCAACTGCTCTGTTTTACAGAAGCAGAAATGAAAGTGCATGAAGTCATATGATTTGTTCAACATCACACAGTCAGTTAGCCTCAAAGCCACAGGACCAAAAGTCAAGTTTCCTGACTTGCTAGAATTTCTGTTAGTGTGCAGCTGCCTGGCTGCTGTGTGTGCACATGTGGTGAGCGCTAATAGGAGAAAGAGGACATTCAGAATGAAATGGGATTCTCCAACATCTTGGGTTAGCCAGAAGGAAATGTCTGATCCAACTATGATTGCAAAAGGGCCACCTGGACATTTGCTTTTTTCTTTTTCACTTTGAGCTTGAAATGAGAAAAACTCAGCCCCAGAAAACTAAGGTGGAAGATTTTAATGGGATTGATAAGATGGGCCAAAAAAGTCTGTGTATGCCTCTATCGAGGTGTGCCTCACTGAACTGTAAGGGTCTTGTTACAGGCTCTTAATACTGGCCCTAATTTTCAATCCCCCACGTTGAACCCAGCAGATAGGGAATTAAAACCAAAAGCATTTATCCCTGTTCCCTGCTTCTTTAGTTACACTCATATGTAAATATCTGTTTCTTTAAGCTTTGACTCCCTGAGCTTTACAATGGAATAGAAGTTACAAATTGTTAAAGCCTTGTGGCCTCAAGCTGGGCTCCTGCCAAAGTTGTGGCTAATCATGGGTCCTTGAAGTTCTTTTACAGAGAAACTAATGTCCAGAGAATATCAAGAAACTGAAACTTCCCAGAGCTTCCTGGTACCAGAATCCACCATCCGCCAGGGAGACACACAGCCAAGAAGACCCTTCTGTGAATTCCCTTATCTTGCCCTGCATGTAGCCTCACAAGGCCAAATGCAGACTGGTGGGAAAATGCTGGCCAACAAGCCTACATGCCCCCCTCCCCTACCTAAAACCCCAAATGAAAATCCCTACCCATTTCTCAATGGGGAGCTAGTAATTCTTGAGTTACTAGACATTGCTTTGCTCTCTCAGCCTGGCAAGTAAGGCAGTCTCCTTTTCACTCAAGACTCTGTGCTTATTATTTAGATTGGCATTCGGTTCAGAGACCAAATTTTTGGTTACAGTCTGGCTTTGAATTGGATTGACCCCATATCTCAGAGCTCAGTGAGGGCAGTGACCAGGTCTGATTCACCTTTGTCTCTCCAGTGCATAGGACATAGCAGGTTTTAATAAATATTTCTTAAGAAATAAAACTGAGTTTAAAGTGGCAGGAGTGGGCACAGGAGTGGGGTGGACTCAGGGCTGAGTCAGGCCCCCCTCCCTCCCACCTCAGTGGATCATGCCCAGGATGGCAGTGGCGATGGTTGGTTGGGGGGAGGAGTCGGCGTGGAGGAAGTGACTGGGCGGTGCCTATGCAGGAGACATGCCTTTTCCAGTTACAGTGCAGGGATCGCCGCAAACACAGCCGCCACAGAAGCATTCTGGCATTGCGTCTCCTCTCAGCTTAGCAGCCCCCAAGGAGACTGACTGCCTGCTTAGAAACTCACTGAGACTATGAAGCCCTTTGGGGTTTTTGAGGAGGAAGAGGAACTGCAGCGCAGGATTTTAATTTAGGGAAAATTAATCTAGTAAAAGAGTGGATACGAGAAATCAGTGAAAGCAAGAATCTTCCACAATCTATAGTTGAAAATGTTGGAGGAAAGATTTTTACGTTTGGATCTAAAAGATTAGGAGTACATACAAAAGGTGCTGATATTGATGCGTTGTGTTTTGCACCAAGACATACTGATTGAGTGACTTTTTCACCTCATTCCATATGAATTTAAATGACAGGAAGAAGTAAAAGATTTAAGAGCTGTTGAAGGCACGTTTGTACCAGTTATCAAACTGTCTTTTGATGTGAGAGAGATCGATATTTTGTTTGCAAAATGAGCACTGCAGACTATTCCAGAAGAAATGGGTTTAGGAGATGACAGTCTGCTTACAAATTTAGATATAAGATGCATAAGAAGACTTAACAGTTGTAGGGTAACAAGTGAAATTTTACATCTAGTAGCAAACATTGACAACTTTAGGTTAACTCTGAGAGCTATCCAACTGTGGGCCAAACGCCACAACATCTATTCCAATACACTAAGTTTCCTCGGTGGTGTTTCCTAGGCTATGCTAGCAGCAAGAATTTGTCAACTTTATCGAAATGTAATAGCATCAACTCTTGTGCATAAGTTTTTCTTGATATTTAGTAAATGGCATGTGTTTAGATTATATTAAAATAAAATTGAGGGGCCGGCTCTGTGGCCGAGTGGTTAAGTTTGCGTGCTCTGCTGTGGCGGCCCAGGGTTCGGATCCTGGGCACGGACATGGCACCGCTTGTCAGGCCACGTTGAGGCGGCGTCCCACATCTCACAACTAGAAGGACCTGCAACTAAGATATACAATTATGCACCCGGGTGGGGGTCGGGGGGAGGGCGGAGATTTGGGAAGTAGAGCAGAAAAAAAAAAAAAAGGATTGGCAACAGTTGTTAGCCCAGGTGCCAATCTTAAAAAAAAAAATAAATGAAATAAAATTGATTGTAGACACTGAAAATAAAACAGAATGAAAATTATACACCCACACAGGTATGGGAGGCCGGAGCAGCGGCACAAGTAGGAAGAGCAGTATCCTCAAATCAACTGAGTGGCCTTTGGCTTTCTCCATAGAGGTGTAGCGCCCGGAATGGAGAAGCGGGTGGTCCTGTGGCTCTGCTGCTCTGGTTAGAGCACTCCTAGAATTCAGAGTTTCCCCTGTGGCTGACACACTTCACTTGCCCACTGGAAAGTGACAGGAGGGTGCAGGGACTTCAGAATATGTCATTTGGGAAATGGCTGAGGGAGGATGGCAGGGGCGCATGGTGGTTGTTCACAAGTGTTTGAAGGTCTGTTGTGTGAAAAAGTATTAAACTTATTTCAGTGCCTACGCAGAGTAGGATTAGGATTGATGAGTATGCATCAGACCCATTTTGACACAGGAGGGGAAAGAACTGACATAGTAAAGTTAGCTTCTTTGGAAAACTGCAAGTTTACTGGCAGAGTTCCAGCAGGGGCTGGATGTCTGAAAATAACTGTCACAGTGAGTTATTTTTTAAGATTCCAAGGGCAGAGCTTGTCCAGGAGCCCAGGTTTCACACTAAGACCACATTTTATTAGGCGTTATAAAAACTGCCCTTTGAAATGCGACATTATGATGCCGGCTGAGATCTATCTGACATTTATTTCCAGTCATTGTGGGTGGTTGTGATTCTCTTATCTAATCTGTGACTTGGACTTCACGCCCTCTGCTGACCCCCCCCCCCCCCCCGCCCCCCTACCGCCCTTACTGGTGAGAGAAGTAAGATTAGGTGCATTTACTGATCATGGCCACAGGAGGCAGCGCTACCCCACGGTTGTTCCTAAAACCTCTCTCTGGATGTGGGCAAGTCTGGGGGGTGGGGGTTAGGATTAGGAAAAGGGCACAGATGAAGTGAAAAGGAAAACAATCTGTGCTTTTTGTTTTTTTCCTGTGAAGTGGCAGAGTTGAGGTGAGTCTGAACAATTTGGAGAAGTGTCTCAAACTTAATGCACTTACAGATCACCTGAGGATCTTGTTTAAATACAGATCTGATTCTTCTGGTGGGGCCTGAGATTCTGAACTTCTCATAAGCTTTTGGATGATTCCTTGCTGCTGGTTGGTGGACCACACTTTGAGTAGCAAAGTGTTAGAGGTCGTTGAGAGATTGAGTCTCACTTCACCCAATTTACAGATGAAGAGAAACTGAAGTCCAGAGAGAGAATGTGACTTGCCTGATGTAGCCATGACTTTATTGCATAGCACTTTACATTTAAACCCACGCTTCTGACTCTTAGTCCAGTTCTTGCTCCACTATATTTGTGGCCCTCCTTACTGTTGTTAGTGGCATCTCTGTAGCTTAGGAACCCAGAACTCCCATTTTCACCCCCATCCCCTTTGGTCTTTGCTCAAAGGCTTCACTTTGATTACTCTCTTACTCAAAACTTTCAGTGGCTCTTCTGTAACCAGAAGACCAAGTTCAAATGTCTCTGTCTAATTTTCATGGCTGTACAACACATGGTCCCACGTTAGCAAGCTTACCTAACTGCCCTGTGTCTTAGCTCTGTCTTTCTGCTGTAGCCATCCCTGCCTCTTCCTGTTCCTTAAACATACTGTGTTCAGTCCTCTCTCAGTGGTAGTGGCATTGGTGTGGGCTTTGGAGTTGGACATAGCTACTTTCTAATCCCGGATCCACCACAGGCCTTGGCAAGTTACCTCACCTTTTGAAGGATCATCATCCTCCTCTGATATAACTCCATATGGTAGGAATAGATAAAATAACATATGGAAACCCACTCTCATTCCTGAAATCCCCTTTAAAACTAACATCTACAGTGGTGCCTGATACCTGGTTCCCTGTGATTGTGTTTCTCCTTGTCTTCGTTTCCCTAAGGCTTAACCATTCAAAGGCCTAACGTGCATCCTGCCTCTTTCCTGAAACCTTTCCCAGCCATTCCTGACTCAGTTGATCCCACCCTTCTATAAATTATTTCATCCACGTGTTAGCATTTAATTATGTGCCACCCCTCTCAGTGAGACCCCATAGAGAGGCTTGAGAGATAATTGGCTGTGTAATAATTGAGGGATAATTGAGTTAATTCTTTGTAAGTACTCCGTGTGTGTTTGAGCTGCCTTCTCCTTTGTCAAATATTGACTAGCAGCAGCTCCTCCTGCACCAGCAGCACCAGATCTTGGTGGTTTGTGAATACTTTAGGGCTAGTTCTCGTCAGGGTCCTTCCTGCCCTCAGATTTTGGTTAAATTGGTGTTTCCCTTTGCATGTTATAAAATAGCCCTCCCAAGGGAGGTATTGATGAAATCTCTTCTTGGAAACTCCAAGATAATAACACTAAGGAAGTTGAGCACAGTGTCATTGCTTCAACAATCTGGTGACAGGAGATGTGTACAGTTGGCTATTCCATGAAATTTACAACAGGATCCTTACTCTCTTATTCCAGAAGAGATTAAGGGCAAAAGTCCAAGTGGATAGGGTGAAGTTGTTTAAGGTTCACATACCTCTGATGTAGACTCTGTGAATTATTCGTTCACTCATCCCCAAAAGTGTTTGTATTTGCATGTGTGGTGGTATGTTTATATCACATGATCCATAATTCCCTCCCTCAGTGGAAATTAGTAGCTCAGGTCAGGCTGATGACAATAAAATTATATGGTGTGTGCTTTTACTGCAGCAAAGCTTTCTTTGAGTTCTGGAGAGAAAATAGACCAAGAGGGCTGGACACTTCACTGAGAGTATTGCCTTCTCTTCTTATTGGACAGCAGTCTACTCACCCATCACTGTCTCAGTAGGGTTTTTTTTTGCCTTTCCTTTCCCCTACCAGGTGTCCATGCTAAAGTTCAGGTATATTTATCTGTGTCTGGAACTGGATATTCTCTTAAAAAGAGAGGCCCAAGGTCTGGCTTCCTTGCTGATTTCCAGGATTCTAATCCTCATTATCTAAGCTAATGGTTTCCAACCCTGATTGGTGGTTAGAATCACTTGTGGTGGATTAAAAACCTGTCAGTTCTTGTGGTTTGCCCCCAGAGAGTCTGATTTGATTGGCCTATTGTGTGGCTCAGGCATTGGTAGTTTAAAAAATCTTCCACAAAAATAGTCATTTTACTGTGGAGAAAGCTTAGCCAAGTGTTCAAACTGAACATCACCAGTAAGGAGAGATATAGATACCGTGGGCCTGATATGATGGACTGAGAAGGCATAGCATCGCTTCTGTGGTATTCTTGCCAAAAGTGCATAACCTAAGTTTAATCAAGAGGAAATATTAGATAAGCCCATACTGAGAGTCATTCTACAAAATGGCCAATACTCTTCAAAAATATTAAGATCATGAAATTAAAAGAAATTCTGAAGATCTGGCCCCTATTAAAGAGACTGAGGAGACAAAACAACAATGTATTGTGTGATCCTGGGTTGGATCCTAGTTTAGACAAAGGACATTAGTGGGAACGTTGATGAAATTTGAATAAGTTCTATAGATTAGTTCATCATATTCTATCAATGATAATTTATTTATTTTGATAATTATACTGAGGTTATCTACAACATTAATATTTGGGGAAATTGAGTGAAGGGTACATGGGAACTTTTCCTATTTTTGGAACATTTTGAATGTCTGAAATTAGGTTAAAATGAAAAGTTGGAACAAGAAAAGAAAGAAGCTTTCAGGCACTTAATGAGTTGCCAGAGTTGAAAACCACTTCCGTAAGTCATCTTGCCTAATACTCTCAGGGTAATCTTCCTGAAAATGCTGTTTTGTCCTGTTCCTGACCTTCTTAAAGCATTCCAGTGACTGCTATCATCTGCAGGATGAAGTTCAAATTCCTGAGGCCTCCATTCAACGACCCTGTAGCATAGCCCCAACTGTTCCCTTGATCTATGTAGTAAGACCTGAACCTGCATTTTTCTTTCTCATGTCTTAATTGATTTTAATTCTTTTCCTTCTTTCTATAATACCTTTGCCCGTGTAGAGGATCAGAATTTGCCACCCCAAAATGTATCTCTTTGGCATGAGGATTATTTTGGGTTGGTTACCCTTAAAAACTGCAGACATGGGAGAAGCTCTGCAAAGTAGAATTTCCCCTTTGTAAGATACATTTATATTTCTAAGGGAAATCTCCATCTGTAAAGGTGTCTCCCTCTCTGTACCAGGAAGAAGAGGGATGATTTTATCTCTAGAAACGGTTATCAATGTGGAAGGCAAGGACTTACGTCTGTATAATAATCTTATTCTTGTTTCCTCTGCTTTTCTGGTAATCTCCCACAAGTGACTGCCCCCATCCTCAACATCCTCCTTTGTCTTTAGCTGAAGATAGCATTTAAGGGAACAGCTTCCACCATTTTGGTGAATTACCCAGTTTCTTGAGTTTCTCCCATGTATACATGTTACAAACCTTTGTTTGATTTTCTGCTGTTATTCTGTCTCATGTGAATTTGATTCATAGCCCAGCCAGAAAGACCCACAGGGCTAGAGGATTTGTTTTCCTCCCCTACAGTTTGGCAACTTGGATGGGATAAAACTTCACCGGCTGGACACTGCTCAGTCCAGGACTACTGCAGCTGAGAATCCTGGACCCCTGAAAAGAGCCAGCAGAAGGTAAGAGTCTTTACCACGTAAGTCTCCTTGATCTCTGCCTTCAGGGTCTATTGGAAGCAAGAGTGGTGAGTTTCTTTTGCTTTTCTTGATTTATATTAGCAGGAGAAAATATTGGTGAAGCTAGCTTCTTGGACTCAGTGACTCCAGGATATTTTGTTGAGTACTCATTTGTTGTAAATCCTTTTCCGCCCAGAGATAGTATTTTTCCTTGTCTCTGTCTTTTTTTTTGTCATTTGTCATAAGACACAGGCATCTCTATAAGCCTGTTGTCTGGGAATATGCACATGGGGTGAAAGCTGTTTCTAAGGGCATCTTGGAAGCCAAAAAGGTGCCAAATATGATAGGCAGTTAAGAGTCATTAGAGCACGCACCACCTCAAAAATTCTCCTGAGAAAGGAAAAGTGGTCATGGAATGGGGTAAATGACACAGGTCACCCCACCAACTTCAAGAAAATGTCCATACAACGATGGGGTACTCTGTGAAGCACACATGACCCCCAAGCCTGTGGCTCCTCCCTCCTGGGTACTAATTTGGCCCTGAGATACCCAAGGATTAGCTAAAGCTGTTAGTGTGCATCAGATGAGGTTTTTCTTTTGTCTTTTTCTGTGTCTTGAGAGCTTGGCTTTGGGACATTTTTGGTCTCTGCCATCCAGAGGATGCATGTACCAGCATGCGTCTTGTTGGCCAGTTGAGTAGACTGGGTTTCTGGGACACACTCTCTTTGTCTGGCTGTGTCAGCTCTCAGAGGACTTTGTCAGAAGGGGTCCCGGTTGTTTTCATAAGGGGCCTTGGTCCTCTCAACCTTCATTGCTTATTGTGCAGTAAAGGCCTTTGCTTTGACTATTTTGGGGAATGATCTTTCTGCATCTCTTTTGAGGGCGCCTATTTCATCCATGGTTAAGCTTATTGGTATGTGTCACTGTTAAGATCCTACTCATGAATGTGGCCAGACAATGGCTTAAGTTTGAAAAACTTCTAAATTGGCAAAACAATTGATGAGAGCTCTCATCATAGTTTTTATTGGTATCTTTGAGAAGCCCACATTAAAAAGGAAATACAAAAAGAAAAATAATGAGTAGCTTTAAGACCCTTACTCAGGTTACAATTAAATTGAGAAAATGTAACAGTGTAAGTGTTGATAAGCTTATAAAGACTGGAATGTTTGAGCTGATTTTATATAAAGAGGTTATATCAACTGTGCCTGAGTATGTTTTAAAATGTCTGACTGAGAATGCTTCCTCTATCTAAAATTATAAGACCAAGATCTATTGATAAAGTCCTACTGAAAGCTATGATTAGAGGTTTAAGATTTGATGGAATTCAAATAAAACTTTGTAGAAAAAATGATATACTTATAGGCTTAATGTGAAGTGATTGTATCTTTTTGCCTGATTGTATTGTGGAGATAGACAACGTGTCTTACTAGGAAAGGGATATTTCCCATGCCTGATTGTAAGACAACATATAAATCTGCCCTTCAGACGTGTTAATTAAAGTTACTAAAGGGAAGTCAGTAAGGTTGCCTGAACCCACACAATATGAGATAAAAATCTACAGGTGAATAGAGGTACTAATAAAAAAGGATAATAAAAGCTCCCCCCTCCAAGGTAAATTTATCTGGGGTTAAATTGTACACTTAGAAAGAGGGCCGTTGTTAAAAGCTTTGTGTAGACTTTAAAGGTGTGATACATTGTCCTGAAAGTTTTAGAACATACAAATCTTTGATTCATCTATTAAATTAAAAATTTCCCTAATATAAAGAAGAATTGGAAGGGTGTAGCCAGAGGGATGGGTCAGCGTCTTTTGTCAGATAGTAGTCCAGTTCTTTGGGGGACTAGAAGAAACTGTCTTTGTCTTGCAAATTTCTGCAAGCCTGGTGATACAGCTCTAGAAAGCAGTTCAAAATTCACCCGTCTTTTGACAAGCTCAAACCCTCCCCTCTTCCTTATAATGCTCCTTGATATTGACTGAGACAGAAGATCAAGATATTAGAAACAGATTAGGCAAATATGCCCCAGAAACTCCATCTTGAAGAAAACTTGACTACTTTCTCTGTGCCTTTATGATGCAGATTTTCTGCTCCCATCTCCTCTAGGACTTGAAAGCCATTCTTTGAAGTACAAATGTTTCTCCTAAACTAGTGAGCTTTGTATTGCACCTGATTCATAACAAAAATTTGACATCTCTGTCTGTGTCTATGTGTTTACGTGCATCTATATGAATGTTGTATGTGTGTGATGTTTTACCTCCAGATGGTGTGGTCAAAATTAAGAGCTCTATTTAATTGACTTAAAGTTAAGTGCTTACATGTCTTTCAAGTTAACATGATATGGAATAACCTTTGGTGAATGAAAGCTTAAGTTTGTTTGATTAAAATATACATGTCCCTTGAGTTATCAGCGTTGGATATGATGCAGATATGCAGCCTGGTTTACTAGTTAACAAAGCTCATATTATCCCTGTTACAAGTTTGTCAGCATAACTTAGAATGGTAGTTAATTTTGTTTAATGTCTCATGAAGTTTTCATGGGTAATCTAAACATAATTGCTGGGGACAAATGATGCAAATGAGGTAAGAGTTTAAACTTTTAGCAATAATTATATCTTATGACATGTGTTTAATAACTTCAAAAATCTCTTTAGTAAATTGAAACTCTGAAGTTTTGCTCAATTAAATGTTGGAAAATTCATTGAATATCTACATTATTTCTAAATGAGATAAAATATTAGACATTAATTACTAAATATAAGTTTACCTACTTTTGTAATATTACAGAGAAACTAAAAGGTGTTTGAGTCTATTGGTAAACATGGCTTGTGTTTTATTAAAATATTGTTCTATAAAGTAACATGTTTCTAAAATTATAAAAAGTATTTATAACCTTGCCAAACCATAGAATGCTAATATAAAAGACAGTTCATAATTGCTTACTTCTTAGTTTTTACATAAAAATTAAGGTTTATAAGGGTTAAAAATCACAACATGTGATTAAAGCTACTAGAAGTCAATAAGGAAAATATGTTTGTATTTAAGGAAAGGAAGATGTATATTTTCAGTAAGGAAGTTATGAAGAATGGAAATATTTTTATTTGTTTTGTTAGGAAAGATAAATTTGCCCTAAAGTACCAGAAGAAAAAAAAGAAGGCATGGGACAAGTTCTGAACGTAAACAGAAAGTTATAGAAGGTTTTTAAAAGAAGAATTCTAAAAGAAAGTTTTATACATGGTAAAGTTGGCTAAGATTAAAATGAATTTAATTAAGTGAATTTTAATATCAAAAGTAAACTGTTGCAAAGTTAGAATTTGCTTTTTCCCCTGTCTTAAAAGGATAATTTTCTTAAACTTTTAGTCTGCTCTTGGTAAAATGATTATGAAAGGTTTTTTTCTTTGACTATTCTACAAGAAAGGTAGGGCTTTTGTGTTTTATCAAAAATAAATTTTCTATATTGTTTTAATCAGGTCTTTAATAACAGGTAGTAAGGTTTTTCTTACAGCTATTTCATTTTTAGAATTTGCCTAAAATTCTTTAACTGTTACCATGAATAAATAGGTAACTAAGCATTGCTTCATAGGGACCTATGATATTGTGTGGGCAGATGTTATTGATGTAAGTGTTTTAAAAATTATGTAACATTCTGGAAAATTCTAATCTGTCCTGGTTATCAGTTATACTTCTAGTTATTACCTTAAAGTGTTTTATGGCACATAAATAACCAAATTGCTTTGTTAATTGTCATTTTCAAGTCTTTTGTCACTTGCAGACAGTTCTTATCATTTTTAAGTCTTTTGTCATTTACAAACAGTTTTGTTTTACTCTATTTTACAAATGTTTTCATCTTTAGAGATTCATGTAAGGGATTCTGACATTTATTCTAAAATACAGGTTTCTGACAAACTTTCAGATTATAAAACTGAACTGTGTAAGAAATTACAGAACTCTAACAGAGAAACTGATAACCCTATAAAACTGCTAACAGAATATTAAACTCAAAAATCGATTATACAGGACTGAACTAATGAGGATGATTATAATTTTTATGACTTCACTTGAAATATTGCAGGTCTTTTAAATGTTTTGATTTTCTTCAGATTTAAGAAAATCTTTTTCTATTTTCTCTTACACTAACTATGACATAACAATTTGGTTAATTATACTTTTTAAACAAAATTGAAAAATTTATCTTTTTTTTCCTGCCTGACTCCACCAGAATTTTGAAACTCTTAGTAAGTAAGTATTGTTATTTCCATGGAAATATAGTTATTTTCATAAATTCAATAAGAATCTGTTCACCTTAAAACAGGAACAATTGGAAACATTATTTATCTTATAAAAGCTTTGAGTAGAATGTCGTATTTGAGAGAAACAGGCACAGACTCAGATACAACCAAACAGTTTTTCAGAAACAAAGATTGGGCTTTATGGAATAAAGCCACATGGAAACGTTGACATGGTACCTTGTTTACAGGGTTCCTAGCAACCTTACCGGGTAAGTAAGGAAGGTCACTTATCTGGCAGTTGCCGGAACCTTGAAATATTTTAGGGAACTCGAGAAGAGAAAAATTCACCCAAATCTGTAGACATTACACACTTTGTTTGAAAGTGCTTGGCTTTCCTGGCCTTGAGAGGCCTTTAAAGTTCAATCCGAGATGCCTTATGAAAATTTCCAGCAAAGCAGGCTTAAAAGAGCATATATGATCAATTGCTATTCTTGCTGTACTTATGTAAATAATTGGGCCAAATTTATTGAAACTAGACTCACTTTACAAGCCAATCAGTCTTATTTTGGCTATCTTTGGTAAAAATGAGAGTAATTTTAGAGAGAAAAATTATGTTTCAGTAAAAACTATAATACACATTTGTGGATATTAGATCCTAGATCTGTTAATTGTGTTTGAGGTTTTTGTTTTCTACTTGTAAACAAGACTGGATACTAGATACTGAGTTCTTCTAGTCTCCTGAAATATCTTGCTAAAAATCTCCAAACTAATGGTTTCAATTTTTTCCCCATCATTTTTATTTGAAATCATTGTGAACTGAAATCACCCTTATCCCTAAAGCTCTGCAAACTGAAGCTGGACAACTTTATATAAACTTAAGAGAGATCACCATGATAGCATTCCTGTTGCTGTGTTAAGAACTCAAAAGGACATCTGAACACTTGATGATATCATCAGAGACATTTTAAGCTGGAAAAGATGCTTCGACACTGACATCTAGAAATCTTCTTAACTGGCTGTCCACTGAACTCAGAAACTGATTTATAATTTGCGCCAATGATTAACCTTGTTTTTCTTTTGTTTCTGTAGAAATACTTCTTATTAAATACCTGATTTCTTGCTTTCACAATATAGGCCTAACTTTGAGCCCACCTGCATCACCACCTAATAAAATGAATTTAACTGGACTGATCTATTATCAGGACTAAGAAATGTGTTCAATGAAATGTAACAATCTGCCACTCAGCTTCTGGACTATGAAACTTCTTAAAGTTTCAAAGGTGGGACTGTGGAGGATCAGAATTGGCCACTCTAAAATGTGTCTCTTTGGCATGAGGATTATTTTTGGCTGGTTACTCTTAAAAACTGCAGACATAGGAGAAGCCCTGAAAAGTAGAATTTACCCTTTGTAAGAGACATTCACATTTCTAAGGGAAATATCCATCTGGATCTCCAGCAAAGACATCTCCCTCTCTGTACCAGGAAGAAGGGGGGATGACCTTATCTCTAGAAACACTTTACAGTGGGGAAGGCAAAGACTTAAATATGCATAAAAACCTTACTCTTGTTTCCTGTACTTTTGTGATAATCTCCCGTAACCAACTGCCCCCATCCTCAATATCCTCCTTTGTTTTTAGCTGAAGATAGTATTTAAGGAAACAGCTTCCACCATTTTGTTGAGTTGTACAGTTTCTTGAGTTTCTCTCATGTATACAAGTTACAAAGCTTTGTTTGATTTTCTCCTGTTATTTTGTCTCATGTGAATTTAATTCATAGCCCAGCCAGAAGGACCCAGAGGCTAGAGGATTTGTCTTTCTCCCTTACACCCTCTTGTTCAGCCTCCTGAATTGTTCTTCATTCTAAGACCCATTTTAGGTTCTATCTCTTAATTTAGGCCTTTTATGAATATTTCTAGTAGAAGCAGTCGTCTTTCCATTCTTTGATTTCTAGTAGCTAGGATGGTGTGGAGTGAGAACATGAGCTTTAGATTCATAAATATGAGAGTCCAAGTCCTGGTTCCATCTTTTCCCAGTTCTTGGATAAGGGACAAGTTAATTGACTTATTGGAATTTTGGCTTCTCATTTGCAATATAGGAAAAATAGTCCTGATGTCAAAGGGTCACTGTGAGCATTAAGTGAGGTGCAAACATAAAGGTCTCCAGCACACAGTAATTTCTGTCCACTTCTTGTGTTTAGCACAAACCCCAGAGGGATTGTGGGTGGTGCAAAGGTTCTTGTTCAGATTTCCTGCAGAGCCTTTAAAAGATATTTGTGTCTGCTCATCACTAAGATGACAGACACTCTTGAACTGAGTTAAATGCTGGGTGCTTTAAGGAATTCAACAGATCTTCCCATATGCAACTCAGTAAATAAATGACCTATGGAGAGAGGAATGTAACCCAACAGAGGGAGAGGGAGTGACAAATGGATGTACAAATGGGAGAAACCTGTGATGCCTCCCAAACCCTTAATTCCTAGTCAGACGGTATTGTGAAAGCGTGACTCCTTAAACAATGAGTCCTGCAGAGCAGCCCTTCACTAATCCATTCCCTGCCCAAGTGATATGTACATCGGTGAGTCAGGTCCCCTATGAGCTGAACACTTTATTCTCTGCTCCCTCCACCCACACAGCTCAGTGCTGGGTACTTTCCTTTGGCCCCAGGCCCAGGCCTCTAGTTGGTCTAAGAAGACAAGGCCAGGAGGGGCAGGCTGAGAAGGATGTCATATGCCAACAGGCATGGAAAGAGATAGGTGGGGCTGCCATTGTTCAAAGGCCATAAATTCTGGGTTTGCCTTATGGCTGTTTCTGCATTTGGTGTCTCCTCCTGATTGTGACCATTGTAGGAACTCTCCCTCCTCCCTTGATTCCTTCACATTACAGTTCCTTTCCCTAGGGCACCCTTTTTATGGCTAGAGAATGGCTGTGTGAATAGCTGACAATTCAGTAAAAGTGACTTTTAATGGACACGGGAACCTGACCATGTTTCTTCCTAAAGGAGATTGAGATTCATAAAAGCAAGCTTTTATGAAGGCATGTGCAATTGTGAGTGGTGTCAGTGAACAGGTGATACTAAACCCCTTAATCTCCAGTATGTGTGCCTGATGCACACCAAGCCAAACACAGACATCATTGCTTGGAGATGGAGAAAGATTTATTTGAATTTCCCAAGACAGAGGTGGGAGCTTGGGTCCTCTCAAATCCATCTTAACAGGAGAGAAATCAGGATGTTTTATAAGCCTAAGGGGTGTGGCATGGGGAGTTTTGGAGAAACAAAGGAGTGTAAGTGCAAACAATCCATAAACAACCTATAAATCAAAATTGGGGAGAGTTTATTATGAGCCAGAGTGAGGATTATAACCCAGGAAGGCCTTACAAGACCTTCCAGAGAAGCATGCGTTTTAGTACAGTCATATCTTTTTAGAACAAAGAAGATACATTAAACACACCCAGGATACATTTCCATCAAAATTTCAAAGAGCTATTCAGTTTCAAATTAGCAGGTCAACATGACCCTGATGCAGGGAAAGTGACTAATCTGGGCATTACCAATAGGGTATTACCAATACGGTGTAGGAGGGGAAGTATGCATTCTTATTTTAAGAGAGTGCATTATTTACCTCAGTGATTATGCAGATGTACAATGCATGTTTGATAGGCCATAAATAAGGCTTTTTAGTTCAAGCCAAATCAGTTTTGAACTTGGATAGTTACCACATATACCTCAATATGTGAAAATATCTTGTCAGGGGTAATCCATTTTTCTTTCACTCTCATTAAGCCCCTGGTCAATCTGACTTCTGGTCTTCAGGGGAAGCTAGGGGCTGTTATCTGGTGATCCTTGAAGGCATTCTCTTCTTAAAACAAGCTCTTAAATCCTTGTGAAGCTTGAGTTACCCCTCAGGTTAAACAGGAAAATAGCAAGTTGACAAGATTAATTTCTTTTCATAACAAGGTCGAAAGGTAATCTTATCGAATATTTACAGTAACCCTCAGGTACTCAGCTTCACAGGTGCCTAAGTGAAGGGCTAGGTGGACAACAAAATGCTGACTGTCGAGTGCTGAAAATGGAGCAGGCAAACATCATTCTGGAGGGTTGTATTTTATTCAGGAGACCTCAGAAATCTTAGGGTGTCCTCTGCCCCATTTAAATTATTAACATTTATTCGGTGGGAGATGAGGTAAAATTATGGAGTTGTGTGATGTTGGGTAAATTACTTAACTTCTCTGCCTCAGTTTTTTTAATCCATAAAAATGGAAATGACATCACTTGTGGTATTTTTTAATGAAGACTGTAGCTACATATAAAACCTCTCAGATAGTGCCTGGCACGTAGTGAGTGCTGAGTAAGTGCAAACACTTATAATTCTCGGACTATGCAATGGTGCACCCTGGTCATCTAGGGTCAGGCATTTTCTGGCAGTGTCCTGGCAGGCCAACTGGAGATGAAAATGACAGGGGAGGCTTAAATTCCAGGAGTGGAAAGATTGGGTACCAGAAACTTATGAACAATATCCTGGAAAATGTTTTACTCCAAGGCAGAAATACTCACAGATTGTGTGGCTTCTGGCACAGTTATTGTCCCTGGGGATCTGGAAATGTGTTCTAGAGTTAGATTTGCTGAAAGCCAAACCTAAAAACAGGCTTCAGGGGATGTCTTGCAAATAGCATTCATCTGGGTAAAGGAATTACCTATTGTGGCTTGGGCATTACTTTTGTCTCTGTACTGTCTTTATTTATAAGATGTAAAGAGAAAGACTGAAGAAGGATGAAATAAGGAAATGAATGTATAAAATAACAGGGCAGAACTGGAAATGGCAGGTCTAAGTTACAAGAAAGTCTATATAAGTTTTAAGTGAACATAAAATGACTTTTAAACAAAACAACAGAGCTCTCCATATAAATATAGTCTACTGCCTTGAGTAGACTATCAGGCTCCGTGCCAAGAAGCATTGAAGCAGAATCACAAGAGATGGGTAGCATGGCCTTCTTTGCTAAATGGTTAGACTGAGTTCAGACGAAGTCACTGAAGAGAAAGGAGATAAAGGAGAAAATTGGCAGAAGTGAGAGAAAATAGGACGGCAAAGGGAAGGGATTGAAGGAATGTTTACTGAGGGCCCATCACATACCAGGCACTGTGTATAATTACTTATGTATCATTTTTTATTGAGATAACATTGGTTTATAACATTATATAAATTTCAGGTGTGCATCATTATATTTCAATTTCTCTGTGGGTTACATCTTGTTCACCACCCAAAGACTAATTACAATCCATCACCACACACATATACTTAATTGCCTCTCTCGCCTTCCCCCGTCCTCCCTTCCCTCCTGGTAAACACCACTCCAATCTCTGTTCCTATGCATTTGTCATTCTTTTTATCTTCTACTTATGAGTGAGATCATATGGTATTTGACAGTCTCCCTCTGACTTATTTCACTTAGCATTATACCCTCAAAGTCCATCCATGTTGTTGCAAATGGAAAGATTTCATGTTTTTTTATGGATGAGTAGTATTCCAGTGTGTATAGCACTGTATCTTCTTTATCCATTCATCTCTTGATGGGCATGTAGGTTGCTTTCAAGTCTTGGCTATTGTTAATAATGCCACAATGAACACAGAGGTGTACATATTTTATGCATTCGTGTTTTCATGTTATTTGGATTAATACCCAGCAGTGGAATAGCTGGATTGGATGGTAGTTGTATTCTTAATTTTTTGAGGAATCTCTATACTATTTTCCATAGTGGTTGTGCCATTTTGCACTCCCACCAGCAGTTTTTGAAAGTTATCCCTTCTCCACATCTCCAACACTTGTATCTTGTCTTGTTAATTATAGCCATTCTGATGGATGTGAGGTGATATCTCATTTTAGTTTTGATTTGCATTTCCTTAATAATTAGTCACATTGAACATCTTTTCATGTGGCTGTTGGGCATCTGCATATCTTCTTTGGAGAAATTTCTGTTCAGATATTTTGCCCATTTGTTAATTGGGTTGTTAAGATGTATGAGTTCTTTATATATTTTGGATGTTAACCCCTGAACAGATATATGATTAGCCAATATCTTCTCCCAATTGCTTGGTTGTCTTTTTGTTTTGTTGATAGTTTCCTTTGCTGTGAACGTTTTAGTTTGATGTAGTACCTTTTGTTTAATGTTTCTGTTGTTTTCCTTGCCTGGTCAGACATGGTACTTGAAATTATGCTACTAAGACCGATGTCGAAGAGTGTACTGCCTATATTTTCTTCTAGAAGTTTTATGGTTTCAGGCCTTACGTTCAGGTCTTTAATCCAATTTGAGTTATTTTTTGTGTATGGTATAAGATAATTGTCTACTTTCATTCTTTTGCATGTGGTTTTCCAGTTTTCCCCAACACCATTTACTGAAGAGACTTTCCTTTCTCTGTTCTGTGTTCTTGGCTCCCTTGTTGAAAATTAACTGTCCATAGATGTGAGAGTTTATTTCTGGGCTCTTGATTCTGTTCCATTGATCTATGTGTCTGTTTTGGTGCCAGTACCATGCTGTTTTGATTAAAATAGCTTTGTAGTGTATTTTGAAATCAGGAAGTGTGATACCTCCAGATTTGTCCTTTTTCTCAGAATTGCTTGGCTATTTGGGGTCTTTTGTTGTTCCATATAAATTTTAAGATTCTTTGCTCTATTTCTATGAAAAACATCATTGGAACTTTGGTAGGGATTGCATTGAATCTGTAGATTGCTTTAGGAATTATGGACATTTTAACTACGTTAATTCTCCCAATCCAAGTGCACAGAATAACTTTCCATTTATTTGTGTCTTCTTCAATTTCTTTCTACAACTTTTTCTAGTTTTCCATGTACAGGTTTGTCACCTCTTTGGTTAAATTTATTACTAGTTGTTTTATTATTTTTGTTGTAGTTGTATTCTGGGGGAGTAATACATTGGGATTATATTCTTAATTTCTTTTTCTGCTACTTCATTGTTAGTGTATAAAAATGCAATTTATTTTAGTCTGTTGATTTTGTATGCTGCAACTTTATCATATTCATTTATTATTCCAAAACTTTTTTGTGGATTCTTCAGGATTTTCTGTATATAAAATCACATCATCTGCAAATAGTGACAGTTTCACTTCTTCCTTTCCAATTTTGATCCCTTTATTTCTTTTTCTTGACTGATTGCTCTGGCTAGGACTTCCATTATTATGTTAGATAAGAGTGATGAATGTGGGCATCCATGTCTGGTTCCTGTTCTTAGAGGGATTGCTAAGTTTTTCTCCATTTGAGTATCTTATTGGCTGTGAGTTTGTCATATATGGCCTTTATTATGTTGAAATACTTTCCTTCTATACCCATTTTATTCAGTTATTTTTATTTGTTTTTGCTGATGAAGATTCCCTCTGAACTAGCATCTGTTGCCAATCTTCCACTTATTTTTGCTTGAGGAAGATTAGCTCTGAGCTATCATCTGTGCCAATCTTCCTCTATTTTTTGTATGTGGGTTGCTGCCACAGCATGGCTGATGAGTAGTGTAGGTCAGTGCCCAGGATCTGAACCCACAAACCTGAGCTGCTGTAGTAGAGTGTGTCAAACTTACCACTGTTCCAGGGGCTGGCCCCTATTCAGGGTTTTTATCATAAATAGATACTGTATCTTGTCAAATGCTTTCTTTACATCTACTGAGATGATCATGTGATTTTTCATTTTTTTAAAAATATTGTATATCCATTGATTGACTTATGGATGTGGAACCATCCCTGCATCCCTGTAATAAATCCTGCCTGATCATGGTGAATGATGTTTTTAATGTATTGTTGTATTTGATTTGCTAGTATTTTGTTGAGGATTTTTGCATCGATGTTCATCAGTGATATTGATCTGTAATTCTCTTTTTTGGTATTAAATCTGTTTAATATCTTTAATAATTCTATTATTTTTAAATCCTTCCACAAAAAGGGCATTACAGTTCTTCTGTATATTGCAAACAGCTTTAAAAACAGAGTCAGCCCTAAAGTTGAAGCTATAATATTTCTAATTTTTTAATTTTAGTTTTTCATTATTGGCACTATACCATACAGCACAACGAAGAACATCTTATTTAAATAAAACGAGGATAGTATTTCATTGGAGCATATATCCAACAGATTTTTTTTCTCCATATCTACCTCCAATGGTGATATTTCATAGGCTAAGTTCTAAACAAATGAAAATTTAAAAAAATACTGAAAGCCATGTTTTGCTGAGGAATACTATGGTATGCATGTCATATAGGTTGTTTTACAGTAGATATTAGTTTGCCAAGGTTCAGATGGCAAAATGCAAAGTTGTAAGCTTGGTCCTGTCCAGCTAGTTATTTCTCATTGCCTGGAGAATCTGCCAGCATGTAATGCTGAGAGACCACCTTGTCGCCACCACTTCTCTTCTCACAGGAGACTCCACTGTGATAGAACATTCATATTCTTAAGATGGAAGGCCTCCCCTCCCACAAATCCACTGGATATCACAATGTTATGTTTGACAAATTCTGCTACTTCCTCAATTATATTGTTGATTTCTGGTGCTGCCTTATTTGCTGATTTCTCAGTTTGTCTTTTTGCTTTGTTTAATTCTTTTTCAACTCTCTTCCAGTAGCTCTGCACATAGCCAGACTGGCAATCTGAAGGAGAAGAAAGCCGCCACCTACTTCAGTTTCTGGAAGTTTCCCAACTTTCTGGAACAAAAATCCCGCACACCAGCCTGTCACTCCACCCACTATAATTTGAATGGCTACTGAGAATTTTTTGTACAATAGGTCTGGAACTGTGGCCAAGCACTTGATTCTACCAATGGCATCTCCTTGCCTGCCCATTTAAATCCAACACTTCATAAGAATCATCATCACTTTCGTGTTTTTTGGGGAGGGGGCTTCTGGGTCACCATGATACCACTGGCAGCCTGCTCTGAAGGTGACACCTACCTGCCCTCCTCTCCCAACTCCTTTAAGAACGGCTCTAGTGTAATTTTCTTTTTTTGTGTTGTCTTTGTCTTGTTTTGGTATCAGGGTAATGTTGGCCTTGTAGAATGAGTTAGGAAGCTTCCCCTCCTCTTCAATTTTTTGGAAGAGGTTAAGAATGATAGATATTAAGTCTCCTTTGAATGTTTGGTAAAAAATCACCAGGGAAGACATCTGGTCTTGGGCTTTTATTTTTTCGGAGGGTTGTGATTGCTCTTTTGATCTTATCAGTGATTGATCTATTCAAATTCTCTAATTCTTCTGGATTCAGTTTTGGAAGGTTGTATGATTCTAAGAATTTATCCATTACTTCTAGATTATCCAATTTGTTGGCATATTGCTTTTCATAGTATTCTCATAATCTTTTATATTTCTGAGGTGTCCATTCTAATTTCTCCTCTTTCATTTCTGACTTTATTTATTTGAGTCTTCTCTCCTTTTTCTTGGTGGGTCTAGCTAAAGGTTTGTCAATTTTGTTTATCTTCTCCAAGAACCAGCTGTTAGTTTCATTGATCCTTTGTATTATTTTTTTAATCTCTATTTCGTTTACTTCTGCCCTGATTTTTATTATTTCCTTCCTTCCATTGATTTTGGGCTTTGTTCTTTTTCAAGTTCTTTTAGGTGCACTGTTCGATTGTTTATTTGAGATTTTTCTTGTTTGTTGAGGTAGGCCTGTAATGCTAAAACCTTACCTCTTAGAACCACTTTTGCTGTTTCCCATAAATTTTCGCATGTCGTATTTTCATTTTTCTTTGTCTCCACGTATTTTTTGATTTCTCCCTTGATGTCTTTGTTGGCCCAATTGTTGTTCAGTAGAATTTTGTTTAATCTGCACATATTTCTGGCTTTTCCAATTTTCTTCCTGTAGTTGATTCCTTGTTTCATACTGTTGTGGTCAGAAAAAAACTGCCTGGTAGTATTTAAACCATTTTAAATTTATTGTGACTTGTTTTGTGGCCTAATATGTGATCTATCCTGGAGAATGTTCCATGTGCATTGGAGAGGAACGTGTATTCTGTGGTTTTTGGACGGAATGTTCTGTATGTATCTACTAAGTCCATTTGGTAATGTGTCGTTTAAGGCCAATGTTTCCTTATTGATCTTCTGTTTGGATGATCTATCAATTGATGTAATTGGAGTGTTAAAGTCCCCTACCATTATTGTTTTACTGTCTGTTTCTCTTTTTATGTCTGTTAATAGTTTTTTTGTATATTTAGGTGCTTCTATGTTGGGTGCAGAGATATTTACAAGTGTTATATCTTCTTGTTGTATTGTTCCCTTTATCATTATGTAGTGCCCTTCTTTGACTCCTGTTGCAGTTTTTGTAAAAGTTTTTTTTTCTGATATAATTATTGACACCCCAGCTTTCTTTTCATTGCCATTTGCATGGAGTATCTTTTTAAATCCCTTCACTTTCTGTTTCTGAGTATCTTTAGGTCTGAAGTGTGTCTCTTGTATGCATCATATATATATGTGTGTATATATATATATATATATATATATATATATATATGTAATTGATTGACATTTAAATTAACTATTGATTAGTGGATACTTTGAGCCATTTTATTACATTTTTTTCCCTGGATATTTTAGTAGTTCTTCTCTGTTCCTTTCTTCTTCCCTTGTTGTTTTCCCTTGTGGCTTGATGGCTTTCTTTAGTATTATGTTTGGGTTCCTTTCTCTTAATTTTTGTGTATTTATTATAGGTTTCTGCTTTGTGATTACCATGAAGTTCATATATAATAACGTATGTATATAGCAATCTATTTTAAGTTGATGTCCTCTTAAGTTTGACCTCTTGCTAAAACCTCTACTCTTTTTTTTTTTTGAGGAAGATTAGCCCTGAGCTAACATTTTTTTTTTAAAGATTTTATTTTTTTTCCCTTTTTCTCCCCAAAGCCTCCCGGTACATAGTTGTATATTCTTCGTCGTGGGTCCTTCTAGTTGTGGCATGTGGGACACTGCCTCAGCATGGTTTGATGAGCAGTGCCATGTCCGTGCCCAGGATTTGAACCAATGAAACACTGGGCCGCCTGCAGCACAGCGCGCGAACTTAACCACTCGGCCACGGGGCCAGCCCCAGCCCTGAGCTAACATTTGATACCAATCCTTTTTGCTGAGGAAGATTGGCCCTGAGGTAATATTTGTGTCCATCTTCCTCTATTTTATATGTGGGATGCCTGCCAAAGCATGGCTTGATAAGCAGTGCGTAGGTCCACACCAGGGATCTGAACTGGCGAACCCTGGGCCACTGTAGCAGTGCATGTGAAGTTAACTGCTGTGCCACCAGGCTGGCCCCTAGCTCTACTCTTTTACTTCTCTCCTCCGACATTTTATGTTTTTGATATCATATGTAACCTCTTTTTTGAGCATGTGTATTCATTACCCTCTTATCGTGGAAATAGATAATTTTAGTATTTTTCTCTTTTGGCTTTCATATTAGCTTCATAGATGGTTGATCTGATACTTTTGCTGTATATTTGCCTTTACCAGTGATTTTATTGTTTGTTTTCTTTTAAATAATTTTTTTATTCCTATTTGTGGTCGTCTCTTTTCCACTTAAATAAATCCCTTTAGCATTTCTTGTGAGACTAGTTTCTTCGTGATCAACTCCACTAGTTTTTACTTGTCTGGAAAACACTTTATTTCACCTTCTATTCTGAATGATACCATTGTTGGATTCAGTATTCTTGACTGTAAGTTTTTTCCTTTCAGTGCTTTAAATATATCATGCCACTCTTTTCTACCCTGTGAGGTTTCTGAGGAGAAGTCAGGTGATAGCCTTATGGGATTTCCTTTGTATGTAACTTGTTGTCTTTCTCTTGCAGCTTTTAGGATTCTCTCTTTATCTTCAATTGTTGACATTTTAATTATAACATGTCTTTATGTGGCCCTCTTTGCATTTATCTTGTTTGGTGCTCTCTGTGCTTCCTGTACCTGGATGTCTGTTTCCTTCCTTAGGTTATGAAAGTTTTCAGCTATTATTTCTTCAGATAGATTCTCCACCACTTTGTCTCTCTCTTCTCCTTCTGGTGCACATATAATGTGGGTGTTACTGTGCTTGATGTTGTCCCAGAGTTCCCTTTCACTGTTGTCATTCTTTTTAATTCTTTTTTCTTTTGTCTGCTCAGCTTGGATTATTTAGTCTTTCATCCAGCTCACTGATCCATTCTTCTGTATCATATACTCTGCTATTGAGTCTCTGTAGTGAATTTTTCATTTCCAGTATTGTATTCTTAATTTCTGATTGGTTCTTTTTTAAGTTTTCCAATTCTTTGTTGATGTTCTTACTGAGTTCATCCATTCCTCTCCCAAGACCTGTGAACATCCTTATGACTATTATTAGTTTGTACTCTTAATCAGATTGTTTATCTCTGTTTTGTTTAGTACTTTTTCTGAGGATTTGGCTGGTTCTCTTGGTTGGAACATATTTCTTTGTCTCCTCATTTTGCCTCTTTCTCTGTGCTTATATCTATGTATTAGGCAGATCAGCTATATCTCCCGATCTTAGAGAGGTGGCCTCATGTAAGAGATGCCATGTGAGGCTCAGCAGTGTGCCTCTCTCTCATCACCAGTTCCAAATGTTCCTGGAGTGTTCCCTGTGTGGGCTATATGTGTCTTTCTGTTGTGGCAGGGTTGCTCTTGCTCCAGGTTCCCAGGGAGTCTAGGCTGTTCCTCTGACTGGCTGGTTGTAATGCTCAGCTTTGTGCAGCTGGTGTAGTCTCTTTAGTCACTTTATCAGGTGTGGGGAGCACCAGCACAGTTGGATGCAAAGTCTAATAGCACATTCCTGCTGTAGTTTTTCTGTTAAGTGAGTAGGCCCCCAGTGTGGCTGGTGGCTAGGCTCAGTGGTTTATAATTGCTGCAGGCCTCAGGCCTCCAAGGCTGTTGTCAGCTCTCTTAGGAGTGTAACTGGGCCCCAGGCATGACAGCACACAATTGTTTCCAGTGTTGGAGGTGGGACAAATCCTGTATGTGGCTGTTTGTGAATCACAGATCTACAGCTGAAAAACTTCACCACCAGGTTGTAGGCCCACATCCCATCAACGTGGTCCTGCCCCATGCGCACTCCCCAACCCACTGAAGTGGATCCACTCACCCCAGTGCAGAAGCCCCACGCACTCTGCCAATGCAGGCCCACCCCTTGCACAGGCCCTGCCCATCTTGCACACTGTGCCTCACAGATGTGAACCCACTACCCCTGCTGCAGGGGTCCCACACACCCCACCTATGTGGGCCCACAAGTTACCCAAGGGCTTGATATTGGGTACAGCCAGCCCCTAGGGTTGTCTTGCTGCCTGGATGAGCCAGATTAAATCAATGCTGCAGTGGGTGGGACAGACCCCTGTACTAACAGGCCAGGGGAAAAACTCTAATGGGATCTACCAGTGTCTGTGTCAGCACGCCTGTACTAGGTCACAATAATGGCTGCTGCTAATGTCTCAGTCACTGGGGAGGAGGTCCCATCCTGGGGAGTTCTCCCCTCTCACTGAGATGTGCCCAAAGCCTATTGAGTGAGTGTCTTTTCATCAAAGGACTGTGAACATTTCTTTCTGGTGATTTTACATTCCTTTCTGAAATGGGTGAATTTCTGCATGGGTCCTTTAAGAGCAAGCTTTTCTTTCCCTTATGTCCAGTAGCTTTTCTGTGAGTATTTCCCGTTATTGTTAATAGGTAGCAAAGACATATATTATGACACTCATCTCAGTTGTGCTGAATTCAAAGCTCTTATTGTGGCAAAGCCCTCCTGCTCAGACCCTCCACTCCTCCAAAGGATGCTTTGTATCTTAAGATTGCTCCTGGCTGTGAAGCACCTTGGCTAGAATGTGGCTTTTTCTTCTCCAGAATGTTATTTCTGCCTCTTGCACCTCAGTCAGCATTGTCCCTTTTTGTGGAGGTTCTTTTTATCGACTTTTCTATTCTCTATCCAAGGTAATTGTTCCAAGGATAGTTGTAAATTTGTTGTGTCAACGGGAGGATGGGAGTTGAGAGTCCTCCCATGTCACCATCTTCCCAGCAATCCTCATACTTTATGTATCTTAACTTATTCTTTTACTGTCATTTCCTAAAGCAGTAAGAGTTCACCTGTGTTACAGATGAGAAAAAAGAGGCTAAAAGAGGTGAAGTGACTGGTCCAGGGTCATCCAGCTTGTAAATGACAGAGCTAGTGTGCTTACCCTCAGAGCTTGTGCTCTTGCCTCTGTATCAGAATAAAGTGAAATAGAAGGAAAACAAAGCAAATTTTTTTGTGGGTAAAGTTTAGAAAAGGTACCTGTGGCAGGCAGAATAATGGCCTCCCCAAAACATCCACATTCTGATCCGTGGAACCTGTGAATGTTACTTGATATGGTAACAGGGACTTTGCAGATGGGATGATGTTGAGGATCGTGAGATGGTACGAGTATCTCAGATGATCCAGGGACCCCAATATAATCACAAGGGTCCTTATAAGTGAAAGAGGGAGGCAGGAGAGTCAGGGTCAGAATGATGCTGCACAAGAAAGACTCCGCCAGCCCTCACTGGCTTTCAGGATGGAAGAAGGATGTGAAACAAATAATGCAAGTTACCTCTAGAATCTGAGTCAACTAAGGAAGCAATTTGTCTCTTGGACCTCCAGAAAGAATATTATCCTGCTGACACCTTGATTTTAGCCCATTGAGACCCACATTGGGCATCTGACCTCAAGAGCTGTAAAAATTGGAAAAAAAGTATGTAGTCCTTGCATTCCAGGAGGTTACAAGTCTGCCACCCAGAAAGAGAGACTGGAAGAAATATGCCAAAATGTTAAATACTGATTAAGCTTAGAATACGGCTGGAAGATGGAATTTGGATAATAGCTATTTTCTTTTTCATACTTTGTCTTAATTTTTAAATAGAAAAAAATAAATATCATATAGAAATTTCCTGATGTTATAAATAGAGGTATGTTCAGTGTACTGTGGGAACCCAGAGAGGGAACCATTCATTTGTCTGTGGGAGCGTTTGGGAGTGTGAAATTCCCCCACTACCCATCTTGAGTTGACATGGCTGGACTAGTAAGAAAACTGAAACAAGATCAAACTAACAGGAAAAAAAAATCAGCTTAACACATTCGCCAGCAGATCATTGAAAAAGGGTGCCCAGAGAGTGAGCGAAGCAGGTAGTTTATATATCTTTTTACACAAAGAGACAATAAATTTGTGAGGATTTGACAGGACAAAGAAACTTAGGCTTGGGGTATGTAATTACTAAGGAATTTGTTCAGAGTTTAGGCTTGAGGTAGTAAATTAGTAAAAGTAACAATTCTTGGTTATACAAGCTTCCCATCCCTGAATTCTCCAGCTCTCATGATAAGGAGGGTACCTTTCACGTGGGGGATTTATTTCCTGCTTTCAGGGGGAATAAAATTTCAGGAGGGTCAAGACTTTAAGTTAAACACAGAACTTAAGTAACTTTAAATCAAAACAATCAACATGTCATTGTGGGATATTTTGCAGCAGCCTGCCCCAAAGAGTTTTGGGCCCCCAAATGTCCCTCCTCTGAAACTTCCCTGGAAGTTTCAGGTATTAAAACTTGAGCTGGTAGATTGTCCCATTATTTCATTGAAATAATCTTTTAGTCTTGAAAATAGTTTAGTTGAGTTAAATAGTTCTGTCTCATTTCAGGAGGTGAGCATAACAGGTGGGTTCCCAAAGTTAGGTCTATGGAGCCAGAAATCAGATACTTAATAAGAGGCATTTCTATGGAAACAAAGAAAAATAAAGTTTAATGGTTGGAGAAAGTTATAAACCAGTTTCTGTGTTTATGTGGCAGCCAGCCAAGAAGATTTCTAGATGTCAAGGCTGCAGCATCTTTTGCAGGTTGAAATGTCTCTGATGATGTCATTAGGTCTTCAAGTAAACTTTCTCAGTAGCTTACATAGCAACAGGTATTAAGGTTGCCTAAACTTGAGCTACTGTGGTGATCTTGCAAGTTTATATCAAGTTTCTCAGCCTCAGTTTGTAGGGCTTCAGGGAAAAGGGCCACTTTAGTTCTCAATGATTCCAAGTCAAAAGTGAGACAAAAGTTGGAAATGTTAGTTTGGAGAGTTGTACCTGTATATTGGAGGAAACTAGAAGAATTTAGGACCCAGTCCAGTGTTTAGGTAAATGATAGTACTTCAATGAAAATTAACAGCACAGAAATCTAATATCCACAAGTGTTGGTAATAGTTTCTACTGAAACATAGTTTTCCTCTCTAAAATCACTCTAATTTTTTTTACCAAAGATAGACAAATTAAGACTTCTTTGTTTGTGAAATAAATCTACTGTCAGTAAACTTGGTTTAGTTATTTACGTAAGTACAGCAAGAATAGCAATTGATCATATAGGCGTTCTTAAATTTTCGTTGTGGGAATTTTTCATGAGGCATCTCCAGATTGAACTTTTAATAGCTAAAAAGGCTAAGAAGACTCTTGAGATTAAGAAGCCAAGGCTTCTAGTTTTGGGTGAATTCCTCTCTGCTTGAGATTCCTGAAATCTGCCAGGAAGTGACCTTCTTTACTCACCTGGATAAGCTGTCAGGAACCCTGTAAGTACATACCAGGCTGTTTTTCCCAGGGGCTTTGTTGGCTTCATAAAGTCAACCTTGGTTCCTTAAAGCTGTTGGGTCAAACTGAGTTTATGCATGTCTCTCTCAAACCTGACACTTTAGTCACAGCCTTGGTCATATAACCTATGTTTTCTGTTACAATAGAAACGTTTCTTATTGAATGTATGCAAGTAAATATCTTGTCATGAAAGTAAGAATACTCGCTGAGAGCTTCTGAATTCTTGAGGGATCAGGTAGAGAGAAAAACGGTTTTGGTTCTGCTTGTAAAGATGTGGTTCTTCAAATTGATGTAAGTCATAGATAGCTTCAGAGAAAAGAAAAAAGGTACCCTTAAATCTATAAAAATAAAAGATTAAAATAGTAATATTTCAGACAAAAGTCATAAAAATAATAATCATTCCCATCAGTTCATGTAGTCCCATGTAATTAATTCTTTTTCTGCTTTAATCCAGTTTTCTACTAGTTCTCTTGACCTTTCCTGATGATTGAAGGTGTTAGGGACTGTGATAATTCCAAGAAGTTTGCAAGGTTTTTGTTATGGCTTGTATTATTTGCCCAGTGAAGTGCCTTGAACACTGGGGCACGTGGGAGGTACACCCCAAGTGGGAAACATATTTTCTAACAGTTTCTTGTTCACTGTGAGGGCATCAGCTTTGCAGTAAGGGAAGGGAAGGCTTCAACCCATCTGGAAAACGTATACAACAGCAATAACATATTGTTAACCCATACTAAGAGGCAGTTGAATGACATCCAACTGCAGGTGCTCAAAGAACCCAGAGGGAGGAGTTTTGAGGTCTCTAGGGAAAAGATAGTTTTTCCTATTTTGAGTGAAGGAACAGAAAAACCAAAAAATGAGATTTTCCAGGGAGCCAGGAAGAATCAAGCAGTCGTCTTAGGTTTCCCATAGCTCTGACTCTTTGTTTAATTTACAGCCTTTGTTTACTCATCTTAATTTCTCTGATTCAGGAGCAGACTGCTTCCATGATACCAGAACATCAGGATGGCGAAAAGCCTGGCAAGAAGGAGTCATTTTTTTTCAGAAGCAGAATAGACTTCAACCACATGTGCCACAGTCTTTATAGATTCTGTTGTGGCTGCCTTTGCATGAAAGTCACCTAAGGAATTTCCCTACATTCAGATTCAGTCCTTTAAATGTGAGCCTTAATTTTGATGATAGACAACATTTTATACCAGGACATATCAGACTTCCAGGAATTTCACACTGTTTCAGAAACTCTTCTAACATGTAGAGATACAACATAAGGAAGGATTAATGTTACTTCTTATTGGACAGACCTTCCCGTGTAATTTAACATATCGAAGAAGCCTGATTAGTTTAACATCCCTCTTTTTATAAGGAAACAGAATAAATCCTTTGAAATTTTCCAGGGTTCCCCTAAAAGTTTAAAAGTTAGTTGAGCTCAAAAGACTTTATTTAGAATTGATTTGGGGAAGATTTTCAAAAACATCAAAAGGGTTAGACAGAGAGTGACATCATCATCATGGTGGAGTGAGCTCTTCCCTCAGTCTTCCCCCCTTAGATTCAACAAAAATGAGATTCAACTATTCATAATAGCCAAGAAGTAGAAGCAACCCAACTGCCCATTGACTGATGAATGGATAGAGAAGATGTGGCATATATATATACACAGTGGAATACTACTTGACCCTAGAAATAGACAAAATCGTCCCATTCACAACACCATGGATGGACTTTGAGGGTATTTTGTTAAGTGAAAGAACCCAGATAGAGAAACACAACATCATAAAATTTCATTCATATGTAGAAGATAAAGAAATACACGAATAAAGAGCACAGATTAGTGGTTACCAGAGTGGAAAGGGGTTGGGAGGTGGGCATAAGGGGTAAAAGGGCACATATGTTTGGTGACTAACAAATAATAATGTAAAATTGAAATTTCATAATGTTATACAGTATTATGACATCAATAAAAAATATCGAAAGGGTTTGAAACACTGGCCAAATAAGATCATAGGTCACTGTGAAACAATACTTAGTCACACTGTGAAACAATACTTAGTTATCCATTTAACCAAAGTAATAATAAAAGATTTTAAAGGCAAATGCAGAAGGTTACATAGCTGTTAGCAAAACTTAGCTCTTACTATTGAGAAGATTCAGTTTTCTTAAATAATCAAAGATCTATTAAAGCACAGAAAATTATTTTGATGAAACATAATATATTTACTTTCAATTTCTAATCTCGTATCAGGAGCAGACCAGTAATCCAAGTAAACTTTGTTCCTTTAAGAGATGAAAAAAATTGTTTCAGTTTTACATCATATGCTATTGGTGTTAAAGCTTATTTTTAAAGCTCTTATAATAACAATTTAATTTTAGCTAACTTGACCACACAGGGTAAGATTTTCTCTTTTTCTTTTTTCCTTTCTTTCTTATTTAAAAATTATTTTATTGAGGTCATAATGTTCATAACATTGTGAAATTTCAGGTGTATGTTATATATCAGTTTCTGTATAGATGTCATCGTGCTCACCATCAATAGTCTAGTTTTTGTCTGTCACCATACACATGTGCCCCTTTACCCCTTGTGCTCTCCCACCCTCTTCCCTTCTGGTAACCATTAATCTCTTCTCTTTATCCATGTGTTTGTTCATCTTCAACTTATGTGAAATCTAACACTGTTTGTCTCTCCCTGTCTGGCTTATTTCGATTAACATAATACTCTAAGGTCCACCCATGGTGTTGCAAATGGGACAATTTTGTCTTTTATTATGGCTGAGTAGTATTCCACTATATATATGTACCCCGCATCTTCTCTATCCATTCATCAATCAGTGGGAACTTGTGTTGCTTCAACTTCTTGGGTATTGTGAATAGTGCTGTAATAACCATAGAGAAGCATCAGTTTCTCTGGATTGTTGATTTCAAGTTCTTTGGATAAATACCCAGTAGTGGCATAGCTGGGTCATACAGTATGTGTAGTTTTAATTTTTTGATAAATCTCCATACTGTTTTCCATAGTGCCTGCACCAGTTTTCATTCTCACCAGCAGTGTATAGGGCTTCTTTTCTCCGTATCCTCTGCAACATTTATTGCTTTTTGTCTTAGCGATTACAGCCATTCTGACAGGTGTAAGATGATATCTCATTGTAGTTTTGATTTGCATTTCCCTGATGATTTGTGATGATGAACATCTTTTCATGTGCCTATTGGCCATCTGTATATCTTCTTTGGTTAAATGTCTGTTCATCTTCTCTGCCCATTTATTGATCAGGTTGTTTGAGTTTTATTGTTGGGTCGTATGAGTTCTTTACATATTTTGGAGATTAACCCCTTCTGGGATATATGATTTGCAAATATTTTCTCCCAATTAGTGGGGTGTCTTTTCATTTTGTTCCTTGTTTCTTTTGCCTTGCAGAAGCTCTTTAGTTTGATGAAGTTACACTTACTTTTTCCTTTGTTTCCCTTGCCCGAGTAGACATGATATTCGAAAAGATGTTTCTAATACTGATGCTAAAGAGTGTACTGCCTATATTTTTTTCTAGGAGTTTTATAGCTTCAGGTCTTACCTTCAAGTCTTTGATCCATTTTCAGTTAATTTTTGTGTATGGTGTAAGATTATGGTCTATTTTCATTCTTTTGCAGGTGACTGTCCAGTTTTCCCTACACCATTTATTGAAGACACTTCACTTTCTGAATTGTATGTTCTTGGCTCCCTTGTCAAAAATTAGCTGTCCATAGATGTGTGATTTTGTTTCTGGGCTTTCAATTCCGTTCCATTGACCTGTGTGTCTGCTTTTGTGTGGGTATCATGCTGTTTTGATTACTATAGCTTTGTAGTATATGTTGAAGTCAGGGAGTTTGATACCTCCAACTTTGTTCCTTTTTCTCAGCATTTCCTTGACTATTCGGGATATTTTGTTCTTCCATATAGATTTTAGGATTCTTTGTTTTATTTCTGTGAAGAATGTCATTGGAATTCTGGTTTGGATTGCCTTGAATCTGTATATTGCTTTTGGTACTATGGACGTGTATGTGATTCAGAGTGTCTAGTCAATGGCAGTTGATGCTGAGAGGAAGTAATTCAGGGGCTGGGTTTGCTTTATTTATGTTTCTGCTTTTGTGCAATGTACTGGTAACTTGTGTTATCGGGGGGATGATTAAAAATATGTTAGAAATTTCCTTAATCTGGTCTGAAATTCACCTTGTTTTATTCTTGCATGTGTAATGTGTGAGGCTGTGGGGAGATCAAGGTGAAACACTAGATCTTCCTAAACAGTCTGAGGTCAGTTCTCAGAAATTAGGTGTTGATTGTTTAGCTGTCACCACCCTTGGATTTGTGAGTAGGGCCCAGAGGATTTGAGAGCTTCTGTGGCAGAGGTATCATCGTGTTCTGGGAAGATTAGAGACACATTGACAAGCAGGAAATAGGTCAAATTTGTGGCTTGTTTCTATCCAATATTTAGGCATTCTGACCTTTAAAAATGATGTAATTTCACTGATACTGTCACCTACCTGCCAAGTGCCAGTTGCTGAATTTTCAAAGATATATGAAACTCAGTCTCTATCCTCAGGAGCTAATTGTTGGTCTTTTCTTGAACAAGGCTTTTTGGGCCTAATTCACTCAGCATCCATCTCTGTATTACTAGTAGCCTGTGGGACTCTAAGAACCAGACAGGTGAGGTGAGATGCTGGAATGGTTGATGGAGTAGAGTGGGGCAGGGGTCCAGCCCTTGCACTTTATGACTCTCGTTTTCAGGAGCACAGGGACCATGGGAAGTAGGAACCTGGGCTCCCTAGGGAATGCTGTGGTAGGTAGTGTGGTGAGGATGGCTGCTCTGATGGCCCATCAGCTCATCTCTTAGTTCCTCAAGCTACAAGAGCATGCCCTGCAGCGCTCCCAGAGATGGAGATTGAGTGTATTTCCTTGAGGGACCAGAAACAGGGTTTGTTATCTACTCTTAACAATGTGAGCAGTGAGAGAGCAGGGCAATTTGAGGCCCTGTGGAATTATCTCTGGGGAACTGCTGTGACTTGACTTTGTTCAGACCAGGAGGTTGGGCAGTAGCTAAGGGTGGGGCAGAGACAAAGATGCTCAAAAATGCTCAGACCAACTTGTGCCAATTTTTTTTCTAAGGCTCCCATACCAAGGCTCACATCCCCTATGCCATATGATGTCCCCTCCACCACTAAGTCAAATGGGGTGGGACTCAACCTCTCTGTTGAAAACCCATTCTGCTAAGGCTTCGTGATGCCCTTTTGTGCCTTCTTTCCTCCTTCAATACTGCCTTTGGTATTCATTTTAGCCTGATGTCACTTGTGAGGGGGTAAGGGGAGGGAAATTTTCCCAGACCCCATGTTCTTAGGGTTGGCTCTGGGCCCTGCACATTTCTACTTCTCCAGGATGACCCTGTGAACTTAATTCTAATGTGGGTCATATTGTGGCTCTTTACCAGCCCAGCTGCTCCCTAAGTACCATTTAGTGAGAGAGAAAACAGAGATAGAGAGAGACAGAGACAGAGAGAAGAGAGACAAAGAGAGGCGTCAAGCCCTGAGATGTTTCAGATGTCTATGTGCCTTTGGAGTCAGGTAGAGAGTCATGGATTTAAATCCTTGCTTCATCCTTTATTAATTGTGTGACATTGGCAAGTGATGTAAGCTCTCTAAGACTCAGTTGCTACATCTGTAAAATGGAGATGATGTCCACATGATAGTTGTAATAATAGCAAACTTGTATTGAGCACTTTTAATTAATTTATTAATTAATTTATTAATTCAATCTTCATACATTTCTAGGAATTAAGTACTACTGTAGCTATCATTTTTCAGATGACGAAACTGAGGCACAGAGAGGTTATTTAGCAGGCCCAAGTAATGTAATTTGTAGGTGGTGGAGCTGGGAGTCTGAACTCGGACACTCTGACCCCAAAGCCTTTTTCCTTAACTACTGCACTAGACTAGTTCACAGATGATAACAGGAATTAATTGAGAATAGCATTTGAAGCACCAGCTATAGTGGTTGGCACACAGTAGGCACTGAGTAAATGTTAGTTGCTACCCTGAGAGCTGAGAAGCCTGCTTCCATGTGGGCATGTGGAAGATGTATCCTGGGTCACGACAAGGCAAGAGAGTCACGGGTCCTCATACCGACCTGGGGGTTTGCACAGCGTCAGGGCTTCCTCCAACCTAGTTCTGTAGGACAGGGCTTGTTGGCAAAAGTCTTGTCCCTGCCATCCCAAAGTTGCCTGACAGGCCTGGAAAGGAAAACACAGGAGCTGAAACTGGGTGGCCATAGGGAGGGTCCCCCTCCCAGAGAGCTAGTTGCTCAAGAATCACTTTTTTGACTTTGCTTCAGAGGAATCTGGCTTTTCATTTCCTGACGTCTTACCCATTTGGTCAGGGTTCCCAGATAAGCTACCTGTGGAACAGAGTGGGGCTGCTGCCTAAATTGGCACAGGGTGAAGGGTTAATGCCAAGAAGCTAAGGAGACCCTGCAGGGATCCAGGGAAACCCAGATGTGGGCTTCAGAGGAGAGAGTATCAGGCTGGCTCTGTTTCCCTGTCATGTGTACCTTGGCTCTCCACCTGGCCCTGGGAATGGCTCAGTCACAGTAAGTAGTCCTGGCACACCTGCCTGCTACCAGGCTCTGGCTGGGCTAGAGGCAGCATGGCTTATGGCTTAAGGCTTTTGAAGGCTGACGGACGTGGTGTCCCATCATGGGTCTGCCACTTTTTAGTTGTGTGGCCTTGGCCATTTATTCATCTTCTCTGAGCCTCAGTTTTCTCATCTGTGAGAAAACTGTGAGGATTAAGTGAAATAACATGCATAAGGCACTTAGAACAGCAACTTATATGTTGTAGGTGCTCAGTAAATGTCATTCATGGGGAGTGGGTGCAGCGGAGGATGTGGAGAAATAGAAAATACAATCCCTTATATTTAAGGAGGTTGTAGTCTGGGTCGGGGGAGAGGCAGTAAGACAGGTAAAGATACAGATCACAGCATCAGGACCACATGTTCTATAACAGGTCAGCAGGTGTAATGGACAGTGAGAGCTTTGGGAGTTCAGAGGTAGGAGAGCTGTTCTATGGGTTAAGCTGGTCAGAGAAGCCTTCCTGAACAGGTGCACCTTGTGAGTGTGCAAAGGTTGGAGAGGAAGGTGGAGGGGCATTCCAGGAAAGCATCTGAGATGAGGCCAAGCAGCTTAAGTTCAGGGGACGGAGAAGAAGCCAGTTGAATTGGAACCAATGGTTTGTGGAGGAGACTAGAGGGAGAAGAGTTTCAATAGGTAGGTTGGGGCTGTTGTGAAGGGCTTTGAATGCCACGCTAAAGATTTTCGGCTTTATCTGAAGATTTTTGAGGAAGGAAATGACATTCATATTATGACCTTGATTCAATCACTTATTCTTTTAACCTCTCTGGGTCTTAGATGCCTCATCTTTAAAGTAAGGAGTTCGGACCATGTGATTATCAAGGAGTTTCTCTAGCTAAGGAGTCTGTGATTCTATGATAGAGGAAGATGTTTTTTTAATGATAAAGTGCAGAATTGGTTGGAAAGGAGAAATTAGGGGCAGAGGGAGTATTTAGGAAGCCAGGGCAATGTCAGGCATGAAGCTTCTTTCTGCCTCTTGTAAGAGACTCCAGGTGTAGGTAGGGAAGGTCTTTACTGTATGTTTTATGGACTTTGATGTTATAACTCTATAACAATTTGAATTCTGCAAGATGCCTTCTCAGGAGACACCTAGTCTTGGGGAACCTGGAGAAATGGGGAAATTGGTCAGCTGTTTATGGAAAGGAGTGATTATTCAGTGGGCTTCAGGTGTATATCATTCCTGTTCTGCAATAAATTGAGAAGCGCAAAAATAACAGGAGTTTCTTATTGTCTGTCTTTAGATGTTGTGTAGATATTTCCAATTTACAAAATAGTTTCACAGGCATTCTCTCATTTACTTCTCACCAGAATCTGCTGAGGGAGGTTAACCAGGTGTTCCCTCCATTTTATGGGTGCAGAGAGGCAATAATTTTTCAGGGTCTCTCAAATCTAGGCCTTCCTATTCTCAGTGCAGTTAACTTTCTCTGCTTCTTGTTCCTCAGGGAACAAATACGAGCTCACTTCTTCTATTAATTAATTAATTCAACACATATTTATTAAGTACCTAATATACATCAAGTACTCCACTAATTTGAGGTCCACAGAGGACATATATTTGAGAAAAGATTTTTTTTTCTGATTGTAGAAACAGTAAATATTTATTACAGAAATTTTGTAAAGTGTAAGAAAAAATTCTTCTAATTGCACCACCTGGAGACAGATATTTTTAGACTTTTTTTTTCCTTTTTGCTGAGGAAGATTTGCCCTGAGCTAACATCTGTTGCCAATCTTCCTTTTTTTGCTTGAGGAATATTCCCCCTGAGATAACATCTGTGCCAATCTTCTTCTATTTTGTATGTGGGTCACTGACACAGCATGGTTGTTGAGTGGTGTAGGTCCATACCTGGGAAACAAACCCGGGAGGCTGAAGCAGAGCCCAGTGACCTTACCTACTAAGTCACAGGGCTGGCCTCTGTTTATACTTTTTTTGGCCTGTTTTTCTACTTATTGAGATCATACTATATAAATAACTTTGTACATTGATTTTTTGCTTGTTAGGAACTTTTTCATATTATTAAAATTTTAACAAACATCCAGAAAGTGAACATTTCATATTATGTTAATGGATAATTCATAACTTACTTAATAATTTCCCTATTATTGGACATCTGAGTTATTTCCAATTTTTTCCTCTTAAATTTTGCTGTGATAAACATCTTCTTGTGTTAAATCTGTATTGCATTTCTAATTAGTTCCTGGGCTATATTTCTGAAATGAATAGATAATTTGTTCAAATGAGTTACTTGGGGTCTTGATAAATGCTGCCAAATTGTTTTCCCAAAACTTGTTAGAATTATCTATACTTCAATAGGCATTGTATAAGTTGGGGTAAAGGGTTTTGAAATCGGAAAAGAACCTGTTCTCTATTGTTTTTGGCAAGGGTGGACAGGAGGAAGACATTGAGAAGATGGAACCTGCCATTGGAGCCTAGCCTAGATGTTGCCCGTTGTGAAAAATATTAAAATACCCTAAAGGATAGAACCATCCTCGATAAAGATCAGGCTAAGATATATTTTCCATAGAGTTTTTTAAATAAAAGAAAAAAGGTGAGTTTCAGGCAGGAGAAGAAATTCCATGGTCTCAAAATTGGAGTGTTCTCTGGAGGCTGCTGGATGTGCTCAGGTCATACTAAAGGTCATGAGGTGAGTCTAGATGACAGAAAAAGAATGGCTCTCCTCTCCCAGTGGTCAGGATCTGCTTACATGCAGTGTTGCCCAGGGTTTAGTGAAAGAGAGTGAAATGTAAGTCAGGCCAGACCCTTGGGGAGCTGGTTAGGGGTCTATGGAGCCAGATCTATTTTCCATGGAAGTTCAGACCTAGACACATGGCATCCACTGAGGATTCTCTGGTTAGGCTTTAGTTATCCTTGGTTGAAAATTTTTGTCTTTTTAAAAAATTCTTTGTATTTTTTCTTTTCTTGTTCTTATTGTTAGTTGCTACTGGAAAATTAGTCAGCCTTGCCTGAACTAAGAGGAAAAGATTTGTTCCAACCTAGCTGGCATAACTAGGGTAGTTGGAGGAGCAAGTCTACAGAGCAGGTGGTGATGGCCATGGCCGTCCCCTAGCCCTTTTTATAACTTTAATAGCACCTATTGTATTGTCATTATGCCTTGTTCTTTATCTGAGTACATATTTAATTTCTCATGCTCCTCTGAAAGCAACTTAAGGATAGAAACTGAATCTTCATCCCTGATTTTTAAAGTATCTGCAAGACAATATTTACATTATAGATGTTCAATAAAGATTTATTAAATTGAAGAGTTGTCCCACACAGGGATTCTGCTAAGTGCTTGATATTTGTCATTCATTCATTAATCCATCCCTTAATAAGTATTTAGTTTCCTGAATGCCCACTAGACACTAAGCATTATATTAGGCACTGGGTATACTAATGGGAATACATAGTAAGGGTTTTAGTTATCCTTAAGGAGCTCAATTCAGAACAGGATAACAAGTGTTGTGATTGACGGACAGATGGGTGTTATAGGAGCACAGAGGAGGGTGTCCTAACTCATCCTGGGATGAGGGTGGAAGTACTGAGACTAGTCAGTGAAGGCTTTTTTCTTTTCTTTTAGTTTCCTTTTAAGAGCTAAATTCTAAATGAGGACAGAAAATTTAGGGAAGGGCCTTCCAGGCAGAGGCAATAACACATGTAAAGTCAGTGATGTGGGGGATTACCTATATTCAGAAAACTGCAAGTAGCTGAGTATGTTGTAACAGACAGTACAGAGGGATGGGGGTTAGAAATAAGCAGGGAACAGATTATGAAGAGCTTGGCATGATGGGTAAAGATGTTTGGACTTTATCCTCAAGGTGATGGAGAGTGACATCTAGATTTTAGGCAGGGCATTGACGTGATTAGATTTGTGTTTTAGGGAGCTCACTCTAAGTATCAGAGTGCGGAACAAATTCTTTCAAAGAGTAGGGGGAAGATGAGCTTAAATTGGGGCAATTTAGTGAAGAAAACCCCAGGAACAGGATACATTGAGTTAGCTGTGATTGCTGCTTCCTTCTTTTATAGGATATTCATTTCCCTGTTTAGTGACTATGTCTCTAGTACCTGCCATAGCACCTGGTGAACAGGAGGCATTTAAGAAGTGCTTCTTAGATATCTCACTCCTCTTTGTATCTCCCAAGCCTAACACAAGCCTGATACTTGGAGGTTGGTGGTACTGTTGGTTAGCTCTCCTCCTGTGGCTTGTGCTAGCAGCCATTGAGCACTGATGTGAAAGTAAGGTGGGTACCCTTTTTCCTGTGGTCACAAACCAAGCAAAATCGCTTTCCAGGTTAGAATGACCTGGAAGATATTTTTGCATGGCCTTCTCAAGATGTCTCCAAAGAGATTCTCCATCTTATGATGAGTCTTTGTTCCCAAGTAGGCAGTGGGTTCTTTTAGGGTAGGAAACATATTTTTACTCATTTTTGTATTCCCAGGACTTTCCACAGTGCATGATATATAGTAGGTGATGCTAGATGCCTGTTTCATGAACTTGAAATTCATTGTTTGGGACATGAAATATATTTCATGAAATATGTTGTAGAGGTTGATTAGGTACTGATTTCCCCTCAGAAGCCTTTTAAATCTATAGCCCAACAAGAGTAACTGGGCATATCTAAGGCCTGAGAAAGAGAGGAACTGTAAGAAATGGGAGAAGTTAGCAGAATGGGAAGTAAGTTACTTCTCAGAAATGTTTATCACAGGAACTAAAACAACGTCAGAATAGTTCTGGGCCACAGGTTGTAGATTCTTAGGAAGTCCTATTATGGAGATTGGGGAGCTCTGGGTTCCCTTTACCACCTACCATTATACAAATGACTTTCCTTACTGCTCTTGCACTCATGGGAGTTATAGGATTCCTTTTAAAAGTATATCATATCCAGGGGCTGGCTCCGTGGCCTAGTGGTTAAGTTCATGTGCTCTGCTGCAGCAGCCCAGGGTTCGGATCCTGGGCACAGACATGGCACCGCTCGTTAGGCCACGTTGAGGTGGCATCCCACATCCCACAACTGGAAGGACCTGCAACTAAGATATACAACTATGTACGGGGGGTTTGGGAAGATAAAGCAGAAAAAAAAAAAAAAAGATTAGCAACAGTTGTTAGCTCAGGTGCCAATCTTTAAAAAAAAAAAAGTATATCATATCCAGATAAAAATGGGCACCTAAAAAGTAGTTGTCCTGGGTGGCTCTACATTTATTCCAAAACTTCTGTCATTACTCAAAATATTTGGGTCACTTACCATGAAGGATTGCTCTCAAAACAAGGCTAAGCCCTATAAGAAGACCATTTTTACTTCATTATGTCAATGCAAAAATCCATAACCAATCTATAAATGAAAATCGGAGCGAGTTCATTCTGAGCCAAATGTGAGGACCATATAGTCCAGGGCCTTCATTCCCTGAGGAAGGAAGGGCACCAAAGAAGTGGGGTGTACAGAGTGTTTATATACCCTCAAAGAGCATGTTTCACATGTGACTGCAATGTTCCTTTTACAATAGTCACGAGACTGCTCTGTTGGCACAGCAATTGATGGACACAGCAAGTAGTAGATCTGCTGTCTTGTTGGACACAGCAGGGTAGCAGATCTGTTGTCTTGAGCTATGTGGTAACAGGTGAGCACAGCAATCAGTTCCTAGCCTAGGGAGAGATGCTTATCCTTAAGGAAATGCCAATGCAGAGGAAGTTGCATCTTTATCTTAAGGCCATTTGTTCTTGTCTTTGGGACACAGCAAATACTTAAGGCAGATATACAGTGCATGTTCAGCGGCCATGCCAGGCCCCTTTGGAAAAATATAGTCAGGCCGAATTAGGTTTACACCAAATGACTTCCTCATATACTCCAATATATCCTACTGCTTGCCATTTGTTTGTCATATTTCCCCTTTCGATCTATAATCTCTTGATAGAAAGCATTGATGATCAAAATATCATTCCTCAGTGCCAAGGTGGTTGCTGCCTTGCCTGGATCCATCACATCCCTCCATGATAGGATTTTACCTCATTTATTTGCCCAGTTGTCCACATTGGGGGGAAATAGTCAGATATAGTGGACAAGCATAGAGATGTATATATTAACAGAGGAAGCATTTCATAGGTTGTATAGTTTTCAATTAATTTTAGATTGTTGCACAAATGTTGTATATGTACTTTTCTATGATTCCTTATGTTCACATTGTTCACAATTATAGAACAAGTACAGTACCAATGATAACAATTCAATATATTTGAAAACATTAGTTTGAAATGAGTTTTTAGGCATAGTCTTTATTAGAAAAGGAAATTTGTCCAGGGTTATAAGATTGATTTACAATCTCGAGTCACCAGGAAAACATTACTCTAGTTTGCATGCCCGTCTTACAACAGTGAGTAAAGAAAACAAAAGTTAGTTTGAATATTATAACTAGTACAATAATTCCAAGAAGTAATAGAAATAGGAAGTGCAATCCAGGTTGAAAAAGGGAACCAATACCAGAAGGGAGCCAACCAAATTAATCAAGACTGGGTGTAGGATCGCTTAAGGCATTCATCTGTTTCTTCATGTGCTTTAGCAGAGATGACACACTGGAAGATTAATCACGTATAAAAGCACAGCATTCAGTTTGAGTGATTGTGTATGTGCTACTTTGGGATGGAGTTAAAATATCTAAAGCCATTCTATTTTGAAGGACTGACTTTTTCATTAAAGACATTTCAGTATTTAATAAGGCTATTCCTGCTTGACTATCATTAAGGGCTTCTTGAGTAAATTTAGTCAGGGCTTTCATATATAATAATGACATCTTTTATCCCCAAAGAAGGAACAAATATAGTCACTAGGAGGTCATATCAGTGGAACACTGAATGATCCAATCTGGCCTTAAAGAGAGGAAGATTGGCAACAGGTGTCAGCTTAGTGTGAATCCTTCCCTGCTTTTAAAGGAAATTCAGGGTGCAGCATTTTAGCCATCCAGGCAGTAGCCAAGGCCAAACATTTGTTCCACATAACCATTCAGTTCCATTATGAGCCGCTTGATAAACGCCTGGCCTTCAAGACTAGTCTGTTCTAAACCAATCACTTTCTTTAAGTACAATAGTATTTTGGAAACTTAAATGGAACAATTATAAAATAGGTATACAGTTTAAGCATAAAGGTTTAAATGAGGGAATATAAGGTTGGGAATACAGGCCTGGTCCGGAGTCTTGGGACAGCTGTCTACAATAGATGCTGTCTTCTCATCCTGGTGTGGTCCTTTCCAACAGGCTTCAAAGAGTCTTTTATTTGATGTCTCTTCTGATAAATAAATTATCCAGGTTATAGTCCATGAATCCTTAAGGTCTGGGAGTTCTCTGTGAAAGAATCAGCTCCCAGTCTTTCGTTTCTTTTAAGCATCTCAATAAGACCCTGACAACAATGTAATATATCCCTTATGCAAAGTTGGTTCACATATTTCTTCGTCTGATTGCATAGGCTGTCCTATTGTTGCAAAAGGAGACAGCTAATGTTTACCAAAAGGTGTAGATCTAAGATTAAGGAGCACTAGCAGAGGAGCTTTTGGCCATGAGAGAGTAAATACTTCTGAAAGCTTGCCAATTGAGTTTTGGTTGTGCTGTTAGTTCTTTCCATAAATCCTGAGGATTGGGGATGGTAAGCATAGTAGAAATGCTGCCTTACTGGCCAAATATTACAAATATATTTAACTAATTGTCTGGTGAAATGAGTTCTCTGGTCACTCTGTAACTCCGTAGGAATTCCTCAAACAAGAACTATCCTTTTCAATAATTATTTATCTAAAGGCATTGCTCTTCTGCAAGGAAAGGCCTCAACACAATGTGAGAACATACAGATCATTACAAGATATATTTGTCCTTGAGATGGTGACATTTGGACAAAGCCCAATTGTCATACCTCAAAGGGTCCCTTAGGAAGGGGAAAGTGGCCTTATGACTCATGAAGTATTTTCCCTAGGTTATACTTTGGTCATATAGCACAACAAGTATAGGGTATATGAGCTACTGTGAGAGAAATTTTCTAGAAGTATTGCTTTTCCCTTTTGTTGCCCCCTTTATGTGTATATATTTTTCTTCCATAGCAATTTCCTGAGCCTAGAGAAGGAAATATTTTACTGGGTTAGCAGAGTTAATAGACAGTAGCAGGCATTCTTGAGGCTGGACAGCATATTCAGCTTGATAACATCCTTGCTTATTGTTTAAGTAAGACCCATTTGTAAACCAATTAAATAATAGAATGCAGTCATGGTCTTCTCCTCTTGTCATGTTGGGAGCAAGGTAGCAGGGTTAAAATAGTGAATAATACTTACCTTTGCAATAGAACCTAAGAGGGTTTGTCATCATTTACTTGATGATGCTTCCCATGCAATTTAGCATACCAAACAAGCCTAATTAATATCTCCCCTTCCACAGGAAGAGAGAACAAATTTCTTTGAGAAGTCCCAGGAGCCCTCTGAAAATTCTCAAGGAATGTCAAATGAAGACCTTATTTTGGAAATGAATTATGGAGAGCTTGTCAAAAATATCAAAAGATTTTAAAACACTTATTTAAACAAGATCAAGGGATTGTTGATCTTATTATTGTGAAACAAGGGTCGCTGAAACAATGCTTCATAATATTTAACCAAAGTGACAAAAGAAATAGTCAAAAACCTTAATAGAGAGAACTTAGTCCTTTTGAACATAGGAAATTATCTTAACAAAACACAGATCTTCTGTCCTTTACGTAAACTTACTCAAAAGAAAAACCTTTTATAACCTCTTTATCAAGAACAGACTAAGAGTTTAAGAAAATTATCCTTCTAGGAGAGAAAGCCAAATTCTAATTTTTGGACCAGCTTACTTTTTATATGAAACCTTATTCATTGAATTAAATTTATTTTAATCTTAGCCAACTTGACCATGCATAAACTCCTCAGGGTGTTACTTCCAACAACGTTCAGTCATTTTCTCTGACATTCAGAATTTGTCCCATGCCTTTCTTTTTTTTCCTCCTAGTACTTTAGGACAAATTTATCTTTCTTAACCAAAAAACCAAAAATGTTTCCAGCCTTTATATCTTCTTTATTGAAAACTTACATCTTACTCTGAATACAAATATATTTCCCTTAATTTATAGTAGCTTTAATTACATATATTAGAATTTTTAATCTTTATAAAACTTAATTTTTAGTAAAAATTAAGAAGTAAGCAATTATAAATTTTCTTTAGTATTTTGTGGCTTGGCAAATTTATAAATACTTTTAATAATTTTTAGGAACAATTTATAGTAGAATATTTTAATAGCAAGATATGTCTAATAATACACTTCAACAACTTTTAGTTTTTCTGTAATAAGAAACCAAAAGTAGATAAACTTATATTTAGTAATTAAGTCCAACACTCTGTCTTATTTAGAGATGATCTAGATATTTAATGAATCCTTATCGTTTAAATTAAACTAGAAAAACTTCAAATTTTCAAGTTACCAAACAGATTTTGGAAGCTATTTTAAGTACATACAACATAATATATAATTATTGTTAAAAGTTCACCCAACAGCCATCTTTTTCACATCTGCTTAGTTTACTTGTTCCCAATAATCATTTAGATTGCTTACAAGACTTGATGAGACATTAGACAAAATTAGCCATCATTTTAAGATATTATTTTTGTTAACCAGTTTTGTAAGAGATAATGTCACCTTATTTGACCAATAAAGTTAGAAAAAAGGCTGCATGTCTGTATCATATGCAATTCTGACAGTTATGAGGACATGCCTGTTTTAATCAAACCAATAAACTTAAACAAGCTTTCACTTACCAAAAGTTACTTTATATCACGTAAACTTGAAAGACATTTGGGTTAGTTGCCTTGAAAAAATTTTTTGTAAGCTCTTACTTTAAGTCAATTGAATAGAGCTCTTTAGAAATTGTACCATCCACAGGTAAAATACCACACATTTTTAACATACGTATAGACACACACATAAACAACAGACAGATACAACAAAGATTTTCCTTAGATTTCTGGGTTAAGGTGTTCTTGTAGCAGACCATGGTGGCAAAAATTTGTTTTCCCAGTTTTTTTTCTCTTTAATTCTTTATTTTGGCCTTAGGAATCTGGACTGGGAATATCCCCCTTTGATAAGCAATTGCACTGACAGCATGACACCAACCAGAGTTCTGAGGAGAGGCTGCCCATTTGGGAACTGATTGGGCTTTTTTGTAAGCTCGATTTCCCACTTTTATTTTAATTTTGTTTTGATATAAAATCTGAACAACTTCTAAGGACAATGTAATGGATCAGAAAATGTTCTTCTTGTGAGAATTACTCCCTAGAGAAAGGCCATAAACATGCTCTTATGTGCCTTGGTTTCTCCCTCTGGTAGTCTAAAACTGTTGTGGGGGCTCAGAGCATGAGTGATCAGCCCATTGCACTTCCTTAGATGAGCTGTAATTAATTAATGTGAATGAGAGTGGAGTTCCCTATGGAACAACTACATGTCATGAGGCATTTTATCCTACACCACTCCTACTGAGGTCCTTAGTCACCTGAGCATGCCTTTTGGGCTGGGAGGAGCAGTGTCCCTTTTCTTGGGAGGTAAACACATTCAGCCTCTCATTTCTCTATCAAGCAGTTTGTTCAGACTTGATAAACACAATTCTTTCCAACTTAAAGACTAATTAAAAAGGTCAGCCTTCCCTATTCACTCCACAGTTCCCTCTAGGCTCCTCTGGCCTAGGAATTCTCCCTAGCTTCCTCTTTCCTAGGAATTCCTCCTAGGTTTCTCTTACCTAGGGCATATACTGGTACTCCCTTAAGACACCTTGTCTTAAGACCTTAACCAGCTCATATAAACTCGTGGACAATCAAATTAAAATAAGGAGGTCCAGGTTTCAGGAGAACTCACAACCTGAAGAATACAGTTATCTGGGGACCTCAAGGGGCCCCTATTGGTACTAGAATGCTGGTTTGGTGTATATTACAGGTGGTCTCCGGTGGGTTTATCTGAAATCCTGCGATGACTATACCAAGAAATGTTGATACAAATAATCCATAACTGATCTGTAAATGAAAATTTGGGCGAGTGTATTCTGAGCCAAATGTGAGGACCATATAGCCCAGGGCCTTCATTCTCTGAGGAAGGAAGGTCACCAAAGAAGTGGAGGTGTACAAAGGGTTTATATAAACTTAAAGAGCATGTTTCACATGTGACTTCAATGTCCCTTTTACAATAGTCATGATACTGCTCTGTCACAATGGCAATTGATGGACACAGCAGGTAGTAGGTCTATTGTCTTAGTGGACACAGCAGGATATCAGGTCTATTGTCTCAACCTGGGTGGTCACAGGTGAGCACAGCAATCAGTTCCTAGCCTAGGGAGAGATGCTTATCCTTAAGGAAATGCCAATACTGGGGACACTGCGTCTTTATCTTAAGGCCGTTTGCTCTTGTCTTTGGGACACAGCAAATGCTTAAAGCAGATATACAATGCATGCTCAATGGCCATGCCAGCCCCTTTTGGAAAAATAAAGTCAGGCTGAATTAAGTTTACACCAAATGGCTTCCTCATATACTCCAATATATCCTATTGCTTGCCATTTATTTGTCAGTTACAATCACACTAAATATTTCAGAGAGCCTGCCAATCTGCTTGTATTTATTTGTCTTCCAGTTCCCAGTTCCCCTTTTCTCTTTTGCTGTAGGCCCCAAGCAAGAAAAGTGCTGGGTTCAGATGGGGCTCCAAGTATGGCATGAGACTGGTGGTCATAGAGAGCCCAGCAGTGAAGGGAGATCCACATGCTCCACATGACTTTGACTTTGAACAAATCATGCTTAAGCTGCTCTTTTTAGTGTGTTCTCTCCAGTGTGCCACTTCTGCCTTGTGACCTCCTCCTCCACATTTTTTTAGTTGAAAGAGCCATCAAATGCTAGGGTTGGGGACATAGCCTTGAACTGTCCACCTCTCAGAGGAAACTTGGAGAAAATGGGTAGGGCGAGATACTTCAGAGGGCTCCATTTCCTTCTGTTCCTGGGGAGTTAGTTAATGTTCTACCAACAATTCCAACTCTTGGGGAGATGAGGATTATGTTTAAGCCCCATATCACTGCTCAGGGCACAGGGCACTTTGTACAGAGAGTTGTGATTCAAGAGATTCAAGAGAGATGTGTAGCTGACCCTCCTACCTCATCGTTAGAGTCTAGCTGTCTATGATCTTATGTCTTCTCAGTTCTCAGGCTCTGGATCTTCGTATTTTCTTCCTCTCTTACTCTCTGCTCTGGGGGAAAATGAGGATGTTTAGTAGCAGGGAGAAAAAGATTCTCTGAAGTTTGTAAAGCAAAAATTAACATAAAGCTGGGCTCTGAAGACCTGTGCTGTACAAACAGCCATATAGGGATTGGCATTGCCTTCCAAAGCCAGAAATAATTGGGTACTCCCATGCCTCGGCCCAGCCCCACTCAGCTGTAATCCTGAGACAGCTGACAACAGCCTTGCAGGCCAGAGGCCCACAGGAATTGTAAGCCCCAGAGCCGAGCAACCAGCTACGCTGGGAGCCAACTCACTTAACAGAAAAACTGCAAGAGGAATGTGCTATTAGACCTTGAGGCCAACTGTGCAGGTGCTCCCCAAACCCAACAAATTGACTGAAGTGTCCATAGCATGCACATGCAGCTGAGCACTACAACCAGCTGTTCAGAGGGACAGTCTAGACTCCCTGTGCCCCTGAAGCAAGAGCAACACTGCCACAACAGAAGGACACATGTACCCCACACAAGGGTCACTCCTGGAACATTTGGAACTGGTGGTGAGAAGCCTCAAAAAGTGTCTCCTACACAAGGCCACTTTTCCAAGATCAGGAGACATAGCTGACCCACCTAGTACATAGATAGAAGCACAGAGAAAGAGGCAAAATGAGGAGGCAAAGGAATACATTCCAAGCAAGGGAACAGGACAAAACCCCAGAAAAATAACTAAATGAAACAGAAATAAACAATCTATCTGACAAAGAGTAAAGGAAAAAGTCATAAGGATTTAAAGCAAAAAAGTCATAAGTCAGTGATCTTTGGAGAAGAATGGATGAACACAGTGAGAATGTCAACTAAAAATTGGAAAATACCAAAAGGAATGATTTAGAGAATCTATTTGAAGAAATGATACCAAAAACTTTCCTAACCTAAAGAAGGAAACAAACATCCAAGTACAGGAAGCAGAGAGATCACCAAACAAGATACACCCAAAGAGGCCCACACCAAAACACATTATAATTAAAATGTCCAAAATTAAAGATGGAGAATCCTAAACGCCACAAGAGAAAGACAACAAGTGACATAGAAAGGAAGTCCCATAAGCCTATCACCTGACTTCTCAGCCTAAACCTTAAAGGAGAAGGGAGTGGCATGATATATTTAAAGTGCCAAAAGGAAAAAACCTACAGCCAAGAATTCTCTACCCCACGAGGTTATCATTCAGAATGGAAGGAGAGAGAAAGAATTTCCCAGGCAAGCAAAAATTAAAAGAGTTTATCATCAAGAAACCAGTTTTACAAGAAATGATAAAGGGACTTATTTAAGTGGGCAAGAGAAGACCACAAATAGGAACAAGGAAATTATCCAAAAAAAAGACAATAAAATCACTGGCAAAGGCAAAAATACAGTAAAGGTAGCAGATCAACCACCTATGAAGAGAATATGAAGGTCAAAAGACAAAAGTACTAAAATTACCTATTTCAATGATAAGAAGATAATGGATACATACACAAAATAAGAAGTTAAATATAATATCAAAAACATAAAATGTTGGAGGAGGAGAGTAAAAGAGTAGAGCTTTTAGGAAGAGGTCAAACTAAAGAGAGCATCATCTCAATATAGATTGCTATATAAGTAGAAGTCTTTGGGTGGTGAACATGTTGTAATCTATGCAGAAATTGAAATATATAACGATGTAAACCTGAACTTTATATAATGTTATAAACCATTGTTACTGCAATAAAAAAAGAATCAAAATTCAAAAAAAAAAAAAAAAACTTGAAGAAAATGACCATTGTAGAAGTCAGGATGGCCAAAAGGAGGAAGCACTCTTGGGAGGAGCCTCAGTGGTCTTCTAGGGTGGAGTTCTGTTTCTTGACCTGGGTGCTGGTCCAATAAAGTTTTGCTTTATAATTGTTCATTAAAAAAAAGCTGGGCTCCCTGTCCATCATGCCTCCGTCTCCTCCCCAGCAGTTTCTGAACCCCTCACAACCCCAGTGAGATGCTAGCTAATTATACAAATATGTCTACAAGATTCCTCAAAAGTGCAGCTTTTTTTGACGGCTTTATGTTCTGGCTACCATCTTATCTGCTTTTCTCTTTTCCAGAGGATTCTACTTTCACAAGTATGAGGCCAATGTTCTAGAAATTCAGCCTCCGTTTACTCTTTGTTAATCTCAGAATAAGTGATGCTGAGGCTGTTTAGATAATATAGCTGTGGGGGGAGAGAGAATGGAGGCACTGGAACACCTGCCAGGGACGGGGCCAGAGATGACCATTAGTGAATGCACATCTCTGGAGCAGAGTGAGAGAGGAGGTGGAAACAAAGAAGGAAGCTAACAGAAGCCAAAATATTGTGGGAATTCAGGGTATAATCCATAGGAGAATCATGAGGGAGTTAGAGGCTTCTGGCGGTCTCTCCCCTGCTGCCTGAAAGAAGAGTTGACTGATCAGTGCCTATTATGAAATGGCCTTAGGCTAGGTTCTGGGGATACAGAGATAAGTAAGACACAGTCCCTACTTTACAAGTGTGCAGTCTGACAAAGACAAGTTCAGTGACTAATAGGAATTAGATGAGATTTGCAAAATGTGCGGTATTGTGGGCTGGGGTACTGCTGCCACTTCTAACAGCCAACATTTATTGCTCACCCACTGTCTTCTAGGTGTTTTACACCTGGATTAACTCATTGACTCCTGACAATGGCCCATGATGCATATATTGTTATAATCTGTGTTTTATAGGTAAAGAATCTGAGGCCCAGAGACATTACAAATAGCTTGCCTGAAGTGTCACAGTGGGGATTCAGGAGCAGGAACTCCAGTGAAGGTGGTCTGGCTCTGGAACAGGTGCTCTCAGGTAACATGGCCTCTTGTAAGTCATCCGGAGAGTGTGCGGGAGCTCTGCCACTGCCCATCTGCGTGACTTTGTACCACTGGGCTGGGCTTGTGCCTGAGATATTCTTCCTCTGAGCTAATAAATGGGTATTTTGTACCTGATAGATTGAACTAGCTGCTCTTTTGCTTATTTTATTTTTACAAATAGAGATGAAATTTAAATACATAGAAATGCATACAGATCTTAAGTTTATGATTTGTGTTTTGGCAAGTGTGTCCGCACATGTAATCACCACCTGCACTGAGATATAGAACATTTCCATCAGCCCAAAAAGTGCCCTTGTGCACCTTTGTAGTGAAGTCCACCCCTATGGTGAGTTCTAACACCGTTAATTACTATTGCCTATTCTTGAACTTCATTTAAATGGCATCATATCATATGTGCTCCTTTGTGTCTGACTTCTTTTGCACAGCGTAGTGTTTTGGAGATTAATCTATCTTGTTTTAGCAGAAGTTTGTGCCCTTTTTATTGCTAATTAGTATTCCATTGTATGGATATACCACAATCTGTTTATCCATTCACATGTTAAGTGATATTTGGGTTGTTTCCCCTTCTCGGCTACTGTGAATAATGTTATTGTAAACATTCATATATTACTCTTTGTGTGGATATCTGTATTCATTTCTCTTGGTCAAATTCCTAGGAGTGGGATTGCTGCACTGTATAAGTATATTTAACTTTATATGAAAATGCCAAACTCTTTTCCAGAGAGGTTGTGCCATTTTATATTTCCATCAGCAATATGTAAGAATATCAGTTGTTTCCCTTCCTCACAGTACTTGGTATTTTAAAGTTAAGCTATTTGCCAATAATTTATTTTTGAGTACTTCTCTGGGCCTTGCAGAATAAATATTCCTCTCATGCCCATCTCATAGAATGTTCTCCAACTCCCCAGTTTTTCAGTCTTACCTGTTTCAGGTCAGTGTTTCCTAACATAAAATATATGTGAGAATTATGTGGGAGTTTTGCAAAATATACAAGCCCATATCTCACTCCAGATCTACTGTATCAGCTTCTTCAGGAATGGTTTATAGGCTTATTATGTATGTTGAAAAGATTTTTTAGGTAATTCTGATTCATACTCCTAGCTAAAAATGACTGCTTTTAGGCTCAAGTTACACCTATTATAGCAGAGATTCTCCATTCCGGCTACCTGTTAAAAGTATCTGGGAAGCTTAAAAAATTGCCATTGCCTGAGTTCTACCCCACGCCAATTAAATCAGGATCTGTGGGTGGGGCCTGAGTATCAATTGTTTATAAAAATTTCCCACTCATTCTAATGTGTAGCCATATTTTCCATTGGATTTCTCTTGTGGCATTTATCCCTTTCTATCTTTGTATTGTAATCATTTTTCATGTCTCGTCTCCTGTCTTAGGCCTTATGTTCCCTGGGATATTGACCCTGCCTTTCTCATTTCTGTATCTTTTTTGGAATCCAACACTGAGACTTGAGGCACAGCAGGTCTTCAACAGGATTTTATGAACACAGGAACTGGTCATCAGGAAAAGATTCTAAGTCACAGGTAGGTTGTGTTTTGTGTCTCAGGTTCACATGTTAATGCTACAGGGTCCTTGTCCTCCCCAGGGTCAGAGTTGTTGCTTGTGGTGACTGGTGTGGGTAACTCCTCTGTGAGAGAACAGGGAGAACATTGCCTTGTTTGGTGTTTGTTTTCAGGCATGTCATTGGCACTAAGAATTATATATATATATGAGGTGGAGGGGCAGGGATGGGTAAGGAGAGAAATCTAATTAGAATGGAGGAATTATACTAGAGAGTAGTGGTAAAGAAAGTAAGAAATGTTAGTAAAGAGGAATAAATTTGAACCTATCTGGTTGGCCGGGTTAGGCCACTATAGATTCTTAAGTAGGAGAGTGAACCAGTTTTTAGGAAGGTAATGAGGCAGCAGTATGCAAGCAAGATTTCAGTAGAGAGACAGAGACAAGAAGTCAAGCTGTACTTCTCACAGCAGGGTTGTTGAGGCCTGGGTTATTAAGGTTTATGGGAATGGAGAGAAGAACACAACTGAGAGATTTTGAAAAAGAATCAATGTGTTTTGATGATGCATTGAATCTGGGAAACAAAAGAGCAAGGGCTGAAGGTATTCTGATGTGAGTGTCATGAGTTCTGGGAAGTAGTAGAGGCTAAAGATAGAGATGTAGAAGGCAGCTGCAGAGAGGTCATTGGATTGTGGAAAGAGGGTGATGGAGGGAGACAAGCAGGGTCTGAGAACTAAATCTGGTGTGGGGGTGCAGTGCATCAGCTGTGGATGGGAGGAGGAGAGCATCCAAGAAGGAAAAAGTTGTCTGTGGTCTTAGATCTTGTAAAAGTGAACAATGTGAGGACTGTGAAAATACCTTTGAATTTGACCAAGAGGTAGATACTGATTTTATGCTGCTTCTAGCAGTCTTGGGTCTGGAGGCACTCCGGCAGAGGCCCCTGAGGAAATGAGGTGATGAGGAAGGGGAAAGACAGCACATATGTTTCAATGCTTGGAAGTAAAGGAAATGAGATAATAGGTTAAGGCTTAGTGCAATTAATAAATGAAGTCTATTCATGTCAGAAGAGATTGGACCCTCTGAAGGAACTGGAGACCGGTAGAAGGTACTAGAAAATTTTTATATGACTGAACCTGTGGAGACTCTCATGTGTGAAAGCTGTAATGCTGCATTTGATTCACTGGAGCCACCTGTGTGGGAAGGTTATTTGTCCCTAAGAAAGAGGCTGGTTGAAATCTTCCTCATGAAATCATCTTCTTTCTAGGAGGAAAACAGCTATTTTCTTCTAGGAGCTGTGGCCTGTTGGTTCTAGATAGACTCACTTTGTTAGCAGGTGTGCACATGAATTTAACTAATTCTCTGATCACTAGATCAAATATCTGTAGACTTAGAAATAGGGTTACTCTGACGCCCAGTCAAGCAGTTTCTCTTGCTTCTGCCTATAAAGAAGTCATTGTCTAAAGCAGTATCAACTGTGAGGCAGCATGTTGATGTCTGATAAATAATTTTTATTATAAATATAGAGCACATTTACAAATAATTCCAAAGGGGCCTTAGGTAAGCAAAATTAAATAACACAGAGTAGCATGGATAAGGAGAAGTCTATACAGTGTGTGTCAGGGTTAGAAAACTCTCAAAGAGGTACCTGAGTACAGAGAACTCCCAACTAACCCTCTTTGAGGGGGCCTCTTAGGCACAGCATGAGATCAAGTAATCAGTATCAAATAAAACCTTTCCCTCAACAGCCCTAAAGAGATTCCATCTGTGTAGTAGAACGCTAGGTGGGAAGTGTACTTGCCCCTCCTTCTCTTGCCCTTCCTTTTATCCTAAGACACATTGGGACTCATAGATCCCATGAGGGAAAACAAATTTCAGATGCTCTTCAAGAAGCCGAGGACTCTGTTATAATATTCCCCTATGTCTTAAGGACCATCAGCACCAGTCCAGCTTTCTAGGTTGTAAACAATGCCAATGGCATGAGTGATAGTGTTCCCTTGAAGGTGCTCCCACTTCTCAAGAACCAAATGTACCTTAGCAGGGGCCAAGTTTTCCTGAGAAAATGAGTGGGACAGACAGACAGAACATGCACAGCCAGATACATGGGATAGAATGGTGGCTGGTGATTGGCCTGAGATGCCTGGAAACTGAGTTAGAGCCATTTCTAGCCATGAATGAGGAAAATGGCTGCTTCTTTGCTATTTGGAGCCCCTGACATAAAAGCCTTGAGGAGCTCCTGGCCAAGGGGACTTGAGGGGTTTTGGTGGTTTCTTTCTTCTAAGGCAGTCAGATTGGCTCACACAGCTAAGCTAAGGGAAAATAACCCTTCTCACATAAATAAACAAGTAGAAAAATTAAATGGCAGAATGTCTCAGAGAAAAGGAAAAAACCCACCACCCCAAATTGTGCATTCTTTAACAGTCATTTAACAGTCTCTGAAGGGTAGCTCTCTGATTCCTTTCCCAAATTCCCAGCAGGTTGTCTCTGTTAACAGCTGACTCCTCCCTAAAGTTGTAACCCCTCCTTCTGGGGGCATTTGCTTGAATAAAGCCCATAAAGTGATTAAAACATGTGTGCATTTTTTTTTTTTTTTTTTTGCATTTTCCACTAGGACTCACCTATGTATCTTGGCAAATAATTTTCCTAGTTGCTTCTATTTGGTTTGTGAAGACAGGCTTGCCAAAGGGTTATGTGGTATTCCAGCTAAGCAGCAAGGTACTTAGGCCCTGGTGCTACGTGTAGACAACCCTGACAGTGGACAAAAGTGTAAAAATTTCCAGTTTGGAATTGGTTATATATTTGCTTTCCTGTGTCTGGTGAGTTTACCCTGGACTTTGGAGAGACAGGAGACACTTTTACTTTTACTTTTTCTGTGTTCTTTTCAGGCACATGCATTTCAGGGGATGAGGACATATCTCTCAAGTTTGTGGTAAATTATTGTTAGACTCGGATAAGACAGGACTGGGGTGGGAAGGTGAGTGTGCTCTGAATGGGCAGGTTTAAAACAAGTCTAGGTCCAGAGATGGGGAGGGGAGGAAGGTTCTGGCAACTCTTTCCCAAGGTCTGCTTTGCCAAATTTCAAAGACTGGGAAGGTTGGGTTTCCTACAGACTCCTGGCTGTACCTTTTCATGTATTGTCACTGAAGGGAGGGGCTGTGACTGGGCAGCCTGGAGGTGACTCATTTGGAAGTTGAGGCAGGGAAGAGGCTTCGTCTTCTTTTCCTTGAGGGTAAAGGGATCCTTCCAGTGATGGGGATGAGAAGCTTGGAGTAAGTCAGCAGTGAAGCGAACAGGGCAGGTTGCAGTACTTCTGTTTAACTTCTGAATAAACTGTTTCTATGGCTAATGGGGATGGGGAGGCTGAAGTTTGTTTCTTTGATTCCTGGGAGTTGAATTTCAGGGAAGAATATGCAACTACATCCATCTGAAAGGCATGAGCAGCGGTCAATTAAATGAATCTCATAGGTCAGGCCTTCATCTGGTGTAGCGTGATTCAGTACCACATGCTATCACCACTTTGAGACTTTTAGCTAGGGGATGGCTTTTATCACCCACTATTTCTGCTTGCTAACATCCTGTGAATGATCATTGGAGGGAAAGATTATGGTATTCATACAATGGAATACAATGATTACAGCTATGAGAATGAACACACTACACATACATACAACAATATGGATGAATCTCACAAAACAAGTTTAAATGAAAGAAGCTGACAAATATAAGGATATGCTGTGTCTTTCATTTATGTAGGAACATAGGCAAAACTAATCTAGCGCACTGGAAGGCAGGATAGTGGTTACTCTTTGGAGGGAAGTAATTGGAGGAATTTTTGAGGGGAGGATGACATGTTTTGTTTCTTGATTTTGGTGCTGCTTACATGAGTATGTTCAACTTGTCAAAATTCATATATTGTTAAAATATACTTATGATTTAAGCACTTTTTAGTATGTGTACATTATTGAAAAGTAAAGATGAGAAAAATTTGGTAAAATTAAGGTAAAGGAACTAAGACATCAGATCCATTAGCATGGAAATTATCCTCCAACAGTAAGAACAGAGTCAGACTGAAGATAGAGGAGGGAGAATGACTGAGGCCTTCCTTGTGTTGGGCACTGTGCTGGGTGCTGTACATCTGTATGTCATTGAATTCCTTCACCTCCTCTTTGAAGTAGGCAGCATGCCCATTCTGAGATGACAAAGCCAAGGATCAGAAAGGTTAAACTACTTGTCCAAGGTCACAGAGCTACTAAGAGTCTCAGCCAGGATTCAAACACAGGGTGGGGATAATTCTAAAGTCCACATGTGTGTAATGAGGTAGACTCATGGGAGTCATTACCAACATTCCTTTGTTTGCTGCTACATTGAGGAAATTTGACCCAAACCTGGTCTCACATTGGTGTCTTCAAGAATAACCCATTCTATACAGAGATATTTCCATGAGAAACTGCACAGAAGTGAAATTGGCAGTGCTAACCTTGTTAGGAGAATTGTCAGAGTGGCCCTGACCTGGGGAAGCAAAAGAAGAGTTGCCAACCCATGGAAATGCAAAGCTGGCTTATGGCCTTAGAATGATGGTGTTCCTAAGATGTTGTGATTTCTCCCTGAAGGAGGTGGCAGGTGGTGGGAAGGTGGAGTGGGGAGGTGGCCTATGATCACTTAAGGAATTAGCTCCCCTCAGAGAGTGTGACATAGATCCAGGGCATTAATACCAGAGGAGGGGGAGGAGTAGAGCCAGAGGAGGCCTCAATGCACTTCTGAATTTTTTTTCCAGGCCACAAGGCCTTGATCTTTTCCTTGATGTGTTTTTCATCAACAGGCTTTAGTTGAAAGGAGGGACATTGGGGGCCACAGCACCCAGAGCACCCCAAGACAGGGAAAGTCTCACCAAAGGACAATGCCTGCATCCAAAGAGGCATTAGGCAGAAGGAGGCAGGAGGCAGAAGGAGGAAGGATGAGGAAATGGCTCCTGGAAGCATGTCCATCTTAGGCCTGCCTGGCCTAGGCAGAGTGAGCATCTCTGCTGGGGCTGTGTCTCAGGGGAATCTTTTGTGGCTAGGAAGGGTGTGAGGACCTATGCCAACTTAAGGTTGTGAAGTGAAGATCCCCTCAAAATTCAGAAGGTAGTGAGGGGTGTAGGGATCCAGGATTCCCTGCTAGTTTAGGGCACATGGTAGAACACACCAGCTGTCACTGGGTGAGTGGCTTTACTTACTGAGGTTGGAGGCTGAGGGCTTGTGCTCTGTGAGATCGTGCTGGTCACTTGCCCTAAATCAATATCAGACATTGTGACTGCTATTCCTGAGCATAGGGGCTTTACTCCTTGAATGAGGAAGGACACTGTCAGCAGATAATTCCTTGTGTTCATCTATACCATGGTGGTTACTGCCTTTCCCCTCAGGGCCTCCTTCCTCAGTCTACCCTTGATTCCTTCTGGTGTTTACTCCTTTCCTGTTTGCTGGATGTGCACATTTGAGTCCATTCTTTCAGCTTCCTCTAACCTACTTCTACCCTGACACATTTCCCCTTTCATAGGCAGATGCTGTTTTTTTCTCACTTCATTTATTGCCCAAGTTGCCTTTGGTTGTTTCTGCTTTTTCTTAGGTTCTCTTCCTGTCTTATCCATCCATCCTGCTGCTATGGTTGAGAGAGCACATGACTCCGTTTCTCCTGCCCCTCCTTTCATTTCCCCATTTGTTTTCCTTCTTGGACCTTGGTTTCCCTGACTGGGGGCAGAGGAACATAGTTTGATCTGCCCCCTCTAAACTAGATAGGGTTGGGAATAACCATGTCCAACAGATAGTGGGGTAGAGGAAGCATGAAGACCAGGGAGGAAGAGCCCTGCAGGAACTAGTGCAGAGAGGCAGACGTTTAGGAGGGAGGAGGAGCAGATGCAGGCCCAGAGACAGAGTTGAAGTCTCCTTCCCTCTCCTAAACATGGCAGTTCACCTTGAAGAAAGTGAAACACTAACAATGGACATCATACTCTTCAGCCTTTCTGCTACACCGACTGTACACCAGTGCTGCTATCAGAGCTACCCCAGCCAAGACTCCAACCACGATGCCGCCAACAGCCCCAGCTGAGAGGCCAGCAGATGTTTGGTCATCTGTCATGGAAAGAAAAGAGAAGAATGGCTGAAGCTGATATTTTTTACAGTGAGGGTGCCCTGGGAAACAACTCTCAATATGGATTAGTCTCTACTTGTACCTTCAAGGAATCAGTCTTCTGTGGGACGGTTGCTTTGAGGTGATTAGCTGACTATGTCCTTGCAAAGTTTTTCTTTCACTGTATTTCTAAGTTGGTGGTCAGACTTGCCTCACTTCCATCCTGATCTTTCTGAACTCAGATATTTTTGAAGGCTCTGGAAATGTGAGAAAGGCTGATGGCTCTTTTTGTATGTTATAACTTCCCACCTTTTCATGGTTGCATCTTTCTCTGTGTACCAGGTGTGGCAGTCATGAGTATGTGCCTCTCAGGTCTCTTGTGATGGGGACTTAACTGACAGATGGCCTGGGCTGGTGCTCTCTGAATTCACCACCTCCATTCACCATCACCATTCACCACACAGAGACTATGCTTCCCACAGTTTCCCAACAGTGATATGAAAGCAATCCCAATTTTGTGAGAAATGATTTTTCCTCTGATGGGTGACTTTAGCTTAAGGACTACCCATCAGCCATGTAGACGCTCTCTTGGAGATGCACTGCAAGCTAAAGCTTCCTTCCTTCTCTTTCTCCTTCACAGAGATCATGCATTATGGTCTGCATTGTGGTCTGAGGAATCTCCTGGGCTCTTCCCACTCCTGCTCTATTCTTCTTCACAGGCATTTTACCCAATAAATAGCTTGTATGTCTCATGCCATCTTGTCTGTGATTCGGGATGAAAACTAACAAACCAGACATGAAACTTTGGACTAAATTCCCTTTTTTTTCTCTCCTATATTCAGTCGGTAACCATGTCCCAGTGATTTTTTGTCTTATACCTTTCTTCTCTCCCAATATATATTTCCTTTTGCATCTGTTTCTTCTTTTTATTTCTGTTGCCCTCACCAGTCAACTCAAGACTGATGATTAATGCTTATGTTAGTAATTATTATGAGGTACTGTGCCAAGCTCTATGCTATATAATTTACGTATATCTCATTTGACTCATGTAATGAAGCTGCCAGATAGACATTATTTCCACTTTACAGATGAAAAAACTCAGGGTTACAGTGGTGACGAAAGTTACCCAAAGTCATATTTCTAGCAAAAGGTGGATCTAGAATCAGGTAGTCCTTGACTCTAGGACTTCCTGATTTCATAGAGGCTAATGATAATAGTAGTAATAATAGCAGCTAACACTTAGGGAACATTTCCTCTTGTGTGGCATTTTGCTAAAAGTTTAATTGAATATTACATTAAATCTTTAAAACAATACCATGAAACAAGTACAGTCATCCCTCAGTATCCATGGGGGACTGATTCCAGGACTCCACCCTCCACTCACCCCTCATGAATACCAAAATCTGTGGATGCTCAAATCCCTTTTATAAAATGACATAGTATTTGCATATAACCTACATACATGAACTGTATACTTTAAATCATCTCTAGATTATTTATAATACCTCATAAAATGTAAATGCTATGTAAATAGTTATTATACCATATTGTTTAGGGGATAATGACAAGAAATAAAAGTCTGCACACGGTCAGTGTAGATGCAGCCATAGTAGGCCTTTCCATCCTCAGTTGGTTGAAGGTGTGGATGCAGAACTGCGGATATAGAGGGCTGACTGTACTCTTATTGCAATTTTTAGTTGAGTGCTGAGTCTCAGAGAAGTTAAGACTCTTGTGCAAGAAATTTATAATTTTAAATGCTTACACTAAAAAATAAGAAAGATTTCAAATTAACAACCTAACTTTACAACTTAAGGAACTAGAAAAGAAGAACAAACTAATCCAAAAGCTTGCTGAAGGAAGGAAATAATAAAGGTTAGAGTGGAGAATAAATGAAATGGAGAATGGAAAAACAATAGAGAAAATCAATAAAACCAAAAGTTGATTTTTCAAAAAATGAATGGTTGAAAAACCCATAACCAGATTGACTAAGAAAATAATAGAGAAGATTCAAATTACTGAAATCAGGAATGAAAGTGGAGACATTACTACCAACTCTACAGAAAAATAAGAATTTAAAGAGTACTATGAATAATTGTATGCCAGCAAGTTGGATAACCTAGATAAATGGACAAATTCTATGAAACATAAAACCTACAAAGATAGACTCATAAGGAAATAGAAAATATGAATAGACTTTTAGTTAGTAAGGAGATTGAATCAGTAAAAGCATTTGACAAAATTCAACATTCTTTCGTGATAAAAACACTCCAACTAGGAATAGAAGTAAACTAAGTCAGCATAATACAAGTCATGTATTAAAAACCACAGCTACCATCATAGTCGATGGTGAAAGACTTTCAGTTTTTGCTCTAAGATCAGGAACAAGTCACAAATGCCTGCTTTTGCCACGTCTATTCAAAATAGTATTGGAAGTCCTAGTCAAAAATTAGTCAAGAAAAAGAAATAAAAGTCATCCAAATTGGAAAGGAGAAGTAAAATTATCTCTGCAGATTATATGACCTGATACATAGAAAACCCTAAAGATCCCGCAAAAAACTATTAGAGCTAATAAGGGAACTCAGCAAAGTGCAGGATACTGAATCAATGTGTAAAAATCAGTTGTGTTTCTATACACAAACAATGAACAATTTGAAATGGAAATTAAGAAAATTTTATTTCTAATAGCATCAAAAGGAATAAACAATTAGGAATTAAATTAACCAGGGAGGTGAAAGACTTAGACTGAAAAACTACAAAAACACTGCTGAGAGCAGTAAAAGAAGGCAAAAATAAATAGAAACACATTCCATGTTTGTGAACTGAAATATTTAATATTGTTAAGATGACACTACTACCCAAAGTGATGACATTCAGTGCAATTGCTATTAAAATCTCAATGACTTTTTTTAGCAGAAATAGAAAAAGCCATCCTAAAATTCATGTGGAATTTCAAGAGACTCTGAATAGCCAAAACAGTCTGGAAAAAGAAGTTGGACGAGTCACACTTCCTGATTCCAGAAATTACTGCAAAGCTACAGAAATCAGAACAGTGTGGTACTAGCATAAAGACAGACATATAGACCGATGAAATAGAAAACCTAGAAATAAATCCTTCCAAATATGGTCAGATGATATTTGACAAGGGTCTGAAGACCATTCAATGGAGAAAGGACAGTGTTTAAAACAAATGGTATTGGGAAAACTGTATATCCATATAAAAGAATGAGGTTGAACTCTTATCTAACACCATATACAAAAAATTAACTCACAAAGGATCAAAGACCTAAATGTGAGAGCTAAAACTATAAAAATCTGAGAACCAAACACAGAGTGAAAGCTTCATGACATTTGATTTGGCAATGATTTCTTGGATAAGAAACTAAAAGCACAGGCAACAAAGAAAAAATAGATAAATTGGACTTCACCAAAATTAAAAACTTTTGTGCAGCAAAGAACATTTTCAAGAAAGTGAAAAGACAACCTACAGAATAGGAGAAATAATTTACAAACCATATATGCGACAAGGAAATAATATGAGAAATATATAATAAACTATTACAACTCAACAAAACAACTAAAAAAAACCCAGTTTAAAAATGAGCAGAGGAACTGAATAGACATTTCTCCAAAGAAGGTATACAAAAGACTAATAAGAGCATGAAAAGAGGCTCCATATCACTTATCATTAGAAAAATGCAAATGAAAACCACAACGAGATTCCATCTTACCTGCATTAGGATGGCTATTATTTAAAAAACCCCAAAAGAAAACAAGTGTAGGTAAGGATGTGAAAAATTGGAACTTCTGCACTGCTAGTGGGAATGCAATACGGTGTAGCCAGGGTGGAAAATGGTATGGCAGTTCATCCAAAGAGTGAACAAAGAATTGCCACGTGATCCAGCAATTCCACATCTGGTATATATACAAACGAACTGAAAGTAGAGATTTGAACAGATATTTGTACACTCATGGACACAGCAGCATTATTGACAAAAACCAAAGGGTGGAAACAAACCAGAAGTTCACAGATGGATGAATGATGAACAAAATGTGACATGTACATGCAAGGGAATATTTTTCAGCCTTAAAAAGGGATAAAATTCTGATATATGCTACAACATGGATGAGACATTGACGACATTAAGTCACATAAGCCAGACGTGAAAGGACAAATACTGTATGATTCCACTTATACAAAGTACCAAGAATAGTCAAATTCATGGAGACAGAAAGTAGAATGATGGTTGCTAGGAATTGAGGTGGGGAAGTGGGGAGTTATTGTTTAAAGGGTACAGAGTTTTACTACAGTAAGATGGAAAATTTCTACATGGATAGTGGTAATGCTATACATTCACAACAATATGAATGTATTTAATGCCACTGAGCTGTACACTTAAAGATGGTTAAAATGGTAAATCATGTGAATATTTTACCACAAAATATTTTACCATGAAAAAATGGTAACAGAAAAAAAAAGAATCAGGTGAAATGTCACACAGTACATGCCAGACCCATGATAAGAAACTTAGTATATTTGATTCAGAGACTGAGCTCTTAACTACTTTGCTGTTTTGTTTACTGCAATGGTCTCTTGATTGATATTCTGCCCCCTGTGACTTCTATCCATTTCGCACAACATTGGTGGAGTCATCTTGCCAGGAAGATGCAGGATGGGGCAAGTGGTCACTTACATTTCACATTGTCTGAGGATGTTCCTTTTTCTGGAACTGACCAAGTTGGACACCTCACACTGGTAATCCCTGGCATCCTCCCTCCTGATGGGAGAGGGCTGCCCCTCCTCTCTGACCCCCAGATCACCCCAGGATGACCCTAGCTTGTTTCCCGTGGACGTCTCCAAAGTATCAGCACCAGGAACCTCTTCTCAGCCCACGTATCCAGCCTCCTCATCAGCAGGTGGAATTTTTCTCCTGTTGGTTTTTTTGTGACCCTTTGCTAGATAGTTCTGTGACTTTATGAGTGATCAGGCTTGCTCTTTAGTATGGTAACTTTAAATAGAGAAGTGAAGGCATTTTTTTGTTAAATAATTTATTAGATAAGGAGCATGGCCCAGCCAGTCCTCATGACCTTAGGACCTGGAGAAGTTCCATTCTAAAGGATTTCACTGCCTGAATAGAACTTTTAGTTCCTGGCCTGTGGATTAAATATCAGAGAGAAGGAAATCTCTAGAAAGAAGTGGTCACAGTTTTAACAAAAAAGGTGGTACTCTTAGCTCTCTGTATAAACTATAAACTTTTTGGCTCTGCTCCTTCCATCCCATGAAGGGACTTCATGGAAGAACCAACCTATTTTTCCAAGTGTGCACCATCATTCACTGTTCTCCTTTGGTATATGTAAGTGTTGGTGTCACATAGTGTCATACAGCTGTTGACCTCAGAGCGAGGACACAGCTCAGAGGAGTCTTCACTGAGGCTCTCTCTTTTCCCATTTGTCTGCATCCTGGCCTGAGAAAGGATCTGGTATCAATGGGTGGCACAATTTGGCCAGTTTGGTGAGAGACCCCCCATGTACCTCCTCTACATGGCCCTGTCCCACCACAGATGGCATCAGAGCAGAGCCAGTCATAAGGCGAGCCAAGAGCAGGAGGGCCTTTTTCTTTCTCCCTCTGTGAAGCCACCTCCACTATGTGGGGCTTTCTGGGGCTGAGAGAACCCTCTCCCCACATTCCAGGCTAGACACACATCTGCCCTGGGAAATCAGAGGATGGCAAAGAAGGGTCTGCAGAGATGAAGTGGGAGGGTTCAGGGAGAGATTTGGGATTTGCTTGTGTCCATGGATACAGGGTGAGAAATAACTTCCTGGGGGCTCTTTTCTGGACACCAGACAGAATTCCACCCCAGAGCCTGGTGCTGATGGGCCAGGGAGTCACTTAACAGAGACTGTGATAGTCTTGACTGTGGTCTTATTGAGACTAGTGACAGAGTTATGGACGAGGCAGGTGTAGGATCCACTGTCATTTGCAGTGATGTTGGGGATAAAGAGCTCCTGTGTGGATTGCTGGAGCATCTCATCAATAAGCCAAGAATACTGTGTGGGCAGGTTAGAGGTGTATGGTAAGAGAGACTGAAGTTTGCCCCTGGATGGTAATAAGAGTCTGAGGGCAAAATGGTCTGGGCATCTGGACCATTTGTAGCAAAGAGAATAAAGCCGCATGTGATGTAATCAGAGGGAAGGGCAAGCTCCTGGTCTGAACAAGTGCCACAGTATCCTTCTGAGCCAGGTCACCACCTTGTTTTAAAAACTCCCAACCATAACCCCTCTGTGTTCACTCATCCTGAGTCTGAGACATTAACCTGTTTCTCCCACCCTTCCTAGTCTTGGCTCACGGTTGGGCATTCCCAGATTTGCCTCATACATGGCCAGCTTGGTATCCAGGGGTGAGAGTCTGTTTACTTGAACCTGAGAGGGACAGGTGTAGCTTGGCCTCTGGCAGTGTGGATTTGGGCAGACAGCCTGGGTCAGGAAGGGACAGAAGTTACTCACAGAGAACATTGAGGTAGAATGGGTCACTGCGACAGGCACTCACTGGGTTCCAGGTTTCACACTCATAGGGTCCTGTGTCATTTATTGTGACATGGAGTAAAGTGAGAGTCCTGTTGTCTGGAGACAGCTTCAGCCAGGTCCTATCCAGGAGGCTCTGATTGTTGATCGACCACAGGTAAGTGGTGTTCTGAGTCTCAGGTTCACATGTTAACACTACAGGGTCCTTGTGCTCCACAGGGTTGGAGTTGTTGCACGTGATGTTGGGTTTGGTTAACTCCGCTGCACAGATAACAGAGAGAATATTACCCTGTGTGGCACCTTTGAGTCCTCTACAGCCTCCTTAATTCAGAGTTGGCATCTCTCACCTCTCAGCCAACCTGCGACCTGGAGGTCAGCTCAGCGCTCAGTCTGCAGGGCCATGAAGTAGGGCAGGCCTGCCTGGGTGTTCCATGGTGACTGGCATGAGACAGTGACTCCATAAAGGGTAGAGCAGAGTTAAGACTAGAAATGATCCAGAAAAGAGTGATGGGGACAGACAGGAGCTGGCTGGCTTTGGCAGCAGAGCCATCTGCTCTGCCCTTGGTCTTTAAAGTCTTTTCTCCCATAGCAGAGGGCAGTGAGGACCATATTGATCTTTCCTGAAATACAAGTAGATTTCAAATGCAGAAGATATGACTAGTAGAAAGTGAGTGGAGGGGAATCTAGTCCTCATAGACCACTTGTAAATGCAGTTATGGGACAGAAATCTTAGAAGTAAAACTGTTTTTATATTGAAAATTAATATTAGTGCCCCTAAGACCAGTTTCTGGAGGAATATCTCTAGAGAGCACTAAAGATCATAGAACAAGTTCTGGAGTCCAACCAGGATCACATTTTGATCAAAGGAAGATGCTAAAGTGGATTAGAAATCAATCAGTGGCTCCCTGGATAGAGAGAGCCTGGCAAGTCTTGTTATGAGGACAGAATTGATTGGGGGCAGGTCTGACAAGTCAATGTTATATAAAGCAAGGAATGTTAGCAAATTAGTTGAAATGATATGTGTTATGTTAGTAAATTTAGGAAAGAGGTCCCCGTCATCCATTTATATGGACAGTCAGGCAAAATGGGAAGACGCTCCAATGCTTGCATGTGGCTTTCTTTCAACCTCAGGAAACATGATGATCAAATTCATCCAAATTGGGCAGCATCTAAGTGAAAGGACAGTGGCTGGTGGATCTCACTGTCTAAGAGCATCCCACCCTATGGTAAAGGTGTCATCATGAGGACCTATGTGTGTCAAATGGGGAGTAAACCAGTCAGATGGTGCAAGGTCTGGCCAGCCCCACCTTGGGAAACTCTCAGGAAGCACTGGAGGAACAGGATCCTTACCAGGATGAGGATGTGAGTCAGGAGTCAAAGGGTGAAATGAGCTTATGAGTTTTTGGGAACTGCAGACCTGTCCTTCTGCCTTTGACTCCCTGGTTGAGTCATGTAAAGAGTAGATCGAGGGGTCACACGACCCTGTTATGTGGTGTGTTCCACTTGACATCATGGAAGGAAAGAGCCCTGGATGGGGGCTCAGTGGAAACTTGTTCTCCTGGTGATCTGAGGAGTTGGCTCATGATGGAGCTTCAAGGGGCTGCCTTCCCACTGATTTCTGTGTTCTTTACTATTGCCTCAGAGGGTGCGCCTGACCACAGGTATTAGCGGGAGAATCTGGGGAGGACTAAAGAGTGCAGGAAGTTGTGCAGAGCAGGAGCAGTCCCAGCTGGAATGAAGGGAGAGGAAGATGAGGGACATGGAAGGAGCAGAGAGAGAGCCGGAAATGTCTAAGGCTGTGAGCAATGGGTTACAAGTGCCTTCAAAGACCCCAGGCACCCGAAGTCCACGGCTTCCCCAGGGGCAGGACTAGAACGGCCTTGAAAACCCTACCATGGTTGAGAAGTCCCACAGTCATGTAACTCTCCTCTCAGAGTGGGCTTAGGGGCTGGTGGTCAGAGGGTTGGAACATGGATCTCAGCCCCTGGAGAGACAGGGAACAAGTGTGGTCATAACCTCCTAGTGTTCTGCTTCCAGATTCCAGTTTATGAAGAGACAATGGATCATTCATTCATTCCTTGACCATTCACTCCTTCCCTCCTTCATGAAAGAGCAATTAAGTGGTTGGGACCTGTGTTGGTTGCAGGTGTAGAGTGGGGAGTGAGACAGCAAAGTCCTTTCCTTTATGCTCCAGTGGGAGGGACGCTGACACATCAGGAAACAAATATGGGATTTCAAGTCCTGTGCAGGGAGGTTGGATTGGCCACCTGAGGGGGAGGCCTGAACATTCCTGGCACCGATTTTGATTGTTGATGCAGGTAATTTAGTCCTTGGGTTAAAAACAGGTTAAATCTCCATTTCCTGTCACTCTCCAGATCATAAAATCTACCTTGAGCTGTGGATCCCTAAGAAGAGAAGATCTGATCCAACAGCTGATCTTAGGGTCCATAGATGCCTAATAAGGTCCCTGGGGTGGTAGAGAGGTCGAGGCTGTGGCTGCGCAAAGATCTTGCTGTGACTCTGATGGTCTGTGTGACCCTGATTCAATGACTGTATCTCGCTGTGCTTCAATTTCCCCTGAATAAAATCAGGTAAATGATCTCTGGATTACCATGTTGTCTGTGAACTAACCTTAAAACATCCCCAAATACCTGACCTAAAGTTTAGTATGTATGAACTCCCCAAATAAATGGCATTCAAGAGAGAGAGCTCCTTGGGCTTGATCCGTGGTGGATGAGAAGCTGCCAGGAGCATCTTCAATCCTCTCTTCCTTCCTGGGGGTGGTGACCATCTTCTAGAGGGCCCTGTATCTCGAGGGAAGTTGGTTAATGGCCTCGGGACCTTATCCATCTGTACTTTCCATGCTGAGTCTCAGGTGAAGGATCAGGCTCTGCCCCTGCCCAGATGTGGCTCTTAGGGCGGAGCCCTGGCTGGTGACCAGCTCAGGAGTCTTGCGACTTGGGCAGCCAGGAAATCATTGCTCCCAGTCATCCCTTCCCAGGAGGCCAAAATCTAACCCTAGCACAGGCTCCCCGGGGTCACTGGAGTCAGGAGCCCTGGGACAGTGTTCTGAGCAGAGGCTTCACAGGGCTGAGTTCTCTATGAGAATCCCAGGGGGCCCATCAGGCTAGGCGCAGACTGAGCTGTGCAGGGTCTTACTCAGGGTCATGTTCATGGGGAGGAGCCCATGGGACTGGACTGAGACTGGTCTCCCTCTGCTAAGTTACTCCCATCAGACTGGTCCTTCTCTCTGCAGGGAATGACTGCAAGGGCTGCATTCTGGGAAGGGTATTCTGATCTTTTGAGGTTCATCTCCACTGTGTATGTCCTGCACTAAATGCTCAAACCCCAACATGAGATATAATGCAGAGGGGGATGTAGGCACAGTCCAGGCCTGCCAATACTGTGTATGTGAAGTAGAATTCACCCCACCCAACACCCAGAGGTCAGAGAGGAATCACTCACGGTATACGCGGAGCTGTACAGTTCCCACTGCATTGTTAAAATCTTGGTCTATGGCTTGTAGGGTGTAGTATCCTGTGTCATTCCGGGTGACGTTCTGGAACAGCAGAGATCCATTGTGGTATGTTGTCTCTCGACCACTATATAGAAGCCATGGGGTATTTTCTTGTGTTTCTATCACATATATTACAATTTGTTGATCAGGATCTATTCCTTCCCCTTTCAGCCAGACATAGCCTAAAAGATTCTCAGGCAGATTGTGGACAAGTAGAAGAACATCCGTTCCTTCAAGAGCATCTGTCGGCACCGATTCAATAGTGAGTTGGGCAGTGGTGGGTGGGTTCCAGAAGGTTAATAGTGAGACTGGGAGGGAAGAGAGATCAATTAATATTTGGACCTATGTATTGGAATGGAAAGATGTGTCCGTGGGTCTTGAGCAGGTCTCTTCACCTCTTAGACTTGGAGTGTGTGCCTGTTTGTGTCTCCCACTGGTCAAGGTCACCAGCATCACCACCGTTACTTCAGCCCCTCTGAACTTATTTCCTCTGTTCCCATTAGTCTTCCCCCAGGTGTCTGCCTAGATCCCTCCCTCCCTTCCCTCAGTGCCCTGCTCACTCTCAGGGGCATCCTTGGGAGATGCCTTCCCTACCACCTACTGAAAGACCCCCTGTCTTTACTTTCTGACCTTTCCCTGCTCTGTTCCCTGTGTGACACTTGTTAGTCCCTGACATCACATTCTAGATCTCTTTGCTTCTCTCCCCTCATCCCCACAGAATGTGAGTTCCTGAGGGCAGGGACTTGTCTGATCTTGTTGTTCCCCCAGTGCCTGGAACAGACTGCAAACACCTGTGGATGAATGAATGAGTGTTCCCAGGGCCCTCCGTGTTGTGGTGTTCATTTGTTAATTTCTGAGGTTTATTAGTGAGGACAATGTTTAGTGCCCCTGGTTATGTTTTTTAAGGAAGTGTCACTCTGATATAGTTATCTTATTTTCAAAATGTAACTTGAAAAAAATACAGCAAGTGAGGTTTTCCTGCCCCTCACCGATTCCAGTTCACTAAGATTTTCCTGTTGCTGAGCCCTCTCCAGTCATCCTACTCAGCTCCTATGTTCTCTCTCCTCAGGTCCAAACAGATGTCCTCTGTCTCTTCTCAGAGCCTCGTCCTCCCCAGGAGACCCGAGCCAGTCTTTATTCTCCCATCCTCCCACTCGCACCAGGGAATCATCCCCTCTTACCTGCCAGCAGAAGCCCCTGCCAGGGAAAGTGCCCTCTGTGGGCAGGGGATGACGGGTGCTCCATGGTGTCTGCTGCCTGCTCTGTCCCTCCCTCTGTGAGAAGAGCTTGGGCTCCAGAAACTCTCACAAGCACTCCTGTCCAGATGCTTCAGCTTTGCTGTCCTTCCTCCCTCTGTGCTGAGCCTCCTCCAGGGGCAGGGGTGCCTAGCGGGTCACATTCACTGGGGGTGTTGTCTCTGCCTGGGTCCCTCCCTCTCCTCCTTTCATTCCAGCCTCCCTAGTCTCCTCCTTCTACATTTTAGTCTCCTGGGAACTGTGGAGGCCTCTCCTTCTTTTAGCTGTGATTCCTCCCATATGTGCACTCACACACACACAAGCACACACACACACACACACACCCTTGTTTGGACAAACACAAACCTGGGTATTGGTGTCACAGGCAGTCCCACAACTCTGGCTCAGGGTGCATAGTCAGTCTCCACTGCAGCCCTTTCTCTCACATTTGACTTAGCCCTTCACAGCAGGAGTTCTTGGGCTACATCAGGAACTCTTGTTGCAAGGATGTCACCCCTGCTCTGTGTCAGAATCACCTGTGGAACTTTGTAAACACTGTGAATGCCCAGGTGACAAAAGAAATGCTACTTTAGCAGCTGCCCAGGTTTGTGGCTACCCAGGAAGGCTGAGACCCCATTTTGTGGGGATGGGACAGCCTCTCCCATTTTCCTGTTCAGAGTCAGGAGATTCTGTTAAAATGCAGATTCTGACCCAGCAGGTGTGGGGTGGATTCAAGAGTCTGCGTCTAACAAGCTCTCAGGTGATGCTGATCACATTGGCTTTTGGAGCACACTTTCAATAGCAAGGCTGATGGGGACCCCTGTGTCCTGAGAGAACAACCCGCCTGGCCCCAGCATTGGCCTGGCTGTGCCCTGCATTTGGTGTCTGTCAGCACCCCACAGAGACCCAGAGGTTTCCAAACCCAGAGGATTATCTCTTTTGACAGAGAAACTGAACTGGGCACCAGGGTCTTCCCAGTGTCCTCAGATGCTCTGGGAAGGTTGGATTTACTCCCAACGGGATGGTCATGGAGATGACTAGGGATGAGAAAGGGGCAAGCTGAGTGATGACTGGTGAGGTGACACCAGAGACAGAGAGGACGTTCTCTCTATCTCTGGTGTCACCAGCCTGGCCTCTGATTCCAGGACAGACAACCAGTACCTGGTGTCTCAGGAGCTGCGATTCTCGAGTCTGAAGGGGGAGGTTTCCTGCATGTCCCGGGTGAGAGGGTGGTGGTGGTGGGAGGTCAGGTGACTGTGGGATCCTTGGTCCTTGGGAAAGGCTTCAGGGAGACTACCCCCTCTCCAAGTCTGTTGGCTGAGCTGTTGCTCAGATTCTGTCCATGTGCTCCCTGACCATCCTGGGGGCCTCTGTCCTTTGCCTGGTGGACTTTCCTGTGCTCACCTGCCTTCCCCATGGGTGGTGCCAGGCAGGGAGTGGGGACCTGCACAGGGGCTCCTGACAGGGCAGGGTACTCGGAGGACCCTAGTAGGAGTGGGCCGGACAGAGCAGACATGTCTGAGGGGCCCAGAAATGTCTGTTAAAGGGAGGGATGAAATCAGGCTCCTTCTCCGCTCCCTCAGCCAAAGCCATGTTCATGTGTTTATTTCCTGTGTGTTGTTTCTGTGTCCCAAGGTTGCCCCCTGGAGGGCATAAGGAGACCTGTGTCCAATGTCATGGGCTGCTCCAGGGATGCTGACCAGGCTCAAGAGGGTATGAGCTGATCTGAGCCCTAGGACAGAGGTGGGCTCTGACTGTAGGCTGAAAGGCTGGTAAGTTTGGGTCCTGTGCTTTGGGGATCCAAGGCTGCCTGACTCCATCTCAGTGCAGGGTAAGCCCAGGGAGAAGACAGGTTTGGTCAACAGGTTTCCTGATGTAGTGTCAGAAGAACTGTTCCCCGGGGGATGTACTATCTCAGGATGAGCTCTCTGTTCCTGAGATTTAAAGAGTGGGCTTGGAGGGATGTGTCTTGAAGCTTTTGGAGGAGGACACTGGCCTGGAGGCTGGACCCCAGAATGTCCCGTTTCTTCCATCACAGCGCTGGGGTGTTGCATCTAGTCAACTGTGTCCCTGTGTGTCATCTGCTCTGGGCCTCCCCACAAGGCCCAGGAGCTGGAGCAGCTCCACCTGGAGACTCAGACAGGGGATCCTGTGGAGTCCTCTGTTAGGAGGAGGGTGGACCCCATGGGACCCTCCATCCCTCTGTGAGGCAAGCAAATTCAGATCCTGGTTCTCCTGTTCTGTTCTGGACGGGAAGTTCCTCTCATTGCCCGGGTTACCTTGAGCTGGTGAGATGCCTTCATGGGACCACAACAAGGTGTCCCTACAGACTAGGGATTCTGGAGATGGGGAGTCATCCCCTGATTCTTTTGAAATTCGGGTGGTGCTTCCTTCTCTCCTTGTGGTAAGTCTACCTGATATTGAGAAGTCAGAGTTTGTTCCATGTCAAGTCCCTGTGAGAAGAGGAAACACGCAGGCCACTGACTCAGGCTCTCCTGGGAGAGAAGTCACTCACGAGGTGGAGATGGGGAGGGGATGTGATTTTCTGGAAGTGAATAGGGATTTGACCCTTCCCTGTTAGGAGGCCCCTGTCCTTCTGACTTTACAAGGGGAAAGGCCCATCCTTGAGACAGCCCTGCTGCTCTTCTCCCATGCTGATGCCTGTCTGACTGTGTCTACACAGAATGTGCTCTGACCCCGAGGTGTCACACGAGGATGGCAAGTTTTTGTTGTGTTGTTTCCTTCATCTATTTAATGAGTATTTTCTGAGCATTTGTGATGTGTCAGGCCTTGGTCTGGGCCCTGGGAACTCCACAGAGAACAGGGCACTTGTGGGTCCCGGGATCAGAGTTTACCTTGTGATGGGGAGAGAGGTACTCAGAGAAAATCATGAATTAAGGAGTTAATTGTAATCGAGAGAAGAGCTGCAAAGGGACAATGTCTGGTGCATCCAGAGCATGTAATGGAGTCTCAGGTGGTCTGGGGATGACTGAGAGCAGCCCTGAGAAAGTGACCTTTTGGCTGAGATCTGAAGTGTGAGTGGATGTTCAACCCATGAAGGATGAAGGGTGTGGAGAGAAGAGCTGCCTACAGAGGGACGAGCCTTTAGGAGGACAGATGCCCGGCTGGAGGGAGGGGCTGACAGAGTCCAGTGTGTGGAGCTTGGAGCGTGAGGAGGACGGTGGACTGAGTGAGGCTGGTGAGGGACAGATCCTGCTGGGCTGTGGGTGATGCTGAAGGCGATCAGCAGCCCCCTGGGGAAGCTTCAGGCTTCTGAGTAGCTCTCCCTCCCTCTGCTGGATGAAGAGGGACGTGTAGAAACCAGAGGCCCCCTGCCATGCAGCTCTGTGTGTTTATTCAACATCAATCCATAGACATTTTATATGGGTCACATGTCATGTTAATACTCCATCATATTCCCTTTCTGTTGAGTCCCAGTCTGTTGCTGTAAGTTCATTGGCCTTGCCTCTTCCTACAGTGCGTGTCACCAAACTCAGATTCCTAGGAATGTGTATCAGTTTGTGTTTGTCTCCATAAGTTACACGATGCATGCCCCTTGGTGGAGTGATAGTTTTGGTTGGAGGACTGGCTGTTGGTTCTATGGGGAGAAGGAGGAACAGGGAACCAGGCTTGTCAGGAGGGGAAGGTCTGTGTCAGGGGAGTTGAAAGGGAAGGATGGCCGAGTCAGCTTCCCCTCTCACTCCCAGGGCCTGGTGCCCAAATAAGAACTCTGATTCTGGGAACACACAGCACCACACACCCCTCTGTGTCCCTGGGTCAAGTGAGATGGGAGCTGCTTCCTCTCCTGTTTATTAGGACCTGTGCCTAATGTGCGCCCTGTGCCCATGGCTTAACTCTTAACTGTTAAGTCCACATTGATCCGGGATTGTTGTTGGCAATCTCTGTCAATATCAGCTGTGAATGGAGAAGGCCTGGTCCTGAGATGGCTTCACACACACAGTCCCACACAGCAGCCAAGCTCGACCCTCATGGTGCCTGTTTGTTTCTCTTCATGTCTCTCCATTCCTGGGGTTTCTTTCTTGTACCACCTTCTCCCTGGGCCCCTGTGGACAGCCTCAGCCAGTAGCCTCACTGGCTCCCATTCCAGGCATCTGCTTCTGTGCTTGCTGCTCCCTCACACTCTCTGGGCCTCACTAGCCTCTCATTTGTTCTGACCCCTGGCCTCTGTGAGGGAAGGAGGAAGAAGCTGAGATTGGTGCTCTCCAAGGTTCTGCACTTTGTGGGTAGCTTGAGAGTGAGGAATCTTGAAGTGTCAATGGAATCATTATTGTGTCTCCCGGTGGAAGCATTCTTCTCTTTGGAACTAAGACCTCTAAGTCAGTAGAGCATAATATCATGTAGACGGGAAGCAGAAATTTTTTTAGTGTATAGGTATAGAGAGTGGTGTCACTCCCATTTTCACTCCTTGATTCCTGGACCCAAGAATCCTGGGAATGGGAGAAACAGCAACACATATTGGACACAGACTCAGAGCATATACTGGAGTACATTACTGCAGCCCTGCAAAGTACTGCCACCTAGTTGGTGCTGTAAGTGAGTTTCCAAAAGGCCATTCCACTTTTCTATCAAGCCCTCTACTTCAGGATGGTAAGACTGGTGGATTCCATGAGAATGGTGGTATTGCTACATTTCATTTGCTATGAATAGAGTCCCTTGATTAGAAGCAATGCTGTGTGGAATACCATGATGGAGTACAAGGAATTCTGTGAGTTCATGAATGGTAGTTTTGGCAGAAGCATTGTGTATGGGGAAGGCAAATCTGTGTCCAGAGTAAGTGCCTATTCCAAAAAGAACAAAATGCTGCCTCTACCATACAGAACTGGTCCAATGTAATCAGCCTGCACCAGGTAGCTGGCTGATCACCCTAGGGGAATGATGCCTTATCAGGGGCCCAGTGTTGGTCTCTGACCTAGAAGACTGGGCACTCAGTGCTGGCCATAGCTAGGTCATCCTGGGTGAGTGGAAGTCCTTGTTGCTGAGCCCATGCATAACCTCCATCCCTGCCACCATGGCTACTTTGTTCATGAGCCACCAGGCAATGACAGGAGTGAGTGGGGAAAGAGGCTGACTGGTGTCCACTGAACAGCTCCTCCCATCTACTTAATTTTAAAATCCTCTCCTGGTGAGGTGAATGATGAGCATTCTGAGTTGTTTGTCCACATACTCCTTCCCCAGATCTTCTTGTCACCAGTTTTCCAATCAAGTTCTTTCCAAGTCCCTGAGCATCCAGCCAAATCACTGGCCACAGCCCATGAATTGGCATATAATCACACACCTGGCCATTTTTCCTTCCTAGCAAAATAATCACCCAGGTGCACTGCCCGAGGTTCTGCCCACTGAGAAAATTTCCCTTCATCGCTGTCCTTCAGGGGAGTCCCCTAGTGGGACTGTAGTGCTGCAGCTGTCCACTTTCACATGATGCCTGCGTATCCCACAGAACCATCTGTAAACCAGGCCTGAGTTTTCTTTTCTTCCATCAACTGGCTGTAGGGAACTGGGAGAAAGAAGACAGTGTAGCAGAAGTGGGGCCATGGGCATTTGGGTCACTTCTTCATGTAACCTGCTTGTACCTTCAGGGACTGCTCAGGCTGGATCATGTATATACCCCTTCCATTTGATGATGGAGTACTGCTGTGCACTCCCAGCTTTATGGCTTAATGTGTCAGACAACACCTGGTTCATTTTGGAACTAGTGTCAGTTCAGAGCCTGTGTCCAGTAAGCCCCAAAAGGTCTGATTATTTCCTTTTTCCCAATGAATATGCAGCTCAGGTTGCACCATAACTGAGTGTCCCACAGTCAAGTGTTCAGTCTCTACTAAGTTCCAGTAGCATCCAAAGGCTGTTTCTGAAAGGGAGAGCAGGTATCCTCAGAGGATAGCAAGGCTTTGTTCCAAAATCCTAAGGGCCTGCCCTGTGATTCACTTACGTGGGCCTGCCAAAGTCTCCAAACACCAACCCCATCTGCCACCAACACCTGAAGCACAATTAGAGCTGCTGGATTATATGACCCAAATGGCAGAGCAGCTTTCACAGAGCCTGGACCTGTTGCAGTACCTTCTCTTATCCTGGGTACCATTTAAAACTAGTAGCTTTTTGGGTCACTTGGTCAATAGGCCAGAGTAGCACATCCAAATAAGGAATATGTTGCCTCAAAATCCAAAGAGGCCCACTAGGCATTGTGTCTCTTGTAGGTCAAAGGAGAGACCAGATGCAACAATTTATTCTTCACCTTAGAAGAGATATGCCCTTCACACCTGGACTCCTAGAAATTTCACTGAAGTAGCATGCACCTGAATTTTTGTCAATTTTTTCACCCATGTTTTGACATACAAATATCTTACCAATAAGTCTAGAGTTGCTACTTCTTTCTCACTGGGCCCAATCAGCATGATGTCATCAGTGTAATGGACCAGTGTGATATCTTGTGGAAGGGAAAGGCTATCAAGATCTTTGTGAACTAAATTATGACACAGGCTGAGAGTTGGTAGACCTCTGAGATAGGATGATGAAGGTGTATTCTGGTCTTTCCAGCTGAAAGCAAGCTGCTTCCGGTGGGTCTTTACTGACAGGTTGGAGAAAAATGTATTTGCCAGATTAATAGCTGCATACTAGGTACCAGGGGATGTGTTAATTTGCTCAAGCAAAGAAACCACGTCTGGTACAGCAGCTGCAATGGGAGTTGTCACCTGGTTAAGCTTATAACAATGCACTGTCATTCTCTAAGATCCATCTGTCTTCTGCCAAATAGTAGGAGTGAATGGAGATGTGATGGGAATGACCACCTCTGCATCCCTCAAGTTCTCAGTGGAGGCACTAATCTCTGTAGTCCCTCCAGAAATGTGGTATTGCTATTGGCTTACTGTTTTCCTGGGTAGAGGCAGATCTAGTGGCTTCCGCTTGATATTTCCCATCATAATAGCCCCACTCCACAGATCAGGGAACCAACGTGGGGATTCTGCCAGCTGTTGAGTATATCTATCCCAAGTATGCATCCCAAAACTTGGCATATAACTACAAGCTGTGTTTGGGGACCCACTGGGCCCACCATGAGATGACTCGGAGCTGAAACTCCATTGACCACTTGACCTCCATAAGCCCCAGCTTTGACTGGTGGGCCACGGTGACATTTTGGGTCTCCTGCAATTAGTGTCAGTTCTGAGCCTGTGTCCAGCAATCCACAGAAGTCTGATTATTTCCTTTTCCTCAATGCACAATCACCCTGGTAATAGGTCATAGGTCTCTCTGTGGAAGGCTGGCAGAAAGATTGACGGTATACATTTTGGCAATATAGTGGGATCCTTCATCAAGGAGGTATGGCCTCCCCTTTATTCAAGGAGTTCTGAATCTGTAAACTAGCTCAAGTACGGGAATTGATTGAGGGGCTGTAACACTCTGTTTCTATGACTCAAGTTTGACTTTTGTTCACTTGACCTAGAATTTTTCTGCTTATACAATCAGGTAAGAATTTAGTAGCTTTCCCATCCATTTTATTTCTAGGAACACCATGATCAATTAGCTAATGCCATTGGTCTCTGTGAGTCAGACTATTCTGATTGCTGCTTTGACTCTGCTGTCTATTATGGTGACCATGGTCCACCTTGCCTTGGTGATCAAGTGCCATTTCTTGGCCCTGCTACCTCAGGATACAGTTACCCGCATTGTGTTTAGGTTTCCCAATTCAGTGGCAGCAGTTCCCATTCTAATTTCTGACCTACAGATAAGAGCCATCACAGAGCCACTCAAGGATACAGGGGCTCCCTTACAAACTTGTATCTCACAGTCGTGGTGAAAGTGTGTCCTCTGGACTTTCACAGAGCAGATGGGCAAGTCTTAAATGATAAATCCACACCGAAATTCCAGTTTCCCTAAGCTTTGTATCTTTTCCTCTATCTCTGAGTAAATGGTATTCTCTGATGCAGAGACTTCATGGTTCTGGCAGGTTATACAGACACAGATGTAAAACTTAGTAGTGGCTTGGTGAGTTGAGTGGGGAGGACTTGGAGGTATTTTTCTCTGAGAAGTCCTTGGGGTGTCCCAGCCTATGCAACCCCAGAGGAGGGAGAGAATATCCCACACAGAGGCCCAGGCTCCTAGAGTGGCTGAGGGTAGTGAGCCAGGTGTGGAATTTCCCATGGCCATGGCCTTCTGGTCATTCGGGAGAGTCCTGTCTCTCAGGGTGTCTGTTTCCTTGGGAATTTTCTATGCCTTGGAGGGAGTGTGAGGTCCTTTGTGCTGAGGCTTTGGACTTGAAGGGAACTCAGGCCTAAGTGGAAAAGATCCCAGTGTAAGGAGGTAGGCTATGAAGCAGGTGGATGTCCTTGGAGCCCTAACTCCCAGCTGCTCCCTGGGCTCACAGGATTGAGTTGGGGGAAGTACTGTGTGTCTTGGGTTGCCTTGGTCAAAGGCTTACGGAAAGTTATCCTCTTAGATGAGTGCAGGAGAATGTCATGGAAGGGAAATGACAGATGAGGATGAGAAGGGAGACTCACTTGCTGATGAGAGGAGGCCCTCTGCCTCCCCTCAACAGAGGAGGAAAGAGACAGAGGGGAGCCTGGTCTGAAGAAGGGCCCCAATACCCCACAGGTTTCTGGGAACAGAAGACACTGAAGGATTTCATGTGAGGGTCAGCCCAGCTTAGACCCCAGTCATGATGCCCATGATGGTTCCAGCAGGGAAAAAGGTGCTGAGACTCCTTGGGCAGGTCCTTGTGTGGGGAATGAGCAGGGAGAAGGAACTCGGCAGTGTTTCTACTTATAGGAGACTCACCTCTACCCCATCAGATGGGGCTGATGTCTTCTCAGCACAGCTCTCCCTGGGTGATGCACACTGTGACACGATGTCACTTCTCCTGGGGACTGGATAATTTTTCTAGCAAAGGCATATCTATCATTTTGTGTAAGGATGGTGGTCACTCTCCTCCTTGACTCTGTGCTAGAGGTACTTGAGGACATTTGTGGGTCAAGTGAGTCTAGCAATTCCTGAGTGTGTGTCTGGTGTGTGGTATGTGGTGTGTGTGGCTCTGAGTGAGACAGACATCTTTGCATGTCCTGCTATCACCCTCTGGTAGACATGAGGGGATGTTTACCCTCTGTCAGACTTGGGACCAGGCATCTGACCAGTGCTCACTTAGTGCTGTGCACGCTGACCCCTGGCCAGAGATGGACTCTGACCTCTTGCCCACAGGGACAGTCCGTGCAGGACTCTCACTACCCTGGGTCTATCCTCCAGCACAGTCGAACTCTGGTAGGACTGAATGGGCCACGTCCCCCTGGCTTCACAGTTCAAAATGGTTAAAATGGTGAATTTCAGCTTATGTGAATTTTATCTCGAAAGAGACAAATTTAGGAGAGGAAGCTACACATTACCTTGTATAAACTGGCACCAATGCACCACTGGGAGTGTATGTGAATGCCCATTTCTTCACGTTCACAGCATTCTCATATTAATTATGTGGGAGCAGAAGCAAGTGTCACCCAGTTATCCACTTTCTTACCCTTATTCATTCTCTGAACACCTATTTACCTGTTTCTGGTCCTTGTGTAGGAGCAATGGGGCCATTGAGAGCCACAACTAATCACAGTGGGAACTCAGGGATCCATAGGACACATGTAACTGTTCCTGAGCGTGTTGTCAGAGCACAAAGGGAGAGAGACAGAGAAGGGAGTTCAAAGGGGGCCCACTGTGCCCACAGTGGAGGTTGGGATGACTTTGTGGCAAGATGACCAATGAGGTTGACTGTAAAAAAGGCAAAGAAGCAGGTTCATGGAGAAAAGGGAGAGGGCATCCCAGGCAGGGACTTTGTGGGACACAGGGAGGCAGGAGCAGTTCTTGATGGGCCAGGAGTAATGAGGGGCAGTGTATGTGGAAATGGGATGACAAGGAACAAATGAGAGGAAGCTCACAGGGGAAGGTGAAAAGAAACAGATGGTGGCATTTTGGAAGAGTTGATGGGTTTTATGGGTGTCTTTTTGCCAGAGCCTGAGTTGAAGAGGATAGGAGGGCTCAGGACACTGGGGGAGGGCATGAGAAGAAGTTACACCCACGGTCAGTCCATAAACTATGATTACTCCTTCCTTGCTCATATTTGTGTGGACATCAGCTGGTCCCATTTTCTGTTTTCCTGACCCTACCTGTGTTTGCAAAGGGAAAGAGGCTGGGAACTGTCCATGGTGTGAGACAGCCCAGTGCTTCCTGGCTGGGCAGGGTCTCTTGTGATTTCATTGTTTCCTGTTAATATCATGCTCACCACATTCCGCCACCTCAACTGGTCTTGCTCAGGAAATAGGGGTGGGAGTTGGGATAATTTTAGACATTTTCCCTGCGTGCCCCAGGAAACAACAGACCTGGAGTTTCAGGTGAATTTCTGCTAAGAGAAAATTCTCATGAACATAAAAAAAGTAAATGAGGTGAAGGGTTCTCTTTATTCACATCCTTTCCAGGTGATTCCCTGTGGGTCACAGACATGTTCACTTTGTCTTGGAAGGCCGCTGCTCAGCCACCTACTCCCTAAGGAGAAGACAAAATAGCCTGGAAATAAGTAATAAATATTGAGACGCTTTTCTCCACTGGGTTAGGCCCTACCGACCACCCCCCGACCCCGCAGCGAGCATTTGGAAATGTGTGCATGTGTCTGTGTGTGTATGTGTGTTTGAGGGGTATTTTGACTCTATCAGTGACTTGATAGACCTTCTAGAACTAAGAATGTAGGGGTGAGAGGTAATAAATGTGGTTAGAGCCTCGAGACTGTCTCACATAACACAGAATTTCCCACCCAAATGCCAATTGCAGCTCCTCAAAGTAAATGAATCAATTGATTCTATTTTTCCTTATAGCCTATTTCCTCAACTGACATAGTATATATTTATTTACTTGTTGATTTTCTGTCTCCACACTTTTTAGAAAGTGAGCTCCATGAGAGATGTGACTTAGCTTTTTTTACAGCTTTATATTCTGACTTATAATTAGGGAAACCCATGACATTCATGTTTGAACAGTGTTTAAAGAGGCTTTGGATGCAAAGAACAGAACAAGCAAAGCGTCCCATGGACCTCTTACCTAGTTTCTGATCTTTTCTATTATGCCCCACATATAAATTTGTGTTTATTTAAACAGCATTGGCCCATTTATTAGGTCTTTCTCTCATTTTTTTCATTTATCATTATCTTCTTTTGGATTTAAGCTTTAAAACAATACTTAGCCCAGATCAGGGGTTCTCAGCTTTATTGAGTTTTCCCTCCATTGGGCCTCCAGCATCTTGGAAGAGAGGGACCAGAAGACCCAGGGTGACCACTACCAACTTGATGGCTGAGCCAGAAATATAGGTGTGCTTGAATCATAGAAGTGGAAGAGGCTGAGGCAACTGAGGTCTGAATTGGAGTAGGGGTGACAGGGACACAGGCTACTTCTTGTGGGTATGATGCCCTTGGGTCTGGCCAAAATTGAGGCTGAAGTATTGAGAGGGGTGGAGAGGGCAGGGCTGGGAGGTTCTGCAGCTGTGTCTCATCTGGGACTATAAGGGGCCCCCAATCCTTTGTTGGTCAGGCCACAATGTGGATTAGATATTGGGGGACCAGTGTATCTGCAGGAGGTGCAGAGCATGATGGTCAGGACTTGGGATCTTATCTTTTTTTTTTTTTTTTTTATTAATATTATGATAGATTACAACCTTGTGAGATTTCAGTTGTACATTTTTGTTAGTCATGTTGTGGGTACACCACTTCCCCCTCCGTACCCTCCCCCCACCCCCCCTTTTCCCTGGTAACCACCAATCAGATCTCCTTCTCAATATACTAATTTCCACCTATGAGTGGAGTCATATAGAGTTCGTCTTTCTCTGACTGACTTATTTCGCTTAACATAATACCCTCGAGGTCCATCCACATTGTTGTGAATGGGCCAATTTCGTCTTTTTTTATGGCTGAGTAGTATTCCATTGTGTATATATACCACATCTTCTTTATCCAATCATTAGTTTCTGGGCATGTAGGCTGGTTCCACGTCTTGGCTATTGTAAATAATGCTGCAATGAACATAGGGGTGCAACGGACTCTTGAGATATCTGATATCAGGTTCTTAGGATAGATACCCAGTAATGGGATGGCTGGGTCATAGGGTATTTCTATTTTTAACTTTTTGAGAAATCTCCATACTGTTTTCCATAGTGGCTGTACCAGTTTGCATTCCCACCAACAGTGTATGAGGGTTCCTCTTTCTCCACAACCTCTCCAACATTTGTCGTTCTTGGTTTTGGATGTTTTTGCCAATCTAACGGGGGTAAGGTGATATCTTAGTGTAGTTTTGATTTGCATTTCCCTGATGATTAGCGATGCTGAACATCTTTTCATGTGTCTATTGGCCATATTCATATCTTCTTTTGAGAAATGTCTGTTCATGTCCTCTGCCCATTTTTTGATCGGGTTGTTTGTTTTTTTGTTGTTAAGCAGTGTGAGTTCTTTGTATATTATGGAGATTAACCCTTTGTCGGATAAGTGGCTTGTAAATATTTTTTCCCAATTAGTGAGCTGTTTTTTTGTTTCAATCCTGTTTTCCCTTGCCTTGAAGAAGCTCTTTAGTCTGATGAAGTCCCATTTGTTTATTCTTTCTATTGTTTCCCTCAACTGAGGAGTTGCAGTGTCCGAAAAGATTCTTTTGAAACTGATGTCAAAGAGTGTACTGCCTATATTCTCTTCCAAAAGACTTATTGTCTCAGGCCTAATCTTTAGGTCTTTGATCCATTTTGAGTTTATTTTGGTGTGTGGTGAAAAAGAATGGTCAATTTTCAATCTTTTGCATGTGGCTGTCCAGTTTTCCCAGCACCATTTGTTGAAGAGACTTTCTTTTCTCCATTGTAGGCCCTCTGCTCCTTTGTCGAAGATTAGCTGTCCATAGATGTGTGGTTTTATCTCTGGGCTTTCAATTCTGTTCCATTGATCTGTGGACCTGTTTTTGTACCAGTACCATGCTGTTTTGATCACTGTAGCTTTGTAGTATGTTTTGAAATCGGGGATTGTGATTCCGCCGGCTTTGTTTTTCTTGCTCAGGATTGCTTTAGCAATTCGCGGTCTTTTGTTGCCCCATATGAATTTTAGGATTGTTTGTTCAATTTCTGTGAAAAATGTTCTTGGGATTCTGATTGGGATAGCATTGAATCTGTATATTGCTTTAGGTAGTATGGACATTTTAACTATGTTTATTCTTCCAATCCATGTGCATGGAATGTCTTTCCATCTCTTTATGTCATCGCCTATTTCTTTCAAGAAAGTCTTGTAGTTTTCATTGTATAGATCCTTCACTTCCTTGGTTAAGTTTATCCCAAGGTATTTTATTCTTTTCGTTGCGATTGTGAATGGGATAGAGTTCTTGAGTTCTTTTTCTGTTAGTTTATTGTTAGTGTATAGAAATGCTACTGATTTATGCACGTTAATTTTATACCCTGCTACTTTGCTGTAGTTGTTGATTATTTCTAATAGTTTTTCTGTGGATTCTTTGGGGTTTTCTATGTATAAGATCATGTCGTCTGCAAACAACGAGAGTTTTACTTCTTCGTTACCTATTTGGATTCCTTTTATTTCTTTTTCCTGCCGAATTGCTCTGGCCAGCACCTCCAGAACTATGTTGAATAGGAGTGGTGAAAGTGGGCACCCTTGTCTTGTTCCTGTCCTCAGAGGGATGGCTTTCAGCTTTTGTCCATTGAGTATGATGTTGGCTGTGGGTCTATCATATATGGCCTTTATTATGTTGAGGTACTTTCCTTCTATACCCATTTTACTGAGGGTTTTTATCATAAATGGGTGTTGGATCTTGTCGAATGCTTTCTCTGCATCTATTGAGATGATCATGTGGTTTTTGGTTTTCATTTTGTTAATGTAGTGTATCACGTTGATTGACTTGCGGATGTTGAACCATCCCTGTGTCCCTGGTATAAATCCCACTTGATCATGGTGTATAATCTTTTTGATATATTGCTGTAATCGGTTTGCCAAAATTTTGTTGAGGATTTTTGCATCTATGTTCATCAGTGATATCGGCCTGTAGTTCTCCTTCTTTGTGTTGTCCTTGTCAGGTTTGGGGATCAGAGTGATGTTGGCTTCATAGAATGTGTTAGGGAGTTCTCCATCTTTCTCAATTTTCTGGAACAGTTTGAGGAGAATAGGTATTAAGTCTTCTTTGAATGTTTGGTAGAATTCTCCGGAGAAGCCGTCTGGTCCTGGACTCTTGTTTTTGGGGAGGTTTTTGATTACCGTTTCTATTTCCTTACTTGTGATTGGTCTATTCAGATTCTCCATTTCTTCCTGATTCAGTTTGGGGAGATTGTAGGAGTCTAGGAATTTGTCCATTTCTTCCAGGTTGTTCAATTTGTTGGCATATAGTTTTTCATAGTATTCTCTTATGATCTCTTGTATTTCATTGGTATCTGTTGTGATTTCTCCTCTGTCATTCCTGATTTTATTAATTTGCGATTTCTCTCTTCTTTTCTTGGTGAGTCTGGCTAGGGGTTTGTCAATTTTGTTAATTCTTTCGAAGAACCAACTCTTTGTTTCATTGATCCTTTCTATTGTCTTTTTTGTTTCAATATCGTTTATTTCTGCTCTTATTTTTATTATTTCCCTCCTTCTACTGACTCTGGGCCTTGTTTGTTCTTCTTTTTCTAGTTCTGTTAGGTGTCGTTTGAGGTTGCTTACGTGAGCTTTTTCTTGTTTAGTGAGGTGAGCCTGTATTGCGATGAATTTCCCTCTTAGGACTGCTTTTGCTGCATCCCAAATGATTTGGTATGTCGTGTTCTCATTTTCATTTGTCTCCAGATAATATTTGATTTCTTCTTTAATTTCTTCAATGATCCATTGTTTGTTGAGAAGCGTGTTGTTTAGTCTCCACATTTTTGCACCTTTCTCTGCTTTTTTCTTGTAGTTGATTTCTAGTTTAATAGCGTTATGATCAGAAAAGATGCTTGATATTATTTCAACTCTCTTGTATTTATTGATGTTTGCTTTGGTTCCCAAAATATGGTCAATCCTTGAGAATGTTCCATGTGCACTTGAGAAGAATGTGTAACCTGCTGTTTTTGGATGAAGTGTTCTATATATATCTATTAAGTCCATCTGGTCTAATTTTTCATTTAATTCTATTATTTCCTTGTTGATTTTCTGTCTGGATGTTCTGTCCATTGGTGTTAATGGTGTGTTGAGGTCCCCTACTATTATTGTATTGTTGTTGATGTCTTCTTTTAGTTCTATTAAGAGTTGCTTTACAAATTTTGGTGCTCCTGTGTTGGGTGCGTATATATTTATAAGTGTTATGTCTTCTTGGTGGAGAGTCCCTTTTATCATTATATACTGTCCCTCTTTGTCTTTCTTTATCTGTTTTGCTTTGAAATCTACCTTGTCTGATATTAGTATAGCGACACCTGCTTTCTTTTGTTCATTATTAGCTTGGAGTATTGTTCTCCATCCCTTCACTCTGAGTCTGTGTTTGTCTTTGGGGCTGAGGTGTGTTTCCTGGAGGCAGCATATTGTTGGATCTTGTTCTTTGATCCATCCTGCCACTCTGTGTCTTTTGATTGGGGAGTTCAATCCGTTTACATTTAGAGTGATTATTGAGACGTGGGGGCCTACCACTACCATTTTGTGTCTTGTTTTCCGGTTTTCTTCAGTTTCCTTTGTTTCTCGTCCCATGGTTTAATCTGTTCTGATGTAGAGCTGCTACTCTCTGTTGTTGTCCTTCTACTTATCTCCTCTGCTCTTGGTTTTGTAGCCCCTTTCCTTTTTTGGATTTTTCAGGAATGAGGGTTTTCCTGAGGATTTCCTGAAGAGGAGGTTTTGTGGCAATGAACTCCCTTAATTTTTGTTTATCTGGGAAAGTTTTTATTTCTCCATCGTATTTGAAGGATATTTTCGCTGGGTAGAGAATTCTCGGCTGTAGGTTTTTGTCCTTCAGATTTTTGAATATATCATTCCACTCTCTTCTAGCCTGTAAAGTTTCTGCTGAGAAATCTGCTGATAGCCTGATGGGGGTTCCTTTGTAGGTTAGTTTCTTTTGCCTGGCTGTCCTTAATATTTTCTCCTTGTCGTTGACTTTTGCTAGCTTCACTACTATATGCCGTGGAGTTGGTCTTCTTGCATTGATAAAGTTTGGAGATCTATTGGCTTCTGTCACCTGAAGATCCATCTCCCTCACCAGATTTGGGAAGTTCTCAGCCATTATTTCTTTGAATAGGTTTTCTGCCCCTTTCTCCTTCTCTTCTCCCTCTGGTATACCTATAATCCTTACGTTGCATCTCCTAATTGTGTCTGATAATTCTCGGAGAGTTTCTTCATTTCTTTTAAGTCTTGCTTCTCTCTCCTCCTCTGCCTGCAACAATTCTATATTACCATCTTCCAAATTGCTAATTCTTTCCTCCATATTATCGGCCCTACTGTTCAGAGCATCTAGATTTTTCTTAATCTCCTCTATTGTGTTCTTCATTTCCAGTATTTCTGTTTGGTTCTTCTTTATCGTATCAAACTCTTTTGTGACATAGCTCCTGAACTCGTTGAGTTGTCGGTCAGAATTCTCTCTTAACTCAGTGAGTATTTTAATGATGGCTGTTTTGAAGTCATCATCATTTAGGTTATATATCTCTTTTTCTTTGGGATTGATTTCTGTGTATTTGTTACTTTCTTTCTGTTCTGGAGATTTAATGTATTTTTTCATATTGCTTGATGATGTTGATTTGTGCCTCCACATGGAGATAGAGTTTAGTTGCTCCTTTCACTTGTTTCAGCTGCTGCGGTGGGGGGAGCAGCTGTTTATACTTCACCAACCAGGAACCCTGTCCGTAGTTGCTAACTGGGCCTGGGCCCCTCTTCGTAGCCACAGTGGCCCTTTGGATTCCCTCCTCTGCCGTGGGGGCCGTCACGGGGGGCTTCAGGCTGCAGGTGCCTACTGTTGTTGCCCACCTAGATGCGCTCTCTCCTTGGGGTCTGCAACGGTGTTATGGGCTTTTCCAGCGGCCAGGGGTGGGATCACTTTTATTTGTCGCTCGGTTGCTGTCGGCACCCACCAAATCTCACTTGTCCTCTATGGGTCGCAGGAGAGCTATTGGCATCTTCTACAGTCTGTGGTTAGTACACCTAGCTATGCTGCTTTTGCCCTGGGGTCTTCCAGCCTTGTGGCTGGCGGCTGGGTGCCTTCTACTGATGCTGTGCAGAGGCTTTCCCTAAGGCTTCTGTGAGCCTGTAGGGTTTCCCCCTAGGCTACTAAGCTGGGTCTCTGGAACTCTCTCCAGCCCCAGTCCTCTCCGAGATCTCCGGCAATCCCTAGCCTCACCGGGTGGGCAACGGCAGCTGGGGGTTGCCCCGCCCTCTGGGCTTCTCTCCGGGCCTCTGCCGGGAGCTCTGAATGCTCAGCGTGGCCCCTCTGCTACCGGCAGACAGAGAGTTTTGTCTGCTGCCTGGCGGAGCTCCGGCGCTTCCCCTCCGGGTCGCCGGACCCGCCTTTGGAAGTTCCCCCGCCCCGGTCCTCTCCGAGATCTCCGGCAATCCCTAGTCCCACGGGGCGGGCAACGACAGCTGGGGGACGCCCCGCCCTCTGGGCTTCTGTCCGAGCCTCTGCCGGGAGCCCTGAATGCTGGGCGTGGCCCCTCTGCTAATGGCAGACAGAGAGTTTTGTCTGCTGCCCGGGCGGAGCTCCGGCGCTTCTCCACCGGGTCGCCGGACCCGCCTTTGAAAGTTCCCCCGCCCCGGTCCTCTCCAAGATCTCCGACAATCCCTAGTCCCACCGTGCGGGCAACGGCAGCTGGGGGTCGCCCCGCCCTCTGGGCTTCTGTCCGGGCCTCTGCCGGGAGCCCTGAGTGCTCAGCGTGGCCCCTCTGCTACCGGGAGACAGAGAGTTTTGTCTGCTGCCTGGGGGAGCTCCGGCACTTCCCCTCCGGGTTGCCGATCCGGCCTTTGAAAGTTCCCCCGCCCCGGTCCTCTCCGAGATCTCCGGCAATCCCTAGTCCCCCGGGGCGGGCAACGGCAGCTGGGGGTCGCCCCGCCCTCTGGGCTTCTGTCCGGGCCTCTGCCGGGAGCCCTGAGTGCTCAGCGTGGCCCCTCTGCTACCGGCAGACAGAGAGTTTTGTCTGCTGCCTGGCGGAGCTCCGGCGCTTCCCCACCGGGTCGCCGGACCCGCCTTTGAAAGTTCCCCCGCCCCGGTCCTCTCCGAGATCTCCGGCAATCCCTAGTCCCCCGGGGCGGGCAACGGCAGCTGGGGGACGCCCCGCCCTCTGGGCTTCTGTCCGGGCCTCTGCCGGGAGCCCTGAGTGCTCAGCGTGGCCCCTCTGCTACCGGCAGACAGAGAGTTTTGTCTGCTGCCTGGCGGAGCTCCGGCGCTTCCCCACCGGGTCGCCGGACCCGCCTTTGAAAGTTCCCCCGCCCCGGTCCTCTCTGAGATCTCCGGCAATCCCTAGTCCCACGGGGCGGGCAACGGCAGCTGGGAGACCTCCGTGCCCTCCGTGTCTCTCTCTGGGACCCTCCGGGCGCCCCGAGCACCAGGCCGGGTCTCCCCGCCAATGGCGGGGAGAGACTCTCCCCGCGGGCTCAGGTGTGCAACTCCAAAGTTTCCCTCTGCGTTTAGGAGTAATTGCGGGGGGTTTAAGTAGGGTTCTGGTCACCTGTTTCCACCGTTGCTCCTCTGTTGTGTTCTCGCTCCTGCCCTAGATGTGTGTGGATCCTCTGGGGGCGTCCGTTGGAAGAAAGCCGCTTGCGGGTACTAGGCTGCCCGTCGGGGTCGGAGAGTTTTCACCTATTTCCACATCCTCCCGGAGGAAAGTCCGTCCGCCTTCCGATGTATAGTCGCGTGGGTGTCTCAGACGTCCTGAGATGCTGTCTGGATATCCTTTGTCAAGCGATAAGTGTCCAAATAATTGTAGACTCGAAGGGCGAGAGACAAAGAGGACTACTCACGGCGCCATCTTGGAATTCATAGGGATCTTGGGATCTTATCTTGCATGCAAACAAAATTCTTTGCTTGGTGGGCTCCACAGGAGAAGGACAGGAGTTCTGGAAGTTTGGCAGTCCTGTCCATGGGACTAGTGGACGTGGTCTGAGGTGTTCAGTGACCCATGTTGGTGAGATTCAGGGCCCAACAGGGTGAAAGCAGTTGAGACTTGAGTCTCCAAAGGGACCTGGAGGACCCCCGCTCTTAGAGGGGTACCCTATAGGTGGGTGTCTTCAGTGGAAAATGGGCCCCACTGGTGGCCCCTGCTACTGACAGAGGTAAGGCCCAAGGCCCTGGAGTCGGAGTCGTCACCCAGCTGAAAGTTGGGATCCTGGGCTGGTGCTGACCCTACAGCAGGGGTCAGCAGACTGAGACTGTTGGATATGTGGCTCTGTCTCATCCTACATGGAAGTAGAGGCTTCTGTTCAGAGTTCTCATCTGGGCACAAGGAAGGGACCATCCTATTTCTCCTCTGGTGCTTAAGTTCTCCCTAGTTCCGTCTCCTGCTCTCAAAGAGCAGTTCTTTGTCAAACCTTGGTCTCCTTTTCTCATTGCCTGAGGCCTCAGCACAAAACCCCTAGTACTGGGGTCTGGGCTATCCTTGATGTTGGAGGAACTGAAGAGGTGGGTACCTATGTGGGAATAGAAAAGGGCCCCTCTGTACTCAGAAGAGCAATCTTGAGTTCCCAGAGCCCCACACCGCTCTCCAGTGCCCAGCAGACCAAACACATACGCCTCAGGTAACTCTTCTGGACCAGAAGAGGGCTAGGTGTTTGAATCAGGGTCTCTGCCTGGTAATGTGCCTCCAAACCCAGATGACCAGCACATGGGGGGAGTTGCGGGTCCCAGTCCCAGGGCATCTTGGTGGGTGGTCGCAACTCTGGGAGGGACCTATGGTCACAGTGGGTACACTGGGCACCTTGTGGATTTGGATGTACACAGACAGCGGCCCTGAAGGAGCGAGTGGTGGGGTGGGTGCCTGTGAGCAGGGATTCAGCTTCCAGAAACTTCCCAAGTTCGGATGTGGCCTGAGTGAAGCATGAAGGATTCTGGTGACGTTGGGCATTGCAACTGTAGGATGGTGCTTGGGACTCTTGTGCCGGTGCCCCATGGATATGCGACAAAGCAGACGTCTTGAGATCAGAGGCAGTGCAAAAAACAACCTCTGCTGTCTGGAGAACCAGGGACACTCAGGCCTCTGCTCTCCATAGCGGGTCACAGGTGGTTGATCTGGGAGAGGGTTCAGGAGCTGCCTCTAGTCTTGTATTTGAGATGTAAAGGAAGAAAGGATAATTTCTACCAGGTCATGAAAATTGTAGATAGGCAGCTGCTTCAGGATGGTGGAGAACACATACTGACCAAAAGGCATTCTCTTTGACATGGTGAAAACGATAATGCACTGGAATGTTCTTTTAAGGACAAAGAGATAACTTAGTTTTATCAGTAATTGTGATGCCTGTTTTATTCTTCTAGTTCATTATTAATGTCACTTTTTTGGTTTATGTCTTAAGGAAATGGTGAAAGCTGACCAGGATTTGTGTTTCAGTACAGGAACGTGGATTTTTTGTGGACTCTGATAGCATTTTAAGCTTTCATGTTTTATGGATGAAAGACAGAAATAAAGGTCACTAATTTAAGTATCAAATCCAAGACGGACAGGAGAATCTGTCCAGAGTGTGAGAGGTGGATGGGTGAATGGTGAGGACAATAGAAAGACCCTCCTCCCCTAATGAGGGACCATCAAAGTCTCCTGTGCTTCAGGGAGGATCCCCAGCTTTGAGGGCAGGGTGCTGTCAGCCAGTAGGTGCTGGGATTGAGACCCTAACATTGGCCAGTCTCTGACAAGGTCCATTTTTCAGGTATAGATTTACATCTCACTCGCCAGTCACCTGCGTGGATAGGAACATTGGGTACTCCTCTCCTGCAGGTCCTCAGTCCTGTGGGGCATCACCCACCCTGCACTGAGGGCCTGGGATATGGAGATGGGCCATGTGGAACCACAGGCATTCCTGGATACAGGGATGACCCTGAGAGAGGGATGCAGGCCAATCCTTGGATCCTGGAGGTTGGGAAGTTGCTGGCTGAAGAGGACAATGCCTACAGGGGCTGGTGTAGGCCTGGAGGGTGGGGGATGTCTCAGGGCTTTGGGGCTCACCTATAGCGTGATTCAGCCTGGGCTTGTGTTCCCCATGAGCAGATGTGCTTGAGTGCATCTTTCTGGGGTGATGGTGGAACCTCATGTGGAGAGAAATCTTGGCCTGCATGTACCCTTCTATTGCTGGGTCTGAGTCCAGGAGTTCCCTCTCCCTACAGAAGACTCGTGTCCCTGATTCACACACTGCCTTCAGGGAGATGCCACCCAGGTGGGCTCAGGTGGGGTGGGGTCTGTAGATATGGATGGAACCACCCTGGAGACTGTCTCTTCACTCAGCGGGTGCGCCTTGTCCCAGTGTCTCAGCTTGAGGCCTGTGTTCTCCAAACACTTATCCCACCTCTGACCAGGATAATGCTGGCAGATTGCATTGGGTCAATCTTTGTGTTATCCACGTAGGTGTCCTCCAGTCTGTTCCCATTGTTCATATCAGAATCCAGGCACCATCCACACCTATCCCTGGAGGAGGAATAGGACCGTGGTTCCTAACAGCTTATCATGTGCTCCCACCCCTCATCCTATGACCGCTACCCATCCTTCCACTGTGGAGATGATGCAACTGAGAGCAACAAGAGCTGGGATTTGGAGTGGAATGTGACCTTGAGCGAACAATAATGACAATGTCAGTTCACATTTTTGAACATTTATTGACTCAAATATTTCACCTTTTCCCATTGCCTATTCACAACAGCTCTGTAAATAAAGTACATCATGACCAACAACTTACAGCTAAGAAAAAAATTCTACTTAAATTTTAACAACATGTAGGAGGGGAAGAGGGTCACTCATATTTCACAGTCAGCCTGTTGGGGTCACTTTTACTGGAACTGACCGGGTTGGAGACCTCACAGTGATAATCCCCAGCAACTTTCCTCCTGACAGGGTGTATGGTGAGGGTGCTGCTGTCCTGGGACAGCTCCATGCTCTCTGTGAGCTGTGGACTCTGGTTATTGAAGAACCAGTGGATGGAGATCCCAGTGTTGTTTGTGAGGCATGTCAGGACCATGTTGCTCTGTGACTGTGGTGTTGCTGGCTTGGATGGAGGGCTGTGCCACTGGCTCTCTGGAGAAACAGAAGAGGTGGCTGACAGAGTGGGCCTCATTCCTTCCTCAGAGATCTCAGCCACTCACAGGGCCATAGTAAGTTCTGTAAATGTGACCCAGAAAATGGCCTTGACCCTCAGCAGGAGGTTGCGTGCCTTTGTTCAGGTGATGATCTGTAAGGAGTTGGCTGCCCCTCTTCCTTTGAATCCCATATCATCCCAGGTTGACCCCTGACCAGTCTCCTTGGATATCTCTGTAGTTTCAGTACGAGGAAACTCTTTTCATCCCACAAGTCCTACAAAATCATCATCAGATGAAATTTTTCTTCCATGAACTTTCATTGATTTTTCCCTAGAACTTTCTTTGACTTCAAAAAAGATCAGGCCACATTCCTTATATACACTTCGGTATATGTTTGGGAAGGCCGGTTTGCCAGCCCTGTCCATCTCTGGGGCTAAGGGATGGTTCTATATAGTAGAAATGCATTTACTTCTTGTTAACTAATTTCTTAAAGAGTGAGGATACCCCCCGCTCCCCCAGTCTTCACAAATTTAGGACCTGGAGAGCTTCTAATCTAAAGGGTTTCTCACTCTGAAGAGGACTTTTACTTCTTGGCCTGTGGATTGAATATCACAGGGAAGGAAATCTCTAGAGAGAAGTGGATACGGTTTTAACAAAAGACAGGTACTGTTAGGAATAGAAGGAAACTACTCAGTATGACAGAAGTCATAAATGAAAAGCCCACAGCTAACATAATACTCCACGGGGAACACTGAAAACTTTTCTCTAGGATCATGAAGAAGACAAGCATGCTGCTTTCACCACTTTTATTCAACATAGCCCAGGAGTCCTAGCTGGAAAAAGTAGGCAAGATGGAGAAATAAAAGTCATCGAAATTGGAAAGGAAGAAAAAAATTAGCTTTTAGCAGAAGACATAATCTTATTTGTAGAAAACCATAAAGATTCCTACCCCATAAAAAAGATTGTTAGAACTAATAAAAAAATTCAGCAAAGTTGCAGGAAACAAAATCAACACTCAAAATCAATTACATTTATATATAGTAACAATGAACAATTCAAAAAAGAAATTAAGAATACAATTCCAAGTACAACAGCATGAAAAAGAATAAAATGCTTAGGCACAAAATAACCAAGGGGATAAAAGATGTGTACGCTGAAAACTACCAAACATGATGAAAGAAACTAAAGAAGACAGAAATAAATGGAAAACATCTATGTTCATGGATGGGCAGGATTAATATTGTTAAGATGCCAATATACCCCAAACTCTCTACATATTTAATACAATACCTATCAAAATACCAATGACATTTTTGCAGAAATAGAAAACTCCAACTTATAATTCATATGAAATCTCAAGGCACTCTGAATAATTAAAACAATCTTTAAAAAGAAGAACAAGGGGCCAGCCCGGTGGCACAGCAGTTAAGTGCACACGTTCGGCTTGGGCGGCCTGGGGTTCGCCAGTTCGGATCCCGGGTGCAGACATGGCACTGCTTGGCAAACCATGCTGCGGTAGGCATCCCACATATAAAGCAGAGGAAGATGGGCATGGATGTTAGCTCACGGCCAGTATTCCTCAGCAAAAAGAGGAGGATTGGCAGAGATGTTAGCTCAGGGCTAATCTTCCTCAAAAGAAGAAGAAGAAGAAGAACAAAGTTGGAAGAATCTCACTTCCCAATTTTAAAATTTACCACAGAGCTAAAGAATCAAAATAGTGTGGCACTGGCATAAAGACAGACATAGATCATGGAACAACAGATATCCAGAAATAAAGCCCCAATTATAGGATCAGATGATTTCAACCAGGGAGCCAAGACCATTCAATGGAGAAAGGTTAGTCTTTTCAACAAATGGTGTTGGAAAACTGGATATCCACATGCAGAAGAATGATGTTGGACCATTGCCTTACACCATATACAAAAATTAACTCAAAATGGATAAAATCCTAAAATAAGATGTAAATATATAAGACTCTTAGAGGTAAATACGAGGGAATGCCTCATGACATTGGATTTGGCAATTTCTTGAATATGACAGTAAAAACAGGCAAAAAAAGATAGATAAATTGGACTTTGTTAAAATAAAAAACTTCTGTTCATCAAAAGACACAATCAACAGAGTTAAAGGTGACCTATGGAATGGGAGAGAATAATTTGCAAATTATTTATCAATAAGGTGTTAATATCCAGAATACATAAAGAACTCTTAAACTCAACAACAACAACAACAAAACCAAATAACCTGATTGAAAAATGGGCAAAGCACTTGAATAGACATTCAAATCAACACTACAGTGAGATGCCCACTCAGATCTATTAGAATGACCACTTTCAAAAAAACAGAAAAACAGGCGCTAGAGATGATGTGGAGAAATTGGAATCCTTGTGCATTGTTGGAGGGAAGGTAAAATGGTGAGGCTACTGTGGAAAATGGTATGGTGATTATGAAAATTTTACATAAGAATGCCATGTGACCTATTACTAGCAGGTTCTGACTGTTGGTTGACCATGTGTAGGTGGTGGTCTGAGTCTCAGGTACACATTAACACTACAGGGACCTCATGCTCCACGGGGTTAGAGTTTCTGCTTGTAATGACAGGTGTGGGTAACTCCACATTGCTCGTAACAGAGAACATTGCCCTGTGTGGTACCTTGATTCCTCCCAGGCATCTTCAATCAGAGTTGTCATCTCTCACCTCTCAGCCAACCCAAGTCCTTAAAAGAATAAGGCAGGTTTGTGTATCTGAAGACAAATGCATGAGGATCAGAGCACTCAGAGAACATAAGGCCACTTGCTCTACATCTGTGTTAAAGCACAGACTTTCTCAAGCGTCACTATGTGCTGGCTGCAGGTGTAGAGTCGGGAGTGAGAAGGCAAAGTCTTTCCTTTATACTCCAGTGGGTGTGACACCAACACATCAGGAAACAAATGATTGTCTCCACTGTGTGTGTTCTGCACCAAATGCTCCAACCACATGTGACATAATGCAGAGGGGGATGTAGGCACAGTCCAGGCCTGTCAGTCCTGTGTGTGTGAGGTAGAATACACCCCACCCAAATCCAGAGGTCAGAGAGAAATCACTCACTGTATACGTGGAGCTGTCCAGTTCCTACTTCACTGTGAAAATTCTTCTTTATAACTTGTAGGGTGTGGTAACCTATAATCCTTCTGGGTGAACTTCTGGAACAGCAGGGATCTGTTGGAGTATCTTATCTCTTGACCACTGTATACAGGCTCTGGGCTAATTCCTTGTGTGTCTATTATGTATAATGAAATGTGGTGTTTCGATGCTACTCTGTCCCCTTTAAAAAGTGATAACCTATGAGATTCTCTCTCAGACCGTGAAGAAGCAGAACATCCTTCCCTTTGGCAGTATTGAACTCCACTGATTCAACAGTGAGTTGGCAGTGGTGCGTGGGTTCCAGAAGGTTAAGAGTGAGCCTAGGAGGGAAGAGAGAGAGATCAATATTTGGACCTATGTATTGGGAAGGAAAGATGAGGCCTAGGGTCCTGAGGCGGTCTCTTCATCTCTTAGACTTGGAGTCTGTGTGTGTGTATGTGTGTGTGTGTCTCCCACTGGTCAAGGTCAGCAGCATGACCACCATTTTTTCAGCCCCTGTGAACTTATTTCCTCTGTTCCCATTACTCTTCCCCAGGCATCTGCCCGGCTCACTCCCTCATTGCCCTCAGCGGCCTGATCACTCTCAGGAGCATCCTTGGAAGATGCCTTCCCTGATCACCTGCTCTAAAGACCCTCTGTCTTCACTTTCTGAACTTTCTCTGCTCTGTTACCTTCCTGACACTTGTCAGTCCCTGACATCACATTCTATATCCCTTTGCTTGTCTGTCTTTCTCCCATAGAATGTGACCTTCGCCAAGGCAGATACTTGTATGATATTATTTTACCCCCAGTGCCTGGAACAAGCTGAAAACATCTGTGGATGAATGTCTGGTGTCTCAGGAGGAGCTGCTGGTCTCGGGTATGAAGGGGGAGGATCTTGTGTCTCCTGGGTGTGAGGATGATGGTGGTGGGAGGTTCGGTGGCTATGGGCTATCTGGTCCTCGGGGGAAGGTTTCATGGAGACCTTCCCTCTCCATGTGTTGGCTGAGTGGTAACTCAGAGTCTGTGTATGTGCTCCCTGAATGTCCTGGGGCCTCTATCCTCTGCCTGTATGGGTTTCCTGTGGTCATCCTTCCTTCCCCATGGGTTGTGCCTGGCAGGGAGTAGGAGGCGCATAGGGGCACCTGAGAGAAGAGGGTGCTCTGAGGCCCCTGGGGGGGTGAGTGGGAAAGTATAGGAAGGAAGGCAGGACCCAGAAGGGTCTGGGGTCTGTTTAACAGAGGGATGGAAATCAGGCTCCTTTTCCACCTCCTTAGTCAAAGCCAGTTCCTGTGTTATTTTCTAGCTAATTGTGTGTGTGTGTGTGCACGCACGTGCGTGTGTTTGTGTGTCCGTGTCCCAATGTCGCCTCCTGGAGGGCATGAGGAGACCTGCAGCCAACGTCAGGGGCTGCACCAGGGATGCTGACCAGGCTCCAGAGCGTGTGAGCTGGCTCTGAGCCCTGGACACAGGTGCGTTCTGATCTCCAGGCTGAGGGACCCTTGAGCCAGGGTCCTGTCACTGTCAGTCCCCAGGCTGCCCAGCTCCATGACAGCTCAGGATGAGCTCAGGAGGAGGACAGGCATTGTCCAGTGGACTCCTGATCCAGTGTGCTGTGCTGCTTGGTGGATGTGCTGTCTCAGGAGGAGCTCACTGTCCCTGAGGTATCAAAGAAAGCGCCCAATGATTGATCTCTTGAGGTCCCAAGGCACACTGGGAAGTCTCAAGGCCTGTGAGGCTGGTCCCCAGAATGGCCTGTGTTTCTCTCATCATAGCACTGGGGTGTTGCATCCGAGTCATCTGTGTTCCTGTCTGTGATCTGCTTTAGACCTCCTCACAGGGACCAGGAGCTGGAGCTGCTCCATCTGGAGACTCAGCCATAGGATCCTGTAGGTTCCTCTGTTACTTGAGGGGGGCCCCTGGGACCTTCAACCCTTCTGGGATGGAAGCAAACACAGATCCTGGTTCTCCTGTCCCATCTGCATGGGAGTTTCCCTCATTCACTGGAATGCCTTGGGCTGGTGAGATGTCTTCAGGGGACCATAGCCAACTATCCCCACACACCAAGGACTATCAGGATGTGGTGTTGCCTCTGATTCTCTCCTAGTGCTAAGTACACTTGGGGTTAAGAATCCAGATTTTGTGCCAGGTGAGGTCTCTGTGAGAAGAGGAAGGACACAGGCTTTCATCCCAGGCCCTCCTTGGAGAGTAGTCACCTACAAGGTAGAGATGGGGAGGGGGTATGATTTTCTGGGAATGAATGAGGATCCGACCTCTCACTGTTGGGAGGGCCAAGCCCTCCCTCCTGACTCTACAAGGGGTATAGGCCCATCCCTGAGACAGCTGTGGGCACTTGCTGGCCTCCTCCCATGCTGATGCCAGGGGCCCTGTGTCTACATATCCCTAACCCCGAGGTGTCACACAGGGGTGACAGGCTTCCATCGTGTGGTTTCCCTCATCCATCTGATAAGTATTTACTGAGCATCCATGACACATCAGGTCCTGGTATGGGCCCTGGGAAGTCCACAGAGAACAGGACACACATGGGGCTCTGGACACAGAGTTTGCCTTGTGACTGGGAGACAGACACTCAGAGAAAATCATGGAACTAAGGAGTTAATTCAAATCAAGAGAAGGACAGTGAAGGGAAAGCACTTAATGAAGTCTCAAGTGGTCTGGGGATCACCAGAGCGCCCCTGAAAAAGTGGATTTTTGGCTAAGATCTGAAGCATGAATAGACATTCACCCCATGAAAGACAGACAGTGTGGATTGAGGAGCTGTCTGCAGGGGGACCAGCCTTCAGGTGGGCAAATACTTGCTTGGATGGAGAGGCTGACAGAGTCCAGCATGGGGAGCTTGAAGAGTGAGGAGAACAGTAGACTGAATGATGCTGGTGAGGGTCAGACCCCGTGGGGCTTTGGGTGATGCTAAGAGAGGTCAGCAGCCCAATGGGGAGGCTCCAGGCTGTGGAGTAGCTCTGCTGCCCTCTGGTGGACAAGGAAGAAGTGTAGAAGGAAAAGTCTTTGTGCCAAGTAGTTTACATTCATAAATCTCAAGCATTTTTTTAGGTGTTTACGAATAATATAAAAATCGAACCATGTCCCACTCTTAAATTTGCAATTGCTCTCATCCCACATCTCTTATGTACCCCAACAAGATTTCATCCAACTTAAGATTTGTGCTCTGATAGAAGGCCAAATTCTGTGTACTTTAGGGGTATCTAGTTACAATGTTTACGGCCCTGGGGCTGAGCTGGACCATCTGCAAGTAGGAGAAGGGAGCAGTAATGTCCCTGTGTCCTCCCTGAGCCAGAGTGTCCAGGAAGACTAGGGTTCATTCCCTCCTCTCCCCTGACCCTAATGATGTCAGACCAGTGGGGCAGAGCCAGATGGAATCAGAAGTCCAGGGGCGTTTATTTACACCCCTGATGCACAAACAAAGGATGTAGATGTGTAATTCTACTATGGGGAGGGCAGGGACAGTTAAGAGGAATGATCCAATCCTTTAGGGCCATGGACTCACAGTCATTTCCTCCAGTGCCCACACATAGGGTGGGGGCATTTGGACCCTGAGCATCCAGCCTTCCTTGCCCACTGTGCCTGGAACCATCCCTCTCCCCAATGACTTGTGCCTAAGGTTGGTTCCAGGTCACCAGTACATGCTGCCACATCCTCTGATGGGAGGTTCTTCCCTGGGGTCCCTGATATCTGTCCCAGGAGCTTCACCCAGAGCAATCTAAAGAGTATTTAAGGGCTGAGAGTTGTGGCAGTAAGAACATTTGCACTGATCTCAGGTGATGGAAAGGTCCCCAAGAGCTCAAGGGGGAGTATGAGTGCCCTCTAGTGGATTGTTCCTCCTGGAAGAGGAGGAAAAAGCATCCAGGAGAGCTCAGAGATTAGGGCTGACTTTGGACAAAGGGCCCATTCGAGTTGAGAAGGAGACATATTTAGGTGTGATTAACTTATGGCCGCCTATACTCACCAGCTGGAAGACTATGGTTTTCAAAGGCTGTAAGCACAAGTCAGAATGACACCACTAGGTTATACTGCAAAGTCAGATGAGGGAAATAATATAGATGCTGAGATGAAAAAATACATGATAAATCTAAATGCAATGTCGTTAGACAGTCTACTCTGATGTTTTTATCGTCTTAAGAGTCAGCTTAGCAATGAATGCAATGTCATTTCTATCATTAGGAAAATGTCTTATTAAGAAGAAAATTAAATCATAGGAATTTCTCTTTGTTTTCAGAATCATGTACCTTGGCGCAATTCCTTAAGTGCAAATCTACACCCAAAATTGGACTTTGTCAGAGACTGGCCAGTATCAGGGTCTCATTCCCAGCACGTGTGGGCTGACGGCGTGCTGCCCCCTAACCCAGGGCCCCTCTCTGAAGTACAGGGGCCTTTGAATCTCCCTCATTAGGGGAAGGGGGATTTTTTAGTGTTCTCACCGTTCATCCGTCCACTCTCACACTCTTGGCAGAATCTTTTGTCCACTCTTAGTTTTGATATTTAAATTACTGACCTATATTTCTGTCCTTCATCCATCCCAGCATTGTGACAGGCCAAGGAGGTCCCTTCTGCTTGAGATTTTGAGGAAAAGGTTCTTAGAGACAGTTACATTCAGCCAATTTGAATACACCTCCACTTGAATGGCATCATCATTACCCAGAAGGATTTGGACACTTTTTTTAGAAGTCAGATGCTTTCCAACTCTAAAGGAAAAATGTGACTCTCTCTCTACAGGTTTGACTAGTAGAAATGGATCAAGAGAAATTGCATTAGTGTTCAACGAGATGGTGATCTATATGAATGCATGAAAGCTTAAAACCCTATGAGAATCCACATAAAATTCTCATTCCTGTGCTAAACCATGGATCCTGTTTGCTTTCACCATTTCCTTAAGAGGTAAACTACAAAAGTGACATTAATAGAAGAATAAAACATGCAGCACAGTTACTGATAAAACTAAGTTGTTTCTTTGTTGTTAAAAGGGCAACCAAGCGCCTTATCCTCATTCTTACCATGTAGAAAAGGAATGCCTTTCAGTAGTATGTGTTCCCCACCATCCTGAAGTTGCTGGCTGTCTATAAATTCATGGCCTGGCAGAAAGTATCATCCTTTCTTCCTTTAAATCTGAAATACAAGACTAGTGGCAGCTCCTGGCTCTTTTCCTAGATCCAACCACCTGAAAATGGCTGTGGACAAGGAGAGGCCTGAGCTTCCCTTCTTCTCAGCAGAGGTTGCTCTCTGTGCTGCCTCTCTGCTCAAGACAACCACCTTGTCACATGTCTTTGGGGCACCGGCCTGGAAGGTTTTGAGCACCATCTTACAGCTTCGATGCCAAACATACCAGAACCCTGTGTGCCTCACTCCAGCCACATTTGAACTTGGGGAGATTCTGACAGCCAAATCCCTGCTCACAGACACCCATCCCACCACCTGCTCCTCCAGGACGGCTGTCTGTGCACGACCAAGCCCACACTGGGCTCAGCGCACCGACCGTGAACACGGTCCCCCCCCAGACCCTGTGACTACCTGCCAAGATGCGACCTGACTGGGACCAGCAGTCCCTGAACGTGGTGGTAGTCACCTGGGCTTGGAGGCGCTTTCCCAGGAGCGGGCCATGATTCCAATATCCAGCCCTCCCCTCTGTTTCTGGGAGAGTTACATGAGGCATAGTGTTTGGTCTACTCTGCACTGGAGAGCAGTGTGAGGCCCAGGGACCTTAAGATTGCTCTTCTGAGGTCACAGGGGCACCTCCATATTCCCACATAGGTACCGAGTTCTTCAAGGTCTTCACTGTGGGAGGAGAGCCTAGACCCCAGTACCTGGGAGACTGGACTGAGGCTTCAGGCAATGAGAAAGGGAGACTGAGGATTGACAAAGAACTGCTCTTCTTGGAGAGCCTGGCAGTGAGAGCAGGAGGTGGAGCCAGGGCACTGGCCATCTGTGATTAAGCCCCACATGAGAAATGGGGTGATCACTTCCTTGTGCCCTGATGGACCTCTGAACAGAAGCCTTCACTCCTGTCTGGGAGGATGAGACAGAGCCAGATATCCAGCCATCCCTGTCTGCTGACTCCCTGCTGCAGGGTGATGAAAGTAATAATAATGTTTCACCTGCTGAAGTATTTGAGGAAGCCATTCTGGTTTAAATCTGACTCAGCCTAAAACCTGTTTTTCCCAGAGAAGGCTGTCTTTTAGCCCACCAAACGTGCACTATACACCTGCTTCAAACATTTTCTCAATGTAAAGAATGCACTCTTTAAAGATAGGTATGACTGTCTCCCTTCTTCTGATGCCAATATCAATAATTCTTTGAAGATAAACTTTTCTTCCCAGAGAACCAAGGTCAAGTTGACCTGCTGTTTATCTGCTAAACTGCAGCAAAACATCTTGTGACTTTGGGGAAAAAAATTGTATTCCTGTCATGCTTGGTCTATGTTCTTTGTTCTGAAATGTTACATAACCATGCCATAAACCATGCTTGTCTGGAGTGCTTTCTTCCCTGGTGGAGATTGAACTTCTGGGCTAGTCCTGAACTTGGCACAGAGAAATATCACTTTATCTTTCTTAACTATAGATTGATTATTGATTATTTGCATTGACAAAGGACAACACCAGCCTAGGGCCCAAATCCTCAGCTCGGTGAGGACTCCAACTCTGGGGCCTTGGGCCTTACCTCAGTCTACAACAGAATCCACCAGTGGGGCCCATTTTCCTCTGAGGGCACTCAACTACTGTTCCCCCCAAAAAGTCAGAGCCCTCCAGGCACCCCTGAGACTCAAATCCTAGCTGCTTTCACCCTGCTGGACTCTGCATTTCACTGACACGGGTCACTGATCACCAAGACCACCTCCACCAGGTGCTGCAAAGTTTCTACACCCCCTGTCCTTCTCCTGTAGAGCCCACCAAGCAAAGGATTTTGTTCGAAAAGATGAGATCACAAGTCCTGACCATCCTGCTCTGTACCTCCTGCAGACACCCTTGTCCCCCGATACTGAATCCATGTTGGGGCTCCACCAACAGAAGATTGGGGGCCTCTTGTTCCAGACCAGTCACAGTTACAGCACCTCCAAGCCCCACCCTCCCCACCCCCTCAATACCTCAGCCCCCATCTTGGCAAACCCAAAGGCATCAGACCCACAAGAAGCAGCCTGTGGCCCTGACCTCCCACCCCAATTCAGACATCAATTGCCTCAGCTTATTCCACTTCTGTGAATCAAGCAGCCCCAGATTTCTGGCTCAACCATCAAGGAGGTAGTGGTCATCATTGGGCTCCTGGCCCCTCTCTTCCAAGAAGCTGGAGGCCCAAGGCATCTGTGGGGACCCAGGAGGAGGCCAGGCAGGATCCCTTTGGACATGAGCTATCCTGCTTTCCACACTGGAGAGATACTCTTCCTATCAAATCCATTCTCTCCCTTGTACCCACCCACTCCTTCCTGCCTTCTCCCCCAGGGAACAGACTTGCCAGGAAGGCAGGCTTCCTTCTCTGCCTACCCCATTTGCCCAGTTTCTAGATATGGATTTTTTCTCATATAAAATATTAAGAAGCTGCTTTATTATCATGGAAATTGCCATATTCTTTCTTATTAAAACTCATACAGAAAGATGTTTGTCTGTAGAAGGATTTTCAACTTTGAAGCTACGCGTGTTTTGGACCAGATCATTCTTGGTTGTAGGGGATTGTCCTGTGTGTTCAGGATTTGTAGCAACATCCCTGGCCTCAATCCAGTAGGTACCAATAGTTCACCCATAATTTCTGACAACGAAAGCACACCTTCAGATATTTCCCAATATCGCTGGGAGGAAAATACAATAAAGTTGACAACCACTGAAATAGGCCCAAATATTTTTAAAGGATAAATCTCAAAGAAGATAATAACTAATGAAAAAAAATGAGATAAGCCTTATATGTGGCAAAATGCCATTTAAATAAATAAAAACTATATTTGCATCATAATAGAGAAGATCAGAAACCAAGTAAGAGGTCCTTTGGACACTTTGCATGTTCTGTTCTTTGCATCCAAAGCATGTTTAAATACTGTTCAAACATGAATCTCATGGATTTTCCTCATTATAGGTCAGAATATAAAGCTTTAAAAAAAGCTAGGTCGATTCTCTCATGGACCTCATTTTCTAAAAGATGTGGAGACAGAAGACCAACAAATAAATAAATATATACTATGTCAGTTGAGGATATGGTCTATAAAGAAAAATGAAATCAACTGATTCATTTCTTCTGAGGAGCCGCAATTGGCATTTGGGTGGGAAACCCCAGGTTGTGTGGGACAGTCCTGAGCCTCTAATCACATTTATTATCTCTCACCCCCACACTCTTAGTTCTGGAAGGCTTATCAAGGCACTGACAGAGCAAAAACATGCCCCTCCCATTTCCAAATTCTCTCTGAGTAGAGGGCAGTGCCATCCCCAGCTGAGAAAAACGTCTAAATTTTTAACGTTTATTTCCAGGATTTTTTGCCTTCTCCTTAGGGAGTAGAGGGCTTCCTGGGAAATTGAACAGGTCTGTGACTGAGGGGATCACCTGTAAAAAATGTGAATAACGAGGACGCTTCCTTTCATTTACTCTTTTTCTGCTCATGGGAATTTTTTCTTAGCGGAAATTCACCTGAAACTCTGGGTCCGTTCTTTCCTGAGACACACAGGTAAAACATTATGCCTAAATCATCCCAACTCCCAACCCTATTTCCTAGGAAAGTGGAGTTGTGGTGGCAGAATGTTTCAGGGACAGTATTAAAAGGAAGCAATGAGATTCGCAAAAGCCTCTGCCCAGCCAGGAGAGCGCTGGGCTGCCCTCACACCATGGACAGCTCCCAGCTTCTTGCCCTTTGCAAACACAGGTAGGGATAACAAAACAGAAAATGGGGCCAGCTGATGTGCACACAAATATGAGCAAGGAAGGAGAAACCATATGCGGTAGACTCATCGTGGGTGTAACTTCTTCTCAGCCCCCTTCCCCAGTGTCCTGACCCATAGTGCCCAGGAGAACTTTTGGATGTCTGTGTACATGGCTGGAGGCGAAGAGTGCAGGGTTGTGGTGATGGTTGGAATGGGGCCACAAAGAGAGCGGGAGACTCTCCAGCTGCTGGCCCTGCACTCACCCATCAGGGCTCTGTGGATGTGGAGACATCAGGGTGCAGGGACAGCCCAGGGGGCCCCGGCTGTCTTGAGGACCAGGGGAGCTTCAGCTCGGCTTGTCTTGCTGCTCGTTGCAGGCGGTGGGATCTGGGAGATGGCCCAGGGGCCACCTTCTAGTTTTGTATTTGAGATTTTAAGGGAAAAGAGGAGTCAATTCTACCAGGTCACGAAATTGTAGATAGCCTGAAGCCACAATTACACCATTGTGAAAATGAACATAATGCACTTGATGCTATTTTAAGGAAAAACAACTATTTTAGTTTTATCAGTAACTGTGATGCATATTTTATTCTTCAGTTCATTGTTAATATCACTTTTTGTACTTTGGCTCTTAAGGAAATGGTGAAAGTCACTAGCATCCATGTTTCAGCACAGGAATGTGGATTTTATGTGGACTCTCCTGTGATTTTAAGCTTTCATGAGTTCCTATAGATCTTCTGTGAACACTAATGTGATTTCTCTTTGTCCGTTTCTACTGGTCATCCCTGTGCAGAGAGTCACGCGTGCCTCTAAGAGTCGGAAAGCATCTGACAACCAAAAAACAGTGTCCAAATCCTTGTGGGTAATGATGATGGAACTCAAGTGGAGGTCTGTTCAAAGTGGGTGTAAGCAAGTATTTTTGAGAACTTTTCCCTCAAAAATCACGGAGCCGAAGGCACTCCTGGGTCTGTCACAATGTTGGGATGAATGAAGGACAGAAATAGAGATCAGTGAATTAAGTATCAAGTCCAAGATGGATAAGGATGCTGCCCAGAGTGTGAGAGTGGATGAGTGAATGGTGAGGACACTAAAAAGAACATCCTCTCCCTAATGAGGGAGCATCAAGGGCTCCTGTGCTTCAGAGAGGGCCCCAAGGTTGGCGGGGGCGGGGGGAGGGTACTGTCAGCCCACATTTTCTGGGAGTGAGACCCCAACACTAGCCAGTCGCTGAAAAAGTCCATTTTTAGTGTGTAGATTCACACTTGAGGAATGATGCCAAGGTATGTGATTCTGAAAATAAAGAGAAAATCTGATGATATAATTTTCTTCTTAATAGGATATATTTTCTCAATGATAGAGTGTCTTTCAATTCATTGCTAAGCTGCCTCTTAAGGTGGTAAGAACATCAGAGGAGATTGTCTAATGACATTTCATGTAGATTTGTTATCATGTAGTATTTCCCTCATCTGATCTTGCAGTATAACCTAGTGGTGTCATTCCGACTTGAGGTTACACTCTTTGAAAAACCATTCTTCCAGCTGGTGAGCTACAGTCATCCATAAGTTAATCTCTCCTAAAGATGCCTCCTTCTGAACCTGAATGTGCCCTTAGTCCAACATCAGCCCTAATCTCGCACCTCTCCTGGCCCCTTTTGCTCTTCTTCCAGCAGGAACCATCCACTAGAGGGCACTCCCGCTCCTCCAGAGCTTCTGTGGACCTTTTCCATCGCCTGAGACCAATGCAAGTGTTCTTACTGCCACAACCCCCAGCCCTCAAACACTCTTTAGATTTGTTCTGGGTGAAGCTCCTGGGACAGACATCAGGGACCCCAGGGAGGAATCTCCCATTGGAGGATGTAGCAGCCTGGACTGGTGACCTGGAACCAACCCCAGGAGCCAGTCATTTTGGAGAGGGATGGGTCCAGGCATAATAGGCACTGAAGGCTGGACACTCAGGGCCCAGCGGCCCCTGTCCAGGCACAGGCACTGGGGGAAATGACTGTGAGCCTGTGCCCTGAAGGCCCTGCCACTTAGAATCTGTGCACATGGGCCTTGGCTGAGCTGCTGTGGAATATTCCAGACTGAGCCTTCCACAGCAAGAAATGGGTCCTCTCAGGTATTTCAAGAGCTTTCCTACTGGGAAGAATCAGGAGAGATGTCATTCACTGTGTCACAGATTCTCTCAGGGCCTGAGGGAACAGCTGGTACCTGGGTTTGACCATCAACTCCAGATGAGGACGCTGGACGTGGGGAGTGTGAGGTCTTGCCTTACCCCAACTCTCCGGAAACCATTGCTGGGCTGTCTGTGGGAAATAGGCCTCCTTTCTTCCTCCCTGCAATGAAGGAAAGGGACTCCAGAGTCCCTTCATGTAGAGTTGGACAGTGAAGGGCCAGAGGTGAGTTTGGGGAGGCAGAGGTGAGGAGAAGATGTTACTCCTGGAGGGAGGAGAAGTAGATGGTGAGCAGACAGGACTGCCCAGCTCTCTGAGCTACTGCAGCTGACTCATTGCCTCTGGAGATTCTAGACTTTCCCCTGCAAAGGTTCAAGAACTTCCCAGTTCAGTGCTTCAGGCTGAGGCCCCTCAGTTCTGTCCCCTGACCCAGTCCTACATCAACTTTCTGTCCCTGTCACACTTGGGCAGCTCTGAGTGCCCAACCTTCCCAATACCCCTAGGTCTTCAGAATGGTCAGTGCCTCTCTTTTCCCACCAGTCTGGAGGCCAAGACTGATCAGCTGTGGGAGCAGGCTATCAAGCTCCATCATCCTGATCATCAATCATCTGCCAGGAGGTGGCAGCAGCTGAACAAAGGAGAGATGCAGGGACAAATGTGAGCCATTCTATTCATATGCAAGTGGACCTGTCAGAGAAGAACCCGGGACATAACTGAACTTCCTGCTAATTTAGATGTGGGCAGTGTGTGCCCCGAGGTCTTAATAGAGAATGCATGGGTCTTTTCTTATTTTGTAGGACAGGCATTTAAGTTTGGAATTATAGATTTCCCTTGATATCACCGTCAACCTCAATCCCACCCATTTGGGGCACAGATCGCCTATTCCGCATCCTGGAGCAGGGCTGGTGGTGGGGACAAGGCACTGGCAGCCTGGCCCGGGGACCCTCTGTATGCACAGCTGCTGCAGAGAGGTGCTGTCTGTTGGGAGTAGTGAGTCTTTTGAGACATCAGTACCCAGCTCTCTGGTGCCCTCACTCCTTCCAGCAGGTCCCTCACCCCTCAGAGGCACCTGCCCTTGTCCCCTGCCCCATCTCAGCCCTCAGAGCAGTCCATGAGATGACTGTCTCAGGGACATCATGAAAGCCATTTGCTCTCTTTGCTCTGCTCCTGATGCCTGCCTGCTGCAGTCCATGGTTCTCTAGGTTACCTGAGGGGTATGTGTGTGTGTGTGTGTGTGTGTGTGTGTGTGTGTGATGTGCTCCTGCATACATGTGAAATCTCAAGGTGAGGAAATTTGAGAGTCATTTAACAAATATTTATTTTAAATGTAAGGATTATGGTTAGGACTCCTGTATCTAATAAATGAGGGTTCATGTCATAGATTGGATCACTCGTCTTAATCTTCCTGTCTTCCCAATGTTAAAATGACACATCTATGCCCTTTGCCTGCACCTTGCAGGTCCTCCCACTATAAGGAGAACATATCCCCACCCTAGCCCTGTTTTTCTCAGCCTTGGCTATAGAAACATGTAATCCAGCAATCTCCATTCTCAAAAAGCACCCCAGGTAATTCTCAGGAACACAGAATGTGAGAAACATTTTCATAAATAGTATAATTTGAGAGATTCCACTAGTAGGGCATATTGTTGCCATATTGTAGGTTTTAGGAGATTTGCAAATTGAGTCTCCTTATCCTAATGTATAAAACTAAACCAAAATACTCAAGCAATCATGTCATCACTTATGTAGAAGTACCTGGAATCTTAGGATTTAAAAATATTACCTGCGGCTCTGGACCTCCCTCAAAAAATAGCAGAAAAGGATCATAGTTAAGTTACTATTCTCCATTCTCCCACACTGGGGACTTAAGATAAGCAAGTATCACAAACTCTGTTGCTGTTTGGGGCAGCTGGATCGACAGATCACCTGTGTTTTGGACTAAAGTTAGGACTTAGTCCTAAAAGCTGTTGGAACGGGCACTGCGCGTGATCCTAGCAGGGCTGGCTTGTATAAATAACTAGAACAAAGGGAGTCTTCCTGGAGAAAATGCTTGGGTGATTTTTAGTCTTTGCAACTTTACAACAAAATCAATGGAAATGAGGATCCAGTCCAAGGAATGAAAGGACCTGGAGACCCACCCTCCCTGCTCACAGCCACACCCACATCCCTTCAAAACTGGGAGTAGCCAGTGTGCCTGAAGCCTGGGGTAGAGACTGTGCAGGGCCTTGGGTGCAGTCCATTCAGAGTGACAGGATTTTTACAATGTGGACCTGGGCCTTGAGGTCTTCAGACTTACAAGGCATGGATTAATTTGAGTGGGCAACAGGACAGGGAACAGAGGACACAGGCCTGAGATCTTGTTACAGGCTCTTAACACCAACACTGATATTGGTTCTCATACATTGAACCCAGCCTATATGGGGTTAAAAGTAAAACACACCTCCCCCTTTTAGGCTTCTCTAGCTACATTCATATATAAATATCTGTTCCCTTATCCTTTGACTTCTTGAGCTCTACAACCAAATAGGAGTTACAAAATGTTAAAGCCCAGGTGGCCTGGAGTTGGGGGCACACTAAAGTTTTAGCTAATAAGGCCTCCTTGAAGTCTACCAGGGAAATTGCTGTCTCAAGCACATCAGAAAGCTGAGGCTTCCCAGATCTCAACTCCTTGGCTCCTGGACGCCAGAATCTACCATCCATCAGGAAGACAAGACAGCCAAGGACGCCCACCTGCAATCTTCCTATCTCACCATACCCACCCTCCCTACAAGCAGCCTCTCAAGGCCAGACGCAGGCTAGAGGGGAAACGTCAGCCAGCAAGGCTACATGCACCACCCCCCACTCCTCAAAACTTCGAATAAAAATCCCTGCCCATTTCTTAATGGGGAGCTAGTAATTTTTGAGGCATGAGCCCTTGCTTTGCTCCCTTTGCCTGGCACAGTAAAGACTTTCCTTTTCCACTCGAGACTGTTCTCGTTATTTGGATTGGCATCAGGTTCAGAGACTGAACTTTGGTTACAATGTGACCTCAACCAGTACCTTACTAGGCTGCAGCCTGTCATGCTGTTTCCTGGCTTCCCTGCTGCCCAGCACTGTCCTGCACTTTACAGCTGAAAAGTCACAGTCACTGGTGGGGGCATCACTAACCAGTTGCATCCTCCCATCTCCCTTGTTTTCTGTGTTAAATTGTGATTAATTGCATGTCTGAACTTTACTGGCCCAAGTAGAATGAAAAGGTTTCAAACTACATTTTGTCCTGAGTACCTTTTGTTTCTTTTCGTCATGCAGCTTGAATATATTTACAGACAAAACCAAATAAAAACTCACAATCACCAGGGTACTGGCAGAAGCAAATGGCCCTTTACTCAAAAGACTTACCCTCCCTTCTTCTCTCAGACACTACTTCTCCCCACACAAACAGGAAAAGTAATATAAAGAAGGGAAATACCTACAGGGTGTTTCTTGGAAGCCTGTGTCTATGCACCTCCCACCACACACACTTCCAACTCACGGAGTCAATGGCTGATACTCCATGTAGCCCTGGGACCAGCCACATCCTAGGGAACCCCTCAGCCTCACTGTGGAGGTCCTCTGCTGACATAAAGGAAAAAAATGACAGGAATGATGCTATGGCCTAAGGAACATCGTAAGTTTTCTCTGGTGATCAGCATACCAGAAAAACTGGTTGGGTTCATATTTCTAAAACATCAGACATACAGGGCACCTACCTTTGTTAAGTTCTTCCAGACAGACGCAATTTAGTATAGGCTTCTGGTGGCAACACTGGCTTGTGTAATGACATGCTTTTCAACAAATGATGAAAAAAAGAGTCTTCAAGTATCATCTGGACATGAGTCAGTTTGTAAAGGAGAAGCAGCTGACTTATTTCTATGACTCTCGGTTTGTTCTGAAGCCAACTTTTTAAGTTTGCATTTTTCTAGTCAACTAACTCATATTTAACATCATAAATAGAACAATTGTTTTATTTCCCTCACCACTGGTCATGCCTGGCAGGGAGGAACTAGAGCTCTGGGCCAGGAGCCCTGGGTCTCAGAGGTGGGGTGCTGGGCGCAAACAGGTGGCAGAGTGCTGGGTGGTATAGGAGGGGTAAAGGGAGGCTGCGGTGAGAGACTGAGGCCTGAGTAACTAGATGGCTCACTCCCCCTGCAGTATGGGGTGGAGGCTGAAGCAGGCTGGGGTAGGAAGGGGGAATAGGTGGCAGTGAGGGGTCAGGGCTCACCTAGGAGGAGGGCGCAGTGCTTGAAGGCCCAGCAGTAGGCAGAGCAGCACTCCTCCAGCGTGCAGGGGAAGGGGGCCCCGGGGGCTGGGAAGAAGTCGATGGAGAGGACAGGGGTGCCTAGCTCCTGGGCCCAGCTCTTGAGGTAGGGCTAGTGGGATTTGGAGGTCTGGGCCCCAAAGCCGTCGCCTTGGATGTGCACCTCCAGGCACCGTGAGCGGGGTACCTGCTGGGGGAGTGAACACAGCGCCAGGCTCCGCGGACTCTCGGACTTCACCAGGCTGCTGAGGTCCTCACTGTCCTGGGGGTGAGGGAGGAGGAGGCGGGTGAGGCTGGGCCACCTGCCTGGGCCTCATCCCACACAGCGGATGTGCTTAGACAGACAGGAGGTGGGACCGGTGTGAGCAGTGAGAGGCAGGAGGGTGTCTGGGGGTGGATCTAGGGGAGGGGGCTGCCCGAGTTCCTCAGTTCCTTACCTGCTCCCGGCTGAGGTGGGCACCATTTCCCTGCTGGGCTCCGGTGAACTCTTTGCAATCCTCGCATGAGGGCCAATTCCAGCCGCCAGGCCCCGCCCTGAGGGCTAATCCTTGCTACGCTCCACCGCCAGGCCCCCAAACCACCCAGTCCTGGGCTCGCTCCTCTCTGGGTCTCGCCCCCTGAGCAATCCGGGCCTCACTCCACTGCAGGGACTCACTTCCAACAACTTGGACCTATGACCTGGCCCTGACCCCTTACACGCATTAAAAGTCCCCAAACCAACAAAAATGCAGACCTGGAGGTGGCGAAAAGCATCCTTCAGGCAGACTAGTGGGGAGTCTCGAGGGAGTCACCCCAGCAGGGAAGTCTAGATGTTCCCACGTGCTGGCGCTCAGCCTCACATTCCCACTCACCTTCCCCCTGAACAGATTCCGTACAATGCAACCTTGCCTGCCAGAGGGATCCGGAGAGTGGGGCAATTCTAAGGGGGAGGGGTGGGGCGCCATCACTGGAGGCCTGGCTCTCTGCCTGGGAACCAGTGGAGGAGGAAGCTCGGCATTCTCCCCGCCCTTTGTCTCCTAGTTCTCCCATTGCTCTTTCTCAGAGTTCTTTTCTCGGCTCTCTCGGTCTCCGCTAGAATGGAAGGGATGGAAGGGAGAAAGTTCACTGCCTGAGGACTAGCCCCAGGCCACCAGCGGCCTGCAGGGAGGAGCAGTGGCAGAGGGAGGGGCTCCTGCCAGCAAAAAGGCGGGAAACAGAGGAGGCGCGGGAGGCTCGCGCATGCGCACATAGTCAAGAGCGTCTTGGGCGCCTGAGGGGAAGTGGACTGGTCTGTGGCGGCGCTGTGGAGGGGGCGTCCCTGGAGACTGTGTTCTGGAGGCCCAGAGAAACGGCTCTTCTTCGTCAGCGCCGGAAAAAGCAGAACTGGGACCCTCTCTTTCCCTCCTGACCCTCACCCCAAAGCAGGCGAGCAGCCCTGAGGGACTCCAGTTCCGACTTCTCCTCCGACCTGGGAGACGCAGCCCTTCCGGGAGGACAGGCCTCAGCGAGAGCAGCATGGCGGCCTGCGCATTCGCCGGACTGGGCTGCCCTGTTTGCCCTCAGGCCGCTTCAACGAGGGACCCCTCTGTCCGCGGATGGAACTTGCGCGCCTGCCTTCTGCATGGCGGGCTTCTGAGCCCAGGGAAGGAGGGTCGGGGCCTGAGCGGGGGCTGAGCCTGCACCGCCGGGCCCCTGCCCGCTTCGGAGGAGGGGAGGGAGAGCTGGCGGCCGCCGAGTCCTGGCCCGTCCCCCCCTCCGCTGCCCCCTCCATCCAGCCCCGACCTTGCCCGGACTTTGGCGGACCCCACAGCCCCTCTCGCAGGCTCCCTTCCTGAGAACAGCCCCAAGGCCATGAGGCCTGGCTGGCCTGCGACTCCCCTGGGGGGCAGCCTGGCCGGGGAGCGGTGTCTTCCTGGGAGCTCAGGATCCTAAGTCAGGACGGAACCCCCGAGGGTAAGGGTCCGCGTCAGCCTGTGTCGCCAGTGCCTGTGGCGGTGTCTGCTCAGGGCTGTGCTGGGTGGTTTGGGGACGGATGGGTGGATACTGGCAGGAGGGCAGCTTCCCTGGTTTCCTGGACCCCGGCCCAGAGCCTTTGCCCACTTCTGTGTGATTTCCCCCAGATCCTCCCTGAGAGGAAGCCTGGTGCAGGGGAAGAAGTTGGACCCTGGCTTGGATCCCGGCTGGGCCGCTCCCTCCCTGCTGGGCCTCGGCCACAGCCTTCTCTTCTCTAGGCCTCGGCTTCCTCATCCATCATTGGGGCTGGGGCTCTTGGTCTGGCGGGACTGTGGAGGGATCACCTGGGCTAAATGACATACTGGTGGTCCTTAGTACCCCTGCCTCAATGAATGACTGTCCTGGGAATCTCCTGGTCCCCTAGGCTCAGACTCACATGTGTCCTGGGAGTGTTTGTGATTCTGGCTGGGGCTGTTCTTCCTGTGTGCTGATGTCCCACCATATCCTGACATCACTCCATAACCAAGCTTCCCCTTGAAGGCCAGCGTCATTCCCTGGGCCACTGTCCCACCTCTCGTGGATGGTGAATTGGTCCCTAACAGAGACCCCTAATCTGATTCTGAGCCTGGGTCTGTGACCCACTCAAAACATGTCTTGAACTCTGAAGTTGGTCGCCGAGAAGATAGTTGGTGCAATTCTGATAGAAATCCCCACTCCATCAAAGATCCCTGCTGGGATTTGGCTCCCTGGGCTGAAGCTGTTTGCTAGGCTGTAGGGTCTGACTGTCTTGGTCTCTCCTGGGACATCGATTCAATCTGGGCAGGTGGTCCATTTTGGGGTCCAGGTCTAGGCTGGGCTGGAGGTGTTGATCCAGCTTCTTGCTGGCCTACAGATGGCTCTCCTGGGCCAACTCCTGGCTGGGCTACACACCCCTCTCTCAACTCTGGTTCCTATTGACTTCTAGATTCTATTCCTGGCTCAGGTCTCTGCTAAGAGGCAGCTTCCAGTTGAGTGAAGGGTGCCCTTTGCGCGGGAGGTGATTGCTGTGGTGCAGGCTCCTGTGGGGCAAGAAATTCCTGCTGTAAAGCACATTTTTGTTGAGTTCTAGGCTCCTGCTGGGATTCAGCTTCATGTTCATCAAGAGTGAGGGGTCTTTGCTGTGAAGCAGGCTCCCGTTGGGTGTTGGGTCCCTACCGTGTCTTTGATGCTGGCTAGACTGTGGATTCCTTTTCTGGCCCAGTCTCTGGTTGGCTGATTAGTGTCCAGTGTGGCTCAGGTTCCAAGCTAGGCCTAGATACTGCCTTAGAACCTGTCTCCACTATTGTTATTTCCTTCACAGGAGATGTTGACCTCTCAGGCTTCATCCTTCTTCCCCTCCTCCCTCACACCTCCTTTGTCACAGATCCCTCATTGGTTCCCCATGATGGCACCTCCCTTTGGGTTCCACTCCTTCATCCTGACATCCCTGATCTTCCTTTTTAAGACAGTTCGCAAGACGGCTGAACACTGCTGGCCCCGACTCCTGTGCCAAGTGATGCAGCTCTTTGCCTCCTGCTGTGGGAGGAGGGATTAGGAACAGGAGGAGGCTGTGTGTCCAGCACTCTCCTTCCAGAGGGGAGGAGCTTGTTCTCTTATGTCATAAATGGGGCCCTGCTCCACTCACCGCTCACAAATGTTCTTTCTCCTAGAGCAAGCACCCCAATTTAGTCCTCTGTTTCATCTGGGATGACAGAAGCCAGATTCTGGATCAGTGTTCCACTTTTTTTTTCTCTCATTCTGATGTTGAAGAAAGGGTCCTAGGTGGAGGCAGTCTCTATACTGTTGTAATAATCTTTTCACTTTTATTCATTCTTTCAAATGATTGACAGTTTAATTTCCTCATATTATTGCTTTGATCATTTTACTCCCATGTTAGAAAAATGACATCGTCCCATTTTTACAGCTTGAAGCCTTTTTAAATGGCATTTGATATCTTCCACACCATCTCTCTAGACTTGAACTATGGTTCTGCATATATGTCTTCTGTACTACATTGGAAACTCACAGAGTACAGTGACCGTTGATGATGATGATGATGATGATAGTAATGACAGTCGTAAACACTAAAGGCATGCTACATGCTAGGCAACTGTGCCAGTTATTGTCTTTTTAAACCTATATAATCTTTAATAACACCATGTCTGATTCATTGCTATACCTGCTTTCTTTGGCCCACCTAGCTCTTACCCCCAAAAAGTTTGTTGAATGAGTAAAAGAATAAATAGTTGGGCTGTAGAGGGAGGGAGAATGAGGGTGGTGGTGGGGAGAAGTGTGTGTAGAATCTGGGGAGTGTTTGGAGTGAACAGGGTAAAGTGGATCATCTGGATTGAGTTTGAGTTGCCAGACCCCATTTGAAAGAAATGATTTGGAGTATTTTCACTTGAAAATATTTATTGACTTCTGTTTGCTACTTGCCTGGTTGTATTTTAGGTCAGTTGGAACCAGCTAAAAAATGAGATTTCCTGGTTTCTGTCAGATAATTAAGCTTAAGCATGGGTTAAGAGGAGGGTACAGGAAAGACTGAGGAGAGAAGAAGGCACTAGAGGGAGCAATAATCTTGAGGAAAATGCTTTTTGAGACCACTGGCATGGAAACATGGAGGGGGAGCTTGAGGTGGGAAACCAGCACCCTCCCGGTGCCCTCACTGCCTCTTGACTGAGAATGTTTCATTGGGAGAGTGGGCTCTCAGAGCTCCTACAAAGACAGAGCAAAGCTTGCTAGCAGACATCATTTGAGAAATTGCTGGCAGGCTCTGGAGCGCTTGTTTAGCTTTCTGTGGTGACTTTGGTGCCCTAGCGTGAAAATAAAGACTAGAAATTAATGTTAAAAACGTTTTAAAAATTTAGTTTTTGTGGGAGCTTTTAAAATTATAAGACTTGTCCAGTGGGACAAATTAAAATAAAAAATATATCCAGTAAGAAGTAAAAGGACATTTCCCCTCCTCAACCTCCACTCCCCATTCCCCAGAGCTAACCACTGTTAATAGTTTGCTGCTACATACTCCTCCATAGCATTTTGTATGTAAACATAATAGTTTACTTTAAAAAACAAAAATGAGATTCTACTATACTTATTGCTTTGCTCTGCACCTTTAACAAATCTTTTATTATTGCAAAATATTACATATCTGTAGAGGTCCATGAAAACTCATGCGTGCAGTTCGATAGATAGTTGTAAAGCAGATACTCATAAAACTACTACCCAGACTTAGAAATAGAATATTGCCAACAACTTCCCTCCTTTTCTCATCACTATCCTCCCTCCCTCCCTCACAGTGAGGTAATCCTCACTTTTATACTAAGCATTTACTTTCTCTTTATTGTGTTACCACCTACTTATGTATTCCTAAATAATTTAGTTTAATTTTACCTGTTTTTGATCTTTATGTATATGAAATCAAACTTTCCTATTCTCTCATGTCTTGTTCTTTTTTTTTTTTTTTTTTACTCAAGGTTATGTTTGTAAGATTCATTTACATTGTTAGGTGTTTGCTCATTCACACTGATAAACAATATTTGAATACAACACCATTCGTTTATTCATTGGTCCATTTTCAGTTTGGGGTAGTTATGAGCAATGTTGGCATGAAATTTTCGTACATGTCTCCTGGTGTATATAAGCCTGTGTTGCTTTTGAGTATATACCTGAGAGTGGAATTGCTTGGTCACAAAGCTTAAACTTTAGTAGATCACTTTTTGAAAGTGATTTACCAATTTACACTCCCGTTAGCAGGTATGAGTGTTTCCCTGTCCTACTCTTTGTCAACATTTGGTATTGTCAGACTTTAAAATTTTTGCCAATCTGATGATCTGTAGTGATATCTGTTTGGGTTTAATTCACATTTTCCTGCTTACTAGTAAAGTTGAGTGCCATTTCATATGTTTGTTAGTTATTTGGATTTCCTTATCTCAGAAGTGCCTGTTCATGGTCTTTCATTTATTTGTCTGTTGTGTTGCTTGCATTCCTTTCATTGATCTTTCTTTCTATATTCTCCATATTAATCCTTTGTCAGTTATACATATTGCAGATATCATCTCCTACTTCTGGTTGTCACTTTGTTCTTTTGAAGACCAAAATTGCTTAATTTTAATGAAGTCAGGTTTATTAACCTTTTCTTTTATGGCTTATACATTTTGTATCTTATTTAGGAAATCCTTTCATACTCCAAAGTCATGAATATATTCTCCTGTATTCCCTTATAAATTTATCTTTAAAATTTAGATCTTTAATCCACTTGAAATTTATTTTTGTGAAGACGGTGAAGAAGTGGTTTCTATCTTTTTTTCACTGAATATGTTGTGGATATCTTTCTGATCAACACATAATGATTTACCTCATTGTTTCTGACAACTGCATCATGCCCAATTAGCTGTGAATGAACATTTTTTATTTCCACTTATTTGTCAATACAAAAACAACTATGATTAATATTCTTGTGGGTATATCTGTGAATATCCATGCTAGTATTTTATGCCAGAGATTTCTTGAAGTGAGACGACTGGGTTAAAAGGTACACACATTTAAATTTTTGATAGGTACTTTCAAATTGTATTTTACTTCCATCAACAGTGATAAGGATCCTGATTTATCCCATTCTTGATAATATCATATCAATCACTTTAATATTTGACAATTTATTTTATTTTATTTTATTTTTTTTTTTAAGATTTTATTTTTTCCTTTTTCTCCCCAAAGCCCCCCGGTACATAGTTGTGTATTCTTGGTTGTGGGTTCCTCTAGTTGTGGCATGTGGGACGCTGCCTCAGCGTGGTCTGACGAGCAGTGCCATGTCCGCGCCCAGGATTCGAACTGATGAAACACTGGGCCGCCTGCAGCAGAGCGCGCGAACTTAACCACTCGGCCACGGGGCCAGCCCTGATAATTTATTTTTTATATGACATTTAAAGACTGCTAGCCTAAGGAGGAATCAAATTCTGTTTGACCCTGACACTGCATCATCTTCAGAGATCAATGACCAGGTCCCCAACAGCCCCATCTCCCTCCACTTTGATGAGCAATGCAGTTCTAAAATGTAAACATTTGATGAATCCTTTCTTGTATTAGGAGATTTTGATCCTGCTGTTTCTCCTTTTCCTATTCCCCCACAAGTTGACACTGAGTCTCAGGGGCTGACATCTGTGCTTATCCTGGTCTTCATTTCACCTCTCTTGTCTCTTCTCAACCCCTGATTCATCCCTAGTTCGTTCCACAGAGGGACTCTGGTTAAAGGAAGGTCATTATTTTGAAACTTACTGGTTTTCTTCACATTGCCCTTGAAATGATCACAGGGACACTACTTCTGTGGCAGTCCAAGCACTGTCATGGGTTTTCTTTTAGGGGCTCTCAGGAGCCAATCTAAAATAAGGGAAGTATTACTTAGATGGGAGGGTTAATATGTTCAAGAGTAGGGAATAGGGCAGGGCTCCACTTGCCATCTTCATTTCCTTTCAGTTATTGTTTCCTACTGCAGTGGGGTGGGGAAAGGGGTCAACACAGAGCAATAGAGGTATCCAGTTATATGAGCCCTAGGACTTCTTCTGAGTTGTTTTGCCTGAGCTGTATTGGTAATAATTTGGTGGCAGGTTTAGAGGGGGCATCAGGATATCATTAGGGAGACCAGAAAATAAGGGATAAGACCTAGGTGTCTGCCTTGTAGGTTCTGCTTTACCTCAGGTAGGCCATTTTGCCTCTCTGATTTCAGTCCTATCTCTGAGTAAAATAAGGTTGAGAATAAGATCCAGGAAGCTTTTGGATGGCAGCCCTGAGTTCTTGGAGAAAAGGGTCACGGGGAGGGGGCAGCTAGAGATTCAGCCAGGTCTTCCCTCACCTTGGAGGAGTACAGCTCTTGCCTGAGTCTCAGGAAGAAAGCAAGCATTGGTGCTGCATGTGGTGGGCTGATGGAGAGGAGAATGGCTAAGGTCAACTCAGATAACATCTGACCTGGTCTCAGAGGGACTCAAAGGAGAGGGTTGGGATCATAATGGTGCATTGCTGTAGTTGATGCTGAGTTACTGACCTTTGCACTCACATTCTTGACCACCTGCCTGGAGCCAGCTCCCAGAAGCCTGGCCTTGACTGCTGTGGCCTCTGGTGACCGCTGTCAGAAGGAAACAGTTCACTTGCCAGCACTGGAAAGGGACGGGGCCAACAGAAATGGTCTGCCAGCTTTGGCCTACTCAGGTCATTGCAGTTCCATTTCTCTTCCCTTTTTTGCTTATGGATCTGGGGTACTTCAAGAGAGGAGTATTTTAAATGGATAAATAATTGAAGCTTAAATTGGGCCTAGAGAAAAGCTTAGCTGGAGATAAGTGGAGACAGAATGGCTTTAGGATGGAAGAGAGGACAAAAGGTGGGGGTAATCAAGACCTTACATCCTCCCACTCCCTACTCACACACACTTTAAAGTCTTCATGACTTAAGAAATGAGAGCAGGGAGCAGATTATCCGATAAACCAGTCAGAATCTTCACCTGAGCTCCAAGTTTGCTGTCTTTGAATCCATAATCTCAGTTCAAGTATAAGAGGATGATATTTAGCTTTGTTCCCCTGGAACAAATCCATTCCTCTTTTGTCCTCTATTCAAGTCTGTCTTATCACCTGTGCTATCTTATTCCCATTTTGTGATACCTGAAATATTTTTGTGACAATCAAACATGATGGTTTATAGACTTGAGAGCTGGAGCTAGTTAGTACTGGGCCCAGATGAGGCTTCCTCTGTTTAATAGTTTCTGATATTTACTACCAGCCATCACATAGTTGCTCATTGTATTTAAGTGGAACTCTATTATTGTACAGTTATACATATAGTTTGGACAAGTTGTCTAGAGAGGACCCTCAGAGATCGTCTGGTTCAATCCAGCTCTCCTATTTCCCAGACTCGTGCCCTTTCTGTCGTACATATAGAGCATTTATTTCTGAGTATTGGTTTCCAAGTGTCCTCATGTGCTCTTAAAGTAATGTAAACAGGCATCCTTAGCCCCTGCCATCCCAACTGTTCTAATAGTTTACTCTCATCTGACCTCTACTCCTAGCTCCAGAGGAAAGCCATAGAATATTAGAGCCAGAAGCAATCTTGCAGATTATTTACTTGAATCTCTGCCTTGAGATGTTTTTTTCATTCTAAATGTAGTATAATTATATTAGAGAAAATTTGGAAAGTACAAATGAAGGAGTCTTTACTCTTACTATCTGTTTGTATTTTGGCATGTTCCTGCATTTGATTTTCTGTATATAGTGATAACCACAGCATGTGAGCAAATTTCTTTTTGTTCACTTTATGTATGTATTTATTTATTTTGAGGAAGATTAACCCTGAGCTAACATCTGCCGCCAATCTTCCTCTTTTTTGCTGAGGAAGACTGGCCCCGAGCTAACATCCATGCCCAACTTCCTCTGCTTTATATGTGGGATGCCTGCCACAGCATGGCTTGACAAGTGGTGTGTAGGTCCGCACCCAGTATCCAAAACGGGGAACCCCAGGCTAATGAAGTGGAATGTGCGAAATTAACTGCTGCACTACCAGGCTGGGCCTTTTTTTTTAAAACTTTTTTTTGAGGAAGATTAGCCCTGAGCTAACATTCGCCCTCAATCCTTTTTTTGCTGAGGAAGATTTGCCCTAAGCTAACATCCGTGCCTGTCTTCCTCTACTTTATATGTGGGATGCCTGCCACAGCATGGCTTGATAAGCAGTGCGTAGGTCCGTGCCTGGGATCCAAACCGGCGAACTCCCAGTCGCTGAAGGAAAGTGCACAAACTTAACCACTACACCACCGGGCCGGCCTCTGTTCACTTTACAAGCATGTTCCTTTGTTGTCTTCATAGCAGAGATTTGTAATGACTGTGTAACACTCCCAACAAGTATATGTGCTTCACATTACTTAAGTATTCTCTCATTGCTGAATATTTAGATTGCTTTATTTTGGGATATTGATAAATTTCTTTGTGCTTGTAACTGTTTTCCAAATGTTGTACTAATTGTCTTGGGCAAGATTCCCAAAGTGGAATTAGTGGGTCAAAAGTTAAGAACAACTTTGTGTTTCTTGATATCATTACCAAATTGCTTTTAAAAGAGTTGTAGTAATTAACTAAATCACTATCTCTATTTTTTCAGATGGGTAAACTGAGGTCCAGAGAGAGCGAAAGAAATGCCCAGGTTCCCAAAGGTAATGGTGACAAATCTGGAGCTAAAACTTGGGTCCAAGATTGTTAGCCTGTTTTTCTTTCTGCAGCTCTGATAACTCTAATTTCATGGTGTCACTGACAATGAAGCCGCATGTTACTATAGGCTAATGTCTCAACCCTCATACATGTCTGGATGACCTTTATATTTTTTGCTATAGCTTTTATCACTTCTACTTTTATTTATTTCATAATTTTTCTTTAAATAAATGTAGTTGATCAAACAGCCTCATCCTATGCAATATTATCTGTGAGGTTACGAGTTTGATATATGCTTAGATTTTTTTCTAACATGCATTCAAATAAACCTATAAATATTAAAGTAAAAGCTAATTTATGTTCTACCTAAAATCAAATTTGGAAAATACTGATCCAGTGGGAGAAGAATGGACTTTATATCCAGACAGACTTGGGCTCAACTGCTTGTTCTGTCACTTAACTCTGTAGTCTTGGACACATCACTTAGCTTCTTTGGTCTTTGGTTCTTTGATTTGTAAAATGAGGACAATAGTATCTACCTTGAAGAGTTAGGAATAAATGAGCTACTGTGGGTGCCTAGTGCTCAGTGCCCAAGTAGGTTTTCAGTACATGATAGTTATTGTGGTTATTTTTCTAGACTTGTAGTTTTTTCCCAAGAGAGAATCTGTGCTGAAAAGTTAAGCTTGTTGCTTTCTCCTGACTCGTTTGTGTAAAACTTCCCACTTGTTAAGACTTGTGGTAGGTCAATCATAATTTTAACTTCCCAGTTCTACCACATATTAGCTTTGTGATTTTGAACAAGTTGCTTAACTTTTCTGTGCCTCATTTACCTAATTTGTAAAATGGGGCTAATAATAGCACATTAGCATTTGTATGCTTATGTCTGTTTCCTAGCTCTATCTACTGGAGCGCCTAGAAGCAATAGCACCTAGTGCAATGGGCAGTACCATTGGCCATGGTTTGTGAATCCCATTCTCCCATGAAAGGAACCAGGGCTCCTTGGAGAATGGCTGATTTCAGGGCCGGGGCAGGAAATTTGTACAAGATGAGCCTGAAACATCTTGTGGTGTCAGTCAGGAACTGCTAAACAAATGGTATATGAAGAAGACACAGAAGCCAACTTCAAGGAGCTCTAAATGGCCGATTTGGGGACAATATGAACAAAATAATAAATAATAATAGCAATGGCTTATAATCCACAAATATTCATGAGTCTTTACTTATATAAATAAATAATTGAATAAATAAATTGGAGAGAAGGAGCAGCTCTTTCTTAGGGTAGAATCCCAGCTAAGAAATGTAGAAGGAATGATGGTAATAGAAAATCACTGTTTGGCTAATACCATGGTAATACTTGTTGTAGGCAAGAATCATCAATGGACTATAAGAATTAATAGACAAAAGTATGATGAGAAGAAGCAGGATATTTGCATAGTCTCAGAGTATCTCTCCACAAGATACTTATTAATTACAATGGGAAAAATAGTAACTTTCCAGTAGAGAAACCTGGCAGACAGCACTTAACCAAGTGTTCAGTTAACATCACCAGTAATGAGAGTTATCAGTATCATAGGCATTCTGATGGGATGCACCTAGAAGGCACTCCTCACTTCTGTGATATTTTTGCCAAAAATGCATAATCTGAACTTAATCACAAGGAAACATCAGACAAAACCAAATCGATGGACATTCTACAAAATAACTGACCAGCACTCTTCAAAAATGTCAAGGTCAGGAAAGACAAGAAGGCTGAGAAACTACCCTAGATTGGAGGAGACCAAGGAAACATGATAACTTTATTCAGTGTAGGATCCTGGATTGGATTCTGGACCAGAATAAGGACATTAATGTGATGATTCGCTAAATTTGAATATTTGTACGTTAGTTAATAGTATTGATCAATGCTAATTTCCAGGTCCCCAAGTCTGTTTACTCCTCTACTTTGCACACATCCCAGCTGCCTGTCAGTTCACTCTATCTGATTTTCCCCTCCATGGACTTGGGTTTGGGTGGCGGGTCCTGTGTAACACGAGAGGGGTCTTTGGCTCCCTCAGGTCCATTGATATGAAACAACCCCAAGACAAACAGAATTTTCTCTTGTTAATATTGACAATTACTTACAGCCCACTTCCAGAACATTATTTGTGCCAGCTCAGTCTCTCTGACTTACAAAGACCCCCGTCTGGGAATGAGGCAAGAGGGAAGTGGGGAGAAAATACTATTCCGCCACAGTTATTTGGTTTCCCTACTCTGCAGCATACTTAGCAGTCATTCAGAAATATTTGTTGATCGATTCCATGGTTAATGTTGCTCTAATAATTGTCATTTATTCATACATGCATTCAGTGAACATTGGAGCACCTAAGGTGTGCCTGGTATTTGCCAGGTGGTGGTTCCTGAGAGGAGTAAGAGGTGATGCTGCTTCTGAGGAGCTCTTACTATACATGTAGACCCATGGAGATCTAATCCAAATGCTTTCTTTTACAGAAGTGGAAATGAAAGTGCAGGAAGTTATATGGTTTGTTCAACATCACACAGTCACTTGGCCTCAAAGCTACAGGACTAAAAGTCAAGTTTCCTGACTTGCTAGAATTTCTGTTAGTGTGCAGCTGCCTGGCTGCTGCATGTGCACATGTGGTGAGTGCTAATAGGAGAGAGAGCACATTCAAAATGAAATGGGAGCCTCTGACACCTTGGGTTAGCCAGAAGGACATATCCAATCCAACCATGACTGTAAAAAGGACCATCTGGACATTTACATTTTTTTTTGTTTTTCACTTTGAGCTTGAAATGAGAAAAACTGAGCCCAGAAAACTAAGAGTGGAAGATTTTCGTAGGATTGATGAGATGGGCCAAAAAGTCTGTGTTTACCTCTATCGAGGTGTTCCTCACTGAACTGTAATGTGGTGGCTTTGAATCAGGTTCCCCCCATAACCTAGAGCTCAGTGAGTACAGGGACCAGGTCTGATTCATCTTTGTCTCTCCAGTGCACAGGACATAGCAGGCTCTATTAAATATTTCTTAAAAAATAAAACTGAGTTTAAAGTGGCAGAATTGTCCGTGGGAGTGGGGTTAGACCCAGGGCTGAGGCAGGTTCCTCCCTCCCACCTCAGTGGATATGCCCAGAGTGGCAGTGGTGGTGGTTGCAGGAGTGGGGAGTCGGGGTAGGGGAAGTGATTGGGTGGTGCTGGCACAGGAGACGATGCCATTTCCAGTTTCAATGCAGGGATCACAACAAACGCAGCTGCCACAGAGGCATTATGGCATTATCTCTTCTATCACTTAGCAGCCCCCAAGGAGACTGACTGCCTGCTTACACAGAAATGCATTGAGACTCTGAAGGCTTTTGGGGTTTTTGAAGAGGAAGAGGAAGTGCAGCACAGGGTTTTAATTTCGGGAAAATTAAATAACCTGGTTAAAGAATGGATACGAGAAATCAGTGACAGCAAGAATCTTCCACAATCTGTAATTGAAAAGTTTGGAGGAAAAATTTTAAGTTTGGATGTTACAGATTAGGAGTACATACAAAAGGTGCTGATATTGATGCGTTGTGTGTTGCACCCAGACATGCTGATCGAAGTGACTTTTCACTTCATTCTATGATAAATTGAAATTACAAGAAGAAGTAAAAGATTTAAGAGCTGTTGGAGAGGCATTTGTACCAGTTATCAAACTGTGTTTTGATGGGACAGAATTTGATATTTTGTTTGAAAGATGAGCACTGCAGACTATTCCAGAAGACTTGGACTTAAGAGATGACAGTATGCTTACAAATTTAGATATAAGATGCATAAGAAGTCTTAATGATTGCAGGGTAACTGATGAAATTCTACATTTAGTACCAAATATTGACAACTTCAGGTTAACTCTGAGAGCCATCAATCTGTGGGCCAAATGCCACAACATCTATTCCAATATAATAGATATCCTCAGTGTTGTTTCCTGGGCTATGCTAGCAGCAAGAACTTGCTAGCTGTATCCAAATGCAATAACATCAACTCTCATATGTAAATTTTTCTGGGTATTTTCTAAATAGTACGTGTTTAGATTATGTTAAAATAAAATTGATTGTAGACACTGAAAATAAAACTGAGTGAAAAGTATACACCTACACACGTATAGGATGCCTGAGCAGCATCACAAGTAGGGAAAGCAGTATCCTCAAATCAGCTGAATGGTCTTTGGCTTCTTCCATATAGGTGTAGCACCCAGGATGGAGAAGCAGGTGGTCCTGTGGCTCTGCTGCTCTGGTTAGAACACACCTAGAATTCAGAGTTTCCCTTGTGGTTGACACACTTCGCTTGCCCACCAGAAAGTGACAGGAGGGTGCAGGGACTTCAGAATATGTAAATTGGGAAGTGGCTGAGGGAAGATGGCAGGGATGCATGGTGTTTGAATGTCTGTTGTGTGAAAAGGTATTAAACTTATTTCAATGCCTATGCAGAGTAGGGCTAGGCTTGATGAGTATGCATCAGACCCATTTTGGCTCAGGAGGAAAAAGAACTGATACAGTAAAGTTAGTTTCCTTGGAAAATTGTAAGTTTGCTGGCAGAGTTCCAGCAGGGGCTGGATGTCTGAAAATAACTGTCACAGTGTTTTTTTGAAAGTTACAAGATGACAAGAGATTTTCACATATTGAGGTATATGGGTAACTATTCGAGTTCAAAACTGATTAAGCTTGAACTAAAAAGACTGACTTATGCCCTATTAAACATACATTGTACATCTGCTTATCCGTTAAAGTAAAGAATGCAATCTCTTAAGATAAGAATGGATGCTTCACCTCCTACATCCTGTTGGTAACATCCAGATTAGTCCCTTTCCTGACATCAGGGTCATGTTGAACTGCTAATTTTCAACTGAATGCCCCTTTGAAATTTTGATGGAAATATAACCTGGGTGTGTTTAATGTATGTTCTTTGTTCTAAAAAGATGTAAGACTGTACTGAAACCTAGGCTTCTCTGGAACACCTTCTAAGGCCTTCCCAGGTTATAATCCTCACTCTGACTCATAATAAGCTCACCCCAAGATTGATTTATAGGTTGGTTGTGTATTATGTGTGTCAACAAAGGGCAGAGCTTTGCTTGGAGCCCAGGTTTCACACTAATACCACATTTTATTAGGTATTATAAAAACTGCCCTTTGAAATGTGACATTATGATGCAGGCTGAGCTCTATCTGACAGTTACTTCCGGTCATTGTGGGTGGTTTTGATTCTCTTATCTAACTGTGGCTTGGACTTCACCTCCTCTGCCAATCCACCTGCTCCTTTACTAGTGGGAGTGTTAAGTTTCGGTGCATTTACTGATCTTGGCCACAGGAGACAGTGCTGCCCCACTGGTCTTCCTAAGACCTCTATCTGGATGTGGGCAAGTCTGAGAGGAGAGGTTAGGATTAGGAAAAGAGCACAGATGAAGTTAATAAGAAAACGTTCTGTTTTGTTTTTTGTTTTTTCCTGTGAAGTGACAGAGTTGAGGTGAGTCAGAACAATTTGGAGAAGTGTCTCAAAATTTGATGCACTTCTGGATCACTTGAGGATCTTGTTTAAATACAGATTTGATTCTTCTGGTGGGGCCTGAGATTCTGAACTTCTCATAAGCTTTTGGACAATGCTTTGTTGCTGTTTGGTGGAGCCACACTTTGAGTAGCAAAGTTTGGAGATCATTTAGAGATTGTCTCACTTCACCCAATTTATGGATGAGGAGAAACTGAAGTCCAGAGAGAGAATATGGGTTGCCTGATGTAGCCATGACTTTATTGTGTAACTTTTTACATTTAAACTCAAGCTTCTGACTCTTAGTGCAGTTCTTGCTCCACTATATTGTGTGCCCCTCTTTACTGTTGTTAGTGGCATCTCTTTAGCTTAGGAACCCAGAACTCCCATTTTCACCCCCGTCCCATTGGTCTTTGCTCAAAGGTTTCACATTGGTGACTCCCTTACTCAAAACTTTCAGTGGCTCTTCCGTAACCACAAGACCGAGTTCAAATGTCTCTGTCTAATTTTCATGGCTGTACAACACAAGGTCCCACGTTAGCAAGCCTACCTAACTTCCCTGTGTCTTAACCCTGTCTTTCTGCTGTAGCCATCCCTGCCCCTTCCTCTTACCAGACATACTGTGATCAGTCCTCTCTCAGTGGTAGTGGTATTGGCATGGATATTGGAATTAGACATCACTACTTTCTAATCCCAGATCCACCACTGACTTTGCCAAGTTACTTCACCTTTTGAATGATCAGCATCCTCCTCTGAAATAACCCTTATGGTGGTTGAGAGAATAAATAAAATAACATATGCAAACCCACTCTCATTCCTGAAGTCCCTTTGAAAGCTAGCTTCTACAGTGGTGCCTGATACCTGGTTCCCTGTGCTTGTGTTTATTCTTGTCTCTGTTTCCCTAGGACTCAACCATTTAAAAGCCTAACCTGCATCCCGCCTCTTTCCTGAAACCTTTCCCAGCCATTCCTGACCCAGTTGATCCCATCTGTCTGTAAATTATTTCACCCATGTGTTAGCATTTAATTATGTGCCATCCCTCTCAGTGAGACCCCATAGAGAGTCTTGAGGGATAATTGACTGTGTAATAATTGAGGGATAATTGAGTGAATTCTTTATTAGTACACCCTTTGTATTTGAGCTGCCTTCTCTTTTGTCACTTATTGACTGGCAGTTCCTCCTGCACCAGCCTCACCAGATCCTAGTAGTTTGTGAATACCTCAGGGCTAGTTCTTATCAGGGTCCTTCCTGTGGTGTTTCCCTTTGCGTGTTATCAGATAACCCTTCCAAAGGGAGGGGTTGATGAAATCTCTTTGTGGAAACTCCAAGATAATAACACTAAGGAAGTCTACCACAGTATCATTACTTCAACAACCTGGTGACAGGAGATGTGTACACTTTGTTGTTTCATGAAATTTACAACAGGGTCCTTACTCTCTTACATCAAAAGAGATTAAGGTCAAAAGACTAAGTGAGGAGGGTAAGGTTGTTTATGGGAGGTCGTGTACCTCTGACCTAGATTCTGTGAATTTACATTCACCCATCCCTGAAAGTGTTCCCGTTTGCATGTGTAGTGGTATATTTATATCACATGATCCATAATTCCCTCCCTCAGTGGCAATTAGTAGCTCAGGTCATGTTTATGACAGTAAAATTACATGGTGTGTGCTTTTGCTGCAGCAAAGGTTTCTCTGAGGTCTGGAGAGAAATTAGACCAAGAGGACTGGACACTTCACTGAGAGTCCTGCCTTCTCTTCTTATTGGACAGCAGTCTACTCACCTATCGCTTTCTCAATGAGGGGATTTTTTGTCTTTCATTTCCCCTACCATGGGTCCATGCTAATGTCCGCATATATTTATCTGTGCATCCAATGGCTGTTCTTTTAAAAAGAGACACCCAAGGACGGGCTTCCTTACTGATTTCCAGGATTCTAATCTTCATTGTCTAAGCTGGTGATTTCCAACCCTGGTTGCTGGTTAGAATCACCTGCAGCATGTTTAAAACCTACCAATGCCCGTGCCTTATCCTCAGAGAGTCTGATTGGATTGGTGTATGGTATGGCCCAGGCATTGGTAGTTTAAAAAAGCTTCCACATAAAATAGTCATTTTACAGTGGATAAACCTTAGCCAAGTGTTCAAAGTTAACATCATCAGTAAGGAGCGATATCGATATCATTGGCCTGATATGATGGACTGAGAAGGCACAGCATCCCTTCTGTGGTATTCTTGCAAAAGTGCATCACCTAAGTTTAATCATGAGGAAATGTTAGATAAGCCCAAACTGAGGGTCATTCTACAAAGTGGCCATCATTCTTCAAAAATATTAAGATCCTGAAGATAAATTCTGAAGAACTGGCCCTCATTAAAGAGACTGAGGAGAAAAAAAACAGCTAAATGTATTGTCCAGTCCTGGATTGGATCCTAGTTTAGACAAAGGACATTAGTGGGGAGGTCAATGAAATTTGAACAAGATCTGTAGATTAGTTCATTGTATTCTATCAATGATAATTCATTGATTTTGATAATGATACTGAGGTTATCTACAGCATTAATGTTTGAGGAAGTTGAGCGAAGGGTATAGGGGGACTTTGAGTATTTTTGGAACATTTTGAATGTCTGAAATTAGGTTAAAATGAAAAGTTAAAAGAAGAAAAGACAGAAGTTCCCAGGTAATTTATGAGTTGCCAGAGTTGAGAACCACTTCCCTAAGTGATCTTGCCTAATACTCTTAGAGGAATCTTCCTGAAAATGCTCTTTTGTCCTGTTCCTGACCTTCCTAGAGTGTTCCAGTGACTGCTGTCATCTTCAGGATGAAGTTCAAATTCCTTAGGCTGCCATTCCAAGACCCTGTAGCATGGCCCCAATAGTTCCCTTCATCTATGTAGTAAGTCCTGAACCTGCATTTTACTCTCTGATGTCTGGGTTTGTTCTAATTATTTTCCTTCTCTCTATAATACCCTTACCCTTGTGGGGAATCAGAATTGACCACCCGATAATGTGTCTCTTTGGCATGAGGATTATTTTGGACTGGTTACTTTTAAGAACTGCTGACATGGGAAAAGCTCTGAAAAGTAGAACTTACCCTTTGAAAGAGATATTTATTCACATTTCTGAGGGAAATCTCCACCTGTAAAGATATCTCCCTCTCTGTACCAGAAAGAAGGGGGATGTCCTTATCCCTAGAAACTCTTAATGTGGAAGGCAAGGACTTAAATCTGCATAATAACCTTACTCTTGTTTACTGTGCTTTTCTGGTAATCTCCTGTAACTGACTTCCCCCACCCCCACATCTTCCTTTGTCTTTAGGTGAAGATAGTATTTAAGGGAACAGCCTCTGCCATTTTGGCGAGTTACCCAGTTTCTTGGGTTTCTCCTGTGTGTACATGTTACAAAGGTTTGTTTGATTTTCTCCTGTTATTTTGTCTCATGTCAATTTAATTCATAGCCCAGCCAGAAGGACCGAGAGGGTAGAGGATTTGTCTTCCTCCCCTACAGTTGTCAGCTTGGATGAGATAAAACTTCACTGGCTGGACCTTGAACGCTCCTGGACTACCGTGGCTGAAAGATCTGGGACCCCTGACAAGAGTCAGCAGGAGGTAAAAGTTCTTACCACATCAGTCTCCTGGATGTCTGCCTGCATTGTCCAATGGAAGCAAGAGTAGTGAGTTTTTTTGTTTTTCTAAATTTAGATTAGCAGGAGAAAATATTAGTGAAACTAGCTTCTTGGACTCAGTGACTCTAGGAAATTTGGTTGAGTATTCATTGGTTGCAGATTGTTTTCCTCCAAGAGATAGTATTTTTCTTTGTCTCTGTCTTTTTTTGTCATTCATCATAAGACATGTGCATCTCTATAAGCCTATTGTTTGGGAATAAGCACTTGAGGTAAAAACTGTTGCTAAGGGCATCTTGGAAGCCAAAAAGACTGAAAATTTGGTGGACACAGGTTAAGCTGTTAAGAGCCACTGGGGCACTCACTACCTCAAGAAGTCTCCATCATCAAGTAATATGTTGGTCACAGAATGGGGCAAATGACACAGGTCTCCACACCAACTTCAAGAAAATGTCAGTGCAGTGACAAGTTACTCTCTAAAGCACACACGATCCCCAACCCTGCAGCTCCTCTCTCCTGGGTATTAACTTGGTGTAAGAGAACAAATGCTTAGATAAAGCTGTTAGTGTGCATCAGATGAGGCTTTTCTTTTGTATTGTTCTGTGTCTTTGGAACTTGGCTTTGTGAACTTTTTGGTCTGTGCCATCTGGAGGATGCATGTACCACATGCATCTTGGTGGCCAATCGAGTAGACTGGGATTCCAGGACACACTCTCTTTATCTGGCTGTGTCGGCTCTCAGAGGAGTTTGTCACAAGGGGTCCCCATTGCTTTCATTAGGGGCCTTTGTCATCTCAACCTTCGTTGCTTGTTGTGCAATGAAGGCCTTTGCTTTCTTAGACTACTTTTGGGAGTGAACTTTCTGGATGTCTTTTGGGGATGCCTCTTGCATTCATGGTTAAGCTTATTGGTATGAGTTGCTGTTAAGATCCTGCTCATCAATGTGGGCAGACGATGATTGTTTAAATTGGAAAAACTTCTAAATTGGGGAAAAAAATATGAGACCTCTCATCATAATTTTTATTGGTACCTATGAAAAGGCCAAATTAAAAAGGAAATACAAAGGAAATAATGACTAGCCTTGAGACCCTGACTCAGGTTTCAATTAAATTGAGAATATGTAAAAGTATAAGTGTTGATAAGATTATGAAGGTTGGAATATTTGAGCTGATTTTATATGAAGAGGTTATATCAACTTTGCTTGAGGGTGTTCTAAAAGGTCTTACTGAGAATACTTCCCCTATCCAAAATTACAAGATCAAGACCTGTTGATAAGGTCCTAATGAAAACTATGATTAGAGGTGTAAGAGTTGATGGAATTCAAAAAAAATTTTGTAGAAAAACTGATGTATTTCTGGGCTTTATATGAAGTGATTGTATTTCAGATTGTATTGTGGGGATACACATTGTGTCTCACTGGGGAAAGAGAATATTTCCTATACCTAATTGTAAGACAGCGTATAAATTGGCCCTTCAGTGTTCTGTTTTGTTTTGTTTTGTTTTTTTGGTGAGGAAGATTGGCCCAGAGCTAACATCCACTGCCAATCTTCTTCTTTTTGCTTGAGGAAGATTGTTACTGAGCTGACATCTGTGCCAGTCTTCCTCTATTTTTTGCATGTGGGACGCTGCCACAGCATGGCTTGTAGACTTGTGTATAGGTCTGCACCTGGGATCCCAACCCCTGAACCCTGGGCTGTTGGAAGCAGAATGCATGGACTTAACCACTATGCCACTGGGCCAACCCCCAGACAGTGTTAATTAAACTCACCAAAAGGAAGTCAGTAAGGTTGCCTGAGCCCACACACTATGAGATAAAAACTAGAGGCTAATATCAGGTGCTAATAAAAAAGAATAATAAAAGCTTTCCCCCCAAGGTAAATTGATCTGGGGTTAAATTGTACACTTAGAAAGTGGGCCTTTGTTAAATGTTTTGTGCAGACTTTTAAAGGTGTGATACATTGTCCTGAAAGTTTTAGAGCATGCAAATCTTTGATTCATCTCTCAAGTTAAAAATTTCCCTGATAGAAAGAAGCAGTTGGAAGGGTGTAGCTGGAGGGATGGGTCAGACTCTTTTGTCAGACTGTAGTCCAGTTCTTTGGGGGACTGGAAGCAATGGTCTTTGTCTTACAAATCTCTGCAAGGCTGGAGGTATAGTTCTTGAAAGCAGTTCACCTGTCTTTTGCCGATCCCAAAGCCTCCCTTGTTCCTCAAAAGGCTCCTAGATATTGATTGAGACAGATGATTGAGACATTAGAAACAGTTAAGGCAAATATGCCCCAGAAACTCCATCTTCAAGAAAACTTGACTACTTTCTGTGTGCCTTTATGATGCCGATTTTCTGCTGCCATCTTTTCTAGGATCTGAGAGCCATTCTTTGAAATACAAATGTTTCTCATAAACTAGTGAGTTTTGTGTTTAACCTGATTCATAACAAAAATTTAACATCTTTGTCTGTTTCTACCTGTGTGGTTATGTGTGTATATATGTGTGTTATATATGTGTGATATTTTATCTCCGGATGGTATGACCAAAATTAAGAGCTGTATTTAATTGACTTAAAGTAAGCACTTACATGTAATTCAAGTTAACATGATATGTGACAAGAGATTTTCACATGTTGATATATATGGGGTAACTATTCAGGTTCAAAACTGATTCAACTTAAACCAAAAGCCTGACTTATGACCTGTCAAACATACATTGTGTGTTCCACATATAAAGTAGAGGAAGAGCCAGTCTTCCACAGCAAAAAGAGGAGGATTGGCAACAGTTAGCTCAGGGCTAATCTTCCTCAGGAAAAAAAAAAAGAATTATAGCTAATTTTGTCTAATATCTCATGAAGTTTTCATGGGTAATATAAACACAATTATTGGGAACAAAAGATTTAGATGTAAATGAGATAGTTTAAACTTTCATCAATAATTATATTTTATGTCATGTATTTAATAACTTCCAAAATCTCTTTAGTAATTTGAAACTTTGAAGTTTTGCTCAATCAAATGATGGAAAATTCATTGAATATCTACATTATTTCTAAATAAGATAAAATATTAGACATTAATTACTAAATATAAGTATACCTAGTTTTGTATTATTACAGAGAAACTAAGTTTGGGTTTATTGAAAAACATGCCTTGTGTTGTATTAAAAGGTTGTACTATAAAGTAACGTGTTTCTAAAATTATAAAAAGTATTTATAAAGTTTCCAAGCCACAGATTGCTAATGTAAAAGACATTTTATAATTGCTTACTTCATAGTATTTACCTAACAAGTAAGGTTTCTAAGGATTAAAAATTCTAATATGTGATTAAATCTACTAGAAATTAATAAGGAAAATATGTTCATGTTCAAGGAAAGGAAGATATATGTTTTAAGTAAATAAGTTATAAAGAAAGAAAATATTTTTGTTATTTTGTTAAGAAAGATAAATTTGTCCTGAAGTACTAGAAGAAAAAAATAAGGAGGCATGGGACAAATTCTGAATGTAAAAAGAAAGCTATAGAAGATTTGTAAAAGAGGAATTCTAAAAAAGAGTTTTGTATGTGGTCAAATTGGCTAAAATTAAAATGAATTTAATTAAATAAATGAATTTTAATATCAAAATAAACTGGTGCAAAATTATAATCTTTTTCCCTCTCTTAAAAGGATAATTTTCTTAAACATTAATCTGCTCTTGGTCAAGAGATTATTAAAGGTTTCTTTCTCTGAGTAGTCTATCAGAAATGTAGGGCTTTTGTGTTTTATCAAAAACAAATTTCCTATATTGTTTTAATCAGGTCTTTAATCACAGGTGCTAACGTTTTTCTTACAGCTATTAATTGTCTGCATTTGCCTAAACTTCCTTAACTGTCACCATGGTTAAATGCATAACTAAGCATTGTCTCATAGAGACCTGTGATATTGTGTAATTAAATGTTATTGATGTAAGTATTTTAAAAATTGTATAACATTCCAGAAAATTCTAATCTGCCCTGATTGTCAGTCATAGTTCTAATTACTATCTTCATGTGTTGTATGTCACATAAATAACTAAAAGAGAAATAAATAAAATAAATAAAAAGTAAATAACAGAAAAAGAATTAATTACATGGCACTGCAGGAACTGATAAGGATGATTATAATTTTTATGAATTTTGTTTGAAATATTACTATTTTAATCTTTTCTTTTGTACATCTTTCCTTTAAAAAATGAGGCTGATTTTAGAGAGAAAAACTATGTTTCAGTAGAAAATATAACCAACACTTGTGTCTATTAGATTTAAGGATAGGATAGTTTTTTCTTCTTTTCTCTTAAGCTATCTCTGATTTACAGCAATTTGCTGAATTATATCTTTATAAGCAGAACTGACACAATTAGTTTTTCTCCCTGCCTTATCCTTCCAGAATTCAGAAGCTCTCAGTGAGGATTCTTACTTTCATGACAAGATATTTACTTGCTTAAGTTCAATAAGAAACTGTTCTCTTTGTAACAGGAAACACTGGTTATACGACCAAGGCTTTGAATAAAATATCCTGTTTGAGAGACACATGCAAAAACTCAGTTTTGACCAATCAGCTTTAAAGAACTAAGGTTGACTTTATGAAGACAATGAAGTCCCTTGGAAAAACAGCCTGGTGCGTACTTCCAGAGTTCCTGAAAGCTTAACCAGGTGAGTAACGAAGGTACCTTACTGGCAGGTGCAGGAATCTCAAGCAAAGAGAAATTCACCCAAATCTAGAGGCATGGCAGGTGGAATCTTATGGAAAATATTTGACTTGGCTCTTCAATCTCGAGAGCCTTCTTAGCCTTTTTAGCTATTAAAAGTTCAATCTTGGGATTCCTTATGAAAAATTTCAGCAAAGAAAATTTAAAACAGCCTATATGATCAATTGCTATTCTTGCCGTACTTATGTAAATAACTAAGCCAAGTTTACGGAAATTAGATTTATTCTGCCAACAAAGAAGTCTTAATTTGTATATTTTTCCTAAAAAAAAGAGCTGATTTTAGAGAGAAAAACTATGTTTCAGTAGAAAATATAACCAACGTTTGTGTCGATTAGATTTCAGTGCTGTTAATTTTCTTTGAACTTCTATTATTTACCTAAACACTGGACTGGATCCTAAATTCTTCCTGTTTCCTCCAGTACCCAGCTACAACTCTCTAAATGAACATTTCCAACTTTTCTGCCATTTTTGACTAGGAATCATTGAGAACTAAAGTGACCCTTTTTACTGAAGCCCTGCAAAGTGAAGCTGAACAACTCTATATAAACTTGCAAGATCACCACAAGAGCTCACATTCAGACAGTCTTTGTGCCTATTGCTGTGTAAGCTTCTCAGAAAGTTTGCTTGAACACCCAATGACATCATCAGAGACATTTCAAACTGCAAAAGATGCTTCAACCCTGACATCTAGAAACCTTGATTGGCTGCCACATAAACACAGAAACTAGTTTATACTTTGCTGCAGCCATTAACCTTTGTTTTTCTTTGTTTCCCTAAAAATGCCTCTTATTAAATATCTTATTCCTTGCACAATAGACCTAACTTTGTGAACCCACTTGCCATAGCCACTTCCTGCAATGAGACAGAACTATGTAACTGAACAATTTTCAAAACTAAAAGATTAATTCAATGAAATAATGGAACATTTTACCAGCTCAACTTTTAATACATGAAACTTCCAGGGAAGTTTCAGAGGAGGGAGTTACTGGGGCCTGGAACTGTTTTGGGTCGGTTGCTGCAAAATATCTCACAATGACTATTTTGACCTAAACTTACTTAAGACACTCGTTTAACTTAAAGTCTTGACCCTTCTGAAGTTTTATTCCTCCCTGAAAGTAGGAAATAAATCACCTATGTGAAATGTACCCTCCTTATGACGAGAGCTAGAGAATCCAGGGCTGGGAAGACTATAAACAAAAGTCGTTACTTTTACTAATTTACTACCTCAAGCCTAAACTCTGCTAAATTCTTCAGTAATTACATATCCCAAGCCTAAGTTCCTTTTTCCTGTCAAATCCTCACAAATTTAGTGTCTCTTTGCGTAAAAAGATATATAAACTGCCTGCTTTTTTTCACTTTCTAAGCATCATTTTTCAATGATCTGTCAGCAACGTGTTGAGCTGGTTTTTCTCCTGTTAACTTGGTCTGGAGTCAGTTTTATTAGTAGTCTAGCCATAAGAACTCAAGATGGGTAGTGGGAGAATTTCCCACTCTCACACACTCCCACAGGCAAATGAATGGTTCCCTCTCTGTGCTCCCACAGTACACTGAACATACCTCTGTTTATAACATCATGAAATTTCTGTATGGAACTTACTTTTTTCTTTTTAAAAATTAAGATAAAGTATGAAAAAGGAAATAACTATTAATAATATTCCATTTTCCAACCATATTCTAGACTTAATCATTATTTCACATTTTGGCATACTTCTTCCAGTCTCTTTTTGTGGGTGGCAGACTGTAACCTCCTGGAATGCAAAGACTACATACATGTTTTTCCTGTTCTTACAGTCCTTGAGGCCATATGTCCAAAACAGCTCTCACTGGGTTAAAATGAAGGTATCAGCACGATGGTGTTCCTTCTGGAGGTTCAAGGGGAAAATTGCTTCCTTACCTGATACAGTTTCTAGAGGCAACCTGCACTATTTGTTTCACAGCCCCCTCCCATATTCAAAGCCAATGAGGGCTGGTGGAGTCTTACTCATGCTGCATGATTCTAAAGCTGAGTTTTCTGAATCCCTCTTTCGCTTATAAGGACCGTTGTGATTACACTTGGTCCAGTTGGTTCATCTGGGATACTCTTATCATCTCAAAATGCTTAACATCACCACATCTGCAAAGTCCCTCTTGCCATATAAACTAACATTCACAGGTTCCAGGGATCAGGATGTGGATATTTTGGAGAGTCCATTCTTCTGCCTGCCACAGGTACCTTTTCTAAACTTTACCCACAACAAAAGTTTGCTTTTCCTTCCTTCTTTTTCGCTTGTCTACTGATACAGAGGCAAGAGCACAAGCTTTGAGGTGAAACACACTAGCTCTGTCATTAGCTGGCTGGCTGACCCTGGACCAGTCCCTTCACTTCCCTTAGCATTTTTCCCCATCTGTAATGCAGGTTAACTGTTACTACTTTTGGAAATGACCAGCAAAACCATAAGTTAAGATACAAAAGAAATGAGGCTGGCTGGGAAGATGGTGGCATAGGAGGACTCTGAACTAACCTCCTCCAATTGACACAAGAAATTTAAAAATATCCTTGGAACCATTACCCCTTAGAGAGAACTGAAAACTGGATAAAAAGAGCCCCACAACAAGGGATAGTGCTTAATTAGGTGAAAGAGTCAGAACTACATTTCTGGAATGGAAAAAGCCACATTCAAGCCATGGCATTTCATGACTGAGAGCAATCTTAAGGCACAAAGTGTTCCCTGCAGGAGCAAGAGATCTGAGCAGGAGAACTGTGCCACAATGAGCAGCATTTGAACTCAGTACAACCAAGACAAGTGTCATAATATCTGCCTTTGCTGGCTGTTAAAAAAATGGGGCACAGCCCCAGAAGGGCTATTGGACATAAGAGAAAGAAAAGCCTCTTACGGGACCCATGCACAAATTCACCCATTTTGGAAAGCAATCTAAAATCACCAGAAAGAAAGGTATGCATTCCTTTGGTGAAAAGAGACTCATTTGATAGGCTCTGGGCACATCTCAGTGAGAGGTGAGACCTCCCCAGGCTGGGACCACCTCTCCAGGAACTGAGACATTGGCAGCAGCCATTATTTTGATCCAGTACAGGCAACCAACACAGACACTGGAAGATGCCATTGGAGTTCTTGCCCTGGCCTGTTAGTGCAGGGCTCTCTCCCACTGACTAGAGTGCTGATTTAATCAAGCTCAGCCAGTACAGCCAGACCACCCTAGGGACTGGCTCAACTCAATATCAAGCCCTTGGGCAACTTGTGAACACATATACGCAGGGTGTGAGGGATGTCTGCAGCAGGGAAAGAGGGTCTGCCTATGTCATGCCAGGCATACGTGAGGGTCAGTGAGTGTGCAAGGGGCAGGACTGCATTGGTGGAGTGAGAGGGGCCTCTGCAGTGGGGAAATTAGGTCTGCTTCATTGTCTTGGGGAGTGCACACAGGGAAGGAATGTATTGATGGGTTGTGTGGGCCTGCAGGTGGTGGGGCTTGCCAGCTGCAAACCTGTGCTTCTCAAACAGCCACCTAGAGGAGTGTTTCCACTTTCTAATGCCTGAAAAGATTGTGTGCTTCCATGCCTGGGGCCAGCACCATCCAGCTTCAATCCTGAGAGAACGGACAACAGCCTTGCAGGCCAGAGACCTAAAGAAATTATAAGCCCCTGAGCCTAGCAACAAGCCACACTGAGGGCCTACTCACTTAACATAGAAACTGCAACAAGAATGTGCTATTACTCCTTTCAGCTAATTGTGCTGTTACTTCTCATGCCTGATAAAGTGACTGAAGTGACAATAGAATCTATACACAGCTAAGCATTACAACCAGCCAGCTAGGGGAACACCCTAACCTCCTTGTGCCCTTGAAGCAAGTGAAATGCTGCCACAACAGAAGAACAGACATAGCCCACACAGAGGACACTCCTGGAAGATGTAAAACTGCTGACATGAGGGAAGCACACTACTGGGTCTCATAAAGCATCATTTACATAAGCCCACCTCTCCAAGATCAGGAGATTTAGCTGATCTACCTAATACATAAATATAAACAAAGAGTAAGAGGCACAATGAAGAGACAAACACATATTTTCCAAATAAGAGAACAGGACAAATCCTCAAAAAAAGCACTAAACAAAGCAGAGGTAAACAATCTTATGAAGAGTACAAACTAATAGTTATAAGGATGCTCACAGATCTTGGGAGAAGAATGGATGAATTAAGTGAGAACTTCAACAAAGAATTGGAAAATATAAAAAGAACCAATCAGAAATGGAGACTATAACACTGGAAGTGAAAAATTCAGTAGAGGGAATCAATAGCAGAGTAGATGATACAAAAGAAAAGATCACTGAGCTGGATGAAAGACCAGAGGAAATCAAGCTGAACAGATAAAAGAAAAAAGAATTAAAAACAATGAGAACAGTCTAAGGGAACTCTGGGACAACATCAAGCACACTAACATCCATATTATAGGTGTCCCAAAAGGAGACTAGAAAGACAAAGGGGCATAGAATCTATTTGAAGATATAATAGCTGAAAACTTTCCTAACCTAAGGAAAGAAACAGACATCCAGGTACAGGAAGCACAGAGAGCACCTAAAAGGGGTAACGCTAAGGGGCCCACAAAAAGACACATTATAATTAAAATGTCAAAAATTAAGAGAAAGAGAGAATTCTAAAAGCTGGAAGAGAAAGAAAACAAGTCTCAAACAGAGGAAACCCTGGAGGCTATCACCAGACTACTCAGCAGAAAGGTTACAGGGTAGAATAGAGTGGCTTGATATATTTGAAGTGCTGAAAGGAAAACACCTACAGCCAAGAATACTCTGCCTGGCAAGGTTATCATTCAGAATGGAAGGAGAGATAAAGAGTTTTCCAGACAAGCAAAAATGAAAGGAAGTTTTCCTGAAGAAACCAGCCACATGAGAAGTGCTAAAGGGATTTAAGTGGAAAAGAGATGACCACAAATAGGAATAAGAAAATTATCAAAAAAAGACCAATAAAATCAGTGGTGAAGGTGAATATACAGTAAAAGTACTAGATCAACAACCTATGAAACTAATATGAATGTTAAAAGACAAAAATAATACTCAAATTATCTATTTCCATGATAAGAGGATAATGCATACACATGCACAAAAAAGAGGTTACAAATGATATCAAAAACATAAAATGTGGAAGGAAGGAAGTAAAAGAGTAGAGTTTTTAGCAAGAGGTCAAATGTAAGAGACCATGAACATAATATACATTGCTATATAAGTACATTATTAAATATGGACCTCACGGTAATCACACACCAGAAACCTATAACAAATAAACGAAAAAAGTAACATAAAGGAACCAAAAGGTAATACTGAAGAAAGCCATTAAACCACAATGGAAGAGAACAAGAGAAGAAGAAAGAAACAGAGAATTACTAAAACACCCAGAAAAAAGTAACAAAATGGCAATAAGTACATACTTATCAATAGCTACTTTAAATGTTAATCAACTAAATGCTTCAGTCAAAAGACATTGGATGGCTGATTGGGTAAAAATACAAGACCCATATATATATACATATATATATATATAACATATATATATATATGCTGCATACAAGAGAAACACTTCAGATCTAAAGATACTCAGAAAATGAAAGTGAAAGAATGGAAAAAGATATTCCATGCAAATGACAATGAAAAAGAAAGCTGGGGTACCAATAAGTATATCAGAAAAAATAGACTTTTAAACAAAAACTGTAACAAGGGACAAAGAAAGGCACTACGTACTGTTAAAGGAAATAATCCAAGAAGAGGACATAACACTTGTAAATATCTCTGCACCCAACATAGGAACACCTAAATATATAAAGCAATTATTAACAGACATAAAAAGAGACATAGTAACACAATAATTGTAAGGGACTTTACCACTCCACTTTCATCACTGGATAGATTATCCAAAGAGAAGATCAGTATTGAAACATGGGCCTTAAATGACACATTAGACCAAATGGACTTAGTAGATATATACAGAACATTCCATCCAAAAACCACAGAATACACATTCCTTTTGAATGTACATGGAACATTCTCCAGGATAGATCACATATTAGGCCACAAAATAAGTCACAATAAATTTAAAATGAATGAAATACTACCAAGCATTTTTTCAGATCACAGTGGTAAGAAACTAGAAATGAACTGTAGGAATACAATTGGTAAAGTCACACATATGTGGAGATTAAACAAAATGCCACTGAACAATAATTTGGTCAAAAAAAGAAATCAGGGGCCAGCCTGATGGTGCAGCGGTTAAATGCACACATTCCACTTCAGCAGACTAGGGTTCACTGGTTCGGATCCCAAGTGCAGACATGGCACTGCTTGGCAAGCCATGCTGTGGTAGGTATCCCACATATAAAATAGAGGAAGATGGGCACGGATGTTATCTCAGGGCCAGTCTTCTTCAGCAAAAAGAGGAGGATTGGTGGCAGATGTTAGCTTGGGGCTAATCTTCCTCAAAAAAAAAAAAAATCAAGGGAGAAATCAAAACCTACCTGGGGGGCCAGCCCTGTGGCCAAGTGGTTAAGTTCACATGCTCCACTGTGGCGGCCCAGGGTTTCGCTGGTTCAGATCCTGGGTGTGGACATGGCACCACTCATCAGACCACATTGAGGTGGCGTCCCACATGGCACAATTAGAAGGACATGCAGCTAAGATATACAACTATGTAGCAGGGTGATTTGGCGAGATAAAGCAGAAACAAAAACAAAAACAAAAACAAAAACAAAAACCTACCTGGAGACAAATGAAAATGAGAATATGACATGCCACAAGTTTTTAGAAAGAGCAAAAGTGGTTCTAAGAGGTGAGTTTATAGCAATACAGGCGTACCTCAACAGACAAGAAAAATCTCAAATAACAATCTAACAATGCACCAAAAAGAATTGGAAAAAGAATAGCAAACAAACCCCAAAATCAGTAGAAGAAAGGAAATAATAAAAATCAGAGCAGAAATAAATGAAATAGAGACTGAAAAAACAATAGAAAGGATCAGTGAAACTACCAGCTGGTTCTTTGAGAAGATAAACAAAATTGACAAAGCTTTAGCTAGACTCACCAAGAAAAAGGAGAGAAGGGTCAAATAAATAAAATCAGAAGGAGGAGAAATTACAATGGAGACCTCAGAAATACAACAAATTATAAGAGAATACTATGAAAAGGTATATGCCAACAAATTGGATAATCTAGAAGAAATGGATAAATTCTTAAGATCATACAAACTTCCAAAACTGGATCAAGGAGAAATAGAGAATTTGAATAGATCAATCACCAATGAGGAGATTGAAAGAGTAAGCAAAAAACTCCAAAAATCGAAATCCGGGACCAGATGGTTTCCTTGGTGAATTCTATGAAATATTCAAAGGACATTTAATACCTGTCCTTCTCCAAATCTTCCAAAAAAGTGAAGTGGAGGGGAAGCTTCCTAACTCATTCTATGAGGCCAACGTTACCCTGATACCAAAATGAGACAATGACAACACAAAAAAAGAAAATTACACGAGAGCAGTTCTTAAAGGATTTGATGGAGGAGAGCAGGCAGGGATCACCTTCAGAGCAGGCTGCCAGTGGTATCATGGCGACCCGGAAGCCCTCCTCCCTGAAGAACATGAAACTGATGATGACTCTTCTGAAATGTTGGACTTAAGTGAGTAGGCAAGAAGACACCATTGGTGGAATCGAGTGTTTGTCTATAATTTCAAACCTATGGTAGAAAAAATACTCAGTAGCCACTCAGATTATTATGGGTGGAGTGACTGACTGGTGTGTGGGGTTTTTGTTCCAGAAGGTTGAAAAGCTTGCAGCAACTGCAGTAGACGGTGGCTTTCTTCTCATTCAGATTGCCAGTCTCAGTGGCTATGTGCAGATCGACTGGAAGAGAGGTGAAAAAGATGTAAACAAAGCAAAAAGACATTTAAGAAATGAGCAAATAAAGCAGCACCAGAATTCAACAAGATAATTGAAGAAGCAACAGAATTTGTTAAACAAAACATTGTGATATCCAGTGGATTTGTGGTAGGCTTTTGGCTAGGACTTACATCTTAAGGATATGGATGTTCCATCACAGTGGCGTCTCCTGTGAGAAGAGAAGTGGTGGTGACAAGGTGGTCTCATTACACCCTGCCAGATTCTCCAGACAACAAGAAATAACTAGCTGAACAACTCCAAACTGACACCTTAACATTTTGCCATCTGAAGCTTGGAAAACTAGTATCTGTTGTAAAATAACATATATGTGCACAATAGTATTCCTGAGAAAAACATGGCTTTCACCGTTTTTCAAAAAGGTTCCTTTGTTTACAAATTTGCCCCTAAATATCACCATTGTATGTTGATATGGAAAAAAATCTCTTGGATATATGACCCAGTGAAATACTATCCTTGTTTTATTTAAATAAAATGTCCTTCATTGTGCTTTATAGTAAAGTGCTAATAATTAAAAATTTGTAAAATATCTTCAACATTAGGGCTGAGTTTTTTTAGAGATAAATTTGCAATAAACTGAAGAAATATAATGCCCTTTTGTGGAAGGATTTAGAAATAATAGAATTACTAAAGATATTAAAGTGACTTAATACCAAAAAAGAAAATTACAGACCAATATCACTGATGAACATCAATGCAAAAATCCTCAACAAAGTACTTGCAAATCGACTACAGTAGTACATTAAAAAGATCATCCACCAAGATGAAGTGGGATTTATTCCAGGGATACAGGGGTGGTTCAATATCCATAAATCAATCCACATTGTATGCCACATTAACAAATTGGAAGATAAACATCACGTGATCATCTCAATAGATGCAGAGAAAGCATTTGACAAGATACAGCATCTATTTATGATAAAAATTCTGTATAGGAGCCAGCCCTTTGGCATAGTAGTTAAGTTTGGTGCACCCCACTTCAGTGGCTCAGTTTCATGGGTTCAGATTCTGGGTGCTGACTTACGCCACTTGTCAGCCATGATGTGTCAGTGACCCACATACAAAAAATAAAGGAAGATTGACGCAGATGTTAGCTCACAGCTAATCTTCCTCAAGCAAAAAAAAAAAAAAAAAGAGGAAGATTGGCAACAGATGTTAGCTCAGGGCGACTCTTCCTCAGAAAGAAACCACAGAAAAACTATGAATAAAATGCGTATAGAAGGAAAGTACTTCAACATCATAAAGGTTATATATTGCAAACCCACAGCTAATATCATTCTCAATGGATAGAAACTGAAAGCTATCCCTCTAAGAACAGGAACCAGACAAGGATGACCACTATCACCACTCATATTTAACGTAGTATTGAAAGTCCTAGCCAGAGCAATCAAGTAAGGAAAAGAAATAAAAGGGATCCAGATTAGAAAGGAAGAAGTGAAACTGTCACTATTTGCAGGTAACACGATTTTATATACAAAATACCTTAAAGAATCCACCAAAAAACTTTTAGGAATAGTAAATGAATATGATAAAGTTGCAGCATACAAAATCAAAGTGAAAAAATCTGTTGCATTTCTATACATTAACAATGAAGTAGCAGAAAGACAAATTAAGATACAATCCCATTTTATTAATCCCCCAGAACACAATTGCAGCAAAAAGAGTAAAATACCTAAGAATAAATTTAACCAAAGAGGTGACAGACCTGTACGCTAAAGAGTATAAAACATTGTTGAAAGAAAGTGAAAAAGACAGAAAGAAATGGAAAGATATTCCGTGATCTTTGATTGGAAAAATTAACAGAGTTAAAATGTCCTTAATTCCTAAAGTAATCTACAGGTTCAATGCAATCCCTACCATAGTTCCAATGACGTTTTTCACAGAAATAGAACAAAGAATACTAAAACTTAGATGGAACAACAAAAGACCCCAAATAGCCAAAGCAATCTTGATAAAAAAGAACAAAGCGGGAAGTATCGTACTCCCTGAGTTCAAAATACACTACAAAGATATTCTAATCAAAACACCATGATACTGGCACAAAAACAGACACACAAGTTGATGGAACAGACTCTAGAGCCCAGAAATAAACCCACACATATATGGACAGCTAATTTTCGACAAGGGGGCTGAGAACATACAACAGAGAAAGGAAAGTCTCTTCAATAAGCGGTGTTGGGAAAACTGGCGAGCCACATGCAAAAGAATGAAAATAGACCGTTGTCTTATACCATACACAAATATTAACTCAAAATCAGTTAAAGATTTGAATGTAAGACCTGAAACCATGGAATTTGTAGAAGAAAACATAGGCAGTTTGCTCTTCTACAGCAGTCTTAGCAGCACAGTTTCAAGTACAAAGTCTGACTGGGCAAGGGAAACAACAGAAAAATAAACAAATGGGACTACATTAAACTAAAAACCTTCACAGCAAAGGAAATAATAAACAAAACAAAAAGACAAACAATTGGGAGAAGATACTTGCTAACAACATACCGGTTAAGTGGTTAACATCTGAAATATATTTAAAAATGGGCAAAAGATCTGAAGAGACATTTTTCCCAAGAATATATACAGATGGCCAACAGGAACATGAAAAGATGTTCAACATCACTAATTATTAGGGAAATGCAAATCAAAAATACAATGAGATATCACCTCATGTCCATCAGATCGCTATAATTAACAAGACAAGAAATAAGAAGTGTTGGAAAGGATGTGGAGAAAAGGTCACTGTCATACACTCCTGAGGGGAGTGCAAACTTGTGCAGCCACTATGGAAAACAATATGGAGATTCCTCAAAAAATTAAGAATAGAACTACCATACAATCTAGCTATTCCACTGCTGGGTAATTTATCCAAAGAACATGAAAACACAAGTGCGTAAAGATATGTTCGTCCCATGTTCATTGTGGCATTATTCACACTAGCCAAGACATGGAAACAACTTGGGTGTCCATCAAGAAATGAATGGATAAGAAGATGTGGTACATATACACAATGGAATAGTACCCATCCATAAAAAAAGACGAAATCTTTACATTTGCAACAACATGGGTGGACCTTCAGGGTATTATGCTAAGCAAAATAAGTCAGAGGGAAAAGGTCAAATACTGTATGATCTCATTCATAAATGGAAGATAAGCACAAAAAACAAACAAATAGAGATTGGGTTGGTGGTTACCAGTGGGGAATAGGAGAGAGAGGAGGGTTAAAGGGGTTATTAGTCACATGTGTATGGTGATTGATGTTAATTAGTCTTTGGGTGGTGAACAGGATGTAATCCACACAGAAATTGAAATATGATGATGTACACCTGAAATTTATATAGTGCTATAAAGCAATCTCACCTCTAAAAAAAAGATGCATAAGGTATGACACAGTGCCTGGTATGTGATGAGCCCTCAGTAAACATTCTTTCAATTCTTTCCTTCTGTCATCCCATTTTCTCTCCCTCTTGCCCATTTTCTCCTTCACCTACTTTTTCTTCAGCGAGTTAGTCTAACCTCAGTGTAACCATTTAGCAAAGAAGGCCATGCTACACATTTCCTGTGATTCTGCTTCAGTGCTTCTTGGGACAGAGCCTGATATCCACATAAGGCAGCACACTGTAGTTACATGGAGAGGTCTGTTGCTTTTCAAAAACAGTCCTTTTATGTTCACTTAAAACTTATATATACTTCCTCAAAACTTAGACAAGCCAGTTCCAATTCCGCCCTCTTATTTTATACATTCATTTCCTTAGTTCATCCTTCTTCAGCCTTTCTCTTTACATCTTACAAATAAAGAAAGTACAGAGACAAAAGTAATGCCCAGGCCACAATAGGGAATCCTATTAACAAGATGAATTAGCAAGATGAATGCTATTTGGAAGACATTTCCTGAAGCCTGTTTCTCGGCCTGGCCTTCAGCAAAACCATTGAACTCTAGAACACATTCCCAGAGCCCCAGGGAGAATAATTGTGACAGAAGCCACACACCCTCTGAGTATTTCTCCCTTGGATTAAGACATTTTCCAGAATATTGTTCATAAGTTACTGCTACAAATCCTTCCATTCCTGGAAGTTAAGCCTCCCCCTATCATTTTCATCTCCAGCTGGCCTGCCAGGCCACTACCTAGAAAATGCCTCACCGCCCTGATGACCAGGGCTCACCTTTGCCTAGTCCCAGATTTACAATCGCTCACACTTACTCAGCACTTACGTGTGTCACGCAGTATCCTAGGGGCTGTACATGTAGCTACAGTCTTCACCAAAGAATCCCGTAAATGATATCATCCCCATTTTTATGGATTAAAAAAACTGACAAAGAAGTTAAGTAATTTGCTCAACATCGCACAACTCCATAATTTTGCCTCATCTCCTTCCTAAATAAATGTTAATAATTTAAACTGGGCAGAGGACATCCTAAGAGTTCTGAGGTCTCTTGAATAAAATCGCCTTTCAGAATGATGTTTGCTTCCTCCATTTTGAGAACTTGCCAAACAGTCAGCATTTTGTTTTCCATCTTGCCCTTCACTTAGGCAACTGTGAAGCTGGATACCTGAGGGTTACTGTAAATATTCAGTAAGATTACCCTTGGACCTCGTTATAAAAAGAAGTTAATCTTGTCAATTTTATATTTTCCTGTCAAACCTGAAGGGTAACTCAAGGGTCTCAAGGATTGGTGTGGTTGTTTTACAGAAGAAAGAGGATGCCTTCAAGGATCAACAGATAACAAGCCCCCAGCTGCCCTTGTGGCCCAGAAGTCAGATTGCCCGGGGGCTTATTGGGAGTGAAACAAACATGGATTACCCCTTTCTTTCTCCAAAACTCCTCAATACCAAACCCCTTAGCTTTATGAAACCCCCTACTTTCTTCTCTTGTTAAATCAGATTTGAGAGAACCCATGCAACTGCCTTCTTGTTTTAGGAAATTCAAATAAATCTTTCTCCATCTCCAAGTACTGATGTCTCAGTGTTTGGCTTACTGTGCATCAGGCACACAAACTTGAGATTATGGTGTTCTGTATCTTCTCTTCCCTGACACCACTCACAATTGCACATCTCTCCATAAAAGCTTGCTTTTATGAACTTCTATCTCTTTCAGAGAAGAAACACAGTTCAGGTTCCTTGTTCTCATGAAAAGTCATTTTTACTGAATTGTCAGCTATTTGCAAAGGCTATTCTCTAGCCATAAAAAGAGTGAACTATTTAAATAAAGTGTAACACGAAGGAGTAGAGGAAGGAGAGTTCCTACAATGGTCACAAAGGGGAGGAGACTCCAAATGCAGAAACAGTCACAAGGCACACCCAGAGTTTGTGGCCTTTTAATAATGGCAGCCCCACCTATCTCTTTCCATGCCTGTTGGTATCCTACTTCTTTCTGAGCCTGCCCCTTCCTGGCCTTGTCTTCTTAGACCAATTAATGGCCTGGGCCTGCCAAACAAGATCACCCAGCATTGAGTTTTGTGGGTGGAGGGAGCAGAGAAGGGAGTAAAGTGTTCAGCTTATAGGGGACCTGACTCGCCTGTGTATGTATCATTTGGGCAGGGAATGGATTAGTGAATGGCTGCTCTGCAGGACTCACGGTTTAATGAGTCACACTTCCTCAATGCTGTCTGACAGCAAAGGGTTGGATGTGGGGGGCATCACAGCTTTCTCCATTTAGACATTAGTCTGTCCCTCCTTCTCCCTCTGTTGGGTTACATTCCTCTATCCATAGGTCACTTATTTACTGAGTTGGTTTTGGGGGGATCTGTTGAATTCCTTAAAGCCCCAAGCACTCAATTCAGTTCGAGAGTGTCTGTCATCTTAGTGATGACCAGACACAAATATCTTTTAAAGGCTCTGCAGGAAAGTTGAACAAGAACCTTCACATCACCAACAATCCCTCTAAGTACCACTGAACTACTCACAAGAAGAGAATAGAACTTACAGTCTGCTTGGAACCTTTCTATTTGCACCTCACCTAATGCTCACAATGACCCTTTGACATTGGGTTTACTATCCCTATTTTGCAAACGAGAAACCAAAACTCCAGGAAGTCAATTAACTTGTCCCTTGTCCAAGAACTGGGAAAAGATGGAACCAGGATCCAGACTCACATATTTCTGAATCTAAAGCTCATGTTCTCATGCCACACCATCCTACATACTAGAAATCAAAGAATTGAAAGATGACTGCTTCTAAGCAAAATATTCATAAAAGGCTTCAATGAAGAGACAGGATCTGAAATGGGTCTTAGAATGAAGAATAATTCAGGAGGCTGAACAAGAGGGTGTAGGGGAAGAAGACAAATCCTCTAGCCTCTGTGTCCTTCTGGCTTGGCTATGAATTAAATTCACATGAGACAGAATAACAGGAGAAAATCAAACAAAACTTTGTAACATGTATACATGGAAGAAACCCAAGAAACTGTACAACTCATCAAAATGGTGGAGGCTGTTACCTTAAATACTATCTTCAGGTAAAGACAAAGGAGGATATTTGGTCTGGGGGCAGTAAGTTATGGGAGATTACCAGAAAAGCACAGTAAAGAGGAGTAAGCTTATTATGCAGACTTAAGTCCTTGCTTTCTGCATTGATAAGAGTTTCTAGAGATATGGTCATCCCCCCTTCTTCCTGGTACAGAGAGTGAGATTCCTTTACAGATGGAGATTTCCCTCAGAAATGTAAACATCTCTTACAAAGGGCAAATACTACTTTTCAGGACTTCTCCCATGTCTGCAGCTTTTAAAAGTAAACAGCCCAAAATAATCCTCATGCCAAAGAGACATATTGTAGTGTGGCCAATTCTGATCCCCCACAGTCCTGCCTTTGAAACTTTAAAAATTTTCATAATCCTTTGAAACTTAAAGAAGCTTCATGGGCCAGAAGATGAATGGTAGATTGTTCCATATCATTGAACACAATTCTTAGTCCTGATAACAGATCAGTTCGGTTAAATTCATTTTAGAAGGTGGTGATTCAGGTGGGGCCCAAAGTTAGGCTATATTGTGGAAGCAAGCAATCAGGTATTTAATAAGAAGTATTTCTATGGAAATAAGATGAAACCCAAGGTTGAAGGTTGGAGCAAATTATAAAGCAGTTTCTGAGTTCCGGGACAGCCAGTTAAGATTTCTAGATGTCAGTGTGGAAGCATCCTTTGCAGCTTAAAATGTCTCTGATGATGTCATTAAGTGTTCAGGTATCCTTTTGAGTGACTTACACAACAACAGGAATTCTATCGTGGTGATCTGTCTTAAGTTTATATCAAGTTGTCTGGCTTCAGTTTGCAGGGCTTTAGGAACAAGCGTGGTTTAAGTTCTCAATGATTTCAAATAAAGCGTGATGGGGAAAAAAATTGAAAATGTTAGCTTGGATATTTGTAGTCAGATACTTCATGAGACTAGAAGAATTCAGGATCCAGTCCAGTTTACAAGTAGAAAACAAAAACGTCAAAGACAAGTAACAGAACTAGGATCTAATATCCAAAGATGTGTATTATGGTTTTTACTGAAAGATAGTCTTTCTTTCTAAAATCACCCTCATTCTTACCAAAGATAGCCAAATTAAGACTGATTGGTTTGCAATGTAAGTCTAGTTTCAATAAAATTTGGCCCGATCATTTACATAAGTACAGGAAGAATAGCAATTGCTCATATAGGCTCTTTTAAACTTTCTTTGCTAGAATTTTTTATAAGGAATTCCAGATTGAACTTCAAAAGCCTCTTGATGCCAGACAAAACCTGTAATACCTACAGATTTGGGTGAATTTTTCTCTTCTCGAGTTCCCCCAAATATTTCAAGGTTCCAGGCACCTGCCAGTAAGTGACCTTCATTACTTACCCAGTAATGTTGCTAGGCACCCTGTAAATAAGGTACCAAGCCAACATTTCCAAGTGGCTTTGTTCCATAATGTCCAGTCTTTCTTTCTCAAAAGCTGTCGGTGTCATATCTGACTCAATGCTTATTTCTCTCAAACATGACATTATATTAAAAGCTTTGGTAAAATAACCAATGTTTCCAATTGTGTCCTGTTATAAGGAGGACAGATTCTTATTGAACTTATGAGAATAACTATATTGCCATGAAAATAATAATACTCACTATGAGTTTCCAAATTCTGGATGGATCAAGTAGGACGAAAAAGATAAATGATTCAATTTTTTTTTACAAAGGTATAATTTAGCAAATTTACTATCAGTCATAGTTAGCTTAAGAAAAAAGAGAAAAAGATTTTCTTAAATCTGAAAATAAAGCATTTAAAAATCAGTAATATTGCAAAAATAATAAAGTCGTAAAAATTATAATCATTCTCATCTCTTCACTCAGTCCTGTGTAAACGATTTTTGCTGAATCTTCTTTTAGCAGTTTTATGTGGTCATCAGATTCTCCATTAGAGTTTTGTAATTTCTTACCCAGTTCAGTTTTATAAACTGAAAGTTTGTCAGAAGCCTGTATTTTAGAATGCCTGAGATTACTTTCCATGAATATCTAAAGATGAAAGCATTTGTAAAAGTAGAGTAAAAACAAATGTCTGAAAATGACAAAAAACTTAAAAATTTCAATTGACAAAGAGACATTGAATCCAGTTTTCCATTATGTCTCTTGACTTTGCCTGGTGATTGAGGGTGATAGGCACAGTGATGATTCCCAGAAGTTTGCAAGGTTTTTGTTAAGGCTTATATTATTTGCCCAGTGAAGTGTGTGCCTTGATTACTGGAGTTTGTGGGAGGTACACCCTAGCTGGGAAACATATATTCTAACAGTTTCTTCGTCACTGTGAAGGCGTCAGCTTTGAGGTAAGGAAAGTCTTTAACCCATCTGGAAAACATACATACAACAACAGGAAATTATTATTAACCCATACTGAGAGGCAGTTGAATGAAGTCCAGCTGCAGGTGTTCAAAGAACCCAGAGGGTGAAGTTCTGAGACCTCTAGGGAGAAAATCCTTTTTCCTATTTTGTAGTGAAGGCATAAAAAAAACGAAAAATGAGGTTTTCCTGGGAGCCAGGAAGAATTAAGCAGTCGTCTTGGGTTTCCCATAGCTCTGATTCATTGTTTAATTCACAGCCTTTATTTACTCATCTTAATTTCTCTGATTCAGGAGCACACTGTTGCCATGCTACAAGGTCATCAGGATGGTGAAAAGTCTGGCAATGAGGAATCCTTTTTTGCAGAAGCAGAATAGACTTCAACCACATGTACCACAGTCTTGAAAGATTCTGTTGTTGCTGCCTTTCATAAAAGTCAGCTAGGGCATTTCCCTGCACTCAGATTCAGTCCTTTTAGTGTGGCCCTCAATTTTGATGATAGACAACATTTTATACTAGGGCATATCAGACTTGCAGAAATTTCACGCTATTTCTGGAACTCTTCTAACATATAAAGGTACAACATAAGGAAGGCTTAATGTTACTTCTTATTTGACAGAGCTTCCCATGTAATTTAACATATCAAATAATCCTAATTAGTTTAACATCTCTCTTTTTATAAGGAAACAAAATAAATTCTTTGAAATTTTCAAGGGGTCCTCTAAAAACATCAAAGTTAGTTGAGATTAAAAGATTTTATTTAGAATTTGCTTTTAGGAAGACTGTCAAAAATATCAAAAGGGTTAGATCAAGAGTGACATCAGCCTCATGTGTGAGGAGTCTATTCTTCCCTCAGTCTATCCCCTTGCAATGAAAGTGACATTCATGAACCCACAGAGGACATTCACACAACACAATAGACATCTGAGAGATTCACAAAGCCATATGTCTAAAGTGGGGTTGCTGGATACACCTGGGAGCCAGTGGAAGGTGGTAAGGAGATTTCCTCTCACTCTCTGAACAGCATTAATATAGGGCATGGGACCTCACTGGCAGTGATTGCAGGACACTAAATGGAGAGGGTGGAAAGGGCAGCCATCCATGGGAATGCTTGCACTCTTTGAGTTGCCCCCAGCCTATAGGAATGCTCCACACCAAGGCAGGTAAGGAGTTGCAGGATATTCCACACCAAGCTGAGCAGACCAAGCCAACACACAGTTAGTGCAGAGCAGGGGTGTCGGATTACACACACAATAGGAAGCACCTCTACCCACCTCCCAGCAGGCGCACCAGCTCACCCAGTAAGACAGAACAGGAGATCCCTGCCAGAATGCCTGCACATACATGTGTAAAGCAGCAGCACTGGGCAAACACACATGGGCGCTGTTGGCAAAACTTCCAATGAACGGACACACCTGCCATGGTTGGTAGAGGACTCAGAAGACACAGCTCTTACCCCTGGCAGTGCTGGCAGGTGGGAACTGCCACCAGATGCTACCACTATGTGATAGCAAAAGTCCACCCCATCAACTAGCATGAGGAAGTATATTAACACTCAAGACCAGAAGGAACATGACAAGTACTCAGAAATCAATCCTGAAGTCACAGAAATTTACAATCTAAATGAAAGAGGATTCAAGATAGCTATCATAAGTAAACTAAATGAGTTCCAAGAAAACTCTGAAAGACAGTTTAATCATCTCAGGAAGAAAATTAATGAACAGAGGGAATACTTCACAAGAGATTGAAAGTATAAAAAACACCAGTCAGAAATGTTGGAGATGAAAAACAGAATGTTGGACATAAAGGAAAATCTGGAGTCCTTAAAAAATAGAGCTGACATTGTGGACTAGATAATGAGTAATTTAGAGGACTGAAATATAGAAATGCTGCAGAGGGAGGAGGGGAGAGAAGTAAGACTAAATGGAAATGAAGAAATTTCCCTAGAATATCCACCTTGATTAGGAAACACAACATAAGGACCATAGGTATTACAGAGGGACAAGAGAGGTGATAGGAGCAGAGAGCGTGTTCAAAGAAATAATAGCTGAGAACTTCCAAAACATGTGGACGGAGCTGGAGTTACATGTGTACAAAGCTAATAGAACTCCTAATTTAATCAATGTAAAAAGACCTTCTCCAGGGCATATATTAGTGAAACTGGCAAAAGTCAATGACAAAGAAAAAACATGAAGGGCAGCAAGGCAGAATAAAATAATCTACAATGGAATCCCTATCAGGCTTTCAGCAGATTTTTCATCGGAAAACTTACAGGCTAGGAGAGTGGAATGATATATTCCAAATTCTGAAAGAGAAAAATCTTTCAGCCAAGAATGCTCCATGCTGCGAAAATATCCTTCAGATATGATGGAGAAAGAAAAACTTCCCCAGATAAGCAAAAGCTGTGGGAGTTCATTGCCACAAGAGTCCCCACACAAAGAATGATCAAGAAGGCCTTCATACCTGAAAAGAAAAAGAAAGAGTTAACAAAACATCAAGCAAGGAGATAAATAGAAAAGACAAAATGAGAAAATTGCAGCTCTGTATCAGAACAGGTTAATAAACAATTATAATTGTAAAGATAAAGGGAAGGAAAGTATGGAAAACTCTATATCACTTCACTTTGATCACAAACTGACAAGACAAAATGGAATAAGTTGTGACAACAGTAACTTAGATGGGGAATAGGAAAGGGATGTAACCTGCTTAGAGTAAGGAAATAAGAGACCATGAGATAATGGAGTATCTCATCTACGTGATCTTTTATACAAACCTTATGATAACCACTAAACAAAAAATCAGAACATTGCACTCACACGAGAAATAAAGAGAAAATCAAGAAAAACATCATAGAGAAACACCAAACGGAAGTGACACGTCAGAAACACATGGGATGAGAAAGAAGGAAAATACAGAGAAACCAGAAAAAAAGTGATAAAATGGCAGTGTTAAAGCCCTCATATATCAATAATCACTGTAAGTGTAAATGGATGGAATTCTCCAATCAAAAGACAGAGTGTTACTGGATGTATTAAAAACCGAACCCAACAATATGCTGTCTCCAGGAAAGACATCTCAACCCTAGAGATAAACATAGGCTCAGAGGCAAGGGATGGAAGATAATCCTCCAAACTAATGGCAAAGAAAAGAAAGCAGCTGTTGCCATACTTATACAAGGCAAAGCAGACTTCAAGATAAAACTGGTAAAGAGAGACATAGAGGGGCAGTATATAATGATAAAAGAGGCTCTCCACCAAGAAGGTGTAACACTTGTAAACGTGTATGCACTGATCACAGGAGCACCAAAGTACATAAAGCAACTATTAAGAAACCTGAAAGGAGATATCAATGAGAACACAGTAATAATAGGGGACATCAACACCCCACTTACATCAATGAATAGAACATCTGGACAAAAAGTCAACAAGGAGATAGTGGACTTAAACGAAAAACTAGACCAGATGTTAACTTAATGTATAAAATCATATCATCTGCAAAGAGTGAGAGTTTCACTTCTTAAGTGCCTATTTTGATTCCTTTATTTCTTTTTCCTATTATTATTCCTATATTCCTTATCCTTATTCCTATATTTTATATATATATAATATAGTACTCTCTCTATATAATATATATATATATATATATAATATAGCACTCTCTTTCTCTAATATATATACATACACATACATATATATGTGATATATATATATATATATATATAAAATGTAGCACTCAACCCCAAAACAGCGGAATATACGTTCTTCTCAAGTGCACATGGAACATTCTCAAGAATAGACCATATATTGGGAAACAAGGCAAACATCAAAAAATTTAAGAAGATTGAAATCATATCTACTATCTATTCTGAACATAATGCCATGAAACTAGAAATCAATTACAAGAAAAAAGCTGTAAAAGGAACAAAAATATGGAGACTAAAGATCATGCTACTGAACAAGCAATGGGTCATTAAAGAAATAAAGGGAGAAATCAAAAAATATTTGGAGAAAAAGGAGAACAAAAACACACCATACCAACACTTATGGGATTCAGCAACAGTGGTCCTAAGACGGAAATGTATAGCAGTACAGGCCCACGTTAACAAACAAGAAACAGCTCAAATAAACAATCTTACACTACACCTAACAGAATTAGAAAAAGAAGAACAAGCCAAGCCCAAACTCAGCAGAAGGAGGGAAATAATGAAAATTAGAGGAGAATTAAATGAAACTGAAACAAGAAAGACTGGAAAAAAGATCAATGAAGCAAGGAGCTGTTTCTTTGAGAGGATAAACAAAATTGACAAACCCTTAGCCAGACTCACTAAGAAAAAAAGAGAGAAGGATGATATAAATAAAATTAGAAATGAAAGAGGAGAAATTATAACAGATACCACAGAAACACAATAGATTATAAGGTAATACTATGAAAAGCTGTATGCCAACCAACTGGACAATCTAGAAGAAATAGATAAATTCTTAGACTCTTAAAACCTCCCTAAACTGAATCAAGAAGAAACAGAGAATCTGAATAGACCAATCACAAGTAAAGAGATCAAAACAGTAATCAAAAACCTCCCCCCAAATAAAAGTCCAGGACCAGATGGCTTTTTGGGAGAATTCTACCAAACATTCAAAGACAATTTATTACCTATTCTTCTCAAACTATTGCAAAATTTGAGAAAGAAATATTCCTAACACATTCTACGAGGCCAAAATCATCCTGATCCCAAAAACAGTCAAGGAAAACACAAAGAAGGAAAATTACAGGCCAATATCACTAATGAACCTAGATGCAAAAATCCTCAACCAAATATTGGCAAACCAAATATAGCAATACATTAAAAAATTCATACACCGTTATGAAGTTGGATTCATACCAGGGACACAGGGGTGGTTCAACATCTACAAATCAGTCAACGTGACACACCATATTAACAAAAGGAGGAAGAAAACCGACATAATCATTTCCATAGAAGCAGAGAAGTCATTTGACAAGATCCAACGTCCATTCATGATAAAAACTCTCAATAAAATGGTTTTAGAAGGAAAATACTTCAACATAATAAAGACCATATATGACAAACCCACTACCAGCATCATACTCAATGGGGAAAAACTGAAAGCCGTCCCACTGAGAACAGGAACAAGACAAGAGTGCCCTCTCTCACCACTCTTATTCAGCATGGTACTAGGGGTTTTGGCCTGAGCAGTTTGGCAGGAAAAAGAAATAAAGCAATCAAAATAGGCACTTAAGAAGTGAAACTCTCACTCTTTGCAGATGATATGATTTTATACATAGAAAACCCTAAAGAATCCATCAGAAAACTATTAGAAATAAAAACTACAGCAAAGTTTCAGGGTAACAAATCAATTTAAAAAATCAGTTGCATCCCTATACACTAACAATAAAGCAGCAGAAAGAGAAATCAAGAATACAATCCCATTTGCAATCACAACAAAGAGAACAAAATACCCAGGAATAAACTTAACCAAAGAGTTGAAAGACCTGTACACTGAACACTATAAGACATTATTGAAACAAACTGAAGAAGACATGAAGAAATGGATAGATATTCCATGTTCATGGGTCAGAAGAATAAACATAGTTAAAATGTTCATACTACCTAGGAGCAATCTATAGATTCAGTGCAATCCCAATCAAAATCCCAATCACATTCTTCACAGAAATAGAACAAAGAGACCACAAATTTATATGCAACAACAAAAGACCCCAAATAGCCAAAGAAATCTTGAGAAAAAAGAACAAAGCTGGAGGCATCACAATCCCTGAGTTCAAAACATACTACAACCCTATAGTAATCAAAACAGCATGGTACTAGCACAAAACCAGACAAATAGATCAATAGATAAGAATTGAAATCCCAGAAAGGAAACCACACATCTATGGACAGCTAATCTTTGACAAAGGAGTGAAGAACATACAATGGATAAATGGTTCTGGGAAAACTGGACGGCCACATGCAAAATAATGAAAGTAGATCATTATCTTTCCCCAAACACAAAAATAGACTCAAAATGGATCAAAGACTTGAAGGTAAGACCTGAAACTATAAAAGTTCTGGAGGAAAATATAGGAAGTACAGTCTTTGACATCAGCCTTAAAAGGATCTTTACAAATATTATGTCCACTCAGACAAGGAAAACAAAAGAAAAAATAAACAAGTGGGACTTCACCAGACTAAAGAACTTCTGGAAAGCAAAGGAAACCATGAAAATGCAAAACAACCCACCAACTGGGAGAAAATATATGCAAATCACATACTTGATAAGAGGCTAATTTCCGTAATATATAAAGAGCTCACACAACTGAACTACAAACAAATAAACAACCCAATCAAAAAGTGGGCAGAAGATATGAACAGACATTTTTCCAAAGAAGATATACAGATGGCCAATAGGTACATGAAAAGATGCTCAACATCACTAATCATCAAGGAGATGTAAATCAAAACAACACTTAGATATCATCCTTCACCCATTAGAATGGCTATAATCACCAGGACAAAAAATATCAAATGTTGGAGAGGATGTCGAGAAAAGAGAACCCTCATACACTGCTGGTGGGAATGCAAACTGGTGCAGCCACTCTGGAAATCAGTGTGTAGACTTCTCAAAAAATTAAAAATAGAATTACCATGTGACCCAGCTATCCCACTACTGGGTATTTATCCAAAGAACTTGAAATCGACAATACAATGAGACTTATGCACCCCTATGGTCGTTGAAGCACTATTCACAGTAGCCAAAACATGGAAGCAACACAAGTGCCCAACAACTGATGATTAGGTAAAGAAGAAGTTGTATATTTATACAATGGAATACTACTCAGCCATAAAAAGACGTAATTGTCCCATTCACAACCACATGGGTGGACCGTGAGGACATCACGTTAAAAGAAATAAGTCAGACGAGAAAGACAAACTGCATGCTGTCACTCATATGTGGAAGATAAACAAACTTACCGACAAAGAGAATGATTTAGTGGTTACCAGGGGGAAGAGGGGGAGGGTGGGCACACGGATGCAGGCGTACATTTGTATGGTGTTTGACAAATATTAATGTAATGAAATTGTAAATTTCACAATATTATAAACTATTTAGACCACAATAAAAAATTTTAAAAAAACAGCAGAGATTAGTGGTTACCAGATCAGAAGGGGGTTGGGGGGTCATAAGGGCCCATATGTATGGTGAGTAACAAATAATAATGTACAAGTGAAATTTTACAATGTCCTAAACTATTATGACCTCAATAAAACAAAAAAATAAAAATAAAAAGGGGTTGAAACAATGGTCAAATAAGATCATAGGTCACTGTGAAATAATACGTAGTTACACCGTGGAACAATACCTAGTTATTCATTTAACCAAAGTGGTGATAAAAGATTTTAAAGGCAAATGCAGAAGGTTACATAGCTGTTAGCAAAACTTAGCTCTTACTATTGAGAAGATTCAGTTTCCTTAAGTAATCAAAGATCTAATAAAGCACAGAAAATTATTTTGATAAAACATAAAGTCTTTGGTTTCCTTTCATAATCTGTTAACAGAATCAGACCAATATTCCAAGAAAACTTTGTTCTTTTAAAAGATGAAAAGAAAATTTTTTCAGTTTTACATAAAACACTATTGACGTTAAAGCATATTTTTAAAACTCTTATAATGATGATTTAATTTTAGCTAATGCCCACAGAAAGTAAGGTTTTATTTCTCTTTTGCTTTCTTCCACACTTTCTTCTTTATTTAAAATTTATTTTATCGAGGTCATACTGTTTATAACACTGCATAATTTCAGGTGTTCATTATTATATATCAGTTTCTGTATAGACTGCATCATGCTCACCACCAAAAGTCTAGTTTTTATCTGTTATCATACACATGTGCCCCCCTTTACCCCTTGTGCCCCACCACCCCCTTCCCTTCTGGTAAGCACTAATCTGTTCTCTTTGTCCATGTGTTTGTTCATCTTCAATATCTGAGTGATATGTTGTGGTGTTTGTCTTTGTCTGGCTTATTTCGCTTAACATAATACCCTCAAGGTTCATCCATGTTGTGAATGGGACGGTATTGTCTTTGAATATGGCTGAGTAGTATTCCATTGTGTATACATATACCATATCTTCTCTATCCATTCATGAGTTGATGGGGTTCTTGGCTACTGTGAATAGTGCTGCAATGAACAAAAGGGGATGCATCAATCTCTCTGGATTGTTGATTTAAAGTTCTTTGGATAAATATCCAGTAGTGGGATAGCGGGATCATAGGATATTTCTAGTTTAAACTTTTTTAGAATCTCCGTATTTTTTCCCGCAGTATCTGCACTGGTTTGCATTACCACTAGCAGTGTATGAGGGTTCTCTTTTTCACACATCCTGTCCAACATTTGTTATTTTTTGTCTTGGTAATTATGGCCATTCTGACAGGTGTAAGGTGATCTCTCATTTTGGATTGGTTTGCATTGCCCTGATGATCAGTGATGTTGAACATCTTGTCATGTTTCTATTTGCCATCTGTATATGTTCTTTGGGAAAATGTCTGTTCGTGTCATCTGCTCAGTGTTTGATGAGGTTGTTTGTTTTTGGTTGTTGGGCTGTGTGTGTTCTTTATGTATTTTGGAGATTAACTCCTTGTCAGATCTATGATTTGCAAAGATTTTATCCCAGTTAGTGTGTTGTCTTTTCATTTTGTTCCTGGTTTCCTTCACCCTGCAGAATCTCTTTAGTCTAGTGAAGTGCCACTTGTTATTTTTTCTTTTGTCTCCAGGAAACACATCTCAACCCTAGAGATAAACATAGGCTCAGAGGCAAGGGATGGAAGATAATACTCCAAACTAATGGCAAAGACTTCTTTGTCTCTCCTTATCTTTTTTATCTTAAAGTCTGCTTTGTCTCATCTAAGTATGGCAACACTTACTTTACTTTGCTTGCCATTTGCCTGGAGTGTCATCTTCCATCCCTTCACTTTGAGCCTAAATTTCTCTTTAGACCTGAGATGTGTTTCCTGGAGGCAGCATATTGCTGGGTCTTGTTTTTTAATCCATCCAGTGACTCTGTGTCTTTTGATTGCAGAATTCAATCCACTTACATTTGGAGTGCGTATTGATGTATGGGGGCTGAATACTGCCATTTTATCTCTTGTTTTCCAGTTGTTCTTTATTTCCGTTCATTATTTGCCCTTTTTTTCTGACTACCATTTCAGTTTAGTGGTTTTCTGTTATTATTTTATCAGTTTTTTGTTTATTTAGTATTTGTGGCTCTGCTTTGATATTTTCTTTAGCAGTTACCGTGAGGTTGGTATAAAGGATCTCGTAGATGAGATAGTCCATTTTCTGATTCCCTCTTATCTCCATTAGCCTAAGTAGCTTCCTTCCCTGTCCTCTCCCTCTGAGTTATTGTTTTCACAAGTTATTCTTTTCCGTGTTGTGAGTTTATGACTAAATTGAAGTGTTTATAGTTATTTTTGATGCTTTCCTTCTCTTTATCTTTTGTGTTATAATTGATTACAAACCTGTTCTGATATAAAGCTGCAATTTTCTGATCTTATCTGTCTATTTATCTCTTTGCTCAAGGTTTTGTAAACCTTTGCCTTTTCATTTCAGATTGGAGGGCTCCTTCCAATGCTTCTTGTAAGGCAGGCCTAGTGGTGATGAACTCCCTCAGCTTTTGTTTATCTGGGAAAGCTTTTTTACTCCATTGTATCTGAAGGATAGTTTCACTGGATAGAGTATTCTTCACTGAAAGTCATTGTCTTTCAGTATTTTGAATATATCATTCTTTTCTTTCCTGGCCTGTTAGGTTTCTGGTGAGAAATCCACTGAAAGTCTGAAAGGGATTCTTTTGTAGTTATTTTATTCTGCCTTGCTTCCCTTAATATTTTTCATTTGTCATTGACTTTTGTCAGTTTTAATATATGCCTTGGAGAAGGACTTTTTGCATTGATGTATTTGGGAGTTCTGTTGTCTTACTGTACTCTTAAGTCCAACTCTTTCCCCAGATTTCGGAAGTTCACAGTTATTATTTCTTTAAAAAGTACTCTGCTCCTGTTCTTCCTCTCTTCTCTCTCTGCAATACCTATAATCCTTTTATTGCATTTCCTAATTGAATTGGGTATTTCTCTAAGAATTTCTTTATTTTTAAAAAAATCTTAGTTCTCTCTCCTCCTCTACCTGAAGCATTTCTATATTTCCATCCTCTAATTCACTAATTCTGTCCTCCATAATGTCAGCTCTATTTTTTATGGTTTCTAGATTATTTTTCATCTCATTGATTGTGATCTTCATATCCAGAATTTCTGTATCATTTATTTTTACAGCTTCAATCTCTTTGGTGAATTATTACTTCTGCTCATTAATTTTAATCCTGAGATCATTGAACTGTCTTTTGGAGTTTTCTTATAACTCATTGAGTTTCTTTATGACAACTATTTTGAATCATTTGTTATTCAGACTGTAAATTTCTGTGAGTTCAGGGTTTGTTTCTGGAGAATTGTAATTTTTCTTCTGCTCTGAAATGTTACTGTCATTCTTCAAGGTGTTTGCTGAATTGATCCTTTGCCAGCATATTTGTAGTAGTATCAGGTCGCAGATTTCACCTGCCACTGCTGATGGGGGGAGCAGGAGCTGTGTTTACTTTATTTCTTTAATTATTTTTTGCTGGGGAATATTCACCCTAAGCTAACTTCTTCCTCTTTTCTTCCTCCTTTCTTCTCCCCCCACCAAAGCCCCAGTACATAGTTGTGTATGGTTGTAAGTTCTCCTGGTTCTTCTATGTAAGTTGCTGCAACACTGTGGCTACTGACCCATGAGTAGAGTGGTTCCTCACCTGGGAACCAAATCCATGCTGCCAAATCAGAGTGTGCTGAACTTTCACCACAAGGCCATCCGAGCTGGCTCTGGAGCTGTGTTTTCTGATCCCACCCCATCTACTGGAAGTTGCTTAGGTAGGGCTTCTCTGCATCTTCATGGGCTGGCTGCAGCTGCTTAGCAGATCATAAATGCATATACATGCTTGACCTCTGTGCTCTGGCAGTGGGTTACTCTAGAGCAGGTGGGACCACTGCATTCAGCAGGGACTCACTGAGGTGTTGCAGTAGGCAGGGTGCTGTCTTTCATGTGCAGGCTAGCTCTGCAGTCATGGCTGGTTTGGCTGAGCTGCTGTGCTTGGTTCTGGGGTTCATTCACATGGGCTGAGCTGCCACCATGTGCTGCAGAGTGTGTGCACAAGTGGGGCCACCATGGCATTGTGGGAGCTCCCAAGGGCAAGGCTACCACCCTGAAAGCATTCACACACAGGCTAGGCTGCCCCTGCCTCCACACAGTCGCACCCACCACTGTGTGATTACCCACGACCTGCATCACTGCCAACAGGGAAGAAGAAGGATCTGTTCACCTAATTCCACCGCTTCCTGGGGATCCAGTCCACCCACCTTCAGATGTATAAGGATGTGGATCTCTCAGGCATGCTGTTGTGCTGTGTAGGGAATCCTCTGTTGGTTAAGGAATGTCTATTTAGTAGTACCTTAGAGGGAAGAGACACAGGGAACAACTCACTCTGCCTTGACGCTAACGTCAGTCTCTTCCTCACTGTCTAGTTAATTTATCTTTTTAACATGGAGAGAAAACCATATTTTAATTTTATAGTCTCTTATTTTTGATGTTAAAACTCACTCACTTAATTACACTCATTCCAATCTCTTTCCAAAGTTTCGTTTTCCATGAACCTTCTATAGCTTTCTATTTCCATTTTAGTTTGTTCCTCGTTCTCTTTTTCATTCAGGAATACCCAGCTTTATTTTGGGACAAAGTTGTTTTTTTCTTTCAACAAAATTGCATCTCCATGCCACCTACTTTTTCTTACCAAAAACCATACATCTTATTTTCCTCACATACAGAGATCTTTCCCCTATTATTTTGAATAACTTTAACTACATAAAATAATTAGAATTCTTAACCCTTAGAAACCTTAATTTCTAATGAAAAATAAGAAGTAAAAAATTGTGAACTGTCTTTTACATTAGGATTCTGTGCATTGGCAGACTTATATAAATGCATTTTATGATTTCTAGAAACATGTGCTGTCTCATCTAAAATCTGTCAGCATGACACATGACATGTTTACTGATAGACCCAAATATTTTTAATCCTGTGTAAAACGAAGCCAAAAGTACAAAGAGCTATGTTCAGCAATTAATTTTTTACTATTTTACCTTATCTGGAAATGATATGGATACTGAATGAATTTCTCATCATCTAATTTAATTAGCAAAACTATAAAGTTTCAAGTTACCAAATAGATTTCAGGAAGCTATTTTTAAGTACACATACCATAAAAAAATTATTACACCAAAACATTCACATTTTGTTATCTATATAATTGATTTGTTCTTAACAATCATGCTTAGATTATTCATAAATATTTCATGAGACATGAATTAGCCATTATCTTAAGTTGTTTTTTTCTTGCTGACTAGTTTTGTATCAGAGGTAACATAACAATATTTGACTAATAATCCAGGTAGAATAAAAGTTGCATGTCTGCATTATATCCAATGCTGATAGCTCTGAACTGATGCCATTTTAATGAAACCAACAAAGTTAAACAGCATTTATTTACCAATGATTGTTTTATATAATGCCAACATGGGAAACATTTGGGTTAGTTTCTATTAAATTTAGAAATAATTTAACAAGTGCTTACTTTAAGTCAGTTAAATAGAACTATTTTAGATTTAATTTTGATAACACCACCCAGAGGTAGAAAAATACCAAATCTATAATATATACAGAGAGACACAAACAGAGGTCTTACAGCTTTTATTTTAAACTTCAGCCATGAATCAATTACAATAAAAAAATCACTAGTTTATAAATAATTGTGTCTCTAACAGATGGAACAAGTTAAGATTACCTGCTTAAAGGCTTTTTTGTTTAAATTTGTGGAGAAGAGCCTTTTAAGATTTACATTTTCCCTAGACAGGTAATCTTAAGGAATGAGATTTTTGGAAAAAGAGCCTTTCTAAGAGTTCGTATTTAATTAAATTAATTAATTAATTAATTTTTCTGAGGAAGATTCACCCTGAGGTAACATCTGCTGCCAATCTTCCTCTTTTTTTATGTGGGCCACCACCACAGCATGGCCACTGACAGATGAGTGGTGTAGGCCCACGTCCAGGACTGGAACCCAGGCTGCTGAAGTAAAGTGCACTGAATTTAAACCATCAGGCCCCCAGGGCTGGCCTGCAGTCTGCATTTAAAATGGCCAATTTTCTTTCTTTTTCTTTTCTTTAACCTCAGGCTTTAACAACTGAGCTAGCCACACTCAGTCTCAGGCAATTATCAGCTGTTATATCCTGAGGGGTTTATGTTCCAAAAACACAGTAAAAGTGACAATTTCAAAGCACAAAGAGAAAAAAATTGCAAGATTTTTTCCTAAGAGTTTCAGAGTAATTGGTTTTTAAATTTTTCCTGGTTTTCTTAATTAAGTGCAGGACAATTGTAATTTCAATGTCCCGATTTTGACATTTTTCTAGTATAGCCAATTTAAAGGATACATCATCTGGCCATTGACAAGTAGGATCTTAGTAGCGGCTGACATCAATAAGTTTTCATACGGCTTAACCAAAGACACAAGTTGTCCTCAAACAAGAGTGTAAAGGATGCGTCCTCACAACATCCAGAAAGGTTATTCCCTAAGTACAATCTAAGAAAGCAAAGCCTTCATTGCACATGTGATAAGGATTTTGTAGTGAAAATGATGTCTCCAGTCTCCCACAGGAATGTGGGATGCCTCCAGTTAGAAACTCACTAGTTTGTGACACCAGGCACGAACTACTAGAATGGGACTTTTACTACACTAACAATGAAGATAAATATGACAAAAGCCCCTTGTGGACTGGAACCCCTTATGACAAACCCCCCTGAGAGCTGGCACTGCCAAACAAAGAAAAAGCTATTTCTAATGTCATGTCTCAGAACTCCAGTCTATTTGACTGATCACCAGGTACACTCCAGTAATGCTCCTTCTGGATGATGGAAACCATGATTAATGAGAAAATATTTTCACTGGTCACACAGCCAAGCTCTCAGGACATAGAACAAGATGGAAAGAAAAATTGCATCCTGTTTTTACTTAGAGATCCCACAGCAAAGTTTGTCTAAATAGATGCCAGTCTGCTGAGAACCATAAAACTCAACAGTCTGTGAGACTCACTTGAACAGGAGACTTATAAAGGGCCTATACCCGCTGTCCTGTCCTATGGTTCTTCATCCTTATAAAAAATGACAAAACAAAGACAAAGGAAAGCAATGACCTTCTCTGGGAGGAAAAGTTCAACAAAAATCAAGAGTATGCACCCAAATTTCTCAGAGTCACTGGGCCCAAAGAAACTAATTTCACAAATATTTTCTGCTAATCTGAATTTAGAGAGAGACGAAAAAAAAAAAAAAAGGAAACTTTCACCACTTTCATACCCATCAGACTCTGGAAACAGAGTTCCGGGAGACTGACATGGTAAGAAGTCTTCTGTTTCACACATCCTAGGATCTCTTAGATGCAACAGTGACAGGGAAAAATCAGTTTCTGAGCTGTTGGTTCTCCTGGCTGGCTCTCCAAAATTGTCAGGGATAGGGAAATTCTCCCCTCTACATGTCTTGAGTTCCTATGCTTGGACTAAAAATAAAATTGAAAGAAGACCAGAGTAACAGGAGAAAAAACAATTTAATACACTTGTGTGGGAGATCATAGAAAAAATGATTCTCACAGAGTGAACAAAGTAGGTGGTTTATATATATTTTTACATAAAGACACAAAACATTTGTGAAGATTTGACAAGAAAAAGAAACAGTTTTAGGGTACATAATTAGTGAGGATTTGAGCAGATTTGTGGCTTGAGGTAGTAAATTAGCAAAAGCAATGGGATTTATTTACACAGGCTTTCTGGCCCGAATTGGCTAGTTCTCGTAAGAAGGATATATTTATCTCCAGGAACATGGGGAGCATCCTTCACATGGGAGATTTATTTTCTTCCTTTAAGGGGAACTGAGAGAGGAGGGTGCAATTTTTATATAAACAGGTAACTTTAATTCAAAATAATCAACATGCCACCGTGGGATGTTTTGAGGTGGCTGCCCTGGGCCCCAAAAGGAGCCCCTTCGAGATCTCTAGGAGGGCACACAATTTAAATTTTCTAAGGGCAAGGGCAGGAGAAGGAAAGATGGTACAGGTAGTGGAACAGCTTGTGCAAGGGTAGGAAAGGAATAACGATGGACTATTTCCTGAGGGTAAACATGAGACTTTGTCCTTCAGTCTAAATGATCCATCACTTCAATGGATCACACCCAAAGGAATGAATCTCTGGGCGTCAAGGAATATAGTCAGAGACTTTTTATGAGGTGAACCAAGACATTCTGGCAACTCAGAAATATATCAAGTAGCTTTGGACTTGGTAGCTGAGGAGAATGTACTCGTCACGAAATATTTGTTGTTTAATACTCAGAGTTTTCCCCTCCTCTTGTTTCTTGCAGCACTGAGGTGGACAGGGCCCCAGTGCCCAAATCAGTCCCCTGTATTTTGCAGGAGAGTTTGTTTCCTTTGTTGAGGGATGGATGTGTAGCTCTGAGTTTTTTCTTTTTTCTTTCACGAGCAACTAGGGGAAGGATAGAGTGGCTCCTTTCTCTACCAGTCACCTCATAATGGAGTCACCTAAATCTTATCTTGATTCCCACACCCTCTTGGGAGCCAGGACTTTTTCTGGTCCTCCTTGATCCTGGGGCACTCAGAGGCCATGAAGAACACTATGTGAAGAAAAAAAACCAATAACAACAAAACACAATAACGAGGGATGAGTAGGAACTGTCATAATGGCCTCGATTTCTTAATGTATGTGTTCCTTTCTCCTTTCCCCATCTCCATCCTGAGATTTTAGGACCAAGTCCTCATCTCTAGGCACAAAGCTGGTTTCCTTGCTCCTGATATGGTTTGGTTCTACCCACCAGGACAATGGGCCTATTTTTTATTATCATCAAAGTTCCTTGTGTTTGGCCCCAGGATTTTCACCCTGAACTTGTGCCAAAGCTTGAGCTTTCCTGTTTTTTTTTTTCCTTCCAGGTAATCTTTGAATCTGCAGGTTTGTGGGTGGGGTAGGGGGTCTTGAGTTGTGATCAGGGAAAGGGAAAGGTTGTGGGAATCTCAGACAGTTGTGCTTGGTAGAGTCTTCTAGGCCTGTTGGCAGAAGAAGCAGAATTGTGGGCCAGGACACCTGGGTCCTTGTGCTGGTTCTGAAGCTTTGACCTTTAATAGGTGGATTTATTTTTCTGGGCCTTAGCTTTGCCTGCTGCACAAGGAGGAGTTTTGATAGATGAACTCAAGCCCTACAGCTTGAATGCCTTAGCCATGTATTGTCTTTCCTCTTCCTCATTGGAAATCTGTATCATCCCTTCAGGGCCCAAGGATCCATCGTCACATACAATAAATTTGACTAATGTCTTCACAAGAGGGGACCAACTACGAGGTGTCACGTACCCAGTTGGCTGAGCATTTAGGCTACAGTAGATTAGGTGGATATATTTGGCCTGGTGTTATTTTGGGGCCCTCTTTGGTAGCAGGAGGGGTGTGGTCTTGCCAAATTGGGAAAGTCTTGATGACCAGCCTGAGGAGTCTGGACTCTCATGAGTGGGGATCTGCCCAAGGCTTTAAGTGGGAAGTGACCTGGTCAGATCTGTGTTTTGGGACACACACCCTGGCAGCTGATTTGTTGGGAAAACTGTGTCTGTGGAGAGTCCACATGAGAGTCTGAGATCTGAACTGGGAGGTCAGAAGGCATGGAGAACAGGGGACGGGAGAGCCACTTGAAAAATTGGCAGGCCTTGGTGAGTGACCAGAGAGGAGGGGGTGGTGAAGAGGAGGCTAGAAGATGATTTGGAGCTGTCTTTAGTTTGGGTTTTCGGGTGGATCAGACGTCATTAGCCCTGAGATAAGGATGAGAGATTGGTTGGCTAGGGACTGAGATGCTAAACTCAGCTTGGGATATGTTTAGATATGATGGCTGTGGACTCTCCAGGTGGGAATAGTGTATGGGCATTGGGAAGAAGCTCTAGAAGAAGGCTTGGGCTGGTGCGAGTGAGTGGTGGAGGCTGAGATGGAGAAGAGGGAGTGAGCCCAGAGTCTGAGCCTGTGGGGTACCACTCAGCCTGGTGTCCTTGTCACAAGCCACAGGGCTGCATTCTACTCTTCTTCAACCTTGCCTCTCTTGATCAGACTGACTTTTCAGGGTTTTGGCAGAGATAGATATTCTTAGCCTGGGGGTCACGTATAAATTGCCTAAAGGGAAGGAAGGACTTATGGAGAAATTGAAAGAGAAGAGTAGGCCATCAAAACAATTTTATAAAACACTTTAACACTCATTGTAAAACATAAAAGCACAATGTAACTTTAAAGTTTTGTTGAAAACGCCATGTCCAAGGGAAAGGGTGAGACTAGGAGGGCAAGAAGAAGAAGTAACTTAGAAGGATTAAGCTAACAGCTAGGATCCTAGGTCTAAAAATCTCCTTGGAAGGCTCCCTGTAGCTTAAAAGTTACTTGACCTGTCAATTTCTTGGGAGTAATGAGTTTTATATGTACACATAGCATCATAAAAATATAATGGCCAAACAGCATGGTGTGCTTACTATTTATCACACAACTGACAACTAGTGCAACTAAGTGTGTAGTAACAGACCAAGTTATAGCCAACAAATACTGTGTGCCTACTACGTGCCAAGTAGTGTGCTAAACACTTTAAATAACTATATTATCTCATTTGGTCCTCACAACAGCACATGTGGTGGGTGCTTTTATTAGTCCTAGGTTGCAGATGAGGGGGCTAAGGTGTATTCATTCACCTAGGGCCTTGCAGCTAGTTCGTTAGAGCCAGAATTTGCAGCCAGGCTGCCTGGAGGACTCCATAGCAGGTGCTCTTAACCTCTCAGCAGTCCAGTTGGAAAGTGATATGGTAGGAATTCTCATAGAGTGGTCCTCAGACCATCTGTATCAGAATTCTATGGGATGTTTGTTAAAAATTGAGATCAATAAGTCTCACCTTGGACCAACTGAAAGCAGAATTTCTCAAACTCCGATATTCGAGAAGTACTGAGTTGGGGCTGGGTGTCTGGGTTCTGGAAGGCAACAGAATCGTGGCTTCTCCAGTCACTTGCAGTTTGAGTCTTGTCCGTCTGTGAAGTTGACAATATAATCTATTGCTACTTTCTTTATCTGGGCAATTGGAGGGGTGTATTCCATTCTGAGAATTGGGGAAATCATGCTGATGTTAATGCTGGGGGGGCATTTGAGATAGTATCTTTTATTCACATTTTCCTTTCCCCCTTCATTTGCTTCTCTCCCTTATATTCCCTCTCCCCACCCACTCCCTCACAGGGGTGGGTTTCACTTTTCCGCCTGTGCCCTGGGTGTCTTACCACCTGCATGGGACAGAGACAGGGGAGAACAAGGGAACACAGTGTGGTTTGGTGCTCAATGGGGAACGCACCCTGGGAGAGGAGCAGTTGCCCTGTGGTTCCTCTCAGGCCCAGCTGGGCTCTCATGTGGATGGGGAGCTTTCCATGAAATTTAGCTGCCTCATGCTGAGAGCAGTGGTGGGGAGAGTGGAGTTGCAGTCTGGGATGTGAAGTGGAAATCCCGTCACCCAGAGCAGTGGTCTACACATGTCCCCATCTTTTCACAAATGGAGGGTGAATCTTCCTAAGGGCTTGGAGCCAGGGGATGCCGATAAACAGGAGGAAATGTCAATCTTTCTGTCATCCACTAGCAAGTTTGCAGGGCTGATCCACTTATACTCTCTACCTTGAGTGAAGACAATGGCAAGTTTTACACAGTTCACTTTTTGGGCTGTTTAGACACTGTGGCCTTAGAGAGATCCAGAGGTGCAGGGAGGGCCCTGGGCTGGGAGTGAGGAGAGCTGGTTCTGTGTCAGCTAAGCTACCAGTTTCCTTCGTTACCATGGGAAAGTCACTCACTCACTCGGCACTTGAGTTTTCTTATCTGAAATTTGTTGGATTTGGGTGAGATTATCTTGTGTGTTCCTTCTTGCTCTCAAGTTCTGATTGTATGATTAGTAGCAGGGAAGAAGGAGGAGTTTGGACTTAGACCTGAATGCTTTTATTTTGGTCTCATGTGCCTGCCCTCCCTAAAATGAATCAGTTGTGAGTTCTGTTTGTGCCTCATCTTGCACAGCTCTGTGTTTCAGTGGCCTGAAGATGCCCACTGTGGGTGTGGTGAGGAGAGTCTCTGGAGCCCGGGTTCCCCTGGGCCCTGGAGAAGGAGGGCCTGGCTTGGTAGGTTCCCTGCCATCACACAGACTTATATTTTGTTATGATCAGACTTCCCTCCCCGTTCTCTCACCTCCTCCACAACCTACCCTTGAGCATCACAGTTTGTTTCCAGAGTGGACCATGATTTTTTGATAACTTTCCTGGTTGTTTCCTGCCTGTGGGTCCCTGAAACAAATAGCAGAAAATTCTCATAGCCATCAGGGTCTCTGCTTCATGTTTTCCTCTTTCCCCATAGAGCCTGACAGACCACACAGGGTACAGAGAGACACACGTGCATGCTCTAGCTCCCAGCATTCATATATGGTGAAGAGTGTGTTGTGGTTGTATTCTTATTATTGCCTGGTGGCTGGCATAAGAGATATGTGAACCCATATGGTGTCCTAATGTCTTGTACGTGGCTACCACTTAAGAGTTTAGAGTGGTTGCTATGCATGTGCATGAGTGTATTACCTGTGTCTGGGTGTGTGCATGTGGATCAGAGTGTGCAGTCAATGACAATTGATGCTGACGGGAAGTAATTCAGGGGCTGGGTTTGCTCTCTTTATGTTTTGTTTTTGTTCAATGTGCTAGCAACTTGTGTTACAGAGGACTGATTTAAAAGATGTTAGAAATTTCCTTAATCTGGTCTGAAATTCACCTTGTTTTATTCTTGGGTGTGTAATATGTGAGGGTGTGGCGAGGGGAGGATGAAACATCAGACCTTCCTGAACAGTCCGAGGTCAGTTCTCAGGAATTAGCTGTTGATTGTTTGGCCGTCACCACCCTTGGAATTGTGAGTAGGACCCAGAGGATTTGAGAGCTTCTGTGGCAGAGATATTGTCGTATTCTAGAGAGATTAGAGACATGGTGACAAGCAGAAAGAGGTCAAATTTGTGGCTTGTTTCTCTCCAATATTTAGGCATTCTGATATTTAAAACAATTTAATTTCACTGATACTGTCACCTGCCTACCAAGGGCCAGGTGCTGAGTTTTCAAAGATAAATGAAATTTGGTCTCTATCCTCAGGAGCTAATAGCTGTTTTTTTTCTTGGACAAGGTTTTCTGGGCCTACTTACCTCAGTACCCAACTCTGTCTCACTAGTAGCCTTTGGGACTCAGAACCAGACAGGTGAGGTGAGATGCTGGAGCAGCTGATGGAGGAGCCCTTGCACTTTCTGACTCTCCTTCTCACAAGCACAGGGACCATGGGAAGCAGGAAACTGGGCTCTTTAGGGAATGCTGTGGTAGGTAGTGTGGTGAGGATGGCAGCTCTGATGGTCCCTCAGCTCATCTCTTGGCCTCTCAAGCTACGAGAGCATGCCCTCCAGCATTCCCAGAGATGGAGATTGAGTGTATTTCCTTGAGGGACTGGAAACAGAATTTGTTAGTTAATCCTAAGAACATTAGCAGTGAGAAAGCTGGGCAATTTGAGGCCTTGTGGAATTGTCTCTGGGGAACTGCGGTTACTTCACTCTGTTCAGACCAGGAGGTTGGGCAGTAGCTAAGGGTGGGGCAGCGACAAAGATGCTCAAAAATGGTCAGACCAACTGGTGCCAAACTTCTTCTAAAGCCCCATAATAAGCTCGTATTGTCCCTGTCATACAGTATCCTCTCTGCCATACAATATCGCTTCTGCCGTATGGTATCCCCTCTGCTGTGTGGTGTATCTTCTACCATATGGTATCCCTTTTACTGTACCGTATCCCTTCTGCCGTATGGTATCCCCTCCACCATACTGAGGCACTAAGTCAATTGTTGTGGGACTCGACCTCTCTCTTGAAAACCCATTCTGCTAAGGCTTCATGATGCCCTTTTGTGACTTCTTTACCCCTTCAACATTAACAGAATGTTAACAGGAAGTTATTGAGATAAACATTTAAAAGACTGCACATAGTGCTTGGCATACAGTAGACACTGAGTAAATAGTAGCTGTTACCACCAGAGCTGAGAAGCCTACTTCCATATGAGCATGTGGAAGATGTGGCCCCGGGTCAGGGTGAGGCAGGAGAGACACGGGTCCTTCTGTCGACCTGGGGGTTTGCACAGCGTCAGGGCTTCCTCCAATCTAGCTCTGTAGGACCGAGCTTGTTGGCAAAAGTCTTGTCCCTGCCATCCCAAAGTTGCCTGACAGGTCCCAAAAGGAAAACACAGGAGCTGAAACTGGGTGGCCATAGTGAGGGGCTCTCTCCCAGTTGAGCCGGTTGCTTAAGAATCACTTTTCTGACTGTGCTTCAGAGAAATCTGTCTTTTCGTTTCCTGGTGTCTTACCCATTTGGTCAGGGCACCCAGATAACCCAGAGTGGGGAACAGAGTGGGGTTGCTGCCTAAATTGGCAGAGGTTGATGAGTTAATGCCAGGAAGCTAAGGAGACCCTGCAGGGACTCAGGGAAACCCAGATGTGGGCTTCAGAGGAGGCAGTATAAGCTGGCTCTGTTTCCCTGCCATGTGTACCTCTCCACCTAGCTCTGGGAACAGCTCAGTCATCAGTGAGCAGTTTTAGCACACCTGCCCCATGCCAGGTGCTGGCAGGGCTAGAGGCAGCATGGCTTGTGGCTGAAGCCTTTTGGAGGCTGAGAGCCCTGGCCTGGATTACCATCATGGCTCTGCCACTTTTTAGTTCTGTGACCTTGGCCATTTATTCATCTTCCCTGATCGTTGATTTTCTCGTTGCAGAAAATTGTGAGGATCAAGTGAAATAACATACACAAAGCAACTAAAACAGAAACTTAAGTACCGTACGTGCTCAGTGAATGTTGTCAGTCATGGGTGGGTGCAGTGGGGGATGTGGAAAAATGGAAAATACAATCCCTCATATTGAAGGAGTTTATATTCTGGGTGGGGGGAGAGGCAGCAAGACAGGTAAACATAGATCACAATGTCAGAACTGCATGTTCTATAACACAGGTCAGCAGGTGATGAGCTCTGGAAGTTCAGAGGTCGGAGAGCTGCCCCATGGGCTAAGCTGGCCAGAGAGGTCTTCTGAACAGGTGTCCCTTGTGAATGTGCAAAGGTTGGAGAGGAAGGTGGAGGGGCATTCCAGGAAAACATCCAGATGAGGCCAAGCAGCGTAAGTTCAGGAGATAGAGAAGAAACTGGTTGGGTTGGAACCAGTGGTTTGTGGGGGAGACTAGAGAGAGATGAGGTTCAGTAGATAGGTTGGGGCTGTTGTGAAGAGCTTCGAATGCCTCGCTAAGGAGTTTGTGATTTATGTTTGGAAGATTTTTGAGGAAGGACGTGACATTAATATTATGACCTTGATTCAGTCACTTATTCTTTTAACCTCTCTGGGCCTTAGATCCCTCATCTTTGAAGTAAAGAGTTTGGATCATGTGATTATAAAGGAATTTCTCTAGCTAAGGAGTCTGTGATTCTGTGATAGAGGAGATTATTTTGATGAGAAAGTGCAGAATTGGGTGGAAGGGAGAAACTGGAGGCAGAGGGAGTATTTAGGAAGCCAGTGCAATGTCAGGCATGAAGCTTCTTTCTGCCGCTTGTTAGAGACTCCAGGTGTAGGTGGGCAAGGTCTTTCCTGTATGTTTTAGGGACTTTGACGTTATAGATCTATAACAATTTGAGTTCTTCAAGATTCCTCCCCAGGAGACACCCACCCTTGGGGCACCTGGAGAAGTGGGGAAATTGGTCAACTGTTCCAGGAAAGGAGTGATTATTCGGTGGATTTCAGATGTGTATCATGCCTGTTCTGCAGTAAACCGAGAAGAGAAAAAATAACAGGAATTCGTTATTGTTCATCTTTAGATGGGTAGAGCTTTCCAGTTTACAAAATCGTTTCGCAGGCGTTATCTCACTTTCTTCTCACCAGTCTCCTGAGGGAGGTTAGCCAGGTGCTCCCACATTTTATGGATGAGGAGAGGCCATAATTTCTCAGTCTCTCAAATCTAGGTCTCTTTCTAAGTGCACTTATGTTTCTCTGCTTCGTGTTCCTCAGACAACAAATAGGAGCTCACTTGTTCCATTAATTAGTTAATTCCACACGTATTTATTAAGTAACTAATATCCATCAAGTACTCCACTAATTTGAGGCCCACAGAGGACATATATTGAAGAAAATTTTTTTTGCTTGTTGTAAAAGCAATGTATGCTCATTAAAGAAATTTTGTAAAGTAGAGAAAAAATTCCTCTAATTGCACCACCTGAGACATAGATATGTTTAGGTTTTTTTTTTTTTTTTTTGCTTAGGAACATTCACCCTGAGCTAACATCTGTGCCAATCTCCCTCTATATTGTATGTGGGTCACAGCCACAGCACGGCTGATGAATGCTGTAGGTCCGTCCTTTGGAACTGAACCCAGGCCACTGAAGCGGAGGGCACCTAACTCAACCACTAGACCACAGGGCCAGCCCCAGTTTACAGTTTTTTTGGCCGATTTTTCTACTTATTGAGATCATACTACGTATACAACTTTGTACGCTGATTTTTTTCACTTGTTATGAATTTTTTCCTATTATTAAAATTTTAACATTTAGAAAATGATCATGTAACATTATATTAATGGATAATTCATAACAATAATTTCTCTATTATTGGATGTCTAAGTTATTTCCAATTTTTCCCTCTTTTAAATTTAGCTTGATAAATATGTTTTTGTATTAAGTTTATATTGCATTTCTAGTTATTTCCTGGGCTATATTTCTAAAAGTGAATAGAGAATTTGGTCAAAGGAGTTACTTGGGCTCTTGATAAATATTGCCAAATTATTTTCCTAAAACTTTTTAGAATTATCTGTACTTCTATAGACATTATATAATTTGGGGTAAAGGGTTTTGAAATGGGAAAACAACCTGTTTTTTATTGTTTTGGCAAGGGTGGAAATGAGGAAGATTTCAGGAAGATGGAATCTGCCATTGGAGCCTGGCCCAAATGTTGCCCTTGGTGGAAAATATTAAAATACCCTAAAGGATAGAACCGTCTTGACAAAGATCAGGCTAGGTTATATTTTCCAGAGAGGTTTTTTGTTTGTTTGTTTTGCTTTTTAAAGACAGATTAAAGGTGAGTTTCAGGAAGGAGAAGAAATTCTATAGTCTCAGAATTGGAGTGTTCTCTATGTAGTGCAAAGGAGGCTACTGCTAGCTGTGCTCAGGTCAGGGTAAAGGTCAGGAGGGGAGCCCAGAGGGCAGAAAGAGAAGGGCTCTCCTCTCCCAGTGGTCAGGATCTGCTTACATCCAGCATTGCCCAGGGTTTAGTGAAAGGGAGTGAAAAGTAGGTCAGGTCAGACCCTTGGGAAGCCGGCTAGGGGCCCGAGGAGCTGGATGTGTTGTTCAAGCAAGTTCAGACCTAGGCACGTGGTATCCAGTGAGGATTTTCTGGTTAGGCTTCAGTTATCCTTGATTGCAACTTTCTGTCTTTTAAAAAAATTCATTTGTATTTTTTCTTTTCTTGTTGTTGTTGTTAGTTCCTACTGGGAAATTAATCAATCTTGGCTGAACTAAGTGGAAAATATTCATTCCAACCTAGCCAGCATAACTAGGGTGGTTGGAAGAGAAACTCTAGAAAGTAGGTGGTGGTGGCCATTGGCTGTCCCATAGCCCTTTTTATAACTTTAATATTTATTGTGTTGTCATTATGTCTTGTTCTTTATTTGAGTACATATCTAATTTCTCATGCTCCTATGAAAACAATTTAATGATAAAAACTGAATCTTTGTTTCCAATTTTTAAAGTATCTGCAAGACAATATTTACATTGTAGATGGTCAATAAAGATTGATTAAATTGAAGAGTTGTCTCACACAGGGATTCCGCTAAGTGCTTGATACTTGTCTTTTATTCATTCCTTCATCCATCCCTTAATAAGTATTTAGTTTCCTGAATGCCTACTATACACTAAGCATTATATTAGGCACTGAGTGTTACTAATGGGAATAAATAGTAAGGGTTTTAGTGACCCTTAAGGAGCTCATTGCAGAACAGAATGACAAGTGCTGTGAGTGAGGGACAGATGGGTGTTATAGGAGCACAGAGGAGGGTGTCCTAACTCATCCTGGGATGAGAGAGGAAGTGTCCAGACAATTCAGAGAAGGCTTTTTTCTTTTCTTTTCTTTTCTTTTCAAGAGCTGAATTCTAAAGGAGGAGCAAAAATTGAGGGAAGGGCCTTCCAGGCAGAGGCAATAACACATTAGTGATATGAGGAATTACCTATATTCAGGGAACTCAAGTAGCTGAGTATGTTGTAACAGAGAGTACAGAGGGATGGGGGTTAGAAATAAGCAGGGAACAGATTATGAAGAGCCTGGCATGCTGGGTGAAGAAGTTTGGATTTTATCCTCATGATGGAGAGTGGCATCTAGGTTTTAGGCAGGGAATTGACATGATCAGATATGTATTTTAGGGAGATCACTCTTGACTATCAAAGTTCAGAATACATTGTATCAGTGAGTAAGAAGATGAGCTAAAACTGGGGCAGTTTAGTGAGGAAAACCCCAGGAACAAGATAGGTTGAGTTAGCTGTGATTGCTGTGTCCTTCTCTAGGATACTCCTTCCCATGTTTAGGAACCATATCTCTAGTACCTGCCATAGAACCTGGTGAACAGGAGGCATTTAAGAAGTGCTTCTTAGATATCTCACTCCTCTTTGTATCTCCCAAGCCTAACACAAGCCTGAGGCTCGGAGGTGCATGGTAACTGTTAGGTTCCCTGCTGTGGCTTGCACTAGCAGCCACTGAGCTCTGACTTGAAAGTAAGGTGGGTACTCTTTTCCCTGTCGTCACAAACCAGGCAAAATTACTTTCCAGGTTAGACCTGACCTTGAAGATATATTTTGCATGACTTCTCAAGATTTCTCCAAAGGACTCTCTCCATCTTGTGATGAGTATTTGTTCCCAAGTAGACAGTAGGTTCCTTTAGGGTGGGAAACATATTTTTATTCATTTTTGTATTCCCAGGACTTTTCACAGTACATGATACATGTGATGCTAAATTTTTGTTTCATGAATTTGAAATTCATTGTTTTCGACTTGAAATATGTTTCATGAAATATGTTGTAAAGATTGATTAAGTACTGATTTCCCCTAAGAAGCCTTTTAAATCTATAACCCAACAGGGGTGACTGGGCACATCTAAGGCCTGAGAAGGAGAGGAACTCTGAGATGGGAGAAATTGCCAGAATGGGAAGTTGCATCTCAGAAATATTTAGTAGTTGAATTGAAACAGTTTCAGAAAGATCTGGGCCACAGGTTGTAGGTTCTTCAAAAGTCCTATTATGGAGTTTGGGAAGCTCTGGGTTCCATTTATCACCTACCATTCTATAAGTAACTTTCCGTTTTCCTCTTACATTTTAAACTACAGTTGAATTAGATGACTCACCATGTTTTCCTGACTCTTTGTCTTTTTGTTTCTTTTCTTTATTAGGACTGTTCTCCTCCTTTATGCTGTTATTGTCATCCTTCAATACCCTGCTGAAATGCTACACTGTTTCCAAGGAACCCTGTGGAAGAAATAGTCTCTCCCCACCTCAAACATCTCAGCCTTTAGATCCCCTCATGGTACTCAATGCTATCTACTGGAACTATATATGGGTTATCATGCATCAGAAATTTGGCTATGTGTATTCCATAGTACAGGGCCTTTAAGTGTTGAATGAACAATGTGGCTGAACTGTATTACTAACTTAGTGTGACGGTTAATTTTATGCGTCAACTTGACTAGGCCATAGAGTCCCCAGACATTCGGTAAAACTTTATTCTGAGTGTTTTTGTGAGGGTGTTTTGGATGAGATTAGCATTTAAAGCAGTAGACTGAGTACAGCAGATTGTTCTTGTTAACGTGGGAATGTGGGTAGACCTCATCCAGTCAGTTGAAGGCTTGAATAGAGCAAATGGTTTTCCTTCCTCTGAGTAAGAGAGAATTTCTCCTGCTCGCTGCCTTCCAATTGGGACATCTTCTTTGTCTCCTCTTCAACCTGAACTGAAACATTGGCTCCCCTGGGTCTTGAGCCTGCTGGCCTTCAGTCTGGAACTACACCATTGGCTCTCCTTGGTCTCTAGCTTTCTGACTCACCCTGCAGGTTGGGACTTGCCAGCCTCTATAATCACATGAACCAATTCCTTGTAAATCTCATTCTTTATATCTATCTATGTATCTACCTATCTTTATATCCATATCTAGATATTTATCCATCCTATTGGTTCTGTTTCCATGGAGAACCCTGACTAAAACATTTAGGGTCTGGATTTTAGAAATATTCAAGAGAAAAGAAAAGAGTTTTATCAAACTTTCCTAGAACTGGATTAACATGAGACATACTTTAAAAATGATGCTTACTTTTGATACCTTTTCATCTGAGCTCTTCTCCCTTTTCCAAGATTTCAGGCACATAGGACTTCGATGCTTCCATTAGCTCTCCACTGTAATACCTGACCTAGGCCCACCCTGTTCCTCACTTAAGGCTAAAATTTTCCTTGCTTTTGAGTCCTCATTCCACCCCGACCCCATCAAAGCTCCCAACTCGGTGTGGTAGATTGGAGGCAGGTGGTGGGGGGAAGCAGTGTCACTGTTCAAGTGACTCATGTACAATTGAAAGCTCTCTAACCTTCTCAGAATCCTTTCTAAATGAATTGGATGAGATATCAAGTAGTTTAATAAAGCGGGGTGAAAATTTTAGGCAGAATGAGGGTGTTGTCTCTCAGTAATTGCCCAATGGGCAGGCCGGATCGCCTTCTTGGGAGTCAGTCCTAGGGTCAGCACCTCCTCTGCACTTACTCCTTGGACAGATTCTTCCCTTTCCATCTCTGAAACTCCAGCTCCTCTAAAAACAACATCAGGGGCCGGCCCGGTGGCACAGCAGCTAAGTACGCACGTTCCGCTTCGGCAGCCTGGGGTTCACCGTTTCGGATCCTGGGTGTAGACATGGCACCGCTTGGCAAGCCATGCAGTGGTAGATGTCCCACATATAAAGTAGAGGAAGATGGGCACGGATGTTAGCTCAGGGCCAGTCTTCCTCAGCAAAAAAAGAGGAGGATTGGCAGCAGATGTTAGCTCGGGGCTAATCTTCCTCAAAAAAAAAAAAAAATATCAAATAAGCACTCCCACACCAATGGAGATTGTACTGCTGACACAAGAAGAGAGACAGAGGGCAACCATTTGTATGTCTCCACTGGATCTTTGTAAGTTAGCAAATACTTATGGTTTTAAAGGGCCCATTTTTGAAGAATAGAGATCATTATAAAGATGATGAGAAAATCAGTAGTTTTACATTATGTGTGGCCATAAATAGAGAAAAGACCCAGTAAGAGAGCAGGTTTTAATGAGGTTTTGGAGGCATCTTGTTTGGGAAGATGTTGGTAAGTCAAGTCTGCCGTGAAGCTGCTCTAGCTTAGAATACTTAGCACCTAGCATATTATAGGATAGATCTTCCTTCCAGCGTTCCTATGAGAAGGAGGGGGTAATTTAGGGGAATGATCATGATTATAATATAAAACTACAAATTCCCTACATCTATTTTAATATTTAGATATACTTGGATCTTTCTCATATTTTTTTTTTTTTAAGATTTTATTTTTTCCTTTTTCTCCCCAAAGCCCCCTGGTACATAGTTGTGTATTCTTTGTTGTGGGTTCTTCTAGTTGTGGCATGTGGGACGCTGCCTCAGCGTGGTCTGATGAGCAGTGCAATGTCCGCGCCCAGGGTTCGAACTAACGAAACACTGGGCCACCTGCAGCGGAGCGCGCGAACTTAACCACTCAGCCACGGGGCCAGCCCCTCTTTCTCATATTTTTAAAAAATCCCATTTTTGAAGCTTATTTCTCTTGCTGCCTTCCACTCTACCACTCTCTTCCTTTTTAATAGGCAAACTTCTTAAAAGAGTTGTTTTTAGTTAACATCTTCTTTCACTTATCTCCCGTCTACTCCACAGCATCACGGAGATTATTTTTTTCTGCCTTCATTGTGTAATCAAAACTGCTGTAACCAAGGTCTCCAGTGGTGAAGTCATCCCCAAACACAATAAAACCTTCTCACCTTTGTTTTACCTGATGTCACAGGCAATTGCCAGTTCATTCTGGAGCTGCTGCTGTGGCCCTCACTCTGTGACTTCCCACCAATCTGGCCGTTCCTTTTCAGTTTGGCCACCTCCTCTGATCTGCACATCCCATAAGTGTCAGTGGTCTTTAGAGTTCTGTCTTATGCCCTCTTCTCTTTCTATGTCTGCTCACTGGGCCTTCTGTAGCTTTAGTTGTAATCGTCCTCTCTTGAGTTGTATATGTTAACTGTCTATTGGATATCTGTTTTTGAATATGCATCATGTCCAAAACTGAACTTATCCTACCTCCAAACTGGATTCTTTAAAAAAGACTTCATGGCTGGTACCCACAGTGACCTCTGCCAGAAACCTGGCCACCATTCTTGAGTCTCTCCTTTGTCATTCCCTCATCTAGTCAGTTACTGAGTCTTGAAAATGCTGTCTCCAAACATTTTTCTAACCTGTCTACAGCTTTTTCCAACCTTACTCACACTGCTAATTCAGGCCACTATCATTTCCCTCTCTAGATCACTGCAATGGTCTTCTCTCTGACTCCCCTCCTTGCCTCCAGTGTAATTCCACGCCCCCTCTAATTCATGATCCACAGTGCAGCTAGAGTGGTCTTAGAAAACAAAATTCCGATCATATCATTTTCCATTATTAAAGAGCTTTAATTGTTCTCTATTGCCCCCAGGATGCACTTTGGCCTCTTCAGCATATTTTCAGCATAGTCCCTTCCCAAGTTCTTTGTCATGTTACAAACTTAAAAGACCTCAGTCTTCTCCAGCTTCATCAGTGCCAGTCCTGCCCCTCATCCCACCCCAGTTCTTGCACTTTATGCTCCAGTCACACCAAACTACTTTAACTCCTTAAATGTCCCTGCTTTCTATAGTGTCGGGGACTTTGCTCTTACTCTGTCTGCCTGGAACACTCCTGTCATGCCTCTTTATTTTCCTGTCAATTTTAGCCACCCTGCAGGCCAGGGTTCAAACATTACTTCTTCTGGAATCCTACACCCACATACCAACCCCAGATTGTGATTCGGCAGTATCCAGTGCTCATCACTTTTGTAACACTTACCATGTTCTCCTGAGACCTGGTGAATGTACTGTAAGCATCTCGTAGGCGAGGCCTCCTTGTTTTATTGTTGAATTCCTTTGGCCTGGAAAAGTACGTGTCACATAATGGATGCTCAGTAAATATTTGTAGTATCAGTGAATGATTTACTGTAGTTACTTTGGGTACATTTCTCATTAAACCGATTCAGCAAGTGCTGCAGAGCTTGTAGGGAGAGAACCAGAAATTAGGTCAAGGCCTTGCTGTCAGTCTTTTAAAAAAAATTAAAGCAAAAGTTCAGACTTTTGCCATTTTACAAGCCAGCTGTGGGTCTTAATGGGCTTATGGGATAGTATAGCTGAATCTAAACTCCAGCCAGCTGACATAGCCCTTATCCAGGCCTTAAGATTCTTTTTTTTATAACAGCTTTATTGAGCTATAATTCATATACCACACAATTCATTCATTTAAAGTGTAGCCATCACCGTAACTAATTTTAGAACATTTTCATCACCCCAACAAGAAACCCCATGCCCATTAGCAATCACTCTTCATCACGGTCCCTCCCTTGCATCTCCTCCCTCCATCCTCTGGAAACCACTAATCTACTTTTTGTGTCTATGAATTTGCCTGTTCTGGATATTTCATCTAAATGGAATCATACCTTATGTAGTCTTTGTGACTGGCTTCTTTCACTTAGCATAATGTTTTCAAGATACGTCCATATTGTATCAAGTATCAGTACAAGTTCCTGTGTAGACGTATGTTTTTATTTGTCTTGGTTATATAACTTGGGGTGGAATTGCTGGGTCATATGGAGGCCTTAGGATTCTTAAGTACAGACGTTGCTTTAGAGAATTAGCTCACAAACAAAGAAGCAATAATAGTTCTTGCTCTTTAACTTGCTAATTAGTGATAGACAAGTTGTACAGCTGGTTCTTTGAAGAACTGACATTAATCAAATTTCTCTGTCTAATGTAAAGTACCAAAGAATGTGCAAAGTCTGATTCTCCTGTGTAGGATAATAAAGCCCTTCTTGGTTTAAATGGAAGTGGGAGAATTTAGTGTCTGTTTCTGCCCATTTCCATTCCCACTCCACCCCACCCCTGGGCCATACAGGGCTGGCTGACAGTGAAGTTACCCAGGAAACACTTCAACTGGGGGAGTTGGCCTATTCGCTTATTTGAGCCACAATTAGCTCACTGCTCCCATCTCTGTCTTTATGATAGGGATTTATTGTTTCTTTTGTATTGTTCTTTTCTTTGGCTCTTCTTTTCTCTTCTCCACGTCTCTGCTGCAATATACACTCATGCTTTTTTCCTGCTTTTCCCCTTCTGCTCAAACTCCTGGTCATATCAAACTGTTCCACGATCCGTTGTAAGTTCAGACAATAAAGTTATGAGACTCTTGTGAGTTATAGGATTCCTTTTACAAGTGTATCGTATCCAGGTAAATATGGACACCTGCAAACTAGTTGTCCTGGGTAGCTCTACATTCCAAAAGTTCTGTCATTACTCAAAATATTTTGGTCACTTACCATGTAGGGTTGCTCTCAAAACCAGTCTGAGCCCAACAAGAAGACCAGTCTCACTTCGGCATAACCACATTTAGTATTTCAGTGAGCCTGCCACCCTGCATGCATGTATTTGCCTTCCTGTGTCCAGTTTCCCTTTTCCTTTCTTGCTGTAGTCCCTAAGCAAGAAGAGTTCTGGGTTCAGATGGGGCTTCAAGTATGGGGCAAGGCTGCTGGTCATAGAGAGCCCCGCAGTGAAGGGAGATCAGCATGCTCCACAGGACTTTGACTTTAAGCAAATCATGTTTAAGCTGCTCTCTTTAGTATATTCTCTCCAGTGTGCCATTTCAGCCTTGTGATCTCCTCCCTCACCTTTTTTTTTTTTACAGAAAAGAATCATTAAATGCTAGTGTTGGGGACATAGCCTTGAACTGTCCACCTGTCAGAGGAAACTTGGGGAGAACGGGTGGGGAGAGGTACTTCAGGGGCTCCATTTCCTTCTGTTCCTGGGGAGTTAGTTAGTGTTCTACCAGCAATTCCCACTCTTGGGGAGATGAGGATGATGTTCCAGCCCCACATCACTGCTCGGGTCACAGGACTTTGTACAGAGAGTTGTGATTCGAGAGAGATCTGCAGCTGACCCTCCTACTTCCTCTTTAGAGTCTAGCGGTGTGTGGTCCTGTATCTTCTCCCTTCTCAGGCTCTGGATGTTCATATTCTCTTCCTCTCTGAGACTCTGCTCTGAGGGAAAATGAGGATGTTTACTAGTTGGGGGAAAAAGAAACCCAGAAGTTTGTAAAGCAAAAGTTAACGTAAAGCTGGGCTCCATGCTCATCAGGCCTCTCTCTCCTCCCCAGCAGTTTCTGAACCCCTAAAATCCCAGCAAGATGCTAGCTGATTGTACAAGTATGTCTGTAGGGTTCCTTCAAAGATGCAGCTATGTTTGAAAGCTTTATGTTCTGGTTCTCATTTTATCTGCTTTTCTTTCTTCCAGAGGATTCTACGTCTCAAAAATAGGTATGAGGACAATGCTCTAGAATTCAGCCTCCCTTCACCCTTTGTTAATCTCAGAATAAGTGATGCAGAGGCTCTTTAGATAACATAGTTGTGGAGAGAGAGGGAAAGGAGGCACTGGAGTAACTGCCAGGGACGGGGCCAGAGAGCACCATTAGTGAATGCACATCTCTGGAGCAGAGTGAGGGAGGAGGTGGAAACAGGGAAGGAAGCTAACGGAAGCCAAAGAATTGTAGGAGTTGAGGGTATAATCCATAGGGGAATCGTGATGGACTAGACAGAGGATTCTGGTGGTCCCTCCCCTGCTGCCTGAAAGAAGAGTTGCCTGATCAGTGTCTATTATGAAATGGCCTTAGGCTAGGTTCTGGGGATACAGAGATAAGTAAGACACTGTCCCTACTTTACACATGTACAGTTTAACAAAGAGAAGATAAGTGACTAATAAGAATTAGATGAGATTTTCAAAATACGTGGTATTGTGGGCTGGGATACTGCCGCCACTACTAACAGCCAATATTTATTGCTCACCCACTGTCTTTCTAGGTGTTTTACACCTGGATTAACTCATTGACTCCTGACAACACCCTGTGGAGTAGGTATTGTTATAATCTTCATTTTCTAGGCAAAGAATCTGAGGCCCAGAGACATTACAAATAGCTTGCCTGAAGTGTCACAGTGGGGATTCAGGAGCAGGAACTCCAGTACAGGTGGTCTGGCTCTGGAACAGGTGCTCTCAGGTAACATGGCCTCTTGTAAGTCATCCGGAGAGTGTGCGGGAGCTCTGCCGCTGCCCATCTGCGTGACTTTGTACCACTGTGCTGCCCTTGTGCCTGAGACACTCTTCCTTAAAGACCCTGGTCAAGGAAGGATGCTCCTTTGACATCTTCCCTGACTCCTTCTGCCTACCCCAGGGCAGTCGCTGTTTAGGGAGCTTGATCAGTATTTTGTGTTTATTTTGTTTAGCTACATAATATTCTATTTGTTGGAACATATGACTCCTTCTGTTAGAAGCTTCTGGATAACAAGGACTTTTCTTTTCCTGGAAAATTTCAAACAAGTGCAAAAGTTCAGCTAATGATATAATGAATCTTCATGTACTCATCCCACAGCTTCAGCAATTATTTCACGGCCAATCTTGTTTCATCTATACCCTCATCTCCAAACCTGGGGTATCCTGAAGCAAATCCCAGACATCAAATCATTTCATGTGTAAACATTTCAGTTGTATTACTAAAATGTCAGGGCTCTTTAGAAAATATAACCGCAATACCATTATCACACTAAAAACGAATAATTCTTTAATATCATAAAATAGTCAATGTTCAAATTTCTGCAATAATCTCATAATGTTTTACCTTCCCTTCAATTTTACTTGATTTCTTCCTTTGTCCCCCCAACACCTTTTTTTTTTTTTACAGTAGAGTTATTTGAATAAAGATACAAATAAGGGCTTTATCTTTTAATCTTCGTGTTTTATATGGCTGTATCTGTGGAGACTCTTGTGAGGGAAAGCTGTATTGCTGCATCTGATACACTGGAGTCCCCGTGTGGGAAGGGTTATTTGTCCCTAAGAAAGAGGCTGGTTGAAATCTTCCTCATGAAATCTCTTCTTACTGGGAGGAAAACAGGCATTTTTTTTTCAGGTAAGTTGAAGCTGTGGTCTGTGGGTTCTCGATAGACCCTCTTTGTTAGCAGGTGTGCAAATGAATGTAGCTAATTCTCTGATCATTAGATATAATATCTGTAGACTTAGAAATAGGCTTACTCTGACCCCCAGTTAAGCAATTTCTCTTTCTTCTGACTCTAAAGAAGTCATTGTCTAAAGCAGTATCAACTGTGAGGCAGCACGTTGATGTCTGATACATAATTTTTATTATAAATATAGAGCACATTTACAAATAATCTCAAAGTAACCTTAGCTAAGCAAAATTAAATAACACAGAATAGCATGGATAAAGGGACGTCTATACAGTGTGTGTCAGAGTTAGAAAACTCTGAAAGAGGTACCTGAGCACAGAGAACTCCTATCTAACCCTCTCTGAGGGGACTCTTAGACACAGCATGAGATTGAGTAATCAGTATCGAATAAAACCTTCCTCTCAACAGCCCCAAAGAGGTTCCATCTGTGTAGAAGAAAGCTGGGTGGGAAGTGCATTTACTTCGTCTTGGCCTACCCTTCCTTTTATCCTGAGACACAATGGGACTCATAGACCCCATGAGAGAAAACAAATTTCAGAGGCTGTTCGAGAAGCCTAGGGCCCAGTGATAATATTCCCGTGTGTCCTAAGGAGCATCAGCACCAGTGCAGCTTTCTAGGTTGTAAGCAATGCCAATGGCATGAGTCACAGCATTCCCTTCAAGGCACTCCCACTTCACAAGGACCAAATGCACCTTAGCAGGGGCCAATGTTTCCTGAGAAAGTGAGTGAGGCAGACAGACAGAACATGCACAGGCAGATACACGGGGTAGAATGGAGGCTGGTGATTGGCCCGAGATGCCTGGAAACTGTGTTAGATTCATTTCTAGCCATGAATGAGGAAAACAGCTTCTTCTTTTCTGTTTGGAGCCCATGACATAAAAGCCTTGAGGAGCTCCTGGCCAAGGGGACTTGAGGGGTCTTGGTGGCCTCCTTCACCTAAGGCAGTCAGATTGGCTTACACAGCTAAGCTAAATAAAAACAACCCCCTCACGTAAATAAGCAGTTACAAAAATTAAAATGGCAGAATGTCTCAGAGAAAAGGGAAAACCCAATATCCCAAACTGTGCATTCTTTAACAATCATTTAAATAATCTCTGAAGGGTAGCTCTCTGATTCCTTTCCCAAATTCCCAGATTATCTCCGTAAACAGCTAACTACTCCCTAAATCTGTAACCTCTCCTTCTGTGGGCATTTACCTGAATGAAGCCCACAAATTGATTAAAAAATGCATGCTTTTTTGTGTATTTTCCATTAAGACTCGCCTAAAGACCTTGGCAAATACTTTTCCTAGTTGCTTCTAGTAAGTTTTGTGAAGACAGGCTTGCCAAAGGGCTTAGGTGGTATTCCAACTAAGCAGCAAGGTGCTTAAGCCCTGGTCTTACATGTAGACAGGTCTGACAGTGGACAATGGTGTAGGATTTCCCAGTTCAGAACTGGTTATATATTTCTTTTCCTGTGTCTCTTGGGCTCACCCTGGGCTTTGGAGAGACAGGAGAAACTTTTACTTTTACTTCTTCTCTGTTCTTTTCTGGCACATGCATTTCAGTGGACAAGGACATATCTCTGAAGGTTATGGCAAATTCAAGTTAGACTAAGATAAGACAGGACTGGGATGGGGAGGTGAGTGTGCTGTCAATGGGTAAGTTTAAAACAAGTCTAGATCAGGAGAGGGGGAGAGAAGAGAGGTTCTGCCAACTGTCCCCTAAGGTTTGCTTTGCCAAATTTCAAAGACGAGGAAGGGTGGGTTTCCTACAGTCTCCTGTCTGTACTTTTTCATGTATTGACACTGAAGTGAGGGGATGTGACCAGGCAGCCTGGAGGTCGCCTCATTTGGAAGTTAAGCTGGGGGACAAGTCTTCTTCCCCTTTTCTCTGAGGGTAAAGGGATCCTTCCAGTGACGGGGATGAGAAGCTTGGAGTAAGTCAGCAGTGCCGTAAACAGGGCAGGTTGCATTACTTCTTTTTTATTTCTGAATAAACTGTTTCTGTGGCTGGTGGGTGTGGGGAGGCTGAAGTTGGTTTCTTTGATTCCTGGACATTGAAGTTCAGGGAAGAATATGCAGCTTCATCCATCTGAAAGGCATGAGCATTGGTCAGTTAAATCAGTGTCATAGGTCAGGCCCTCACCTGGTCTAGTGTGATTCAGTACCACGTGCTATCACCACTTTCAAACTTTTAGCTTTGGAGATGGCTTTTATCACCCATTATTTCTGCTTGCTAACATCCTCTGAATGATCATTGGAAGAGAGAGATTTTGGAATTTGTACAACAGAATACGATGATATAGCAACGAGAATGAACACACTACAAATGCATACAACAATATGGACGAATCTCACAAAACAAATTTGAATGAAAGAAGCCAGAAACATATAAGGATATGCTGTGTCGTTCATTTATGTCAGAGCATAAACAGGCAAAACTAATCTAGTGCATTGGAAGGCATGATAGTGGTTACTCTTTGGAGGCAAGTAGCTGGAGGGTTTTTTGTGGGGATAATGACATGTTTTGTTTCTTGATTTTGGTGGTGCTTATATGGGTATGTTCATCTTGTGAAAATTTATACATTGTTAAAATATACTTTTGATTTAAGCACTCTTCAGTATATATCGGTACACTATTGAAAGGTTAAGATGAGAGAAATTTGGTAAAATTATTAAAGTAAGGGAAATAAGATGTCAGATCCATTAGACTAGAAATTATCTTTCGACAGTAGGAACAAAGTCAGATGGAAGGTAAAGGAGGGAGAATGACTGAGGCCTTCCTTGTGTTGTGCCCTGTGCTGGGTGCTGTACATTTGTATCTCATTGAATTCCTTCACCTCCTCTTTGAAGTAGGCAGCATGCCCATTAAAGATGACAAAGCTGAGGATCAGAAAGTTTAAGTTACTTGTTCGAGTCACAGAGCTAATAAGAGTCTCAACCAGCATTCAAACATAGGATGGAGATAATTCCAAAGTCCACATGTTTGCAATGAGGTAGGCTCATGGGAGTCATTGCTAGTACTTCTTTGTTTGCTGCTGCATTGAGGAACTTTGACCCAAACCTGGTCTCACATTGGTGTCTTCAAGAATAACCCATTCTGTACAGAGACATTTCCATGAGAACATGAACCAGTGAAACGTGTTGTTCTTACCTTGTTAGGGAAGTTGTCAGAGTGGCCCTGACCTGGGGAAGCAAAAGAAGAGTTACCCATGGATAAAAATGAAAAGCTGACTTATGGCCTTAGAACGATAGTGTTCCTAAGCTGTTGTGATTTCTAGCTGTAGGAGCTGGCTGGTGTTGGGAGCATGGAGTGGGGAGGTGGCCCATGATCACTTAAGGATTTGGCTTCCCTCAGAGTCTGTGGTCCAGACCCAGGGCATTAGTACCAGAGGATGGGCAGGAGTAGAGCCAGAGGAGGCCTCCATCCGCTTCTGAAGATCTTTTCCAGGCTACAAGGCCTTGATTTGTTCCCTGTTGTGTTTCTCAGCCACAGGCTTCAGTGTCAAGGAGTGGCACTGTGGCCCACAGCACCCAGAGCACAGCAAGACAGGGAAAGTCTCCCCAAAGGAGAATGCCCACATCCATAAAGAGGCAGGAGGGGAAGGAGGAAGGATGAGGAAATGTCTCCTGGGAACATGTGCATCTTACTCAGACCTACCTGGCCTAGGCAGAGTGAGCATCTCTCCTGGAGCTGTGTCTCAGGGGAATCTGTTGTGGCTAGGAAGGGTGTGAGGACCTATGCCAACTTAAGGTTGGGAAGTGGAGATCCCTTCTAAAAATTCAGATGGTAGGCAGTGGTTTGGGAGTCCAGGATTCCCTGCTAGTTTAGGGCACATGGTGGAACACACCAGCTGTCACTGGGTGCGTGGCTTTACTACTGTGGTTGGGGACTGAGGGTTTATGCTCTGTGAGATCACACTGGACACTTTCCCTAAATAAATATCAGACACTGTGACTGCTATTCCCAAGCATAGGATCTTTGCTTCTTGTGTGAGGAAGGACACGGTGAGCAGATAATTCCTCGGGGCTCCTCAATGTTCATTTATACCATGGTAGGTATTGCCTTTCCACCCAGGGCCTCCTTCCACAGTCTACCCTTGATTCCTTCTAGTTTTTATTCCTTTCCTGTTTGCTGGATGTGCACATTTAAGTCCATTCTTTATCAACTGATTCTGACCCTACTTCTACCCTCACACCTTTCCCCTTTTGAAGGTAGATGCTATTTTTTTCTCACTCTTTATTGCCTGAGAGGCCTTTGGTTGTTTCTGATTTTCTTAGGTTCTCTTCCTGTCTTATCCATCCTTCCTGCTGCTATGCCAACAGAGCACATGACTCCCTTTCTCCTGCCCCTCCTTTCATTTCCTCATTTGTTTTCCTTCTTGGACCTTGGCCTCCCTGACTGGGGAGCAGAGGAATATAATTCATTCTGTCCCCTTTAAACCAAGTGGGGATGGGAATAACCATGTCCAACAGACAGCAGTTTAGAGGGAGCCTGAAGACCAGGGAAGAAGAAACCCAGAGGAATTAGTGCTGAGAAGCAGGAGTTTAGGGAGGAGGAGCAGATCCAGGCCCAGAGACAGAGTTGAAGTCTCCTTCCCTCTCCCAAGCATGGCACTTTGCCTTGGAGAAAGTGAAACACTAAGAATGGCCATCATACCGTCCAATGTTTCAGATATGCAGAAAGTACACCGGAGCTATCAGAGCTACCCCGGCCAGGACTCCGACCACGATGCTGTCAATGACCCCAACTGAGAGGCCAGCAGAATTGCCTGGTGGATCATCCATCATGGAAAGAAAAGAGAAGAATGTGTCAAGGTGACATTATTTTACAGTGGGGGTGCCCTGGGAAACAACTCTCAATGTTCAGTAGTCTCTACTTGTTCCTTCAAGGAATAAATTTCCTGTTGGAAAGTTGCTGTGAGGTGACAGCTGACTATGTCCTTGCAAATTTTTGCTCTTATTGTATTTCTCAGTTGGCAGTCATGCTGGCCTCAATTTCCCCCTGGTCTTTCTGCCCTCAGAAATTTTTGAAGGCTCTGGAAATGTGAAAAAGGCTGATGACTCTTTTTTTATGTTGTTATTTTCCACCTTTCTATGGGTGTATCTTTTTCTGTGTACCAGGTGTGGCAGCTCTGTAAATGTGCCTCTCAGGTCTCTTGTGGTGGGGACTTAATTGACAGATGGCCTGGGCTAGCGCACTCTGAATTCACCGTCTCCATTCACCAATACTGTTCAACTAACAGTGACCACCCTTCCCACAGGCTCCCAGCTGGGATATGAAAGCAATCCCAATTCTGTGAGAAATGACTTTCCTCTGATGGGTGACTTGAGCTCAAGGACTCCCTGTCAGCCTTGTAGACGCTTTCTTAGAGCTGCACTGCAAGCTAAAGCTTCCTTCCTTCTCTTTCTCCTTCACAGGGATCAGATCTGCACCGTGGTCTGAGGAATCTCCCAGGCTTCTCCCACTCCTGCTCTATTTTCCTTTACAGGCATTTCCCCCAATAAATGTCTTGTATGTCTAATGCCATCTTGCCTGTGATTTTGGGGGAAAAGTAACAAACCAGACATGAAACTTTGCACTCATCTCCTTTTTTCCTCTCCTATATTTAGTCAAAAACCTTGTCCCAGTGGTTTTTTGTGTTATACTTCCCCTTCCCCAATATATATTTCCTTTTGCATCTGTTTCTTCTTTTGTATTTCTGTTGCCCTCACCAGTCGACTTAAGACTGATGATTAACGCTAATGTTAGCAATTATTATGAGGTCCTGTGCCAGGCTCTATGCTATATAATTTACATATATCTCATTTGATTCATGTAATAAAGCTGTCAGATAGACATTATTTCCATTTTACAGATGAAAAAACTCAGGGATACAGTGGTGAATGAACCTACCCAAAGTCAGATTTCTAGTAAAATCTGGATCGAGAGTCAGGTACTCCTTGACTCTAAGACTTCCTGATTTCAGAGAGGCTAGTGATAATAGTAATAATAATAGCAATTAACCCTTAGGGAACATTTCCGCTGTGTGTGGCATTTTACTAAAGGTTTCATTGAATCTTACCTTAAATCTTTAATATAATACCATGAAGCAGGTACAATCATCCCTCAGTATCCATGAGGGACTGATTCTAGGACTCCACCCTCCACCACACTCCACGGACGCCAAAATCTATGGATGCTCAAATTCCTTACATAAAATGGTGTAGTATTTGAGCATAACTTACACACATCCTCCCATATACTTTAAAGCATCTCTAGATTACTTATAATACCTCATACAATGTGAATGCTATGTAAATCATTCTTATACCACATTGTTATAGAATAATGACAAGAAACAAAAGTCTGTAAATGTTCAGTATAGCTGAAACCACAGTAGGCCTTTCGATCCTCGATTGATTGAATCTGTGGATGCAGAACTGCAGTTATGGAGGGCCGATTGTACTCTTACTGCAATTTTCTGTTGAGCGCTGAGGCTCGGAGAAGTTAAGAATCTTGTGAAAGAAATTTACAATTTAATGTATATACATTATATTTGTAATATATGTAATATTGTGAATTTATATATGAAATTTATAATATAAAGTAAATACCTTAAAAAAGAAGACAGATCTTGAATTAACAACCTAACTTTAGAACTTACGGAAGTAGAAAAGAAGGACAAACTAGGCCGAAAGCTAGCTGAAAGAAGGAAATAATAAAGGTTAGAGTGGAGATAAATGAAGTAGAGAATTGAAAAACAATAGAGAAAATCAAGAAAACCGAAAGTTGATTTTTCAAAAAGATGAATAAAATTGACAAACCTACAGCTAGATTGACTAAGAAAGTAAGAGAGAAGACTCAAATTACTGAAATCAGGAATGAAAGTGGAGACATTACTAGCAATTCTACAGAAAAATAAGAATTTTAAGAGTACTATGAATAATTGCATGTGAACAAGTTGGATAAGCTAAATAAATGGACAAATTCTATGAAACACAAAATCTACAAAGCTAAAATCATAAAGAAATAGAAAATATCAACAGACCTATAATTAGTAAGGAGATTGAATCAGTAAAAGCATTTGACAAAATTCAACGTTTTTTCATGATAAAAACACTCAGACTAGGAATAGAGGGAAACTAAGTCAGCATAATACAAGCCATCTATAAAAAACCCACAGCTAAAATCATAGTCAATGGTGAAAGACTTTAAGTTTTTGCTCTAAGATCAGGAACAAGTCACGAATGCCTGCTTTTGCTATTACTATTCAAAATAGTATTGGAAGTCCTAGCAAACAATTAGTCAAGAAAAATAAATAAAAAGCATCCATGTTGGATAGGAGAAGTGAAATTATCTCTGTTTGCAGATGATATGACCTTATATGTCATATATGACATATAACCCTAAAGATCCCACAAAAAACTGTTAGGACTAATAAGGAAATTCAGCAAAGCTGCGGGATACTAAATCAATGTATAAAAATCAGTTGTGCTTCTATACACAAACAACGAACAATTTGAAGAGGAAATTAGGAAAATTTTATTACCACTAGCATCGAAAGGAATAAACACCTAGGAATCAACTTAACAAGGGAGGTGAAAGACTTATACACTGAAAAACTACAAAAACACTGCTGAAAAGAATTAAAGAAGGCAAAAACAAATGGAAAGGTATTCCATGTTTGTGGATTGGAATACAATGTAATTAAGATGACAATACTACCCAAAGTGATCTCTACATTCAGTGTAATCCTTATCAAAATCCCAATGACATCTTTTGGAAGAAATAGAAAAATCCATCTTAAAATTCATATGGAATTTCAAGAGACACCAAATAGCCAAAACAATCTGGAAAATGTTGGAGGATTCACACTTCCTGTTTTCAAGAATTACTACAAACTTCAGAAATCCAAACAGTGTTGTTCCAGTGTAAAGACAGACATATTGACCAATGGGATAGAAAAGCCAGTAAAAAATCCTTGCAAATATGGTCAGATGACTTTTGACAGGGATGTGAAGACCACTCAATGGGGAAAGGGCAGTGTTTAAAACAAACTGTCTTGGGAAACTGTACATCAAAGCAAAAGAATGAAGTCAAACTCATCTAATATCTTACACAAAAAATTAACTCACAATGGATCAAAGACCTAAATGAGTGAGCTAAAACTATAAAACTATAAAACTCTTTGAGTTTTGGAGGCCCCTATGCTCCCAGGGCAGTTGGCTAATGGCCTGGGGACGTTATCCATCTGTGCTCACCATGCTAAGCCTCAGGTGATGGATCTGACTCTGCCCCTGCCCAGATGTGGCTCTTGGGGCTGAGCTTTAGCTGGTGACCAGTTCAAGAGCCTTGGGACTTGGGAAGCCAGGAAATCATTGCTCCCAGTCATCCCTGCCCAGACATAATGAGGGGGATGTAGGCACAGGCCGGGCCTGTCAATCCTGTGTGTGAAGCAGAATTCACTCCACCCAACACCCAGATGTCAGAGAGGAATCACTCACTGTGTACACGGAGCTGTATACTTCCCAATGCACTTTCATAATTTTGGTTTATGGCTTCTAGGGTGTAGTATCCTGTGTCGTCCTGGGTCACTTTCTGGAACAGCAGGGATCCATTGTTGTATGTTGTCTCTCGACCACTATATAGAGGCCCTGGGAAATTTTCTTGGTTTTCTATCACATATATTACAATTTGTTGATTGGGATCTATTCCTTCCCCTTTGTACCAGACGTAGCCTACAAGATTCTCAGGCAGATTATGGACAAGTAGAAGAACATCCTTTCCTTCAACAGCATTGGCCGGCACCGATTCAATAATGATTTGGGCAATGGTTGGTGGGTTCCAGAAGGTTAAGAGTGAGACTAGGAAGGAAGAGAGAGAGAGCGCGATCAGTCAATATTTGGACTTATGTATTGGGATGGAAAAATGAGGACCTGGGTCCTGAACGGGTCTCTTCATCTCTTAGACTTGGAGTTTGTGTGTATGTATTCTTGTGTCTCCTACTGGTCAAGGTCACCAGCATCACCACCATTACTTCAGCCCCTCTGAACTTGTTATTTCTTTTAGTTTCCATTAGTCTTCCCCAGGTGTCTGCCTGGCTCACTTCCTCACTGCCCTCAGTGCCCTGCTCACTCTCAGGGGCATCCTTGGGAGATGCCTTCCCTGACCGCTTGCTCTGAAGACCCTTTGACTTCCCTTTCTGACCTTTCCCTGGTCTGTTCATTGCATGACACTTGTCAGTCCCTGAAATCACATTCAGATTTCTTTGCTTGTCTGTCTTCCTCCTCGTAGAATGTGAGCTTCATCAAGGCAGGGACTTGTCTGATCTTGTTCCCCTAGTCCCTGAAACAGGTTGCAAACACCTGTGGGTGAACGAATGAGTGTTCCCAGGGCCCTCCATATCATTGTTACTTTATGAGGTTTATTGGTAAGGACAATGCTTAGTGCCCCTGATTATGTTTTTTTCTGAAGTGTCACTCTGATATAGTTAGCTTATTTTCAAACTGTAACTTCAAAAAAATATAACAATTGAGGTTTTCCTGCCCCTCACTAATTCCAGTTCAATAAGATTTTCCTGTTGCTCAGCTCCCTCTACTCGTCCTATTCTGCTCCCATGTCCCCTCCCCTCAGGTTCAAACAGAAGTCCTCTGTCCCCTCTCAGAGCTCCGTCCTCCCCAGGAGACCCCAGCCAGTCTGTTCTCCCATACTCACCCTCAGGGCATCATCCCAACTTACCTGCCAGCAGAAGCCCCTGCCAGGGGATGTGCCCTCTGAAGCCAGGGACTGATGGGCACTCCATTGTATCTGCTGCCTGCTTGGCTCCTCCCTCTTTGAGAAGAGCTTGGGCTCCAGAAATGCTCACAAGCACTCCTGTCCAGATGCTTCAGCTCTACTGTCCTTCCTCCCTCTGTGCTGAGCCTCCTCCAGGGGCAGGAGTACCTAGGAGGGTCACATGGACTGGGGGTGGGGTCTCTGCTCAGGTCCCTCCCTCTCTTCCTCTCATTCCAGCCTCCCTAGGCCCCTCCTTCCCCTTTCCTATCTGTCTACATTTTGATTCCCTGGAACTGTGGAGGCCTCTCTCTCTTTTGCTGTGATTCCCCCCAAACACACACACACACACACACACACACACACACACACACACACACCCTTATTTGGAGAAGCATAAACCTGGGCTTTGGTGTTCTGGGCAGTCCCCACAACCCTGGGTCAGGGATCATAGTCAGTCTCCACTGCAGCCCTTTGTCTTTCACATTTGACTTTTCCCTTCAGAGCAGGAGTTCTGGGGCTACATCAGGAACTCTTGTCACAGTAATGTCACCCCTGCTCTGTGTCAGAATCACCTGTGGAGCTTTGTCAAGATTGTGAATGCCTAGGTGACACCTTAGAAATGTTACTTTAGCAGCTGCCCAGGTTTGTGGATACCCAGCCAGTCTGAGACCCCGTTTTGTAAGGGTGGGGCAGCCTCTCCCATTCTCCTGTTCAGAGTCAGATGATTCTGTTAAAATGCAGATTCTGACCCAGTAGGCGCCCAGCCCCAGCATTTTCTTGGCTGTGTTATGGCTTCAGTGTCTGTCAGCACCACACAGAACCGCAGAGGTTTCCAAACCCTGGGGATTATTTCTCTTATTATTTCACAGAGAAACCCAGCTGGGCACCAGGGTCTTCCCAGTGTCCTCAAATGCTCTGGGAAGGTTGGCTTTACTCTCAACGGGAAAGTCACAGAGATGACTCTCGGAGTGAGAAAGGGGCAAGCTGAGTGATGACTGGTGAGGGGACCTGCCCTCTGTCTCTGGTGTCACCAGCCTGGCCTTCGCTTCCAGGGACAGAGAGCCAGTACCTGGTGTCTCAGGAGCTACAGTTCTCAGGAGTGAAGGGGCAAGTTTCCTACATATCCTGGGTGAGACGATGGTGGTGGTGGGAGGTCAGGTGGCTGTGGGCTTCTTGGTCCTCAGGGAAGGCTTCAGGGAGACCACTCCCTTTCAATGTCTCTTGGCTGAGCTGTGGCTCAGAGTCTGTTCATGTGCTCCCTGACCATCCTGACCTCTGTCCTCTGCCTGGCTGACTTTCTTGTGGTCTCCTGCCTTCCCTATGGGTGGTGCCAGGCAGTGAAAGGGGTCCTGCACAGGGACCTCTGACAGGGCAGGGTATTCCAAGTCCCCAGATAGCATGGGCAAGACAGAACAGGCATGTCTGGGGGGACCTGAAGAGTCTGTTAAAGGGAGGGATGCAAATCAGGCTTCTTCTCCACCTCCTCAGCAAAAGCCACATTCATGTGTTAATTTCCTGTGTGTTGTCTCTGTGTCCCAAGGTCGCCCCCTGGAGGGCATGAGGAGACCTGCGTCCAATGTCAGGGGCTGCACCAGGGATGCTGACCAGGCTCCAGAGGGTGTGAGCTGATCCTGAGCCCTGGACAGCGGTGGGCTATGACCTGTAGGTTGAGAGGCTGGTTAGTTTGGGTCCTGGGCTTTGGGGATCCCAGGCTGCCTGACTCCATCTCAGTGAAGGATGAGCCCAGGGAGAAGACAGGTGTTGTCCAAAGGATTCCTGATGTAGTGTCAGAAGAACTGTTCCCCGGGGGATGTACTGTCTCAGGGTGAGCTCTCGCTTCCTGAGATTTAAAGAGTGGGCTTGGTGGGGTATGACTTGAATCTTTTGGGAGACGACACCAGCCTGGGGGCTTGACCACCGATTGTCCTGTTTCCTCCATCACAGCACTGGGGTGTTGCATCAAGTCAACTGTGACCCTGTGTGTCATCTGCTCTAGGCCTCCCCACGGGGCTCTGGAGCTGGAGCAGCTCCATGTGAAGTCTCAGCCAGGGGATTTCATGGGTTCCACTGTTAGGAGAGGGAGGACCCCATGGGACCCTCAGCCTCTCTGAGGTGCAAGCAAATGCAGATCCTGGTTCTCCTGTTCTATCCTGGATGGGAAGTTCTCCTCATTCCTCAGGATACCTTTAGCTGGTGAGATGCCTTCATGGGACCACAGCCAGGTTTCCCTACAGACTAGGGACCCTGGATTAGGGGAGTCATCTCCTGATTCTTTTGAGGTCAAGGTGGAGCTCCCTCCTCTCCTGGTGGTAAGTCCACTTCGTGTTGAGAATTCAGAATTTGTACCAGGTCAGGTGTCTGTGAGAGGAGGAAGGACACAGGCTACTGGCTCAGGCCCTCCAGGGAGAGAAGTCCCTCAAGAGGTAGATATGGGGAGGGGGTGTGATTTTCTGGGAGTGAATAGGGATTTGACCTCTCACTGTTAGGAGGGCCCTGTCCTCGCTCCTGACTCTACAAGAGGAAAGGCCCATCCATGAGACAAACCTGCTGGCTTCCTCCCATGCTGGCGCTAGTCCCCCTGGGTCTACACAGAATCTGCTCTGACCACTGGGTGTCACACAGGGACGACAGGCTTCTGTTGTGTGGTTTCCTTCATCTATTTCATGAGTATTTTATGAGCATCTGTGATGTGTCAGGCCTTTGTCTGGGCCCTGGGAATTCCACAGAGAAGAGGACACATGTGGGCCCTGGTGTCATGGAGTTTACCTTGTGACAGGGAGATAGGCACTTAGAGAAAACCATGGAATTAAGGAGTTAATTGTAATCAAGAGAAGGGCTGTGAGAGGAAAGTGTGTGGGCATCCACAGCATGTAATGGAGTCTCAGGTGGTCTGGGGATCACTGAGAGCACCCCTGAGAAAGTGACCTTCTGGCTGAGACCTGAAGTGTGAGTAGTTTACCCAGTGAAGGACGAAGGACGTGGAGGGAAGAGCTGCCGACAGAAAGACCAGACTTTAAGGGAGCAGATGCCTGACTGGATGGAGAGGCTGACAGAGTCCAGTGTGTGGAGCTTGGAGAGCGAGGAGGACAGTGGACTGAGTGAGGGTGGTGAGGGGCAGAGCATGCTGGGTTTTGGGTGATGGTGAAGGAGGTCAGCAGCGCTCTGGGAATGCTCCAGGCTGCTGCGTAGCTCTGCTGCCCTCTGCTGGATGAGGAGGGAAATGTAGAAGGCAGAGGCCCCATGCCATGCAGCTCTGTGTGTTTATTCAACAGCAATCCATAGACATTTTACATGGGTCACATATCATGTTAATGCTCCATCATATTCCTGTTCGATGAGTCCCAGTCTCTGTTGTTGTAAGTACATTGGCCCTGCCTCTTCCCTCAGTGACATGTCACCAAAGTCAGATTCCCAGGAAAATATATCAGTTTGTGTTTGTATCCATAGGTTATACTATGCATACTGCTGGGCGGAGTGATGTGTGGTTGGAGTGCTGGTGGTTCTGTGGAAGTAGGAGGAGCACAGAACTAGGTGTGTCAGGAGGGGAAGGTCTGTGCTGGGGAGCAGAGAAAGAAGGATGGACAAGTCAACTTCCCTTCTCACTCGCATGGCCTGGTGCCCAAACAGGAACCCTGATTCGAGGAACACACAGCACCGCACACCCCTCTGTGTCCTTGGGTGAGGTGAGATGGGAGCTGCTTCCTCTCCTGTTTATCAGAACCTGGGTCTAATGTGCACCCTGTGCCCATGGTTTAACTCTCAACTGTTAAGTGAACATTGATCCAGGGTTGTTGTAGGTACTCTCTGTCCATATCAGCTGTGAATGGAGAAGCCCTGGTCCTGAGATAGTTTCACACACACAGTCCCACACAGCACCTAGGCTGGACCCTCGCAGTGCCTGTTTTATTTCTCTTCTTCCCTCCCCATTCCTGGGGTTTCTTTCTTGTACCACTTTCTCCCTGGGCCTCTGTGGACAGCCTCAGCCAGTAGTCTCACCAACTCCCAATCCAGCTCCCAATGCTTTCTGCCCCCTCACACTCTCTGGGCCTCACTAGCCTTTCATTTGTTCTGACCCCTGACCCCTATGATGGAGGAAAGAGGAAGCTGAGATTGATGCTTTCCAAGGTCCTGCAATTTTGGGGTAGCTTGAGAGTGAGGAATCCTGATGTGTCAGTGGAATCATTATTGTGTCTCCTGGTGGAAGCATTCCTCTCTTTGGAACTAAGACCTCTAAGCCAGTAGAGCATAATGTCATGTAGACAGGGAGTAGAAATTTTGCTAGTGGATTTCTACAGGCACAGAGAGTGGTGTCAGTCCCATTTTCACCCCTTGATTCCCTGACCTGAGAATCCTGGGTATGGGAGAAACAGCACCACATTTTGGACACTGATTCAGAGCATATACTGGAGTGCGTTCCCCCAGCCCTGCAAGGTATTGCCACCTAGCTGGTGCTGTAACTGAGTTTCCAAAAGGCCATTCCACTTTTCTATCAAGCCAGCTGCTTCCGGATGGTAAGAGTGGTGGTTTCCATGAGGATAGGCCCATTGCTGCATTTCACTTGCTATGAAGAGAGTCCCTTGATTAGAAGCAATGTTGTATGGAATATCATGATGGAGGATAAGGCATTCTGAGTGTTCATGAATGGTAGTTTTGGCAGAAGCACTGTGTACAGGGAAGGCAAATCTGTGTCCAGAGTAAGTGCCTATTCCAATAAGAAAAAAACGCTGCCTCTCCCATAACAGAAGTGGTCCAATGTAACAGCCTGCATCAGGCAGCTGCATCAGGCAGCTGGCTGATCACCCTGGAGAATGGTGCCATATCCGGGGCCCAGTGTTTGTCTCTGGGCTGGAATATTGGGCACTCAGTGGTGGCTATAGCTAGGTTGGCCTTGGTGACCGGAAGTAGACGTTGCTGAGCCCATGCATAACGTCCATCCCTGCCTGGCTACTTTTTCATGAGCCCAGTGGTGATGACAGGAGTCAGTGGGCAAAGAGGCTGACTGATGTCCACAGAAGAGCTCATCCTATCCACTTGATGAGCATTCAGAGAGGTTTGTTCAAATACTTCTTTCCCAGACCACCTTATCACCAGTTTTCCAATCATGTTCTTTCGAAGTTCCTGACCTTTCATCCAAATCTTCGGCCACAGCCCTTGAATCGGCATATAATCACACCTCTGGCCATTTCTACTTCCAAGCAAAATGGACAACCAGGTTCACTGCCTGACGTTCTGCCCGCTGAGAGGATTTCCCTTCACCACTGTCCTTCAGGGGAGTCCCCGAGAGGGGCTGTAGTGCTGCAGCTGTCCACTTTCACATGGTCACTGCCTATCCCACAGAACCAACTGTAAACCAGGTCTGAGTCTTCTCTTCCTCCATCAACTGGTTGTAGGGAACTCCCCATAGGTGTGGCTGGGAGAGAGAAGACAGTGTAGCAGAAGTGAGGCCATGGACATTTGGGGAACTTCTTCACATAACTTACTTGTGCCTTCAGGGCCAGCTCAGGTCGGGTCATGTATATACCACTTCCATTTGATGATGGAGTGCTGCTGTGCACTCCCAGCTTTATGGCTTGATGTGTCAGACCATAACTGGTTCATGACGAAACTAGTGTCACTTGAGAGCCCTTGTCCAGTAACCTCCAAAATGTCTGATTATTTCTTTTTCGCCAGTGCACATGAGCTCAGGTTGCATGATAATTGGGTGGCCCATGGTCAAGCACTCAGTCTTTAGTAAGGCCCAGTAGCAAGCCAAAGGCTGTTTTTCAAAAGAAAGTAGGTATTCTCAGAGGATAGCAAGGCTTTGCTCCAAACTCCTAAGGGCCTGCCCTGTGATTCACTTATGTGGGACTGCCAAAGGCTCCAAACACCAACCCTATCTGTCACTGACACCTCAGAGACCATTGGATCTGCTGGATTATATGACCCAAATGGCAGAGCGGCTTTCACAGAGCCTGGACCTGTTGCAGTGCCTTCTCTTATCCTGGGTACCACTTAAAACGAGTAGCTTTTTGTGTTACCTGGTAAATGGGGCAGGGTAGCACACCCAAATAAGGAATATGTTAACTTAAAATCCAGAGGCCTAGAGAGAACAACTTATTCTTCACCTTAGCAGAGATGTCTCAAATGCCCCTCACCCCTGGACCCTTAGAAATTTCACTGCGGTAGCATGCCCCTGAATTTTTGTAAAGTTTTTTCTCCATGTTCTGACATGCAAATGTTTTAACAATAAGTCTAGAGTTGCTACTTCTTGCTCACAGGGCCCAATCACCATGATGTCCTCATTGTAATGGACGAGTGTGATATCTTGTGGAAGGGAAAGGCTATCAAGATTTTTGTGAACTAAATTATGACACAGGCTGGAGAGTTAGTAGACCCCTGAAATAGGATGATGAGGGTGTATTGCTGGTCTTGCCAGCTGAAAGCAAACTGCTTCCAGTGGGTCGTTACTGACAGGCGTGGAGAAAATGTATTTTCCAGATTGATAGCTACGTACTAGGTACCAGGAGATATGTTAATTTGCTCAAGTAGTTAAACCACATCTGGGAATTGATTGAGGGGCCATAACACTCTGTTTCTATAACTCAAGTTCAACTTTTGTTCACTTGACTTAGAATTCTGCTGCTTATATATATCTAGTAAGAATTTAGCAGATTTCTCATCGATTTTATTTCTAGCAACACCATCATCAACTAGAAAATGCCATTCGTCTCTGTGAGTCAGACTATCCCGTTTGCTGCTTTGGCTCTGCTGTCCAATATGCTGATGATGGCTCACCTTGCCTTTGGCGATGAAGTGCCAGCTCTTGGCCCTGCTACCTTGTCATCCAGTTATGCCCATTGCACTAGGTTTCCCAATTCAGTGGCAGCAGTTCCCACTGTAATTTCTGACCTACAGGTAAGAGCCATCACAGAGCTCTTAAAGGGTGCCGGGGCTCCCTTACAAACTCATACCTCACAGTCATGGTGAAAAGTGTGTCCTCTGGACTCTCCCAGAGTAGATGAGCAAGTCTTAAGTGATAAATCCACACCAACATTCCAATCTCGCTAAGCTTTGTATCTTTTCTTCTGCCTCTGAGTAAATGGTCTATTCTCTGATGCAGAGACTTCACAGTTCTGTTAGATAGACAGATTTAGATGTAAAACTTAGTAGTGACCTGGTGAGTTGAGTGGGGAGGACTGGGAGGTATTTTTCTCTGAGGAGACCTTGAGGTGTCCCAGCCCGTGGAACCCCAGAGGAGAGTGGAATAACCCAAACAGACACCCAGGTGCTCCAAGAGTGGCTGAGGGTAATGAGCCAGCTGAGGAATTGCCCATGGACATGGCCTTCTGGTCAGTCTGGAGAGTCCTTTCTCTGGGGGTATCTGTTTCCTTGGGAATGGTCTATACCTTTGGGGGAGTGTGAGGTCATTTGAGCTGAGGCTTTGGACTTGAAGGGAACTTGGGCTTAGGTGACAGAGATACCAGTGCAAGGAGGTAGGCAATAGAGGAAGCAGGTGTTCTTGGAACCCTAATTCCTAGCTGCTTCCTGGGCTCACAGAATGGAGTTGGGGGGAGTTCTTGGTGTATGAGGTTGCCTTGGTCGAAGGCCTATGGAAAAGTTATCCTCTAAGTTGAGTGCAGGAGAATGTCGTGGAAGGGAAATGAGAGATGGAGAGGAGAAGAAAGAATCATTTGCTGAGGGGAGGAGGCCCTCTGCCTCCCCCCAAGCAGAAGAGGGGGGAGAGAGAGGGGAGGTTGGTCTGAAGAAAGGCCCCATTACCCCACAGGTTTCTGGGAACAGAAGATACTGAAGGGTTCCCTGTGAAAGTCAGCCCACTCTGGACCCCAGTTGTGATGCCCATGATGGTTGCAGCAGGGAAAAAGTGCTGAGGCTCCTTGGGCAGGCTCATGTGTTGGGAAAGAGCAGGGAGAAGGAACTCTGTAGTGTTTCCACTTATAGGAGACTCACCTCTACCCCATCAGATGGGACTCATATCCACTCAGCACAGCTCTCTCTGGGTGGTGCACACTGGAACATGATGTCATTTCTCCTGGGACAGTATAATTTTTCTAGCAAAGGCATGTCTATCATTTTGTCTAAGGATGGTGGTCACTCTCCTCCTTGACTCCATGCTCAATATACTTGAAGACATTTGTGAGTCAAAGGAGTCTAGCAGTTCTGTGTGCGTGCTGTGTGCTGTATGTAGCTCTGTGTGAGACAGAAACACTTTCATGTCCCAGCGTCACCCTGTGGTGGACATGAGGGGACCTGTGCCCTCTATCAGGCTTGGGACAAGGCATCTGACCAGGGTTCAGATTAGTGCTCTGGACACCAAACCCTGGGGAGAGATGGGCTCCAATCTCTAGCCCACAGGGACAGCTAGTACGGGACTCTCACCACTCTGGGTCTATCTTGCAGCACAGTAGAACTCTGGTAGGACCAGATAGGCCACATCCCCCTGAATCCACACTTCAAAATGGTTAAAATGACGAATTTTTCCTTATGTGAATTTTATCTCAAAAGAAACAAAAAATTTAGGAGCGGAATCTACACATTAACTTGTATAAAACTGGCACCAATGACCTCTGGGAGTATATGTGAATGTTCATTTCTTCACGTCTGCAGCACCCCTGTAGTAACTATGTGGGAGAAGAAGCAGGTGTCACCCCGTTATCCACCTCTTTCCTTTATTCATTCTCTGAAAACCTATAGCCATTTTCCTGTTTCTGGCCCTTGTGTATTTGTGATGGGGCTATTGAGAACCACAACTAATCACAATGGGGACTCAGTGATCCATAGGACACTTGAGTTATCTATGCTAACTGCTTCTGAACATGTTGTCACAGCACAAAAGGGAAGAGTCAGAGGAGAGAGTTCAGAGAGGGCCCGTTGTATCCACTGGTGTAGTTTGGGATGACCTTGTGGCAAGATGGCCAATGAGGTTGGCTGTAAAGAATGAGAAGCAGCATGTTCATGGAGAAAGGGGAGAGGGCATCACAGGCAGGGAGCATGTGGAATGTAGGGAGTCATGAGCACGTCTTGATGGACCAAGAGTTATGAGAGGCAGTGTATGTAGAAATGGGATGACAGGGAGCAGGTAGAGGGAGCTCATGGGGGAAGGTGAGGGGAAACAGATGGTGGCTTTTTGGAAGTGTTGATGGCTTTTATGGGTGTCTTTTCTCCAGAGCCTGGGCTGAAGAGGGCAGGAGAGCTTAAGGCACTGGGGGATGGAGCTGAGAAGAGGTTCCACCCATGATGAGTCCATCACCTATGGTTGCTCCCTCCTTGCTCATATTTGTGTGGACATGAGCTGGCCCCATTTTCTGTTTTCCTGTCCCTACCTGCGTTTGCAAAGGGAAAGAGGCTGGGAGCTGTCCATGGTCTGACGACAGCTCAGCGCTCTTCTGGCTGAGTGGGTGCACTTGTGAATCTCATTTCCTGTTAATATTGTCCCCATCACATCCCACCACCTCAACTCATCTTTCCCAGGAAATAGGGATGGAGGTTGAGATAATTTAGACATAATATTTTTCCTGTGTGCTCCAGGAATGAACGGACCCGGAGTTTCAGGTGAATTTCTGCTAAGAGAGAATTCCCATGAGTCAAAAAGGAGCAAGCGAGGGGAAGGGTCCTCTTTATTCAGATCCTTTCCAGGTGATCCCCAGTGGGTCACAGTCATGTTTACTTTCCTTGGAATCCCCCTACTCAGCGCCTACTTCCTAAGGAGAAGACAAAAAAGCCTGGAAATGAACATTAAAGATTTAGAAGTTTTTCTCAGCTGTGGATGGCACTGCCCTCCACTCAGAGAGCATTCGGATATGTGTTTGTGTTTGGGGTGGTATTTTGGCTCTATCATTCACTTGATAGGCTTTCCAGAACTAAGACTGTGGAGGTGAGAGATAACAAATATGGTTAGAGGCTTGAGACCATCCCACATATCAAGGAATTTCCCGCCCAAATCGCAGCTCCTCAGAAGAAATGAATCAATTGATTTTATTTTTCTTTATAGCCCATATCCTCATCTGACAAGTATGCATTTATTTACTTGTTGATCTTCTGTTTCTACACCTTTTAGAAAGTGAGCTCCATGAGAGAAGTGACCTAGCTTTATTTACAGCTGTATTTGCTGGCCCTTTAACCACGGAAAACCATGAGATTCATGACTGAACAGTATTTAAAGATCCTTCGGATGCAAATAACAGAACATGCAAAGTGTTCAAAGGACTTCTTGCCTGGTTTTTGATCTTTTCTATTGTGCCCCAAATATAATTTCCTGTTTATTTAAATGGCATTGGGCCATATATTAGGTCTGTCTCTTATTGTTTTCATTCCTCATTATCTTCTTTTAGATTTAGCCTTTACAAAAATATTTAATCTAGTTCAGTGGTTCTCAACTGTATTGAGTTTTCCTCCCAGAGATATTTTTCAATGTCTGGAGATATTTTTTGTTTGTCAGAACTCTGGGTGAGCTATTGGTACCTACTGGATTGAGGCCAGGGATGCTGCTAAAAATCTTGCCATGCACAGGACAATCCCCTACAACCAAGAATGATCTGGTCCAAAATATGAGTAAAGTTGGAAATCCTTCTGCAGACAAACATCTTCCCATATGAGTTTCAACATGAAAGAATATGGCAATTTCCACGATAACGAAGCAGCCTCTTAATATTTTATATGAGGCAAAGTCCATATCTACAAACTGGGAAAATGCGGGAGGTGGGGAAGGAAGCCTGCCTTCCCAGCAAGTCTGCTCCCCAGGGAGAAGGCAGGAAGGAGTGGGCAGACAGCGGGGAGAGAAGGGATTTGATAGGAGCAGTGTCTCTCTATTGTGTAGAGCAGGATAGTTCCTTTCCAAAGCGATCCTGCCTGGCCTCCTCCTGGGTCCCCACAGAGGTCTTGGGCCTCCAGCATCTTGGAAGAGAGGGACCAGGAGCCCCTATAGCAAACACTACCTCCTTAATGGCTGGTAGTCATCCCAGAAGTCAGGGGGTGCTCAATTCACAGAAGTGAAAGAAGCAGAGGCAGCTGAGGTCAGAATTGGGGTGAGAGTGACAGGGACACAGTCTACTTCTTGTGTATATGATGCCCTTGGGTTTGCCAAGAAGGAGGCTGAAGTATTGAGAGGGGTAGGGAGGGCGGAGCCTGGGAGGGGCTGCAGCTGTGACTGGCCTGAGACTATAAGGAGCCCCCATCTTCTGTTGGTGGGGCCTCAACATGTTTCAATATGGGAGGACAAGGGTGTCTGCAGGATGTGCAGAGCAGGATGGTCAGGACTTGGATCTTATCATTCCAAACAAAATTCTTTGCCTGGTGGACTCCACAGGAGAAGGACAGGGGATCTGGGAGCTTGGCAGCCCTGTCAGTGTGAGCTGGTGGAGGTGGCCTGTGGTGGTCAGTGACCCATGTCAGTGAGATGCAGGGCCCAGCATGGTGAAAGCAATTGGGACTTGAGTCTCCAAAGGGGCTTGGAGGGCCTCAAGTCTTGTTGGGGGACCAAACAGGTGGGCGTCCTCAGTGGAAAATGGGCCCTTCTGGTGGCCTCTGCTATAGAAAGAGCCATGGAGTTGGAGTCCTCACCCAGATGAGGTTTTGGGTCCTAGGCTGGTGCTGTCCCTACAACAGGGGGTCAGCAGACATGGACAGCTGGATATCTGGCTGTGTCTCATCCTACGGGGAAGTAGAGGCTTCTGTTCAGAGTTCTCACCTGGGCACAAGGAAGGGACAGTCTCATTTCTCATCTGGGGCTTAATGTCTCCCATGTTCTATCTCCTGCTCTCACTGCCTTGCTCTCAAAGAAAAGTAGTTCTTTATCAACCCTCGGTCTCCCTTTCTCATTGCCTGAGGGCTCAGCATTGTCTCCCTGCTACTGGGGTCTGGGTGTTTCTTTGAGCCCGGTGGGTGCCATGAAGAGCTGGGTACCTCTGCAGGGATACAGAAGAGCGATCTGCACTCAGGAGAGCGATTTTGAGGTCCCCGGGCCCCACACCGCTCTCCAGTACCCAGCAGACCAACCCTACGACTCAGGCAACTCTCCTCCAAATGGAGAAGACAGCTGGGTATTTGAATCAGGGCTCCCACCTGGCAAAGTACCTCCAAGCCCAGATGACCACCTCATGAAGGGACTGGCAGGTTGCAGTCTCGCCAACTCGGTGGGTGGTCACAGGGTCTGGGTGCGACCCAGGCTCACGGTGGGTGCGCTGGGCACAGGGCAGTCTCAGGCCCACATAGGCAGTGGCCCTGGCGGAGTGGGTGGAGAGGTGGTTGCCTCAGAGCAGGGATTCAGCTTCCAGAAGCTCCCCAAGTTTGGATGTGGCCTGAGTGAGGTACGCAGGGTTCTAGTGACATTTGGCATTGCAGCTGTAAGATGGTGCTTGGGACCCTCCAGGCTGGTGCCCAGTGGGCACACAACAAAACAGATGTCTTGAGCACAGAGGCAGCACAGAGAGCAACGTCTCCTCGCTGGAGAACCAGGGAAGCTCAGGGCTCTGCTCTCTGCAGCTGGTCACAGGTGGTTGGATCTGGGAGAGGGTTCAGGAGCTGCCTCTAGTCTTGTATTTGAGATGTAAAGGAAGAAAGGATAATTTCTACAAGGTCACAAAAATTACAGATAGCCAGCTGCCTCAGGATGGTGGGGAACACATACTGACCGAAAGGCATTCCCTTTGACATGGTGAAAACGATAATGCACTGGAATGCTCTTTTAAGGACCAAGAGACAGCTTAGTTTTATCAGTAACTATGATGCATGATTTATTCTTCTAGTTCATTATTAATGTCACTTTTTGTAGTTTACTTCTTGAGGAAATGGTGAAAACCAGTCAGGATCCATGTTTCAGCACAGGAATGTGCATTTTATGTGGACTCTCCTCGGGTTTCAAGCTTTTGTGCATCCATATACATCACCTTCTCTGTGAACACTAATGTGATTGCTCTTTGTCCATGTCTACTAGTCATCCCTGTGGACAAAGGTCACATTTACCCCTGAAAGTTGGAAAGCATGTCACAACCAAAAAAAAAGTGTCAAAATCCTTCTGGGTAATAATGATGGCACTCCAGCGGAAGTCTGTTCAAGGTGGGTGAACACAACTGTTTTTGAGAACTTTTTCCTCAAAATCCTGAGCAGAAGGCACTTCCAATGCTGGGATGGATGAAGGCGAGAAATAGAGGTCAGTAATTTAAATATAACATCCAAGAGTGGACAGGAGAGTCTGCCCAGAATGTGAGAGTGGGCGGGTGAACGGTGAGAACACTAAGAAGATCCCCTCTCCCTAATGAGGGAGCATGGACGTCTCCTGTGCTTCAGAGAGGGCCCCCAGCTGGGGGTGTAGGATGCTGTCAGTCCACATTTTCTGGGAGTGAGACTCCAACACTGGCTAGTCTCAGACCAAGTTTATTTTTTGGTGTAGATTTCATACTTAAGGATTGATGCCAAGGTATCTGATTCTGAAAATAAAGAGAAACTCCTATGATATAATTTTCTTCTTAATACGATGTTTTTTCCTAATGATAGAAATTACTTTGCATTCATTGATAAGCTGACTCTTAAGATGGTAAGAACATCAGAGTAGACTGTCTAATGACATTGCATATTTGTATGTATTTTTTCATCTCGCCGTCCATAGTATTTCCCTCATCTGACTTTGCAGTATGACCCTGTGGTGCCATTCTCACTTGTGGTTACACTCTTTGGAAAACCACAGTATTCTAGCTGGTGAGCTACAGGCAGCTATAAGTTAATCACCCCTAAATATACCTCTTTCTGAACCTGAGCACGTTAGTTAGTCCAAGGTCAGCCCTAATCTCTCAGCTCTCCTGGCCCCCTTTTACTCTTCTTCCAGCTCGAACCATCCACTAGAGGGCACTCACACTCTTCCTTGAGCTCCTGTGGACCTTTTCTGTCGCCTGAGACCGATGCAACTGCTCTTACTGCCACAACCCCCAGCCCTCAAATACTCTTTAGATTTACTTTGGGTGAAGCTCCTGGGACAGACCTGGGGAACCCCAGGGAGGACGCTCCCACTGGAGGCGGTGGCAGCCTGGACTGGTGACCTAGAACCAAACCTAGGAGCAAGTCATTTTGGAGAGGGATGGTTCCAGGCATAATGCACACTGATGGCTGGACACTCAGGGCCCAGCAGCCCCTCCCCAGGCTTGGGCACTTGGGGAAATGATTGTGAGCCTGTGACCCTGAAGGCCCTGCCAATTAGGATCTGTGCACATGGGCCTTGGCTGGGCTGCTGTGGACTATTCTGAACTGGGCCTTCCACAGCAAGAGATGGGTCCTCCCAGGTATTTCAAGAACCTTCCTCTGGGAAGAATCAGAAGAGATGTCATTCACTGTGGTACAGCTTCTCTTAGGGCCTGAGGGAGCAGGTGATGTCAGGGATTCACCATCAACTCCAGATCCAGACCCAGGACATGGGGGGTGTGAGGTCCTTCCCAACCCCACCTCTCGGGACACCATTGCTGGGCTGTTTCTGGGGAAACAGCCTCTGGCCTCCCCTCCCCTCCCCTGAACTACAGGAAAGGGACCCCAGAGTAGACCCCTTCATGTAGAGTTGGACAGTAAAGGGGCACAGGTGAGTTGGGCAGGTGGACACGAGGAGAGGCTGTTAATCCTGGAGGTCGGAGCGGTAGATGGTGGGCAGACAGGAGTGCCCAGCCCGCTGAGCTGCTGCAGCTGAGTCATTGCCTCTGTCGAAAACAGCCTTTTCCCTGCAACAGTTCAATAACATCCCAGTTCAGTGCTTCTGGCTGAGGCCCCTCAGTTCTGTTCCCTGTCCCAGTCCTACATCAAATCTCTGTCCCCATCACACTTAGGCAGCTCTGTTTGACTGCCCCACTTTCCCAATACCCCCAGGTCTTCAGAACGGTCACTGACCCCCCCACCCCATTCCCACCAGTCTGGAGGCTGCATCCTGCCTTCCTGCTCAGCTGCCAGACCAGGCTCTCCGGCTTCATCATCCTGATTGTCAATCATATGTCAAGAGGTGGCAGCAGCTGAACAAAGGAGAGATGCAGGGACAATTGTGAGCCACCCTGTGTGACTGCAAGTGGACCTGTGGGGGAGGAACCCAGGAAATGACTGAACTTCCTGCTGATTTAGATGTGGGCAGTGTGTGCCCTGGGGACGTAATAGAGAATGCGTGGGTAATTAATTTGGGCGACAGGCTCCTGAGTTTGGAATTATTGGTTTCCCTTGACATCACTGCCAACCTCACTCCTACCCATTTTGGGCACACAGTACAAATTCCACACACTGGAGTAGGGTTGATGTTAGGGCCAAGGAACTGGTGGCCCGGCCCAGGGCCCCGCTGTATGCCCAGCTGCTGCAGAGAGATGTGTTCTCTGTTGGGAATAGTGAGCCTTCCTGGACATCAAAACCCAGCTCCCTGGTGCCCTCACTCCCCCCAGCAGGCCTCCCACCCCTCTGAGGCATTTGCCATTGTCTGTAGCCCCATGTCAGCCCTCAGAGAAGTCTCTGAGCTGACTGCCACAGGGATATCATGAGGGTCATTTTCTCTCTTTGCTCTGCTCCTGATGCCTGCCTGGTTCTGTCCAGGATCCTTTAGGTTCCCTGAAGGATGTCTGTGTGTGTGTGTGAGAGAGAGATAGGCCCCTGCAGACACGTGAAATCTCAAGATGAGGGAATATGATTGTCACTTAACAATTATTTATTTTAACTTCATGGTTAGGACTTCTACATCTAATAAACGAGGGTTCAGGTCGTAGACTGGATCACTCTTCTTAAACTTCCTGTTTTCTCAATGTCAGAATGACACATCCATTCCCTTGGCCAGCACCTTGCAGCTTCTCCCACTAGAAGGAGAGCATATCCCCATCCAAGCTCCGTTTTGCTAAGCCTTGGCCATAAGAGCATGGAATCCAGGGATCTATACTCTCAAAAGGCACCTGAGATAATTCTCAAGAACACTGAGAATGTGAGAAACATTTCCCTAAATAGTATAATTTGAGAGATTCTACCAGTAGGACAGATTGTTGCCATATTGTAGGTTACAGGATATTTGCAGATTGGGTCTCCTTGTCCTAATCTATAAAACTAAACCAAAACACTCAAGGAATCACATAATCACTTATGTAGAAGTACCTGAACTCTTGGGAGATAAAAGTATTACCTGCGGCTCTGGACCTCCCTCAAAAAATAGCAGAAAAGGATCATAGTTAAGTTACTATCTTCATTCTCCCACACTGAGGACTTCAGACAAGCAAGTATCACAGTCTCCATCACTGTTCGGGGCAGCTGGATCAACAGCTCACCTGTGGTTTGGACTAAAGTTAGGACCCAGTCCTTAAAGCTGTGGGAATGGGCACTGCAGATGATCCCAGCAGGGCAGGCTTGTATAAATAGCTAGAACAAAGGGAGTCTTCCTGGAGAAAACGCTCTGGTGATTTTAGTCTGCATGACCTTACAACAAAATTAATAGAAATGGGGCTCTAGCCCAAGGAATGAAAGGACCTGGAGACCACCCCCTGCTCACAGCCACACCCACACCCACATCCCTTCACAACTGAGAGTGACCAGTGTGCCTGGAGCCTGGGGTGCAGTCCATCCAGACTGACAGGATTCTTGCAGTGTTGACCTGGGCCTTGAGGTCTTCAGACTTATAAGGCAAGGATAAATTTTAGTGGGTAATGGGACAGCCAACCACGAACAGAGGCCTGAGATCTGACCTCAACTAGTAGCTTCCGCGGCCACAGCCTTTCACACTGTTTCCTGGATGCCCTGCTGGTGGCCAGCACTATCCTGCACGTTACAGCTAAAGAGTCGCAGTCACTGGCTGGGTATTTATTAACCAGTTGCATCCTCCCATCTCCCTTGTTTTCTGTGTTAAATTGTGATTAATTGCAAGTCTGAAATTTTCTGTTGCAAGTAGAATGAAAGTGTTTAAAACTACATTTTGTTCTGAGTACCTCTTGTTTCTTTTCCTTGTGCAGCTTGAATATATTAAAAGACAAAATCAAATAAAAAGCTACCATCACCAGGCAGAATAAAATGTCCCTTTACTCAAAAGACTTACCCTCCCTTCTTCCCTCAGACACTGTTTCTCCCCCACACAGCCACGAACAGTAACACAAGCCATGGAAATACGTACAGCGTCTTTCTTTTCTGACTATGCACCTCCCAGTACACACACTTCCAACTCATGGAGTCGATGGCTGCTCCTCTGTGGAGCCCCAGAACCAGCCATGTTCTGGCGAGCCCTAAGCCTCACTGTGGAAGTCCTATGGTGACATAAAGGAAAAAAATGACAGGAATGATGCCATGGCCAAAGGAGCATCATAAGTTATATCTGGTGACAAGCATACCAGAAAAACTTGTTGGGTTCAGATTTATAAAACACCAGACCTACAGGGCAGCTACCTAACTTTGTCAGTATCCTAGATCACGATCTGAAAACGTTTTTCCAGACAGATGCGACTTCATATAGGTTTCTGGTGACATCGTTGGCTGTGTAATGAGATGCTTTTCAGCAGATGATGACAGAAGAATCTAGAAGTATCATATGGACAAAAGTGTCATTTTGGTAATGGACAAGCAGCTGCCTTCTTTCTGACCGTGACTTTCAGTTTGTGTGTTCTGAAGCAAACTTTGTAAGTTTGGATTTTCCAGTCAAGAAACTCATATTTACACCATAAATACAACAACCGTCCTATTTTCCTCACCTCGGGTGAATATGAATTAAATTCACAGTACTTCTTCACCCAGAATTCCCATTTTTCATCAAAATAATTGTTACTACAACAGTTTCTTGCACCCTCTGCTTTCCTTGAAACTCTACCCACTGATTGGTTGTCTGATATTCAAGCAACCAGAAGAACTCCTGGGGCAACCTTCAGCAGGCCCCAGGGTGCTGGAAAGGCATCCATCATGGGCCCCGAGCGTCCCTGCACCCACTTGTCAGATGCATCAAGAATGCAAGGCCCTACCTGCTCTCTATCAAGCTTTTAGCTTGATTAACATGGGGGGATAGTGGTACCATCTTATGATATGGAGAACACTAGGGAAAAACATATTGGGGGAACAAAAAAAACAAGACCCCAATTTGGACATAAACCGTTGAGATGCCTATTAGACAGCTGAAATATTCTGGACAGTTGTTCTATGGAGGCCTCACTTGCCCTGCCCACAAAGATGGGCTTATTTCTTTTAATCTCTCTAATCTGTTGTTTCCCCAGTCTTTCATTTCACTTTTAAACACCAATATAACAGACTTATTTATAATTTCTCTTGGTTCCCAGAAGCCTGGCCTTTAACAGCACCAACAAAGGGAGCATGTTGCATTGAAAAGAACATGCCCTTCGTAGTCAGGAAGATGTGTACTCCAATTCTGTCACTGATGCTTTCAACCTCCATGAAATTAGACAAACTCCAAAAGCTCCCTGACCCTGGGATCCTAACACTTCCCTCAGGGCTTGATAACTCTCTCAGTGGCCCTGTATAGAAGGGGACCCAGTGTGACACTTGCTAGTAAACAGGTGCTAAGATCACTTTTCCTTTTCTTCTCTTAAGCTGAAGCTTTCTAACAGCAGAATCAGACTACCGTCGTCTAGTGTCTCTTCTTAACTCCTCACCTCTGCTGCCATCAATGTCCCTGTCCCCCAATGGCTACAGCATAAAAATCACATGTCCTCTTCTGGGTATGCAGACCGCTACATGGGGTACCCCCATCACATTCAAGCCTGTCTTCCACCAGCTCCAACAAGCAACCACTGCTCCACTCAGGCCAGTCTCTGCTCTGTCCACCTCCCCAGTCCCATGTGCCACGCCCACTTCCAACTCTAGGCCTCAGCTCATGCTCCTCCCATAACTAGAACTATTCTCCTTATCTCTCTTGGAGGGTTTGAATCCTAAATATCCACCAGGCTGAAGTTCATGTACCATAACCGTCTACCTCATGCTTGGGATTCAAATCCAAATAGTACCCAGCTCCTGCCCTCCATGAATTTAGGGTATAGTCAAGAAATGCAGACATACTGTAAATAAATAGCATGAAGAACTGTAGGTTTTATGGCCTCAGACTCAGAACTCATCTAGCTTTGAGTCTCTTCTCTATCCCTTGCTTGTATGGGCCTTTTGCCAAATTAGCTTCTCCTCTTAAAGATGAATGCACTAATAGTATTTATTTTATGGAGTTGTAAAAGTTAAATCAGATAATATGTGTAAAAGGCTTAGCACATTGTCTGGAAAACATGAAAAATGAGAGCACTAAAAAAATAGCTAAAAAGCCTGCGTGTAGCAAGGTTTAGGTACAGAGTATCAGTACATCCAAGCACACATTCGTCCACAATCTCACTGCCATTGACCACTGAAGACTCTCCCTGAGACCTTAGAGTCTGATAAGTGGAAAGAAAGTGGAAGTAGGAGATGCACCATGATTATCCCCAAATTTAAGTCAGACAAATGTGTTCTTCTGCCTAGCTCTCTTCATGGCTCCCACTGCTCTGTGAATGAGACCAGAGCTCACTCATGATACAGAGAATGGGAATTAGGTCTGTGCCTGGCCTTGTCATAGGTGAACATGAGACCATTGCGAGTCTTAGACTTGAGATTCTAGAGGTAGAACTGGCCCCAGATGATGCTTCCTCTGTGTAGTAGTTTCTGATATTTCCTGTCAGCCTTCACATGGTTCCTCATTGTATTTAAATGCAGCTCCATTATTGCACACTTGTACATATAGTTTGTCACCTGAAATCTGTTGTGGACTGAATTGTGTTCCCCCAGAATTCATGTTGAAGCCCTAACCCCTAGTACCTCAGAAAGACAGTATTTGGAGACAGGGCCTTTAAAGAGGTGATTGAGTTAAAATGAGGCTGTTATTGTGGGCCCTGACCCAGTCTGACTGGAGTCCTTATAAGAAGAAGAGATTTGGACACACAAAGAGACACCAGGGACACCAGGGAGGTACGTGCACAGAGAAAAGACCATGTGAGCATATAGCAAGAAGGTGGCCATCTGCAAGCCAAGGAGAGAGGCCTCAGAAGAAACCAAATTTCCCGACACTTTGTTCTGGGACTTCTGGCCTCCAGAACTGTGAGAAAGTACATTTCTGTTGTTTAAGCCACCAGTCTGTGGTGTTTTGTTATGGCAGCCCTAGCAAACGAAAAATCTCCATCATTAGACTCTGAATCAGTGGCTCACTAGGCATTCAGCTACATGGTTCCCGACCCACGGTAGGCACTTGGTAAATGTTCGTTCAGTAAGCATTTGGACAAGTTGTCTAGAGAGGGCCCTCAGAGATCATCTGGTTCAGTCCGATCTCCTATTTCCCAGACTCGTGCCCTTTCTGCCACACAGATGGAGGGTGTTGCATCATTTCCCTGAGTGCTAGTTTCCAAATGGTCTCATGTGCTGTTTTGAGTGCTGTTAAAGTAATGTAAACAGGCATCCGTAGCCCCTGCCATCCCAACTGTTCTAGTAGTTCACTCTCGCCTGATCTCTACTCCTGGCTCCAGAGGAAAGCCACAGAATGTTAGAGCCAGAAGGGATCTTGGAGATTACGTAGTTGAATCCCTTTTGTTAAGAAGTTTTCTTTCATTATAAATATAGTATAAATATATTACAGAAAATTTTGAAAGTACAAGTAAAGATATGTTTGCTCTTACCACGTGTTGGTGTTTTGGGGTGTTTCCTGCGTATGATTTTCTGTATATAGTGATAACCATAGCATGTGAGCAAATTTCTTTTTGTTCACTTTATAATAAGCTTGTTGCTTTGTTGTCTTCATAACAGAGATTCATAATGACTTTGTAACACTCTCAGCAAGTATATGTGCTCCATGTTATTTAACTGTTCTCTCATTGCTGAATATTTAAATTGTTTTACTTTTGGATATTGATAAGTTCTTCGTGCTCATAACTGTTTTCCAAATGTTGGATTAATTGTCTTGGGCAAGATTCCCAAAGTGGAACTAGTGGGTCAATAGTTAAGAACAGCTTTGTGTTTCTTGATATCATTTACCAAATTGCCTTAAAAAAAAAAAGTTTAGCATTTTTTAAAAAAAAAATTTTTTATTGAGTTAATGATAGGTTACAATCTTGTGAAATTTCAGTTGTACATTATTGTCTGTCAGTCGTGTTGTAGGTGCAACCTTTCACCCTTTGTATCCACTGCTCACCCCCCGCCCTTTTTCCTGGTAGCCACTAATCTGTTCTGTTTGTCCACATGTTTAAATTCCTCATATGAGTGGAGTCATACAGAGATTGTCCTTCTCTATCTGGCTTATTTCACTTAACATAAATCCCTCAAGGTCCATCCATGTTGTTGCAAATGGCACGATTTTGTTCTTTTTTATGGCTGAGTAGTAGTCCATTATATATATATAACCAGGTCTTTATCCAATCATCTGTTGATGGGCACTTAGGTTGCTTCCACGTCTTGGCTATTGTAAATAATGCTGCAATGAACACTGGGGTGCATAGGACTTTTGGAATTGCTGACTTCAAGCTCTCTGGATAGATACCCAGTAGTGGGGTAGCTGGATCGTATGGTATTTCTAGTTTTAATTTTTTGAGGAATCTCCGTACTGTTTTCAATAGTGGCTGCATCAGTTTGCATTCCCACCAGCAGTGTATGAGGGTTCCTTTTTCTCCATAACCTCTCCAACATTTGTTACTATTTGTTCTAGTTATTTTTGTCATTCTAATGAGTGTAAGGTGATATCTTAGTGTAGTTTTGATTTGCATTTCCCTGATGATCAGCGATGATGAGCATCTTTTCCTGTGCCTATTGGCCATCCGTATATCTTCTTTGGAGAAACGTCTGTTCATGTGTCCTGCCCATTTTTTGATCGGGTTGTTTAATTTTTTGTTGTTGAGTTGTGTGAGTTCTTTATATATTATGGATATTAAGCCTTTGTTTGATGTATTACTTGCAAATATTTTTTCCCAGTTAGTGGGTTGTTTTTTTGTTTCAATCCTGTTTTCCCTTGCCTCGAGGAAGCTCTTTAGTCTGATGAAGTCCCATTTGTTTATTCTTTCTATTGTTTCCCTTCTCTGAGAAGACATGGTGTCCAAAAAGATCCTTTTAATACTGATGTCAAAGAGTGTACTGCCTACATTTTCTTCTAGAAGCCTATGGTTTCAGGTCTCAGATTTAGGTCTTTGATCCATTTTGAGTTTACTTTGGTGAATGGTGAAAAGGAATGGTCAATTTTCATTCCTTTACATGTGGCTTTCCAGTTTTCCCAGCACCATTTGTTGAAAAGACTTTCTTTTCTCCACTGTATGCCCTCAGCTCCTTTCTCGAAGATTAGCCGTCCATAGATGTGTGGTTTTATTTCTGGGCTTTCAATTCTGTTCCATTGATCAGTGCACCTGTTTTTGTACCAGTACCATGCTGTTTTGATTACTGTAGCTGTGTAGTATGTTTTGAAGTCAGGGATTGTGATACCTCCAGCTTTGTTCTTTTTTCTCAGGATTCCTTTGGCTATTCTGGTTCTTTTGTTGTTCCGTATAAATTTTAGGATTCTTTGTTCTATTTCTGTAAAAAATGTTGTTGGAACTTTGATAGGGATTGCGTTGAATCTATAGATTGCTTTAGAAGGTATGGACATTTTAACTATGTTAATTCTTCCAATCCAAGAGCATGGAATATCTTTCCATTTCTTTGTGTCTTCAATTTCTTAGAACAATGTTCTATGGTTTTCAGTGTACAGATCATACACCTCTTTGGTTAAGGATATTCCTAGGTATTTTATTCTTTTGGTTGCAATTGTAAATGGGATTGTATTCTTAATTTATCTTCCTGCTACTTCGTTGTTAGTGTGTAGAAACACAGCCGATTTTTGTATGTTGATTTTGTATCCTGCGACTTGACTGTATTGATTTATTATTTCTAAAAGTGTTTTAGTGGATTCTTTAGGATTTTCTAGATATGAAATCATGTCGTCTGCAAAGAGTGACAGTTTCACTTCTTCTTTTCCAATATGGATCCCTTTTATTTTTTTTTCTTGCCTGATTGTTCTGGCTAGGACTTCCAATACTATGTTAAATAAGAGTGGTGACAGTGGGCATCCGTGTCTGGTTCCTGTTCTTACAACAATAGCTTTCAGTTTTCCTTCATTGAGAATGATATTTGCTGTGGGTTTGTCATATATGGCTTTTATTATGTTGAGGTACTTTCCTTCTATACCCATTTTATTTAGAGTTTTTATCATAAATAGATGCTGTATCTTGTCAAATGCTTTCCCTGCATCTATTGAGATGATCATGTGATTTTTATTTTTCATTCTGTTAATGTGGTGTATCACATTGATAGACTTGTGGATGTTGAACCATCCCTGCATTCCTAGAACAAAACTCACTTGATCATGATGTATGATCTTTTTAGTGTATTGTTGTGTTCGATTTGCTAGTTTTGTTGAGGATTTTTGCATCAATGCTCATCAGTGATATTGGCCTGTAATTTTCTTTTTTTGTGTGTTGTCTTTGTCTGGTTTTGGTATCAGGATGATGTTGGCTTCGTAGAATGAGTTAGGAAGCCTCCCCTCTTCAATTTTTTGGAAGAGTTTGAGAAGGATAGGTATTAAGTCTTCTTTGAATGTTTGGCAGAATTCACCAAGGAAGCCATCTGTTCCTGGACTTTTATTTTTTGGCAGGTTTTTGATTGCTGCTTTGATCTCCCTACTGGTGATTGGTCTATTCAAATTCTCTACTTCTTCTTGGTCCAGTTTTGGAAGGTTATATGTTTCTAAGAATTTATCCATTTCTTCTAGATTATCCAATTTGTTGGCACATAGCTTTTCATAGTGTTCTCTTATAATCTTTTGTATTTCTGAGGTGTCCATTGTGATTTCTCCTCTTTCATTTCTGATTTTATTTATTTGAGCCTTCTCTCTTTTTTTCTTGGTGAGTCTAGCTAAGAGTTTGTTGATTTTGTTTATCTTTTCAAGGAACCAGCTCTTGGTTTCATTAATTTTTTCCATTGTTTTTTAGTCTCTATTTTGTTTATTTCTGCTCTGATTTTATTATTTCCTTCCTTCTGCTGATTTGGGGCTTTGTTTGGTCTTCTTTTTCCAGTACCTTTAGATGTGCTGTTAGATTGTTTATTTGGGATTTTTCTTCTTTGTTGAGGTAGGCCTGAATTGCTATAAACGTCCCTCTTAGAACCACTTTTGCTGTATCCCACAGATTTTGGCATGTCATGTTTTCATTTTCATTTGTTTCCAGAAATTTTTTAATTTCTCCTTTGATTTCTTCATTGACCCAATTGTTGTTCAGTAGCACTTTGTTTAACCTCCACATTTTTGTGGCTTTTCTGGTTTTCTTCCCGTAGTTGATTTCTAGTTTCATACCTTTGCAGTCAGAAAAGATGCATGGTATTATTTTGATCTTCTTAAATTTATTGAGACTTGTTTTGTGGCCTGCTATGTGACCAATCCTGCAGAATGTTCCATGTGTATTCTGTGGTTTTTGGATGGAGTGTTCTATGTTTATCCACTAATTCCATCTGGTCAAGTGGGTCATTTAAGTCCACTGTTTCCTTGTTGCTCTTCTGTTTGCATGATCTATCCATTGGTGTAAGTGGAGTGTTAAAGTCCCCTATTATTATTGTGTTACTGTCTATTTCTCCTTTTCTGTCTGTTAATAATTGCTTTATATATTTAGGTGCTCTTATGTTGGGTGCACAGATATTTACAAGCGTTATATCTTCTTGTTGGATCGTTCCCTTTATCATTATGTAGTGCCCTTCTTTGTCACTTGTTATAATTTTCATTTTAAAGTCTATTTTGTCTGATATAAGTATTGCTACTCCCGCTTCCTTTTCTTTGCCATTTGCATGGAACATCTTTTTCCATCGTTTAACTTTCAGTTTGTGAGTGTCTTTAGGTCTGGTGTGTCTCTTGTATGTGGCATATATATGGGTCTTGTTTTTTTATCCAACTGGCCACTCTATGCTTTTTGACTGGAGCCTTTAGTCCATTGACATTTAAAGTAGGTATTGATAAATATGTATTTATTGCCACTTTGTTACTTTTTTTCTGGGTGTTTTTTCTGTTCCTTTCTTTTTCACTTGCTCTCTTCTCATGTGGTTTGATGGCTTTCTTTAGTAATATGTTTGATTTCTTTTGTCTGACTTATTTTCTTGCTTATTATAGATTTCTGATTTGTGATTACCATGAGGATCCTATATAATATTCTATGTATATAACAGTCTATATTGAGTTGATAGACTCTTTAGCTTGAGCTCTTTCTAAAAGCTCTACTTTTTCACTCCCCTCCTCCCACATTTTATGTTTTTAAAAGCAAATCTAATCTCTTGTTTTGTGTGTGTCTATCCATTACTTTCTTATCATCGAAATAGTTAATTTTAGCACTTTTGTCTTTTAACCTTCATAGTATCTTCACAGGTGGCTTATCTGCTACCTTTACTATATTTTTGCCTTTATCAGTGATTTTATTGCCTGTCTTTTTTTTTTTTTTTTTGAGGAAGATTAGCCCTGAGCTAACTGCTGCCAACCCTCCTCTTTTTGCCAAGGAAGGCTGGCCCTGAGCCACAATCCGTGCCCATCTTCCTCTAGTTTATATGTGGGATGCCTGCCACAGCATGGCTTGCCAAGCAGTGCCATGTCTGCACCTGGGATTCGAACCGGTGAACCCAAGGCCACCAAAATGGAACATGCGCACTTAGCTGGTGTGCCACAGGGCCAGCCCCAGCCTGTTTTTTTTTTTTTTTTTTTTTTGATAATTTTCTTATCCCTATTTGTGGTCATCACTTTCCCACTTACATAAGTCCCTTCAGCATTTCTTATAGAACTGGTTTATTGGGGATAAACTCCTTTAATTTTTGTTTGTCTGGGAAGCTCTTTATCTCTCCTTCCATTCTGAATGACAACCTTGATGGATAGAGTATTCTTGGCTGTAGTTTTTTTCCTTTTAGCACTTTAAATACATCATGCCATTCTCTTCTCGCCTGTAGGGTTTCAGCTGAGAAGTCTGCTGCTGGTCTTAAGGGCTTTCCTTTGTATGTCACTTGTTGCCTTTCTCTTGCTTCTTTTAGGATTCTCTCTTTATCTTTAATTTTGGACACTTTAATTATAACATGTCTTGGTGTGGGCCTCTTTGGGCTTATCTCGTTTGGAGCTCTCTGTGCTTACTGTACTTAGATGTCTGTTTCCTTCCTTAGGTTAGGAAAATTTTCAGCTACTATTTCTTCAAATAAATTTTCTGCCTCTTTGTGTCTCTCTTCTCCTTCTGGGACACCTATAATACGAATGTTAGTGCACTTGATATTGTCCTAGGTTTCTCTTAGACTGCTCTCATTCTGGCTAATTCTTTTTTCTGTTCAGCTTGGGTGATTACCTCTAGTCTTTCATCTAGCTCACTGATCCATTTTCTGTATCCTCTACACTGCTACTGAGTCCCTCTAGTGAATTTTTCATTTCCAGTATTGTATTCTTCATTTCTGATTGGTTCTTTTTTATATTTTCCAGTTCTTTGTTGATGAGCTCACTGTGTTCATCCGGTCTTCTCCCAATATCTGTGAGTATTCTTATGAGATTTTGTTTGAATTCTATGTTGGGTAGGTCACTTATTTCTGTTTCATTTAGTCTTCTTTCTGGGGTTTTGTCCCGTTCCCTTGTTTGGAATGTATTCCTCAGCACAGCTCTCCCTGGGTGGTGCACACTAGGACATGATGCCACTTCTCCTGGGGAAGGAGGAGGGTAAAAGGGGTGATTAGGCACATGTGTTTGGTGACATATTTTAATTGGTCTTTGTGTGGTGAACATGATGTAATGTACACAGGACTCAAAATATCATGATGTACATCTGAAATTTCTACAATGTTATAAACCAATGTTACCACAATTTTAAAAAGTTAATAAAAATTTTAAAAAATAAATGGCATTGCACCACATATAAGATCTACCTCTCATTTTTTTCATTAATTATTATCTTAATTTAGATTTAGCTTTTAAAAAAGATTTAGGTTTAGTTCAGTGGTTCTCAACTGATTGAGTTTTCCTCCCAGAGATATTTTGCAATGTCTGGAGGTATTTTTTGGTTGTCAGAACTGTGGGTGAACTATTGGTACCTCCTGGATTGAGGCCAGGGATGTTGCTACAAATCCTGAAATGCACGGGGCAATCTTCTACAACCAAGAATGATCTGGTCCAAAATGTGAGTACTTCCAAAGTTGAAAATCCTTCTGCAGACAAACGTCTCCTATATGAGTTTTAACAAGAAAGAATACGGCAATGGCCACGATAATCAAACAGCCTCTTAACATCTTATATGAGAACAAATGTATATCTACAAACTGGGCAATTGGGGGAGGTGGGGAAGGAAGCCTGCCTTCCTGGCAAGTCTGCTCCCTGGGGAGGAGGCAGGAAGGAGTGGGCGGGCATGGGGGAGACAAGGGATTTGATAGGAGCAGTGTCTCTCCAGAGTGGAGAACAGGATAGTTCATGTCTAAAGGGATCCTGCCTGTCCTGCTCCTGGCTTCCCATAGAGGCCTTGGGCCTCCAGCTTCTTGGAAGAGAGGGACCAGCAGAGCCATGGTGACCACTACTTCCTTGATGGCTGAGCCAGAAATCTGGGGGTGCTCAAATCACAGAAGTGGAAGAAGCTGAGGCAGCTGAGGTCTGAGTTGGAGTGGGGGGCGGCAAGGACACAGGCCACTTCTTGTGGGTGTGATGCCCTTGGGTTGACAAAGGTGGGGCCTGAGGTATTGAGAGGGGTGGGGAGGGCAGGGCTAGGATATGCTGAAGCTATGACTGGTCTGGGAGTAAAAGGGACCTCAATCTTCTGTTGGTAGAGTCCCAACATGGATTCAGTATGGGGGTAGCACAGTGTCCACAGGAAGTGCAGAGCAGGATGGTGGGGAGTTGGGATCTCAGCATTTCAAACAAAATCCTTTGCTTGGTGGGCCCCACAGGAGGTGGACTGGGGTCTCGGAGCTTGGCAGGCCTGTCAGTGAGATGCAGGGCTCAGCAGGGTGAAAGCAGATGGAACTTGAATAAACAGAGGTGCCTGGAGGGCCCTGACTTTTTTGGGGAGCTATTAGGTGGGTGTCCTCAGTGGAAAATGGGACCCCTGTTGGCCTCTGCTTTAGACTGAGTTAAGACCCAAGGCCCTGGTGTTAGAGTCCTCACCCAACTGAGGATTTGGGCCCTGGGCTGGAGCTGTCCCTTGTCAATGCAAATAATCAATAATCAATCTACAGTTAAGCAAGAAGAAGTGATATTTATCCGAGCCAAGCTGAGGACGAGCACAGAAGTGCAATCTCCACCAGGGAAGACAGCACTCCAGAGAAGTGTGGTTTGCAGAGTGGTTATATCCCATTTCAGAACAAAGAACATACACCAAGCATGATGGGAGTACAATTTTTTTTTCCCCAAAGTCACAAGGAGATGTTTTGCTGCAGTTTAGCAGGTACACAGCAGGTCAACCTGACCTTGGTTCTCTGGGAAGAAAAGCTTATCTTCAAAGAATTACTGATATTGGCATCAGAGGAAGAGAAACATGCATCCCTATCTTTAAAGAGGGCATTCTTTGCTTGGGGAAAATGTTTGAAGCAGATGTACAGTGCATATGTGGTGAGCCATAAGTCAGGCTGCTCTAGGAAAAACAAGTTCTAGGCTGAAACGCATTTAAACCGGAATGGATTCTTCATATACTTCAGTACATGAAAACTTCTTATTTTCATCACCCTGCAGTAGGGGGTCAGCAGACAGGGACAGTTGGATACCTGGCTTTGTCTCATCTTCCAGACAGGAGCAAAGGCTTTTGTTCAGAGGCCTGGCTGGGCACAAGGAAGGGACGACCCCATTTCTCATCTAGGGCTTAATCTCACGCTAATTCTGCCTCGCGCTCTCACTGCCTGGCTCTCAAAGAAGATCAATTCCTTGTCAAACCTCAGTCTCCCTTTCTCATTGCCTGAGGGCTCAGCACCGTCTCCCTGGTAGTGGGGTCTGTGTGCTCCTCAGATGTTGGAGAGCTTGCAGATCTGTGTAGCTGCTGCAGGGACATGTATAGCTCCCTCTGTGCTCAGAAGAGTGACTTTGAGGTCCCTGGGTCCCACACTACTCTCCAGCGCTGAGCAGACCAAACTCCAAGCCTCAGGTAACTCTCCTGGAAATGGAGAAGAGGACCGGGTTTGGAATCAGGGTCCCCTCATGAGAAAGTGTCTCCAAACCCAGATGACCAACGTGTGCAGGGACTGGTGGGTCCCAGTCTGACTGCATCTTGGCAGGTGGTCCAGGTAGGACCTGTGCTCTCGGTGGGTGCACGGATGCAGTGTGGGCTAGGGTCAGGTTTTCACAGGCAGCGGTCCTGGAGCAATAGGTGGTATGGTGGGTGCCTTTAAGCAGGATGGGCTTCCTGAGGCTCTCCAAGTTCTGGTGGAGCCCTAGTGAGGTGTGCAGGGTTCTGGTGACATCACTGATGTAGGAGGTGTGCAGAGTTTGGCATCACTGATGTAGGAGGGTGCTAGGGGCTTTCCAGGCTGATGCCCCATGACACTTAACAAAGCAGACGTCTTGAGCTAGCAGCCAGGAGAGCAACCTCCACCGTCTTGAGAACCAGGGAAGCTCAGACCTCTGCTCTTCCTGGGGCTGGTTGCAGGTGGTTAGATCTGGGAGAGGGTTCAGGAGCTGCCGCTAGTCTTGTATTTGAGATTCAAAGGAAGAAAGGATAATGCTTTCTACAAGGTCATGAAAATTATATATAACCAGCTGCTTCAGTATAGTGGGGAACACTTACTGACCAAAAGGCCTTCCCTTTCTACATGGTAAGAATGAGGATAATGACCTGGAATGGTCTTTTAAGGACAAAGAAGTAATTTAGTTTCAGTAACGGTGATGCATGTTTTATTCTTCTAGTTCATTATTAATGTCACTTTTTGTAATTTTTCTCTTAAGGAAAAAATGAAAGCCAAGCAGGATCAAAGTTTCAGCACAGGAATGTGGATTTCACCTGGACTCCCCTAGGATTTTAAGCTTTTATGCATTCCTACAGATATTCTGTGAACATTAATGTGATTTCTATTTGTCCATTTCTACTGGTCCTCCCTGTGGAGAGAGTCACGCGTCCCCCTAAGAGTTGGAAAGCATCTGACACCAAAAAAAGTGTCCAAATCCTTCTGGGTAATGATGATGGCACTCAAGTGGAGGTCTGTTCAAAGTGAGAAAAGACAAGTATTTTTGAGAACTTTTCCCTCAAAATCACAGAGCAGAAGGCACCTCCTGGGCCTGTCACAACGTTGTATGGATGAAGGACAGAAATAGAGGTCAGTAATGTCAGTATCAAATCCAAGACAGACAAGAGATTCTGCCCCGATTGTGAGAGTGGACGTGTGAACGGTGAGGACACTAAAAAGATCCCCCTCTCCCTAATGAGGGAGCATCAAAGGCTCCTGTGCTTCAGAGAGGGCCCCCAGGTTGGGAGGCAGGGCACTGTCAGCCCACATTTGCTGGAAATGAGACCCCAACACTGGACAGTCTCCGACGAAGTCGATTTTTTGGGTGTAGATTCATACTTAAGGAATGATGCCAAGGTATATGATTCTGAAAGTAAAGAGAAACTCACATGATATAATTTTCTTCTTAATATAATATTTTTTCCTCATTATAGACATGACTTTGTGTTCATTGCTGAGATGCCTCTTAAGATGGCAAGAACATCAGAGTAGACTGTCCAATGACATTGCATATAGATTTATCACATACTCTTTCTTTTCAATGTCTATAGAATTTTCCCCTTTGCAGTAGAACTCTATAGTGTCATTCTGACTTGAGGTTACACCCTTTGAAACCGCAGACTTCCAGCTGGTGACCTACAGGCTGCCATAAGTTAATCACCTCTAAATACGCCTTCCACTGATAAATCAACTTTAGATTCATTAAAACAAATTTTTACTAGATAACAAAGATGTCTGTTTCTTACCTTATTCACCCATCAAGAGGTGTGGGGTTTCATTTGGTTTTTGATATGAGAGATTAGTGGAGATCGGTGGTTCTCAACCAAGGTTTATTGTACCATCTATTGTACCACCTTCTCTCCCTTTTCCCCAGAACATATAGCAATGTCTGGAGAAAATGTTCTTTATATTAGGGGATAGAGAGTTCTACTGACATCTAGTGGGTAGAGGCCTGGGATGGTGCTAATCATCCTACAGGCCACAAGACAGCCCCAAACAAGCAAGAACTACCAGCCCCAATGTCAGTGGTAAGAGTGAAAGCCCTGCTGTGTGCCCTTCCCCCAGCTTTCCCAGGAGGCATCCTCTCACCCTGCTCTTTCCCATCTCTCCTGACATTGCCCCCACCTCGACTCCCTTCATCTTGCATCTTCATTTCCAGTCTTTGTGAACCTGAACATGCCCTGAATCCAAGGTCAGTCCTAATCTCTCAGCTCTTCTCGCCCCTTTTTGCTCTTCTTCCAGCAGGAACAATCCACTAGAGGGTGCTCACACTCCTCCTTGAGCTCCTGGGGACTTTTTCCATCACCTGAGACCAATGCAAGTGTTTTTAAGGCCACAACCCCTAGCCCCCAAATACTCTAGATTTGCAGCAGGTGAAGCTCCTGAGACAGACATCAAGGACCCCAGGGAGGAACCTCCCATTGGAGGATGTGGCAGCATGGACAGGTGGCCTGGAACCAACCTCAGGGCCCAAGTCACTGGGGAGAGGGGTGGTTCCAGGCACAGTGGGCACTGAAGGCTGGGATTCAGGGCCCAAAAGCCCCCACCCTATGTGTACGCACTGGGAGAAATGACTGAGCCCATGGCCCTAAAGGATTGGATCACTCCTTTTAACTGTCCCTGCCCTCCCTCTAGTAGAATTATACATCCACAGCCTCTGTTTGTGACCTTGAAATTTCTACCACTAGAAAAAGAGCATGCCTATCCCCATTCCCCTGTTATCTCTTGCTTAGTTGTACCACTCGCTCAGGCTGATGGACTGCAGGTGGAGATCTGAGTCAGTTCTGGGACACTCAATAGGCCTGGCATGTTTTCCTTGTTTTCTTTTTATCTGCCACAAGAAGAGTGTCTCCAGGTGGCCCCTTTATCTCTGGTGCAGTGAGGAAACCTCTGTGTGTCACAGACCTGAGGTCATTCAGAGTCACCTCTAGGAAAGGCCCAGGGCACTGGCTCCTCCCATCCGCAGTCTGAGGCTGGAGCCATAAGCCTGGTTCTCCCATTCAAGGGAGCTGCTCTCCCTCAGGCACAGGTCTATTCAGGATGCTCTGACCCTAGCAGGACTTCTGCTCACCAGCCCTGACTGTGGCTCTGCCCCTGCCCTTGAGCTGTCCCCGTGGGTGTGGCCAAGGGAGAGCCTCTGTAGGAGGGCTGAGGTCCAGGGGCTTAGAGTCCAGGCAGTGAACACAGCCAGCCTTGCCTCACCTTGACAAGAGTGATGCTGTCAGTGATTCTCCAGGAAGCATGGTGCCTGCTCCAGGTTTGCAGACACTGTCATCAGGCTGAGAGCTCCCCTCTGCTCAGAGTTTGCCATTGGTTTCTGTATTGTCCAAATCTGAGTGGATGTGGAATTTCATCAAAGACCATTTTGCCTCTCTTCTCGTCATTATAAATTATTTTCTAGTTAATCTGTTAAGGTGGCAAAAGGCAATGGTTGATTTTTGACCATTAAACCCAGCTTGCACTCCGAGGGAACAAACTCAAGATGGTAATTCCTGGTTCATTTTGGTAGCATTCTGTTTAGGGATTTTTCATCTCTGTTCATGAGAAGGGCCTGCACTTTTTCTTTCTCTTTCTTTGCTGGTCTGGTTCTGAAATGAGGGTTACACTGCCACATAAAATGAGTTAATGACTGTCCTTTGTTTTTCCTATTCTCTGTAAGAATTGTGTTAAGGGTGGAATGAGCTGATCTTTAGTTGCTTTGTGGATATTGCTTTTTTGTTTAACCTCGAGGCATTTGACACTCCTTTGTAAAGTACCATGAACGTTGCAATGAATTTCTGCATACGTGTGAGCCCATGAAATGAACACCCAGACCAAGGTAGAGAACTTTGCCCACACTAGGAAATGCTCTCATGCTCCTCCAAGCTCTTAGGACCTTCGACAACACCTCCATTCTGACCTCTAGCACCAGGAGATAGATTTGCCTTCCAGAGCTTTACACAAGTAGAATCATTCTTTTTTTGCTCTTCTGCATTTGACCACTTTCATTCGTCTGTGCGTGTAGATTTACCCTCTTGGTTGTGTGCAGCAGTAACCCATTCCTTTTCCATGTCGTGTAATATTCCTTTGTTTGACTACTCCAGGATATTTATCCACTGTGCTGTTCAACATTTGGATTGTGATTTTGGCTATTCTGAATAATACTGATATCAATATTCTTTTTTAAAAAATTTTTTCTATTTTTTTTAATTGCAGTAAGATTGGATTATAACATTATATAGCTTTTGGATGTACATCCTAATATATTCCAAATTCTGTATAGATTATATCATGTTCACCACCCAAAAACTAATTATAGTCCACCCCCTCACATGTGAGTCAATATTCTTATATGTGTATTTTGGTGTGTCTAACACACTTCCTTGGAGTAGATACCATTGTATTTGCTGGAACACCTTCTAAAATAATATAAATGTTAGTTTGCCTTGCCAAACAGTTTAACAAAGTTATATTCCCACCAGCAATGTTTACACGGTCAGATGTTCCAACTCTTAGTATTGTCAGTCCTTTTAATTTTAGCCGTTCTTGTGTGGTTGAAATTATATTTTATAATGGTTTTTATTTGCATTTCCCCGATAAACAATGAAGCAAATTCAGCTTTACATGTGCTTATTGGCCACTTACACATGTTTTACTGTTTAGCGTCTTAATGTTTTTAGCCATTTAAAAAAGTTGGAGGGGCCAGCCCTGTGGCGCAGTAGTTGAGTTCGCATCTCCACTTCGGCAGCCTGGGGTTCACCAGTTCAGATCCCTGGTGCAGACCTACACACCACTTGTGAAGCCATGCTGTGGCAGATGTCCCACATATAAAGTAGAGGAAGATGGGCACGGATGTTAGCTCAGGGCCAGTCTTCTTCAGCAAAAAGAGGACTGGCAGCAGATGTTAGCTCATGGCTAATCTTCCTCAAAAAGAAATTGGATCGCCAGTCTTTTTCTTATTGCTTCTCTAGGATGTTGTTATGCACTTTGGATATGGCTTCTTGTCATATAGATACATAAACACCATTATAGAACTTATATATGTAGGGGAGAGAGAATTGGGCCTTTTGAAGAACAGGAATTCTAATTTTAATATATTTTATCAATTTTTAAAAGATTACTGTATGGTGTGAGTTAGGGCCTAAATTCATATTTTTTCCTCCAAGAAATATTCATATCTGTGTTTTTTGTGAGTGTGCACAAGTGTGTGCAGATACGTATATGTGCGTGCATGAGTGGGTGTATATGAGAATGTATGTTTATATGGAAATATTTTAACTATAAACTAAATTTCCTTTAACGGTTATGGTACAGGTCAGGTTTCCTATTTCTTCTTGAGTTAGTTTTTGTTATTTCTAACTTTCCAAGAAGGTTGTCAATTTTGTCTAAATTATCAACTGTATTGCCATGAAGATTTTTAAGGGCTTCTCAATCCTGCTTCAGCTGTAGTTATATACGCCCTTTCCAACTACAAACAGGGCTTATTTGTGCTTCCCCTATTGTTGGGTTGACTTCTTTGTCCTTAAAAGACCATTCCAGGACATTATCCTCATTCCTACTACCTAGAAAGGGAAGGCCTTTTGGTCAGTATGTGTTCCCTACCATCCTGAAGCAGCTGCCTATCTATCATTTTCGTGACCTGGTAGAAAGTATTATCCTTTCTTCCTTTGAATCTCAAATACAACACTAGAGGCAGCTCCTGAACCTTCTCCCAGACCCAACCACCCGCAACCAGCCCCAGGAAGAGCAGAGGCCTTCCCTGGTTCTCAAGATAGTGGAGGTTGCTCTCCTGGCTGCTAGCTCCAGACATCTGCTTTGTCGCATGTCCACGTGACATCAGCCTGGAGGGCCCAGGGCACCCTCCTACAGCCACCATGCCAAACATCACCAGAACCCTGTGCACTTCAGTAGGACCCCAGTGGAACTTGGGGAGCCTCTGGAAGCCAAATCCCTGCCTGCAAGAATGCACCCCACCACCTGCTCCTCCAGGGCCCCTGCATGTGCACACCCGACCTGAGCCTGCACTGCATCCAGCGCACCGGCTAAGAGTATGGGTCACACCTGGACCACCTGCCAAGTGGCGGTCGGACTAGGACCCGCCAGTCCACACCCATGGTGGTCATCTGGACTTGGGGGGTGCTTTCCCAGGAAGTCAGCCAGGCAGAGGACAGAGGCCCCAGGATGGTCAGGGAGCAGCTGGACAGGCTCTCAGCCACAGCTCAGCCAACACCCATGGAGAGGGAGTATCTCCCTGAAAAGTTCCCCCAAGGACCAGGTTGCCCACAGCCACTGACCTCCCACCCCCACTATCCTCTCACCTAGGACATGCAGGAAACCTTCCCCTTCACACTTGGGAACTGCAGCTCCTAAGACAACAGTACTGGGTCTCTGTCCCAGAAAGCAGAGGCCGGGCTGCTGAAACTCAGAGATGGAGGGCGGGTCCCCTCACGAGTCAGCACTCAGCTTGCCCCTTTCTCACCCCCAGAGTCATCTCTCTGACCTTTCTCCTGGGAGTAAATCCCACCTTCCCAGTATATTTGAGGACATGCGAAAACCCTAGTGCCAGGCTGCGTTTCTGTGTCACAAATAGAAATAATCCCCTGGGTTTGGAGATCCCTGGGTCTCTGTGTGGTGCTGACAGACCCAAAGCCAGGACACAGCAGAGGCCAATGTTGCGGGAAGGGTGGGTCATCGTCTCAGGGGACAGGGATTCCCATCAGCCTTGTTGTTGAAAGTGTGCTCCACAGGCCAGTGTGATCAGCATCACTTGAGAGCTTGTAAGATACAGACTTTCGTGTCCACCCCACACCTGCCGGGTCTGAATCTGCATCTTAACAGAATCTTCTGACTCTGAACAGGAGAAAGAGAGAAGCTACCCCTCGCCTACAAAATGGAGTCTCAGCCTGGCTGGGTATCCACAAACCTGGGCAGCAGCTGAAGTAGCATTTTTAAGCTGTTAGCTGGGTGTTGACAATCATTTTAAAGTTCCGCAGGTGATTCTGGAACCCAGCAGGGGTGACATACTTGTGACAAGAGTTCCTGATGTAGCTGCAGTAGTCCTGCTCTGAAGGAAAAAGTCAAACGTGAAAGAGAAAAGGCTTCAGGAGAGCCTGACTGTGCATCCTGACTCAGAGTTGGGATCACCAAGGACACCAATGCCCAGGCTTGTTCTTGTTCAAACAAGGGTGTGTGTGTGTGTGTGTGTGTGTGTGTGTGTGTAGGAGGAACCACAGAAAAGGTTTCAGGAGAGCCTGACTGTGCATCCTGAGTCAGAGTTGGGATTGCCAAGGACACTAATGCCCAGGCTTGTGCTTGTTCAAACAAGGGTGTGTGTGTGTGTGTGTGTGTCGTGTAGGAGGAATCACAGCTAAAGGCAGAGAGGCCTCCACAATTCCCAGGGAACCAAAATGTAGACAGAAAGGAAAGGGGAAGGAGGAGAAGCGGGAGGCTGGAATGAGATGAGAGAGAGGGAGGGTCCTGAGCAGAGAGGCCGCCTCCAGCGCATGTGACCCAGCTAAAGACTCCTGCCCCTGGAGGAGGCTCAGCGCAGAGGAAGGAAGGACAGCAGAGCTGAAGCACCTGGACAGCAGGGCTTGTGAGCATTTTGGGATCCCAAGCTCTTCTCACAGAGGGAGGGACAGAACAGGCAGCAGACACCATGGAGCCCCCCTCAGCCCCTCCTCACAGAGGGCACATCCCCTGGCAGGGGCTTCTGCTGGCAGGTGAGAGGGGATGATACCCTGAGGGTGGGTGGGAGATGGGAGAACAGAGACTGACTGGAGTCTCCTGGGGAGAACAGGACCCTGAGAGGGGACAGAGGACTTCTGCTTGGACCTGAGGGGAGGGGACATACAGGAGCAGAGTAGGATGGGGGCTGTGGACTCAGCAAGAGGAAAAGCTTAGTGAGCTGGAATTCGTGAGGAGCAGGAAAAACTCAATTGCTATATTGTTTTCAAGTTACATTATGAAAATAAGATGACTGTATCAGAGTGACAATTCAGAAAAAAAATAACCATAGGCACTAAAACATTGTCCTTACTAATAAGCCTCAGAAATTGACAAATAAACACCAGGATGTGGAGGGCCCTGGAAATATTCATTCATCCACAGGTGTTTGCAGCCTGTTCCAAGCACTGGATCACAACAAGATCAGACAAGTCCCTATCCTCAGGAGCTCACATTATGTGGGTATGAGGAGAGATAAGCAAAGAGATCTAGAATGTGATGTTAGGGACTGACATTGTCATGAAGGGAACAGAGCATGGAATGGTCAGAAAGTGAAGACAGGGGTCTTTAGAGCAGGTGGTAGGGAAGGCGTCTCCCAAGGATACTCCTGAGAGCAAGCAGGGCTCTGAAGGCAGTGAGGGAGTAAATCAGGTAGACACCTGGGGAAGAGCACGGGGAACAGAGGAAATAACAAGTTCAAAGGGGTTGAAGTAATGGTGATCATGCTGCTGACCTTGACCAACAGGAGACACACACATACACACACACGCACACACACGCCCCAAGTCTAGGAGATGAAGAGAACTTCTCAGGACCTACAGCCTCATCTTTCTATCCCAATGTGTACATCCAAATATTGATTGATCTCACTCTCTCTTCCCTCCTAGCCTCACTCATAAGCTTCTGGAACCCGCCCACCACTGCCCAACTCACTATTGAATCGGTGCCGACCGATGCTGCTGAAGGGAAGGAAGTTCTTCTAGTTGTACACAATCTGCCTGGGAATCTCCTAGGCTATGGCTGGTTCAAAGGGGAAATAGATTCCAATCAACAAATTGCATCATATGTGATAGACACACAAGAAATGACACCAGGGCCTGTAAACAATGGTCAAGAGATAATATTCCCCAATGGATCACTGCTGTTCCAGAATGTCACCCAGGAGGACACAGGATACTACACCCTACCAGTCATAAAGATAAATTTTCAAAGTGAACTAGGAACTGGACAGCTCCACGTATACTGTGAGTGATCTCTCTCAGATTTCTGGGAGTTGGGTGGGGTGAATTCTACTTTACACACATGGGATTAACAGGCCGGGACTGTGCCTACATCCCCTTCTGTATTATGTCTCATGCTGAGGTTTGAGCATTTAGTGCAGGGCACACACAGTGGAGACAAACATCATAAGATCAGAATACCCTTCTCAGAATCCAGCCCCGGCAGACATTGTTGCAGAGAGAAGAACAGTCTGACGGGAGTAACTCAGCAGAGGGAGGTCAGTCTCAGTCCAGCTCCCTGGGCCCCTCTCCGTGAACATGACCCTAAGGAAGGTCCTGCACAGCTTGATCAGAGCCTGGCCTGAGGGGCCCCCTTGGATCCTCAGAGAGAAGCTCAGCCCTGGGAAACCTCTGCCCAGACCCCTGTCCCAGGTATCATGACTCCAGTGACCCTGGGGTGCCTGTGCTAGGGTTAGATTTTAGCCTCCTGGGCAGGGCTGACTGGGAGCAATGATTTCCTGGCTGCCCAAGTCCCGAAGTTCCTGAGCTGGTCACCAGCCAGGGCTTGGCCTTAAGAGCCACATCTGGGCAGGGGCGGAGTCTGATCCTTCGCCTGAGACTTGGCATGGATAGGACAGATGGAGAAGGTCCCCAGGCCGTTAGCCAACTGTGCTAGGACATACAGGACTCTACAAGATGGTCGCCATCCCCAGGGAGGAACAGAGGACAGAAGATGCTCCTGGCAGCTCCTCATGTACCTAGGATCAGGCCCAAGCAGCTCTCTGTCTCTTGAACGCCGTTTATTTGGGTAGCTCTTACATACTAAGCTTTAGGTCAGGTATTTGAGGATATTTTAAGGTTAATTCAGACAACTTGGTAACTGAGAGGCCATTTACTGCATTTTATTTAGGGGAAACTGACGCACAGAGAGACACAGTCCCCGAATCATGGTCACACAGACCGTGAACAGTAGATCAGAGTCATGGCAAGATCTTTGTGCAATCACAGCCCCGACCTCTGCACCACCCTGGGGCCTTATCAAGCACTTATGGACCCCAAGACCAGCCATTGGATCAGATCCTTTCTTCTCAAGCATCCACAGCTCTAGGTAGATTTTCTGGTTTGTATAGTGACGAGTAAATGGAGAATTAGTCTGATTTTACTCAAGAACCAAATTATCTTCATCAACAATCAGAGTCAGTGCAGAGATGTCCAGGCCTCCCATTCTGGTGGCTGATCCACAGCTCCCTGAAATGGACTTGATATCATTTATTTGTTTCCTGATGTGTTGGTATCACCCCCACTGGAGTATAAAGGAAAGGACTTTGCTTTCTTACTCCCCACTCTACACCTGCAACCATCATAGGTCCCAACAACTCAATTGCTCTTTCATGAGGGAGGCAAGGAATGAAATGTAAATGAATGATCCCTAATCTCTTCACAGACTGGAACTTGGATGCAGGACCCTAGGAGGTTATGGCCACACTTGTTCTCTGTCACTCCGGAGGCTGAGACCCTTGTTACATTCCTCTGACCACCAGCCCCTAAGGCCACTCTGAGAGAAGAGTCTCATGACTGTGGGGCTGCTCAGCCATGGCAGGGTTTTTAAGGCTGTTCTGGCCCTGTCCCTAGGGCAACAAAAGGCTCTTGGTGACTTGGGACTTGGAAGTCACTTGTAACCCCCACTGCTCACAACCTTGGATGTTTCTGGCTCTCTTTGCTCCTCCCACATCCTTCATCTTCCTCCCCATTCATTCCAGCTGTCCCTGTTCTGCACAGCTTCCCCCGCTCTTAAGCCTCCCTGGATTCTCCCAGTGACACTTGTGGTCAGGCTCTCCCTCCAGGGCAATGGTAAAGGACACAGAAATCAGTGGGAGCAGCAGCCCCTTGAGGTTCCATCATGAGCTAATTTCCCCAGGTCACCAGAAGAATGAGCTTCCACTGTGTCACCATCCAGGGCCCTTTCCCTCCATGACGTCAACAAGTGGAATGTAACGTGACGGGGACATGTGACTTCTCAATCTACTCTCTACATGATTCAACCAGGGATTCAAAGGCAGAAGGACAGGTCTGCAGTCCCCAAAAGCTCACAGGTTCATTTCACCCCTTTGACTCCTTACTCACATCCTCATCCTGGTGAGGCTCCCATTCTTCCAGTGGTTCCTGAGAACTTTCCAAGGTGGGGCTGGCCAGACCCTGCACCATCTGACTGGTTTATTTCCTGTTTCACACACATAGGTCCTCATGATGACACTTTTACCACACGGCAGGATGTTCTCAGATGGTGAGATCCACCAGGTACTATCCTTTCACTTAGAGGCTGACCAATTTGGATGAATTTGATCAAACTTACGTTGCCTGAGGTCAAAAGACAACCACATACAAGCATTAGACCTTCTTTCCATTTTGCATGACTGTCCTTATAAATTGGTGACAAGGACCTATTTCCTAAATTTACTAACATAACACATATCATTTTGACTAATTTGGTAGCATTCCTCCCTTTATATAACAGAAACACCTCAGACCATCCCCCTGATCAATTCTGTCCTCTTAACAGGACTCTACCCAGGAAGCCACTGATTTCAAAGCAACTTTAGCATCTTCCTTTGAGTATTATGTGATCCTGGTTGGACTGCAGAACTTGGTCTATGACCTTTAGTGCTTGCTAGAGAGAGATCCCTCCAGAAACTGGTCTTAGATCTTTGGGGCATTAATATTCATTTTCAATATGGAAACAATTTTACTTCTCAGATTTCTGTCTCATAATTGTGTTTACAAATGGTCCATGAGGGCTAGATTCTCCCTCCCTTTCCACTGGATACCCTTTCTGCACTTGAAAACATCCACTTGTATTTCAGGAAAGATCAACACGGTACTCACTACCCTCTCAAGTGGGAGAAGAGGCTTTAAAGATAAAGGGCAGAGCAGATGGCTCTGCTGCCAAAGCCAGCCAGCCCCTGCCTGTCCCACTCACACTTTTCTGGATCATTTCTAGTCTTAACTCTGCACTACTCTTTATGACATCACTGCCTCATGCCAGTCACCGTGGAACACCTGGGCAGACCTGCCCTACTTCATGGCCCTGCAGCGTGAGCGCTGAACTGACTTCTGGGCTTTCTCTGATCTCCCCATTTAGTAATTCTGCTTGAATACCCAGTTATAGGCTTCGCTGCTCAGGCCCCTTTTGGCTTAAGAACTATAGGAAGGCCCATCATTACCCATCTCTAGGATAATCCTGGAAAACAAGGCCTCAGGAAAAACACATCTATGCTAAGTGATGTAGGTCTGTGTAATAGAAAGGGCCTCAGCACCCACACTTTCCAGGGGAAGACCCCAAGTTTGGTCAGAAGTTAGCTGGTTAGTGAAGAGCCATGAGAAGCCCTGGGTGGTCTCTGACTCCCAGTCCTGTTTCTTTTCATGACTAACCCTGATGCTTATTTGACTTCTCCCAGACAGAGCAGGCAGGCTTACTTTCTCTGAGCACACAGATCCTTATGCATTTGCCTTGGAATGCACAGACCTGCCTTATTCCTTTAAGGACTTGGGTTGACTGAGAGGTGAGAAATGCCAACTCTGACTGAAGATGACTTTGGAGGAATCAAAGGTGCCACACAGGGTAATATTCTCTCTGTTATCTGTGCAGCGGAGTTAACCAAACCCAACATCACATGCAACAGCTCCAACCCCGTGGAGCACAGGGACCCTATAGTGTTAACATGTGAACCTGAGACTCAGAACACCACCTACCTGTGGTCGATCAACAATCAGAGCCTCCCGGACAGCGACTGGCTGAAGCTGTCCCCAGACAACAGGACTCTCACTTTACTCCATGTCACAAGGAATGACACAGGACCCTATGAGTGTGAAACCTGGAACCCAGTGAGTGCTCGTCGCAGTGACCCATTCTACCTCAATGTTCTCTGTGAGTAACTTCTGTCCCTTGCTGACCCAGGCTGTCCACCCAAAAACACTGCCAGAGGCCAAGCTACATCTGTCCCTCTCAGGTCCATGTAGACAAACCCTCACCCCTGGACACCAGCATGGCCATGACTTGCTGTCTCAGACAAATCTGGGCAGGCCCAGCCTTGAGCCAAGACTAGGAAGGGATGGGCTGCTCCTGTCTTGAGGTGCTCAGGACCAGCAATCTGTGATGGGAGAAACAGGTTAATGTCTCAGACTCAGTATGAGTGAACACAGAAGGGTCAAGGTTGGGAGTTTTTAAAACAGGTTGTGACCCAGCTCAGTAGGATACAATGGCCTTTGTACAGACTAGGAGATTCCCCTTCTCTCTGATTATATCACATGTGGCTTTATTCTGTTTGCTCCAGATGGCCCGGATGCCCCCACCATTTCCCCCTCAGACTCCTATTACCAGCAAGGGGCAAACCTCAGCCTCTCCTGCCACGCGGCCTCTAACCCACCTGCACGGTATTCTTGGCTTATCAATGGGAGGCCCCAGCAATCCACCCAGGAGCTCTTTATCCCCAACATCAGTGCGAATGACAGTGGATCCTACACCTGCCTCGTCCATAACTCTGTCACTGGCCTCAATAGGACCACAGTCAAGACCATCACAGTCTCTGGTAAGTGGCTCCCTGGACCATCGACAACAGGCTCTGAGGTGGAAATGTCTGGTTTTCAGAAAAGAGCCTGCAGGAAGTTATTTCCTATCCTGTTTCCATGGACACAAGCAATCCCATAAGTATCCCTGAACCCTCACAACTACATCCACAGACCCTTCTTTCCCTTGCTCTCTGATTTCCCAGGGAAGATGCGGGTCCAGCCTGGAATGCGGGGAGGGGGTTCTCTCACTCCCAGAAAGTCCCATACGGTGCAGGGGGCTTCACAGCGGGAGAAGGAAGAAGATCATTCTGCTCCAGGCTCGCCTTACGATTGAGTCTGCTCTGATGCTACCTGTGGTGGGACAGGGGCGTGTAGAGAAGGTACAGGGGTGGCCTGTCCTCAATTCGGCCAAATCGACATCAGATCCTTTTTCAGTCCAGGCTGCAGGAAAATGGGAAAAGAGTAAGCCTTGGTGCAGACTCCTCTGAGTTGTGTCCTGGCTCTGAAGTCACCAATTATATGACACTGTGTGGCACCAACACATATGTATAACAAAGGGAAACAGTGAATTATGGTTCACACTGGAAAGACAGGCAGATTCTTCCATGAAGATCCTTCACAGGACAGAAGGAGCAGTGCCCAAAAGCTTATAGTTTACAAAGAGGGCTAAGAGTGCCAGACTTTTGTTAAAAGTATGACCAATTCTCTCTAGAGATTTCCTTCTCTGTGATTCAGTACACAGGCCAGGAAGTAAAAGTGCTATTCAGATTGTGAAATCCTTTAGATTGGAACTTTTCCAGGTCCTAAGGGCATGAAGACTGGCTGGGCCATGCTCATTATCTAATAAAGTATTTAACAAAAGAAATGCCTTCTCTTCTCTGTTTAAAGTTACCATACTAAAGAGCAGGCCTGACCATTCATAAAGTCACAGAGAGCTCTAGCAAAGGGTCACACACAAGGCAATGGGAGGGGGCTGGCCCTATGGCCGAATGGTTAGAGTTCCAGGTGCTCTGCTTCAGCGACCTGGGTTTGTGGGTTCAGATCCTGGCCGTGGACGTACTCCACTCAACAGCCATGCTTTGGAGGCATCCCACATACAAAATAGAGGAAGAGTGGCACAGATGTTAGCTCAGGGCTAGTCTTCCTCAAGCAAAAAAAGAGGAAGATTAGTAATGGATATCAGCTCAGGGTGAATCCTCCTCATTGAAAAAAAAAAATGGGTGGAGAAAAATGGTATCTCATTGTGGTTTTAATTTGTATTTCCCTAATGATTAGTGATGCTGAGCATCTTTTCATTGATTATTGGCCATCTGTAAACCTTCTTTGGAGAAATGCGTATTTGGTTCCTCTGCCCACTTTTATACTGGGTTGTTTTTTGTTGTTTTGTTGAGTTGTAGTTGTTCTTTATATATTTTGGATATTAATCCCTTGTCAGATATATGATTTGCCAATGATTTCTCCCATTCTGTGGGTTGTCTTTTCACTTTGCTGAAAGTGTTCTTTGCTGCACAAATTTTTAAATTTTCATACAGTCCAATTTATCTATTTTTTCTTTGTTGCCTGTGCTTTTGGTTTCCTATCCAAGAAATCATTGCCAAATTAGATGTCATGAAGCACTCACTCTCTGTTTTCTTTCTAAGCATTTTATAGTTTTAGCTTTCACATTTAGGTCTTTTGAAGCATTGTCAGTTAACTTTTTGTGCATAGTGTTAGATAAGCTTTCAACTTCATTATTTTGCATGGATATACAGTTTTCCCAGTACCATTTGTTGAAAAGACTGTCCTCTCCCCATTGAATGATCTTCACACCCTTGTCAAAAATCATCTGACCTTATTTGTAAAGGTTTATTTCCAGGTTTTGTATTCCACTGGTCAATATGTCTGTGTTTATGCTAGTACCATACTGTTTTGATTCCTGTAGTTTTGTGGGGTTTTTTTTTTCTGCTTTATCTCCCCAAATCCCCCTGGTACATAGTTGTATATCTTAGTTTCAGATCCTTCTAGTTGTGGCATGTGGGACGCTGCCTCAACGTGGCCTGACGAGTGGTGCCATGTCCGTGCCCAGGATTTGAACCGGCAAAACCCTGGGCCGCCGCAGCAGAGCACGCAAACTTAAACACTCAGCCACGGGGCTGGCCCCAGATTACTGTAGTTTTGTAGCAATTTTTGAAATCAGGAAGTGTGAGTTGGCCAACTTGTTCTTCTTTTTCCAGATTGTCTATTTGGGGCTCTTGAAATTCCATAGGAATTTTAGGATGGATTTTCCTATTTCTGCTAAAAAAGGTCATTGGGATTTTGATAAAGATTGCATTGAATGTGTAGATTATTTTGGATAGTATTGTCATCTTAACAATATTAAGTCTTATAATCCATGAACATGGAATGCCTTTCCATTTATGTCTTCTTTAATTACTTTCAGCAGTGTTTTTGTACTTTTTCAGAGTGTAAATCTTTCAACTCCCTGGTTAAGTTAATTCCTAAGTATTTATTCTTTTTGATGCTACTGTAAATAAAATTTTCTTAGTTTCCTTTTCAAATTGTTCATTACTCACTTATAGAAACACAACTGATTTTTTTACGTGTTGATGCAGTATCCTGCAGCTTTGCTGAATTTGTTAGTTCTAAGAGTTTTTTGTGGGAACTTTAGTGTTTTCTAAATATAAGGACGTATCATCTACAAACAGATCATTTTACTTCTCATTTCCAATTTAGATGACTTTTATTTCTTTTTATTGCCTAATTGTTGGCTAGGACTTCCAATACTATTTTGAATAGAAGTGGTAAAATCAGGCATCCATGACTTGTCCTTGATCTTAGAGCAAAAACTTTGTCTTTCACCACTGACTATGATGTTAGGTGTGGGTTTTTTATATATGACTTGCATTATGTTGACTTAGTTTCCCTCTATTCCTAGTTTGAGTGTTTTTATCATGAAAGAACATTGAATTTTGTCAAATGTTTTTACTGATTCAATCTCCTTACTAATTATAGGACCATTCATATTTTCTATTTCTTTAGGATTCCATCTTGGAAGGGTTTGTGTTTCTAGGAATTTGTCCATTTATCTAGGTTATCCAATTTGATGGCATATAACAATTCCTGGGACTCTTAAAATTCTTATTTCCTGTAGAATTGGTAGTAATGTCTCCACTTTCATTTCTGATGTTAGTAATTTGAATCTTCTCTCTCTTTTTCTTAGTCAATCTAGTTATAGGCTAGTCAATTCTGTTAATCTTTTTTGAAAATCCAACTTTTGGTTTTGTTGATTTTCTCTATTGTTTTTCCACTTTCTATATTACTTATCTCCACTCTAATCTTTATTATTTCCTTCCTTCTGCTAGCTTTGGACTTAGTTTGTTCTTCTTTTCTAGTTCCTTAGGTTATAAAGTTAAGTTGTTGATATGAGATCTTTCTTCCTTTTTAAGGGAAGCATTTACATTTATAAATTTCTTGCACAAGATTCTTAACTTGTCTGAGCCTCAGTGCTCAACTGAAAATTGCAATGAGTACAGTTGACCTCCGTATCCACAGCTTCTATATCCATGATTCAACCAATTGCAGATTGAAAGACCTACTATGGTTGCATCTATACTGAATGTGTGTAGACTTCTATTTATATAGCATTTACATTGTAAGAAGTATTATAAGTGACGTAGAGATGATTTAAAGTATATGGGAGGATGTGTGTGGGTTATATGCAAAAACTACACCATTCTATATAATGGACTAGAGCATCTACGGATTATGGTAATCCACAGGGGCTCCTGAATCAATCCCCCATGGATAAAGAGAGATGACTGTACCTGCTTAATGATATTTTTTTGAAGATTTAATGTAATAATCAATTAAACTTTTAGCAAAATGCCATTTTCAGAGGAAATGTTCCATAAGTATTAGCTGCTATTATTACTCTATTATCATTAGCTTCTATGAACTCAGGAAGTCCTAGGGTCAAGGATTACTTGACTCTAGATCTACCATTTACTAGAAATACGAATTTAGGTAAGTTTTTTCACCACTGTAAACTTATGTTTTCTCATCTGTAAAATGGAAACAATGTCTATCTGACAGCTCTATTATATGAATCAAATGATATATATGTAAATTATATAGCTAAAGGCTGTCACAGTACCTCGTAGTACTTGCTAACATTAGCATTAATCATCAGTCTTGAGTTGACAACAGAAATAGAAAAGAAGAAACAGATGCAAAAGGAAAAATACAATAGGTAGAGGGGAGGTATAACACAAAAAACCATTGGGACATGGTTACTGACTAAACATAGGAGAGAAAAAAGGAGTTGAATGCAAAGTTTCATGTCTTCTATGTTAGTTTTCCTCCTGAGATGCAGCCAAGAGGGGATCAGACATACAATTCATTTATTGGGGAAAATGCCTGTAAAGGATAGTGGGGCAGGAGTGGGAAGAGCGTGGGGGATTCCACAAACCACAGACAGACCATGATGCATGATCCCTGTGAAGGAGAAAGAGAAGGAAGGAAGCTTTAGTTTGCAATGCAGCTCTAAGAGAGTGTCTACGAGGCTGACAGGGAGTCCTTGAGCTAAAGTCACCCATCAGGGGAAAATCGTTTCTCACAGATTTGCGATTGCTTTCATATCCCTGCTGGGAGCCTGTGGGAAGGGTGGTCACCGTGCATTGAATGGTGAGGGTGAATGGAGACGGTGAATTCAGAGTGCACTAGCCCAGGCCTTCTGTCAATTAAGTCCCCACCACAAGAGACCTGAGAGGGACAGAATCATGAGTAGACTGAGGAAGGAGGCCCTGAGAGGAAAGGCAGTATCCACCATGATATAAATGAACATTGAAGAGCCCCAAAGAATTATCAGCTGGCAGTGTCCTTCCTCACTCAAGGAGCAAAGATCCTATGCTCAGGAATAGCAGTTCCAGTGTCTGATATTTATATAGGTCAAGTGGCCAGTGCAATCTCACAGAGCACAAACCCTCAGCCTCCAACCACAGTAAGTAAAGCCACTCACCTCTGAGAGCTGGTGTGTTCCACCACGTGCCCTGCCCTAGCAGGGAATCCTGGATTCCCAAACCACTCCCTACCTTCTGAACTTTTAGAGGGGATCTCCACTCCCCAACATTAAGTTGGCATAGGTCCTCACACCCTTCCTAGCCACAACAGATTCCCCTGAGATATAGCCCCAGGAGAGATGGTCACTCTGCTTAAGCCACATAGGTCTGAGGAAGATGGACCTGTTTCCAGGAGCCACTTCCTCATCCTCCTGCTTCCCCCTCCTGCCCATTTATAGATGTGGGCATTCTCTTTTGGTGAGACTTTCCCTGTCTTGTGGTGCTCTGGGAGCTGTGGGCTCAATGCCCTGCCTTGCCACTGAAGCCTGTTGCTGAGAAACACATCAGGGAAAAAAATCAAGGTCTTATGACCTGAAAAAAATCTTCAGAACTGGATGGAGGCATCCTCTGGCTCTACTCTTGCCGCTCCTCTGGTACTAATGCCCTGGGTCTGGACCACAGACTCTGAGGGAAGCCAATTCCTTAAGTGATCATGGGCCACCTCCCCACTCCACCTTCCCACCACCTGCCATCTCCTTCAGGGAGAAATCACATCTTAGGAACACCACTGTTCTAAGAACATAAGTCAGCTTTGTATTTCCATGAGTTGGTAACTCTTCTTTTGCTTCCCTGGGTCAGGGCCACTCTGACAACCCCCTTATCAAGGTAAGCACATCCAGTTTCACTGTTTCACTTTCTCATGGAAATACCTCTGTTTAGAATGGGTTATACTTGAAGACACCAATGTGAGACCAGGTTTGGGTCAAAGTTCCTCGATGTAGCAGCAAACAAAGAAGGGTTGGTAACAACTCCCATGAGTCTACCTCATTGCAAGCACAGCTCTTTGGAATTACCACCATCCTGTGTTTGAATCCTTGCTGAGACTGTTAGTAGCTCTGTGATCTTGGACAAGTAGCTTAACATTTCAGATCCTCATTTTGTCATCTAACAAATGGGCATGCTGCCTACTTCGAAGAGAAGCTGAAGGAATTCAATGAGATACAAATGTACAGCACCCAGCACGGTGCCCAACACAAAGAAGGCCTCAGTCATTCTCCCTCCTCTACCTTCAGGCTGACTCTGCTCTTACTCTCAAAGGATAATTTCCATTCCAGTGGGTCTGTGGCCTTCGTTTCTTTAATTTATAATAATTTTACCAAATTTTTCCCATCTTATCAAGTACATACATATATACCCTGAAATGTGCTTGAATCATAAATATAGTTTAACACTGTATGAATTTCCCCAAGTTAAACATACCCATGTAAGCAGCACCAAAATCAAGAAACAAAATCCTGTCCCCCAAAAACCCTCCACTTCCTTCCTTCCAAAGAGTAACCACTATCTTGACTTCTAATGCACTAGATTAGTTTTGCCTGTTTATGTTCTTACATAAATGAAAGACACAGTATATCCTTATATGTGTCTGGCTCCTTTCATTCAGACTTGTTTTGTGAGATTCAGTCATATTGTTGTATGCATTGGTAGTGTGCTCCTTCTCATTGCTGTATCATCATATTCCATTGTATAAATACCATAATCTCTCGCTTCTAGTGATCACTCAACAGGATGTTAGCAAGCAAAGATAATGGTTGATAAAAGCCCTTCTCAAAAGCTAAAAATTTCAAAGTGGTGATAGCACGTGGTACTGAATCACACTAGACCAGGTGAGGGCCTGACCTATGACACTGATTTAACTGACTGCTGCTCATGCCTTTCAGATCGATGAAGTGGCATTTTCTTCCCTGAACTTCAATGCCCAGGAATCAAAGAAACCAACTTTAGCCTCCCCACCCTCATCAGCTACAGAAACAGTTTATTCAGAAGTAAAAAAGAAGTACTGCAACCTGCCCTGTTTGCTGCCCTGATGACATTCCAATCTTCTCATCCCCATCACTGGAAGGATAGCTTTACCCTCAAGGAAAAGAAGCTTCTTCCTCCACCCCACAACTTCCAAATGAGGCACCTCCAAGCTGCCCAGTCACAGCCCCTCCCTTCAGTGTCAATACATGAAAAGGTAAGGCTAGGAGTCTGTAGGAAACCCAGTCTTTCCAATCCTTGAACTTAGGCAAAGCATACCATGAGAGAAAGTTGCCAGAACATCCCTCCCCTCCCCCTCTCCTGACCTAAACTAGTTTTAAACTTAACTATTCAGAGCACAATAACCTCCCCGTCCCAGTCCTGTCTAACTTGAATTTGCCATAACCTTGAGACATATGTCTTTATCTACTGAAATGCATGTGCCAGAAAGGAATAGAGAAAAAGTAAAAGTAAAAACTTCTCCTGTGTCTACAAAGCCCAGGGTGAGCCCATGAGACACAGGAAAAGAAATATATAACCAATTCTGAACTAAGAAAAAATTCTACACATTTGTCCACTGCAGCATTGTCTACCCATAGGACCAGGGCCTAAGAACCTTGCTGCTTAGCTGGAATACCACATAAGCCCATGGCTTGCCTGTCTTCAGAGAACTCACTAGAAGCAACTAGAAAAATTATTTTTCCAGTTTCACAGGTGAGTCCTAATGGAAAATGAAAAAAAAAATGCACGCAACTTTCAATCACTTTAAGGGCTTTATTCAAGTAAATGCCCACAGAAGGGGAGGTTACGGCTTTAGGGAGGAGTCAGCTGGTAACAGAGACAACTTGCTGGGAATCTGGGAAAGGAATCAGAGAGCTACCCTTCAGAGATTATTTAAATAAGTGTTAAAAATGCACAATTTACAGAATTGGGTTTTTTCTCTATAGTCTGAGACATTCTGCCATTTAATTTTTGTAACTGCTTATTTATGTGAGAGGGGTTATTTTTACTTAGCTTAGCTGTGTAAGTCAATCTGACTGCCTTAGATGAAAGAAGCCACCAAAACTCCTCAAGTCCCCTTGGCCAGGAGCTCCTCAAGGCTTTTATGTCAGGGGCTCCAAACAGAAAAGAAGAAGAAGCCATTTTCCTCATTCATGGCTAGAAATGGATCTAACTCAGTTTCCAGGCATCTCAGGCCAATCACCAGCCTCCATTCTACCCCATGTATCCGCCTGTGTATGTTCTGTCAGCCCTACTTACTTTCTCAGGAAACTTTGGCCCCTGCTAAGGTGCATTTGGTCCTGTGAAGTGGGAGTGCTTGAAGGGAACACTGTCACTCATGCCATTGGCATCATTTACAACCTAGAAAGCTGCACTGGTGTTGATGCCCCTTAGGACACAAGGGGAATATTATCACTGGGCCCTAGGCTTCTTGAAGACCCCGTGAAATTCGTTTTCCCCCATGGGGTCTATGAGTCCCAATGTGTCTTAGGATAAAAGGAAGGGCAGGACAAGGAGAGGCAAATGCACTTCCCACCCAGCCTTCTTCTGCACAGATGGAATCTCTTTGGGGCTGTTGAGAGAAAGGTTTTACTCAATATTTATTACTTGATCTCATGCTGTGTCTAAGAGACCCCCTCAAAGAGGGTTATTTGGGAGTTCTCTGTGCTCAGTACCTCATTCAGGGTTTTCTAACCCTGACACACACTGTATGGACTTCCTCTCATCCACACTATTCTGTGTTGTTTAATTTTGCCTGGCTAAGGCTATTTTGGAATTATTTGTAAAATCTGCTCTATATTTATAATAAAAATTATATATCAGACGTCAACATGCTGCTTCATTGTCAATACTGCTTTAGACAATGTCTTCTTTACAGGCAGAAGAAAGAGAACTTGCTCAACTGGGCATCAGAGTAAGCCTATTTCTAAGTCTACAGATATTTGATCTAGTGATCAGAGAATTAGCTACATTCATTTGCACACCTGCTAACAAAGTGGGTCTATCTAGAATCAACAGGCCACATCTCCAACCTGTCTGGAAGAAACTGCCTGTCTTCCTCCCACAAAGAAGATAATTTCATGAGGAAAAGATCTCCCAGCATCTTTCTTAGGGACAAATAACACTTCCCACACGGGTGGCTCCAGTGAATCAGATGCAGCAATACAGCTTTCATTCACAAGTGTCTCCACAGTTTCAATCACATAGAAATCTCTCTAGCACCTTCTCTCTTCCTTGTCCCCAGTTCCTTTGTTCTGCCCCCTCAGAGGGTCAGATCTCTTCTGACCTGAATAACTGTCATTTATTAATTTCACTAAGTAGTAACCTGTTATCTCATTTCCTTCACTTCCAAGCCTGGAAAGATGTGTGCAGTCTTTCTCCTTCCTCATCACCTCATTCCTCAGGGGCTCTGCCATACTGACTCCAGACCCAAGACTGCTGGAAGCAGCATAAAATCAGTATCCATCTTTGGCCAAATTCAAAGGTATATTCACCATGCTCACATTGTTCACTCTTAAAACATCCAAGACCACAAACAGCTTTTTCCTTCTTGGACGCTCTCCTCCTCCCATCCCCACTGACACACTGCACCCCCACACCAGAGTTAGTTCTCAGACCCTGCTTGAAACCCTCCAGTACCCTCTTTCCTTGGGTCAGTGACCTCTCTGCAGATGCCTCCTGCATCTCTATCTCTAGTCCCTGCCACTTCCGAGAACTCATCACATCCACTTTCAAATACCTTATGAAATTACTCCTTATTTAGACCAGCTTTGACTCAGAACTCACTGATTTTTCTCAGTGACAACACTATTTCCTCAGCCCTGGCTCTTTTGTTTCCCAGATTCAATACATCATCAGAGCCTGTTGATTCTTTTTTAACATCTCTCAATTGTGTTGTTCTCCCATTCCCACAAACCTAAATAACCCAGGCCCTCAACAACTCTGCTGCTGGAAGTACAGCTTGACTTCTTGTCTCTGGACTCTCTACTGAAATCTTCCTTGCATACCGCTGTCTCATTACCTTCCTAAAAACTGGTTCACTCTCCTACTCAGAATCCACAGTGGCCTACCCTGGCCAACCAGATAAGCTCACATTTCTTCCTCTTTACTAATATTTCTCACTTTTGTTACCACTACTCTCCAGTATAATTCCTCCATTCTAATTATATCTGTCTCCTTACCCCTTCCTGCTCCTCTACCCCATATTCACATACAATTCTTAGTCACAATGACATGCCTGAAAACAAACACCAAACACGGCAATGTTCTCTCATAGAGGAGTTACCCACACCAGTCATCACAAGTCTGACCCCAGCGGGGAGGACCCTGTAGCGTTAATGTGTGAACCTGAGACACCAGACACAATGTACCTGTGATTGAGAATCTTTTCCTCATGATGTGTACATGAACTCCTATTAATCACCTACTGTGGTACAAGTCTCAGTGTTAGACTCCATGAAAGATACAGAAATGAGAAAGGCAGGGTCCCTATCAAGGAACATAAAGCCTAAGACACGAGATAAGACATGAGAAACTATTATAATACAAAGATAGAAAGGGGTAGATACCACAAGGGAAAGCAGAGAGACATCCATTAGGAAACACTGCTACACTTAGAATGACTGAGAAAATTTTAGAAACAACTGAGGCCCGGTGATGCCGTGGTTAAGTTCGCACGTTCCGCTTTTCGGCAGCCCGGGGTTTGCCGGTTTGGATCCTGGGTGCGGACATGGCACCGCTTGGCACGCCATGCTGTGGTAGGTGTCCCACATATAAAGTAGAGGAAGATGGGCATGGATGTTAGCTCAGGGCCAATCTTTGTCAGCAAAAAGAGGAGGATTGACAGCAGATGTTAGCCCAGGGCTGGTCTTCCTCAAAAAAAATAAAAAAAATAAATGAATGAATGAATGAATCCAGTTCTGGTCTACCTGACTCCAAAGACACATGGACACCTGACACATCCAGTGCTTGAAACATCTCTCTGTCTCCCCTTTCTCTGTCTCTGTCTGTCTCTGTCTCTGTCTTTCTCTCTTGCTGAACTGTACTTAGGGAGAAGCTGGGCTGGTGAGGAGCTACAATAGTACACATGTTAGAATTAAGTTCCCAGGGTCATCCTGGAGAAGTAGAAATGTGCAGGGCCCAGAGCCAACCCTAAGAATGTGGGGTCTGGAAAAATTTAACTCACCCTACCTCCACTCATTTTACTCAAGTGACATCAGGCTATAAGGAATATCAAAGGCAGTATTGAAGGGGGAAAAAGTCAAAAAAGGGCATCATGAAGCCTTAGGAGAAGTGACTTTTCAACAGAGGTGGGAGTCCTGCCCCAGTTGACTTAGCGCTTCAATATGGTAGAGGGGATACCATATAGTAGAGGGGATATGGGCTTAGTACAAGTGCCATAGAAAAAAATTGTCACCTGTTGGTCTGAGCGTTTTTGCACATCTTTCTCTCTGCCCTACCCTTAGCTAATGCCCAACTTCCCGGTCTGAACATAGTAAAGTAACTCCAGTTCCCTAGAGACAATTCCACAAGGCCTCAAATTGCCCTGCCTGTCACTGCTAATGTTCTTAAGAGTAGCTAACAAATCCTGTTTCCAGTCCCTCAAGGAAATACACTCATTCTCCATCTCTGGAAGTGCTGGAGGGCACAGCTCTCATAACTTGAGCCAGGAGATAAGTTGAGGGATGAACAGAGTTGCCATCCCCACCACACTACCTACCACAGCACTCCCTAAGGAGCCCAGGTTCCTTTTCCCATGGTCACTGTCCTTCTGAATAGGAGAGTCAGAAAGTGCAAGTGCTGGACTCCTGCCCCACTCTCCTCCATCAGCCGCTCCAGCATCTCACCTCACCTGTCTGGTTCTGAGAGTCCCAAAGGCTACTAGTGAGATCGAGTTGGGTACTGAGGGAATTAGGTCCAGAAAGCCTTGTTCAAGAAAAGACCAACTATTAGCTGCTGAGGATAGGGATAGAATTTCATTTATCTTTGAAAATTCAGCACACCCACCCTTGGTAGGCAGGTGACGATAACAGTGAAATTAAATTGTTTTTAATGCTTAGAATGCCTAGATATTGGATAGAAACAAGTCACAAATTTGATCTGTTTCCTGTTTGTCAACATGTCTCTAATCTTCTCAAAACAGGATGATACCTCTGCCACAGAAGCTCTCACATCCTCTGGGTCCTACTCACAAATCCAGGGTGGTGATAGCTAAACAATCAACACCTATTTCTGAGAACTGACCTCAGACTGTTCAGGCAGGTCTGGTGTTTCATCCTCCATCTCCCCACACTCTCATACTTTACAAATCCAAGAATAAAACAAGGTGAATTTCAGACCAGATTAAGGAAATTTCTAACATCTTTTAAATCAGCTCTTTGACAACACAAGTTACCAGTACATTGCACAAAAGCAGACACACAAAGAGAGCAACCCCAGCCCCTGAATTACTTCCTCTCAGCATCAACTGCCATTGACCGCATACTCTGACCCACATGCACACACCCAGGCACAGGTAATACACTCAACACATACATAGCACCCACTCTAAACTCTTAAGTGGCAGCAACATACAAAACATTAGGACACCACATGGGTTCACATATGTGTTATGCTGACTCCAAGACAATTAAGAATATAACCCTACCCTACCCTTCACCATATGGGAATGCTGGGAGCTAGAGCATGCACATGTGTCTCTCTGGAACTGAAGCCCTGTGTGTTCTGCCAGGCTCTATAGGGAAAGAGGAAAACATGAAGCAGAGACCCTGATGGCTATGAGAATTCCCTGCTGTTTGTTTCAGGGACCCACAGGCAGAAAGCAGCCAGGAAAGTTATCAAACACTCATAATCCACTCCAGAAACTGAATGTGATGCTCAGGGGTAGGTTGTGGAGGAGGGGGGAGAACAGGGAGGGAAGTCCCATCAAACCAAAACATGAGAAGTCTGTGCGATGACAGGAAACCTACCAAGCAGGCCCTCCTTCCCCAGGGCCAAGGGGGCCCCAGGCTCCAGAGACTCTCCTCACCGCACCCACAGTGGGCATCTTCAGGCCACTGAAACACAGAGCTGTGCAGGAGGAGGCACCAACAGAACTCACTGCCTGCTCATTTGGGGGAAGGCAGGCACATGAGACAGAAATAAAGAAGCAGCATTCAGGGCTCTGTCACACCTGCCCCCACCTCCCTGCTACTAATCACAGAATCATACCTCGAGAGCAAGAAGGAACGTGCAAGATTACATCACCCAAATCCAACAATTTTCAGATAAGAAAACTCAAGTGCCGAGTGAGTGAGTGACTTTCCCATGGTAACGAAGGAAACTGGTAGCTTAGCTGACACAGAACCAGCTCTCCTCAGGTTTGTCCCGCACCCCTGGATCTCCCCAAGGCCACAGTGTGTGAAGAGCCAAAAATGTGAAGTGTATAAAACTCACTGTTGTCTTCACTCAAGGTAGAAATCGAAACTGGATCAGCCCTGCAAACCTGCTCGTGGATGAGAGAAAGTTCACGTTTTCGCCTGTTTACCTGCATTGCCTGGCTCCGAGTCCTTAGGGAGATTAACCTTCCATTTCTGAAAAGATGGGGACATGTGCAGACCACTGCTGTGGGTGACAGGATTTCCACTTCACATCCCAGGCCGCAACTCCACTCTCCTCATCACGCTCTCAGCATGAAGCAGCTAAACTTCATAGGAAGCTCCCCCTCCACATGAGAGCCTGTCTGGGCCTGAGAGGAACCACAGGGCAACTCCTCCTCTCCCAGGGCACATCCCCCACTGAGCAGCGAACCACACCGTGTTCCCTTGACCTCTCCCATCTCTGTCCCACCCAGGGCACAGGCAGAGAAGTGAAACCCACCCCTGAGGGGGAGTGCGAGGGAAGAGGGTATAAAGAAGAGAGAAGCAAAGGAAGGGTGAAAGGAAAATGTGAATACAAGACATTGTGTCAAAATACCTCCTCCAGCATTAACATCAGTGTGATTTCACCCATTCTCGGAATGGAATGCACCCCTCCAATAGCCCAGAGAAAGAAAGCAGCATAGACTACATTGTCAACTATACAGAGGGACAAGGCCCAAACTGCAGGTGACCAGAGAAGCCAAGAGTCCCATTGCCTTCCAGAACCAAGACACCCAGCCCCAACTCAGTAAATCTCAAATATCAGTGTTTGAGAAATTCTGCTTTTATTTGGTCCAACGTGAGACCTAAAATCTCAATTTTTAACAAACATTCCAGATAATTCTCATACAGATGGTCTTAGAACCACTCTATGAGAAGTCTTACCTTATCACTTCCCCACTGGACTGCTGAGAGGTTAAGAGCACCTGCTATGGAGTCCCCCAGGCAGCCTGGCTGCAAATTCTTGTTCTAACTCATGAACTGCAAGGCCCTGGGCAAAGGATGACACCTTAGCACCCTCATCTGCAACATGGGACTAATAAAAGCACCCAGTGCATGTGCTATGGTGAGAATCAAATGAGGTAGTCTAGTTATTTAAAGCGTTTAGCACACTGCCTGGCACGTAGTAAGCACACAGTATTTGTTGGCTATTACTTGTTCTATTAGTACACACTGTTGCACTAGTCAGCTGTACGATAATTAGTAAGTACACCATGTTTTTTGGCTATTAGTATTTTATGTTGCAAAGTGTACATATAAAACATATTATTCCCAAGAAATTCACAGGTAATTTTTAACCTATAGGGAGCCTGCCAAGGAGATTTCTAGACCTAGTAGACTAGCTATTAGCTTAATCCTTCTAACTTACTTCTTCCCCTTTGTCCTTTGTCTCAACCTTTCCCTTTCTGCCCTGTGGATACAGCGTTCTCAACAAAACTTGAAACTCAGATTGTGCTTTTATGCTTTATAATGAGTATTAAAGTGTATCATAGGATGTGTTTTGTTTGCATGTTCTTCTCTATTATTTACTCCAAAAGTCCTTCCTTTCCTTTAGGCAATTAATAAGTGAGCCCCAGGCTAAGAATATACATTTAGGCCAAAAACCTGAAAAGTCACTCTGATCAATAGAGAAAAGGTTGATGAAGACTAGGATTCAGCCCTGTGGCTTGTGATGAGGACACCAGGCTAAGCAGCATCCCACAGGCACAGACTCTGGGCTCTCTCCCTCTTCTCTATCTTCGCCTGTGCCACCACTTACTTGCACCAGTCCCAGCCTCCTTCTAGAGCTTCTCCCCAATGCCCATACAGTATTTTCACCTGGAGAGTCCACAGTTGTCATATATAAAAATCCAAAGTTGAGTTTAGCATCTCAGTCCCTAAGCAACCAATCCCTCATCCTTATCTCAGGGCTAATGACATCTGATCCGCCCAAAAACCCAAACTAAACGCAGCTCTGAATCATCTTCAGGCCTCCTCCTCACCACCCCTTCCTCTCCAGTCACTCACCAAGGCCCGCCAATTCTTCAAATGGCTCTCCTGTCCCCTGCTCTCCATGCCCTCTGACCTCCCAGTTCAGATCTCAGACTCTCATGTGAACTTTACACATCCACAGTTCTCCCAGCAAACCAGCTGTCAGAGTACATGTCCCAAAACACAGGTCTGACCAGGTCACTTCCCACTTAATGCCTCTGGAAGATCACCACTCACAAGAGTCCAGAATCCTTAAGCTGGCAGTCAAGATTTTCACAATTTGGCAGGACCCCACCTCTCCTGCTACTAAAGAGAGCTCCAAAATAACACCAGGCCAAAAATACCCACCCTCTCCACTGTAGCCTAAAAGGCCAGCCAACTGGGTACATGGTACCTGGGAGTTAGTCCTCTCTCTTACAGACATTAGTCAAGTTTACTGTATCTGATGTTGCATCCTTGGGCCATGAAGGGATGATAAAGATTTCCATGAGGAAGAGGAAAGACAATGCATGGCCAGGGCATTCAAGCTGTAGGGCTTGAGTTCATGTAGTCAGATCTCCTCACTGTGCAGCAGGCAAAGCTAAGGCCTAGAGAAACAAATCTACTCATTCCAGGTGAAAGCTCAGTCACCAGCACCAGGACCCAGGTGTCCTGGCCCACAATTGTGCTTCTTCTGACAACAGGCCTAGAAGACTCTACCAAGCACAACTGTCTGGGATTCCCACAACCTTCCCCTTTCCCTGATCACAACTCAGGACCCCCTACCCCACCCACAAGCCTGCAGATTCCAAGATGACCTGGAAGGAACAGAACAGGAAGTTGTGGGCTTTGGCACAAGTTCAGGGTGAAACTCCTGGGGCCAAACACGAGGGCCTTTGACTACAGAAAAAAATAGGCCTATTGTTTTGGTGGGTGGAACCAAACCATAGCAGGTACAAGGAAACCAGATTTGTGTCCAGAGGTCAGGACTCAGCCCTAAAATATCTGGGTGGATTAGGGGAAGGGAGAAAGGAACACATACTTTAAGGAAATAGAGGTAATTACAACAGTTCCTACTCACCCCTGGTTTTTGTTTTTTGTTGCTATTGGTTTTATCCCCTCACATATTGCTCTGCATGGCCTCTGAGTGCCCCAGGATCTAGGAGGGCCAGGAAAAGGTGTGGCTCCCTGGAGGTGGAGGAATCAAGATGAGATTTAGATGGCTCCATTATGAGAAAGGAGCATCTCTATCCCTTCCCTAATTGGTGGTCAAAGAAAAAACAAAAAACAGAAAAACTCAGAGCTATACATCCATCCCTCAACAAAGGAAACAAACCTTATTGCAAAATATAGGGGACCTATTTGGGGACCGGGGCCCTTCCCACCTCAGTACTGCAGGAAATGAGAAGAAGGAAAAGCAGAAAAGAGTAAGCCTTAAATAACAAAAATTTCACAACAAGCACATTCTCCTCAGCCACGAAATCTAAAGCTACTTGATAAGCCAGAATGTCTTGGTTCACCCCATAAAAGGTCACTGGCCATATTCCTGGAAGCTTAGAGATTCATCCCTTTGGGTCTGATTCACTGAAGTGATGGACCATTTAGACTGAAGGACAAAGTCTCACGCTTCCCCTCAAGATAAAGTCTATCACTTCTCCCTTCCTGCCCTTGGCAGCCCTCTACCTTCAACATCCTTCCTTCTCCCCTTGCCCTTAGCAAACTCAAATGACACGCTCTCCCAGAGATGTTGAATGGACTCCTACTGGGGCCCAGGGAAGGCCACCCCAAAATATCCCAAAGTGGCATGTTGGTTATTTTGAATTAAAGTTACTTGTTTGACATAAAGTTTTCCCGCTTCTCTGTTCCCCTTAAAAGTAGGAAATAAACCTCCCGTGTGAAAGGTGCTCTCCCTGTAACAGGAGATAGATATACCCTTATCATGAGAGCTAGGGCATTCAGGGCCAGGAAGCCTGTATAAATAAACCTTACTACTTTTACTAATTTCCTACCTCAAGCCAAAACTCTGCTCAAATCCTCAATAATTTTGCACTCCAAACCCAAGATTCTTTGTCCTGTCAAATCCTCACAAATATATTATCTCTCTGTATAAAAAGATATATAAACTGCCTGCTTTGTTCATTCTCTGAGCATCATTTTTTCCTTGATCTCCAATGCAAATGTATCAAACTGGTTTTTCTCCTGTTAATCTAGGCTTGTTTTAATTTTATTATTAGTCCAGCCATAAGAACTCAACATGTAAAGGGGGGAATTTCCCCCTCCCTGACAGCTTTGAGGAGCCAGCCAGGAGAACCACCAGCTGGGAAACTGCTTTTTCTCTGTCACTGCTGCATCTAAGAGACCCTGGGACGTATGACAGAGAAGGTGGCAAAAAGGTCAGCTTTCTTACCACATCGGCCTCCCAGACCTCTGTCTGCAGGGTCTAATGGATAAGTGGTGAGGCTTTCTTTTTTTTGTCTCTCTCTGAATTTAGACTAGCAGAAAATATTTGAGGAATTAGTTCTACTTAGGGCCCAGCAACTCTGGTAAATTTGGCTGAGTACTTTTGACTTTTGTTGATCCTTCCCTCTGAGAGATGGTCATTGTTTTCCTTTGTCTCTGTTGTGACATTTTTTATAAGGAGGAGGAACCACAGGGCAGGACAGCAGGTACAGGGCCTTTCCAAGCCTACTCTTTGAGTCAGCCTCACAGATTGTTGAGTTTTATGGTTCTCACCAGACTGGCGTCTATTTAGACAAACTTTGCTGTGGGTCCTCTATGTACAAACAGGATGAGGTTTTTCCTTCCATCTTGTTCTGCTTCCTGAGAGCTTGGCTTTGTGACCAATGGAACGATTTCCTCTGGCCTCTGTCATCCGGAAGGTGCATTTCTAGAGTGTTGAGCGTTGAGTCTAGAGAGTCTAGAGTGTCAATTGACCTGGTGGCCGATTGAACAGACCGGGGTTCTAAGACACAAAGGCACAAACAGTGCTGTCTTTGTCTGACTATGCCAGCTCTCAGGGGAGTTTGTTATAGAGGGTTTCGATCCATAAGGGGCTTTTTCATCTGAAACTTCACTGCTTGCTAGTGCTTTAAAAATCCCGTTCCAGTAGCACCTGCCTGGTGTCACAAACTAGTGGGTTTGTGACTGGAGACATCCCATGTTCCCACGGGAGACTAGAGACATTGTTTTCACTACACCATCCTTATCACCTGTGCCCCTTGGGAGTAGACTTTATGGATCTTATGAGGACTGCATCCTTTGCACTCTGCTTTGGGGACACTTTGTGTCTCTGGTTAAGCCATATAAAAACTTTTTGGTTTGAGTCACTATTAAGATCCTACTTGTCAATGGCCAGATGATAGATCCTTTAAATTGGCTATAGTAAAAAAAAAATCAAAATCAGGACATTGAAAGTGCAATTGCCCTGCACTTAAGAAAAGCAGCAAAAGTTTAAAAAGCAATAACTCTGAAACTCCTAGAGGAAAAAACTTGCATTTTTTCTCTCTGTCCTTTGAAGTTGTAAATTTTACTATGTCTTTGGAATATAAACACCCCAGGAGATAACAGCCCAACACAGTTGCATGAAACTGAGCCTGGCTAGCTCAGTCCGTAAAGCCTGAGGGTAAAGAAAATTGGCCATTTTAAAATGCAAACTGCTAGAAAGACTGTCTTGCCCAAAACGCAATTCCTTAAGATTCCTTGTCTAAGACAAACATAAATCCTAAAAGTCTTCGTCTCCACAAATACTAACAAAAAATGTTTTCAAGCAGGTAAGCATAACTTGTTCCACCTACTAGAGACAGAATTATTTATAAACTAGTGAGTTTTGTACTGTGCCTGATTCATGGTTGAAGTTTTAAAATAAAAGCTGTAAGAGCTCTGTGTCTGTTTCTCTCTGTATGTTTGTACATTATAGGTATATTATTTTTCTATTTCTGGGTGTTATTATCAAAACTATTTCAAAAGGAGCTTTGGTAAATAAAACCTTGTTGTATTTTGTTAGCTTAATTAAAATAGGCATGTCTTCAGAATTATCAGCATTGAATATAATGTAGACATGCAACTTTATTCTACCTGGGTTATTAGTCAAATAAATTTATGTTATCTCTGTTATAAAATTTGTCAGTAAGAAAAAAATAACAAGATAATGGCTAACTGCTTTAATGTCTCAAGAAATTTTCATGAATAATCTAAGTATGACTGTTCAGAACAAATGAATTATGTAGATGTTAATAAAATAAGAATTTTTGTGCAATAATTATATTTTATGATACGTGTACTTAAACATAGTTTCCTCAAATCTATTTGGTAACTTGAAACTTCAGAGTTTTGCTAAATTAAATTATATGATGGGGATTTCATTGAATATCTTTCATTTCCAGATAAGATAAAATAGTAAAACACTAATTACTGGAGATAGCTCTATCTACATTTTGCTCCCTTTTACACACTAAAAATATCTGGGACTATCAGTAAACAAGTCTTATGCCACACTGAGAAGTTTTCAATGAGAAAGTACGCTTCTAGAAGTCACAAAAGCACTTATAAACCTGCCAATGCATGGGATGCTAATGCAAAAGACAATTCACAATTACTTCTTAGTTTTCATTAGGAATTAAGGTTTCTAAGGGTCAGGAATTCTAATTAATATATGTAATTAAAGCTACTGAAAATAACAGGGAAAAATCTCTGTATACAAGGAAAATAAGATGTACATTTTTGTTAAGAAAAGTATGCGGCATGAAGTTGCATTTTTGTTGAAGGAAAAAAATAATAATTCTCTCCCAAAATAAAGCTGGATATTTCTGAATGAAAAAGAGAACAAGGGAGAAACTAAAATGGAAATAGAAAGTTATAGAAGGTTTATGGAAATGGAAACCTTGGAAAAGGATTGGAATGAATGTAATTAAGTGAATGAGTTTTAACATCAAAAGTAAGCAGGTACAAAATTAAGATTTAGTTCTCTCTGCTGTTAAAAGGATAAATTAACTAGAAAGTGAGGAAGAAAGAAAAAGAGAAAGAAAATCTTACCTTGTGTGGTCAAGTTAGCTCAAATTAAATTGTTATTATAAGAGTTGTAAAAATAAGTTTTAATATTTATAGTATTATGAACTACTGAAGCAATTTTCTTTTCATCTTTTAAAAGAACAAAGTTTACTTGGAATATTGGTCTGTTCCTGATATGAGATTATGAAAGGAAAGCAGAGATTTCATGTTTTCTCAACATAATTTTCTGTGCTTTACTAGATCTTTGATTACTGAAGAACTGACGCTTCTCAATAGTAAGAACTAAGTTTTGCTAACAGCTATGTAACCTTCTGTATTTGTCTTAAAAATCTTTTATTATCACTTTGGTTAAGTATTGTTTCACAGTGACCTATGATCCTATTTGACCAGTGTTTTAAAACCCTTTCGATATTTCTGACAAACTTCCCCAAATCAAATTCTAAATGGAGTCTTTTGACCTCAACTAACTTGGAAGTTTCCAGAGGGCCCCTGGAACACTTCAAGGGATTTATTCTGCTTCCTTATAAAAAGAGAGATGTTAACCAATTAGGCTTATTTGATATGTTAAATTAAATGGGAAGCACTGCTAAATAAGAAGTATCATTAAGTCTTCTTTGTGTTGTGTCTGTAGTTAGGAGAGTTTCAGAAATCGTGTGAAATTCCTGGAAGTCTGATATGTCCTGGTATAAAATGTTGTCTATCATCAAAATTGAGGCTCACACTGAAAGGACTGAATCTGAGTATAAGGAAATGTCCTAGCTTTCATACAAAGGCAGCAGCAATAGAATCTATAAAGACTGTGGTATATGTGGATGAAGTCTATCCTGCTTCTGAAAAATTTATTGCCAGACTTTTCACCATCCTAATGTCCTTGTAACATGGCAACACTCTGCTCCTTAATAAGAGAAATTAAGATGAGTGAACAATAGCTGTAAATTAAACTAAATGTTGGGGCTATGAGAAATCCAATGTGGCTGCTTGGTTCTTCCTGGCTCCCTGGAAAACCTCATTATTCAGTTTTTGTATTCTTTCACTCACCATAGGAAAAACTATTTTAGCCCCGAGAGACCTCAGAACTCCTCCCTCTATGTTCTTTGAGCACCTGCCGAGGGACTTCATTCAACTGCCACTTGTATGGGTTAACAATATGTTCTTCCTGTTGTGTGTATGGTTTCCACATGGATTAATGCCTTACCTTTCTCCAAAGCTGATGCCCTCATGGTGAACAAGAAGCTGTTAGGAAATACGTTTCCCACTTGGGGTGTACATCCCACAATCTCCAGTGATCAAGACAGACACTTCACTGGGTAAATAATATGAGCCTTAACAAAACCTTGCAAACTTCTTAGAATTATCACTGTTCCTATCACCCTGAATCACCAGGCAACCTCAGGAGAACAAATGGAAAACTGGATTCAAGCAGAAAAATAACTAATTACAGAACTACATGAACAGATGAGGATGATTATAAT